>NC_138164.1:71115647-74086826 GCF_964165515.1 Mesoplodon bidens | reverse complement strand
CCACAATACCTGCTGTTTCACCTAATATACACATTCTTCTTTGAATTTATTCATTTTATTCTGGTCTTTCACCTCATTCTGGACTCATTTATCCATTCTGGACCATGTAGCCTATATAGAAATTTCAGTAATCCAGTGTCTAGTAGATATTGGGAGAGACAGGGGAAAGGGAGTAAAGAAATGGAATTTTTTATTCAAATCATTATGGAGAAATTACATTTACTATCCAATCCTGAGTGATTACCCCCATATCTTTTAAATTCACCAAATGAACAAGGGCTCTTATAGAACTGAGTAAAGAGGAGCTAGAGCTTCCTGGACAAAGGAGGTACAAAAGGAATCAAAAAAAAAATCTTCATAGACGGCAACCAAAGCTAATTTCAGAACAAATCATTCTTAACTCTCTTAAACCTATTGTGACAGATTTTCACGCTAAGATTATGGCCCAGAAACCAAAGTGTCAAAGCTATATTGAGCACAGATGTACAAGTCTGGAGACTGTAAAGGGAAAAAAATAGTAGATTGAAGAACCCTGAATTCAGTATCTAGCATATAGCAGGTACTCAGAAAACATTTAGAGAGAATGCTTCCATTAACAGTGTTAGAGGAGTTTGTGAACAGGTAGAATGAGCAAGTCTGTAACCCTTCCCTCCACCACCCCATAGTTCACTTGCTCTCTGTGGGCACTTTCAACCGTTCTCGCGGTATTTGCAGTCATCTGTATGCTAATGGCTCCCAAGTATATAACAGTCCCCTAACTTCTGGATTCTTAAACCCATGTGCCTACTGAATTTGTCCAATTGTATGTTCCACCAGCATCTCAAACCCAATATTCCAAAATGAAGCTTTTTATTTCTTCCTCCAAATATACTCCTTCTCCTATATTTTCTTAACTTAGTTAAGTGCACCACCCAAGGCAGTAACTGAGGTAGCATTCTACACTTCTCTCTCTTAAACTCATCGATAATCCTATTCATTCTACCTCCTAAATATTTTTGAAACTGTTCTCTAATTTTCCTCCTATTATCACTACCCCAAGGAATTATCTCAACATCTCTCACATGAACTATTACAATAGAATGAGTTGTTCTATCTCTAGTTCCATTCCCTCAAGTCCATAGTATTTTATCTAAATGTCAACTCTGACCACATTTTTTTCTTAGCCTCTCCATCCACACCGTGCATTTTACCTTGTGTTATTTACCCTAGGTTACAGTAAAAAATATCAAGCACTGCTTCCCCGTGTACACCATGCTGTTTGCTCTTGATTTTTCTTCTGCCTGCCTACCCATCTTTTCATACTGCATTCCTACTCATCTTTCAAGATTTACCCTGGGATCATATCTCACTGAAGTTTTTCCTGCCATTCTAGTATGGGTTAGGAGTCCTTCTTGCATTTGTTTCTATAATAAAACTTCTCACATTGTTTAAAAATTATCTGCTTACATTTCACCCTCCCACTCCAGGCTATGAACTTATCAATGGCACAGAGTTATCCATGTTCTCCTTATCACAGTGCCTTGCACATGGAGTATTCAGTAAATGGTTTGAATGCTGTAAATTAAACATATGTAGTGCATCCATAGGAACCCAAATGAGGGAACACAATATAAAGTCCTACACTAGCTCCTCCACTGGCCATCCTTATTAACTCTACTACTTATTTGCAAAATGGGGCCTAGAAGAGAAAAGGTAAATAATAAGTCTTCATAGTTTTGTTTCGAAAATTACTGACATTGTTACTTATATGGAAGATGAATGGAAATAAGTTGAGTTTTGGAGTCATTTTCTAATACTGGGTTCCCCGTTCATAAACCTTGTAAGCTTGGGCTTACGGACCCTGATCCTCAATGCCTGCCTCTTTGGAGTAAGGAAAATAGCACCTATTTTGTAGGGTCGTTTTAAGAATTAAAGATAATATACCAAAAAGAACCTGGAACATTCAATATTCTGTTATCATTATTATTTCTATTATGACCTTGAATATAATCGCAAAGCATTTTATTTGAAAACTGAGCTAATATTTGTAAAGCACATAAAACAGTACCTCAAAAGGATGTGTGTACATGTGCTCATAACTGTGTGTGTATCTCTGCTTTAGTAAGTGCCTAAAAGATATATGAATTTATTATATAAGGGAAGTAATTGTCACTGATATTTTATTAGCTATACATTCTGAAAAGCTTTAACTACTTTAATTGACAGTTCTATAGTTCTGAAATAAGCCCAAATGGAAAGAATTATACACCTGCAGCAAAGACTATAAAAGACTATTAGCTACTTTAAACAGTACATTATGGTGAATGGAATAATGAAGAAGTGAATGAATGAAAATGTGGTTTATTTAAGTATCTGGTAAACATAGTTAAGCTGTAATTATAGTTATAGACAGGAAGAAGGGTCCCATCCAAAAGCAAAGATAAGCTTCCCTATCTGTAAATGACATTTTCACCTTGAATACAAGAACTATTTGAAAGTTCTAAATAAGTCTAATGTATCTCTTGCTTTATTGGAATAAGTTGGGATTTGTATTTTTCATTTTGTTTTGTAAAATCTTTTACCAAAAGAGAGTGGGTTATGAGAGAATAAGATGTTTCATAAGCAGGGGCACTTGGCAGAGTGTGTGTGTATGTGTGTGTGTACATGAGAGAGAGAGAGAGAGACAGAGCAACATAGATAGAGACAGAAAGAAGAGTTTTGGGGCATGAAGAGTGGAGATGTCCTAAATTAGCTATGAAAAAATTTAAATTAACTGGAAATTAGCCTAACAGAAGATATTCAAAAATAAAAGAAGGGCTTCCCTGGTGGCGCAGTGGTTGAGAGTCTGCCTGCCGATGCAGGGGATACGGGTTCGTGCCCCAGTCCGGGAGGATCCCATATGCCGCGGAGCGGCTGGGCCCGTGAGCCATGGCCGCTGAGCCTGCGCATCCGGAGCCTGTGCTCCGCGACGGGAGAGGCCACAACAGTGGGGGGCCCGTGTACCGCAAAAAAGAAAAAAAAATACTTTTAAGGAACCCTTTGTAAGGAACCATGAACACTTCTATTATTCTATTAATATTAATACTTTTAATTTAAGCTCTAGAGCAGCATTCTGGCTATGCAACCCAATTCACAAATAAATACAAAATATTTTCTATTGAAATGTGGAAGGTCCTTCGATGATTGGTACTTCACAAGGGATCCTCTTCCAAGGTGTTTTCTTCGGTGAAATAAAAGCTGCTCAATCTGGTTTGGTCCAATGCTTTACCTTCTCAAAGAAAGTCTTTTAAGTTCTTTTCCTCTCTTCTTTATGGCTTAGACCTAAAGTTATTGTGTACATACTGTCTTCTCCCCTTCCTTCTCCCATGAGACTGTGAGCTCTATGAAGCAGGACCTGAGGATTATTTATCTCTCTATCCCTAGGACAAAGCCCATTGTCTAGAATTTAATAGATGCTCAACTAATGTCTACTGAAGAAGGTAATCCATTTTGCTTGATTTAATGAGCCATTTCACTTTCACTCAAATACTAAACACTTTTCACATCTAAGAAGAGAAAAAAGTTACGAGGAAGCCCTTTATCCCAGGACAAATAATGATTTTAATTTTGTTGCCTTTTGTTTTAGTTAACATGAATTTTGAGACAGCAGAAAAAGAAAACTTTTTTTAAAAGTGACTATATCAAGGGTAAACAGGTCTTCTGATAGTCACTTTATCACTACCTGCTGAATACCAGGAATGTAGATGAAGTGGCACCAGATCAGGCTCCAGATTTAGAAGGAAAAATGTAATAAAGATAATAAACTTTAAGAGCCTTGGACGCTTGCAAGCTCTACTATTACTCTCTACTCACTAGGCTTGTGATTTTGGTCAAGTCAGTTAAGTAAGTCTCAGTTTCCTCATTTGGCAAATGGGGATAACAATGCCTCTTTAATTACCCCACAGGCTTAAACTGATGAATTAAAAGAAGAGATTATTTCTGTGAAAGCATGTTGGCTCTGAAAACTGTCACACAAATACAAGGGTTCATCTTGATGCACCATGTAGCAGACAAATGTTGGAAATCTCATAACTTATTTTAGATGAAATTTCTAGTACCTTCCAGGTGTGGTGAATTGCTAACTCTGATATAAAAGCTGTTTAAGCCACTCACCACAATGCAAGCAGCCCTATACTGACTGTCACACTTCAGCTTAACGGTTATGTAAACCTCTCACAGCCAAGGAACGTCTCTTTTCTCTTTTGGCATCACCAGTCTCTAGTATCACGCTCAGACATAGTACCACTCATTGAAGGTTCATTAATGATAAGAATGACTCTTTAAACTAGAAGGCAAACACATTATAATGGCTAAAAGTGTAGGTTCTGAACTTAGATTCCTGTGTCCAAAATCCTTGATCAATCTACTTAATCCTTATAATCTTAGGTTTCTGCTTCAGTAAAATGGATATAATAATAGCAGAGGCTCTGCCACAAGTTGTTGCCAGGACTACATTTGGGTCAAATTCCAGCACCAGGTCTGGCATATGGTAAACACTAAATTCTAATTTACTGATATTCATCTTTTTCTTAGATGCTATGAATTACATCCTTTTTACCACTGACTATTAAATATGATCAACAGGCAATGTAAAAGGGTAGATCACATGTGGCTCAACCAAGGAGTAACAAAAGTACCCCCCAGTGTTATCGATATACCATCACAACCATCTATAGCAACACAGGTCAGCCACCGCAGTGAAAGCAGGAGCCCTGTTCAGGCGAGGGGCCACCCTCTGCAGCCCCAGCTCTTCCTCAGCCCAGCCAGTGAAGCACACAATCACATCTTTCTGTTTGCTCCTGTCCTTGTTCATGCTCACCAGGTACAAAGACAGGAGACTGGCCCAGCACAAGTCGGAAATAGAGTGTTTCACCCCCAAAGGGAGTATGGGGAATGGTGGGAGAGCAACAATGAGCAGGTAAGCAAACTGTGAGTGGCCGGAGGTGGTGTGAACTAAACTGTACGCAAGCTACAGGAACAGGTGGCTCCCTGGTCTGGGTCCTCACTCAACCGTTGCCTCCCATGCAGTGTGTCCAACCTGGGCCACCACTGGGTTTCTACGTGCGTTTGATTTGCAAAAACGCACGCCACCCTCGTGTGAAGTGATGGGAGCCTCCTGTCCCGGATGCTGCTGTTCCCCAGGGTTGTGCGCTTTGCATGTCTGAAGCCTTAGCTCACAGTCAGTGTCCCTGTGGGTTTTATATTACTGGTTACATGCTTCTGTGGAGTTTGCAAAGTGGAAGAGATTGGAGGAAATACACATTTCAGGACTATCCAGTTGCTTAACAAAAACAAATGCAAAAGCCTAGGACTGGTTTTGAAGGAAGGACTGCAATGGAGGGGAGACTCCAGCCCTGATCCCACAAGCCTGGGAATTAATCTGACTTACTTTGAATGAAATGTCATCTCACAGCCAAGGGCAAATGCCAGGCCAAACAAGTGAACTGTAGAGGCCAGAGGCTTTTCGTGAACCGAAATCAGGAAAGCTAGTCCTCCTCTAGCTACCGTAGCTTTGCAGCTCCCTTCCTTCTCTGTTTGGTGGTGAACACACCCTGTCGCTGCGCTGTGCATGTTCTGTCATACCAGGCCCTCCCAACCAAGCTGTGCCCAGGAAACTGGGGTAGCTGGAACTATAAGCATCAACTGAGCTTTGTTTGCATGAAATAAACGTGCTTTATTGCATGGGACTGGGTTTCAAGAAAAGGGCTCTGGAGATAAAGACGGCCAAGACTGGCATTAAACAGTTCCAGAAGGCTGAAGGAGCCCTGAGTTGGGAAGTTGTCCCCCATGAACTAACTCCCCACTTCTAATTTGTTGTGGCTTTTCCCAATCCATCTGTGGTACCGAAGTGTGAGAGGGAAGCTCTCGCAAATCAGCCTGGATTAAAGGAAAGGGGAAGTGCAGAAGGTACAGTGTGTACATATGTGTGCCCATGTGCTGAGAACAGAGCTTGAGATCCCACTGCAGAGCAAGAAGAGAATCTAATCCCGTGAACTTTCACCTCCAAAAGTTGTTTGATTCCGCAGTAGTGGGTGCCTTCTGGTTTTCAAAATAATGTCTAACCTTCTACAAGGACACTGCACAACTTCTGGGGGCCGTTCACATCACAGCCTGTGAAAATGATGCCCTGAACTGTGCAGTGTACAGCCTGAGCCACCATTCACAGCAGCCCTGGTCAACAGCTTGGCTGACTTTGTTCACAGCTCCCAGAAACAAGGCAGTAAGAGCATGTGTACATGTGTAGGCACATATGTGTGCACACTGGTGTATCTATCTGATAGTCTTATGCCCACAATCCCTTTATACAGCTTTCTTTGGATCTCAGTGTGTCTGGAAGATAAGCCTCAGTGGATCATTCTGTGGCGGGTAACTCAACAGACTGCTACTGGGGCTCCTAGTTTCCTTCCATTCAGATATGACTAAGCGGCACAACTCCTCTACTTGAAAATCATTCAGACAGCATCAGAGTTGACAGGACAAGGTGAAAATGACTGCATCAAATGAGCGCAGGGGCTCTGTCCAAAGTGACTTGTAATTTGAGGCACTGTCTCGGACTGGAGTTCCCAAACGTAGCAAACTTGGCTGCCTGTCAAACATCCTAAGGCAAAATCTTGGGCAGCACAACCTAGGAATCTGTAGTGTAACAAGTTTCCAAGGTCATTCAGATTTAGTCGGTCCATAAACCGATATTCTGAAATAATCCACTTGTGTAGGAGATGACGTGAAGCTATTCATGGCAAACATAAGGTCTCAATTCCATCATGCGGTATTCTTGAGAGAGTTTAGTCAGTGCTTGGAACTCTCAGATCTGATCAGCCTAGCGATTAGATTTGCTCAAGGCTGTCTTGTTTGAGAATGGGGGCAGTGGACGGGGGGAGGAGGGAGACAGGAGACAGGAGACAGTAAGGG
This sequence comes from Mesoplodon bidens, assembly GCF_964165515.1. Classification (NCBI taxonomy): domain Eukaryota; kingdom Metazoa; phylum Chordata; class Mammalia; order Artiodactyla; family Ziphiidae; genus Mesoplodon; species Mesoplodon bidens. Next base: position 74,079,899 of record NC_138164.1, on the reverse strand, counting down.
GATCCCAGCTTCCTTGGGTCAGGTCCAGATCTACAAAGGTAGCCACTCAATGTGTCTACACTGTAATGGTCTAAATTTCCCTACAGCAGTAAGATACCATTTAGCATTTGTTTGAATATAGCCAAGGTAATGGCAAGGCGTATTACACTGATATGTCCTGCTAGGCAGAGGGGAACAGTGTATGCTGTAGTTAAGAGAGTGATGGAGCAAACACCTCAGCCTCACAGATAAGCATAGTTAAGTAGAAACAAATGATCTTCCCTTCCTACTTTTTCTTTCCATTTCTTTAACATCAAGTAAAAATTGACAAAGAGAGAGAAAGCATATATGGGAGGCGTCCTTCTATTTGTTTATACGAATACACACACAAAATACTTATCCAAAAGAAATAAGTTTAAAATGAATATTAAGAGAAAGATATTAAGATATCAGAGAGGAGACAACTGCAATGTATACTATTTCTAAATAAGGGGTTAGAGTAGTTAATCCCAATTTGCTTGCTCTGGACTAGAATAGAAGGGCTGGAAAAAGAATAACTGTATGAGACTTTCATAGATACTTTTAGTACCAGCTGATAAGGCCCTCTTTCTTATCCATTCCCACTCCTCCCCCCAGTTGCTTCCCAGAGTCACAGTCAAGCATCCTATTTACTCTGCAAACATCTGGGCTGATTCTGCGGCCATTACCAAACAACCAGTCCCAGGGAGGGGCTGAGGAAAGCTCCAACAACCACAGAAAACCAGGCGTGTCGCCCGGCATCTCATTTGTCTATGTTTTCTATGATGAAACTATAGAATGGACCAGACCCTATGAAGTCATGCCTGGGGAGATTCTTGCAGAGCCACGTTGCCTGGCAGGAGAGAAGGAGTTTTACAAGGCATGCAGTCATAGCACAGCAGAACAGCATGACCTTATCTGCAACACTGGCAGGGCCGTAGAGACACCCCCTCACATCTCCCCCCTCGCCCCCCCACTTGGAAAGGAAAAGGAACACTGTAGGTATCCATAACACTCTAGCTTCCTGAAATACCATGTCGCCGTTTTCCCTTTATGTGAACATTCTTTTTCTTTCCATCTGACTATAGCATAACTTGTCACCTTTTCATATTTTCACAGTGGACAGTCTAAGTGTGTTTCAGAGCAGTCTTCCTGATTGCAGGAGAAGTGAAAGAGAGTCCTAAACAGGGAGGTGCTCTAAGAACCAGAAATTCTCTAAGCACTGTTACGTGGGAGTTCATACAGAGATAGTCTGCTCTTGGGATTGGCTAAATCCTCAACAATGAATGTTACTATTGCCTGTCTCAGCAGGGGGATTCCACCTCAGTGCTCCTTGGAATCTGCATTCTGATGTGCTCATGTTATACCCCATGAAGGAGAGGCACAGATATTGAGTCTCCCAGTCTCTCTTTCAGAAAGGGCCCCCTTAATCAAACGATACAGATCTAAAGCCCCCATTCAGTGCTTGAAGGAAGGAGGGTGGTGGGGGTTATTTTTACTGTTGCTACGTCATGATTATCAATTATGTGAAAGATCAACCCGTAGTCAGTTGAGTAACTGACTTTCACCTAGTAGATGCAGCATCTAATTTTAGTGGGTATAATTGTTCAATAACACCTTAGGGAATCTAGTAACAGCAATGTAATAATAGTCATTATTAAATGAGTAAGGAACTCAGATTTGAAAGTAACCCCAAAATGTGATATCTGTGTTAGGATTTTTTTGCCTCTCATTCCTTCAATTATTTCTTCCTCCATGTAATGATCATTTACTAAGCACCCACTATGAGGCAAGCACTGACAAGACTCTGGAGATAAACAGATGACCAAGTCAAGACTAAAGCCCTTGAAAATCAATTGTCTATTGGGAACCAGAGTCAGAAAAACAGATCACTGCAGTGCAATATGGAACCCCTCTCCCATAGAACAATTATTTATCATATTAACTCCTCATTTAATATCATAAACAATAACCTATGCCAGTGCAAACAGAATTAAGAGAAATAGAAACTAAATAATAATGAACCTGAATCGAGTGTTCAGAAACAGCTAGGCACACAGTTATATACAATTCAGAGTCCATAAAATGCTCAGTCTAAAGACAGAGTGGCAGATCGGATAAAAATACAAGAGCCTACAATATGCTGCCTACAAGAGACCCACTTCAGGGCAAAGGACACACACAGATTGAAAGCAAAGGGATGGAAAAAAGACATTTCATGCAAACAGAAATGACAAAAAAGCAGGGTCCCAACACTCGTATCAGACAAAATAGACCTTAAAACAAAGGCCATAAAGAAAGATAAAGAAGGACACTGTATAATGATAAAAATTCAGAGTCCAGGGAAGAGAAAGAGCCTGCCTTTGCAGCACAGCAGAGGCCAGCTGGGTGCTGAGCCATAGGTTAGGATGGCTGCAGTAGTCTTCTCTTCACTCCTCCCCAAAGTCAACTTCAAATTAATGTTATAACTTATATTTAGAGATGTTCTAAAACAAGTAAGACTAATAATAACAATTGCTTCCATTACTGTAATTACTATGCATCAGATACTAGGGTAGTCCCTTCACAAATGTTATACATTAAGTTCTCACAAGAACATTATAAGCAAGATATTTTTCCTTTCCATGGTATATATGAGATCATACAGTATTTGTCTTTATCTGCCTTATTTAACTTAATATAATGCCCTCAAGTTTCATTCACGTTGTCACAAATAGCAGGATTTCCTTCTATTTCAAGGCTGAATAATATTTTCTTTATGCACATTTTCTTTATCCATTTGTCCATCAATGGACTCAGGTTGCTTCCATATCTTGGCTATTGTAAATAATGCTGCAACGAACATTAGGGTACAGATATCTTTTCAAGATATTGATTTCATTTCTTTGGATAAATACCCAGCCTTGGAATTGCTGGGTTCATATGGCAGTGTGATTTTTAACTTTTTGAGGAACCTCCAAACTGTCTTCCACAGTGGCTGCACCAATTTATATTCCCACCAAAGTGTGCAAGGGTCCCCTTTTCTCCACATCCTTGCAAACGCTTGTTATTTCTTCTCTTTTTGATAAGAGCCATGAGCCATTCTAACAGGTATGATGTGATATCTCATTGGGGTTTGGATGCACATTTCCCTGATGATTAGTGATGTTGAGCACCTTTTCATGTACCTGATGGCCATCTGTATGTCTTCTTTGGAAAAATGACACATTTTCTTTATCCATTTATCCACCAATGGACATTTAGGTTGTTAGGCTACTATGAATAATGCTGCAATGAACACGGGGGTGCTAATACTACTCTTTTGAGATCCTGATTTCAATTTTTTGGATATATATCCAGCAGTGGGATTGCTGGTTCAGGTGGCAGTCTGTTTTCAATTTTTTAAGGAATTTCCATACTGTTTTCCACAGATGTTGCAACATTTTGCATTTTGCACAAGGGTTCCAATTTCTCCACATCCTCACCAACACTTGTTATCCTTTGTGAGTTTTTCTGATTAATAGTTATCCTAACAGGTGTGAAGTGATAATATTGTAATGTACACTAAAAAATTTAAGAGGGTAGGTCTCATTTTAAGTGTCCTTACCATAATACAAGGAAGGAAGGAAGGAGAGAGGGAGGAAAGGAATGAAAAGATACATCATGAAGCACGTGAAGCAACCCAAAGGGAATGCAACTGGAATTGACTAGTGCCTCACATCTGTAGCATGGCCCATTTTATGCAATAAAAAAAAATTATCCAAAAAATTGCTTTCTTAAATGAGGAGCTTTGTATACATAATAAGCATGTTAGTGGTAGATGTCCAACCAGGATTCAAGCCTCGAAACCAGAGTACTCTTCATATATCAGATTTAAGTTACATGCATTAGCTGAGGTGCTTTAACTAAGGTCAAAAGGAATATTTTGTCTAAACAGAAATCATTTTTTCAGCAACCACTGTAAAATTCTGGGGACATTCTCTTATCCTACAGTCCCTCAGGAGTCATCTCTGCAATGTTCAGGTGAATGTTGACACAGAGCTTTGGAATTTATTATCAGGTCATTTTATGGACACAAACTGGGGTGTTGCCATTTCCCTTGCTGCTCCACAAAGGTATGTCTTGTCAGCCTTTTGGTTCAGTGTGTATCTTGGCCCTCAACACAGAGACAATATTGCGTGGTGGCAGTGATCTGGATTTAGGGTCATATTTGAGGCACTGTTCTGCCTTTTGAGTTAGACAACTTAGTTAAGTTCCATAAACCTCAGTTTTTGCATCTATAATACAGATTAATAATACCTGTCTATACCAAGCACTCAAGGTGAAAGAATTTACTTCATTTCCTTGACACTCCCAGCACACCTACTCTGCATCAGGTACCATACTAAGCACAGGAGATGCATGTAGTTGCTGCCCTTGGACTGTTCCAAGTTTTGTGCAGGAACAGACCTATAAATATGTCATTAGAAGTGCTATGTCAAACAGCTGTTGTGAAGGTCAAATATAATAATACAGGTGAAAACACCTTGTGAAGTAGAAAGTTCTATTCAAACGGGAGCTACTATCATTCCAAGACTCTCCTTTGCCATCAATCCCAATCCCATGTTTTATTCAAGGTTTAAATCAAGCTGGATTCTTCCACAAAGTCTTCCTGGAAGCTTCAACCCACAGGCACAAAACAACTGTGTCTTTTTTTTTTTAATGTATGTTTTTATTTTTTTGGCTGTGTGGGGTCTTCATTTCTGTGCGAGGGCTTTCTCTAGTTGGGGCAAGCGGGAGCCACTCTTCATCGCGGTGCGCGGGCCTCTCACTATCGTGGCCTCTCTTGTTGTGGAGCACAGGCTCCAGACGCGCAGGCTCAGTAGTTGTGGCTCACGGGCCCAGTTGCTCCGTGGCATGTGGGATCTTCCCAGACCAGGGCTCGAACCCGTGTCTCCTGCACTGGCAGGCAGATTCTCAACCACTGTGCCACCAGGGAAGCCCAGCTGTGTCTTCTTTTGTTCTTTCTTTACTCACTTGCAATCTGGGCATTATAGTGATTGCTGGGGAAAAAAAATCATTTCTTGTTTTGGAAAACAAAATCTTCTAATCTCCGTTGAAGCACCTCAATTAAACCTAGAACTTATATCTCAGTATGAGGAGTTTAGTTTTGAGTCTGGCTTACTGAATTATGGATCGAAAGAAATAGTTTAATTTGAGAAAGAAAACTCTGTGATGATCCAACAAACTGCCTCTGCTTGGCACACGCTCCTGCATGCCCTTCGTTAGATGCTTCCTCTTTATAAGAACTTGGGGGAAGTAGCAGCAATCCTAGACCATCAGGCACTTTAATAACCCACCCTGATTGGACATGGAACATTCTGAAAAGGCCTCCGCTGCTGTTAGACCAAAGGTAAGTTAAAATAGGGCTGAAAGGTTCTCCTCCCGCTAGGATTTTATTAGGGACTAAATGCCTACTAAGAGATGTCCCCTGAGGGAATTATCTTAGAAGCATGCAGCCACTACTCCCGCTCCAGCTACTTAAAAGAGAGGTGAAAGTCCACCACGGGGTTGTTGGAAGGGTTTCACAGGGTTAAACACATGGAATTAGTTTCTTTGCCGTATATGCGAGATGTATATTAACTGGATCTTGTTTATCCATGTTATTTTAACATTCCCCAGGCTTTAAGGCCTTGGTAAGCTCCACTTTATTTGCAAATCCTTCCTTGAAACTTCTTTCCTCTGTGAGCAACGCTTTCTCTGAACCCCTCTAATACCAACAAGAAAAACCCAAAGCGCAAGGACAAACGTGTTTTTTTCCACACAATGGTTTTCATATCAGTATGTTCCTTTCCATCCTCATTTTGGCCACAACTGTTAGCATCTTACACTGTATCCCTGCACTATTAAAACAAGCTCTTAAATCTACTCTGGGTACCACTATGCTTGTGTCAAATCTTCTTGGTTCCTCATTTCCTGAAGGACTATTTAACTTAAATATTAATTAGGCTTGAACGTCTTCCTGAAGTAGGACCAGGACTGGGGCCAGACAAGGAATAAGGTCAATGGATGAAGCTGTGGTGAAGGTTTAAAGGAGATTATGGCATATATGGTTCCTGAGTTCAATTGTTTTTGTTGAGCTCGAGAAAGAAGATCAAATCCATAAAATATTAAATAACAACAGAGAATTCTTACAGTTGAAGAATAGCACAGAAAAGTGATGGGTACTTCTTGATATATTCATTTATTGATTGATCAAGCATGTAGATTACATATGCATCTAATAATCAGACCATCTTTCTGGTCTAACATATCAGACCACCCATTTATTCCAGACACTAATAAGAAGTCCAAGGCTGATTACTAATGAGTCATTAAAATAGCAAAAGAAAGTACTGGGTTGGCCAAAAAGTGCGTTCAGGTTTTTCTGTAAGATGTTACAGAAAACCTGAACGAACTTTTTGGCCAATCCAATAGAAGAAAGAAGATTCTTGTAGGTCAGGGGTGGCCGGGAAGAATTTTTACAGCAGACAAAAAAGTCTAAACTCTACCTTCTGATGCCTTAACTTCTTACTCTATACCCACACAGTCAAACTGGACTAATGGTTATTTCCTGGAAAATTCTTTGTGGATTCCTGGACTTCTGTCACTGCTATCCTTCCTGGAGAGCAATTCTTAGCACTCTCTTTTTGGATTTTGCCATAACCTACTAATTATTCAAGGCCTAAGTGCAATCTGTCTCCTGTAGGCAGGCAACATTCCCTGGCCAAGCCCCTCCCACTAGAAATGATTTCTTCTTGTGAAGTTTTGAATCCCTTGTGATCTGTCCCCTCTAAGAACTCAATGAACTGACTGCTTGTTCCCATGCTCCACCATCCCTCACTCACCTCATGTTTAGCATCCTTCCTCCTGGCCATCTGCTTCCTCATTTCAAGGTTCTAGGTAAAAAAAAAAAAAAAAAAAAACAACCTCTATCAGAATACTGTAATTCATATTGTTAGCCTTCTTCTGTAAGTATTTTCTCTTGAAATCAATTATATCCTCTTTGAGGGAAGTCTCTTACATAAGTAACTCTCAGCCGCAATATCAAAAAGCACCGATGAATCAAAATCATTGGCAAAGGTACCACAAATCACTTACTACCAATATTAGTTGAAATACCAAAATTTTCAAAATAGTACAGATTTAAGATTATCCCTGAAATTACACCACTCTCATTTACTGGTATTCCAAAATAAGTCAGAGAGAAAATAAGTGTGCTATACACAGGAAAACTGTCTTCTGTTGAATCACAACATGAAAAAAAAAGGCTGAAACTGCCTTATAATATTAATGTATATGGCTGTAAGCTTCAAGTGCCTTCATCATCAAGGCATCCAATCATCATCCTTGACAAATATAGGTGCTCAATCAACCTGTGCTATTTGAGTTAGCAACCAAAGAGAGATGCAGGGTGTTTTCTTGAGACTGCAAAATATATTGCAGTGTCAAGATTAAGAAGTAAAGCAATACAGGGTGAGTAAGAGAGAATATAAATCAAATTACTACTAACTTATCTACTTAAACACACATACCATCACAGGTAACGTGTGAGTCTTTCTGCCATGGAATAAGGAGAGCTCACTTCAAAAAACAAATATGGACAGTGTACTGTCATGGAAAATGGAATTGAAAATCATGACATGGTATTAGTCCCCACTTTGTCATTTTCTGTGTACCCTGGGTAAATCACCTATTCTGAGTCTCGGTTTTCTCATTTTTGGAAGGAGGATAAATACTTTGATCCTATCAACCTCTGATAATCAGTGTTCCTAAAAGTGCTTTATAAAGCACTATGAAAACAGGTGGTATTGCTTTGATTATTATGTCACTATCAGGTAATTTAGTCCTTGACTTCATTTCCATTTACCCAAGTGTTTTTCTCTATATGTGCATCTCTAATGCATACATCATCCTGGCCATTTAAATTGTTTTTGACAGCAAAATAGCTGTTTACACCCATTTATGCTATAACTAGGTAAATTTATATAGATGATTCAGCCATTTTCTTATATATTACGGTGTGTTTTTCAGTGTAACTGTCAAAATCAAGATGTCAGGTTTTAGGCAAGGCTCAGAAAGAAATTCTCCCACCTAATTTAGAATGTCTGAATATAAACAATATCAGATTCCTCAGTATTTTTTAAAACTATACTTCCATATTTTGTAGTTCAAAACAAATTACTGAAAGCAAAATAGATTGATTTATAAAAGTTTAAGGTAAAGCAGAAACTAACACACCCCTGTAAAACAATTATACTCCAATAAAGATGTTAAAATAATTTTAAAAATTAAAAGTTTAAGAAAATGTACAGAAAATGGAACTGCAATTGCAAATTTTCTGCTTATAATATTCTTCCTCCATAAAATTATTTTATTGACCTAATACTGTCTGATGTCATTCCAAAGACATATTTGCTAATGATGTTACAAGGTTTTTGTATTTTTTAAATACATTTTTGTATTAGGAAGCTCATAACCTTACTATACCTCTCTCCTGGCTACCCCTTAACTCAAAATCACAAAAAAAGAGAGGTTTAGTAATGAAGATGATTTTTTCATAAAAATAATTTTTTGATTTTCAGAGGATACATTTGATTTTTCTTACGCCCTGAAACTATGCAACTTAGGAAAGTATAAACAATGTAATGTAACAAAAGGAGGATAAGGGCCTAGTTTTTTTTTTAACTCAGTGAAATATTCTGAGAATTTTAATTGCTTATATGCCATTAATAAAACCTTAAACGAGTCCTGAGGGAAAAAAATCACACAGATCATTCAACAGCCATTTAAAATGAACACAAAAATTCTAAATTCCTGGACTTTTTTGACAGTCAAACTCTCTCTTTATTAACATTTGCTTCCTAACGATGGTGTGCTATGGCAGTATGTTCTAATGCCTGCAGGTTTTGGCAGATGAGTAGAGAAGTTGGGAGAGGTGATTGAGCTGACATTTGGAGCCTGCTTGAAATGAATAAGTTAGTTAAGTGTCCCACTTGGGAGAGAAGAGGGAGAACAAACTTCTAAGAATAAAGGTAGAAGGTGTCATTTTGGCAAACCCAAAATATAAACAAAAAAACCTAACCCTCTAATAACACTCTTTCTTACTGAAAGGCTGAATTTTGTTGTTTTTGTTTTTCCAGAAATAAAGAGCAAATTGTCATAAAAATGAGAACATTAGACTACATAGTATTATATATGGCAAAAGGGCTAATTGGTGCCTGCAAAGACCAAGGTTTTTGTGTTGTTTTCTTCTCTTTTGTTTGGCCAGTTTGTCCTCCTTCCCAGATGTAGCAGACCATTGGTTCTGTCTCTCCCTCCAATCTTTCCTCCTCCTCCTTTTCTAATGCCCAAAATATTAGCTGGAGAAGGTGAAGTGCTGTAGACAGGTAAGGAAAAGTTTGTTCCTTTTTCTTACCTCAGGCCCTAGGACAAATGTATAATCCTGATGTTAAAAAAAAAAATTATCAGCCTAAATACTAATAAACAACATTTTACCTCCATTGAATGGAAAGTCTGATGGTGATAACCCCTTGCAGAGGTTCTATGCTTTATAAAGCACCCTAATGTATATCACTCTTTTGGTTCCTCCCAGAAATCACGTAAGGTGAGGAAGGGTGGTTCACTTCTATTTTTTACCAATAAGCAAAAGAGGTTCAAAGGTATTAAGTGACTTGCCCAACATCAGTCAAGGCCAGATCTTGGAGCCACATTCTGGGTCCCCTACTGGTACTGCCTCAACAAACTGTCATCACTGAGAAGTTTCACTAAAACAGATATATACAAACTACAAAAAAGAAATCAACACTTCCTTTGTGATTTGCATGATAGATATCAAGATTTGTCTTGTACTTAGTTTATGAAATACCTTTTCATACATCCTTTTCAGTACACACTGAGTACTAATGATTACATTGAGTTATATAAGAAGTAGATGGATCCTCAAGACAAAAGAATTTCATTAATATTGAATTATTTTTAAAACTTAATTCTAACAAAAGTAATTAGTATGAATTTTTTAAAATGGAATGCATTTATCCACTCAATTATTAGCCAAAAATATTATTGAGCAGGCAATGCACTGGGTATTGTAGATATAACAGGAAATGAAGAACCTTCTATCTCTGCCTTCGAAACACTCCATCCAGCAGATGAGATGGACATACAACAAAGAGTTATTCAGTGCCTATGGCAGGGACAATGGGTATCTAACCCAGTCAGGAGCAGGGTCAGGAAAGCTTCCTTCAAGAAAAAGCAATTAAGGTAAAGTCAAAAAAAAAAAAAAAAAGATAGGAAGTACTTAGGTGAAAAAAGAAGGAAAAGGCAGAGGAGGCAGCTCAATGAAAGAGCAGGAAGAAGTAAACTTTGGAAGTGGAATAATGTTACCTTTAGTGGAGGAGAGGTGATCACCCAAGGTGACAGCATAGGGTGAGAAAAGACGCCGCAGATAAAACCCTCTGTAACTCCAAAGCTGGGTACAATCGGTCAGGGTAAGAAGGAACAACCAGAAGTATGTTATGGCCTTACCATAAATATTTACTTTGCACTGAATTCTCTGTTCCTCAACCAGAGCTCAAAACAGCATTGGGTACAGTCGGCCCTTTGTATCCCCTGGGTATTAATTCCAGGAGCCCCAGCAGAGACCAAAGCCCAAGCTGCTCAAATCCCTTACATAAACGGCATAGTACAATGAATACAGTCGGTCCTCAGTATCTTCAGGTTTCGCATCTGCAGATTCAACCAACATTAGACCTGACTGCTTTGAGTTGCATCCACAGATGGGAAACGGCAGAGGGCCAACTGTAATATATTACTTTTGTTTCTTGAAACTTAGTATTCACACAGAATGCAAAAAAAATAACATCTTAGATACCTTCTCCTTACCAGAACCTTTCACTTTCATTGTCTCATTTAATCTCCTCACAACAATCTTCACCAAATGATATACCATCTGCTTTTTTTTACTGAGGCTTAAGGAGATTATTATTTTCCAAGCATCCAGAATGGCAGATCCAGAATTAGAATACAGATTTTAGGATCCTTCGTCCATTGCACTTGCCATACACCACACATCAGCCCTGTTGCCTTAAGAATCCTATTCATCCATCAAATGCTTATTAAGATCTTGCTGTGTGCCAGTGAACAAGGTAGATAAGGTCCCTGTCTTCACAGAAACTACATTCTACTGATGAACAGACTAACATCTGTTGTAGGTCAGTTTTTCCTTAAGAATCTCCATTTGCTTTGGAGAAAAAAATATTCCATGACCCAAGAAATGAAATGAAGTGCTCAGATTTGGACTCCATGTCTCTGGTGTGTCCTGTGTCCATTTCCATTGTTATTCAGATTGTCTGGTGCTCTCTCTCCCAAGTGGCCATAGACCCTGTGACACGGTGAGCAAAGACATGGCCAGGAAAGATGGCAGTACTTTGTACAGATTGCTTGGTTTGGTCAGTTTCCTTCTCCCACATTGAAAACCCAAAGGTTTTTCAATCTGCTATCATGTTTTGGAGCCCAGCTACATGTGATTCCAATGACCGTCACTGTTAAAGTTATGTTCCATCGAAACCTCTCTGTGCTGGGAGCAAAAACTTTCCTAGAGCTTGGTAGAATGAATCCAGTTATATTTCTAGTTTCTAGCCCATGCTTTGTGTCAAAAGTGGCCTCAGCTACCTGAAAAACTAATTGTCCCTCCGGACATGTCTGTTTCTTATCTTGCCAATAGGAGAGAAATGGGGCTGTTGGCAACCATCCTCCCAATCAAATCCCATAAATCATCTGGCCCATTTCTTCTGTGCCATATTCCAGAAGTTAGTGGACACTTGGGAAAAAGAAAAGTAATGCACTGAAAACATAAAGGGTGGCAGGTCAGGTTAATGCAAAAACATAAAAACAAACCCTGAAACTCTCTGGGAAGTAAGTTAACAGGTTGGCAGGGTCCCTTCTGCTGTGCTGGGAATGCACAGCAACCTCCAAACCTGTAAATAATTTGCTCATTATCTGCAGGAAAAGGAGTGAGGGTGGAGGACATTTCACATTCAAGAATTTTGAAGGACACCAGGTTGCAATACACTGGATATATTAAATGGAACGAGATTTCAGTGCAAGGAGCAGAGAAAGGAAGACCACAAAGTGGAAAGGGACAGATGAAGACATGGGGAGCAGTGTGGGAAAGAGGCAGGAAGCATGTTGTTATAGGGGCTGCAGAAACAGTGGTCCCTTATCAAGGGAGTGGACGTCTCAAGAAAAAGAGTATTTTGAAGTTGCAGTTGGCAGTCCCAAGGCAGGTGGGCTCCAAACACAATTCAGTCCCTTGTCTGATAAAGGCAGGTCAGCCCTCCAGCAAGGAGGCCAAGGGAGCAATGGGAACCCTTCTTGTTAGAACTTCTCAGTTTGTGAAACACCTGCTGCAGAATCACTTTAGGGAACAGGGGGCTGAGTGCCTGTAAAATGCATAGGTCCGTGGAACCCAATCTGGAAAATCAGAATCTCCTGGGGTTCACCCGGGTATTTGACAAATACCCCAGGTGAGTCTTATGCACAATTAAGTTTAATAGCCACCAGCTGAGATGATAAAATTGGGTGGTCAAAGCCTCTGTTCAGAGACTGCCCAAGGCTATCTCTTGGTTACAGCACCTAGAACAGAGCTGTCTGGATGTAGCAGACCCCCTAGTTACAGAGATCTTGTATTCCTTTGTGGGAAATCACACCAGGATCTCTCCATATAAGATCCCTGAAGGTCAAAGCACATCACCTGACCATAGGTGAGGCTCTCGGTAGTTTGTAGTTCCAGGTAAGGAAGGCAGAGTCAGGCTCTGAGGCTGAGGCATCAGCCTCATTAGAGGCTTTCTTCACCAGAGCAGATTTCAGTTCCCAGAGTGGAGACGAAAAAGGACTACTTGGGAAAAAGAAGAGGGAGAAAGGTCCTAAGAAACCATGTCAGTCAGACAACACTCATTGAGACCCTAATTCGAAACTATACACTAGGTGTCAAAGGCAATAATACTGCATGCTCCCTCACAGAATTGTTATTCAAGTTTTAGGACTTAAAATAAATGCGTGTGGAAATTTCTACCAAGTAGAAAAGTTCTAATTAATTTCAAATTAGTGTATGTATTCACTGAATTTGTATCTTCCACCAGATAAGCCAGACTAAGTACAAACATGTTCAAAGCCAGGAGTTCTTACAGAAATCCCTAGTTAAATGCACCAACCATGGGCGTGCAGGATAAAAACTGAATTGGAACCACTATCTACTTCCTGGTAACCCCTGACTCCTACCCCTTCCCTGCCCCCTGATCACTGGGTTGAGCTGAGGTCCTAGCTCTGTCTCTTTTCAGGGGCTGCCAACTTTGGGAAGCCCTTGCCCTGTCCCCGGCACGTCTGCACACAACCACAATACTGCAAGCCCTCGCTTCTAGGTTTGCAGCCTAACCATCTGTTGCACTCACGGGTGGTCTCAGAACTACCGCAGAATCCCCATACACAGCCCTTTATCCACACTAATATCCCCTTTGACACACTTCCGTGGTCATGATGAACGTTAGACCAGATACAAGAAAGCAGCCTTTCACTCAAGCAAGCAAAAGCCACGTCCAAGATCTCTTTCCCTGGTGTCCTTTGATGCCCTATTTCCTGAGAAAACAAGGAAAGTCCTCCCCAGTCTGAGTCCCACGGCCGCCCACCACCGGGGAAGCCCTCCCGTCCGGGGCCTCGCGGAGTCACCTCTTGTCTCCCTTCTCTCCGCAGCTCCAACGGAAAATCTGTCACGTGGGCGCAGAACGAGAAGAGTAGCCGGGGGCAGCACCTGTGGCAGCGGCTGTCCATCCACATCAACAAGAAAGAGAACCCCAACCAAACGGCCGTCATCAAGCCCTTCCCCAAGAGCACGGAGAGCCGCGGCCTGTGCGCGGGCGGCGCGGGCGGCGCGGGCGGCGGCGGGAGCGCGGGCGGCGCAGGCGCGGGCGGCGGCGGCCCTGAGCCCTCGGACGCCGGCCCCAAAGCTTTGTACGACGTGGTGGAGGCCGAGGAGCACTTCCCCGCGCCTGCGCGGGCACGCTCGCCGTCGCCCATCAGCACGCTGAGCCAGCGCGCGGGCTCGGTCGGCCGCACGGACGACGACTTGCCGTCGCTGCACTCGGAGCCTGCGGCGCGCAGCAGCTCCTCTCAGGGCTCGCTCATGGAGCAGATCAGCAGCGTGGTGACCCGCTTCACGGCCAACATCAGCGAGCTCAACTCCATGATGCTGTCCACCTCCGCTCCCGGCCCCGGCGCGGGCGCCCCGCTCTGCTCGTCCTACCTGATCCCCAAAGAGATCCAGCTGCCCACCACCATGACCACGTTCGCCGAGATCCAGCCGCTGCCCGCCATTGAGATCACCGGCGGCGCGCAGCCCGCGGCCGCGGCCCCGCCGGCTGGGGGCGCTGCCCGGGAGCCCCCGGCGGCCGGGCCCGAGGCTGCTGCCGGCAAGCCGGACCTGGAGGAGTTGGTGGCTCTCACCCCGCCGTCCCCCTTCAGAGACTCGGTGGACTCCGGGAGTACCACTCCCAACTCACCAGTGTCCGAGTCGGCCCTCTGTATCCCATCGTCTCCCAAATACGACACACTTATCATAAGAGATTACACTCAGAGCTCCTCATCCTTGTGAATGTCCTTGGAAAGCACGCTGGGCTCCCAAACGGAGCCGAGACCTCCAGTGTTCCCACAGACACAGTTGCCTGATTAAGACCCGAGGTGGAAGACGCCAAGTACACCTGTAATGGAAACAAGAGATTAATAGTGCTATTTAACATCAACCGACGAAGACACCAACTACAAATCTTTTGGCAGATCTTCTTCTAGTGGCCTTAGAAAACATGGGCTTTTAAGAAACACTGCTTCTGTTTTTGAGGGCTGACAAGGAGTCTGTTGAAACAGTTACATACTAAGTGCTTTGCTCTAGGGAAGCAATGAGTGTGAAACAGCGTAATGGAGGGGAAACAGCATAGTTAATAAGCAACTGTAAAAAAAAATGTTTTGTTTGTTTACTTTAATTCTTTTCCCAGAAGATTCTTTGATTCACCAAACATGAATGTACATTTTCTAACAAACTCAAAATCTGGGACCAAAACGTCAACTTTTCTCTTCCTCTTTTTTTTTTTTTTGTTTTTTTGTTTTTTTGTTTTTTCTTTCCTTTAAAGACCTTGGAAAGCAGTACTTGGGCCCAGTATTTACTGAGGCCTTGATGTGAGTGTGTCCCATACACAACACACAACAGTATGAAGAGGGCTGCGCTGATGTATGTAGGGCTTTTACCAGACTTTCCTCTCCAATTTGGTTGTGACATCCTCTTCCAAAAGCCTGCATCTTGGATTCCACCTAGTTATTTCAATTCACCTCCATTAACTAAGAAAACCAGTGGAAGATTTCTTGACTATTTCACCATGTTGCCAATCAATACTGGAGTAGCAAAAAATATTTTCTGGAATACTGTTTTGTAATTCCCTCACTGGGGTGCGTTGTGTAGCTGGAAATTCTCTTTATAATAATAATAATTCTTGAGCTCCAGCTTGGCTATCTCTTTCATGAAATGTGGCCACTCCTCATTATGAATGCATTGCCAGCTAAAATATTTAAAGTACGCATTTGGGCTTCTTCATTCCTTTCTTTTGAAAACCTGATGCACAAAGAGCTCCTCTGTTCTTTTCAAGTCCCACCACTGGAAGAACGGTCCATAGACCCAATGAAGACATTGTCACGATTGGAGGGACTGTTCAAAAAATTAACACAATCTTAATACACTGGAAATTTTAAACTGTGTCAAGTCGGCGTAGCAGAGATTTAGCTATGCCAGTGAGCAGTGATTTTAACTTTTCTTGGCTGCTTAAACAAGGCAGCTATGAACTATGACAAATGCAGATTTTTCAAAGCAATACAGAAAACTAAAACAGAGGAACCTTAACGAATATAAACCACACAATCTTTCTTAGCCATTCCAAAAAGAGGCAAAGCAATTATTAATATTTTCCTTTTTAAAATAATTATTAATATAATTTTGTGCACTTCATACTGTCACTTTTTAAAAACTGCAGAAAAGAGATTTAAAGTTATAATAGAAATACCTGTGCTTTGATAGGCTCATACAGGTAGAATTCATAGCTCAAGACCTGCATCCACTGTCATCTCTTTCTTCCTCCCATTACAGCTATCCTCAGGTGCCAAATGTTTTTGATTTTTAAATAAGGATAGTAATAAAAGGAGGAGGTGTCCTAGAAATTTAAAGTTCAGTTGACCCAGCCTTATACTAAAGATAGCCTTATGAAAAAGATTTGCTATGAGGCAGAAGTATATTTTTAGCAGAGAGAAAGATAAACAAAAACCTTTTTCCTTTAGCTCAATACCCTTATTTTGGTAAGTATTTTTTATCTCACATCTACTTAAAAAAAGGAATTGAGAAATGGAAATATATCCATTAACGTAATTTATCATTCCCCACTTTTAAAAGTTATAATAAATATACTGCTCCACTTTACTTTCCTGATAACTGTTCTTATATTAAATTATATTAAATCAAATCTCCCGATAGAAAACATTAAAAGCTAACATTAATTTACTAAAATATAAAATTTTTTAAATCAGACCTCCAGTGACAATTTAAAAATAGCATCATCAGAGCCCCTCGATCCCAAATATTATAATGACTCTTGAAACAGTGAATCTAGCTAAGTTTTGTGGTTTCATTGAAAGCAAATGTCTGCCTCTACTTTAAAAACAAATGTAAATATTTTGAGTATTAATATCCCTGGATTCTCATCAAAAGGGTGGCATTCACCTGGGGATTACTGTCTTGATTTCTTAAGTATCGAAACCTTTCTAAGTATGCTCTGAGTTTTAAAATTTTGTTTCATAAAACACTTACGTTGGTTTCCATTGTATTCTTAAGTACAAGTTTCACTGTGTTGACCAATAGAAGAACGTTTTTAAAACTTTCTCCATGATCAAATTCCTTTCTAATTTTTAAGTAACATATTTCTTTTAAAAGTACACTACCTTGTGATAAAATCCATTAGAAATTAAAATTTAATGCAAATAAATTTCCATCTGATAATTCCATATGAAATAATAGTCAACTGTAATAAGAAAAATAATTTATCCAATTAGAGGAGAACAAGATGTATTTTTCTGTGTATTTATATAACCCTTTGCCACTTCATTCAATACATTGTATAATATATAATATTATTAGTAATGCATTCTTGGGATCTTTTATTTTGGAATGATGCTAACTCTGTCTCTTTGCCAATTCTAATACCAGGTTCCAAGTAATAAATCTACAATACAAAGAGAACTGAATATTCATTCTAGGGCTAGGATATGAACTTCACAATTCATTTGAGTACCTATTTTCATTGAATTTCCTTGAAAACAGTCTGTTCCTGGTGCCCAGTGATAATTCAGTCAGGACCAGCATGACTAAAAGGAAGGGGAAAGTACAGTGGAATGCTAAGTTTCAGAAAAGTGACCCTAAAGGACAGTTTGGTCCCAGAATGAAAAAAAGAAGACCTGGTTTGATCAAATTATACGGACTATCTAAGAAGTCCACCCTTCTTCTGTTGTGGGAAAGAGTGGTGGCAGCCTGAGAAGACTGTATCTGCATTGGGAAGAACCAGAACTCTCTGGGGTAGGGGTGGGGAACAGAAAGGGAGTGTGGAAAGGAAAACGGTATGAGATTTAATTGAAGCAAAGAAAAAAAAAGAAACCCCCCAATGTGCTAATCCTTGTTGGTAACAGTCTTTCCCAAGTTCCTGCTGTTACCAGCATGTGATCAGGCAGACTAGGACCTATTTCTGACTGTCCATGAATTGTATAATGGCTCTGCTGCAGTTCTGTGACTTCCAAACCAGGAATTAAACTTTTTAAGGAAAAAACATTTCCTGTGCTAGTCTCCCAGTGAAATGTACATGTTTTGGAGACTTCAAAGTTATTACCTGAGTTCACATTTAGCCACAGCTTATTAATAACCCTCAAGCTGTCAGAATCTCTATAGTTACCCTTTACAATTTTATACTGTGAAAAAATACAGATCAGTGAAAAGCATAAAGATAAATCGGAATTCACTTTAAAGAGGGTCTGAGGCCTGGCAGATGCTCTACTATCTGTTGAAGAATGAGGCATGTATAAAATAGTTGGCTGAATTTCACTGATCTTCCCAATGTGAACAAATATACTATGTATATTGTGTGTATTTCTAGAATTCAATGGCAGCTGCTGGTGGTGTTGTAATTAGAAATCTATATAGAATATAGATGTTTTAGAGAGATGGTGCCAATCCTAAAAGATTTGTGTGGGCTACAAGTGCTTGTACTTACTTTTTTCTGCACTTTAACTGATTTGGTTTTAAAATGATGTGCGCATATCTGTCTTTTTTTCTATTGTTGCAGCTTGTGCTATTAAAACGATAGAGAATGTTAAATTATTTTGATGTGAATTGCAAATGATTTTTTTCATAAAGTTTAACATTTTTATCAGCATTGTTTTGCTTTGTACTTGTATAAATGTATTTTATTTTAGTATTTTAAAATACACTTGCCTGTTTCTCAGTTGTCTAAATCATGTTAGAGCTGGTGTTTGTGAAGTCAGTTACTTTTTGAAATATATTAAAAAAAGAAACTATGGTATGACTTTAAGATTCTTCCCCTTAAATGTTTAGATTGTTGTCTTAATAGCGTTTTCTATGACCCAAAGAGCCATACTATTAATTCATCTTAAATTCTGAATGATCTACACATTCGAGTTATGGGGTTTACAAAGCAGCCTGTGGACAATAGATTAAAATGAAAATATAAACCAACCACAAACCAACCAGAGATGCTGTCGCCAGAGGCACCTACAAATACCTTTTAAGACATAAATAAATCGTTATATTAAAACAAGGAAGCATTAAAACAAGGAATATAAGTTCTTTTTGTGTCTGGAAATACCAATACAAATTATAGGTACAGTTCCACAATTATCTGTTTTGATAGATGTAACATCACAAAAATAATATAGATTATGCACATGTGTGTATATATATATATATGTGTATGTGTGTGTATGTATATATATCTTTGTCTGTATATGTATACAAACACACACATCAATATAGATATTTTACTTTGAGTCCATCTGTATATGTTTATATGTGTATGTATGTATGTATGTTTGTGTGTGTATGTGTGGGCATGTCTATATAATTTTGCCAGAAAAAAAAATTACTTGTCAAATCACTTTTTACTTTCATAGATTCTTAAGCAAATTTACACCCCCTGAACACAACTTAGCTAAAACCTAAAAGCATGATGTAGACTATATGAATGATGTATGAAAGAGAAAATGTAAATTTTAAAATATAGCCTCTCTCTGCTTCCCTACATTGTATTATTTGTACACATTTAATATATATATACATATATTCTTATATAAGTTGATACAAACTATGTTTGAACTTAAAAAAGAAAGCCATTTTTTGGTCGGATTCTCTAATTCAGTGTCTTCTATTCTGAAGTAATCCAAATGGGCATATGTTTATATAAACTTGAGGTTGAGGTAAGATATCTAGACTACATACATTATCTCCTAAAGATCAAAAGAGTTTTGCAAGACTCCATAGAACCAATGGAGGCCAGATGAAACCAGCTGATGCAATAGAAATAGCATTAAGTAGAAATAAAAGTCAGGCTCTATTGCCCTGTCACATATGATCTTGGAATAAATTACCTTGACTTCTCTATAACTCAGTTCCTCTTTATTTAAATGCTGACGTGAGTTACAATAAGCTGTGAAGTTTATTTCATTTCCAGCATTCCTGGTATGTGGTAAATGCTTAATAGGTGATAGCTGTTAGTGGCAACATAGTATTTATTATACAGTTAATATCCAGCAGGCAGTTTACATATGTTATGTCCAATATTACTTGTGGAGCTGTAACAAATTCTTGTCCAACTTAAAGCATACATCATTGGGGGAAGAGCCTACTGAGGTTTGAACTCATATACAACCTTGGAACTGTCCATATAGGATGAGTTAGTAAATTGATCTTAAACACCACAGAAAGAATGCTTTTCTTCTGTTATAGCATATGCTGAATGCTGGCCAGTTTTTTGGTTATACTGTACACAAATGATCAGTTTTTAAAAATAAACATTTACTTTTTTATGGTAGCTAGCTAGGTAGGTAGGTAAATAGAATTATATTAATGAAATAATCTCCTTAAACAAAAGCATAGTAATTACACTTTTTTCTCAAAGTATTTTGAAATTCAGAATCAGTTACTACATTATTTTTCAAGAATAATTTCAGTAGATAAATTCTAAGAAAAAACCTTTAGACTCAGCTTCTCTGGCCAGGTTTAGACACCTAAACAAACAGTATTACAGGAAAACTTAGTTTAACCTCCACACGAATAAATATTTTAAATTAGCTTTTACTGCAGACCCAACACATTTGGTTTTGTCATGACATCCAAGTCTTTTTGTATGAACATTTATACAAATAGGCTAGTTATGTGGTATATATATCAGACACATTTGGCTTATTTATATATAACTTGTATTTTTACTCATTGACATAAAACAAAGCCTTACATAACTAGCATGTTTCTATAACAGGATAAATGTTATATAATAAATTATATGACTGATATGTCCATGAAAATTGCAACTTAACATAGTAAATTGTCTTTTCTGAACTGCTGAACAGTAATAAGTGTTTCACAAAATAAAAGTTTTAGATTTTTAAAAGTTTGGAAATCATAATAACTCCAAGTTGGATGTCTGCCTTCATCTCAGAACTTGCCACTCTTCTTTAAAAATGTTAATATGCATTAACCCTGGAAGTTTTTTTTTTTTATATATATATAAGTAGTCTCCTCAGAGTAGAACTTCATAAGTATGAGTTTTGGAAATGCTATGATATAAAGTTTATAATTTGTAGACACTTTTTCCCTTAGTCTTGAAAATTAATTGCTATTTCCATGATGATCTCCTAAGGATTTTGGAGAAGAAAACATGGATTGATACCATCAATCATTTCAGAGCCATTCTACTGAATCATGGAAAGCCTTGCTACATTTTATTATCCATTTTCCTCCTATTTTCTGATTTCTCAGAGCTCTACCAGCACATTCACTTTACTCCCAGGGGTCAAGCTGAGGATTTTCTTTTTCTTTTTTTCAATCAACATGTTGGATGGTTTCCTTAACTCCCAACAGCCTCAGATGAAACAATATGTGAAATAGTAGCATTAGTAGATGTTAAGTAGCCAGTGAACTATATTCCAAGAGCAGTAGAAGGTTATTGGAGTATCATCCAGAAGTTATTTTAGAAACTTTTTTCACGTGTTTTCTAATTTACCTAAGTAATCAAAATTACACGGCCACATCTAACACATGTACCATACTAATGCATTTCTACTCCTGCATGTTCAAAATAATGATTTCTACTTTTTACCTCCCTGTATGTTGTGGTACTCTCTGTCATATGCTTTCTCTCTCTAAAGAGCTCAAATAACATCATTAGCCCTAGTGCATTAGCCCATTCTTCAAGGAGGCATGAAACACTCTACATGTATGCAGAGAGAAAAGGTCTTATTCCGGGAATACAAATACCCACTCTAATAATACAGAACAAATCAGCAACAAAATCAGGGGAATATCCTGACTAGTTTTATTCTGTCCATATGAGAGCAAGAAGGCTTTCTTGCTCTTTGCATGGTAACAAAAAGCCCCAAATTCAATTTTTAAAATATAAGAGAAACCTGAGATACAACCATTTCGGACTGACAAAGTTGGGGTCAGGAACCCAAGAAAAATGCAAGTAATAATGACTAGGCTAATAAACAGATAAAAAGCCTGAATAAATTAAAGGAAGCTGAAAGGCCCTAAAAAAGAAGAATGCAGTTGTGTTACTGAGTGATGTTATTTGCTGAACCAGCACCATCAGTTAACCCAGCCCTGGTATATGCAAAACACTGAGAGAGGCAAATGCAAAATAAACAAAGGTGGGTATAGGAATATTAATGTCTGGCAAGAAGTAATTCAAAATTAATTTATTAAAAGGGCCAAAAGGAATATTTTAAATTAATAAACATCTACTCAGAAGATAGAACAGTCATGAACCAATATGTGCTTTAAAATATGGCTTTAAAGCATACAAAGTAAAGATTAATAGAAACACACACACACACAAATTCCACAATCACAACAGACCTCTTCAATATATTTAAATCACAAATACATCAAGAAGCCAAAAAACTAATAGAGGAAGCAAGTAACAAAACCATGAATAATCAAATTTATTTAGAGCTTTGTTTGTATTAAACAGAGAATAGACATTCTTTTCATCATCCATGAAATATTCATAAACATTAACCTTGAATTTGACCACGAAAGAGACCTTAACACATTTCAAAAGGCAAAAATCATACAGGCTACATTCACTGACTAAAAGTCATAAAATTCTGAAATTAAAAAAAAATGATATCCAAAAGAAATCCTGGAGATCTCTCATCTAAGAGCATTTTTGGACTGAAGAGGAAAACTTAACTAAAATTATATCCTACATAGAAATGAACTTAGACAAAACCCTGCGTACAGTACTGTAAAGAAAATGTTTTACTCTAAATGTAGACTAAAAATAAATTAAATAAAATTTCAGTTGAAGATGTTGAAAAATAAACAATAAAAAACAAAGAAAATATAAATAACATTGATTAAATCGAAATTAATACAAGAAAAAAAATCTACTGAAAAATTTAAAGTGATCATTAAAACCAAAGTCTTTTAATTTGAAAAGACCAACACACTGACAAACGTTTGTCAAGCTTAATCAAGTAAAAGAGAAACCACAATTAATACTGTGAGAAAAGAGTCATAGCTACATATATACAAGATATATAAAAGAAAGCACTAGGTAAAACTTTGAACTAATAAATTTGAAAATATGCATGACATGATATTCTAGGAAAATATAAATCATCAAATTAAAACAAATACAAGTTGAAAATGCAGATAAACCAATAATGATAGAATATCATGAAAGGGAATTTAAAAATATTTAACTCTAAGTGGCATATGCCTAAATATTTTAGGAGAATTTCATCATGGTATAGAACATGGAAGTACATGGAAATATCTATAGCTCATTTTATGAGGCTTTTATAACTTTGGTACACAAATCAGATAAGGAGGGACATAAATAGAGTTATAAGCTATTCCCATAAACATCGATTTTTAAATCCCAGATAAACAATTCACACATCAAACTGTGAAATGTAATAAACTAATAATACTTCATGACTAAATATAGTCTACCATAGGATTTTGTGTTGTTCAATATTAGGAAATAAAAAATGTAGTTTACTACATTAACATATTAAAAGAAAAATGAAATCTATACAATAGATAAGAGAAACATTTGATAAAAGTTAACACCAATTCCTGATTAAAATAAAATAAAACAAATTAACAACTAAAAATAAAAGGAAAATTTCTTAAGGTGAAAAAATTCTGTTAAAAACCTATTGCCAACATGATACTAATAGAAAAATATCAGAAGAGTTCCCATTACATCAGGAATGAAAGATGTATTCCATACATGCACAATTCTAAAGTGACAATGAAATTTTTGTCTCAAACAACACATTTTCTGTGAGTTAAATAAAGTACAAGCATCAGTTGTATTGAGACAGTGGATTTACTTGGGACAACTACTTATACTTTCACTGTCCTGAGCAAACCAGGACACAGGCCCACTCTAAATCATTACTATTTAATATGGTATTTGATGTCCTAGAGAAAACTCTAAGTCAAGAAAAAGAGAGTAGATATTAATATTCTGAAGAAACAAATCTACTATCAGCAGATTCATCAGCCTATAAAATCTAAAACAATCAAAAAATAAAATATTAAGATTAAAAATAAAATGTTAAATGTAATGATATGAACAAGCAAAAATAACTAGATGAGCTACAAGATTTTGGGCAAGCAATTTCTTGTCATGGCTTGTTCAAGAGCATCATAAAATCTGTTAAACTAGTAGGAAAAGTTAAAGATATAAAGAATAATTTTTTAATTGTGAAAAATACTGTAAAGTGTGCTTGACAAAGAGTAAGTAAAGGGCTTCCCTGGTGTCGCAGTCGTTGAGAGTCCGCCTGCCGATGCAGTGGACACGGGTTCGTGCCCCAGTCCAGGAAGATCCCACATGCCGCGGAGCGGCTGGGCCCGTGAGCCATGGCCACTGAGCCTGCACATCTGGAGCCTGTGCTCCACAACGGGAGAGGCCACAACAGTGAGAGGCCCACGTACCACAAAAAAAAAAAAAAAAAAAAGAGGAAGAACGTATGTGAGAACAATATCTTGGGACACTTCCCTAAAAGATTTCCAAAGAACAGAATTTTAAATGGTCAGTAGATGCTGACCAGATGGATACAAGAGAGGAAAACATTCAGGCACAGGGAACAGCCCATCCAATTACACAAGATAGTGCATGGAGTGTTCAGGGAAGTAGCATTAGTTTAATAACTAGAGCTCTTCGGGAGGCTTAAACAAGATAATGTACATTATGTACACAGTGTTGTGCACATGGAGTATGTTCCTTCGATGCTATAGCTGCTTTAGTAGCAGTACTGGCAGTGCTAGATATTTAGATGTAATAGAATACTATATAAAATACATGTAATCACGCATCTATGTAAAATTGGTTATTCTACTTTTATTCCTGAGCATATATGCATCATTCTCTAAAAACACAAATAAATTCAACCATTCAGAACTCAGAAGGAACCTAATCTCTCATGATCACACACATGCATGCAATTGTTTGCTGTAGCAAATATCAGAACTAAATGTAAGAAAGAACTTGATATTGACATTTACAATCAAATTAGACGAAATGAAAAAGTGAATTAGTAAATCACCTATGCTTCGTAATTAATAAAAGTAAAAAAATAATACTCAATAACAACAAAAAATACAGAGAATGTAACAAAGGCATGGCATTTGAATCAAGATATTTAAAACTGCGAAGGAAAAAAAAGAAAGAACTTTAGAAATACATAAACTACATTGTGTATGACTTTAGTCAAGCGCCTCCTTCAGTTCTGCAGCCTCCTCCACTCAGATAAACTCCCTTCTCTAGATCTTCTTTTTTCTTCTATAAGCTGAAACAGTTGTCTCAGATCAATCTTTCCAAGATTTTCAAAGTTATTCTAGGGCCTTCATGCAGTATAATCATGCATTTTAATCTCTCTGTCTCTTTTTTTTTTTTTTTACTGTGGTGATAACACTTATCATCAGATCTACCCTCTTAAAAAAATTTTAAGTGTACAATACAAGATTGTTAACTGTAGGCAACAACTTTGTACAGCAGATCTCTAGAACTTATTCATGTTGTATAACTGAAACTTTATAATCATTGAATAGCAACTCCCCATTCCCCCCTAACTCCTGTCCCTGGCAATCACCATTCTACTCTCTGCTTCTATGAGTTAGACTATTTGAGATACCTTATATGAGTGGAAGCATGCAGTATTTGTCGTTCTGTGACTGGCTTATTTCACTAAGCATAATGTCTTCAAGGTTTATCCAGTTTGTTGCATATGGCAGGATTTCCTTACTTTTTAGGCTGAATAATGTTCCACTGTATTTATGCACCACATTTTCTTTTTCCATTCATCCACTGATGGACATGTAGGCTGTTTCCACATCTTGGCCATTGTGAATAACTAAAAAAGAATTAAATATTCAAAACCATGTTGCCCAAGACCCTCCTAGAGAGTACCTTTTTTATTGTTTGTCTTTAGGGAAGTCTGTGACTTTACTTGAAGGGGATGAAAAGGAAGGAGTGGGTGACCCTGATGCCAAGCCAACTGTGGTCCATGGGCCTGTAGGTGATGGAGTACTTGCTCAGGTAGCAGTGGAACATCTCAGGCTTGATTTCCAGCTGGTTGAATGTCACGCTATGGACACCTACCGTGCCACCCACTGCCTCGCACAGAATGATCACGCCCTGCAGGTGCACCTTCACCACATCTGGCTTCTCCGTGG
The DNA here is from genome assembly GCF_964165515.1 of Mesoplodon bidens. Taxonomy (NCBI): domain Eukaryota; kingdom Metazoa; phylum Chordata; class Mammalia; order Artiodactyla; family Ziphiidae; genus Mesoplodon; species Mesoplodon bidens. The sequence continues at coordinate 74,053,843 of NC_138164.1, read as the reverse complement.
GGGCCTTGTGCAGGCCCGTAGGCAGAAAGTGCTACCTCCCCTGCAGGTTCCATTCAGCAGCCACCACTGGCTGCTGATAGGACATGTCCAGCAGCTGGTCAAGTTCCCTACCACGTAGGTCAACCTGAGGAAGGTCCACTCCTTCTTCTGCTCCACTTCCACCATCCCGTCAGTTGTTCAGAAAGATTGTTTTGTTTTGTTTTCACTGCATTTATTAGTAACATAAAGAAAACATTGAAACCAAAAAAAGAAAAAAATTCATTCTCAGTTCTCCAAATGGCTCTCCTCCCTCCCTCTTGCCCATACAAACTCTGAACCCATTTCCTCAGGGCCAGTTCAAAACTGGACCTGTTTACTGCCATTTTCACAGAAAACAACCAATGCAGAGAGCAGCAGTACTGTCTAGATTCCACCCAAATGTAGGCTGGGGGAGAGTTACAGAATTCAAATGAAAGGGCTGGTGACCTCACAGTGATGTAGTCTAACTAAAATGGGCTGGACAGGAGATAGAGTAAGCCTATCAGGGGCCTTACAGAACATCTCATGGGCCTGAGTCAAACCCAGGTTAACAGACACGAGGAGAAGGATGCGAGGACCAGGGGTGCAATTTTCTTGTGGAAAGTTTCACAATTCTCCCATGTTGGGAGGTGGAGAAAGTCCAGAGGGCACCAAGAGCCTCACTCATTTTGGCAGAAAAACTTACTCTAGTGTTGGGAAGTCACAAAAATGCCACAGATACTGAGAAAGGCTAGGAGGGGATTCACAGGTAAGAATGAGATATATGGCTTCATTACACCTTCATTCAGGCTACTAAACACTATTAGGTATTGAGTTGCTTTTGACTATTTTTCAGCTTAACATTGGTTTAAACATAAACGTGTCTGGCTTAATTTAGAAACAAATCATGAACATTATAAATATAAGGAATTTGATTTTTTAAACTCCAAATATACTTCCTAACATCAGATCATGAAAGCAAGTTGTTTTTGCCATAATATGTAGTGTCATTTCAACCTACCTCTAAATTACATGCAATATCTAAACTACACATAAAATAACCCCAAGTCTTATTTTATCACCAAAACATGATTTTTCTTGCAAATATTATTTACAGTAAATTTTGTGTGTGTGTGTGTGTGTGTGTGTGTGTGTGTGTGTGTGTGTGTGTGTGGTATGCGGGCCTCTCACTGTTGTGGCCTCTCCCGTTGCGGAGCACAGGCTCCGGATGTGCAGGCTCAGTGGCCATGGCTCACGGGCCCAGCCGCTCCATGGCATGTGGGATCTTCCCGGACCGGGGCACGAACCCGTGTCCCCTGCATCGGCAGGCAGACTCTCAGCCACTGCTCCACCAGGGAAGCCCTACAGTAAATTTTAAGAAGCTTTTTGATAAATGAAACGAATTGAAATTTGCCTTTATGTACAATTTATTCAAACAACAAATACTTAATGGGTGTCTGCTATGTGCCAGGGCACTTTTCTAGATTCTGGGGGTCCAGCAATGAACAAAACCAAAATTATGTTTACATGGACCTTATTTTTTATTATGTGTATGAATATGTGTGTGTTGGTGGAAGAGACAAAAAACACAAAAATCAAAAAGGAAACTCTAGTATATATTATAAAATGATAAGTGCTATAGAGAAAAATATGGTGGATAAAGGAGACATAAATTCAGGAAAGGGGAGTAATTTTAAATATGTTTATCAGGAAAGATTTTACTTCTAAGTGATATCTGAGCAAAGACTTGAAGAAGGTGCAGAAACAAATCATGAACATATCATGAAAGAATACGCCAGGCAGAGGAAAGAGTAAATGCAAAGATCCTGAAGAAGGAGTAAGTCTAGAAATGTTAGGAACTGCAACAAGTATAGTATGGCAGAAAGAGAATGAGTCTTGAGTAGGATAGTAGGAGCTGATTTCAGTAAGCACAGAGTCAACTCATACAGAGCCTTGGAAGATAATATAAGGAAGTTGGCTTTTATGCTGAAGGTTTTGAGCAAAAGAAAAACATCTGGTTTATTTTCAGAGGAGCAGTCTGGAAGCCCTGGAATAAATTGTTAGGAGGCAAAGTTAGAGGCAGGGAGGCTGATAAGAAGCTCTTGCAATAAACAGACAAAATGATAGTGACTTATAGACCATGGTGGTGGCAGTGGAGGTCATGAGAAGTGGTCATAATTTTCTATGTGTATAAGATAGACTCATCAAGATTTGCTGATGGACTGGATGTGGGACTTTAAAGAAAGAAGAGTAGAGAATGGTGAAGGTTTTTGGGGCAGGATGGAGGTGCCCTTAACTGAGTTAGAAAAGGCTGCATGCAGTTAGAGCAGATTTTGGAGCAAGGATGAAGACATGTTGAGTCTGAGATGTCTTTTAAGGAAGATAGTTGGGTATCAGAGTTTAGAACTCAAGGAAGTCTAGACTGGAGCTGTAAAACATATATTAATTACTGAAGATAATAAGCAAATAGAAGATAAGAGCAAATCCTACTATTTGTATAAAATTATTATATAATACATAAAGATCAAGATTAAATTATCTAACTTAAAGCTACTTCTTAATCATTTACCACCAAAAAATTATGATTTTTTAATTCTAAGCGATGTTGTGAGATTACATAACACTGTGAAAGTGATGGTATTTCATCCAACAGAACAGTGCACCTTGCCCTAGGATATGCCATCACCTGAAGCATAGGGGCCACTGGAACCCTTAAGACACTCCCAAACAAGTTACAAAGGTTGTGGTTATCTGGGAAAGTTCCCTGGAGAAGGTAATGCTGGAGGTAGGACTTGAAGAACTGTTATGCAGAGGATATTCTTGGCAAAGGAAATAGCACATACAAGTGCATGAGTGTGAAGTTCAACCATCTATGATAAACATGAAGGGACTTCGTAGTACTCAATATAGAGTGCATGAGGAAGGATCGGGAAAATGGCTAAGAAGGTAAAAAAAAAAAAGAAAAAGAAAGGAAGAAATAAAGAAAGGAATGGAAGGAGGGAAGGAAGGGGGAAGGACAGAAGGAAGGGAGGGAGGGAGGGAGACAAAGAAAGATGGGCTTATGCTTTGTTAAGGAGTTTAGACTTTTAGGTGATAATAAGCCATTGAAGGTTTTATAGAGTAGTTGGTATGGACAAGTTTTTGGTTTCTTTTTTTGTAATATATGATTCTGAGAAGAGAAAGCAATGGAAAATAAATGGGGAAGGAGAGCTAGAGACAGGTGGATCCGTAGGGAGGCAATCTACTTGACAAATAATGAGAACAGGAACAGTGCAGATGGTGAAGTGGTAAATTTAGGAAATCTTATGAAGGAGAATTGATACAAATTAGTGACTGGCTGGATGAAGTGAGATGAGAGGACAAGGATGACACCTGGGTGTCTGGGGTGGTAATTAATAGAAAGTAGCATCTATTACTGAGTCAGGCAACATATCAGGAAGAACAGGTTTGTGATGAGTTCTGTTTGGGAGTTCAGATGACTGTGAAACAACAGTCAACATGTCCAGTAAGTAGTGTACAACATAGGTAGAGCTCAGGAAAGAGAAAAAGTTAGGATCTCAGCAAATAACAGGTGACCAATGCAAAAAAGTAATTGAAAAGGTGTTACTAAAGGAAATATTTACAAAGGTATGAGCAGGGCTAGGCAACTAACTAGGGATTGGCAGGGACTGGTAACAGTGGGAAGTGGCCATGACCCCTAGGACTGAGGGGGTAAGAAGAGAAAGGGTTTACTGAATGGGTAAGACCTGCAGCTGTAAGAGAGGGTCACCTGAAAGGTGCTGTGGTCTTTGGGATCTGGGCGATGCCACATTCCCCCTATTTAAAACTGCCCATGCATCTCAGATGGGCTGCCTAGAACTATGGCAGTTGACTGTATGAGATACACTTACTCAGGAGAGGGTAGTCAGTCAACTCTAATAGCTGGTCCTTTGCAACAGCCTAGGTAGACTGCCCATTAACAACACCTGAACCAATTGTCCTTGCAGTAAGATGGCATTACATTTCCAAGTAACACTGATAACTGTTCATCTATATAATCCTAACTGCCTGATAACCAGTGCAATTAGTTAAACCTCTAATTCATTAAAATTAGAAGGGACTATAGAGACCACCTGCTAAAGTTTATTATTACCATATCTCTGGATGTGCGTGCTCTCTAGGAACTAACACATAAAGGGAATACATAGAACCAGAAAATAAACACAACTATAAGGCATTCATTTTATAATAAAACAATTACATATAAACTGTAGGATAGAATGCAACTAAATCCATATGAATTTTAAAGATAAAACAGAAGACTTGAAACAATTTCAAGTGTTCATGTTCTTCTTCCATGAGGAAGAATTTGAGAAGCATTATTTCCACTTTTCTCATTGGCCTTGATATTGGAGCCCACAGACCCAACTCTGTCAATTTAAAGTTTCCATGACTTTGGGCAAATTATTAAAATTCTCAGAGCCTTGGATGTCTCATTTGTCTCATGATGATAACCTAAACACAAGTGTTGGTATAAGGATGAAATGAAATAATTTATGTTAAACACCCAGCATAGTGCTGGGCAACATAGTGTCTAAATGTGTGCTCTTTCCATTATAAGCAATTCTTCCACTAGAAATGTGGTTGCAGAGTGTTGCTGATGTGTCCAACGCCACAATTAATTCATGAACGAAGACCAAGAAAGGGAAAGATTGAGCATCTGCTATGTGACTGTAACTGGACATGGAACATACTTAATGGCATTTAATCCATACAAATGCCCTTGTGAATTAGACTGGAACCCACTTCCTAGCTCCCTTTCCAGAGGCTTTCTGCTCCAGCATGCTGATTCCCTTTGCTTTGGATCCTCTACTTATTCAGTATGTAATTATATTAACTTCCAATGACAGAGAAGCCCACAAAGACATTCACATCTAATTTGCCCTCTCACTGCAGCCTCTCTCCTGCTTACCATGGTGACAGGTGGCTTGAAAATCACAAGTGGATGGGATTCTGGAGAAGCAGAACAGGGCAGCTGGCAGGCCAAGGTCATAAAGGCACTTAGATTCAAATGATTTTAGAATATTGGAATCAGATTTGAAAATCTTTCTTCTTCCAGCTTCTTTCTTAGAGAGAATAATTTAGGATGGTCCCAGATGACTTCTCACTTTTCTTAACTAGAGAATATCATATGCTTATGCAATTGCTAACTTGGAAAACACTAGCATCAAAGGGGTGAGACATGGTGTATAGCAATATTTCCCTCAGCGTACTCCAGAGATGCATCTGCCACACTTCTGGCTCAGATGCCCTGGCCAAGGGATTGTAGCCCCTGCTAACATCATCCATTTGTGGACAATAGGCTAAAAATTTGTTCTGCCAACAGATGGCAAGGCTACATGGGATAGCATCTGTACACTAAGGGAAAATGGTCCTCTTTCAAGATTATTCAGTTATACCCCATCTTGCCCTCCCAAGACTACTGTGATTAATTTAAGGCAGTTTTGCCAACACTGTTGCTTAGGAAGGACATGCAGAGCATCAGGAGGGACATTCAGAGTGCTGAGGAACATGCAACTATCTGAACCAGGCAAAGAACTCAATATAAACTCACCTTGCCAGGTGTCTGGCCCTGACTGAAGTGACAAATTGGGTCTGGACAAAGAATGGGAAGAGAGGAAGAAAAGAGAAAGGATAAAGCTTAGCAAGTTTTTAGCTAACATTTTTATTTTAGAGTTTTCAATAGATCAAGAGTTCATGAATTGTAGCCAAAATTCTTGCAAATGAAAGAACTAGAAGGTTGGCCCAAGTTTTTCAGAGGACTAAGTATGACAAGCTTTCTACAAAGAGCAATGGACTTAACAGGTCCTCAGCTCTGTTTACTAACATTGTTTACTAACAGTCTCAGAATTCTCACCAGTAAGATATCCTCCTTTGCAGGATTACTGGCAGCTAAAGCAAAATAATGTTTGCGATCAATGTCATTCATGAGTTGTTATTATTATTAATTTTAATAATATACAATCCCATTCTAAATAAGACTTGTATCAGCTTTTTGACAGGAACGTGATCAGACAGCTAATATGCTAAAATGCTAAAACTTGAACTAGGTCTTCTAACTTTCAGTCTGGATATAAGGGCTACCTCTGTGACACCCATTCCCTCCTCTTTCTAACTGAACTCTTGCTATATCACAGCAATTTGCAAAAGAAGTTGCACTTTCAGGTCACAGATGTACATAGCTAACTGTGTCAATTTCTTAGAGAAGCAGAGTCACGCAGTTAAGCCTTTCTCTCTCTCACCTTTCCCCTTATGTCTGCATGTCCCCAGAATGGCATTAGCTGTCACCTGCTTTGGTTCCGTAGGTTGGAGTATGAGAAAAGAGTGTGCAAGCAGAAGTACTTTTAGTCTGAGTAAACACTGGATACACAGCAAATTGAAAAGCAAACAGGCAGACTGTGACCTGGATTGGGGTCCAACAGACCTGGGTTAAATTTCGAACCTCATCACCAACTAGCTGTGAGATCTTAGGCCAAGTAATTTAATTTCCCTGAGCCATGTTTTATTTTCTGTAAAATAGGAAAAATAATAGCGCCAAGCCTATCTCAAGGTTGCTTGGATGATAAAATAATATAATAATATATACAAATGCCCTTGTCATTATAAAGAACTATAACATGATTAGCCGTTAGCTGTTATAGTAGGCATGAAAATGCTAAAATGTTTCTGCTTAATCTGTTGTCAACTCCATTCTTCTAATTGCTCAGCCAAAAACTGTACCCTTGACTCCTGTCTTTCATTCCTTCCTTCTTAACTGTTTCATACCGGCATAACTGTCATTTGATCTACCTTCAAAATACATACAGAATCAGAACACTCCACACCAATCTACTTCCATAACCTCATCTGAATTTCAGCACTAGCATTCCGACAGGTCTCTGCTTCCACCTTTGCCTCTCTTCCTCCCCTTCCTTCCCTCCCCCCACCCCAATTCTTTCAGCACACTAGCCAGAGCAATTCCTTTCCATACAAGTCACGACACTCTATTGCTCAAAACCTTCTGGGATCTTCCCATATTACTGGGAATAGAACCTGAAATACCTACAATAGGCTTCAAGGTCTTTTTATTCCTTTAAGGCTATCTTGCTAATGAATCAGAACATATAAGTCAACACAATTTGTGGTCTCTGAAGACTAACTAAGAGGCAATGAAACCATTCACCTCCAGCTTTAACCTTCCATGGGGCTGGGACAGATCTCAAGCCAGTTTCCTATCTGTTATTATTTCTTTGCTAGTTGGCAAGATGTGGCTTTGCACGAGGCTCTCAAAGTCCTAGAAACCCACCTTTCAACATAGGCGACATCTGGCACCCACATGGAGTCCTCCAAAGCTCAGGGGAATCACTTTACAGTCAAGTCAAGGGAAGGAAGAGTTGACCTCTGGTCCAAGCCCCAAAGAGACCATGCTACAATGTCAGGCCTCTGTGTCTAGGTGTGTGGTGTTCGCTTGGCCTGGACTGCTATTTCTTGTTCATCACTTGTCAAAATCCCACCCACTAGCCAAGGCTGACCTTATATAACACTGCCTTCCTGAGTCCTTACCTAATCTATCCAGTCAAGAGCGGTTGTTCCTTCCTCTGCCCCACCAAAATTTCTCCTTCTCAGTTAGTTTATAAATAATTTTCCCCATCTTAAACTACTGAGTAAGTCTGCTAAGTACTGACAGATTGTCACTTCCTTGAAGACAAAATTAGTAACAGTAGCTCATTATAACATTAATTCTCAAGGCGAGTAGGGAAAAGCTCCTTCAGAATTTCATAGTGGGGATTAAAGGATGATGAGAGAAGACCACACTTTCTTGCAGGGTAAAATATCCTCTCAAAAAGATCTTTGCTCTCTTCTCCCCCACAAAAGTCTCTCTTCAATTTATTGACTCAATTAGGATGTTGAAGACTGTAGACTAGACCAGCAATTCCCAAAAGCAGGTAAGGGATAAATGTACAGCAGAATCATCTGAGGTAAATTTTAAATACCTGGATTCCTGAGCTACTTCTCTAGAAGTCCCTAGAAATTCAGATTAAGTATAAATTAAGATTAAGATTAATGAAGGTTAAGATTAAGGTCCTGAGCCAGGTATAATATTCAGCATCAAATGATCAGCAAAGTTTGGCAATAACTAATTTAGGGGTGAATTTTAATAGATTTTTAAGGGAAAGGGAAGACTATAAATGATAGAAGAAAAATAAATAAAAGGAAAAAGTAGATGTAGAAAGTCATCAGTGTGACTCAGCATGGCACAAGAGAGAAGATGACCTAGGTAGAGGATGCAATTTTCCAACTGAAGCTGATTTTATTTTCTTTGTCTTGCAGGTGGGGGAAAATTTGGTTTAGGCTTAGGTCACCACAGGGAATAAACATGTGGACCAAAGATTATGGTGTTCTTTCCTTTGGAAGTTATATTTCTCATTGTACATTAATAAATTGACAACCTAGTAACTATACGTTAGTCTATGTGGGATTGTTTACTGTCTGTTCTAAGAGACAAAATTAGGTTTCTGAATCTGCAAACCTCCAGACCTTGAAAAAGAGGACCAGGCAGAGATTCACCCCATTAAAAACCCATACATTGGCACATGAAAAGCTGCTTGACATCACTAATTATTAGAGAAATGCAAATCAAAACTACAATGAGGTATCAACTCACACAGGTTAGAATAGGCATCATCAGAAAATCTACCAACAACAAATGCTGGAGAGGGTGTGGAGAAAAGGGAGACCTCTCGCACTGTTGGTGGGAATGTAAATTGATACAGCCACTATGGAGAACAGTATGGAGGTTCCTTAAAAAACTAAAAATAGAATTACCATATGACCCAGCAATCCTACTGCTGAGCATATACCCAGAGAAAACCACAATTCAAAAAGACACATGCACCCCAATGTTCATTGCATCACTATTTACAATAGCCTGGTAACAGAAGCAACCTAAATGCCCAACAACAGACGAATGGATAAAGAAGATGTGGTACATATATACAATGGAATATTACTCAGCCATAAAAAGGAACGAAATTGGGTCATTTGTAGAGACATGGATCGATCTAGAGACTGTCATACAGAGTGAAGTAAGTCAGAAAGAGAAAAACAAATATTGTATATTAACGCATATATGTGGAATCTAAAAAAGCAGTATAGATGAACTGGTTTGCAAGGGAGAAATAGAGACACAGATGTAGAGAACAAACGTATGGACACCAAGAGGGGAAAGGGGGGGATGAATTGGGAGATTGGGATTGACATATATACGTTAATTTGTATAAAATGGATAACTAATAAGAACCTGCTGTATATAAAAAAAGTACATTAGTAACTGGTGGAAACCCCTAAGTACCCTAACGTGCTTTACTCATTAATATATAATTAATACATGAGAAATGAATAATAGGAAAGATCTGGGAATCTAAATACAGGTCTTGACTCTGTGACCAACTTGCTTTGTAATATTGGTCACTAGTAAGTACCACTTATATACTCAACTCCTATGTCCCAGATATTTAATTATTCCACCAACCCCACAAAAGAGTTATGTGGCATATACCACCAGATTCCTACACCTTAGCAATTCTCTCCTTTGTACTTAGAAAGAGAGCCCAAATTTGATTTCAGGTTCTTGATGCATAGAATGTACACAAAATGACTGGAACTCTAGCAGCTGTCTTGGACTGTAAGATGACTTTAAGGATGGAAGCCACTTGCTAAGGATTCAGAACAGAAATAACCTGAGTTCCTGATACTAGAAGACACTATACATTCCCTGGATGATCTCCCTCTGTAATTCTTTTACAAAAGAAATAAATAAACCACTGTAATTTTGGATTTTCTTTTTATGCTGCCAAACATAATCCAAAGTGCTACAGAATTGGTTTCTCAGTTTAGATTTAGGAAACCAGATACAGAGAGGTTATGTAATTTACCTGACATTACACAGCTAGTGAGTATTGAACAGAAATTATTCACCTGGCAATATGTTTCTAAGGTCATTTTTCTTGAATCTATGCTATAGGAACTCCAAAAAAAAAAGATATTTTGCTTTTTTGTCTGGTATAGAAGAAACAAACTAATATCTATTGACACTGTTTATGTGCCAGGCATTATGCTAGGTATTGTCAGATATATTATCTTTTTTGCCTTTAAGCTTGGCTTTCTCTATATCTAAAAATTAAGTGATTTAGTTAAATTATCCCTTCATTTCATCTCTATAACCAAAACCAAAGACCTTTCCTACAGTCTAGCAGGGAACACTTGCCAATCTATAACCAATGTTTTCTCCAAGTCAGGCAGCTCCACAGGAGAAAATGATCTCTTTGTCTTTGATAAACACTCATACATGAGAGTCAAACAAGCCAAACTTGTTCTTTTCCTCGCTTTCCTTTCTAAGTCACTCTCACACTGTAGAAGTGGTATTAGAACCTTAAGATCCATTGGAAAGAGGATGAAAGATAATAGAAATAAACAGCTCTCCTGTCAGAGGAAAGAGATGAAAAATGAAAGAGAAAGGCTGTTTCTCCAAAGCAGCAACTTCATATTACAAGGTTAAATAAAGAAGAAATGCACACACAACACACACACACACACACACGTGTACATACCACATAAAAATAGAGCAAGTAAAAACTGAAACTAGAGAATTATGAAACCACCAAACACCATTCTATATTTAAGTACAATTAAAATGTTAAATGTAAATATAATTAATTGAAATTTTTAAAAAGAAAAAAATGATTAAGCTTGAGATAAAAAAGGACTTTCTAAGCTTAGGAGCAAGGAAGAGATCACATAGTGGGGAAAATCAATATATTTGATTATTTTAAAAAATTAAAAGAAATACAAATGACAAATGAGAAAGAGTTGAATTTTATGAGAAATAAAAGAATTGCACATTACAATGATAAATAATAATTTCTAACACATTAAGCAAACATATTTAAATGATAAATCTTAATGTTAGGCAAAAGATAATTAAACAGGTCCCATTGAGGATGGGAAAATAAAATATACAGCACCTGTAAAAAGAATTTTGGCAATGAATGACTATTTACCCAAGAACTCAGACTAAATTTTCTATTATAAATATTTTCATTTTTTCAAATATTTTATCAAGTATGAACTTGGACCCTTTCTTTAAATAAAAAGCACTCTTAAATTATAAATATTTACTTCTACTGAAGATATTTATCTAACAAAATGCACAACAATCTCTGTAGACTTCCAGAAATGATGGTAATGCTAGATTTATCATGAGAAGCATGAAGTTTCCCAAGGGGGCTACCTGGAACATTTCCAGGTAGCCCCCTTGGGAAAGGATTTATCTACAGGATAAATCCTTTAGAATGTGAATGTTTTAGTATGATGGCTAGCACAAGAGTCTCACCCATTCATTCACTCATACATTCAACTAATTGTTTTTGATTATCTACTATGTATGAAGTATGGTGCTAGGCACTACAGATGTGATGGTGAACAGAAAACATGTCAGTTGCCACCCTTGTGTATCATCTAGTGCAGTGATACAGATAAATTAATCAAATTATTACACAAACTAATGGGAAAACTGCAACTGTAGAGATGTCCTTGTCTTCAACGAAACTGCATGGTACTCAGAGAACAGATACTAGAGAAATGAGGCAATGACAAACTCTTATTTTGTTGTGAGTGTAATAGAAACTTTACATTCAAAAATTTGATAGTCTTGATTTCAACTATTCCCTGACACGCTTGAAGGTCTCTGTTATTTAGCTAATGAATGAGCCTTCCTCACTGTGGCTTTGCTGTTCTCTCTTCAAGGCTTTGGAAATTTGTGAAAATATCTGAATTCATCCCTTATGAATCACAGGGTCTATCCTACAGCTAGTATTTCTCCCAGGAGTGGAGCTGTTTTGAAATTAAGGCTTTAAAGGACCTACTGTCTTTTTTTTTTTTGCGGTACGCAGGCCTCTCACTGTTGTGGCCTCTCCTGTTGCGGAGCACAGGCTCTGGATGCGCAGGCCCAGCGGCCATGGCTCAAGGGCCTAGCCGCTCCACAGCATGTGGGATCTTCCTGGACTGGGGCATGAACCCATGTCCCCTGAATCGGCAGGCGGACTCTCAACCACTGCGCCACCAGGGAAGCCCGGACCTACTGTCTTTAGTTGCCATGAAATCAGGATCTGTCTTATTCACAGCTGTATCCTCCCTCTACACCTACTGCCTACCATATACATAATATATGATTCTTTGTTGATGAGCTATTGGGATGGCTGATTTAAAAGAGCCATAAGAAGGTTCTGAAAAAGTGACTTGCAACACTGTCTGTTAGTCAGAATTAGCTGGTGGGCTTAAAAAAGAAAGAAAAAAGAAACCGTGTCCATGTGTGCTAACTCCTACAAATATGGAACCAGGATCTCTAGGCATGGAACTCAAAAGTCTGTATTTGTTACAGAACCCAGGTGATTCTGATGCAGCCCATTGGAAAACTGTGTAAAGGAACATTTTGGGGGGTTTAAGGATTACTGAGTATTACTCTCCTTTTATTTTATTTTATTTTTTTTACTGACCTTAGCACTGTGATGAAATTGATGGGATACCATTAAATATGACACCAATGATGTAACAAGATAGAAGAGTGTCCCATGTGAATAGCCAGAAATGTATAGAAAAAGAAATAGAAAGGAATCTATTTGTCTACAAGAAAGGCTAGATATAATTCATTTTTCAAAAATAGAAAGATAGTTATTGTCAAACTCCACATGCCATTTATTTCCCCAGTAATCAAGTCATAAAGTGCCAATGAGGTTTCCTGAACCTGCCTGTGCTGTGAGTGGGAAATCTAATTTTATAATATTTGTACCTCACATCCTGAGGGCATTTAAATAGGGATATGGATACTTATGTAAATACACGACTGAGAAAATAATATATGATGGGAAAGGGGGACAGTAGAAAAGGTCTTAGATTCTTTGAACATTAGGTATAATGCTGGGTTTTGATGATGTTGAGTAATCTACAAATATCTCATTTAAGGATTTGATAATAATCACTTTAGAGATGAGGAATCTGAGCTCTTAAAGTGAACTGAGATCAAGATGGTGGAAGAGTAGGACATGGAGCTCACCTTCTCCCCACAGATACATCAAAAATACATCTACATGTGGAACAATTCTCACAGAACATCTACTGAACGCTAGCAGAAGACCTCTGACTTCCAAAAGGGCAAAAAGAAGTCTCCACATAACTGGATAGGGCAAAAGAAAAAAAAAAGAGAGAGAGAGAGAGAGAGAGAAACTGGGATGGAACCTGCACTTCTGGGAGGGAGCTGTGAAGGAGGAAAATTTCTGCACACAGGGAAGTCCCCTCACTGGTGGGGACAGGGTGGGGTGAGATTTGGAGCCTCAGAAGAGAAGGCAGTGGCAGGTGTGCAGAGGGCAAAGCAGAGAGTAACAAACACAGAGTGCTGATCAGCACTCACCAGCATTAGATGCTTGCCCGCTAGGGTGGACAGGGGCTGGGTGCTGAGGCTCGGGCTTTGGAGGTCAGACCCTGGTAAGAGGACTGGGGTTGGCTGTGTGAAGACAGTCTAAGGAGGCTAGGGTGTAGTGAACCAGAACTGAGGGAGTCTGGGAAGAGCCTGAGCCCACAAGAGAGGAAAGGGACCATTGTTGAGCGCTACACAAAGAGAGGGGCGAGCTCACCATAGGAGCTTCTTTGTTCAGTCACAAGCAGCAGGGCACTGCCTACATGAGCTCCAGGGGTGAGCATGAGCTGCAGCTGCTATCTTGGACCCCAGAGTTGGGCGTGGACCACTATTGCTGCCACCGCTGCCACAGAAGTTCCTGTGAGCAACCTCAGGTCACTGCCTACACCTTCCCAGGAGCCTGCATAGCCCACTACTGCTGAGGGTCTTGAGATCCAAGGGTCCCACGATCCGGGGCTAACTTCCCTGGGAGAACACGTGGCACACCCCAGTCTGTTGCAACTTCCTGCTGGCCTCTGCAGCCACAGGCACTTCGTGTACATCCCAGTTGTGCCCATCTTATCCCTCCCTGGCCTGAACGAGTACATGTACCCCAGTCAGCCTCTGCTTTTGTCCCCTCTAACCTGGGTGGGGAACAGACACCTGAGGATGGCCCACATGCAGAGGTGGGGAAAAAACAAAGCTGAGCCCAAGGGATGGTGCGACTAAGGAAGAGGAATGGAAATCTCTCCTTGCAGCTGCTAAAGACACAGATTAAATCCCTGCAATCAGACTGGTAAACCCTGCACCTGTGGAATATCTGAATGGACCATGAGTGTTCCCACAACTGAGACCAGTCTAGCCTTAAAAGCTGTGGACTTTGGGGGCAAGTACACATGGGAGTTGGGCCAGGTCAGAGTCTGATCTGCTCCCACAGTGCCCACAGCAAGTCCAGAGACCTACCTAGAGGTATTGGAGGGCCTCCTGGGGAGGTGGGGGTTGGCTGTGGCTCACTGGGTGGACATGGACACTGACAACTGAGGCCGCAGGAAAATATTATTACTCTTATCTTTTTGTTTCATTTTGTTCTGTTGTTTTGTATTATTTTTAATTTTTTAATTTTTTCTTTTACTTTTTAATTTTTAATATATTTTCTATTTTTACATTACTTTTTCACTGTTTTGTGTTTTTTCCCTGTTTTATTTTTCTGCTTCATTTTGTTTTTATCTTTTAAAATATATTTTTATTTTTTCTATTTTTACTATACTTTTTCATTGTGTTGGGTTTTTTCCTGGCTTTAGTGTTTTTTTCACTTGTTTTGTTTGTATCTTTTTTCTTTTTTTTTTTCTTTTTGGTCATTTTTGTGTGTTCATTTTATGTTTTCTTTCCTTTTTTTATTTTCTTATTTTTATTTTTATTTTTTTTACATTTTTTAATACTAAATTTTGAAACCTGGTATGTATTTTATTTTATTTTTCAGATTTATTTTTGGATGCCTTGGGTCTTCGTTCGCTGCTGCATGCAGGCTTTCTCTAGTTGCGGCAAGTGGTGGCTACTCTTTGTTGTGGTGCACAGGCTTCTCATTGCGGTGGCTTCTCATTGTGGAGCACAGGCTCTAGAGCACAGGCTCAGTAGTTGTGGTGCAAGGGACCTAGTTGCTCTGTGGCATGTGTGATCTTCCCAGACCAGGGTCGAACCCATGTCCCCTGTATTGGCAGGCGGATTCCAAACAACTGTGCTACCAGGGTAGTTTCTGCTTTTTAAAAATTGCTTCCTGCTTTGGTTTGGGTTTTTTGTTTTTGTTAGCTTTGTTTTTATTGTTTGTTTTTGTTTTTCTGTTCTTGTGTTGCTTTGGTTCTGTTGTTTTTTTTGTTTTCTCTGTTTTTGTTTCTTTTCTTTTTCTGTGTGTGTTTCTTTGTTTTGGTTTTGGTTTTTTGGTTTTGCTTTTACTATTTGTCTTGGGTTTTGCTTGTCTGCTTGTTTTCTTTTCCTTTTTTTAATTGTGTTGTTGCTGTTTGTTTGCTTTTGTCTTTGCTCTTTGTCTTGGGTTTTCTTTGTTTGTTTAATTCCTCCCATTTTTTTCCCATGCTGTGTGGGTTGTGGGGTCTTGGTTCCCCAGCCAAGTGTTGGGCTTGAGCCTCTGGGATGGGAGCACCACGTCCAGGATACTGTACCACCAGAGAATCCCTGGTCCCAGGAAATATTAATTGGCGAGAACTCTCCCAGAACTCTCCATCTTGACACCAAGACCCAGCTCCACCCAACTGCCTGCAGGCTCCAGTGCTGGAAGCCTCACTACAACAACTAGCAACACAGGAACAAAACTGTACCCATCAGCAGACAGACTGCCTAAAGTTTTACTAAGTCCACAGACACCCCAAAACACACCACCTGATGCGACCCTGCCCATCAGAGGGACAAGAATCAGCTCCACATACAAGAGCACAGACACAAGTCCCTACCACCAGGAAGCCTACACAAGCCCTGGACAAACCTCACCCACCAGGGCCAGACACCAGAAGCAAGAGGAACAACAAACCTGCAGCCTGCAGAAAGGAGATCTTAAGCACAGTAAGTTAAACAAAATGAGATGACAGAGAAATATGTTGCACATGAGGGAGAAAGGTAAAAACCCACCAGACCAAATAAGTGAAGAGGAAATAGACAATCTACCTGAAAAACAACTCAGATTAATGATAGTAAAGATGACCCAAGATCTCAGAAATAGAATGGAGGCATGGATCAAGAAAGTACAAGAAATGTTTAACAAGGACCTAGAAGAACTAAAGAACAAACAAAGAGTGATGAACAACACAATAGCTGAAATGAAAAATACTCTAGAAGGAATCAATAGCAGAATAACTGCAGCAGAAGAACAGATAAGTGAGCTGGAGGATAGAATGTTGGAAGTAACTGTCATGGAGCAGAATAAAGAAGAAAGAATGAAAAGAAATGAAGACAGTATCAGAGACTTCTGGAGCAATATTAAATGTACCAACATTCAACTTATAGCAGTCCCAGAAGAAGAAGAGAAAGAAAGTGTCTGAGAAAATATTTGAAGAGATTATAGTTGAAAATTTCCTTAACATGGGAAAGGAAACAGCCACACAAGTCCAGGAAGCACAGAGAGTCCCATACAGGATAACCCCAAGGAGAAACATGCCAAGACACATATTAAACAAACTAACAAAAATTAAATACAAAGACAAAATATTAAAAGCAGAAGGAAAACAAAACAAATAATATACAAGGGAATTCCCATAAGGTAATGAGCTGATTTTTCAGCAGAAACTCTGCAGGTCTGAAGGAAGTGGCAGGATATATTTAAAGTGATGAAAGGGAAAAACCTAAATCCAAGATTGTTCTACCCAGCAAGGATATCATTATTCATCATCAAGATTCAACAGAGAAATCAAAAACTTTACAGACTAGCAGAAGCTAAGAGAATTCAGCACCACAAGACTGGCTTTACAACAAATGCTAAAGGGACTTCTCTAGGTGGGAAACACATGAGAAGAAAAAGACCTAAAAAAGAGAAACCCTAAACAATTAAGGAAATAGTAATAGGAACATACATATTGATAATCACTTTAATGTAAATGGATTAAATGCTCCAACCAAAGGACACAGACTGGCTGAATGGATACAAAAGCAAGACCCATATATATGCTGTCTACAAGAGACCCACTTCAGACTTAGGACACATACATACTGAAAGTGAGGGGATGGAAAAAGATATTCCATGCAAATGAAAATCAAAAGAAAGTTGGAGTAGCAATACTCATATCAGACAAAATAGACTTTAAAATAAAGACTGTTCCAAGAGACAAGGAAGGACACTACATAATGATCAAGGGATCAATCCAAGAAGAAGATATAATGATTGTAAATGTTTATGCACCCAACACAGGAACATCCCAATACATAAGGCAAATGCTAACAGCAATAAAATGACAAGTCAACAGTAACACAATAGTTATGGGGACTTACACCCCACTTACACAAATGGACAGATCATCCAGACAGACAGTTAATAAGAAAAAAATGCCTTAAATGACACATTAGACCAGAAAGACTTAACTGATATTTATAGAACATTCCATCTGAAAGTAACAGAGTACGCTTTCTTCTCAAGTGCACATGGAACATTCTTCAATAGATCACATCTTGGGTCACAAATCAAGCCTCAGTAAATTTAAGAAAATTGAAATTGTATCAAGCATCTTTTCTGACCACAATGCTATGAGGTTAGAAATCAATTACAGGAAAAAAAAACTGTAAAAAACACAAACACATGGAGGCTAAAAAATATTCTACTAAATAACCAAGAGATCACTGAAGAAATCAAAGGGGAAATTAAAAAAATACCTAGAAACAAATGACAACAAAACACAACAACCCAAAATCTATGGAATGCAACAAAAGCAGTTCTAAGAGGGAATTTTATAGCAATACAACCCTACCTCAAGAAACAAATAGAATCTCAAATAAAGCAACTAGAGAAAGAAAAACAAACAAACAAAACCAAACTTAGCAGAAGGAAGTAAATCATAAAGATAAGAGCAGAAATAAATGAAATTGAAATGAAGAAAACAATAGCAAAGATCAGTAAAACTAAAAGCTGTTTTTTTGAGAAGATAAACAAAATTGACAAAGCTTTAGCCACTCTTAAAGAAGAAAAGAGAGAGGACTCAAATCAACAGAATTAGAAATGAAAAAGGAAGTTACAACTGACACCACAGAAATACAAAGGATCTTAAGAGACTACTACAAGCAACTCTATGCCAATAAAATGAACAACCTGGAAGAAATGGACAAATTCTTACAAAGATACAACCTTTCAAGACTGAACCAGGAAGAAATAGAGAATATGAACAGAACAATCACAAGTAATGAAATTGAAATCATGATTAAAAATCTTACAACAGGGGCTTCCCTGGTGGCGCAGTGGTTGAGAGTCCGCCTGTTGATGCAGGGGACGCAGGATCGTGACCCGGTCTGGGAAGATCCCACATGCCACGGAGTGGCTGGGCCCATGAGCCATGGCCGCTGAGCCTGCATGTCCGGAGCCTGTGCTCCTCAATGGGAGAGGCCACAGCAATGGGAGGCCCACGTACTGCAAAAAAAAAAAAAAAAAATCTTGCAACAAACAAGAGTCCAGGACTTTTCGCTTCATAGGCAAATTCTATCAAACATTTAGAGAAGACGTAACATCTATCCTTCTCAAACTTTTCCAAAAAAATTACAGGGGGAGGAACACTCCCAAACCAAACTCATTCTACAAGGCCACCATCACCCTGATACCCAAACCAAAGATATCACAAAAAAAGAAAATTACAGGCTAATATCACTGATAAACATAGATGCTAAAATCCTCAAAAAAATACTAGCAAACCAAATCCAACAACACATTAAAAAGATCATACACCATGATCAAATGGGATTTATCCCAGGGATGCAAGGATTCTTCAATATATGCATATCAATCAGTGTGATACATCATATTAACAGATTGAAGGAGAAAAACTGTATGATCATCTCAATAGATGCAGAAAAACTTTTGACAAAATTCAACACCCATTTATGATCAAAACTCTCCAGAAAGTGGGCATAAAGGGAACCTACCTCAACACAGTAAAGGCCATATATGACAAACCCACAGCAAACATCATTATCAATGGTGAAAAACTGAAAGCATTTCCTCTAAAATCAGGAACAAGACAAGGGTGCCCACTCTCATCACTATTATTTAAACATAGTTTTGGAAATCCTAGCCATCAGAGAAGAAAAAGAAATAAAAGAATCCAAATTTTAAAAAAAGAAGTAAAACTGTTACTATTTGCAGATGACATGATATGATATATAGAAAATCCTAAAGATGCTAGCAGAAAACTACTAGAGCTCATCAATGAATTTAGTAAAGTTGAAGGATACAAAATTAATATGCAGAAATCTCTTGCATTCCTATACACTAACAACAAAAGATCAGAAAGAGAAATTAAAGGAACAATCCCATTTACCACTGCAACTAGAAGAATAAAATACCTAGGAATAAACCTAAGGAGGCAAAAGACATGTATGCAGAAAACTGTAAGACACTGATGAAAGAAACCAAAGACGACACAAACAGATGGAGAGATATACCATGTTCTTGGATTGGAAGAATCAATATTGTGAAAATGACTATACTACCCAAAGCAATTTACAGGTTCAATGCAATCTCTATCAAATTGCTAATGGCATTTTTCACAGAACTACAACAAAAAATTTCACAGTTTGTATGGAAACACAAAAGACCCCGAACAGCCAAAGCAATCTTGAGAAAGAAAAATGGAGCTGGAGGAATCAGGCTCCTGGACTTCAGACTATACTACAAAGCTACAGTAATCAAGATAGTATGGTACTGGCACAAAAACAGAAATATAGATCAATGGAACAGCATAGAAAACCCAGCAATAAACCCACACACCTATGGTCACCTAATCTATGACAAAGAAAGCCAGAACATACAATGGAGCAAAGATAGCCTCTTCAATAAGTAGTGCTGGGAAAACTGGACAACTACATGTAAAAGAATGAAATTAGAACACTCCCTAACACCATACACAAAAATCAACTCAAAATGGATTAAAGACCTAAATGTAAGGCCAGACACTATCAAACTCTTAGAGGAAAACATAGGCAGAACACTCTATGACATAAATCACAGCAAGATCCTTTTGGACCCACCTCCTAGAGAAATGGAAATAAAAACAAAAATAAACAAATGGGACCTAATGAAACTTAAAAGCTTTTGCACAGCAAAGGAAACCATAAACAAGACCAAAAGACAACACTCAGAATGGGAGAAAATATTTGCAAATGAAGCAACCAACAAAGGATCAATCTCCAAAATATACAAGCAGCTCATGCAGCTCAATATCAAAAAAACAAACAACCTAATCCAAAAATGGGCAGAAGACCTGAATAGACATTTCTCTACAGAAGATATACAGATAGCCAACAAACACCTGAAAGAATGCTCAACATCATTAATATTTAGAGAAATGCAAATGAAAACTACAATGAGGTATCACATCACACCAGTCAGAATGGCCATCATCAAAAAATTTACAAGCAATAAATGCTGGAGAGGATGTGTAGAAAAGGGTACCCTCCTGCACTGTTGGTGGGAATGTAAATTGATACAGCCACTACGGAGAAGAGTATGGAGGTTCCTTAGAAAACTGAAAATAGAACTACCATATTACCCAGCAATCCCACTGCTGGGCATATACCTTGAGAAAACTATAATTCAAAAAGACACATGCACCCCAATGTTCATTGCAGCACTATTTACAATAGCCAGGACATGGAAGCAACCTAAGTGTCCATTGACAGATGAATGGGTAAAGAAGAAGTGGTACATATACACAATGGAATATTACTCAGCCATATGAAGGAACAAAATTGGGTCATTTGTAGAGATGTAGATGGACCTAGAAACTGTCATACAGAGTGAAGTAAGTCAGAAAGAGAAAAACAAATATTGTATATTAACGCATACATGCAGAATCTAGAAAAATGGTACAGATGAACCTATTTGCAAAGCAGAAATATAAATACAGATGTAGAGCACAACTGTGTGGACACTAGGGGGCGTGGGAGAAGGGGGGTGAGATGAACTGGGAGATTGGGATTAACATACATGCACCACTAGTTGTAAAATAGATAACAAATGAGGACATGCTTTATAGCATAGGGAACTCTATTCGGTGTTCTGTGGTCACCTAAATAGGAAGGAAATCCAAAAAGAAAGGGATATGTGTATACATATGGCTGGTTCACTTCACTGTGCAGCAGGAGCTAGCACAACATTGTAATGCAGCTATACCCGAATTATCAATCAATCAATCAATCAAATACCAAAAAAAAGAAAAGAATTGAATCACAAGACTATTTCATTCCTGAGTCTATGCTGTTTCCTCAAGGAGACAAAACTAAGATGACACATCCTGTTTTTCCTTGGGACAGTCCCATTTTATGCCTATTGTCTCAACATACCTTTGACAGCATCCACTTTCACTCTCAAAAATATCCCAATTTAGTTGATAATTATGTGGTCTCTATATATGCTTAAATAGTAGATATAAGTAGACTATAGATGTCAAAAATGGGCAAGATTTGGTGGACCTCTACAAGACATACTTGGAGTCAGACAAATCTACATCCTAATCCTTGCTCTTCCACTTAGTAGTAGTACCATGTGTTAGACAGTTAGTTAAAGTGGAATCTTGGACCGGTGACTTCACCTCCCTAATACTCAGTTTCATCAACTACAAAATGGAAATAATGATGCCACCTTCCTCATAGGACTGTGTTGAGAATGGAAATTTCAGGAATAACGTTTACATGACACAAACTAAAGGGTAAAGAAAATAGTTCCTCTCCAAGACATAACAAGGACAGTTTCCCAGCTGTCTGTTGACCTTAAATAATGGAATGAGACCCATACTCTTGAAAAGGGGTAGGGATAATCATTCAACCATGACATGCTTAATGCCTTATGGGAAAGCATTTTCACTTCAAATCACTATTTTGTTCATCATGTCTGGGATGTGACTTCTTTTCAGAGAACTAGCATTTGACCTGAAGATGACACATGCACAGGGCCTTCTCTTTTTATCCGGTAGAAAATAACATGGTTAAAACTGTCCAGTATTTATCTCTTTTCAACCTTCTTCTGTGATTTGTTTTGGGATTAGAAAAACATCAAGTTCCTCAGTTGTAGCCTTTCAGCAGCATGTTGGTTCACATTACCTGAGAGATGAAGTCTACCCATCTAATGCCTGCAAGTTTTGCAGCCTGCCAGTGAGCATATAAAAGCCAGCAAAAGAATGACAAGTGTTAGGGACTGTTTTCTTCTCTCTGAATGATTGTCACTTTAGATGTTACTGAATCCGGCATATGAGAAATGTCACCTTAGGTCTCAGCCTTCCACACTTTTTACCTCTCCCAACTGGCCTTTTTGTTGATCTGAGTTTAACCCCATTCTACCCTAAATGCTTGGTCTTGAGGCAATCATTGAAATGACTGTAATCCCACTCCCAGGCCAGTCAAGGCTTGAGGAATGGGTGTGAGACACTAATCAAACCTATGAGATCCTTAAACATCTTTCCATACAATATCCTCACCCCCCTGCCATAGCTCTCTATCCCTTTGTCCATTAGGATACTGCCAGATGCAAATACTAGCACATGTCAACTCCACATGGCTTACACTAGAAAGAAATGCATGATCTTAACTAACAAAATATCCAGAATGAACCTTGGTACCAGGATTGTGACTCTGGTTCTCTGAGATGCCATCTTCCTCTCTGAGAATTTCATCCTTGGATAAGTAGTAAGATGGCTTCAGCAGTGCTAGGTGTGACATCCAAATATGCCAATGCCCAGAGAAAGAAAGAGAATGTGTCTTCCTAGATCACCCTCTTACTAGCAGATAAGCCTTTCCCAGAGCCCATAGCTGACTTCCTTTATAGCTCATGGGTTTGAATTTTTCTGATATCAGTTCCTCAGGTCTTGACTGGCATGGGAATGGGATTATATAGTTATTTTCTTATTGCCTCAAGACAAAGAACTTAGAGTAGAATGGAATTTAAAATCTACCACATGAACACTACTATCCTCTTACTTTCATTCTATAACACTGCCAAAGTTTGTTGTTTGTGTGTTGATTTGTCTGTCACTTTATCACTGAAATTTTAGACTCTCCCACATAGTTGGCACACAATAAATATTTGTCGAACCATTATTTTGATATTATCTGCAATAAAGGTCACTTCCTAATTGAAAGAACTTTTATGACATTTTACATTTAGATGAGTACTATTACACTTAGCTTGCAGCAAGTTAAGAAAATGAGGCCATAAATGGATAAAAAAATAGGAAACGGTAGGATGACACATGATCAACCCCATGCTGAGGAATGTAATGCAGACTTCCCACAGTCTAGCCTTCCGAGAAAGTAGCTCTCTCTAAGGACAAGGACGCTCTTTTTTTTGGAGGTCGTTCAATTTGAGTCCAAATTTATTTATTGGCAAATGAGGCAGTGAGCAGAGAGGAAAGAATCTGTGTCTACAGTGAAACTTGGCCTACAGATCTGCTTAACACTCTCTCTCAGCCATTTTGGTCCTTCCTCTAGCATTCACTCTGAACCTCAGTTTCATTATATATAAAGTAGAAAACAGTCATAACCATACAAAGTTTGCACACCTCATGGATCTACCCACAGTCAGTTGTGATCAACTAGGGTGAATATAAAAAGAATTTTTCCTGAGAGTTATGTAGATTCTAGGTGATTGACTACTTACCCGCTCCTTTTCCTCAGTTTTTTCCCCTGTGTTTGCTTCTCAGTCTTCTGATTTTGCATCCATATAATTTTTTTAAATTCAATGATTAATTTTTCCTAAGTTGTACTTGTGGATTCTACTTTGACTCTCCCCTCTTTGGTTTGTGTTGATATAGATTGTCTTCTGGAAACCACTACCTGTATAAAAATAACCCCTGACACTTACTTTCTGTACTCTGCCCTCCCAGGTAAGTTAGCTTAACCTGATATTGGGGCTAGACTCAGGCAAAGTCATATATGGAAATAGTGTTTGTGGCAGCTGTTACAAACACTATAGCAGTAGCTCTCAAACTTGAGTGGGCATCAGAATCACCTGGAGGACTTGTCAAAACATTAATTGTTATATCTTCTCCAGAGAGTTCCTGTTTCAATAGGTCTGGCATGAGGCTTGAGAATTTAAAACTCTAATCAGTAATGTATCAGGTGACACTGATACTTCTTACTGGGAGACTTTGGGAACCACTACTCTAAGGATCTTACAAATGTTCATTGTAGCTGGAGAGGGAGCAGCAAAGTAGACCTAGAGAGGATCTTTCCCCTCAAGTTCAGTTACATCAGCAAACAGAGAGAGGTAACTATGTGCCAGGTATTAAGCTAAGTATAGGTTTACTAAGGTGAAAATACAGTTCCTGCCCTTAGGGAGCTTATAATTTAGAGAAGTGAACATGTGAACAGATGTTGTCCAGAACACACAAAAATAGCCCGTGCTATAACTATGCACAGGGTACTATGGGAGTGTGGATGAGGGGAGATAACCTAGAAGGGGGGTCAAGGAAGGCTTCCGGAAGGAGTGGATGGCTTAGCTGTCTCATTAAGCTTACAGTATAGCTTAATGGTGGAGAGAGGTGTATGGAAGTAACCACTGTACCAACAGAATTAAGAAAGGACATGATGCGGGTTTATGAGAGGTGGATGCACAGCAGAAGGATCATCAGTCAGCATGGGACATTCTGAAAGGCTTCTTGGAAAATAAAGTTTGTGATTCAGCCTTAGGGAATGAATAGGATTATTACAGGCAGAAAAGATTCCAGAGTGAACAAGTTATCCAGATACAGAAGATCTATCAAGACACAGATTTAAGGAAAGTAAATAATCAGTCCAGTGAAGATAGAGTGTAAGTGATGTCAAGTATGCATTGGAAAATGAGAACTGAATGCTGCATAGGGGCCTGATCATAAAGGACTTCAGACTCTAGATTAATAAGCTTGGACACTCTTCTCTACCTGGAGATTCTGGGGAATAGTAGAGCGCAATGGTCACCTGTTACTCAGATATGGCAGATCAGCCCCATTCTACAATGCTGTTCTGTGCCTACAGTTACCTGCTCTGGAACCAGTGTAAAAGATAGATAGACACAGATCTTCAGTCTAACAAGCCTTGTGATGAAATGAGGCTATATGGAGGAGGACAGTAGCAAAGCATCACAATGCTAGAATCAGTAGGACTTAGTGACTGATTAGATTTGGAAAATTAAAGAAAAAGAGAAAGCAGATGATTCTGATTTTCAAGTTGGATTCTTTGGAAGATGATGATGTTCAAAGCCACTTCAGTGGCTGGCCATTTTGACCTGGCATAAGCTCCAAAGGGGAATTTATTATAAGCAGAGTAACACCTAACAGTTACTGAGCATTCACAGTGCCAGGCACTATTCTCAAAGCATTTTAGTTATCTCATTTCCTTCCCAAAATAGTATTGATGAGCTGGGACGATCTTCATCCCCATTTTACAGATGAGGAAAGTGACACCAGAGCTTTTAACCAAGGTCACATAGCCAGTAAGTCGTAGAGGTAAGATCTGAATCCAAACAGCCCAGGCCAGAGACTGTGCTCTTAATCACTAGTCAACATTTCTTTGCCACAGCTAATCTTTGTCTCACAGAATACTCCTCTTCCCCAAAGGAATATTGCCAGCTCTCAGGAAGGGCTGAAAATAGAGATGGGAAACTGCTGACAAAAAAGTGGTACTCATCTTTTATAGCCACCTGGTGTAGTATGGTGATGCTGCAGGAACATGGCTGCCCGTAGTTCCCAAGTTTACATGGCCGAGTTTTAGCCACGGTGGGTCTCTGGCTCTTTCTCTCTCAATTTTATTCTTATTTTTACTCTCTCTTTCTAGACTCCAAATTCCTAGCAAAAGAATTCTGACTGAACTATGATTACATGCCCAACTGTGGTTTAGTCATTGGGGGCTGGGAGGGCTACTAACACAGCTGCTTGAGGGACCATCTCCATGTGTAAGAGGAATTTTATTCCTTGACAATCACTGTAAATTGTATAGAGAGTTCCAAAATTTTCTATTATCAAACATCCTTGGACTTGAAATTTAAAAGGCCTGATTTTAGATCTGTTTTATACAAAAGCCATTAACAACAAGTTGTTTATTCTCTCTGGGCCTTCATTTCCTCAAAAATAAAGTATCCATAATCATCCTTGCCCAGCCTACCTCACAGGGTGATTGTGAGGACCAAATAGAATAACTCCTCCTCCTAGTATAGCCAAGGCGATTAAAGTACTTAACATACATAAGCACTATTTTAAGTCCTTTACATATTATTGACTTAACTCTCTCATTAATCCTATGAGATAGGGGCTGATTTATTCCCATTTTAAAAATGGAGAAACTGAGAAACAGAAAAGAAAAACTTGCTCA
This sequence comes from Mesoplodon bidens, assembly GCF_964165515.1. Classification (NCBI taxonomy): domain Eukaryota; kingdom Metazoa; phylum Chordata; class Mammalia; order Artiodactyla; family Ziphiidae; genus Mesoplodon; species Mesoplodon bidens. The sequence continues at coordinate 74,027,340 of NC_138164.1, read as the reverse complement.
GTTATACAGCTATAAGCAATGGAATATAGCTTTTGAGGCCATGTTTCAACAGCTCCTATCATGGATGTGAAAACACTTAGTAATCTATAAAGCACGACTCAGACATGAGAGACTGTTATTACTCTTAAGCACTGCATTTTAATACCAGAAAACAGTGTTATGGTCAGAGGATCAAACAAATGAAATGTGATTGAGCATTTGGATCTTTGTTTATACAAGTTTTTCATACGCTGGTGTTGTCTTATTTTGGTAGTAGTAGGAAAGAAATGTTTTCAATTTTGGCTCAAATTATTCCATGGAAGTCTTTCAGGAAACATTGTGTTTGGCTTTTGTGACAAACATTTTGATGCCTCCATCAGAAATTTTGGGTTCATTCAGTTTCATGGCTAAAATTTGCATAATTTATTGCTGTTTTGGGATCTCCGTCTCACTCAGTTCTAGTTACAGAGTAAGGTCCCAGGGCAAAAGAAAAGGAGAGTGTGAGAAAAATGCTAACAGTGACTGAGTCAAGGAGCAAAGAGCCACAGGACCATGGCAGGGAGTCAGGGAGGTGAGGAGAATCTCTACCACTTCCCAAAGGAACGTGCTCTCTTGAAAAAGATTAATCAAGATGCTTTTTATTTATAGGAGAGATACCAAATTAAGAGAAGAGGGCAAGGGTGTTGTCAGGATACAGTGGGGCTCAAAGAATGATGTATAGGCCCTGTGGGACCACTGGGCACCTGGAAGCTGGGCTGGAGTTCCGAGGAAAGGGCAAGAGTGTTGACCAGAAGGCTCACCGCTAATGTGATTGTGGGCACAATTTGCCTTTCTTTTCTGTGTTTAACTAATTTAGTTCATCAATAAGGATGAACCAAATTTAAACTACAGCTTATCTTTTTGCAGTAGTTTGGATGGCCAAACTTTGATCCAGGCTTTCACCCTGGACTAATCAGCTGTTTCCCAAGTGGATATTCAAGGTGTGCCCAGTGTTCGCTCAGCCAGAACTGTGGGCAAAGGATATTCTAGTAGAAAAGGTTGTGGCTCGGTAAACACACTAAACTATCCAACACCATTCTCTAGCCCTGACTAATTGTGCCTTTATGTAAAGGTGGAAAGATAGCACAAGGCAGATCATTTTTCTTCACAAAACTTGAGCTTTCTTTTGAAAGATCAGAGTATCTAAAACAATAAAACAGAATTAAAAGAGAAATTGATGACTATGAAACACATTATGGTGCAGTAAAGACAGCCGATGCCATAAAAATTTGGAGAAAATGCATCCAAATGAAGAGAGTGGTAAGAGAGGGCTTCCTAGGGGAGCTTGGACATGCCCTAGACCTGGAAGGACTGCTGTGTTTGGAAAGAGATATGAAAAGGCCATTGTATGTAGGAAAGAGTGGGAAAGGGGAGGTTTCCTTGATTCGTAGATTCATTTATGCAACAGGTATTCATTGAACTTCTCTTATGAGGCAGATCCTGTGCTGGGATGTGCAGATGTGAAAGGGTGCTCCATACATTCTTTATGAATGGATCGATGGAGAATCTGCATAAATTGGAGAGATATGTTAGAGAAAGTAGAAGATGCAAATTTGAGATGAGGCCAAGTAATATAGAGAGGCTTGAAAGCCAAGCAATGGACTTTTAGCAAACAGAAACCTATTAAAGATGCCTAACTTAAGAAATGTCAGGATGAAATTGGCATTTAAAGAAGATGATTTGAGCTGAGATGTACACACAGGAGGTAGAGAAACCAGCCAGAAGAATATGGCCACGGACTAGGTATGAATTATTGAGAACGTGGTCCAGAGCACAGAGAGAGGAAAAGACTGACATGAATGATATTCTAAAGGAAGAAGACAGGAGAAGATAAATCAATGATCTTCTGAGGTCTTCCCGCCATAACTAGAGGTGGTAGACAGGTTAGAGACTGAGGAATTGGGAGAAAGGGTGTGTTTGGGCATCTTCCTAAATGTGATGTAATACTAACAGAAAATAGTAAACACTTAAAGCCCCGATTATAACTCTGTTAATGACATGGTCAGGGTGTTTCTTTTCTTGTTCCTTTCTATTTTTTCCTAACTCGTTTCTGGCACCTGATTTCCAGTGGATGCAGAGAAAAGAAAGAAATCTAACATCAGGCTTCTTCACATCTTTCGTGAATGACAAGACTGCACTTAGAAGTCCTTGTGAAGAGGATGGCTGTCCTCAAGTTGAAAAGTGTTCCTATGTGGTGTGGAACAGCTGGCTGTTTCCTCTAGAATACACAGTTCTTTCATTGGCTTATTTCAGCAGAGGCCATCACACTGAGTTAATGTTTGTGGCTGAGCAGGTGAGAGTGATGGGGGACAATGCCCAGTTACCTAGGATGAATGCCAGCCTTATTTCACCCCACCTCAAAGGAAACATTTGTTTGTTACTCACCCACAGGGTAAGGTGTGCTCCAAGAATATAGCACTAAGGACGTATATCCAGATTAGAGCAGAAAAGTTCATTTAAGCCAACTTACTAGAAAAAATAAAATTAAAAGTGTATTACTAACTGCCAAAATACTACCTTTCTTGCTCCCAAATATTTCCAATTCTTAAGCCTCTTTCTTTGGCCAAAGTAGAAGACTGCCATGCCATGTTCCTTCTGATCTCTATTACAAAACTCTTGTTTTCCACCAGAAAGTAAGTCAAGCATCTTCATAGAGAGCCTAACCCAGAAACTCTGTCTCAGAGGCAGTGTCTGGGGACAACAAGTGCTGTGTGTTGTGATCCCCCAAAGTTCACTGTCAGTTTTTGAACAGAATAATTTTAACCCAAACAGAACTTGGGAAACCATGACAGCTAGGCTGTGGATGGCACCAAATAAATCTGGTTGAAATAGGGACAATTCAATCCTGCTGATGTCGAATTTTTGGAACATGTCTCTCAAGTGAGCTTTTGAGTCCATATGGTCAGGGCAGCTTGGGGAATGATTATATGTTTCACTTTACAGTAAATGCTTACTCAGATTCAACCTCATTCTTAGAGTGAGATAAGTATCTCTATCCATTGCGGTCTCTCCATCTTCAGGTGTTTCCCAATCTTAATCCATCTTGAGTGCATCCATTAACTGCAACCCTGCTAGCAGCTCATCAAGGCCAAAAACACAAAGTCTGAACTTTACAACTTGATGCCCTCCACAGCCCAACCCAAATCTGTACTCTTCATCTGTCTTCCCAACATAGGCTGTGTCTTACCACTTCTCTCCACTTCCTCATCATGTTCTTCCTGCTGCCTGGAAAACACTTGCGTCTGATTCCAAATATTTACATGAAATCTTGATTTCAAAATCCAAAGTGTGGAGATGGGGGAAAAGGGGGAGAATGATCATTAACTACCTGCCAGACACTATGCTGTGTACTTTATATAATTATCTCATGTAATCCCCCCAACACCACCATGCTAGTATTCCCATTTTAGAAAAGATGTAAATGAGGCTCATTGAGCTAGAGTAATTTTTCCTGATATCACAGCTAAGATTCAAAATCAATTTGTCCAAAGCTTGAGCCCTCATTCTCTTTGATGCTGTTTCTTTGACTTTTATTAGCCTGTGCCTGGGATCAGCCCAATTCACTCTCTAACCTGGCCCTGCTGGTAGTCACTGACTGCATCCTCACTATCCTCTTCACCACTGAATTCCCTTGCCCACTGACAGCTCCCTGAACAAAGAGCCTCTGAAGGTGCCTTTATGCTCATACTCCCTATAGGTGTTTCAGAGTCCTCTCTTTTTGACCAGTACCCACAAGGACCCAAATGTGTCCATCCTTACTTGATTCCTAGGGTTGTGCTGTTTCAAAGGCCAACCCAAGGGAGGCCCCAAACTAAAACCCATCTGACCATATTTAAACAAATTAATAGCCAATGAGTGTCAGCTTTGTGGTTTCAAGAACATGGGCTTCTAGAAATTTTTTTATTATTTATGTACTGATATATTTAGGTATTTATAATAAATACATAAGACAGTACATATCAGAAGTGTAGGCTGAACACACAGATGTGTAACCATCACCCTAGAAGCCTACTTCATGCTTCCTTTTAGTCTCTGCCTCCCTTAAATATGAACACTCTCTTGACTTCTCATATTCTAGATTTCCTCTTTCTGTAACTTATATAAATTGAATAATACACTTTATACTATTTGTGTCTGGCTTCTGTCAATTAACAATGTATCTGTGATATTCATTCATATGATTGGAACATTTGTAGGTCATTCTTATTGCTCTTTGGTTTAGCACTCTCTTGATTTGCTTAGTTTTCTACTCTTAGAAATGATGAAAATGCTTTACTTCCAAAGGTTAGAAGAATCCTATATATCAAATGTGCAATATTTAATACATAATTAGATTTCCTAATTTTTAAATTATACTGCTTTTTAGTCCAGCTTTATTGAGGTATACTTGACACATAAGAACTGTATATATTTAAGGTATACACTGTGGTGTTTTGATATATGTAAAACATTGTGAAATGATTACCAAAATCAAGCTAGTTAACATATCCACCACCTCACATAGTTATGATTTTGTGTGTGTGTGGTGAGAACACTTAAGATTAAATCTCTTGGCATATTTCAAGTATGCAAGATGGTATTAACTATAGTCATCATGCTGTACATTAGATATCCAGACCTTATACATCTCTTATTCAAACTAAACCTTTGTGCCCTTGGATCAACATCACCTGATATCTCTCACACCCCTACCCCTGGCAACCATCATTCTACTTTCTCCTTTTAGGAGTTCAACTCTTTTAGATTCCACATATAAGTGAGGTCGTGCAGTATTTAATTTTCTGTGTCTGCTTATTTCATTTAGCATAATGTCCTCCAGGTTCATCCATGTTGCCGCAAATGTTGTTGCAGGGTTTCTTTCTTTTATAAGGCTGAATGTTTCATTGTATACACACACACATACACACACACACATTTTCAGTTAGTGGACTAGATAGTTAGAAATTGATTAATAAAATCATAACGTTTAAATATTCATTTGCTTGTTCAAATATCATTAATCAAAAGCTTCCTCTGTGCTAGAGAAATAGTAAATATTTTTGTCCCACTATTATAATCTTGTTACTTTGCCCTCCCTATTATGTCCCTCAGAGCACTTCGATTCTGTGTTAATGAGTACAAACATTTAAATGAGAATTATACAAGTATCAATAAATTCTTGATAAGAAATTACATTAATAATTCCATTAACACAAATTAATTTCTTTTTTAATCAGAGTATAATTGCTTTACAATGTGGTGTTAGTTTCTGCTGTACAACGAAGTGAATCAGCTATAGGTATACATATGTACCCTCCCCCTTGGACCTCTCTCCCATCCCCCTCCATCCTGCCCATCTAGGTCATCACAGGGCACCAAGCTGAGCTCCCTGTGCTATACCGCATGTTCCCACTAGCTATCTATTTTACACATGGTAGTGTATTCATATAAAACCTAATCTCCCAGTTCATCCCACCCTCCCCATCCCCCCATGTTCACATGTTCATTCTCTACATCTGCGTCTCTATTCCTGCCCTGGAAATAGGTTCATCTGTACTATTTTTCTAGATTTCACATATATGCATTAATATACGACATTTGTTTTTGACTTACTTCACTCTGTATGATAGACTCTAGGTCCATCAATATCTCTACAAATGACCCAATTTCATTCCTTTTAATGGCTGAGTAATATTCCATTGTATATATATACCACATCTTCTTTACCCATTCATCTGTCAATGGACATTTAGGTTGTTTCCATGACCTGGCTATTGTGAATAGTGCTGCAATGAACATTGGAGTACATGTGCCTTTTCAATTATGGTTTTCTCACTGTATATGCCCAGTAGTGGGATTGCTGGGTCATAAGGTGATTCTATTTTTAGTTTTTAAAGGAACTTCCATACTGTTCTCCACAGTGGCTGTATCAGTTTACATTCCCACCAACAGTGCAGGAGCATTCCCTTTTCTCCACACCCTCTCCAGCATTTATTGTTTCTAGATTTTTTTGATGATGGCCATTCTGACCAGTGTGAGGTGATAACTCATTGTACTTTTGATTTGCATTTCTCTAATAATTGTGGTGTTGAGCATCTTTTCATGTGTTTGTTGGCAATCTGTATGTCTTCTTTGGAGAAATGTCTATTTAGGTCTTCCACCCATTTTCTGATTGGGTTGCCTGTATTTTTGATATTGAGCTGCATGTGCTATCTGTATATTTCAGAGATTAATCCTTTGTCCATTGCTTCATTTACAAATATTTTCTCTCATTCTGCACACTGTGTTTTCATCATATTTATGGTTTCCTTTGCTGTGCAAAAGGTTTTAAGTTTAATTACATCCCATTTGTTTATTTTTGTTTAATTTTCATTACTCTAGGAGGTGGCTCAAAAAAGATCTTGCTGTGACTTATGTCATAGAATGTTCTGCCTATGTTTTCCTCTAAGAGTTTTATAGTGTCCAGTCTTATATTTAGGTCTTTAATCCATTTTGAGTTTATTTTTGTGTATGGTGTTAGGGAGTGTTCTAATTTCATTCTTTCACATGTAGCTGTCCAGTTTTTGCAGCACCACTTATTGAGGAGGCTGTCTTTTCTCCATTGTATATTCTTGCCTCCTTTGTCATAGATTAGGTGACCAAAAGCTGTGTGGGTTTATCTCTGGGCTCTCTATCCTATTCCATTGATCTATATTTCTGTTTTTGTTCCAGTACCATACTGTCTTGATTACTGTAGCTCTGTAGTATAGTCTGAAGTCAGGGAACCTGATGCCTCCCTCTCCCTTTTATTTTTCTCAAGATTGTTTTGGCTATTTGGGGTCTTATGTCTTTTCATACAAATTATAAAATATTTTGTTCTAATTCTGTGTAAGATGCCATTGGTAATTTGATAGGGATTGCACTGAATCTGTAGATTGCTTTCAGTAGTATAGTCATTTTCACCAGGAAGAAGTAGAAAATATAAACAGACCAATCATAAGTAATGAAATTGAAACTGATTAAAAATCTTCCAACAAACAGAAGTCCAGGACCAGATGGCTTCACAGGCAAATTCTATCAAACATTTAGAGAAGAGCTAACACCTATCCTTCTTAAACTCTTCCAAAAAATTTGAGGGAGGAACACCGCCAAACTCATTCTACTAAGCCACCACCACCATGACACCAACACCAGACAAAGATGTCACAAAAAAAGAAAATTACATACCAATATCACTGATGAACATAGATGCAAAAATCCTCAACAAAATACTAGCATACATAATCCAACAACACATTAAAAGGATCATACACCACAATCAAGTGAGATTTATCCCAGGGATGCAAGGATTCTTCAATATATGCAAATCAACCAATGTGATAAACCATATTAACAAATTAAAGAATAAGAACCATATGATCATCTCAGTAGATGCAGAAAAAGCTTTTGACAAAATTCAACACCAACTTATGATAAAAACTCTCCAGAAAGTGGACATAGAGGGAACCTATCTCAACATAATAAAGGCCATCTACGTCAAACCTACAGCAAACATCATTCTTAATGGTGAAAAACTGAAAGCATTTCCTCTAAGATCAGGAACAAGACAAAGATGTCCACTCTCACCACTATTATTCAACATAGTTTTGGAATTCCTAGCCATGGCAATCAGAGAAGAAAAAGAAATAAAAGGAATCCAAATTTAAAAAAAGAAGAAGTAAAACTGTCACTGTTTGCAGATGACATGATACTATACATAGAAAATACTAAAGGTGCCACCAGAAAATGATTAGAGCTAATCAATGATTCTGGTAAAGTGGCAGGCTACAAAATTAATACACAGAAATCTCTTGCATTCCTATACACTAACAATGAAAGATTGAAGGAGAAATTAAGGAAACAATCCCATTTACCACTGCAACAAAATTAATTTCTTGATCAGTTTTCTATATAGTACACTTACAATATTTCCAATTTTTTCATGTGAATAAAAATATTGAAATTAAAAGAAAAAAGTTAGAAGAATCTCACATGAACATTATCTTAAGGGAAAAGAAGCCTAAAAGTTTAGAGATTGTTAGGATGTATGGACCATTGGACCCAATATTTTTCAAACATTTTTGCATCCAACTAACACTTAGTGATGGTGTGCCCATGAGCAAGTCAACTGACCTTATCTATAAAGTGGAGATGATTTCTATCCCAGAGAGTTGCAAACCAGATTACAAATTATGATGTTTGTGCAAATTCCAAGTAGTATGCTTGACATATAGTAGAGACTCAAGTTTATATATATTGAGTTAGCCAAAATGTTCATTCGTTTTCTTCCATAAGATGGCTCTAGTAGCACTTAGTTGCCTTTAACTTCATTCAAAACAATTTTGTTAGATTGTATGTGACAGCTGTCATTATCAGCATGTATTAAAAAAAAAGACATCAAAATTAGTGAATTTTTGTGTAGCCATTTTAATACTGAAGATGGAAGGAAAAAAGCAACATATTTCAAGAAAGGTAAAAACATAAGTGAAACGCAAAAAAAGATGTGTGCAGTGTATGGAGAAGGTGCTGTGACTGATCAAACGTGTCAAAAGTGGTTTGCAAAGTTTCATGCTGGAGATTTCTTGCTGGACGATGCTCCACAGTTGTGTAGACCAGTTGAAGTTGATAGCAATCAAATCGAGATATTAATTGAGAACAATCAACATTATACCATGTGGGAGATAGCCGACATACTCAAAATATCCAAATCAGCCGTTGAAAATCGTTTGCACCAGCTGGGTTATGTTCATCACTTTGATGTTTGGGTTCCACATAAGTTAAGCAAAAAAAACCTTCTTGCCCGTATTTCTACATGTGATTCTCTACTTAAACGTAATGAAAAACTTCCATTTTTAAACAAATTGTGATGGGCGATGAAAAGTGGATACTTTAGAATGGAAGAGATTGTGAGGCAAGTGAAATGAACCACCACCAACCACACCAAAGGCTGGTCTTCATCCAAAGAAGGTGATGTTGTGTATATGGTGGGACTGGAAGGGAGTCCTCTATTATGAACTCCTTTGGGAAAATCAAACAATAAATTCCAACAAGTACTTCTCCCAATTAGACCAATTGTAAGCAGCACTCGACGAAAATCATCCAGAATTTGTCAACAGAAAACTCATAATCTTCCATCAGGATAATGCAAGACTACATGTTTCTTTGATGACCAGGTAAAAACTGTTACAGTATGGCTGGAAAGTTTTGATTCATCCGCTGTATTCACCAGACATCACACCTTCAGATTTCCATTTATTTCGGTCTTTACAAAATGCTCTTAATGGGAAAAATTTCAATTCCCTTGAAGACTGTAAAGCGCACCTGCAACAGTTCTTTGCTCAAAAAGATAAAAAGTTTTGGGAAGATGGAATTATGAAGTTGCCTGAAAAATGGCAGAAGGTAGTGGAACAAAAGAGTGAACATGTTGTTCAGTAAAGTTCTTGGTGAAAATGAAAAATGTGTCTTTTATTTTTACTTAAAAACTGAAGGCACTTTTTGGCCAACCCAATATTTCAACTATAACTGGGTAATTGTGCTTGTCTGGTCAACCTCATGCAACACTTGTGGTCATCAGTATAAATTACCAGTTGAAAGCAGGGAGGCACTATGGATGTGCTATAAAGAAAATTTGTCTTCATTTCTGAACACCTGAATTTTATTACGAACTTCCCCTCTTCCTACCTAAGGCTTAACATTTTGAGCCTCTATATTATTATCTGTTAAATGGGGATATCTTGCATATATACCTCAAAGATTTATTGTAGTAATATTTGCGTGCAGAGGTCCTCTGTAAAATAAACTGCTTTTAAAATCCAAATGATTCATTTACTATAGAAAGGACTACAGAGGAATACTGTGGCATCAACACTTAGGAGAGAAGCCACAGTGGTTTTAATTAGATTCTTAATAGCTACACCTTATAGAGAATCTACAGTATGCCAGTCACTGTTAAGAACTTTATAAAAACATTCACTGATTCACTTAATTCTCACAACAATCAGGATTTAGCATTTCTCCCATTTTCACATGAAGAAATTGAGGCTCAAAGAAGTTAAGCATCTTATCCAAGGCCACTTGGCAATGAGTAGGACAAAGGCCCAAGTCCAGGTCTGTCTGGCTCCAAGGCCCATGCTCTCTGTACCATGTGGCATGACTACAGCAATGTGAAATAACAGATGCTGTCCAAATTAAAATTACGTGGAGTTATGGTAAGAAGATTGGCATGGGCTGTGCAAGGTGGGTGGGACAGAGGCTAAGCCTGGGCAGAAGTATGTGTACTGTCTGAGGGAACCAGGACAAATGATCAAAGAACGTGTTTATGAAACAAAAATCTGGTGCTCTCAAAATGTTAAAACATTTTGTTTGAATAGAATCCTTATTTCACTGTAATGAGGAGCAGTCAGAGATTCAGTGAAATATGGACAGTGAGGCATCAGGAATGCTGTTGAAAGTTACAGTATGCCTGGTCTCAGATAAACCCCCTAATTAGAGAGTGACCTTTAAATGGGCCTCATTTACATGTGACCCTGCAGTCCATTAATGTCTTGTTGCCAGCATTTTTAAATTGCTTGTAAAAATGTCACACAACTATTTAAAAGAAACATGGAGGAGATTTTCAAACCCTCTGACTAATACAGTCACAGAATACCTCAGGAATAAAAGATGTTTTATTGTAAATAGCACTCTTTTTCTTTTTTAATTAATTAATTAATGTATTTATTTATTTTGGCTGCTTTGGGTCTTAGTTGCTGTGGGTGGGCTTTCTCTAGTTGTGGCGAGTGGAGGCTACTCTTCATTATGGTGCACTGGCTTCTCATTGTGGTGGCTCCTCTTGTTGCACAGCACAGGCTCTAGGCATTCGGGCTTCAGTAGTTGTGGCTCGCAGGCTCTACAGCACAGGCTCAGTAGTTGTGGCTCCCCAGCTTTGCTGCTCCGCGGCATGTGGGATCTTCCTGGACCAGGGCTCAAACCCATGTCCCCTGCATTGGCAGGCGGATTCTTAACCACTGTGCCACCAGGGAAGCCCACTCTTTCTTTTTTAATTGTGAGTAAAGGTACTAAAGCAACTTCATTAATTTAGCTAAAGTTGAATTTTAAAGGAGCAAAGAAACTATTCAGTTCTGTCTATAGTACCTGGTTGAACAGTTCTTCCTGAAAATATCATAAAATGGAAACTTTAAAAAGGAAACAAAATGATAGGGATTCTCTAGGAAAAATCTTTGTTGTATCTTCCAAGCAAACTTTTAGAGGAAGTCATTTTCTTCTCTAAATATCATTTTGGCCCTTTTGTGTTTTTACTGATCATAAACAATAATGCATTCTTGCTGTAAATATTTTAAGTGATACCAAGGTTATACAGAAAAATGTCATCATCTAAACCTAAACATTGTTAGCATTTTGATGAACATTCCTCTGCACACACGTACCTTCTCTGTCTCTCTCATGCACATGCTCTCACACAAACGCACATATATACACATAATCCTATATAAATGGAATTAAACACATGTAACACATTTTATTGACCTTTGCAAGTGTCCATGGATATCTTTCCAAGTTTTTATTATCATGTTTAGTGTATGCTTAGCATTTCATTATATGTATAGATGAGGCTTATTAATAGTACTGATTAAATATGCTGAAATCAGAGTCCACAGTTTCTATCAATTCATAACAAGTCCCTTTCTCTCATACCATTTTAAGGTCTTTACCCATAAAATAAGGAACTTGAAGTAAATGACGTACCTAATGATGATATTCCACACTTCTGGCACATCATGCCTTGAATTTCTCTTTCCACTTTTATGTGCCCCATCTTCCCTCACCTCCCAGAATGAGAGAGACAGAGAGTAAGAGACAGAAAGAGAAGGTGGGAAGATAACTTCATTTGGGAATCAAGAGATTCCCATGGAGAGCTTTAAAATATACCATGACTTTCAAGAACTGGTAGGACTGAGCATGTGGCAGGATGTGGACAAAGGCATTTGAAAAGCAGGCAACAGCACAAATATGGGCACTGAGGCAGGATAGAGCATACTGGTAAAACTGACGTAAAGGCTACTTAGAGGAAAGTAACAATGAGGAGGCGGGGATCATCTTATGGAGGAAATTTGTAAATTGGGGGAATTGTGAGATTGGGAAAGAGAGGGAAAGGTGATGAAAGTTTTGAGGATTTTAAGTGGGAGGAAGATAAAATAATAAGGTCAAAAGAATTTCTCTTGCCCCCAGTCCCTCATCTTTTTCAAGTGGTTCAGAAGAAAAGAGTTACTAGATGCAGAAAGACCAGTTGGGAGATTGCAGAACCTGATGGTATTAGCAGTGCTGGGATGGGCAGGCAGCAGAGGTGCCCCACAGTGCAGTCAGTCCTTAAGAGCATGGCTTCTTTTGAAAAACAAGGATAATGTTATCGTCTACCTTCATGAGAGTCTCATGAGGATTAAATGTGGTAATGTTTGTGTATAGCAAGCACTATACATGTTTGGCAGAAATCATATAAAGAAGTGAAGAATGAAAGAGACATTTCAGAAATAGAGTAGGTTTGGCATTTAGGGGAAATTTTTGATGCAATGAGATAAAGTAAAGATGACTCCAACATTTCTAGTTAAGGTTACTGAGAAAGAAAGAAAGCTAGGAACAAGGGAAACCAGGTTTGTAGAGGGAGACCATGAATTATGTCTGATTCATGGTAGGTGAATTTTAAGGTATGCAAAGGATATTCACATGAAATATGCAGCTAGAGACTTGAAACAGATTATGGGACTCAGAAAACCAAGGAGAGGTGTAGATTTTGGAGTCATAGTTTCATGTATCATTAGGAGTGATTTTCAGCTTGGGATGTGATTGGTAGAAAATTCTATGTGTAAAGAGATAGAATGCATGCATACATCCAATAAATATATATTAGAGGTGTCTGAGATGTGCATGGTAGGAATATAATTTTAACATTGGTCCTGAATAACAAGGATCCATTTGACACACAACTTAAAATGGTCTGTTATACCCTCCAAGAAACATGAATGATACTGTGTTTATGACACTCGACTAGCCTGTAATTTCCAAATGATGATTTTCTGACTGGACTGCATAAAACAACAACAAATTCTCTACTTAATGGGCCTCAATGCAATCAAACCATAGACACATCAGAGAATTATACTGCACTATCATCAGAGAAAAAATAAACAAAACTGCACTGTGATGATTAAATGAACTTGATAAATCAATTAAAAGTTAATTTCCAGGAACTTCCCTTGTGGCGCAGTGGATAAGAATCTGCCTGCCGAGATTGGTACAAAATAGTGGAGTAGAAGGATGTGTTCTCACTCCCTCTTGTGAGAGCACTGGAATCACAGCTAACTGCTGAACAATCATCAACAGGAAGACACTGGAACTCACCAAAAAAGATACTCCACATCCAAAGACAAAGGAGAAGCCACAGTGAGATGGTAGGAGGGGTGCAATCACAATAAAATCAAATGTGATAACTGCTGGGTGGGTGACTCACAAACTGGAGAACACTTATATCACAGAAGTCCACACACTGGAGTGAAGGTTCTGAGCCCCATGTCAGGATTCCCAACGTGGAGGTCTGGCAATGAGAGGAGGATTCCTAGAGAATCAGACTATGAAGGCTAGTGGGATTTGATTACAGGATGTCAACAGGACTAGGGGAAAGAGAGACTCCACTCTTGGAAGGCACACACAAAGTAGTGTACTCATCGGGACCCAGGGGAAGGAGCAGTGACCACATAGGAGACTGAACAGAGCTACCTGCTAGTGTTGGAGGGTCTCCTGCAGAGGCAGTGTGTGGCTGTGGCTCACCGTGGGGACAAGGACACTGGTAGCAGCAGTTCTGGGAAGTATTCAATGGCGTGAGCCCTCCTGGAGTCCACCATTAGCCCCAACAAAGAGCACCTGTAGGCCCCACTCTTAGGTCACTTCAGGCAAAACAACCAACAAGGAGGGAAGACAGCCCCACCCATCAGCAGACAAGAGGATTAAAGTTTTACTGAGCTCTTCCCACCAGAGCAACACACAGCTCTACCCACCACCAGTCCCTCCCATCAGGAAGCCTGCACAAGCCTCTTAGATAGCCTCACCCACCAGAGGGCAGACAGCACAAGCAAGAAGTACTACAATCCTGCAGCCTGCAGCATAAAAACCACAATCAAAGGAAGTAGAAAAAATGAAAAGGCAGAGGAATATGTCCCACATGAAAGAACAAGATAAAACCCCAGAAAAACAACTAAATGAAGTGGAGCTAGGCAACCTTCAAGAAAAAGAATTCAGAATAATGATAGTGAAGATGATCCAAGACCTCAGAAAAGGAATGGAAACAAAGATCGACAAGATGCAAGAAATGTTTAACAAAGACCTAGAAGAATTAAAGAACAAACAGAGATGAACAATAAAATGACTGAAATGAAAAATACACTAGAAGGAATCAATAGCAGAATAACTGAGGCAGAAAATAGATAAGTGACCTGGAAGACAGAATGGTGGAATTCACTGCTGTGGAATGGGAACAGAATAAAGAATAAAGACAAAAGAATGAAAAGAAATGAAGACAGCCTAAGAGTCCTCTGGGACAACATTAAGCACAACAACATTCGCATAATAGGGGTCCCAGAAGCAGAAGAGAGAGAGAACGTACCCGAAAAAATATTTGAAGAGATTATAGTCGAAAACTTCCCTAACATGGGAAAGGAAATAGCTACTGAAGTCCAGGGAGTGCAGAGAGTCCCAGGCAGGAAAAACCCAAGGATAAACAAGCCAAGGCACATAGTAATCAAATAGGCAAAAAATAAGACAATGAAAAATTATTGAAAGCAGCAGGGAAAAATGACAAATAACATACAAGGGAACTCCCACAAGATTAACAGCTGATTTCTCAGCAGAAACTATACAAGCCAGAAGGGAGTGGCATGACATATTTAAAGTGATGAAAGGGAAGAACCTATAACCAGGATTACTCAACCCGGCAAAGATCTCATTCAGACTCGATGGAGAAATCAAAAGCTTTACAGGCAAGCAAAAGCCAAGAGAATTCAGCACCACCAAACCAGGTCTACAACAAATGCTAAAGGAATTTCTCTAAGTGGAAAACACAAGAGAAGAAAAGGACCTGCAAAAACAAGTGTAAAACAATTAAGAAAATGGTCATAGGAACATACATACTGATAATTACCTTAAACGTGAATGGATTAAATGTTCCACAAAAAGACACAGGCTCACAGAATGGATACAAAAACAAGACCCATATATATGCTGTCTACAAGAGACCCACATCAGACCTAGGGACACATACAGCCTGAAAGTGAGGGGATGGAGAAAGATATTCCATGCAAATGGAAATCAAAAGAAAGCTGGAGTAGCAATTCTCATATCAGATAAAATAGACTTTAAATAAAGAATGTTACAAGAGACAAGGAAGAACACTACATAATGATCCAGGGATCAATGCAAGAAGAAGATATAACAATTATAAATATATATGCACCCAACATAGGAGCACCACAATACATAGGCAACTACTAACAGCTATAAAAGAGGATATCCACAGTAACACAATAACACCTCACTTACACCAATGGACAGATCATTCAAACAGAAAATAAGGAAACACAGGCTTTAAAGAACATAATAGACCAGATAGATTTAATTGATATTTATAGGACAATCTGACCAAAAACAGCAGATTACACTTTCTTCTCAAGTGTGCACTGTACATTCTCCAGGATAGATCACATCTTGGGTCACAAATCAAGCCTCGGTAAATTTGAGAAAATTGAAATCATATCAAGCATGTTTTCTGACCACAATGTTATGAGATTAGGAACCAATTACAGTGGAAAAACCACAAACACATGGAGGCTAAACAATACATTACTAAGTAACCAAGAGATCACTGCAGAAATCAAAGAGAAAATGAAACATACCTAGAGACAAATGACAATGAAAACACGATTATCCAAAACCTATGGGATGCAGCAAAAGCAGTTCTAAGAGGGAAGTTTATAGCTGTTCAAGCCTTCCTCAAGAAACAAGAAAAATCTCAAACAATCTAAACTTACACCTAAAGGAACTAGAGAAAGAAGAACAGACAAAACCCAAAGTTAGCAGAAGGAAAGAAATCATAAAGATGAGAACAGAGATAAATGAAATATAAACAAAGAAAACAATAGCAAAGATCAATAAAACGAAAAGCTGGTTCTTTGAGAAGATAAACAAAATTGATAAACCATTAGCCAGACTCATCAAGAAAAAGAGGGAGAGGACTCAAATCAATAAAATTAGAAATGAAAAAGGAGAAGTTGAAACAGACACTGAAGAAATACAAAGCATCCTAAGAGACTACTACAAGCAACTCTATGCCAAAAAATGGACAACCTGGAAGAAATGGACAAATTCTTAGAAAGGTATAACATTCCAAGACTGAACCAGGAAGAAATAGAAAATATGAACAGACCAATCACAAGGAATGAAATTGAAACTGTGATTAAAAATATTCCAAAAAACAAAAGTCTAGGACCAGATAGCTTCACAGGTGAATTCTATCAAACATTTAGAGAAGAGGTAACACCTACCCTTCTCAAACTCTTCCAAAAAATTGCAGAGGAAGGAACACTCCCAAACTCATTCTATGAGGTCACTGTCACCCTGATACCAGAACCAGACAAAGATATTACAAAAAAAGAAAATTACAGACCAATATCACTGATGAATATAGATGCAAAAATCCTCAACAAAATACTAGCAAACAGAATCCAACAACACATTAAAAGGATCATATACCATTATCAAGCAGAATTTATCAGGGATGCAAGGATTCTTCAATATACACAAATCAATCAATGTGATACACCATATTAACACATTGAAGAATAAAAACCATATGATCATCTCAATAGATACAGAAAAATCTTTTGACAAAATTCAACACCTATTTATGATAAAAACTCTCCAGAAAGTGGGCATAGAGGGAACCTACCTCAACATAATAAAGGCTATATACGAAAACCCACAGCAAACATCATTCTCAATGGTGAAAAACTGAAAGCATTTCCTCTAAGGTCAGGAACAAGACAAGGATGTCCACTCTCACCACTATTATTCAACATAGTTTTGGAAGTCCTAGCCACGGCAAGCAGAGAAGAAAAAGAAATAAAAGGAATACAAATTGGAAAAGAAGAAGTAAAACTGTCAGTGTTTGCAGATGACATGATACTATACATAGAGAATCCTAAAGATGCCACCAGAAAACTACTAGAGCTCATCAATGAAGTTGGTAAAGTAGCAGGATACAAAATTAATGCACAGAAATCTCTTGCATTCCTACACACTAATGATGAAAAATCTGAAACAGAAATTAAGGAAACACTCCCATTTACCATTACGACAAAAAGAATAAAATACCTAGGAATAAACCTACCTAGGGAGACAAAAGAGCTGTATGCAGAAAACTCTAAGACACTGATGAAAGGAATTAAATATGATACAAACAGATGGAGACATATACCATGTTCTTGGGTTGGAAGAATCAATATTGTGAAAATGACTATACTTCCCCAAGCAATCTACAGATTCAATGCTATCCCTATCTAATTACCAATGGCATTTTTTACAGAACTAGAAAAAAAACTTCTAAAAATTGGTATGGAGACACAAAAGACCCCAAATAGCCAAAGAAGTCTTGAGGGAAAAAACGGAGCTGGAGGAATCAGGCTCCCAAACTTCAGACTATACTACAAAGCTACAGTAATCAAGACAATATGGTTTTGGCACAAAAACAGAAATACAGATAAATGGAACAAGATACAAAGCCCAGAGATAAACTCACACACCACCGGTTCATCTATACCATTTTTCTAGGTTCCACATATATGTGTTAGCATACGGCATTTGTTTTACTCTTTCTGACTTACTTCACTCTGTATGACAGATTGTAGGTCCATCCATCTCACTACAAATAACTCAATTTCATTTCTTTTTATGGCTGAGTAATATTCCATTGTATATATGTGCCACATCTTCTTTATCCATTCATCTGTCCATGGACACTTAGGTTGCTTCCATGTCCTGTCTATTGTAAACAGAGCTGCAATGAACATTTTGGTACATGACTATTTTTTTCATTATGGTTTTCTCAGGGTTTATGCCCAGTAGTGGGATTCCTCGGTCATATGGTAGTTCTATTTTCAGTTTTTTAAGGAACCCCCATACTGTTCTCCACAGTGGCTGAATCAATTTACATTCCCACCAATAGTGCAAGAGAGTTCCATTTTCTCCACACCCTCTCCAGCATTTATTGTTTGCAGATTTTTTGATGATGGCCATTCTTCCTGGTGTGAAGTGATCCCTCAGTATAGATTTGATTTGCACTTCTCTAATGATTAGTGATGTTGAGAATTCTTTCATGTGTTTGTTGGCCATCTGTATATCTTCTTTGGAGAAATATCTGTTTAGGTCTTCTACCCATTTTTAGATTGGGTTGTTTGTTTTTTTGATATTGAGCTGCATGAGCCACTTGTAAATTTTGGAGATTAATCCTTTTTCAGTTGCTTCACTGCCAATATTTTCTCCCATTCTGAGGGTTGTCTTTTTGTCTTGTTTATGGTTTCCTTTGCTGTGCAAAAGCTTTTAACTTTAATTAGGTCCAATTTGTTAATTTTTGTTTTTATTTCCATTTCTCTAGGAGGTGGGTCAAAAAGGATCTTGCTGTGATTTATGTCATAGAATATTCTGCCTATGTTTTCCTCTAACAGTTTGATGGTGTCTGGCCTTACATTTAGGTCTTAAATCCATTTTGAGTTGATTTTTGTGTATGGTGTTAGGGAGTGTTCTAATTTCATTCTTTTACATGTAGCTGTCCCGATTTCCCAGCACAACGTATTGAAGAGGCTGTTTATTCTCCATTGTATATTCTTGCCTCCTTTATCAAAAATAAGGTGACCATATGTGCTTGGGTTTATCTCTGGGTTTTCTATCCTGTTCCATTGATCTATATTTCTGCTTTTGTGCCAGTACCATACTGTCTTGATTACTGTAGCTTTTTAGTATAGTCTGAAGTCACGGAGCCTGATTCATCCAGCTCTGTTTTTCTTTCTCAAGATTTCTTTGGCTATTAGGGTCTTTTCTGTTTCCATACAAATTGTGAAATTTTTTGTTCTAGTTCTGTGAAAAATGCCATTTGTAGTTTGATAGGGATTGCATGGAATCTGTAGACTGCTTTGGGTAGTAGAGTCATTGTAACAATGTCGATTCTTCCAATCTGAGAACATGGTATATCTTTTGATCTGTTTGTATCATCTTTCATTTCTTTCATCAGTGTCTTACAATTCTGTGAATACTCCTTAGGTAGTTTTATTCTTAGGTATTTTATTCTTTTTGTTGCAATGGTAAATGGGAGTGTTTCCTTAATTCTCATTCAGATTTTTCATCATTAGTGTATAGGAATACAAGAGATTTCTGTGCATTAATTTTGTATCCTGGTACTTTACCAAATTCATTGATTAGCTCTAGTAGATTTCTGATAGCATCGTTAGGCTTCTCTGGGTATAGTATCATGTCATATGCAAATAGTGACAGCTTTACTTTTTCTTTTCCAATTTGGATTCCTTTTATTTCTTTTTCTTCTCTGATTGCTGTAACTAAAGCTTCCAAAACTTTGTAGAATAAGAGTGGTGAGAGTGGGCAACCTTGCCTTGTTGCTGATCTTAGTGGAAATGGTTTCAATTTTTCACCATTGCAAATGATGTTGGCTGTGGGGTTCTCATATATGGCCTTTATTATGTTGAGGTAAGTTCCCTATATGCCTACATTCTGGAGGGGTTTTATCATAAATATGTGTTCAATTTTCTGGAAAGCTTCTTCTGCATCCATTGAGATGATCATATGGTTTTTATCCTTCCATTTATTAATATGGTGTATCAGATTGATTGATTTGCATATAATGAAGATTCCTTGCATTCCTGGGATAAACTACACTTGATCATGGTATATGATCCTTTGAGTGTGCTGTTGGATTCTGTTTGCTAGTATTTTGTTGAGGATTTTTGCATCTATGTTCATCAGTGATATTAGCCTGTAGTTTTCTTTCTTTGTGACATCTTTGTGTGATATTGCTTTCAGGGTATGGTGGCCTCGTAGAATGAGTTTGGGAGTGTTCTTTCCTTTGCTATATTTTGGAAGAGTTTGAGAAGGATAGGTGTTACCTCTTCTCTAAATGTTTGATAGAATTCACCTGTGAAGCCATCTGGTCCTGGACCTTTGTTTGTTGGAAGATTTTTAATCACAGTCTCTATTTCAGTGCTTCTCGTTGGTCTATTTATATTTTCTATTTCTTCCTGGTTTAGTCTCAGAAGGTTGTGCTTTTCTAAGAATATGTCCATTTCTTTCAGGTTGTCCATTTTATTGGCATATAGTTGCTTATAATAATCTCTCATGATCCTTTGTATTTCAGCAGTGTCAGTTGTTACTTTTCCTTTTTCATTTCTAATTCTATTGATTTGAGTCTTCTCCCTTTTTTTCTTGATGAGTCTGGCTAATGGTTTATCAGTTTTGTTTATCTTCTCAACCAGCTTTTACTTTTATTGATCTTTGCTATTGTTTCCTTCATTTGTTTTTCATTTATTTCTCATCTGATATTTGATTTCTTTCCTTCTGCTAACTTTGGGGATTTTTGTTCTTCTTTCTCTAAGTGCTTTAGGTGTAAGGTTAGGTTGTTTATTTGAGATGTTTCTTGTTTCTTGATGTAGGATTGTATTGCTATACACTTCCCTCTTAGAACTGCTTTTGCTGCATCCCATAGGTTTGGATCATTGTGTTTTCAATGTCATTTGTTTTTAGGTATTTTTGTATTTCCTCTTTGATTTCTTCAGTGATTTCTTGGCTATTAATTGTTGTATTGTTTAGCTGCCATGTGTTTGTATTTTTTACAGATTTTTCCCTGTAATTGATATCTAGTCTCAGAGCACTGTGGTCAGAAAAGATACTTGATACAATTTCAATTTTCTTAGATTTACCAAGGCTTGATTTGTGACCCAAGATATGATGTAACCTGGAGAATGTTCCATGAGCACTTGAGAAGAAAGTGTATTCTTTTGTTTTTGGATGGAATGTCCTATAAATATCAATTAAGTCCATCTTATTTAATGTATCACTTAAAGCTTGTGTTTTCTTGTTTATTTTCATTTTGGATGATATGTCCGTTGGTGAAAGTGGGGTGTTAAAGTCCCCTACTATGTTTGTGTTACTGTCGATTTCCCCTTTTATGGCTGCTAGCATTTGCCTTATGTATTAAGGTGCTCCTATATTGGGTTCATAAATATTTACAATTGTTATATCTTCTTCTTGGATTGATCCCTTGATCATTATGTAGAGTCCATCTTTCTCTCTTTTAATATTCTTTATTTTAATGTCTATTTTGTCTGATATGAGACTTGCTACTCCAGCTTTCTTTTGATTTCCATCATGCATGCAATATCCTTTTCAATCCCCTTACTTTCAATCTTAATGCGTCCCTAGGTCTGAAGTGGGTCTCTTGTAGACAGCATATATACGGGTCTTATTTTTGTATCCATTCAGCCCGTCTATGTCTTTTGGTTGGAGCATTTAATCCATTCACATTTAAGGTAATTATCGATATGTATGTTCCTATTACCATTTTCTTAATTGTTTTGGGTTTGTTGTTGTAGGTCTTTTCCTTCTCTTGTGTTTCCTGCCTAGAGAAGTTTCTTTAGCATTTGTCATAAAGCTGGTTTGGTGGTGCTGAATTCCCTTAGCTTTTACTTGTCTGTAAACGTTTTAATTTCTCCATCAAATCCGAATGAGATCCTTGCTGGGTAATCTTGGTTGTAGATTTTTCCCTTTCATCACTTTAAATATGTCCTGCCACTCCCTTCTGGCTTGCAGAGTTTCTGCTGAAAGATCAGCTGTTAACCTTACGGGGATTCCCTTATATGTTATTTGTTGTTTTTCTCTTGCTGCTTTTACTATATTTTCTTTGTATCTAATTTTTGATAGTTTGATTAATATGTGTCTTGGAGTGTTTTTCCTTGGATTTATCCTGTATGGGACTCTCTGTCCTTCCTGGACTTGATTAACTATTTCCTTTCCCATATTAGGGAAGTTTTCAACTATAATCTCTTCAAATATTTTCTCAGTCCCTTCCTTTTTCTCTTCTTCTTCTGGGACCCCTATAATTCGAATGTTGGTGCGTTTAATGTTTTCTGAGAGGTCTCTGAGGCTGTCCTCAATTCTCTCCATTCTTTTTTCTTTATTCTGCTCTGTGGTAGTTGTTTCCACTATTTTATCATCCAGGTCACTTATCTGTTCTTCTGCCTCAGTTATTCTGCTATTGATTCCTTCTAGAGAATTTTTAATTTCATTTATTGTGTTGTAAATCATTGTTTGTTTGCTCTTTAGTTCTTCTAGGTCCTTGTTAAACGTTTCTTGTATTTTCTCCATTCTATTTCCAAGATTTTGGATCATCATTACTATCATTTCTCTGAATTCCTCCTCAGGTACAGTGCCTATTTACTCTTCATTTGTTTGTTCTGCTGGGTTTTTACCTTGCTCCTTCATCTGCTGTGTATTTCTCTGTCTTCTCATTTTGCTTAACTTACTGTGTATGGGGTCTCCTTTTCACAGGCTGCAGGTTCATAGTTCCCATTGTTTTTGGTGTCTGCCCCCAGTGGGTAAGGTTGTTTCAGTGGGTTGTGTAGGTTTCGTGGTGGAGGGGACTGGTGCCTGTGTTCTGGTGGATGAGGCTGGATCTTGTCTTTTTGGTGGGCTGGACCATGTCTGTTGGTGTCTTTTGGGGTGTCTGTGACCTTAGTAGGGTTGTAGGCAGACTCTCTGCTAATGGGTGGGTTTGTGTTCCTGTCTTGCTAGTTGTTTGGCATAGGGTGTCCAGCACTGTAGCTTGCTGCTCATTGAGTGGAGCTGGGTCTTATTGTTGAGATGGAAATCTCTAGCAGAGCTTTTGTCATTTGATATTATGTGGAGCAGGAGGTCTCTGGTGGACCAATGTCCTGAATTCGGCTCTCCCACCTCAGAGGCACAGGTTTGACACTTGGCTGGAGCACCAAAACCCTGTCAGCCACGTGGTTCAGAAGAAAAGGGAGAAAAAAAGAAAGAAAGAAAGAAAGAAAAAATAAAATAAAATAAAGTTATTAAAATAAAAATAAAAAATAATTATTTAAAATTAAAAATAATAAAAAATGAAAGAGAGAAAAGAAAGAAGAGAGCAACCAAACCAAAAAAGAAATCCACTAATGATAACAAGTGCTAAAAACCATACTAAAAGAACATAATAATAATAAAATAAAAGCAGACAGGCAGATCCATAGGACAAATGGTAAAAGAAAGCTATACAGACAAAATCACACAAAGAAGCATACGCATTCACACTCACAAAAAGAGAAAAAGTTAAAAGATATATATATTGTTGCTCCCAAAGTCCACCGCCTCAATTTTGGGATGATTCTTGTCTATTTAGGTATTCCACAGATGCAGCATACATTGAGTTGACTGTGGAGATTTAATCAAGTGCTACTGAGCCTGCTCGGAGAAATTTCCCTTTCTTTCCTTTGTTTGCAGAGCTCCTGGAATTCAGCTTTGGATTTGGTCCCGGCTCTGCGTGTAGGTCACCTGAGGGTGTCTGTTCTTCGCTCAGACAGGATGCGGTTAAAGGAGCAACTGATTATGGGGTTCTGGCTCACTCAGGCTGGGGGGAAGGAGGGGTACGGAATGCAGGGTGAGCCTGCAGCGGCAGATGCCAGTGTGACATTGCAACAGCCTGAGGCACCCCGTGTGTCCTCCCGGGGAAGTTGTCCCTGGATCACTGGACCTTGGCGATGGCAGACTGCACAGGCTCCTGGGAGGTGAGCTGTAGATAGTGACCTGTGCTTTCACACAGGCTTCTTGGTGGCTGCAGCAGCAGCTTTAGCATTTCATGCCCATCTCTGGGGTCCACGCTGATAGCCGCGGCTTGTGCCCAACTCTGGAGCTTGTTTAGGCGGTTCTCTGAATCCCCTCTCCTCGTTCACCCAGAAACAATGGCCTCTTGCCTCTTAGGCAGGTCCAGACTTTTTCCCAGACTTCCTCCCCTTTAGCTTTTGTGCACTAGCCCCCTTCAGTCTGTGTTCACACAGCCAACCCCAGTCCTCTCCCTGGGATCTGACCTCCAAAGCCCAAGTCTCAGCTCCCAGCCCCCACCCGCCCTGAAGGGTGAGCAGACAAGCCTCTCGGGCTGGTGAGTGCTGGTCAGCAGTGATCCTCTGTTCAGGAATCTCTTCACTTTGCCCTCTGCACCACTGTTGCTGTGCTCTCCTCCGTGGCTCTGAAGCTTCCCTCCCTCCACATCCCAATCTCTGCCAGTGAAGCGACTTCCTAGTGTGTGCAAACTTTTCCTCCTTCACAGCTCCCTCCCAGGGGTGCAGGTCTGATGCCTATTTTTTTGTCTCTGTTTTTTTCTTTTTTCTTTTGCCCTACCCAGGTATGTGGGGGAATTTCTTGCCTTTTGGGAAGTCTGAGGTCTTCTGCCAGCATTCAGTAGGTGTTCTGTAGGAGTTATTCCACATGTAGATGTGTTTCTGGTGTATTTGTGGGGAGGAAGGTGATCTCCACATCCTACTCTTCTGCCACCTTGAAGGTCTCCGGAATCATGTATATTTTAAAGTTAGATCTTAGCTATGAATCCATCTAGTCCTATTGTTTGTTAAAATGATGCATCTTAGTTACATCTCTTCTTGGAAACTGGTTGATTCAAGTGACATATGAGGCGGTCATTTCTGTAACATATATTGTTTGGAAATTATATATTTCTTCTAGATTTGAAAGTTTGAGTTTTGGGCCAAAGAGTTCCACATAATATTTTTATATATAGTTTCCTTATTTTCAAAAAAAATTTTTTTACTACTTTTCAGACTACCTGAGATTTTAATACATTCAATCTCTTCACTTTTGACTAAGTGAAAAAAATCATTTATTAGATTATGTTAAGGGATGAGGATTATTTATTAGAATATCATATTTAAGTTAGTTGCCTCAATTTTATTAAATTATATTTTACTACTAATTCAGAGTTTTACAGATATCATTGAGCCAACTTTCAGAACTCAATAAATTAAAAGAAATACAAAATTTTGTTATGCCTTTCATGTTTCATCTTATAAGCACATTTTCATATTAAGCAACATAAGCCTCTAGGAATTGTTACTTTGTTTTGTTTCAAATGGTATGTAATGTTTCTTCATTTCTAGAGTTTCACTTCTCCTTCATGGATTCTTTCTGTTGATTTATACATTCAATCACTTTAACTGTTTATTGAATTAATCTTTGAGGTTTATTACTGATATGTCTCTTTTTGGTAAAGAGAAAAAAACAAGCACATTTGTGAAAATAGCATTTAGAAAAGCCAAATTTAACTTAAAATTTATTTTTCAAATTTTTAATGACTTCCATTTCATAATTTTCAGCAAATTGAATATCCAAGGGCTGATACCATTTCTAAACCACTTCTCCAGCTACAGCAAAAGGAGATGTCAATTTGGCTTACATATATATTCTTCCAATTTCCGATTTCTAGATCCTCAGACATATTATTTAATCCTCCTTGATGTTTATGTTTTGACTAGGAATAAATATTAAGTTTATTGAAAAAGATGATTGAAATGATTTACCTAATTATTGTGTGATCTAGAGATACTTTTATTTGGAGACAGTGCCAACTAAAACATCTGGAAATTTTCAGAATCTTGGCTGAAACTCCCATCTCTCTCTTTAGCATATACTGCACAAAGATTTAATACTGTTTTCAAAGTTCTCAATAATCTCATTTTTCTGTCATAAATAATAAAGTTATATATATTATTTCAGATAATGTCCTTTCCAGTCCACAGCACCAACATAAACCATAAAAATCACTTCAAAGTTATGAATTTTATGTTTTAAGTAAATTTTTAAAACAAGTGAAACAGATGAAATATTGCTGATGATGACTAAATTTTTAAAAGCATTTCTGAAGTATAACAAACACACGTAGGGAAGTGCATACATTATGAGTTCATAGTTCTGTAACAAAAAAATGACGGTTACTCACTGTTTTTTGGAAGCCTTCCCTGACTATCCCATATGAAAAAGAAACTCCAAAGTCAATGTCTCCCAAAACTCCTGATTCCTTTTCTTTCTATAACACTTACTGCCATCTCATGTAGAACGTATTTCCTGTCTTATTTGCCTGTACTCTTAAAATAGCCACCTATTATACTTCCACCCTTATACTGTCTTGGTTTTTAAGTTCTCAAAAATTCATTTTACTATTTCAGTACTGAAATGGCCACACTATTTAGTTTTGTTTTTAATTGACATTTGTTCATATCACTTGTTAATTAATGTAGTAGTACTTGTGGTACGCAGCAAGGTTAATTAATAATAAACATTATGACTTCATGGTTTTATGCTGATCATCTTAGGATGCCAGAGACTGCTTGCGGATTAGAGTCCCATCATGGTGGCATCTGTGAAATACTTAACACTGCCATCCATTTGGCCTAAATCATGATTAGTTGCAAGGCTGCTCCAAAGATTGTTTATGAAACACTTTGTGTGTTACGTGAAGCACCAATTCATCATTATCCTTGAATTATGCTGTGAATAATACTTCTGAGTTTAGATGAATCCTCTGAATGTATAGGAGAAAAAAATGACATTAATAATGAACTAGTCTAGACATTTTTCTGATATTGTGAAAAACTTAGAAAAGCCTGGAATATCTTTTGATGATGTGGAAGTTAGTAAAAAATAAAGACAAATTAATTTGTATTTGGGGGAAGAAAAACTAATTTATTATTTTAACCAAAAATATGAGTGACTTATAATTGCTAGTAACATAAAGGTTAGATACAAATGACACTCAAAAGTTTTATCATTAATAATTGAAAGTGCTAAGCATTTATTATTTCTCTCAGGATGCTACTCATGTTCTGTTTAAAATTTATGGTTCAGATAAAGAATATGTACAATTATCAATGAGGAAATTTTCTTTAAAAGAACATGAATCAGTTTCACATAATAAAGCAGTCAAAAAACAAAAACTTGGGGAAAATTCTTAACCACAGATGGTCTACAAACCCTATTGGAGACGATCTTCAAAGGACCTTCTTTCAGACGAATTTTTGTCTGTCTGAAAGGTTCTATAAGACATCACCTTACATATTTTTGGTGTCTTAACAAAGGATCTCACAGCGCTACCCTAATTTTGGTCTTTGACTGGAACCCATTCCTTAAATTTAGAATTTTTCAACATCTGGAGAAGTTGGGAATGAGATGCAGTTATATTTTTGAACCCAGCAAGTCCTGATTCCTTTAGATTTAACTGGTCTTTTTTTTCCCTTTAACTCATCTGTTTCCTCTCACATTTATTATGGCAGTGAGAGAAAAACAGGTGGCACTTTCAATACTCTTCCTGGAAACCTCTGTGACTACATCATAGAGTTCATTAGGTATGTATCTTATTTTCCATATTGATGCAGGTGACAGTGTTGCCAAACTCTCCACTACTAAGTAACAAGGGTCACCTTTCCTCCAACTACGAATAAATGTTACTCACTTTCCTTCAAGCCGTCACTGATGGCCTCCTCAAAACTCTTGACTTCACTAAAACTCTTTTTTTGAGTCCCTCTGACTCTCACTCACTGCATAGTTCCGAAGTTAATTATCTGTGTTTTAGGTTTTTGTTATAGTAGTACACAACTTCTGGTACCCAAATCTCTTCTAGTTACTCTTTTGCTGCATAACAACCCCAAATCTAATGACATAGAGCAACTACCATCTTATTATAGTCATTGATGCTGTGGGTCAGGAATTCAGAAATGCTACTGCAGGAACAGGTTGTTTCTACTCTACATGTCTAGGGCCTCAGATGAGAAGGCTCAAGGACTAGGATTGACTCAGCAAGTGAGATCTGGAGTCATCTGAATGATTACTCACATGGTTAGTGGATTTTGCTATCAGCTGGGACCTCATACCTACATACAAACACCTAAAGTGACCACTCTGTATGGCTGATTAGGGTTTCTCATGCCTGGTGACTGAGTTCCAGGAGGGAAAGTCCCCAAGAGAATAAGGAAAAAGCTGTGTCACGTTTTCTGACCTAGCTTCAGAGGTCATACAGCATCACTCAGCTGTCACAAACCCAGCCAGTGTCAAGAGGAGAGAACATTAAATCTCACCTACCTATGGGAGGAATGTCACATTTTAGGAAGAGCATGTATAATGGGAAGATTTTTGTGGCTGATTTTGGAAAATACAGTCAGCAACAAGAGTATTTCCAAACTAAATACACCATAACTTCAAGAGTTGAATCAGAGAGGAATCCAGCAGAGATGGTACATATAAATTATAAATTTTGAGAAGAGTTTACAAGGGACTATTTGCAAATATGCAAGTAGGGTATACTAAAATTTCAAGGAATAGTGTACTATCCAAGGCAGGGCACTGTTACCACCCTTAAGTTGGAAACGGCATACCTAGTTTTGAATTATGTTATCTGCATTATTTCATGTATTGCTCCTTTTATTTTCCAGCAGTATATTTGTAAGATTCATTCACGTTCTTGCATGTAGCTCAAGTTTATTTTCCTAACTGTATAGAATTTTCTTTTATGAATACAGTACAACTTGTCCATCCTCCTGTTGATGGCCTTTGTTTTTTTTTTCTAGTTTTGGCCATTGTGAACCAGGCTGCTCTAAATATTCTTAAACATGTATCCTGGTGCACATATGCATGGATTTTTTTAGGATATATACCATGAGTGGAATGACTGCATCATAGATCATGTGCATCTTCACCTTTACTATTATAATGCCAAACCATTTTCTTGTGCAATTGGGTCAATTTACAATACCAATAAGATGTTATTGTGAATAAGTGAATAAGATTATGTTTTGGTTGACATACTTGATAACACTTAGTATTCTCAGATTTTCTATTTTTGTTTACCACTCTGGTGTAGTGGTGTGGTTTAATTTTTCTTTCTGAGTACTGATACAATTGTGGGTTTTTTAATGTGTATTGACCATTTGGATTTCCTACTTATAGAAGGAAATAACAGTTCAAGTCTTTGGCTTAATATTCTGTTGAGTTTCCTGTCTTAATCGTACTGTTTTTTCAGATGTTTTAAATACTCTCAGACAAGCCCTTTGCCAGGTATATGTGTTGCACATAACTTTTTTCTTTTTCACTTTCCTTAAGATGACAATCTTTCATCATATGGTTTTTTTTTCTTTTTTGTTTTGCTTAAGCAATTTTTCCTTAATACTAGGTAGTGATATTTTCTCATGTGATCTTCAGACAGCATTATAGTTTTTCCATTTTTATTTAGGTCTACAAACTATCTGAAGGAAACACTTTTGTTTCATATGTGGGAAGCATCCAATTTTATTTCCCTATGAATACTCAATTGTCCAAAGCATTTATTGAAAAAGATGACTTTTCCCCATTGCTCTATATTTCAATAAGAGTCATCTCACATTTGTTGTAACAAGTGATATACTTGGTTTTATTCCCTGCATTTTACTCTGTGTTCATTATATAAGTTTTTCTTTTTATTCATTAAAAAATATTTTAGTTTGGTTTTGTTAAATATTCCTAACAGCGAATCTTCTAATTATTGCATCAGTTGCAATCTGGATAGGTTGAGAATGTTCCAAATCATGAAGTCCTTGTTTCTTTTTTGCTTAACAGTTCTTCCCTCAATCTCTCTTCCTTCTCTTATTTTACTAAGCAACAAGAAGGAAACAGGTCATGCCATCAATCCTTTGCTTGGAAAGTTTCCTGGGTAAATATCCAATTTCACTGTTTACAGGTTCTGCTTTCTGCATAGCTGTAGGATACAATTCAGCTAAGCTTTCTGCCACTATATAACAAGTCTCTTCTTTCCTCCAGTTTCCAAAAACATGATCCTCAGTTTCTCCCGATTCTTCATCAGCAATATCTTTAATGCTCATATTTCCACCAACAGTCCCTTTATAATTATTTATGTGTTCACTAAGAAAATATAGGTTTCCTTTACTGTGATTTTCACTTTATTCTGAGTGCTCACTAGAAGAGTCATAATGTCCACATTTATACTAACAGTCTGTTCAAGGCAATGTAGACTTTTTCTATCATGTGTCTCAAAATTCTTTCATCTGCTGCCTACTGCCCAATTCCAAAAGTACTTCCACATTTTTAGGTATTTACCTAGCAGCACCCCACTTCCAGTTACCAAAATCTGTGCTAGCTTCCTATTGTTGCTATAACAAAATGTCACAAACAGTGACTTAAAACAATACAAATTTATTATTTTATAGTTCTGGATGTCAGAAATCTGAAATAGATTTCATTTGATTAAAATCATGGTGTTGGCAGGGCTGAATCCCCCTGGAGACTAGGGGAGAATCTGTCTCTTTGCCTTTCACAGATTCTAGGGGCCTCCTGAATACCTTGGCTGATTACCCCTTCTTCCATCTTCAAAGTCAGCCAGGTAGCATCTTCAACTTCTCTCTAACTCTGCCACTCCTTCCTCCCTTGTGATTATACTGGACATACTAGATGATCCAGGGTAATCTTTCCATCACAAGATCCTTAACTTAATCACCAAGTTCCTTTTGCTTTCTCAGCTCAGGTAACATAGTGTATTATTGAGGATTCTCCAGAGAGAGAGAGAACCAGTAAGATACACACACACACACACACACACACACACACATATCTGTGTGTATATATATATATATAATTTTTTTTTCTTTCTTCACTGGTGAACATCAGTTTTGTTTTCTATTAAGACCTACTCACATTATAGAGGATAATCAAAGTCTACTGATTTAAATGTCAATCTCATGTAAAAAAATACCTTTACATATGTAAAATAATATTTGACCAAATAGCTGGCCTAGTTGATGCATAAAATTAACCATCACACATACAGTCTAACTTCATTTTATTGCTTTATTGCACTTCGCAGACACTGTGTTTCTTACAAAATGAAGGCTGGCAACCCTGCGTTTTTCAGGTGATGCTTAGCATTTTTTAGCAATAAAGAATTTTTAAATTAAGGTATGTACCTTTATTAGACATAATGCTGTAAGACACTTAATAGACTACAGTATAGTGTAAACATAACTTTTATAAGCACTGGGAAACCAAAAAATTTGTATGACTCACTTTCTTAGGATATTCACTTTACTGCAGTGGTTTGGAATGGAATCCACAGCATCTCCAGGGTATGCCTGTAGTAATAGGTTTCAGGGATTAGTAGTTGAAAATCTTTGGAGGCCCATTATTCTGCCTACCGCAGTGATGATTTTAAAATGTGAAGAATGAAAGAAGTGAAATAAGAAGACAAAAGTGACAGGGAGGGGAGCACAGGTATAAATAGAGTTGCAAAAGAGCATTTCAGACAGAGAAAATGTGATTTGCAACAGTGTGGAGGTGTGTGGGATAGATGGGAATGTGGATGTCAGAAAAAGTGACAAGAAACAAAGCTGTCTGTAGAGGTGGCCATGGGCCAGCTTATAGACATAAAGGGTTTGTCTTCTTACAGGGTTTTGATTTTTACCCTAAAGTGAATGAATCACTGGGTGTGGAGAGTGGGACTATCCATTTTGTATCACTAAAGAGTTTGAAGTAAGGAATGATGAGATCATAATTGTGTTTAAGGAAGACCACTCTGGTACCAGTGTGAAGGCCTGCCTTCCAGGGAGAACCATTGGGGTTAAAGGAAAAATGAACAGTGACTGAACAAACACTGTAACAATGGCACTGAAGGGAAGCAGCACAAGGTATGATCAGTAAGACTTGGTGATGATGAGTTCAAGATGATAAATCAGGAAAAATATGCCTGCCAAGCATTTTAAATATTATGTTCCTATGTGAGACACAAATGTGATTATAAAGACAATTGATTACATTATTAGAAGACAATGTAGGCAAATGGCAATGTTTTGTTAGAGTGATGATATTTGATATATTCTAGGAAAATGTCATGGTCCATTGGTAGGAAATGACGGGGGCTTCTCATTACCAGAGACTCTCAAGGGAATTTCAAAGAGTCTGCAGTTAAGGTTGCTTTTTTGGTAGTCCCAAGGTGAGAGTAGAAAAGGAGGGTTTGTTCAGGATCCTAAGAATGAAGTGGAAGCAATGGAAGTCTTCCACCTTATAGGACAGATAAAATGAGGAAAAGACTCACAGACATTTAGTACCTATTTGTGATGTACTGTCACAGGCAAATTACATATACTATTTTAAATCTTAATAATAATGACTCATCTTTTATTGAGCACTTCAGCAAAAAAGTTTGCATGCACTTATCATTTACTATTTATGTATACCTGGTATGGTGTATATGTACTGTTAACGTTACCACTGAAGCTTAGAAAGCTACAGCATATTACCCCAAGTCACATAGTGGAGAAACAAGAATTCAAACTGAGACCTCTCAGACTCTAATAGCCGTTTGTTTGGTTTTTGTTTAAGGAAAGAAAGGAAGGTTCCATCTTTCTTTACTGACAAGGTCTCACTTGATCTAAATAATGGGCCAAATAGCAGCTATGGTGTAGTGTACAAAAAGCATAACCAATAGACTCAGGGTTGCATCTACAAATAGACAATGGCTAGCTGTGCAACCTTGAGCAAGTCTTTACTCTCTCTGTGTCCCATTTTCCTCATCTGAAAATTAAGTCTGTTTTCCATCCCACTGATCCACTGACCAGTACAGCAAATTGTTTACCCTTTTGGGACTATTCCTCTCACCATTCTTCTCTGTGGGAATGAGGCTCAGATTTCCCTTCTTCCTGACACATATTCCATATTCCACTTGGTGGATGGTGACCACCGAGTCTGCAGTATGATTTGGTTTGCCAAATATTAGACAATGGATCCTTGAAAGTCCCTTCCAGATCATAAAGCCTAGTAATATGATGTAGCTGACAATTTTTGCTTTTTTTGTAAAAACTGTAAATGTATTCAGCTGTGAAAGAGAAATACTATTTACTGAGACTCTTCTGAAGGTGCATTTCATTTTGTGCAAAGGAGAAAGCCCACCGGAAGAAAAAAATAAGGCTGGGGGAATATCTTCTCTATGGGAGAGATTATAGAAATGCTAAAGTGCCTCAAGGACAATGGAATGTAGACAATATAGATTCACTCCAGAACTTTGAGATGTCTTCATACTCTGGAATTAATTATAGAGAGTGGATAAAAAGAAATGAAGGCTTCCTGGAGTGAACCCAGAAAAAGTAATTTGACGTTTGCAAAACTCTTTGGGCCTGGATCCCCCAAAGATGAAGTGTTTATTTTACTTAGAAATTTAATTTAATTTAACCACAGCTGCCAGTGACACGGAAGTAGCAGGTGGGCTTTTAAAGGTAAACACTGAAGTACAGAAAGCTATTATACCAAGGGAATCACAATCTGTGACAAGCTGAAAAGCAGTATCTTCCTTCAGTAGAAGTGTATGACAGGGTTTGGGGCTGTTAAACCACTGAAGTTCCTTGTAATTGGGAAATTGCCTCTTTCACACTGTCTCTCAGACACTCACTTGGCTGTTTTTAATGGAATATGCCGATGGAAAGCCACAAAGGTGGCAGTGGAGTGACGTTCCCTTTAATGCCATCCCCAAACAGACAAAAGTTTGAGCTTTCCAAGGGGAGGCATCACTGGGCTGGAAACAGGCAGGATTATAGCACAGAACCTGACAGTGCAGGAGAGAGTTCTACAGCCCAGTGACTTAGGGATGGGGCTCAGTGGGTAAGTTGTGTCATTGTTGCTTGTAGATGGATTTTGTGTCCCTCTTCCAATACATCTCCAACTCTACCTACTCCCTGGAGAAAGAATGCAGAATATGGAAGCAACGTGTACTTCTGTTTGAGAATTTATGTAAGTGAAAATAGGGAGTGGAAGTCCATGTGTACTGGCATGAAAAGTGGATTAGAGAACAGAGGAACAACTCTTTTTGTGGCCTCTCACAATGTGACCTCCATTTTGTTATTGAGAGAATTGCCTTAGATGATGTCAGACTCAGCCCTAAAAGTTTATTTCTGTGGATTAATAATTGCTTGATTATTTTAGCTGGGGAGAGGAATTTGAGGGATAAAACAAGAGTAAGTATGTAGGAATTGGGAGGTCCTTTTAAGAAATAAAAGAGAAAATTGACCTAAGTTGATTATGGTGGCTGGTGATAACATAACATTGTACCTACTGACTGACTCTTGAATCTGCCTCCCTGTCTCCTTTGATCAGCTACCCATCACTATTCATTGTCTCAACCATTACAAACTTCCCCATGGATTTTCCTGCCTCTCTCTATTCTTATCATCTTCCAATTTGTTTCTATACTGCAACTGCTACCGAGTCCAAGCTCATACTGCTCGCTGCACGACAGGCCAATAAATTGAGAGATGAGGTGCTGGGGCAAGGAATAGTGACTTTATTGGGAAAGCCAGCAGACCAAGAAGATGGCAGACTAGTGTTCCAAAGAACCATCTTACTTGAGTTAGAATCTAGGCTTCTTTTATACTAAAAGGGGAGGAAAGGGGTGGCTGTTTGTTTAAAACTTCTTGGTGCAGGAATCCTTTGTTCTTATAGCTAGCCACCAGAGGTCTGGTCACAATGTTACTGTAAATTTCCAACAAGACAAATGTTACTCTCTGTCCTGCAACTTTTTATGTCTATATGAAAGGAAAAGTGTTACACCTTTAAAGGTCAGAGCCTGGAGAATGGATGACCATGTACCTTTCAGGCTACAGGCAACATTCTTTCAGTCATTCTTAGCCAGCATGACTAAACACAGGCAACAGAGAATAAGGGTTAGAGCTAAAGGAATAGATCCAGTATGGAGTCAGGTTTGTTCTTCACTGTTACATAACCAGAGAGATATTTCTCCAAATGCAAATCTCCCCATGTCACTCTTTGGCTTACAAATCTTAAAATGTTCACCATTAGCTTCAAAATAAAATCAAAACTCCTTAGCATGTTGCACAAAGCCTTTTGTGATGTGGCCTCCAGGAAGTGCCACCAGTGGCAGGGCTAAGGACAAAGCCTGCAAGGACTGTGAGTTGTACTTATCTTGGGAGAGGGAGCAGGAGTCATGTACAAAAGGAAGTGCATAGAAGCTAGCAAAAATGCCTAGCATCAAATTTGAAGGGTTGAGGGGAAAATGCATGAGCCCAAATTAGAAAGAACTGAAGCAGAACATATAGAACTGGTACAAAGAATGGGTAGCAAGGAAGCTGCTGGACAGTTCTGTAAGGTGAAGGTGGAGCTCTTCACTTACATGCTATCACCTGTCTGTTGTGGGACAGAGTGAGAATGTAAGGGGGGGCAGGAAGGTCTCCACACAGCATCCCTTTCCAGCCTCAGCTCCTGCTGCTTGCCCCCATCTATGCTCTCCTCCTTCAGTGAAAGATGCTGAAAAATACTCCGCTCTCTCGCACGACTTTGCTCATGCCATTCTCACTCTGGAATAGACTTTGTTTGGTTTGTTTTTTGTTGTTTTCTGGTATGCGGGCCTCTCACTGTTGTGGCCTCTCCCGTTACGGAGCACAGGCTCCGGACGCGCAGGCTCAGTGGTCATGGCTCACGGGTCCAGCTGCTCTGCGGCATGTGGGATCTTCCCAGACCGGGGCACGAAACCGTGTTCCCTGCATCGACAGGCAGACTCTCAACCACTGCGCCACCAGGGAAGCCCGACTTTGTTTTGTTTTGTTTTCTTCTGCCTAACAAACTATTTTTCAACCTTCAAGACATGGCATAGATTTCAAAAACTGAGTGAACCCTTCTACAGGCCCTGACACAGTTAATTGTTCCTTCTCTGTGCCTCAATAGGACTTGCACATACCTAAGAGATAGCACTCATCACATACTATTATTATTTGTTAATGTAGCTGTGTCCACACTAGAATGTAAGTTTCTAGTAAGGATATGACTTATTCAATACACTAAATGTAGAAGAGAGTATTCAATATACTAAATGTAGGAGAGGAGAGAGAAAGGCATTCTCCTTTCTCATTGATTGAACCCAAAGGACTAAAATCGAGTTCTATATTAAATATTTTAATTTTTCTGACTTCAAATAACCTCAGGGAACGTTTTCTTCTGATTTAAAACAGCTATACCAAAAATGTTCTTTTCCTCTATCCATTAGAGGGAGACCTGCATAGAAGAAAAGGTTAAGGAAGCTAAAGGACTTTAGATCAAAATTCTAAAGATATGGGGTAGATTCCAACTTGAATCTGGTACCGCATTGAGTTAAAGAAATGGTTTTAAACTGCCTCCCAGAGAAAGATGACTTAGCCTGTCTTGGGTGGGGGGTGAGTACATAGTAAAGGGAGCTGCAGTTGGATCTAGTACTGCTCATATCGCAATAATACCTCCCTTGGGATGATAGGCTACATATCTAGAAAGCTGGATTTGGGGAGAGAAAGCACCTCAAAAGACATGAATATCAAAAATCTTAGATTGATGGTTTCGTCATTGCTCTATTATCTTTCTGGGTTGAGGAGAATATTCACTGTGAAGAAGGATTCATTTAAAAAATTTTTTTAATTTTTAAATTATTTTTAAAATATTTAAATATTTATTTATTTATTTATGGCTGTGTTGGGTCTTTGTTGCTGCACCCAGGCTTTCTCTAGTTGCGGTGAGTGGGGGCCACTCCTCATTGTGGTGTGCAGGTTTCTCACTGTAGTGGCTTCTCTTGTTGCGGAGAACGGGCTCTAGGCCTGCGGGCCTCAGTAGTTGTGGCTCGTTGGCTCTAGAGCGCAGGCTCAGTATCTGTGGCCCATGGGCTCAGTTGCTCCGCGGCATGTGGGATCTTTCTGGACCAGGGCTCGAACCCGTGTCTCCTGCATTGGCAGGTGGATTCTTAACCACTGAGCCACCAGGGAAGTCCCAAGAAGGATTCATTTAAAGTAAATTCAATTCTGCATCTATTTATTTGGTTTCTACTGGGCTAAAAATTACTGTACTAAGTTGGAATTATAAAGGATAGATGGAGTCATGTTTGAATGAATGAATGAGGCAATACAGAAGAATGATTAAATGCTTTCGCTTTGGAGCCAGATAGATGTGGGCTCACAAGTCAAGTCTTCCATTATTCTGTGTAATATATTTTGGTGTTATAAGAAAAATTAAAAGACTAAGGTATGTGGATCAGTTAAGGTGATTCCAGCTGAAAGTAACAGACTACGTATCTAAAAGTGGCTTAAACCATATGGTAACAAAACGTCTCACACAACAGAGAAATCAAGAGAATAGGTGGTGCTAAGATTAGTGCTATGACCTATTGACATTAACAAGGACCATATCGTCCCACTGCATTGTGGGTTAAGTTGTTTCCCTGCAAAAAGGTATGCTGAAGACCTCTCCCCCAGTGACTAAGAATGTGACCTTATTTGGAAATAGGGTCTTAACACAGGTAGTCGAGATAAAGTAAAGTGGGCCCCAATGCAATATGACTAGTGTCCTAATAAAAAGGGGAAATTTCGACACAGAGATGGACATTCACAGAGGGAAAAGGTGGTTAACAAACACAGGGAGAACACCATGTCAAGATGAAGGACTGGAGTGATGTATCTACAAGGCAGGGAAAGCCAAAGGTTGCCAACAAATCATCAGAAGTTAGGAGCAGGCTAGGAAGGATTCCTGTACAGGTTTCAGAGGAAGCATGGCCCTGCTGATACCTTGATTTCAGACTTCTAGCCTCTAGAATTGGTTAGAAGTGGATTATTTTGCCCAAGATAGATGGGCAGGATAAAAGAGAAGGCAAGTTGATTTTTTTCTTTTATTCCACTTTTTAAAATTTGATTGTATCCCAAATCTTCTTGATGCAAAACAAAGTATTCACCTTGTAGAAATACTTTTTTCTTACATGATAAAATGTTAGAGATTCTTGTATAATTTAGAGATATGAGACATATCTAATATTTAAATAGGTAGATATTATTTACTATTCTATAAATAGTAAATTTATTCCCACTTAGATAACTTAATACTCTTTAATAAAGTTTATATAGTGGGACTATAAATCCCATGTTTTATAAACTCTTTGAGATATTCAGTGGCTCAGTAGTCTTTTGTTATTGACTCTCAGTTTTACATTAAAATAAATTATCTCAACAAATATTAATGATCATTTTTAAAGCATAAACCCTATGCTTAGCATTAGGAAAAGAAAGATAGCAAAGTTCCTGCTTTCAAGGAACTCATAATCTAGGATGGGATACACATATAAATAAAATTAATCATAATATACTGAGTTAAGTACAGTAATAGGACTGCAGAGGTGTGATTATTTTATTGATGTTTCTTTTTAAATGAATTTTTATCCCTATGTCTTAGTTTTCTTTCCTGCCATAAAAAAATAAAAGAAAGGTAGTGAATTAACACAATACCCATTTGTCATATCAGAGTTCTGTAGATCAAAAGTCTGGGTGAATTTGAATGACTCCTCCATTTAAGGTCACATAAGACAGAATTGAGGTGTCTGTAAGTCAGGCTATTTATCTGGAGGCCCTGGAGAAGAATCCACTTCCAAGATCATTCAGATTGTTGGCAGATGCAGTTCCTTGAAGCTATAGGACTGCTTCTTTCCTGACTATCAGCTAGATATCACTCTTGGCTGCTAAAGACTAGTCCTCTACACTGGCAATTCACAACATGGTCGTTTGTTTTCTTCCATTACAAGCAGAGCCTGTCTCTCTGACTTTGCCTTCTGACCTTGCTCCATTTTTAAGGGTTCATGTGGTTATGTTGGATCCACCTGGATAATCCAGGATAAACTTTCTCTTTTAAGTTCAATTGATTCTATTTTTAAACTCTTCGCCTTTCCTGTGGGTGATTTTATTAACTTTATCTTCCAAACGTTTTTCTTTTACTTTGAATACTACATTTTAATTTCTGGGAACTCCTTCTTACTTTCCGATTGTTCAGTTTTAAAGCTGCCTGATCACTTCTCATGGATACAATGTCTTTCCTTATCTCTGCAAGTATTAATTTTAATCTCTTACAAATTTTCTTCTACTCCTTTCATAGTCTCTGTCTCTTCTAAGTATCCATCACTTTTCTTGTTTATTTTTTGTTTTGATTTCTCTCTTTTATTTTGGAAGTACTGTGTATATATTCAGGGCTTCTTGACTGATATATATCACTCTAAACTAACTGGAAAGTATTCCAGCCTTTATGTTTGCTTCCCCAAATTTCAATATATGTTGGTCTTTTTTCTGTGTCAGTTAATGTTTTTTTCCTCTAGAGAAGAATCTTCCAGTCTTCCATCAGGGATATAAAAGCTTAGCTACTTTTGAAGCTAGATGGGCAAAGGGGACTAAGATGGGAAAGCTTACCTTCTGTATGTAGACTTTAACTTGATCACTGTTTTAAGTTCAGAGCCTCACCTCTTTGCTGAGTGTCACCAAATCCATAGCTTCTCTATTTTAATTTTTCAAGAAAATATACCTCCAATGTGCTTCACTGGTGGAGAAAGGGACCTAGGTGGACTAAGTTCTTTTTCACAGGCTTCCAAACAGTCCTCTTGTTAGCCCAGCCATAAATCTCAATATATATTTTTTTAACTTGGGAAAGAAAAATAATACAGTTATTAACCCAGTCCCTATTACATCTCTGACAGTGTTGCCACTATATTTACATTGTCTCATTTAATCCTCTCTACTACCTTATGAGATACATTATCCTTATTTTACAGAAGAAGAAGCTGAACACAAATAGGGTGATTAAGTTTCCCAGTGTCACACAGCTAGTACATGTTGGGAAATCAATATAACTTCTTATTGGAGTTCTTTATTCTTCTATCAAAGTTTGTGCAAAGATTCCAATGTAGGGCACCACAGTATTAGGAATGTCCCTCTTGTTTTTTTCTTTATCAGCCCATACTGATGACTTCTGAGATGCTCCTTGACCTAAAACCCATGATTCCACCCTCCTGATTCCCTGGAGCATAGGCCATCTTTTCTAATTTGGGTAATGACAATGGTTGCTATCCATGCTCTTTAGGTGCACTACACAGGCATTCTCTCTGTGATCTGGGGAACTTCCTGGAGGGTGGTCATTAGTTGGACATGAGACAATGGACCATGAGAACAAAGAAGAACCATAGCTTCTGCTTCCCAATTTAGAAATAAATTTATGAGGAAATTAATTAGCTTGACCATTTTTTTGAAATGGGAAATGCAAAAATAAGAAGTGAACAAATTAATAGTTTGATAAATTATTCTGCCACCACTACTACTTTAAAAAAATCTGGTCACTTCAGCACTCTAAACAATGCCACTGATTTTTAAAATTATGTCCTGTTGTTCTTCACTGAGGCGACTAGCAACTGTACAATGTGAATTGCTTCTTTGGAGAGCTTTGCAATCTTTCTAGTAGACTTCCCTTCCAGATGTTTCATGATGCTGTGTCATGACTTTTTTTCTCTGAACCTCTTGAAATCTACTTCTTGAAGCAAAATTCAGACTGCTGTCTTCCTTTCTCTGGCTATGAGATCAACTAAAAAACCTGGCAGCTTCTACCCAAAGGCCAATCCCTTTCTTTTCCCTATATGTTGAGGCCCGAAATATCAGCCCCCCGAGACACTTTATCTTCTTCTCCAGAATGAATTATCTAAAAGACAGTAAAGAATTTGTCAGAAACTCTTCTTTGAGCCAATGGAGTATTTTGACAAATGTTACACATTGGCTTTGTGTCCTTTCTTGGCCAAGATGTGTTGTTCATTTCTTTTTTTTTCTTTTTCTTTTTTGCAGTTTGCGGGCCTCTCACTGTTGTGGCCTCTCCCGTTGCAGAGCACAGGCTCCGGATGCACAGGCTCAGCGGCCATAGCTCACGGGCACAGCCGCTCTGTGGCATGTGGGATCTTCCCGGATTGGGGCATGAACCCGTGTCCCCTGCACCGGCAGGCGGACTCCCAACCACTGCACCACCAGGGAAGCCCATGTTGTTCATTTCTGTAGCTGGTTCCTCATGCTTATAATGGGCACCCACTGTGATACACCTCTGTTTCTCTCCTGCCATCCTCATGAAAATGGACTCTGAAATCTAATGAGCAGATTTCCACAGTGTATACAAGCTTGATACACAGAACTCCAAATCCCAGCATTAAAAAAAAAATAAATAAAAGGCTCACACTTAAGTCACCATATTCCAGTCTTGAGTTTCAACCCAGCAAGTCTCAGTAATCCTTATAAGATCAATATTTATTATCTGAGGTAATAATCTCCATTTCATAATTTAATATATAGGTTTTATCCTGTTTATTACATTTTTTTTAATGAGCAGATACTTGATATATTTTCCTTTCTTCACTTTATCTCAATGTATTTTCACTCACCCTCTCCTTGGTTTGGTGCTGTTTAATTGACAGATAAACTATCTAGTAGACCATAAAATCTCAAAGCTCACAGTACATAACAAGTGCCTGTAGAATGAATTTAGAGTTGCATATTCAATGACTTCCAATCCCCTTTTCCCAATGGGCTCAGTAGGTTTATGGTAGGGCCCAGGAATTGGTATTCTAGCAATAATTCTGATGCAGACTACCCTTTGAGAAGTACTATTCCAGACAAACAAATGTTCCCCCTTTAGTGAGACAGGCTACATTATCCAAGAGGCCATTATTCCAGTATCTTAAGCTACTGTCCAGAAATCCAAATGATTGCCAATACCATCTGTGTAGCCAAATGTTCAAGACAGTTTTTCTCTTCTAAAGTCTTATGGATAGAAAAATATGTTGAAAATACCTCCTAGGATCTGTAGTCCCTTTACTTCCTTTAACTTCCTACCCAACACTTCTGAAAGAATTCTATTTTCAGATGTCCTTAATCCCAATATGTCAGCAAGAGTGAGAAATGGTTAGCCATCTTGCTAAAGCTATCCTTCATATCCTTCCCTTATACGATACGTGCTTTGGAAAAAAACAAGACATCTCCTAAATGATAAAGATGTTTACATTCACCTGCATCTCAATGAGTCAGTAGAAAGTTACCAACAGCCATGCCAACTTATCCATGCCTCCTGTGATCGTCAAGCTTTCCTTTTCCCAACAGTGATTGAAAATCATATTTATTGGATCATGTCTTTTCCAAAAGACCTGAAATCTCTAAGTCAGTGGTT
Organism: Mesoplodon bidens; assembly: GCF_964165515.1. Lineage (NCBI taxonomy): Eukaryota > Metazoa > Chordata > Mammalia > Artiodactyla > Ziphiidae > Mesoplodon > Mesoplodon bidens. The sequence goes on along the minus strand of NC_138164.1, from coordinate 73,985,160 downwards.
CTAAACCAAGTGCAATTTTGGACCAGGGGACATTTGGTAATGTCTGGAGACATCTGTGATTGTCACGAATGGAGCTAGGAGTGCTACTGGCATCTAATGAGTAGAGTCCATGAGTCAACATCTTACAATGCACAGATAATAAATATAAATTGTACTGAGACTGAGAAACTCTGCTCTATATAAAAGAAGCCTCACACCTGCCATGAATATACAATAACTATCATATGCTCTTTAACAATTTTTGTTGCTTATTAAGTATATACATCCCATTAGATCAGTATTATAGCTTCTCAAATTTCATTCTCATGTCAACTGAAGCAAAAGGCACAACTTGATTATGTTTTATTCAGCGAACTTGCTGAGGATTTATGCCCAGAGGACAGCCTCTCAGATAGCATTGAGGGACCACTCCAAAGAGGTAAGGGAGGACCCAGGATACATAGGAGTTCAAGCAAACAAAAAAGCCAGGTAGTTGAACATCAAAAGATTACTGCTAATTAAAGAAAACCAGGCATCTCAAGTAAATGAATTTAGTGCTTTTCTGTGTATGGGAAGATGCAAGAGTCTGAGCTCATTGAAATCATTCCTTTGATATGCACCTCAGCTATCTGGGGTCAGTATCCTGTTTATCTTCATCCTGAATCCCCTCAGGGTGCACAATTGGGGGTGGCTGCACGGCTGATGGCTTGATGGCCTCACATCCTTTGTTTACTGATGTGGCAGGTGGCATTTTTTTGTCCACACTTGTAACTCAGCTTTTGGCTTCCTTATACAATCTTTTAATTCCATACATGCCTCTTTTTCTTCACCTGTCTATATTAGAAACATGATTGTGGACATCTGTGTTTTTGTGTGTCCAGCAAATCTTCCTTTGGAAGAACAATATCTCGCCTGCTTCATTTATGTGATTTTTACAAGTCTGACATTCACGTAGTTCCCTGCTGTCTTGAACACATGGGTGATCATGGGGCCCAAAGCTAGGCCAATCTGTCTTTTTCTACTGGGAATGACACACTTACACACTTGTGTGAAGACACACAAGAACACAAGATAGTTGTAATTGATTTATCCAGTAGCAGCACTAAAAAGAGGAGTGTCATACATTGCTGCTGTTACAAGCTGAACCAATTCCTCTATCTGTGAACTATTCAGAATCCTTCCGCTAAATACCCTTTCCTAATTTAAAATCATTAGAGACCCACACTGCTGCTAATAGCCAAAGAACCTACAGTGAAACAAACCAGGACGCTACGGTCCTCCCCACCCCCTACCATGTCCTCAGCCTGCCTTTTGTCTGTAGAAAAACTTGAGCCAAAAAATAAGTTTAATCAGAAAGGTGAGAAAATGCAAAAAAAAAAAAAAAGGAAAGCAGTCAAACAAGACAAAATAATAATAGTTTGGTCGTTAAGCAAAGTCAAGGACCTTTAGTTCCTCCTCACAGGTTATACATGATATTCTGAGCCGTATCCTTGAGCTGTTTTGTAGATACTGAAACCCGCACCAGGTAGAAGAAGTTAACTACATGATGCCCAGACTGCAGCCATCACATAAGCTGCCTCAATTCTGAGAACTGGCCTCAAAAAATGGAAATAAACTGACCCTGGAACTGAAGATTAACTGTACTTAAAACAATCAAGATGATGCTGATCAGACCACCGCATAAGCAATTTCAAGATGGCTGTCAGAGCTGACCATGCTGTTTCTGCATGTAGCCCCTTCCCTCCACCTATACACCTCTAAACTCCCCTTTAAAAGCTGGCCCACTGGTCGTCAGGGGAGGAGTTGGCCTTCGGACATGAATCCGCCCTCCCCGCCCCCTGCCTCTTCACTGGCTTTAGAGCAGCGAGCAGCCTGGACCCCACTTTCGGTAACAATAGGATACACTTTTCTTTATCACCGATCTGCTGATACAGAGAAGAAATATTCTCCCAACAGCTTCACCTCTTCTTTTGGAAAGAAACCAGCTTGAATTAGTTGACAATTAGTTAGAACTTACCTCTGACGAGGAGGAAAACTTCGTAGGCATCCCTCAAATCTCTGAAGTGTTTGTCTCAAAGTCCACTCAGGGAACAGAGTATTTCAGAGGTGCTACTCAAAAGCTGGTCTGCCTTCCAAGGCCATTAGCTACACCTGTGGCTTGTTAGAAATGCAAATAAGGAGCTGACTGCAGTGGTTCTCAAATTTCAGCATGCTAAAAAGTCACCTGGAAAGCTTGTTAAGGATCCCCGGGTGCATCCCAGAGATTTAGTAGGTCTGGGATGAGGCCCAAGAATTTGCTTTTTCTAACAAGTTCCAGGGTGGTGCTACTATTGCCCTTATTCTTTAGACCAAATTAGAGCAGAACAGGGAGACTTTGTCAGTTCTGCTTCTAACCTGTATCTTATCTGACATAAAGCTCAGCTGCTTTCAGTGGCAAATAACAGAAACTGGCTTAAATAACAAAGGGAATTTATTTCCTCATACAAATTGTAGTTTAGAGGTTTAAGGGCTTCAGCTGTAGCCCAATTATGCTGCCAGCTACCTGGTTCTTTCCAAGTAAATGACCTCTTTTTGAATGCAACTGAAAACTGTGAAACTGCCAGGTGTGGATGTACTTACCAACTAACCACCATTCCTCAAATTTATCTTCAATCCTACTCATAGAGCATTTTTAGCGCATTTTAGGGCCTCAAAAAAAGTAAATGTTAATCTGTCTTTCCTCCTCCTTTAAGGATGTCTATCTATTATTTCTGCTCCAAACAATTTCTTTTTTCCACTTCCACATCCTTTTGCCGTACCAGAAAAATTCCTATGCATAGAGAATGGAGAACAAACAGACATGGTCCTTCTTTATTTTATTTATTTATTTATTTATTTATTTATTTTTGGGGCACGCGGGCCTCTCACCACTGTGGCCTCTCCCACCGCGGAGCACAGGCTCCAGACGTGCAGGCTCAGCGGCCATGGCTCACGGGCCCAGCCGCTCCGCGGCATGTGGGATCTTCCCAGACTGGGGCACGAACCCGTGTCCCTTGCATCAGCTGGCGGACTCCCAACCACTGCGCCACCAGGGAAGCCCAGTCCTTCTTTAAAAAGCTTTAAAGTCCAGCTCAGATGACTTCCTAAGTTTTCTTCACCCTCTCCCCAAACCAGCTTAGGAATCCTTGTTACTCCAATCTTTCCTCTTATACAATGTATCACATTTTCCTATGTATATATAATAAATGCTGTGTATATAGAAAAATATAAATAAGTATAAATTAGGCTCAAGCATGTAGAAACGTTACCTGAAAACGGGGTTAGCCTCTTGGTGGTGTCACCAAAAGACACAACCAAGCCAGATTGCTGGAGAAGGACTTATTACTTGCTGCAAGTAAGGAGAATACCACGGATTTTTCCCAAAGAAGTGGTTCTCTGAACAGCGAAACTGGAGAAGTTTAAGCTATTGGTACATGCATATTCATGAAGGGGCTTGGATGATAGAGTCCAAGCTTTAGTTGATTGAAGTCATGAGGGTCAGAAAAGGTCACAGTCATCATCCCTTAGATTCCAGTTGATCTGGTTGTTGAGATTTAAATTCTGCAAAACAGCCAAGACAGAGCTTTAGGTTAGTCTTTACCACTGAAAGAGAACTGGGGGTCTTTACAACTGATATATTATCTTTGCTCTTGTTATTTCTCTCGCCTGATAACAGTCCTTTGTTTCTGAATTCTTTGTCCCCTTAAGATCATTTATTACTGCGACCTGTTCAAAGTCAAGCATTATGGCCAGGCTTAGATCACAAAATGGCTTAGGCCTAAAATGGCTTCTCTTATGTCAAGAAAGCCATGCTTGGTTCTCTTTCTCCAATGACCCCCCCTACGCTATCTTCCTACAGAAAGAGATAACTGGGGGAAAATGACAATGTGGCTATAAAAGCCATGGGTTTTTGTAACTTGGATCAGGATCCGTCCAGTTGATCTTAGTGGGGTACTCTCACTTTGAAATATGAAACATACAAGGGTGATAAAGATTGGTAAAACATAAAAATCCCATAAAAGAAATTATATTATGTTTTATTAAATTCAAATCTAAAATAACTGATGGTGTCTTCAGAAATCAATAACATTGTATTCTTTTTTGTTTTGTTTTTTTTTGCGGTACGTGGTCCTCTCACTGTTGTGGCCTCTCCCACCGCGGAGCACAGGCTCTGGACGCGCAGGCTCAGCGTCCATGGATCATGGGCCAAGCCGCTCTGCAGCATGTGGGATCCTGCCAGACCAGGGCACCTGCATTGGCAGGTGGACTCTCAACCACTGCGCAAACCAGGGAAGCCCTGTATTCTTTTTTAACAATACTCTTCTGCCTTGGGATAGTTAACTATATGAACTGTTGTTTCTCCACGTAAGCAAAAAGGAAAGAAAAAGCTATAAGGTCCTTAATTAGATATGTCTTCAGTTGAATAAATGCTCTGAAGAGTACAGAGTTGATTTATAACTCCACTTGAGCCATTTGCTTTACTGATGGTCTTTTCTTCTTCCATCCAGTCTGGTAAAGCCCTGTCAAAGAAAACAAATGACTTGGACTCTGTGTGTCCTGTCAATGTCTACTTTATCTGGAGGCCTTCATGTTCTTCTCTTCTGCATGTCTAACAGTCACCTCTCAAGGTAAAGGAGAGAGTGAGCACACATGGCTGAGCAAATGAGAAATAAAACTACGGAAGTTTTCAGAGAAAGTGCTGAAAAGGAGAAGCTGTCTCACCCCCCAACTCACATTGCCCTTAGGTTTCTCCATTTTGTCCTTTCCTTCTCTCAGCTCATTAACTCAGGCATTGGCATAGCCAAGATGGCTTTTTTTTTAAAACAACATCTTTATTGGAGTATAAGTGCTTTACAATGGTGTGTTAGCTTCTGCTTTATAACAAAATGAATCAGCTATATGCATACATATATACCAATATCCCCTCCCTCTAGCGTCTCCCTCCCAACCTCCCTATCCCACCCCTCTAATGGTCACAAAGCACCAAACTGATCTCCCTGTGCTATGCGGCTGCTTCCCACTAGCTGTTTTACATTTGGTAGTGTATATATATCCAGGCCACTCCCTCACTTCGTCCCAGCTTACCCTCTCCCACTCGTGTCCTTAAGTCTATTCTCTACATCTGTGTCTTTTTTTTTCAAAGAACTGCTTTATTATAATTATTTATTTATTTATTTTTGGCTGTGTTGGGTCTTCGTTTCTGTACAAGGGCTTCATCTAGCTGTGGCAGGCGGGGGCCACTCTTCATCGCGGTGCGTGGGCCTCTTACTATCATGGCCTCTCTTTTGCGGAGCACAAGTTCCAGACGCACACACTCAGTAGCTGTGGCTCACGGGCCTAGTTGCTCTGCGGCATGTGGGATCTTCCCAGACCAGGGCTCGAACCCGTGTCCCCTGCATTGGCAGGCAGATTCTCAATCACTGTGCCACCAGGGAGCCCCAGCTGTGTCTTTATTCCTGTCCTGCCCCTAGTTTCTTCAAGACCAGTTTTTTTTTTTTTTTAGATTCCATATATATGTGTTAGCATACGGTATTTGTTTTTCTATTTCTAATTTACATCACTCTGTATGACAGACTCAAGGTCCATCCACGTCCCTAAAAATAACTCAATTCCGTTTCCTTTTATGGCTGAGTAATATTCCATTGTATATATATACCACATCTTCTTTATCCATTCATCTGTCGATGGAAACTTAGGTTGCTTCCATGTCCTGGCTATTGTAAGTAGTGCTGCAATGAACATTGTGGTACATCACTCTTTTTGAATTATGGTTTTCTCAGGGTATATGCCCAGGAGTGGGATTGCTGGGTCATATTGTAGTTCTATTTTTAGTTTCTTAAGGAACCTCCATACTATTCTCCACAGTGGCTGTATCAATTTTCATTCCCACCATCAGTGCAAGAGGGTTCCCTTTTCTCCACACCCTAACCAGCATTTATTGTTTGTAGATTTTTTCATGATGGCCATTCTGACCAGTGTGAGGTGATACCTCTTTGTAGTTTTGATTTGCATTCCTCTAATGATTAGTGATGTTGAGCATTCTTTCATGTGTTTGTTGGCTGTCTGTATATCTTCTTTGGAAAAATGTCTATTTAGGTCTCCTGCCCATTTTTGGATTGGGTTGTTTGTTTTTTTGATATTGAGCTGCATGAGCTATTGTAAATTTTGGAGATTAATCCTTTGTCAGTTGCTTCATTTGCAAATATTTTCTCCCATTCTGAGGGTTGTCTTTTCGTCTTGCTTATGGTTTCCTTTGCTGTGCAAGAGCTTTTAAGTTTCATTAGGATCCATTTGTTTGTTTTTGTTTTTATTTCCATTTCTCTAGGAGGTGGGTCAAAAAGGATCTTGCTGTGATTTATGTCATAGAGTGTTCTGCCTATGTTTTCCTCTAAGAGTTTTATAGTGTCTGGCCTTATATTTAGGTCTTTAATCCATTTTGAGTTTATTTTTGTGTATGGTGTTAGGGAGTGTTCTAATTTCGTTCTTTTACATGTAGGTGTCCCGATTTCCCAGCACCACTTATTGAAGAGGTTGTCTTTCTCCATTGTATATTCTTGCCTCCTTTATCAAAAATTAAGTGACCATATGTGTGTGGGTTTATCTCTGGACTTTCTATCCTGTTCCATTGATCTATATTTCTGTTTTTGTCTCTGTACCATATGCCTTGATTACTGTAGCTTTGTAGTATAGTCTGAAGTCAGGGAGCCTGATTCCTCCAGCTCCGTTTTTCTTTCTCAAGATTGCTTTGGCTATTTAGGGTCTTTTGTGTTTCCATACAAACTGTGAAATTTTTAGTTCTAGTCCTGTGAAAAATGCCATTGTAGATTGATAGGGATTGCATTGAATCTGTAGACTGTTTTGGGTAGTATAGTCATTTTCACAACATTGACTCCTCCGATCCAACAACATGGTATATCTCTCCATCTGTTTGTATCATCTTTAATTTCTTTCATCAGTGCCTTACAGTTTTGTGCATAGAGGTCTTTTGTCTCATTAGGTAGGTTTATTCCTAGGTATTTCATTCTTTTTGTTGCAATGGTAAATGGGAGTGTTTCCTTAATTTCTCTTACAGATTTTTCATCATTAGTGTATAGGAATGCAAGAGATTTCTGTGCATTAAGTTTGTATCCTGAAACTTTACCATATTCATTGATTAACTCTAGTAGTTTTCTGATAGCATCTTTAGAAATCTCTATGTATATTTTCATGTCATATGCAAACAGTGACAGCTTTATTTCTTCTTTTCCGATTTGGATTCCTTTTATTTCTTCTTCTTCTCTGTTTGTTGTGGCTAAAACTTCCAAAACTCTGTTGAATAATAGTGGTGAGAGTGGACAATCTTGCCTTGTTTCTGTTGATAGAGAAAATGGTTTCAATTTTTCACCATTGAGAATGATGTTGGCTGTGGATCTGTTATATATGGCCTTTATTATGTTGAGGTAAGTTCCCTCTATGCCTACTTTCTGGAGGGTTTCTTTATCATAAATGCGTGTTGAATATTATCAAAAGCTTTTTCTGCATCAATTGAGATGATCATATGGTTTTTCTCCTTCAATTTGTAATATGGTTTATCACATTGATTGATTTGTGTATGTTGAAGAATCCTTGCATTCCTGGGATAGACCCCACTTGATCATAGTGTATGATCAATTTAATGCGCTGTTGGATTCTTTTTGCTACTATTATGTTGACAATTTTTTTTTTTTTTTTTTTTTTTTTTGTGGTACGTGGGCCTCTCACCACTGTGGCCTCTCCCGCTGTGGAGCACAGGCTCCAGACACGCAGGCTCAGCGGCCATGGCTCACGGGCCCAGCCACTCCGCGGTATGTGGGATCCTCCCACACCGGGACATGAACCCATTTCCCCTGCATCGGCAGGCGGACTCTCAACCACTGTGCCACCAGGGAAGCCCTTATGTTGAGGATTTTTGCATCTATGTTCATCAGTGATATTGGCCTGTAGTTTTCTTTCTTTGTGACATTTTTGGTTTTGGTATAAGGGTGATGGTGGCCTGGTAGAATAAGTTTGGGAGTGTTCCTCCCTCTGCTATATTTTGGAAGAGTTTGAGAAGAATAGGTGTTAGCTCTTCTCTAAATGTTTGATAGAATTTACCTGTGAAGCCATCTGGTCCTGGACTTTTGTTTGTTGGGAGATTTTTAATCACAGTCTTAGTTTCAGTGCTTGTGATTTCTCTGCTTGTATTTTCTATTTCTTCCTGGTTCAGTCTTGGAAAGTTGTTCTTTTCTAAGAATTTGTCCATTTCTTCCATGTTGTCCATTTTATTGGCATATAGTTGCTTGTAGTAATCTCTCATGAGCCTTTGTATTTCTGCAGTGTCAGTTGTTACTTCTCCTTTTTCATTTCTAATTCTATTGATTTGAGTCTTCTCCCTTTTTTTCTTGATGACTCTGGCTAATGGTTTATCAGTTTTGTTTATCTTCTCAAACAACCAGCTTTTACTTTTATTGATCTTTACTATTTTTTCCTTTATTTCTTTTTCATTTATTTCTGATCTGATCTTTATACTCCATGGCATGTGAGATCTTCCCGGACCGGGGTAAGAACCAGTGTCCCCTGCATCAACTGGCAGATTCTCAACCACTGTGCCACCAGGGAAGCCCCGATTTCTCCTTTTATGGCTGCTAGCATCTGCCTTATGTATTGAGGTGCTCCTATGTTGGGTGCATAAATATTTACAATTGTTATATCTTCTTCTTGGATTGATCCCTTGATCATTATGTAGTGTCCTTCTTTGTCTCTTGTAATAGTCTTTCTTTTAAAGTCTATTTTGTCTGATATGAGAATTGCTACTCCAGGTTTCTTTTGATTTCCATTTACATGGAATATCTTTTTCTTTCCCCTTACTTTCAGTCTATATGTGTCCCTAGGTCTGAAGGTGGTCTCTTGTAGACAGCATATATACGGGTCTTGTTTTTGTATCCATTCAGCCAGCCTATGTCTTTTGGTAGGAGCATTTAATCCATTTATCTTTAAGGTAATTATTGATATGTTTGTTCCTATTACCATTTTCTTAATTGTTTTGGGTTTCTTATTGTAGGTCGTTTCCTCCTCTTGTGTTTCCTGCTTAAAGAAGTTCCTTCAGCATTTGTTGTAAAGTTGCTTTGGTGGTGCTGCATTCTCTTAGCTTTTGCTTGTCTGCAAAGTTTTAAGTTTTCTGTTGAATCTGAATGAGGTCCTTACTGGGTAATCTTGGTTGTAGGTTTTTCCCTTTCATCACTTTAAATATTTCCTGCCACTCCCTTCTGGCTTGCAGATTTTCTGCTGAAGGATCAGCTGTTAACCTTATGGGGATTCCCTTGTATGTTATTTGTTCTTTTTCCCTTGCTGCTATTAATATTTTTTCTTTGTATTTAAATTTTGATGCTTTGATTATATGTGTATTGGCATGTTTCTCCTTGGATTTATTCTACGTGGGACTCTCTGCTCTTCCTTAACTTGATTGACAATTTACTTTCCCACATTAGGGAAGTTTTCAAGTATAAGTTCTTCAAATATTTTCTCATTACCTTTCTTTTTCTCTTCTTCTTCTGGGAACCCTTTAATTTGAATGTTGGTGCATTTAATATTGTCCCAGAGGTCTCTGAGACTGTCTTCAATTCTTTCCATTCTTTTTTCTTTATTCTGCTCTGTGGTAGTTATTTCCACTGTTTTATCTCCCAGGTCACTTATCCATTCTTCTACCTCAGTTATTCTGCTATTGATCCTTCAAGAGAATTTTAAATTTCATTTATTGTGTTGTTCCTCATTGTTTCTTTGCTGTTTATCTCTTCTAGGACCTTGTTAAACATTTCTTGTATTTTCTCCATTCTATTTCCAAGATTTTGGATCATCTTTACTATCATTACTCTGAATTATTTTTCAGGTAGACTGCCTATTTCCTCTTCATTTGTTTGGTCTGGTGGGTTTTTACCTTGCTCCTTTATCTGCTGTGTGTTTCTCTGTCTTCTCATTTTGTTTAACTTACTGTGTTTGGGGTCTCCTTTCACAGGGTGCAGGTTCATATTTCCTGTTGTTTTTGGTGTCTGCCCCCAGTGGGTAAGGTTGGTTCAGTGGGTTGTGTAGGTTTCGTGGTGGAGGGGACTGGTGCCTGTGTTCTGGTGGTTGAGTCTGGATCTTGTCTTTCTGGTGGGCAGGACCACATCCGGTGCTGTGTTTTGGTGTGTCTGTGATCTTATTATGATTCTAGGCAGCCTCTCTGCTAATGGGTGGGGTTGTGTTCCTGTCTTGCTAGTTGTTTGGCATAGGGTGTCCAGCACTGTTGCTTGCTGGTCGTTGAGTGAAGTTGGATCTTAGCGCTGAGTTGGAGATATCCGGGAGAGCTTTCGCCATTTAATATTACATGGAGCTGGGAGGTCTCTTGCGGACCAGTGTCCTGAACTGTGCTCTCCCACCTCAGAGGCACAGGCCTGACACCTGGCCAGAGCATCAGGACACTGTCAGCCACACGACTCAGAAGAATAGGGAGAAGAAAAGAAAGAAAGAGAGGAAAAAAAATAAAAAATAAAATAAAGTAAAATAGTTATTAAAACAAAAAAAATTAAAAATTATTAAAAATTAAAAAGTAGTAAAAAAAGAAAGAGAGCAAGAAAACTGAAAAACAAATCCACCAGTGATAACAAGTGCTAAAAACTGTCCCCCCCCCAAAAAAAAACCAGACAGACGGAAACCTAGGACAAATGGTAAAAGCCAAGCTATACAGACAAAATCACACAAAGAAGCATACATATACACACTCTCAAAAAGATAAAAAGGAAAAACTATGTATATCTATATATTAAAAAAAAGGAAGAGAGCAACCAAATCAATAAAGAAATCTACCAATGATAATAAACTCTAAATACTAGACTAAGATAAATATAAAACCAGAAACAAATTAGATGCAGAAAGCAAACCCCAAGTGTAAAGTTGCTCCCAAAGTCCAGCACCTCAATTTTGGGTTGATTCGTTGTCTATTCAGGTATTCCACAGATGCAGCATACATCAAGTTGATCATGGAGATTTAATCCGCTGCTCCTGAGGCTGCTGGGAGAGACTTCCCTTTTTCTTCTTTGTTTGCACAGCTCCTAGGGTTCAGCATTGGATTTGGTCCCACCTCTGCATGTAGGTTGCCTGAGAGTGTCTGGTCTTTGCTCAGAAAGGACAGGGTTAAAGTAGCAGCTGATTAGGGGGCTCTGGCTCACTCGGGCCTGGGGGAGGGAGGGGTATGGGATGCGGGGCGAGCCTGAGGCTGCAGAGGCCAGCATGACATTGCAACAGCCTGAGGCGTGCTGTGTGTTGTCCTGGGGAAGCTGTCCCTGGATCATGGGACACTGGCAGTGGTGGGCTGCATAGCCTCCTGGGAGGGGATGTGTGGTAAATGACCTGTGCTTGCACATAGGCTTCTTGGTGGCTGCAGCAGCACCCTTAGCGTTTCATACCCGTCTCTTGTGTCCGCTTTGATAGCCGTGGCTCACGCTCGTCTCTGGAGCTCATTTAGGTGGTGTTCTGAATCCCCTCTCCTCGCACACCCTGAAACACTTGTCTCTTGCCTCTTCGGCAGGTCCAGACTTTTTCCCGGACTCCCTCCCAGCTACCTGTGCCACACTAGCCCCCTTCAGGCTGTGTTCACACAGCCAACCCCAGTCCTTTCCCTGGGGTCTGACCTCCAAAGCCCGAGCCTCAGTTCCCAGCCCCCACCTGCCCTGTCAGGTGAGCAGACAAGCCTCTCAGGCTGGTGAGTGCTGGTCGGCACTGATCCTCTGTGCTGGAATCTCTCCACTTTGCCCTCTGCACCCCTCTTGCTGCACTCTTCTCTGTGGCTCCGAAGCTTCTCCCCAGTGACCCCTCGTCTCTGCCAGTGAAAGGTCTTCCTAGTGTGTGGAAACTTTTCCTCCTTCACAGCTCCCTCCCAGAGGTGCAGGTTCTGTCCCTATTCTTTTGTCTCTTTTTTTTCTTTTTTCTCTTGCCCTACCCATGAACATGGGGAGTTTCTTGCCTTTTGGGAAGTCTGAGGTCTTCTGCCAGCATTCAGTAGATGTTCTGTTGAAGTTGTTCCACATGTAAATGTATTTCTGATGTATTTGTGGGGAGGAAGGTGATCTCCACATCTTAGTCCTCCGCCATCTTGAAGGTCTCTCCAAGATGACATTTAATGGTTGCATTTTAATCTGTTGCTGTTAATAGTAATGATGGAGATTGTGATCTGGTGAGTTGGACAAGAGCCAAGAAAGCGCCAAGACTTTACAGTGAGAAACACAGACTGTCCTTCTATTGTTTGGGTCATTCACCCTGGACAGATGGGCAAACCACAACTAAAGCAAAGTAGTGAGACACCTGCCTGCTATTTATATAGGAGAGGATCAATATTTTGTGGGACCAAAAGCTCTTATAATTTGGGGCACCTAAGAAAAAAGGACACAAAATAACAAATAAAAAATGGGTAACAAAGTGTTTAGAAAATGGCAAAAGTAATGGGGAAAATTACAAATGTAAAAGGGCTGACAGACACTATAACCATCACAAAATCCAGAAAAATAACATAATATTCTTATTAACAGACTGTCTCTTCCACCACTATAATGGTTCCCCACCACCTATATATGTCCAATTCCTTGTGCCATATATGGAGCACTTTTATATCGCAATAACTCTGGTCCTGCAGGTTATGGAGTTAAAAGACATAATCAGCTTAACTGATGTGGTTAAAATGTATTATGACTGCAAATTTTACAAGGCATATCAACATATTAATAGTGTTCCTAGAAGATGACCTGGAATGGGCCTGATATAGACTGAATGTTTATGTCTCCCCCAAATTCATATGTTAAATCCTAACTCCCAATATAATTGTGTTAAGAGGTGGTGCTTTTGGAAGGTAATTAGGTCATTAAGGTGGAGCCTGCATGAATGGGACTAGTGCCTTTATAAAAGAGACCCCAGAGAGCTCCCTTCCCCCTGCCACATGTAAGGGCACAGTGAAAAGACAGCTGTGAACCAGGAGGCAGGATCTTAGCAGACCTCAAACCTGCTGGCACCTTAATCTCAGACTTTTTAGCGTCCAGAACTATGAGACATTTCTGTTGTTTATAAATCACCCAGTCTAGGGTAGTTTGTTATAGTAGCCTGAACAGGATAAGACAGGGCTCAAGCAAGAGAGGGGCCCTGATATTTTAGGTTCATTATCTTTACAGTAAATCCATCCCATGTGCTATGTGTACTTTGCTAGGAACTTGACTGTTAAAATTCAGTGACTATTTTGAGGTCCTGTAGTAGAAAAATTGGAGAGATTTATGAGGCACATGACAATGTGGAAGGTATCCTAATTATTTATTTACTTTCATCTTAGAATTCTGATCTATGTGAATTCATTGCATATTCAAAACTTAAGAAAATCATTTTTAAGTAAAAATTTAAAAAGAAACCTATAAGACATGGTTCTTCTCTCACCCTTGATAAGCTTCTTCAAATTATGCTGGGGTGGTAGAAGAGAAGAAAAAAATTGAGAAGTTTGAGAACTCTCAGGAATCTAACAGGGATACAGACTCAAGTTCCTGTGAAAGTATCAGGGCATCTCAACTGCCTCTTAGTTCTGAGCTGAAGGAAAGAGGATGAGAGCAAACAGGATAGAAAGGTAGTCAAGAGGGGCCACTGTGGCCTCAGGATATCAGTCCATTCACAAAAGTCCATTCATAAAATCTGGTTTAGAGTGAGAATAAAGGCCCAGACAAGACACTTGGTGCTAAACAGGGGTTCTGCAACTGGAAGGTCATGCGAGGCCCAGTTAAATGGGCTGGGCTAAGGTAACCAGAGGAGGAAGTTTGCCTCCAAGAAGACTCTTGTCCCTGGCTTGCCCCATGCACACTACACAGATCAAGTGGTCCACCATAAGACAGATTCTACACTCAATAGGAGATAGCCTTAGGCCACAGATGTGTGACAGGCTTCCTCATCACTCTGGTATGAGCTCCTGACCTACACAATCTACACAAAATAAAATAATTGTCATTTTAAGCCACTACCTTTGGGGCGGTTTCTTATATAGCATAGTAACCAGAACACTTTTCTCCATCCATTTACTTCTGAAGCAAGATACTTTGTAGGCACTTTGAACATAAATTATTATTATTATTATTATTATTATTATTTTGTGGTACGCGGGCCTCTCACTGTTGTGGCCTCTCTCGTTGTGGAGCACAGGCTCTGGACACGCAGGCCCAGCGGCCATGGCTCACAGGTCCAGCCGCTCCGCGGCATGTGGGATCTTCCCAGACCGGGGCACGAACCCGTGTCCCCTGCATCGGCAGGCGGACTCTCAACCACTGCGCCACCAGGGAAGCCCAGAACATAAATTATTTTTAACATGTTGTTAGGTGAGTACGCTGAGAAGCAGTGTAAGACCAGCAGTTGTCCTAATTCCAGAGGCGGAATGCATTCCATTGCTGCTGTATAAGCACATTTGAGGAGTGCCGAACTCCCACCCACTACCTCTCCAACCCCACTGTGTTCTTGTTTCTCTCTGTCCTATGTGCACGCCATTCCTTTCACCAGGAATACTCTCCCCTGTATCTCATTCCTTCCATTATGTTCCTCCCTTCCATCACCACCTTCTTTATCCAACTCCCTACAGTATAAATGATCCTCTTCTGACTGCACAGACCCCTGCTTTCGTCATTGTGAGTGACCAGCACACTGCATAATAACTGCTTTTTTGCATATCTCTCATATGATTATGAAATTGTGAAAGAATTTCAATCCAAAATGGAACCAGAGAATCTCATACATGTGCCCTCAGAAGAATGGAACTTAAGAACTGAGATTGATTTCTGTATATGTCTGATTTACTGAAAACCAAGACATCTCCTGACCAATGATCATTTGCTAAGAATCTGTCCCACCGTCAAGCCAGTGAACTTACTGCCTGGACTCTGGCTGGACTTCTCCCTCTTCACACTGTTGCCCATAAATGCAGCCTGCCGCAAATCCTCATGGACTCACCTGTAAGTTGCTGCAGCACACGTTTCCTGAATTGCAGTTCCTCTGCTATTTTCAAATAAACTCAATTTCTGGTAATTTGAGCTTGCTCCAGTTTACCTCTTTATTTATGGTTGACAAAATCCTTAAAAGGTGTGGAAAAATTCTTGTTCATTGTCATATTTCTAAAGCTCTAACATGCACATAAAATTTGGTATATAGTAAGTGCTTATTATTTACTCACTAAAAGGATTAATGAACTATAATATATTCTTTACTGCAGGGATTCAGTTAGGTGACTCCTTACCCCAATATAGTTTTTCTTAGTATGTGTTGTCCAAATGGAACTGAACCTTCATTCCATTCTCAGAGAAGAGCAGGAACCATTCTGTGAACCAATATGAAGACGTGGGCTGGT
This sequence comes from Mesoplodon bidens, assembly GCF_964165515.1. Lineage (NCBI taxonomy): Eukaryota > Metazoa > Chordata > Mammalia > Artiodactyla > Ziphiidae > Mesoplodon > Mesoplodon bidens. The sequence continues at coordinate 73,969,775 of NC_138164.1, read as the reverse complement.
AAAAGCCACTGGATCGATTGATCTGGTCATATAAAGCCACTGGTCATATTGACCTGGCTCCTTACATTCTGTGCCCTCCCTATAATGGCCCAATATGAAGGGAAACGCAGCAAACCTTTTGGAAATAATGAGGGCACCCCTCATTATTCCTAGGAAGGATTGGTTCCAGGACCCCCACTGATACCAAAATTCATGGATGCTCCAGTCCCTTATATAAAATACCATAGAGAGACCCTCAAGATGGCAGAGGAGTGAGACGTCAAGATCGCCTTCCTCCCCACAAATACATCAGAAATACATCCACATGTGGAACCCCTACAGAACACCTACTGAACCTTTGCAAAAGACCTCAGACTTCCCAAAAGGCAAGAAACTCCCCACATACCTGGGTAGGGCAAAAGATAAAAGAAAAAACAGAGACAAAAGAATAGGGACAGGACCTGCACCAGTGGGAGGCAGCTGTGAAGGAGGAAAGGTTTCCACACACTAGGAAGCCACTTCACTATGGACTGGCAGAGACTGCAGGTGGCAGAGTGGGGGATGTTTCGGAGCCACGGAGGAGAGCGCAGCAAGAGGGGTGCAGAGGGCAAAGCGGAGAGATTCCTGCACAGAGGATCAGTGCTGGCCAGCACTCACCAGCCTGAGAGGATTGTCTGCTCACCCGCCAGGACGGGCGAGGGCTGGGAGCTGAGGCGTGGGCTTCGGAGATCAGATCCCAGGGAGAGGACTGGGGTTGGCTACGTGAACAAACCCTGAAGGGGCTAGTGCACCACACCTAGCTGGGAGGGAGTCCGGGGAAAACTCTGGACCTGCCTAAGAGGCAAGAGACAAGTGCTTCAGGGTGTGCGAGGAGAGGGGATTCAGAGTGCTGCCTAAACGAGCTCCAGAGATGGGAGCGAGCCGCGGCTATCAGTGCAGACACCAGAGATGGGCATGAGACACTAAGGCTGCTGCTGCAGCCACCAAGAAGGCTGTGTGCAAGCACAGGTCACTATCCACACCTCCCCTCCTGGGAACCTGTGCAGCCCCCCACTGCCAAGGTCCCGAGATCCAGGGACAGCTTCCCCAGGAGAACACATGGCGCACCTCAGGCTGGTGCAACATTATGCTGGCCTCTGCCACTGCAGGCTAACCCCGCACTCCGTACCCCTCCCTCACCCCTGCCTGAGTGAGGAGGAGCCCCCTAGTCAGCTTCTACTTTAACCCCATCCTGTCTGAGCGAAAAACAGATGGCCTCAGATGACCTACATGCAGAGGCGGGGCCAAATCCAAAGCCGAACCCCAGGAGCTGTGCGAACAAAAAAGAGAAAGGGAAATCTCTCCCAGCAGCCTCAGGAGCAGCGGAATAAATCTTCACAATCAACTTGATGTACCCTGCATCTGTGGAATACCTGAATTGACAATGGATCATCACAGAATTGAGGTGGTAGACTTTGGCAGCAACGATATATATATTATTTTCTTTTTCTCTTTTTGTGAGTGTGTATGTTTAAGTTTCCTTGTGTGATTTTGTCTGTATAGCTTTGCTTTTACCATTTGTCATAGGGTTCTGTCTGCCCATTTTTTTAGTTTTTTCTTTTTTTTAGTATACTTTATAGCGCTTGTTTTCATTGGTGGATTTGTTCTTTGGTTTGGTTGCTCTCTTCTTTCATTTTTTTTTCTTTTTTAATAAATATATTTCATTTTAATAACTTTATTTTATTTTATTTTTTCTTTCTTTCTCTTTTTCTCCCTTTTCTTCTGGGCTGTGTGGCTGACATGGTCTTGGTGCTCCAGCGGGTATCAGGCCTGTCCCTCTGAGGTGGGAGAGCTGAGTTCAGGAAACTGGTCCACTAGAGACCACTGGGACACATGTAATATTAAACAGCAAAAACTCTCCCAGAGATCTCCATCTCAAAGCTAAGACCCAGCTCTACTCAACAACCAGCAAGCTACAGTGCTGGACACCCTATGCCAAACAACTAGTAAGATATGAAAACAACCCCACCTATTAGCAGAGAGGCAGCCTAAAATCATAATAAGGTACCAGACACCCCAAAACACACCACCGGATGTGATCCTGCCCACCAGAAAGACAAGATACAGCCTCATCCACCAGAACACAGACACCAGTCCCCTCCACCAGGAAGCCTACACATCCCACTGAACCAACTTTAGCCACTGGGGGCAGACACCAAAAACAACGGGAACTACAAACCTGCAGCTGGTGAAAAGGGGACCCCATACACAGTAAGTTAAACAAAATGAGAAGACAGAGAAACACACAGCAGATGAAGGAGCAAGGTCAAACCTCACCAGACCAAACAAATGAAGAGGAAATAGGCAGTCTACCTGAAAAAGAATTCACAGTAATGATAGTAAATATGTTCCAAAATCTTGGATATTCAATGGAAACAATACAAGAAACGTTTAACAAGGACCTAGAGGAACTAAAGAGTAAACAAACAATATGAACAGCACATTAAATGAAATTTAAAATTCTCTAGAAGGAATCAGTAGCAGAATAACTGAGGTAGAAGAATGGATAAGTGACCTGGAAGATAAAATAGTGGAAATAACTACCACAGAGCAGAATAAAGAAAAAACAATGGAAAGAATTGAGGACAGTCTCAGAGACCTCTGGGACAACATTAAATGCACCAACATATAGGGGTTCCAGAAGAAGAGAAAAAGAAAGGGACTGAGAAAATATTTGAAGAGATTATAGTTGAAAACTTCCCTAATATGGGAAAGGAAATAGTTAATCAAGTGAGGAAGCACAGAGAGTCTCATACAAGGTAAATCCAAGGAGAAACACACCAAGACACACATTAACCAAACTATCAAAACTTAAATACAAAGAAAAAAATATTAAAAGTAGCAAGAGAAAAAAAACAAATAACATACAAGGGAATCCCCATAAGGTTAACAGCTGATCTTTCAGCAGAAACTCTGCAAGCCAGAAGGGAGTGGCAGGCCATATTTAAAGTGATGAAAGGGAAGAAACTACAACCAAGATTACTCTACCCAGCAAGGATCTCATTCAGATTCGACAGAGAAATTAAAAACTTTACAGACAATCAAAAGCTAAGAGAATTCAGCACCACCAAACCAGCTTTACAACAAATGCTAAAGGAACTTCTCTAGGCAGGAAACACAAGAGAAGGAAAAGACCTACAATAACAAACCCAAAACAATTAAGAAAATGGTAATAGGAACATACATACCAATAATTACCTTAAATGTAAAAGGATTAAATGCTCCAACCAAAAGACACAGACTGGCTGAATGGATACAAAAACAAGACCCATATATATGCTGTCTACAAGAGACCCACTTCACACCTAAGGACACATTAAGATTGAAGGTAAGGGGCTTGAAAAGGATATTGCATGCATAATGGAAATCAAAAGAAAGCTGGAGGAGCAATTCTCATATCAGACAAAATAGACTTTAAAATAAAGTCTATTACAAGAGAGAAAGATGGACTCTACATAATGATCAAGGGATAAATCCAGGAAGAAGATATAAAAATTGTAAATATTTATGAACCCAAAATAGGAGCACCTCAATACATAAGGCAAATACTAACAGCCATAAAAGCGGAAATCGACAGTAACACAATCATAGTAGGGGACTTTACAACCCACTTTCACCAATGCACAGATCATCCAAAATGAAAATAAACAAGGAAACACAAGCTTTAAATGATACATTAAACAAGACGGACTTAATTGATATTTATAGGACATTCCATCCAAAAACAACAGAATACACTTTCTTCTCAAGAGCTCATGGAACATTCTCCAGGATACATCATATCTTGGGTCACAAATCAAGCCTTGGTAAATTTAAGAAAATTGAAATCGTATCAAATATCTCTTCCGAACACAACGCTATGAGACTAGATATCAATTACAGGGAAAAATCTGTAAAAAATACAAACACATGGAGGCCAAACAATACAGTACTTAATAACCAAGAGATCACTGAAGAAATCAAAGAGGAAATCAACAAATACCTAGAAACAAATGACAATGAAACCACAACGACCCAAAACCTATGGGCTACAGCAAAAGCAGTTCTAAGAGGGAAGTTTATAGCACTACAATCCTACCTCAAGAAACAAGAAACACCTCAAATAAACAACCTAAACTTACATCTAAAGCAATTAGAGGAGTAAGAACAAAAAACCCCAAAGTAAGCAGAAGAAAAAAAATCATAAAGATCAGATCAGAAATAAATGAAAAAGAAATGAAGGAAAAAAAGCAAAGATCAAAAAACTAAAAGCTGGTTCTTTAACAAGAAAAACAAAATTGATAAAGCATTAGCCAGAGTCATCAAGAAAAAAAGGGAGGAGACTCAAATCAATAGAATTAGAAATGTAAAAGAAGAAGTAGCAACTGACACTGCAGAAATACAAAGGCTCATGAAAGATTACTACAAGCAACTCTATGCCAATAAAATGGACAATCTGGAAGAAATGGACAAATTCTTAGAAAAGCACAACCTTCCGAGACTGAACCAGGAAGAAATAGAAAATACAAGCAGAGCAATCACAAGCACTGAAATTAAGACTGTGATTAAAAATCTTCCAAAAAACAGAAGCTCAGGACCAGATGGCTTCACAGGTGAATTCTATTAAACATTTAGAGAAGAGCTAACACCCATCCTTCTCACACTATTCCAAAATATAGCAGAAGGAGGAACACTCCCAAACTCATTCTACCAGGCCACCATCACCCTGATACCAAAACCAGACAAAGATGTCAAAAAGAAAGAAAACTACAGGCCAATATCACTGATGAACATAGATGCAAAAATCCTCAACAAAATACTAGCAAACAGAATCCAACGGCACATTAAAAGGACCATACACATGATCAACTGGGGTTTATCCCAGGAATGCAAGGATTCTTCAATATATGCAAATCAATCAATGTGATATACCAAATTAACAAATTAAAACTAAATACCATATGATCATCTCAATAGATGCAGAAAAAGTTGTGAACAAAATTCAACACCCATTTATGATAAAAATCCTCCAGAAAGTAGGCAGAGAGGGAACTTACCTCAACATAACAAAGGCTATATGTTGACAAACACACAGCAAACATTGTTCTCAATGGTGAAAAACTGAAACCATTTCCACTAAGATCAGGAACAAGACAAGTTTGCACACTCTCACCACTATTATTCCACATAGCTTTGGAAGTTTTAGCCACAGCAATCAGAGAAGAAAAAGAAATAAAAGGAAACCAAATTGGAGAAGAAGAAGTAAAGCTGTCACTGTTTGCAGATGACATGATACTATACATAGAGAATCCTAAAGATGCTAGCAGAAAATTACTAGAGCTAATGAATGAATCTGGTAAAGTAGCCATATACAAAATTAATGCACAGAAATCTCTTGCATTCCTATACACTAATGATGAAAAATCTGAAAGAGAAATTAAGGAAATGCTCCCATTTACCGTTGCAACAAAAAGAATAAAATACCTAGGAATAAACCTACCTAAGGAGACAAAAGACCTGTATGCACAAAACTATAAGACACTGATGAAAGAAATTAAAGAAGATATAAACAGATGGAGAGATATACCATGTTCTTGGATTGGAAAGATCTACATTGTGAAAATAACTACTACCCAAAGCAATCTACAGATTCAGTGCAATCCCTATCAAACAACCAATGGCATTTTTCACAGAACTAGAACAAAAAATTTCACAATTTGTATGGAAACACAAAAGACCCTAAATAGCCAAAGCAATCTTGAGAAAGAAAAACGGAGCTGGAGGAATCAGGCTCCCTGACTTCAGACTATACTACAAAGCTACAGTAATCAAGGCATATGGTACAGAGACAAAACCAGAAATATAGATCAATGGAACAGGATAGAAAGTCCAGAGACAAACCCATGCACATATGGTCACCTTATTTTTGATAAAGGAGGCAAGAATATACAATGGAGAAAAGACAGCCTCTTCTATAAGTGGTGCTGGGAAAACTGGATGGCTACATGTAAAAGAATGAAATTAGAACACTCCCTAACACCATATACAAAAATAAACTCAAAATGGATTAAAGACCTAAATGTAAGGCCAGACACTATAAAACTCTTAGAGGAAAACATAGGCAGAACATTCTCTGATATAAATCACAGCAAGATCCTTTTTGACCCACCTCCTAGAGAAATGGAAATAAAAACAAAAATAAACAAATGGGACCTAATGAAACTTAAAACTTTTGCACAGCAAAGGAAACCATAAATAAGACCAAAAGACAACCCTCAGAATGGGAGAAAATATTTGCAAATGTAGCAACTGACCTAGGGTTAATCTCCAAGATTTACAAGCAGCTCATGCAGCTCAATATAAAAAAAAAAAAAAACTCAATCCAAAAATGGGCAGAAGTCCTAAATAGATATTTCTCCAAAGAAGGTATATAGACTGCCAACAAACATATGATAGAATGCTTAACATCAGTAATCATTAGAGAAATGCAAACCAAAACTACAATGAGGTATCACCTCACACCAGTCAGCAGGGCCATCATCAAAAATCTACAAACAATAAATGCTGGAGAGGATGTGGAGAAAAGGGAACCCTCTTTCACTGTTGGTGGGAATGTAAATTGATACAGCCACTGTGGAGAACAGTATGGAGGTTCCTTAAAAATCTCAAAATAGAACTACCAAATGACCCAGCAATCCCACTCCTGGGCATATACCCTGAGAAAACTATAATTCAAAAAGAGTGATGTACCACAGTGTTTATTGCCGCACTATTTACAATAGCCAGGACATGGAAGCAACATAAGTGTCCATCGACAGATGAATGGATAAAGAAGATGTGGCACATATATACAATGGAATATTTCTCAGCAATAAAAGGAAACGAAATTGAGTTATTTGTCGTGGGGTGGATGGACCTAGAGTCTGTCATACAGTGTGAAGTAAATAGAAAAATAAATACCAAATGCTAACACATATATATGGAATCTAAAAAACAAAAATTGGTTTTGAAGAACCTAGGGGCAGGACAGGAATAAAGACGCAGATGTAGAGCATGGACTTAAGGACATGAGGAGGGGGGAGGGTAAGCTGGGACGAAGTGAGAAAGTGGCATGGACATAGTGTATATATGTAAATGTAAAATAGATAGCTAGTGGGAAGCAGCCGCATAGCACAGGGAGATCAGCTCGGTGCTTTGTGACCACCTAGAGGGGTGGAATAGGGAGGGTGGGAGGAGACACAAGAGGGAGGGGATATGAGGATATATGTATATGTATAGCTGATTCACTTTGTTATAAAGCAGGAAGTAACACACCATTGTAAAAAAATTATACTGCAATAAGGATGTAAAAAAAAAATAGCATATTACCATGACGACAGTCAGCTCTCCATATCTGTGGATGTAAAACCCGCAGAAACAGATGGCCACCTGTACAACTTGAGAAAGATCTGTGCACTCTCTCCTTTAGGCAGCTCTTATATTAAGTCTGGGCCAGTATGGGCCATGTCCCTGCCCTGGTGCCATAACTTAGACCTTTAGGTAGGTGAGGTGAAGGGAAAGGTCTGGCCCTACAAAGGCCCTGAAAACCCAAGCTGACCTTGAATGAGATTGGGCAAGGGCGTTCAGTGGCCTCAGGTAGGGAGAAATCTATAATCAAATCACATGACCCAATATTGGCTCTGCCACATACCTCCTATGGAATGTGGGGAGTCAAACTCATTGATAAAATGAGGAAAATAGTAATAACAACATCACAAAAGTCTTTTTGACATTAATGAGCTGATGAATGGGTAAAATGTTAATCGTTTTACAAATGTTAATTATTGTTGCAAGCAGAATGGTAGGTAAAACATAGTAAAAACATCAGCAAAAGATGGATTACTATCTCTATCTATATAGCAAATAAATGGCTCTACGATTTACCAAAGGCCTTGGGCAGGTCACCTAATTTCTGCTCAGATACAAAATGAGGATAAAAGTTGCATTTACCTACAATGTTAATACATGTAAAATGTTTAACCTAGCACCTAACATACACTAAATTCTCACCATAGATTCATGAAACATGACTATGTACTCTTAAATCTTCTTTGGAAGTTTAGGGGAGGGAAATATATATATATACATTTTTTTAAATTTATTTTTTGGTTTGTTAGAATTAGAGGAGGCTTCATGATGAAGGAAGTATGTTGACTGTGTTTTGAAACATAGGTATTTTTGACATAGAGAAAGCTCCCAGAATTTGCTTCTAACCCAGAGATGTAAAGAGGTACATTTTGCCAGCTAGCTGTCTTTCTCAAAAATTAGGATGATATTCTAACCTTTCACTATAAAATATGACAGGAAAGGGGCAATGGGGGGAGGAGGGGAGGGGAGGTAACCTGAGGATTTCTAGTGTGTCCAGCCCTTAGCATTTCACAAACTGGGACCCTGAGAGGCAATGTAGGAACTGGACCCAAAGCCTTTGTTCCAGGGAAATTTCAAATAGAGGATCAAAATTTAATTTCAAAGTTGTTCACTGAATCACCCACTCTGCTTTGAACAATTGGAAATATGATAATTAACTTTTCCAACATCAGGGTTAGACAGACAGACAGACAGACACACACACACACACACACACACACAGAGTTTTACCTGCTCAACGGTGCAGGAATCCAACTCTGACTGGCTTTCTTACTCCACCACCCACCCTCCCTTAGGCAATTTCAGCCACTCCCAGAAAAAGATCTAGCTAATAGAAGTGTAGCCCAAACAAATACTTTACAAAAAAAATGCAAGAAAGAAAAGGCAAGAGAAATGTTATCGTATATCCCTGTGGACCTAACCAGAATTAAAACTCTAAAGTAAGCTTTATTCTATTTCATAGGCAACAATTCTATTTTTAAAAGGAAATCTGTTAAGGGTAAGGGATGAGGAAAATGGTAATAAACTGAAAGAAAAAAAAATGTCCTCGAGGGAGTGTTTCACAAAAGAGAGAGTTGCCTGCTGAGGACTAAAGGAAATTGCTGGCTTCTCTGAGCCACTTTGGAGGATGGGGCAAGGGAGATCAAGGTAGATACTCCTGCCTGGCTAACAGTGAACTCTTTTAGGACTTGCTGGCAAGAGGAAGCTGTGCGCGAGGTGTTTGCTAGGCAAGTCTTCTCAGTAAAGTGATTCCTTAAGTCTTCAGGTTCCTTCCTGGAGGTCATGTGACAGGTTATTTCCTGGTGTCAAATCTGAAGACTCTGGGGCCAAAAACAGCTGTCACCCCACCTCCACCCTCCACTGCTACCTTGTTATATTTCCTGTGCTTGGGGCTTTTTTAAAAATTTATTTATTTATTTATTTTTTGGCTGCACTGGGTCTTTGTTGCTGCGTGCAGGCTTTCTCTAGTTGCGGCGAACGGGGGCTACTCTTCATTGTGGTGCGTGGGCTTCTCATCGCGGTGGCTTCTCTTGTTGCACAGCATGGGCTCTAGGTGCGCCGGCTTCAGTAGTTGTGGCACAGGGGCTTCAGTAGTTGTGGCCCTCGGGCTCGAGAGTGCAAGCTCAGTAGTTGTGGCACATGGGCTTAGTTGCTCCGCGGCATGTGGGATCTTCCCTGACCAGGGCTTGAACCTGTGTCCCCTGCATTGGCAGGCGGATTCTTAACCCCTGCACCACCAGAGAAGTCCCGCTTTGGGGCTTTTTGACTAAGAAAGAATTTTCACTTGAGTTAAAAGAAATAAACACACGAAGACACCACCCTCCCAAATCCCAAATATACTTTAATGTAGGGCTAGAGCGTGGCACATCCTTTTGAAATTCAGAGAAGGCCTCACTGAAAAAAAAATGCATTCCTCTGATTTTTACCTATGGCCTTCTCTGCTGGTTCAGTTTAAATCCTCTGTTACCCTATTGCACAAAACTCATTCTTGTAGGTTTCTCTAATTTTCTGCAAAAGTTCCAAATAATTGTTATTTTCAGACCTCCTGGTCTATGAAATCTAAATGTACAAATGGAAAGAATCGTAGGGATTACCTGAGGTTGTCCAACCCCTTCAGACCTAACCAGAGGTTTGATTTTCCCAAGCAGCAGAGCTCAGAAAGCCCTTCAGAGAAAAGATGCTGTGACCCTCTCTGGGCATGATTTCAGGGGGCAGATGTCAGTGCTTCAGACCTCTGTACCCAGGCTCTTTCCATTCTACCTCAAAGCGTCCCTGTGTTCCTGACTCCTTGTATTAGGGCTTCTCTTGACCCTGCCCACATCCAGCCCACTAGCAGGAAGGCTGAGATCACTTACCACTTGGTTTGGATTTCAATACCAATATTCACTCTGTTTATGGAAGAAGATTTGTCCCTTACTTGGAGGATTTTTAGGCACTTCCCATGAACATGATCAGAAAGAGGGGTTTAAGAGAAAGCCTCAAAATCACACCAGGAAAGCATTTACTCACTTGCTGCAAACATAAAGCAGAACTTGGATGAGGTAAAACATGGGCCAAACAGAGTTTGGAAATTTATTCCTCCCTGTACCCATGTGCCTCCTTAGCATAGACAGTCAAGCTGTTTCTAACTGCCAGCAAACTTGTCCTGACATCCTGTTCTCACACACTCAGGCTCTTTGCTTTCTCTTTTAATTCCTGACTGTCTTTATGCCAGCTGGAAATTCTGCTGTTACAAAAACTAAACATGACTCAAAAAAAAATAAAACCACAGAAAAGCAAAACAAAAAAACCCAACTCCTTCTCTCCCTTCCCAAGTCACATCTCTGCACAGCCTGTTCTTGGACTACCCATGTGACCACAGTTGCTCATCTGGTCTTGTCTGCCATTAAGGCTGGGACGGTCCTCCCCTGGAGTCTCTCTCAGGCTCATTGCTGTTTTCCATCTCTCCACAGCCTCATTCTGGGCCAGAGGGCAGCATTTTCTAACCCCGACTGCCTCCTCTGGGCTTGCAGACGTGAGGCCTAAGCCAAATTATGAAATCTTCCAAGGTCTTTGGGTCTTGGTCTTCCCATGCTCTTTGATACTCTTTTTTCCAGTTGGAAAATCAGGCAGATGTATTATGTAAACACCTAAGTATACTCTCTTATATGAGTTGTAGTGTTACTAAGTTAGCAATACAGTATGACATAGGCAGAATGGGAAATAAGCCTTAAACATTTCTTAATTATCTCTAAAATATTTCTCTCCATTCTCACTACGTTGTTCTGGTCCAGATCTTTATCATCTTTTACTTGGACACTAGCATCCTGAGAAATCTCCATGTTTCCTGTCTGTCTCTAGCCTCTTTTTTCTATGCATTTCACACTGCCACCACTGTAATCTATAGAAAATGAAGGTCTGACTGTAATGAATCCTCTGCTTAAATGCCTCCGTAGTTAAAAGATAAAAGCTAAGATCCAAAAGATAAAAGCTAAGATCCATAGCATGGCATTCAATTCCCACCTCCTGGTCCAACCCAAGGCACACTTCAGGTGACAGGAACTGCACACATAATATTGTTTCTTGACCACTCCATGCTCTACACACCCTGGGTCCTTCTCCTGGAATGTCATTCCCTAAGTTCTTTCCTAAAGAACTTTTTATCCCTCTAAGCTAAGCACAGAGATTCTACCCAGGCATCATTTAATTCAGAAACATCCACTCACATAACATCCTGTGAATAACTTATTCATAGCACTTGACACTTCATATTTTTCTTAAAATGTGTTGGGCTACTTTACTATCAATATTTATAAAATGTATTTATTGCAGACGATTTGGAAAATACAGGAAAATATGAAATGAAAGCCAAATGAAAGCATCTAGAGATAGTCTACCAACGGTTTGAGGTATATTTTCCAATCTTTGGCTCTATGCATAGATTCATATTTTCTTCTCTCTTGTTCCTTCTCACACAGCACACACATATACACAAAAACACCCACTTGCCAATCTAACATATTTTGTAATCACTTTTATTTTCCACTTAAAAATACATTGTGAGGGCCTCCCTGGTGGCGCAGTGGTTGAGAGTCCGCCTGCCGATGCAGGGGATACGGGTTCGTGCCCCGGTCTGGGGGGATCCCATGTGCCGCGGAGCGGCTGGGCCCGTGAGCCATGGCCGCTGGGCCTGCGCGTCCGGAGCCTGTGCTCCGCAATGGGAGAGGCCACAACAGTGAGAGGCCCGCATACCGCAAAAAGAAAAAAAGAAAAAAAAAAAAAAATACATTATGAGATTTGTTACAAATCCTTAAGTGTCCAGAGAGTAAGCTCCATGAGGGATTGGAATGTGTGTGTATAAAACAAATACAGAGAGACATTTAGATGAGTGAATAGCATAGGCTCTCAAGGATTAGTTGTTGAACTAATTTAATAAAGAAAATGATGAAAGGAGAGAGCAAAAAGAATATGAGAAGAACTAGAGCACGTGGAAGGCAGAGAGACAAAGAGAAGAAAGTCAGAAATCATTTGAGCAGGGTGTTTACGACTTTTAAAGTTTTTATATACTTTATAGTTGATTGCCACAATAGCCTTCTGAAGTAGCTATAGTAGTTACTTACAAATCAGGAAAAGGAAACCCAGAAAGGTTAAGCGACTTGCCCTAGCTTGTGCACTTAATAAGTGGCAGAGCTGGTTGTGGGAATCCATAAACTATTTATCTTACTCCACATGACTTCTGAAAAAGAAAGAGCAGCAACAAGATCCCTGCTGAGGTCTGGGAGCTCAGAGCGGTGTTCCTGCCACCTGTTGTGGCGCCTGGCACGTAGCTGGTGCTAAGTAAGTGACTTTTGAACTGACTGAGGAGAAGGGGTGAGAAAGAACAAACAAGCAGATGATGGTCAGTATCTGGGGTTAGGCATCCTCAATCCACTTTTCTTCCTTCTCACCATGCTTGCCTGATCTGACAAAGCAGGAGATGCTAAATGCCTGCTTCCAGTCTACACCACCTTCATAATTCTCCATAAATGCAAACTGATTATGTTCAATTTACTGGTTCCCTTTGCTCTTGGAAAATGTTCAAAATATTCTCCCAGCTTAAAAGGCTCCTCATGATAGGACCCACAGCGTCCCTGTCTTTATGTCTCATTTCTGTTCTCTTCTTCATTCCAAACACCTCTAAATCCCTGAAAGTACTGGCACATTCTTCCCCTGCTCTTCTTTAGTAACTATTACTTTGATCCTTTCTTTACTGACTCTATTAGTTTTCTATTGATGTGTAGCAAATTACCACACAGGGGGCAGTTTTATACAAATCTCACTGCTTCTCTGGGTCAGATGCCTGGCATGGTGTGGCTGAGTTCTTTTCTTAAGGTCTCACTGGTCTAAAATCAAGGTGTTGGCCAGGGCTGGGGTTCTCCTCTGCAACTGAGGTTGCTCTTCCAAACTTACTGGTTATTGGCAGAGTTCATTTCCTGGTAGTTATAGAACAGTGGTTGCCATTTCCTTGTTACATTGGTCCCTTCCTCTTCAAACCAACAACAGTGCATCAGATCTTTTTGGTGCTTTGAACCCCTCTGGTTTCTGCATCTGCCTCTCTCTTCTGTTTTAAGGATTCACATGATTGCATTACACACACTTGGATAATCAAGGCTAACCTCACTATCTTAAGGTCATCTAATTCATATTTATTTATTTATTTTGGCTTTGCCATGCGGCTTGTGGGATCTTAGTTCCCCAACCAGGGACTGAACCTGGGCCCCCGACAGTGAAGGTGTTGAGTCCTAACAACTGGACCTCCAGGGAATTCCTGGTCATCTAGTTTATAAACCCAATTAGACCTGCAAAGTCCTTTTACCGTGTAACATAACATATTCACAGGCATAACACCAGAGGGTGAAGGTCATGGTGGTCAGATTTCTGCCTACCCCACTGATCACTCCAAATTTGGCTTAGTGTCCTTATAGGACCCATGCCCATTCATTTCTGGACTGTAAGCTTCATGAGGGCAGCGACGGAATCTATTTCACAAGTCAGTGATGTGTTGGAGCCAGCTTGTACCAACTAACAAGTGCCTATCAGTAAATATTCAGACATTTTGCAATCTGGCTGTTAAACACAGATATTATCAAGAAACAAAAGTTTGTAATCAAATAAATTTTTTTTCTAAAGGGAATAAATAATCAGACTCATCACTTCCTATTTATTGTACTTCTATTTACTCTTATCTTTTCTCTTGAGGTTATCTTCATCGATTGTGTCTCTGTGGCAGAAACACTATTTATTGATGTGCACATCTCTTCCTAACTCCCTGTTCAGTGATGTCGCATTGGTAGCTTGAAATTGGCCAGAGTGGTTGTATTTATACCATGGAAGTCAGAAAACACTAGCTGATGGCTTGATTTATTGTTTATTTCTCTATTTTTTTTTTTTTTGGCCGCATCGAGCGGCTTGCGGCATCTTAGTTCCCCGACCAGGGATTGAACCTGGGCCCTCGGCAGTGCGATTGCAGAGTCCTAACCACTGGATCACCAGGGAATTCCCTAGTGTTTATTTCTTTTGTCATAGGTGAAGAAACTAGGTAGGAAGGGTAATAAGTTTGTCCAGACTCAAGGAGCTAATATAAGGTAGAAGCCAACGTGGTCTGAACCCACAGCCTGGACTTTGAACAACTACACTGAAATTGAAGCAAGAACACGGCTGTGGGTAGGTAGAGTTTAAAGCCTTGCCCCTGGCAGTGTGTTCAAAGGGCCGGAAGAGGCAGCACCTGGGAACTTGTTAGAACGTTGATGTTTGAGTCCCACCCCAGATTTACAAAGACAAAATGTGTCTTTTTAAAATGCTTTTACAATATATCCTAGAAATTCCAATGCACCTTAAATTAGAAAACCACTGTTTTGTGAGGCAGATGTACCAACAGGTGACTATGCTATGGATTGTCATTAGAGCTAAAGAGGTAGAGAAATACTGTCGGGGGTTTTGCAAAATTGAGGTGGGTGCTTCCTCTATCCTGTGGCACATTACAATCACCTAGAGAGCTTTATATAATACCAGGGCCATGGCCATTTAAAAATAATTCCAATATATAGCCAGGATGGAGAACTTGTCAGAAGTGCCATGTTACTTACACCAGGCTTAGATGGATACAGTTGTCCCCAGTTATCAAAACAAATAACCAAACCAATGTCTGTGGCTCTGACTTTGGATCTTAGAGGCTCCAACCATCTCCTGCCCAGGGCTGTAATTGCCCCTCTCCCCCAGAGTGGTTTCCTGGACTTGCTCTCCATGCAAACAGCCTTGCCTTCCCACCCCAAACAGACCCTCTGGCTCCTAGGATTTCACGTCACATGCCCCTCACCTAACACATCTTCTTTTCTCCTTGACGCTAAGCCATGTCCTTTCCTTTTTTTTTTTTTTTTTTTAGCTCACGTGACATCACCTCTGTCACCAGGATCAAATTTTACCACAGATCCTTAAAAACAAACTGTACAAAATAAACAGAAGGATTTAAGGGAGGCTACATAGTTGTTTGTTCCAATCAAGCATTCTCCTTTTTTAAAAAAGCTAGATTCCTTTTGTCTGGGTCCTCTGTTGTGTGGTAACAATCCAAGGCCCACAAAAGAGTGCCGAGCTCCCTCCCACACGTACTGCTTTTTCTCCAGTACTAGGCTGTGCTCTGGTCAACCGCAAAGCAACAATACTCGACTCCTGCTGGCCAGCTTTCAAAACAGGTCTTAGAAGAAGCCAGGAACAAATTGATGCTTCTAGTTTTCTCCCAACAATCCCTCCCCAGGGTTCAGATTTACACAGCAACTCCTGTTATCAACTTTGATCTCTTGAGTGATACAGAGCCTCTGTGAGAATAGCAGTAAGAAAGCTCATGATCTTCCTCTCACATGATCAACAGACTGATTGCATTTTCTGGTTTAGTAACTTCCTCTTTATTCTCGCCAGCTGCTGAACAAGTTGCCAGTAACCCTGATTGGGGATGTAATTGGTTCTTTGGATTCTGTTCCATTCCTAACCATATTTCAAGCTTGTAATTAGGTAGTGGGTTATATAGGCTGAAAAAAATGGTTCAGCTGAGTGCAAGAGAAAGTCTTTCCAGGTTATTCTTTCATCCTAAAAATTCATTAAGGCATGCAAACCAACTTCACTTATTTCCTCTTTTGTTTCTCAGAGAAAAGGGTTTTTTTTGTTTGTTTTGGGGTTTTTTTTGGGGGGGGATGGGTGTTAGAGGTGATGGCTGGTGGCTTACAGAAATTCTAGGAAAAAGACATGGAAATGAATTATATTTAAAACAAGCAAACTGAAACAGTCTCTAAGAAGTCCAGCAAAACTCCTTTTGACAATTGAAAAGTGTCAGCTTGATATGAGCCCTCACTTGAACTTTGTTATTTAAAATTTCCTATATTTAGATTATAAATTCTAGAAACATAGATATTTATTTATTTACGCATACATACATTTAACCATGAATTCATTCATTTATACAATAGATATTTACTGAATGTTTGATATAAACAATAGGTTCAGAATAAACAGAAATAAATAAGACATATTCTCTGCCCTCAAGTAGCTCATAACCTAAAGGGACAGAAAAGTGTAAAGATATAAATTCTCTAATATCTTACGTGTGCTAAATTGGACATTTCTAGAAAGTACGATGGGATCCCAACAATCAACAAACACTGTGATCAACTCTATAATGATGGCAGTAGCTGGGTGGGAAATTTTCTTAATAAAGCAAAAGAAATAAAGAGGAGGAAATTTCTAGAAAAAAAAACCCTTTAAGATCACCTTTCTATAATAAAAACTGAGGTGCTCAGATATTATGTTTGGCTTGCCTCATTTTTTCTACAGATGACATCACAGTCCTGACCAGGATCAAACTGTACCACAAATCCTCAGAAACAAATTTGTACAAAATAAACAGAAGAATTAAAGGGATGGTATATAGTTCTGTTTGTTCAAATCAAGTATTCTCCTTTTCTTTAAAAAAAAAAAAAGCCTGTCTAGTGCTGTCTTTTACATGATACCCATATGTCAACTGGGGTAACCCTACTCCCTGAACTAAGACTACTCAGAACTCCCATGCCACAATCAAAGCCATTTCTAAGAGTTCTATGAATCCCTGGAGGACTTACTTAGGTTTCCATTGTCACTTCTAGCTCTGAGTTCCTGCTCCCACAAATCAGCTCTATTTAAGCATTATTTCACCTTCCTTGCGTAATGCCCCCAATTTACACCATTTTGGCTCAGGTATAGAATTTCAAATCTCTTCCTTCATCTTAAAAAGCACCACCAACAAAATCATGTTGGTAGGGTTCTCATACTTGTAACAACAGTGTAAGGAGCAAAGAACCAAATCCCTGTGAGAACCCATGACCCATTTGAACCAGTCCACCTTTGTCTTTTGGCCACCAGGACACAGTGGTGTCACTTGCTTATTCTTCATCTTGGTGGTGTCCATCTGCCTTTCCCACTCTCTTCTCCTTCCAGGTGGGCCTCCTGGCTTGCTCCTAGGAACTGCAAATTCTTTTTACACTGTTCAGTATAATATGGTACTCTCCAGTCCCACTCCCAAAATTCAGCTCGATATTACTTTTGCTTGTTCAAAATCCTACAGGGTCTGAGTAACCCTGGGATGGTGCTTTTGTTCTCAGGAGAAATTACACCTCTAATACAATCTGCCTTTCTTAGAAGGCACTTACAATTTTATATAGCAATCTCCTCCTACATTACACCCAGCACTCTTCACATTTGAGGATGACATTACTATTCATCAAACCCTGCTTTCTTTTCTTCTTACTTTTGTTCTGGTTTTCTTTGGAACTGGTTTGCAAGAAATGCAGTTCTGTTACCGTACAGCCATGCCTCACTATGAACTCCAAACGTAGTCAGATCATGATTTTGTTGAATCTGGATGCCTTATCTCGCTAGACACCCAAAACACCCAGGAACAAGTATTATCCACCAGTCATGATATTTAAAATGTGCCTCTATCTCTGGATTAATTTACTTGTTCTATAAACTTGAATCATGCACCATCTTTGTTCTGTTCTAGATGAGTTCACTGTCTGACCAAATATAAATCCCAAAATGCTTTAATGAAAGGCACCATCTTTGGAATTAGTGCAAAGCCTCTCAAGGGGGTGGCTTTAAAGGGACAATCTTCTTTTGTAGCCTATTTTCCAGTTCATTAGTTAGAACATTAATTCCATGCTTTGCAGTTGTGCCTCGTACTACACGCTCTATCTCCTGGGATAGAATGGTGGAATACCCTTTGAAAAGAAAAAAGAGTTGTAGAAATGGAAGATTTAAGATTCTTCCCCCACCCCCAGTTGTGACTTAGAAAATCCTCTGCCATGTATTTATAGAGCCTGAAGCATTATAAATATTACTCTGTATTATAATCATGCAATTACTTGTCTGTCTCCTCTCCTAGACATGAACCTCTGCAGGGCAGGGTTAGGGTTTACCAAAACTCAGTTCGTAGCATAGGAGACTGAAATTGGCAGTGTACTCACAGGAGCTTTATGGAAGAAAAGGGAGGGGAGGGAAGAGAGAGAGAAAAGAAGCTATTATGACTATCCTTTGTGGGAGGGAGATTATTCTACACAATTGCTTCGATTTGGCATCTGGGAAAATCTCCCTTCAGAGGTGTGGTCAATCTTATAGTTTGCGGATGGCTTAGTACCAGGATCTCGGTTGTCAGCTACCCCAAGCTGGGTATAGTCTAGGCACTGGGATTAAATATCTTTTGTAAGATGGGCAAATAATATTAAAGTCTTGTAGATATTTAAAAAAATTTTTTTTGGCAACGTGACATGTGGGATCTTAGTTTCCCGACCAGGGCTCCAACACGCACCCCATGACGTGGAAGCTCAGAGTCTTAACCAGTGGACCGCCGAGGAAGTCCCAAAGTCTTATAGATATTTTATGCCAAACTCTACTACATCATACTCCATGAACATCACTGCTGCTGGTGATCAAAATGGGATTCTAACCCTAAGTTTTATTTTGTTAAAATGCTTTCAATTTGTCATATTTTAGTGTTATCGGCTCAACTTTGTCCCAACTCCCCAACTGATATGTTGAAGCTGTTACCCCCAGTACCTCAAAATGTAACTGTATGTGAAGATAGGACCTTTAAAGAACTGATTAAGGTAAAAAGATGCTTTCAGGGTGGGTCATAATCCATCTGACTGTTGTCCTTATAAGAAAAGAAACCAGGACACACAAAGAGACACCAGGGGCACACATGCACAGAGGAAAGACCATGTGAGGACACACACACAAACAACCATCTGCACGCCAAGGAGAGGGGCTTCAGAAGAATCCAATCCTGCCGACAGCTTGAGGACTTCCAACCTCCACAACTATCAGAGAATGAATTTCTGCTTAATTCACCCAGTCTGCATGGTATTTTGTTATAGCAGCCCCAGAAAAGTAACACACTTAGAAATATCACTGATCTCTAGCAAAAATTATTAAGGTTAATCTTGATTCTTCCATTAACCAGAAAATATTCACTTTTTAAAATTTAACTTTAAAAATTGAATGAATGGAGTGAGTTACAAAGTACAAGGATCTAGAAAAATATTTCCAAGTTAAAATTAAAAAGAAACCTACCTGGATGCTCCCAGATAAATCTCTTATCTTTGGAAAATCTGAGTTTTCTCATTTCTGAAATAAGACTGTTGGAAAGATAACATTTTATCCCTTAACTTTAAGAGTCTGTAATTTACTGCTAAGTATATCATTGGTAATGCTGGTTCTGATGGTGGTGGTAAAAAGTAAAGGGATTCAAGCCAGGATTTCACCAGCCACGAGTATAAGAAGATTTTATAATCAACATATGTCATGTGTTTGCATTGACTTGAAGACTATCATTAGAAACAAATTTTTTCAGAACACTAGGAATCTATAATGTGATTATATTTTATTACAATCTGCTAGATTATGCTTCAGTAACAACCAAACTCTGAATCTCCATGGCTTAACAGCTGAATTATTTCTCTTTTCACTGTACATTTCCAGTGCCTGTCAGCACTGCTCATACTAGTCACTCAGGGGCCCACAATGATGAGGGTTTAATCTTCAACAATTACTGTGGCAGGGAATAAGATGGGGCAAATTGAGCATGGCTCTTAAAATTTCTGCTCAGAAGTGGCCATATGCCACTTTCATTCAGATTTCATTGGGAAAAGTAAATCATGGGGCTATGCCCAATATTAAAGTAGGTTAGGAGTATAATTTTTCTATATGACAGAAAGGACAAGAAATGAAATATTTGTGAATAGCTTGGAGATGATGATAACCAAAATGCTAAAGGATACTCCCCAAATCTGATTGTATTCATGGGTAAACATAATTTGGAAATTTTAAGCTATCAGCTCTAGGAAATGATGCTTTAAGCTTAAGAGTTAATTTTACTACAAGAAGAAGAAAAAGAAGGAGGGGGAAGAGGGGGAAGAGGAAGAAGAGAAGGAGGAAGAAGAAGAGAAGACGTATTCCACATACTAGGAAGCAAGCTTCTGAAAGTCATTACTACAAGAGGTGG
This sequence comes from Mesoplodon bidens, assembly GCF_964165515.1. Taxonomy (NCBI): domain Eukaryota; kingdom Metazoa; phylum Chordata; class Mammalia; order Artiodactyla; family Ziphiidae; genus Mesoplodon; species Mesoplodon bidens. Next base: position 73,949,329 of record NC_138164.1, on the reverse strand, counting down.
TATAGACTGAAAATTGGCTTCAGAAAAAGTCTAAATTAGTACATGGAGTTGAATCCGTGCCAACCAGTAATGAGACAAAATTTATGATATCCCAATGTCCCCAGTCATTGAATCACTCAGTTTTGTTTTGTTTTGTTTTAAGCTGGGAGTTAACACATTAATATCCAATGTACTAATAATAATTCAGTAGTAACAGCACTTCTGGGTGCTCATAGAAACAAACATAATGTCTTGAAATTTGAATTTTCTGTCAGCTCATGTTTTATTTATTCAGTCAGTGAAGAGGGACAATCAACTTCATAGCATAAAATACAGCAGTGCCAAAAAATCTAGGGAAGCAGCTCTCAAAATTGTTTATTATGTAAATTGTTCTGAATACATGGTGGATGTAGTCTCTCTGCTAGGCACTTCACACATAGTATAATGTTCACTCTTCTCCTCAACCTGGAGCTGCAACGTGCATGACCCTGAGCTGTTCCTAGAGGCCTTTAGGGCCAAGACTGATGGACACTTGACATGAAACCATCCTCCTTTTCTGGGAAAACTTTGGGTTTGACCAACTGTCATTAGTGGGAGTAATCTAGGGTACAGTATCAAAAAAGCCATCACCACAAAATTACTTAGATAATTAACAAGGAAAGAAAATCATGTCCATGAATTATCAACTGGGCAGACTTTAGTCCCCAGTCCCTAACTTAAGATAAGAAGCATATCATTTCAATACACCTTTGAAAAAAAATAAAGAATTCTCACCAGAGGAGGACCAAGAAACAAACATAAGAGATATCTGAAAAGACTCCTTTGATGATATACATCTCTTGAAATTCCAAATTTTACACTGTTTTGTAAAAAGAACAAATTAGTTAGCTAATTAGTCTGGCAAAAGAAAGAGTCTGTTCTGATCATTGACCAAGACTCTCTGAAAAATGTTATTGGTTCTATTTTACAGATGAAGAAACTGAGGCTCAAAAAGGTCAAATCATCATTTCAAAATCCAAAGTTGACCTTCTTTATTTACCTCCTTCACTTTCTGAGCCCTTTTTACTTCCTCCTATCTACTTCAAATGCCTTTCTTTTTCTGCTCACTGCTAGAATTTCAAAATCTGGGATCAGAGAAGACCCCAGTGGGCTGCATTCTCAAGAAAAAATGACACACATCACTCCAGCTTTTCCCCAGGCCCTTTATTTGCTTCTTAAGAGATTCAGACAGAATTTTACTTTTTAATCCTTACACCAGGATTTGCATTTCAAAACCAAGTTTGAGATGATTGATTTTTGATGAAAGAAGGAATCCTTCATGGTGAGATTATGAACTTCAGGGAGAGAGAAATGTCAGTGACGGCTTTCCTGGTATCCTTGAAATCACACCACCATAGCATCAGCCTACATAGAGGGATGGCCTTGCTCTCATTCTTCCAATCCAGGCACCAGAAATCTGCTAGGCAAAGATGGTCATTCTTGAGTAGGGCCCATGAATCAAGAAATTTAATCCCTCCGGAAAAAAAAAGCTTTCAAAAAATACAGGGCATGAGGGAGATGATTTCAGACACCTAATCCAATCACAGTGTTTAAAAAATGGGAAAATGCACAAGCATCCGTGTTCTCATCTGCTCAGAGGTGAGTCATCCACTCTTTTAGCCTTTTCTGTCATTCACTCAGCCTGTGATTCTCCTCTTATTAAAACATCTGGTTACTCCTACAGATGTTTCCATACTGACTAGTGTACCCTTTCTTCACAGCTGGCTGGATCCCCATCTTGTAAAAGAGTCTGATCTCTTTCAGTTGGTGCTCAGGAGCATTTCAACACAGGACTAGCATAAGGATAATTTGAACTAATCAGAGGTCTGCAAAGGAAACAGCTATGTACCAAAATTTGTGCTATAATCCAGTCAAAGAAAGACAGGGACATGAATAGAGGGGCTACTTGTCAGAAAGCTTTGATCCTGCCCTGCTTTTCCCAGAGCTATTTGGCAAACCAGCAAGCAGTTGAGTGTAATTTCTTCATTGGTACTTGTCTCCTTTTTTTCCCCAGTGATGCAACTTGCTTACTTACCTAAGTCTCAACAACCTACTTAAGCAAGCAGAAACGGGAATTTCCATGGAACATATTTCTGGAGAACTTCTGATGTCAGTCATTGAACTGGAAGCAGCTGTGTTATCTAATGTACACAAAATGCTAACTAACCCCTTTTGCTACCATCACTCCTCCACTCCAATATTTTAATGTTCAACCATAGAGACTAAATTTAGAATATGCCTCTTTTCTGGGAGCTCTAAGTACATCTAAAGAGCTAAATCTGAGAAATAAAATCAGAAACTGAGAAGTGACCTGGAAACGGGATTTTTCTGGGGCTCCTCATTAGACGTCTCAGCTCAGGGTACTTTCAGTTGATTCACAGCTCAGCAAACTCCTATGGAAACCTACTATGAGTTGCTGAAATAGTAACATGGATACAAGGAGAAAAAGACCAGTCCCGGACTAATGTTTTTCACAGTCTGATGGAGAAGATAAGTAAAATAATTCATATCTAAAAACCAGATGATTCTAGAAGACAGACACTGCCAACTGGTGTTAAAAATCATCTTCAGAGAAGAGCTCTAAGCTCCTCAGTCCATGATGCTGATGACGTTGTGTTTCTTGATGTCACCATGCTCAGTTTGTGTAGCTACATGCATTTTTCTGTATGAATTTTTTATGTATATCTGTATTCTATATGTACTATTTTAATTCAAAAATCTTTAAAAACCCCTTTGACTAATTACATAAATTTGGCTCTAAATCCCCAGCATCGTTTCTAATAATCATCCTAATAATATTTAACATTTGACCAACTTAAATACTTTGTCCAACAAGGAGGAATAAACACAAGTAAGCAACAACAACAACAACAAAAATGGCTTCTTTGATTAAATACGACAGTGTGCCAGGCACCGGACCAGGCACAGGAGATCAAAAGTCACAGTGCAGGGGAGAAGTCTCTTGGTGATCAGAGGTCTCAAACGGAGACTTAGACTGCCTGCACTGTTTTCAAGCATACAGTTCAAAGTGGGGAGGTGGGAAGAGAAAGAAGTATTTGAAGATTTGGGGGTAAAGCATGCTCTTTCTGGTTAATTGCTAACCACATGACTAGCTAGTGGCATGTGCCCACCTGCTTCACACAGTTATGCCGACTTGCAGGGCCCCAACTAGTTCTAGGCTCTTCTATTCTCAGGGTTGCCACCTGCAATTCTAATTCTCATGTCAGCATCAAGCTCTATGAGGAATCACTGAGCAACCTTTAAGATCTTCAAGCAGCAATTGTGCAGTTAACACAAATCTATAGGCCGGGCTTGGTAGTGACCACACCAATAAAACAAAAATCAACCATCCCCTTTATAGGCGGTGTGGAAAGTCCAGTGAATCTCTCATTAACCTTCTAAGTAGCCACGGTCATACAGTCAGTACTAACCATCCTCATAAAATGAATGAGTAAAAGTAAAAATCATAACCGATCTTTACTGTTTTTTTTTTAAGTGGTGGACTTATTTGTATCTCAGGAAATTGTAAAATGTTTTCTCTTGCCCTTGTCTTTTTCATTTTGTCTCCATCCTGGCTTCCCTCCCCCAGCCATCGCTTCTGCTCCAATTGCCTTGTTGCTGTTTATAAAGCTGTGGCCACCCAGCCTGTAAGGTGGAAGATGGCAGTAATTTTATCTTCCCCATCTTGTATGCCCACTGCCTAAAACACTGTTCAAATATCAAGCAGCCACTCAATAAATGTGGCTTAAATGAGGAAGAAAATACAAAGAGCAATCAAATTATGTCAGACTAAATATGCATGGGGACTTAAAACATAAGAATCCATTTAATCTGCTAGAAAATTCTAGCCCTCAATAAAATGTTAGAATTGGAAGGGATCTTATATATCATTTGGTCCAATATCCTTATTTTAAAAATGAGGGTCATGTGCACAGAACTCACAGAGCCAGCCAGGGCAAAGCAGGCACAGACCTCCCTCCAGGAGCTATGTAAATTTCTTCACCTCAAAAGTAGTCTTTTCTGATTAACCTCCTATTCTCCTCACTTGTATCTCTGGTATTGTCTCAGTCAGCCATCCAAAATGGTCTCATGATTTTTCTTCTGATTTGTTTTATTGTCAGTTAATGTGGCTTTGTTTTTTAATGAGTCACACTCTTCTCGCTAACTATAGTGACCTTTGCTCGACCTTCCACTACTTCTCTTCTGTTTTAAATATTCTCTAAGTTGCCTAAATTTTCACCATCCTTTTCAAGTTTAAGGGGAAAAGAAAATCATGCATAGTGGAAGGGGGTTTGGAAATTCTATTGTCAAAAATGATGTGAACTGATTGGGGGTGGGGTTGGCAGTGGGGGGAGGTACAGTGTCCCAGACTGGTGAGGAAATACCAGAGCCTAGAAAACGCCAAGCCAGACGGGATAGGGCACACCTTCGAGATCTGGCGAAGAGGTCCCAAAGGACACTTTTTGCAAAGGAATAAAAATAAGTGGATGAGAAAGCTCACCTGCGACATCTTTCCAAAAAAGTAAGCAATGTAAAAATAAAACAAAAGTCCACAGTTGGTAGATTCATTCAAATATTCATTTATTCAACTGACATTTAGACGGCACGTTCTTTTGTATCTAACCTCATACCAGATGACTGGGCTATAGTGGAAAGAAACAAACCCTTCCTCAAGGAGTCCAGGTTCAAGAGACAAAGGAATGTTAAAGGAAAGTTCTCAGATGCATTGATTTTGACCAAAGGTCTAGGTTTATTTGAAACTTGCCACATGGGTACTAACTTCAAAGAAAGCCTGTTCAAATCTTGCTTCCACAAAGAGAATCTTTATATTGATAGAAATAAAACAAAACAAAAACACTGTCTTAATGAGATTGTTAGTCTAGGTGCTAGAAAGGAATTCTAAAAAAAGTTTATTGATCTAGTCCCAAGATTGTTTAAAGGGTTTAAATTTGTAAAACTATCATACGTATATCCATTTTTGTAGGCTAAACTCTAATTTCACTGACCTGGGAATTAATCAGATATACTGCCAATTAGTAATGAAAGATTGTTCAAGTATGTTATCAAAAAGTAATTATGTTTTTCCTCAGGTTTGAGGCAGTTCATTTCTTTTTCAATTCCTAAAATTTATCCTCAGAAAAAGGTGAGACAATATAAAATGAACATAATAATGTATACTCTATCATGAATAAGTTTTTTGTGACTAATAAGAATTATTAGCAAAAACAAAAAATAATAGTATTAAATATTCAATGTCTATTGCTACAAGTTCTGAAGACACATGATCAGTCCCTACTAGGAGAACTTCAGTGGTTTTCTATCCTCTACCACACCCTACATGGACTGTTCTATCAATTAACAAATTCTTTTCAATCTGACTCTCATTCACCAAATAGTCTTACCAGCATTTGACTGTCAGTAAAAAGTACTTTGTGGGCAGGGAGACCTGGTTTGAATATCTGCCCCACCAATTAACCAGGTTTGAAGGTTAGAAAAGTTATCTAAACCTTTGAACATCGGCTTCCTCATTGCTAAAATGGAAATAGTTTCTCACTTAATAGAGTTGTTAAGGTTACATAAAATAATGCATGTGAAAGTATTTGGCACAAAGTAAACATCCAATAAATTATAATCATTTTAGTTAAATCGCCATCATCATCATCATCACTTTTTTTTCCACGCAGTGTGGGTACACCCTGCCCATTGCATGGGGTAGAAATCAAAGCATTAGATTTGAATCTAAGCTCCAAAGCTTATTAGCTATGAGATCAAGGTAGATCATTTAATGTTTCTCATTTAAATTCCTCATTTATAAAATTGGGATAAAGTAAGAACTACATCACAGAGTTGTGGTGACAAGTAATTGAAATAATACAAGGAAGTGCCCATTAATGAGTGGTTCTTCACTAAATGATATTCCCTTTACTCAGCATGTCCAGATCTGGCATTCTGGCTAATGGAGAGGCATTCCTATGCTATAAATGAATAAATTGCCATTTAATTTGTCAATTCAGTAGTTAAGTATCTTTAGTGTGAGGTTTGTCCTCTAGAGCCTCTAGGGCCTGCTCATCCTTGGAGAAGGTGATCAAATCACATTAAAGAACCTGCAGAATTGTGGACAAAATCAGTTATATTACCAATCCTTGTCCACATAAGTCCTGCCCCATGGAATCATCTGTCTTCTGGTTTAAAATGAGTATAAGCATATTAAAAAGAAATGAAAAACAGAGTACTGAGTTCCATATTGTACATCTTAGAGGGAAAAAAATGGTTGGAAAATTCCTGTGGGTAGAGTCTAGGAGACTGAGTCCAATTTGGGGTTCAGTTGGTTGCTAGGCATGAGAGTAGTTTCTCAGGAAGTCGCACCCTCTGTTGTTACACCCCAGACTCATCCCTGGGCCCCAGGCATTGATCTCTGCTGCACGCTCCAGCCATTCTGAGCTACCTGCTATTCTCTGATGATATTGTGATTCCTCATTTCAATGCCTTTGTACCATCTAGTCCCTCTAGTAGAAGTGTCTCGGTGCCCCTTTCCCTTGCCTTTCTTCTGCATCTTCATATCTTTATGACTCAGCTCAAGTGTCACTTCCTCTGGAAAGACTTGCTTCTATCACACCATCAATACCCTTTGTCTGTGTTTCTTTGGACTCTGTCTTGACTTTCACTACAGTCATCCAGGGAATATCTTTTTAGTCCCCATCTTCTTTAAAGCACTGAATGTAGGTACCATGTCTATTCCCCACCCCCCCACCCTTTTATTTTACCTCAAGCCTAGCCCACAGTAAGTTCTCACTAATACTTAACTGGAGACTGACTGGTCAAAAATAGAAATAAAAATATGGTCAAAGTTCCAAGCAGAGGTAAAAATAAGCAGCTTTATCTTTAATTGGAGGGTGGAGGGCAAGTGTTGGGATCTTCCAGTATGTTATCCTTAGCAAGTTTTCTGTTATCTGTTTCATTTTGGTTTTACTCTGGGGCACATGTTTTTTAATCTCTAAAAGGGGAATAATAATTACCGTTCAAGATGACTGTAAGATTTGAAAAAGATAACATATGTGAATGTGCATAGGTAAGGGGTCAAGAGATTTTGTTATTCTAACCAAATTATCAGCAGTCTTTTTTTTAAAAAAAAAAACAACTTACACACAATAACTAGTGACGGACACAGACCTTACTGAAGGTTTCAAGGGAAAAATAGAGAAAAATGTTTACGTGTCACTCCCCACCACAAACCACAGAAAATCCACAGTGGAAGACCTCTTTTTGGCCATAATACTATTGGAGATTTCCTCTTGGACCTCTGAGTAACTACCCAGGAGTAGAATGTCTGGATTATATGATAGATGAACTTTTGAAAACATTGCAAAACAGTTTTACAAAGTAATTGTACCATTCTACATTCCCACGAAGAGTATATGAGAGTTCCAGTTTTTCCACATCTTTGTCAACTTTTGGTTTAGTTGGTCTTTTAAAATTTTAGCCATTTTATACCTAATATCCATAATGGTCTTATATCTCTAATACATAAAGAACTGCTTAAATTAACATGAAAAAAACCAAAATGGTTATGAGTCTTGAATAAGCACTTAACTAAAGATGAGAGCTAATTCATCTGCTGAGAGTAGGAGCAGGAAAATCCTAAGGAGAAAGATGAAACTTTAAGCCATGAAAGGAATGAGAACAGTTCATGACCAGCAGAACACAGAAGGATTCCATGGCAACACTGGGAGCCCTGCTGAGGCATTATTCAATAAGGCTGCGCAATTTCTCTAATACTGTTCTGTCTGTTGGGAACAGCAGTGGACAATTGGGGTCCAAGTCAGAGATAATGATCATCACAAATTATTCAGCCTGGCATATCAGGGTGGGATAACTGCTGAAAGAAACAATCCTCAAATTCTGGTGACTTACCTCAAAATAGAGTTTGTTTCTCACTTGACATTGAAGTGCAGGTCAATGGATAGTCTCTGCTCCACACAGTCACTCAGGTACCCAAGATCCTTTTACCTTGTCTCTCCTGCAGGCCTTTGAAGTTCTCTTCATTCATCCAATGGATGCAGTCAAAATGCTAGGATTAGACATTGAAGGCTTTAATGAGCCAGGCCTGGAAGTACTGCTCATCGCTTCCACTCAAACTTCACTGGCCAGAACTTTATCATTGGTTTTAATCTAATTGCCAGGGGAAGCAAATAAAGAATTTGTATGTCCTGGAGATGAGGATAATAAAGCTACTGGTGACCATTTTCAGTCTCTGACACACACGGCAAAAGTCAGGTACCAGAATATTTTTCAATATAAGATAAAAACAGAGACATGGGAATTTTTCAAGATCAGTTCATATAATGACATCTCTCATTTCTCCTCCTGAAAGTCGGTTCATGCCCCCACCTTCTTAATTTCCTTCACACTTAGTGCCCAGTCTTCCTTTTTATCTTATTCTTGGCATCATTCTCAGTTGTACACTGGTGTTCAGGTTCCCCCATCAACTCTCAGCTCTGTGCCAAGAACTCATCTTTATGCTTGAGTTCACTCCCTCTACAGAGATCCATTCCAGCTGCCTGTGGTCTTATTTACACTTGTGCTCAGGTAGTTGGTTTCCTCTGACCTTTTCTCTGCCTATTCAAAATCCTATTCACTCTTCAAGGCTCAGTTTAGTTCAAAGGACACTTCTCTGGGAAGCTTTTCCATAATAACCAAATACCTGGGCCGTAGACATGCTTTTTGATTCTAGATCTTCCATTTATTTATTTTAATCTTGGATTGTGAACTCAAGAACTTTGAGGACCTTTTTCATTCATTGTCAAAATGGAAATAAGAGTTGTTTTACATAATAATGGTAACTATTCAAACCTACTATATAAAAGTGCAAAGTATCTAATATATAATGGATACTCAAGAATCCTAAATGATTACATCTATTCTGCTCAGAACTTCTTTAGCATTTTTATCAATCCTTTCACATATTACCACATTTCCCTTTTATTGTGGGTGTCTATGCACTTGTCCTCTCTTTGTATTGAATTCTGGATCATGAGCAGATGTTTTTTAAGAGTGTGTGTGTGTGTGTGTGTGTGTGTGTGTGTGAATTCTTAATCGTACTGAGCACATGTATTCATGGCACAGATCCAATAAATGTGTCCTCATCAGAAAAGTTCTGAGATTCTCATCCCAAAAGGAGATGGTGAAAAGACTTAAGCTAATGTGTAGAAACACACAGAAATTCTTTTTTAAAGAGAAAGAATCCTGTATAAGCAAGCACAAAATATATCTCAGTAAATATGGAAGTACTATATGAACTCTATCATGTTACACAAATACAAAGGATTATTATGACAAAGTAGAATAAAATTGAAGTTAAAATTTTGTGTTTTCCAGTTACCATTAAGAGCCCAGTTCATTAACTCCTTTTTTTTTTTTTTATAGATTTCCTTCCCAGGAAGTGAGGCAGAATGATTCCCAGTTGAGAGAAATTAAACTTGTTGGTCATTTTCCACGAAAAAACTGCTTGATAGAGCCAAGTATAATTCTGTAAGCGTTCCTCTTTCCTAAATACTGCAGGAAAGCCCCATGGGCATCTGGTTTAAGCAAACAGAGAGAAACATGTGACCAATTATGCATGTAAGCAGGAGAGAAACTTGACAAAAGATTCAGAAATTGAGGGTCCACAGCAAAATAAGTGGTCTTTACCATGTTTTGTGTATTTCAGATACATAGTTTTTTTTCCATCATACATGAAGCTGAAAAAAATAAATATACCGAACTCTTGCATTGTATGTAATGTTCATCTTTGTATAGATCTTGTTTCCAAATTCTCTTTTCAGGAAGTGGATTTACAGCTTTGAAGTTGCTGCTCCTTATGTGTTTCTAAGAAGCTAAAAGTTACCAAGTTAGCACATGGAATTAAAATCTGGGGCTCAAATAAAGAATAAAGACAACTAAAAATATTTCATGCCCTCATTTTTTTGAAGCTTTGAAGCGCTTTTTTTTTTTTTACGAGTTAATGTTATGGCCCTAGTTGAAAGTACTTCTATCATTGTCATTTTATTCTGTACAGCGTTAAACTAACATGGAATCTAGGTTGCTTCTGATTAAATAAAGATTGGAGAAGACAGAGCCTTTTCAGGTTTCAAGGTCTCCTGCCTACCTTAGGGACTTTTGTAGTTAAACAAAATACAAGGGTATCAAAAATGTTTATATAACTTAATTAAATTAAAATAGATTCTGATAATTAACAGTATCACCTATAGGGCAAAATGCGTCTGCAGAATGCTCAATCTTTTACATGTATGCACTGGCATTCCTTCCATAAGAACGATATATTAAGCACCTACTATATGTGAGGCATGGTAAGAATTGCCTTGCAGATTACACCTATTGGCCAGAGTGTAATACCCCACCCTCTCCATCACTCACCAGAGCACAGACACTTCCATAAAAGAAATTCTAGAACCATTCATCTTGGGAAAAGATATTTTTTCTTGGTCATGTACCAAGATTTAAGGCTCTCTGCTCATCTGCCCTTTTAGGTACTCAGTCACTCTTATCCATCCATCCATCCTTCCACCCATTCAAAATGATTCAAAAGTATGCATTGACTTAATGTGAGTTAGGCATTTCTTTAAGGGATGCAAAACAGATATGGTTCCTATTCCCACAGTACTTTAGTAGAAGAGACAGTAATTAAATACCTAAGTAGTTATGTACTAAAATAAGAGCTATGGTAGAAAGATATCATATTCTATGAGAGAGAATAACAGTGAGGTCTAATTTAGTTTGGGGACTTAGAAAAAAAAACTTTAAGAAAGGAGCATTTAAACACATATATATGGAATCTAAAAAAAATTAATAATTGGTTCTGAAGAACCTAGGGGCAGGACAGGAATAAAGATGCAGACGTAGAGAATGGACTTGAGGACACGGGGAGGGGGAAGGGTAAGCTGGGACGAAGTGAGAGAGTGGCATGGACATATATGCACTACCAAATGTAAAATAGCTAGCTAGTGGGAAGCAGCTGCATAGCACAGGGAAATCAGCTCGGTGCTCTGTGACCACCTAGAGGGGTGGGATAGGGATGGTGGGAGGGAGACACAAGAGGGAGAGGATATGGGGATATATGTATACGTATAGCAGATTCACTTTGTTATACAGCAGCAACTAACACAATTGTAAAGCAATTATACTCCAATAAAGATGTTAAAAAAATAAAAATTAAAATTAAATTGGGTTAATATAATAAAGGCCAGGTGTGGGGGATTTGTTCTGCTGATGTGACTCACAGCAGAGCAGAGAGGTTACAGAATTGGCTGTAGCAGCATCTTCTTGATTCAACAGGAAGATTCCTGATCATGATGGAAGCAGCAGCATGTAGAAGTACAGTTTTGGGGTTTTTTTTTTGCATGTGGGATATTAGTTCCCCAACCAGTGATCGAACCCATGCCCCCTGCAGTGGAAGTGTGGAGCCCTAACCACTGGACTACCAGGGAAGTCCTGAGGCACAGTTCTATGCTGAAGCTTTGGGAGTCATTGTTAAAAGTTCAGTCTAAAGTCTGTTACATAATTTATTCCCAGATTTCTGTAAGTCATTTAACACGCATTAGTAAATTTCTTTCTCTTTGCATTAGCTACAGTGGATTCAGTACTATGCAACCAAAAAGACACAGTACTGATTTATAAAAGGATAACATGCCTAGAAGAGTTGTGAAAATAGTCGAAGTCAAAATTTCCCAAACTGATCTGAAAATGTTAGTGATCTGAGAGATGTTTAAACAGGTATTTAAGAATAATGGATTTCTTTTCCATAGGACTTCTCAAAAACTTTGAAATTGTTAATTTGTGTTGTAAATCACACTGTGCATCATTTCCCCAATGCATTTCACCAGGAAATTATTCATTTCAGGGGAAACCTATTATCAGCTTGACAAACACAGAAAGAGTTTGTGAAACATTGGTCTAAATAAAATACCCAGCAGTCTGAGCCAACAACCTTTGCTTTTGTTCCAAGCAATCTGTTTTCAGACTTTTTGTTTCCATATATCTTCTTGTCATGCTATAGTAGGCAGTTTTCTGGATAGGGATATCAATATCCAAACAGTATAAAAAGTATATACTCATTTTGTAAGTTGGCAGCATTATTTATTTGGACAAAGTAATTTCATTTCAGTTTGTCTAGAGTAGTGAAAACCAGATACAAAAGGAAGCCCAGCTTATTTTATGATCCCAAAGAAATCAAAGTGAAAACACTAACATAAATATATTTTGTCTTTATTTCTCAGCTTACTTGTGGTTCCAGAAGAGTTCAATGGGGATAAGAATTTTACAAGAGGCAGAAGGTACTGAGTGTTTTTGTGGTGAGATAGTATTTGAATACTATATTTGAATACTGGAGCTTGTAAATGTATAGGCTTGGGATCAGCCTTAGCTTTGCAAAATTAAGGTCATTCTAGTGCAATGTCATAAACATTATCATTTTCTAGAATAGACGTAAAAATTAATTCAGCCTAGAGTGATAAGGAAAGACCTCCTCACAGAAGATGTGATGTTTAATACCTAGAAGGCTTGTTAGAGCTTGTGTTGTATACGGTAGAGTGGAATGTAAATAAGATGACTGAGGGTGGGTCAGTGTGATTATGGACTCTGAATATAATTTCTGCATGTCTAATGGATTCTGAAAATCACAATCAAGGCTTACACCTTGGCCATATAGCATCATGTGAATTAAGTGATTAGAAAAGGATCAAAGCGTAGAATGTCATTACTATGATTAATTATCGTGAATAAACTTCATGCCTCTGTCTTAGGCAGGCCCTATATGCCTGGCCTTGGAGCCACAATTTTCAGCATTCCTGCTCCCCTCCATAGTTTTTTTTTTTTTTTTTCTATCAGTGTCAACTCTTGGACAGGGAAGAGTTTCCTAGCCATCTCCCAGTAGTAGCTGAACTCTGCTTTGTATCAGTCCAGGAACCAGGGTCCAGGAGTTTTTCTTTCACCTTTCTCAGAGGCAGATACCCTTCTCCCAGAAGGAGGGGATTTTTTCCCCTGAGTTCCAGGGAAGGGAGAATTTCCTATTTTTCCTCGGGAACAAACAGCTTTTACATCATCACTTTCACTAAGTAGAGGACCTTTTCCTGTGCCCTACACGTCGGAAGGGGTACTGCCCCTCCCCCGGTGGGTTAGAATTGTGTTTTATGTGAGACATGTTTCCAAGGAAATGAGTGCGAAATTTGCAACTTTGCCCCAATGACAACCAATCACTAACTGAACACCTGCACACTAGTTTCACCAACGGGTCTCTGTGCTGCCTTCAGCCCTGCAACCAGTCTTACACAGGAACACCTCTGGAGACCTGTGGAATAGAACTTGTGAGTTAGCATGAACTCTCCTTGTGTCTAGGTTCTCGCAGTCATTCTAAACTGATAAGCTCTCCTACACATTGATTTTAAGTATTTGGTAGCTGATTTCCTCTTTACCTGCTTTGATGACAGCAATACCTTCCTCTAATGTTCTGTCAGAAATGAAATCGTTCTTTAGATTCATCTCTTCTCAGAGCCATATGCCATTCATTGGAATTCAGCTGGTTTACCTCACAGTCTCAGCTCTCCTATGGTTTCAAGAAAATTTATGATTTTATAAATTACCTAAATTTTTCTCATTGTTAAGACAGTAGTGATATTTACTTGCCACTTTCTACATCCTAAGCTGACTTAGAAATCCTCATCCACTAGTTTTAGCATCAATTGACAATTCTTGCCTGAAATGTGTTCATAAATTTTTCTAATTTCATCATCCCTTTCTCATTTATTAATTGACATTTGAGAGCTTGTGTTTTGGGAAAAAAACTAGTGGGAAAGGGCTGTCAAGTGTCAATGAATAACAAGGAGGGCACCCACATTATGTTTCCTGAGATATATGAACTATGAAGAAAAAATAATGACTGCTGTCAGTAAGATCAAGGACTCCTGGAAACACCACTGACTACTGGTCAGTTTCTGTTAACCTCTCTTTAATTAATTAATTAATTTTTAACATCTTTATTGGAGTATAATCGCTTTACAATGGTGTGTTTCTGCTTTATAACAAAGTGAATCAGCTATACGTATACATATATCCCCATATCTCTTCCATCTTGCATCTCCCTCCCTCCCTCCCTTCCTATCCCACCCCTCTAGGTAGTCAAAAAGCACCGTGCTGCTCTCCATGTGCTATGCGGCTGCTTCCCACTAGCTATCTATTTTACATTTGGTAGTGTATATATGTCCATGCCACTCTCTCACTTCGTCCCAGCTTACACTTCCCCCTCCCTGTGTTCTCAAGTCCATTCTCTACATCGACATCTTTTTTCCTGTCCTGCCCTTAGGTTCTTCAGAACTTTTTTTTTTTAATTTAGATTCCATATATATGTGTTAGCATACGGTATTTGTTTTTCTCTTTCTGACTTACTTCACTCTGTATGACAGACTTTAAGTCTATCCACATCACTACAAATAACTCAATTTCGTTTCTTTTAATGGCTGAGTAATAATCCATTGTATGTATGTGCCACATCTTCTTTACCCATTCATCTGTCGATGGACACTTAGGTTGCTTCCATGTCCTGGCTATTGTAAATAGAGATGCAATGAACATTGTGGTACATGACTCTTTTTGAATTATGGTTTGCTCAGGGTATATGCCCAGTAGTGGGATTGCTGGGTTGTATGGTAGTTCTATTTTTAGCTTTTTAAGGAATCTCCATACTGTTCTCCATAGTGGCTATATCAATTTACATTCCCACTATCAGTGCAAGAGGGTTCCCTTTTCTCCACACCCTCTCCAGCATTTATTGTTTGTAGATTTTTTGATGATGGCTATTCTGACTGGTGTGAAGTGATACCTCATTGTGGTTTTGATTTGCATTTCTCTAATGATTAGTGACGTTGAGCATTCTTTCATGTGTTTGTTGGTCATCTGTATATTTTCTTTGGAGAAATGTCTATTGAGGTCTTCTGCCCATTTTTGGATTGGGTTGTTTGTGTTTTTGATATTGAGCTGCATGAGCTGCTTGTAAATTTTGGAGATTAATCCTTTGTCAGTTGCTTCATTTGCAAATATTTTCTCCCATTGTGAGGGTTGTCTTTTCATCTTGTTTATGGTTTCCTTTGCTGTGCAAAACTTTTAAGTTTCATTAGGTACCATTTGTTTATTTTTGTTTTTATTTCCACTTCTCTAGGAGGTGGGTCAAAAAGGATCTTGCTGTGATTTATGTCATAGAGTGTTCTGCCTATGTTTTCCTCTAAGAGTTTTATAGTGTCTGACCTTACAATTAGGTCTTTAATCTATTTTGAGTTATTTTTGTGTATCGTGTTAGGGAGGGATCTAATTTCATTCTTTTACATGTAGCTGTCCAGTTTTCCCAGCACCACTTATTGAAGAGGCTGTCCTTTCTCCACTGTATATTCTTGCCTCCTTTATCAAAGATAAGGTGACCATTTGTGCGTGGGTTTATCTCTGGGCTTTCTATCCTGTTCCATTGATCTATATTTCTGTTTTTGTGCCAGTACCATACTGTCTTGATTACTGTAGCTTTGTAGTATAGTCGGAAATCTGGGAGCCTGATTCCTCCAGCTCCGTTTTTCTTTCTCAAGATTGCTTTGACTATTTGGGGTCTTTTGTGTTTCCATACAAATTGTGAAATTTTTGTGCTAATTCTGTGAAAAATGCCACTGGTAGTTTGAAAGGGATTGCATTGAATCTGTAGATTGCTTTGGGTAGTATAGTCACTTTTACAATGTTGATTCGTCCAATCCACGAACATGGTATATCTATCTCTCCATTGTTAACCTCTCTTTAGTTTTTCATCTGAAAGATGGGGAAATAGTACCTATATAATTAAGTGATTAAAACAAAATACCGAGTATTTTAAAAATCTAGTATTATATCTGGCAGAATACTAACTCAATTAACCCTTAGTTTCCTTTCCATTTCCCCTTCCATCAAGGATCTCAATTTAGTGCAAGTGAAATATGTATAAGTGTAGCAGTGCTATGACAAGAGATGTACAAAGGGCTATCTTAACAGAGGGGAATTATTTCTTCCCAACCGGGGAGAAGGTTAGAGAAAGATACACAGGGCAAGTGAGCCTGCAGTGCTGGAAAATGCATGGCCTAATCTGTCTACTTGAAATGAATGATAATAGTCACATTCTAACGCTGACTTCCTCTCAATCTTCTCAAAATACTTCACTCACATTAGGAGATGGAGCTGCTATATAAGCCTTGATGATAGTTTTAAAAAGCATTAGACCCTCAAAACAAAACTTTTTTCATGAACAAACTCTTGTTGGTCCTGACTCTAGACTCTGATGTCTATGGTTAATACAGAGAAGACCACTCTGAAGTCCACTCCAATTGTCCACTCTTAAGAAATTAATAGATGGGATCCCTGTCCCCTTTAGGTCTTTTATGCCCTGCAAAACATCTCAAAGTCTATTGCCTATCTTCCTCTTCTGTACAGTTTATTTTTTCTAGCAACATTCACTGTTGTACCAGACGCTAAAAAAGGCATTGGGAATACAGGAGCAAGTGCAAGTGTATATCCTGCTCTGGAGGAGTGTACAGATTAGAGAGAAGTCAGACAAATGAACAGTCTTTCAGAGTGCTATGGATTCCAGGCCCTTCTTCCTCCATGTTTCCATCTCTAAACAAACACCACCAGTAAAACATGAGCAAACTTCATGTTTCAGTCACATTTGATAATGTGTATAAAATTCCTGGAACTTTAAAAAAAAATAGGACATTACAGTGAAATTATGCCTCTCTTATCTGGCACTAAGATATCCATAGTTCTGGTTCAGGAAAAAGCTACAGAACCGGAAAAGCAAATGTGACTAATCCTGCAGAAAAAGAGACAGAACTTGGAGGCAGGAGAGAGCAAAGCTGACTGGTTCAGAATCAGTTTAGATGACAAGATAAACCATTTGATATAATCTGAACCTAAGGTCAACATATTTCCTGTTCTCATGATTATATGAAGTATCTTCCCTATGGGAGATGAGATTATTGGTTTTTTTTTTTTTGGCAGTACGCGGGGCCTCTCACTTTTGTGGCCTCTCATGTTGTGGAGCACAGGCTCCCGACGCGCAGGCTCAGCGGCCATGGCTCAGGGGCCTAGCCGCTCTGCGGCATGTAGGATCTTCCCGGACCGGGGCACGAACCCGTGTCCCCTGCATCGGCAGGCGGACTCTCAAACACTGCGCCACCAGGGAAGCCCTGTTTTGTTTTTTTTTAGGCACTCCTATGACTCTGCTGACTGAATCCCTAAAGAATCGACATCAATCAGCTGGATCCCTTAAGCAGTGGCTGTTAGTGTAATTTCAATGAATTCAGTGGAATTACTTCAATAATGCTTGACCCAGTCACACTCTTTTCATTCCCAGTTTGTTGACTGCACTGTACTCAAAAAGAGATGGAAATATCTTGGCACATAATTTCCTATTGGTGAGAGAGAAAGTCAGGAAGGAAGGCTCTTCCTCACTTTGAATATTCTACGTCCCTCCCTCATGAAGATGAGACAACTGATCCACTATCAATGGTTTTCCTATTTTGCACGCTTGTGACCAAAACTCACATTTATCAGATGGCCAGCCAAGGTTAGCAGTTCATTCTGTGACCACAGATTAGTTTTTCTCTCTATGCATAACAAAGGAACTTCTGCAGACACCAAACCTTGAAAACATCATGTCTTTACTGGACAAGATCGTAATTAACTAGCCCAGACCCCTGAACTACATAGTTATTTTATCACCACAGCTTTGAAATCAGGAATGATGTAAGTCCCCCAATTTTCCCAAAGAAAAATAAAGTTTTGTGTCAGAGGGAAGGTACTGACACTTTAAGGGGAAGACCATGATTGAATCAGCTTTTTCAAGACTTCTTTTCAAGTAGTCTCAGAAGAAATAGGTAGGTTTCATAACCCATGCCTCCTTGGACCTAAGAGCCAAAGGGAGAAGATCATACTTATTACTTAGAATTATGTGAAGCTTGTACAAGAAGGAGAGACTAGAGTTATAGCTTCAACAAAACAGACTTCTGAAGACACCAACTGGAGAAAAACTTAAAAGCTAATTTTAGGATTTTAATTTAAAACCTAATAGAAATAAATGTCTTTGTCATGATGTATGTATGTACAGTGTTAGGCAAATACTGAAGTACTAGGCTATAAGGTTTATTCTCTTCATCTCCAAGAGTGGTTATAGGAAATGTATTGATTTCTTCACAATTCCTTGTTTGGAGAGATTGCAAGTAAACATGATAAACATGATAAATGTACACCCAACCCCTGACTAAACTAAAGTTTTACTAAATAGTTTCACTTTGGAACTCTGTGGACCTTTGAAGCCCCATCCCAATTATTTCATCAGTCTCATGCATGGCTCATTAAAAGTCACATTAAGTCATTTTATTCAAGAAAAATATATGAAATATGTACCTTGTACAGGGCATTATACAAGACCTCATTTGGGAGAGAAATATAGAGATAAATTACATATATATGTATATATACACATGTGTGTATATATATGTATCAGGTACAGATACAGATAAAGGAAATGATATATATATATATCAGGTATGGATACAGATAAAGGAAATGATGGAGAGGAAGAAATCATTGCTGCTAGTGGAGATGGATAAGGAAGAACCTTAAGATTTGAATTGGCTCTTGAAGGATAGGAGGATTTGAACATGGAGAGAGATAATAGGACATTCTGAATAGAGAAAAGAATATGAGTAACAGCATGGCTCTTGGGGGCTGAGACATATATTTGAAAGAAAATATTCAGCAACATGTTTGGAAAGGAAGATTGGGGTCCAAGAATACTGAGCAAAGGCCAGGAATTTCACCAACAGTGAGAACTGGAGTTATGCTCATATAAAACAACTTGACTCTATAAAACATACGGTCTTCTTTTCACTCAGGATCTATTTGTTTGAGTTTATTCCCTTTGTCTGAAATTCTCCCCCATCTTCTTGATGAAATAAAAATTCATATTTTAAGGTAAGACAAGAAAAATTTAATCATGAAGTTTTCTCTGCCTATCTGGACCTCCTCCCTCTCCTCTAGGGTACATTGTGCATCTGCATGAAGCATTAACCAGACCTCCTCAATGGCAGAAATACTTGCTTAACCATAAAGATCAGTTTTTCTTCTTCTGGCACCAGCCATGTAACTCCTTAGAAGATAACATTTCTTTCTCAATCCTGTAAGTGGTCATAATGATCCATCATTCATCTTGTACGTGCAGACATCTTTGGTGAACTTTTAGTACAGTGCCAATAGATCGTTTCCCTTGAAGATAGCAACTGGTACAGAACAGACTGGTCAGATAACCTGGGAAAATACTGGGCTGCACCTAATGAAAGTTCTTAGTTTAAATACTTCCTTATGACCTTATTTATGTTACTAGCTATATTACTTGTATTCTGCCTATTTTATAAGATTATTGTTTCTTGCATTACCAAATATGTGACTGAGCCTCAGATAAAATTAATGATGATTGGGTACTTTAAACGATTGATCAAATGTATAGTTCTATAACATCAATAATTGTAATAGTGTAACTCTAAGATACAGGAAGAAGCAACAAGAGGGAACCATTTCCTGGACCATAACAGACTAGTTAGACAGGTGGTCCAGAGGCTTTTGATTACTGTTCAGGGCCTAGTCCAATAACAGCACATCGAGTGGCCTATCAATGAAATCCTCTCCTGACCTAGGGATGAGCATTCTTAGTACCGGGGGACAAATTGGTCATGAAATGCTTCCCAAATCTTGGTCAAAATTAAGACTGAAAGGGAGAAGATTATAAAATAAAGAATGTTGCCACCATCCAGTTCTACAAGAATCAAGTCATTAGCCACTGCAGTCGCTTGAATTCAGTGCGAAGTCAGGATGAGACACTTTGTGCTCTGGGAAACTGACAGAGCTGGACCTCAGACAGTTGGATGTTTTCAGGAGAAGAATTATGAACCCAGTTTCTTGCATCTTCCCATATTTAGAAAAAGCACTAAAACCATTAATTAAGATATCTGTTCCACGTGAATAGCGGTAACCTTCTACCAAGATGAGTGCTTGACTACACGTACCCCTTTGCCAAAAATCACATATATACTGGCCTCCCACTTCACCTCTTTGGTGTTACAGTCCTCAGAGCTTTATGAAAGACTGCCTTCCAGGTTATAATCCTCAGGTTGGTGCAAATAAAATTTTCCATTTCTTTCTTAGGTGCTATTGATTAAATTTTCATCAACATTCTCATTCTCCCACCTCTCTCAATATCCCTGACCGTTTTTTTCTACCTAATTCATATCCATTCTTTGAGTGTCAGTCTAAATATCACTTCCTCAAGGAAATGTTCCTTAGCTCATCTGATAAAGTTACAGCCCCTTTTTGTAAGCAGTCATAACACCCTGCTTCTACATAGCAGATATCAAATTTTAATTACATAATCTTTACTTAATGTTTATTTTTTCTGCTATATTCTAAAGCTTCATGAGGGCAGGAATAATTTTTGTTTTACTTCTGTATATCCAGGGCCTAGTAAACTGTCTTGTTCATAATGGAGGTTCAATAAACAGTTCTGTAACAAATGAGCAAATTAAATGAAGATATAAAGACAATAAGCAATGTGATAAGCTAAAAGCAGAGAAGATAAAAACTTTTAGGATTCATAAAAGTATAGGTATATATATATAGGTGTATATATATATATATATATAATGTGATAGTACAGTTTTCAGCCAGGGCTTAGCTGATAGATAAGTCTTTAAACTACGTGCTATAAGGAATTCACTAATTTGAGCAAAATCAGTTAAACACCAAATCTGTAATATACATTTGAGAAGGTACTAAAAGTATAAGAAACAAAATAATAGTTCCATATATCAAGAGCTTACTGCTTATCAGGTTATCCATGCATTACCTTATACAGAGTTGAATAAGACATGATACCAGCCTGAGAGGAGAAATGGTAATGGGCAACGCAAATAATTATCTCTAAATTAATGTGTAAACATTATCTCTAATTTAGGATAGAAGTAATTACAGTGAGTTTTAGAAAACAGAGAGCATGGGAGAGATTAGTTCTGTCTGGTAGGAACAAGGAGAGATTCAAAGAGGTGGTATTAAGCTAGGCCTTGAGTTCAGAGGGTAGATAAGACAGAGAGTATAATTAAGGGTATTTTTGAGAAAAGTTGCCTGAAAAAAAGCATGAAGGTTTGAGAGTGGTTGGCATATTTCAGGAATGAATGAGTAGTCTGTTGCAAAAGGAAAGAGAATAGGGAAATGTTACAAGATAAAGGAGGAAAAATAAAATTGGGGTCAGATTATGGAAGTCTTAGCATATGCTGCTAAAGAGTATGGACTTAGGGCTTCCCTGGTGGCACAGTGGTTAAGAATCCGCCTGCCAATGCAGGGGACACGGGTTCAAGCCCTGGTCCGGGAAGAGCTCACATGCCACAGAGCAACTAAGCCCATTAGCCACAACTACTGAACCCATGTGCCTAGAGCCCAGCTCCGCAACGAGAAGCCACTGCAATGAGAAGCCTGTGCACCACAATGAAGAGTAGCCCCCACTTGCCACAAATAGAGAAAGCCCACGCACAGCAAGGAAGACCCAACACAGCCAAAAATAAATGAATAAATAATAAAAATAAATAAATAAATAAAGAGTATGGACTTGACAACATTCCATAAACTGTGTGGAGACTTCTAAAGTTTCTTTAAGTGAAAGACTGAGTGAGATCAAATTTATGTTTTAGAAAGAGCTTCTTCCCCTTTGATCCAAGTCCTTGTGATGACTAAAAGCTTAAGAGGAGATCCCAATCAGAAAAAGGCTGGAATTGGTTAGGAACCACCACGGGTTTATATGCAGGATAAATATCACATGATTTTGGCATTCAAAGACAGCTAATTCCACACTAATCTTTCACTCACATATCTGCACAAAGATCACAACTACCCTCAGCAATACTACCTCCACAAATCAAGAGTAAATATACAGTCATATATCCTCTCCCTTTCTCATATTGAAGAAGTCAGTATTCCAAGGTTCACAACTGTTAATAAATGTATTATTTTTCATGTCTATATTCCCTATAGAATTGTAAAATCTTAAAAGATAGAATACAAATTTTGCATAATTTGAGCACATAAAATGAAATTAATATTTTCTCCTTAGATTTTTTGTTTTTAAAAAATAAAACATGTTTTTAAAATATTCAAGCAACCCGTTAGTTGCTTACCCCACTCGCCATTGAAAAGTAACAATGACACTTGCTTTAATGTATTATATTTTTTTATGCATAGACAGACATACCCACATATTTTCTTTGAGAAATAAGTTTGCCAGATCATGCATATTTTTAGCAATCTAACCATTTTTTAATTCAACAGACTATCATGGATAGTCAAGTTAATATTTGTAAATCTGACATATACTTCTATAAATAACTATAAAATTATACAGTTTAAACATATAAATATACTATATAAATATAAACAAACTATTTTTCAATTAATGGACATTGAACTGGGTTTCTAACTATTAACTTAAAAATTACACTGCAATAAATATTATTTGACTATATTTGCACACTTTCAAGTATTCACTCACATGCTCATAATCACTACTCTTAGCATTGTGTCTGCCTTTTAAATTTTGATTTTTCCAAATCACTCTTCAAAACAGGTATATATCACTACCACAAAAGGTTTAATGGACTGCCCATGTTGCTACCTGTGCTGTCCCACATGGGAGCCACTAGCCACATGTAGTTGCTTAAATTTAAATTAAATAGAATTAAAACTTCAATTCTAAGTCACACTAGCCATTTTAAGTGATCAATAACCATTTGTGGTAATTGGCTGCCATATCAGACATCACAGATGGAGACCATTTCAATCATCACAGAAGGTTCTATTGGATAGTGCCACTCAAAACAGCTAACATTGGATATTATAGATCTTTATATTTGGGGCAATATAATAAATTTAATAAGGTCTCATTTTTAATTTTATGTTTTTATTCAAATTACAAGCATTTAAAATGTGTTAATGATTATATTTCTTTTAGTAAGTGGCTGTTCATAGTCTTTCTCCATTTTCCTATAGGATTATTTGACTTTTATTATTAATATGCAAGATAGTTACTAAATGACAATATATCAGAGCAAGAATAATTTAAATAATATTACAGTGACATTATTTGACCCATAAAAAGGTTTTTGCTCCATAATAAGTGATAAGTTATATATCTATTCATCAAAATAATTTTCTAAAGATCTTACATCAAGCCTTGATTAATAAACTTGTGATTATAAACAGAAACAAAACTGCTTTTCTTAAAGGATTAAATACATCTTAAATAAGCTTAACTAGTTTTCCATAACTAGGAAGGCTTTATTGAATTGAAAGACAGAGAGGCTATATAAGTCCTCAAATATCTGGAAAAGGACCCTACAATAAAGATAATGTTGTACAACCCTCTCCCTCAAAATATAAGTAAATGTGTACCTCTGTCTGGTGTAGATGTAGAAGTGTAGAAAAAAATCAAAACATGAATAGGATTTTAATGCTTTAGTTTTGCTTTTGTTTGCTTTTTTTTTTGGCTGTGCCACGAGGCATGTGGGATCTTAGTTCCCTGACCAGGGATCAAACCCGCACTCCCTGTGTTGGAAGCGCAGTCTTAACCACTGGACCACCAGGGAAGTCCCAATGCTTTAGTTTTTTTCTTTTTTTAAATTTTCCTCTTGCTACATTTATTTTTTTATTAAAAAAATTTTATTTATATTTTATTGCATATATATAATATACAATATTTATGTTATATATTTATAGTGTGTATATATATACAACAAAATTTACTGTTTTAACCATTTTTAAGTATACAGTTTTGTGGCATTAGGTACCAATGCTTTAGTTTTAATAATCAGAATTTTGTGCTAAGAGTTACTAACAGCTGGGTGGAAAACAAACAATAACAATTTCTACAGCACTTTATAATTTTCAAAGAATTTCACATAAATCACTCTTGAGCCAGAATAGACTAAATACAACAATTAAAGTTTTGGGAAACCTTGAAAGTGCAGAGTTAGAAGGTTGAAAATTTAAGTTACAGAAAACAGAAAAGACTTTCTTGGAATCTTATCTGGCCAACATGCAAGAAACAGAGGCTTGTTCTGATTGGTCCTAATAGCACTCAACAGAGGCAATGCCATCCAGGATGTCAAGGAGCAACTAAGCCTTCTAGTTCTGAAGGCTAGAAAAGCACCAGAAGCACTGGGGGCACTTCCCAAGGAAGTCAGGGGAGATGAGAAACGAGTCACAGTTTAAAAGAAAAGTTCAAGCCTGGGATCAGAAAGAATGGACAGTATAACCCAACATGGAAGCTACAAAGGTTTTTAGACCTGTAAAATAATAATGATGGTGATGATGATAATGATGATGATGACAGCCCCCTATGCTAGGTAGCCACACTTAATATTCACAACAATTTTATGAAAAATATAATAGCTTTGTCATTTTACAGAACTAGCTCAGAGGTGTAATACATTGCCAAAATCTAATCAGGAGCAGACCAGTGATTGTAATTAAATTCTTTTAACTTGAAGTTCTATGCCCATAACCATCATTCTCCTGCCTCTGGAGGAGTAAAGTAGGTTGGCATAACTTAATATTAACTTAATATCCTCAGGCACAACTGAAATGAGTGACAGGCCTGTCCTTTAATAAGTGAATATGCACAGTTTGAACTCCAAGATTCCAGATGCTGTTGGGAAGCAGTTTGAACCCTCTTTGGTGGACGTAAAAAAAACTCCATGGGTTCTGCAGAAGAGACGAGAAAGACCACACAGTCTAGGCTGTGGCCTCTGGTGGGGAGAAACCTGTTCTTCATTTAGGTGTTTTTCAGGGGCAGAATGTGTGGCGCTTTGTGTAAGGAATGGAAGCTTCTATTTAGGGGTGATCTCAGCCTCTCCATTAAACTCATGCCTCCTCTTTGCCTTTGCTCCCCTCGCATCAAGTACCTCATCAGTGCCTGGTCCTGTGTTCTTTTCATCCTTCTTGTTTCCACCAAAATGTAAAGGGAAATTTGGGGACATATGAGGGAAGAAGAATAACTTGATCCTACCTAAGGAGAACCAACTGAGGATGTCCAGGGTTGCGGTAACAACAATCAAGGAAAACTTGCAACACAGAGTTCATCCTCACTTGACTCCCGTACTTGGGTGGGGATGCATCTACTATCACAGTGAGATGGCATCACTCACTAGTGTTGCTTGACACCCTTGTTAACAGCCTGTCAAGTGAGTCCCAGATGTGAACCTAAGGCTTTATTTTCTCTGAATTTCCTCAAATATAAATTTGAGATATGTATCTAGCTGGAGATTTTGGAGGATTAAATATAATGATTATGTAATAATTATTCAAGTTCCTGAATTGAAAGAGGCAATTTAGAGTTCTTTTTTTTTTAAGTAGTAGTGAATCATATCCTCCTTATAAAATCTCTCTGAACTTACCTTTCTCGTTGGTAATATAAGGATACTAATACTGTAGTGTTATTGTGAGAATGAAAGTAGGTGTATATGCAAAGTGCTTGGTTAGTAGGAGATACACCAGAAGTAAAAGGTATCCATGTAACTGCCTTCTAGAGTAGACCATTCACTGAGAAAGGGTACATATATCCTAAATGCTCACCTATAGGGCAATAATTATGTCCATTTGGGACTTCTTTTTGATGGAATACTCAAAATAATAATTATTAAATTAGGTAATAAAATATGTTAGGAAAAATAATAGCAGATATGAGCTTTATGTAAGAGTGAAGAAAAACATGTGTGCAGTCTGTTAGCTCCATGAGAGCAGAGATGTGTGTGTGTGTGTGTGTGTGTGTGTGTGTGTGTAAGCAGAGATGTGTGTATTTGCACATATACTGTAGTTGTTTGGCAAAGTTCATGGCGTAGATAAAGTATTCAAATAATATATGTGGGGGGAATAAAGAAACATAGAGAAATTTAAAAAATTACTTTAAATGCATTAAGGTTGCAATTTTGCTTTAAATGTTTTCTTTAAGCTTACAATATAAAAGTTCAGGTGATAAAACCCATTGCCTCATAGAGTACTAGAGATAGTCCTCATTTAGAAGATTGCGGTGCATGCATCTCAGCTTCCCCTACCCTCCACCTCAAAGCAACGATTGTTAAGAGCTTTCTGGTTATCTCAGACAGACAATTTATTTCTTTGTATATACAAACCTGAAATTACACATATTATTTTATCAGGTAACTTTTCATATCATGCATTATATCCACCTTTCCATGTCTATATGTAAAGTTCTATCTTATTCTTTTTTGAGCAGCTCCAAAAATATCCATAGTACCCATTTTCCTTAATTTACTTAACCACTCTTCTATTACTCACCATTTCACTATTATAAGCAATGCTATAATGAACCCATAACCCATGGAAGTGCAGTGTCAGAGCACTACATGTACTTAAAATTTTTATCAATATCGTCAATTGCTCTTAAGAAAGGCTATGTCCATTGTTGTGCCCATCAATAATGCAGCAAGGTACCTATTTTCCAACACCTTAACCCAAAGTGGATATGATCAGTCTCTTTATTACAATTTTATCACCTTTATAAGCAAAAACTGATCTCATTTAATATGCATTTTGAATTAACTGGTAAAAATTAAACTATTTTTATTTCACTTAAACTGCTTATTCATATCTGTGGTTCATTTTTCTATTGGATTTTCTTTCATTATTAATGAAGAATATATATCTGTTCAAAAGGAAGATTGAAATGAAATCACTAAAGAGCCCTGTTAAATGTAAGTCTTTTCCCAGGAGAAATAAATCATTTACAGCTGGGGAGTAAAGAAAAGTCCAAAGGGGAGCAGACAAGATTCAATTTGACAATTATAGCAAGGGCTAGCTTTGTGCTTATTC
This sequence comes from Mesoplodon bidens, assembly GCF_964165515.1. Lineage (NCBI taxonomy): Eukaryota > Metazoa > Chordata > Mammalia > Artiodactyla > Ziphiidae > Mesoplodon > Mesoplodon bidens. The sequence continues at coordinate 73,922,326 of NC_138164.1, read as the reverse complement.
CTTTCCTAAAAGCAGAGAAACCCTCCTGTGCTTGAAAACAAGCAGAAAGCTGAGGATTGGACTGGGCTCTCAGTTTTCTACTGGGGAAGGAAGCTTCTACCAATGTTTCAGGTACTTCAGGTTGAAGAGATGTCAGTTCATCCACTCATTAGGTAATTGCTAGTTAATAGGGATACTACAGGACAAAACAGCTGTGACTTAGTCCTCAAAAGCTGGGGAGAAAGATAATTAGAATTCTTCTTTCCCTTTTTCCTTTTCTTCAGTAGAGGTTGGGGCATAAGGGCAGGTGGATGAATGAAGAGCAAAGGTGGACAGGGCTAAACATACAGACTGATAAATTTTGGGAAACTTGTCAGAGTGGGGAGGGACAAGATGCAGAGCTGGTGAACATGTTTGGGTTATTAGCAAACATAACAATGGTAAAATGGTTCCTAAACTATAATTCTTTTATCTAGTTATTTTTAATTATTAATTACTTAGCAAAGTGAATCGAAAACAGTTCCTGAATTGTTTTTCTCTTATCTGGTTACATTTTCTTTGGGTTAAACATCCATGTTTTCCTCATCTCCATTCCAAAGATGCTGATGTTTGCATTCAAGAAGTAGACAACTCTTAAAACAGTATTAATCTATGTGGCTAAATTAATTTGTCAGAAAAAAAACAACCGATGCTTGGTGCTTTCCATGCTTGGAAGAAATAAGCCTGTTTCTGTCTATCCCTAAAAATGTAAAATGTTTTAAAATGTCTTATAAATTACTAACATAAAATAAATTACTAAATTTAAAACTGTGATTTCAGCATACCAAAACTAAAAGAATAAACTTAGTCCAATTCTCTACTTTTAGAGAGAAGAAAGCAAGACACAAAAATTTAAAATCTTTTCCCATATAAAAACATCCTACTTCTTTCTTTCAAACCCTTCATTTGTACAAGAAAAGGTGAAGCAAAAGAAAAAAAATAAGTTAAAGGGAAATTCACACTGGGTTTGGGTGGCATGTATATTTTGATTGGGCACGTGAGAGTTTTGTCAGCATCTACAGAAACCATTTCCTCTTTTCTTAAAGCTACGCCAGTGTCAGTTTACTCTTCCCCTGGATCACTACCCCACCTTCCAGAGCTGCTCAGCCCCTCTCACAGCCACAGTACACCCCTGTGAGCTTATGGGATCTACTGGGGTGGTACTTGCTCTCATTTCACAACAAAGAAAGTTAAAAATGACTCCACTCACCAAAAGGTGAGAGATCTTGCAGTTTTGGGAGCACTGCAAGACTGATTTTGAAGTTTTCCCTATGAAAGAGATACTTGTTAAATAACAGAAATATTTCTTAAACTGTTACAGATTCTCAAGGGATAATATGCAGAGAAATAGAAGCTCACAATAATGTTAGATTTTTCAGGTCTTGGAGGATAGGAAAGTTTAATTTCATTTTTATACAATAAAAATTTGGGTGCATAAGGCATGTGGTATAATGAAAGAGCATGAGAATTGGACACTGACCTGGATTGAATGCTTACCACTACTTACAAGCTAGGGGCTGTCTGCAAGGTGGTAACGTGTATATTGTTACACTTACTTCAGGTTTTTATGAGGACTGCATCTTTTAAAAATTAATACAAAATATCTGAATTAGCAGGTACTATCCTATTTGTGCTGAGACTCAAATAACAAAATTTCAAATGGCTGGAATTTTGTTAAGTCTTTATACAGGGAATTATCATTCCTAAATCTAATTCAGAGACTTTCATGATTACAAAATACTCTTTCCTGATTATCCTAAGCCACATCTGACTCACACAGAACAGTTAAGTCAAGGCAGACCCAGTGAAGCAGGGTGACTTAGCCAAGATCGCCAGCTAGATAGTAGTTAACTTGGGCCTGAAATCTGGCTTTTCGCACTCCTGAGCAGAGAATACCAAAAGCTGCTTCTCAAAGATGGTATGCAATAGTCCTTTGCACCTTTTCAAATATAAAATAAACACTTTAAATAATTTTTAAAATGTCACTGGCAACCTCCATTTCACCTCTATCTTATTAGCTGTACCTTTAGAGTTACTTGCTAAAGAACATACATTTTGGGACTTCCCTGGTGGTGCAGTGGTTAAGAATCCGCCTTCCAGTGCAGGAGACGTGGGTTCGAGTCCAGGAAGATCCCACATGCCATGGAGCAACTAAGCCTGTGCACCACAACTACTGAGCCTGTGCACCACAACTACTGAGGCTGCGCTCTAGAGCCTGCAAGCCACAACTACTGAAGCCCATGCGCCCTAGAATCCATGTGCCGCAACTACTGAGCCCACGCACCACAACTACTGAAGCCTGTGTGCTCTAGGGCCTGTGTGCCACAACTACTGAGCCCGCATGCTGCAACTACTGAAGCCCATGCACCTAGAGCCTGTGCTCTGCAACAAGAGAAGCCACCACAATGAGAAGCCCACGCATTGCAACAAAGAGTAGCCCCCGCTTGCCGCAACTAGAGAAAGCCCACAGCAATGAAGACCCAACACAGCCAAAAAAGAAAAAACAAAACATTTTGACTAAACATTTCCATAAATTGCCTCAAAATTTGTATCTTATTAATCACAACAGGATCTATTAATACATACATATGAAAAAGAGTCATGCACATGAATATGTGACATATTACCTATTCACATACATATTGATGCATTTTGCTCCCTACATCCCATCAAATAACTTCATATGATTTGTATTCGGAAATTATGGTAATACCGTTCTTCTTTTTTTTTTTTTTTTTAAAGAACATGAGTTTGTTGCAGGCACGAAGGGCAGATTCTTGGAAGAAATATGAGGAAGGTCGATGCTGTTTATTTTGCTCCACTTCCCCTTTCCTCCTGTCTTGAGGGCTCCACACTTGAGGGCTCCACACTTGAGGGCTCTCCTGCTATGATGCTCTCTCTGCACTTTACCCAACTCTGAATCCCCTTTTCATCCCTTTTCCTAGTATCACTAAGGGATTGTATAGGAAAAATAATCTTAGTCAACAGTGAAATTAGAAGTGATTTTAACATTTTTTTTGGTGGAGAGATTATGATTTAGGCATATTTTGTTGTAGTTTTCAGAAATGTTTGCATATTAACCAGGGGCAGTTCAATTCAATAGCCCTTTATTAAAACCTAGTCCAAGCCTGTATAGTACTAGTTATGGGTATCCCTCCCCACATATGGAATAATAACATGACAGAATTTAAAGTAGACAAGAGATTAGATAGCCGACTAGTCTTGAACTGTCATTTAATAGAAACCGGAGCCCAGAGAAGTTGTTAGAACTAATCAGTGGCAGAAACTTCCCTAGATTGGCTAACACTTAAGGGTCACTATGTAGCCAACTTTCCATTTTTCACACTACTATGAGTATTATGTTCTTGTTATAATAATCTTTGCTGAAACAACACTAAGAGTTATTATCAGTTAAAATGATAAAAATAATGAAAATAACGGCTTTGAGGAGACAATTCTCCATGGCATTTCTATACATCTTGTGATAGATTACCTTTTCAAGATGGTTCTCTTGGCAAAAAGCCTTGGAAGCTAGAAATACTGTCTCCCTAGAGGCCGAAGAACAGACTTGTTTGCTGGCCAGGATAGTAAAGATAAGATGATTCCCTCTTCTTCCTGGAGACATTCCAGACAATAAAGATAATATCTTTTTTTGGAGGAGAGGTGAAGCTGATTTGCCAGTAACCCTACAAAAGATCAGGATATCCTCATCTGAGAGTCCCTCAGCTGTGATCCAGATCCACCGTGTGAGCAGTATTTACCTGGACCCACCCCTGCCCTGCCCCTGCTTCTTTTAGTACTACAAAATAAATTATTACAATTTAAAAATTATTATTACAAACTCTTCATAAACAGACTTTTATTAGCTGTATGTATTTCCTAATAGCACACACTATACTTCTGCTCATCTCTGTATAGGCATTTTTTCCCTGATTTTCCTGTTACAGATGCACTTTAATATCTTTGTTCTTAAATTTTTTCTGTATTTTGTAAGATTTTTGGCAGGATAGATACCCAGATATGAAATTGTTGAATCAAAGGCTAGAAATATTTTTTGAGATTCTTATTTCATGTTACCAAAACACTTTCCAAAATGTTTGAATCAATTTACATTCTCACTAGCCATGTCACACTGTGTTTTCATAACTACTTATCTTTCACTTCTTCCCCATCACTCATCATGATAGCTATTCTGAACTTTTCATACTTCCTCAAATTCTTCCTGCCTTTCTATATGTTTTCCCTATTACATAGAATGTTGCTGACATATACAACTCTTACCCTGGAGATCTCAGCTTATGTGTCATTTTCTCAGAGAATTCTTTCCTGACTCCCAAACTACCATGTACTACCATTACATCTGATACTTCCCTTTGTGATATGTATCCACATGTAGCTGTTTAATTTTTTCTTTCTTGGCTTGAATTTAAGCTCCAGGAAAGCAGCAGTCTCATTTGGCATGTTCTCCACTGAAGCCCTGGTGTTAGAACAGAGCTTGACACACAGTAAGCACTTAATAAATATTTCTTGAATCAATCTTTTCAAACTTCATAACAATCCAGTGAAGTTTCAAGGGAAGAATCACAGAGATAGTTTGAATTGATCTCCTCAAGATCACCACATGAGGGGCTTCCCTGGTGGCGCAGCGGTTAAGAATCTGCCTGCCAATGCAGCAGACATGGATTCGAGTCCTGGTCCAGGAAGATCCCACATGCCGCGGAGCAACTAAGCCTGTGTGCCACAACTACTGAGCCTGCACTCTAGAGCCCGCATGCCACAACTACTGAGCCCATGTGCCACAACTACTGAAGACCACGTGCCTAGAGCCTGTGCTCCACAACGAGAAGCCACCACAATGAGAAGCCTGCGCACCGCAACGAAGAGTAGCACCCACTCGCCACAGCTAGAGAAAGCCCGCACACAGCAACGAAGACCCAACACAGCCAAAAATAAAATAAATAAATTTATTTTTTAAAAAAAGATCACAACGTTGAGTTAGTGGTACAGATATAATCATAACCCAGCTTTCCTAGCTTCTGGCAGATATAGGAAATACAATCAATGCTTCAGGAAATTTCTGAATATTTTTATCATTAAAAATAACATATCTCAGGCTTCCCTGGTGGCGCAGTGGTTAAGAGTCCACCTGCCGATGCAGGGGACACAGGTTTGTGCCCCGGTCCGGGAAGATCCCACATGCCGCGGAGCGGCTAGGCCAGTGAGCCATGGCCACTGAGTCTGCGCGTCTGGAGCCTGTGCTCCGCAACAGAAGAGGCCACAACAGTGAGAGGCCCGCATACCGCAAAAAAAAAACCAAAAACCAAAAACCAAAAAAAACCCATATCTCATGCAAATTGAGATCTTAATTAGAGATAATCATAGAGATTCTCTAAATATATTACTGTCTCTGTAGAGATGTTATCATAATACCTGTGAATCAATTATTTCCCTGTTAATGGATTCAGCTGAACCAAATCATGAATTATATATAGAGGGAACAATTGTTTTCCTGGTCTTCTAGGGAGCCAGAATGTTGAACTTAACATTGTACAGGAAATGAAATTATACTTTCTTTTTGACTTTGAGACATGTCATGTGAATCATGTGCAAATGACCTTTTTTTTATTAGCTCTTGCAATTATGCAACAGGTCTGCTGTTTATAGCCTAAGTTTTTCAAAGAAAAATCAATAAAGAAATTCAAACATGGCACAATAATTCCTGTTTATTCCTATTTATTCAGGTTCTAAGCAACTAGAAAGTTCAAAGTGTGGTAATGCATCTGCTTCCTTTTATAAGGATATGCAAATGATAGCTTGATATGAGAAATTTATTTTTTAAGGCAACTCTCAGCATGTGCCACATTGTGGTATACTGGTATAATGGAACAGGACAGGTTCAAGATGCTACTCAATCTATATTTTAGAACCACAAAATATGAGCCAATGCTTGTAGTAATGTCCATCAGGAATGGCCATGCTGCAGTCTCAGGTAGCTCTCAGTTCTCTAGAGGATTTCAGGACTGTCAACTCCAGGTTTCTGATCAGTTTTGCAAAGAGCTGGGGTCTCTGCCCTGAACCCAAGAAACAGAACACCAATTTGGCATGTGGTCCTGGAAGGAGAAGCTAAAATTGGTTCTGACTTGGGGATGGTTGAAGCAAAAACTCATTCTTCAAATTTTAGACACTCAAAATTTCCTCTTCCTCACGTTCAACATAGTATTAACTTGCTTGGTCTTCCTTCTGATTCTCTTAATTTTTCCTTCATGACCTCCTGTTCTTTAGCTTAGCCCTTACATTTTTGCTAATTGTTAAACTGTCTTCAGCCTCTTCCCTCCACTTTCTCCTGTGTTCTACGGGCTTGCTTTGGGTGACCTCTACTCCCACATCAACTCTCATTTATTTGGTGAGGACTAATAAAAACTGTATTCAGCCAATACCTAAAGTAGTCTGAATACCCCTGCAGCTATTCTCATTGTCTGTCTATGCCATGAATAGAGTAGATGCTCAATAAATATCTGTTTTATTGATCTGAATGACTGAATGACCCCTTCCCAGAGTAAGCAATATTTCCAGCTTATTACTAGATATCTCCATTCTGACATCCCACAGGTACTTGAAATACTTGTCTCCATGTGTCTTTACTCTCTTCCCAAAACACGTACTCTACCATCATTTCCTCTTACTTCATGGCTGCAACACTAGTACCATGTTGAATATATATTTATTAAATAAATACAGTTTCTATAGTTAAAGAAGTATTATGGTTTTTATTTATGGACTATTTATTCAGAATATCCCCTCAAGTCTGCATATAAGTAAGGTTGTGTGGTACAGTGGGAAGAACTGGGCACTGGGACTCAGACATACTTTGGGAATCAGCCAAGCTTTCTAGCTCAGCCACTTAACATGTATGACATTTACCATGATACTTAATCTCTCTTTTCTAAATACCTTTTCATTTCTAAAATGAAGTGAATAATACCTACCTTATGTGCAGCTGTAGGGAACAGACAGTGTGAACATGTACATAGTGTCTACACATAGTACACATTCAATAAATGGTAACTTATCATAACAAGTAATTACATCTGCACATTTTGCCTCTCTCCATGTCCTCACTTTTCATTCAATGTATCTGTTCTTCTTAGTTCACTACTAATACTTGTCAGTATTCTGTATTTACACTGTTGAGAAGGTCTGTTAAAAATCATAAAAATCAGGGAGGAAAAAATATATTAAATGAAAAGCCTAAAGCACCTAATAGCAGTGTGAATTTGCATTTCAAGCATTCTCTCCCTCTAAACTTAATCTTAACTAGGTCTTGGAACAAGACAACACCCAGAGAGGCAAGTAGGAAAAGGTACTTTTGAGGTTGCAGGCCTAAGTAGAATTTCTAGAGGAGAAGGCTATTGTGGGACACCTATGAATAGGCAAAAAGCATAGGTTTCAAAGTAGATAAAATATGCTTACATGGAAATGTACCAAATAACAATGCAATTAAAATATTAAGAACAAAACAGATAAATGAGAAGTTTATTAGAATAAAGTTACCTTGAGATATTTCAATTGATCTTTTAGAATTGAAAGATGTAATAGACAAAAAATTAAGCATGGTCATAGAGCAACTTAATCACTTTGAATGTATATCAAAGTTCTTTCGAGTAGAGAAAATGTAATTTTTAAATGTTTCTTTTATAAAACTCAGCCATGCATTAAGCCAGAAAGACATTATTAATAAAATTTTAAATGCTGATATTATACATGCCATATTCTTCAAACATAATCTAATAAAAAGAAGAAAACAAACTAATATAACTAGGTAAAATAAGAAATGAACCCCTAAATAACCTATGGAATCAACTGGAAATCAAACCTAAATTATAAACTCTTTAACTTACAAAGATAAAAAAAAGTATGTCATGTAATAACTTCTGGGATACAGTTAAAGCTTGCCTCAGAAGAAAACTGTGAGGCTAATGCACCTTTATTATTAAAGGAAAAGACTGAAAAGTAGGTGCTAAGTACTCATACTAACAAAATTAAGAAAAGAAAAATAAAATGAACCAGATAAAGTAGGAACAAAAAGTTTTTCCAAATAAAAGATGAAATCAGTTAAACAATAAACAAAGATGTTCAGATGGATGAATATATCCAAAATTGGTTACTTGAAAGTAATATCCGAAATTTAATTTCACTGAATGCTCCATTAAGTTAAAAAAATAGTAGAGAGGAGATTGGTTCAAGATGTCAGAGTAGAAGGACATGTACTCACTCCCTCTTGTGAGAGAACTGGAATCACAAATAACTGCTGAACGATCATCAACAGGAAGACACTGGAACTCACCAAAAAAGATACCCCACATCCAAAGACAAAGGAGAAGCCACAATGAGATGGTAGGAGGGCTGCAATCACAATAAAATCAAATCCCATGACTGCTGGGTGGGTGACTCACAAACTGGAGAACACTTATACCACAGAAATCTACCCACTGGAGTGAAGACCCACGTCAGGCTTCCCAACCTGGGGGTCTGGCAACGGAAGGAGGAATCCCCAGAGAATCAGACTTTGAAGCCCAGTGGGATTTGATTGCGAGACTTCGACAGGACTGGGGGAAACAGAGACGCCACTCTTGGAGGGCACACACAAAGTCTTGTGTGCACCAGGACCCAGGGGGAAGGAGCAGTGACCCCATAGGAGACTGAAACAGACCTACCTGCCAGTGTTGGAGGGTCTCCTGCAGGCAGGGGGTGGCTGTGGCTCACCACGGGGACAAGGACACTGGCAGCAGCAGTTCTGGGAAGTATTCCTTGGCGTGAGCTCTCCTGGAGTCTGCCATTAGCCCCACCAAAGAGCCTGTAGGCTGCAGTGCTGGGTCACGTCAGGCTAAACAACCAACAAGGAGGGAAGACAGCCCCACCCATCAGCAGACAAGAGGATTAAAGTTTTACTGAGCTCTGCCCACCAGAGCAATACCCACCAATCCCTCCCATCAGGAAGCTTGCACAACCCTCTTAGGTAGCCTCAACCACCAGAGGGCAGACAGCAGAAGCAAGAAGTACTACAATCTTGCAGCCTGCAGCATGAAAACCACAATCACAGAAAGATATACAAAATGAAAAGGCAGACGATTATGTCCCACATGAAGGAACAAGATAAAACCCCAGAAAAAAAACTAAATGAAGTGGAGATAGGCAACTTTCCAGAAAAAGAATTCAGAATAATGATAGTGAAGATGATCCAGGACCCTGGAAAAAGAATGGAGGCTAAGATCAAGAAGATGCAAGAAATGTTTAACAAAGACCTAGAAGGATTAAAGAACAAACAAACAGAGACGAACAATACAATAACTGAAATGCAAACTACACTAGAAGGAATCAATAGCAGAATAACTGAGGCAGAAGAACGGATAAGTGACCTGTAAGACAGAATGGTGGAAATCACTGTCGCAGAACAGAATAAAAAAAAAAGAATGAAAAGAAATGAAGACAGTCTCAGAGACCTCTGGGACAAAATTAAACACAACAACATTCACATTATAGGAGTCCCAGCAGGAGAAGAGAGAGAGAAAGGACCCAAGAAAATATTTGAAGAGATTATAGTCGAAAACTTCCCTAACATGGGAAAGGAAATAGCCACCCAAGTCCAGGAAGCACAGAGAGTCCCAGGCAGGATAAACCCAAGGAGAAACATGCCAAGACACATAGTAATCAAATTGACAAAAATTAAAGACAAAGAAAAATTATTGAAAGCGACAAGGGAAAAACGACAAATAACATACAAGGGAACCCCCATAAGGTTAACAGCTGATCTTTCAGCAGAAACTCTGCAAGCCAGAAGGGCGTGGCATGATATATTTAAAGCAATGAAAGGGAAGAACCTGCAACCAAGAATACTCTACCCAGCAAGGCTCTCATTCAGATTTAACAGAGAAATGAAAAGCTTTACAGGCAAGCAAAAGCTAAGAGAATTCAGCACTAGCAGACAAGCTTTGCAACAAATGCTAAAGGAACTCCTCTAGGCAGGAAAGAGACTAGCAACTTAAAACAACCTTGTACATATATAGATTGCTATATTGAAACCTCATGGGAACAGCAAACCCCAAAACTACAAAAGATACACACACAAAAAAGAAAAAGCAACCCAAACACAACACTAAAGATGGTCATCAAACCACAAGAGAAGAGAACAAAAGAGGAAGGAAAGAAAAAAGATCTAAAAAAAAAAAAAAAAACCCAAAACAATTAAGAAAATGGCAATAGGAACACACATATTGATAATTACCTTAAATGTAAATGGATTAAATGCGTCAACCAAAAGACACAGACTGGCTGAATGGATACGAAGACAAGACCCATATATATGCTGTCTACAAGAAACCCACCTCAGACCTAGGGACACATACAAACTGAAAGTGAGGGGATGGAAGAAGGTATTCCATGCAAATGGAAATCAAAAGAAAGCTGGAGTAGCATAGTCATATCAGAAAAAAACAGACTTAAAAATAAAGACTGTTACAAGAGACAAAGAAGGACACTACATAATAATCAAGGGACCAATCCAAGCAGAAGATATAACAATTGTAAACATAATATGCACCCAACACAGGAGCACCTCAGTACATAAGGCAAACACTAACAGGCATAAACGGAGAAATCTACAGTAACACAATGACAGTGGGGGACTTTAACACCCCACTTTCATCAATGGACAGATCATCCAGCCAGAAAATCAATAAGGAAACACAGGCCTTAGATGACACATTAGACCAGATGGACTTAATTGATATTTATAGAGCACTCCATCCAAAAGCAGAATACACATTCTTCTCAAGCGCACACGGAATGTTCTCCAAGACTGACCACATCCTGGGCCACAAAGCGAGCCTCAGTAAATTTAAGAAAATTGAAATAATATCAAGCATCTTTTCCAACCACAATGCTATGAGATTAGAAATAAACTACAAGAAAAAAAACTGTAAAAAATGCAAACAAGTGGAGGATAAACAATATGCTACTAAATAACCAATGGATCACTGAAGAAATCAAAGAGGAAGTCAAAAAATACCTGGAGACAAATGAAAATGAAAGCACAACAATCCAAAACCTATGTAATACAGCAAAAGCAGTTCTAAGATGAAAGTTTATAGCAATACAATCTTACCTCAGAAACAAGAAAAACCTCAAATAAACAACCTAACCTTACACCTAAAGCAACTAGAGAACAAAGAACAAATAAAAACTAAAGTTAGTAGAAGGAAAGAAATCATAAAGATCAGAGCAGAAATAAATGAAAGAGACAAAGAAGACAATAGCAAAGATCAATGAAACTAAAAGCTGGTTCTTTGAAAAGATAAATAAAATTGATAAACCTTTAACCAGACTCATCAAGAAAAAAAGGGAGAGGACTCAAATCAATAAAATTAGAAATGAAAAAGGAGAAGTTACAACTGACACCACAGAAATACAAAGGATCATAAGAGACTACTATATGCAAATGTATGCCAATAAAATGGACAACCTGAAAGAAAAGAACATGTTCTTAGAAAGGTACAGTCTCCTAAGACTGAACCAAGAAGAATTAGAAAATATGAAGAGACTAATCACAAGCACTGAAATTGAAACTGAAATTTTAAAACTCCCAACAAACAAAAGTCCAGGACATGATGGCTTCACAGGTGAATTCTATCAAACATTTAGAGAAGACCTAACACCCATCCTTCTGAAACTGTTCCAAAATTTGCAGAGGAAGGAAAACTCCCAAACTCATTCTATGAGGCCACCATCATCCTGATACAAAAACCAGACAATAATACCACAAAAAAAAATTACAGACCAACATCACTGATGAACATAGACACAAAAATCCTCAACAAAATACTAGCAATTCAAATCCAGTAATTCATTAAAAGGATCATACACCATGATCAACTGGGATTTATCCCAGAGATGCAGGGATTTTTCAATATCTGCAAATCAATCAGTGTGATACATCACATCAACAACTTGAAGAATAAAACCATATGGTCGTCTCAATAGATGCAGAAAAAGCTTTTGACAAAATTCAACACCCATTGATGATAAAAACTCTCCAGAAAGTGGGCACAGAGGGAACCTACCTCAACATAATAAAGGCCATATACAACAAACCTACAGCTAGCATCATACTCAACAGTGAACAGTTGAAAGCATTTCCTCTAAGATCAGGAACAAGACAAGGATGCCCACTCCCACCACTTTTATTCAACATAGTTTTGGAAGTCCTAGCTATGGCAATCAGAGAAGAAAAAGAAATAAAAGGAATCCAAATTGGAAAAGAAGTAAAACTGTCACTGTTTGCAGATGACATGATACTATATATGGAAAATTGTAAAGACACTACCAGAAAACTACCAGAGCTCATCAATGGATTTGGTAAAGTTGCAGGCTACAAAACTAATACACAGAAATCTGTTGCATTACTATACACTAACAATGAAAGATCAGCAAGAGAAATTCAAGAAACAATCCCATTTACCACTGCATCAAAAAGAATAAAATACCTAGGAATAAACCTACTTAAGGAGACAAAAGACATGTACCCCGAAAAGTATAAGACGCTGATGAAAGAAATTGAAGAAGACACAAACAGATGGAAATATATACCATGTTCTTGGATTGGAAGAATAAATATTGTCAAAATGACTATACTACCCAAGGCAATCTACAGATTCAATGCAATTCCTATCAAATTACTAATGGCATTATTTACAGAACTAGAACAAAAAATCTTAAATTTGTATGGAGACACAAAAGACCCCGAATATCCAAAGCAATCTGGTGAAAGAAAAATGGACCTGGAGGAATCAGGCTCCCTGACTTCAGACTATACTACAAAGCTATAGTCATCAAAAGAGTATGGTACTGGCACAAAAATAGAACTATAGGTCAATGGGACAGGATAGAAAGCCCAGAAATAAACCCATGTACCAATGGTCAATTAATCTACGACAAAGTAGCAAGACTATACAATGGTGGAAAGATAGTCTCTTCAACAAATGGTGCTAGGAAAACTAGACAGCTACATGTAAAAAAATGAAATTAGATCATTCTTTAACACCATACACAAAAATAAGCTCAAAATGGATTAAAGACCTTAAATGTGAGACCAGACACTATAAAACTTCTAGAGGAAAACACAGGTAGAACACTCACTGACATAAATTGCAACAATATCTTTTCCAATCTGTCTCTCAGAGTAATGGAAATACAAAAAAAAATAAACAAATGGAACCTAATTAAACTCAAAAGTTTTTGCACAGCAAAGGAAACCATAAACAAAATGAAAAGACAACCCACAAATTGGGAGAAAATATTTGCAAATGATGTGACCGACAAGGGATTAGTCTCCAAAATTTATAAACAGCTCACGAGGGTTAATATCATCAAAACAAACAAACCAATCAAACAATGGGCAGAAGACCTAAATAGACATTTTTCCAAGGAAGACATAAGAATGGCCAAGAAGCACATGAAAAGATATTCAACATTGCTAATGATTAGAGAAATGCAAATCAAAACTACGAGATATCACCTCACACCAGTCAAAATGGCTATCATCAAAAAATCCACAAACAATAAATGCTGGAGAGAAGGGAACCCTCCTACACTGTTGCTGGGAATGTAAATTGGTACAGCCACTATGGAGAACAGATGGAGGTTCCTCAAAAAACTAAAAATAGAGCTATCATATGACACTGCAATCCCACTCCTGGGCATATGTCTGGAGAAAAACATGGTCTGAAAAGTTACATGCACCCCAATATTCATTGCATCACTGTTTACAATAGGCAAGACATGGAAGCAACCTAAATGTCTGTCAACAGAGGAATGGATAAAGAAGATGTGGTACATATATACAATGGTATATTACTCAGCCATAAAAAAAGAATGAAATAATACCATTTGCAGCAACATGGGTGAACCTAGAGATTGTCATACTGAGTGAAGTAAGTCAGACAGAGAAAGAGAAATATCATATGATATCACTTATATGTGGAATCTTTAATGATACAAATGAACGTATTTACAAAACAGAAATGGACTCACATACTTAGAGAATGGACTTATGATTACTAGGGGGGCAAGGGTGGAGAAAAGGGATAGTTAGAGAGTTTGGGACTGACATGTACACCCTGCTATATTTAAAAAGGATAACCAACAAGGACCTACTGTATAGCACAGGGAACTCTCCTCAGTGTTATGTGGCAGCCTGGATAGGAGGGGAGTCTAGGGGAGAATGGACACATGTATATGTATGGTTGAGTTACTTTGCTGTGCACCTGAAACTATCACAACATTGTTAATCAGCTATACCCCAATATAAAATAAAAAGTTAAAAAAAATAGTAGAGGGGTAGCCAAAACATACAATTTTAAATTGATACAGTGGGAGCTGAGAAAAATATGAAAAAGAAGAACAGGAAGCAAACTTACTTTAAAATCAATCAGTAAAACAAAACAAAACAAAATATTCCAGTACTTACAGGAACTGAATATATTCAAATTTGGTGTTTAAATTTAGAGGGAAAATAAGGTTTATTTTATAAACAGCACTGCTACCATTGCCTAAATAAAAAGACCTGTATGATACCATATACAAAAGCAGACCTTAGGTGTTTCCAAGATACAAATTTAAAATTAAATGACAGTTATTTAAAACATTTCCACCAATTTAAAACAACTTAAAATATCAAAATTTAAATTTACAACAATTTAAAAGATTTAAAACAACTCAGGAAAGAAAGTAAGCTTATAAGGAAGGGACATGGTTGTCACTTTCCTATGGAAAGAAAAGCAGCTGTAGAAAGGATGTATATTCAAAAATTCTTACTGCAATATAGTTTGCAATGGCAAAAAATAATAATGCTAAAATACTTGGAAACAACCCAAATGCCCATTTAATAATACTCAGATTTGTTACATGCCTTAAGTATTGTTTAAAAACAAAATTCAACCTGTTAGGGAACTGTTGACAGAAACCACCTGCCTTGGCCAGGCCTGCTTGCCTGAGTTGTCTCAGGATAGGAGGTCCGGATAAGGAACACAGTGCTGCCGCTGAAAACTAATGGGAGAATTTGGGAGGGGCCAAAAGAGGCAGGAGATGACCAACCTCCCAGAGTCCTTCTCACTGGAATCCGTCTTGGCTGAGAGATGCGCATGCCACCAGGTAGGACCCTGAGTCAAGCCAAATATAGGCCAAGCAAGATGACTGGCCAGAGACAACCCGGAAACTAACCCCATTACCATAACATCTGACTTCGAGTCATGTAGCAGAGCAGTTCTCTTGTGTTTCCTTATCCTGCTGCTCTGCGACGAGCCCCTTTCCAATAAAGTCTCTTGCTTTGTCAGCACATTTGTATCCTTGGACAATTCATTTCCCAGTGTTAGACAAGAGCCCACTCCTGAGCTCTGGAAGCAGTCCCCCTTCCTACAACAAACTGAGTAAATTTGAAGACCTGATTGGATTTAAGGATTCATGAATCTGGCAGCATCACATCTAGTAAATAGAAGAGAGCTCTGATAAGTGGCATAAAATGGAAGGCTTTTATAGAAAGGAGGGTCGGGCAAGAAAGTCACTAGCAAAAAAACACACACAAAAAAGGTTCAGGGCTTCCCTGGTGGCACAGTGGTTGACAGTCTGCCTGCTGATGCAGGGGACGGGTTCGTGCCCCGGTCCGGGAAGATCCCACATGCCGCGGAGCGGCTGGGCCCGTGAGCCATGGCCGCTGAGCCTGCGCGTCCGGAGCCTATGCTCCGCAACGGGAGAGGCCACGACAGTGAGAGGCCCGCGTACAGAAAAAAAAAAAAAAAAAAAGGTTCTTTTGCGCCAGGACATCTTTTTTGGAGGTCAGTGACTGGCAAGGGTTTTATCATGCAGATTGCCTCTTCTTCCTCTGAGTAGGCTGGAGAGGGCTGAGATTACCTCATTGGTTCTAACCAGAAAATTCCAAACTGGTTGATTAAGATTACATTTGGGGGGAAAATCAAAACTGCAATTGTTAGGTATTAAATCTAGGTTTTGGTATCATGGACTTTTAGCCCATGTGATGCCAGTTCGGACCTGTGTTGTTTTTTTTTTAGCAGTACCATGCAGCTATTTTCCTTAAAATGAATTCAATTTCTTGATGTGAAGAAACCTCTGTTATGTGTTTTTAAGAATGAATTTCATTAAGAATGAAATAAGGTTGACGAGAATGAAAGAATGGAAACTAGGTGACAGCACTATTCTAAGCATTTCACATTTTAACTCAGTCAAAACTTCACTACAACCCTATGAGGTAGGTACTATAATTATCCCAGTTTTGCTAACAAGGAAACTTGAGTCAGAGAAAATAAATAGCTTTTCTAAAGTCACACAGGCGGTAAGAAGTGGTATCAGGATTCAAACCATGGCATTCTGGATCTAGACATTATGTGCCCTGCTCTTTATGCATATTTTAAGTGGCTGGGTAATTTTAGTAAAAAATTTGTAAGTATACACACCAGGAAGGGAACATAGGTTGCCTTGCTTGGCAGGGTATAGATGGAAAGGAAAAGGGGGGGTAGAGGAAAAAATCTGTAGCACAATGGCAAAATATATTTAATGTAATTTATTGAATATTATTATCTCATCATATAATAAAAATATAAATACATCCTTTTAAAAAAAGGACTAGGAACAAATGAAAATGATGATAAATTTGAAGGCTTTTTAACTCAATTTGTTACCTTAATTGTATATGAACTAAAGTTATTTATTTATATATTGAACTGTCTATTTTTAAATTCTAAGGGTTGTTTAAAAAATAAGAGAAATGGGGCTTCTCTGGTGGCGCAGTGTTTGAGAGTCCACCTGCCGATGCAGGGGACACGGGTTCGTGCCCCGGTCCGGGAAGATCCCACATGCCACGGAGCGGCTGGGCCTGTGCGTCCGGAGCCTGTGCTCCGCAACGGGAGAGGCCACAACAGTGAGAGGCCGCGTATAGCAAAAAAAAAAAAAAAAAAAAAAAAGAGAGAGAGAAATGCATAAATCAGTGTGATCTTGTCAATTAAATAAGTAAAAAGTAATAATAAATAGTAAGTCAGCTTATTTTCAACTTATTAAAATGAAATATTTTAAATATTCCCATACCATTACTTGGGTAAGTAATGTGATTCTTGGAAAAGGAATGCCCTTTCTCAACTTGGAGAAACTGGTAGTCTTGATCTTTAAATCAGTCACCCTGTTCTGGTTTTGTTCTCTTCATGACAAGACTCTCTACAGTTTGCTATTTTAGAATTTACCTTGCTTGACTTCATATTTCCCTTTCAGCAATAACCTAGAGAAAGAAGGGATGTCAAATTGAACTGCAAAACTTTGAAACTAAAATGCTAAGACATGGTTTAGCTTTCCTATTATCCAACATGTGTTTATAACTTGACTTCCTGATAGCATACGAAGTAGTTTTAGGTCAACTTCTACAACTTACAAACTAATCCACACAAGCATATAAACTTAAAATTCCAGATGTTGCTGGGGCTGAAAAGTTGGTCCCTGTACTAGTTGAATATCTCTTAAAGTGAACAGTATGAGATGAGAAGTATAAAATTTATCTAGTGACTTAACAGTTGCCCCGTGAAAATTTGCTCCCAATAAACCTGATTCTTAAAGTTGGAGAGTAAGGAGTTTCAATCAACATTTAATATTTATTGAGCATCTACTATGTCCTGGTAATACAGTGGTGAACAAGACAGACAAGGCCCAAACTTCATGGAGCTTCTGTTCCAGTGTGGCAGATACATAATAAACAAGAAAGTGCAATAATTATAGGCATTTATAATTTTTACATAGAAATAAACAGAGTACTAATAAAATGAATAGCTAGAGAAGGCCACTTCAGATAGCATGGCTAGAGGAGATAAAATATTTTTCAGTGAGAATGTCATACAGTGAGAATGAGCAGTCATGGGAAAAACAGCAAATGATTTCAGGCAAAGAGAAGAGCAAAGTGCAAAGGTAATGGAGACAGAAGGAATCTAGAGGGTTTGAGGACCAACAGAAGGCAAGGGTTTCTGGGACAACTGGGAGGATGAAGGGATAAGTTGGGCATATTGTGCAGGGTCTTGCAGAATTTTATTCAAAGATGATACAAAAGGTAACCTATTGGGAAGTATTCCACTTGTCAATATTGGGAGTACCTTGATATGGTTTACATTTAAATAAAAAATAACAATGGTGAGAGTAGACTCAGTATGATACATTGGCTGATCAGCTTGGGGTGGGGTGGGGCCTGGGGGAAGGAAGAGTCAAGGATGACACTTAGGTTACTGGCTTTTGCATTGAATTCAAGAAAAAGTGGATGAAATTAGAAGGTAATTTTGGTTGACTAGCAAGAAATGATACCCCATTGGACCAGAGTAGTGTTGGTGAAGAAAGAGCAAAATAGAGACATTCATTAAGTTCATTGGTTCTTTAGGGTTGCTCTTACTCTGTGTGACCTATAGGATAATCCTGGTGTGTCAGTAAAAAGTAATGCTACTCAAAATTTTCATTTCAAAAACATGGTTTATTTATTTTTTAAATACATATTTCTTCTTTTATTTATTTATTTATTTATTTTATTTTATTTTTGGTTGCGCTGGGTCTTCGTTGCTGCGTGCAGGCTTTCTCTAGTTGCGGAGAGTGGGGGCTACTCTTCATTGCAGTGTGTGGGCTTCTCTTGTTGTGGAGCACAGGCTCTAGGTGCGTGGGCTTCAGTAGTTGCAGCACACGGGCTCAGTAGTTGCAGCACGTGGGTCCTAGAGCACGTGAGCTTCAGTAGTCGCGGCATGTGGGTTCAGTAGTTGCAGTGTGCGGGCTCTAGGGCATGCAGGCTTCAGTAGTTGTGGCGCGCGGGCTCAGTAGTTGTGGTGCACGGGCTCCAGAGCACAGGCTCAGTAGTTGCGGTGCAAGGGCTTAGTTGTTCCGTGGCATGTGGGATCTTCCCAGACCAGGGATCAAACCCGTGTCCCCTGCATTAGCAGGCAGATTCTTAACCGCTGTGCCACCAGAGAAGTCCTCATGGTTCATTTAACAGAAGGAAATAATGAAATGAGAAAGGGATCAAAGAGTAGAGATTATCTCAGTAATTCCTAGTTTCACAGCTGCCTCAACATGTATCTTCTGTAGAACTTTTCTTTCTCTTAATTTTATATCTGACTCGGTCAAGAAGCAGACAAAGCTTCACTTGCTTAATTCCATTCAAACAATCTAACTTAAAAACAGAAGCCTTTTTTGGTTATCTGATCTATACTTACTAGCAGTTTGACCATGGAAAAATCACTTATCCTTTCTGAGCTACAGTTTTCTTATCTGTGAAATGGGAGTAATACTATCTGGGAGATTACTATCAAATGGACATAATATGTGAATGTACTGTGCAAATGACAATGAGCTTCCTTCCCACTTATCTTCCCACCTTCCTTCCTTTCTTTCATAAATTTTATTGAGAGGATGAATGAGTAAATATTGGCTATTGTCCAACTCTGACAAAAACCTTGAGGTACAAAAATAATATAGTCCTGCTGTCGAGAAGCATGGACTCTAGTGGAAAAGGCAATCAATCAATAATTACAGTGAATTGTGAACTCAGGAACATGAGGTCACAGGAGAGAGAGTTTTGACATCTGCCTAGGAGATCAGAAGGACAGAAACAAAGTACAGTACTTGGGGCATCACAAGACCTGAACAAGTGGTGCTCTCTTTCTCACACAATTGTGTAATAATTAAATGAGATGATATATGTGAATTACCTTGGTAAAATGTAAAGCCCTAAATAAATGAAATTATTATGGTTGTTATTTTGACTACCAATGACAGAGGTGTATACAATACCAACTGGCATTCTACACTGATATGCCAAATTTTTTTTCTATTTCTTTGATCCTTCTTTGTTTTTATATACATTCCTGAACAGTGGCTTTCAAACTTATTCACAAGGCAGGGAATATGGGAATCATGATGCTCTTTGCCAAACACCATGAAATACAGAAGTATTTATGTCCATGATACTATTCATTCATTCAACGGATATATGAGAACTTACTGTGTGCCAGAAATTATTCAGGGTGCTAGGATTACAAAGGAGAACAGGATTTGGAATCTACTGTCTAACTAATAAGGATAGTTTTCTAGTAGAAAGATACACAATAATAAATGTAGTCAGTCAGTTCTCTGTAGAATCTGTATGAACTCATTTAGTCTTCTCAAAACTGGAGGAGGTAGTCATAGGTCTATAACAATTATACACGTTACAGATGAGAAAACCAAGGCACAAAAAGAAGTAAAATAACTTCCTCCAGATCAAATAGCTGGTGAGTAGCAAAGCCATGCTTCAAACTT
Source organism: Mesoplodon bidens (assembly GCF_964165515.1). Lineage (NCBI taxonomy): Eukaryota > Metazoa > Chordata > Mammalia > Artiodactyla > Ziphiidae > Mesoplodon > Mesoplodon bidens. Next base: position 73,901,932 of record NC_138164.1, on the reverse strand, counting down.
AGGCAGTGTGATACAAGTCCTTGCTGTTCATCTCCAAGCCAGTGATTCTCAAGCTGTAGCTGTGTCAGGATCCTCTGAAAGGGGATTGTTAAAACATAGATTGCAGGGACCTGATTCAGTAGGTATGGGGTAGGGGTCAGGAATTTGCATTTCTAGCAAATTCCAAGGAGAGGCATATGCTGCTGGTCCTTTTGGTCCTGGGACCACAGTTTGAGAACGACTGTTAAGCAATGCTGCTTCTCTATAAACCTACTTATAATGATCTGAGACTAGTACCAAAATCTGGTTTGCATATAAACTGACTTTTATATCATTTTAAATATATCAAATTTTTAGGAATGCAACTTCTAGATAAATCAACAGGAAGGTAATTTGTTCTGCTGGAAACTTGACCAAGAGTTTTCTAGCATGAATAATGGAGGTATGATACTTGAATGACCATTTGATAAGGAAACTGTGACATTCATCAAGTTATTATTATCTCTGGATCTTCATTTCTCAATAGTAAAATGAATCCATTATATTAAGGGATATTTGAGTTATAACTCAGTGAAAGAATTTCTGTTCTCAGAAAAATGGTACCTGTCAATTTTATTGATTCTACAATTTTACATAGAGACATAAAGTGCAAGTATCTGAATGTCTCATTCTATTTTCCAGTACATTCATACATGAGCATTTTAGATAATGAAATACATGCGTTTGTATTAGAACTTTATCTAAAATACCTTTTTTTCTTACTTTTCATGATCTTATCAGTGAGGTTTTTTTGTTTTTATGTTTTTTGAATATCTTTTTATTTGTCTTTTGTATTATTTGGTATTTTCTTTCTATTTTTAAGCAAGTAACTTGTATATGAATTTCATTTCAAAATACCAAAAGGTCTCTGTAAAATATTTGTTATAAAAATAAAACTTTCAGTCTGATCAATTTGAGAATCACTAATTCTTCTCCCTGCTAATGGAGAGAGGGCTAGTAATAGTTTGGGAATTATTAGATTAGTGGAAATAAACTAAAATGAAATTCAAAATACCTGAGGTTTATTCCTAAATTTCAGTAACTGGCAATGTGACGTTCATCAAGTTATTACATTATCTCTGGATCTTCATTTCCGAATAGTAAAATGAATCTATTAGATTAAGAGGCCTCCAAGATCCTTTTCGATTATATTTATTCACTGAATAGAGATGTTTTCAACTTTCTTCACAATTGTCTGTGCTACTTTGATCGTGTCGTCAAAGAAACTTCCAACTTGACTGTTCAGCTCTTCAAAATTGATGATCTAGTGAAAGTTTTAACGTTTTAACAACCAATGACACATTTTCCCAGAGATTAGGAAGGCAATGTTACTCTGTCAGTTTATCTCTAAACAGTAAATGTGCTAGTGTAATGATGTGCTTCAGCTTTCCATCCTAAATAACGGGGAATAAAACCTAGACGTAGGGTGTTGGCTCCACCCTTGCCTTTGCAGTTTGTGACTACATTAGAGAGTATTTTCATTTATGAGCTTTCAAGGGAAACTCCTTTTGCCAAATCAAAATTGGCTTTCGGGCCTAGAAACCAAGATAAGGCTATTAAGTACATTTATTTTAACACCCCAGGACACTTCCTAAGTATTTTCAAGCCATAATTTGGAAGACAAAGGTGAATAATGTCGACTTGCTCCCTTCGAATGCTTACAATCTGGTGGAGAAGGTGGACATCCAAGTATTTATTTGTAACCAGTGTTTTGAGGGCAAAATGCACGTGCCCTAGAGAGCAGGGGCACAGAAAAGTCTGTCTTGTTCATCACTTGTCCTTGATGTTGCACAGGGCCTGACACCTAAAAGGCTCTGTGCACAAAAGGAGCCCCAACTTCCAACAACAGCCAGGAAAGACAGAGGAGCTCTCACAGAAAAGGATGATAATTAAACTGAACGAGGAGGCACCTGGAAATAGTGCTACCTTATAATTACTGGCGATCAGACTGGCACCCTGGAACCTGCTCATAAGACCAGCATTCTCCCACCAGCTCCCTTCCTCACCCTGGGCGACTTGCTTCCTCTCTCTGGGCCGCCTGCTTTTCAGCTGCAAAACATGGGCTTTAGTGCCTGTGCGTGTTTGTGTGCGCGCGTGCGCGCAACTAAATCCTATAACGTTAGCGGGCGGAAAAAAATCCTAATACACAAAAACTGCAAGTTTGCACTACAACTGAATTCCCCTGTGGATAACAGGCAAACAACATTAAAGGAAACCGACAAAACCCAGCAAACAAAAGGAACTTAAAGTTTTGGAAAACGGAAGGAAGAGCAGTTCTCAAACAGCTGGGCTGGCTCGGGGTCGCACGTAAAATAGTTCTGAGGATAAAAGTTAACCGAGTGAGGACGAAGTGGGAAAGACAAGCAAGTAAAAGAAAGCTCCACTAGTTAGGTCGCCCTCTCTGGGCCTTTTTCCCACCTTCAGTCCTCCCCGCCCCCCCCACCCCGCCTCCCTCACCGCGCTTCTCTCGGTCTCTCTCTGACATTTAGCCTCCCCTCCCCCTCACCTCTCTGTCTCTCTCTCTTCCTCTCTCTTTTTCTCTTAGTCTCTCTCTCTGTTACTTCTCAAGGAGCGAAGGAGCGCCGTCTGGGGCGCGCACAGACCAGCTGTGGCTCTGCAGTCCTCTTTGGAGGTGTCCGTTGGCAACTGAATCTGGTGCTGGGCTCTCTGGGCCTGAGGTCCGACGGCCGCCAGGTGACGGGCGCGCTTTCCAGAGGCCCCCACCTAAGGGGCGGTGCCACTGGCAGGCGCCCAGCCCCCGCGGCCCCGAGACCCCGCCCCCCGCCGGGTTGCCGGTTTCCAGCACCTCTGTTTTAAGGCAAGAGCACAGCAGCGGTGGCCTCAGTGCCCGCCTGCAGCGCTTTGGCTCGCGTCCCTTCCCCACTTCTAAGGGCCTTGCCAGCATGGGTCCCTGGCCCGGCTCGCCGCTCGCCGCCCTCCTGCTGCTCCTCTTCCGCGCTGGAAACGTGCACTGCGACACTCCTGCCAACTGCACCTACCCGGACCTGCTGGGCACCTGGGTCTTCCACGTGGGCCGCAGCGGTTCTCAGCGCGAGGTCAACTGCTCGGTTATGGGTAAGCCGCCGGCGCCCTTGGACCCGCTTTCTTCCTGTGCCTACCCGGGGCTCCTTCCCTTCGGTCCCTGAGCCCTTTTTCCCGCAGCGCCCCCGCTAGGGGGAAGCCGGGAGGTCCTGGCTGGACTTGGGGTCCATGGGGGGCGTGCCCTCTACCGCTCCAGGGCAGCGACGTCAACGTGGAGCTGCTGAGAACGTCTCACTTCGCTCGGTCTTGATTATTCCCGGGCCCCCAACACTTTTTGCAAGAACTTTTTTTCCCCCCTTGATTTCCGTTTCTTGTTTTTGGGTTTGTTTGGCTTGTAAGAGAGCTGAGACCGTGCAATCTTATCTCCCCATCCCATCTGCAGTATTTTATTGTGCCAGTGACAAATGAGCTCAAAGACTCTTGAGAATATAGCTTTAAGTTTCCTTTTATTAGGTTGTGGGAAAGAGCCCTTAAGCCCAGAGATTTTGATGTGGACCTGAGAAAGCTTCTGGTACCACTACACAGTTTCATGTACTGCGGCGGGGGGGGGGGTAGTGATACCCACCAGGGTTCTTGGCCTTCGCTAATCAGAAATTGACTACAGGCTAGACAAGAAATTCAGGCAAGGCTTTATTGGGCCCTTGCTGCAGCAGGGCTAGTGAGAACAAGTAACAAGCTTGTTCCTTATATGGGGTGAGTGTAGGGGTGTGTCCAGTGGTGGCAGGGAGGGCTGGCTTGGCTGGTTTGCCCACCCCTCTGGGGGTTTGAGTGCAAGGGGCATGCGCAACACCCAGTGTTTGCTCCGGACACCCAGTTTTTGCTCCGGACACCCAGTTTTTGCTCAGGGCTCTTCAGAAGTGGCAGTTAAGTTTTTTGCTTTTTTGTATCTTTTTGTCCATAATGGGGCCCAACTGTGCATGCACGCAGTTATTTTTAGTCCCATATAGTTTCTTTGTATTTTGTTGCTGGAGGAGGTTTGTCCAGGTTCAAGCATTGCAGCACTTCAGCAAAGGGTCCCAGGTCCCAGCCTGCCTCAGTAGTATATAAAAGTTGTTTTTTTTTTAATACCTCTTTGGCCAATAATTATATTTTGAAATGCCCAGAGCCAGGCACAGTGCCAGGGCTCATGGAAGGCTCTCAATAAATATCTAGTGTTTGAACACCCTGGAACATTCCATATGCCCTCAGATAACATGGCTCTATCCCAAGGACAAAGAATTTAGTGAAGGGAGAAGAAAAAACACACAGTCTTGGGTCAGGAGAGGCACTCTCGTTCTGCCCAAACCTTTACCACACTGTGGCTTGTGCAGAATGAGTGAAGCTCTCAACTGCAATTTCCTTGTTAACAGAACAGAGATTGCCAGGTCATCTGTCACTAAGCAGACTTAATTACTCAACTGTCCAACTACAAATGACTGTGTGGCATTTCATAGTACTGGGCATTATAACCATTTTCTCTTTAAAAGTTGAACTTGGAGAGCCAAAGCAGAAGGGCAATCAGGATTTGCAGTGTTCTGTCACGTGGAATCTCCTATTTCTGAGCATTAATCTGAAACATGGAAAAATTGTCCGAAGTGTGTAAGCCTCCAGAATGGACACAGCAGAACCCTTTTCAGGCAGCCTCTCTGCCTATATTCCATACCTTTGACCTTAATCTAATCAATTAAAGACACCCACAGATCTGAGTCCCCATTTTCTGAAGGTTAAAAGTTTAGTTCCATTCGGCACAAATTAACTGTATAGGATAAAAACCTTGAGTTTGCTGAATACTTTGAAAGGATTCAGATTCCGAGGTTCTGAACTGTACAGCCATTTAGAAGAAAGATATCCATCCCATTTCTTCTCTGAAGAGATCATTTCCTTTGTTCTTATGATCTGGTAGCAAGTCTTTTTATATTTCCACTTTTTGATTACCATTTTGTCTTCTCATTTCTGCTGGTCATTTTCAACATACCCCATTTCTCCTTTTCTTCAGTGGAAAAATTTCTTCAGTGTTTGGATGCTCTGGGAAGGTAGTGACTGTACTTTTTGGGGTCTCTCTGCCTGCTGGGATACTTGACATATCTTTTGAGCCTTTGCTTCACATTCTTGCCTGAGACCCCTCTGGGATTATACAGAGGGAGGCAGCAAAACGGGGACTGATATATTCACAAGCCAGATCCACCCACATTCAGTAGCACGAAAGGAAAGGAGCTTAAAAATAATGGAAATTATAAAGGAGCTTTTACCTCCCGTTGAAGCCCACATAATTTTCCTTTGTTGTGCATTTTCTTTTCTTTAGGACCACCAGAAAAAAAAGTAGTGGTGCACCTTAAGAAGTTGGATACGGCATATGATAACTTGGGCAATTCTGGCCATTTCACCATCATTTACAATCAAGGCTTTGAGATTGTGTTGAATGACTACAAGTGGTTTGCCTTTTTTAAGGTTAGTTTTGTTGGAATATACATTCATATTTTCAATGATTTGATAACTGAAGCTTCTTCTAATGAGGAGACCCTCAGTATTTTAATTTTAGATTAAGAAGATAACCAGAATTGATAGCAATTTTCTGAAGAGAAATTAGATGGTATAATTTTGCCACTTTATTTAAAATTATAACTTCAGTAGGTTTAAAAAAACACACACATGATCTATATTTGAGTATGTATGATCCCTCTCTATTTAAATTTACATTTTGGTAAGTATGACTAAATTCTTTATTTTCTTTATTACTACACCTTTATTTCTAATTGTTGCCTTCGTCACTTGGCTTTGTACTGAATCTGTTGGAAAGATAGGGTTTTTATTATTATCTTGAGGTTATTATACTGTCCCTCTTATCATCATTTGTTAGCTTTGAGAAATTGACCTAAATGACTCATTGAAGTAGTATAATGTACTAAATATATTAATGTGAATAATTTATTTGACTAAAGTGGGACAGAGATGGAGAGCCTTGGAGTTACTCCTTGGGCTAATTAAAGCAGAAGGTAGCCTAGCCAGCCCAGCTTGTTTTCTTCTCTCACTAGGGAAGAACTGTTGTCCATTCTAATGCTCTTACACATTGCTTCTAATTGCAGACACACTCTAAGGTAAAATAGTTGAGCACAAATTGCAGTCCATCCCAGATATCCTTCTGAAGTTGGAACGTTTCCTATTAGCAGGGTATTAAATGGTTTAACTAAATGGAACACGCAAACCTGAGACTAGCTATTTCTTATTCTAACTAAAGTATAAATAAAGACAGTTTTTCATGGGTTAGTGTCGGTAGCCTTTAAAATATCTGGTAAGAGTTGACCAACTACAGGAATTTGTGGGAAGGTGAGGGAATGATTCTGTTAAAGATGATGAAAGACAAAGCACCAGCAAAAGACTAATATCTAAATTTATTGTGATTACTCATGTGGGTTGTGGCTTAATCACTAACTAGGATATGTTGTTAACATCTGAGCCAACCAAATTTCTAAGAATAGTAATGCCCATTTTTTTTTTTTTTTTAAACTATGAGGACCCCTTCTTAATTGAAAAAAGAAAAGAGAGACGGGAAAAGTTTTCTCCCCTCACCTGGACTGGTTGTCTGATATTCAGCTGGTGGGAACCAGTCCATCCATGCTGGCCATTGAGGGCCAGCAATCTGTATTATTAGTTGAAGCCCATGCTTGAACAGTTATTAAATATTTTAAAATATCACGCCTAGATACTATGTATTTTTAAAAATCATAGCAGTATCTGTATGAGTTTTAAAAATTGTAGTGTGTATGCAATAAATGTGATTCCATCTGAATATAATTCTTGGTCTGCATATTGATGAGCCTAGGGCTTTGTAGACCTCTTGTAGGTACTCTGTTACAGTCCTTCAAAAGTTCTTTGCCTTCAGGTGGAGAGTGAATTGCCTATAGAATTGAGGCACAAGGAAAGAAACATTCAAGACAGTTGTTACCATGTACCTTACTCCTTCCTCCACTTCTTCCTCTTGCCCCTCCTTTTTCCCAACTCTCCCTTCCCCTTCTCCTTTTGTTGATACAAAATAGGTAATCGATATTTATTTAAAACATGAAAATGAAGTTGAATTCAGTTGAGAAATAGGTTGCATAAATTACTTAAGTACAAGATAGGGTGTAGTATATAAATAGATGAGTGAATAGTTTTACCCATTGGCTTAGAAGACTTTTCATTCTTCACTTCTGTAGAATTGGAGGAACTGGTGGTGGAACTTCTAATGACACCATTACTTACCTGAGACATAATCAGAAACAGGCAAGGGCAGTTTCCCTGTGGTAATATTTTCCCATCAGTCTGTCTGCTCTCAGCTTGAATAGGAGTCCGGAGATGGTGGGGACAGAGGGAATGGCTGGTAGCTGAATGAGGAATTGGAACACTTCTTTTTTTTTTTTTTTTTTTTTACGGTACGTGGGCCTCTCACCGCTGTGGCCTCTCCTGCCGCGGAGCGCAGGCTCCGGACACACAGGCCCAGCGGCCATGGCTCACGGGACCAGCCGCTCCGCGGCACGTGGGATCCTCCCGGACCGGGGCACGAACCCGTGTCCCCTGCATCGGCAGGCGGACTCCCAACCACTGCGCCACCAGGGAAGCCCTCTGCGCCATCAGGGAAGCCCTAGGAACACTTCTTTGTACCGTTGACCCTTGAACAACACAGGTTTGAACTGCGTAGGTCCACTTATACAGAGATTTTTTTTTTTTTTTTTTTGTGGTATGTGGGCCTCTCACTGTTGTGGCCTCTCCCGTTGCGGAGCACAGGCTCCGGACGCACAGGCCCAGCGGCCATGGCTCACGGGCCCAGCCGCTCCGCGGCATGTGGGATCTTCCCAGACCGGGGCACGAACCCGTCTCCCCTGCATCGGCAGGCGGACTCCCAACCACTGCGCCACCAGGGAAGCCCAAGAGATTTTTTTTTTCAATAGTAAATACTATAGTAAATATATACACAATCTGAGGTTAGTTGAATCTGCAAATGGGGATCCAAGGTTGGTTGATTCCTTAGATGTGGAAACCCGTATATTGAGGGCTGACTATAAGTTATAGGTGGGTTTTCAACTACTTGGAGGGTTGGTGCCCCAAACGCTGCGTTGTTCCTTTGTTCAAGAGTCAACTCTATTTCTCTTTAAGTCACAGTATAAGCAAATTTGGTATTTTTCTGTAGCCTCAGAACATTAGTTGCAGATCAATAAAGGCTTTTTAAAGCCAAATGAAGTTGTAAGTGTTCTCAACCATATGTGGGAGGAGTCAGTATATACACTGTTGTAGGGTAGAACCCTACCTGGTCATATGCTTCTGGACAGCATTCTCTTATTAGGAATAAAAGTAGAAGAGTGTTTTTCTGGTACTGATTTCAGTGTATTTTTTAAAGTGTCCATTTGACCAGAACCATTATCAGGTCCATGTTTTCTTCTCCTCCTAAAAAAATCAGCCATTCTGGTCAGTAGTTAGATCATGTGATAAGGATCATAATTTCAATAAGCAGAGCAGAACATACACAAGATACTTGATTTTAAAATTTCTCTTTAACACAATCAAGTAGTTCCAGATAAACATATTTTGCAGAGTGATAAAATGCCATGTTCTTTTAGCAAATCCAACTGAAAAAGTAATGGGGAGTAGCAGAGTTCAACAAATTTAAGAAAAATGATAAAGTGGAGTTGACTTTACATAATAGGGCAGTCAAACACTTTTGGAGTGATACTTGTTAACATAAAAGGCTTGCTGGATTTTACCATAAGCCTCAGGGTATTTCCTACAGTGGTGCTGGGAAATCCATGCTGGGTGTGTAACTCAAGAAAGCTCGCCTATTTAATGAATAAAGCATGTGAGAATACTTTTCTACAGATTTTAGAAGTATCTTTTAAATGAAAAATAATTTATTTTAAAAAAAGAAAAATTATCAAAATATAAGCAGTGTTTTACTATTCAAGTTTAGGTGCCTTATGTAAACTACACCATAATCCACTCAACCTACTGCTTTGCAGAAATATCTGATAAATTTTTGCCATTTATATCCTCCACTGTTATTCTACAAATCAGTTGGATTTCCAGGAGTCTCTCTTAACTCATAGCAGACCCTACCACTTGTTTCCTTTTGCCCTTTTCAGATAGGCTTTCATGAGGTTGTTTCTTAGAGTTGTTCCTGCTAGTTTGCTGAGCAGGTGTTACATGCAAGGTATTCATTCTATTAGGTTCCTGCTCCGCCTTCTGTTCCCCCAGATCAGCCTGCAGCTCAACAGAACAGACAGCTTCCGCATCATTCTCCCTGCATGCCAACTTTGGAGCAGTTGTGACACCACTTTTATTGCTAGGAACTTGCTTTTATTAAGTTCTACTTATTCAGGCCTCACCTGGAAAATAAGCAGAATTTTTCATGAGTTGAGGTTCTTCGACTTTTCCTTGGTTTTAACTGCTTAAGAAATTGGGAGTGGAGTGGGGATGATTTTTTTTTTTTTTTACATAGGACTTCAAGCTAGATAAAAGCTTGGAAGGAAATCTTGACACTAGAAATTTATACATAGTTTGAGTTAGGCAGGAAGCACTAGGTTTATATTTTTAAAAGACATTTTTTTTCTACTCAACTTCCAGCATAGATTCAGTTATCAGAAGACTTAGATGGGGTTACAAACTCACATGAATTTAGGGCTCACCCAGGCAAATACCTAAGCGTTTAAAACAACTTTGTAAAACAATAAGGAGTTATTCAACCTATGGCAAAATGGAAATTTTCCTAGAGACATTCAGATTCAGTTTTCCTTTAAAATAATGCGCTTGCCAAAATAAAAGACCATCTGCACAAGCCAGTTTCTAAGACTATCAAATTTTAATAGCATTACCATTTGATTATAATTGGCACACTCCAATAAATTTGCACCCTTTAAAAGTACCTGCAGATGAAAAACAACCAACCTCTTATATAGAAACACGCAATGTAACAAAACAATGTAAAGGATGTTTGATTATGGCTGATTTTGTGGTGGGTGGGTAAGTGATTGTTTTTTTCTTCTTTACACTTCTGTAGAATTTGTTCATTTTTTACCATGAGCATGTATAAAGCTCTTCTACACCATCCTCTACCGAATTGCCAAGGAAGAAAGTGGTATGACACAAACTCAGTTTCAAAGAATACCCTCAAGTTGAATAAGCTTTCTAACCTTTTACTGTTTCTCACTTTACTTTCTCTGAGGCTGTAAAAGGGGGCAGTAGCGAATGAACTCAGATTTTATTTTGAACATTAAGCTACTCAAGGGCTGAAGAAGATGCATAGAGGGAAACTAGACTCATTAGGCTGAAAACTGAATTTGGGGATAGTTAAGCAGACTTCACTGATTTCTAATTGAGTTTTTGTTTGGGACCTATCAGTCTTCGTAGAACTATAAGCTAAAAACACTACCGTGAGTATTTCTAAAGCAGGTTGGTACTCAAATCAAGAACAGTATGTTGGGAAATCCATACCAGAGGATTTATTTACCCATTTTGTGTGCTAGTGACTTACAAATTTCAAGCTTGTCACAGCAGTTAGAAATGTGAATTATGTGTTTCTACAGTAAAGGATTTGGGAGTCTCGTGCGATTTTTCTGTTGTGCCTTCTGGGTTCATTTTTAAGATATAACAAACTTTCAGAATATTTGTTATTGGGATAGATTTACCTGTTTTAATGCAGATTCAACACACCAAGATGAGTTTGTCTTTTTTAAAAAAAATAACTTGATGTTTACTTTTAAAAGTGTTTAAATTGAGGAAAAGAATCAGAAGTTAAGCACTTAACACATGTCTAGCTCTTTGTTTTCTTTCATGATATTGCTTAATCTCAACATAATGACTCAGTTTTCCATTGTAAACCCTTCGTAGGATGTCACTGATTTTATCAGTCAGTTTTTCATGCAACTGGGAACTGTGGGGATATATGATATGCCACATCTGAGGAACAAACTGGGTGAGCTCCGTTGAAATATTTTTAACTTTCTTACTAAAAGCAAGCTTCCCTCCTCCTTGGTGGCTTATGAAAATTAATGTTTATTTACTCATCAGGGAGAGGAAGATGGAGAACAGAGAGATTATGGTTTTCTTATAGATTTCTTGCTTGAGCCTGCTTATTTGCTACTTCTTATCTGCCTGCACTATTTATTTTCGTGTTAGTATGTTCTGTTTGCACACATCAAATTAGCTTTCTCAAGCATGATGCTCATAACATAAGTGGACATGAAACCAAAAAGATAAAGACTCAGTTAAGGAAAGGTTGGTTCAAATTCAGTTCACATCCTTGAAGTAGCTATGCTGCCTGAGGTTGCTCATTCTTTTCTAAAAAGACTCAAGAGGGACCCATGTGAACCATGGCATTTTAGTTGTCTTCCAGTAGAGAAGGTGGCTCTTCCAGAGAAACTGACGTACCTGTCAGTCATCCCTTTGAGACATCACCTATCTTCTTTTAAACTGGTTCCTTCTCAGAACAGACTATTGACTAGGGAGAAGAGGATCTTTTTCACTCTGTACATTCTCTTCACACTTTCAGAATAGATGTGTTAATCATTGCTCTCTCTGGATCCATAAATTTAGATGTCTAAAATTTTGATGGAAAAATGGGTGGTTAGAGAGAAAAAGTTGATAGGGACTTACCCTCCCTTACATTTCATATAACAGATTTTCCCCTTTCCCTTCCTCTTTTACTTAGCTCTTAAGTAAGGAAGTGAGATATGAAAAAGGGAACTGGGGCAAGTGTTGAAAGCACCGTAGCCTTATCCTGTATCAGCGTTTTTCAAACTGTTTAATGGGCCAGCGGTGGCCCACACATGTGCCAGGAAGGAATTGCTCATAAGTTGTATCACTTCATCTTTTTAAGCTTTAAAGGTTGTTCTAGGCAGCCACTAATAACACATCAAAGTGAAAATTAGAGCTGAAACCAATAAGCTCTTTCTCCTGAATTTATTTCTGATGGTTGCATAAGTGTAGACTGCCTTAAATAGTTTCTTTTCAGAACTTCTCAGAATCTTTAATATACTGTATGGTGGTAGCTGAGGAGGGAGATATAATAGGAAGGTTTTCTAAAATAAGTTTACCATTATTTCCTCACAAAAATTTAAGGTATTCTCAGAATGCAGTTTACAAAATTCTGTCTTAAAACTTTCATTCTTTCTCCTTATTAGGGAGATGCTTCTCCCAGCAGAAGAGATTGACCCTAGTATTTGCTCTGTAAATGGGATAAATAGCCTTGTACCTAAAAATATTGATCAAAGTAGCATTAAGCCTACATTTAGAATTTGTAAGGTGTATATGTTATTATGTCTTGGTTGCTAGATTAGCCTCTTTCTTAACTACATTTCAAAACTATGTTAGGCTTATTTGGTAGCATTTAATTTAAAATGCATCTGCATGTGCTTCTTGAGCATGTTGGCTGCATGCACGATACGTATTGCTTAAGCATTCAGCTTTTGAGAATGGCGGCTTTTTGTGAATGTCTTAAATAGCATTTAAAAATACCAGCATCTGAAATACTAAATACTAGTATTTTTTTTCACTTAAAGAAATTAATATGTTTAAATTTTTAAGAGACAGTGATCCTTGTTGGCTTGTAACTCTAGTTTTTATTGTCTTTTAGTTATTAAATAGAGCATCTGTTGAGGGGCTCTTTTAAAACCACAGCCAAAAACAGACTTTGGGGCTAAGAGGCAAGAGGCAGAGCAGCATGCGGCAGTGGACCTACCTACCTCTAACAGCTAGCAGAGGCCTCTAGCAGCTACAGTCCCTTCTGGAGTCTTTATGTGCATGTAACATACAAAGAAGTCCTGGTAACCTACCTCCAAGGCAGCTGCCCTCCTGAACACTTCCTTGGAAAGCAGCAACTGCCATTTTGGAATGTGAACAGCCAAAGACCAAGCAGGAAAAAGAAACAAAATCTGGAAGTCTTAGGTGGCTTCACCATTCAGCCTTTGAATAAAAGGAACAATATGCAACATACATTTCTTGCTTATTTTCTCTTTTGAAAACTCTTCTGTTGAAATGATTTTTTCAGACTGCTTTTAGGACTTGACTTATTTGTTTTATTTTGTTAACAGTGCAAATTTTACTCACAGTTAAATGAACTTCCCAAGTGCCTTCTCTTTCTCTAATTACCTTGAGGAGCCCCAACACCTATTATAAGAATAAAATTAGGCTTCAGAATATCTTGAGATGCACAGATACATTATGGGTGGGAAGATGGTCCCAGGGGGACATGTTTGGGGGAGGAGGCTTTCTGAGATAAACCAAACCGCTGAAGGGTCCCTTTTATAGATCATAGATCTGCAGTACCCCTGTCCAGAAATATGGTATGATTAATACATTTTTTTTGGTGTTTTTTAAAATTAGGTGCCAGCCTTGTGCTAAGAACTTGACATGCTTTACGTTACAAAAATCCCATGAAGTAGATATTACTAGCTTCAATTTTCAGATAGGGGAAATTAGTCTCATACAGTGTTTAAACTCACACAGCTTCTAACTGTAGAATGATATGGGCTGTTTGTCAAGTTTGTTTCACAAAGAAGTATTGGTACTTGAAGTCACATTTTGGGCAGGTTTTCTGGTGAATCCTAGTCTGTAAGCATCACAAATGTTAGTTCAGTGCACTGTATTGGCTCTTGTTGAAATTTTAGGAGAAGAATTGGCTTGAACCTTTGATTTCCTTACCAAATGAGGCGACTGACTTTCCTTCCTAAGCCCAGATCCCTTATTCAAGACAAAAATTTACCTTCTCCTTCTCTTTATGGTTCTCCAAATTGAAGGAGAGTTTTGTAAACTTCAAGTTAAGTATGCTTGCTAAGTTTACTTCTCTTAATTACACTGTTGTTCAAACTGATTGCTGTCTTTTAGGTCTTTCCTGCTAATAAACAATGGACTAGTCTCCTCCTCATTTGTTTAGAGCTGATTAAACATCAGCCTTGGCAAACCAAAAATGTGGGGCTACATCTAATTCTTATTGTCTGGGAGGACTTTTCTGCATCCCTTGAATTGCTTCTTGAGTGGAGGAGTCTTTCTCTAGATAGTAGGTTGTCATCATTACTTTATTGGGTCAGATAATTACTTATATCATTTGAGAGGCACTGGTCTGCTGTTCTGGGAAGGTTATATCTTATAAAAACTAAATAAGAGTACATCCGACTGCCACCTGGATACTTTCTTCTATCCTGATGATTCTTTATCACTCAGGACCTTGATTCCACCTCTGTGAAATTCCCCAGCTTTCTCCCTTACTGGGAGGAATGTCATTATTTTGGTTCCAATTGTACTTTGCAGGTGTCTCTGCCCTGGTAGTACTAACTCTGCTGTAAATGGAATGACTTGATAGCGTGTCATCTTCTTCCAGACTGAAGATCTGTGTATCTTCAGCACCTAATGCATGTAGAACTTTATCTTGGAACTTTAGTTTGGAAAATTATCCACATTTCTCTTGTCTTTTCAAAGACTTCAGAAGTAATGCCAGCTTACAAAGAATTAATTCTATAGGGTTCTAGAAGCTCAAATCAGGAACGGTGCTATGTTTATATTTTTGGTCCTCTGTTCTCAAAAAAATATTAGGTTACATACTTACAGGGTTCTGTAAGAGTTGTGTATTTTCAAACTGATTGTCCGGATGTAAATACTGACAAAGCAACCAATGTGTATAAGAATATATTTAGCAAGGCATCTAAAATCACCCCTACTAAAGTGTTTTCTTCCCCCCCCCCCCGTTTCTTTGAGTATCTTTGCATCTAAATGTTTGTTTTGATTATGGAAGAGAAAACTTGGGTACAAAATTGCAGGTATTTGTGTTAGTAGGCCCCATAATAGATTACTGTTTAGCATTCTCTGTTGTAATTGCCTGTTTGTCCTTTCCTCTGGCCTTTAAACTCCTTGAGGGCAATGATCAACGCTGTATTAATGGCCATTTTATTCCTTATGTGTAGTTCAATATGTGATAAATAATAGTCCTTCAATAAATATTTGTAAGAGAAAGAAAATTGAATAATATACCATTGTGTTCTGTTGTTTTATTGTTGTGTTTCTGAAAGTATTTTTACCTTTGTGTCCTTAGAGGCTATGGTGGACCCTCAGGCCATAGTTGTTGAATGACTGTAGAAAACAGATGAGACTTTAACATTTTATTCTGCTTATATATTATATTTTAATTTTTGTGTGAGACTGTAGAGGCTAAGATAAACCTCAGAGTTAAAAATAGTAAAGTTCTAACTTTCAGAATTACTGAAAAGTAAATTAGCTGTCAGGGGAAATAGTGAGCTTTATCTGTGACTGCAGTGGTTCCCCAAAGCCTGGATAACCAAGGACTGAAACTAGCCTAGGGTGCTGTGGGCTGTGCCCCCCCACCCCTTAAGAAGCACCAGCTAAAGGTTAGAGTCGATGAACTCTAAGATTTCTTCCAACCTTACAGTTTAAGAGATTATGAGCAAGTAAATGAGGAATGAGCCAAGGGACTTTGTCTACCTTGCTGGGTGTCAAATTGCTGTTTTCTTAACTAGTTCTGGAACGTATGTTTTGGTTTAAATGGAACATCTTTTCAGCCCTGGAAATAAATTTATGGTCCTCCATTTTCGTATGTAAATCTGATTGCCAGTTCCTTCAGTAAAATGCTGGAGGTTATTTGGTTGCAACCACTGCAGCAATTTCCTGGCAGTTTCACAACTCATTAAAATTCAACTTTTTAAATAAATGGTTAAGTCTGGTTAGTGGGCAGAAAAGGAAAGCTAATCCTTGAAACTGACAGGGAAGTTTATTTCTGAGGTAAGATGTGACACTCTTGGTTGGGTTGGAAAAATATCAATTTAGGAAAATATGCCTTGTTCTCCTTTGTTGCCATCTAATGGCTTCATTCACACTCCAGACCTGACAGCAGATGGAAGCAGTTAATTTGCACTTACGTAGACATGTACAGTAAACAGATGGCAAAAAACTGAATAAACACTGTTCTTCAGTATTGCTGGAATGTAATCTATATGTATGGTGTATCATCAAACCATTTAACTTCATGCAAGGTGTTCTTTTCTGAAATGGTGAATGATATTGATGAATTAGACCTAGATGTCCAAATTTTTAATAGGTATTCCACAGTATGTATACATACATTTAAAAAATTATATACATGCACTACTATACTAACATGTTTGCTATCAAACATGAAATAATATTAAATGATTAAATATTTGATTTATTTATTGTCACAAAAACATGTCCTGCCAAAATATATCTCATTATGATATTCTCTGGAAACAATGTAAAACTATGTTTCATTATCATGATTTTGTTGCCGAAAAAAGCAATGTAAGGATTTCTGTTACCGATCATTTTTATTACTGCCAATTTTCAACATTTGGAAACAATTTTCTAGTTAAAATGTTTCAAGTAAAGAATTTTAATTTTGACACATTTTGTTAAAAGTATGAAAGTGTCACTGGTAGAGTTTAGAAGAATTACTGTTTGGTATTTAAATGATGTTTGGTGTTAAATGATGACAATTTAATGGGCAAATTTTAAAACGGAGACATTTGCTTTATTGATAAAATATTAAAAAGTGAATACCGCAATGCTGGAACCATTTCAAAACATGTTTTCAAAAACTCATACCAGACATAGGGCAAATGTAAGCTTTGTTATTTTCTTATGTTTTCTTATATTTACATCATTAGTATTTGCAAATCCTGGTTTCTTTGCAAGTATTATTTTAAGCCACTTGTTCATTTTGTGCGAGTTAGCTTAATTACATCAGATGTACATAAGTGAGTTTAAGCAGGCACATGTAAAAGGGAATGTGCTGTGTCCTAACCATCTTTAGGCAGCATACTGCATGTAACAGGTGAACATCTGACACTGGAACTGAGTGGGGTTATCAGTGTTGCTTTGTATATTAAATAATAGTGGAGGTTGGTTTTCAATTTTATTTCTATGCTACAAATAGAAATAGAAATTATAAGATTTTTCTTTCTAATATTTTAATGGATTGTCTTCTCATTTTGGAAAATCACTGGTTGACAGGATAAAACCTGTATCAACTGCTCAGCTGACAGTTTGGGCTAGAGTATAAGTTCTTTGACAGCATGAGTAAAGTCTTAAATGGCTTTGTATCCCATGTGGTAACAGTTGGTAGTATTTATATTGTTACTTGTTTAGTGTTTTATAATTTTTTAAACTCTTCAAGCTTCAGTGTCATCCTTATCCTCAATAGGAATCCAGTGAAGTAGATATCATTCCCATTATCAGCTGAAGAAACTGAGGCTCCTTAGTTGTGACTTGCTCAAGGTTACATAAATGATAAGTGGCAGAACAGGGATTTAAAGGGCAAAGTCCTTTTTCACTAAAGTACATTTTTTCTCATAGCTAGTGCATTACATAAAGGAAGTATTCAAATATTTGCTAAGTGTAATCAGGAAAACAGTGGAACAAAAGGTATAAGTGATCTTCCCCCACTTAGTGTCAAAAAGCAGTTGAGAAAGAGATCCAGGATAAATAACTTAAGTTCTAAAATATCCCAACCTTTTCTTTTTCAATTGGTTAACATTAGTAGGTAATTGGATGGAATTGGAGAATTGATAAAGTGAATGGGAAATTGAAGAAAGGTGGTTTCAAGAATGTTTGGCAACCCAGTGTTAATCTTGAAGAAGCAAATGGAGAGTTACTGAATCCTAGTAGTTTTCTAAACTCAAGTGCTAGGGTTTGGAATTTCTTCAAATTTTATGCAATTATCTATTTGTTGCAATAGAAATTGGCATAAATGAATAGAAATTTAAATTATGCCATCTGTGCAAGGCAGTATTCAGAGACTGATGTTTATATAAATAAAATAAATGAAAACCCTTAGAAAAAAAAATTAAGCTACATTTCAAGCTGGATAGTGTGGCCAAAACTTCAACTTCTTAATTGGTAATAATGTCAGAAATCACAAAAGATGTATTTTACAATAGCAGGGAAAATGACAAACATTGAGAACATTCAAATCAAGAAAATAACGGGGGCACAGTGTGTGGTCCTCTCAAATTAAGGTACTCAGTACTTGGCTTCTGGGGGGGTTAAATATCTCTTTTCTACTAAATTGTAGCTGTCCTGCACAGTGATATCACAGTCCTGTCCTACCTTTCATACAGTAATTTCAGATTCTAAAAGAAGACCGAATTATTTTAGACTGGGAAAACTACAGAATAAAATAAAATAAAAATTTTAAATGGAAAATAATTCCATCAATTTAATGTATAAGAAGTGGTACATAAATGGATAGCATCTCTTAGTAATTTGCTTAAGTAAAAACAGTTGTAGTGTTTTAGGATTATTTAGGGTTACTTAGAATGTATAAATATTCTATGTAAGTAAGGAGTATGTCTAAATTATTTACCTGGCTTTGTGAATAATAAATAAGAAATCCACAGATGTAAGGACTGTGTAGTTAGGAAACTTGAAGGGATATTTTGGAACTTTCAGGTCAACTTAAATTTACAAGTAGGGAAGCTGAGGTTTGGGGAGGAAAACTAACATTTCTGAAGTAATACAAGAAGTCAGAACTTGGGTCTCTGTGACCCACTTCTTTTAATTATAAATTTCTTTTAATTATAAAAGTGTCACTCTTCTTTTAATTATAAATTTTTCTAAGTTTCTTGTGTTATTGTTTAAATAGGACTTGGCATTTGTTGTTCTATTATTCATTTATTTATTCACTCCTTCAATAACTAATTGCTTTCTAGTGCCAGTGTCCTAGTTAATGAATAAACAAAAAATCCTCTTCTCACAGTGGTTATGTGGAAAGAACAACCCTCACAGGCTGTTAGGAAAATTAAACGGGTTAGTATATATAAAATACAACCTATGAGGTTGAGTCTGTTATCATCATCCTGATTTTATAGATGAGGACATTGAAAGTACAGAGAGGGTAAGTAACTTGTTCAGGATCACACAGCCAGTAAGTGGCAGAGCTGGATCCAGTCCAGGTAGTCGAGCCTGCAGACTACATCCTTTACCTCTGGCCTGTATCAAAAGCCCTTGACAGAAAGGGTAAAAAGACTGGACTAGCCAGGACAACATAAACACCTGAATAGTGGGAAATCACCATTAGGGCTACTGGAGAACTTAGGTGACCCCTAAAAAGGGTCTTGGGCAACAATCTGGATCTGACTCATGAGAGCCAATTAATTTCCAGCTTTGTTTTTTAAAGGAAATAATGAATAAAGCAATGATTCTTGTAACCTTTAAACTCATATTTTAATTCTCTCTTCTCTAACTTTGCAAAGTCACTTTTTTTTTCCCATGAAAAGCATAATGCTTATTATCCCAAAAGATCATTGTGAGGCTCACATGATATAGATGAAAACCCTCTGCAAATTGCTTAAGCCTTTCCTGCATGGTTTCTAGGTATCTCCTCTCCGTGTTTTTGGCAATTGACCTGTATGTTTATTTCTCTAGCACTTTGTGAGAAGACAAAGTGTATGAAGAAATGTTGCATGGTATTTGGGAAGAATGCTTGGTTATAAATTCTAGTTCAACCATCTCTTTTAGGTCTCTTTTTTTGTCCCCCGAGACTGTATTATCTTTATGTTCTCTTGAACCTCTAAGATTTCTGAGTAATCTGTAAAATGTTTATAAAGTATGATGTGATAGGTAAATGTTAAGGTCCTATAGTTCTGTAATATTGATGGTGAAGGGTATAGAGTTGTTGAACAAATACGAATGGTAAGGATTTTTAGCACAATTGATCATGCTTCAGTGATATTGTTCCCCCTCCAATCAAAATAACAAATCAGCCTTTCCCTCACAGGGGAAGTTCATTTGGTGTTAGCCATCATGCTTATAAGTTGTGCCAACTAGGTGAACAAAAACCACACTGATGAGAAACATGGGGCCCATTTCTTCTAACTTGAATGCCCCTGACTCTTTTGGTACATTGGGAAAGTCATTTCATCTGTGATCTAAATTTTCTGCCTGGGTGGGGAAATTTCCCAGGCTTTTTCAAGCATGGTTAACTTGCTGGACCACATGATTTGGGTTCAAATAAATAACCACGTTATTTACATGTTTGTTTATTTTGTTGAATTCCCAGCGTCTTAAGGTCTGGGGCTGCATCAATACATATGTGCATGTGTGCCTAGCACCTAGCACCTAGCATGATGCCTGGGAAATATTATGTGACCAATAAGCTTTTGATAAATAAGTGAAAGAACTTAGAAAAATACAAAATAGGTTATATAAATCATGATTTTTTTCAGGAAGTGTAATCATAATCCTAGACAGGTCAGAGTTAGTCTCTAGCAACATCTGGACCATCCTTCATAGGTGTCCTCTTCTAGGGCTTTGTAGGCTATGTTTCTTATCCTTAGGAAACAGGAATATTTTTTAAAGTGATTAATTTCATGAAATGTGTATAACTATCTTCATTTGTAAATAACCAAGAAAATCCCACCCAAAGACCATTTTCACCTTTCATTTTTTAAAAATCCTATTTCATAAAAATTTTACTTATTTGCACTCCACTTAAGTACTATCTTATAGTTTTTTCCTCTTAATACATCATAGGTTATTTTTCTTTCTTTCTTTCTTTTTTTTTTTTTTTTTTGGCTGCATTGCACAGCTTGTGGGGTTTTAGTTCCCCAAACAGGGATCAAACCTGGGCCTATGGCTGTGAGAGCATGGAGTCCTAACCACTGGATCACCAGGGAATTCCCAGGTTTTCTTTTTTTCTATTGTTCTATACAGAGAGGTCAGCAAACTTTTTCTTAACAGGGTCAGATAGTAAATGTTTTAGGCTTTGTGAGCCTTATGGTCTCTGTGGGAGCTCCCCAGTCCTGCTGCTGTAGCACCAAAGCAGCCAGAGATAAGATATTCAATACTATAAACAAGTGGGTCTGGCTGTGTTCCAATAACACCATATTTATAAAAGGAAGCAGCCTTCTCTAGCCTCTTCTACTGTAATGAACATCTTCCTGTGTTTAGCCTTTTTTTTTCATTTATGTGTATTTGACAATTTCTACAAGTTAGCTCTGAAAAACTCTTAAAGCCTTGTCAGACTGCTTTCTAATAACAGCACTGGTTGGGGGGAGCAGTGGCCTACCCAGCTGGCCTGTCTGCATCATACGAGGTTGCCAATATAGAACAGTTTTTTTTTTTTTTTTTTGCGGTACGTGGGCCTCTCACTGTTGTGGCCTCTCCCGTTGCGGAGCACAGGCTCCGGACGCGCAGGCTCAGTGGCCATGGCTCACGGGCCCAGCCGCTCCGCGGCACGTGGGATCCTCCTGGACTGGGGCACGAACCCGTGTCGCCGGCATCGGCAGGCGGACTATCAACCACTGCGCCACCAGGGAAGCCCTCGAACAGTTTTTGATTATAAAAATAGTAGTTACAGATAGTTCAGCATAATAAATATAAACTTTATTAACCTTTTCACACAACATACCCTCCAGTGTTGCAGCCTGGTCATGTCCTAGGCCTTTATTTCTGTGTTCCTGTATCCTGAGTTGCGGCTTTAGCAGGGAAATGAGGAGTGGTGAGCCAAACTCATGCCAGTGGAGATATTCTTAGCCAGAAGTAGGGAGACTGGCTTCACAGTGTTATGAACCACCAAGGAAGAAGCAAAATGTACATATGAATAGCCCAAAGTAACTTATCTTGTGTAGCTTAGTGGCAGTGAATCCCAGGATTCAGACCTAGCTCTTTTGAATCCTAAGGCCATACATTTTTAACTCTATGCCTCAATATGATTTGAATTCAGAGTTAGATGCAGTAAGGTAGTTTTACCTTTAAGAGTAGTTTAGCCTACACATTCCTTTAAACTTGCAGTTTGCAAACTATAAGTCTGTTTTTGTAAATGAAGTTTTATTGGAACACAGTGTAGTTCATTCACTTATGCATTTCCTGTGTACCTTTCACACTGCAGTGGTAGAGTTGAGTGATGATGACAGAGGACTGATAACCTGCATTTACTGTTTGGCCCTTAAAAAGAAGTTTGCCACCCCCTCGGCATAGGTAAAGTAGCATCCATTATATTAGATTCAGTCCACAAACTACCTCCTGAGGGCCAAAACCAACCGTGTACTTTTTTTTTTTTTTTTTTTTTTCGGTACGCGGCCCTCTCACTGTTGTGGCCTCTCCCATTGCGGAGCACAGGCTCCGGAGCGGCCATGGCTCACAGGCCCAGCCGCTCCGCGGCATGTGGGATCTTCCTGGACTGGGGCACGAACCCGTGTCCCCTGCATCGGCAGGCGGACTCTCAACCACTGCGCCACCAGGGAAGCCCCCAACCGCGTACTTTTGTAAAGAAAAGCATTGAAACACAGCTGCTTGCCGTGCTGATTTGTTTGTGTTGCCTTTGACTGCTTTTGTGCTTCTGTTCCATTAAATTAAGTCAATGCCTGAAATTGTCTGTATCCAAGTCCCTTCATAAAGAAATTTAGCGTGCATTGTTTTCCTTTCTTCCTCCCATGCTCTCTGCTCTCATTCTGGATTATATATCCTTCCTCCATGAGGACATGTTATAACATGAGGGTTTTTAGGCTCTGGAGCCAAAGCATCTGAGTTCAGATACTAGATCTATCACTATATACAGTTGACCCTTGAACAACATGCGTTTGAACTACGCGGGTCCACTTCTACGCAGATTTTTTTTCCATAAATACGTACTTCAGTACTACATGAGCCGAGGCTGGTTGATTCCTTGGAAGCAGAGCCCAGGATGGGAATGGCTGACTATAAAGTAATATGTGGATTTTTGACTGTGGAGAGTCAGTGCCCCTGCGCTATTCAAAGGTCAACTGCAGTTATTTTTCAGTGTTAACATCAACATAAGACAACGGGCCATACTAGTGAAATAAAGTGGAGAGAATATTTAATAATCAGGTCACTTTAACTCCCTCATGATTAGAATATGCTAATAAATTGGGAGGTTAACAGAAGAAAAAATTTTAATTTTTTGGAAAATTTTCACCATATGTTCTTGTATTTTGCTGTAATATATCTTCTCTGAGTGGAAAAGTATAGTCTGACAAACTGAGCAGAATTTTGTTTCTGCCACTTCACAGCTCTGTTACCTTAGGTAGGGGCTGCTTACCCTCTCTGAGCTGAACCTCCACTTACTCACTGGTAAAATGGGATTATTGGTGCCTGTCTCCTCATAGGCTTAATGAGGTAACTTTTGTAAAATGCCTGGAATGGGGCAGATGCTCTAAAAATGTTAGTTTCTTTCCCTGCCTTTTGTTCCCCAGAGGTGTTTGTTGTGTAAATTTTGCTTGGTAATCAGTGATGCTAATCGTAGAAAAGTTTATTTCGCAAAGTTTAGTTCGCAAACTGAAACCTCTCAGTTTTTGTTTTGGTTGGCAGTGGCTGGTCCCTAGGATGAAACGAAAAAGGGGCATCTTTACTGTGAATGGGAGACAAGGAAACAGACCTGAGAGAGGAACACAGATTCACTTGTCTTTTCCTTTTCTTATTTGATTGCAGTATAAAGAAGAGGGTGGCAAGGTAACTAGTTACTGCCACGAAACCATGACTGGCTGGGTGCATGATGTGCTGGGCAGGAACTGGGCTTGTTTCACAGGAAAGAAGGAGGGAAATACCTCTGAGAATGTGAACGTGAACACAGCACACCTTGAGAATCTCCAGGAAAAGTGAGTTGTCGTAAATGAAAGATACATATAGTTTTTTATAATATGTATGTCTGTCTTAATTCTTGGAAAATTTAATTTGATTATATAAAATTTATTTGACTTAGAAAACATAAGCCATGTTATGTACAACTTTCCTGGAAAAATACATTGAGTGATAGAGAAGAAAGTAGTTTTTCAAAGTACTTCAAAAGTAATGGACCAATGATAGCTTTAAAGAATATTTATATAAAGGACCACAGAATTGCAGTGAGTTATACAGAAAAGTCATTTTATTATTGCCATGTAATAATATGTTGCATAATACTTGTAGATACCTATGTTTATGTTGCAACAAATATAGGTGATGCTAATTGAACATAAGTTTTTTTTTGTTGTTTTTTTTACAACTTTATTGGAGTATAATTGCTTCACAATGGTGTGTTAGTTTCTGCTTTATAACAAAGTGAATCAGTTATACATATACATCTGTTCCCATATCCCTTCCCTCTTGCGTCTCCCTCCCTCCCACCCTCCCTATCCCACGCCTCCAGGCGGTCACAAAGCACCTATCTGATCTCCCTGTGCTATGCGGCTGCTTCCCACTAGCTATCTACCTTACGTTTGGTAGTGTATATATGAACATAAGTTTTAAACAAGGAAATAAATAACTGAAATTAAAGTTCTTAGTATTTATGTAGCGTATTAGTTTCCTGGGGCTGCCCTAACAGAGTACCACCGACTGAATGGTTTAAGCAACAGAAACTTATTTTCTCACAATTCTGGAGGCTATAAGTCCAAGATAAGGTGTCAGCAGGTTTAGTTTCTTCTGAGGCCTCTGTCCCTGGCTTGCAGATGGCTGCTCACTGTTGTCCTACATGGTCATCCTGTCTGTGTCCTAATCTCCATTTCTTAAAAGTACACCAGTCATATTGGATTAGGGCCCACCCATACGGCCTCATGTAACCTTAATGTCCTCTTTAAAGGCCCTGTCTCTGAATACAGTCACATTCTGATGTACTGGAGGTTGGAACTTGAACACATGAATTTGAGGAGGACACAATTCAGTGTATAACTTTAAGTTTTTGTTGAGTTGGGTCCAGTTTAAGTAACTCTGAACCACACAAGAGATTTCAGACTTTTATTAGTTTGGAAGGGAAAGATAAATATTAGCAGTAGCAAATTTTCTGTTTTGTTTGGTTGTGAAATCCACTGAAAGTGTACATGAACAAATCATCCAAAGCCAGACCACACTGGCAGTGAATGACTCTGCAGCAGAGAAGGTGGGGGGACATGAGTTCAAAGAGGACACATTGCACTTGTCTGGGGAAGTGCTCCCCAAGATTTAGACTCATTCATCACCTCCATTTTGGACTTAGCTTTTTAATTGCTTTGTTTGGATTGATCCTTGAGCAACACATTTCCTATGAAGCTGTTCACTATTCACCCTACTAATTAGGACATACTGTGTACTATGTACTGTTCTGACATTTCAAACATTGCCTAATTTAGTGAAGAAGCTACTAACCGGAGTGCTCAGAATCTATGTTGCCTCACTTGTAAAGTAAGCATTTAGGACTAAATTACCATCAAGGTCTCTTTCAGCTCTTAATGATCTGATTTCAAGATAGACATTTACAATTTAAAATATATTCCTGTGTCTTAAGAAACAACAACTGTAACTGGCTTTTGTTGTGTTGTCAGAAATAGAATACAGGCAGCTTTATAATCTATTTCATAAAGGTACCTCTCTGGTTTCACATTTTTCAACAAATAGGAAAGGATTTTGATAAAAACATTAAAACATTATCAATGTGGTTGCACATTTTTCTTATTATTTTCAGTGCTTCCAGGTTTTTTGACTATATCAAAATACTCTCTGTGAACATCTAAATTAAAAGAGAAAGAAAAGTTCAAAGTATGCCTAACATGTTACTCAGGTTACGTATATCTTGCTTTGCATAATTGAATGTTAATGAAAGTCTTGGGTAGTGAGTCACACTTAAGTTACAGAATGTTATGTATGTATGTATGCATGTATGTATGTATGGCTGCGTTGGGTCTTTGTTACTGTGCTCTGGCTTTCTCTAGTTGTGGTGAGCGGGGGCTACTCTTTGTTGCGGTGCATGGGCTTCTCATTGCAGTGGCTTCTCTTGCTGCAGAGCACGGGCTCTAGGTGCACGGGCTTCAGTAGTTGTGGCTCATGGGCTTAGGGGCTCCACGGCCAGAATCTTTTTTAGTAGAAATAACATGGTGAATTCTGTTAATTCCTAGCACCTGGCACATACGTGTGATTACATGTTTAAGTTAAATGAATAATCAACTCCCTCAGTTTTTTTGCTTTGTAAACATGCTCTTTGTGTGTTAGACTTGTTTACATCTGTATCCAAGCATTTGGCATCAGGTAAACCAGTGTCTTTCAGATTTTAATGTTGCTGTGAATCATCTGGGGATCTTGTTAAAAAAAAAAAAATGTAGATTCTGATTCAGGTGGCCTGGGTTGGATACTTAGAGTCTGCATTTCTAGCAAGCTTCCAGGTGCTTCTGCTGATACTGGCTCAAGAACCAAATTTGAGTAACAAGGATATAAACCAAATGTCCCTATGGAACCATTTTTTTCCCATCATGTGGTTATAATGCTTGCCATGCTATATATATATTGTATACAGTTTTGCTGTCCTCCCCCCTGCCTTTTTTTTTATTATTACAAAGTTTAAAAGGTACATTGTAGAAATTGTAGAGGGTGAGGGAAAGGTGATGATCCTATGTCACCACTCACAGATAACCATGGTTGTATGTACTTATGGTATAAATATAAATGTACACTTTCACAAAAATTGATTAATTCTGTATAAACTTCTTTGATATTCTGCTTTTTGTTTAATATAGTGTGAAGTCTTCCATATCACTAAATAATCTTCCAGACATTTTTACTGAATAAACTATATAGCAAATGAAGTACCATTATTTATTTAATCCATCCCTTACCTTAGAATATTTGTCTATAATCTAGCACTAGTATAAAAATGTTTCACTGAACATCCTTATACATACATCTTAGTTCACTTGAACTTTTATTTTCATAGGACACATTCCAATTCTAGGCTATCGATACAGATATAGATGTAGAGATATGGACATTGACATATCCAGTTGCCTTCCTGAAAGATTATACCACTTTCCACTCAGGCCCACAGTATAAGAGTGCCTATTTTAACGGGATCTATTTACATCAGTAAAGAGTGTATCTGAAGCTGTCTTACTTTTGCTGGCAGGTATTCTAATAGGCTCTACAAATATAACCACAACTTTGTGAAAGCTATCAATGCCATTCAGAAGTCTTGGACTGCGACCGCATACATGGAATATGAGACTCTTACACTGAAAGAGATGATTAGGAGAGGTGGTGGCCACAGCCGGAGAATTCCAAGGTAATAAAGCACATGTCTTTATCACTAATAAAGATATTTGTATCAATTGATATCCTCCTCCCTGGGCTGTTCATCATTTTATTGGTCATCCTAACTTAGACTTTTTATGTTATCTTTTCTCTGACCATCTCCCTTTCCTATTCATACATACTCGGATGTTCTCCAAGCCCTATTTATGGGTTTTGCTTTCACAGCATCTTCCATTTCCTTTACTCTCTTTCCATTTTCTACACTTTGGCTTAGGGCTTTGTCATCTCTATCCTGTATAATGGATCAGCTTCCTGCCTTCTCTCTCTTTGGTTTCTACCCCTCCCTGTCCCCACTCTTAGCCATTCTATGAAATACTGCCTGTTACATCTTCTTACACCCAGCTATGATTGGGTTACTACCTATTGTCTAATGAATAAATTTAGCCTGGTAATCAAAGCCATCTAAATTTGCCCATAACTGTATTGACTACCTTGACCTGCTTTCAAATAATATGATAGAAAATTCCTGAAAACTTTCATCTACCTCCATTCATGACACTCCCTTTGCCTCAGATACCCCTGAACTTACCTATAGAAACTGTCAAATTTGCCACCTGTAAAAATATCAAAATCCTTTCTCTGTTTTTAGGTCCAGCAAAAAATATTCCATATTTATTGATATACCTCTTCTACCTTCAGCCAGAAGTGGCATTTCCCATCTTTAGTTTATATACCCCATGGTGTATTTCTTATGGAAAATTATATCGTTCTTTGAATTTATACAGTGAGGAATTTGGTAGATTTATTCCCTCAAAACTATAGCTGGGGGCCTCCCTGGTGGCGCAGTGGTTGAGAGTCCGCCTGCCGATGCAGGGGATACGGGTTCGTGCCCCGGTCTGGGGGGATCCCATATGCCGCGGAGCGGCTGGGCCCGTGAGCCATGGCCGCTGGGCCTGCGCGTCCGGAGCCTGTGCTCCGCAACGGGAGAGGCCACAACAGTGAGAGGCCCGCATACCGCAAAAAGAAAAAAAAAAAAAAAAAAAAAAAAAAAAACTATAGCTGGATTTAGCAGACTATGTAGTTTCTCTCACAGTTCTACCCATATCTGAAAAGAATCTTATACAGTGTTTCTCAAAGTGTATTCTGAGGAATGACTAGTCTGTGAGATGCTCTGGTTAGTCGAAATTGGGAATGGGAGCATATTGTATTCCTTCTCAGATTCACTAAAGTGAAAGAGCCATCTTGTATCTGTGTGAGACGAGAAGTTGAGACCTGTTCAGTAACAAGCCAAAGGAGAACCCGGAGGAGGTGGGGTCAGCACTGGAGCCTAGGGAGACTGGGACTCCTGTCTGGAAGACTGAGCCTCAGACCCAACTGCTTTGCCATGTGTCAGGTGCCATGTTTCTGAAGAACTCTTGTAGAAAAACATATTGTTTATGGACATCTGAGTCCAGAGCTCTCTGCAGATTCTTAAAAGAATCTGGACCCAAATGATTGAGAGCCAATAATGTATAGTGTGCCTGTGATGTTTGTAATTCTCACTTCTCCATCTCCCTAATTTCTCTTTCACTGTCTTCATTTTCACTCCACTGAGCTTTGTTGTCACATTGCTTTTGTTTTATCTGTGTGTGCACTGATGGGTAAACACTCTGCCTTATAGGATGTTAGGAAGAAGGAAGTTAACAATTGCCTGTTTTGTGCCAGATAGTCACCTAAATGTATCAGCAGCATGTTTAGTCTTAATGACATAGATGATGATGATGGTGGTGGTGATCATCATAATAGCTTAATAATTTAGTAAGGACTTATCAGAGACAAGGCCATGTTTTAAGTACTTGTTAATCATTATTACATTGAATTTTCATAACAATCCTTTGCAGTAGGCATGATTATACCCATCTTTTTTGTTGTTGTTGTTGTTTTGGGGTTTTTTGTTTGTTTTTGCGGTACGCGGGCCTCTCACTGTTGTGGCCTCTCCCGTTGCGGAGCAGAGGCTCCGGACGCGCAGGCTCAGCAGCCATGTCTCATGGGCCTAGCCACTCCGCGGCATGTGGGATCCTCCCGGACTGGGGCACAAACCCGTGTCCCCTTCATCGGCAGGCAGACTCTCAACCACTGCACCACCAGGGAAGCCCCTATTATACCCATCTTAATAAGAGGTGATCATAGTTTTGTGATGTTAAGGTCTTTGACGAATATTACACAGCTAGTAAGTGGTAAAGCCATTTGTGGCCATCTTTGTGTCTTACTTTCATCTGTTTGTGGAGCTAGTCTGCCTGCTTCTACTTAGATCTTTTATTTCCATGCCTTCACTTCTTTTACTGCTACCATCACCACCATCTCCAGAGTCAAACATCAGTAATTCCTCTATTTTCTCTAAATCCTTTGTAGGCCATCTTCAGTTTCTCACATCTGCTTTCTTGGTCAAAATGTATTAAAAGTAAGAGAATGCAGCTATTTAGGCATACTAAAATTAGCAATGGCAATATACGAAACCAACATTATTTCACCAGGGAAAATTACTAGATCCTGAAAAAGAAATGGGTAATTTATACAACTTAGTTATATAATTGACACATTGCATAATAGACACATTTTTGTATAATAGACACATTGAAACACTGATAGACAAGTGCTCTTTGGATCTGAATCTACATTCTAGCCAGCCAGGTGGTTGAAATCATGGAATCATCCTCAAAGGAAAGAATATATATTGACATCAAATGTCTGTTTCCATCCTAGGCCCAAACCTGCACCAATAACTGATGAAATACAGAAAAAGATTTTGCATTTGCCAGCATCCTGGGACTGGAGAAATGTTCATGGTACCAACTTTGTTACTCCTGTTCGAAACCAAGGTAAAAAAAAAGAAGTCCGATTTTTTTCCCATTAATTCATTCTGAAATATTTATTGAACATTTACTATGTGCCAGGCTCTCAGATTTTGGGGATACAGAGGTGAATAGGTTATGATCCACTTTAGTAAAGAAATGGAAAATATATAACTAATGAATACTCACTTCTTTTTCTGTCCATGACAGACTTTGGTAGTAGATAATCTCTCCAGCAGGGCTCAGCATTTCTTCAGTATCCTTCTCAGTGTGTTCCAGGTAGCTAATGAAATTAGAGTGATACGTAAACCAAACTCATTTGCCCTCCTAGTCACTTGTGTAGAAACAAAGAATTGCATGCAGCCAAAATTGGTCTTCCTTCTGCAAGTGGTTTGCTGGAATCCTTTTTTTTTTTTTAATTGAAGTATAATAGATTTACAATGTATTAGTTTCAGGTGTACAGCAAAGTGATTCAGTTTATATATATATATATTCCTTTTCAGATTCTTTTCCATTATAGTTTATTAAAAGACATTGAATATAGTTCCCTGTGCTATACAGTAGGTCCTTGTTGTTTATCTACTTTATATATAGTAGTGTGTATCTGTTAATCCCAAACTCCTAATTTATCCCTCCCCTTTCCCCTTTGGTAACCACAGTTTTTTTTCTATGTCTGTGAGTCTGTTTCTGTTTTGTAAATAAGTTCATTTGTATCATTTTTTAGATTCTACATGTAAGTGATATATGATATTTGTCTTTGATTTACTTTACTTAGTATGATAATCTCTAGGACCATCATGTTGCTGCAAATGGCAATATTTCATTTTTTTATGGCTGAGTAATATTCCATTGTGTATATATACCACATCTTCTTTATGCTGGAATCCTTCTTTACTACCTGTCTGCCCACTCTACCCCTTTTTCCTCCCCCATCATTTAGTTTTTAATTACTATAGGAGCCCAGAAAATGAATCCTTAAATTTTTTTCTGGTATAGTAGATTTTTTGAGCTGTGTAAAGACCTTTCAATTAACTTTACCCCAGGATGAGACATATAATGGTAAGTATTAACTCAGCTTCCTGAATGGTGGGCTGGAGGCAGAGCCCAGGTTTACCAAAATTATCACTGTAATTGCATTTTATCAGTTATTTTTGGAAATTGGATACAGGATGAGTAGGTTTAATAACTTTTCCTCTAATAGCACTTGAGAGCAAATTATCTTATCCTAAATTTTAACCAACAATGATTGGAGAATCATTTATATAATACTCAGGTTTATTACTTCTAAGCTCATTTTGAAGATAATTACAGTACACATGACTGCTTTGTTACTATAAAATGGGTGTAGTATTTACTGTCTGGAAACATTCTGATTAGTGTCTCCTGAGAGAGGATTATAAATTTATAACACCCAAAGATAAATTGTCCTTCCCCTTTCTTAAAATTCAATGCTAATCAGCCTCTCCTACTTCTCAACATTCACCACCAACCCTTCAGTTCATCCTCACTGAATTTTTGCAAAGTGTTCTGAATATACGGAGCTTTGAGCAGGTCTTACAGCAGCAGTGTTCCTGTCCTTCATCTGACACCAGAGGTCTCATCTCTTTGTCTTTCCTTTGTACCAATTATTCTGGGACTCTTTGGCTCTAGAGAAAGTGTGGGTCCTGAAATCCATCCCTACCTTTTCTGGAGACAGCTTCCTTGGAAAGGAGGGATTGGAAATGAGAGAAATTTGAAGGTAATTGAGAAATGAATGGAAAGTTGATTAAAGGTTTGATATTAAGAGAGGATTAAAATTTATTCTGTAATCAAACAGGTTTCCTATCCTTATTGGAGAGGATGAAGTAAATACTGCATGTCAAGTGTTGGTTATTGAGGGCTTGGCACATGGTTGTTTCCACTGTGTTGCAGTGTTTATAGAGTAATATGTTAGGAATTTTTTTTGGCTGTGTTGGGTCTTTGCTGCTGTGCGTGGACTTTCTTTAGTTGTGACGAGCGGGGGCTACTCTTCGTTGCAATGTGCGGGCTTTTCATTGCGGTGGCTTGTCTTGTTGTGAAGCACCGGCTCTAGGCACGTGGGCTTCAGTAGTTGCAGCACACAGGCTCAGTAGTTGCAGCACGCAGGCCCTAGAGCATGCGGGCTCAGTAGTTGTGGTACACGGGCTTAGTTGCTCTGCACATGTGGGATCTTCCCGGACCAGGGATTGAACCCGTATCCCCTTCTTAACCACCGTGCCACCAGGGAAGTCCAGGAATTTTTGTTTAATGGCTGAGGATATAAAGACCAATATGACATGGTCCTCATCCTAGAAACTACAGTTTAGCAAGACCTGCAAGCAAAACATTAAAATACAATATGATAACTGCTTTAACAGGGCATTTTAAAAATTCTTTAGGAAAAGGTTGAAAGAAATAATTAGTTCCACTCACTTCACAAAATATATGATTGACTACTGATGAGATAATAATTCAGGGGAAGGAAATTAGACTCTCTAAAGCTAGATCCTTTGACAATGGTTTTCCTGTGGCTTGGTAAAAGGTATTGTCATCTCTAATATTCCATATTCTTTGAGTGTTATAAATATGGTTTGTACAGACATGGGCAATTTAAAAACAGAGGGCTTTGACAGATTAATTGCTTTTAAATTGATCCCTCATCTGTAGTATCTTGTTAGGTGTCTGAGAAAATAATGTACTTAGTTGTTCCTCTTTTGATTTCTTTTTGGTTTTCTGTACTTTAGGTTGGGAAAAAATTATTTTCTATTCCTACTAACTGGGCTACTTGGAAATTTCCACTAACTTAAATACACCAGTGTTCTATATAACCTAGAATTCAAATTACCCACAGTTAAGGGAATTCACAACTTTTCTCTATTCGGAGAGCAAATCAAGATTAATGAAAAAAAAATATGGCGCGGCGGGGGGGGGTGCAAATTCTTACCTTTACACGTGTTAACATCTCCAAGCACTAGCCATGTAGCCAGGATTTACTTTGATGTGTGAGAGGGAAGAGAGCTAGGAAGTTGCAAGAGATGGACTTTCTTTGTTCTTCTCCCAGCTGTGCTGTCTTTATTTATTATTGCATCTTCAAGAGAGAAGGGGAGTGTCTTTCAGGTCACATTAATTAGGAAATGCAGAGGGTTTTCCTAACTTTAAAATCTAGTTCATTTAAGTCTTGTTCTAACTACTGTTTATATTAAAGCTGGAAGGCAGGGGCCTTAAACTGCTCCACCCTATTCCTTTTACACACAAATAAAAAGAAATGCCAGAAAGGTCAAGTGACTTGCCCAGGGTCACACAGCTGAGTGACAGGGTGGGAGGGAAGGGAAAAAAAGAATCCTGGCTCTTTACTCCCATTTCAGTGTTCTCTCCACTGTTAGAAGTTACAGCTGAATATAGTTAAACCATCTGACAATCACATATCTATTTGAGATTGTGGAAATATGATTACTGTAGAGCTCTGTCTGGATCATCTCCCCTTCTTCTTCTTTATTGCCCTGTAGTCTTCTTAAGAGAAAATGGTCCTTTTATTTATTTTTATTGTTTATTTATTTACTTGTTTGTTTATTGAAGTATAGTTGATTTACAGGACCTAGACTCTGGCCCTGACTTCTGAAGAGGCATTAATTACCTTGGCAGCTGACCTTTTGGGAACATCAAGGGCTTGAGGAAGGTTATCTCCTTTCCTCATTCCTGTGATTTCTCTGTTAGCAGAACACATTCTGAGCCCTTGAATGTACATGTGGCCTGTCCCTCCCACGATGCTGGCTGGTCAGATGATGAGGGTTTAATAGTTAATACCAAGAGAGATTATTTCTGTGGCTGCCCTGGGCCAAGAATGCTAAATGGCCAAATTGGGGCCATTTCTAGACTCTTGTGATGTTATTTATTAAAAGATCCTGATGTCTCAAGAAAAGAACACTGGCCTTGGCCATTTACTGTCACTCATCTAGTTCTTTGACATTCTGTCATTTGAAAGAGGAGTCCTAAGGATAGTATTATTTGGATGGTTTTGAAAACAAAATATGCATGTTAATTTCATTCTATCTAGTAACTAGAAGACAGGGAAAGGAAATTTGAAAATTCTTTAAAGTAGATACTGATCTATAAATGGAAAAAGACAGTACTCTGCATTAGGAGACATTTAGATGCTAGCACCTGCCACCCTTTAGTTTTGTGACTTTGGACAGGTCAGTGCTTCTTTTTGAATCTCAGTGTATGTATTATTGAGTAGGTTGTACACTAGATGAATCCCAAGGCCCCTTTCCAAATGTTTCTCTTCTAATCTTCATAATTTAGGTGATCCCTCAGTGGCAAAAGCAGTATGGATAATCTGAGATGTTTATGGGGAGAATTTGGGGGACCATCAGAATGGTAGCAGTTACAGGGTGATAGGGCTGTAATGGACTAAAAGTAAATATTAACTGTTTCCATTGAAATAACCTTCTCTCCTGGATATAAATATGTATCCACTTATTCATAATTTGACTTTTCTTTCTACAAAGATGCACTGAGTTCCTTCATTGCATCAGGCATCAAGGTGAAGAAAACAGATTTCCTGTAAACACTCAAAGAAATTCACAATTTAGTTTGAGGAAAATGGTATTAAGTAATTCAAGTAGGCTTAAGAATGTTGGAGGCTGAGCATAGAGTATCCTGGCTTTCCTTTGTACTCAGGGAGGGACATGAATGAATGGTTACCTGGAGAAGAGAAAAACAGTGCCCCTCATATTTTTAATGGACAGTGTTCTTCTTAATACTTTTCGGAGGAAGACATTCACTAACTAAATTCAGACTTATTAAAGAGAACAAAGGCAGCATTCTCTTTATGTAGAATGAATGTTTTGAATTGTAATATTGTCTGTTCGTTCATCTTACTTTACGTGCACAAGGGAATGCTTACCATTCAAGTAATTTGGTAACTAATTAATATTAGTAACTTGAATAACATGTCAACTTCATTTAATACCAGTGTCTCAGGTTTGGTACAAGCATATCTCCATGTAGAATTTGTATCAGTGGCAGAGGTGAAAGAGGCTGTATCATAATGGGGATATTAAGCTATGCTCATTTCTTTCTAGAATTGCAACAAGTGGAAATCCCAGTTTTGTTACATACATTCCATATTTTATTCTGTGTATTTATTTCTTCTACTCACACATATTGAAGAAACAGATAAAAATATTTTTATATAAATTACCTCATAATACAATATTTTTTCTTCTCTTGAAGCAGCAACTATATTCCTAGCATATGCTTCTTAAGTAAATTTATTTTGTCTTGCCAGAGCATTTACATATTAAATAAAGCTGCTTTCTTTTCCCTTCTCCCCTACCTCCATACAGCTACTTTTCAATTTATTTTCCATTTCACTACCTCCAACTGCTTTATATCTTTACTTCCTTATTGGCCACTTTAAATACCATATCCATCATTATAATTCCTCTCTTACCTCCTTGGACTTTGTTGTATTTTGCCTCCTTGACCCTGGTTGAATCCAACTCTCTACTATAATACACCCATACCTGAGCCATTATTAGGGTTAATTCCACCCAACAAGGGCTTTAGAAAATGCCTCTCTGGAGATATTTAAAAGCTTAGCTTATATGTATCCCTCCATTATTTTCTCTCAAGTTAATGGCTCAGAATGTTGCAAATGTAAATCATTTCTGCATTATTAAGAATACTGCCAAATGGAAGCAACCTAAGTGTCCATCAACAGATTAATGGATAAAGAAGATGTGGCACATATATACAGTGGAATATTACTCAGCCATAAAAAGAAACGAAATTGAGTTATTTGTAGTGAGGTGGATGGACCTAGAGACTGTCATACAAAGTGAAGTAAGTCAGAAAGAGAAAAATAAATACTGTATGCTAACGCATATATATGGAATATAAAAAAATAGGTTCTGAAGAACCCAGGGGCAGGACAGGAATAAAGATGCAGATGTAGAGAATGGACTTGAGGACACAGGGAGGGGGAAGGGTAAGCTGGGACGAAGTGAGAGAGTGGCATGGACATATATACACTACCAAACGTAAAATAGATAGCTAGTGGGAAGCAGCCACATAGCACAGGGAGATCAGCTGGGTGCTTTGTGACCACCTAGAGGGGTGGGATAGGGAGGGTGGGAGGGAGACGCAAGAGGAAGGAGATACGGGGATATATGTATATGTATAGCTGATTCACTTTGTTATAGAGCAGAAACTAACACACCATTGTAAAGCAATTATATGCCAATAAAGATGTTAAAAAAAAAAGAATATTGTCACATGCTTTGCAGAAGTTAGGAGGTTTTTTTCTCCTAAAGTATTTTCAAGAAAAGCCCCGTATAGTAATGTTTGCCTTTTGGTGAAAAAACTAAAATCTTAATGTTTGCATGTAACCTCAGTAGCATTCTTTGACTGAATCTTCTATATTGTGCTGATCCTTATGAACAAAAACTGCAGCACTCAATATAAATATATTAATGTATGTCATGCATTTAAGGTTTCTATGATTCTTTTTGAGTGCGTCAAAGGTCTCTTGGGTTATATATCCTTCTTTTCTATCACCAGGGTCTTGTGGAAGCTGCTACTCGTTTGCTTCTATAGGGATGATGGAAGCAAGAATCCGTATACTAACCAACAATACCCAGACCCCAATCTTGAGTCCTCAGGAGGTTGTGTCTTGCAGCCAGTATGCTCAAGGTATGTGTTGTATTTCAGGCACTGTTTACCTGTGTGTAGTTTGCCATTGTTGGCAAAGCTGTAAGGATGGGATAGTACAGAGATCATAATGTCTTCTGTCAGAAAACCTGGGTGCGATTCATAGAAAGATAGACAACATGAAAAGGCAGAAGGCTATGTACCAGATGAAGGAACAAGATAAAACCCCAGAAAAATAACTAAATGAAGTGGAGATAGGCAACCTTCCAGAAAAGGATTCAGAATAATCAGGGTGAAGATGATCCAGGACCTCGGAAAAAGAATAGAGACAAAGATCGAGAAGATACAAGAAATGTTTAAAAAACACGTAGAAGAATTAAAGAACAAACAAACAGAGATGAACAATACAATAACTGAAATGAAAACTACACTAGAAGGAATCAATAGCAGAATAACTGAGGCAGAAGAGCTGATAAGTGACCTGGAAAACAGAATGGTGGAATTCACTGCTGTGGAACAGAACAAAGAAAAAAGAATGAAAAGAAATGAAGACAGCCGAAGAGACCGTGGGGACAACATTAAATGCAACAACATTCGCATTACAGGGGTCCCAGAAGAAGAAGAGAGAGAGAAAGGACCTGAGAAAATATTTGAAGAGATTATAGTCGAAAACTTCCCTAACATGGGAAAGGAAACAGCCACCCAAGTCCAGGAAGCACAGAGAGTCCCATACAGGAGAAACCCAAGGAGAAACACACTGAGACACATAGTAATCAAACTGGCAAAAACTAAACACAAAGAAAAATTATTGAAAGCAGCAAGGGAAAAATGACAAATAACATACAAGGGAACCCCCATAAGGTTAACAGCTGATTTCTCAGCAGAAACTCTACAAGCCAGAAGGGAGTGTCATGATATACTTAAAGTGATGAAAGGGAAGAACCTACAACCAAGATTACTCTACCCGGCAAGGATCTCATTCAGACTCGATGGAGAAATCAAAAGCTTTACAGACAAGAGAAGCTAAGAGAATTCAGCACCACCAAACCAGCTCTACAACAAACGCTAAAGGAACTTCTCTAAGTAGGAAACACAAGCAAAGATAAGGACCTACAAAAACAAACCCAAAACAATTAAGAAAATGGTCATAGGAACATACATACTGATAATTACCTTAAACGTGAATGGATTAAATGCTCCAACCAAAAGACACAGGCTTGCTGAATGGATACAAAAATAAGACCTAGGGCCTCCCTGGTGGCGCAGTGGTTGGGAGTCCGCCTGCGGATGCAGGGGATACGGGTTCGTGCCCCGGTCTGGGAGGATCCCATATGCCGCGGAGCGGCTGGGCCCGTGAGCCATGGCCGCTGGGCCTGCGCGTCTGGAGCCTGTGCTCCGCAACGGGAGAGGCCACGACAGTGAGAGGCCCGCATACCGCAAAAAGAAAAAAAAAAAAAAAAAAATAAGACCTATATGTATTCTGTCTACAAGTGACCCACTTCAGACCTAGGGACACATACAGACTGAAAGTGAGGGGATGGAAAAAGATATTCCATACAAATGGAAATCAAAAGAAAGCTGGAGTAGCAACACTCATATCAGATAAAATAGACTTTAAAATAAAGAATGTTACAAGAGACAAGGAAGGACACTACATAATGATCAAGGGAGCAATCCAAGAAGAAGATATAACAATTATAAATATATATGCACCCAAGATAGGAGCACCACAATACATAGGCAACTGCTAACAGCTATAAAAGAGGATATTGACAGTAACACAATAATAGTGGGGGACTTTTAACACCTCACTTACACCAATGGACAGATCATCCAAACAGAAAATTAATAAGGAAACAGAAGCTTTAAATGACACAATAGACCAGATAGATTTAATTGATATTTATAGGACATTCCATCCAAAAACAGCAGATTACACTTTCTTCTCAAGTGCGCATGGAACATTCTCCAGGATAGATCACATCTTGGGTCACAAATCAAGCCTCAGTAAATTTAAGAAAATTGAAATCGTATCATGCATCTTTTCTGATCACAATGCTATGAGATTAGAAATGAATTACAGCAAACACGTGGAGGCTAAACAATACACTACTAAATAACAAAGAGTTCACTGAAGAAGTCAAAGAGGAAATCAAAACCTACCTAGAGACAAATGAGAATGAAGCAACTATCCAAAACCTATGGGATGCAGCAAAAGCAGTTCTAAGAGGGAAGTTTATAGCTATACAAGCCTACCTCAAGAAACAAGAAAAGGGGCTTCCCTGGTGGCGCAGTGGTTGAGAGTCTGCCTGCCGATGCAGGGGACACGGGTTCGTGCCCCAGTCCGGGAAGATCCCACATGCCACGGAGCAGCTGGGCCCATGGGCCATGGCCGTTGAGCCTGCGCGTCCGGAGCCTGTGCTCCGCCATGGGAGAGGCCACAACAGTGAGAGGCCCACATACCGCAAAAAAAAAAAAGAAAAGAAAAAAGAAACAAGAAAAATCTCAAATAAACAATCTTACCTTACACCTAAAAGAACTAGAGAAAGAAGAATGAACAAAACCCAAAGTTAGCAGAAGGAAAGAAATCATAGAGATCAGAGCAGAAATAAATGAAATAGAAACAAAGAAAACAATAGCAAAGTTCAATAAAACTAAAAGCTGGTTCTTTGAGAAGATAAACCATATTGATAAACCATTAGCCAGGCTCGTCAAGAAAAAGAGGGAGAGGACTCAAATCAATAAAATTAGAAATGAAAAAGGGGAAGTTGCAACAGACACCGCAGAAATACTAAGCATCCTAAGCGACTACTACAAGCAACTCTATGCCAATAAAATGGACAACCTGGAAGAAATGGACAAATTCTTAGAAAGGTATAACCTTCCAAGACTGAACCAGGAAGAAATAGAAAATATGAACAGACCAATCACAAGTAATGAAATTGAAACTGTGATTAAAAATCTTCCAACAAACAAACTCCAGGGCCAGATGGCTTCACAGGTGAATTCTATCAAACATTTAGAGAAGAGCAAACACCTATCCTTCTCAAACTCTTCCAAAATATTGCAGAGGAAGGAACACTCTCAAACTTATTCTATGAGGCCACCATCACTCTGACACCAGAACCAGACAGATGCTACAATGAAAGAAAATTACAGACCAATATCACTGATGAATATAGATGCAAAAATCCTCAACAAAATACTAGCAAACAGAATCCAACAACATTAAAAGGATCATACACTATGATCAACTGGGATTTATCCCAGGGATGCAAGAATTCTTCAGTATACACAAATCAACCAATGTGATACACTATATTAAAAAACTGAAGAATAAAAACCATATGATCATCTCAATAGATTCAGAAAAAGCTTTTGAAAAAATTCAATACCCATTTATGATCAAAACTCTCCAGAAATTGGGCATAGAGGGAACCTACCTCAACATAATAAAGGCCATATATGACAAACCCACAGCAAACATCATTCTCAATGGTGAAAAACTGAAAGCATTTCCTCTAAGATCAGGAAGAAGACAAGGATGTGCACTCTCACCACTATTATTCAACATAGTTTTGGAAGTCCTAGCACAGCAATCTGAGAAGGAAAAGAAATAAAAGGAATACATATCGGGAAAGAAGAAGTAAAACTGTTAGTGTTTGCAGAAGACATGATACTATACATACAGAATCCTAAAGATGCCACCAGAAAACTACTAGCTAATCACTGAATTTGGTAAAGTTGCAGGATACAAAACTAATGCACAGAAATCTCTTGCATTCCTGTATACTAATGATGAAAAATCTGAAAGAGAAATTAAGGAAACACTCCCATTTACCATTGCAACAAAAAGAGTAAAATACCTAGGAATAAACCTACCTAGGGAGAGAAAAGACCTGTAAGCAGCAAACTATAAGACACTGATGAAAGAAATTAAAGATGATACCAACAGATGGAGAGAGATACCATGTTCTTGTATTGGAAGAATCAATATTGTAAAAATGACTATACTACCCAAAGCAATCTACAGATTCAATGCAATCCCTATCAAATTCCCAATGGCATTTTTCACAGAACTATAACAAAAAACCTTAAAATTTGTATGGAGACACAAAAGACCCTGAATACCCAAAGTAGTCTTGAGGGAAAAAAGCAGAGCTGGAGGAATCAGGCTCCCTGACTTCAGACTATACTACAAAGCTACAGTAATTAAGACAATATGGTACTGCCACAAAAACAGAAATATAGATCAATGGAACAAGATAGAAAGCCCAGAGATAAACCCACGCACTTATGGTCAACTAACCTATGACAAAGGAGGCAAGGATATACAATGGAGAAAATACAGTATCTTCAATAAGTGGTGCTGGGAAAAGTGGACAGCTACATGTAAAAGAATGAAATTAGAACACTCCCTAACACCATACACAAAAATAAACTCAAAATGGATTAGAGACCTAAATGTAAGACTGGACACTATAAAACTCTTAGAGGAAAACATAGGAAGAACACTCTTACATAAACCACAGCAGGATCTGTTTTGATCCACCTCCTAGAGTAATACAAATAAAAACAAAAATAAACAAATGGGACCTGATGAAACTTAAAAGCTTTTGCACAGCAAAGGAAACCATAAACAAGACGAAAATATAATCCTCAGAGTGGGAGAAGATATTTGCAAATGAATCAACAGACAAAGGATTAATCTCCAATATATATAAACAGCTCATGCAGCTCAATATTAAAAAACTAAATAACCCAGTCAAAAAAATGGGCAGAAGACCTAAATAGACATTTCTCCAAAGAAGGCATACAGATGGCCAAGAGGCACATGAAAAGCTGCTCAACATCACTAATTATCAGAGAAATGCAAATCAAAACTACAATGAGGTATCACCTCACACCCATTAGAATGGCCATTATCAGAAAATCTACAAACAAATGCTGGAGAGGGTGTGGAGAAAAGGGAACCCTCTTGCACTGTTGGTGGGAATTTAAATTGATACAGCCACTATGGAGAACAGTATGGAGGTTCCTTAAAAAAGTAAAATTAGAACTACCATATGATCCAGCAGTCCCACTACTGGGCATATACCCAGAGAAAACCATAATTCAAAAAGATACATGCACCCCAATGTTCTTTGCAGCAGTATTTACAATAGCCAGGTCATGGAAGCAACCAAAATGCCCACTGACACATGAATGGATAAAGAAGATGTGGTACATATATACAATGGAATATTACTCAGACATAAAAAGGAACAAAATTGGGTCATTTGTTGAGACGTGGGTGTATCTAGAGACTATCATACAGAGTGAAGTAAGTCAGAAAGAGAAAAGCAAATATTGTATATTAATGCATATATTTGGAACCTAGAAAAGTGGTATAGATGAATTGGTTTGCAGGGCAGAAATTGAGACACAGATGTAGAGAACAAACATATGGACACCAAGGGGGGAAAGTGGTGGGGGAGGTGGGGGTGGTGGTGTGATGAATTGGGCAATTGGGATTGGCATGTATACACTGATGTGTATAAAACTGATGACTAATAAGAACCTGCTGTATACAAAAATAAATAAAATTCAAAAATTCAGAAAAAAAAGAACAAACCTGGGTGCAAGTTCTGGTCCTATCACTTATTATCGAGTGGTTTCTCATGGAATTCACTGCACCATCCAGCAAGATGTCAATAATTGCTATATTTTGAGTAAGCACTGGCTCTTAGGAGCCTCTTACATGCATTATCCAACAGTGCTCAAACCCTGAAAGAGTAGCTGTTATCCTATTTATAGACAAGGAACAGACATGAAGTTGTTCTATAGTATTTTGAAGGCCACTCAGCTTCTAAGCATGAATTTCAGTCCCAAATAAGGTCTAATTCTGAAACCTAATTCTTATTAAAATCATACGAAACTGGTTTCTCTCCAGAAGGATTTAAAAATTGTGTACGTAGGCTTCTAGAACAGGCTATACGTAAAGTGTGTAGAAATCCCGGCTGCCATTGATTCAGGGAGAAACATTCTCATTTTAAAGTTTTCTGCTGTCAACCCCAGGTTTGGCTACTAGAGACTTTCTCAGTTCACCAGTGAAACTGCTGGTGAATGATTGTCAGTGAGCCTTTCCTTCTTTCTGAAATACTTATTAAACTCTGACATTGTGACTTTTGGGCCCTGGGGACTCTGAAGTATCAAGAGAGTCCTTACAGGTTTCCCTGGTGACGCAGTGGTTGGGAGTCTGCCTGCCGATGCAGGGGACACGGGTTCGTGCCCCAGTCCGGGAAGATCCCACATGCCATGGAGCGGCTGGGCCTGTGAGCCATGGCTGCTGAGCCTGCGCGTCCAGAGCCTGTGCTCCACAACGGGAGGGGCCACAACAGTGAAAGGCCCACGTACCGCAAAAAATAAATAAATAAATAAATAAAAGAGAGTCCTTACCCTCATGAAGCTTACAGTTAAGTGAGGAAAATAGAAATTAAATAATTATAAGAACAATGAAGAAAAAGGGTTCTGGATGTGTATACAGGCATACCTCATTTTATTGTGCTTCTCAGATACAGCATGGGTTTTTTTTTGTTTGTTTGTTTGTTTGTTTTACAAATTGAAGGTTCGTGGCAACCCTGCATCGAGCAAGTCTGTCAGTGCCATTTTTGCAACAGGATTTGCTCACTTCATGTCTCTTTATCACATTTTGGTAATTCTTGAAATATTTCCAACCCTCTGCCAGCAAAAAGATTATA
The DNA here is from genome assembly GCF_964165515.1 of Mesoplodon bidens. Taxonomy (NCBI): domain Eukaryota; kingdom Metazoa; phylum Chordata; class Mammalia; order Artiodactyla; family Ziphiidae; genus Mesoplodon; species Mesoplodon bidens. The sequence goes on along the minus strand of NC_138164.1, from coordinate 73,858,692 downwards.
ACTCATTGAATGCTCTGGTGATGGTTAGCAGGGTTTTTTTTAGCAATAAAGCATTTTAAAATTAAGGTGTGTGTACTGTTTTTTAGACAAAATGCACACTTAATAGACTACAGTAGACTGTAAACATAACTTTTATATGCACTAGGAAACCAAAACATTTGTGTGACTTTATTGTGATATTTGCTTTATTTTGGTAGTCTGGAACTGAACCTGCAGAGTCTCTGAGATATGCTTGTAATAGGGCCAGGACTGGAGGAAGGATATGGGGACCTAATTTAGACTTTTCTGCAAGAGGTGGTCAGAGAAGACTTCATTGAGGAAGTGTCTGGCTATTTAATAATGACAATAATAGCGAACTTCTATTGCTTTTACATGAAGTAATTTATTTAATCCTACAAGGAAGGTGCTATTGCTATCTATATTTTACAGATAAGTAAACAGAGGTGCAGAGAAATTATCAATTCTTAACCCAGTTTTGGATTGAGCCTATATAGTCAGGCTTTGGAGCCTCCCACTTAACCACGAAGCTACCTTCCATATCAGGTGCCGAATAAATGTCTGTCAAATAGATGGCTGATGGATGGATGAATGAAGTGGTATTTAAGCTAAGAAACAACTTCTAGGGGTGACATAAAGAATAATTAATGGCATAGAAAAGAAAAAAATATGAAATGGGACAGTTTCTTTTGTACCCCTTTCTAATAGAGGGTAATAATAACTCTGTGTGTTCTTCATCCTCAGGCTGTGAAGGTGGCTTCCCATATCTCATCGCGGGAAAGTATGCCCAAGATTTTGGGCTGGTGGAAGAGGCCTGCTTCCCCTACACAGGCACAGATTCTCCATGCAAACTCAAAGAGGACTGTTTCCATTACTACTCCTCCGACTACCACTATGTGGGAGGTTTCTACGGGGGCTGCAATGAAGCCCTGATGAGGCTTGAGCTGGTCCATCATGGGCCCGTGGCAGCTGCCTTTGAAGTCTATGATGACTTCTTCCACTACCACAAGGGGATCTACCACCACACTGGTCTGAGAGACCCTTTCAACCCCTTTGAGCTGACCAATCATGCTATCCTGCTGGTGGGCTATGGCACTGACTTGGCCTCTGGACTGGATTACTGGATTGTTAAAAACAGCTGGGGCCCTGGCTGGGGTGAGGATGGTTACTTCCGGATCCGCAGAGGAACCGATGAGTGTTCAATTGAAAGCATAGCACTGGCGGCCACACCAATTCCTAAATTGTAGGGTGTACCTCCCAGCGTTTCATACTGACCACCATCAGTCATGAAAGGAAACTGACTTATTCACAGACTAGAGACTTTTACCATATTGCTACTGCAATGTCAAAAGCTTACAAATAGATTCCTATGAAGATTTGTGCCTTTAAAATTAAAACTGCCCTTGATGGTAATATACTTTCCCATTGAACACCAGCCTGCTTTTCCCTAAGTATTCAGTGAAATGAGGTTTTTATGGATGATGGTGAACTATGAAGTAATGGATTTTGCTAATCATTTGTGATTCAAACAGATGCTGTATTTTTAAAAGTCTATGTGAATGCACAGGCTTACTTTTAACTTGTATAAATCATGAGAAAATATGGCAATGATTATTAAATTTAAAAATTTTTTGTAAATATTCAGGTGATATGTATTTTGAAATTTATGTATGTGCTTAAGAGAATTTTTAATCTTGACTCCTTCAGTTGTATTTACTTCTCTCACTTATGTAAATACTTTAAAAAGGAAAATCAGGGTATTTCAACTAAAAACAACAAAATTATGAACATTTACAATAAGGGGTATACTCAGTTAATGTCTAGTGAACCCTGAAATTATCTCCTGGATATTTGATGAGACAGAGATTATAAAGAAAAGATACAGGAGTTTTGATAAGAGTCTGGTTATTGGTTAAACCTTCTTATGGTGTATCTTGCATTTGGAAGTATTGGTTAGCCTTCATTGGCTGAGCAGTAATAGCCTAATTAGTGGAATATTAGCAGTTTATATTTGGTCAGATCTTTGGGATCTCCAAGGGATATTTCACAGTGATATGAAATCTCCACACTGTGTAAACAGATAGGATCCATTAGAAATAATAGATCTGGCAAAATTAGGCAAATTAGAGCTCTAAACCATAAACAAGAACTATAAGGCTTTTAGAGCGAAAGGGACCCTGGAGATGGTTCAATGTAACTTCCTCTTAACCAGAAAAAGACACTGAGGCTTATACAGAAGGCAAGTGGCTCATCCAAGGTCACACAGCTGGTAAATAATGAGTCTAGATTAGAACCTAGGTTTTCTAAATCTGGTTCTCCTTGAGTGACTTAGACACTGAATCTCTGTGCTTTCCACCAGAGTATCCAAAATCACCGGGGATACTAGATGCACAGTTGGAAATTTCACATTGACATGTTAAGTCTCAGTTTTGTCTTAAGCCTCATGTACTTTTTGTATTGCAGTTCACTACAATGACATTTTTAATCTTCTTAAATTGAAGGGTTATTCCAGGGGTTTGCCTCGTATTTAAAGTGTGGCTTCTTGGGCCTCCTGGTACATGGCCACATACCTTTGACCTTTTTACCACATGATGACAAAGAAGCAGACACTCTGAATGGCAGGCATAGCCAGAGTCATTATGTGGAAGGCCTCCAAGGAGGTATATTTTCCTTGTTACTGTTACTGGTGGAATGTAATAATTATAAACCTAATTTATGCTTAGCCTTGTTGCTACATGAAAGTGTAAATAGACTTTGAAATCAAGCAGGAATTTATTTTTCACTAAAATTTATAAAGATATACTACCTGTCAGCTTAATAGCTAAGATTTTCTTCAACCCATTAAGTGTGAGCTCATCCTCTGGTTTTTACTTGGACAGCAGTCAGTTGACACATGTGAGAGCAAGTCCTGAAGGTGAAGAGCACCCATGCTTTTGCACCATTTCATGGGGGCCCTGGCTGAGCTCTGAAAGAAAATCGTTGCTCATATCATTCTTTAAATAATCTAGGAAATATTGAAGGACTAAATGATTGTTGTGAACTTAACTGGCAATGGGAAGCAGGTCTCACAAGCATGATTAGTTGAGGACAAGCAATGGCTTGAAAAGGCCCTAAGTTTTCAGAGGTGCATGCAGGATTGCCCAGAGAGCTCAAGTTACACTGCCCTTCAACTTGCATTTTCTGCTGTGGGAGGTCTGCTTTTCCTATTGCTCTACAAGAGAAAGATCACCATTTCATCCACAGTGGTGGAATTCATTCAAGACATTGACTGAATCATGGTTCCATCATGGTTCCTTAAGCCATGTAATTAAACTGTTAAGCTATACAAAAAGCAAGTTTCATTATCTGAAACTTGTTTGTATTGGTGCTAACAGAACATATCATCAAGGTCTGTTGAGCAAATGAGCTCTGGAAAAAAATGGGTTGGGAACTCTGGCTAACCGCCTCAAACACATGCCCAGAAAAGCTACAGTAGTGATGTGTGTGGATGACACCACTGGCCACAAAGCAAAAAGTAAGTTTAGCTGGGCCATCTAGCACAAGCATGGTCCTGACCCTGGTGCCTTAGTGCCTGGGTAAGATTTCTTGCTCTGCCACACGAGCCATGAGAACTTGGGTAGTTTACATAACCTACCAGTGCTTCCGTTTCCTCATCTGTAAACTGGGGATAATGGGATAAATATCTATCACTGTCTGAACTCTCCCTAAACTCTTGCTATTATAATAAAGGAACCAAAAGGGTTTACACTTTTGAATGACATTTATTTGGTTTAAGGTCAGGCCTTACCCCATCCCAAGTGGGTAAACTAATGTAAATTCAGACAATGAAGTTTCCCTGGCCATTCAAACTTGCTCACTGAACTCTGACTTCTAAACACCTCAGGAACTGAATAGATTTGGATAGTAAGGGATATGTGTATCTATTTCACAGAGCTCTGAGGGTTAAACGCCTTCATATATGGAAAGTAGGTACACTAGTGCTTGGAACGTAGTAAGGAGTATATAAATATTAGTTACTGTTCAAGTCAACTTTTTCCCAATTCAAATTGTAATCTTTTGCTATGAGGAAGCAGCTCGGATGTATTCTATTAATAAACAAGCTCTACTGTGAGAGGGTACAGGAGGGGCTTTGGAAATTTTTTTTAAAGGGAGAAAAAACCAACAGAGGAACATGGCGCAAAGAAACCCACGGAGAAAAATCTTCGAAAACGTTATGAATTAGGGAGATGATTTTGATTTTCTGGTACAGAGGTTTTTACAACCCACACCACATCATTGCCTCTGCTGCTGCCTGTGTGGAAAGAATAAGTGTGAGAGGCGATCAGGTTTAGACTGCTACAGCAGAGATGAGAATCAAGACCCAGCTGAGAGCAAGTAACTTTGAAGCAAAAAAAGACTAAAGGTTAAGCTAAGGTGGTAACAATTTGATTTTCCTAATCAGGATTTTCCTATCAGGATAAGCATAGCAGATTTACATAACAATAGAGCTGGAAGGTCATCTAGTCCACCTCTGTCATTAAAATAAAAATGGGTTCAGCGAGGTGAAATAACATGCGTGGGGTTCCGGCTAATAAAGATAAATCTAGACCCAGTGTGTCAAGAACTTTCTACTGTACCTGCTGCCTCCCAATTAAGAAAAATGGAGAAAGAAATATAAATGTTATGAGACAACCTGACCTCGTACTGTAAAATCATTTCTAAGATCCTTTCCAGTTCTCAGAAATCCTATTCTGAACTCTTGGTGGCAAGTGCTCTGGTTTCGGAGGTTTAATCTAACAGTTTTCCTCTAAATATAGTGATGTTAATATTTATATTTCTTAACTGTAATAAAGATTTATTTTGGGCCTAAAGTTAATAGAGACTTCCTGACCAAGACAGGAGAGCTTTAGACATAACAAATTCTTCAGCTCTGATGGGAAGTGCATGGACTGGAAATTGTACGTTGGTTGTGCATTAGTTAGCCATTAGGCCTTAATTTCATTAGCTATAAAATACTGACTTCATTGAATTGTAGTTCTGATTGAAAGTGGATTTGCCTAAAATCGCCTGGACTGTAAAATAATTGAATCCTCAGCAGACATTAGGGCTGCCCTGCACAATGTCCTTTTGATGACAGCAAACCAAAATTGCAGGAGATAAACTAGCCCTTGGACAGAACATGCAACACATGCCTTTGTTGGTGTCTTCATTTCTCCTTTCAGAAGTCCATTTATCAAGATCCCTTTTCCCCACATGCCTTTGAAGAGCTAGGAGAAGTAAGAAATTTAACCTCTCCTCCTCCGATTTTGAGGATGTGAGGTTGATACACTTTGATTTTGAACTTTTGGTCCTAAAAGGCAATTTATAGAATTGAAATTCAATTCTATAGGTAGTTAAATAAGGAAAGACTGTGATAAACTGCAAACCCCCCAAGTTGAGGGGAAAAAAGCAGACTTGTTTCTTCCTCTAATTCAAAAGGCCTAAAGAGACTGAAATCCTAGCAAATCAACTGAAAAGAAATAACTTGCAGAAATAGCCTTCCCCTGGGGAAATGAGGGAAATGCCAGGAAGCTAAGGCTGTGCATTAAAGTAATGATTGAGATGATTTGTTTTTTTCTTGTATTATTTTCTGCAGCTTCAAAAGTATTGAATAGTTTCAAGTGAAGTATAAGATAAATGATAGAAAATGAGTACTTTTAGTATCAGATTTTTATACCCCCCATTCTCTCATTTTTGGGGTTTCTGGAGAGCTAAAAGAAAAGCCTGTTTTCCCTGTAGATAACTATTCCTATGCCCTCATAAGAAATGCACAGTATTCCCAAGAGACAGAATCCCAGTTCTGCAGACTAAAATTCAGTGGAGTAAAAAGGATGGGTCTATGGAGAGAAAGTAAATAAAATAGCACTGAAGATATCATGAACTCAGATATTTTTGATCCTCCAGTGTTTGTTATTTAGACCTTAGTCCAGTTATTAAACATAGATCTCTAGTCTTCAGGGTTCACTTGTTAAAAGGTGATGCCAAGGGCAGCATGGCCAAAGCCAGGGCTGGAGACACGGACACGACTAGAGTGGGGTGCCCGTGTTGGGAGGCGAGTGGTGGCCGAGGTCTGTCTATGGATTTTGAGCATCTGAGGGTGACCTCTGAATTTAAGCATTCCTTGCTGCTCCCTCACCCTTAAGGAAAAAAAAAAAGTTTCAAAGAAGCCATGAGTGTTTATATATTACCTGCCTTGTAAAACAAAGGTTTACAATGGTAAAGGCGCAGTACAAAATAATTTAGAAATAAGTGAGCAAACTGAAGCAAAAAGAAGAAAAAGGTAAAAAATAGGATGTGGCCATGAATAAAGTCTGCACAGAGTCTAGCACATTACCTGATACATGAAGACCATGCTTCAACAGTGGGTCTGAACCAGAAGTGATTTTTGTCCCAAATGTCTACAAACATTGCCAGACATCTGCAATGCTTGTAGACATTTGGGTTGTCACACTGGGGGAGGAGACACACTCCACAATGAAGAATTATCCAGCGCCAAATGTCAACAGTGCCAAGGTGGAGAAAGTCTGCACTACGACATGCCAACTCCTTTATGCCTTCTTCCCCACCACCAAACAAATGTGATGGACTTTGGAGGAGGGAGAGAATTCTGAGAGTATCTCGGAAGCTTCCAGAACTTGAGCTGAACTTTGAAGAATCAAGAGGAGTAGTAAAAGGCAGGGAAGACCCAGGGAGTGGGGGCACATTGAGGTTGTGAGACAAGATAAGAGTACTGCCCCTCAGTTTCAAGACAACAGGCTGAGCCCATTCTGTAGTAGCCCCACCCAACAGGAACCCAGTGGTAAGTTCCAATAGGAACTTATTAAATATATAGTCTTAACTTACAATAAGAATGGGGCTCATTGATGGATCAGAAATTGGATGAATTCTTATTTTAAAAAAGGAGGAGGGCAGCAAATGGGAAGGTAGGATCATAATTGGAGGCCCACATGTGTGAGAAAATTCTGCCATAGAAGATGAACACACCATCTCAACCCACCAAACATTTGATCAAGATAAGGATAAAAAGAAGAGAGGTTGTAGCATTTTTGCTTACAAAGAGCATTTACTTGGGATTTGAACCCAGGTCTCTACGTTGTAGAACCACAGCTCTTAATTACTCTATTCTTCCTCCCTCAAGATGTCCTTCCTGTGTTTCTCCTTGTGGTGTGTTCATTTTTCAGGTCCTGGTCCGTTTTATTCTTGTCATTTTGTAGGTAAATATTATACTTGCTCAAGCCCTGAGAGATGCCTTCATCTTAAACCATGATGAATAAATGAAGGGTGGTCTCAGAGATAGAGGTTAAGTCAGGAGAGGAACAGTGAGAAAGGAATGACATAACTCTATCTTAAACATGTTGCATTTCAGCTGACCACTGCAAAAGCAGGGAAAGCTTTTGTTTCAACAAGTATCTCACCAGAAATGTGATAGCTATTCTCAGGAAGGATTTGGCAAACCTAATATTTAGCAGATTTGCAACAATAACTCTAAGCTCAAATGGAAGATATTTTCTGGCAGTGCATCCAGCCCTCCAAGGGAGAGTGGATTCTTTTACTTGGAGTGATATGGCAAGGAAGGTATTAAGGACAGTAACTTCTTTCCAATATAAAATTAATTAATTAATTAATTAAAGAAGAAAGATGACTGAGGTCTTCTCTGCTGTATTCCATGTGTACCTCGGTATGTTGGTAGAAAAGGTATCAATGCAGGATGGGTTCACAGAACACATCTGGGTTCACAGAAAGTTTCAAGTTAATCTGGGCACTCAAGGATTTCTTTCTATATATTTGAACTGTCTGCCTGTTGGGATTTTAAAGTTTGGGATAATAAAAAAGAAATTAAAAAAGAAATGGCTCCTGCAATTTTTGCATAATTTTTTACTGAATTCAGCTCAGAGTCCTTCAGCATGAAGAGTACTGGCTTTGGCAATCATCCAGAAAACACCTCTTAGGAGGAGCCTCTCTGTTTTTGTTTTGTAGCAACTTTGCACAATTAATGACAGCATTATTTACAGTTATAAGAAGTTGGAAACAACCTAGTGGTCCAAGAAATAGGAAATATGTCATTTATAGTACACAAGCTTGACAATATATTATACAGTATTAAAAAGAACTGTGCCTCCAATACAACAACATTAAGAAATGTTTATAATACATAGAAAAATGATACCGTGTTCTGTTACATAAAAAGCAAATGGACATGTAAGCACCTTCAAAGGGCAGGAGGATTATGAATGGATAAAGTTATTTCCTTTATTGGTTTTGTTATAACAGCTATGTTATAAATAACAGAAGATGTAATCAAAATTTGCATGGCCAAGAAGCCCTCATCACATAAATATGCTCAAGTCTCTCTCCCCTCATAAAAAGCCACCAACTTTTCATCCTACAGCAAATATCACATTATCTTTTCCTTCTTTCAACAGCTAAGCTTCTTTAAGGAGGCTTTTTTTTTACCTTCTCTCTTTGTGTTTTCTCCTTAATGTCATGAAATCTGCCTTCCACCAGGTCACTTCACTGAAGTTGTTCACATCAAGGTAAGCAAAAAAACACCTTGTTACTAACAGCAGTTTTCAGTCTTGTTCTCAGCATTTGATATTTGGTCATGCCTTCCTTAACCTTGCACCTCTCAGCTTTCAGATCTCTATTTCTTTGCAGTTCCCTTTTCAGACTCCTGGTCCTCCACCCATTCCCTAATTTTACTATTCCTCCAGCTTCTATACAATCCTCTTTCCCCATCACTATATATTATCTCAAGTTGAGCTTTTTCACAGTCAGTATATATTATCTATGTGCTGGTGAATCCCAAATCTAGCCTCCATCTCCAGAGCTCATGTATTAGTTATCTAATTGTGGCATAACACAATACCCAAAGACCCAGTGGTTTAAACTAACACACATTTGTTATAATTGCTGTGGCTCTGGAATTCAGGTGCAGTTTCACTGGATTCTGTGCTTCATGGGCCTCTCACAAGGCTGCAATCAAGGTGTCAGCCTATGGTCTTCAGTCTCATCTGAAGGTTCACCTGGGGAAAGCTCACCCAGAAATTGTAGGCAGTATTCAGTTCCTTGCAGATTATTGGATTAAAGCCCTCAGTTTCTTGCTGGCTGCTGACCAGAGGCTACCCTCAGTGCCTTGCCATATGGGCCTCTCCAATATGATAGCTTGTTCATCTAAGTGTGCAAGCTATGATGGCAATCGAGAGAGTGTACTAACAAGATTCAAAATCTTTGTAACCTAATCATGGAAGAGACATTCCATGAGATATCCTCAATGTTCCCACATTCTATTGGTCAGAAGCAAATTACTCAAGAACAGAGTATTACAGAAAGCCTGAAGACCAAGAGATGGAGATCACTGGGGCCATGATAATGATGCCTACCATAACTTTAAACCAGATATCTCCCTTCCTACTTGTACCTAGATTTACAAGTCCCATTAGCCAGTGCAAAATGCACAAATCTGAGTACATCATCTTTGTCCCATCCCTGAAGCAAGCTCATTTCCATTCTTTTAGTTATTGGCACCCTCATTCACCCAGTTTCTGAAATCAGAAACCTAGGTACTTCATTGATTTATTCCTCTTCCTCACCCACGATGTTCAATTAGTCGTGACCTCCTACCAATTCTAATTTCTAAATACCTGTTAAATCTGTCTCTCCACACATCTTCCTTAAACTATTCTGCCTTAAACTATCATGATCTGTAAATTGTGTCACTGGTATATCCTCCTAACATACCTTTCTACTTCCAGCCTTGCTTTCTCCAATCCTCACCACAGCAAAGTTGACAATGTCACATCTCTGTTTAAAATCTTTAATGGCTTCCCATAGCTCAGGAATATTTCAAGGTGGACAGGCTAGTAACATAAAAATGGACATTCAATAAACCTGTGGTTTTCATAATGCAGACTACAGAAATTTAAACTCAGCAAAATCTTCTAGGCTGGTAGGGATACACAGAAGTTGAGTGACAAATATTATGAGGAAAATAGTTTTCTATTTGAAACTCCTAAGTAGGATGCAAGTGGTTTAGTGTGGTATATCAAATATGGGAGATGAAAGGTCAAAACAGTTGTATCTGTCTGTAGTAACTGCCATCAATTTTTCTTTAAAATGTTATCTTTTTGGAAGCCAGAATTCCTTGAAGATATTTTCTATCAAATAACAAAGTTCAACCATATAACTTTCCAGGTATTTTCATTTATTAAAAATTTCATAACAGTTCTCAGAAACTCAGACCTATTTATTCCAACATTTTAATCTCTCAGAGTCTTTGCTAGCTCACAGGATGACAATATAAGAACAGGAAAATTTTCCTGTACAGTCTTGGCAAAGGCAAGGACCTGCACATACAAGATCAGAAGTCTAATTCCTCCCCAGACCATATTCGATTACAGTTGCTTGGAATTCAGCAATATTGCTGTCTGCTTTTAGTAAACCTCCCTATTTTTCTACTCTGGCCATGCAGCTGGGATGACTAAGAGTGAAAATGGCACTTCCTGATCAGTTATAACATGACTGGTTGTTAAATATTTTCCTAATTGTTGTCCCCAGGAGACACTGATGCCAGTTCTGGAATGTTTATCTTGGAGTTGTCTATGCAGAAGCAGACCTGATGTGCCAGCTATAAACTGGAGGCCAAACACCTGTGCTTATTTTAATCTGTGCTGTCCCTATCCTCGAGACATAACTCACAGGATTCCCTAAAATACTCCTCAACCTTAAATTCAGTTAAACTGCATCAATTTCCCAGGCCTGGGAAACAGTTGATACTTGTATTCCTGACAGCCCCATTCAAAAATGAGATAAGAAAAATAACATTTTCATAGAGAAATATAGGAAAGAACTATACAAACCCCGAAGACTTGGTTTGGCAGAAATATTTTCCCATGCAAAAATGAGTAGTGTTTCTGGCACTTGCTGTAGTACTTTGTAGCTGGCAGCTGAATTATCTTGGTCTCTGCTCAAAACTCTGGTCTCAAAAGCTGATCTTCAACTCTCCTGTGTTAAAAAGGATTTAAAACACTTAATGACCATTTACATGTCAAAACTGAAACATTATGTTGACCTAATTATGAGTCACTGTGCCTGTCCAAGTGGCCATAATAATAGACACAATAATTACCTTTTGAATGGAAGTATACTGTTTATATTGTTCTTCAAATAATCTCTGAGATAGATAGGAAAAGTTTTAACAGTCCATTTTACAGATATAAAACTGAAGTTCTGTGAGACCAAAAGCCTGGCTCACAGTATTTGTAAGAACCAGTACTTGAGCCCATAGCTTTAGACTTAAGCCTACTCTCTATCTTGCCACATTCTTTTCAATGTTTATTTTCTGCAACGCAACGTATCGGGCATTAAGTTAGTAATTCTTCCTTTAACTGTACCTGACAGAAAATTATACACCAGCCTTAGTCAATAATGACTCAGAGAATTATTTATGCTTTCCTTAGCATTAGTACTTTTACGCTATTTTTGAAGGTAATTATCTTACCTGTGACTGATGTATTATTATAAAGCAAGTGTGGGCTTGGTTGTCTACAAACGTGCCCATAAATAAATATGTCCTGTTGCCAAAATTAGGATCACCCATGTTCTTTTTTCCTAGAAAATTTATTTTAACCAGGATTCCCTGCCTCTGTAAATTAACCATCCTCTAACCCATATCTCATATCATTTAATGCTTTGGGACCTCCAAATGGGATGTTTGTTATGAGACAAGGACATAGCCTGTCTCCCCTACATTAAAAGCCAATAGAAGAGGAGACTTCCGGGGAAGATGGCGGAAGAGTAAGATGCGGAGATCACCTTCCTCCCCACAGATACACCAGAAATACAGCTACACGTGGAACAACTATGACAGAACACCTACTGAATGCTGGCAGAAGACCTCACACCTCCCAAAAGGCAAGAAACTCCCCACGTACCTGGGTAGGGCAAAGCGGAGAAATTCCCGCACAGAGGATCGGTGCCAACCGGCACTCACCAGCCTGAGGCTTGTCTGCTCCCCCGCCGGGGCGGGCGGCGCTGGGAGCTGAGGCTCGGGCTTCAGTCAGAGCGCAGGGAGAGGATTGGGGCTGGCAGCGTGAACACAGCCTGAAGGGGTTAATGCGCCACAGCTAGCCGGGAGGGAGTCCGGGAAAACTCTGGAGCTGCCGAAGAGGCAAGAGACTTTTTCTTCCATCTTTGTTTCCTGGTGCGTGAGGAGAGGGGATTAAGAGTGCAGCTTAAAGGAGCTCCAGAGACGGGCGCGAGATGCAGCTAAAAGCGCGGACCCGAGACGAACGTGAGATGCTGGGGCTGCTGCCGCCGCCACGAGGCCTGTGTGCGAGTGCAGGTCACTGTCCACGCCCCCCTTCCAGGGAGCCTGTGCAGCCCATCACTGCCGGGGTCCCGGGATCCAGGGACGGCTTCCCTGGGAGAACGCACGGCGCGCCTCGGGCTGGTGCAACGTCACGCCGGCCTCTGCCGCTGCAGGCTCGCCCCGCACACCGTGCCCCTCCCTCCCCCCAGCCTGATTGAGCCAGAGTCCCCGAAGCGGCTGCTCCTTTAACCATGTCCTGTCTGAGCGAAGAACAGACGCCCTCCGGCGACCTACACACAGAGGCGGGGCCAAATCCAAAGCTGAGACCTGGGAGCTGTGAGAACAAAGAACAGAAAGAGAAATCTCTCCCAGCAGCCTCAGAAACAGCGGATTAAAGCTCCACAATCAACTTGATGTACCCTGCATCTGTGGAATACATGAATAGACAACGAATCATCCCAAATTGAGGAGCCAGGAGTCAGTGCTGTGCCTCTGAGGTGGGAGAGCCAACTTCAGGACACTGGTCCACAAGAGACCTCCCAGCTCCACATAATATCAAACGGCGAAAATCTTCCAGAGATCTCCATCTCAACACCAGCACCCAGCTTCACTCAACGACAAGCAAGCGACAATGCTGGACACCCTATGCCAAACAACTAGCAAGACAGGAACGCAATGCCACCCATTAGCAGAGAGGCTGCCTAAAATCATAAAAAGTCCACAGACACCCCAAAACACACCACCAGACGTGGACCTGCCCACCAGAAACACAAGATCCAGCCTCATCCACCAGAACACAGGCACTAGTCCCCTCCACCAGGAAGCCTACACCACTCACTGAACCAACCTTAGGCACTGGGGACAGACACCAAAAACAACAGGAACTACGAACCTGCAGTCTGCAAAAAGGAGACCCCAAACACAGTAACATAAGCAAAATGAGAAGACAAAAAAACACACAGCAGGAGAAGGAGCAAGATAAAAACCCACCAGACCTAACAAATGAAGAGGAAATAGGCAGTCTACCTGAAAAAGAATTCAGAATAATGATAGTAAAGATGATCCAAAATCTTGAAAATAGAATAGACAAAATGCAAGAAACAGTTAACAAGGACCTAGAAGAACTAAAGATGCATCAAGCAACAATTAAAAACACAATAAATGAAATGAAAAATGCTCTAGATGGGATCAATAGCAGAATAACTGAGGCAGAAGAATGGATAAGTGATGTGGAAGATAAAATAGTGGAAATAACTACTGCAGAGCAGAAGAAAGAAAAAAGAATGAAAAGAACTGAGGACAGTCTCAGAGACCTCTGGGACAACATAAAATGCACCAACATTCGAATTATAGGGGTTCCAGAAGAAGAGAAAAAGAAAGGGACTGAGAAAATATTTGAAGAGATTATAGTTGAAAACTTCCCTAATATAGGAAAGGAAATAGTCAGTCAAGTCCAGGAGGCACAGAGAGTCCCATACAGGATAAATCCAGGAGAAATACGCCAAGACACATATTAATCAAACTGTCAAAAATTAAATACAAAGAAAACATATTAAAAGCAGCAAGGGAAAAACAACAAATAACACACAAGGGAATCCCCATCAGGTTAACAGCTGATCTTTCAGCAGAAACTCTGCAAGCCAGAAGGGACTGGCTGGACATATTTAAACTGATGAAGGAGAAAAACCTACAACCAAGATTACTCTACCCAGCAAGGATCTCATTCAGATTTGATGGAGAAATTAAAACGTTTACAGACAAGCAAAAGCTGAGAGAGTTCAGCAGCACCAAACTAGCTTTACAACAAATGCTAAAGGAACTTCTCTAGGCAAGAAGCACAACAGAAGGAAAAGACCTACAATAACGAACCCAAAACAATTAAGAAAATGGGAATAGGAACATACATATCGATAATTACCTTAAATGTAAATGGACTAAATGCTCCCACCAAAAGACACAGATTGGCTGAATGGATACAAAAACAAGACCCATATATATGCTGTCTACAAGAGACCCACTTCAGACCTAGGGACACATACAGACTGAAGGTAAGGGGATGGAAAAAGATATTCCATGCAAATGGAAACCAAAAGAAAGCTGGAGTAGCAATTCTCATATCAGACAAAATAGACTCTAAAATAAAGACTACTAGAAGAGACAAAGAAGGACACTACATAATGATCACGGGATCGATCCAAGAAGAAGATATAACAATTGTAAATATTTATGCACCCAACATAGAAGCACCTCAATACATAAGGCAAATACTAACAGCCATAAAAGGGGAAATCGACAGTAACACATACATAGTAGGGGACTTTAACACCCCACTTTCACCAATGGACAGATCATCCAAAATGAAAATAAATAAGGAAACACAAGCTTTAAATGATACATTAAACAATATGGACTTAATTGATATTTATAGGACATTCCATCCAAAAACAACAGAATACACATTTCTCTCAAGTGCTCATGGAACATTCTCCAGGATAGATCATATCTTGGGTCACAAATCAAGCCTTGGTAAACTTAAGAAAATTGAAATTGTATCAAATATCTTTTCCAACCACAATGCTTTGAGACTAGATATCAATTACAGGTAAAGATCTGTAAAAAATGCAAACACATGGAGGCTAAACAATACACTACTTAATAACGAAGTGATCACTGAAGAAATCAAAGAGGAAATTTAAAAATACCTAGAAACAAATGACAATGGAGACACGACGACCCAAAACCTATGGGATGCAGCAAAAGCAGTTCTAAGAGGGAAGTTTATAGCAATACAATCCCACCTTAAGAAATAGGAAACATCTCGAATAAACAACCTAACCTTGCACCTAAAGCAATTAGAGAAAGAAGAACAAAAACACCCCAAAGTTAGCAGAAGGAAAGAAATCATAAAAATCAGATCAGAAATAAATGAAAAAGAAATGAAGGAAATGATAGCAAAGATCAATAAAACTAAAAGCTGGTTCTTTGAGAAGATAAACAAAATTGATAAACCACTAGCCAGACTCATCAAGAAAAAAAGGGAAAAGACTCAAAACAATAGAATTAGAAATGAAAAAGGAGAAGTAACAACTGACACTGCAGAAATACAAAAGGTCATGAGAGATTACTACAAGCAACTCTACGCCAATAAAATGGACAACCTGGAAGAAATGGACAAATTCTTAGAAATGCACAACCTGCCAAGACTGAATCAGGAAGAAATAGAAAATATGAACAGACCAATCACAAGCACTGAAATTGAAACTGTGATAAAAAATCTTCCAAAAAACAAAAGCCCAGGACCAGATGGCTTCACAGGCCCATTCTATCAAGCATTTAGAGAAGAGCTAACACCTATCCTTCTGAAACTCTTCCAAAATATAGCGGAGGGAGGAACACTCCCAAACTCATTCTACGAGGCCACCATCACCTTGATACCAAAACCAGGCAAGGATGTCACAAAGAAAGAAAACTACAGGCGAATATCACTGATGAACATAGATGCAAAAATCCTCAACAAAATACTAGCAAACAGAATCCAACAGCTCATTAAAAGGATCATACACCATGATCAAGTGAGGTTTATTCCAGGAATGCAAGGATTCTTCAATATACACAAATCAATCAACGTGATACACCATATTAAAAAATTGAAGGAGAAAAACCATATGATCATCTCAATAGATGCAGAGAAAGCTTTCGACAAAATTCAACACCCATTTATGATAAAAACCCTGCAGAAAGTAGGCATAGAGGGAACTTTCCTCAACATAATAAAGGCCATATATGACAAACCCACAGCCAACATCGTCCTCAATGGTGAAAAACTGAAACCATTTCCACTAAGATCAGGAACAAGACAAGGTTGCCCACTCTCACCACTCCTATTCAACATAGTTTTGGTAGTTTTAGCCACAGCAATCAGAGAAGAAAAGGAAATAAAAGGAATCCAAATTGGAAAAGAAGTAAAGCTGTCACTGTTTGCAGATGACATGATACTATACCTAGAGAATCCTAAAGATGCTACCAGAAAACTACTAGAGCTAATCAATGAATTTGGTAAAGTTGCAGGATACAAAATTAATGCACAGAAATCTCTGGCATTCCTATATACTAGTGATGAAAAATCTGAAAGTGAAATCAAGAAAACATTCCCATTTACCATTGCAACAAAAAGAATAAAATACCTAGGAGTAATACCTACCTAAGGATCAAAAGACCTCTATGCACAAAACTATAAGACACTGATAAAAGAAATTAAAGATGATACCAACAGATGGAGAGATATACCATGTTCTTGGATTAGAAAATCAACATTGTGAAAATGACTCTACTACCCAAAGCAATCTACAGATTCAATGCAATCCCTATCAAACTACCACTGGCATTTTTCACAGAATTAGAACAAAAATCTTTAAAATTTGTGTGGAAACACAAAAGACCCCGAATAGCCAAAGCAATCTTGAGAACGAAAAATGGAGCTGGAGGAATCAGGCTCCCTGACTTCAGACTGTACTACAAAGCTACAGTAATCAAGACAGTGTGGTCCTGGCACAAAAACAGAAAGATAGATCAATGGAACAGGATAGAAAGCCCAGAGATAAACCCACGCACATATGGTCACCTCATCTTTGATAAAGGAGGCAGAAATGTACAGTGGAGAAAGGACAGTCTCTTCAATAAGTGGTGCTGGGAAAACTGGACAGGGGCATGTAAAACTATGAGATTAGATCCCTCCCTAACAGGATACATAAAAATAAGCTCAAAATGGATTAAAGACCTAAATGTAAGGCCAGACACTATCAAACTCTTAGAGGAAAACATAGGCAGAACACTCTATGACATAAATCACAGCAAGATCCTTTTGGACCCACCTCCTAGAGAAATGGAAATAAAAATAAACACATGGGACCTAATGAAATTTAAAAGCTTTTGCACAGCAAAGGAAACCATAAACAAGACCAAAAGACAACCCTTAGAATGGGAGAAAATATTTGCAAATGAAGCAACTGACAAAGGTTTAATCTCCAAAATTTATAAGCAGCTCATGCAGCTCAATAACAAATAAAACAAACAACCCAATCCAAAATGGGCAGAAGACCTAAATAGACATTTCTCCACAGAACATATACAGACTGCCAACAAACACATGAAAGGATGCTCAACATCTTTAATCATTAGAGAAATGCAAATCAAAACTACAATGAGATATCATCTCACACCAGTCAGAATGGCCATCATCAAAAACTCTAGAAACAATAAATGCTGGAGAGGGTGTGGAAAAAAGGGAACACTCTTGCACTGCTGGTGGGAATGTGAATTGGTACAGCCACTATAGAGAACAGTATGGAGGTTCCTTAAAAAACTACAAATAGAACTACCATATGACCCAGCAATCCCACTACTGGGCATATACCCTGAGAAAACCATAATTCAAAAAGAGTCATGTACCAAAATGTTCATAGCAGCCCTATTTACAATAGCCCGGAGATGGAAACAACCTAAGTGTCCATCGTCGGATGAACGGATAAAGAAGATATTGCACATATACACAATGGAATGTTACTCAGCCATAAAAAGAAATGAAATTGAGCTATCTGTAATGAGGTGGATGGACCTAGAGTCTGTCATACAGAGTGAAGTAAGTCAGAAAGAGATAGACAAATACTGTATGCTGACACATATATATGGAATTTAAGGAAAAAAATGTCATGAAGAACGTAGGGGTAAGACAGGATTAAAGACACAGACCTACTAGAGAATGGACTTGAGGATATGGGGATGGGGATGGGTAAGCTTTGACATAGCGAAAGAGAGGCATGGACATATATACACTACCAAACGTAAGGTAGATAGCTAGTGGGAAGCAGCCGCATAGCACAGGGAGATCAGCTCGGTGCTTTGTGACAGCCTGGAGGGGTGGGATAGGGAGGGTGGGAGGGAGATGCAAGAGGGAGGGGATATAGGAACATATGTATATGTATAACTGATTCATTTCATTATAAAGCAGAAACTAACACACCGTTGTTAAGCAATTATACTCCAATAAAGATGTAAAAAAAATTAAAAAAAAAGAAACAAAGACCCAACACAGCCAAAAATAAATAAATAGATAAATTTATTTTTAAAAAAATATAATGCTGCAATGAGCATTGGGCTGCATGCCGCGGAGTGGCTGGGCCCGTGAGCCATGGCCGCTGAGCCTGTGCTCCGCAGCGGGAGGGGCCCCGGCGGTGAGAGGCCCGTGTACCGCAAAAAAAAAAGAAAAGAGAGAAGACAACACAATGAGAAGCCCACATATCGCAATGACGAGAAGAGCCTGTGCGCAGCAGTGAAGGCCCTACGCAGCCAAAAATAAATAAATAAAATTAAAAAAAAAAAAAAAGCCAATAGAAGAGAAAGAGATACATCACATGATACCGCTTATATGCGGAATCTAAAAAGAAATGATACAAATGAGCATATTTACAAAACAGAAACAGACTCACAGACTTAGAGAATGAGCTTATGGTTACCAGATGTGGAAGGGTGGAAGGAAGGGATAGTTAGTGAGTTTGGGAAAAGAAAAAAAAAAAAAAGCCAATAGCATTAATTCACTGTCTTCCAATTTGATAATTGAAATTTTGGCTTATTTCTATCTTGTGCCTATTGATTACCACCCTCTGTTCTTTTTCTTGGAGAAGGAAGATTAGAAGTTGATGCGGGAAGAGTCAAAGGGAACAGT
Source organism: Mesoplodon bidens (assembly GCF_964165515.1). Lineage (NCBI taxonomy): Eukaryota > Metazoa > Chordata > Mammalia > Artiodactyla > Ziphiidae > Mesoplodon > Mesoplodon bidens. The sequence goes on along the minus strand of NC_138164.1, from coordinate 73,839,649 downwards.
GTGATAAACCTATGCTTGTAAAGCAATCTAGGACCTCAGAGGTGGGTTGGTGTGAAATAAAGGGAAGCAAGAGTCCAATATATAAATTCCAATGAAACATGGTGATGTGATCTAGGCAGCATTGATATTTAAGGGGACATCCTAAACAGTTGATGGAACATGGTGGCAGGAGCCTCCTGGGCACAAATGGGAGCCGTAACATGGTTTAAATTTTGGCAAAAGATTCCCAGTTAGTGCCTGGATGCAGTAGATAGGCATAGTGTCAGGACCCAATAACATAATAGACAAGCAGGATATCTGGACACAGGAAAAGGAGCCAGAGCTCCAGGAGGGAGGCGTGGGGGGAGGGGAGGGCTGGAGTACAATCTACGAGAGTGTTCAAGGTTCTGGAGAGGAAGAAAGCCTGCAGCTTTGGGCCTGGGTTTCGTTCCACATACGCTGGATCTTAACAATACTAAATAGACCCACCTGCTGGTGAGGACAGGGTCAGCGGGGGAAAAGATTTTGAGCAGGGAAAGAATATAATTAGATCTTTACTTTGATAATATTTTTACCTGTTGTTAAGGAAAGTTTGAGAGGAACGAGAAACTAGAAACAAGTGGACCAATTAGAGGGCCGTGGATATCTTCAAATAATGATCTGCCTCACCTTCATCTTTGTCAGACTTCTTTTTCCAAATATCTGTACCTTACCAAATCATCTAACACTTATTATCTGTTTCTGTATTATGAGCTTGTGAACTGTGAGGTATTTGATGAATTTAGATGTTTCATAACATTACATTTATAACAAACAATCAGAAAAATACATGGGTACTGTTCAGTGAAAAATAGAAAGTGTGGCAAATAAAGCATGGCATGAGCAGAGAAAGGGAGGTTTAAGATGTTTTATTCAGGGATACAGATATGTCAAAAGGGAAAGGTTGATTGATTCTTATAGCAACGTGTTATCAGGTGGGCAAACATCTTGCATCACAAGTCAATTCAACTTCATTATGTTTGAAGAATATATTATTTTATATATTTTTCATTTAACTTGTGTTTTTATGTGTTACTTGTAAACAATATATAGTTGGGTCATTTTATTTATTTATTACTTTTTTTTAATCTTTATCAGAGTATAACTGCTTTAAAATGATGTGTTAGTTTCTGCTCTATAACAAAGTGAATCAGCTATACATATACATACAGCTCCTCCCTCCCATGCCTCCCTCCCACCCTCCCTATCCCACCCCTCTAATGGTCACAAAGCACCTAGCTGATCTCCCTGTGCTATGCGGCTACTTCCCACTAGCTATCTATTTTACATTTGGTAGTATATATCAGTCCATGCCACTCTCTCACTTTGTCCCAGCTTACCCTTCCCCCTCCCCATGTCCTCAGGTCCATTCTCTACATCTGCGTCTTTATTCCTGTCCCGCCCCTAGGTACTTCATAACTTTTTTTTTTTTTAGATTCCAGATATATGTGTTAGCATACGGTATTTGCTTTTCTCTTTCTGACTTAATTCACTCTGTATGACAGACTCCAAGTCCATCCACCTCACCACAAAGAACTCAATTTTGTATCTTTTTATGGCTGAGTAATATTCCATTGTGTATATGTGCCACATCTTCTTTATCCATTCATCTGTCGATGGACACTTCAGTTGCCTCCATGTCCTGGCTAGTGTAAATAGAGCTGCAATGAACATTGTGGTACATGATTCTTTTTGAATTATGGTTTTCCCAGGGTATATGCCCAGTAGTGGGATTGCTGGGTCATATAGCAGTTCTAGTCTTAGATTTTAAGGAACCTCCATACTGTTCTCCATAGTGGCTGTATCAATTTACATTCCCATCATCAATGCAAGAGGGTTCCCTTTTCTCCACACCCTCTTCAGCATTTATTGTTTATAGATTTTCTGATCATGCCCATTCTAAATGGTGTGAGGTGATACCTCATTGTAGTTTTATTTGCATTTCCCTAATAATTAGTGATGTTGAGCAGCTTTTCATGTGTTTGCTGGCAATCTGCATATCTTCTTTGGAGAAATGTCTATTCAGGTCTTCTGCCCATTTTTGGATGGGGTTGTTTGTTTTTTTGCTATTGAGCTGCATGAGCTGCTTGTATATTTTGGAGATTGATCCTTTGTCGGTTGCTTCATTTGCAAATATTTTCTCCCATTCTGAGGGTTGTCTTTTCATCTTGTTTATGGTTTCCTGTGCAGTGCAAAAGCTTTTAAGTCTCATTAGACCCATTTGTTTATTTTTGTTTTTATTTCCATTTCTCTAGGAGGTGGGTAAAAAAGGATCTTGCTGTGATTTATGTCATAGAGTGTTCTGCCTATCATTTCCTCTAAGAGTTTTATAGTGTCTGGCCCTATATTTAGGTCTTTAATCCATTTTGAGTTTACTTTTGTGCATGGTGTTAGGGAGTGTTCTAAGTTCATTCTTTTACATGTAGCTGTCCAGTTTTCCCAGCACCACTTATTGAAGAGGCTGTCTTTTCTCCATTGTATATTCTTGCCTCATTTATCAAAAATAAGGGGACCATATGTGTGTGGGTTTATCTCGGGCTTTCTATCCTGTTCCATTGATCAATATTTCTCTTTTTGTGCCAGTACCATACTGTCTTGATTACTGTAGCTTTGTAGTATAGTGTGAAGTCCGGGAGCCTGATTCCTCCAGCTCCGTTTTTCTTTCTCAAGATTGCTTTGGCTATTCAGGGTCTTTTGTGTTTCCACACAAATTGAGAAATTTTTTGCTCTAGGCCTGTGAAAAATGCCATTGGTAGTTAGATAGGGAATTGCATTGAATCTGTAGATTGTTTTGGGTAGTATAGTCATTTTCCCAAAGTCGATTCTTCCCATCCAAAAACATGGTATATCTCTCCATCTGTTTGTATTATCTTTAATTTCTTTCATCAGTGTCTTATAGTTTTCTGCATACAGGTCTTTTGTCTCCTTAGGTAGGTAGGTTTACTCCTAGGTATTACTCCTAGGTATTTTATTCTTTTTCTTGCAATGGTAAATGGGAGTGTTTCTTTAATTTCTCTTTCAGATTTTTCATCACTAGGATAGGAATGCAAGAGATTTCTGTGCATTCGTTTTGTATCCTGCTACTTTACCAAATTCATTGACTAGCTCTAGTCATTTTCTGGTATCATCTTTTGGATTCTCTACGTATTCTACCTTGTCATCGGTAAAAACAGTGACAGCTTTACTTCTTCTTTCCTGATTTGTATTCCTTTTATTTCTTTTTCTTCTCTGTTTGCTGTGGCTAAAACTTCCAAAATTATGTTGAATAATAGTGGTGAGAGTGGGCAACCTTGTCTTGTTCCTGATCTTAGAGGAAATGGTTTCAGTTTTTTGCCATTGAGAATGATGTTGGCTACGGGTTTGTCATAAATGGCCTTTATTATGTTGAGGTAAGTTCCCTCTATGCCTACTTTCTGGAGGGTTTTTATTATAAATGGGTGTTGAATTTTGTCAAAAGCGTTTTCTGCATCTATTGAGATGATCATATGGTTTTTATCCTTCAATTTGTTATTATGGTGTATCAAATTGATTGATTTGTGTATATTGAAGAATCCTTGCATTCCTGGGATAAACCCCACTTGATCATGGTGTATGATCCTTTTAATGTGCTGTTGGATTTGTTTGCCAGTATTTTGCTGAGGATTTTTGCATCTATGTTCATCAGTGATATTGGCCTGTAGTTTTCTTTCTTTGTGACATCTTTCTCTGGCTTTGGTATCAGGGTGATGGTGGCCTGGTAAAATGAGGTGGGGAATGTTCCTCCCTCTGCTATATCTTGGAAGTGTTTGAGAAGAATAGGTGTTAGCTCTTCTGTAAATGTTTGATAGAATTCACCTGTGAAGCCATCTGGTCCTGGACTTTTGTTTGTTGGAAGATTTTTAATCACAGTCTCAATTTCAGTGCTTCTGATTGGTCTGTTTATATTTTCTTTTTCTTCCTGGTTCAGTCTCAGAGGGTTTTGTTTTTCTAGGAATTTGTCCATTTCTTCCAGGTTGCCCATTTTATTGACATATAGTTGCTTGTAGTAATCACTCGTGATCCTTTGTATTTCTGCAGTGTCAGTTGTTACTTCTCCTTTTTAATTTCTAATTCTATTGATCTGAGTCTTCTCCCTTTTTTTCTTGATGTGTCTGCCTAATGGTTTATCAATTTTGTTTATCTTCTCAAAGAACCAGCTTTTAGTTTTATTGATCTTTGCTATTGTTTCCTTCATTTCTTTTTCATTTATTTCTGATCAGATATTTATGATTTCTTTCCTTCTGCTGACTTTGGGGTTTTTTTTTTTGTTGTTCTTCTTTCTCTAATTGCTTCAGGTGTAAGGTTAGATTGTTTATTTGAGATGGTTCTTGTTTCTTGAGGTAGGATTGTATTGCTATAAACCTCCCTCTTAGAACTGCTTTTGCTGCATCCCATAGGTTTTGGTTCATTGTGTTTTCATTGTCATTTTTTTCTAGGTATTTTTTGATTTCTTCTCTGATTTCTTCAGTGATCTCTTGGGTATTAAGTAGTGTAGTGTTTAGCATCCATGTGTTTGTAGTTTTTACTGATTTTTTCCTGGAATTGATATCTAGTCTCATAGCGGTGTGGTTGGAAAAGATACTTGATACGATTTCAATTTTCTTAAATTTCCCAAGGCTTGATATGTGACCCAAGCTATGATGTATCCTTGAGAATGTTCCATGAGCACTTGAGAAGAAAGCATATTGTGTTGTTTTTGGATGCAATGTCCTATAAATATCAATTAAGTCCATCTTGTTTAATGTATCATTTAAAGCTTCTGTTTCCTTACTTATTTTCATTTTGGAGGATCTATTTGTGAAAGTGGGGTGTTAAAGTCCCCTACTGTGATTGTTTTACTTTCGATTCCCCCTTTTATGGCTGCTAGCATTTGCCTTATGTATTGAGGTGCTCCTGTGTTGGGTGCATAAATATTTACAACTGTTATATCTTGCTCTTGGATTGATCCCTTGATCATTATGTAGTGTCCTTCTTTGTCTCTTGTAATAATCTTTATTTTAAACTATTTTGTCTGATGTGAGAATTGCTACTCCAGCTTTCTTTTGATTTCCATTTTGCTTGGAATAACTTCTTCCATCCCCTCATGTTCATTCTGGTGTTTCCCTAGGTCTGAAGTGGGTTTCTTGTAGACAGCATATATATTGGTCTTGTTTTTGTATCCATTCAGCCAGTCTGTGTCTTTTGGTTGGAGCATTTAATCCATTTACATTTAAGGTAGTTATCGATATGTATGTTCCTATTACCATTTTCTTAATAGTCTTGCGTTTGTTATTATAGGTCTTTTCCTTCTCTTGTGTTTCCTGCCTAGAGAAGTTCCTTTAGCATTTGCTGTAAACCTGGTTTGGTGGTGCTGAATTCTCTTAGCTTTCACTTGTCTGTAAGGGTTTTAATTTCTCCGTTGAATCTGAGTGAGTTCCTTGCTGGGTAGAGTAATCTTCATTGTAGGTTCTTCCCTTTCATCACTTTAAATATGTCCTGCCACCCCCTTCTGCCTTGCAGAGTTTCTGCTGAAAGATCAGCTCTTAACCTTATGGGGATTCCACATGTTATTTGTTGTTTTTCCCTTGATGCTTTTAATATTTTTTCTTTGTATTTAATTTTTGATAGTTTGATTAATATGTGTCTTGGTGTGTTTCTCCTTGGATTTATCCTATATGGGATTTTCTGTGCTTCCTGGACTTGACTGACCATTTCCTTTTCCATATTAGGGAAGTTTTCAACTATAATCTATCCCAATATTTTCTCCGACCATTTCTTTTTCTCTTCTTCTTCTGGGACCCCTATAATTCAAATGTTGGTGTATATAATGTTGTCCAAGAGGTCTCTGAGAATGTCCTCAATTCTTTTCATTCTTTTTTCTTTATTCTACTCTGCAGTAGTTATCTCCACTATTTTATCTTCCAGGTTACCTATCCATTTTTCTGCCTCAGTTATTCTGCTATTGATTCCTTCTAAAGAATTTTAAATTTCATTTATTGTGCTGTTCATCATTGTTTGTTTGCTCTTTAGTTCTTCTAGGTCCTTGTTAAACGTTTCTTGTATTTTCTCCATTCTATTTCCAAGATTTTTGGATCATCTTTACTATCATTACTCTGAATTCTTTTTCAGGTAGACTGCCTATTTCCTCTTCATTTGTTAGGTCTGGTGGGTTTTTTCTTTGCTCCTTCATCTGCTATGTGTTTCTCTGTCTTCTCATTTTGCTTAACTTACTGTGTTTGGAGTCTCCTTTTCGCAGGCTGCAGGTTCGTAGTTCCCGTTGTTTTTGGTGTCTGTCCCCAGTGCCTAAGGTTGTTTCAGTGGGTTGTGTAGGCTTCCTGGTGGAGGGGACTAGTGCCTGTGTTCTGGTGGATGAGGCTGGATCTTGTCTTTCTGGTGGGCAGGACCACATCTGGTGGTGTGTGTTGTAGTGTCTGTGACCTTATTATGATTTTAGGCAGCCTCTCTGCTAATGGGTGGGGTTGTGTTCCTGTCTTGCTAGCTGTTTGGCATAGGGTGTCCAGCACTGTATCTTGCTGGTTGTTGAGTGGAGCTGGGTCTTAGCGTTGAGATGGAGATCTCTGGGAGAGCTTTTGCCATTTAATATTACGTTGAGCCTGGAGGTCTCTGGTGGACCAATGTCCTGAACTCGGCTCTCCCACCTCAGAGGCACAGGCCTGACACCCGGCCGGAGCAACAAGACCCTGTCAGCCACACCGCTGAGAAGAAAAGGGAGAAAAAAAGAAAGGAAGAAAGAAAAGAAGGAAAGAAAGGGAAAGAAAGAAAGAAAGGAAGGAAGGGAGGAAGAAAGAAAGAAAGAAAGGATAAAAAAATAAAGTTATTAAAATAAAAACTAAAAAGTAATTATTAAAAATTAAAAAAATTAAAAAGTAATAAAAAAACAAAAGAAAACAAACAGAAAAAAATAGACAGACAAAACCCTAGAACAAATGGTAAAAGCAAAACTATACAGACAAAATCACACAAAGAAGCATACACATAGAGACTCACAAAAAGAGAAAAAGGAAAAATATATATATATCTTTGTTCCCAAAGTCCACCACCTCAAATTTGGGATGATTCGTTGTCTTTCCAGGTGTTCCATGGATGCAGGGTACATCAAGTTGACTGTGGAGATTTAATCTGCTGCTCCTGAGGCTGCTGGGAGAAATTTCCCTTTCTCTTTGTTCACACAGCTCCTGGGGTTCAGCTTTGGATTTCGCCCCGCCTCTGTGTGTAGGTCACCTGAGGGCATCTGTTCTTCGCTCAGACAGGATGGGGTTAAAGGAACAGCTGATTAGGGGGCCCTGGCTCACTCAGGCCAGGGGGAGGGAGGGGTACGGAATGCAGGGCGAACCTGTGGCGGCAGAGACCAGCATGATGTTGCAACAGCGTGAGGTGCAGCATGTGTCTTCCTGGAGAAGTTGTCCCTGGATCACAGGACCCTGGCAGTGGTGGGCTGAACAGGCTCCCGGGAGGGGAGGTGTGGAGAGTGACCTGCGTTTGCACACAGGTTTCTTGGTGGCTGCAGCAGCAGCCTTAGCATCGCATGCCCGTCTCTGGGGTCCACGCTGATAGCCGCGGCTCGCGCCCATCTCTGGAGCTCGTTTAGGCGGTGCTCTGAATCCCCTCTCCTCGCGCACCCTGAAACAATGGTTTCTTGCCTCTTAGCCAGGTCCAGACTCTTTCCCGGACTCCCTCCCAGCTAGCTGTCGTGCACTAGCCCCCCTCAGGCTGTGTTCATGCAGCCAACCCCAGTCCTCTCCCTAGGATGTGAACTCTGAAGCCCGTGCCTCAGCTCCCAGCCCCCATCCGCCCCGGCCGGCGGGTGTGCAGACAACCCTCTCAGGCTGGTGAGTGCTGGTCATTACCAATCCTCTATGCGTGAATCTCTCCACTTTGCCCTCTGCACCCCTGTTGCTGCTCTCTCCTCCGTGGCTCTGAAGCTTCCCCCGCCACCGCCACTCCTGTCTCCACCATTGAAGGAGCTTTCTAATGTGTGGAAACTTTTCCTCCTTCCCAGCTCCCTCCCAGAGGTGCAAGTCCCGTCCCTATTCTTTTGTCTCTGTTTTTTCTTTTGCCCTACCCAGGTATGTGGGGAGTTTCTTGCCTTTTGGGAAGTCTGAGGTCTTCTGTCAGCATTCAGTAGGTGTCCTGTAGGAGTGGTTCCACATGTAGATGTACTTTTGATGTATTTGTGGGGAGGAAGGCTATCTCCATGTCTCACTCCTCTGCCATCTTGAAGGTCTCTCTCAGTTGGGTCATTTTAAAATCCAGCCTGACAGTCCTTGCATTTTTGTTAGTGTGTTGAATCCATTTACACATAATATAGTTATTGAAATGGTTGGATTTAAGTCTCCCAAGTCTACTATCTTTTTGTTTAGTTTCTATTTGTCCCATCTGCTGTATATCCCCCTGTTCCTTCTTAGCTGCCTGCTTTGGGTGATCTAGGCTTTATTATTGCTTTAGCTATATTATAGGCACTACAGTCTTCAAATTCCACAGGAGTAGAGTGATGTTCCTTCATAATTAGTATGAAGCCTGGAGTGCTGGACAGTTTCTGGCTCTTCTCCTGTAGACTTAGGTATGCCCTATGTACCTATCTCTTAGGAGGGGTGAACTCTTGCAGAACTCTTACAGTCCTTCCTCCAGTGACTGATAGAATGTCACCTCCCAGATCTCAGCGCCTGGGATGCAGAAGCCTTCCCTCAATTGTCTTTCTTCACCCTCAGACCTATGTAGTCATGCACACTTGCACCACAGAGAGTCTCCTTTATATCCTCTTCTCTGTCCCCAATGTTTCTTGTGAGCTCTCAGTGAAGACCTGAGAGAAAGAGCTGGTGGGTGGTTGTGGAGATCTTTGTGCCTCTGCATTTAAAAATTAATTAAAATTCCATCTACTTTCTTCTTACCCCTACCTATGGCAGCTTCCTCTTCCTCTCACTGCCCTGCCAAAGGCAACTGCTTTCTCTCATCAGAGAGGCTTGTCACCTTTTGCATTTCCGTTCAAGGCTAACTTGTCCCCTCAGTTCTCTAATAGACTAAAGAACTTTTATAGTTTTGTATGTTATCCAGCTAGGTTTCATTATTAGAGTGGAAGCAACATTCTCCCCAACTTTCTACATCCTAAGAAAATGTAGAACTCAGATGATACATTTTCCATACTTAACAGAATTGTTGGCACATAATTGGTGCTCAAAAATATTTGTTGGTTGAATAATATGAATAGTTTCATCTACTAATTATATGTCTTCAAATTATTGTTTAATTTCACCTGTGCTTAAATCCAAATATTGTTTTGGAGAGAAACAGTGAAAGAAACTAAAAAATCACTCTGTCATATCATGTCCTTGAATATGAAGGGGCAACAGAGAATTCTTTTGTTGTGCCGGCTATTAGTAAATAAGGGCAAAGAAGGAGAACCTTCTACATGGCAGGTCTTTATGATAATCAAAGATACTCTGGGATGATTTGTTCCAAATATGACTATGAAATCTAATAAAGAGCAAAAATGCTAGTATCTCCATAGTTCCTTTGTCGTGGGTAATACATCTCTCCACCTTGCCTCATGTACACACACATAAAGTGCCTTAGTCATGCTTTATTTCTGGGTCTCGGTAGTGAATCTGTGGGGAATAATTGCTATGTAACCTCGTGTTGAGCTCTGATAACTACACAGACATGCCAAAGTATGAAGGTTTGGGATATATTTAGAGGTCATCTAGAGGTTATGTAATATTCCACATAATAACATCTGGAAGTGTAGTCAGGGGAAGTGATCAGATCACAGCCTTACCTCTGAAAAATAGGCTGGTTGCCAAGGAGGGAGAAGATGGACTTCTTTTGTCTTGTGACCAGAACAACAATGCCTTCATGTCCTATAAAAGCAAAGACAGCCTGAAATATTATGAAACACACCTGGGTTACTAGAAATAAAAAGGCTATTATTTCTTATTGTTCTGAATTTATTACTTATAGAGGTAGATCCTGAGCAGACTTACACAGTATATCAAAGGAAAATCACTAAAGTATGCATGTATGTGTATTTAGATATATGCACATGTGTATATGTACATGTATGTATATACACATGTGTGTATGTGTGTGTGTGAGAAAGAGAGAGAAGAGAAATTGAGAAGTAAAGGCCAATTGCCAAGATAAATTTGAAGTTTTTATCATCAACTTACAAACGGAAACTGGGGCTGGGCCTGATAGGAAGATGAAACATTTTGAGTTGATGAGGCTTTCCTCCGGTTACCATTGTTAGGGGTGTTAGAATTTGCAGCAGGTGGATCCTTCCTTTGCATGCCTGTGCTTTGGAGATATTTAAATCAGTCCTCATGCATCCTGCTGGAGCTGCCTTGCAATCTGATCCTGGAAATGCCGGATACCTGACTGATCTCTCTGTGAGTCTGAAGCTGTTTTATCTCAAGGCTTGACATGCCATCTGTAACTCAAAAGTTCTTAGTCCTGCCATTTGAAAAATCGACATGTAGGTTGACACTGGTTGAACTCTTTAAAATCATCAAGTGGTTTCAGGGCTGTTATATATTCATCTGGGTTATTTTGAGCCTCATCTATTTCTATTATTTATTTATTTATTTTGCACAGTAAAGTTTATTCTTAACTTTACTAGCAATACTAAGAGCTAAACTTTGTATCATGAAGTATTTATTTTATCATCTCAGTGATCCTTATAAAAACCAAATCTGGGGCTTCCCTAGTGGCACAGTGGTTGAGAGTCCGCCTGCCGATGCAGGGGACACAGGTTTGTGCCCCGGTCCGGGAAGATCCCACATGCCGCGGAGCGGCTGGGCCCATGAGCCATGGCCGCTGGGCCTCCACGTCCGGAGCCTGTGCTCCGCAACGTGAGAGGCCACAACAGTGAGAGGCCCACATACCGCAAAAAAAAAAACAAAAACCAAAACAAAAAACCTCACCAAATCTGTCTCAAATTATTTCTAAAATTGTATTGGTTAAAACCTTCACAAGATTACCACTGTCTTTGGGTTAAAATTCAAGCTGAGAGCATAACAGAGGTTAAGAGCCCAAACCCTCACGTCAGACTGGCTAGCTTCAATTCTAGGTTCTACATACTTACTTACCTGTCTGTATTTCAGTTCCCTCATCTGGAAAATGAGGATAATGATAGCATCCACCTCATACATTTATCAAGAGTATTAAAGAAGCTAATTTAGGGCTTCCCTGGTGGCGCAGCGGTTGAGAATCTGCCTGCCGAAGCAGGGGACGCAGGTTCATGCCCCGGTCCAGGAAGATCCCACATGCCGCGGAGCAGCTGGGCCCGTGAGCCATGGCCGCTGAGCCTGCGCGTCCGAAGCCTGTGCTCCGCAAAGGGAGAGGCCACAACAGTGAAAGGCCCACGTACTGAAAAAAAAAAAAAAAGAATCTAATTTACCTAAACCTGTTCAAAAAGTGCCTGGCACACAAGAAGTGTTTAATGAATGGTAACTAATTTTAACATTGACACAGAACAAAATGTGGTTGGATCCTTACTTGACTTTTAATTTAGTATGTGTCAGGGACTGTTCTGCATTTCCCCATACATAAATTTGTCCAATATTCATAACAATCCTATGGAGAGGTATTATCCTGATTTTCAGACAGTAAAAAGTAGGTACTTCATCATCATAATCATCATAATCCTATTCTTCTTCATCATGTATTATTCCAATTCTATAGAGCAAGTAATCCCTTCACATGAACTTGATAATGTAAACATAGGACATCAAGGTGGAGAGAGAAAGAGAGAGAATGAGAATGAGGATATCTGTTAATAGGAGTTGAGATAAGAGACAGGCCATTTAGTTTTCTAATCTTGGTTCCAATATCTTCTAGAGACACAGCAGTACTAAAATTTCTCTTTATTTACCCTGTGTCCTTGTAATGTATTCCCTCTTTGTTTAACGTAACTTTTTCCATGTAAATTACAAAGTCCTAACTGCTACTGCAGTTAGAATGGGTGAATTCAGAGGATTAAAGTCTCAGAGTTGGTGTGACAGATGGTCTTTGAACAAGGAATTAGTTTTGTTGTGGGGAAGACAAGAGACAGATGCCAGCTCTGCATACCAAAGGGTACTTAAAGGGACAGCCTATTTGAACCTCAAGAGATGCTATTCATCTTTCATCACTTAATTCAATGGATGATAGAGGTCTGATCACTTTATATTTACACATCTAGCAGTTGCTACTGAAAAAAATTCTACCCAGAATATTGAAAACTTACTCCCAGTGGACTTGCAGCCTCCACTTCTAGACATGAAGTTTTATTTCTATCTCCCTGGAATATTTTGCTACATGACTAATTCACATGCCTATTAGGTGGGCCACATGCTGCTGAGATAGATAAATGCTGAGATGAATACACAGAATTGATAAGGTCTCAGAGAGAATCATACTAATGCTTGAAGAAGCCCAGGGTACCCAGGGCACTGAGGCTATTCTCCAGGTTGGCTGGGATAATAAGTGTTGTAACTGTAAATGTTCTGTCCATATTTACCAAACTCACATTCCTCATCCGCTAATTCCCATTATAAACCCTTGTTCTGCTTGGTCCCATACAAAGTATTCTCAAATTTTATGTCAGGGATAGAATCAAGATCTACACTTCTGTATGGAAAGCCATACTCTAAACTGGATACTAGTTTCTTCAATAATTGTTGGTGGCTCAAAACGAAGTCAAGCTCTTTTGATCTTTCCCTTTTCTCTCATGTCACCTGTTTTATTTTATCTCTTCCCTTTTTCTAGTTTTCTTTTCTTTGCATATATATGTAAAACTCCAAATGAACAAAATTGATTCAATGTGAGTTTTGAATTCTGAATGTAAAAAGTCTTACTCTTAAACTCTGTGATATGGAAAAATGTGAGGTTATTTAGTTATATAGATACAAATAGGCTAACAGAGTCAGTTAAGAAAACACTTAATGTAAGCTTATTTTTTAATGCAGGACACACATATATGGTTTGCATTAAAAATACATAGATAAAAAGTGCAACACAACTTCATCCCTAGCTATAATTCCTTCATACATAAAACTATGCATAGATATTTTCAAGCATCTCAGATTTCAGGAAATATAAAATCTATGAGTTATTATTGTAAAAAAAAAGAATCTACTTAATAATGAGATCTAGAGTATCTACAGCTGTATTTTAAATAAAAATCTCAGAAATGAAAAAAAAATGGGGTAAAAAGGCTAGCACTGGGGCTTCCCTGTTGGCGCAGTGGCTGAGAGTCCGCCTGCTGATGCAGGGGACACGGGTTCGTGCCCCAGTCCGGGAAGATCCCACATGCCGCGGAGCGGCTGGGCCCGTGAGCCATGGCCGCTGAGCCTGCGTGTCCAGAGCCTGTGCTCCGCGGCGGGAGAGGCCACAGCAGTGAGGGGCCCGCGTACCGCAAAAAAAAAAAAAAAAAAAAAAAAAAGGCTAGCACTGAATTATTTAAATACAGAACTAAAGTTAAACATCTGTAGCAGTTATTGTTATAGGACAGAACTTATATACTATAAACATAAAATATTTTAAACATAATGATATAGGTATCAAATGGGGCAGAAGAAAGAAAGAAGGAATAATATATAATTGTACTAATTTCTCACCTATCACAGATGGCAATTAATACAAATTCTGAAGTTGAAAAAATACTTTATAAACCGTGACTCTAACATCTCAACTTTAAGTGTACATGTAATAAATAGAAATATATTTTAGGAAATATCTCTCATGATATAAAAAGACTTTTAAAGTACAATAATTCCCTTGGTGCACTTCATTTTTAAAAATAACCTTTTCCTGGGCTTCCCTGGTGGTGCAGTGGTTGAGAGTCCGCCTGCCGATGCAGGGGACACGGGTTCGTGCCCCTGTCTGGGAAGATCCCACATGCCATGGAGTGGCTGGGCCCGTGAGCTATGGCCACTGAGCCTGCGCGTCCGGAGCCTGTGCTCCGCAACGGGAGAGGCCACAACAGTGAGAGGCCCACGTACCGCAAAAAAAATAATAATGATAAATAAATAAATAAATAACCTTTTCCCTTTAGAATAGCTATAGATTTACAGAAAAATAGTGAAGATAATGCAGAGTTCTCATCTACCCACACAGCCAATTCCCCCTATTATTATCATCTTATATTGGTATGGTTCATTTGTCAATATTGATAATTGTTAATAACTAAAGTTCACACTTTGATTCCCGAGTTAAAATTCCTTAACTTTCACCCAATGTCTTATTTTACTACAGGATATCACGTTACATTTAGTGAGCATGTCTCCTTAGGCCCGCCTTGGCTCTGACAGTTTCTCAGACTTCCCTTGTTTTTGATGACCTTGACAGTTTTGATGAGTACAGGTCAGGTATTTCATAGAATGTCCCTCAGCTGGGATTTATTTAATGTATTGTCATGGTTGAACTGGGGTTATGGGTTTTGGGGTGGAAGATCACAAGGGTAAAGTGCCATTTTCATCACATTATATCAAGGGTCCATACTGTCAACATGATTTATCACTGTTAACTTTAATCACCTGGCTGAGGTCATGGTTGTCAGGTTTCTCCACTGTGAAGTTATTATTTTTACCACTTCTCATACTTTACTTTTCAAAGGGGACAGCAAACATAAGAGTTGGGAGTTATGTTTCACCTTTTTGAGGGTGAAGTATCTACATACATTATTTAGAATTCTTCTGCAGAGGAGATTTGTTTGTTCTCCTTATCTATCAGTCATCTATTTCTCTATGTAAATCAGCATGGTGAATGGTATTTATTTTACAGTTTGGGTTATAATCCAATACAACTTTGCTTATTTTGTTGCTTAAATCATTTCAGCTTTGGCCACTGGAACTCTTTCAGTTGGCTAATGTATCCCCTTGATATACCCCCATCATTGTGGGGGTTTTGGGGTGGAACACTTTCTTACTTTCTGGCACTACAAAATGCTCCTGGATCATCTTGGATATTTCCTGCCCTGGACCTAAAATCGGTCATTCCTCTGAAGAGCCGTGGTTCCTTTTATTAGAGAATGGCTTTAGAAACCAAGATCTGGACATAAGCTTGTTGCAACATGTGCTTGTTGCAACTGTAACATCTTTGCTTCTAGGCCTTCTCAGCTGACAGCACAAGGAAATATTTGTGTGTATACTTTGTGTGTATATTTTGCCTTATTTCATTTTTTTCTGTTAAAGTAAAAATAAATTTAATATATTAAATTAAGGAAAATATGCATAACTCAACTCACATACCTTAGCATTTTAAATTTATCTTTATTGATCCCTTTATCTGTACATATGTATATAGATAATTCTGGAATGGTATACTCCTAATATTACTGATCATTATTTTTGAGTGATAAGATGTTGTGTTTTATTTTACTTTCTTCTTTATAATTTTATATATGCATTCAATTTTTAATGATGTGGAGATATTAAAAATAAAGTCACTTTTTAAAAAAGGAAGAAGGAAGGAAGGAGAGAGGGAGGCAAGGAAGGAGGGAAAGAAAAGAAAGGAAGGAAAGGAAAAAGAAAAGAAAGTTTAGAAAGATTTCTGGCACTGAAGTCACAGTCATTCACACATGTGACCTGATCAGATCTATCTCTCCTAGCTTTCACTATTTCAGTGCCCTGAAAGAGTTGAAAAATCTACTACTTTTTATTTATTGACCTGCATATGACAGGAAAGTGTTAACATTCATAATAACTGTTTTTTCAATACTGCTTCCTACTGTAATATTTTTGAAGGCATATTTAGTAACAATTAGGGTTCCAAATTTTAAAGTTGAAATTTAACCCATGGCATAGTGCAAGTAACTAAACTTAAATGAGTGTCAGATAAAAAGTTATCTCCTGTCACACACACTTCAACTCAGAAGTCACAATTTCAACTCAGATCTGCTTTCTCCAAGAGAGTTCAGTCTGTGTACCTATAGACATGGACAGCTATGTTACAACATAGACTAAGCCCTTTTGGCTTTGATTTTGAGAAGTGTCTTGATTTCAGAAACATTAAAATGTGGAGAAGGAATAAGGTGAATCTTAGAATCAAGACACTGTGGTATTTATTGTTTTCAGCCAAACATAGAACTAAATTATAAACTAGGGACAGCTGTACAGATTGGAGACTTCTGCCTATGCAGCAAAAACAAACACTTTTTTCCCCTTAGCATAATGTTCTAATAGCCAATACTTTCTATTTATTCATTCCCTGTATCTATAATTCATTGATCATCTAAATTCTTCATAGTGACTTAAAAGCAACCTAATAAAAACCCTACGGGATATATCTTGAGAGAACAATTTATCAATTTACTGTTAATATAAGCTTTTGTATTTTAGTTACTTAAAAACTGACAATTCATGTGAACCACATTTGGAAAAATCCCCTCAAAAAAAAAGGGTAATCAAAGAAATTGCAGCAAGAAAGTCTTGAAATCAAATAAGTTAAAGTTCTGCCTAAATATTCATACTTCCATTTCTCAAGATAAAGCAACTAAGACTTCAAGAATAATTTTCTACATTCATGGCAAAGTCAGACCTGAAATCCGCATTTCCCGTCTCTCCTAATGTCTTAATCTCACACTTCCTATGTCATCCTAACACAGTGCATCTTATTCCTTGACCTATAACAGATGACTAAAACTCCACAGTAAATAACTCAGCCTGTTACTGAGAGCAGACATTCATACAGTTGGTCAAGAACAGCTTATCATCCATAGGTTAACACATGAGACAGCCAATTTGCCAATAGGCCCCATGATCCCTGCCCCATCCTTCCTGGCTTGTCTCTGAACCTGTCCCCCCCCCAACCCTTAGAGCTACTTCTATGTATACATGTGGACTGGGAAACAGAATAAATTATCTGGTTTAATTAAAACAACAACATTGTACGTATTATCAAGAAAAAATGTTATTTTGACCTAAAAGTTTCCTTCTGGGGGCCTGGGAGAGACTATTATGGAATGTTCTGCATTCTAAAGGCTATGTTTGTTTTCAGTACATTTTAAGTGGAATATTTTTCACCCTTCTGAGTAGGGCAGCCAAAGGCTTTAACTAAACAAATGTCACATGGGAACTCTTGCCCCAAAAGCCTTTATTGGTCCTAATTAGTAGATACAGCTGTAGACTCTATCAATATTAGATGGTCTGTTTATTGTGTCCATTTATATCACACTCATCAGGGAGCATGTGGAAAGCACCCCAGAATTATCAGCTTTAATTAAAACTAGTTCAGTTGGTGGAGAAAATATGCCATGCAAAAATGGGTCAGGTAAAAGAGGAAGATTTAAAAAAAAAAAAAAAAAAGGAAGAAACAGTCATAGCATACAGGGACTATTATTACCAAGGCTTCTTTAAAAAAACTAAAGCAGGATATTTGATGAGCTGATTCTCAGCAACTGCCTGAGAGAAGCATAGTCCTTTCAGGCCAGGCTGAATTACACAGACAGGGGGCCCTGAGTCAGAATGTTTCCTTCCCCTCCCAGGGTCCCTGAGTAACTGCCAAGGCTCCACTAGGTTTCTTTCTAAGAAACCTAGAAAGAAAGGAAGGAAGGAGGAGTGGCACATTCATTTAGACATATTCATTGAATTCATCATTGAAGGAATTATATAAAGCTAGATCTAGAATCTCCTAGAAGGTTATTTTATGTATCTCAAATACAATATTTAACAAAATTACTATTACTTATTCAATTTCTGCTGTGCAGTTATATTTTATTCTTATCCTAACAACTCAGCACTGGTGTTTTGAATTTTCCAGATAAAATATCTGAGGTTCAATAATATTAAGTCCTTTCCAAATGTCATAGAGTTAGTACACAGTAGAACCAGGATCTAAACATCCATCTGATCCCAAAGCTGAGATACCTTTCTCTATATTATAGGACTTCTGTATCAGTCAAAAGAATTTAATATTTTGGCCAATAGCTTATCTACATGGGTAAATGAGCTGTAGCTTTGAAGACCAGCAAAGTTGAGTTTAAACTCTTTCCCATTTTCTTAACTTCTCTAAGCCTCAGTTTCTTCATTCATCAGATCAGGATAATAAATACTTCTTGAAAACTGGATTACAGGGTATAAACTTTGTGAAAAGATTTTTGGCTTGTGGAAAATGCTTGATAAATACTTTTTCACATCTTATTCTCACTTACATTCCACCATGATCCTATTTTGGAAGACACTTCGAGACAGAGGGTTCTTCCTATCATTTTGGAGTGTCACTGGGCTTGCTAACACGCAGCCCCTTTGAAGGATAAGATATTGTCATTCACTTTTAGTGCTCTACAGAAATAGTAAGGCTTCTTTATTTGCTCTATTTCCCAAGGAAACAATTGGTAGAGGTGTGTCTCTTCAGTATAAAAATTGTGAAATTTGAAAGAATGATCGGCCAGTAATGGGAAAACTGTAAAGGTTTAGAGTAGGCTTCTCAAACTTTTCCAGTGAAGCCCCCTTAAAGGCGTGGCAGAATGACCTTGTATCTCTATGTGGTTTGAATGCTCTAATATAGATTCAAATGCTTCTTTACATCTTATTTAAACGATATTGTTTTATCTTTAAAATAGTACAGTTTTGTCATGCTTAATATATATGCTTTTTAAATTGAAAAAATCATAAAATTATTAAGTCTGCTCCCCTCTCTGTCACCTTTTCAAGTCATCTAATCACATCCATGCTCCATAAGATGTGTCTTCTTTATCTTGTGCCTCTTCATGCTTCATGGAAACATCCCTAAGAAGTTCAGGGGAAATTTGATATTCAGTCTAAGAAGTTCAAGTTTAGAAAGTATTTCAACCAAGGCAGAAATAAACCAAATAACAATTTTTGCCTTCTAGGAACTATTTCTGAGGTGACTGTCGTGAGAATAAGTTCCTTTTTGCCATTAGACCTAACAGTCTGATAGTAGTCCCTGGGGGGCCAATTATTCCTGGATGAGGACAACAGAGAAGCAAGAGAAAAATAATTCAGGTTCTATGCCAATGATGTATTTTTCTATGAAGTTCATTGTTTATATACAAGAATACTAAACATTAACTGCCTCACCTAACTTACTTTTCAAGTGGAAGCAAGATTTAATGAGCAATAATGACAAGTCATAGTTTGGGGTCTTTCAGTGTTATAGCCTGTTCCATTTCCAGGTTTACTTTTAAAGGTGGATCCTGTAGTCTGTTACTTAGATCCCTCGATTCAGGCCTGAAGCCCTCAGTTCCCCAGTTTCCCCAGCTGCAGTGAGTATTGCCTGGTTAGGGTGCTCACTTAAGTCCCTCTCCAGAAATTCCCCTCTAAGGGTACCATCTGGCCTAAAGTCAGGCCTGATTCCCTTGCCTCTATCCAGAATATCCCTGAAGGGCCATCTCAACTCCCCAGCTCCCAGGCAGACATTCTATTACTGTTGCAACACAAGTCAACTGTTCTTCTTATCCAGTCCAACTTCCCTCATCCTTTTGCCGGTGCCATTCTTACAAACAAGTCTTTACACTAGAGTCTGTGTACAGAGGAACCCAGCCTACAACAGCCTCTCACACTAGCAAGTTAACTGCCTTCAATTCTCCGTACACAGTGATTTCCCAAGTTTCATTAGACACCATCTCTGAATTTAAATGTGCAAGTAAAATAACTCTGTGAATCTGAAACATCTCTGGTATGTGGATATGTAACTGTAGTCAACAATGTGATTATTTCTAATTCTACTAGTTTTAGTGAGAGCATCTATTATGCTTCAGACACTAAATTGTTTGAATGTATGTATGGTTTTATTTGATTTTCACAACAACCATAGGGTGTAAGTATTATTCTATCTATTTAGGAAATGAAGAACTGAAATTTATTCACTTGGTTAAAGTCATAGTGTTAGTATATCTTGAAGTCACAATTTAAACTCAGATCTTCTTTCTCCAAGTCTACCTGCAACCAGTCTACCTGATACCCTTTGTGCTGTTCACAAATATTTCCAGCTCTCTATCTTCTGAACACAAGGCAGAGTAGACTTCCCTGCCCTCCTGATGTTAGGCTTGCCCATGCCACTTGCTTTGGCTAATGAAATGGGAGGAGAAGAGCTGGTGGCTTTTTGCTTTACTTTCCTCTTCTGCCACAGGGAGCAATGACATTCCAGATGGTAGTGGCTCTGCCACTTTGTGTCCCTGAGTGAAGACAACATGGAACATGACCCCCAGCGCAACTCAAGACGAGCATGGAACATAAGTGAACAGGAATCTGCGTTGTCACTTCTCCCCAGGGGCTGTTCGCTATCATGGCATAACCTACCTTACGCGATTAATTCATAAATTATGACTAAAGAACAGATTAAATTTTAACTTAAGAAGTATTAGTAGTAGGGAATCGCCATTTTTGCTAGAACTGAAATATCCTCAACACTCGAATTTATTTTATAATGTAATGTAATTGAAAGAGCTTGGGTTTTGCAACCACATAGATGTATAATTTAATTTGAGTCTCTGATCTAACCCATACTTGTTTAGTAATCTTGAGTTTTAATTTCTATTTCAGGTCCTATTTACTCATCTATAAAATGAGGCCAGTAATATTTTCTGTTATAGCATTGATGCGATGGTTTGATAAAAGAAGTCCTATAAAGCCTTTAGCAAATTGTCTGACACATAGATGATATCAAATAAGTGTTTTACAGGAAGTGTACCTTTTTGTAACTCCCTGCATCTGAAAGTCATTATTATACATACAGATTCCTGAGGCCCATACCAGACCTATTGAATTAGAATCTCAGGTGTGATCTACATTTTTAACAAACTCCTTTAGCAATTCTTTCCTGAGATTTGAAAACAATCATACTAAAAAAATATTAAATATTTCTGCCGTATATATTTATCTCAGAGAGCCAAAAAGCCTCCAGTGAGAACTTTGAAATGATCTTAAAACCATTGACAGAAGTATCACCCACTGCACTGTAGATGAATCAAAGCGAGCTCAACAGAGGATTTGGGGGAATGCGATATACACTTCAAAGTAGTAACATCTAAAAGAAAACCCTTTGTGAACTCTTTGTGTCTCTAAGTATCACATGAATGGTAAAGTTTGCCTAAAGTAATCTTCGCTGATGAGAAGTGGGGCTAGGGGGCCAGTCTGGGACTAAAAGACTGGCTGAAATCAGATGCCTGTGAAATGAGAGTGACAGCCAGTGAAATCAAGGCAAGGACTATTTTATCAGAAACCCAAATGAGTAAACAATTGTAACTCCTGAAACTTTCTGGTGGAATTCTAGGATGGAAATTTTACTTCTGTTGCTTTTAACCCACTTGATGCCTTTGATACCTGCTGGTGCTGTTTAGTAGTGGTGAGTAACTTTGGAGCTGTGTGTTATCCTTCCAACCCCCTTGTCACCAATTCACTTTCCCTACTTCTCCTCTCTTCCTGAGTTTATGTTGATATATATGCCTATTGATAGGCCAAAAAAAGAGAAGTTGAAAATAACCAAGGAAGAAGAGGCTGCTCTAGTTTCAGTGAAGCAATTAGGCTTTCTTGTCCAAAAACAGGAGAGTAAAGAGGACTTTCGACTTTGAGTCTGTGGGTTGGGGGTGCGGATGGGAAACTCATAGCTAGTAGGATCTTGGAGAAAAGGGCAGGAGGGATGCAGGTCAGTTCTGGGCATTGTGACCTAAGACCATTGTGTGAAGAAGCACTGGGGCTCAGTTTAGCTTTGAGGTCCGGGAGTCCCCAAAGAGCGGCCCTCCTGGGCAGAGAGCTGGACAAGGACACTCAGCTACTGCTGGATCAGAAGAGGAAGGGCGTCCAGTACTCCTTCAAGGCATCACACAGCTGCAAGGGGCAAGGACAGCAGACAGGCATACAGCGATCTTGCTTTTCCCTGCTCAAGATTGTGATGCCTGGTAGACACCATTTCAGATCTGTATAAGCTCTCCCTCCCACCTGCCCTGCCACTGTTCTTATATCATACAAGGGAAGAGAGAAAGGGACCCACACCAAGAGTCCTCCAAATAACTGATATTGGATTTCCTATGAATCTGGGTAGGTGGGGAAGTCTTTAGTAGATCTTAAATAAAACAGAAACATTTAAACAAATGTGGTGTTACTTCCACTTTGAATATTGAGAAGTTGAGACTTCTAAACTTCTAGACCCATCACGCTTGCCTGAATCATACTGGGGTCAGCTGGCAGACCCCCATGCTTTGATTTCTGCCAGACATTGAACTGGAATGTTATATAAAGCAAGGTTGTAGCCTGGTGATTTAGCATTGCTTGGGGGAATAAGTTGCTACAGTCATCATTTCACTCTTCAGGTGAGATGTGCTTAAGGCCAGAGCTCTCCCTCAATATTCGAGTTTTCCCATCTTTGTTTTGTTTTGTTTGTTTGTTTTTCACAGATAGGTGCTGCATTTATATCTGCTGGTTTAAATTCTGTCATATTTTACTTTTAGGCTTTTAGTGTGGCAAATTATGTTTTGCTTTCAATTAGGCATTGGTAATGGAGTATCTGGTAAGAACTAGGAAATAATTCCGTAATTGAGTTTCATACTCACTACATACGGATCATTCCTCATGTGTAACGTGCCCCAAATGCAGCTTCATTTTCTAGATACCTTGATACAGAATAAAGTTTTTCATCATTAGGTGTGAAAAAAAAATCGTAATGAGGAGAAGTGGAAATCAGTAGCAGATTTGCTTTTCCTTTTTTCTGGTGTCTTTTGGGGAGCCAGATCCAAAACCACAGAGAAGAGTCTTGCATGGCTTTTACCATTCTGGGTGAACTGGATTATCATTTAGAATGATGTCTAGTCATTATAAGCATGTGAGAGTATCAGTTGTGCTTTACTTTTTCATGACCCACCTCCTATAGCAAATGGAGTTGGTTGCCCCATTCATCACCCTCACCCTTCTCTGGCACTCCCCTATCAAATACATGCCTACACAGTTCTACTGAAAACCTTTGCGATTCCCACCTGAAAGTATTCTCTAGGTTCCAGACCCTAATAGCCGGAAGTGCCATGAGATGATGCACCAGGGAATAGCCCTCAGCCAAAGAGAGATGGGAATGAGAGGATAAATGTACCTCTTCTTTGCCCATGGGGACGGAGAGGTGAATAACTCTGTGCCATGCCCTTCATTGTCTCCCTGAGTTCCCACTGGGATTAAGCCCTAGTTGCCCTCAACATTTACTTGCTTGATATTGTAAACTTTACTGGTTTTCTTCCACTTCTTGGTTCCTGTCCCCACTTTTCTACTGGTGCTTCCTGAGACCACCTCCCCAATATATTATTTGTCTCAGAGACTACTTCAGGGAGTATCCAACCAAAGACAACTCCTTGGGATAGAAAAGGGAGGTAGTGAATAGTTCATGAGTGACTAATATGGAAACTAAAACTAAAAAAATATTCAATATCTAACCTAGCCATAAAGTGATGTTGGGTTGTTCCATCAAAGAAGGCTGTCAGCTAGCCTCTAAAAGCCTCTCTCACTAGGGGGACACTTATTGCCTTGGTGAATTTTCCCCAATCTGAGGCCTTGCTGATCTCGTCAGCACAAAGAGCAGATTCATCTCTTGGGTAGGGTCATATCGAGTAAGCTCATAGAACAGAGGGATAAAACTTGAATACCAACTGGTGAATTTACCTTAAGAAATAATGGCCACAGGGCCTGGAATACTCAACCTCCAAGTGAGCACTGCATACTGTTGTCAGAGGCTGACCTATATGGGATTCCAAATAAGCATCAGAGGTTGCATGAATGGCATGGAATCAGGACAAAGTGAGCCAGAGGCACCCAAGGTCTAAAGGCATTAGTCTCAGATACCCTGATACCCACATCTGCAAGTAAGGATGACAGTGCCTGTGAAAAGAGGAATCTCAGACTCCTTGGCAGAAAATCCCTCCAACCTTTCCACACTGGGGATCCCCTCATGAACAGGACATGGAGATTACTGGCTAAATGCAAAAATCCTCTGGAAAATGTTTACAAGTGGAATGCCTCTGAGATTCTCAACTCCCCCTTCTGAGCCTCACACTCTTCCTTTAAATGTTAATAAATTCAATCAGACACGACCAGTTCTGCTGGACTGTAAATTATTCAGACTCTTTCAATGATGTTGCGTATGTCAGCCCCAATTTTAATTTCCAAGGGGCAATCTCGTTTCTGTTGTATTTCGCTTTTTTTTTTTTTTGCGGTATGCGGGCCTCTCACTGCTGTGGCCTCTCCCATTGCGGGGCACAGGCTCCGGACTCACAGGCTCAGCAGTCATGGCTCATAGGCCCAGCTGCTCCACGGCATGTGGGATCTTCCCGGACCAGGGCACGAACCCGTGTCCCCTGCATCAGCAGGCGGACTCTCCACTGCACCACCAGGGAAGCCCTCGTATTTGGTTTTGAGAGGACTAACAAAGTACAGCCCCCGCTTACTAATACCACCTGCCATATCCAGGCTGTATTTCATTTGTTCTCACGTCCAGCCTTTGAAGTCACTGTTAATTATCCTTATTTTATTCACAAGCAAGCGGAAGTTCAGGTCAAGTTCCTTGGCCCAAGGATGGAACTGGAATTCAAGCCCCAGTTTAAGTTTCGAACTCCTGCTCTTTCTGCATCCCACCCACAAGTTACAGTATCAAGCTTCTATTTAGGAGTTGATTTTAAAAAAGGCCTTCAATGCTAGAACAAAGTTTGACAACTCCTAAGGGTCCATTGAGCTCTAAGAGTGTATGATTCTTTACTGCACCTGGCTTTGTTACACCTCAGAATTGAGACATCTTTCTAAATAATTCTGACAAAATTATTGCTCCTGGTTATTCAGGGACAAGAAACTGTGACTGAGTTATCTTTCTAGATGCCTTAGTTTTTCACACCACTGACCTTGGGGTCATGTTATTCATCCATGTTACTCACCACAGCTCCTTCCTAATGCACATTGCATCTGATATTGATTCACAAGGAATGAGAGTAACTTTCTAAAGATTGTAAAAGATCTAATTACCTATATTGATCCTGCCCAGAAGCAACCACAAACAATGCTGTAATTAACTGAGTTTGTCTATAAATGGGAGACGTATGGGTGATTTTTTATTACACAAGAAAAAAGGCAAGCTCATAACTTATTTAGCATGCTGAAATATGTGCAATGCTTCTATATCTACCTTTATATCCTTCTTCATTCCTTGCTTCCTCTCTCTCTTCCACTTTTCCTTATTTAAAAAAATGTTTATTTTTCCCATTAAGAAATTAAATCATCAAAGGACATTTTTGAAATTACAGGAATATGGAAAGATTAAAAAAATACCCACTTTTACTATTTAGAAATGACTAAAGATAACCTTGTAATGTGTGTTTCCTTTTTTGGGTGTGTGTGTGTGTGTACACACGTAATACAAACTATTTTTTGTTTGTTTGTATGTTTTAAAGAATATCAGTATAGATGCTGTCACCCATATCAGCCTCTATGAGCTAAAGGATCTTTGCCTTGATTTATCTTTGTGTTTGTTTCAAAACCACCTGGTATTTGACAGAGATGTTTTGCAGCTGTTCTTTAAGAGATATGCAGTGGTCAACCGCCCTGACCTGGCTCTGGCTTGACCACAGGAATGCACCTGCTCAGATGAGGCCTGGAGGTGTCTGCAAGTTACCTTTGCCTGACTACCATGCTAAGATCTCTGCTCAAGGTGGGTTTTTGTATTCTGTTAGGCACAATTCGTGCTGTGTGCAAAGAAGACTGAGCTTGCCCCAGCTGCCCCAGGCTGCTCCTGAAAATCTCCGCCCCTTTCCTAGAGCCCTGATGACAAGGCTGTGTCCTACCCCTTTAAAATTCCCTTTCTCCCCTCCCTTTGGGAACAAGGTGTTTTTAGAGCAGATCTCTCCCTTCTCCATTCCCTGTTCAATGAGTAAAGTTTCTGCTCTGCCATACGGAGCCCAGTTTTGTTTGAGTGGCATTTGCAACTTCGGGCAAAGGACCCATTGAGGGGTCACCTGCCCCTTGGGGATCAGTAACAATGCCCTTTGGAGATTCCAACTATCCCACAGTCTCCTTTTCCCAGAAGAAGTGAGTTTAGAACAGGCCAAGAGGAGACAACCAGGCCAAGAAAGATAAGCATTCAATCAAAGGCTATGAGGAGTGTGAACACAGGGTACTCAGGAGAAAGCAAGCAGTGCAGTAAGCCTGGGGTACCAGATGTGGAAAAGGACTGGTCAGGAGATGAGCATGGCCCAGATAAACATGAGCCCTGAGAGCCATACTAAGGGATGTAAACTCCAACAGGAAGGCCATGAGGAGGAGTTTAAGAGGTGTAGTAACATGATCAGAGCTCTAGAACAGTGCCTGGCATGTAGTCGGAGCTCAGTACATATCTATCCAATGAATAGATGGAGGACTACATGGCAGTTGTATAGAGGCTGGGAGGCAATAAACTGAGCTAGAGGTAGGGAAGCCAGTTAGGAAACTGATTTCCTTAATTACTAAGGGTCTGAACTGAGGTTCTGGAAATGGAGATAACAAAGATAAAATGGATTACAGGGAAATTAAATAAGGTTCCTCCCTCTCACCAAGGGTCCCCCCTTGTCAGATGGGTAGAAAACCTTTGCTTGGTGCCCTAGACTACTCTGCACAAGCCTCTATTATCCCACTTCTCACATTGAATTGAAGCTTTCGGTTTAATTAACTAGTAGATGAATTAGTGATTAAATTAACATGCAGAGCCTGTTGGTGGCTTTAAATGCACATACACATGAGATAAATTTTTACGCCCCAGGCATCTACTCTATTAAATTCCTAGAGATCTGAGTTATCTGCTAAGTCCTTGTTTGAACTAGAAACATTCCTATACAGAAGAATTTTGAAATTCTCAGGGCGCAAAAACTTACTCTTTGTGTAATAGAGATTGTAAGATTGATATAATACACTTCAGGACGTAAGGTTATGTTACTTCCTGTGATTGTTTTAAATGCAGTTAATGAGAGAATTGAGAGCAAGGCCTCAGGGTACAAGCATTTGAAGGAAGAAGCTTGCAATGCAAAAATTCTTTAAGCCATTAGGTGGTACACACCTTTTTTTTTGGGGGGGGGCGCGTTCTCTATTATTATGTTTTAGACAAAATATTTATACTCATATGTATTAGAGTAAATTTAACCGGCATAACAAACTTGTGATTTCATGGATGATAAGGCTAAGTAACAACCAACTTAATCAATTAAGAAAATAATAGTACAGACAATACTCAGATATGGCAAAGATTACCAATGTGATTCATGAATGTTAGGAAACAATCAGCTCTCAAATGCAAGGAGTAGGACTGACCCTTCCCGTATTTCTTAGTAAATTCCAGTTAATTTTCTGCAGTGAGTCAAGGTTAATTTGTTATTACTATTATTATTATTACTTTTTAACTCAGGCAATTGGAGTTTTCACCACTAGGATTTAGGTGTGTGCAACCTTTCAAGTCTCCTCCCCATTTAGGGCTCCACTCTACCAAGTACCTCCTATGTATGTACAAGGAGCTGATATGTTATATCATTAGATTATCATATTTAACTTTCACATCAAACCTACAAGAAAGGCATTGGTATTGCTCATTTCCATGAGAAAACTGAGGAGCAAGAATGTTGGGTAAATAATGAAGCTGCGATTTTTACACAAATCTGCTGAATCAAATGTCCATGTTCTTTCCACAACACACTGTGCCTCCTCATCAACTCATCCTGTGGAATTCCTGGCATTCTGAGATGGACATGCTACAGCTGAAGTTAAAAACAAAACAAAACAAAGCTGACCAGAGGAAAAACCCAGCACTGCATACATAAGAAGAGAAACAACATTTAATAACAGTCCTTTAAATCTGCACCATGCTTCATTGTTCACAAGCCCTCTCAAATACAGCACCTTCTCTTTTTTTTGTTGTTTTAATTATTATTTTATTCATAAAACAAACATGTTCTGAACAGCTATTTATGTTCCCAGCACAAATAAATACATAGAAAATGTCACACCTGGTAGATAGGTGCTGTGAAGAAACTTAAAGGAGGTAAGGGTAACAGAGTCATGGGGAGCAGGGCAGGACGCTCTGAGAAGGGGTCATTTGAGCAGACACTTCACGAAGTTAAGGTCAGAGCCATCATGATATCTGGAGGAAGAGGGTTCTAAGCAAAGGTAACAGCAAATGCAGAGGTCCTGAGATAGAAGCGTACTTGGCATGTTTAAGGAACAGCAAGGAGACCAGTGTGGCTAAACTGAGGGAACTAGTGGTAGAAAATGATTCTGGAGAGGAGGCCAGATCATGTAGACTTTGTAGGATATGACACAAGTTTTAGACTTTACTCCAAGTGGGATTAAAAGCCAGTCAGAGTTCTAAGCAGAGAAATTCCATGATAAGATTTACATTTAAAAGATCACACTAATGTGATGCGCTGTTTAAATATACCTGCCAAAATCAGGGGTCTGCAGACTTCTCCAGTAAAGGATAAATCAGTAAATATTTTAGGCCTTGCAGGCCACACAGTCTCTGTCACAACTATTCAACTCTGCCATAGTAGGGCAAAAGCAGCCAGACAATTTGTAAACAAATGGGCGTGGCTGTGTTCCAATAAAAATTTATTTATAAAAATAGGAGATCAGGTCAGAGTTTACCAGCTTGGCTCCAGACCTAATTTTGGGTTTACAGGAAATATAGGCACATGGGAACAAAGTAAAAAGCACCAAACAGGAGTGTGCGACTTTCTCTGAGAGAGCTAGCCTGGCTCATAAAAAAAAAAAAGAAAAGAAAAATCAGTGTCCTGGAAGGAAAGAAAAGACAAAAGGGCTGAGTTAGATTAAAATAGGCCAAAGAGACAACATGTATCTTGAATGTATCTTTTTTTTTTTTTTGCGGTACGCGGGCCTCTCACTGTTGTGGCGTCTCCCGTTGCGGAGCACAGGCTCCGGACACGCAGGCTCAGTGGCCATGGCTCACGGGCCCAGCCGCTCCGCGGCATGTGGGATCTTCCCGGACCGGGGCACGAACCCGTGTCCCCTGCATCAGCAGGCGGGCTCTTAACCACTGCGCCACCAGGGAAGCCCTGAAACATAACATTTTGAGGACAACTGGGTACATTCAAGTATGGCATGGATATGGAGAGGATATTAGTAAATCTGGAGTGTAAACAATCATCTCAGGTGTGATAATGACACCATGATTCTGTAGGAGAAAATCCTTATCTTAGGAAATGGCTGCTTTAGTGTTAGTGAGGAAAGTGTAGAAAGTATGAACAGAAATTCAAGAGTCAGCATAAAATACAGCCAGATGAGGCAAACATGGCAGATGTTGAGTTGCTGTACAGGGGATCTGGACGTCATTTATTATGCTATTATTTCAACTTTTCTGTAGTCTGAAACAAGGCAGTGGGGTGGAGGAACCTCTCTAGCTGCCCTGGGGATCACCATCTGGGGCAGGCAGGAGAGGCTACTGGGAGCCCAGTGAGCAGGCTGCTGCATCATCTAGGCAAGGACCCGTCACCAGTGTGGCCTCTGTCTGTCCTCCATCCCCACCCCGACACCCTACTTCTCCCCAGGCTCTGGAGCAGCCTACTGCCTCAGGCCTATGTGGGGCAGGGCAGAGAGGACAGCCAAGAGAGCAGAATGGCCTCTCTCTTGCTGGATTTCTGGCTCACGCCTCCCCTTGGGTAAAGGTCAGAAATCTGGAGTTTGGTCTCAGATCAGACCCAAGGGCAGATTTCTCTCCAGTGGCAGAGGAGTTGCCCTACCCCCCTACCCCCCCAAGTCTTAGGAAAGGGATTCTTCTCCACACTGAAGGGCATGGTATCTTACTATAATGGAAACCAGAGCAGGTCTCATCCCTATTAAAAAGCTTTGCCAGCTCCCCACTGCTCCTTTTCCAGGCTTGCAAGCTGTGTGCCAGGTACTGCTGAATCAAGGATTTCCTGTTTATGCCCCCCCTGAATCTTTTAGCAATCCTGTGACGAACGCCAGTTGATTCATGGTTTGCCAAGCCCTGTGGAGATCTCCATCTAGAGTCCAGGCCCTGGCTAAGCTCTCCAGTTTCAAGGCTTCCACTTCCCCTCTTCCAAGATTCCTTGCCCTTTCATTCATTGGTGATGCAGAACCCTCTGTGGTCCCGGGAAGATGAGCTCTCTAAACTCTTGGGCTTTGAATATGCTGGTCCCTTTTCCCAGAGTCACTTTCTCTTTCCTATCTCCGTGGTCAACTCCCACCCACTCTTCAAAACTCAGCTCAACACCCAGGTCCTATGCACTTACAGGTCTCAGTTTGCTTTCAGTGGCAGTCCATGTTTTGGCCCCCAGTTTTCAGCTGAGTAACACCTAGCTGGCTTGAGATGGTAATTTTGTTTCCCTTGGTGGGGCAAGTATATTTTCAACCTTAGGAAGGTAGGTAACCATAATTACAGTATAGATTATGGCAACACATGTTGTGATATTGTTTTGTATATGGTCTAGAAATGTATTGTCCAAGAGGGCCGCCACTAGCCTTATGTGGCTGCTTAAATGTAAATTAATTAAATAAAATAAAAATTCTATTTCTCAGTCATACTAGCCACATTTCAAATGTTCCACAAGCACATGTGACTAGTGGCTACCCTTTTAGACACCACGGATATTAAGCATTACTATCATGGTAGAAAGTTCTCTTGGATGACACTGTTTTAGGGTTCTCCAGCAGGTCAGCTGAATCCTCATCTCACAGACAAGCTAAAGGAGTGTTTCTCAAAGTCAGGTCCAAAGGGACAAAGTGGGG
Organism: Mesoplodon bidens; assembly: GCF_964165515.1. Taxonomy (NCBI): domain Eukaryota; kingdom Metazoa; phylum Chordata; class Mammalia; order Artiodactyla; family Ziphiidae; genus Mesoplodon; species Mesoplodon bidens. The sequence goes on along the minus strand of NC_138164.1, from coordinate 73,808,933 downwards.
AAAAGATATTCACCACTCATTACAAAGCGTTAAGCTCCCTAATATATAAAGAGCTTTCAAAAATAAATAAGAAAAAGACTAACTACCCAATAGAAAAATAGACAAAGGATATGAGCAGACAGTATAGAAACTGACATGGCCTTTGAACATATGAAAAGACACTCAAACTCACCCACAGAAAAAAAGCCAAAACTACCCTGAGGTGCCATTTCCCACTGATCAGATTGGTAAAATATCCAACATTTGAAAACAAGGCTGTGAGAACTCTCTTAGACATGGCCTAATAGAGCCATTTCTCAAAATTACAAATGCATATTCCCTGTGACCCAGAAATCCTACATCTAAGAATTCATCTTACAGATTTACTTGCACATATGTCAAATGAAATAAGCACAGGTATTGGGTTAGGCAAAAAGTTCATTTGGTTTTTTCCATAAGATGGCTCTAGTAGTGCTTAGTTGTCTTTAATGTCATTTGAAACAATTTTGTTAGATTGTATTGTGACAGCTGTCACATCAGCATGCATTTAAAAAAAAAAACTTATCAAAATTGGTGAATTTTTGTGTGGCCATTTTAATATTGAAGATGGAAGGAAAAAAGCAACATTTTTGGCATATCATGCTTTATTATTTCAAGAAAGGTAAAAATGCAACTGAAACGCAAAAAAAGATTTTTGCAGCATATGGAGAACGTGCTGTGACTGACAGAACATGTCAAAAGTGGTTTGCAAAGTTTCGTGCTGGAGATTTCTTGGTGGACGATGCTCCACGCAAGGTCGGGTAGACAAGTTGAAGTTGATAGCAATCAAATCGAGACATTAATTGAAAACAATCAAAGTTATACCACGCGGGAGATAGCCGACAAACTCAAAATATCCAAATCAAGCACTGAAAATCATTTGCGCCAGCTTGGTTATGTTAATCACTTTGATGTTTGGGTTCCACGTAAGTTAAGCGAAAAAAACCTTCTCGACTGTATTTCCACAGGCTATTCTCTACTGAAATGTAATGAAAACATCCTGTTTTTAAAACAAGCTGTGAGAACGGAAGAGATCATGGGGCAAGCGAAATAAACCACCACCAACCACACCAAAGGCCAGTCTTCATCCAAAGAAGGTGATTATGTATATGGTGGGATTGGAAGGGAGTCCTCTATTATGAGCTCCTTCTGGAAAACCAAACGATTAATTCCAACAAGTACTGCTCCCAATTAGACCACCTGAAAGCAGCACTTAAAGAAAAGCGTCTGGAACGAGTCAATAGAAAACGCATTATCTTTCATCAGGATACCGCAAGACCACATGTTTCTTTGATGATCAGGCAAAAACTGTTACAGCTTGCCTGGGAAGTTCTGATTCATCTGCCATATTCACCAGACATAACACCTTCGGATTTCTATTTATTTCGGTCTTTATAAAATTCTCTTAATGGAAAAAATTTCAATTCCCTGGAAGACTGTAAAAGGCACCTGGAACAGTTCTTTGCTCAAAAAGATAAATTTTGGGAAGATGGAATTATGAAGTTGCCTGAAAAATGGCAGAAGGTAGTGGAACAAAACAGTGAATATGTTGTTCAGTAAAATAACTGGTGAAAATGAAAAATGTGTCTTTAATTTTTACTTAAAAACCAAAGGAACATTTTGGCCAACCCAATACTTCACTGTGGCACTGTTTGGAAACAACCCCAGTCACCATTAATAAAGAACTGCTAAACAAACTTAGGGGCGTACATGTGCAGCTATTAAAAAGAAAAAAAAAATGTAGCAGCAGTTCTCTATATATGGAAGCAGAAAGATTCCTCTAGATAACTTAAGTGAAAAAAGCAAGTTCAGAACAGTTTGCATACAATGCAAACCCAAAATGATCTGAATGGATCTGTCCATGTGTGAAGAAGCTCTTCCCAGACACAGAAGAACAGCAGTTAACTCGGGGGTGAGAGAGAGCCTATGAGGCAGAAGTGAGAGCAAAGCTTTCACCAGACACCTCCTCATGCAATTTGTTTTGACCTAAGTGATTCTACATCATCTCTTCTAATTATTAAATAATCTTTTAAAAACTGATTCTCTGGGCAACCTCTCTCAAAATCAATGGAGATGCTCATTAAAAATGCAGCCCCCTGGGCTTCCCTGGTGGCGCAGTGGTTGAGAGTCCGCCTGCCGATGCAGGGCCGTGCCCTGGTCCGGGAGGATCCCACATGCTGCAGAGCGGCTGGGCCCGTGAGCCATGGCCGCTGAGCCTGCGCATCCGGAACCTGTGCTCCGCAACAGTGAGAGGCCACAGCAGTGAGAGGCCCGCATACCACAAAAAAAAAAAAAAAAAAAAATTCAGCCCCCTGACCCTCCGCATATCTCCAGACAGGCAGAGGCCCCGCCCCAGTACTGTCAACAAGCTCCACCCAGGATTCCCACGAACCCGCCAGTCTGAGGACGCAGAACCGGGTCAGTGGACTGAGAAGCCCTGCTCCTCCCAGCTCGCGGAAGGGCTGAGACAGTAAGCTAATCTGTCCATCTGCGCCCCTTCTCACACTGGGCTTGGAAGCTCTCAAAGGGCGGCCTCGAGGAGGCCCAGACTCACCTCCCTCTGCAGAGTCCATGTGGATGTTCCTCTTGATGACTGTGGTCCACTGCAGGCAGCGTATGACAATGGTGTTGGGCTCCGTCTCCTGGTCTTCATCAGGGACTTTCTGCGACAAAAAAGTTGTTGAGAGGGGGCAGGGTCTCCTTGGGGGCTCCGGCGCTCCTTCCATCCAGCGAGGAGCCATCACTCCAAGTCTTTATAGATTCACTGCGCTCGTGGAAACAACATTCTGTCACGACAGACACCTAGTCCATGGTGGCAGCGGGACATGTTGTCACCTAGCTTGGGGCAGCTCAGGGCCGCAGGACCTGCAGAAGTCTTGGTGGAGAGAGCACAGTCTGTCGCCCGAGGCTGCCCAGAATCCCCGGCTGGGGTCTACTCCCGCCGACACCGCTCCAGCCACCCTGCGCTCGCTCCAGCTCTTCGTGTTTCCAGACGCACTTCCCTCCCCTGGCCAGGCCCCGGGCTCCAGCACCTTCTTAACACCATAACGTGGAAATAAGTAGACTGAACTTCCTATTTTCATTGTGGATGAAGAAACAATTTTCTCAGGAAAATTACAGAGACTTGCCCAAGATCACAGGCTAATTTAAAGCAGAATTTTGCTTAAGAATTTAAGGCAGGATTCTTCTGAGAAGCAGAATCCAAGATTGCTAGTTTCTGACGCTGTGAGGCTTTCCTGTGCACTAAGCAACCTCCCGTCTTCCCGTACTTCAGTTAGGGCGGGGCTGCAGGCTCCGTTGGCGCAGCCAACCCGGATGTATTCACAGCGAAGAACAGGACAGAGGGTTTGCGCACGCGCCACCCCAGGCTCCAGAGTAGATTTCTGGTTGGCGGGATTTCAAACATCTTACCTACCGTTGATGTATACCCTTTCATTTATTCATCCGTTCATCCATTCATCATCATCATCATCCTCGCTACTAATATTGAACATCTATGTTGTGCTGGGATATGAAGTTATAAAGTCAACCTAGAGTTTCTGCTTTTAAGGATCTCAGAGTACAAAGGAAGAGATAGATATATAAACAAATATTTGTATTATAAAATGGGGGATCTACTGGGATTCTGAAAGTACTGGGCCTTAAAGATGGACACCAAGCAGAGTTTGTATTGCCCCCCCACAACCCTCCCTGCCCCCCGCCAGCGATGCCAGACATGGAGACAACAGTCTTTTGCAGGGAGAAAAAGTCTTCATTGCAGGGCGGCCACGCAAGGAGACACGAAGCAGAACTCTCAAATCCGTCTCCCAGATGGCAAGGTGAGGTGGATATTTAAGGATTGGGCTCTGGGGCCGTGAAGAAAAAGGGAGGGTGTTGTGCTTAAAAAGGCTAAGGAAGTGCCAAGTTCCTATGCACAGGCCCAAGAAGGCTTCCTGTCTCTGCATGTGCAAATTCCAGGGAGCTGGTATGAAGCAAGAAGTGGCAATTTGGGCTGTGATATTGTTACTAATCAGGGTTCTTGGCCTCCTCAATCAATAGAAATTGATCACACGCCAGACAAGAAATTCAGGCAAGACTTTATTGGGGCCCCTGCTGCAGCAGCGGGGAGCGAGAACAAGCAACAGGTTCCCACACTTGCCTGCCTGCTTTTGGGGAGGGGGGAGAGGGGAGGACCGAGAGCTGGTTCCTTATATGGGGTTAGGGTAGGGGTGTGTCCAGGGGTCGGGCTGGAGGGGTGGCCTAGGTGTTTTGCCCACCTCTTAGGTGGTGTTTTTTGCTTCGGACACTCTCAGTACCCTGCTTTTGCTCCCAACCCCCTGCTTTTGCTCCCGGCTCTTCAGAAGTGGCAGTTGGTCTTTTTTGGTCTTTTTGTATCTTGTTGTCCATAATTTGGCCCAGCTGCACATGCACAAAGTTATTTTTAGTCCCTTATAGTTTCTCTGTATTTTGTTGCTTGATGAGACAGTTTGTCCAGGTGCAAGCACTGCAGCAAGGTATCCCGGGTCCCAGGTCCTAGGTCCCAGCCTGTCTCAATATCAAAGGGTCACCAATCGGACAAGCAGGTTTATTCTGCCCAAAGTTTGATCAGCCATCTTGGCTCCAACTGGTTTCAGCCAGTCTTGTTGTGTTAGGCGCAGAGGGGATTTCAACAAGTTGTTTCTTTATCTGCTGTTCTGTAAGACAAGCTCAAGAATTAGTGTTCGTTACCAATTTTTTTTTAACCCTAAGGGGCAGGGTCTCACTAGTGGGGAGGGAGAGTGTGATGTAGGGAAGGCTTTAAGGGGGAGAGGTCACCTGAAGAATATGTAATTTGGGATGAGGAAGAAGAAAGGATTTTTCAGAGGGGAGGCATGTAGGAAGGCACAGAGTTACTGAACATGCTGATGTATTTGGAAAAATGATGTGCATCCAAATGACTGGAATATAAAGTGTGAGGAAAGAAGTGTAGATGTCGAATTATATATAGGATAGATAAACAACAAGGTCCTACTGTATAGCACAGGGAACAATATTCAATATCTTGTGATAAACCATAATGGAAAAGAATATGAAAAAGTGTCTGTATGTGTATAAATGAGTCATTTTGCTGTACAGAGATTGGCACAGCATTGTAAATCAACTATACCTCAATTAAAAAAAAAAAAGTGTAGAAGTCGAGGTGGAGAAGGGTAGGGGAGAGATAGTTCACTGCCAGAACAGATCTCATAGCAAGAGGGAACCCAGGAGGAGGAGAGCTGATTTTAGAAAGTAGGAAATATGGCAATATATCTGTGTGTGTGTGAGTGTGTGTGTGTGTGTGTGTGTGAGATGTTAGAGCACTAGATTCTGAGAACGGAAATAGAGGGAAGAAAAAAGGGTCTCAGACTTACCTGGAGTAGAAAGAAAAGTTGCTGGGTTTTTCAAGATTCTTAGATCCTTTTACACTAACTGCTCTCCAGTCTCTTTAATGCTCCTCCTTTAAAGAAAGTTTTAAAGCAATGTCACTCCATAGGGAAAACAAAACAAGGGAAAGAAGTATATATATGTCACTGCCACTGATCGTACACGTCACTGATGATCTTGTTCTATGATTACTTTTCAGGTAACAAGTTTGTGTATTTTTTTTCCTGTCTTGTTTTTATATCTGTTGCTAGAAAATTCAAAGCGAGAGAAAAGAAGCCCCAATAATCTACCACTATGAGAGCAATTAATCACTTGGTTCCAAAAAAAAAAAAAAAGGGAAAGAGGTAGGGTACAGAAGACCTAGAGGAAATCAGTGGGATCCATTGCTCATCCCTGTTGTTCACTCTCTGTCTCATTGTGGGTCTTCTCCTGGGATTACCCTTTAGAGTGGGTATAACTCATAATGGGTGTGATATTACTATTAATTTTTAGGCAATGATTTTACCATATGGAACTCCCTTCTTTACTTGATGTTCTTAAAGGAGAAGCTAACTGGTCAGATTTCAGTGAATCCTTTAAATAAGCAGGGGGTGCACTGCAGCAGTGCTGCCTCTCCAGGGTTCACCTTCCACCTTGTCATCACAAGCAGGGGGGCCTGCTCTTCTCCAGCTTAGGTTCCCATGTAGGGACATCAGAAGCCCAGGCTTTAGTCTTACAAGCATCATTACTTCTAAAACCTACTTATCAAAAACAAGGATATAATTATTATCATCTCACATGCTTGGTGAGACAAAGCTTAGTAATACTAGGAACTAAAACATTCTCATAATTAGAACTTGCTGATCAGAATGAGTTTATTATGTTTACCTTCTTATTCTAGTATATGCCATGCATCAAAAACTTGACATTCGTTCTCTTTTCTTTATCCCTGAAATGGAAATATATACAAGAAATTTTCAAAAAGAATTAGTATAGATTTATATTATACTTTAAAGAAGTTATACAATAAGCATTTTTCATGTTTTTATCTATAAAGATATGGGAGATATATATGTATATAGCCCTTCATAATTTGCTCTATTTACTATTGTTTTCCACTATATGTACTTTATTTGGCTTTTAACTTTTCACTATTATAAATAAACCTTTATATGCAAGTAGCTTTTTCCATAGTTAATTTTCTTAGCTTTGAGTCCAAGGAAACAAATAATGAACCTAAGTATGTAGTAGTTAGGAGCACAGGTTTTGGAGCCAAACAGACCAAATGCCAAATTCCAACTCTGACATTTACCTGTGACACAATTTATTTTTATTGTTGTCTTGGCATTTTCTTCTGAAATATTGGGGTAATGCTACCTAACTCACAAATTTGGCTGTGGTAAGCAAAATAATGCTTCTATATAGCAGTTGAAACAGTGCCTGGAATAAGTAAGTGCTTTGTTATTGTCTACATTTTAATTATTGTCTACTAGATTACAAAAATGTTTCTCAAATGTTTTTAGTAATATGGAATGACACTAACAAAGTGTGAGAGCACCAACATGCTTTGCATATTTTTCTCTCTGTAAATGTTATAGGAAGTTTCTAATTTACTTTTTACTTTCAATTTACAAATCTAAAAAATGAAGATACCAGAGCCTAATTAATCCTTACATTTGGAGCTATGAAGCATCTCTAATTAGAATAGCTATTACACATTATGTGCAAATATTTAACTGACACAAAAGTTCTCTGTCGGAAGACCTGATCTCTTCCGTTATAGAGATAAAAAGATATTCTCACTTTCGTTTTTCTTTAATAGTAAACATATCGGAGAGGAAGGAAGCAGCATAGAAATGGCAACCTTTTTTTTTTTTTTTAAACACTGCTGTGTATATGCCAGAGTTTTTGCTAGACATTTGAATCATATTTTTCCTAATGTCATAATCATCCCTATTGTATTATTTCCATTTCTCAGATCACTGTATGTAATTGTGATTTATTTGCTACGTTCCCTTCTAGGACAGAGGCATGATAGAATGAGGACAACTGTGGGAAAAGGGATAGGACTGAAGGGGCAGAGAAGCTACCAGTGACAACCTGTGATGATCAGTTTTGCCCTGTAATCATCTTATCCCAAAGCCCCATAACTTCTAGTTCTGATTGTGCCCATTAGGCAAAGCAGCCTGCACCATTTTCCCCCATGGAAACAGTGGGCAGGAAACTTGCCTCTGAGACCACACCGTTTGTCATTGGAAAAGCTACAGGCAGTCCTTTCCACTCACTCTGCCCAAACCCCTTTCCAGAGTTGAGGCAGAACAGTGACATAAGGTCCCTTAAATTATCCAGTAGAAAGAAGCCTAGATACCTTTGTTCTAATGCACACTGTTGCAGGCACTGACTATGAAGCTCACTCCCTTTGGCTAAAAGTATGTGACTCCAGAACACAAGCTAATTAATGTTATGCCAATATTGCTTTTCTTTGCCACTGAGGAGATTGATTAGGTATGTATCCTGTTTTTATTTAAGCTGTACAGCTTTTCCATTCATAACTTTAGGAGAAAACCATTGCTGTAGCAAATGCAAAGACCCAGGGCAATGCAGACTCTGGGTGCTGATTTGGGGTTTCTACTGCTGTTACCAGCCAGAGCCAGAACCAAGCTCAAGGTCAGCTGCTCATCGCTCAAAAGTCAATGTTTGAGAGACAAGGGTTGGTGGAAAAAGAAAGATGCTTTCTTCAGGAAGCCACCAACCTGGGATGATGGCAGACTGTTGTCTCCCAAAGCACTTCCCTCTTGTTCGTTAGAGGGAAAGGGTTGTATAGGGAAAAGCCGGGAAGTTTCAGGGGTGTGCAGGCAGGGGCCATGTGCAGAACAGCACAGTCAGCCCCGACAGTCATTTTGAAACTGGTCATGTGGTGGTCTGGTCAGCATCATCTTGATTGTTTTAAGCACAGTTAGTCTTCAACTCCAGGGTCTCTTTGTTCGCATTTCCTTGAGGCCAGTTCCTGGAATTGTGAAAGCCATAGATTCAGTACTGCTCAAGATGCAGCAGCTTACATTATGGCTATAGTCTGGTCATCTGGCCAGCTTTTTCCCTCTGGTGGTGGTTATAGTATCTGCAAAACAACTCAGGAATGTGCATTAGATACGGTTATCTATGTCCTTCAGGGAGGAACTACAGATTCTGTGACTCTATTGTCCTAACCATTAATTGCTTGAGCCTTTTGGGACTCAGGGGATGCCTGGGAGACTGCAGCTTTTCTACAAGCAAGAGACAGGGGACACAGAAGGGCTTTCGTAACTGGGAGGGCCTCACAGGGTTCTGCTCGGTTTCACTAATGTGAATGTGTGACCTAGGTTGGTTCTTTTCCTGATTGGCTCCCAGATTCCTCCTCTGTGAAAATAAAGGGGTTGGTTCCTTGCTTTCCTTGCTTGGTCCGTTCCAGTATCAGCATCCTATGGACTAAGTGTTTAATAATGGGCAGGAGATGACCATAGATTTTATGGGGCGCCACCTAGTGGCTTTGCCTTATATTGCAGCTCTAAGTTCTACCCGGTTTTCTTAGGCCTTCAATGAGGTGCTTCAGATAGTTTCGGTTTGCCCATCACACAGTATGTTCGTAATTAGTAGAACAGGGGAGAATGGAGCGGAGTAAGAAGGGGAGAAGGAAAAATACTTATTTTGACTCTCACATTTAGTAAAACCTCAAATTTAGATCAGATTTAGACTTTGCTATTATCTTAATTGAGATAATATAGACAGCTATTGAGTCTGTAAATGCATATGTTTAAACATTAATTAATTAAATGTAAACATTAAAATGTGATTCAATTTTTGAAACCATGTATCAGTATCATCATTTAAAATAATTAGAACCTCAAATAATGGAAGAAGTTTAAACTGTTCTTACTTTCAAGAAATTTCATATGTAGAGAACGCAGTCAGTGCATGCCAAGCAAAGTTCTGCTGTGGTAGATTCCTTGAGAGAAAAGTTCTTAGGGGAGGTAAGAAAAGCATGTAAAAATAATTAGTCCTATAAAATAATGAAGGTGTTTTCACCGAGCACCTCCTCTGTCATTATGTTGAACACGGGGCCTAGAAAGATGCAGGAGACATGGTTCCTAATATCCTCAAGAGATTGATAGTTCATTAGGAGAGGCAGATGTTTATAAACATATTCACAATATTATATATAAGTATATAATCTGTAATAGAGAGTTTTTTTTGTTTTTTTTTCAGTAACTATAGTGGTAATACAACAGAGACATCTATTTTGTTGAGAGAGTTAAGGAATCCTTCATGGAATCAAAGACACAGAATACTGTAGAAGAATAGAATAGAAAAAAATCCTTCACAGAATAGAAGCTGGTGCTTAAAGGATAATTCAGTATTTTCTAATAGGATGGGAGGAGCTCTTCAGAGAAATTGAAGAGCATATAATGGTGCATGTTAAGTGGAAAATGATTCACAGCACTGATGTCAAATGTGTAAGTGTTTAGAGACTGAGGAAAGTAAATTTATCTTTTTCCTGTTCCATTTGCTTGGACAAAAGCCCTGCCCCTACATGCTTTTTTTTTTTTTTTTTTTTCTGAAAGGACTGAAATCAGCATAGTCATGACTACAATGTATGTTTGAAATGAGTGTTGATGTGTTTGTAAAGAATATAGGCTTTTGAGGCTACAGACCTTGCTTTGAGTCCTAGCTCTGTGCCTTCTAGCTAATTAAACATGGGCAGCTTTTTAGCTCTTTGAGATTCCTTTACTCCTTTGAAAACGTGAGAAATAATAATAATCACTACGTAGAATTGTTATGAAGATTAAATGTGAGCACAAATAATATCAGGAACGAAAGTGAGGGCATTATTATCAGATATGAGAGAAATTAAAATGACAGAATAATGAAAGACATTTGCTAACAAATAGTGAAATTTGGGGGGCTTCCCTGGTGGCACAGTGGTTGAGAGTCCACCTGCCGATGCAGCGGACACGGGTTCGTGCCCCGGTCCGGGAAGATCTCACATGCCGTGGAGCGGCTGGGCCCGTGAGCCATGGCCACTGAGCCTGCGCGTCTGGAGCCTGTGCTCCGCAACGGGAGAGGCCACAACAGTGAAGAGGCCCGCGAACCGCAAAAAAAAAAAAAAAGTGAAATTTTGATTAAATGAGTAAGTTATTTTATTTATTAAAAAATTTTATTTATTTATTTATTATTTATTTGGTTGCCCCAGGCCTTAGTTTGTGGCAGGCTGGCTCCTTAGTTGCAACTTGCCAGCTCCTTAGTTGTGGCACGTGAACTCTTAGTTGCAGCATGCACATAGGATCTAGTTCCCTGACCAGGGCTCAAACCCGGGCCCCCTGCACTGGGAGCTTGGAGTCTTAACTGCTGTGCCACCAGGGAAGTCCCAAGAGTAAGTTACTTTAAAATGCAATTTATTGTAACATACACAGATGTATTATAAAAATTGAATAGTTCTATATCTAGTAAAGAAATGTGTCTCAAAATAAAAACTTTCCCACAAAGGAAACTCCAGGCACAGATAAGTTTAGTAGTGAATTATTCCAAACATTTAAGGAAAAAAATAACACCAACCTCTGCTAAATTTTATTAGAGAATAGAAAAAAAGGGAACACTTCCAATTTTACTAGGCCAGTATAATCTTGATAACAAAACCTGATATGGACATTATAAGAAATATTACAGGTTAATATCTCTCATAAACATAGATGCAAAAATCCTAAATTGTATTAGCTGATAACTGAATCAAGTGAGATTAAGGTGGGTTTATTTCAGATTGTTTCAATATTCAAAAATCAATATAATTCACTATATTTATAAAATAAAGGAGAAAATCATATGATAATCTCAATAGTTTCAGACAAAAGCATGGATACCTCTCAATATCCATTCATGTTATAAACTTGTAGCAGTCTAGAAATAGAAAGAAACTTCTTTAATATGTTAAAGAACATCGACCAAACCTTCACTGTATACTTCACAATTAATGGTAAAATCTTTGAAGTTTGCACCATGAGATCAGGAACAAGGTTAAGATGCCCACTATCACCTTTTTTGTTTAACAATATACTGGAGATCCAGTTAGAACAAATGGTGTGACTATTGGAAAGGAAGAAATAACTCATTATTTGTGGACAACATGATTATAGATGTGGAAAATCCGAAAGGATCTCCAGATAATCTATAAGAATTAGCAAGTGAATTTAGTAAATTCAGCATACAAATATGAATTTGCATTTTATATGCCAGCAAAAGTGATTAGAAAAAAAATTTTTAACTACATAGCTAATGAATGATGCACAAGGTCTCCCTCTACACAGAACACTATGAAACATTACTGAGAGATTTTAAACGTACTTGGCTGGATCCAGATCAAAAACAAAAACATTCAAGTTTGCCCATAAAATGTTAGCACTAATTGCACGCAAGCCCCCATTAGGAGACAACCTATTAATTGCTCATCATAGGATGGTTTTAAAAAAAGTTCTGTGAAAACTGTCATTGATTTCAAAGCTTTGTTCATGTCTGGCAGGAAAGGTTGTGGTATGTCTTATGAGTGTCTGGAACATCAGAGGAGCTAAAGAAAGTAATGTTACTAGTGATCTTCAAACTGCAGCTGAGGGAGGGTGAAGAAAATGGAGTGGGCTGGTGGAATAAATTAATTTTTATGTATGTAAAGCTACCATGAGAATCCAAAGGCAAGCAGCAAGTCACCTGACTTAATTTTTCAGATGCAACCAACTTAGTTTTTCAGCCTTAAACAAGGCATTGTAAATATTAACAATAATTTCTGTCTTTTGATTCAAGATTAATGTGTACCCCAGTCTAGCTTTTTTTGTAAAAGTCATTTATAGTCTGTCCTCTAACTGGTGACACTAAGGCCACATGGTGAGAAATATTAGGACAATGGTATTCAAAGCATGGATAAATTTTTTGTACCTACTGTTAGGCTTGTAGATTTATTGAGCACATACTATGTGTCAAGTGCTTTAGAAGAGGTTTTACACATACAATAGCTGTTAGATATTTTGATACCTTTCTTAAAGGTAAGGGAATGAGACTCAAAGAGGATATGCAACTTGTTCAAGGCACCCAGATAGTTAAGAGTCACAAGTCAGTTTTGAACTCAAACTTACCCGACCCTAAAACATGAGCTCTTTTCTTTATACCATGATACCTGCAAACTTGATGTGTGATAAACTGTTTAGCCCAGTATCTGATACATCATTAGTATTCAATGAGTTCTATTATTATTATTATTGTTATTAAAATATGACTAAGTCTCATAAGGAGCCCCTCTTTTTTTTCTTAATGAGTTAGAGCCTGAATCTCTATCCAATCAATGATTGCTTCTTCTTGGCAGCACACATTATGGAAAACTATAGGAATGATAATGCAAAACATGTTAGAGATAGATCTCTCTAAGCTTTTCTCTCAAGAAGTGACAGTTATGATAGTAAGTGAAGGAAGCTAGGATTTAACAAAATCTGTACAGTGGGCTATTTTCCCTCTACTATATTCCCTTGGTAACAAACCCTTAAAATCCTGTACACTCTTCAAAGAGAAAAAAGGTTTGCTCCAGAACTCTGAGGACTGGTCTATCCCTGTGGTATATTAGTCATCGGATAAAACCTTAATTTATTTCATAGATAGCAATCCTGAAAATGCCATAAATAAACTGCTAGTAACTAAATTAGTTCTTCCATCTTGAATGGGTTAGATTCTTGTGGCCAATGGATTTGCAATAAAGGAATCTCTTTCTGCCTTTTGAGTAAGTGACAGATTAGAAAGATCCAAGATAAAATTCCCTGAACATACTCGTGTGAACTTTAGAATTACGCCTGAGTAGGTATATTTCAAACAGTAGGATGATTATGGAAAGTTACAACTACTTGTCTTAAAATTTTTATATAAGCTAGACTGCTTAATATGATTAAATAAAAAATCAAAAGGAAGAGGGGCCATCTACGTTCTTTGATATTTAGTTAATGCAACACATCAAAATTATACATTAGCTTTGTGCAAACAAAAACAATAAAATCTTGAAATTTAACTCTTTATAACTACTCAAATTTTCAGGCAATGTTTCCTCCTCCTCACTTCTCATTTCTACCTGTACGGATCTTAAATATCTGCATGGCTCAGTGCTGCATCCTTAGCCCACTTGAAGATTTTTTTCACATAAGGCCTGTTATGTGGTCATTTGTATGCATAGTTTCTGTATAAATATCTTCCTTCCTCACTGAGATACACAGGCCTTAAAGACAGTGATTGTTTTTAAATTTAGTTTTGTAATCCCCAGAGAGCCTACCAGAGTGCCTTCCATCTAGCAGGTGCTTGACAAATGTTTGGTTGTTGAATAAATAGCAGAAAAATTACTTTGAAAAAAATGCAATAGAAATTAGAAACTGAAAAGAGAAGGTAGGCTTAAACTCTCCATGGGAAAGGACTATTTTTCTTTTTGCTATTCTGAAAAAAAAAAAAAAGTCCAATAGAAACGCAAGAAGCTGTTTAAAGTGTTTGCATGATAACAAGTAGGAATGAATAACAACATTTCTAATTCACCAGTTATTTTCAAGGAGAGAGAAAGGCAACTTTTTATTTAAAAATACAATTAAAAAATATTACGCACATGTGAACCCACATTGTGGATTGTCTGTGACAAATACTTCATCTTCAGCAATCTTTTTATTCATCACACTAGGTATTCCAGGTAAGAGACAATTCCTATCAGAGCCCATTTCTCTCTAGAAAGTGCAAACTCTTTTTTTATTTGAAGGTAACAGTTACTATTTCTCTGATCATTCCTTCCTGGATTCATTTCATGCCCCACAACATAACAGCCACTAGTGTTCCCACTTTACACCTCTTTCTCACAAATCTCATCCACTGTTATGAACTCAATTAGCACATTATATAGGTGCCTGTTGTTTCAATGCTCACCTTTATCGCAAGCTCCAGTCATACATCTGTAAATTCATCAGGCAGTGCCATTTGAATGCCCCATGACAACCCCCAAATCAGATTCAGATTAAATAGACTCTATTTTTTATTTTTTAAATTTTATTGAAGTATAGTTCATTTACAGTTTTGTGTTAATTTCTGCTGTACAGCAAAGTGACTCAGTTATACATATATATAATATTTTTTTCCATTATGGTTAGTCACAGGCTATTGAGTATAGTTCCCTGTGCTATGCAGTAGGACCTTGTTGTTTATTAAACTGACTTTAAATACCAAGTATTTGCTAGGCACTTTCTAGACATGCTTATCTCTGTCATCTAACTGCAAAATAAAAAATATCTTAAATTTAAATACATAGTCTTCTTTCACCCCATACAATGTTGCACTATTATAAGAGCTACTGTGTATTGAGCCACCTAGTGTGCTCTATGTACTGTACACATTACCCTTTATACCAGAGATCTTTTGAATTAAAAAATAAATAAAGGTAGGTGGTATTATTTTCATTAAAAAATATTTAGACTCAGAAAGTTTCATATGCCCAAGACTTCATATAGCAGAGAAAGGATTCAAGCCACAATTATTATGATTTCAAAGGTAAAACTCTTTCCACTCCTCCTCACCACCTCCAACATTCACTGTCTTATTCTTAAAACATAGTATAGTGGTTAAGAGTATTTACTAGAGTCACCTACTTGAGTCTGAATTCTGGATGTTATACTTGCTATGCTTATGACTTGAAGTCAAGTTACTTTACTTTCCTCTGCCTCAATTTTCTCATCTATAAAATGGAACTAATAAAAGTCCATACCTCACTGAATTATAAGAATTAAATGAAATATAAACAACCTAGTACAGTAACTGGCACATGATAAGCTCTCAATATATTTTCCCTTGGAATCATCTAAAAGTCAGTTATGCTATCTTATTAATCCTTTATTCAAAATTCTCCTGTATCCCTTTTCATCTTTTTTCCCCTTAATGTCCATGGTGCAAATATAGGAAGCTATCATGTTGAATGACTCGTCCATTTTCTATCCTAGCAACACACTCATCCTGTATCTGCAGCCATTCTGGGGCTGCACTTCGCTCCAGAATACCCGCTCTGTTTTTCTTTGTCTAATCAGATCCTACCCACCTCTCCAGGCCAAGTTCAAATTGGTGCTTAACCAAATTCTTCTCTGACTAATCCAACCAGAAGTCTTAATTTCTTCTTCCCACTGAGAAACCAGGAGTTAATCTTGTTTTAGGATTGAGGCAGGGGATAGATGGGCCCCTGGGGCAAATGGTTTGAGTTCCTTCCTTGTGGACCCATACTCCGAGAGGGGGGAATAACAGGATAGTTGAGAGAGGAGGCGGGGCACTGCCCAGATAGAAGATAAGACACCACATATTTCTCACTCTCAAGTCAGGAGACCTCCCTGACTACTCATGTGCAGAAAGGCTCCTTAGATGTCAAAAGGGGAGTGATGCTAACTGATGCCAACTGATGTTCACTACCCATAGGCCTCTTTGGTAGAATCCATCTTGGCTAAGAGATGCACATGCACATATGGGAAAATCCTGAGATATACCAAATATGGACTTTGAGCCAGGCAAATTAAAATGATTGGCCAAAGGAAACCAGGAAGAAATGCCCCATATAAGTGATTTAAACTGCCACGAGGGCATGACTCTCTGAGCCACCCCGTGTGTCTATCCACACATACTGTACCCTTTTTTCCCTAATAAATACTTTACTTGTTTCACTACTTTCTGTCTTTGTGGGAATTCTCTTTCTGCAAAGCCATAGGGCCAGGGCCTTGTCACTGACCACTGGTCTAGTGGCTAGGATTCAGTGCGCTCACCGTCACGACACGACCTCAATCACTGGCCAGGAACTGAAACCCTGCTTCAAGCCGTTGCAGGCCGAGGACACCAGAGATCAGGATTGGATAGGGTTTGAATTCTCAGGTGGCCTTAACCATTCCTGTGGACCTCATATTGATAAACACTACTCCTCTCTCCACACAACAGCCTTATGACATAGTTATAACCCCGTCCACTAAAGGACAGATTTCTGTGAGTCGCATCTGGCTTTAGGGAGAGAGACTCTTGGATACTTGGTTCTCTACAGAAATCATTCTCTACTTACTGTTACCATTCACTGATTAATCACAATCAGTTGTGAATACGATGCATATAATTGCTGATATTATCAAAATTTTGTGGAAAGAGAATTAGGCTGTGTATTCATCAGGGTAATTAATTCTAGCTGCTGAGGAAAACAAACTCAAATCAGTGGATTAAAAAAAATTAAAGTTTATTTTTTGCTCATATTACAGTCTGCCTAGGGTCAGGTGATTTGCTGGAGATCTTGAGGTAGTGCTGGCTTCCAAGCAGTGACTCAGGGATATTGATTTCCCATTACACAGCATGATTTCCCTCATGTATAGTCTCCCTCATTTCTAGACATAGGTCAGGAGAAAATTAGACTGGGAATCATTGGAGTGGTTTATAGCTAGGGCTACATAATAGTATATCTCCATTCACATTTTACTGGTGAGATCCCAGTCACATGACCCCAACCCAACTACAAAAGAAGCTGAGAATTACTTTTCTTGCGTTCCCTGGAAGAGGTAATGGAATTGATCAGTATCCAGCTTGTCTGTGACGAGTCAACAGTCTCCCCCTGACTGATAACAATTCATACAACTCCTCTGAAGCTGTTTCTTACCTGCTCTACCTGAAAACTAGATCATGTCTTAAGACTATTCCAGTCACTCCCAGATAATAAAGGCATCACTTTAGTTCCCAGAACAATCTCAGTCTAGTAATTGAAATGTCCAGTCTGAAAAAATAAAACTATGAAATCCATTTGAAACTAAAGTTTTCCTCTTTCCATCCTGCATCTCCATCATGGTGAGAAGCCAGTTATGGGATAGGAAGCATGATGGACTTCTTTTCACTAGCTGTGATTCTCAAGGCTAGGCTAGGTATAGGGAAAGAACAAAGAGATCATATTCAGAAAATATCAGGCTTTCATTGTATGGTTGTAATATGGAGCTAGTGCTCTCTGGGCATGGTAAATATTCAGTGATTTTTTTTTTCCCCTCATGAAGTACATTTGTGAGTTCTTTGGAGATTTCCCAATTAGGGACATTTGATTTCCACACCCTGGATGTCTGCAATGTCTTCACCTTGGTTGTCTACTAATGATCTCTACCCTTTTCTTTATGAATCTAATAAACACTTTCATAATGAAGCTGACTCTTGGACCGTTTATGCTTCAGACTGGCTCCCTACTCTACAATCTTTGTTAGGTCCTTGACAAATATACATCTCTCCCTGACATCAGTGGAAACTAAGCTGTTTCCCAATGTAGATACTGCTTTTCATTCTGGCACTAGGACAATAGTCACAGCCTATTCATTTTAGACTTCTCAAATGGTGATTTCTTGAAACCTTTCTCAGTGTGTCTGAAGTAAGGAGAAACACACCTTTTCCTTTATCAAAGAGCAAATGGTGAGGAAAAAAATATTATAACATTCTCAACTACTTTCCTTCAGTATTTCTCTCAATATTGAACCTCAACTCAGGAGGTGGCTTTTTAGTCACATTGTTTGAGAAAATCTGCATAGGTGGTTTGAATCCCTTTGAAATTTTGAGGGAGTGAGTATTGTCATATATTGCTTTGTTTCTCTGTCCTCAACCAATAGTGAGAAAATTACCAATTTAACATACTATTAGCTTAATAATAAGTAAAATTTCCAAGGAATGATTTACTTTTAAAAAATAAATCAGAATGGATTGACGAAATGACATATCTCATTCATTTGCATTCTGATTGGGAAAGAAAGAGGAGCAATTAGAACAGTGCACTGGGCATCATATTGAGATTTTTTTCCCCAGTACGATTTATTAATAAACCTTATGTTTCCCTTTGTTTTTTAAAAATTGATTTATAATTAACATACAATATTATATTAGTTTCCAGTGTATAGCATAGTGGTTCAACGTTTTTATACATTATGAAATGATCACCGCAATAAGACCAGTTACCATCTGTCACCATACAAAATTCTTCCAATATTATTGACTGTATTCCCCATGTGTACATTACATCCCCATGACTACTTATTTTATAGCTATAAGTTTGTACCTCTTAATCTCCTTCACCTATTTCTTCCAACTCCCCAACTCCCTCCCCTCTGGCAACCACCAGTTTGTTCTCTAGGAGTCTGTTCCTATTTTGTTTTATGTGTTTGTATTGTTTTTTTAAATTCCACATATAAGTGAAATCATACTCTATTAGTTTTTCTCTGTCTGATTTAGTTCACTTAAGCACAATACCCTCCAGGTCCATCCATGTTGTTGCAAATGGCAAGATTTCATTCTTTTTAATGTCTGAGTAATATTCTGTTGTGTGTGTATATGTATGTATATATATATATATATATATATATATATATATATATATATATATATACCACATCTTCATTATCCACTCCTCTATGGATAGACATTTAGGTTGCTTCCATATCTTGGCTATTGTAAATAGTGCTGCAATGAATAGGGGTATATACATATTTTTAGAATAGTGTTTCATTTTCTTCAGATAAATACCCAGAAGTAGAATTGCTGGATCATATGGTAGTTCTATTTTTAGTTTATTTGAGGAAACTCCATACTGTTTTCCATAGTGGCTGCACCTATTTACATTCCTACCAACAGTGTATGAGGGTTCTCTTTTCTCCAAATCATCATCAACACTTGTTATTTCTTGTCTTTTTGATAATAGCCATTCTGATAGGTATGAGATGATATCTCATTGTGATTTTGATTTGCGTGTCCCTGATGATTAGTGATGGTAAGCACTTTTTCATGTGCCTATTGCCTATCTGTATATCTTCTTTGGACAATGTCTTTTCAGGTCCTCTAACCATTTTCAGTTGGGTTGTTTGTTTGATGTTAAGGTGGTCAAGGGACTGAGCCCTTAACCTGTGGAATCTGATGCTATCTCCTGGTAGATAGAATCAGAATTGAGTTGAATTGTAGGACACCCAGCTGGTGTCAGAGAATTGGTGGTGGTGTGGGAAACCCTCCCAAAACCCTGGGAATTGGGAGCAGGATCACTGCAACCTTTGAGGTCCCTCAAGTTTCCAATTTGTTTCACACCAGCCCTGCATGATTGCTGAAAGCTTTGTGATTTCTCTTTCCCCAGAAGAGGCCATAGGCTTGGGTCAAACCCAGTCCTCAGCCTGCTGTCAGAATGGGCAAGTGTCCTTAGTGGGGAAAATGACTGGAGATCATCAGCTCACTTACCCAGGGCAATCCCTTCTCTGAAATTTTAATCTGGTTCCTGTTGTTCCCACAGAATCTTGCTACCATTCCGAAGTTAATCTTTCTGTCTTCTGAATAATTTCCTGAGATATATATATATATATAGATATATAGATATAGATATAGATATAGATATAGATATAGATATAGATATATATACACACACACACAGGTAATGGCACATATATGTATATATACATATTTTACAATTTTTATCATACTGTTTTACAATTTATTTATGTCTGTTTCTCTTAGTGATTATTCATGGGGATATATTATATCATTTCATTTTCACAACACCTAGCATAGTGACTTCTCTCAGTACATAATTAATAAATTTTGTTGAATTGAAATATGTTTGGTTTATGGACTAATCTGCCACTTCCTTAATTCTGACTAATTTTAGAATGTATTTTCTTAAGTTAACACATATTTTTAAAATAAGATAGAATACAAAACAGTGATGAATCAGATATGAAAACTTCCTTAAGGCACTTAAAGTCTAGGGTAGAACAAAAGGCATAATGACACCTCTGAAGTGTCTCCATTCACAGAGGGTTTTTTATTAATTGTCTGAGGGGTGAGGAGTTTCTGGGTGGTACATTTCCATTTCATAACTCTCTTCTACCTCTTTCTCCTAGATTCCATTTCTTCTGGTATTTTTCCCATCAGGCTTGAGAATTTCAGAAATGTAGAGCAAGCCTTCTAGCTACTCGTTTACTTAAGAAAAAGTTCTATATAAGATTGTTTCTCAAACTTGACTAAAATATAAACCGCCCTTAAAAGGAAAATATTTCCATGGATTTCTAGCGTTGTCTTAACTTGTTTTTATTATAATGTTAATAAAATATGTTTAAGAATAAGAGTAGGTATAAACTCATTAGCTTTTTTAGAACTAAAACACCAAAACACATTTATAGATTATATACATAAATGTAGGACTTATTTTATTAGAATTAAAATATTAATTAAATGTGATAGATGATGTCATTTTTGAAATTTAAATGCCAATTTTGAATTTAATAGCACAAATATGCATTTGCTTGTTTTATGTTTTACTTTCTGTTTGTTTTCTTTTCTATTTATTTTATTATTGAAATATAGTTGATTTACAATGTCATGTTAGTTTCAGGTGTACAGCACATTGATTCAGTTTATATATATATATATATATATATATATATAATTTTTCAGATTCTTTTCCCTTATAGATTATTACAAAATATTGAGTATAGTTCCCTGTGCTGTGCTGTACAGTAGGTTATTGTTTATCTATATGTTTTACTTTCTGTTTACTTGATTTTATTCTGTTGAACAGCTCAGACTAATTTTTGGATATTTTTCACTATCCCTATCATTTTAATTTCATTTTTAATAGAAGCATGTTTGTAACTACCAAAACATTATTTTAGTGGGCCAATTAAATTAGTGTTGCATTGTAAAGTGTAATACTGGAAAAATTAAAGCACCATTTAAAAATTTTTCTTCATTTTATATTTACTACTATACATAGTGCCAATGAACTTGTATAAGTTGGTATGTAGAAACAACTGATCTGCCCAATATATTTGCTTGCAACTTGATTTGACTGTTTGGGCACAGATCAGTATGAGTTCAACATGACCTATTAACATGATGCTATGACAATTTTCAGCTGTCACAGCACCAAACTGATTATAAATCCAAAAGAAAACCAGGGCACAGAATTAATTTTTAATTTGGTTCTCTAGATGATCAGTTTTCTCCTGTGTTTGGTTTCCCAGATTTAATGAGACTTCACTGCTGCATCTTAGAAGTGTCTAGGAAACCTGCTTGAGTACTATATCCATCAAGACATTTTCTCACTCTTGGTCATTGCTGGAATGAACACACTATATGCTGAAGAAATCACTTTATTTCTTGTCTTGAGAAAAGGAAAGATGGCATAGTAGCATTTGCCACCTAAGTACTTTCCACTCAAAATATAATGCTTGCTGGAACTCTTACTCCTTTTACCGGCTTTTCCTGTGTTGGCCAAAAGAATTCCCTGTCTCCATTTAGTCCTACAAGAGTCTCGACACACAGTCCTCCAATCCTTGGCTCTCTCTGTGTTGCATCCCTGACTTGTTACATGCATGCAATTAATTATAATTAAAGGTAATTCTCTCTCTAAGAGATTTTTATAAGATATAATTGTATAAGATTTCAGATAAGTGAGATTCCTTTCATTTAGGATATCTGAAAAGATATATTGAAATATAACGAATGATAGCCATACTAACAACCACATCATTGAGGTTGTTGTAGTAGTCATTTTCTTGTTCCCCTGATCCCTAGCTAGCATTCAGTTCTATACCCGTTTCCTACTAGAGTCTCTGCTTGATCACCAAGATCAGGGTCTACACAAGGCCGTGTGGCAGCTTTGTTCAAACAAAAGAAAGGTGCCCCCTTCTCCAGGTGAATGCAGCCCAGTACCAAATTGCACTGTTTGATAAACAGGGCACATGCTGGCTTTGAGCCCCCATTTCTTCCCTTGGTTGAGTGCCCCTGTTCAAGGTGTAACATGCACAATTGTCTATGGTGGCCTCGACCATCATTCACGTAGATATTGTGACATGAATCAGTTTAGACTAATAAAATACAAGGATACATTAATGGAGGCTTTGGGAAATACAATTATTTTTCTTCTATGGAAGCTATTAAAAAAGACACTCGGTCCCATTGGACATGAATAAGAAAGATATAGCCTTAGTTAATGCAGATTACTGTCATATGACCATAAGATCTTGGGACCAGCCCCAATAGGAAGCTATATTGGTATGCAACATACAAACACACAGAAATGTCTCAAATACAATACAGGTGTGTTCCTAACTTATATCAAGTCTAAGTTTTTATTGCTGACATCCAGTCAAAAATTGCCAGCACCCAACATGTTCTCTGTGTCCCTATAAACATTGTTGAGCTTTGCTCTGGGATGATGTTATGTTAGAAATAGTTTTATCCTTTTGGGATTTACTTTTAATATTTGTTTGAAAGAACTAGAGAGCATTTAGTTTCGAGCTAATTTAGTCCTACTGCTGATACAAGAGCCTTCTGAAAACTCTACCTAATACCCCATGAATTATGAGGTTTTTCAGCCTAGCTGGTGAGAAGACACACTAATTTCAGCCTGTGTGAGTTCCAGGTACTGTGCCTTCTAGAACATTCTTTTTCCAGGCCCAAATAGTTTCCTTACACTTGCTGTTCAGTACTTTGCTGAACACTCAAGGGGTTCCCTCTGCATATCGCCCAAGGTCTTTCTCTTTGGGCAGCTCTGCCCTTTATAGTACTTTATCCTGTAAACTCTAGCTGCCTTGGTCCCCCCAGACTCCCATCCTCCTCCAGACAGTGTTATGGGCCCTGCCCGAAGTCTCACTGCCTGAACCATGTCCCAGAACCTCTCTCTCGATGGTTGTAGGGGCTTGCCTTATTTACAGTTTCTCAGTGATCACTTCTTCACTGCCTGATGTCTATGACCAATGCCTTGAAAACCATTGTTTCAAATATTTTGTCCAATTTATTGATTGTTTCAGGAAGGAGGGTAAATCTAGTCTCTTAACTTCATCCCAGTTAAAAGCAGAAGTGCCCAAGCTCCTTACATCTCGTGGCTCCTCCATTCTCAATACAAAGCTTGCAAGATCTCTGTGCTCTTTTCCATCAAGCCATGGAAAGAGAAAGAGCACGGAGGATCACATGCAGGTAATTTTTATGAGTCATGTCTGAAAGGGGTTGCTCATGTCCCTGGCCAGACATCGATCACATGGCCAAACTGAAAAAGGAAATGGTTTTTGGTGAACGGCTAGCCAGTTTCTGCCACATTGCACTTTTATGGGCACCAAATACCTATTTTACTCTTCCTTCCACATAATAGAAGACACATTCTGTGTCAAGGGAGATAGCCATCCAGGTATTTATGATCTTTGGGTGATGCTCTTTCTTCTCCATTGAGTCTGAATATACCTCTAATTATCTTGCAGCATATGAAACAACAAATTAAATTATTTGCTCCCCCATGCCCACCCAATATAAAGTATTGGAGCAGAGATGGGCCAGCTACAGCTCAAACTTCCGTTCAGACCAAGAAAAGAGTGGGATTCTACTAAAGTCAGTGGCCCATAGCAATGGTGAACATTCTGTCAGGCAGGCTTGAGGAGGCCCCTTGCCCCTAACAAATGGGGGAGGTTCCTTGACTAGATTTTATTCTGCTTTCTGAAAAGAACTTTTTCAGCTGTTGTTTCCTGCAGGCCCTGAGTCCTCCTTCTGGGAGGTACTTCCCTATTAATGATCCTCCCTGACCTTTTATGGTGACAGCTGAAATTAGTCTGGGAGCAGTCCTTTCTCAGGGGTTGCATAGATTTCATACTTCTTTTCTGTTCTTGAAATTTTGGAGCCTGTATGTGTTTGAGTCATGTGTGGTCAAGATATCTTTAGTATTAGTTCATGACTTCTTCTGTGTGTAGCCCATGCATGATTCTGCATGCTTTCTCCTTTCACAAGCTATTATATTTTTGCTACTTCTTCTTGGCCAGAACTCAGTCACATGGCCAAACCTAACTGTGAGGAAGGCTAGGAAATCATACAATCCACTTGCATCATCAGGAGAAAGAGCTAAAAACTTTGGTGAACAGCTAACCAGTTTCTGCACAGACACCAATACTGTGGAAGGTAGAGTAGGAAGATTGGAAGAATGGAATCCTTGATATCCTTGAGCTACTTAGTCAAGTGTCACTGTATCACCAGATTTTTCAGTGATGTTAGCTAACATTCTTTTTATTGCTGAAGAGTTTTAGTTGGATTTTCTACTACTTGCCGTGCCAAATATTGTAATTAACACAGTTGCCAGTTGAATTTTCCATTAACATCATCTAACAAACACCCCCTGATGACTTCCTGTTATCTATTTGTGTAAAGCACAGTCAGAATATTTAATGCTTGGGTTTCCAATAAAGTATCTGATGTATCAGGCTTGCATCCTGGGAGATTCAGTTTGGTCCAAGGGATGAGGCTTCAAAATACATAAGACAAGAGTTTGGGGGCAGGCTAATTCCAGGTTTGAGAGTTAATCTTGTAGTAGAAATGTGGTATAGGATGTTCCACTAGGGTCTCAGAATCTATAACCACATCTTTGAACTTCCCTAGAGCAGAAGAAAATCTACAGATTAGTCTCTGGTGCAAACTTGACTTCAGTTTTTTGTCTGTTTGCTTTTTCCAGCTGAGAGATCAGCTGAGTCCTAATCACACTTCTTGGTAATACCCAATCTGAACTCATGTCTTAAACTAAATTCAAACAACCCTACTTTCCAAGGCCAAAATAGAGCTAAGCATAGTTTCACTTTCTGGTGTCTGCCTCCCTTTGTTTCCTTTATAAGAAGAGAAGCTCATTTTCCCATTTCCTTTTTCTGCTTTTGGGAATCATTCATTCATTCGACAAATGTTTACTGAATGCTACTGTGTATCAGACTCAGCAATGTAGAGAAAAGCCAGACTGAGCAACTTCCATAAATCAGGAAGGAGAAAAGCTCATAGAGCATTTGGGCAATATCTAGAATGGTACAGTGATATTAAGGGAAAAAAATATAGGCTTTGAAGTCAGATACTATTGAGTTTAATCTCCAATTTAATTACTTACAAACTGTGTTAATTATGAAATTAAGCTATCCTTTTCTGTGCTTCTTCATTGTAAAAATGTGGATAATACCGTTATTTCAAGGTTAGATTAACAGCTAAATGGTACAGATTTAGTGAAAATGCTTGGCACAGAGTAGGAGTATAATGAACCCTCCCTTTTTTCCTCTTTTTTTTCTTTCTTCTCTCTCACCTTCCCTCTATTTTCTTTTACCGTCTCTTCCTAATTTTCTGTTTTCCTTCCTTCTTTTCCAACACCCTAATTTCCTAACTACCTTTTGCAGGTAAACATGCTAATGGCTAAATTTCCATCCTCCAAGATTAAACTGAAATCCCAACAGATACTCCTCAGCACAAATACTCTGGATTATATGCCCTTTAAATATCTAATCAAGACTATAAATAGAAATATCCCTTATGAAATCTGTACTTCCTTTCCTTCCTAGACTACTGCATGGATAGTTTTTTCTTCTGACTCTAAAAGTAACACATCACTGGCCAAATGGGATGATGTCTATTGCTACTTCCCAGGCATATCATGGGAGGGTTACTGTAGAGAGCAAACAGGCATCCAAAATAATAATCACAAAGGGCTAAAAACTAAAAAAAATGGCAGCACAAAACATTTTAATGGAAGACAGAAAAGCATGAGGATTTAGTAAAGTTTCTAAAACTGTTTATTTATCTAATTGACCATACTTGATAAAAAAATTACTATTTGGATCTATTTCATTTTAACAAATAATTATAATAGGTGAATAATGAAAACAAATAGGTTTGATTTTATTGCTGTATTTTTTTTTTTTTTTTTTTTTTTTTTTTGCGTTACGTGGGCCTCTCACTGTTGTGGCCTCTCCCGTTGCGGAGCACAGGCTCCGGACACGCAGGCTCAGCGGCCATGGCTCACAGGCCTAGCCGCTCCGCGGCATGTGGGATCTTCCCGGACCGGGGCATGAACCCGTGTCCCCTGCATCGGCAGGCGGACTCTCAACCACTGCGCCACCAGGGAAGCCCTATTGCTGTATTTTCATCTTGAAATACAGTATTCATTTTAGTGCTCTAGAAATTGAATATATCATATATTATCATTTATTACATGTAGCATTTTATAAAGGATATTTTTGTGTAATTTGTTTGTTGAATATCACCCCAAATTCAATCTTTAACTAAAAAAGACCTTTCAGTCTTTATTAAAATGTGTGAAATGCTTTGATGCATTCAAGATAAAGAGTGCTAAGTACTAAGTATAATTAGATGTAGAAAATTTGCATGTGCTAAAAATTATGTTCAAACACCACATTGATTTTTTGTAAAATTCACATTTGGATGAACTCCGAAAATATATGAAAGATAATTTATATAGCTCAAGAAGACTATTTTTATTACTCCCTATTTAATTTTGAAAAAAAAAAGCAGAGGTTTTATTATCTTTTGAAAACGAAGTGATATTTTCTTAACATGTCATTTCCTGTGATACATCACTTCCTACGTAATATGTTAAAAATAAGAAAAAAACTCATTAAGACTCTAGTGATGTTATATTTAACAAGCTCTATTTGGGTTGAAAAGTGATAATTTGCTAAGCTTCATCTTAGATACACTTTTAAGGGACAGTGATCTGATTGTTTGGAAAAAATTTATTTCATAAAGTTTGAAATGAAGGAAATCACCATTATGTAAACAAGTAGAATTAAGAAATCAAGGTATATATATAATATTGTTATAACTGTATTTATATATCTACATATTACATATACATTCCAAAAATAGAAATTAATAATAAAATAACATGCAATATAATGTTGGCAGTGATTGTGTTAGATGATGAAATTATGGCTGATTTATTTTTTCTACTTTCTATATTTGCCAAACTTCCTGAAAAATGCACCTATATGAATGTATAATAGAAAAAGAAAAATAGCTACTATTTGTCTCAGAGAGTGGTGAATGAAAATTCAACATTTAATATATGTATTAGCAGAAGCATTTATGATTTTCTAGTAACTCTCCAAAAATAAATTTTCTTTTTGGTAATTATATTTTGTTCCTTCAAAAAGTGGACAATAGTATGTTACAGATTTGTGAAGAGAAGTTCAGAAAATTATTACTATTAAGCAATAATAGTTCATATTTTTTGAGCACCTACTAATTTAATGCATTAAAGTAGTACTCAGAACAACCATATAAACTAGCACTATTTTTATCTTCATTTTACAGGGGAAGAAACTGAGGCACAAAGAAGTTAAGTGTCTTGCCCATGGTCACATAGCTAATAAATGGCAGCAGCAGAATGAGCCCAGGTGGTTTGGCTCCCGGGTCAAACTGAACCAGTATCCTCTGCCTGCACGTACCAAATGTCTGTTCTGTGCTCTGAAATTTTGATTTTGCATCATTGCTTGATGGAAAGGATGGATACTTCAGATCTAGATGGTTCTGGGTTTAAATCCCAGTTCAAGTATTTACATGTACTATATTTTTGGAAAAGGGATCTAGCCTCTCAACCTGGGTTTCTTCATAAATAAATGGCAATAATGGTACTAGTCAGCCATAAAAAAAGAATGGGCTTGAATTACATACTGGATACAGACATGAAAAAATCTCCAAGACACATTGTTAAGTGACTTCCCCACGATTATACAGGTAGCAAGCGGTAGAGCCACAGTTCAAACTTAGGTCTGCTTGAGGCAAAAGCAGCATGTGTTTTAGACTTACAGAGGGGCTGGGAAATCAATTCTAGTTGGCAGAGTTCAGTGATGCTTTCTTAGAGGAAGTTGAATTCTTTTTGTCTTTTAGGTTTACAGTATGAGCTATAGAGTTCTTTTAGCCCTATAGCGTAAGCCTTATATTTAGTTTTACAGTAGAGTATTGGTATTCAGTCTTATAGCAGAGTTCTTTTCCTCTTATAGCATGGGCAATAGGAGTACTAAGAAGTTATAACTTATTTTTGTATAGAGATCTCTTCAATTTCCTAAACGACTGCTTAGTCATTTATCTGATTTGATTTTTACAGCCAGGGAGGATGATAATATTCATCACATTTTACTGCTAAAGAATCTGAGGCTCCAAGAGATCCAATGAGAGCTCAAGGTCACACTCCAAGTGAGTTATAGAGCTGAGACTAGACCCAGTAATTTGTCTTTTTCAGTGGAATTTGAAGAAACATGAATGCAAAGTTGAGAGTTACCGCTGGCCTCCCAACTTAGTATGCCCCAGGGATCTGTTACATATGTTTCCTTCTCTCAGCTGAAATGACCATTACTTTCCTTGCTGGGACCCATAAATATAACCTTTTTAATAATGCTTGTCAGCCCAGTGTTCCAAATCTTGTTTTTCCTAGTTCTGCTAACTTCTCTGTATAATAAATGCCAGGCAGCACTAGCTAATTAGCAAACAGCAGACAATGCACATTGATACATAACTCTTATTCTTCCAAGGCCCCTATTTACTGCCAGTGACTTGTGACCTCACTGTGAACCCAGATGCCATAAAGCTACCACTGTGATTGGGGTTAGAATACATGTAATCTTCTTAGCCTTAGTTGAAACTGTGAAAATCCCTTTCATCTTCAATTATTATTTATTTGGCCCATTACTCTAGAGGGCAAGGGGCTGTCTAATCCCCCAGGCTGAGCCTCAGGAGTCGGTTTTATTAGGAAAGAATGCCAGCCTTGCATACCAGGAGCTTGGAAGACTGGGCCATGGAGCAGCGAGGCCATGACCCCGATAGGGCAGGAGATGGGGAAGCTTCAGGGCCTTGCTTGTCTGATGGATATTTTCCAAGGGAGCTCCTTTAAAAATGACTCAAGAAAAGTTCCTGGCAATGTAAAATTTTCCTAAATGGAAGAGAATTAACAAAATGTAAAACCTTTTATTAAAATAACAATGATACATAAACTGAGGTGCTAAGAGTGACCAAGGAGGCACTGGCTCAGGGGATTCAGCTGATTGAAATACTGCCTTCCCAAAGGATCTCAAGTCGGCAAAGCCAAGGTGTGCTCATTGAAGATGCACAGACTCTATCCCAGAACAGCTGAGAATGTTGGAAGATGTGTTTAGCAAGACCATATGCCCAGATTGAATTACCTCGGAGGAACTCAGCTTTAATGAGTCAGTGGTAAAGGCTTGGCTGAAGTACTGTTTCATCAAATGGAGGAAGCCGCAGCAAAAAAACCTAACACTTGTCCTATGGGGCCTGGAGTTTTAGATATATATGGCCCTGATCTTCCTGAGACTTCTGGAGGTCCTCGTGCCATTTTATTTTTGGAATTTATCATGGAATTATCAGCTTCAAGAAATCTAACAGGCAAGTCTGGGGGGCCTCTGATCCTCCTTGTGTTCCCTAGAGCATAAGCCAATTTGTGAAACAGTATGCCTTACCTGGTGAAGATGATCCCAGCTGTCTAGATAAGCATCTCTTCTCCAAGGCTCACTGGCTGAAGGAGGCTGCCACCAGTCAGTATGACTTCTGACTCAGGAAACCTGCTGCTGACAAAGATCTGGAATCTAGACGCTGATCAACAGAAAGATATTTCCAAACAACTTTACTGGTTAGACTTAGTCTAAACAAACCAAAGCTAAGAGTTTGTTGTTGTTGTTGTTGTTGTTGTTTGGTAAGAACAACAAAAACAAACTCCCACCTTTCCTCATTGTCACATTATCTGTATTTCCTTTGAGTTCTTCCTAACCCAACTTTCTGAAATAAAGATGGTCATTTGATGCGGTGGGGGGGGGGGGCAAGGGATTATTGGGGAACAGCAGAAACAAGTCACTTTTTCCTGCCTCCCAGCTTTCCCCAAGTTAAGTTTACTTCAACGAAAGGGTCTTCCAACAATAATACAATTTAAGAATTCCTGCTCCCCACAGGCCATCTATTACCTGTTTCACAAAACACCTAGGTTATTGCTGAGGCCTGGGCATGTTAGGGCTTGTGCGTCTATATGCAACCTACAATTCCAGTGCTGTTTAAACACTTCCATTGTGGTGCACTGGTGGGTGGGAAGTGCTGGATAGTAAATTTTCCAATAATTCTTAGGAAGCTGACATGAGATTGTTATGAGAAAACAACTTAATTGATCAAGCTGTATATTTATGTTTTAGGAAGCTGTAACATTCCTTTAAAAAGTAGATAAATAGATCTAAACATCTCTTGGAAATCGACTAATAAAATACTCTCAGTGGAAGACTTGGAAAAGCAAGCTGAGGAAATCTTCCAGAAAGTAGAATGAGACAAAAAGAACAAAACAGTAATTGTAAAAAGTCTTAATAATGCTGGTCTAGAGTTAGATTAGTTAGAAAAAGGCAGAAAAATTGTCTAAGAAATAATGTAACAATGCTTCTGGAAAATCACGTGCATGAGTATCTAGGTGTCAGAAATTACTTAGTGACTTAAACAAAGTATATTATGTAAAATTTCAAAATGCCAAAAGTAAATTAAAATAAGTAGTAAATCCTAAAAGATTTCCAAAATAATTGTACATTAATTTTCACCAATTTTTAAGTCAGTATATGTATATTGTAGAGAATTTAGAAAAGCATAAAGAACAAAAATCACCAATAAGTCTATCATTCATATTTCATTAAGTTTCCTTCCAGCTATATGTATAATCATGCACATATGTTTGCAAAATAAGGATGAATATATATATGTATATATATATATATATATTTGTTTCATATGTAATTTTATACTTTGCTTTTTCCAAAATAATGTTATATTCTAAACATTACATGGCTCTAAATATTCTTCATAAACATGACATTTAATGGGTGTAAATATTAAATTTTATGGATATGACATTGTCTTTTAACCAATTTTCTATTCATTGGTACTCAGATTGCTGCTAAAAATAGTGCTGCTTTAAATAGCTAGTGCATAAATCTTTGAAAGACTGATTATTTCTTTAGGATGGATTCTTACAAGCAGAGTAACTGTTTAAATGGCATTAACTATTCGTTGGATAATTATGCCTATATTTAGGATTCAATGCATATGGCCAGGTTATCTTTGAGAAGGTCTGAACAATTTAGAGGAGATATTCAAAGGGGGTTGCAGGGGTGTGCGGTGAAGTGACCAGGTTGACTTGGGAGTTAGTAGCAGAGTCACAAATGGAACACAGTCCTTAAAACTTCCAGTCCAGCAGACTTTGGACCCCTGCCCCCTTCCCATTGCTTTCTGTAGAAGCTGACAGCAATGCTCAAGTTCCTTGTAGAAAAAGACAGGCAGCATATAGCACCCAGGACTCAGAGTGTTTGGCAGTAATATGACATGGTTTCACGTCGTTCCTATTTTCCATTCTCATTAAAACATTTACTGAGAGTCTGTGCCAGTCAGGTTGTAAATGAAAGTGAGTTCTGGCTGCTTGCCGCTCAAAAGCCAATAAAGAGGCCAGGTTGGTTGACTCCTGACGAGGACCTTCAAGATGGTGGAGGAGTAAGACGTGGCGATCACCTTCCTCCCCACAGATACATCAGAAATACATCTACATGTGGAACAACTCCTACAGAACACCTACTGAATGCTGGCAGAAGACCTCAAACTTCCCAAAAGACAAGAAACTCCCCCACGTACCTGGGGAGGCAAACGAAAAAAGAAGAAACAGAGACAAAAGAATAATGATGGGACCTGCATCTCTGGGAGGGAGCTGTGAAGGAGGAAAAGTTTCCACACACTAAGAAGCCTCTTCACTGGCAGAGTGGGGGGCGGGAAGCTTCAAGCCATGGAGGAGAGCTCAGCAACAGGGGTGCAGAGGGCAAAGCAGAGAGATTCCCGCACAGAGGATCAGTGCCGACCAGCACTCACCAGCCCAAGAGGCTTGTCTGCTCACCCACCAGGGCACGTGGGACAGGGAGCTGAGGCTGGGGCTTTGGAGGTCAGATCTCACAGAGAGGACTGGGATTGGCTGTGTGAACACAGCCTGAAGGGGGCTAGTGCGCCACAGCTAGCCGGGAGGGAGTCCAGGAAAAACTCTGGAACTGCCTAAGAGGCAAGAGACAAGTGTTTCGGGTGCATGAGGAGAGGAGATACAGAACACCGCCTAAATGAGTTTCAGAGATGGGGTGCGAGCCATGGTTATCAGTGCGGACACCAGAAACGGGCATGAAACGCTAAGGATGCTCCTGCAGCCACCAAGAATCCTGTGTGCAAGCACTGGTCACTATCCACACCTGCTGTCCCAGGATCCTGTGCAGCCCGCCACTGCCAGGGTCCCGTGATCCAGGGATG
This sequence comes from Mesoplodon bidens, assembly GCF_964165515.1. Classification (NCBI taxonomy): domain Eukaryota; kingdom Metazoa; phylum Chordata; class Mammalia; order Artiodactyla; family Ziphiidae; genus Mesoplodon; species Mesoplodon bidens. The sequence continues at coordinate 73,776,386 of NC_138164.1, read as the reverse complement.
ACTTCCCCAGGAGAACACATGGTGAGCCTCAGGCTGTTGCAACGTCATGCCAGCCTCTGCTGCCACAGGTTCACCCTGCATTCCGTACCCCACCCTCCCCCCAGCCTGAGTGAGCCAGAGCCCCCTAATAAGCTGCTCTTTTAACCCCCTTCTGTCTGGGCTAAGAACAGACACCAGAGGGCGACCTACATGCAGAGGCGGGGCCAAATCCAAAGCTGAACCCCGGCAGCTGTGCGAACAAAGAAGAGAGAAAGACAAATTTCTCCGTGCAGCCTAAGGAGCAACTGATTAAATCTCCACAATCAACTTGAGGTACCCTGCATCAGTGGAATACGTGAATACACAACGGATCATCCCAAAATTCAGGCTGTGGACTTTCGGAGCAACTGTAGACTTGGGGTTTGCTGAATGCAACAGACTAGTTTCTGATTTTTATGTTTCTCTTAGTATAGTTTTTAGCACTTGTTATCATTGGTGGATTTGATTATTGGTTTGGTTGCTCTCTTCTTTTTTTTTTAGTTACTTTATTTTTTTATTTTAATAACTATTTTGTTTTATTCCTTTTTTTTCTCCCTCCCTTTTCTTCTGAGCCGTGTGGTTGACAGGCTTTTGGTGCTCTGGCCGGGTGTCAGGCCTGAGCTTCTGAGGTGGGAGGGCTGAGTTAAGGACATTTCACCACCAGAGACCTCCCAGCTCCACGTAATATCAATCAATGAGAGCTCGTCCAGAGATCTCCATCTCAATGGTAAGACCGAGCTCCACTTAACAATGAGCAAGCTCCAGTGCTGTATGCCCTATGCCAAACAACTAGCAAGACAGGAACACAACCCCACCCATTAGCAGAGAGGCTGCCTAAAATCATAATAAGTTCACAACACCCCAAACACACCACCAGACGTGGTCCTGCCCACCAGAAAGACAAGATCCAGTCTTATCCACCAGAACACAGGCACTAGTCCCCTCCACCAGGAAGCCTGCAAAACCCACTGAACCAATCTTAGCCACTGGGGAGAGACACCAAAAACAACGGGAACTGTGAACCTGCAGCCCAAGAAAAGGAGACCCCAAACAGAAAGTTAAGCAAAATGAGAAGATAGAGAAATCCACAGCAGATGAAGGAGCAAAGTAAAAAACCCACCAGATGAAACAAATGAAGTGGAAATAAGCAGTCTACCTGAAAAAGAATTCAGAGTAATGATAGTAAAGATGATCCAAAATCTTGGAAATAGAATGGAGAAAATACAAGAAACGTTTAACAAAGACCTAGAAGAACTAAGAGCAAATAAACAATAATGAACAACACAATAAATGAAATTTAAAATTCTCTAGAAGGAATCAATAGCAGAATAACTGAGGCAGAAGAAAAGATAAGTGACCTTAAAGATAAAATAGTGGAAATAACTACTGCAGAGCAGGATAAAGAGAAAAGAATGAAAACAATTGACAGCAGTCTCAGAGACATCTGGGACAACATTAAATGCACCAACATTTGAATTATAGGGGTCCCAGAAGAAGAAGAGAGAAAGAAAGGGACTGAGAAAATATTTGAAGAGATTACAGTTGAAAACTTCCCTTATATGAGAAAGGAAATAGTCAATCAAGTCCAGGAAGCACAGAGAGTCCCATATAGGATAAATCCAAGGAGAAACTTGCCAAGACACATATTAATCAAACTATCAAAAATTAAATACAAAGAAAAAATATTAAAATCAGCAAGGGAAAAGCAACAAATAGCATACAAGGGAATCCCCATAAGGTTAACAGCTGATCTTTCAGCAGAAACTCTGCAAGCCAGAAGGGAGTGGCAGGACATATTTAAAGTGATGAAAGGGAAAAACCTATAACCAAGATTACTCTACCCATCAAGGATCTCATTCAGATTCAATGGAGAAATTAAAACCTTTACAGATAAGCAAAAGCTAAGAGAATTCAGCACCACCAAACCAGCTTTACAACAAATGCTAAAGGAACTTCCTAAGGCAGGAAACACAAGAGAAGGAAAAGACTTACAATAACAAACCCAAAACAATTAAGAAAATGGTAATAGGAACATACATATCGATAATTACCTTAACTGTAAATGGATTAAATGCTCCAACCAAAAGACATAGACCAGCTGAATGGATACAAAAATAGCACCCATACATATGCTGTCTACAAGAGACCCACTTCAGACCTAGAGACACATGCAGAGTGAAAGTGAGGGGATGGAAAAAGATATTCCATGCAAATGGAAATCAAAAGAAAGCTGGAGTAGCAATTCTCATATCAGACCAAGTGGACTTTAAAAGAAAGACCATTACAAGAGACAAAGAGGGACACTACATAATGAGCAAGGGATCAATCCAAGAAAAAGATATAACAATTGTAAATATTTATGCACCCAACATAGGAGCACCCCAATACATAAGGCAAATGCTAACAGCCATAAAAGGGGAAATTGACAGTAACACAATAACAGTAGGGGACTTTAACACCCCATTTTCACCAATGGACAGAACATCCAAAATGTAAATAAATAAGGAAACACAAGCTTTAAATGACACATTAGACCAGATGGACTTAATTGACATTTATAGGACACTCCATCCAAAAACAACAGAATACACTTTCTTCTCAAGCGGTCATGGAACATTCTCCAGGATAGACCATATCTTGGGTCACAAATCAACCCTTGGTAAATTTAAGAAAATTGAAATCATATCAAGTATCTTTTCTTACCACAATGCTATTAGACTAGATATCAATTACAGGAAAAATCTGTAAAAAATAAAAAAACATGGAGGCTAAACAATACACTACTAAATAACCAAGAGATCACTGAAGAATTCAAAGAGATAATCAAAAAATACCTAGAAACAAATGACATTGAAAACACAATGACCCTATGGGATAAACCTATGGGATGCAGCAAAAGCAGTCCTAAGAGGGAAGATTATAGCCATACAATCCTACCTCAAGAAACAAGAAACATCTCAAATAAACAACCTAACCTTACACCTAAAGCAATTAGAGAAAGAAGAACAAAAAACCCCGAAATCAGCAGAAGGAAAGAAATCATAAAAATCAGTTCAGAAATAAATGAAAAAGAAATGAGGGACACAATATCAAAGATCAATACAACTGAAAGTGGTTCTTTGAGAAGATAAACAAAATTGATAAACCATTTGCTAGACTAATCACGAGAAAAGGGAAAAGATTCAAATCAACAGAATTAGAAATGAAAGAGAAGAAGTAACAACTGACACTGCAGAAATACAAAGGATCATGAGAGATTACTACAACCAACTATATGCCAATAAAATGGACAACCTGGAGGAAATGGACACATTTCTTAGAAAAGCACAACCTTCTGAGACGGAACCAGAAAGAAATAGAAAATATAAACAGACCAATCACAAGCACTGAAATTCAGACTGTGATTAAACATCTTCCAACAAACAAAAACCATGTACCAGATGGCTTCACAGGCGAATTCTATTAAACATTTAGAGAAGAGCTAACACCTATCCTTCTCAAACTCTTCCAAAATATAGCAGAGGTAGGAACACTCCCAAACTCATTCTATGAGGCCACCATCACCCTGATACCAAAACCAGACAAAGATGTCACAAAGAAAGAAAACTACAGGCCAATATCACCAATGAACATAGATGCAAAAATCCTCAACAAAATACTAGCAAACAGAATCCAACAGCACATTAAAAGGATCATACACCATGATCAAGTGGGATTTATTCCAGTAATGCAAGGATTTTTCAATATATGGAAATCAATCAATGTGATACACCATATTAACAAATTCAAGGATAAAAACCATATGATCATCTCAATAGATGCAGAAAACGCTTTTGTCAAAATTCAACACATTTATGATAAAAACCCTCCAGAAAGTAGGCATAGAGGGAACTTACCTCAACATAATAAAGGCCATATATGACAAACCCACAGCAAACATCATTCTCAATGGTGAAAAACTGAAACCATTTCCTCTAAGATCAGGAACAAGACAAGGTTGCCCACTCTCACCACTATTATTTAACATAGTTTTGGAAGTTTTAGCTATAGCAGTCAGAGAAGAAAAAGAAATAAAAGGAATCCAAATCGTAAAAGAAGAAGTAAAACTGTCACTGTTTGCAGATGACATGATACTATACATGGAGAATCCTAAAGATGCTACCAGAAGACTACTAGCGCTAATCAATGAATTTGGTAAAGTAGCAGGATAAAAAATTAATGCATAGAAATCTCTTGCATTCCTATACACCAATGATGAAAAATCTGAAAGAGAAATTAAGGAAACATTCCCATTTACCATTGCAACAAAAAGAATAAAATACCTAGGAATAAACCTACGTAAGGATCAAAAGACCTCTATGCACAAAACTATAAGACACTGATGAAAGAAATTAAAGATGATACCAACAGATGGAGAGATATACCATGTTCTTGGATTGGAAAATCAACATTGTGAAAATGACTCTACTACCCAAAGCAATCTACAGATTCAATGCAATCCCTATCAAACTACCAATGGCATCTTTCACAGAACTAGAACAAAAAAATTGACAGTTTGTATGAAAACACAAGCTACCCCGAATTGCCAAAGCAATCATGAGAAAGAAAAATGGAGCTGGAGGAATCAGGCTCCCTGACTTCACACTATACTACAAAGCTATAGTAATCAAGACAGTATGGTACTGGCACAAAAAGAGAAATATAGATCAATGGAACAGGATAGAAAGCCCAGAGATAAACCCATGCACATATGGTCACCTTATTTTTGATAAAGGGGGCAAGAATATACAATGGCAAAAAGACATCCTCTTCAATAAGTGGTGCTGGGAAAACTGGACAGCTACATGTAAAAGAATGAAATTAGAACCCTCCCTAACACCATACACAAAAATAAACTCAAAATGGATTAGAGACCTAAATTTAAGGCCAGTCACTATAAAACTCTTAGAGGAAAACATAGGCAGAACACTCTATGACATAAATCACAGCAAGATCCTTTTTGACCCACCTCCTAGAGAAATGAATATATATATAAAAAAAAGAAATGGGACCTAATGAAACTTAAAACTTTTGCACAGCAAAGGAAACCATAAATGGGATGAAAATACAACCCTCAGAATGGGAGAAAATATTTGCAAATAAAGCTACTGACACAGGATTAATCTCCAAAATTTATAAGCAGGTCATGCAGCTCAATATCAAAAAACAAAAAAAAAATCCAAAAATGGTCAGAAGACCTAAATAAACATTTCTCCAAAGAAGATATACAGATTGCTAACAAACACATGAATGGATGCTTAATATCACTAACCATTTGAGCAATGCAAATTAAAACTACAATGAGGTATCACCTGACACTGGTCAGAAAGGCCATCATCAAAATATCTACAAACAATAAATGCTGGAGAGGGTGTGGAGAAAAGGGAACCGTCTTGCACTGTTGGTGGGAATGTAAATTGATACAGCCACTATGGAGAACACTGTGGAGTTTCCTTAAAAAACTAAAAATAGAACTACCATACGACCCAGCAATCCCACTACTGGGCAGATACCCTGAGAAAAGCATAATTCAAAAAGAGTCATGTACCACAATGTTCATTGCAGCACTATTTACAATAGCCAGGACATGGAAGCAACCTAAGTGTCCATCGACAGATGAATGGATAAAGAAGATGTGGCACATACATACAATGGATTATTACTCAGCCATTAAAAGAAACGAAACTGAGTTTTTTGTAGTGAGGTCTATGGACCTAGAGTCTGTCATACAGAGTGAAGTAAGTCAGAAAGAGAAAAACAAATACCATATGCTAACACATATATATGGAATCTAAAAAAAAAATTAAAAAGTTCTGAAGAACCTAGGGGCAGGACAGGAATAAAGACGCAGATGTAGAAAATGGACTTGAGGACACGGGGAGGGGGAAGGGTAAGCTGGGACGAAGTGAGAGAGTGGCATGGACATATATACACTACCAAATGTAAAATAGATAGCTAGTGGGAAGCAGCCGCATAGCACAGGGAGATCAGCTGGGTGCTTTGTGACTACCTAGTTTGCCTTACTTTGGATGCCAGCAACCGGCAGGGAGGGTGGACGCCTGTTCAAAGGCCAACTCCCCCCGCCATTGACAATCAGGGGGCAAGAGCTTTTATAGACAGAGGGAGGGGGCTACATGCAGAAACAATACAGTCAGCTCTGACAGTCATCTTGAACCTGGTCATCAGTGGTCTGACCAGCGTCATCTTGATTGTTTTAGGTACAGTTAATATTCAGTTCCAGGGTCGGTTTGTTTCCATTTCTCTGAGAGCAATTCTCGGAATTGTGGCAGCTTATGTCATGGCTACAGCCTGGTAATCATGCAGTTAACTTCTTCCACCTTCTGGGGGTTTCCGTGTCTGTAAGACAGCTCACAGGATATGGCTCAGAATATTACCTATAGCAGTTAAGGAGGAACTAAAGGTCCTTGACTTTGCTTAATGACTGAAGTATTTTTATTTGGTCTCCTTTGGCTGTTTTCCTTCGTTTCTTCATTTTCTCACTTCTCTGATTAAACTTATTCTTTGGTTAAAGTTTTTCCACAAAAGCAGGCTGAGGACTTGGGGTGGGGGGGAAGGACCATAGGGTCCTGCTCTGTTTCAAGGACATTTAATGCAGCCTAGCCTGAATGACAGAATGTGTCTTGAGCCCACAGGTAGGGCATGGCAGGGGTTGTGCCAGGTGCTGGTAAGGAATCGAATTGACAGGATATAGACTGGGAAGAAATCTACAAAAAAAGTGCATACAGGACATAGACAGTGAGAGGGCATATACATAAACTGCTATTACAGTGAGAGGGCATATATATAAACTGCTATTACTTGGGACGGAGATGACCTCTTCCTGTCTAACTCAAGGAGATTTATCATTTAGGATTTGCTTTCACTGCATAGAACAGAAAGCGCAACTCACCAAAGGGTTATACCTCATTGTAGTTTTGATTTGCATTTCTCTAATAATTAGTGATGTTGAGCATTTTTTCATGTGCTTTTTGGCCATCTGTCTGTCTTCTTTGGAGAAATGTCTATTTAGGTCTTCTGCCCATTTTTTGATTGGGTTGTTGTTTTTTGGATATTGAGCTGCATGGGCTGTTTGTGTATTTTGGAGATTAATCCCTTGTCGGTCACTTTGTTTGTAAATATTTTCTCCCATTCTGTTGGTTGTCTTTTCGTTTGTTTGTGGTTTCCTTTTCTGTGCAAAAGCTTTTGAGTTTAATTAGGTCCCATTTGTTTATTTTTGTTTTTATTTTCATTACTCTAGGAGGTGGGTCGAAAAAGATATTGCTGCGATTTATGTCAGAGAGTGTTCTGCTTATGTTTTCCTCTACGAGTTTTATATCCAGACTTACATGTGGGTCTTTAATCCACTTTGAGTTTATTTTTGGGTATGGTGTTAGGGAGTTTTCTAATTTCATTCTTTTACATGTAGCTGTCCAGTTTTCCCAGTACCACTTATTGAAGAAACTGTCTTTTCCCCATTGCATATTCTTGCCTCCTTGTCATAGATTAGTTGACCATAGGTGTGGGTTTATCTCTGGGCTTTCTATCCTGTTCCATTGATCTATTTCTGCTTTTGTGCCAGTACCATATTCAGAATGGCCATCATCAAAAAATCTGCAAACAATAAATGCTGAAGAGGGTATGGAGAAAAGGGAACCCTCCTACAGTGTTGGTGGGAATGTAAATTGATACAGCAGCTATGGAGAAGAGTATGGAGGTTCCTTAAAAAACTAAAAATAGAACTACCATGTGGTCCAGGAATCCCACTCCTGGGCATATACCCTGAGAAAACCATAATTCGAAAATATACATGCACCCCAATGTGCATTGCAACACTATTTACAATAGCCAGGACAAGGAAGCAACTTAAATGTCCATCGACAGAGGAATGGATAAAGAAGATGTGGTACATATATATGATGCAATATTACTCAGCCATAAAAAAGAATGAAATAATGCCATTTGCAGCAACATGGATGGACCTAGAGATTATCATACTAATTGAAGTAAGTCTGACAGAAAAGGACAAATATCATATGATATCGCTTATATGTGGAATCTTAAAAAATGGTACAAATGAACTTATTTACAAAAAGAAATAGAGTTACAGATGTAGAAAACAATCTTATGGTTACTGGGGGGGAAAGGGGGAGTGGGATGAAATGGGAGATATACACACTACTATATATATAAAATAGATAACTAATAAGGACCTACTGTATAGCACAGGGAACTCTACTCAATACTCTGTAATGGCCTATATAAGAAAATAATCTAAAAAAGAGTGGATGTATGTATATGTGTAACTGTTTCACTTTGCTGTACAGCAGAAAGTAACATAACAGCGTAAATCAAGTATACGCCAATAAAAATAGTAAAAGAAAGAAACAAAGGGTTAAATAAGATAGAATGTATTCCTCTCACACATAAAATAAGTTCAGAGGTTGTGAGTGGAGGAGTGCCCCACTGAAGTACTTTATTTTTAATGACGATTGAGCTGGGAATGGTGACAGGTCCAAATAGGGAAAATAGAGTGAGGGAGATATCCTTAGGAAACAGCTACTTGATGAGATGTCAGGAAGGACTGAAATGAACAGGACAGGATGAATGCAAGAGATTCTGGAGGGAAGAATCAGAGAATTGGTGTCTGAGTGGAAAAGTAGGGCACAAGCAGGAAGGGGAAAAAATGACATCAAGGTTTGGGAGGGCCACTTTGGGGGAAGATAAGTTTCCTTTCAGGCATATGGACCTTGTGGGGAAGGCTTTGATCAGTTTCTTGAGAGCTAAGCCTGGGTTGCTGTGGCAGTCACTCCAGGACAGTGTAGGGACCTTGTGTGAGGTTCTGGAGTGTCAGCCTGATTATGCCGCCCGTGAAATGGTGCTTTGGTTCTCTCGGGAAGGCACACCTCTCAGCACTGATAAGATAAGTGGAATCAGGATGAGAAAATGTTGGCTGGAAAATTACCGAAACCTAAAACACTGATACTCTGTATCAACTGGAGAGACCTAGAAAAAAATCGTTATGATGATTGCTGGGAATCCTCCTCTAAGACCCATTCAGTGCACATTCTTTTTTTTTTTTTTTTAAGTTTTGTTTTCTTCTTTTGAAAACAATAATGTTACCTGTAAAAATAAAATGAGAAATATAGAAAGGTAGGAAAATATATAATAAAACAATGCAGTAATTTTATCATCCAGAGATCATCTCTGACAACATATTGGTGTATGATTTTCTATATCTTTATGTGTGTATGTGTGTGTGTGTATGTTTATATAATGGAAATTATGTATTTTATGCCAAACTGGGTATATATTTTGTAATATTTTTTCCAATTTTAAAATACTGTGAAAAAACATTGTGAATATCTTCCCAGGTAACTCAATATTTTTCTTAAACATCATTTATAAAGGTTGTATAATATGCCATCACATATTTAAAACTTGTAATATTTAACCTGATACATATTTAGAAAGTGCCTGTTTTTTTCCAATGATAACCAACATTGTAATATGCATTCATGAAGTTAAATTTTTATAAATCTCTCTCTCTGTAATGATTGATTATCATAAATTCCTACAGATAGAATTTTTAGGTCAAGGGGCACATACATTTTTAAGGTTTTTGATACATATAACCAAATTTCTCTCTAACAGCTTTTTGTTCAATTATAATCCCACCAGGATCATGATAGTGTCCATTTCTTTGCATCCTCATCGATATTGGATATTTTTAGTATTAAAACATATTTGTCAGTTTGAAAAGTGAAAAATATCTCATTATTGTTTAACTCTTCTACTCTGTTCCTGTGAAAAATATTGTTTACGTTATTATTGGCTTTTTGTGTGGTCATTTGTTTATTTGTAGCCTGTTCCTTTATCTATTTGGATATTTTAAAATATTTTACAAGAGCTTTTTTTTATATATATATAGTGTATACCCTTTTTGCCTGTCTTAAATGTCAGACATTTAAGCAGACAAAAATCTTCCCCATTTTGCATTTGCTATTTGTCTTGCTTCTGGTGATTTTATATGTGTGTGTGTGTGTGTGTGTGTGTGTGTGTATCTAAAATGCTTTTCCTTTTTATGATTTCTTCCTTTTGCATAATGCTTAAAAATCCTTTGCCCGCAATAATATTGAATGGATATTCACCTCTATCTTCTAATAGTACTTTTAGGGAGTAGAAGAAATGCACTAAGGGATCTGAGATAGAATCAGAAGACACAGTCTGCTGGGATGTGTGGCAATAAGGAAGCAGGAGTCAAGTATGACTGAGTTTCCAGGCTTGGTAGACTTTGGAGAGGGTGGGACCAATGACTAAAACCAGGAATACAGGAAAAGGAACAAGTCTGTTAGGGTAGATAATGACTTCAGCTTTGCACATGTTACATTTGAGATGTCCTCCAGAAAGCCTGGTAGAAATGCCCAAAAGGCAGCTGGAACAAGGGTGTGAAATGCATGAGTGAGGCTGGGGTCTTAAGTACAAATATAGAAATCATCAGCAGACACTTGATAGTTGAACAGCATTTTCTTTTCAGTGCATATCCTGGGCCAAACACTATGCGGGGCACTTCACTGCATTACTTCCTTTAGGCTTCTGACAATTTTAGGAGGTAGAAATTATTATCCTCATTTTATACATGAGGGGACAGGCTTACAGAAGTTAGATTACTTGACTAAGGTATTACACCTGGTTAGTGGTGGGCCTCAAATGTGAAATCAAATAAGATGGTCTGATTGCTGAGTTTAATCTCTAGCCCGGTTTTCTCTCCTGTCACAGGAGTGGATGAACTCAAGCAGGCAAAGTCGGAGTCCCAAGGGTGGAGAATTGCCCTCTGGAGTGGTGGGCAGCAAGGAAGGGGAGAAGCCAGTGAAGGGATCTGAGAAGGAGATGGAGAGATGGAGGGCCAGGTGCGCACATGCTGACTGACACTCTAACCAGAATGCCCACAGTTTGATGACAGGGGCTTATATTTTATGTATTCCTGTAGATAAATGAGACCCCACTCCTGACCCTGACCCTCAAAAAATCTGTCATATTGCTTTATGCCGAAAATATTTCTTGATTGGACCCTGATGGTGTGTCAGTAACTTTCCTGAGTTATCCTCTGAGCGAGAGATCGTACTAGTCGCTGTGTCCCCACTTGTTATGAATGAGGGGCTCATTCACAGGAGAATCTCAGTATTATTAAGCTATTGACTTCTCCGAGAGTAACAGGGGTAGACTCCTAGGTTTATACCCTCTACACATGCTGGGTAAGGTCACTCCCACTAATGAATAGCATGCCACTTTTTACTTGTGCTGCCCTTTTGCCTGAGTTGTTGAATGAGTGTGAGATATATCCTTGTAACTTTGAATCATACATTTTTCTTTTCCTCCTTTATTAGATATTTCCCTACATACTTAGGACTTTGTAAAATATACAGGTAACCCCTTTTCCTTACAGCCTGAATATTTTTAGCAGAAACAAAGCTGGAGCAGAAGTCTGGGCCTGGATTTTATCACATGCAAAAGGAATGTGTTAGAGTAGGAAAAGCATAGATTTAGGAATTAGGAGTTATAATTTTCATTCTGTCACTTTTGGGCAAATTAGTTAAACTCGTTGAGCCCCATTTCCTTTATTATAAAGTGGGGATTTATACTAACAGAGTGATTGTGAGGTTTAAATAAATTAGCCAAGATAAGTGGCTCGGCACCCAATACAAGGAAATTGAAACTCTGAGTTCATACGGAATCATTTTGCTCCATGTTCTTCTCAAATGCTTGCCTTTTGCCCATTCCATAGCTCATTTCCACTCATTCATGTTAGGTGGGTTAGGAGGAAAATGAGTCCTAACTCACCATGTCTGTCCAATGCAAATATAATGTGTGCAGCTACGGTACATAAATTTAGTTGTTGATAAATCTATTGCTGGAAATGATTTAGGGCATAGTCTGGTTTTCTTGGTTTAGACTAATGGAGGGTTCAGAAACTCACTTGCAACCATTTTCTGATGATAATCAATAAATATCCTATTACAGCTTTTCTTTCTGGTGAAAAAGTCCAACATCAAAATTCTTGTAGACTGAAATGTACTCATTTCAAGCACTTCCCGTACAGAATCCAATTTGGCCTCTTTCCAAATAATCTAAAAAGTGTTGTGTACTTCCAGACAACAGCTGCACCTCTGAATCAATACTGGATGTAACTCCCATGGCAAGTTAGCACGGGCTTTAGACAAGCCTACTAGATGAAAGGGGAACTCTTTGAAGATAACAGAGAAATGAGCCTCAGCCTTAACTTGGCAGAATTATTTATTAAAATAGTGACTTAGGAGATTTTTCAAATGCCACTCTTAGTTGTAGATCTCATTTGAGAAGTCTAACCCTCTGCTTCAGGTATGAACATTCTTTAGGACAGCCCTGGCTTGTTCCTGTGGTTTGGTGTAATTATTAATAGTGCCCCCTTTCACTTTCAAGAATCTTGGTTTGGATGATAAAAATTTACGGTCTCCTCTCACAGGCCTTTTCAGAGTAAAGGCCATCTTTTTGAAGACTGCATTAATCTAAGAAAAATTACCTTACCTGTCCTACAACAGAGTATTTGGCACTCTGTCTTACAGTCATGTAAGTAATTCTTCAGAACAATAATTAAGAACTACATAAGCTAATGAATAACTCCTTACGGCTCTCATTGCTGAAAGCAAATAAGGTAACTTCCTAGGGGCTCACCTTACACAGCTGGTCTGGGAGGGAAACATGAGGATTTCAAGTTTATGTTTGCAAAGCCATTTCCAATGATTTAAATTAGTTTTTCCACTTAATATGTGTGAGTATATGTCCCCACACTGGACAAAAAGGAAATGGAGTCTTAGAGAAATCCAACTCTGTGCTGTCTGGAATACCATTCATCCTTGAATTGTGAGCCTTTGTGGTCTCATTCCCCCTTTAGAGACTTGGGTCACCTGCCTTCCTGTTCTTCAGGAGAGGGTGTGCTGTGGTTTAGCAATCTGAGGGTAGCAAGATTGTCAAAACATCCCTGGAGATGCTTTTAGAGTTACTGCGGAAAGCAGGTTTCCATGGTGCAGGGCGGCTGCTGGGAGGAGTAGCCACATGGCACAATCCCAGGTCCTTTCTCTGGAGAGAAGGAGGCCCGCCTTGTCAGGATAAAGCTGGGCATCCTTGAGGACAGTCTGAGGCAGATGGAGTCGCAGGCTGAGACAAATGGGTTCTTATGAAGCCTCATAATCTGGGAGTACAGGGAGGATAGGAAGACAAGGATGGTCTACCTGTTAGCTAATGCCCTTTTCATCTAAAGAAGCTCTAGCCTGAATCTAGTTTATATTCTATTCCCACTTACCTGCCTTCCTGTTTGCAACCTAGTTCTGAGTAAAGGAAATAAGTTCAAAGCAAAGCAAGGGAGCACAGAAAGTTTTGCCCTCCAAAAACATGAGCTTGGAGAGCCCTTATCTTGGAGGGAAAATATACAGCAGCTGAGGAGAGAAGAGAGCCATGAAAACAGAAAGGAACTATGGTATAATGTTTGCTTTGAAATGGCCCTTCCACAGCCTTTCTCCCAAATCTCCTTAAGTGGGGCTGCTGGGGGGATGGAGTGCAGGATAGAAAACTCCACCTCTCGGGTAATGGTGCCATGGTGGAGGTAGTTAGAAGGCTGGGGTATCACTCTTGCCGGAAGATGTCTAGAAGACCCAGAATTCTGAAATTTTAGAGTCAGAAGTACTCCCCAGAGATCTTGCAACCCAACTCCCTCATTTTACTTAGGGTCTTTCAGGATTTTACTGAACTGCTAGCCTGGGGTGCTCATTAAGCTGCTTTAGTCTACAATATTTAAGAATTATAAACCGAGAGTCATTTCTTCCCACTGTGAAGCACTGTCATGAGACCTAAATGAGTGACTCTGGAAACGAACTGCAGTATTTCCTGCCTAGCCAGGGAGCTCACTCACCATGCTTGGTGACTGTCCCCAGAGAGGCAGTGAAGGAAAGCTGAAACTTTAGGACCTGGTCCTTAATTTTGCATTCTTTTGCTTAAAGAGTCCCCTCCCCTCAAGTGTATAAGCTTCAGGTCCCAGAAAATCTGAATGTTGGTCTGCCTGCCCCACACAGTAAATCTAAACATATGACGCTCCAACAGGCTCCTGATCAGAAGACGAGACCAGGTGAGTGAGAATGACTCAGCTGGACTGGCTGGGAAAACATGCTGAGGCCTGTGAAGAAGTTGGATCAGGCACAGTGTTGAGAGCTGGCTCACATGATGTCTCCAACTTCCACCCCCTCCTTGCTTCGATCACCATTAGCTTCTTTGCTTTTCTTTCTTTCTTTTTTTCTTTCTTTCTTTCTTTCTTTCTTTCTTTCTTTCTTTCTTTCTTTCTTTCTTTCTTTCTTTCTTCTTTCTTCTTTTTTTTGTTAACTTGTGAAAGCTTTACTGTTTTAAATTAATTTTTAAATACAGACCCAATCTCTAATCAACGTACAATGAATGACCTAGTTTTTCCATTTTGGGGGGTCAATTTTGTTAGTTGTGTTTTTCAAGGAATTGCCCATGTTGCTTAAATTTCCAAATTTATTCACAGAAAGCTGTTCATAATATATTTTCATTATTTTTTTATGTCTATAAGAACTGATACTGACAATTAGTGTTTTCTCAAATTAGTTCTTGATCAGTAGTACTAGGTGTTTGTCAATTTGTTGTTTTTTTACAAGGAACCACCTTTTGGCTTTGATGATTTTCTTTTTTTATTTGCTTTTAATGCCATTGTTTTGTACTCTCATCTTTATTTTTTATTTTATTCTACTGTTAAAAATACTAGCTTCTTGTCCAGACCAAACTTGTCTTTCAGATCTACAGAACCAGGATTTTAGATCTGGTGGGGTCTTATTTTGCCATCACCCCTAATTTTTTGCAGGCTCTCAAAATGGCTTAGGCACCTCAGGTTCCTGATCCGCCCACCCGCCCCCATTCGTGAAGCCTCGGTGTTGGCCAATGCTTTAAGTAGGCAGACTACGTGGTCCACTTATTAGATATAACCTGCCTGGTGTGTCCCTGTGTGGGTAGAAATCAACTAATATATTACAAATTGTGTTTATTTTTCAGTTGTCTTGTCTGTCCCTACTCACAAGAAGGTAAAGCTTTTGAGACTAGGAATCTCTGTCTGTGTTATTCCTTATCATCCCAAGCACAAATATATATCTGTTAAAAGAGTAAATGGGAAAAAAACCAAAACAAAACTCTTTCATACTGAAAGATTTAAGTCTGAATCTGGCTTTCTCCTCACTAGCTGTTTGACCCTAGGTACGTTACTTAAAATGTCTAGGCCTTGGTTTCCTCATTTGTAAAATGGGAAGAGTAACGGTATCTATTTCTAAGACTGCTGGGTCGATTAGGTGACATATGTATAAAACCTGGCACATAGCAAGTGCTGGATAGATGCTTGCTAGTATTATTACCATGTAGAATAATCTGACTAGTTGTTTAAATTGTCTTTCAACGCTGCTCAGAGCTTTTAGGATAGGAGAGGTGGAGGCTAAAAGCATGGATGCCTTCAGCATTTACAGCCCAATTATCCTCCTGGTTAGACGATTACTAGTTGAATAGGTGTGAAGGTGCTCAGTGTTCACACTCCCAGGCTGCTGATAGGTCAGGATTACCATTACCAGATTGCCAAGGAAGAAAGGAGGCTGGGGCAGCTCAAATGACTTGCACAAGGTCACTCACCTCGAAAACCAGGACGTGCCGGACCCAAATCCAGCTCTTATGCCTCTTGAAATTGTATTATCTGCTGCCTTGCCTCCACGCTCTCTCTGCCATATGGGATGGTGGCGGGGCCCATGACCTCAAGATCCCTGTGTTCAGCCAGGCTTTTTACTACAGTCTCGGCAATTCACTTAATTTTTTTGACGCTCTCGCTTGCAAAACTTGGAAAATAAAAACCACACCTCCAAGCTTTGTGGCCAAGGTCACAGGCAAGAAAAGCACTTCGGAAACTGTAAAGTGCTGTATGAATAACCTCTGAAAAAGGCATTTGCCTTGAGGCCCCCTAACTTATCGGGCCCGGGAGTCGCTCGGGTCTCCACCCCTCTCCAAGGCCGCACAGCGCGGAGTAGGAAGGAGGATTAACCCCTGGGCTCCAGTCTGGGCGTTTCTCCAGGCGGCCGCGGAGGAGTTCCGCCCCTCACCCCGTCCAGTCCCGCCCCGCCGCCTCCGCTCTCTCTCGCCCGCACTCGCGCTCCTCTAGTCTCTCCCGCCCAAGGCCCGGCTGCGCTTCCACGGCCCGCACTGCAAAGCAAGGCGCGGCTGGCGGGCCGCCAGGATGCAGGTCCCGCACAAGGAGCACCTGTACAAGCTGCTGGTGATCGGCGACCTGGGCGTGGGCAAGACCAGCATCATCAAGCGCTATGTGCACCAGAACTTCTCCTCGCACTACCGGGCCACCATCGGCGTGGACTTCGCGCTCAAGGTGCTCCACTGGGACCCGGAGACCGTGGTTCGCCTGCAGCTCTGGGACATCGCAGGTGAGCAGCGGGGGAGGGGATCGGGGGCGGGAGCGCTTCGCAGAGGGTCTCCATTAAGGGGGCAGCGGCTTGCGGCCAAGTGGGAGACCCAGATCTCCTGGGCGCTGCGCCGCAAGAGACTTTTCCCGGTGGGCTGGAAACTTGGTGTCAAAGAAAACAGTTTCTCTCTCGCGCGCAGAAATTTCAAGTGCATTCACTGGAGCTTTGGGGCTGTTGCTTTATCTCCCTCCCACAGCCTCCCCTGGGATCTCTCGCCCCAGCGCGGGCCTCCCGGGGGACCCAGAGGGAGAATACCGGGAGTTGCATTCAATTCTTGGTCTCCAGCTCATTTTCCGGGCACGGGCAGTCCCTCCGGTGACGCGGCCCAGAGTGTCCTGCCCGCTCTTCTGTGCTCAGGCCTCGACGGGAAGCCCCTAGACCGGTTCACAGCGGGAACCAGGAGAGTTCCAGGCTAGAGGAGTCTCCCAGTTCCTGTTTCCAGTCGCTCACTGCATTCCAACTTTTGCTACCCCCCTTTTCTACCGTTCAATCAAGCAAGTTGGAGGTTCTCTGCTTTGAGAAAGCCGAGGAACTTTCTGTGTATGTACTGGGGGTAACGTATTATTTCTCTCTCTCTTTCTGTCTCTCTCTGTCTCTCCGTCTCTGTGTCTGTCTGTCTGTCCCTCTCTCTCTCTCTGGCTCTCTGTCGTCTATGAAAAGGAGACTGAGTATATATTTTAGGGCCATTTTTGTTTAAGGGTCTATGACATTAGCCACAGATTTCTTGATTTGTCCCTAAAGTTTTCGCTGAGAAGTCTGGAAAATGAGAAGCATCTTTACAATGTTTGAAATCAGAATTTGATTCCTAGGGTTTGTACCAGAAGTTAGGCCTTCAGTCTAAGCTTGGGGTATAAAGAGTGAGTCCTTGGATGGAGGCTGTTGGCATCCTGGGCATGTCCAACCCTTCATTACAGTTACTGGCCCTGCCACTCACTTAACCTGCTCAGTGGCTCCAGAGAAGTCCCTTCAGCTCAGCTGCATCCCTGTTAAGTTGGAGAGTGGTTGGACAATGACAGCTCAGGACCCGTCCTGCTCAGAAGTTTTAAGGTCCTCTGAGATTCCCTGTGAACCCCTTCAAATAATCCACTTCACTTCTGCCTATTTCATAGTCTGTGGCACTAGGAACCTTTATAAGTGCTGGACCCAAACTGGCCACTTCTCTTGCAGAAAACAGGTTCATTTTAGCTGGTGCATTTGACTGGAAACTCTTTTTCATGGCCTGAAGCGAGAACAAATGTGGAAAATTTTCGAAAGGGTGTTTCTCGTGCTGGGGACTCCAGTGCCTCTTTAATCATGAGCTGCCAGGTCTTATGATAAAACTCTTGGCATCTGAACAGATTCATGCCTTTGGTGTCATTTTTAGCAGCTCTAGTAGCACAGGGGTTATCAGAGACCAGAAGATGTCATTGGCCACTATCTGATTGGGCTTTATACCTAGAAAATCCTGTATGCGTCTGTGCACTTTGTTGCTACTTGTTTCAGTGTCTGACAACTCTTCCGGCTGCATCAAAGTCTCTAGGACCCAGGTTTAGAATTAGCTTACTGTTTGAAGGGGATGTATGTATTTTTATGTGAAAAGCAAATAATGATGTGACCTCAGACATGTTACATAATGTTTGTGGGTCTCAGTGTCCTCACCTAACAGGGACAATAGTAGGTGTAGAGATGAAGAGCCTAAATTCCAGAGTCGAACTGCTTCTGTCTGGATCCCTGTTTTACCCCATATGTCCTGGGCGATATTCGACAAGTTCCCTAACTTCCTGGTCTCAGTTTCCTTGTCTGTAAATAGATAGAATGCTTTCTCTCAACAAAGGAGCAAACAAGAGATGAACAACCAGCAAATGCTAGCTAAACCCATTTGTACTTACTACTTAGGAGAGCTGCATGGATTGTTGTTACACTAGCTACCAATTTTTTGGAACATGTATAAATGCTAGGCAAGAAGGACATGATATAAATATGCTAATTAAACCTTATTAAATGATAATTCCTAGTAAATTATGAGCACATATAATCTATTCCAAACATCCAGCACTAATTTTCAGCTTTATCCATATTACAACATGCTGTCTTGAGCAATTTCATTCCCAAGCTTAGAAATACCTCCTGAGCCATGAGTCAGTTCTGAAGTTGCCACGGAGGCTATAGTCGCAGAAGTCTGTATAAGTAAGAAATCTGAGGAGCCTTGGAAAGTTGGTCCTATAGATACAGTGGTGTACACCATCTCTGTAGGGAAGCTTCGTTTTCCCGGAGCTCTGATGTTCAGTGCTAACCTGTCTTTGGCAGCCTCCAGCTCAAAGGCCCTGTGGGCTGAGTTAGAAGTTGGGCAGCAGGCAAAGCTGGTTGGGGGAAAGTTGGGCCCTTGTGGGAAAGGGTGACTGGAGCGCAGTACTGACATGTTTCAAGCTGCATAGCTGGTCCTGTGAGGAGTGAGTTCATATGGAATCCAGCCTCAACTTCCCAGCCAGACTTCAGTCAGCTAAGTGTATCTTATAGCATCTTCAGATCAGCCGGTCTGTCCAACCTTGGGGAATGCTTCTCTGTCTCCTTTGTGCTCATTTCTGGCATGTGTCTGAAAAGAACAGGTCGTGAAAGCTGGGGGACTCGCTTTGAGATTGCCGGGGGTGTGGATGAGGTAGAGGGGACATGCCCTGTCTTGATAGGGTATCACATCCATCTGCTAGAGAGGGAAGTTTTGCTCAATTAGACTTTTAATATCCATTTGGTTAAATGCCACGTAGGGTCCTATTTGTTCAGCTAATTCCCATGATGTGTGTCTTGTGGCCACTTAGGCGGGCCAGTCTGCTCTTGAAAAATCTCCAAAAAGTACCTTTCAGGGCTTGTGAAGTAGACCTTTTTTTTTTTTTAACATCTTTATTGGAGTATAACTGCTTTACAATGGTGTGTTAGTTTCTGCTTTATAACAAAGTGAATCAGCTATACATATACATATATCCCCATATCCCCTCCCTCTTGCATCTCCCTCCCACCATCCCTATCCCACCCCTCTAGGTGGTCACAAAGCACTGAACTGATCTCCCTGTGCTATGCGGCAGCTTCCCACTAGCTATCTGTTTTACATTCGGTAGTATATATAAGCCCATGCCACTCTCTCACTTCGTCCAAGTTTACCCTTCCCCCTCCCCAAGGACTTGTGAAGTAGACCTTTAAACCAGCGGGATGAATCCCACAAACCCCGTAGGGGACAGCAGTTGCCCTGTATCCCAGTGATTCTACCGTAGAGGAGCAGCTGAGTTAGCTTTGGGTTCAGAAACTCTTGATAGAGTCAGAGAAGTTAAGTCACTTTGCCCAAGGCCACCCAGCTAATAAGCGGAAGAGCTGGCTTTGAAGCAGGTCTGTCTGATTTGGAATCAAGCCATGCTCTTTATAACCAAAGGCCTGTGAGCGCCTGGTGCAGAGGTGGCCCACTGGGGTGATGCTTTCTTCCTTTTTAATGGCACTGCTTCTTTAGTAGATAGATTATCCTTGCCTTCTCTCTCCTATTTCTAACATGTTTTTGGATGTTAATCAGTACCACTGTGCAGAGAGTGGAAGGAACTGGAATGAAAATCTATTTCTGAAAATTTGATTCTTGGTTATAGGGTTTTTTCTCTTTATAGAATTATCAAAAAAAAAAAAAAAAGAAAAGAAAAGTTCACACTTGAGACTCTCCCTTCCTACTCCTCTCCAAATCCTGATGCTATGATTACTCCAATAGCACTTTCAAAGAGAGCTACACAATTTTGTCTAGAACTCTTCATGTGCTTTGGGAACTGGCTACAGGAATTAGGACAGTGATAGTAATAGTAGCTAACATCTTTTAGGCATTTATTCTTACAATTGTCCGTGCATATTTAATTTTTAATTTTCCAGTAAAATAGTTGGTTAAGTGGTAGTACTAGAATTTAAAACTTGGCCATTGAATCCAGCACCCAGGTTCCTAACAGCTTTGCTCTACTTCCCACAATTTAAAAATAGAATATTTTAGAATACTAATAAATATATTATTATTTATTCTATCCATAAATTGTGGATATTCTAAAACTGTAATACTTGACATTGGGCAAATCATGAAACCTTGCTGGATCTGAGTTGCTCCATCTTTAAAATGGCAATTGTTTCATTTTCCTGTGATATCACATATTCATGCTGTGTTATCTCTTGCAGTCTCTATCAGCTTTAATCCTGTGCCCAGTTGTATGTGGCAGCTTATTCCAACTTCTTTACTTACTAGCTTTGTGACTTGTGCAAGTTACTTAACTTCTATTCCTTGGTTTCCTGTCAAAAAACTGGAGACAACAGCAGAACCTGTATCTTAGCGTTACAAGAATGAAATGAGTTAATTCATATAAAGCTGTGCCCGACACATTCAGAATTTTAGCTATTACTCTTGTTGTTTTAATCGTTATTACAAACTACTTTCACATACATTTTTCTGCTTGGTCTTCCCAACGTTGCTAAGGATATTGACAGAGCAGGTAGTGTTAAGCCTATTTTATATGAGATCAAGAATCAGAGACCCAGGGTCACAAGAGCACGCACGTGGCGGAGGAGAATAGGAACAGCAGGTCTGTTTAACTTCATCTTTTATGCATATATATGAGAGAAATGACCAGGTCTGCTTGGTCATCAGATAACCCAATTCTAGGCTTAACAAATACAGTAGAAAATAAATTAAGTTGGCATGTAATTTAGAGAATGCTTCTTCCCCATATGAAAGTTTCACTGCAAGACTCTCCTAAATAACAAATTCCCCTATATAGCTAAAACAAGATCCAGAAAAATATTTCCCTGCAGGGTACATCTATACTAACTTTCCCGACCTAAGCTGTGTGACAAAGAAGCACTGGAGGACATTAATTATCCAACAGGCAGAGTGACAGCGGTGGGTAGCCCGGGTCTAGAGTCAGGAGACGCTGACTGCCCACACCAGTGGCTGTGGG
Source organism: Mesoplodon bidens (assembly GCF_964165515.1). Lineage (NCBI taxonomy): Eukaryota > Metazoa > Chordata > Mammalia > Artiodactyla > Ziphiidae > Mesoplodon > Mesoplodon bidens. Next base: position 73,754,839 of record NC_138164.1, on the reverse strand, counting down.
ATTCATCTGGGTCACACTGGTGTGTTGTTTTAGTGTTTGTAAAGTGCTTCCACATTGTGAAATTCAACTGAGGGAAGGGTTTGGACTTGAGCCTCTCTTCAATATCTCTTTCTAAAAGACTAACTCTCCAGGAAGTTTTAGAAGAAGGGTTTTAAATATCCACGTAATTAGATCTAAAAATGTAGAAAGAGCTAAATTTGGCAACCACTATGTCAGGCCGAAAAGTAAAAATGCATGGCAAGTCTGGGCCACTTTCTGGTGGGCACTTTATTGCCTTGTTTCTAGCCTGGCTAATTATAGATTTTCTAAATACCATGTGGATTAACATGCTATGTGCTTACAAGTAAATAGTATGTACACTGAACAGAACAGTGAACTTTCAAAGTGAGGTGAATGATGGGTGGGCAACATACCTCAGGGCTTCTTGCAGGGAGGTCATTAGAATCTCCACGTGTCACAGACACTTGGGCATTAGGCCTGAGGGACAAGTCCCCTCATCTAGGCTTTAGAGGACTAGTTCCTCTAGACAAGAGGGCACATAGCAGCCTGACCAAGGAAAGCTAAGTCATTTGAGAGAAGGAGGGAATGCAGGGAGCACCTCCTATGTGTGTGGTTGGTTTCTTGAGCAGACGTGTATATTAAATGCCTGGTATGTGTTAGGTGCTGTGCTAGGTGAGGGGAAAACAAAGAAGGCTAAAGAACTGAACAAGACTTGATTCCTGACCTCAAAAAGTTCACGGTTTAGTGGGCATGACAGCACAAAAGCAAATCATTGTAACGGTGAGTAAGGTGTATTGATATAGGTCACTCCAAAATACTCTGGTGATGCAGACGGGGTCCTGTCCACACCACATCCATCCATTCTCTGAGCAGGCTGAACAAAGCCTCTAGCTAGTGTGATATTTCCTGTGTTCTTACCTAGCACCAGTTACTCCCTGTGAGGGACTTCAGGGCCACACGACTTGAGACAGAAGTTCATCCTCTGGCCCTTTTTAATTCTGTCTCCTTCTCCTGGGGAGCTCATGCATACCCGAGGCTTTAAACTCTATGCTTATAACTACAAAATTGTGCTTATGACCTTGCCTTCTCACAAGCTTCAGACCTACACTTTCGTCTTCCTGCTGGTCATTGCCTTTATGATATCTCATATATATTGCAAGATCAATATGTCATAGCCAAGTTGCATTAAAAAAACAAGATTGTTGGCTTTTTCTCTTAATAAAGTAATATATGCTCAATGTAGCAAAAATGGAAAGTGCAAAAGAAAACAACAAAGGAATACAAGCAGAGAATATCTACCATCACACCATCACCCCTTTTAGTGAAAGTAGTAAATGATGCTATTTGTAAACCTCAACTAGACATATCTCTCCACATACTGGTCTTCCTAGTTTATGTGAACTATACTATGTTTTACCCAGTCACTAAGACATGAAACCTCTGCCATCTTTTCTCCTTCTCTTTTGAGCCACACATGCTATCAATCTCCATGTCAGTTGCTGATTATGCCTCTCCTGTCACGGCCTTAGACCAGGGACGGCACTATTATTATATACCTGTCTTGCTGTCATAGCCACCTGGCTAGTTCTAGTCTCTTCCTCCTCCAGTTCTTATGTGTGCTAAGGTCAAGTTTATCTTCCCAGAACATCACTTTGGTGGCTCCCTATTGCCAATAGATTATAAACATCATGGTGAAAAGAATTAAAGTGGTTGGGATGAGGTGACTGGAGGGATGATGACTAGAAGGAAGACAGATTCTAAGTTATAGAGCTATAGAGGGAGGAGTTCATGGGCTCCTAGAAAGAAGAAGTAAGTGGAATCCTTGAGGCCTGCCCAGGTCAAAAGGAAACCCAGGATCTGTTTCATTCTGGCTTTGTCAGAACACAGGTACTCTCACTGAGGGTCAAAATGGTACTTAAATATTTTGTTCTATTTTACTGCATTTCATTTAAAATTATTTTTATTTTTTATTTATTTTAATTTTTTTAACATCTTTATTGGAGTATAATTGCTTTACAATGCTGTGTTAGTTTCTGCTTTATAACAAAGTGAATCAGCTATATGTATACATATGTCCCCATATCCCCTCCCTCTTGCGTGTCCCTCCCACCCCTCTAGGTGGCCACAAAACACCAAACTGACCTTCCTGTGAGATGAAGCTGCTTCCCACTAGCTATCTATTTTACATTTGGTAGTATATATATGTCCATGCCACTCTCTCACTTTGTCCCAGCTTACCCTTCCCCCTCCCCGTGTCCTCAAGTCCATTCTCTACGTCTTACATCTTTATTCCTGTCCTGCCCCTAAGTTCTTCAGAACCTTTTTTTTTTTTTTTAGATTCCATATATATGTGTTAGCATATGGTATTTGTTTTTCTCTTTCTGACTTACTTCACTCTGTATGACAGTCTCTAGGGCCACCCACCTCGCTACAAATAACTCAATTTTGTTTCTTTTTATGGCTGAATAATATTCCATTGTATATATGTGCTTCATGTTCTTTATCCATTCATCTGTCGATGGACACTTAGGTTGCTTCCATGTCCTGGCTATTGTAAATAGTGCTGCAATGAACACTGTGGTACATGACTCTTTTTGAATTATGCTTTTCTCAGGGTATATGCCCAGTAGTGGGATTGCTGGGTCATATGGTAATTCTATTTTTAGTTTTTTAAGGAAGCTCCATACTGTTTTCCAAAGTGGCTGTATCAATTTACATTCCCACCAACAGTGCAAGAGGGTTCCCTTTTCTCCACACCCTCTCCAGCATTTATTGTTTGTAGATTTTTGTTTGTTTGTTTGGTTGGTTGGTTTTTTTGCGGTACGTGGGCCTCTCACTGTTGTGGCCTCTCCCGTTGAGGAGCACAGGCTCCAGACGTGCAGGCTCAGCGGCCATGGCTCACGGGCCCAGCCACTCCATGGCATGTGGGATCTTCCCAGACCGGGGCACGAACCCGTGTCCCCTGCATTGGCAGGCGGACTCTCAACCACTGCGCCACCAGGGAAGCCCTGTAGATTTTTTGATGATGGCCATTCTGACTGGTGTGAGGTGATACCTCATTGTAGTTTTGATTTGCATTTCTCTAATGATTAGTGATGCTGAGCATCCTTTCATGTGTTTGTTGGCAATCTGTATATCTTCTTTGGAGAAATGTTTATTTAGGTCTTCTGCCCATTTTTGGATTGGGTTGTTTGTTTTTTTTGATATTGAGCTGTATGAGCTGCTTGTATAATTTTGAGATTAATCCTTTGTTAGTTGGTTCGTTTGCAAATATTTTCTGCCCTTCTTAGGTTGTCTAAAAGTCATTTTAAAACCTCAGGATTTGAGAGTTGTAAGATCTTGCCTGGGAAAATTTATTCATTCACTTGATAAGCACAGGGTTTTAGGGGGAATGAAATGGACATTGGTATGGAATCTGATATTCTGGTGGAGCATAAAGATATTTAAAGATAATCATGGAGATAATTATTGACTGTTTTGATAAGTGCCCTGAAGGAGAAATGTCAGGTGCTAAAGAAGGTCAAAACATGGCATCTGCCATAGCCACGGTATGGAGGTGAGGAGACGTGGTGAGGGCTGTGGGTAGTCCGGCACTGCCGGAGATTACAATGTTAAGGAGAGAGGTGGTGAGAGGAAACAGCAGTCAAATTAGGAGAGGATGTATTTGCTAAGCCAATGGTTAAGAGTGATAGTTCCTTACATTTATCAATTTATCAAAGTAAACTTTGCAATTTAAACAGCACAATGATTCTGCCAAATGGGTCATATTATTTCCAGTTTTATAGGTGAGGAAACTGGGCCAAGGGTAAGTAGAACATGGTGCCTGGTACATTATAGTTGCTCAGTAAAAGTGGTTTGGTGTTAAATAGCCAGTGGGGTTGGACATTAGAGTCATTGCTCACCTGAAAACATTTTGAAGAGAGTTGTCTTGTGGTAGGTTTAGGGCCCGATTGCTCCCTCTTCTGAGAATTCGCTTTGGGAAGCCCTGCTTTCAAACCATTGAGAACCCTTTTTATTTTTTTACTCTTTTTGATTCTGGGATGGATATTCCCAGATGGGTATGGTGGCTCCTGGGGTGGAATTCGGGTTTATTCTATCAAGGGAAGATCCTCATCTTCTAGATGGGTGTACTAGAGTAGTCTCCATAAACTTGGCAAAGTCAAGTCTGAGACTCTAGCCTGGGGTTACAAATTATTGAGTTCCACTATTTTTTTTCAGCTGTTCAAGAGCTTCGTTGAGAAGTTATGTTATCTTAAACTATTCATTGAAAATAACTCAGGTTTTAAATTTCACCATTCCCCACTCCCTTTAGTTTTCTATTCTCACATATTAATCAAATCCTGTCTTTTCTACCTTGACAAATAACTCTATCTTATCCCTCCTTTCAGTAGCCACGTCTTCTTCACAACTTATCTGAACTACTGTAGCATCATCCTGATGCTCATCCCTTCCTCAGGCTTTCCCACCCATCAGCTTGTAATCTACAGAGGTGAGGCTTCTTATCATGGCATCATTCTCCAGTTAGGTGTTCTCCAGTTTGGCATCCTTCAGTGGATCCTCATCACTTTCGGAATGAAAGACTAAACATTTTAGCATGAAATTCATGGCCTTTCATGATCCAGCCTCTGTCACCCATTCCAGTCTCATCTCTCATATGTATGATTCTTGACCATTCTGGATATCGTATAGTGCCTTCAGTTCAACTACCTTTCCCGTTATACTGTGGCTCATACAGTTGCCTCTGGCTAACTACACTTTCCCTCTTCTTTACTTAGATAGCTTCTATGGGTCCTCTGTCACTTACCAATCTCATCTCCTTCAGGAAGTGTCTTTTGAGTCCCTGTGACTGAGGGAGATACTGTTCATCTGCTCTCATAATATACCATGCTTACTTCAGATTAGAAGTCCTCTACTACTGCATTGGAATGCTTTTTCCTTCCAGCTGTAACCCTAGTACTTGGTACTAGAGGGTGCTTAATGAGTATTTGTTCAATAAAAATTTTCCATCAACTATTTCATCATTGCTCTAAAAATTTCTTTAATAAACAAAAGAAACTGTTTGTTTATGAACAAAATTAAAGTTTTTTCATGCTTGAAAGACTTTGTAATTTTATGAACATTTACATATGAAAAATGCATACATTTTAGAATCGATAAATATGGTGATCACTTTTCTTAAGTTGGCATGCATTTTATTTTTCACCATAAAAACTGGAGAGTGACCTTAAAGACCATTCTTTAAAACTGTGCTTCTTCATTTAACAAAATCTTCATAATACGGAGTAAAATGTCATTCATTTGGAGGTCAAATGACAAAACTTCTTCTTTATGATTTTTGGATAGATTAGATGAAGTAATATAGGTAATTTTCACAGAGTTAAAACCTTGAGGGTTCATCAAACCAAATCCTTCATTTTACAGATGAGGAAGCTATGCTCTGAAAGGGGGCTCGTATTAGTTTCTCAGGCTCAGAGAACTAGTTAGTGGTAGAACTAGAACCAGAATACAGGCTTCTCTGGTTTATTAATGATGGGATATGAAGAATTAAAAACTTCACCAGATGTCTTGCTGTTGTCTCAAGTACTGGGGCACAAAAAAAATGAACTTAGCATTCATCCAGCTATGGGAGTTCATGCCATAAAGAAGAGAGGATGGTGGTATGGAATTGGGGTGAACCAAAGTCACCCACAGTTTGGCTTCAAATGACATGCCTAATATAATTTCCCCCAGTCCTCCCTTATGAGTCTTCCAATGTGGCCATTTGGACTCCTTGCTCTTCCTTACTCACACCCCGTGTTTGTTGCCTCTGTGCCTTTGCTCCTGCCCTTCTTGCTAGTTCACATGCCCTTCCCTTTATTTCAACATATCCCAAACCTACTTGATGTCTAAGACCCACCTGAAAGGGCAACTCCTCTACAAAGATTTCCTGAATTCTCTCCTTCCAGTGGTAACCTCTTCCTCCCTTGAATCCGACACAACTTTACTCCCTTCTGACACGTCTCCCTTTAGCAATTCATTAGAGTTATGTTGTACTTCTCCAGATATCCTTTCCAATTTTTAGCAGAGCTTGACACAATTACCTGTTACACAATTTAATGAAATGACTGTGGAGTTAGCAAAGAAGTAGAAAAGGAGAAAGTACTATGGAGGAGGAGAACGAAGCAAAAGCAGGTTTTGGATGCAAAGGGAGGAGAGTTCAGGAAGAGGATAGTCAATCATTTCAAATGTCTGGGAGAAATCAGAATTATTACTTTTTGCCCCACGTCGCTATTTTTTGTAGTCTGTTTTTTGTTATCCTGATACATGATTTAACCTTTCTTCCTCATCAGCCTTACATACATCTGCTCTCTCAGGAAGAACAATGGAAAACTTAGCTTCTTGTGTACTCCTTAGCCTATTGGAAACCAAGAAATTATCTACGGTGTGAGGGATTCAAAGACATTTCAATCTAATTTGTAGGGTGAAGTCAAAAACAAATTGATTTAAATTACTTGTTGGGAGGACTGTTTTCCCCCTGCAATATAACGTGTTATTAATAGCCACCATTTATTGGGTGTTTGTTAGACATGGTGCCGTGCATTTTTATGTATCATTTTATTTACTGCTCACAAGGAACTGATCTGTAGGTACTGTTACTAACCCTATCATAAAGAGGAGAGAGCTATGCTTATACAGGCTAGAAAACAGATAAACGCTCAAAACTTTTCAAAAGTCACACAGAAGGTAAGAGATGGTGCTAGGATATGAACTGAGATTTGTCTAGTTACAAATTCTATTTTGTAATCACTCCACTCTACTATTTCCTACTGTGTAATATAACAATGCAATAGTTTTCGCATATCATGGATTAAGTTGCATTTTGAAGATGCACATTATTTATTTTAAAGGAATATTTATTATTATTTTTAACCTTTCTACTTTGGACAGGGCTAAGAATTGGATGAGCTGAGTTCTTTGCACACATCCTTGCTTAGACTATGTCGTTGGTGTGGCTTAATAAGAACCATACTAATATACTACTTGAGACAGGAAAACCACAGTGCCTAAGGGACACAGTCTCTAGTTTGAGAATTAAAGATAAGAATGGCTATGATGCTTGATGTTATTGGAATAAAAATTAAGTCTTGTACGGTGGTAGAGGGGTGTGTGTGTGTGTGTGTGTGTTTTAAACTTAAAGAAAACAATCCTCCAGACTAGACTTGGGAGAGGTTCTCAAATTTCCACAGTTCACACATCCTTTGGCGTCAAAGTAATTTTTCATGGTGCCTCTAAGACAACAGAAATACTTAAAAGCTCTGTTTATTAAATAGTTAGCACCAAACAATTTAATAAGTATTATAGTTTAATAACTTAATAGCCTTTGGAAAAAATAGAAGACATAAATTAAAAGAAAATGATTTTTATTTCACTTTTAATAACTATATTTATTATTGGCATATGCATTGCTTTGGACCATGGAATAGTATCTCAAAGCTTTGAGTCAGAGTGGACACCACCACCCTCATTTCCTGTTTCTCATTGATTTTCACATGACTCTTGCTTTTTATCCCACAAACTGAAAAAATCCCAGCTTCAAAAAGATATGATCACATCAAAGGGACTGTAGTACAATCTGATGTTAAAATTGTGAACTGCCTCTAGCTAGTAGTTCCTGAGGTGTCTGATTGATCTTGAGCACCACTGTGCTTGCCTTAAAATTTAAAATCATCTTGTTGCAACCCTGTGAGTTCACTGAGGCACCCCCAAAGCACCTGGGCACACATTTGGGGAATTTTACCTCTGAAGGAATCAGGAAATTCTTTAAGAGTGAAACCCTTAGAGTCCAGGGTCCCTTGTGAGTTATTTATAAAAGTATCTTTAAAGGTTACTTAGAGGTGATGTCTCAAATGGTAAGTAATTCAAAGATAGCTTTTTATTTAATACATTTGAGCTTGTAATTCAGTGGATGTATTTTTAGGTTGTTTGCTAGGTGTTTGTTTAAGTTGTAATTGGTTTAATTAAAAACATGAGATGCTGATCCTTCTATCTTGATTCTTGCCAATGTCTCTTCTGTGACGTGGTTTCATTCCCTCCCTCCATCCAATATTGCACACTGCATTACTACATGATCTTGTTTCTTCTTTATCCAAGTGAGTTATTTCATTTAAACTGAGTAGTGTCAGACCCTAGTCAAAAATAATTCTGAAAAAAAATCTGAGGTACTGGGATACTCATTTTCACACACACACGCACACACGCACACACACAGAGCTTTACATTTAAATATAAATTTAGAATTTAATGAGAATATTTTCAAAGTTTAATTTAAAAATAGATCACTATAACCCAGCCACCCTTGCTATCTATAATGCTATTGCTTATGGACCCTAAGAAACCAATCGTTACTTTTTATGCCATCCTATTCTCTTGCACACTCTAGCTAAATTCAATACACTGCATCTGGCTTTACCTTCTTGTTAAATAGAGACAAGACTTGCCTATAAGACGTGACAACCAGTAGTAAGATGAAAAGAGAGACACTGTTTATAGGGGAACTAAAGAAATTGTGGAGAGGCGGTTCTGAACTGGGGACAGATATTTTTCAGAGGGGATTTTAAGAATGAGCAGGAGTTTAGTAGGCATGGAAAGTAAATGAGCTGGATTAGAGATCTTGCTTTATTCAGTCCACTCCTCTCCCTGCTGGGGCTCCCTCTCACAAATAAGAAATTAATGTTAATTGCTACTTTATTATGTAAAGAGTACTGGTATTACCAGTTCCATTTTATTTCGCAAGACCATTGTGAGCACCGACAAAGAAGCTCTCAGAGTGCACGTGCTAGGGAGAGATAGGGGACAGTTTTGGAGGAATTCAACAGTGGGCTCAAGGAGTCTACAGTGTAACCGGGGACATGGTCTGCGGAGGTTTGCAGAACGTAAAAAGCAGTACGAGGCAGGGCCTGATTGAATGGGTGAGCAAGTGATACATTCAGTCAGCACTGTGTGAGTATAGGGGAGGAAAGAATTGAGCCTGGGGCCAAGTAGTCAGAAAACGCTACAAGAAGGTAGGGTTTTGTACAACCTTGAAGAATAGGTAGGATTTAGTTAGGCAGAGAATCAGAGGTAGGGTATGTTCCAGTGAGGATGGGAGTGCCATGGAATGAGTGGGAATGAAAGCAAGAGGCAGAACTTAGCAGAGACTAGCAAGGCATAGTTTGGGGCAGGACCCTGACCTCAGTCTGAGGATTAGCCTTTAACTTGTAAATCGAGGTGTGTGCAACGTTAAAAATCCCATAGGAGCCCAGAGGGTAAAATAAATGAACTCTTTTCTCTACCTGGCCAACATTTGTTTATCTTTCAAGGTCCTCTCTGAAAAATCTGTTCTCACTTCTGGACCACACAAGCTACTGCTCCCTGTTTCCCTAGGAAATGGGCACAAAACTTCCCCTTAATCCTGGCTCCCGTTTTGTTTTTCCACAAAAGATCACATCCAGCTAGAGGGATGTATTAGGAGTGAGGCCAAGTGTGTTAAAGAGTATTTTGATGCAAAGAAACAATCATGGGATCCTACGTAACCATCTATAAGAGACTTAGCATAAGAAAAATGGATCAATAGCAATGATTTATTTTAAAATAAAACTATATAAATTTCGTTGAATTATAAATTTTTTTTTTTTTTTTTTTTTTTGCGGTACGTGGGCCTCTCACTGTTGTGGCCTCTCCCGTTGCGGAGCACAGGCTCCGGACGCGCAGGCCCAGCGGCCATGGCTCATGGGCCCAGCCGCTCTGCGTCATGTGGGATCTTCCCAGACGGGGTCATGAACCTGTGTCCCCTGCCTCGGCAGGCGGACTCTCAACCACTGCGCCACCAGGGAAGCCCAAATTCTAAATATTTTGTTAGAATTATTTTAATAAAATGGATATAGATACATAAATTTAAATTTAGAGCAGTTTTTTGTGGTATCTAACAATGTCAAAGGAATAGTATCTCAGCCAGCTTTTTTTCTTTAACATTGAGTGTTTGGTATTAATCAGCACAAATGAACTTGACAACATTATTCATATAATGCAGACCCTGGATTTCTGAATATTCTGAGTTTTTAAGACATTCCAATATTTGTATTTATCCTCCAATTTATAACTGTTGGGAAATAGCTCAAATTGCTTTAAATCTTGTGTGGGTCACATAACATGTTAGCCGCCTAACCTCCAAATTTTGGCATCTATTTTAGGCAGTAGTGAGTTTAAGTAGGCAAATGATAGGGTAAAAAGAGGGCTTTGGATGGTGAATCTGGCAGAGGTGTACAGAAATTAAAATACAAAGTAAATCTCCAGTCCTGACCCCCCGCCCTGGAACTTCAGACTCCTATATCCAGCTGCCTATTCGATGTATCTATGTAACAGACATCTCAAACCTAACATGTCAAAGTCCCAATCTACTTCCACAAAACCTGTGTCTCCAAAAGCCTACTCCATCTCAGCTAATGGCAACTCCATACTTTCAAAAATTCAGGTCAAAAGCTTGTGGGTCATGCTTGAATCATCTCATAATTTATAGCCCACCTCTCTTCTCTATCTCCAAATATATCTAGAAAACAACCAATCTAGACCATCTTCACCACTACCACTTTGCTCCGCATCATTATCTCTTGCCTGGATTATGGTTTCCCTACTTCCGACCTTGACTGAGTCATTCCTCAATGCAGCAGCCACAGTTATCCACTTGATTCTGTCAGTTCATGTTTCTCATCTGCTCACAATCGTTCAGTGCTTTCTTCTTTCATCCAGAATAAAAGGCAGCATCAGTATAATAGCCTGAAACCATCTACAGTCTGGATCCTGTGATCTGCCTGCCTCATCACAGGCTACTCTTCCCCTTGCTCAGCCCTCTCCAGCCAACAGTCTCCTTGCTGTTCTCCACATGCTGGCCAGACACGTCTGTGCCTCTGCTTGCCGTTCCCTTTGTCTAAAGCCCTCTTCTCCTAAACATCCATATGACTTGTTCCTTTACCTCTTTTTAGTCTTTACTCAAATGATACCTTCTTAGTGAGTTCCATCCATCCTGCTTAACTTTACCCTTGCCTCCAGCATACCCGTTTCTCCTTTGCTGCTTTATTTTTCTCCGTAGTACTTTTTTTTTTTTTTTTTTTGTGCGGTACGTGGGCCTCTCACTGTTGTGGCCTCTCCCGTTGCGGAGCACAGGCTCTGGACACACAGGCTCAGCGGCCATGGCTCATGGGCCCAGTCGCTCCGCAGCATGTGGGATCTTCTCGGACCAGGGCACGAACCTGTGTCCCCTGCATTGGCAGGCAGAGTCTCAACCACTGCACCACTAGGGAAGCCCTCTCCATAGTACTTTTTACCAGATAATGTAGTATTATATGTATCTTACTTTTTTGTTTACTGTTGATCTCTTTTTACTAGAATGTAAGCTTCATGAGGGCAACGATTTTTAATTGTTTTTTCTTAGTTGCTGATTTTTTCTAGTTGCATGTTTCTAGTGTCTGGAAATTAATTGGAGTTCAAAATTTTTTGTTAGATGAATGAAAGAAATGAGGTGAGATGAGACAAACTTAAAGTGATTTCACTGGGAGTGGAAAGTGATGATTGCTAGTGACATAGCAGAGGATGACTCTTAAAGACTTGTTAAGCCTGCCAGTAATCATTGGGAGGGAGTAAAGAATTAGGGATTATTTCTTCACTCAGCAAAGAGGTCTTACTGAACACTTACTGGGCACACAGGGCAGTGTTTGTCATGGGGCTGCAGAAACTTGGTCTGGCTAGGGAGAGAGGTTGGCAGTTTTGTAGGGGAAGATTACACAAGGTTAATTCTAAAATAGAAGCCTAGATGACTTGGAAAAATGGTGATCGATTGACACTTTTCTGTTGCTGGTTTGGTGGAGCAAAGAAGTGAGGAGAGAAGATGAAAAAGTTTCAGAACCACTGCCAGAGGGTCAGATGGGCACTTAAAAAATGGAGAAAACTTTTCTGACCAGGTTGTCGGCCTGACTCTGATCCTAGTTTGTGGGTTTCCCTGAGCCTTCAAAACCAGCTTATGCCCCTATAAGTTCAGTGGCCATTTGATCATCATAGCAATTGGATAGTTTTTTTTCCTTCAGATCCTTGTTCAAAACTCATATTTACTTTTGATTTTATTTTCCTGCTTTTCAGACCATTACTGTCTAGAAAGAAAGAGCATGCCTTGGTGGTACTTTTAGCTCTACTGATTGTGCCATGACCCCAGAAATATATGTTTAGAATAAGCTGATTCCAAGAGATTATTTCTTAAGAGGATGAGAATGATTACAAAAACATAACATTCTAGTCTGAAACTCATTGCAACAGATATGCACATACCCTTGTTAGAATAATGTTAATTTTCTCCATCAGTGAACATCTATTGATTATTTGCTGAAAACAAGAGCAGAATATAAAGTGCATCAGTATGTGGCACTGGCTCATGAATACAAGACAACGCTGTATTTTAGAGGAAGGAGGAATCTTAATTTCAGTTTATTTCTTCTATAGTGTCGTGAGCTATACCATATCCAAAAAGTGGAGACATAGGCCGCAGATTTACAACCTTAAAATGTGACCAACCTGTTTTCCAGGTTTTTCCAATGCCAAGTTGGAGAGAGAAGCCTGAAGACACAGCATGATAAGAGTGAATGGAATAGGATAAAGAAAATGCTATGGGATTGTGAAAAAGGGAGCCATGGTTCCAGCTGGCAGGATGTGTGAGGTTTCAGGGCACAATGATAGGCTGCATAGGATTTGATTGAAGGTGAGAGGGGAGATGGGGAGGCAATTCAGGCTTTGGGAACAGAGCTGCAAAAAGGCAAGAAAAGCCAGGGAGTAATGCAGGATGTGTTTCCGGAAGGACACGTAGTCCAGTGTGGCTTGCCTGTGGAACACTCTGAAGGAAGGGACAGGAGAGGAGTTTGGAAGGGTGGTTGGAGCCACAGGCTCCAAATGTGTAGTCTTCATAGAAATGTAATGTAAGCATCATTGGAGGGCTAAAAGGGCAGAGCATCATAGTAATATTTATATTTTGAAAGTGGATTCTGATAGAAATAGAAGTCTTAAGACTTCACGTAGGGAGGGCTTTAAAAAACAGTTTCCTGGGGCTTCCCTGGTGGCGCAGTGGTTGGGAGTCCGCCTGCCGATGCAGGGGGCGCGGGTTCGTGCCCCGGTCCGGGAGGATCCCACGTGCCGCGGAGCGGCTGGGCCTGTGAGCCATGGCCGCTGGGCCTGCACGTCCGGAGCCCGTGCCCCACGATGGGAGGGGCCACGACAGTGAGAGGCCCGTGTACCGCAAAAAAATAAAAATAAAAAACAGTTTCCTGGGTCCCACACAAAACCAGTACAATAAGAATCTCTGAGGAGGATGCCCTGGGAATGGGTGGTCTGTAAATAGCTCAGATGATTTCTTTTCCCCCCCAAGCTCTGTTGAGATATAATTGACATATAACTTTGTGTAAGTTTAAGGTGTACAACATGATGACTTGATATATGTCTATATTGTGAAATCATTACCACAGTGAGGTTAGTTAACACCTTTATCACCTAATTACCTAATTACCTTTTTGTATGTGTGTTTGGTGAGAACATATAAGACTTAGTCTTTCAGCAACTTTCTATTATGTAATACAGTATTGTTGACTATAGTCACCATGCTGTACATCAGATCCCCAGAATTTATTCATCTTACATCTGGAAGTTTATACCCTTTGACCAACATCTCCACATTTCTCCCATCCCCTAGCCTCTGGCAACCACTGTTCTACTCTCTGTTTTAATGAATTTTGACTGTTTACGGCTTTTTTAGATTCCTCACATAAGTGAGCTTGTACAGTATTTTTCTTCCTCTGACTTATTTCCTTAACATAATGCTCTCATAGCATTTGCCCATGTTGTTGCAAAAGGCAGGATTTCCTTCTTTTTTATGACTGAATAACATTCTTTTGTACATGTATATAGTTGGTCCTCCGTATCTGCAGATTCCACATCTGCAGATACAGAGGGTGGGTGTACTAGGTCATTTTATGAGGGACTTTAGCACCCTAGGATTTTCGTATCTTTAGTGGGTCCTGGAACCAATCCCCTGTGGATACTGAGAGATGACCACAACACATTTTCTTTACCCATTCATCTGTCGATGGACATTTAGGTTGTTTCTATGTCTTGGCTATTGTCACTAATGCTGCAAAGAACATAGGTGTGCAGATATCTCTTCAAGGCAGTGATTTCAGTTCCTTTATATATACCCAGCAGGTGATTTCTTATGCTGCCTGAATGGCAACTGTCTAAAAACCTGTGTTATATTTACATTTATTTTAAGGGAAAGGGAGTGACAAAAATTGAGATGCTGAGAGCCCCAATTAGGAGCTTTCAGCGGTCCAGATGAGGAGCAATGAGGGCCTGAAGTGGATCAGTGGCAGTGCTGATGGAGAGGAGGGGGCAAAGTCAAGAACCCCTTTTGAAATGGAAGTGTCGATAGGATGTTGGAGACCCTTTGGATATGGGGATGAGGAGGGAGTTGGAAGATGACTTGAAGGTACCACTCTGGGTGGCTGTGTGGATGGTGATGCTGTGAACCAGCGTGGGGAACACAGGAGGAATGGGAGGTAGAGAGCTGGATGCCTGCATACTGGGGAGGTTGATCAAAGGGGGTTGTCAGAGGTAATAATGAATTTAGTTTATGTATCCATTCCAGTTCCTTATTTTTACCAATGAGGAAACGAGGCTCAGAATGGTGAAGTGGCTAATCTGAGGTCACAGAGCTAGTTGGTTAATAGAAAACCCTCTTGTTGTTTTTATGCCATCTAGAAGGTACACTGCTTGGTTATGCCCGCTGAGAGCATCTGGATAATACTAATTATCAAGTGAAAAATATTAAATACACACTATGGCTATGTTGCTGGTGTATGCTTTTAGCTGAGTCCATGACACCAAATGGGCCACTTCATGCAGTTGGAACAGAGGACCAGATGTTGATTTAATGGTGGTATCATAGGGGTAGAAGGCATGAAAACAGAAAGGGGCTGTAGGGATCGGCCAGAATAACTTCATTTTACAGATGAGAAAACTGAGTCTTGGGGAGAGAAATATAGTTGTCTAAGACTGCACTGGTAACGAGGCATTAAAATGAAGATGCCCTGTCTTCTGACCCATCAATTTAGTGCCTTCTGTGGGAGGTTATCCAAATTATTACCACAAGCTTTGTGCTAACGTTTGTGAGGCAGTTGATTGCTCCGTCGTTTAATATCCCTTGAGGCTGAGAACTGAATCACTAGCCACATCTACATGGCTATGGAGTGTGTGCTTAGAGACTATAAGAAATGGGGACTTACATGGTGACCTGGATCATTTTTGGTCCATGCATCCAGTATAACACTTCTTAGTTTAGAAGTTCCTCAAGGACAAAAATTCTGTATCTGCAGCACAAAGCACAAAACCTGGATCATATTATTCAGGGAATGTGTGTCGAATCAGTGATTTAACTCCAATGGCATTTTTTTGAACTACAGTCTTTTTTTTTTTTTAAGTAAATCACCTATGATAGTTTCATCAGGTCTGTACTTTGTCCATATGTAGGCACTCACGAAGAGTCACATGGTTCTCATTCTTTTCTTAAGAAACAGCAGACAGGGCTGTCAGCTGACAAAGGCAGGATAAAATGAGTGCTGGAAAGGCCCTGGGCTGAATGTGACCTCTTGCTAGAATGCCAAAAATACAAACTTTCCAAGTCTCCTGGCCCAGTGACCTCAATATACAAAGGTCTTTTCTTTCTAGAAACAAGCTTTTTTCTTCCTGTTTCTGATCTGACACACATACCCTCACAAACTCAAACACACACACACAATCCCTATGAAGGTATAAGCCTATAGTGTGCTTTTTTGCATAGTCTTAAAAATGACCTTTTGCCATATATTGGAAATGTAAAATCTTTCTTCTTGAGGGCTGCCTTACTCTACTACTGGACAAGCAGATTATTGAATAACCCATGACTTTGCCCTTCATCTGATTAGTTCCCTGAAAGGGATCATAAGACATCCTTAAAAAGCCTAGAGGCCTTCAGAGTTCTGAATGATAACAGAGGGCCTTTTTCCCCTATCTTCCTGAAATGTCATGGCCACCCTGATCAGTATCAAAGGAAATCACTGTATGCATAAGGAACTCAAAAAAAAAATGAAATTAAGAACTCATTGGAAAAAATGAAAGTTCATCTGTGGGTTTTTTGTCATATGAGGAGTATTATACCACTTTCTTTCATTGACTAGATGACTGTGGGAAATTTTTTAAAATGCTGGTATAACCCATGTAAGAAATATTTTCGGATGGACATGAGCTGGCCCTGACAAAGTGTTCTTCTTTCCAGTGATACATGCTTGAGCACACAGGCTCACTCACTAGGATAGGAAGCCTTGACCTTCATGCATTTTCATGAAGTGCTTACGGATCAGTTTCTCTTACAATCCACAATGCTAATGCCAGTGTGAATATGACCTACAAAAGAATTTGATAACTTGAATTAAAACTCACTGTCACAAAACCTTGAACACAAACTTAAGTGTAAAGCGTTCTTAAATGTTTGTTGACCTATATGTTCTTAGATACATGCCAGTTTCAGCATTTTATTTTTTTAAGATAAGTTGGCTTATTCAATACACATTTAACTTTGTTTTAATTTCTAAAACTTCATAAGACTCTGAACACAAAGAAATTCCCAAATCAGAATTTAAAAACTTTGGTCATACACTTCGGGAGTTTTGGGTTCAGAAAATATAAACCCAGTCTTCAACAGCTCCTGTCTTCAGCAACTACTAGCGGATAGACTTATAAGCAATAGGATTTTGTTCGTTTTGGTTGATCAGCTCAAATTCCTGTAATTTTCTTTCATAAACTCTGGTCTAGAACTCTGATTTCACTACCTTTGTCATATTGTCTTTCATAATTTTTAATATGCTGAAGAAAGGGAGGGAAAACTCAAGTACCAACGAGTAGTAAGGGACTGTGCTGGATGTTTCACATGTGTTAATTTAGTTCATCCACATAACAACCCTGTGAGGTGCATATTATTACTGCCATTTTGCAGATGAGGAAAGCTAAACTTAGTGTGTTTAAGAAATTTGCCAGCATTCATTTAGAAAATTAAGAATCAGGGCAAAACTGATTCTAGCTGATTGGTCTAAGACTAATCCATTTATTTATTTCTTTGTTTGTTTATTTCTATGTCAGGGTACTTTCCTTATCCCATAGACTGTAGACTAGTTAAGGGTAAAGGCCCTCAAGTTCACTGTTGTAATCCTAGCATGTAGCTCAGAGACTGGCATTGATGCATAAATATCTGTTATCTGTTCAGTTGAGTTGAATGGGACACTCCTGGTATATAAACCTGGGGGATAGATAGTATAAGACTATGGCTCAGTGGTTAAGTGTATTCAATATTGGTAAATGACTATGGGCTCTGGATTCAAAAAGCTCAGATTTGAATTGTAACTTCTTAAGCTTACCATCTGTATAGTTTGAACAAGTTACTTAGCCATATTGTTCTCAAATTTGTCACTTTAAAATGGGCCTAATAATTGTACCTTAATGATAATTTATGGGAATCACATCACTGATGGTTAGTGAACATACAATAAATGCTAGCTATTACTGTTATTCTTGATTGACGTTGACTGTGGATGCCTTTGTAACATACTAATCTATCGTCCCACTAAAATGTAAGCTCCACAATGGTAGGGATTTTCATGTTTTAATCATTGTATCCCAAGTATTTAGAACAATGTTGTCCAATAGAACATTCTATGATAATGGAAATGTTCTATCTTGGAGTGTCTAATACTGTAGCCACTAACCACATGTGGTTATTGAACACTTGAAATGTAGCTAGCTAGTGTGACTGAGGAACTGAATTTTTAATTTTATTTAGTTTTAATTAATTTAAACTGAAGTAGCCACATGTGGCTAGTGGGATACTGTATTAGCACAGTTCTGGAATGTTACATGGTACACAGACATTTCAATAAATACTTATTAAATGAATGAATCCCCTCAGGACTCAAAGATCAAAAACAGAGCTGCCTGACGGCATATTTAGTGCATTCTTTAAAGATAAGCAATGAAGCACTTTACTGAGTGGTCTGCTCATATGAGGTCTTATTGGGTTCCCATGTATGATTCAGTTTACAACTGTAATGTGTTTTTGATTTCTATTTCTTTTTGGTGATAGGTCAAGAAAGATTTGGAAACATGACGAGGGTCTATTACCGAGAAGCTATGGGTGCATTTATTGTCTTCGATGTCACCAGGCCAGCTACATTTGAAGCAGTGACAAAGTGGAAAAATGATTTGGACTCAAAGTTAAGTCTCCCTAATGGCAAACCAGTGTCAGTGGTTTTGTTGGCCAACAAATGTGACCAGGGGAAAGATGTGCTCATGAACAATGGCCTCAAGATGGACCAGTTCTGCAAGGAGCATGGTTTCGTAGGATGGTTTGAAACATCAGCAAAGGTAATGTGACCTTAAAGGATAAACTTATTGTAGGCATGATTCACAAAGAAAATGGCATATAATCATCGTCATTATCATCATGTTAATAGTATGTGTTCGTTTAGTGATTTATAGTTCCCAAACTGCTTTAAGCTCTTTCTCATTTCAAGGGGATGAGTGGAACTATTATCCACAATTTAAGATGACAGTGGCTAAGGCAGCAAAGCAACTTATGCCTGATCACATTGCTAATGTTTAATAACCGTGTTCATTTGTTGAGGGCTTAATTTGTGTCAGGCATGCTTTTTGTGCATTTTCTCATTTGGTCCTCACAGCAACCCTGTTAGGTGAGTGTGGTTTTAGAGTCAATGAAAGAAATGGGCCTCACATTCAGTGTCACTGCTTCATTCAAGTATGAATTAGTTTACCCGAGCAACACTTATTATGTTCTTCTGTATGCTGGGGATTGTGCTTGGCCCTAGAAATGAAAAGACAGCAAGAACACAGAACTAGCACATTGGGAATGCCAGAAGAGTGGGGTGAGAGAGTAAATGGCAAATTCCAATGTGAAGAACATAGTGTGGCTTGGTACTGCTCACTCTCCTGGGTGGTAGAGGAGTAGCAGGAAGTGGGGCAGCGTCAGGGCTGGAAGATGCAGAATCCAGTGCGGCACGGTGAGGGGTTTTACACTTCCCATTAGGCCCTGTGCTGTGATCTGACGTGTTGGGGGCACAATTTTTTCTCTACTCCGTTTTGTCTCTGTTTATATTTTTGTATCTCAGTATCAGAGAGAAAAATAGTATCATCATGAATGTTGAAAAACTTTTTAAAAAGCATGAATTAAAAGTAAATGGTTGGGCCTCCCTGGTGGCGCAGTGGTTGAGAGTCCGCCTGCCGATGCAGGGGATACGGGTTCGTGCCCCGGTCCGGGAGGATCCCATATGCCGCGGAGCGGCTGGGCCCGTGAGCCATGGCCGCTGAGCCTGCGCATCCGGAGCCTGTGCTCCGCAACGGGAGAGGCCACAACAGTGAGAGGCCCGCATACCGCAAAAAAAAAAAAAAAAAAAAAAAAAGTAAATGGTTTACTACATTTTTCTGTGCGCATATAAATATATATGCACATTTTACATTATTAAGATTGCATTCTGCATAGCTTTATATCACTATTTTTCCATTTTTATTTATTTGTGGAACACACATATTGAATACTTGTGGAGCACAGGCACTGTGCTAGTTGTCTGGGATTCAGCTGTGAATAAGATAGGCATTGTCTCTGCACTTATGGAAGTTCACACTTAGGCCTTGTTGTGAACATTTGTGCACATCACTAGAGAATGGCTGGAAAATATAGCTTGAATGGACATCATTCAAATAGGCTGGGGAGGAGGCTCTGACTGGTTTTACAGAGGGTAGAATGGTCAGATTTGCCCTGGGGACTATGGAAAGGTAGATTGGAGGCAAGTAAACCTGGAGACAGAGCCACATGGTAGTTATTGTATTCCTACAGGAAAATGACAAAGCCTTGAATTAAGGTAATGGCTTTAGAGATTACAAAGAAAAACCTGATATGAGAATATCACTAAAGTGTAAACACCAGCAGGAGTAAGCAGCCACTTGGGGTGGGAGGTGATGGAGAAGGAGGAAAAGGTGGTGGTGCCTCTTTATTTTGTCATAGTTGGGATGTTCCTTTGTTTCAGGTGTTTCATGGAGAGTCTCAGTGCCTTGCCTTCTCTCAGTGCTGTCTCTAAATTGGCCTTATGTTTAGATATTTTTACTTCTCCGTTCCTTGTTTTCCTTCTTGAGGCCCCAGTGTGCTTGTATGTTTTTCCCCTTCTTTCCTTTTAAAATCCTTTGTTTCCCCTCTTTTTTTAGGATTTTTTTTCCTTTGATTCAGAACACAGTATCTGTCATTTTCTACTTCTTGGCTGACATTGAACTTTTTGGTTTGTTTGTTTGAAGAATTTATTGTTGTAAAGAGAGATTGGTCAAGCAACATTCGCAGATATGATTCAGTTATAGAAATTTAAGAAATATTCCATTTTTAAGAGACTGATTCTTGGATGTTAGTCCGGCTTTTTAAAAAATTCCAAAATGTGGGTGAATTCATCCATTCACCTATTCCTTAGCTCCATACTTTGAAGCCTCCAGGCACAGGAGTAAAAGAGTAGAATTTTGGAGAACTCCTTTTCTTAATTGGTTATCTTACATCTGGAGGGCAGTCTATATTGAATGACATTTATTTTTTATTTTTTCTTGGAGTTTCGTTGATTTACAATGTTGTATTAGTTTCTGCTGTACCGCAAAGTGAATCAGTTATACATATACATATATCCACTCTTTGTTAGGTTCTATTCCTATATAGGTCATTACTGAGTACTGAGTAGAATTCTCTGTGCTATATAGTAGGTTCTTATTAGTTATCTATTTTATATATAGTATATAAATAGTATATATAGTGTGTATATGTCAATCCCAATCTCCCAGTTTATCCCCTCCCTTCCCCCTTGGTAACCATAAGTTTGTTTTCTACATCTGTGATTCTATTTCTGCTTTGTAAATAGGTTCATTTGTACCATTTTTTTTAGAGTCTGCATATAACCAATATTGTATGACATTTGTCTTTCTCTGTCTGACTTCACTCAGTATGACAATCTCTAGGTCCATCCATTGAATGACTCATATTTATATGAGGAGGGGAGTCTTCCATCATTCGTTCATTCATTCATTCATTCAACAAATGTTATGGAACACGTGTTATGTACCAGGCACTGGGAATAGAGAAACTTACAAAACAGACAGAATCCTGACTTCATGTATAACAGTAACAACAAAACATAAGTAAAATTGGGGGGGTGGGTGGGCAGGGGTGGGCTGATGGATAGCCAGTATGTGCTAACAGGAAAATAAAAGGAAGGAAGACACCTATACATTTGTGGGGAGGGTTGAAATTGCTTGTGGGACAAAGGACATTCTGGACTTTTTCTTTCACCTCACTCTGACATTCCTTGCACAACAATTACAGTGTCAAACTCTGCTTAAGGGCATGATGTTCATTAACTTAAGGCCTGGCTGACCCGCCATGTACTTAGATACTGGATTTCTAATCCTCTAAATCCCTGCAAGTGTAAACTTTGAAGAGAAGCTTTGTATGGAGAGAGGGTGGAGGGAATTCCACAAGGCACTGAACTGCTAATACGACCAAGAGGGTACAAGGCCTCATTGTGAAAGGTAGAACCCACATTTCTCTTTCCTCCAAACATACTGCTGTTGACATTGTCCTTCTGAATGTCTTAATAATGAAAATGGCTTCCCGGTGCCAAGTTAGTATTCAAAGTTGACACCTAG
The DNA here is from genome assembly GCF_964165515.1 of Mesoplodon bidens. Classification (NCBI taxonomy): domain Eukaryota; kingdom Metazoa; phylum Chordata; class Mammalia; order Artiodactyla; family Ziphiidae; genus Mesoplodon; species Mesoplodon bidens. The sequence goes on along the minus strand of NC_138164.1, from coordinate 73,733,020 downwards.
ACACGCAGGAACAATACTGCAGCGTTGACAAGCTGGAGTGTCAAATGGTTCAAAAAGTCTTTTTTTGAAAAAAGATCTCTGATAAAGCTCTACTTACTTTCTGAGGATAGTATTTCAGCATGTACAAAACAGAGGCCCAGATCAAACCGTCTGTCTGAAGCTAAGATGGCAGCATTTGGAGACAGCTACCAATTCATTTGTTGATTACCTTTGGGATCAGGGAACATTTCCCATAAAGATCTTTCTCTTAGAAAGTGAATCTCCTAACAACGAAAGTCCTCTTGAGTGACATCATAGTCAGTCTGGTGATAAACATCTGATTTCCTTTTTTTTACGTTTCCAAAACTTCTCATGAGCCAAAGTCCACAACGTCTGGCTTTGTCCTCATGGCCACATCCTGGAGAAATCCTGTGGGTATATCACCTCAGCCATACCTGAAGCTGAAACTAGCAGGGTGTTGAAGGAGTTTGTCACTGAGACCAGCCTCCTTCTTGCTGCTGACCCCACTGCCAAGGGAAATTTACCCTCTTGCTCTTCAATCTTCTAAAGAAACTTTCCACAAGAATTTTCCTGCCTGTGCTGTTGCTGGAATAATCGTGGTAGCCTCTGGCTGTGAATTAAGAGAGAAAAAATAAAAAATAAATGTATGCTAGCATCTCTGATTTTTCACATCATCTCTTCAAATATTAAAAACCAAAGGAAAGAAAAGAAAAAGAGTCTCTCTTAAGTCAGATTTTCTTTAGTTTTCAACCTGTGCATTCTTTCCTTTTCTTAGCCGTGTTTAGTTGAATTCTGCCTGGGGATTCACTAGGGCCAGGAAATATATAACTGGGGTGATCATGTGTCCCATTTTATGGAGCATTCCTTGTTTATGCCTGTGGTCCTAGCATAATTATTAATAACCCCCCCCATTTCTGGTCCGTAATTTAATTTACACGGTCAGCCTATAGATCAGGATCTCTGATACGTCTATCTCACTGTCCTCATCATATTTAACTCTAATAATAGCTCTTTTATGCATTCCTGTGCCCAAGCTTAGTCTTTATAATATGTCTTGGCAGATTTGTCTATTTAGAATGAGGGCCCTGGTCTGCTCTTGTTGGTGCATTCCCAAGATTGAGAATCCTGTCTTTCGGGTCCATCTCAGTGGCTGATGGGGCCCTGAGACCTTCTGGCCCATTTACCTGCTGCTCTCTTGGTGCCCATTGCCTGAATCTCCACCAGCTACTTCCTTCGGATTCACTCTATGGCCACATCCAACTACCTTTTAGAGTTGTTGTGAGATTAAGTGACAGAATGTACGTGGGGTCTCTGATGTGTTATATCTGATCCCACCATACACACATACCACATTATCTCTGTCACCTGTCCCCACAGCCCATCTGCCAGTCTGGGTGTCCCCATCTGTACCTGGCTCTGGTGCACACAATACATGCACTCAGAGGAAGGGTCTGTTTCTATATCTCAGCCCTTCCCAGGCTGCTCCATCTTGTTCTTATGCTGTGGTGGTTCCCATGTGGTTGTGTTCAGAAACAGGACACCAGGAAAATGCCAGTGTAGATGGGAAGTAATGGGGCAAGTAGGATCTACCCAAGCAGTGATGAGAACAACAATCACAGAGAGAACTGCAGTGCCCTCTAGTCATGCAGCATCCACCTCATGCCTTACTCCAGGCAGATTTCCTTGTCTGTTTCTACCCTATTTATAGTGACTTTTAGGCCCATCTCAGAATGTTCTAAGATCAATGGGTGCCCTAGAAGACACTTTCTAACATTAAACTCCTTTGAAGTTTAGTCTCTTCCCTGGAGCTAAAAAGAAAGATGTTGATGTGTGTCCTGCTAAGGGAAGGAATATACCCACTAGTGTTCTCTGTAAGAAGTTATAGTTTTTTAGAGGGAGGAGTAGGTGTTTCACAGTGTAGTGGACATTTCTCATGTGTTTTGGGTTTCCAGTAACTGTTAAACACATTTGCTATCTTTGGGGAACTTCTAGCCATGGGAGGCTCACCTCCCCAGGAAGAGTCCATAAAACTTTTTTCCTCTGCTTTATTTGCAGCTAGGGCACAGGCATATGACCTAGATTCCACAGATCATACTGATTCAGAAGTGAGCAACTAGAGGAAGAGGGTGCAATGCAGAACCCATTTTTTTTCTGGGGAGGTTGGTGGCAGAAAAGACCTCCATCCTTGGGAGATAGCAGAGTTTGCTGAGTCCTATGCTTGACACAGAAACAGGATCACTGCTGGCCCCAGGAACAGTTGCATTCAAGTTGAATTCCTTGGAGCTTTGCAGATTACAGGACCTAGTGCTCAGTGGTAGCTGGCAGCAGTGTCCTCATCACGCCTGTTCTATGTAGGATCTGAGTTTCTGGAAGCTTAGGCTCCATCCGGTTTCTCTAGACTACTGTTTCTGTAGCCTACTGAGTAATTCTGCAAGCTACCCAACATCCCTTGAATAAATGACTTCATGTTTAGCCAGCATCAGCTTCTGAATCTTGCGACTGAGAATCTGGATTAATATACATGGTCAAATGCATTTAAGAAATCCAGCTTCACTGTCCCCCTCGCTGTAGGACTTCTCAGGCCTTTGATATCCTATGTGCATACTGAATCTCCAGTAATAAAAATGGCTATGTTTCTTTCTGTTTGCTGTACGTTAACTTTATGTACAGATTTTTACGTGTATGAACTCATTCAGTCCTTAGCGTGATCCTATAGAATAGGTTATTATTATTGTTACCATTTTTAAAAAAAGTTGAGACTTAGGTGATTTCCCTAAAACCATAGAGTTACTACCTTATTTCTTTGATTCTAACTTATGCCTTTTGTTCCTTCCTATGTTAACATTTCAGAATCAAGGTATGTCCTCTAGTCAGTGTGTATCTCTAAAATGATGGTGTGTCATACATATAATAGTTTTTTTCACTATCTCCTCCAAAAGGGGACTATACCATGCAGCAGTTTGTAAATGTTTTTGGCCACATAGAACACTTAACAAACTAATAGAACACGCTTAGGAAATACTGGCCTAGAATTATCTTTTAAAGGGAAAGTCTTCTGTCTTCCATTGTTTAGTGAGCTTTTTCCATTATTATTATTATTATTAAATTGCTATGAAAGCTAAAATATGCAACAGTTAAGTAGCTAGTTTTCTAGAAGCTGCTTGAATGGTAGGATCACACATCATTTCTTCTTATAGGCTTTTAGAAAAAATATATAATGCATTTATACAAACTGGAAATGCATAGATAATTGCACTTGAGTATGGGTAGACAGTTATTCTAAGTCCTTTTTTAATCATTTTTTTAAAATCTTTTTATTTTTAATTTGGGTAGTAGGTCATTTCTTGTTATTCCCAATTTTTAAATGTCAATCCATGAAAAAATTCTTGATAGTCACTGGTGCATTCACTGATTCAACACAATTTGTACTGAATGACTATTCAGGTCTGTGCTGTGAACAATGTGTATTAAGCCTTTTCTGGATTCAGAGAATACTATTAGGTGCCTGTTCCTCTTAAAATGCCAGAATTCCCTAAGGGAAGTAGATAGGCCACGTTTTAGGCATCCATCTCCAAAGACTTTAGATGGGGTTGTAGGATGTGCCTCCCCTGACTTAACTGGGACACAGCACATTTAACCTTATTTTTTTAGCCGATCTGCGTAGAGCTAGTTGTACTTAGGAACATAAAAGGAAGGGCCCAATCTAAAAATGCAAAACCAGAGCAGAGTTAGAAGGTATCATTAAAGGAAATGATGGCAATGGTTAATAGTCATGAGCATTTCATATAATGACCACTAGTGTGTAGTACAGCTGTTTGAATCATCGTTTTTGACAGATTCTTAATGCCCTGCATGAAAAATGGAATCATTTCTTGAAATTGAGAGTAGCTTAGGTACAAGAGTCTCAAATTCAAGCAACTTACCTGCTTAGGAATCAGTATAAATTAAGAATAACATTTTAATTTTTATCTTTAGCTAATTGGTTCTCCAGAGGTCTTCTAGGTCTATGCTAATAATTTGCTAGATAATATGAGATCCAATTATGACTAAGACATTGTAGGAAAATAGAAACAGACGCTCAGAGGCTATAACCACAGCTTGGTGTGCAGGAGGTAGGAGTTGCATTTGTCATCCTCTCCTGCATGGTTCACATTTTCATTACCTACAGCCCAGGTCCTTCCTGTTTCATGCTTAGACAACTTTAAATAGTCTCCAGACCTCGTTCATGGTAGTCTGTACAGCATGGTGCTAAAAACTCAACCTATCCAAGGAATCACTTTGATTTCATCACAGTCTAGTTCAAGAATCTTCTGTAAGCTCTACTTCTTGATTCAGATTTAGACACATAAGAATGTAAATGGATACAGCCACTATGGAGAACAGTATGGAGGTTCCTTAAAAAACTAAAAACAGAACTACCATATTACCCAACAATCCCACTACTGGGCATATACCCAGAGAAAACCATAATTCAAAAGGAGACATGTACCACAATGTTCATTGCAGCTCTATTTACAGTAGCCAGGACATGGAAGCAACCGAAGTGTCCATCAACAGATGAATGGATAAAGAAGATGTGGCACATATATACAATGGAATATTACTCAGCCATAGAAATGAAATTGAACTATTTGTAGTGAGGTGGATGGACCTAGAATCTGTTATACAGAATGAAGCAAGTCAGAAAGAGAAAAACAAATACCGTATGGTGACACATATGGAATCTAAAAAAAAAAAACTGGTACTGATGAACCTAGGGGTAGGACAGGAATAAAGACGCAGATGTAGAGAATGGACTTGAGGACACAGGGAGGGGGAAGGGTAAGCTGGGACAAAGTGAGAGAGTAGCATTGACATATATACACTACGAATTGTAAAATAGATACCTAGTGGGAAGTAGCCGCATAGCACGGGAGATCAGCTCAGTGCTTTGTGACCACCTAGAGGGGTGGGATAGGGAGGGTGGGAGGGAGACACAAGAGGGAGGGGATATGGAGATATATGTATACGTATAGCTGATTCACTTTGTTATACAGCAGAAACTAATGCACCATTGTAAAGCAATTATACTCCAATAGAGATGTTAAAAAAGAAAACAAATTTAGACATCTGAAAACAGGAGTTAGCAAGCTATTACCTGTGGACCAAATGTGGCCTGCCCTTATTTCATAAATAAAGTGTTGTCAGAACACAGCCATGCTCATTGGTGCACATGTTATCTTTGGGTGCTTTTCCATTACATCTGCAGAGTTGAGTAGTTGCAACAGAGGCCCGATGGCTTTCAAAGCCTGAACTCTTTACCATCTGATCTGGCCATCTACTCATTAAAGTTTGCCACTGATGTCTTACAATAGCATTTAGCTTCTCTTTTGTGCTTGTGGCTTTACATGCAATAGCTCATCCTTGAAACAGTCTTGTAAGTACTTTTATTAGTCCTGTTTTACAGATGAGGGGATTAAAGTTTAAATTGGAGAACATAAATGACTAGCTAAAGATCTCATAATTGGTAGGTAGTAAAGTTGGGATTTCAAGCTAGATGTGCTCATAGTACACCCAGCCACCACACTGCACTATCGTATAGCCTTTTCCAATCTGGTCTAATTATACAATAACTATTTATGGAGGAACTGATACACGGTTGACCAGGGATTGGGATAGATAGATAGATAGTTAAGGTAAAATGTAGCCTGGTCTCTGAAAGTTTAAAGTCTAATGACACATACAGAGACATGTAAATAGGTCTTCCAGGAAATGTAACAAAGTAGAGCAATTCACCTGGAATTATTGAAGGGACTGAATAATGAAGGGGCCTTTTCTCACATGTACATTGCCAGTCACTTGCCTTTCCCTCATCTCTGCGCTTTTGTCCTGATATTCCCTTTGTATGGACTGTACAAGGCAGAGGCAGTTGCCATTCTTTGTTCATATTGTTTTGTCCAAACACATCCAGCTCTGGGTGTGAGACAGGAAGGGGAGAAACACCCCTGGATTTAACAATAGGGAGTCTTTAGTAATTAATCATCGGTGGGCTCAAAGATAAGACACTTTACTTTCCAAATATCTTCTACCTCACAGAGATTCATGAGAACAAGCCTACAAGGAATCTTTGTTTTCAGGCAGGATCAAGACAGAGCTCATCCCTCCTCCAGAAAAGACCAGGCCCAATAAGGCACAGGCATATTTTTGTTAAATGATTGTTTTTAGTATTATTTAATTGTGATTCTTAACAGGGGTGATCTTGTCAATGACTAGAACTATTTTTGGTTGTCCTAACTGATCGGGGAGAGGAGGGTGCTACTCACATCAAGTGGGTAGAGGCCAGGGATGCTGCTAAACATCCTACAGTGCACAGTACACAGCCTCCCAACTCCCACCCCTGCAAAGAATGATTTGGCCCAAGACGTCAATAGTACTGAGGCTGCGAAACCCTAGATGTCATGCTTTATGTTAGAATTTTCTAAATCCTCTAAGGAAAAGGCACTAACTGAATAAAAGTTCCTGTTAGTTAGTTGGCAGTTTTAAGAAAAATCAAGTAGGGTGGTCTTTTGAGTTTTGTATGTTTACCAAGTATGCAATTGTATGAAAAAAGTTAGGAGTTAATTCTTGCCAAATGATGACTGCTGTTAGATTGTGGGATTGTGGGTGATTTTATTTTCATGTTTCTGGTTTCTATTTTTAAAAACATGTGATTATATTGCCTTTACAATGACAGAGATAAAATTATAAATAAAGACATAGACAAATATTAAAAAAGAAACTGTTGAGTCTTTGGGTTCAGGCTACTCTAGTCTATTAAGGATTCTCTGCCCGAGGATTTGATGCTAAGGGACATGGTCTGACACAAGGCAGAGTTTTGCCTTCTCTGTTCCCCACCCACCTAATACTTTAATCTCTGAATTTTAGCATTTCCAGTACTCATCTCCATGCCTTTTCACATGCAGTTCCTTCTGCCTTGATCCTTCTATGGTCTTCGCCTTAGGAAATTCCAGATTTTCCACATCTTTGTTCTCTTCCTACCCACACCATATAGCCTCTGCAGATTTCCTTAAGGGACTTCCTCTCTCCCACCTACATGTCTGGGGCACCAGTTAGATAGCTAACTGTTGGGCCAGCTTACATGTTGTGGCTCAGCCCTCTCTTCTGATAGATGGGCATTGCTTAGAGAGATGAGGCAGGGTGTGAGTCGCTCTGAGTGCTTGTGTCTTTCTGGTTCCAGAAAAACAACCCTGTCCTCGGCTGGACCCAGGCTCTAGCATCACCATGGACTTCTGAACCTGAGAAAGGCCCTGAGAGGCATGGAGGGGCACTTTGGCAGAGTATGGAGAGTGTGGGCTTGGATGCCATGTAGATAGGGGTCAGGCTTTTGCCTCAGACCCAAAGCTATGTGGCTTTGGGCCAAACCCTTAATCATGCTGAGCTTCCATTTCTCATATCAAAAATGGAGATAATACTTTATGGGGTTGTTATAAGAATCAGTGCTAATAAGCGTGAAATACCTGGAAGATTAGTATGCAATAAATGACTGGTCTTTCTAAAGAAAATACACGTGCATGCAAAAATTGCTCTCAGTTTCAGGGGCTTCCCAGACAATCCTGCCCACTGAAGTATGGACCCTGTTCTAGAGCCAGCCCATGTGCCTTCAATTGCTTAATTCCTCTCTAATGGTATCTTTAGAAAAATGTGTTAGAATTAGGGGATTCCTGGAGAAAAAGTTCTATTCAGGTAGAGCAGGAATTCTTTGTTGGGGTAGAGTGTCAGAACCAGGATGAAGGGACCAGGGAGCCTTTTCTCCTCAGATTTTTGCAAAATGTCTCTGTCAATGGTACACTGGCTGTCCACCAATCCCCTTTGAGGATCACTGTGTGTGATGAGAGATGTTGCCCCTGGGAATGTGTTGCTCTTCTGCATGGTCTGGAAACAGGAACCAAAAGCAGGAAAAATGATGAGCTTAGTTAGAGGAAATTGGAGACTGAAGGGAGGGAGGTATAAGCTCTATTCTAAAGGACAGAAGAAGAGTTCAGAAGGACTTGATGAGTTTCCTGGTGCCTATAAGAAAGGGAGCCAAAATTAGAGGCAGGAGAGTCTGAAATCTTTGTAAGATTTCCATGTTTGCACTTTATTTTTTATTTTTTATTTTTGGCCGTGTTGGGGCTTCGTTTCTGTGCGAGGGCTTTCTCTAGTTGCGGCGAGCGGGGGCCACTCTTCATCGCAGTGCGCAGGCCTCTCACTATCGCGGCCTCTCTTGCTGCAGAGCACAGGCTCCAGATGCGCAGGCTCAGTAGTTGTGGCTCACGGGCCTAGTTGCTCCACGGCATGTGGGATCTTCCCAGACCAGGGCTCGAACCCGTGTCCCCTGCATTGGCAGGCAGATTCTCAATGACTGCGCCACCAGGGAAGCCCCCATGTTTGCATTTTTAAAAAATCCTGTTCTATCTCCCCATCATAATTATTTCTGTAAAAATCTTTTAAGTAAAAAAGGCCTATCTTTCAGAATTTCAAAGACGGGAGGATGCTTCTGAGGTTCTATCCTATCTTGAGCTTAATCTGCAGCAGAGGTGAGCTGTATGGAAAAGTGTAGGTGAAGGAGGATGGAAAAAGCTAGTAGAATCCTGGTGCCTTTGGGAATGAAAATATTGCCTGGGTGCAGTGGAGTGCAGATCATGATGGAATATGGTCTCTGGTCTTCACTACTAGACCACGGTTCCCATTCCCAGACTCAGGGAATGATTAAATACAATCAGACTCTGCTTCTGGAGTCAGATTTCTTCCTGGATCTCTACCTGCAGCCGTGACTTCTTTCCCAAACTTCAGACTTCCATGTCCCTCTGGATCTCACCTAGACAGCTCTTCAAATCCAATATGTTGGAAACTGAATTTATTAGCTCTTCTGCAAATCAGATCATCTGGTTAGGAGAACTTACATCCACCCAGACATCCAAGGCATATACCCATAGAAACAGGTTACTTATCCTTCAGAAACCCCAAGTTCCTGAGCAGAGAAACCCCCATAGTGAGGCTCTTCTCTGCCTCTCCAGGTCTATCCCTGGCTACTTCATCCTTCCGTTCATGCCCTAGTGATACCACACTGCATCAAGTTCACATCTCAGAATTCCCCCTTCCTGGAACATGCTTCCTACACTTATTCACCTGTCTTTCACTCTTCCCCTGTCTTTCACTCTTCCTTCAGAACTAGGCTCAAGCATCATCTGTTACTGGCTCTCAGGTAGTCTCTCCTATCTCTTGCCACATATGTTAAACTTCTTTCTTTATGGACCTGGTCCCTGCGCTGCACTGTGAAATCCTCCTGGTTACCCACCAGCACGTTGGCTTGTACATGGTGGGTGATCACATGGTCAGTGTTTATTGGATGGAACAGAATGGTTTGCAGCACTGCTTTTCAAGCACTTATTCAGAAGATTCCTTTACCGTATTATACTTTTCCCTGCCCCTTGTGAGTTATTTCTGTCCTTAGAGAACTGTGCAGAAGCAGAAAAATTAATTTACTGCTGTATTTCCCAGGAGGACTCCACATTATGTAACTTCTTTTATCCAGAAAGCTCTCTAGACACTTTGCACAGCAGGGAGATTACAGTGCCCCACAGTGTGAAGCGGGAAGTAGAAAAGAAAAATGAAGATGAAGGAATCAGTCCCCCTTAGTGCCTTGGGCCCAAACTGGGAACTGCAGGATTCTTTGCGTGGTGATTCCACATAGCATGCTGCAAGAATCTGCCATCAGCCTGTAGATTTTATTAGCCAGCTTATTCCTCCTTCACACCCGAGGACCAGAATTTAGTGGTTTCCTCCTCATTGAAATTCTCATAATCTTGTTTTACATGTACCTCTTGTTTCAACTACTGTCATTTGAGCTGTACACAATATCATATTTGTCCTTTTTTTAAACTAATAAACAGAGTTCCAGAGAGGCTTTTCAATGATTTTCATTGCAGAAATGAGGCCTAGACTTCAGATCTAGTCTAGAACTCTGTACAATGATGGGATTCTTCAACAGAGCTGTACATCAGGAACACCTGAGGAGCTTGTTAAATCCATTTCAGATGCCTCGGCCCTACTCTTGGAGATGTCTGGAGGGGCATAGATTGTATGTTTTTGCAAAACAGTCCTTTGGTGATTTTGATGTACACACTGGTTAAGATGCGTTGTGTTAGACTTTGTTCACTCACTCACTCATTCATTCATTTATTCATTCCTGGTGTATTCCTTGAATACCTACTGTGTATTCAGGTAGGCACTTTGCTAAGCACTGAGGCACTGGTGATAAAGGGCACAGTTTCTTCTCATTAAGAAGTTCTCAGTCTCCTGGAATAAAACCCATAAAAACAAATAATTACAATACAGTAGGAAGTTCCATTAAAACTGGTGGATTCGCTATATGACCCAGCAATCCCACTACTGGGCATATACCCTGAGAAAACCATAATTCAAAAAGAGTCATGTACCACAATGTTCATTGCAGCACTATTTACAATAGCCAGGACATGGAAGCAACCTAAGTGTCCGTCAACAGATGAATGGATAAAGAAGATGTGGCACATATATACAATGGAATATTATTCAGCCGTAAAAAGAAACAAAACTGAGTTATTTGTAGTGAGTTGGATGGACTTAGAGTCTGTCATACAGAGTGAAGTAAGTCAGAAAGAGAAAAACAAATACCGTATGCTAACACATGTATATGGAATCTAAAAAAGAAAAATAATGGTACTGAAGAACCTAGGGGCAGGACAGAAATAAAGTCACAGACAATGGACTTGAGGACACGGGGAGGGGGAAGGGTAAGCTGAGACGAAAGTGAGAGAGTGGCATGGACTTATATACACTACCAAATGTAAAATAGCTAGCTAATGGGAAGCACCCGCATAGCACAGGGAGATCAGCTTGGTGCTTTGTGGCCCCCTAGAGGGGTGGGTTAGGGAGGGTGGGAGGGAGGTGCAAGAGGGAGGGGATATGGGGATGTATGTATATGTACAGCTGATTCACTTTGTTATACAACAGCAACTAACACAGCAATGTAAAGCAATTATACTGCAATAAAGATGTTAAAAAAAACAAAACTGGTGGATTCTATAAGAGCTGTGAGAGCACTTGAAGGAGAAGGTGTTACCTCTACCTGAGAATGAGGCAACTTCCTTGATATTTGATCTGAGTCACCCAGGCTAAGAGAATCCCCAGAGGAAGATCCAAGGGGACCACTGGGAGGAGCTCCTTTTTAACAGGTTTGTGCAGAGGTGCATATGGAAGCCACCTTCAGGAATCTGTGGGTGTCTTAAAATGCAAGGACGAGGCTTTTCATCTTTTTAAAACTTTTTTTTTAAGGTAGAGTTTATTAATTAATTTATTTATTTTTGCTGTGTTGGGTCTTCGTTTCTGTGCAGACTCCAAACGCGCAGGCTCAGTAGTTGTGGCTCATGGGCCCAGTTGCTCCGCGGCATGTGGGATCCTCCCAGACCAGTGCTCGAACCCGTGTCCCCTGCATTGGCAGGCAGATTCTCAACCACTGCGCCACCAGGGAAGCCCAATGAGCTGAGTAGTTGCAACTACTCAGAGTTGAGTAGTTGCGACAGAGGCCCGATGGCTTTCAAAGCCTGAACTCTTTACTTTTACTTTTTTTATTGAAATATAGTTGATTTACAGTGTTGTACTATTTACAATAGCCAAGGCATGGAAGCAACCTAAGTGTCCATCAAGGGATGAATGGATAAAGAAGATGTGGTATATATATGCAATGGAATATCACTCAGCCATAAAAAGAATGAAATAATGCCATTTGCAGCAACATGGATGGACCTAAAGATGATCATACTAAGTGAAGTGAGCCAGACAGAGAAAAACAAATATCATCTTTATCCTAAGATATCTAAGTAAGAACATGTCACTCTTGCAGTTACCTAGCTTTATTAGTCATCAGAAAATTGTCAATACAAGACCACAGAGACTTACTATTAAGAATAATAGTAAAAATGTATATTTATGAAATACATTCTTACTCTTCTTACCAGGCCTTGTTTTAAGTGCTTTATTGAAGCATTTCACTTACTTCCCCCAAACCATCGTGAACTAGGTGCTGTTATTATGTCCATTTTACAAATTAAGGAGCTGAGGCTTAGAGAAGTTAAATGATTTATGCAAGATCATATGGTTAGCAAGTGGCAGAGCCAGAATTAGAACCCAGGTCCCTCTGTTTGAAGTTCCTGTTATTTTTTCACTTCCATATGTCTACATAATAGTCTAATATTGCTATTCCTTGATGTGGTACATTTAGATATACCCACTGATAACCCACTATACTAAATGAGGATTTACCTTTCTTACTTGACTGCTAACTCTCATCCCATTTTACCAGTAGATTTCTATCACTGCTTGTAGTTGAATCATAACGAAAATCATAGTATGTATCATGAGATAGGAAAACATTATTCACTCCCATAATTTGCCATCTTTCTTCCTTAGGGTTTTTGGAAAAATGTCCACCATATTATTTATTCTATCGAGACTACTTTTGTCCTGGTGGCCTCCATTCCAGAGTCCTCTATTTTCTTCATCCAATTTGACTGCCCTGGAGCCCCAACCCAGCTGTAATCCTGGGACTTTTCTTTGTCATTCTCCTGAGTAGGATAGCTTGCTGCCTGGGTCCCAGTTTTATATTCTTGTTTTACTGGAACATAACTTCCTGCAGCTGCTTAGGAAGAGCTGAATGGGCATTTCTGAGTCCTTGATATCTTCAAGAATGTGTATTTAACCCTCACACAATTTTAACGGTTTATATGGGTATAGAATTCTAGGTTGAAAATGATTTCCCCTATGCCTTGAAGACATTGCTCCATTGTAGTATAGCATTTAGCATTGTGCTTTAGACGCTTCAGACCATTCTGGTTCTTAAAGCTTTGTATGTATGCTATTTTATTTTTTATGGCAGTTTTGGGGATTATCTCTTTACCTCTGGTTATTTCTTTGGTAGTTTTCCCCCCTTCCTATTTTTTGTTTGTTTGTTTGTTGTTGTTGTTCTTTCTTTATGGAACTCCTAGTTTGGTGTAACTTTTTGAATTGAGTCTGTGAACCTACTGCACTTTTTTTTCTCATATTTTCAGCAGTTTTTATTTTATTCTTTATATATTTTGACTTAATTCATATTATTTTATTATAATTTTTTATTTCAGCAATCATAGTTTTAATTTGGAAGAGATTTCCTATTTGCTGATTGTTCTTTTTTGTAGCATCCTATTCTTAGTTAAGGATGTAATAGCTTCCTGTATTTGTGAAGATACCAATTAGTTTCTTAACTATTTTTTGGTTTGTTTCTCATATTACCTATTTCATTAGTTATTTTTCAGCCCATTTTGTTCTTCTCTTTTATGTTGATTGTTCCCCTTAAACATCTGCTGATTCTTGGAAGAGCATTCATGTTTAGAAACAAGACCATCAAAAGCAGATACCAAGCTCTGTGTGTATAAGTAGGCTTGTTGATTAGAGGCTACGTTGATTACTGACTAGTCGGTTTCACTTTAGGTTAGTAGTCACTGGGGACTCCTAGATGTCAGCTCTCAGAGGTTTTTTCTCAACAGAACTCTTTTCTCTGCTAAGGGTGAAGATGCAAGAGTTCTGTGAGGGGAAAAGTAATAGCCCAGCTGCCATATTGACAGACTTTTAATTAATTCCTTTTTCAATCCCATACCACCCACATGGGGAAATTAGTTGGTATGTCTTTAGTCTCAAGTCTTTTCTCTTTGGTTTATTCAGAAGTTAAACCAGTATTTGAATTGGGGTGTCGATGACTAGCTGCTGGTATTCTACATGGAAGTATGGGGAAGGGATGTGGTTGACATTTCCCATTCTGACCTTCAACTAGTCCTCCTGATTTCAACCACTCCCAATATTTGAGTCTTGGGACTCTTTTGGATTCTGTGGGAATTATTGAACTCTCTGATTGTTCATATCTCCCTCTACATACCTTATAGACCATGCTATGTACATCCTAGTAAATCTATTACTCTCCATTACTTTCAGATTTCTAAAAATGTGTTGAAATCTCTTGAATGCTGGTGCACATTTCCTCATTCTTTTAATTCCTGGGATTCTATTTGAAATATTTTGCTTCTTTGAACTCATTGTTTCAGAATTTTTGTAAAGAAAGTAAATAAATATATTCCCTCAGTCTGCTGTCTTTAACTGGAAGGTGCCCATGGTCTTTGACCTTTTGCTAATTGTTTATTTCTGACTCAATCTCAGTCATTATATAATTTAATTCATGACAGTTTCTTTTAAAATTAAGGTTATTTTATCTTAATTTTAAATGTGGAAACTGAAGTACATCAGGATTTAAGTCACTTACCCAAAGGAGTACCAGAGCTAGGATTTAAACTCAGGTCTGATTGATTCTGGATCTAGCTGGTGCTTTCTATCCCAGCTTTCTCCTTCTAAAAGAAAAACCATGGCAAAGGCTCTGTCTCCTCTCTCAAAACCATTGTCAGAACCTTCTGGAAGGGGTTGCTTCCTTGTTTCAGGAGGGGTTTTGTTAATGAGACATGTTTGCTTTCTCCCTTCTTGTGCTTCTTCATTTTCTTCAGTGTTGATTTTGTTTGTCCTTGTTTTGTGGTCCTTCACCTACTTTGATGTCTCTTGTGTGCCATCTCTGAAGCACCCTTAGATTTGTGGGCAGCAGCCCTGCCTTTCCAAGGCCTTGTTTCACCTTTGTCTGCTTCACTGACTAGTGAGGTATTGATTTCTTGGGAGAACTTGATGGGATTGGCGGGTGGGAATCAATAGCCCATTAGACATAAGTGGAAAGTAACAGCAGCCGCTCCTCAGCACTCTGCTCACTGACCTAACGTACTGGGGTGCTGGTCAAAGATAAGGTTAGCTTGACGTGTCCAGGGGTATTCTGAAGTGATTAGATTGTTCTAGGAACAATGTAGCAAAGCCACTGACAGAAAAATCAAGAGCTTTAAATCCATGTCCTTGAACTAAATGAAGTGGAATCATTTTTGAGAATAAATTTGCCTGTCACAGGTTGCTTCAGGGGAAGGAAGTTCTGTTGAGAACTTTTCTAATTCTTGGGTCACTTTGAATTTTCTAGTGTAGGCACAATCTTTGTGAATCATAAGGCAAGTCATTTAGCTTTCATGTTCTTTAGGGTTTCCAAAATGAAAGAGAAGGTGGGTGTCAGCAGTGGATGCCTAGCATTACCTATACAGTGTGTTTCTGAAATATTGTGTGTAAATCCTGTTTTGAAATGCAACCTCAAGGGGCTCATTATGGCAGCTCTCCCTGGGTGAGTCCCTTTGAAGAGGAAGAGTTCCTTTGGAAAGAGAATTATCACTATCTGTTTTATCTGGTTATAAGTGTAGTTCTTATGTTTCAGATTTTTGTAAAGAAGGACATACACAAGCAGTAAATTCAAATTAGCAAACTCTGAAGAGGTCTTGTGTTACCACTGTCATAGAAACCCATACTCAATTCCCCAATTATCGTGTCATTATGTCTTCTACATTGCATGGAAACACAGGAAAATTAGATTTGGAGAGTACTTCCAAATCATCTTGTGTAACTCCGTATTTTATTGTTTCATTTATTCATTCTTTAAAGAATCACTGAGTAACTCTCCTCCATGTGACAGACACTGTGTTAGGCAGAAGGGCTCTACCTAGACAAAAAAGATAAAATCCCTGCCTTCTTGGAGCCTGCGTTGTAGTGGTGGACACAAGTAATAGAAAGATAAGTAAGTGCAATGTATAGTTTGTCTGGTGGAGCTCAGTGCTAGGGAGATCATTAATGCAGGGAAGGAGTCTAGAGCTTAAGTGGCATAAATGCATCAGATTGTAGGGAGGAATTCACAGAGAGGAGAGCAATTTTAGACAGGTGACCAGGGAAGGTTTCACTCAGGTATTTTTAAAATTAAAGATTAGAAAGAGGGACAGTATTGAGTCATATAGATTCCTGGGAAGGGAGTGGTCCAGGAAGAGGGTATAGCACAGGTAGAGGCACTGTGGCTGTGCTTTACTAGGATGACAGAGATGAGGTAAGAGGTGATGGGGTCCTGTTCAGTCTTTAGAACATTGTAACAACTTTGGGTTTTGCTCTGAATGAGAAGGGAAGATGTTGGGTGTGATCAGAGATATGATGTGATTTAAACAGTCATTCTGGTGCCTATATTGAGCTTGGATTATGGTGGGAAAGGTTGGAAGCAGGAGATTAGCTAGGACTCTATTGCATATCTAGAGAAGAAAAATCGTGGGAAGTAGTCTAACCCTACATGTATTTTTGAACATACAGCAGACAGGGTTAACTGACAATTTGGATGAAGGTTATGAGAGAAAGAGAAGATTTGGGGATGGCTCCACAGTTTTTGTCCTGAGCAACTGGATAAGTTGAGTTGCCACTTTCTGAGCTAGGGGTCCTGAGATGTGGATGGGTCCATGGGGAGAGAGATCAAGACTCAGTTTTGTGTATGTTAAAATCTGGAAGACATCTAAAAGCAGATGTCAAGTAGATAGTTGTATATGATTCTGGAGTTTAATAGAAAAGTCCAGGCTGCAGGTAAGAGGACAAACGACTGATCTCTGGGCACTCCCAACATTTAGACAAGAAAATAAAGCCACAGAGAGAGGAAGGTGTAGAGAGAATACATACTTCAAAAAAGAGAGTGGAGTCTTCTCAGTGTAGTACAATCCTAATAAGATTACATTTAATTAGCCTGAGTTTTCATCTTCTTTTCCTGTGCTACTCTTCTGAGTTAGTACAGTGGGAAGATGTTGGACAAGGAAAAAAAACAACAACCAAAAAACAGATTGCACAGCAATGGTGCGCTCTCTGTACATATATCATCAAAAATTAGATTTATTCACTGTGTTTCTGCTAGTTAGTTGGTCTGAAACTCAAAGTAGGCAAGTAAGATGACTAAGTGATTGTCTCCCTCTATGCTGTCAACAGTACACTTCCTTTCAGGTATCTAAGATATGATTGGAGCATGGATTTCACTAGGTTTTAGACTGGTTGGAGTTATTCAAATCTAACTAAATCTAAATTTAAGTTTCAGGTCTATGAAAGGGCCAGAATATTTAGCAACCTTGTAAATTAAATTCATCATGTAGATGGAAACTCTGCTGTTGTTATTTGCCAAGAATGTTCAAAATGATAATATTTAACATTTGTAGAGCACTTTCAAATTTAGAATGTTTCCAGCATCTACTTATTTGGCTTTTGCAAATGCCCAGCACAGAATGATTTTTCACTCTTTTGTAAGCCTTCTCTTTGTTAAGAGCTCCTGCCTGGTGTTCATGTGAAATGGCTTTAAGAATACTTACCATCTGGTTCTTCTACCTGGATATTCTGTAATCTGTCCATATGCATTTTTTTAATGTAGTGTCCAGATCTGTTGACAACATACCAGACATAGAAGCATGGTATAATAAGGCTTTAACTTACCTTGCCTAAGTCACATTTCTATTTTAGATAGTATTGTACTGTACTAATTTCTTTGAACAGCTGGATCAAACTGTTGACACATGATGCACTCATGGACATCTAAAAGTCCCCCCTTTTCTTGCAAATAATAGACTGTCAGATAGGGTCTTAAGCATTTAAGCTATTGATAATTTGAACCCAAGTGTAGGATTTTATATGAATGTCTATTAAATTTTATTCTGAGGCTTCAATCTATGATTCCAGTTTCACTTTTAATCTATTATTTTGCTTATCAAAGTAAAGTATGAATTTCAGGAAGGGTTATGTCCATCTAAATTTGAAAGGGACTCTAAGAACAATGACAGCTGGCTGTTGGCTGGGGGTTGCTTTTAGGTTCTAGAGGCTGACCTCAGTTCCTAGCCACGTGGCCTTTTCACAGCATGGCAGGAGAATCTCTCTACAGTTGGCTACGGTGGAGCCTTATATAAGGTAACGTAATCAAGGGAGTGATGATTCTAACATGTTTCAGGTCCCATCTACACTCAGTGGTCATGTACCCCAGGAGGTAGAAATCTCGGGGACAGCTTAGACTTCTGCCTGTTCTAATGGTTCCTAGGCAGTAATAAGTTTTCTGGAAAGACTGAGAGCAAAAGGCACGTAACAACTGTGTCTGCCCTCCCCCTGTTTTTTGAAGTTCAGAAAATAAGTTTTACTAGAAGCCCCACCCAGTTGACTTCCGCTTATATTTCATTAGCCACAACTACCCTTAGCACAAGGAAGCCAGGAAAATCAAATTTTGGTTACCTACAGACAATCAGGATTCTGTTAGAAAGGAAGAGGAAATGTTGCATATTATGTAAATAGAATAGCCAGGGCAGGAATGGAAATGCCAAATGGAGAAAACAAATCTTGTCTAGATTAGGAGAAATGGAAGTTAATGAAAAAAATCACAAAAAACCTCCCACACAGGATTAATCACTGTTAACATTATCATATTTCTTAACCACATCATATTATATGCAACTTTTAAATTTATCATGAGAACTTTTTCATGGTAAATTCTTTGTAAATATAATTTAATAACTGAATAATATTCCATCTTAAGAATATACCATAATAACTCTTATAATTAATCCCCAGTAATTAACCCTATCTTTGGGTAGCTTTAAACTTTCACTATTATAAATAATGTCATGATACATACT
The DNA here is from genome assembly GCF_964165515.1 of Mesoplodon bidens. Taxonomy (NCBI): domain Eukaryota; kingdom Metazoa; phylum Chordata; class Mammalia; order Artiodactyla; family Ziphiidae; genus Mesoplodon; species Mesoplodon bidens. The sequence goes on along the minus strand of NC_138164.1, from coordinate 73,714,397 downwards.
TTTACATAAAATAGTTTATACATTTAAGATTATTTTATTAGGCTTTATTCTTAGTAGAATTACTGGATCAAAGGGAATGGACATTTTTATGGTTCTTACTACATACATAACTTCCTATCTTCTTTCCAAAACGATGAGCTAACTTATACTTGCCAACAATGAATAGAAGTGTTTCTATGAAAACACTCTAAAATCCCAATTTCATCATCGTGTCAGTCTGTTTCTTATCTTTATATCAAAGAAAATTTTGCTAAGTATGCCTTTTTTGACTTCCTCCAAACTTCTGATAAAAAAATGAGGTTACTTCTTCATGAGGTCAGAGGTTTGAGCTATGTGCCAGTACCTTAGAAACTATTCTTGTTTAATGTAATTAAATAATTAGTAGTCCTCAGGCACCATGTGAGACAATTAAATTTACCCATTTTACTTTGGAGCCAACATATAGCCACCTTGTCCACAGGACATTATGGGGGCATTATACTAAACCTAAGATGCGAAAGGCAGTGTTCTGATCATTCAATCTGAAATCTTTCTTACAGGAAAAAACGAAGTTAGTTTGCTGTGTTAGCTCTGCCTTCTCTAGGTCATCTGTTTGCCTCACACCACATCATTCAAGCATTAGTCTTTCCCTTTGTGATAATACTTTGCTCTGAATAAACCCCAATACTGTCTTCTTCTGCCTTTAGCACGTTCTGCAGGCATGCCCTTAGACTTGGTTTGAGCTTCCTGACCCAATTTGGGTGAGTTCAGACCACCCTTGAATCTGTTCTGAGTTCACTTCCCTTCTCCTTCTAGCTTTTAGACATGTTATTTTTAAACCTGATCTTACCTGAGATATTCCTGTAGTCAAACTGTTTTCTTAAGCTCTCTTTCCTATTTCTTTTTCATTGGGTTACTCATGATTGTATAGTTAGAATTTCTGTTTTTGAGCTTCCTGTCCTTTTTTTCTAGATTCAATCTTATGGATAGTTTTTCATCTGTGAGGAAAACCTACATAACTTTCCATTCCTTCTTATATATTTCTATTTTACAGTTCATGAAGTATTTATAGATGTTCTCTTTCCTTCCTGTTGTATGGGTAAAATAAAGATATTAGGACTTCCTACACTATTCATGGTTCAAAATTAATCACTCTCATTTTCTTTGTTCTGCACCTTTGAATGTGAATATTAAAAAAATACATACTCCTTATGAAGAACTTTAACCAGAATTATAAAATAGAAGATTAAAATGATCTGTAATCAAACCACCAATTGATTTCACTTTTTAGCATTTTGTCTGTTTCCTTTCTAATCAGAAATGTGTACATATTAAAAAGAATTCCATCCTATTCCTTTTAAGCCATATTTATCCTTAAAGTGTCAACCCATAGAATTGGCTTATTAGCTACAGACCTATAGCTACATATACATAATGCCAGTGGGAGGAGGAAGAAAAAAAAATAAAAGGTACTCAGGTCAGCAAAAAGAGCTAAATTGTCTTCAGAATAATATTTTATGATGCAAGAAAGCATGTAATACATCTTAAGTAGTTCTCAGGAACAAAGTCAATATTTTTAAAGTTTACATTTGAACCAGAAACATCCTATATCTGGAAAAGTTATTGTCCTTTTGAATCTATTTAATTCAGTAGAATTCTATTAAAAAAATAGAAAATCAGAACTGAGGTTAAGTTTTAAGCTCTGAGAAGCCTCTTTTGTTCCCTTTTATTTCCAGAAAAAATTATTAAGCAACTACTTTATGCCTTTCTGAAGAGGTACTTCTTGTTAGGTCATTTATGGTTCAACTTTGCATTTCTCTTTTTGTATGTCCAATATAAGAGCCTCAATTGTCCACTTATTCTGCATATGTTGAAGTTATCAGATGCCACTAGATATATATCTGTTTGATAATGCACAACTTTGTGGAAAAATATTTTTCTATTCCTTTTATAAATCATTGCTTGTACCTGTCTAAAATGTTAATGCATATATCTGCATTGTTGTAGATGATTGCAAATGTCCATAAAACGATAATAGTAAATACCACTGAGGGTTTCCTGATTTTTGCAATGATTCCGCCCTGGCCAGTTTTCTGCTCTTACTCCCACCATTCCCCTTCAGCTCTCCCTAAAGGTTGTCCGAATGTAAGTTTCCATCTCCTACGTATTCTGTCTCTGAAATCACAGAAATTGGCCAATAGTGTCTACATGACCTAAATGGGGTCCCTTCTAGTATTGCTTCTCTCCTGGACTCAAGAGTTGCTTTAGTCTCAAGCTTGAACACGTGACTGAAGCCAAACTTATTAGCGTTCTTCCCCAGGATTCCTCCAACTGAGTTTGACGGTAGGAGGCCATTTCTCTTGGGTGGCAAAGCTGTGAGGATGTAAGCCCAGAGGCTGCTGGCAGCTATCTCCCTTTTTATATACAGAAAGCTGCTGGGCAGATAGAGAAAATGAACCTGACCTGATGGTGCTTCAGAGTCTAATTTCATTTCCTAGGTTCTTGGTGTGGCCTTAATCTTTTAGCAATTCTGTTACTACTGGGAGCTACCCTTCAGAGGACCTAGGCAATTCAATGAGTTTCTGATTTTTGCAATCAAAAACTTATGGCTAATCATGTAGATGGAGCATACTCGTTCTAGTAAATGACTAGTTAAATAAATGCCTCATATTTAAACTTTCAATGTGAGAAACCTTTCTTATTAAAAGAGCATTATTCTCAGGACTCTCATGAGTTTAACTACATTAGTCAAGAGCTGGAGATAGTCTCAAGAGTCACCTTCAGTCCTGTTTGGAAAAAGGCAGAGTATAAATTCTATCCTTCTGCTCCTGATGAAACTGAGTCAGAGAGAAGACTTGATCTGTTTATAATGACTGAGCTAATTTGTAGCAACATCAAGGCTAGGACTCAGGTCCCTTAATTCTCTGTGTAAAGCTGTCCTGAGTTTAAGGGAACTGCCCTATAATAGATTTCCCTATAATAGAGCAGCTTACAATGTGTGTTTTGTGATTTTTAATTGGTATTAGTCCATTTTTCTTTCCCTTTTACCAGCCAGTTCATTCATAAGTTACTTGTTGAGCACGTACATGCCAACAGGCCCTGTATCAACAGCTGGTAATATTCCAAGTGCATAAAAGTGCCACTGCTGATTTCAAGAATTTTACTGTCTGGTGAGAAGGTAAATTTCTAGAAATCATTGCCATCATGCATGATTAAAGTTACTATAGGAAATGGCTATGGAAGCACCTAAGAGAGCTTCCCAACCCTACCCAGCTCAGGTTGGGGTGGAGCATTGGTCGGAGAAGACTCGCCTGAGGGGATAATCTCAGGACCTTGTCATTACCAACCAGGCTCTTTGGTTACAACTTGGTTATGAGCATGATCTCACTCTGCTCTGTTAAAGTCATGTTAAAAAACAAAAGAAAACAAAACAAAAAAAACACATGTACTTCATTTCAGGCGAGGCTCAGAAAAATGGAAAAAGGCAAAAATGGAGGTAGCAGTACCTAGGTAAGGAGTAAAGAAATCCACAAGTATGAGACTAAATCAGTTAATAAGTGTCTCTCTCCACCCACCCCCACAACTGCCATCCACACCACTCCCATTTATCCTACCACTGCTCCGATCAAAAGTTGCCAAACTGTGCAAAGAGGAACACCAGCCCTGTGAGAAAGAGCATGAGATCAGTGTTCTGTGATCAGATAAGTTTATGAAACACTGCACACTCATTCTCTGCTTGGAGATGGGAGGGGGAAAGGGGAAGAGCTTGCTTCTCGCCAAGCCTCCCCACCCAACATGAACCTGCCTTTTCTTGACTCACGTGTTACTGTTGCAGGTCTTTCTCTTCTGCTCCCAGTTCTGCCCTGTTGCTTTGGTTTCCCTCATGTCCAACCCCCATGATGCTAAAGTTCCTCTCCATTTAATGCAAGAAGTTCCATCACGTACCGCATTCTGCGACTGTCTAGGATTCTGAGATAAAGAAACGTTTTGATAAAGAAACATCTTGAATTATTTTTAATTCAAGAAACATTTTGAATTATTTTTAACTGTGATAAAGAAACATTTTGAATTATTTTTAACTTAACATTCCTAAAATTATTTAACCATAGAAGCTTTTCTTTTTTTCCTGTACTACCTTATGAAACTTCAGAACCTGCTATGAGATATCGTACTCTAACAAAGAAGGATGTTTGTCCCTCCAAACATTCCCATATAAAATTTTAATAATATGCAATGTTGTTTTATTTCCTGAGTGTTGTATTTTCTTTTCAGGGCCTATCGTATGCCTACACTATTGCTGAGTGCTTTTAAATATCTCATCTCATTTTATACACATTCACAACAACCTTGTGAAGTTGGCATTATTTTTATCACAGATTATAGGTAAAGAAACTGAGGCTCAGAGAGAGGTTATGGTGACTTCCCTGAGGTTACCCAGTTAGGACTGGCAGAGCTAGGATAGTTCTGAGTCTTTCTATTGCACCTTTCCTCTTCAATAAAGAAATATACAAACAGTAAAATTTCATATTGACTAACAGATTCTAAAACTGGGGAATGAACCTGAGTTTCATCCAAAAATTCAAAGCAGGATTCAAATGAAATCCCAGTGAATCAGGTAGATGTCAGCAGCTGAATACCTCCAAGTGAGATGTGTTTGCTCTGGATGGGCAGAAGGCCTGAGATAGAGATGGAGTAAGAATACCCCAAGCAACGCACATTGAGGGGATGGCCTGAGGCTTAGTTCGGCTGGAACCTAGCCAAGTAAGGACAGCCAATGGAGATGAGGGAGGAGAGTTAAGTTGTGGCCGTGCTGGTTGGCCCTCAGTGTAGTGGTCTGCATTGATTCTGAGTAGGCAAGGTGAGGCAGCAAAGTTTTTTGAGCTGGGAGTGGGGATGAGGTATGGCCATCACTACACTTTAATGAGAGTAGTCAAGAGACAGTTTGGCAGGAATATGGAGGACTATTGCCATGGGAAGAAAATGGAAGCATGTGATCAGAGAAGAGATCACACAGGGCCTGACTCAAGGTGAAATGTCAGAGTGATTGTGAGAAAGGAGGATATCACCATCATCATCTTGAAGCAGAGGTGGAAAAGGTCTGAGCTAATAAGATAATCACAGCATGGCTGACTCCACAGTGTATGAAAACACAGAGTGTAAAGACTTTGATGAAAAGTGCCTGGTCCAGGGAAAGTGCTCAATGATTATTTGCTGAATAATGAATTATTTCATTTAGTTACATGATATTTCAATATTACATGATAGGAACTTCAGATTGATGTATCTCCTCTTTTTTTTCCTATTACAAGTTTGTAGAATGAAGAAAAGTATAGTGTTATTCCATATCAGGGAGAAGAAAATTATTTACCACGTGCTAACTACTGCTTCAGGGAGGTTGCCCAGGCTAAGAATGACTTGATATGTGACTGTGGAATTTAAGAGTTAGACAACAGGTGTTAGTAGGGAGGAGAAGACATAGATTCTAGGGTTGGGGCCAGAGTTCTGGTAGCTAGCTAGCATCATGACATTCTAAATACAAAAAGGTGATTAAAAGATGAATTTGTTTAGTTTTATCAACACATTCAATTTTACTCATAGTTCTTGTTTCTGTATGTTTGCACCCAAGATATCATTATAATGGTGGCAGAATGTTGCCTACCATATCAGTAAACAAAGGATGTTGCAGCCATCAAACCATCACATTACAGCTGCCCGGACGGTGAGCCCTGAGGGACTTCAGGATAGAAAAAGGACACCCCCCATCTAGCAGTCAGACACTGCAGCCGCCCCTGACTGTCCACCCTGAGGAGACTCAGGATGAGAAAGCACAGGATACTGGCCCCAGATAGCTGAGATGCATATCAAAGGAATGATTTCAGTGAGCCCAGACCCTTGCATCTTCCCATACATAGAAAAATGCTGAACTCCTTACCTTGAGATATCTGGTTTTCTTTAACTAACAGTAATCTTTTGATGGTCTGACTACTTGATCTTTGTTGCAAAAATTCCCATGTATCCAGGCTCCTCCTTTACCTCTTCAGAACAGTGCCTCTGAGCTATCCAAGAGGCTGTGTCCCAGGCTTAAGTTTTGTCCACAAATACAACATAATTCTCAACTTTTTGGTCAACAGTACTATCTGGAAAAGCAATGATTTCAAACTCTCTACTAAAAAGTTAGTTGAGGGCTTGGAAAAAGGATCATATATAAAGAAAAAAAACCAACGAAGTCGTTAAGCTAGAATTGACCTTTCATTCAGTTTCATAAAGTTCTTAAGAGGAAAAGATGATATTAAAATAATTATGTATAATATAATCATAAAAATACATAATGTTACTCAGCTTCTACTTTTGCCCCAAATGAGATATTTCTAATCTTGGTAATTCTGTCAAGTGGGTGTTATTCTCCCTAAATTGTAGGTGAGGCCCAGAAAAATTAAGCATTTGTCTAAGTTCATCTAATTATTAAAAAGCACAGGTCACCTAAAATCATTTTTGAAGCAACAAGATATGAAGAATTATTTTTAAAAGAGTGAAATCAATACTCCAACATAGGTCCACTCAATTGCAAAGCCTTTAGCAGTTCAGCTCAATTTTTATAAACTGGTTCAGTCAGTCTTCCTTCGTTTTACCTAAAAAGAATGGTGTCAAATCATAGCTAGAAAACAAGATAAGAACAGGCAGTTTGACTTGTGAAGTAAATTCTGTTGTGAATATGTTTTCCATTTCACTCCCTACAGAAATCACCCACATCTGAAATTATTATTATTATCATTATTATTATTATTATTATTTTTTTTTTTTTTTGCAGTACGCAGGCCTCTCACTGTTGTGGCCTCTCCCGTTGTGGAGCACAGGCTCCAGACGTGCAAGCCCAGCGGCCATGGCTCACGGGCCCAGCTGCTCCGCGGCATGTGGGATCCTCCCGGACCGGGGCACAAACCCGTGTCCCCTGCATCGGCAGGCGGACTCCCAGCCACTGCACCACCAGGGAAGCCCTGAAATTATTTTTAGGTTGAAACCTGAACTTGTTACTCTTCTGAGGGCCTCATTGATTGGTTCATCCATCCATTCATTCATTCATTTGTTCATTTGTTCATTCATTTACCCAGTATATTCCAGGTGCCTACTGCATGCAGGCACTGCGCTAGACACTAGGCCACAGCAGTAAGACCCCCAGTAGCCCCCTGTGCTGTGAAGATACAGACAAACAAGCTGTTACATATTGACCAGTGATAGATTCCCGAATAGAGTGGTGCTTTTGTCGCAGTCTGGGGGAGTTAGAGGCAACTTCTTATGGAGGTGATCACTGAAGAATGACATAAAGGGAGAAGGTGAAGAGAAGCAGACACAAGAAGGGAGCATGTATTCATCTGAGGATGTATATGTAATGTCTAGGTGCTTCATCTGTGTGTAACATTTAATTCTAACACATACCCTGTGAAGTGTAGTTGTCATTAACCTCATTTTACAGATTAAGCAGGTTAAGTCTCAGGATTTGGACTTGCCCTTGGTCCTGCAGTAAGTGGCAACCGAGTTTCAAAGCTTGACTCCAAAGCTCATTCTCTTTCCATTACTTCCTGGGACAGCAATGTTCTAGTCTCAGTTCTTGGATTTGGCACGTAGAGGTGTCAGAATGAAAACATTTATCACAGTAGAAATGAATTGTAAAGCATACTTCTTCTCATAGTTAGCATTCTATAAATATGACTTTGAATTAAGTCCAGCCATTACTGTGGCTAAGTAACTTATCCTATATGTGTTTCAGTTTTCTCATCTGTAAAATAGGTTAATAGTATACCCACCTCCCATGGTGTACTAAGGTTAATGAGATTATTTATATATGAAGTGTACATGCATAGGACCTGAGTGAAATTTCCATGGTAAGTGTACAGTAAATGTCAGCAATTATTACTATTAACATTTTGTGTCTAGTGGGCCATTTATCTTCTCAAACTGATGAGTGAGAAAGTATTTTGACTGAAGGCTTTTGTCTTTATTAATAGGGTTTATTAAATCAGGCTAAATGATAGTTTTTATGCTTATGTTTATTCTTAACTCTCTTTTTGAGATGAGACTTCAGTCTTCATTTCTTCAGCAAACATTTATAGAGAGGAGTATGACACAGTAGGATAAGACCAGGGGCTCTGGGCTTGAGTCTTGCTTTGTCATTTAAGAGTTCTGGAACTTTCCGGGGTCATAGTAGTGGCTGAGCATGGGCTAGAGAATCAGGTTCCAAAAGTTTGACTTGCTGGCTGTGTAGCCCTGGGAAAAAATTTTAACCTTTCTATACCTCAGTTTCTTCACCTGAGTTTTCATGAGGATTGACTTAGTTAATACAGTTAAAGTACTTAAAAGGTACCTGGCCTATAAAAAGTTATCAACAGGTATCAGCTAATTTTGGTAACATTGTTTAGAGTTCTCTTATTACACTAGGCTCTGTACTGGGAACCAGGAACACCAACATAATGACAACAGGCAGTTATGAGTCAATGGTAAGTGCCAGGTGGGTACAAAGTGCCAGGGAGCACTGAAGATACATTTCCAAGTGCTGAGAGATGGCTACTCAGAAGAGATAATGTTTCTAGAAGCAAAGCATCGTGCAAGCAGCAAGAACTAAGAGGTAGCCTATGTGATGCTAGGCAAGTCACTTTCCTTCTCTGTTGCCTTAATTTCCTGATGCATCAAAGATAGCAGGTTGAATTAGTAATGTCTAATTTCCCTCGCTCTTTAATATTGGGTGGTTCTCTCTAAGTTTGGAGAAGCTCTACGGCTGAAGTGGGGTTCCAGATGCTGCTAGAGTGGTGAGGAGGAGATAAGGGAAGAGAGGTTTAAGGTAGGTGGCCCTGGGACTGTAGAGAAGAGGGGGAAAAGAGGGTGTGAGATGGACTTTGACATCTAGTGTGTAAAGGACAGGGGCTGAGCTAGGGCGATGGTGGGGATGGGGGAGGCATTGTCAGAGCGACACAGTCTTTGGAGTTGATTTTGTGAACTTTCCTCTTCCTTCCCATATCTCCATGCTGACAATGGGACTCTATCCTGCATTGAAATCAGAGACAATATGGCTCCATCTGTCCTTCCTAGTGCCCATTAGATAGACTGAAGTCTGGTAGCTTTCAGATAATAGGACAGGATTAGGACCTGGTTTGTCTGAATCACACTCTCCATGTCTGTCTTCCTTTCATGGAGAAGTGTGACAAAGTGCAAAGCCATGGGCTCTGGATTTAGGTAGACCTTCGCTTGGGCACTTACCAACTGTTGGCCAGAGACTCTAAGACATCAGCAAGGAGAAGAAGAAGAGAAAATATAGAACCTTTGAGGATTGGATTGGGAGCCCTATTTTTCCCCTGACTCTCGCTGAGACCTTGAGTCTGTCATTAGCTTCTCTGAACCTCACTTTCCTGTTCTGTCAAATAAGGGCAGTACCTCCCACCTTGGCTTTATTTTGAAGATTAAATGAAGTGCCAACTTCTGAGAACAATGTCTGAGATATAGGACTCAGTTTGGAGGAGCCCCAGTAGAAGCTCATGATTGCCAATGGGAGGAAGCAGTTACCCAAAGGAAAGGAGGAGTGATATGGGGGATACGGGAGGAAAAAAAGTACCATACAGACAAAAATAAAGGTGTTCACTGTGCTTGCCCCACATTAGACTTGAACTACAGTAAATGAGAGCTAGCAAAAGGTTTGGCACTTATGTGCTCCATAAACGAGTGCTGAATCTTCTTAGAGAAAGTATTTTCAAAACACCTGTTCTGTGTGAGACTTCTTACACCGGTGTTATTATCTAGTGGGCCACCTTCTCTAATTAAAATTTCACAGCGCTGAAGAATTTAGTGCCCTAACCTCAGAGCTTCTGGTACACTTGGTGTTATGTTGGAGGTTGATGTCTTTGGAAAGATTACAGGAGGATGAATGCTCTGCCAGCTTCTAACTAGGCAGATGTGAAGGTTTTCTGCTAGGATGTTTTTGCTGTCTGGCACCAGGGGTCAGAGATTAAATAATTTGCCACCAGACAGATGTCCTGAAGAGCTAATTAAAAAACTGACACGTACACAAGACCTCAGATAGATTTATATGCCTTCTTCTCTGGGAAGATCAGAATCACCACAGCTTAAAATCACTGTATTAAATGTTATTTCCGGAGAGTTCACAATTGAAACAAAAAGGAGCATCTTTCAAGGCATTCTTAATTATATGAGTGTGTCTCAAATCTGGATGCACATTTTAAAAAAATTTTATTGGAGTATAGTTGATTTAAAATGTTCTGTTAGTTTCTGCTGTACAGCACGGTGAATCAGTTATACATATACACATACTCACTCTTCTTTAGACATTTTCCATATAGGTCATAGTATTGAGTAGAGTTCCCTGTGCTATACAGTAGGTCCTTAATAGCTATCTATGTTATATACAGTAGTGTGTATATGTCAATCCCAATCTCCCAATTTATCCCTCGGCACCCCTTTCCCCCCTGGTAACCATAAGATTGTTTTCTACATCTGTGACTCTATTCCTGTTTTGTAAATAAGTTCATTTGTACCATTTTTTTAGATTCCACATATAGGTGATATCATATGATATTTGTCTTTCTCTGTCTGACTTGCTTCACTCAGTATGACAATCTCTAGGTCCATCCATGTTGCTGCAAATGGCATTATTTCATTCTTTTTATTGGATGTACGTTTTAAAGAAGTGGAAGATCTTTTAAAAAATGCTTATGCTGGGCCTCATCCAAGACCAATGTCTGGGATGAGGGTCCTGGTAGTAGATTTTTTTGAACTCTCCAAGTGACTTGAATATGCAGCCAGGACTGAGAACTACTGATTTAGAAATAAAACTATTTTAATATCTGTTTTGATCCTTGGAGGTATGGTCATGTAAGGTATGGGAGCAGAATAGAAAGTGCAGTTAGGGCGCTCTTGGTTGGAATGACAGATTGACCAAGATCTTGTTCCGCTCTGGTTAAGTTACTCAACCTTGTTAAAGGTTAAAGTTTCCTTACCTTTAAAATATAGCTGTTAGTTCTTAAATAGATTTTCGTGAGGATTGGATGTGAACAATATCTCATAAGTAAAGCACCTGCTATATGCCCAGCTGGGAGTAGGCACAATAATACTCTGGTAGTTACTACCATTTGTTTTTACTAAAATGCTTTGTTAGGCATTTTAAGCTTATTTCTCAGGCATGCTTACTGATATAAATTAAAAGATTCAGAGCAGAGACATAAAGATGAGCACACATCAACCTAAAGTAGTCAGCACAATAGACCATCTTGTCATATTGCAAATATGTAAATAAATCACAGTCAGATCAGTCTAAGTGTACGTGTCTTGAAAGCCATAGGATGTATGATTTACCTTTACAGCAAAAGATGCTCCTGGAGGTGTTGTTATAGCTCTCTAGAATAAACATCAATAAAAATACCCAGGTCGTATTTTGCACTTGTACCAGCAGCTCTGCTTCTTAACAGTCACCTAGAAAATATGGGCTTGGCTGTGTCTGCTTGGCTGCCAAGTAGGACAATCAATTATATTGGAATCTAATTGCCCAAAAGGTCCAAACCTATAGTTTTATCAGGCAGGGTTTGATTATTCATGCTCACTTTGCACAGAAGGGGAGAGGGACGTTAGTTCTGTTATTAATAGTTATTGCTATTCCTTCTCCTAGCCTAAGTCTTGGCTGTGACTTCAGCGGTGTACGGAAAGACAGAAGGGCCAGCAATGCACAGTAGCCTTGCCTGAGGCCCTGACTGCAACTTCTTACCCTTTTTTTTTTTTTTTTTTTTTTTTGCGGTACGTGGGCCTCTCACTGTTGTGGCCTCTCCTGTTGCGGAGCACAGGCTCCGGACGTGCAGGCTCAGCGGCCATGGCTCACGGGCCCAGCCGCTCCGCAGTATGTGGGATCTTCCCGGACCGGGGCACGAACCCGTGTCCCCCGCATTGCAGGCGGACTCTCAACCACTGCGCCACCAGGGAAGCCCTTTCTTACCCTTTTAATTCTGGAAACACACACACCCTGCCCATGCTGTGTTCCTTTATTTATTTGGGGGAAATATTTAGGGGGACTTGAGATAAGGGGCTCCAAGCATGTGCCCTAAACACTATACATCTTGCCTTTTTGTAGTGAGTATATAGTAAAGGTCACAGCAAATATTAGTGTTTACTGTTCTCCCTGGCCTCACACCTCGCCCTGCCACTTACCAGTGTGTGTCTTGGGACCAGCCACTTATGCCTACTCAATATGTTTCTTCAGCTGCAAAGTGAAGGAATAGAATACACACATTATCATGCTCTCCTGACAATTAAATGAGGAGAATATGTGGATAACATTTATTGAATGTATGCCCTATCCCCTTCACTGTTCTAAGTGTCTCACATGTTCTAAATATTAACATGTATTAACTTTAAATGGCCTATAAAGTAGATCTCTTGATTCCCTTTTTACAGAGGAGGAAATTAAGGTGTGGAGTGGAGTGGTTGAAACAGTTTTCCCAAGGTCACACAAGCAGAAAGTGGGAGCTGAGATTAGAGTTTGGCTTCAGACCTGTCCTCTAGACACTATACATTGTACCCTTTTGTGGAAAGCATGTGATCAGTATAAGTACTTGCTCCTCTTCCTGCCTTCCTCTTGAAGGTTCCAATCTGAAATAGGTATACCATGGCAACCAGCACCACGGTGCACATGATAGGTATTTCCTAAGTGCTCACTGAAAGATTAAGTAATTAAAAAGAGTGCTAAGGGTCCATATAGTTTTGTCTAGTATCAGATTGTGTTTATTGACACTTCAGTTGCAAAAAAGCCTCAGTGACTCTATCTGGCCAACTTAGCATTGAAGGCTCTACAGTAACCTGGCTCCAGGTGCCCTTTCCAACCTTATACCTCTGCTGTTTACCTTGCTAGTATAAGCTCAGTCAAGGACAGAGCTTATTTTAACCTCTTTATCTTTGTATGCCTCATACTTAGTGGGACTCTAAATAATATTAATTGAATGACTGTGACTCAGTCATCATGGACTGCTACCCTGTTCCTATATAAAATCTAAAAGCAGGTACAGCCACTCTTTGGTTCTGATGGTTTCCTTGGTCCAGAACCGCATCCTGCATAATCTCCTGCCTTAGTCCTAACACCAGCCAGCCTTTACGCAGTGGGTTTAAGGTCACAATTTCACCAGCATCATCTTATCTTTTACTAAAATGTTCCTGCTAGGCTGCCACTAATTGGGCTTAGGTTTTCGTTGTTTTTCTCATAATGATAATGGATTTTCATTCATTTGTCCACACTTCACCCTCTTTGTTAGTAGATTTTGCCAATTTGTACATTAATGAAAGAAAACCCTATTTAACTATGATGTTAATATTTGAGTGGAGGTATTAAATATACTACTGTCAAATCTAACTGGTATGTGAAGGAAGGCCCTTTTTGATGCTTAAAACTTGCTTTATGAAAGAAAAGGGGACTAAGATTGATTTTGCACCCACTGGGCCTAACCCTGTAGTAAGAACTTTTATTTGTTATTGCACTTGATTTTCAAAACAGTCTTGAAAAGGAATATAGCTTGGTAAGAGCCAGGCTTTGATGTCAGAAACACCTGGGTGTGAGTTCTGGCCCTCAAACCCATCTGCTGCATGCTTTTGTGGCGGAAGTCTCTTAATCTCTCTAAACTTAAGTTTTCTTACCTGTAAACAGCTACGATGATATCCTGTGTTTGGTATTTGGGGTGGGATATTGTTGCTCGTTCCCCAACACACAAGCAATAGCCAAAAGAGAATCAAAGTATATGTTTATTAATGGCTAGGAAAGCACCTTCAGACCACCCAAATGTAGAGCTTCTTTAGTGAGATGTGCTGGCCCTAGAGGCCAAGGCCTGGGAGGCTAAGTGAGGCTACACTTCCCCACTTTCCTTGAATAAGAGGCAGTGGAGGACCATGGGCCAGGCTTCTAACGGATCACGTAAACAAGTGGCTGGACCCGAGAGCCAAGCATTGACCTGGGTCTGTCCCAAAGATCCAGACTCTGCCTACGTCAGATTACTTCCTGGGAGCAGGTAGTTTAAATGTGACCCCTGGGCCTGATACTAGGAAGAAGAAGAGTGACAGAAGGCATGGTGAGCATGAGCAATGGGAAGAGGGCAGAAGGATGGCTGCTCTCTATGGACTGGTTTCCATGGCATAAGGCAGATACTTCAGCTGAAGGGAGAGAGGTCACGCTCACCTCTACCCCAACAATAACAACAGAATAAATAAGAACAAAAAACTAATCCTTGTCTTATAGGGCTTTAAATGGGTTTAAATAAGATTATGTATATGAAGTGCCCAGCACTGTGAAAGCACCAATAACCCCTGCATCCCATAAAGAAAAGCAATTTTTTATTAGATAACTATTCTCATCGAGAACGTCATATAGATCAGGAAAGGGAAGCTCAGAGATGTGAATTCTGGTCTGGTATAAAAACGAGTAACAACAACATCACAAACAAACAAAAAAGCAACCAGAACTTCACCTTGTTTTAGATTTAGAAACCCTCAGAGGAATCTTTATTAAGGCTCTGTAAATGGGAGAGGTTTGTTGTTTCTGGAACTTGAAAAGTTACCTTAAGCTTTCGTAGCAAGTGAGCTCAGGGTTGGGCTTGAATGATCTGAAATGTGCTAATGAATATTTACACCTAATTGCATTAGCCATAGATACCATTTGGAAAACATCACTACCTCTTACATTTTCCATGTAATATGATTTCATGCAATACATTTTCCATGTAATATGACTTCATGCAATGATCTCAAAATATATCAGCAACGCTGACATACATACAAAAATTAGGTATAAGTAGTTATACTTCAGATTGGACAACAAGGCCTTGGAGCAAAACAATTTGACAAAAATGTCCTTCTCTCTTTCCATTGAATATAAGGAGACACATCAGAGAAATTCTACAAATTGTGATAAAGACAGTCAAATCTGAATTTACAAGAGATCAAGGTTTTTTGTTTAGTATATTAGTAGCAAATATTCTGTATTTCTGTTTTCTGACTAGCAGAGAAAAGGCAACTTAACCTATAGTTACTGAATAAACTATATATATTATATATATATATATATATAATATATATATAGGTATATATATATATATATTTGACCCAGTAATCTCATTCTTTTCCTATAACGCTATTGAGATGTAATTCACATGCCGTATAATTCACCCCTTTAAGGTGTAAATTCCAGTGGTTTTTAGTATATCCAGAGTTGTGCAAGCATCACCACAACCAATTTTAGAACATTTTCATCACTCCAAAAAGAAACGCCACCCACCCTGCATCCACTAGCAATCATTCCAATTCTCTACAATCACTCTCCCCACCCGGCCCTAGCCAACCACCAACAATCTGTTTTCTGTCTCCTTGGATTTGCCTATTTTGGACATTTCATGTAAATGAATCGTACAATATGTGGTCCTTCGTGACTGGCTTCTTTCACTTAGCATGATGTTTTCAAGGTTCATCCATGTTCTGCTATTGCATAATATTCCATGTTGTGTGTATTCCATTCCTGTTCATAAGTGTCCTCAGGTTTTCCAGTTTTTCTCTTTTCTTTCTCTTCTTTTTTCTTTTTTATTGGTTATGAAAATTTCTACAATAAACATTCTTGTACATCTTTCCTGAGGCACAAATGCTTTTATTGCCATGGAATGGATTCCCAAGAATGAAACAATATATTTTAGATTCAAAGGTTTGCTCCATATTTTCTCCAAGTTGAAGTTTATTTCATTCTTGAAACTAGATTGATATGTCTGATTTCATATTTTTCTTTGAAGAGTTATGTCCACCTGGATTGTCTAAGTAATGTCACCGTAATGAACAACCCCAAATCTCAGTGGCTTAAAGTCATAATTCTCATTCATCCTTCATGAATCACCATAGGATACTTGGTTCTTTTTGAACCTCATTCATAGACTTAGGCCAAGAGAATTTCCATCTCTGTGCTTTCCATGATTGCAGAAGCAGAGAGAAAAGAACATGGTGAACTGAGCATTGTCTCTTATTGCTTCTACACGAAAGTGAAAGTGAGACACATCATTTATCCTCCCGTTTCATTGTCCCATGAAAGTCACGTGTCCATGCCTAACTTCAAAGAGGTCAGAGCAGGGCACTCCTACCATTTGACTGGAAGGCAGAGAGCCAGAAGTACTTGTGAAACCACTAATGACTGCTTCAAGAGGTGTCTTATTATTCCTATTTCATATCAAGGTCACAAAGGTAGTATGTGGCAGAGTGCAATTATGAACCTAATTTAGATTGAAGACTTACTGTGTCTTCTACAATATTATGCTATAATGTAAGAGTACATAAAAATAAGAAAATTGCCCTCTAATTTAAATTCAGTCTATTAAGTGAACCCACCAAACACTATTCCTCCTAAGTGACAAAACAAATACATATTTTACTTTTGTGAAGGACTAAAGAGTAAAGTTCTTAGAGGTAATAAATGAGAGTGAAGGGAATAGAAAGAGGATGCATGGAAAGGGTTTAGGAAGAGATATTTAAATACTGCCCTTTTGTCTCATATACATCTCTGCCATAGCATCATTGTAGAATATTGAATAAGAGCTGTTTTCTCCCCTTAGGAAAATATCAACATTGATGAAGCTTCCAGATGCCTGGTGAAACATATACTTGCGAACGAGTGTGACCTGATGGAATCCATTCAGCCTGACATCGTGAAGCCCCATCTCACATCTCCCAGGGTTGTCAGCTGCTCCAGCTGTGCTAAATCTTAGTCGGCTCCTGTGCTGGCATATGATGAAAGTGATCCAATCATCTCATGAATTGTGTCTCAGTTCCTACCATTTTGGGCAAATATCAGGATAGGGATACACCTGGGGCAAGCCAAAGATCTATGCCTGTATCTTTCCTCTAAGAGAAATAGCAAATGTTCTTTTCATGTTTTTCTCAGCATCAGCACAGTGTTTACAAGCTTCTAAAATATTTAGTGTGTTACAAAATTCTGTCTTGTAGCTGACCATAATTGTGCAGGGCCAGAGTCGGCCCGGTTATTTGCTTCTTTGAGTCAACCAAGGCCTCAGGTCTGAAAGAGAAGGGGGAGAAGAACAGGCTAGCTGTCAAGTTAAGCATTGGCTTTCACTTTGCCCCCTGGTGTCTTTATTCAGATTTCAGTACATCCTCTGCTGGTCTGACAGGCCTACTAAGTAGAAACAGTATTTTCTCCAGAGATGACCTCCATTCTCAACAGACCTAAAGTTGTCTCTGATTTAGCTCTTCAGAGTCATGTACACAGGCCTCCTGTGCTTTTGTTGCTTTTATTGTCCCTTGCCATGCCCTGCATGTTGGTTTAACTGAAAACTTTATGAAAAGGCTGCCCCTGGTATGTGCCTTTCTTTTAGCTTTCTCTGACTCAAGCTGTGGGACTCTTCTGTGCGTGTAATACATATTATATATATTTTCACAAGTGAAAATAAAACATTAAAAGATGCTGTTTCCTTATTTCTGCCAGTGCTTTAAGTTTCTTAGTATTCTAAACTTTTTTGTTGACTGTGTGTCCATAGTTCTCAAGACCTATTTCTAAAATTTAATTTCAAAAAAGTGATGTGAAATATGCACTCAAAGGAATGGTACTATTAAAACAGAGATGAGGGCTTCCCTGGTGGCGCAGTGGTTGAGAGTCCACCTGCCGATGCAGGGGACACTGGTTCGTGCCCCGGTCTGGGAAGATCCCACATGCCACGGAGCAGCTGGGCCCGTGAGCCATGGCCACTGAACATGCGCGTCCGGAGCCTGTGCTCCGCAACGGGAGAGGCCACAACAGTGAGAGGGCCGCGTACCGAAAAAAAAAAAAAAAACAGAGATGAATCCAAAGCATCTATATCTAAAGTTCACATTGGCATTTAGGTCAGGAAAGCAAGCAGTACATATACACATTTTTGGTTAAGCAGAGGAATATATCCTCATATAGTCTGGTCAGGAAAAGTGCCAAGCTAATCAACATATAGAGAAACAACTAAACTATGCATGGTGATATCTTGCTTTGCACAATGGCTGTGGTGCAGGTATGCTGCAGGTAGCTACTACTGTTTAAAGGCACTATTTTTCATTAATATTCATAATGCACTCACAGGAGCTTTGTAACTGATGTTTTTGGGTGTCCTCTCCATATTATCTTGGCAGTCATTGTTTCCATAAGTACCAACCACACAACTTCCCATTATTTGTCTTTGTTACCCTTTCCCTAAGGGCATTCTCTGGCCTCTGGAGCACATGAGGCAGGCAGGCCAGTGAGTTAATGTCTCCAGAGCAGCCCAAAACCAATGATATCAGGGACTGGGGGATGAATACCTTAGGTTCTTTGTCTCTTGGGAAGACCAGTTCTGAGGCATGCTCTTTGCAGCCTCTTAGACAACCCCAGTGGTACTAATAGTCCTTGGTTCCCACAGGGGAAACCTTCCCACCTGCTGCATCCTTTATTGGCTTCATTTCCTTCTTTCCTCACTTCCCCACTCCTCTACTGGTGCTTCCTAGGTCACTTTCCAAATAAACTACTTTCACTCAAATTCTGTTTCAGGGTCTTATATGGGAAGCCAAACCTCACCTAAGTTAGTTGGGACAGAGGTGGTTTAGGAAGCAGATCCTCAATACCAGCGTGTGAACTGAATGATTCACTACCAGGTGGTAGCAGGGACCCCCTTGCTGGTTTATAATGTAGGGGAGCTAATCCCTGGCAGGCTATAGCACCATAATTACTAAGACTCTCATGAGGTGGATTGGGATAGAATACAGACAGAAGTAAAATCCTATTGCTCTTGTATTTGAAAGACATGAGATCGCAGAGTTAACTTCCATAAAACTCCATAGGGAAAAAAATTACAGACTTGGGTCAGCCAACACTCAACTCAAGATTTGGTGTGAAAGTTTAAAGACCTCCAAGCAACAATCAAAATGACCTTCATTTCCTTCAGCTACAGGATAGACCATGCTGAAAATCGGGCCTAAGATTTAATTTTAGGAAAAGTAGAGTTATAAAGGAGGCCGAAATCATAGAGCTAGCAAGTCTTCTCCACTATAATCAGGATCTTTATAAGGAAAGAGTCAGACACTGATACATCGGAGGAGATATTTGGGTAGATGTTCTTAAGAGTCTTGAACCCAGAGAATCTTCTGAAACTCTGCTCCAGAAAAAGAGCCCCTTACCCTTTCCAGTTGGAGAACAGTCAATTACCCTGTTAAAGCCTCACCTCAGTAGGATGTTTTATATAGTGATATTTCCCTTCTCAAGCTCTGCTCCCACCTCCCCTCATTGCTGCTGGACAAATAATTAGGATCAAGTCTCACTTGAACAACTACTATGACTTGAGTGGAAAAGTACGATCTCTGTTGTAGGATGAAATGGATGATTAATCAAGTGAACTACAGAACCTGGCCAATAAATGCTAGTAGGAGTCTGGAAAACATTCAGAAGAATTGGTCTTGAGATGCTAGATCAAGGAGGACAGAATGTGAGACCAGATCGTTATTTCTGTGAGAGCACTCTTTCATGAGTTAATTTTTAACATTCTGGCAAGTATACCTGGAGCTGATCCCAATGTGCTACTGGAATAGCTCCTTGAAGCTTGGAAAGGATGTTGGCCTAAAATAAATGATGTGAAGTTGCCAGAACTACCTTGGCAAAGCACTGGAGAGGAATACCAACATCTCAGAGAGGTGGGCATGTTATAACGCATTTATTCTGTAATGTCAGAGAAACTACAGGTTGATTATGTTTCCCAGGAGGGTCCAGAAGACACTCCTTTCACTAAAGCAATAAGGAATGTCCCCAGAGAGGTATGGCAGCTTCAGTGAGAAGCTCAGTGGTGACTGTTCTCTGTAGACCAGGTTTGAGATTGTAAATATGTTGTTGTGTTTTGCTGGGAATGACACCCTACATGGTTAAGGTTCAAGATGTGGTTGTACTATTAAATGATGTTAGTATATGTAGTGCTGAGTCCTGAATAGCTAGAATCAAAAAGTGGAAGTAGGAATGAAGCCTCCCACTAGCTCTTTAAATAATCCACTTAAGCAAATGGGCTTCCTGTCCTACTGTATAGCCCAGGGAACTATATTCAATATCCTATGATAAACCATAATGGAAAAGAATATGAAAAAGAATGTGTATGTATTATATATATATATAATGGAATCACTTTGCTATACAGCAGAAATCAACACAACATTATAAATCAACTATACTTCAATAAAATAAATTAAAAAGAAAAAGAAAGTGGCCTTCCCCTTTTTACAACTTCCAGTTCTGTAGAGTTAGAAGCCTTGATATGTCTACCAGGGCACACAGTAAATCTACAGCTTCAGCTGCTGCCTGATTCTTCTTGACTCTTATGCCCACAGGCCAGCAGTCAGAGAAGGCAGTTACTATACAGACAGGGGTAATTCATCCTGATTATGAGGAGGACATAAGGGTTGCTGCTAAATAATGGAGCAAGGAGGAATATGTCTGGAAATCATGCAACTCTCTGGCCTGTCTGTTGATGCGTCCCTGGTGAGAAACAAAAGGGCAATGGCAGCAACAATATCTTAATGAGGACAAGTAACCAGGGACTCATTCTCTCAGGGATAAAAGGCTGAGTTATTGCACCACAAGATGAACCTAGACGAGAAGCAGTTTGGTTGAGCGCATGGAGGTAATAAAGGAGGGAAACGACAAATATCGATTATGGTTTCAAGATTAACTACAACAGCTGAGACTATAGGCCTCCTCTTGTAAGTTCTCTCTTTCTTTCTTTCTCTCTCTTGTGGAATTGTGACAAGTGACCTCCTAAAATAATCAGTGAAAGGACAGAATGAACTTAACCTGCAGCATGAGTGAATCTGGGTAGTGCAAAGTATGGGCTATGATAGGTCATAGCAAAGGAAGTGTCCATACACCCTCAGCGTATGGCCTCCATTGCAATCCCCTGAAATCCCCGCAGCTTTGCCTTAAAATGTCCTCTGCGTGCATGAAGCATATTTGTCTTGTATGCTGGACAGGCGGGAGTGCTACAGAGTTGACACCTCCAGGAGCAGCCTCATCTGAGACTGACATAAACTGGTAGATAAATACTCCACGTTCCTCACCCCTCAGGTAGGGTGAATCTGAGCCTTGCTCTATTCACTCAGAGATCCCCAGCGGGTGGGATTAAGGCCAAGTTTCACACAGTGGTAACCTGCTCATTATCACACCCTTTTTGGTTTCCTTTCCTTCCCTGTCTCACTTCTCTACTCCTCGACCAGTGCTTCCAAAGATCACCTCCCAATTCACAGATTTTCTTTTTTTTTCTTTTTTTTTTCTTTTTTGCGTTACGCGGGCCTCTCACTGTTGTGGCCTCTCCCGTTGCGGAGCACAGGCTCTGGACGCGCAGGCTCAGCAGCCATGGCTCACGGGCCCAGCCGCTCCACGGCATGTGGGATCTTCCCAGACCGGGGCACGAACCCGTGTCCCCTGCATTGGCAGGCGGACTCTCAACCACTGCGCCACCAGGGAAGCACGAGATTTTCATTTTTGATTGAGTTACAATTACTGGTCGCTTTTAAAACATCTGAGCATCCGGACAATAGCTCTCATTACCATGGAATCTCTAGTCAATGATATTGGCTTTTCTTTCTAAACATATACTGAAATGTGATGTCTAAGATATGTATGATAAGATCAGAACTAAGTATCTTCTAACCCTCACCTATCACAGAAAACTGTTATGTATACAGTCTTCAAAATGAATACTCATTGAGTCAGTGATTCCTTAACTCCCTCAACAAATATTTATTGAACAATGACTGTATTCCCAGCACTTGGCTAGGCACTGTTGTGGAGATACAAATGACTAAGTCATGGTCTCAGAGCTTAAGGTGTTATAATCAGGTAGGAGACTCAAACACGTAAACAATTTACCATGTGTCAAGAGAGAAGTCGAATGTTCAAACCAAGATATCTCTTCTGAAAACGTGATTTGTTTCTAAATGTGGGGACTGCAGCTCCAATTGTATTTAAGGAAATAGAATATATGTTCCTACCATCTTCTTCCTGGAACACTGGGATCTAGCCATTTTGGACTACTTTGTTCAGCTACCTCTTCCTACTATTTGTGATATTCTTTTCTTTTCTTTGCCTGGAAACCCACCCATTCTTTAAGGATCAGCACCATGGCACAGCCTTGTTGATCTTTGTAGGTAATACCAATTTTTTCCAATTTGCACAGCTCTTGATTGATTCAATCGTCAAACACACGCTGCATTATAGTGATATATCAACTGTTATTTATAGAACACATACTATGGGACAATCACTGATCTATAACTTTACCTTTTGTATGTCATTCAATTCCTTCAACGACCCTCCACGAAAATACTCATCTCCTCAATTTATATATGAAGAAACTGAAGTACAGAGATATTGAGCAACTTGGCAAAGCTCATGCAGAAACCAACCGGCAAAGCAAGGATTCCAACCCAGCAGCTTAATTCTTTAAATGGGTGACATGTCTAGTGTGCAAATAAATAGGAATAAAGCTATGACAAGGAAAAAGTAGGGCCATAGGAGAAAGCAGTATGAGGTTCTTGTTTCCTCCATTGCAATATGTTAACCCCACTATGGAGTACAGTCCTGGTTTTATTCCAGAGGAGGAATCCTAGGAGGTACATTTATATCACTACTTTCATCTACCTATTTAGTCATCACTTCTCCATTCATGACTTGCACTCAGATGTTGGAACTAGCATTATACATGTGTTTAAATTCAGCTGCATCTCAGCTTTTTCTGTCCGAAAATATTCTTGCCTTTCTGGGATCTCCAAGCACCACAAACTCCCCAATATTATAAGAGAAAAAAGCATGAGAAATCCCAATAAACAGGTCAGAAGTGCTGATGGACTAAGCCAAAGCAACTCTCAAAGATGAGGGCAAATAACTCTGAGAAGCATATGTACATTATTTCACTGCATTGATGAGTCTGAAATTTCCCATTTCAACAAATCATTATTGAATTTGATTGTTCGATTTGATTGCTTTTTCAGAATATTAATCCCCAGGCACAAGCCTTAGTATAGTCCTAAGTGCAGTGTCCTCACTGAAACTGTAATGGTAGACATAAGACTCTGGAATTCAAATTTCCAGGTGGCCCAGATTATGCTTTCTATTAGGACAAAATTTCCTTTCAAAAGAATTTAGAGAAACCTGATGAAAGTTCTTTTTTTAATGTGAAATATCAAAGAGTTGCTACTACTTGTAATACAATACGTGTTCTGCTTCGTCTTGAACTTTTAAGAAGTTACCTTATGCCAGATGTATAACATCAATCAATTTGCACTTATTGAACAAATAGCTATCAAATGACTGCTCTGAGCAAGTTGCTGTGTTTGGCGCATTTAAGTAGATCACTTGTCAAGGTCTCTACTAAAATGCATAATGCTTAATATATGTTAGTTTCTTTCCTTTCTCTGTGTTAGTTGTTGTCATGGAAACATGAGGACTAAAAGTCATGAGTCTCTGCTCTTTAAATTTGCTCTTTCCTTGGGGAGAGGGAGGTGGGTTAACAAGACAAGCAAAAGATACCTGTCTAGATCAAGAAAAGAAGGTTGTTTCTGTTTCTACTACATAGCAGTTTTCATTTTTATTTTACTATTATAATAAATGTTAATAGTTATCATTTATTGCTCAGTTCTATATTATATCTTTTCCAAACATAATGTCATTTCATCATCACTACCACCCTATTGAAGGGAGAGTGATTTCCCATTTTATGGATAAGAAAACAGAGTGATAAAAAACAATATCCACATGTATTATGTGATTCTGGCAGGATTCCTAGTCAGTGTATCTGCCTTTTTGGTCTCCTAATCAAAGACCCTCATTCTTCCCGGCTAAAGTGACAGATCTAGACATGAGCTTGTGATCCAACTGAACCATGCAGAGTCCTCTCCTGTGCCTTCCCCCTTTCCCCACCAACACTTTAGGAAAGGGGTCATAGGAAATGGCCATTATTTTCTTACCCCATGTGACATGTGACAGTTAGATGGACACACATCAATACATAGAGAGATGAAGAGGCAAACTTGAGAGAGAGAAGGGCAGGGAGAAGTGAAAAAAAAAACAACCCATGTGACTTAGATGGGACTTGGTCCAGCTCTATGTGATTCCTGATTTAACTTTAACTTGCTAGTTTACATGAAGCAATAAATTCCTCTTTGGTTTCTTTGTTCATCTGTTTAAGGCATATTGAGTTGCTTTTCTGCCACTTGAAATTCAGACTCTACTGACTAATACAGCCACACAATTAAAAGTGGACTTAGATTTGTACCCATGTATCTCTGTACATGATCCTCAAGGTCCACGTTTTTTTTAACCATTTTTTATTGGGTTATAACATATAAGTTTTATGTATACAGTATTATATTTTTATTTCTGTATACACTACAGTGTGCTCATCACCAAAAGTTTAGTTTCCATTTATTATCATACAGTTGACCCTCATTACCCATGCCCTCCCCCCACCCCCTTCTCTGATAACTACTGTTCTGTTCTCTATATATATGTGTTTGTTTTGTCCATTTATTTATAATTATTTTTAGATTTCACCTATGAGTGAAATCATGCTGTATTTGTACTTCCCCATCTCCTGGTTTATTTCACTTAGCATAATACCCTCAAGGTCCATCCATGCTGTTGCAAATGGCAAGATTTCATCTTTTTTAAATGGCTGATTAGTATTACATTGTGTACATAGTATTATACTGTGTCTGACACATCTTTATTGATTCATCCATTGATGGGCACTTAGGTTGTTTCTATATCTTGTAGTATCTAGTAGTAAATACTGCTATGATGAACATAGGGGTACAGATATCTTTTCAAATTAGTGTTCTCATATTCTTTGGATAAATACCCAGAAGTGGAATAGTTGAATCATATGGTAGTCTTATTCTTAATTTAAATATTTATTTATTTATTTATTTGGCTGCATCGGGTCTTAGTTATGGCACGTGGGATCTTTCATTGCAGCACGTGGGCTCTTTGTTGTGGCGTGAGGGCTTCTCTAGTTGTGGCATGTGGGTTCTAGAGCATGCAGACTCAGTAATTGTGGTGTGCAGACCTAGTTGACCTGCAGCATGTGGGATCTTAATTCCCTGACCAGTGATTGAACCTGCGTTCCCTGCATTGGAAGGTGAATTCTTAACCACTGGACCACCAGGGAAGTCCCTATTCTTAATTTTTTGAGGCAAATCCATAGTGTTTTCATAGTAACTGCACCAATTTACATTCCCACCGAGAGTATATGAGAGCTCCTCCAGGTCTGTAAAGTGTATTTACAATAATAACTCCCACTTAAATAGGAGATTTTTATAAGCATTGGAGGCTTTACTTCAAATATTCTCAAATATTCTATTAGTAGGGAAATTTGTAAAGACATGACTGATAGAAGAATGATGTTTTATGCTAATAGTAACTAAACAGTCAGTAACTCCAAAATAAATAGGTAAATAGTGACAAGAGGCTTAGAGAATAAAAATAAAGCTTACAAATGCTTTTTGGTAATCGATGACATTGTGAAGTTACTGTAGAGGAAGTTCTAATAGGCATATCATACCACACGTAGTATTTAATTAATGTTTAAAAATTAATACTAAAATGCTCTTTTTTAAGTTTCTAATTTAAATTAGGGATTTGGGATTAACAGATACACACTACTATATGTAAAATAGATAAACAACAAGGACCTACTGTATAGCACAGGGAACTCTATTCAATACCTTATAATAACCTATAATGGAAAAGCATCTAAAAAAGAATATATATATACATATATATATATACACATGCATATATAAAACTGAATCACTTTGCTCTATACCTGAAACATTGTAAATCAACTATACTTCAATAAAAAATTAAAATTTAAAAAGTGCTTTAACCAGATGGTGTTTTCAATCAAGAATCAGGAGATAGTTATTCCTAAAATTCCATAAAGTTGTGGGACTCTCTACTTTAGTGAGAGAGAGAGAGAGAGAGAGAGAGAGAAAATACTGATAAGGATCCAAAAAAGATGGAAAATAAAAATTTTGTGAAAGTGCAAAACAGTGTGGGATCATGGAATCTCCCAAAAGAAGCATCAGAAGGAATTTGATAAATGACTTAAATCCCGGTTAATTTTAAGAAAAGTGGTATTCAGCAATCCCTTTGGCAAAGGAAACAAAATTAGAGGACCAAGGTTAAGCTACATTCAGAAATGCTTTGTTTGAACATAGTGCACAATGAACCACAGAGAGGATATGGGGGAACACAATCACTTGAATAAAACAAGTAAATGAAATAATGCTAAATCATAGGTACTGAAAAAATAGTGATTTAAAATATTATTTATTTACTACTTACTTTGTACCAACTGCTGTACATATGCTACTTAATCTTCATAGCAACACCATAAGATCATCATCGTTAACCCAATTTTACAGATGAGAGTCAACCCAATTTTATTTTTAAAATTTTTATTGGAGTATAGTTGATTTACAATGTTGTGTTAGTTTCAGGTATGCAGCAAAGTGAATCTGTTATACATATGCATATATCCACTCTTTTTTGTTTTGTTTTGTTTTCCTATATAGGCCATTACAGAGTACTGAGTAGAGTTCCCTGTGCTATACAGCAGGTTCTTATTAATTATCTATTTTATATTTGGTAGTGTGTATATGACAATCCCAATCTCCCAATTTATCCCTCCCCCCCTTATCCCCTGGTAACTATAAATTTGTTTTCTACATCTGTGACTCTACTTCTGTTTTGTAAATAAGTTCATTTGTACTCTTTTTTTTGATTCCCCATATAAGTGATATCATAAGATATTTGCCTTTCTTGGTCTGACTTACTTCATTCAGTATGACAATCTCTAGGTCCATCCATGTTGCTGCAAATGGCTTTATTTTGTTCTTTTTTATGGCTGAGTAATATTCCATTGTATACATGTACCACATCTCCTCTATCCATTCATTTGTTGATGGACATTTAGGTTGTTTCCCTGTCCTGGCTATTGAAAATAGTGCTGCAATGAACACTGGGGTACATGTGTCTTTTCAAATTATGGTTTTCTCCAATTATATGCCCTGCAGTGGGATCACTGGGTCATTTTTAGTTTTTTAAGGAACCTCCATACTGTTCTCCATAGTGGCTGTACCAATTTACATTCCCACCAACACTGCAGAAGGGTCCCCTTTTTTCCACACCCTCTCCAGCATTTATTGTTTCTAGATTTTTTGATGATGGCCATTCTGACCGACGTGAGGTGATACCTCATTGTAGTTTTGATTTGCATCTCTCTAATACAGATGTTGAGCATCTTTTTATGTGATTTTTGGCCATCTGTGTATCTTCTTTGGAGAAATGTTTATTTAGGTCTTCCATCCATTTTTTGATTGGTTTTTTAAATTTTTATTTTATTTTTTTTATTCAGCTGCATGAGTGGTTTGTATACTTTGGAGATTAATCCCTTGTTTGTCACTTCATTTGCAAATATTTTCTCCCATTCTGTGGGTTTTTTTGTTTTATTTATGGTTTCCTTTGATGTGCAAATGCTTTTAAGTTTAATTAGATCCCATTTGTTTATTTTTGTTTTTACTTTCATTACTCTAGGAGGTTGATCAAAAAAGATCTTGCTGTGGTTTATGTCAAAGAGTGTTCTGCCCATGTTTTCCTCTAGGAGTTTTAGAGTGTCTGGTTTTATATTTAGGTCTTTAACCCATTTTGAGTTTATTTTTGTGTATGGTGTTAGGAAGTGTTCTAATTTCATTCTTTTACAAATAGCTCTCCAGTTTTCCCAGAACCACTTATTGAAGAGACCGTCTTTTCTCCATTGTATATTCTTGCCTCCTTTGTCATAGATTAGGTGATCATAGTTGGGTGGGTTTATCTCTGGGCTTTCTATCCTGTTCAGCTGATCTATATTTCTGTTTTTGTGCCAGTTCCATACTGTTTTGATTACTGTAGCTTTGTAGTATCTGAAGTTAGGGAGCCTGATTCCTCCAGCTCCGTTTTTCTTTCTTAAGATTATTTTGGCTATTCAGGGTCTTTCATGTTTCCATACAAATTGTAAAATTTTTGTTCTAATTCTGTGAAAAAAATGCCATTGGTAATTTGATAGGGATTGCATTGAATCTGTAGATTGCTTTGGGTAGTATAGTCATTTTCACAATATTAATTTTTCTAATCCAAGAACATGGTACATCTCTCCATCTGTTTCTTTTTTTTTTTTTTTTTAATTTATTTATTTATTTATTTTTGGCTGTGTTGGGTCTTCGTCTCTGTGCGAGGGCTCTCTCCAGTTGCGGCGAGCGGGGGCCACTCCTCATCGCGATGCGCGGGCCTCTCACCATCTCGGCGTTTCTTGTTGTGGAGCACAGGCTCCAGACGCGCAGGCTCAGCAGTTGCGGCTCACGGGCCCAGTCGCTCCGCGGCATGTGGGATCCTCCCAGACCAGGGCTCGAACCCGTGTCCCCTGCATTGGCAGGCAGACTCCCAACCACTGCGCCACCAGGGAAGCCCACCATCTGTTTCTTTAACCTTTGATTTCTTTCATCAATGTCTTATAGTTTTCTGAGTACAGGTCTTTTGCCACCTTAGGTAGGTTTATTCCTAAGTGTTTTATTCTTTTTGTTGTGATGGTAAATGGGATTGTTTCCTTAATTTCTCTTTCTGATTTTTCATTGTTAGTACATAGGAATGCAAGAGATTTCTGTGTATTAATTGTGTATCCTGCAACTTTACCAAATTCATTGATGAGCTCTAGGAGTTTTCTAGTAGCATCCTTAGGATTTTCTAGGTATAGTATCATGTCATCTGCAAACAGTGACAGTTTTACCTCTTGTTTTCCAATTTGGATTCCTTTTATTTATTTTTCTTCTCTGTTGTGGCTAGGACTTCCAAAACTATGTTGAATAATAGTGGTAAGAGTGGACATCCTTGTCTTGTTCCTGCTCTTGAGGAAATGCTTTCAGTTTTTCGCCATTGAAAATGATGTTTGCTGTGGATTTGTCATATATGACCTTTATTATGTTGAGGTAGGTTCCCTCTATTCCTGCTTTCTGGAGAGTTTTTATCATAAATGGGTTTTGAATTTAGTCAGAAGCTTTTTCTGCCTCTATTGAGATGATCATATAGTTTTTATTCTTCATTTTGTTAACATGGTGTAGAGAGTCAACCCAATTTTAGAGGTCAGAGATATTTAGAGACTCTTCCCAGGTCACACAGCTGGCAAATGACAGAGCCAGCACTCAAACTCAAGACGGGCTGACTTAAAAGACTTTGTTTCACCATGATTCTATGTGACCATAGTTTAGATGGCACCAATTTTTAAGATTGTATATTTATTTTGTGTATGTATCAGTTAAGGTTCAGTAGAGAGATAGTCATCATACAGTAAACAAGTAACATTTAATACAAAGAATTATTAGCTAGCAAAAAGGGATTAATTAAAGTTAAAAATAACCTTAAAGAATACAGGAGTAGCAGGTGCAGGTTAAAGCCACCACTTCTGTGGCTGAGGAAGAGCATCTGAAGAAAGAAAACATTTGTCAGAGCCTCCCCACTTCCTGCCCTTGCCCTTTCTGCCTTGTGAGGTTGCAGTTAGAAGTGGACCATCAGTGAGGAAGTGGGCTCTCACCAGATGCCGTTTTGGATGACGCCATGATCTTGGACTTCCTAATCTCCAAAACTGTGAGAAATAAATGTTTATTGTTTACAAGCCACCCATTTTACGATATTTTTGTTATAGCAGTGCAAATAGACTAAGACACTGCCTAATAACTCTCTCTCCTTCTTCCATGAGAATATATATTTTTGCTGGGCATTTGGACACTCAGATAAATACATTTTCCAGCCATCCTTGTAGGTGGGCATGGCCATGTGATAAAAATTTGGCCCATATAAAATCAACAGAAATTATGTAGGTAACTTCTGAGTGTTGTCTTTCAAAGAAAAGAATGTGTTTTTCCCTTCATCTCTGGAATGTAGACATGAAGTGGGGAGCTAGAGCAGTCACCTTGAGCTCCAAAATGGAAGCCTCATATGGAGAAGAGAAGAGTAAAAAGATAGAAGGATTCTGGGTCCCAGGTAATGTTGACTTGCCCTAAGAATCGTGAACCACCTACCTGAGTATTGTTAGAACAAAGGGAAAAATTCTATTCTGTTGAGACTATTCAAGGTGTCTGGTAAACTCTACCATATATTCTTATAATCCTCTGCTTTTTCTAATCTTTAAAATTGAGATGATGATAATAGTACCATACTTGACTGTTCTTTCTTGTAAAGATTCAACGACAGCAACAATAGCTATGTCAGATGTTTACATGACACTCTGTGCCAGGTACAGTTCTGAGTGCTCTACTTGTAGAAAAACGTCTGGCACATAGTAAGTGCAGATGTTTGCTATTGTTGTTTTCTTACTTTCTCTGTGATCCCCAGGTTAACCACTGCAATTTATATTTCATTCTATTTTCTCTGAATCTCATGGGGAATTATAATTGTCAGTGTCCAATTATTTCTATATGGGCAGAAATAGAAATAGTTATATAAATAAATAACTTAATTAAAAATATGACTATAGGGCTTCCCTCGTGGTGCAGTGGTTGAGAGTCTGCCTGCCGATGGAGGGGACACGGGTTTGTGCCCCGGTCCGGGAAGATCCCACATGCCACGGAGCAGCTGGGCCCGTGAGCCATGGCCGCTGAGCCTGCACGTCCAGAGTCTGTGCTCTGCAACGGGAGAGGCCACAACAGTGAGAGGCCCACGTACTGAAAAAAAAAAAATATATATATATATATATATATATATATATATATATATATATATGACTATAAATCATATAATTTAAAGAACAGAATTATATATATTCTTAAATTTCCTTATTGGTTACCTGATAACCAGCTGATAAAACATTAACAAGCTTGTGTCCATGGGAGTCAAAACATTTTTTGCTGTATGAAAGATAGCAATCTCTTTATAACATATTGTCTGTCATAATGAAATTAAACATATGTATTATAGAAAATAAGTAAAACTAATATAAATGTCATGAATGATTCCATTACCCACAGTAACTAGGCTTTTTCTCTGCCTACATGGAATTGTTTTGAATATGATGTTTTTTGTCCCAAATTTCATCTCTTAATAATTGGTAGTAAATACTTTTAAGTTCATTAAATATTCTATACAGCATAAATTTTGAGGATGAATAAATATTCTGTTGTATTACTATATATCATGTGTTTTTTTAACCAAACCATTAATGATGGACATTTAAGTTATTTCAGTAGCTTTGCCTTTAAATAGTGCTACAAAGATAAATTTTTATGCACACCCATGATCAGTTCCTTAGAATAAATTCCTAGGAGTGAAATTGCTGAATCAAAAGTTAAGTAAAATTTTAAGGTGATCTTAAAATTACTTTTGGAAAGCATGTACCAATTTCTACTCTCATCAGTGATGTTTTGAAATACCCAAAGGGCACAATAAGATATGATCATATCTCCTATTTAAACTCACAAGCATCGCAGATCCCCTGCAGAAGGTCTTCCAACATATTTGGGGGAAGGGTGGTAAATATATGAAAAGAAGAGAAAGCTTTGCAGACACAAAACACATGATGTCAGATTACAGCAATGTCACTTTCAATTGGAGGAGATCAGATTAAATTCAAATGTGAGTCTCTTCTCTCCCCCTCTTCTGCAATACGCTTGAGAAAGATCAGTTTGCTCTATAATAGTCGAAGAAAAGTGTTATGGCAGCAAATAAAAATAAATTTAAGAGAAAACAGGGTTTCCTAAGAACTGTTTTGTCTACTTGAAAGATAAAACCTGGGGACTCTTGCAAAACCTGCTTGCCCATAATATCAGTATTACTAAAATAAATAAGTCGTCTTTGTGATTTATAGTTAGTGTTATAGTACATCTATGCTACCAGAAGTGCCATTACAATTTTGACTACTGAATTATCTTAGTTTGTTTTAAATCCATGGCCATAAAAGGTACTTCCAAAAACTACTGAGGTTGTTCATAACTTAACTTTGCAAAAACTAGAATTCTAATAACAGAATAAATACAGACATGACAGTTTCCTCCCCCGAAATGCTCAGTCTTCTATTTTAATTAAAAAGGGAGCCAGGTTCTTTGATATATTGTATTCGTTGAACATAAAATATGAAATATCAAGGACTATTGTGCTATGGATTATAATTTTAACATGCCATTTTAAAGTACTTTCTTATACTATTTTCTTATTTTTTAAGGTTACATGCCACCTCATTCCCCCCTTTCATTTCTTTTGTTCCCTCTGAAGAACACTAGACTCCCATAAAAGAGGCATTCTATAACTGCTTTTTAATTTACTTTGACCTTGAATCAGAGTTTAGGACATTTGTCAATACTGTGCTATCCTCATTCTTGGGGATTTGGGTTAGAGGATGGGGTGGGTTTTTTACCTTAAATACTTTCTAATAAAACAGTAAGAATAAAATTCCTAATCATGGAGTTGCTGAATGGATTGAATGAGAGAATCTATTTGAAGTAGAGTCCCTGAAATCTTGAACTAAGGGAATGTTAACTATTATATTCTGATATGAATTAAAATTGAAATTATCACAAGGCAAAAGTCATACCTTGACCCTATGTGTCAAGGGTCTGTTCTGTGGCAACCATATATTTAGATTTAGAGAGATCAGACCCCATCACTCTTGTTCTAAGAGAATGTCAAGCACTACAAGTATGGAGGAGGCTCATCTGGCATATCTTAATGTATGACTCCATTCATTAAGCGCCCTAGATGGGAGCTCTGTGTTTGTGAGGTGTATGTGTGTGTATGGGTATGTGTACCTGCACGTGTGCCACTGTATTGTGTTTTAATTCAGCTATGCTTACACTTTGGATTAGTTTGCTCGCCTTAGGAGATTCTAATTGATAGCAATGGAATGTTAATGTGATTTAAGCAGAATTTCCACCTGTGTCCATTTGAAGGTCTCTTTCTCCCTCCCTTCATGTGATTTCTGGGATGTCACACACACAGAAAACTTGAGAGACTCAAGAAGAGGTAATGAATTCTGTGAAAATTGAAAAACAAAATAATATAACAAGGAAAAGGATTTCCTTGAACTCTAGAGCATAAAAGTCACTGAATATTTAATAATAAACCAGCCTTCATTTTAATCCCAGAGTCTGTTTTTCATCATGTTATTGCACTTTTATATATTACACATTGTCAGTTTGCATAAGAGAAAATTGCATAGACAAATTTCTTATTCTATTGAGATTGCATTTGATTTTTTTAGATCTATTTGGTTTTTAATAATCATTAAAACAAATAGAAATTATTAAAGAGCTTTATTTGAAACAAAACAAACACTTAGGGAAGCATTTTCATTTCTATTGTTCCAATCTATGCTCAATTAAAAACAACCACCACAAAAAGATGTAGGAGAGACTTAGCTTCTCCAAAGAATCTATTTTCTTACAAAAAAAAAAATTTTTTTTTTTTTAGTATCATGCCTGTTAAGAAGACACAAATTGAAGATGGACTATTTTTAAAGAATGTAGGGGTCTGTTCTGTTCTCTAGGACATGATGGAGATGCTAGGAATAAATACAATGCATATGATGCCCTGAGTCATTAACTGCTAAGTCAGAATTTTAGCAGGAACAGCCTACTGAGGTCAGCTAAAAAGTACACTAATGGAAAAAAAAAAAAAAAGTACACTAATGGCCCTGGCCTTGGGTTTGATTTTCTTGTTGCAGCCCAGAGGTGCTTTTGTAAGACATTAGTAAAAATAGAAACTCCAACCTTCTTTATACGTCGTCCCCCAAAACGAGGCTGCTTTAAAAACTTTGAGTGAAAATGTCTTTAGGTTTTTACCCAAGCCACTCATTTTACAGATGAAATTGAAGTTCAAGGAGGTTCAGTGACATATGTGAGGTCACGCAACTAGCTAAGATATAGAATGATGGCCAGCTGTGTTCTATGTGATCATGAACATGTAATCACTAGTCATGAAAACAATAACGAAAGAGTTGGCGGAGTTGGAGTTGGAAAAACCTTCTCAGGTGAGGTAGCAAGGAGCCCTTTGAAGGATAAGTGTATCCTTCAAGACAGATAAAGAGGTTAGGACATCTGGCAGAGACAGAAAGTGTATGAAAATGAAGTGAAATGTGAGGGGAGAGTTAATTGGCAGGTTACTTACTGTGTAAGTAGTATAGAAGCTGTCAAGCTGGGTCTGAAACGAGTCCAAACCATGGTAAGGATGTCTTATGTTATAAGCAGTTGGAGTCACCATCGGTTTTAAACAAAGGAGTGACCACCAGGTCTAGATTTTAGAAAGCTCTGCCTGTCGTATGGAAGATGGATTGAAAGCAACACTGGAGATGGAAGACAAATTAGGATGTTATTATAATAATCCAAGTAAGAATTGGTAAGGGTCTCAGTCAGCAAGAATAATGGCTGTGAGTGTATAAAGTTGCAGCAGATATTTTTTTGAAGTGTATCATTAAATGTTTTTCAGTATATCCACAAAGTTGTCTGACGATGACTACAATCAGCTTTAGAACTCTGTCATTACCCCTGAGAGAAACCCCATAACCATTAGCAGTCACCCCCAATTGCTACCCCCCTCCCCATTCCCTAGCAATCACTAATCTACTTTCTATCTCTGTAGATTTGTCTATTTTGCACATTTTTTATAAATGGAAACATACAATATGTGGTCTTTTGTGACTGCCTTCTTCACTTAGCATTCATGTGCAAGTTTTTTTCTGCACATATGTTTTCAATTCTCTTGGATATGTACCCTAGGAGTGGAATTTTTGGCTTGTACAGTAACTTTATGTTTAACTTTTTGAGGTACTGCCAAATTCTTTTCCAACATGGCTGTACCATTTCACATTCCCACCAGCAATGTATGAGGCTTCCAATTTCTCAACATCCTCATCAACAATTCTTAGTCTCTCTTTTTGACTATAGCTCCCCTAGTGGATGTGAAGTGGTAACTCATTGTGGTTTTGGTTTGCATTTAACTGATTTCTAAGGATATTAAGTATCTTTTCATGTGTTTATTGGCCATTTGTATATCTTCCTTGAAGAAATATCTATTCAGATCATTTCACCATTTTAAATTGGGCCCCGACGACTGAAAGCGCGGAGCCCAGTGACGGGTGTGGGACGCTGGGGCTGCTGCTGCCGCCGCCAAGAAGCCTGTGTGCGAGCGCAGGTCACTGTCCACACCGCCCTTCCGGGAGCCTGTGCAGCCCGCCACTGCCGGGGTCCCGGGATCCAGGGGCGGCTTCCCTGGGAGAATGCACGGCGCGCCTCGGGCTGGTGCAACGTCACGCCGACCTCTGCCGCTGCAGGCTCGCCCCGCACTCCGTGCCCCTCCCTCCGCCCGGCCTGAGTGAACCAGAGTCCCCGAAGAGGCTGCTCCTTTAACCCTGTCCTGTCTGAGCGAAGAACAGATGCCCTCCGGCGACTTACAAACAGAGGCGGGGCCAAATCCAAAGCTGAGACCCGGGAGCTGTGAGAACAAAGAAGAGAAAGGGAAACCTCTCCCAGCAGCCTCAGAAGCAGCGGATTAAAGCTCCACAATCAACTTGATGTACCCTGCATCTGTGGAATACATGAATGGACAACAAATCATCCCAAATTGAGGAGCCCGGAGTCAGTGCTGTGCCTCTGAGGTGGGAGAGCCAACTTCAGGACACTGGTCCACAAGAGACCTCCCAGCTCCACATAATATCAAACGGCGAAAATCTTCCAGAGATCTCCATCTCAACATCAGCACCCAGTTTCACTCAACGACCAGCAAGCTACAGTGCTGGACACCCTATGCCAAACAACTAGCAACACAGGAACACAACGCCACCCATTAGCAGAGAGGTGGCCTAAAATCATAAAAAGTCCGCAGACACCCCAAAACACACCACCAGACGTGGACCTGCCCACCAGAAGGACAAGATCCAGCCTCACCCACCACAACACAGGCACTAGTCCCCTCCACCAGGAAGCCTACACAACCCACTAAAGCAACCTTAGCCACTGGGGACAGACACCAAAAACAATGGGAACTACAAACCTGCAGCCTGCAAAAAGGAGACCCCAAACACAGTAACATAATCAAAATGAGAAGACAGAAAAACACACAGCAGGAGAAGGAGCAAGATAAAAACCCACCAGACCTAACAAATGAAGAGGTAATAGGCAGTCTACCTGAAAAAGAATTCAGAATAATGATGGTAAAGATGATCCAAGATTCTATTTCCCAGATCCAAAATCTTGGAAATAGAATAGACAAAATGCAAGAAACAGTTAACAAGGACCTAGAAGAACTAAAGATGAATCAAGCATCGATTAAAAACACAATAAATGAAATAAAAAATGCTCTAGATGGGATCAATAGCAGAATAACTGAGGCAGAAGAACGGATAAGTGAGGTGGAAGATAAAATAGTGGAAATAACTGTTGCAGAGCAAAATAAAGAAAAAAGAATGAAAAGAACAGAAGACAGTCTCAGAGACCTCTGGGACAACATTAAACGCACCAACATTCGAATTATAGGGGTTCCAGAAGAAGAAGAGAAAAAGAAAGGGACTGAGAAAATATTTGAAGAGATTATAGTTGAAAACTTCCCTAATATGGGAAAGGAACTAGTTAATCAAGTCCAGGAGGCACAGAGAGTCCCATACAGAATAAATCCAAGGAGAAATACGCCAAGACACATATTAATCAAACTGTCAAAAAGTAAACACAAAGAAATCATATTAAAAGCAGCAAGGCAAAAACAACAAATAACACACAAGGGAATCCCCATCAGGATAACAGCTGATCTCTCAGCAGAAACTCTACAAGCCAGAAGGGAGTGGCAGGACATAATTAAAGTGATGAAGGAGAAAAACCTGCAACCAAGATTACTTTACCCAGCAAGGATCTCATTCAGATTTGATGGAGAAATTAAAACGTTTACAGACAAGCAAAAGCTGAGAGAGTTCAGCACCAACAAACCAGCTTTACAACAAATGCTAAAGGAACTTCTCTAGGCAAGAAACACAACAGAAGGGAAAGACCTACAATAACAAACACAAAACAATTAAGAAAATGGGAATAGGAACATACATATCGATAATTACCTTAAATGTAAATGGACTAAATGCTCCCACCAAAAGACACAGATTGGCTGAATGGATACAAAAACAAGACCCATATATATGCTGTCTACAAGAGACCCACTTCAGACCTAGAGACACATACAGACTGAAAGTAAGGGGATGGAAAAAGATATTCCATGCAAATGGAAACCAAAAGAAAGCTGGAGTAGCAATTCTCATATCAGACAAAATAGACTTTAAAATAAAGACTACTAGAAGAGACAAAGAAGGACACTACATAATGATCACGGGATCGATCCAAGAAGAAGATATAACAATTGTAAATATTTATGCACCAAACATAGGAGCACCTCAATACATAAGGCAAATACTAACAGCCATAAAAGGAGAAATCGACAGTAACACACTCATAGTAGGGGACTTTAACACCCCACTTTCACCAATGGACAGATCATCCAAAATGAAAATAAATAAGGAAACACAAGCTTTAAATGATACATTAAACAAGATGGACTTAATTGATATTTATAGGACATCCCATCCAAAAACAGCAGAATACACATTTTTCTCAAGTGCTCATGGAACATTCTCCAGGATAGATCATATCTTGGGTCACAAATCAAGCCTTGGTAAATTTAAGAAAATTGAAATTGTATCAAGTATCTTTTCCAACCACAATGCTTTGAGACTAGATATCAATTACAGGAAAAGAGCTGTAAAAAATACAAACACATGGAGGCTAAACAATACACTACTTAATAACAAAGTGATCACTGAAGAAATCAAAGGGGAAATTAAAAAATACCTAGAAACAAATGACAATGGAGACACGACGACCCAAAACCTATGGGATGCAGCAAAAGCATTTCTAAGAGGGGAGATTATAGCAATACAATCCTACCTTAAGAAACAGGAAACATCTCGAATAAACAACCTAACCTTGAACCTAAAGCAATTAGAGAAAGAAGAACAAAAACATCCCAAAGT
Source organism: Mesoplodon bidens (assembly GCF_964165515.1). NCBI lineage: Eukaryota > Metazoa > Chordata > Mammalia > Artiodactyla > Ziphiidae > Mesoplodon > Mesoplodon bidens. The sequence goes on along the minus strand of NC_138164.1, from coordinate 73,676,283 downwards.
TAGCAGAAGGAAAGAAATCATAAAAATCAGATCAGAAATTAATGAAAAAGAAATGAAGGAAACGATAGCAAAGATCAATAAAACTAAAAGCTGGTTCTTTGAGAAGATAAACAAAATTGATAAACCATTAGCCAGACTCATCAAGAAAAAAAGGGAGAAGACTCAAATCAATAGAATTAGAAATGAAAAAGGAGAAGTAACAACTGACACTGCAGAAATACAAAAGATCATGAGAGATTACTACAAGCAACTCTATGCCAATAAAATGGACAACCTGGAAGAAATGGACAAATTCTTAGAAATGCACAACCTGCCAAGACTGAATCAGGAAGAAACAGAAAATATGAACAGACCAATCACAAGCACTGAAATTGAAACTGTGATAAAAAATCTTCCAACAAACAAAAGCCCAGGACCAGATGGCTTCACAGGTGAATTCTATCAAGCATTTAGAGAAGAGCTAACACCTATCCTTCTCAAACTCTTCCAAAATATAGCAGAGGGAGGAACACTCCCAAACTCATTCTACGAGGCCACCATCACCTTGATACCAAAACCAGACAAGGATGTCACAAAGAAAGAAAACTACAGGCCAATATCACTGATGAACATAGATGCAAAAATCCTCAACAAAATACTAGCAAACAGAATCCAACAGCACATTAAAAGGATCATACACCATGATCAAGTGGGGTTTATTCCAGGAATGCAAGGATTCTTCAATATATGCAAATCAATCAACGTGATACACCATATTAACAAATTGAAGGAGGAAAACCATATGATCATCTCAATAGATGCAGAGAAAGCTTTCGACAAAATTCAACACCCATTTATGATAAAAACCCTGCAGAAAGTAGGCATAGAGGGAACTTTCCTCAACATAATAAAGGCCATATATGACAAACCCACAGCCAGCATCGTCCTCAATGGTGAAAAACTGAAACCATTTCCACTAAGATCAGGAACAAGACAAGGTTGCCCACTCTCACCACTCTTATTCAACATAGTTTTGGAAGTTTTAGCCACAGCAATCAGAGAAGAAAAGGAAATAAAAGGAATCCAAATTGGAAAAGAAGAAGTAAAGCTGTCACTGTTTGCAGATGACATGATACTATACCTAGAGAATCCTAAAGATGCTACCAGAAAACTACTAGAGCGAATCAATGAATTTGGTAAAGTAGCAGGATACAAAATTAATGCACAGAAATCTCTGGCATTCCTATATACTAATGATGAAAAATCTGAAAGTGAAATTAAGAAAACACTCCCATTTACCATTGCAACAAAAAGAATAAAATATCTAGGAATAAACCTACCTAAGGAGACAAAAGACCTGTATGCAGAAAATTATAAGACACTGATGAAAGAAATTAAAGATGATACAAATAGATGGAGAGATGTACCATGTTCTTGGATTGGAAGAATCAACATTGTGAAATTGACTCTACTACCCAAAGCAATCTACAGATCCAATGCAATCCCTATCAAACTACCACTGGCATTTTTCACAGAATTAGAACAAAAATCTTTAAAATTTGTATGGAAACACAAAAGACCCCGAATAGCCAAAGCAATCTTGAGAACGAAAAACGGAGCTGGAGGAATCAGGCTCCCTGACTTCAGACTATACTACAAAGCTACAGTAATCAGGACAGTATGGTACTGGCACAAAAACAGAAAGATAGATCAATGGAACAGGATAGAAAGCCCAGAGATAAACCCACGGACATATGGCCACCTTATCTTTGATAAAGGAGGCAGGAATGTACAGTGGAGAAAAGACAGTCTCTTCAATAAGTGGTGCTGGGAAAACTGGACAGGGACATGTAAAAGTATGAGATTAGATCACTCCCTAACACCATACACAAAAATAAGCTCAAAATGGATTAAAGACCTAAATGTAAGGCCAGACACTATCAAACTCTTAGAGGAAAACATAGGCAGAACACTCTATGACATAAATCACAGCAAGATCCTTTTTGACCCACCTCCTAGAGAAATGGAAATAAAGACAAAAATAAACACATGGGATCTAATGAAACTTCAAAGCTTTTGCACAGCAAAGGAAACCATAAACAAGACCAAAAGACAACCCTCAGAATGGGAGAAAATATTTGTAAATGAAGCAACTGACAAAGGATTAATCTCCAAAATTTATAAGCAGCTCATGCAGCTCAATAACAAAAAAACAAACAACCCAATCCAAAAATGGGCAGAAGACCTAAATAGACATTTCTCCACAGAAGATATACAGACTGCCAACAAACACATGAAAGGATGCTCAACATCTTTGCTCATTAGAGAAATGCAAATCAAAACTACAATGAGATATCATCTCACACCAGTCAGAATGGCCATCATCAAAAAATCTAGAAACAATAAATGCTGGAGAGGGTGTGGAAAAAAAGGAACACTCTTGCACTGCTGGTGGGAATGTGAATTGGCACAGCCACTATGGAGAACGGTATGGAGGTTCCTTAAAAAACTACAAATAGAGCTACCATATGACCCAGCAATCCCACTACTGGGCATATACCCTGAGAAAAACATAATTCAAAAAGAGACATGTACCAAAATGTTCATAGCAGCCCTATTTACAATAGCCCGGAGATGGAAACAACCTAAGTGTCCATCATCAGATGAATGGGTAAAGAAGATGTGGCACATATATACAATGGAATATTACTCAGCCATAAAAAGAAATGAAATTGAGCTATTTGTAATGAGGTGGATGGACCTAGAGTCTGTCATACAGAGTGAAGTAAGTCATAAAGAGAAAGACAAATACTGTATGCTGACACATATATATGGAATTTAAGAAAAAAAAATGTCATGAAGAACATAGGGTAAGACAGGAATAAAGACACAGACCTACTAGAGAATGGACTTGAGGATATGGGGAGGGGGAAGGGTAAGCTGTGACAAAGTGAAAGAGGGGCATGGACATATATACACTACCAACCGTAAGGTAGATAGCTAGTGGGAAGCAGCCGCATAGCACAGGGAGATCAGCTCGGTGCTTTGTGACCGCCTGGAGGGGTGGGACAGGGAGGGTGGGAGGGAGACGCAAAAGGGAGGGGATATGGGAACATATGTATATGTATAACTGATTAAATTTGTTATAAAGCAAAAAATTTAAAAAAAAATGAAAAAAAAATAAATTGGGCCCCTTTTCTCTTTATTATTTAATTGTAAAAGAGTTCTTTATATAATTCTATATAAAAATCCCTTATTGGATATATGATTTGTAAACATTTTCTCTTATTCTATGGGTTCTCCATTTATTTTCTTGATGGCATCCTCTGAAGCATAAAAGTTTTTTTATTTTGATGACATCTGATTTGTTTATTGTTTCTTTTCTCTCTTGTGTGGTTGATCTCATATCTAAGAAGATCTTGCCTAACTCAGGGTCCTGAAGAGTTATTCCTATTCTTTTTTTCCTAAGAGTATTTATACTTTTAGTTCTTATGTCTAGATCTATCATATATTTTTAGTTAATTTTTGAGTATGATATGAGGAAGGCATCCAGCTTCATTCTTTTGCATGTGGATGTCCAGTTGTCCAAGCATCTATTGTTGAAAAGACTATGCCAGCACTTGATTTTGCCTGAGAGACTAAGCCTCCACGGAGGGTGACCCCTAGAGCTGGGACTCATTGCATAACCAGCCTCCATGCCCTCAGAGGCCACCCGCCTCTGGTGGCTTAAGGGGATGCTGTTGCAAGGAAATGTTGGAAGAAAGAAGAAAGGGGTTAATACAGGGGTCGTGACCCCTGGGCCATGGACCGGTACCGGTCTGTGGCCTGTTAGGAACTGGGCTGCACAGCAGGAGGTGAGTGGTGGGCGAGTGAGCAAAACTTCATCTGTATTTACAGCCGCTCCCTATTGCTCATGTTACCACCTGAGCTCTGCCTCCTGTCAGCATTATGGTAAGTTGTATAATTACTTCATTACATATTACAAGGTAATAATAACAGAAATAAAGTGCACAATAAATGTAGTGTGCTTGAATCGTCCCAAAACCATCCCTCTGCCAGTCTGTGGAAAAATTGTCTTACATGAAACTGGTCCCTGGTGCCAGAAAGGTTGGAGACCACTGGGTTAATGGAACAGAAAAGGAAGCACTTCAGAAGTAACCCTCTCCATATTTCCCCCCTCCCTCTGGGTTAGGGGGTTGCAGAGAGCACTAGCCCAGGAGATAGATGAATATGGGAGAAAATGGACACCAAGGTGACCATATAACACTTGGACACATCAGTGGAGCTAGTGGAGCAAATTCAAGCTCCAATGATCTCCTATCCCTTCTGAGATGGAGAAGTTTTCTCTAAGTAGGAGAGGATAGTCTTGAACCAATGGGGTAAAAGAGACCTCCTGGACTGGGTCCTTGTTATTACTGTTTCTTTTTCTTGTTCCTCTTGCCGGCCCTTATTTGTCCCAATTTTTAATTGTTTGAATTCTGACTTCGGAGTTGTAAGAGTGCTTGAAATACTCTGAACACAAGTCCTTTATCAATTTTATGAATTGCAAATATTTTCTCCTAATATGTGGCTTGCTTTTTCATATTATTTTTAGTGTTTTTGGAAGAGTAAAAGTTTCCAATTTACTTGAAGATCAATTTATATTTTTTTCTTCTATGTTTTATAACCAAAGAAATGTTTGCATAGCCCAATTTCATAAAAATTTGTTTTTCTATGTTTACTATGAGTTTTAGCTTATATTTTTAGGCCATGATCTATTTCAAGATAATTTTTGCCAAGGGTGTGAGGCAAGAGTGGAGAGGAAGAAAAGCAAGTTTGTGACAAAAAGTCTTTGCTACAATAGACAATCAAAAGAAAACATTCTATAAGATGTAGTCCTGTACATAGATGATAGAAACCCTGCTGTTTTTGCCTGAGGAGCTGAAAGGGGTTTCATCAGGCCAGGTCAGCTGGTGTCTCTTGTGGGAAAGTAATGCAGTGGAGTTCCTCTACCAGTGCCCCTAATATACACAGATGTTCATAGCAGCCTTATATGCAATAGCAAAAATCTGGAATCAACCCGGATGTCCTTTAGGTAAGTGTTTAACCAATCTGTGGTTTAGCCATACCATGGAATACTATTCAGCAATAAAAAGGAAACAACTGAAACATAGAACAACTTGGATGAATTTTCAGGGAACATGCTGAGTGAAAAAGTCAATCACAAAGGTTACATAGGGTATGATTACAATTATATAACTTTTATATCTTTTATTTTATTTATTTTATTTTTGGCTGTGGGATCTTTGTGTCCTGACCAGGGATTGAACCCGGGCCCTTGGCAGTTAAAGTGCAGAGTCCTAACCAGTGGACTGCCAGGGAATTCCCCAATTACATAACTTTTAGAAAGTTATTTTAGAAATGAAGGACAAATTAGTGGTTGCCAAGGGTTAGGGTCAGACATGGGAAAGGTGGAGGTGGGAGAGGCAGGAGTGATTATAAAAGGGCAAAGGAGTGATGGATACACGAACCTACACCAGTGATATAACTGTACAGAATTTCACACACACACAAACAGGGGAAATCTGAATAAGATTGGTGGATATATCAATGTCAATATGCTGGTTGTGATATTAACTATAACTTTGCAAGCTGCTACTGTTATCAGAAACTGAGCAAATTTTACAAGAGATCACTATATAATTATCTCAGTACAAATTTCAATTAAAAATGAGAAAATTGAGCTAGGGATTTTAACAACCATTATCTCACCAAAGATATACATATGACATATAAGTACATGAAAAGATAGTAACATCACTAGTTATTAAGAACATGCTAATTAAAACCACATGAATGTGTTGGAGAGGATATGGAGCAACAGGAATTCTCATGTATTGCTGTTTGAGATGCAAAATGGTACAGCCACTTTGGAAGACAGTTTGCTAGGTTTTTCATAAAGTTAAACATACAGCTGTTACATGAACCAGTATCTCATATCAGAGTATTTACCCCAACTGAATAAAACATATCTAGGCAAAAAAATGTATGCTGATGTTCATAGCAGCTTTATGCATGATAGCCCCATTGGGAATTGGGAACCCAATTATCCACCTACTGATGAATTGATAGACAAAGCATAGCTTATCTATAGGATGAAATACTACTCAGCAATATACAAAATGAATGAACTGTTGATAAATGCATCAACATGAATAGATTAGAAAATCATTATGTTAAATGAAGAGAGCCAGATGCAAAAGACCTCATACTGTAATTATTCTATTTATACAGCATTTTAGAAAATGCAAAACCATATTGACATGAATCAGATCAGTGGTTACTAGAGGCTGAGATTGACTACAAAGAGACATGGGGACTTCTGGGGCTGTTGCAGATGTTCTATATGTTGATTGCAGTAGCAGTTACATAACTATATGTATATTTGTCAAGACGTATGAAACTGTACACTTAAAATGGATGAAATGTGTTTTATGTAAGTTATCCCTCAAGAAACCTGATTTTATAACATCTTTCAGAAAACCATGAGTAGATTCTCCTACAATTAAATTGGAGATTTCTGAATGTTGTCTTATTGGCTTAGTTTGCTTTAAATCTCAGAATTGGAAGGGATCTTAGACATAGATATTTGGGTCACTCTCTTGTTTTACACAAAATGAAATTGAAATCTAGAGAAAAAAGTCTTTCTTAAGGTCTCACAGCTAGTTAATAAGAAGCTTGGACTAGAAACCACTCTCCTGAATTTCTAATGTGTATTCTGGGGTTTTTCATTATATAGTGGTCTCCTCTGAGGATACAAACTACACCTTATCAATCTTTTCTCTTGAACTCTCTTTCCACCTGCAGTCACCCAGCCTGGGCCTTTTGTATATGGCACAGAGTGTTGTATTTACTTTTGAATTAATATCAAAGCCTGAGACAAGGCTGAGAGGAAGGACACTAAAAGGGGGAAAGGTTAGTTCATCATCATTCATTATACATCCAATATCACAATTTCACTGCATACAAATGCCAAGGAAGGTGTCTTATCAGTTCTATTTTTTAAATTTTGATTTAATCCAATCAATTTAATTTCAGATATTATATGGGTCAATTCTAGAATTGTCATTTGATTGCCTTTTATAAGATCAAATTTTAGCTAATTTTAAAAATCTTTTTGTCATTCCTTTTCTCTTCCTTAGTTGTGTTAATCAGAGTGAAGTTCCCATTACCTCACTCCAGCAGCTGAATAACTTGTGGGTCTGGTTCTGCTCTCTGATTTAATTATTCTATTGTTTTTAGTCATGCAGACTGTACTTTGTTGGTCTTATTAATTTTTAAAGAATTCTGATTGCCTATTAAAAAATACAGGGACTCCAGATGGTGTTATCTTTCACCTTTTTCTTTCTAGGCAGTTGGGGGGGGTTCTTAATCCAATCACGAGCAGTTCTAAGGAAAGGCTAGGTTGCAGCGCTATTAGGGGTTAATAATTTATCCCGGTTCTCCCTATTCCCCTAGGATCTTCAACTGGGCACCAGACATATTTTTTACTCCTCCTTCTTGTGAGTACAGAAATCTCATTTCTGTTTTTGAGACTACCGAAATCCCCTGCTCAGCTTTTCAGACACTTTCCACGTGGGTCTTAGCCCCTGCCCCACGTAGCCTGGTATTCAGCACAAGTCTCAGGGAGAAAGTTGGAAGTGAGTTTGAAGCCCTTCAAGTCTCCTCCAAATACTTTGCCAGTTTTTCTGCGCCCTCCACAGTTTCAAAGGCTGAATTGTGAGCCTCCTGTCTGTGCCCAGAATCAACAAATGTCCCCCAGGGTAAAGGAAGTAAAAGAGGGTGAGTCCATGTGAATGAGGCTTTTTCATTCCAGAATTTCCATCCCTTTAGTTCTAGTTGCATCAGAAGCTTTCTAACAGACATTTGCTATATTTTACTGTGTGTTTTATTTTTTTTAGTTTCTCTTGTCCAGAGCCCTGCCCCACCATTAGCTAGTTCACTGCACCTCAAAATGCAAGTCTAACGCATTGAAGTAAAATTCAACAGGTAAAATGTCTATAATTAAAGCACTTTAAAGAAATTTGCAGAAAACTGACTCTGGGATTAAGGATTTAGAAGATTAATACAGTGACTTTTCTTTTTTTTTTTACAAATCAACATTTTGTTTACATCTGTATTAGCAATAATATTTACCATTTTTGCTGACATTTATTGCACACCTGGAAGCATTCCAAGAACTTTATATACATAATCTCTTTAATCCTCTATCAATACCATGTTGTGGGATAACTATTCCCATTTTACAAATACTGTTATTGAGACATGGAAAGGTCACACAGCTATTGAGAGAAAAAGCAGAGATTTGAGACTGAATCTTCTCCCAACCACTAAGTCAAACTACCTCACATGTGAACCATTTTGACAATGAACTGCGTGTTGTGTGATTCACAATTACTTTCCTAATGACATCGTAAACTTCCTAAGACTCATTAATTTGTGGTTTGTCTTAGATGCAAAGGGTTTCCTGCTGTTCCTGCAAGGGTAGCAGAAATCTGCTTTGTATTGGTGCAGGATCCTAAACCCTAGAGAATCCCCTGCCCCTTTCCCAAGGTTAGATGTTTTTTTCTTCTGCCACATTCCAGAAGCAGCAAGTCTTGCCAGGCCTTGTGCACCTGAGGGTTTTCCATCCCTCCACCACGGGCAGATGATTTTGATTATATCCCTCTCTACGGAGTAGTATATCTCTGCCTGAGCCCAGGTGGGCTGTGTGTATATGTATGTGCATATTTATGAAAATATTTTTTCTACTCCTCTCTCAATGACTTAAAGCTTTTGCCTTCTATGGGGGACGTGTCCTGGAAGACGAAAGATTTTGTGCTTATCTTTCAGGGGCAGCGATCGTGACTTGCATGCCTGCACCACCTAGCAGGACTGTTTCCACTCTCTTGCCCTACTTCCTTCTTTCTTTTGAGCATCTAGTCAAGGCCCATGAGAAAGAGCTTTTAAGTGTGTACTTGTGAATTCTTCTTGAGTCTTTTGGGCTCCGAGGTATTTTAAACTTTCATGCTAGCCCACGTTTGGCCTTGAAAAATTCATTTAAAATTTAGCTGAAGTTTCTTACCCGTTTTATGGCAGCCACTTCTTCCTCCCGTATTCTATAAACAGGACATAGTTCCTGTGTCCTGTCTCTCCTTGAAGGAGCTTCTCACTCTTCGAAATTCAATCCAGGTCTTACGGTCTCGGAACCTCAGCTATCTGATGGGCTTGAGAAAAGTTATAATTTTGTATATTGCTTGTTTTTTTCTGGTTGTTTGGGTGGGGGGAACATTCTTTTTCAGCTTTCTCCACCCAGAGTGAAAGAGGAATTTTTGTCCATTGTACTCATCTTGATATCCTGATGTCTGGTAACCAGAGATGACTACTATGTCATTTTTTATCTTAATCTTCAGTGTTTTTTTAAAATTCTCTCCCTCTTTCTATCTCTTTTTCTCAGGTGATATTAAAAATTAGGAAAACATTGCCTGTCATATAGAGGGCATTCATACTTTTAATTTCTGGAGAAGTTTTTTAAATGGGTCAGGTTCATGTTGCTTCTTAGTGCCCTACTCAAGAGATCCTTATATGAACTGAACTGAATTGTCTCAATATATTTATTTTCATCAAATTTAAAATGAATTTGTGCCAGAGTTAAAGGTGTTTGATTTCAATTGGTCCCCCCAATTTATTGATTTTATAATTCCTTGATATAAACAGCAATATTTTGTTTAGCCAGCCTGATTAAAAAGGTTGACTTGCCATTTTAGGGGAAGCTTATAGTAATATAAAGTGCTGATTTGGGTCAATGTACTTCTGTAATAGCTTTACAAATTTTTTGATTTTTAATATAAAAAGTGTCACTCTATTTGGTTTTGTTCATATATTAGTTGAATGAAAAGGAATAAACTTAAAGCTTAAATATAATGACATCTCATCGGGTCTGGAAATCCCTAATATTCTGTTTCAATCCTAGTTTGCATCCTAGCCTTAAAATTTACTGTTTTAAGATGAGGTTCCTTAAGGTTATATGTTGTTAAGTTATTGATTGCTTTATTTCTAGGTCACAATATCAGACAATGCCTTTATATATTAAAGAAATAACAGAATTTTAAAAACAGTTACAAAACACTCAGAGTATAGATGATATATTATCCAAAGTAAATATGACTCAGTTAGCAACACCTAGATATTTTATGCACACCCACGCATGGCTTAAAATGTGTATACAATAAGTAACGGTATATCTGTCTAGATCTGGCATCATACCATATTTTTCAACTTTAGTCTTGGGTCACATTCTTTAACCTCCAATCTAAATACTGAGATTTCAGTTGGCCCTTTTGTTGAGTGTTTTGGGACCTGTTTTAGCCCAAGTCTTCTTTCTTTTGATAAACAGTGGGAAGATACTGCCATTTGAAGTTAGACTAAAATTTTAACTCTGCTTCCTCAAAAGTAAAGTTGGGAAGGGGGTGGAAATAACCTCTCTGAGGATTAGATGAGATAACATGTGAAAAGCATGGAGGTTAATATGTGGCCATTTTAAGACTTGATGTTATTTTCCTTTCCATTTACCTGTCTTTAGTATAGGGATCACAGTGGTGAGAACAAGTATAGCTCTAGAGTTGGACAGAGGCTCGAATTCCAGCCCTGTTACTTAGTAGTGCTTTGTGATATTAGGAAGCTACCTAACTTCCCTGAGCCTCTATTTCCCCATTTATTAAGGGGGCGTAAGGAGGAATACTGTCTATCTCAGAGTACTGTGAAGATTAAATGACAAAGTCTTGGCACAGTATATAGAAAGCATTCAATGAATGTTAAAGAATGCCCTGCTTTTAGATATTTATTCCAAATTTTCTCCTTCCCTTTTCTTAATTTTTAGATACAATTCATCCCCTGTCAATTTGGACCTTTCTCTTCTAGCATCTTCTGTGATGTCAGCCCAACCATAACTTTGTGTAGAAATATTAATAATAATAATTGGTTCAACTTTTTGAATACTTATTAGATACCCAAAAATATTTTAAGCACTTTATATACATTATTTTATTTCAAATTTAGCCCTCCTAAAGGAAAACTTAACTTATAATAAAAGAAATCAGTATGGTGTTTGCCTCTGGGGTGAGGAAGGCAGGAATTAACTGAAAAGGAACCCAAAGGAACTTTCTTCTTTTTTTTTAAAGGAACTTTCTGAGGTAATAAAAATGTGCTGTATCTTGATGGAAGATTATATGCATTTGAAAAACTCATCAACTGTACACATTAAATATGGCTATTTCATAGAAGACAAATTACACTGCAATGAAAAATTGAGAGGAAAAAGTAATCTTCTTAAAAACATCCTAAGGAATAGAAAATTTTATATCTACTTTTTCAGATGAAAAAACCGAGGACCTGAATGTTCAGGTAATTTCTTTAAGTTCACATTTACCGGTGGCTGTACTGAAGTCAAATCCAGGTATGTTTAAGTGCACAGCCCAGAAACTTAACCAACAGCCTCCACTTCCTCCAGGGAGACTGGCACAACCTGCCATGTTTTGCAATTCAAACTGTATTATTTTATTCTTAGTAACCGTATGACACAGACTAAGACAGAGCAAGATTCTTAAAAATATCCTGACTTCTTATAGGGATATGTGTTACACAAAACTCTAGAAAGAAAACATACCTGTTCCAAATGTTTATGTAGGGTGGTGAGACCCAGGATACATCCAGTGGAATCAGTTTCTCTCCCTCATCAGCATGCATTTCCAAGCATTTTGAGAGTACTAATTTGGTTGCGATAACCTCAGGCAGCATATTCTGCCCAGGTCTGCTGTGCAGTGAGCCAGCAAGGAGTCAGGAGTATCTCAGAGACCGAGCTTTAGCAATCAAGTAAACGTGTTATCTCACCGTCTGTTAGAAAGCATATGTTTAAATTTCCAAGTCAGAAATGTCAGCAAAGGTCCCTGGCTGCTTCGGTGATTACAAAACAAAGCAGTCTCCATGACTGTGCAGGGCTTAAGTCACTTCAGGGTTATTTTCTTCCTTAAATGAGGCAGCAACTTCTAAATTTACAATCACCTTGCTTGATACTTCTCCTACCGACTTTCCATTAAAATGCCTATAAAAAGATACAGAAAACTGAATCTGAAATGTAAATTTTCAAAAGGACAATTGATCAAATCAAAGGGACATGTGATTCAGTTATACATACATATATATTATTTTTCACATTCTTTTCCTTTATTAAAAGATATTAAATATCGTTCCCTGTGTTATACAGTAGGACCATGTTGTTTATCTACTTTACATATAGTAGTTTGTATCTGCTAATCCAAAACTCCTAATTTATCCCCACCTCCCCATTCAGGCCTTTTTAGCTACTCATTTTCTCCCACTACCAAATATTCTATCCTGTCCTCACTTAAATTAGAAAAACTTGTTTATCTATTGTCTATACCTGTTTCTGAGGCTGCATTGACCCAGGTCAACTAGTTTGCAAACTATCCAATAAGACTGAGAAAATAAATGTGTTCAGATTCTCTAGAGGCATAAAGTATGTGATATTCAAGATTAACTAGATAAAAATACTAGATTGAAATATTCTTAGCCGCAAGTGTATATATTATAGTATAAAATTTTTCAAAAACATTTTAGAACATCATTTAATATAACTTCTTAATTTTCTTCAACTTTATGTGATCTTTCTAAAGCTACAATTCACAAAACATGTGCACAAGTCACTTGTTCTACTAAAGATGATTTATGAAAACATGATTCTGTAGTTAAGTAAGATTAGAAGTCAGTGCACCCTATAGTTTTCCTATGAAAACTAACATAGTACATCAGTAAATAATAGCTCTGGTAAGTACTGCAGTAAAAGGATCTGTTTAATGCTTAACCACAGTTTCTCTAACTTGCTTGAATACAAACTTTTCTTTTTCAGGCAACACCTGTCAAAATTCCATAGACATCTGTTCTAAACGTTTAAAATGCATAGTATTTTGAACATATTGGATTATCACCAAATGGACTTATCATTTCAGTGGGTTCTCCTTGAGGCTCTATATTTCAGACCTTTTTTCTCTTCATGGCAAAACAATTATAATTCCATTATTTATTTTTGTTCTCTATCTCCTCAATATTTGCAACATAGGTCAGAAACCACATCTCTCTGTTTTCATCATCATGTCTTAGTTCCTAGAACAGTGGTAAATATATAGTAGGTGTTTCATAAATGTATACTTAATTATTTTCTTGCTGGACCCAAATATCTGAAAGCAAAAAAGTATTTGGAGTCCTCTTCATAAGAAAGTTATCTGATACAAAGATGCTGCTGGAGTGCCAGTATTGGCACTTTTCCACACATTTGTCAGGAATCATATACATGGAAATGGTAATTCCTCCTTACTTTTGCACTGAAATCATCTTTCCTCATATGATCCCATAATTAGGGAGGAGGGAAAATGTTAAAAAGTGATAGAGGTCAAGGTTGCCACTTATATTAAAATCTTTTTAATAGCACTATCACTATTACTGATGCTACTAGCTGACATTTATTGAGCATGTTGTATGTGACAGTCTTTAAGTCACATGGCAACCCTTTGAGTTAAGTACTATTATTCTCAGCATGTAACTGCTGAGGGAATTGAAGTTAAACAAGTTTAAATAAAGTCTAAGATTTGACCAACTTCTGTGACTCCATAGTCCTTCTGTTACTGTTGACTTAGGGGAAATCGATTATGTGTGGAATTGTAGAATTTTAACTTTAATTTGTCTAACAGTCATTTAACAGGTGAGGCAAATGCAATCCAGAGGAGCTCAGTAACTTGCTGAAGATCACCAACATATTTAGTGTGAAACTTGGCCCTAGAAGCCAAAGTTTCTGAATTCTTAGTCCAGTTCTTTTTCTGCACAGCACTTTTATCTCACTCGGGTTAATTAAGAGCAATTAAATTAAACAGCTACTTTTTAGGGAAAACATCCTTACCTTCCGTAAGGAGCTTAAAGATGCTTCTCGAGAGATGAGATTTACAGAACAGAAATAATTACAAAATAGATTCGATTGAAGCACTGCAAAGTTAGTATTTAATTGCAAAATCTATTTATTTAAATATTTTTACTATACTTTTCTTTGGTTATTGAACTTTTTCCCTCTTTAAAATTATATTTAGTAATGGAAATATATGAGGATATATTTATCTGACAATTGCAAGGAGGTGGGAATTTGAAATGAAAAAAAATTCTAGAACAGCAAGATTGAAGAGGGCATTTAAACAGAACAAAGACCCTGTTTTGTTGCATATATATATATATATGCACGTATATGCATGTATATATGCATGTAAGTATGTAAATATATATAATTATAGCAAGATAATAAGTAGAAAATGTATCTCATTTTAATTTTTAAAATTTGTGATGGTGAACATGTTTTCCTTATATTTATTGGCCAATTGCATTTCTTTACGTGAAATGCCTTCTTGTATATTTTGTCTAGTTTCTATTGAGTTAATCATCTTTGTCTTCTTGACTCATGAAAGTTCTTTATATTTGAAAAACCTTAGGTCCTTTTCTGTCATAAGTATTAGAAATATTTCTCAAATATTTTATATACTTTCATGTCATTTTCCCCAGTACATTAAACACTTTTTATGACATCTATTTAAATGATAAAAAAAGATCTTCCCCTCACTGGAACTATAAGAATTTTCCAAAAAGAAAAAAAAGACTGTTGCAGAGTGGACTGAATCAAGTCATCCTGCAGTCACTGAAATGAAGACTTGCAGCCATATGAAGATGGCAACAGAGTGAGCCTGATCGTTCGCTCTCACTGTGACAGCTCTGCATGACGCCAGATGGGCTCCCAGTGGAGTGACTTGGCAGGTCTTCCTCATGTGCTGTTATAATCACAGGAGAGGAAATCAGGCCTCACACCTGTGCTGAACCATTCAGAGGAGTTCTCTAGAGCCTGCAGAAATGTCTCATAGGCACAAAGGGCAGAAAAATCTCCAGAGTGGGTTCAGTCTATGAATAAGCTAGGATAAAATATTATATCATTTGAGTTTCTTCTCCTGTGGGCAATTAGGGTTATGGTTTTTTGTTTGTTTGTTTGTTTTTTTGTGGTACGCGGGCCTCTCACCGTTGTGGCCTCTCCTGCTGCGGAGCACAGGCTCCGGACGTGCAGGCCCAGCAGCCATGGCTCACGGGCCCAGCCGCTCCGCAGCATGTGAAATCTTCCCGGACTGGGGCACGAACCCGTGTCCCCTGCATCGGCAGGTGAACTCCCAACCACTGCGCCACCAGGGAAGCCCCTAGGGTTATGTTTAAAAAAAAAAAAAAGAGTGTCTTTCCATTGTCCCAATGTTCCTAATTTGCCGTAGTTAAATATGTTACCAGTTAGAAGCAGCTCTCTTTTTAAGGCAAACACATATTGCAATTTGATTCTTAAATTATTATTAAACAAAGCAATGACTTCATTTATGATACACAAACAGGCTAATGTCTCTAGACATCTGGGATGTCTTTTCCAAATGTGTATGATTACTGTTCTCATTTTACTCAGCACTGCAACTCATGCTTAATTTGCTATTTTCACTTTACTTCTGAAGCTTCTGCCAACTGCTTGCACTTGGGTCTTTCACAGCATCTGTGACTGTCCGCCCTTGGTGATCGCATGAATGCCGGTCTGAACCAGACAGAAATGAATGCCCATCCTGGCATTTCCTCTTCACAGCTGGCTGATCTGAGGTAGGCTACTTTATTTCTCTGTTTCAGTTTCCTTGTTCGCAATATCAATATCACAAGTTTGTTGTTATAACTGTGATTATTACTATCCATGTTATCATCAACTCATTATAGGGTATTGATAATGTTGGACAGATCAGTGAATAAACAACCATTCTTTAATAGCTCCCTCCCCTGATAAAGCAAATTATTGTCCCCACAAGCAATCCCAACTTCTTTTCCTTGATTCTACAGGCTTTTTATTAAGCTCCTAAAACGTAAATGCTTCATGCTTCTTTGCAGTGCCATAGTCCCTAACATAGTGCCTTATGTAATTTGATCTTTCAATAATTTGTCAGGAGGAAGGACCACTTAGGTTGGATAAATGGTTTCCCTTAGTCTATTGCAAGGCAGTGGCTTTTAATGCAGGGACATTTGGCAATGTCTAGAGAAATTTTTGGCTGCCACAAATGGGGAGTGCTACCAGCAGCTGGTTGGTATAGGTCCAGGATGCTGCTAAACATCCTAAAATATGTAAGACATGCAAACGACAAAGAACTATCTGGCCCCCAAGTGTTGATAGTGCCAAGGTTGAAAAACCCTGATATAACAGAAAATATGGCTTTGGAGTCAGAGTTAAGTTCCAGTCCCAACTCAGTTGTTCTCTTGCTTTGTGGACTTGGACAATTTGCTTGACTTCTTTGCACTCCCAAAGTTCTGTCTAATGTAAAGTGTTGTAAGAATCTAGATCCAGAAAGTTAGATGGGAGAGAAATTCTTATTTTAGTAAGACCCAGAGATCTTTGTGTTTTTAAAAAATTTTTATTAGAGTATATTTGATTTACAATGTTGTGTTAGTTTCAGGTGTACACAAAGTGAATCAGTTGTACATATACATATATCCACTCGTTTTTAGATGCTTTTCCCATATAAGTCATTACAGTGTATGAGTAGAGTTCCCTGTGCTCTACAGTAGGTCCTTATTAGTTATCTATTTTATATCTAGTAGTGTGTATGTGTCAATCCCAATCTCCCAATTTATCCCTCCCTCTTTATCCCCTGTTAACCATAAGTGTGTTTTCTACATCTGTAACTCTATTTCTATTTTGTAGGTAAGTTCATTTGTACCCTTTTTTTAGATTCCACATATAAATGATATCATATGATATCTGTCTTTCTCTGTCAGACCCAGAGATCTTTGGATCTTAATAAGACTCAGGGATCTGGCTATTCTTTGGAGACAGAAAGTAGGGCGGTCCTGATCAAAGTGTGTTTACAGAAAGAGAAGGAAAATGAATATTCTGCTTTCTCCCTTTTGTAACCCCTCTGAATAACCTTTGCAATTTTGCCTTCCAAAGGCAGACCACTTCAACAGAAGCTGAAGCATGCCAAAGCACTAACAGAGAGGATGTCGATTCTGTTCATTTGCTGAGCTCAGTGAGTAACCACACAATTCAATGTTTGCCTAATTGACTGCATAGAATCACAAAGGCTTACTTTTACAAAGATTATCATAGTTAGGCTAGAGCCTCCAAGGAGACCTTGAGCATCCAGAGAATCAGGGCACAGCCTTGGGGGGAGGGGCGAGTAGCACATGTGCACCCACTGTAATTCACTGGCCAGTTTTCAAGCTCAGGCCCAATGCTGGCTGGCAGTGAGCCAGGCCAGGCTCTTGGAGATACATCAACCATGTGTCCGGTCTGTGTGTCCAGTTTGTGTCCAGCTGTGTCCAGACTTGCTGACAAAAACGACATGACTTCAGGGATGCATTGACACCCGTGGCACCTGGGCAAGCCGTGGGGCAGTTCTGTGGGTGGAACACGTTTTCTACACAGAAGGGCCCTGATGAGGAGTCTTCAGTGGAATGAGACCAACCCAGGCATATGAGATGTTGGAGGGACCACCGGACCACTTACCATTCGTTTGAGGTTTCAAAGAGGAAGGAGGGTTTCCATTTTTAAGGTAAGATAAAAAAGCTCTTTTAAAATAGATTGTATTTTAGAAAACTTTGAAGTATGTGGGGAATAGGAGCCAAGGAGCCTATCCAGGGGCTGTGTGAGCACAGATGCCATCTGTTCACTATAATAAACTCTGGAGCAAACATGGCACATAGTAGGTGCTTAATAAACCATTACTGAATGGCTCCACAGAAGCCCTGAAACAGAACACTCTTGAGTGAGTCTAGTAACATTTGACTCTGAACTCTGAGGGGAACACTGGGCAGAGATGGAGGCAGCCTCTTCCCTTGAGGGTATGTGGCCTGTGTGGAGGCCTTTGAGCTGCATGATTCATAACCATTTTAGGAACATTCCTGAAAGATAATACCTCTTTCAAAGAAGTGAGGCTTAAGTTTTCACATAAAAGAGGTAACTGCAAAATCAAGTGGATTCCTTTCCTCACGTTAGCAGAGGCACTGCAAGGAAACCTCTATTAGAAATGAATAGAAATTATAAGCCAGAGTGAAATGTAGCCAGACTCAACTGAAGGAAGTGACAAGTTAGGAGAGTTAATGATTTTTCCCTTCATAGCATGTGTTAATAACTAATATTTATTAAATGCCTACCATGTCCCACACATTGAGCTAAGTGCTTCTCCCGCATTTTATTTTGTGCTCACAACAACCCTATGATATGGATGTTATTGTTATCCCCACTCTATAGATGAGAAAATCGAGGTTCAGGGAAGGTAAGTGATTTGCCCAAGGTCGCAGAATTAATAGTAAGCAGTTGGGTAAGTATGAGTCTAGAACCTGGACTCTTAACCGCCATGCAATGGCAGTGCTGCAGCTGTACTGTTCAGTGAGCTCGTTCTCAAAGTCACAGATGCTCTGTGCTTATCAAATTGGCTCTGAGAAAACAATGTTTATGCAGGACTATCTAAAGATTATACTGTCCATTTGTTCCTCTAGGTACTGTAAAATCTATTTCTAGATTGCAAATGACCAACTGGAATGTCCCTAGATTTCATGGTTATGGCCTTTTTGTAGCATGCTGTATTTACAGCAAGGATGCTCTTGTGAGCATTGTTAATTACACAGTGTCCTCTGAGGCCGCAGAGAAATGAGTCTCTGGTTTTAATATCAGAGATGATTGTGCTTTTCCTAATGCCTTCAGTTTGCCTTCCTTATACCTTCAGTTTGCCTTCCTCTTTTGCACATTGAATCATGTAAATATTCACATTTCCTTCTTTGTTTTGGCTGCAAAAATATATGGCCACTCACCTGGA
Organism: Mesoplodon bidens; assembly: GCF_964165515.1. Taxonomy (NCBI): domain Eukaryota; kingdom Metazoa; phylum Chordata; class Mammalia; order Artiodactyla; family Ziphiidae; genus Mesoplodon; species Mesoplodon bidens. The sequence goes on along the minus strand of NC_138164.1, from coordinate 73,657,357 downwards.
AATTCATAGGACCTTGCACTGCAGGTAAAAACATCTGGCTGAGCAGAGATTTGCCAAGTAATATTTTCCATTTGAGAGGATGCTCCAAGGTATTCCCTGACCTCCTATTGTTTCCATCTCCTGTTAATGAGAAGAGTCATGGTAAACGTCATGCAGATGGTGAAGGCAGAGAGTAGTTAAAGGGTTCCAAGCACCGAACTAGGATGGGGGCTATGCAGAAGACATATTCCCTACCCTCAAGCAGTTCGTAGCTTAAGAGGAAAATATGCAAATTTAATTTTTATAAAATTGCATTCAAGTTATAGAAATTCTATAGAGAATTTCTATATAGAAATTCTACATATATTCTGTATACTAAGATATTTCTCATCCTAGTCACTAATCATTTTGAAAGTGATTCAAAAATGTCTTTTCATACCTATCTCAATTCCTAGAACATTTTAGTGGTAATCATATCCTATATATTAATATTATTTGGAGCACTGTGTATCTGTTGCTTTATAAATATAGCTATTTAAAATTATTATAATATGGGTGATTTATAAATGATCACATCTAAAGTAATATCCATAGTAATAAACATCTATAGAGATTTACAGTTTAAAGAATGCTTTCATATTAGCAAATCATCACAGTCATATGAAGTAGCAGTGATCTTTAACCCATTTCATAGATGAAGAAACCAGTGCTCAGAGTCGTTTGTCCAAGATCAAATGGCCAGCCTAAGTCTTTTGCTACATATTATTCCCTGCATTATATCACTTGGGTGAAATTTAGAATCAGACAATCCTGATTCAGGGAAAAAGTTTCTCATTCCAACTGTTTTGTTCCAAGAGCATGATAAACCTGATAACTCCCTGAAATCACTTGGTTCTGTGCCTTTGTACAAGCTCTTCCTCCTGCCTGGAAAGTCTGTTCCCAGGTCCAACCTAAAAATCCTACAGACTGGGAGAAAATATTTGCAAACAATGCTACTGACTAGGGATTAATTAAACAACTCATATAACTTAATATAAAAAAAACAAGCAACCCAATCAAAAAGTGGGCAGAAGACCTAAATAGACATTTCTCCAAAGAAGACATAAAGATAGCCAACAGGCACATGAAAAGATGCTCAATATTGCTAATTATTAGAGAAATGCAAATCAAAACTACAATGAGGTATCGCATCACACCAGTCAGAAGGGCCATTATTAAAAAGTCTACAAACAATAAATCCTGGAGAGGGTGTGGAGAAAAGGGAACCCTCTTGCACTGTTGGTGGGAATGTAAATTGATACAGCCGCTACAGAGAACAGTATGGAGGTTCCTTAAAAAACTAAAAATAAAGTTGCCATATGATCCTGAAATCCCACTCTAATTTGAAGAGATACCTGTACCCCAATGTTCATAGCAGTACTGTTTACAATAGCCAGGACATGGAAGTAACCTAAATGTTCATCAACAGATGAATGAATATAGAAGGTGTGGTACATATATACAGTGGAATATTACCCAGCCATAAAAAAAGAGTGAAATAATGCCTTTTGCAGTAACGTGGACGGACCTAGAGATTATCATACTAAGTGAAGTAAGTCAGACACAGACAAATATCATATGATATCACTTATATGTGGAATCTAAAAAAAATGATAGAAATGAACTTATTTGCAAAACAGAAATAGACTCACAGACATAGAAAACAAACTTATGGTTACCAAAGGGTCTAGTGATGGGGGCGGGGCGGGGAGATAAATTAGGAGTTTGGGGTTAATATATACACACTACTATATATAAAATAGGTATACGAAAGGTCATACTGTATAGCACAGGGAACTATACTCAACTATACTCAGTATCTTGCAATAATCTATAATGGAAACAATCTGAAAAAGAATATATATATATATATATATACATACATATATGTATATATGTATGTATGTATAACTGAATCACTTTGCTGTACACTTGAAACTAGCACAACATTATAAATTCACTATACTTCAATTAAAAAAAGCCCTATCTATCTTTGCGTTCAGGTACCACATTCTCTGTGAAGCATACCTGTCTTCCTGAACAAAGTTAGTGGCCTCCTTCATGTTCATTCTGTTCCTTGTATATCTTTCCATTACCAGATTTATCCCACGAGAATGTCCAGTGAAATTTGTGTCCACCCAGATATGCTTTAGCAGCTAGAGGGCAGAGAACATGTCATATCCAGTAGGTGCTCAGTGAATCCTATTTGAGCTGAACTATCAATAGGGTTTTTAGCTTTCAAACTGTGTTTGAGGCATTCTCAGATGATATTTATTACACTTTTGCTTTTTTCTAAAATTCATACTGATATTCTAGGTGACCTACTTGCTTCACTGAGGTGTTTCAAAGCCAGGAAGTTGAAGTATTATGTATTTTATTTCTCCATCTAATATATAAAGCTTGAGGCTGTTGGAATGCAGAAAATTATCCAGTGATATAGTTAACTCAAAGAGATCTGGTTTTATCCTGGCCTGGTTCTTCAAGCCTTACAGAACATGATGAAGTTGGAAGGCCTTTCAAATGAATGTTACTGCCACTCCAAATGCAAGGAAAGTGCTTCCTTCCAAATACCCAAGCTCTCAGAGATGCGGCCTGGTATGTGCAAGATACTTTACATGCAGTAATTCTTTCAACAGTCATGTGAGGCCCTATTATATCTTCATTCTCCACAGTTTATGAAAGCGAGGTCAAGAAAGAGGTATAATGACCTGCCCACATACAATGGGAGATATGAGATTTATGAAGAGTTCTGATTTCAAAATGGGTGCACTTTATACTATACCACATGGTATAGGATACTTGCTCTATGAGAAGCAATGACATAAATAAGAATGCTTTTCTCATTTAGTCATTCATTCAGATTTGTTTCTCCTAAGCAGTGGCTTTGTCAAGCATTCTCTAACAGTGCACCTGGTTGAAAACTAAATTGGCTATTTGTCCTTGGCAAACCTCTGTGTAATTAAAGCTTTTGACAAAACTCATTTAAATTCTCAGGCTTGGTCTCATGGCCCCAACCTCTTGATCTCATTTGGTTTTAACTTTTCTTTTCTTTACCATTGTGAGTGAAACTCCACTTTTCTCACTGGACACCACTGTCTGGTGACTTTCATGTTTGTTTGTGTGATGGATTTCTCAGAGGTAGTGGTGGGAAGCATATAATATTTACATTAACCTCCCCCTCCCTTTTTCTTTTGTCAGCTAAAGGACCAGCAAGTAAAGAGACCCCACACACTGAAGGCATGCCATGCTGATTTTCAGAGGGGTGGCCTCAATTTCTTTTAGGCCACTGGATATTTTCATCTATCAAAAAAACTGGCTTTGAGGGAAATTGTCTGAGCATAGTTGTTAATGCAGTATTGATAGATCAGTGTCAGGAACTTCTGAGAATGGAGGAAATTGTGAGGGCCAAATACTAATACCCTTCCCTGGATATTTTTAAAAAGAGCATATCTGTTTGGAAAGTCCAAATGCAGACCTCACGAAGCGCAGGAATGGATCCGAATAAGCTTTTGAGTAAAGAAGACCTAGGTTTGAAATCCAGTTTGCAGCAGTGGTTATATGATTCATTAAAATCTATTAAAATTTGTGATTTTATATGATTTTAAATATATTTTAAATATATGATTTTATGATTTTTAAATCATATAAATTTATCAATTTATATGATTCATTAAAATCTATTAAAATTTATCAAACTGTGTAGCAAAAACTTGCAAGTTTTTAGCTATTATTTCATCAAATATTTTTTTCAGCACCAAACTTTTCTCATCACTCTCTGGGACTCTGATGACACAAATATTAGACTTTTTCATTGTCCTGCTTGTTTTTTCTTTTTTTTCCCAATAGTTTTTGTTCTAACTGGGTTATTTTTATTTATCTATCTTCAAGTTTTCTCGCTCTTCTCTCTATTCTCCTCAATTCATTTCCATTTCACTGTTGAGTCCAACTAGTGAATTTTTTATTTCTTATTTTTTCAAGCTTTATTGAAATATAATTGACAAATAACATTGTGTAAAGTTAAGGTATAGTGAATTCTTTATTTCTGATATTGTATTTTTTAGCTTAAAGATGTCTATTTGGTTCATCATTACATCTTTTAATTCTTTGCTGAGACTTTCTATATTGTCATTTGTTTCAAGAGTATTCATGATAGTTTGTTGGATTGTTTCACAATAGCTGCTTGAAAGAGCTTGGAAGAGTGTCAGATAACTCCAACATCTCTGTCATTTTGGCCTTGATGGCTGTTGATTTTCTTTTACAATGTAAGTTAAGATTATCCTTATTCTTCTTATACTGCCTAATGAATAGTGTTGATATTTTGTTTCAGGTAGGTTCAGGCTGCAAGTCAATCCTGCCTTCTGTGGGATGGTCCATCTGTGGTTCTAACGTCAGTTAAGTTTTCAAAGCCTTTGCTTCTTTCTGTCCTGTGTACTACACCTAGTGGCCAGTCTGTGTCCTGGACAGTGGTGTACCTTGGTTCAGTACTAAAGATTTTGGTTTGCTGGTTAGCATCAGAGCTATGCCTGCACAACTTGGGGTTTAGCCCAGGAGTTTATATACAATTTTCATAGGGTCACTTTCCTGAGCTCCTCTCTATTCATCTCCTTGGCAGATTCCAGTTTCCTGGGGCTCACTTTTCTGGTTCTCCATCCGGAAAGATGGGGTTTTAGTTACCCCACCTTACTACAGGCCCGGGACTAGAGTGAAACAAGTGAGGTACATGCCACAAGTGCAAAATTTAAGGGGGCACCAAAAATCAATAATAAAGTTAAAGAAAAATTTAATGTATAATTTAAAAAATCAAAACGAATGCACAAATTCATAATGGACAAAATATTACAATTTTAAATAAAGACAGGCTCTGGCTCTGCACTTTATAACTCTGCATCACTCATCTCACCTTAATTCCAGCCCTGCTCTGCTGTGTGTTTCCACACCTGGGCCTCCACCTGACACCAAGTGGCAGGAAGAGTGGTGGGGAAAAATGGTAAATACCACAGTTTGGTGGCCCTTTGAATTCCAGTCTTCTTCCTCAGCCTGTCTGCTATCATTTATTTCTCAGGGTCCTAAAGCATCTGCTGTATGCATTTTGTCCAAGTTTCATAGCTCTACTCAGTGGGAGAGACAAGGTGGAGGGTGCTTACCCCATCTTAACTAGAACCAGAACCAGAGAAGATTCTTCTTAAATTGCTATAATGAGCGAGATAAGAGTCAAGAGATAGACAAAAGAAGCAAGTTCTAGGTAAAAAAGCAGTAAAGTTTAAAAAAAAATTCTGTCACATTATTCTTCCTAGTAAATCTTTGAGTGCTTGAAAATAAAATTAACTTTGTAGACTTTCCAGGAATTACCCAATGTGCTCCTTTCCTTTCTTTCATCACTCAGGGGAAAGTACATACATGTGTGTGTGCTTGTGTGTGTGCACATAGACAGACATGTATACATTCACATTCCAGAGAGAGAAAGAAAGAGAGAGATGGAGGCAGAGGGAGACAGATTAGGATGCTATAGATTTAGATACATAGAGGTTCCCCATGTTTCCCTCAAAATTAATGAAAGAGAAAATATTAGGATTGAGAACTTCTGAGTTCCTGTCTTGGCTTCCTCTTTCCTTATAGTTTTGGGGAAATTATCAGGGGGTAAACCTCTCTCATGGTTACGGTATTTGCTAGCACTGACCATGTTGCAATCTGTCCTATTTATAAGAAAAAAGGACACTTACGTAAAGGGTAGATCATTGGTTTTTAGCAGGTGGATCAAGTTCAGTGCTGTCATTCCTTTAGCTATCGGCACATCTACCTTGAAAAACATATTCATATGCCTTGTTTGAACTCCTTTGTTCAGGATTTCTGCTTATTTGCTCCTGGGCTTAGGAGTTTTATTTATTGAATCTGGGCAGCTTCAGGCAAAAGAATGTAAAAAGCAGTACAGAATGTATCCAAATATTGTTTGATCATGAATTTGATTGGAGAATAAGAGCTGTGTGCAAACACTGTTGAATGCTTTTTAACTTTATGGCCGCTGGACATTTTGCATCCATTGCAATGAAAAAAAAAGTTTTTAACCTATATTTTGGCCCAGACAGTGGATTTTTCTATAATTCTGGAAAACCCTGAGACATCCCTCATATACTTTCACCCTTATCTCCTTTCCTGCCTCCATCATGCCAGTGCTGCCTTCTCCCCCTTTTTCCTTCCTTTCCGGAAACACTGATTTAGCACTTCCTTTATGCCTGTCACTTTACTAGACACCATAGGCTATACAAAAGTGGATGAAATAAACACCGATCTGGCTAGGAACATCATCATCTATTTGTGGAAACAAGCAGGATCACATGAAAGAGTTGAAACAATTCTGGAACAATATACCTTCAGGAGTAGAAACATCTCAGAGACATGGTCCTTCTAGATGATTTCTGATCTCTTTAGGGTCAGTCAGTGTCTCTCAGATTTGTCACTTTTGCACAGGGCTCCTCTTTTCCAAATAAAAAAAATTCTCTTGTTGCTCATTGTGTGTGTGTGCGTGCGCGCGTGTGTGTAGTGGGAGAGCTTTTATTTAAAAACGCATGTTATTGGGCTTCCCTGGTGGCGCAGTGGTTCAGATTCCGCCTGCCGATGCAGGGGACACGGGTTCGTGCCCCAGTCCTGGAAAATCCCATATGCCTGGAGTGGCTGGGCCCGTGAGCCATGGCTGCTGAGCCTGTGCGTCCGGAGCCTGTGCTCCGCAATGGGAGAGGTCACAACAGTGAGAGGCCCGCGTACTGGAAAAAAACAAACAAACAAACAAAAAACACATGTTACTTGTGTTTCAAGTGCTTGTTGCTACCCCAGATTTAGCTATTGCTTTATTAAGTTGAATTTTCTTATATTACCTTCTGTAGAAACATTTCTGTCCATAGCTTCTGAGCCGAGGCAGGTGATAATTACTCATCATGTAATTAGTCCTGAGTCCTTGGTCAGGCATTCTGAGGGCCACAAAAGAAGACCACCTGAGTGTCCTATTTCCCTGAGCTCTTTCTTCCTTCCAGGCAAAGCTGCCCCATGAGGTCTCAGCTCTCTCCTCTGACTGGTTCTCTAGGGATGATGCTGTAAGTAGCCAGTATTCTTTCAGGTCTGCCAACCTAGATGGTTTCTGTCTGCTCCCACTAATTAGGATGAGGAGCAGACAGGGACCTGCCTGGGATTTAGCAGTCTCCTGTGTATATTACCTGGCTTCCCCAGGCATTGTGCCTGGGAATTAACCTCTAGCTAGATCATTCAGGAGGGAGGGTTTCCCATGGTGACATCCCCTGGCAGGACCGATGTGGGGTGCTCCAAGGAAACCTGGAGGCTGCTAGTGTCAGAGAGGGATAATGAGTGCAGGAAGGGAGCCCTCAGGAATCCCCTCGGGATACTGCCAGCCATCTCCTGTCCCAGCTTCTCAACACAACCCAAGGAAGCAATTAACACTGGTGGTGGAGCAAGGCTGAGTGCTGAAAGTGGCTGCTCTATTTAGCAAGGAGAGGGTCCAGGGCTGTCTCCCAGGCAGAGAGAGCTATAGGTGGGAGACTTTGTTACCTGGGAAAAAGCTGACTTTTGCCTTCTCCTGGGAAGCCTGGGATTTGATAGAAAAAAAATTTTTTTTCTTGTGAAGAGACAGATATTGAACGTGGATGTGATGAAAAGACTTTAAAATTTTAGAACCTGGACTAGCTTTTCAATTTGTTTGAAGGGTCTATTATATGTCTCCCTAAAACCCCACTCCTTTCCCTGAGTTATGAGTTTTAGTGGATTTCATTTCCAGGATTGGGTCCTCTATCTTTATAAGAGGGGAATGACAAGTCCCTGCCACCTGCTGGCTTGTAACAGCTCCCAGCAGAATCAGGGAGGGACAGAGCTGTCAGGTGTCAAGTGAAGGCTGTACTCGGGGATCCTGGAGCCTGTCATCCACACACACCACAGCCACAGAAGGAAGGCAGCAGTATCATGAAAGTCTCAGTAGGAGAAACAATTTTTGCAAAGTACGTTTATCTTTTTTCCTTATCTAGGTGTTGCTTCTGTTGTTGGAACGGGGACTTGGAAACACATTACTTTCAGATGTATTAGTCTGTCATACAGAGAAAAACAAATATCATATATTAACACATATATGTGGAATCTAGAATAATGGTACAGATGAACCTATTTGCAGGGCAGGAATAGAGACGCAGATGTAGAGAACGGATGTGTGGACACGGGGGGAAGGGGAGGGTGGGATGAACTGAGAGATTAGGTTTAACATAATACACTACCATGTGTAAAATAGCTAGTGGGAACCTGCTGTATAGCACAGGGAGCTCAGCTCGGTGCTCTGTGATGACCTAGATGGGTGGGATGGTGGGGGAAGGGAGGTCCAAGAGGGAAGGGATATATGTATACACATAGCTGATTCACTTCACTGTACAGCAGAAACTAACACAACATTGTAAAGCAATTATACTCCAATAAAAAAAAAAAACTAAAATTTTTCTCAATTTCATGGTGCAAGCATGGGTCACCAAGGAGTATTACAATCAAAATCATCAACAACTAAATAATTCATTTAATTCATCATTCATTTAACAAATCTTAGTTGAGCTAATAATATTCCATGTGCCAAGCCCTAAACATTAAATTGTGAAAGGTTCACTCCTTATATTCAAGGCACTCTGAATCCTTTGGGTAAAACATGCAAGAAAACTTACAATTTTAATCTGATATAATGTGTATTGATTGTGGGCAAAGGCATTATTCAATGATACAAGAGTATAAATGAGGGACACGAAACCAGATGGCAAGAGGTAAGGTCAACTTAGGCAAAGAGAAGAACATGTGCAAGGGAAGAAAACATATGAGTGCAAATGACTTACTCAGCTCACCATTGAGTAGGGGAGCGGCTGTGAGTGGGACTGGAAAGGCAGGTAAGGACCAGTCTTTAAGGACTATGCCATGCTAGGGAGTATGGAATTTAGTCTGAAGTTGATATTTATGTAAGAATATTAAGCAGATCTAATGGTATTTTCTACTTCACTAACTTAGAGTACAGGTAAGTTTACAACATAAGAATAAAAACATCCATAGAAATGTTTTGAGGATAAATTTTGATGACTTCTGTGGAGGGACAGATGTGAATGGGAATGCAGAAGGACTCACAGGGAGCCCCAATGGTGTCTTCTATATTTATCTTTTTAACAAAGAGTTCTGAAACAAGTTGGCATAGTATTAGATGTGATAAAAATTGATGGGTGATGGGTATTGATTTAACAATAACTTTTAAAAACACTAAAAGTTGTATCTTTTTAGCATTCAAATTCACTCAAGTCTCCATTTGTACTACTTGGCAAACGTTATAGACTGAATTGTGTCCCCACAAAATTTACATGTCGAAGCCCCAATCCCAAGTATTTCAGAATATGACTGTATTTGGAGATAGAGTCTTTAAACAGGTGATAAAGTTAAAATGAGGTCCTATGGGTGGTTCAGAATCCAATATGACAGGCATCCTTATAAGAAGAGGAGATTAGGACACAGACACACACAGAGGGAAGACCATATGAAGACACAGGGAAAAGATGGCCATCCACAAGCCAAGGAGAGAGGCCTCAGAAGAAACCAGCTCTGCTGGCATCCCAATCTTGGACTTACAGTCTTTAGAACTGTGAGGAAATATTTCGTTGTTTAAGCCATCCAGTCTGTGAGACTTTGTTATGACAATCCAACAAACTAATACAACAAGGATTTTAGAGTATCTCTTTTAGGGCTGCCTCAATACCCAGTAATTGTCTAAGAACCCTCTGGGGAATTTTTCAGCCTAGAGTGGCCAGTCCCGCTTCTAGACTAAAAGGGAACTCAAGAATTAGACCTGGCTGCAGGCAGATGCTAGCTTTTCGAGTGCTTTCTCTTGCTGCCAAATGGTACAATTGATAACTAGTGCTGCGCTACTGAGTGTTTCCAGATCAACTTCAGCAAAAACATCTTTGCTGTTCCAGATCATGCTCTCCTGAGCATTCCCTTCATCCAGAGGTGCTCAAGGTTGGATTTAGAAGGTCAGAGTTCTTTAACTTATTTTGAAGTCCCAGCCATTGTCCCTAAAGTTTTCCTCTGGGATAACTTTCCTCTGGGATAGAAATAGGTTGGGATCTTAATATCTTCCTTTCTGGAGGTTCCTAAGTCCCTGTGCACATTTTTCCCATACCAGAGTTCTGCTTATTTAGGATATTAGGTGCCTATTTGATTAATATTTGCCCAAGGGACCTGTTAGGTCAGTCTCTGGCAAATAAATAAATCTGATTTATGATGCTTTGCTGCTCCACCATGAAAAAGAAGCTGAATTTTTTTTAAATGGTGAGTTTTCTTGCTTAAGTCTCAGATAATCTCTATAGTCATACAAAAGAAAAAATGAAATGATCGAAGTGCTCTAGCTCCAATATGTCTCAAATTGTCACTAACACTATCTTCTACTAAATATACAAGTAATAGATAGGGTTTATGGCCAAAATCGTGGAGTAGTAAGACCCTGACCTCACCTCCTCCCACGAACACACCAAAATTACAACTATTTACACAGCAACTGTCTTTGGGAACAGGCTGAAGACACGCAAAAGAGATTTTCCACAACTAAAGATATAAAGAAAGAACCACAACAAAATGGATAGGAGGGGCAGAGATGCAGTATAGTTAAGACCCACATCCCTGGGTAGGCAATCCCAAAACAGGAGAATAATCACAATTGCAGATTCTTCCCAAGGAGTGAGGGGGTCTGTGTCCCACATCAGGCTGCCCAGCTTGGGGGTCCTGCACTAGGAAAATGAGCCCCCAGAACAAAATGCTGGCAAGCACCATTTTGGAGTCCTCCCTCTAGCGTATTAGGGCCAGGGGCTTACCCACCCACTAGCAGGCTGGCACCAACTCTTGGACCCCACCCACCAAGCAGCCAGCCATACCTGGACACAGCTACAACCACAAGTGGGCCAGCAGCCTCTGCCCTAGGTAGGACATAGCAGCCAACCAGAACAGGGGCTGGGGAGTGGGCAGCCCTACCTATCAATGAGTCCACAGTAGTGAGCCCAGCCACAACCGAAGGGCCCATGCACGTGCATATGGGGGCAGTCGTGGAGGATATAATTGGTTCCAACTAAAAAACAAAGGAATACACAAAGAATAAACAAATTTCTTCTCTTCCTTTAAGGTTCGGCTCAAACATTCACTCTTATTTATGTGCTCCTAAATAAAGTGAGTCATGGTTTTGTTTTTTTTAATTCTTTATGATTTTTTTTAAGTTTGTCTACCCTACTTGTAAAAGTAAAGCCAGGGCCTCTTCCTTTTTCATCTTAACCACCAGAAAGCATAGCAGAGTGCCTGCATATAATAAATAAATAAATGAATGAAATAGATTTGTGGAAAGGACTGCTGATTGCCATATAGAGGATGTCTTGGATGTGACTTTAATGATTCACCCACTAAAATCCAGAAAACAAAGTGAAAATGATAAATTATTTAAGGAAAAAATGGTGCATCTTGACTAAATAAATAATAGTGGGGATGGAGAATAACAGATCTTAGACATAAACAATTGGCAGGGCTTGATGTTTAATTGAATAAAATGTATAAGGGGAAGGAAATGATTCCTAAACTGCTGATGGGGAAAAACGAGTAAAAGTTGCTGACTTTTGCTGATAGAACACCAGAAAAAGAACAAGTTTAGGTCACTCAGAATTTTTTTTCAGTACTTACAAGGGTGGTGAAATGTATTGTGCTATTAATTAATTCACAATCTTGTAGGAAGTTGAGACATACATCTAAATTAATAAAGAAAATTGAAATAGCTTAGAAAAAATATCATATTTATGGGGAAAGAACATTATGGGTGAAAATATACCATCTGCTTCTCAGAGAAGAATAAAAGTCAATGTTGCAATTGCTGTGTGATCTGGAACCAACTACCTCACTACTCTGAGTTGAGTTCCCAAATGGCAATACTAAATATTTTTATTGATTTGACAGCTTGACACAAGGAAAGCTGTTGATAGATTGCCTTGAGATCATTAGGCATTACTGAGGCTTCTTTCTGCTTGGCAGGAACCCAGCTTACCCTGGCTGTACGTAGAGGGAAATTTCTTGGGTTACATAACCTAAAAGAGCAGAGATAGTGGGATAGAGAGGTAGAGTTTCAGGCAAGACTCTTCAAAAAGTACCATTACTAAAATAAAAGAGCAAGTCATAGATTGACAGAAAATACTTTAAATTTTCCTTTTGTATAAACACGCACACAATATTTTATTTCATGGTTATAATACAATTTGTATATAATTTCACCATATATTTTATGTATCTTAGTGAATTTTTTAGTATCTTTGTGAATGAGTATTCTTACAATTCTTTAATAAGAAGGCAAACAACACAATATACAAGGGCAAAAGACTGGAACCCTCCAATAATATATTAAGAAAATACATCATCATGGCCAAATGACATTTATTCTGGGGATCAAAGAATGACCCAGTATTAAGAAATCTATTAATATAAATTATTATGTTGATAGTTCTGAGGCAAATAATAGTACATGTGTCTCCATTGACATATTTTCCAAATTCAACACAAAAGAGAAACAAGTGAGCTTATCTGTATATCACTTGATAACACATCCACATAGAAAAAAATTAATGCAAGTAACTGGATCACATTATTGTGAATGTACATCCTTAATAAAATATGTACTAAGAAAAAAAAAGAAATACAAAGATATCTTGAACTTTACTAAGTTGTGTTGGTAGTCATACACTTTTGAAACTATGTGCTTTGATATAAAACAAATGGGTAAATTTGGAATGGGAAAGGTAAGAAAGAGCACTATGGTGTTGGATTTGAATTTTTATTAGCATGGATGATTAAATAGATGTAATTAAGCCACAGAAAGGGCCAGAAGCAATGTCACATTTCCTCCTAGATCATGATTTCTAAACAGCATTTATCGCCAAAAAGAACCTGGGATCCTTGGTAATATAACCGAATTTAAGCCTTTAGCAGAGTGAGTCCAAAATGAACTTGAAACATCTTGTTATGGTAGAGAGTAAGAAAAAAAAAAGTGTCATAAACTGAGGATACATATCAAGTGTTTCAAATACAGCTGACCAAAGTATAAAATTGGTACAACCACTGTGAAACTGGTTGTCATTATTTACCAATGCTAAACATATGCATATCCATGACCCACAGTTCTCCTCCTAGGTATATAATTTTAGGTGAACTTAACACACACCAAAGGCATGAATAAGAATGTTTATAGCAGCATGAGGCAAAATTACCTCACATCAGAAGCAACCTAGGTATCCAACAATAGCAAAATGAATAAATAATTTATGGTGTCAAAAATAATGATTTACTGCTACATGTGGCAACATGGATGAATCTCACAGATATAATGTTGAGTAGAAACATTCAGACACAAGAGTAGATCTTTACGATTTCATCTATATCAAGTTAAAAAATGATCCAAACACATTTACTGTGATAGAATTCAGGATAGAGGTTACAGTTTTGGCTGGATGAAGATTGGGTAGGATCATGAGAAGATTGCTGGGGGGCTATTAATAATCTTTATGTCGATTTGGGTGATCTTTACTTGGCTGTGAATAATTTGTAAAAATTCATTGATCTGTATACTTAAGATTTGTGTACTTTAGTGTATGAATGTAATACTTAACTAGAAAGTGTTATAAATAAAACAAAAAATGTATAAGTGAAGAATAATACTAATGGATTAAAATCCATTGATACCACTACTACAACTAAAAATGAGTCAGGACTTCCCTGGTGGTCCAATGGTAAAGAATCCACCTTGCAATGCAGAGATCGTGGGTTCCATCCCTGGCTGGGGAACTAAGATCCCACATACCTCGGGGCAACTAAGCCCGTGCGCCACAACTAGAGAGAGAAAACCCACATGCCACAACTAGAGAGAAGCCCGCGCGCTACAACGACAGATCCCACATGCCTCAGTGAAGATCCCATGTGCTGCAACTAAGAACCGATGCAGCCAAAAAATTAAAAAAAAAAAAAATCAGTAGTGATACTCTTAATAAAAAGAAAATGGATAGAAAACTGTTCTTTACAGAATGTCAGCTAATAAGTGTGGAAGTTTGTAAAACACAATTCTGCAAGCACCAACTGTCATAACTGATTCAGAGAAATCATCAATGGGTACTAAAACCATTGGGTGAAAGTTAATAGGGAAATAGGATATTCACATGGTTCTCAAAAATATTAAATTAAATATTGAGGCAACAAATCAGGCAAATCTATATCGTGAGACATTTTACAAGACTATTGGTTTGAGCTTTCATTTTCCAATTGTTCAGTGCCTGTGTATACAAATATAATTGATTTTTGGATATTGACTTAACTCTTTCTAAATGGACTTTGAATTTGCTACTTAATTCATTAATTCAAAAATATTTTTATTACCATTATATCCATGTGTATGATAATAGATGTAGATTTTTGTAGGTGCTCTTTACCAATTTGAGGAAGCTTCCTGTCTATTTCTAGTTTGCTGAAATTTTTTTAAATAGTGAATGCGTATTGACTTTTGTAAAATAATTTTTGCATATATTGAGCATATATTGAGAAGATATTCCATTTGTGTGGTAAAATATATTGATTTATTTTTGGACATTAACCTAAACTTCATTTCTGATATAAAACTCATGATTTATTGTTCATGATTTATTACCCATTTTTATTACTCATGATTTATTACCCATTTTATATATTACTGGATTCAATTTGAAGTTGTAAGAAGTAATACAAAGAGAACTTGTGTACACTTTACACAGTTTCCCCAGTGGAAAATTAACAATAAATGTAATTCACAGGATATTATTCAGCTGTCTCCAGTTTTACATGTACTCGTGTACGTGTGTGCGCGTGCATGTCTTTAGTTCTATGCAATTTTATTATGTCACGATTCTGTGTCCACTATTACAGTCAAGACACAGAACAGTTCTATCACCACAAGGATCTCTCGTGTTACCTTTTTATAACCACACCTACCTGCTCCATCCCCTAACTCTTGGCAATCACTAATCTGTCTGCCATGTTTATAATTTTGTCTTTTCAATAATGTTATATACGTGGAATCATACAGTATGTAACCTTTTTGAATTGGCTCTTTTCATTTAGCTTATTCCCCTTTAGATTCCCCTTGAGATTCATCAATAATTTTTTTTTCTAATTGCTGAATAATAGTCCATAGTATCGAGGTACCACTGTTTTTTAGCCACTTGCCCATTGAAGATTATTGGGTTGTTTCCAGTGTTGGGCTATTACACTTTGCTGTTATGAATACTTACATATAGGTTTTCATGTGAACAATAAGTTTTCATTCTATAGGATAAATGCCCAAGAACACAATTGCTGGGTTATATTAGTTGCATGTTTAATTTTATAAGCAACTGGTAAATTGTTTTCAAGAGTGGCTGTATCATTTTACGTTCCCAATAGTAATGTTTGAGTGATCCAGTGTTTCTTCATCCTTGTGTTTGGTGCTGTCTTTAAAAAAAATTTAGCCATTATGATAGATATGTAGTGATATCTTATTGTGGTTTCAATTTGCATTTCACTTATGGCTCATGATGTTGTACATCTTTTCATGGGCTAACTTACTATCTGCATATCTTCTTTCATGGAATGTCTCTGTTCATGCCTTTTGCCCATTTTCTACTTGGATGATTTGTTTTTCACTGTTGAGTTTTGAGAAATCTTTACATATATTCTAGATGTAAGTCCTTTGTTATATGTGGTTTGCAAGTATTTTCTCCCAGTCTGTAACTTATCTTTTCATTCTCTTTACAAGGTCTTTCACAAAGCAAAATACTTCTCTCTCTCCTTCTATCTATCTATCATCTATCATCTTTTATATGAATGAACTTGCATATATAAATATTTGAAGCCTCTGTAAATAGAAAATTTTTATTCATTTAAAAAACATAATTAGGCAAGTGACGACAGATTCATAATGATTGATAAAACAACTCAGAATAAGCAGTCTTATCCTGAGATTTTTGGTTTTGTCAGCATTGTATAGAAGAAAAAGAATCACAGAGTAATTGAGAGACCCCCTAGCTCAAAACCTGTTTTTGTCACTTACTAGTTCTGTGATATCTCTTGCTCTTTTATTCTTCACCTGTCAAATGGAGAACTTAAGAGTACCTTGCTCATGGTAATGTTGTGAGTATTACCTAAGGTCATACCTATAAAGCACTTAAAATAGCATGAAACATACAATAAATACTCAGGATATATTAGTGTTACCATTATTAATAGTATTACTAGACACTCATACCAAGGTGTCTGCTTTTATTGAAAATTATTGCTTTCTCCAGGTTTGAAGGCTGATTTCTGCCCAACACATTATTTCATCTAGGTAAAGTTTACTTACCTATGAAAATTTCACATACTCTGGATACAGATTAGCTGGTCCTTGTCAGTAGCTTTAGTTAGAGTTCCTTTTTGGACTAGACCTGTGTGCAGGTTGTCACAAAGACTCATTTACCTCTGCTCTCTCACACCTATTGCATATATACGTACTAAATGACAACCAGGTACTGGTCAGTGTTCTGAGAGTAAGTATACAGTGGTGAGTCAGAGAGAAGTCCCAGCTCTAAAGAGCTATGCGTGTGGAGGGGACAGATTACAAACATACAAATACATTTATTTTCATATCAGGTATGGATAATTCTAGGAAGAAAACAAGAGAAAATTGGGGTACTATTTTAATAGGTCACAGAAGACGCTCAGAGTTACATTTGGACAAAGACTAAATGAAGTGAAGGACAGTGTCATAATTATTTGGTGAAAACATTGTTCATACAGAAGGCTGTAACATAAAGAAACTGAGACAGGAACACATTTGGGGTATTCAGGGAATAGGAGGGAGAGTGGGGATGTGGTAGAAAATGAGTGCAGAGAAGAATGTAAGGGCTAGATTTCTCTTTGTAGCTCATTATAAGGACTTTAGATGGGAAGCCTTCTGAGTGTTACTAGCAGGGAATGACATCATATAATTTACATTTTAAACGTTTTACACTGGTTGTTGTGGATTAGGGAGGAACGAATGGAAACAGAATGGTTAGAAGTCTATGGCAGGGGACCTGGTGAGAGATGCCATGCCTTACGTCAGGGTGGTAGTAGTAGAGATGGAGAAAAGAGGTTGGATTCTGGGTATATTTCAAAGGGGAAGCTGGCAGGATGTGCTGACAGATTGGATGTATATTTCCACGAATGAAAAGGGAGAAGCTGTGGACGACTCTAACTTATTTGGTCTGTGCAACGTGGGGAATAGTGATACCATTTACAAAGATGGAAAAAACTGGACATGGAGCAGCTTTGTGGGTGGTGGTGTAGGTGGAGAATTAAAAGTAACTGTTAGTCTTCCAAGCAAAGATGTCAAGAACCAGTTGGACACGATTCTGAAATTCAAGGCAAAGTCTAAGCTACTCATATAAATTTGGAAATATTACTGAATGGAAATTGTTCCAAATCGTTTATGGAAACTATCCAGGGCGTGAGTATAATGTGGTTAGAGAAAAGAGAGGAGGAACAAGGCATGAACTGTAGAGCACTCCATCATTTAGAGACGGAGAAGATAAAAATAATCCAGCAAAGAAAATAGAAAGAGTGGACAGTGAGGTAGGAAGGAAAATGGGAAAATGCACTGTCCACTTAAAATGAAGAAAGTTCTTCCATAAATGGTAATGATTGAGTATGACAATGTTGCTGTTGAGTGAAAAAATATGAAGGCTGAGAATGTGTGACTGTATCTCGTTTCTGCTAGGGACTGAGATCTGTCTGGAGCAGGTTCAGATGAGAAACAGAGGTGAGGCAAAGGAGACAATTCATATATATAGACAACTCTTTTAAGGAATATGGCTCTAAAGGAAAACAGAAATGGGGTGGTCATAGAAGAGGGATGTGAACTACCAAATGTAAAATAGCTAGCTAGTGGGAAGCGGCTACATAGCACAGGGAGATCAGCTCAGTGCTTTGTGACCACCTAGAGGGGTGGGATAGGGAGGGTAGGAGGGTGACACAAGAGGGAGGGGATATGGGGATATATGTATGCATATAGCTGATTCACTTTGTTATACAGCAGAAACTAAATAACATTGTAAAGCAATTATACTCCAATAAAAATGTTTAAAAAAAAAAAAGAAGAGGGTTGTGAGCTTAAAGTGGACATTTTCTTTTAAGATCAGACATATTTCACTGTTTGAATGGTAGTGGAAGAAATCCAGTAAAGAGAGAAAAAATGATGAAACAGGAAAAAGAATGGACAATGCTAGAGAAACATCTTTATATGAGAAGGAGGGTATTCGGTGTTAAGTGGAGGGGTTGACTTTACATACTAACAGGAGAGTCAGCAGAGTAAACATGTGCAGATGCAGGTGGATGGCGGCATGGGAAAGTCCTCTTCTCTGTGCTTCCATTTTTCTCCCTGAAGGAAATAGCAGGGTTATTGGTTAAGAGAAAGGAGGTGATAGAAAATGTAAAGATTTGAGAAAAGAGGAAACCATGTGGAATTGTTGTCACCTTCCTCTCTGCTGTTTAGCCATATTTTTAAAACTCATTGGTCAATTTAGTTTTAATATACAAAAAAAAAAAAAGAAAGAAAGAAAGAAAAAAAACAGTCTGGGTAAAATGTAGAGGTAGATTTGAAATTGCCCAATACTGTTGAAAGCAGGAATCCTGGAATAAATGCAGATTTCAAGGGAGGTTGGAAAGCAGCCAAGATAAGACGTGAGTATGTAATAGTAGCTTAAGAATTGTTACATTATTAGGAAGGAATTGCTTATAGATGCCCTTGAGACACAGGTATAGTTTTATATGCACGATTTCTTTATTATAAATAAATACCATAGAATGACAGAGTTGGTTATACAAACTGAGGGATTATATAACTCCTTAGTTTTCTATATAAGTATGTATGTCTTTATATATACATGTATATTATATATTCTCGTATTACCAACCAACTTGGGAATCTGATGAGCTCAACAAATGGATTTCCTTCACAGAAGAATGGAAAGAAGCACATATGTACAATATCACGCATAAAGAAATATTCATGGACCAAAGGGTAAGAATCCTGATTCTACCCCAAATGTGTCCTGAGTTAACCGACCTTCCTTCTCTCGTGTCCGAGCTTGTGTATTTTATCCTCTCTGCCTGCAGTACCTATCCTTGTTTTCTCACCTACCAAACTGCTGCTTCTCCTTCAAATTTGAAGTTAAGGTTTGCCTTGTCTGTGAAGTTTTTTTTTTTTTTTTCTGATTCTTCACAAACCCTAGGGGCTTCCGCCTCCAAGCTTATTCCACAGTAGCATGTATTACTTTGTAACTGTTGGTTTGCAAGTCTGTTTAACTATTGATACTGTGGATTCTTTGAAGGCAAGGACTAAATCTGTTCACTTCTGAGTCGTCATTACCTAGATTAGCACTTTGTAAGTTTTCAATGAATTTTACAAATAAGGAAAAATGAGATCTGGAAGAGTGTAGGTGACTTAACTAAAAGAGTGGCTGCACAAGGCAAGCCCACGGTGTTTTTCTTGCCCAGGTTAGGTCTCTCTTTAGTCTTCCTGTGTCTATCCGCTTTTAGGGAAGAAAATATTTTACACCAGGAAATGGTGGTAGTGTAGCCATGAAGCCAAGGGCACATCCAGAAGGATAAGTGCTCCTCCTTGTGGCATCTCTGGGAGGTGAAGGTGAAAATGACCATGGACTCACAAAGCCCTATTAGGAAGCAGGATGGATCTTGAGTGGGAGGGAAAAATTGTATCCCTCACCCTGTTCCCCAGGAAGGAGTTAAGATGAAGATGTTTCCTTTCACTATGAGCAAAAAATATCTTCATATCAATTATCACTACTATTTTCGCTGGATTCCACAGGCATCTGAGTAGGTTCTTAGGGCAGGTACTCTCATCTCTATTATCTAACATAAGTCCTCACTACCATATTGAAACAGATTTTCTCATTCTAATATTACAGATGAGAACGCTGAGGTTCAGAAAGTTAATACAATTATCCTAAGGGTGTGCAGCCTGGAGCACTGGTCTTTGAACTCTTCCATATAGTGCACTTTCCACCACAGTCTGCTGCCCACTGGGGCAGTAAAAGTGTGGGTAGCTACAAAATGAGTTAGCCTTCCTTGTTACCAGAATCATATCGGCTACCAAAGAGGCAAAAGAAGCTGACTCTTGGCTGGCAGTTCAGGTACAGAAATCAAAGCTCCTTTTTCCTATACCAGGACTCCAAGGGGTCAAAATATGAGGTGAAGACAAGGGCTCCTGTTAGGGGTGGAGGGATGATGCTGAGAGGCAGCTGGATTTCTCTCTCTGATCCACAAGCTCAGAACTCACAAGTAGCCAGCAATGTTTCCAATACTTGACCTGCAACAGAGGTGAGTGACGAAGGGAACAAATCTTCAGATGCTTCAGACAAAGGCCCCGATGTTTCCAGCCAGAAGCATTTTTCTTGTTTAAGACTCAAGACATTCTTTTAACCAAACCAACAGCTTGGGGATAAGCAACAGCCCACAAGGGACCTTTTAGAAGGACTGGATACTGTCTTTATTGGAAGAAGCAATATTAGCTTTGATTTGATGGATGTTTTCATAAGCTACTCTCCCCTGCTTCTTGGGACTCTTCCTTCTTAATAGATCTAATAAACACCCAAATCACCACAATGGCATGATTAACACATTTTCATATCCCAAACCCCTGCAAGGCAATGATCATAATAATAGCTAACACCTATTGATCACTCATTATGTGCTAAGTGCTTTACTGGCATGATTATCTCATTTTATCCCCACAGAAAACCATACTGTATTGACCAAGAGAGGCTGGGAGTTTAATTGACTTGCCCAAGGTCACAGTGAGTAGTTGGTAGAGCTGGGATTGAAAGCAAATAACCTGACCCTACAATATATTGCCCAAAGGACTAACATACATGATGATTATCCTGAGTATCTGGGGAACTGAGTCTCCCCCTGTAGGGCTGCTTCCCTAGTTTACTCAGCACATTGGAGATGGCATGAGACAGCGAACATCTGAAACTTCCTCTTTCCCACTCTATATATCTGGTCAGATGGCTGAGGAATAGCCCATGATCTAGCCAGCCATGTGTTTCTTAAGAAAAACAATAGCAATCAAAATTCTTACCTTAAGAAAAACAATAGCAATTAAAATTCTTACCAAGAGTTAACATTGCAGGGAGAATTTATAACTGACAAAATGTGTAAAGGAATATAGGCAACTGGGTGCAACTTGGTACTTTGATTTTAAAGTTGACCTATTATTGATTACTAGTTTGCTTCAATTGTCATTTTTACTTTCAGAAATCCGTGGATGCTGGCTCTTTAACTTTCTAGAGATTGCCATATCTGTCTGTCTTCTTTCCCACAGAAACCCTGCGGTCCTGCTGGCCCTGACACTTGTGCCTCTCGTTACCCTGGTCACTGCCACCTGGCTCATTGCTGAGCGTCAGAGGCTCCAAATTGTCTCCTCCCACCATCACACCAGTCGCTATGCCTGTAATAAAGCCCAGCAGGAAGCCAAAGAATTGAGGAAAAATCCTCCCCAGACCACATATTTGTCAGGGTATAGAGGCAGATTTGTCTGCAGGGTAGGTAAAGGGGCTGGGGAGGGCAGATATGGGATGACCACCACCACCCACAGGACTTGCTACAACCAAAGCGTGTATGATGTGAGGATAACGGAGCACTGAAGTCAGAACTTCAATGGTGGATCTCAAGTGAGGATAGTAATACCTAACTAGTAGCAATGCTGCGTGGCAAAGTAGCAGACCGGCTATTTCCACTCCTGTAATTTGAGGATATAGATGAGGGGGCCCTATGAAGCAGATGGTGGAGCCAGGCATATCTGGGTTTTCATCCTATTTAGCAACTGTATGAATTTGTAGAATGTTTATTTCATCTTTCTGACCCTCAGCTTCCTCATCTGTAACACAGAGTTGAAACTACCTATCACAGGAGTATAGAAATAAGATAGTGTATGTCAGCAGCTACTGTGAGCCCTGGCATCCATACTCCGACCCTCTTCCTTTCTTCTAGTGGAGCGCCCGTTCTCCTTGACCGCTGAAAGAACAAGGAGAGGAGATTGCCCCCAGATGTGCACTTACCTTCCTCCTCTTACTTCACAGCGTAACGATAGCAACGACTGCTCCAATCACCACTTCTAATATGACTGCTTTTACTATGGCCACTGCTGCTGCTGCTATTCTGGTGTTATTTATTGTGCGCAACTATGTAGCATATGAAAAGGATACCGTATTATGTACTTTACCCATGTTATTGATTTTAATCTCAATGTGTCTGCTTCCTATCAAGTCTTCATTACATGGTCTTGAAAAATAAGTATTCTATTATAGCCCAGGGTGTTAGCAGAGCAGGGTTAACACACGAGGCCCTCATTGGAAAACCGTAAGCTCCAGAGATTCTTGGAAACTAGGACTTGGCTGTGCATCATTTCTTTTCACCATCTCACCCCAACACCTCGGCTGAATCCCTCTTTGACTGATTTCACAACTCACCATGCTAACTGTTCTGTGCTCCTTTCCTGGTGTTTCACTGCAGCATTTTGTAGGCACGCATCAATCTCCAAATCCGTAGGTTCTGAGTCAGGGAAAACAAAATCTCAGCATTGCTTTTCATGCTGTTAGTCATTCTCAAGCAGTTCCTTTCCTTTTGTTCCAGTCATTCTAAATGCTGGAAAACAACAGGAACAAAAAAGCAATCGGGAAGCCACATCCTTGGATATTATTACTAGAAAATAAAACAACATCCACTTTTATACTGTTGAAGATGCACTCGCTCTAAACAAAAGAAATTGATGAACTAACGTGAATAAAGTATGCTTTCCTCAGCCCTGCTTTAGACTGATAAGAAAAGACAATTAATATCAGGGCTGTTGTTTCTTGGTTCCAATTTTCTATCCCTGTTCCTAATTGACATTCTCAAAGGTACCTGAGATTAGATAACTATTTAAGATTTCCTTCTGGATTATTTTTGGTACTCCGTGGAAGTTTATCACCTACAGGCATTCTGAGGTAAATGAACTCCAACACATGAATAGACCTACAGAATATTCAAACTAGAAAGAACCTTAGATACAAGATGTGTCTAGAGCACCTCACTTTGCAAGTAAGGAAACTGAGGCTTTGCGATGTGTGTGCTTTGGGAGTTCAGAGGGGACCTTCCTTGTAATACAGTATTCACCTCTCTGTGTATTTGGTCCTTTGAAATTATTTTAAAATTGTACATATTGAAAAAGAGGTTCCCCCTCTGAGTTTTAAAAAATCAGATGCTTCCAGTACCCTAGTGGAGCAACATCGCTTTGATCAGATTCAGCTTGCTTCTTCCAACACTCACTGGGCACAGAGGAAGTGTGGAAAGTAGAGTGGGGGAACTATACTAAATCAAAAAATAAATTAACTAAAAATAAAATAAAATACTACCATGTGTAAAATAGATAGCTAGTGAGAAGCTGCTGTATACCACAGGGAGATCAGCTTGGTGCTTTGTGACGACCTAGAGGGGTGGGATGGGGAGAGAGAGAGGGAGGCTCATGAGGGAGGGGATATAGGTATATATATAGCTGATTCACTTTGTTGTACAGCAGAAACTAACACGACATTGTAAAACAACTATAATCCAATAAAGTTTTTTAAAAATAAATAAAATAAAATAAGAAATAATCTACTTTCTTCAACACAAAGGAGATTTCAGAACGTTACTGCTTCCTACTTGGCTGGTCGGGATTTGCCATGTGTGTCATTCCTGTCTTAGGGCCTGGGTCCATGTGAAAAAGGACATAGATTACTTTGGGGGACCTGTTAATTCTTCTTCCCTCAAGTCCCCAGCCTGAAAAATACGCTGCCAGATATGCTAGCAGTCCAGGCTTCAAAACAGTTTATTTTGTTTATTTATTTTTAAATTGTATATTACTATGTTTAGTTTTTTTAGATTAACAATGTTGTATTAGTTCCAGGAGTACAGCAAAGTGAATCACTTGTACGTATACAAGTACCTATTCTTCTTCAAATTCTTTTCCCATTTAGGTTATAACAGAATATTGAGCAGAGTTGTCTGTGCTATACAGTATGTCCTTGTTGGTTATCTATTTTAAATATAGCCGTGTGTGCATGTCAATCCCAAATTCCCAATCTATCCCTCCCCCTCCCCATTCCCCTCTGGTAACCATAAGTTCATTCTCTAAGTCTGTGAGTCCGTTTCTGTTTTGTAAATAAGTTCATTTGTATCATTGCTTCAGATTGCACACAAGTGATATCATATGATATTTGTCTTTCTCTGTCTGACTTACTTCACTTAGTATGATCATCTCCAGGTCCATCCATGTTGCTGCAAATGGCAGTGTTTCATTCTTCTTATGGCTGAGTAATATTCCATCGTATATATGTATCATATCTTCTTTATCCATTCTTCTGTCGATGGACATTTAGGTTGCTTCCATGTCTTGGCTATTGTAAACAGTGCTGCAATGAATATTGGGGTGCATGTATCTTTTCAAACCATGTTTTTCTCTGGATATATGCCCAGGAGTGGGATTGTTGAATCATATGGTAGCTCTACTCTTAGTTTCTTAAGGAACCTCCATACCATTCTCCATAGTGGCCGTACCAATTTACATTCCCACCAACAGTGCAAGAGGGTTCCCTTTTCTCCACACCCTCTCCAGCATTTATTGTTTGTAGACTTTTTGATGATGGCCATTCTGACTGGTGTGAGGTGATATCTCATTGTAGTTTTGATTTGCATTTCTCTAATAATTAGCGATGCTGAGCATCTTTTCACGTGCCCTTGGCCATCTGTATGTCTTCTGTGGAGAAATGTCTATTTAGAAAAACATTTTTAACAGAAACCTTAGCAGGATAAATCCAGTAAGACCCAAGGCTCCTTACCATGCTTGGTTCCCACCTGTTAGTTACCCACAGTGCTGGTCCCAGTTTCTTCCCTACAGAAGTGGCTGCTTCTCTTGCTGCTGGTCCCATCTCTTGACAGATGCTGAAAGGTGCCCCCCTCAGTGCCCTTCCAAGGATCTGAACAACATGGTAACTCTTTCTGTTCCTGCCACAGCTGAGGAGTGAGACTCTCCTGGCTGATCACCAACTTCATAAATCAGTAGGTCACAGTCTAAATGTTTCTCCACACCTGCTCTGTACCTCTTGGTGCCCAGATTTCTGGATTGGAAAACTGATGAAGCCCAGGAAGGGAAAGCCACGAGACCTAAGTAGTGGCAAGACTAGGATTAGGGTGGGAATCTCTGATTTCAAAGCCAGTGCTGTCTCGTCTCTCTCAGGTGAACTTCTCACTGTTGAGACACCTTAAAGAAGGGAAGCGTGGATAGGCAGTGGAGGAAGAGAGTGTGCCCTCTGGCACTTGTGACCTGGACAAGCAGGACTAAGCATGAACAGGGCAAAGTTTTCAAAGCAAAGTCTCATTCAAGAGACAGTATGTCTTAGTAAAGAACAAAAGATTTGGAGTTGGACAGGCCTATGCTTGAATCCCAGCTGTGTTAGTTATCTACTAGCTGACGTTGAGAAAAATTGCTGAACCCCTCTGAACTGTGGTTTTCCAATCTATAGACAAGAATTGTAATATCTATACCACGAAGTTATTCTGAAGGGCTATATGAAACAATGTATATAAAAGACTTAGAAAAGCACCCAGTAGGCACTGGCCAAGGTGATAACTATTATTAAGACTAGCCTGGCTGCATTCCCATCCTGATTTATACTTTAAAAATTTCTGGCTATTCTGCCATTTTCATCACCTTTTTGAGATCATTAACAAGGAGAGTTCTTAAGAGCACCTGATTTTGAATCAGATGCAGCTGAGTTTGCTTTTGGGCTATAACATTTATTTACTATCTGTATTACTTTAAGTAGGTCAAGCCTCTGCAAGGCTCAGCTTTTGAATATGTAAAATGGGAATAATAATACCTTCCTGATAGAGATGAGCCTATTTTGAAGATTAATTTAGGTTGAATGAGACTATACATTTTAGTGAAAGCCGGGGCCTTATCTTATACCCTGTCGTGTTCCTTGCATCTGGCAATGTGCCTACCATATAATGAATGCTAAAATGAAAAATTAATAATGTATGCAGTATAAGCTTTTAATACAGTGTCTTATTAAGTGGAAGCTACATCTGTCTTACCCTAGTTAAGTTATATGAAGGTGAAACAGAATTGCAAGACAATTTAATACCTTCACACGGTAGAAATCAGTCTGTAATAGGCTGTCAGATTACCAAGATGTCTCCTTAATTGGCTCTGACAACTTTATTCTCAATAAACAAGTGCCAAGGAGATAAATTTCAGGGAAGGTGGAGGTAGATAGGATTAATAGTTGATTCTGGGCTCTGTTGTGGAGACCCGCAGATGAGAAGAGTACGTTCTGATATTTGGGAGCAATAGGTATGCAGACAGAGGATAGAAGATCTTAAAGAATGGAGATCTGGCAGCTAAGAAGAAACCATGAGGAAAGTGAAAAAGATGAGGTGCTGAACACCCGGACTTAAATCCTGCCTTGGAACTTGGGCAAGTCATAATTTTTGGTCTCAATTTTCCCATTTACAAAATAGAATGAATGGTACTTAGGAGTTATTGTGAGGATTGAATGGGACAGTGGGTATAAAAGTGAAACACTGAACCAAAATAATGAGTTATCTCTTGAAGATGGACCTTTGCTTTCTCTACTAAAGTTTTGTTCATTTTTTGGTCTTTTTTTTTCCTTTTGTTCTAAAAGCTGGAGAATTTCTACCAATCTGTTTTTAAGTTTCTGAACCTTTATTTTGCCATATCAAACCTACTGTTAAGCCCCATCTATAAATTTCTCCTTCTAGATTTATGGTTTTTCAGTTCTAAAGTTTCTATTTGATTTTTTCTATTTTGGTTTGTTTCTATTTTTTTCCACTCAGGGACTTCTCTGGTGGTCCAGTGGTTAAGACTCCATGCTTCCACTGCAGGGGGCAGGTGTTCGATCCCTGGTCGGGGCACTAAGATCCTGCATGCTGTGTGGCGCAGCCAAAAACAAAAAAGTACTATTTTTTATGCTCAGCTTCTCCATATGTTCTCTCATTATAATTATCTAGAAGTCCATGAACATATAATATTTACAGTAGCTTGTTTTAAGCTTGTTTCTTTCCTGCTAATTCTAATAACTGGATCATCTTGGTATCTGTGTCTATTGACTCCTTTTATTTTCTTGCTTGATTATGGATTAATTTTCCTGCTTCTTTGAATATCTAGCAAATTTTTATATTATGTTTGACATTGCTGAGAATACATTGTAGGGATGACATTGTCTGCTTTTAAAAAGGGTTTCCCTTTACAGTTACACAATGATGGATTTTATTGATCACATCAGACTTGGGTTTATTCTTCCTTTGGGGAGGGGTCTATTTTAATTTTGTTATTTGTTCTAGGAGGGTGTGGTCCTCACTCCTAAGGTAGAGGAGCATTTCTAAGGTCTCATGAATGAGCAAGGTGCTCACCAAGGCTCCTTCACTTTAGCCTAAATTAGTCTGCCAGAATATTCCAGCAGTGCATGACCTCTGGGAGTTTCATTTAGGTCTCAGTCCTGCAATGGTTCCTCTCTTCTGGGACCCACAGGGTCTCACTTTTCACACGGTCAGCCAGTCTTTGACAGGTCCAGGGGGAAGAACCACACAGAAAATCTGGATACCTACCCTCTGCTCTACGGCTTCCTCCCCTCTGGTAGCCTGCTCCCAAATTCCAACCTCTTCAGGAGCCCTCTTCTCCAATCTCTGCTTGTTCAGTTTAGCAAGACGGCCACACTCTGCTTGGTCGCCATCTACCAGCACCATGGACAGGAGTGCGTCTCCAGACTCAAACCCCGGGCAAACATGGCCTCTCCTTCTGCCTTTCTCTTATTTCAAAGATCACAGTACTGACCTGCTAATAGTCCACTTCCTGCGAACAGCTACTCCGTGTGTTTTTCTGGTTTCATAGTTGTTTCCAGCAGGAGAACAAATCTTATACAGTTACTCTTTCATGGCCAGAAGTTGGAAAACTAAAGTTCTTTCTTTTTCTCTGATAATTACGATAGTACCCTGTTCTTTAATGGATGAAATATCTCTTCTCATTTTTCGAGGGGTAATAAGGATTGTTTGCTTGCTTATCTAATCAGCTCCCTACATTTTCTTTTTTTTTTTTTTTTTTGCGGAACGCGGGCCTCTCACTGTTGTGGCCTCTCCCGTTGCGGAGCACAGACTCCGGACGCGCAGGCTCAGCGGCCATGGCTCACGGGCCCAGCCGCTCCGCGGCATGTGGGATCTTCCCAGGCCGGGGCACAAACCCGTGTCCCCTGCATCGGCAGGCAGACTCTCAACCACTGCGCCACCAGGGAAGCCCTGGTATTTATTTTTCCTTTTTATTTTCATGTTTATTTTGACTTCTGACTTTTAGAGGCCACCTGAAATGTATAGGTTAGAATCATTCAAAAAGCTGTTTGGAAAGTCTGCAGCAAGAGTGGAAGCTGTTGAATGACGTAACTCACCAGAAAGGTACTGATGGGAGGAATTGGCTGTTTTATTGAGGGACCTCCAGATGCCAGTAGGTATAGGTCTATTTCTGTAAGCTGGCTAGTCGCCTCAAAGAGGAGTTCCTTAAATCTGTTATGTGAAAAGAAACACAAGCTTCTGTCTTATTGAAGCAAACGGAAGAGGTATAGTCACCTGGCTATGTGGGCTAAGGGAGGAGGCCTGGAGTGAGGGGTATCATGAATATTTTCAACCAAACCTTTTACTTTTGGCTCTATACTATTCCCTAGTTGTCAGAGATGACTGGACCCTCTGATTTCCGATACACTCTCTAGTGCTGAGATGTGAACATATTTCTCACTGCATTTTCTCTGCAGGGAAGTTTCAGTCTTCTGTGTATTGCTACGTCAATAACTATTCATGCATCTACTTTCCATCTTCCAAAATTGTGTGGTCAACTGAGGTGGGCTGTTGCCTCCTTTTAAAATATATTTTAAAATACCTTTTACAGATATTTTAGTGGGATTTCAAGATGGAGTGGCAATAAATGCTGATGTTCAATCTACCGCATTCAACAAGAATCATATTGTTTTTAGAAGAGCGAAAGTAAGGCTGTGAGGCATAGGCAAAGAGGGTATAATTAAAGAACAGCCCTTTAAAAGTTTTATTCAAGCTCACCCCTCCAGTAGTATAGATGCAATTTCCACACTCACTCCTCCACACATTAGAACCTGGTTATGCCTTGATTTTGCTCAAATGTCTCTTGCTTTTCATTCTACGTCTATAGACCTGAAACAAGTAGAAGCCATTAGCTTCCAATTACCTTACTTAAACAAACATATTATGTTCGTGTTACCTCGCCATACAGGCAAGAGTGGAAACAGCAGGAGAGAAAAACTGAACAGGTGTGATGGGGACAGGGGTCACCTTCCCGCACACTCTGGGTTGCACATTAGTCCAGGTTCCCTCCTATTCACAGACACATATAATTGGTAGCCGTTATCATTTCTAAGCATGAAAACACAATTTGCCGGGCTCTCTCCTGCCTTTCCTGACTTTATTTCAACAAAATAAATCCATTTGGAAGCTCCCTTGAAGCAATGTTCTTCCTGCCTCATTACAGCTACATCAACACATCAGCATTCTGGAGTTGCCCTGCCAGGCTCCCTTCTCAGCTGGAGCATCTCATAGCCAATTAAATTCACTTCAGCTCAGCTCTGAGGCCTAGTCCTTGCTCCCTGATTGCTATTCAATGGCTTGAAATCTAGTCAACTGAAAAACCAAACCAATAACCAGGCAGGAATCATCACTGGAGTGAGAAATGATTGAAGAACTTTGTGCAAGGTTGAGGGCTGCCCCATTGGAATGTGGCCCTCGATGTAAAATGAGCCTTTTTAGCACCCACTCAAGAGCAGTTGTGACCTCCAACACTTGGGTACTCTGTTTGTGTTTCAGATACCAGGGCTCGAGCGTGACATTTAGCTGCTGCTCAGGGAGTCATTCTGTCCTTTGCCATCTCACATCAGTGTTGTTTAAATGTTTGTCACAGCATCTAGGAAGCACAGGAAAATCAAAGCCCTAAATGTAAGGAACTCAGTGGTGGCATCTGAAGTCAGCTCTCTCCCTCTTCACCCATCAGCTCTGCTTCTCCTCCATGTCTCAGCTTGATTATACCTACTTATACATTAATGGCCCAGCTCTCTATGGCTCCTTCTCTGAGTGCCCTCCCAGACCACCTGGAGAATGTCAGAGCTGGAAGGGATGTTGGAAATCATCAAGTCTAAATCTTCTATTTTACAGAATTAAACAAATAACAAGAAATTACTTTTCTAAAATAACAAAGCAAGTTTATGTTCTGGCTATGGCAGGAATTTAGGCCAGGGGTGGGACCTGGGTGGGGTAAATGAGGCACTTACCTCAGGTGTAAAATGTAAGAGGGCACCAGTAAATTCAGTAATCAGGATAACTAATGTTTCAATGCAATCTTTTTAAGAATCAAAATTAATGCAAAAAATTCTTTGATAAACAAACAAACAAAAATAAAGATTTTTAATAAAGATAAAATCCAACAGGACCAGGGTTAGGATGAGGCAGGTGAGGGCTGGACCCTGTTTTTTATTTAAAACTTTGGTATTTTGTTCATCATGGATTTTTTTTGCATTTTGATTTTTAAAGCATTGCATTGAAATGTTACTTAGCTAGATTATTGAGATTTTTGGTGTCCCTTTAAGCTTTGCCCCCAAGGAGCATACTTGCTTTACTCCAGTCCAGCTCTGTTCAGCTGTTCTCTGTGTGAGCCTACTTTCCCTACCATTTCCCTGTCAGTCTTCTCACTTTGTGTCTCTTTTTTGTTCCAGCCTTACTGAGATATAATTGACATAAAACGTTGCATAAGTTTAAGATGTACATTGTGATGATTTGATACACTTCTCTATTGTGAAATGGTTACCACAATGGGGTTAACACCTCCATAATTACGTGTGCTTGTGTGTGTGTGTGTGTGTGTGTGTGTGTGATAAGAACATTGAAGATCTACTCCCTTAGCAACTTTCAACTGTTTAACATAGTAGTGGTAACTATAGTCACTGTGCTGTACATTAGATGCCCAGAACTTATCTTTACACTGAAAATTAGTACCCTTCGACTAACATCTCCTCATTTCTCTCACTCCCAGCCTCTGGCAACCACCATTCTACTCTCTGTTTCTATGCATTTGGCTTTTAAAAATTCCACATATAAAGGATATCATACAGCATTTGTCTTTCTCTGCCTGACTTATTTCACATGGCATAAAGTGACTTATTTCACTAAGCAACATGCTGTCACAAAACATGGATGTCCTTCTTTCTATGGCTGAGTACTCAGTTGTATAAGCATATGTATATATATTTATATATAATATATATACAGCACATCTTCCTTATCCATTCATTCATAAGCACTTAGGTTGTTTCCATATCTTGCCTATTATGAGTCATGCTGCAATGAACCTCAGAGTAAAGATATCTCTTTGAGATCCTGATTTTATTTCCTTTGGATATATACCCAGAAGTGGGATGACTGTATCATATGGTAGTTCTATTTTTAATTTTTTGAGGAACTGCCATACTGTTTTCCATAGTGGCTATCCCATTTTACTTTCCCACCAACACTGTAGAAGCGTTCCCTTTTCTCCGCATCCTCATCAGCACTTGTTATCTCTTGCGTTTTTGATAATAGCTATTCTAAACAGTGTGAGGTGATATCTCATTGTGGTTTTGATTTGCATTTCCCTGATGATTAGTGATGTTGAGCATCTTTTCATGGATCTATTGCATGCCTTCTCTTGATCCTGCCACATATCAGAGGCTGGGTGCTGACAGCTTCCATTTTGCTTTCCCGAGGATGTTGCTAAATGCTTATTGAGGTCTCTCCCAGGCACACATATTCCGGCAGGCTTTCTGCATGTGCTCACTATCCACTTGCCCAAGCTTGCTCTCCCCACCATTGGGAGTGCACTGAGGGAGCCAGCCTCAGGTAGAGGGCATATGGGTGAAGCTCACGGGATGCTGGGGGTGCTTGTAAGTCATTTGGGGGATCCATGGGCAAGGCATCCCTCTGGCTCCTTGACAGGCCTCTCAATGGAGTCTGTGAGGCAGTTAGTAGGATCTGCATCCTTTATATGTTTGGAGCCCTGGCTGTTATTCTCCCAGTCATGCACTGCCCCCCAGTCATGCAGCTCAAGACTCTGGAGGGGGCTAGAGAGAAATGAGCCTCTTTGGCAGCATCCTGCACAGCTGGGGAGGCCAGGTGCTCATTTATTGCTCTCACCACCCGCCCCCGCTTTGTTCCCCAAGAAATTAGGCAAAAAAGGGCTCCCTTGGCATTGAGCTGTGCCAATTTGGGGAGTGGTGACATAGGTAAAGTTAAACTGTTCCTCTTACTTTCTCCAGTGTGCTCAATATCAGATTTTGTTTTTTCACTCCAGTGCTGTGCTGGAGCTTTCCACTGGAGTCCTGGACTCCCACAAAGGCTCTCTCATCTGTGGTGATTGTCTAAGTTAGTGTTCTCCAGGGGCTCCTGATCACAGCTGAGAGAGGATGGATCCTGACCCATCCAGGGTCCACAGCTGGGACCAAGGTCTGTCTGCCCATTACCTGTCACATGGGAGAGTGAGACTCCTCTCGGGTCCTTGGAATATGGTTCTGGATCCCATAGCTCCCACAAAGGCACTTTTGTCCATGGATGGATGCCAAATACTGTTGTTGAGACAAGGGATACAGTGATAGCCATCTTATTTGGCCATTTTGTGGAAATCACTCCTCCTTTAATCTCTTGATTCTGCCTTCATTGGTCTGGCAACTTTCACTCTACCCACTGAACACTGAGCTGCTTGCTTATTTGGACTTTGCTTATGAAGGTTTCTATGTGGATTATTACTTCTTTATTGAATCCCAGCCCTCCTCAGATTCACAGAATGGATCTTCTCTTTCTGCATTTCTGGTCATGGCTGCACATGAGTTTGCAGTCTCCAGATTCCATTGTAGTGTCACTACAGAAAGGAACATAACATTGCCAATTCTAAAAGCAGTCACCTTTGTGTTGGACTATACTAACTTATGGTATGAGGTAAAGAAATAGAAAACTAAACATGGAAAATACGATGTGTTAGAAAGTCATCTGCTCTATATTAAGGTTCTGGTCTACTTTGGTTAAATGCAATTTTCCATCACAGATATGTTGCTCTGAGGCTCTGAGGCTACTTGATCTGTAAGTTGAATCATTCTGACTTGCCTTTTTGGCTGTCCAAAATTTTGATTATTTATTACTACTACTACTACTACTAATAGTTAATTTATAAATCAAGAACCTCATGAAATCACTTGTGCTCAAGGCCCTAGATGTTCTCCTCCATGCCTAGCATTGCTTTAGATAATATTGGAGCTGAGTACCATGCAGAATTTGAAGAGTCAGTTTTTTAAACAGTTAACCTACTGCTGGCTTCGTTGTGATAATTCCTATTTTAACAAATGCTTACCTTAGGAATTTAGGATACCTTTTGTATATGATACAACGTGTGTTTGTGTGTGTGTGTGTGTGTGTATGTGTGTATTTGTCTTAGAGAGGGAGTGACCAAGTACACCAAAGAATGATGATGGTCATGTAAGATGAGAACCTTCTGTTGCAATTGAGTAACGGCAAGTAGGAAAAGGCCTTTGCATCATAATTTTTGTACTGTTAATGTGGTTTGGGTCAACTTTTATTCTTCTCCCTCTTTACCCAAGGACTCATGTCAAAGCTGATAGGAAAAACATAAGGAGGGAGTCAAACAACCTGTCCCACACATTTCCTTAAGATATTGATGAAACGGGGTCAGGTTTGGGGGTCTGTCTAGAGACAAAGTGCAAAGCACACGACTAATTGGAGAAGAATAGTTGCCAGGGGTGTTGGTTAAGATATCAGTTCAGCTGTTTTAATGGAGACTAAACAACATAAGCTTAAATAAAAAGGAAGTTTTATTGCTCTCCCATGAAAAAGTCCCAGCTGCCTGTATTCCCCAGGAATAGGGTGGTTCTGCTCTGCATGTTCTTCCAGGAGCCATCTTCTTGGGGAATTCTACTCCAACATGGTCCATCCACTCTTTGGTCTGCAGTGAGATAAGGAGCTTGTACCATTACGCAAAACAACTATAGGACTAAACACACTGCTTTGTCCAGCTAATTTTTCTTTTGTTAGCCCGATTTTCTCAGTGAAGAAAGCAGTGTTTTGAATTGCATTATGATGCAAAGTTCTTATCTCCTTGTGCACTGCAACTTTGAGTCACACGGCTGGAATGAGTTGCGGTCTATGTCTTCATGGTTGAAGGTGGCCAACCACCACTATTTCAATGTCTGAGTCTCTGAAAAAGATGTTTATTACAAACAGCTTCCTTTTCAGGACATGCCTCAGAATTGTCCATGTTACCTCTGCTCACATCTCTTTGACTGTATTACCATATCTTAGTCACAGTGCAACAGCTAGAAGGACAAAAGACTGGAAAATGTAGTTGTTAGCGAGACACCGTGTGCCTAGCCAAAACTTAACAGTTCTCGTACTAAAAAGAAGGAAGGGATATGGATACTGGGGACAATTAACAGTCTCTGACACACCATAGTTTACACCCTGAATGGTGGGGCATGGAAAGGCTAAAAGCAGTAAGGATGTGAGAACCAAATTAATAACATAAAAAAGACAAGTTATAAAGCACAACAAGAAAAAACCAATATCAGTTTTGGGGAAATTGAGAAGTTACAATAAATAGCACTTCTCTTTATTCTTCTGAGTTCTGAACTATTCAAAAAAGAATGCAAATTAAGGCAAATGAGTGACCAAAATACCAACTTTATTACTGAGAAAGAGTATATTGGGAAATGTGGCTTATATTTATAAGCAGATGTGTTTCCAATAAAGAACCTCAGAGTTAGAAGAGATACCCATCCTGTGAGAGGTACTGCTGGACCACTAAAGGTGGTATCCCATCCATATATCTCCCCGCCAACACTGGCAGGGCTTTTCCTGTTACACTTATTTAGAGACTAAGAACAATCAAGAGTGCATCATCTCTGCAGACAAGATCATCCCCCAAAAGAAAGGTAGAAACTGAGCTGAGCTCACCCATTTTACTCTTCCCAAGGTTTCCAATAAAATGAATCACCTCCTCTTCTCTGGGGAGGGAGGAAGGATGTCAGTAGTATTACACTAACAGAGCTTCCTCCTCCAGAACTGGAGAAGATGCATTCCTCCCCTCCCACACTCCCCAGCTTTTGTTCTCCTAACACACTGGACTTCACAATTAAAATGATGACTGACCTGTGGTATAACTATCTCCCTAATGCATTCAGACCTGCCATCTTTCAGGATAGTCTTATTCTCAATATCATGAGGATATTTTCAAATTATCAACCACTAATTCTTTGGATATCATCCTGAAACCACAGTGGACAGTGCATATTTGATCCTAGAAGTTTCTGAAATTGGTCCGAACAACACATTAATTTCATTTCAAGGCCATTAGTTCCCACTCCAAATTATCCAGCCATTTTGTCCAGCATAGTCAATCATAGATTCTTCAAAGAGACCGAATAGCCATATTACAATACTCTAACAATAAAATGCCAAGAAAGAAGTGCCACAAATTTGGATACAGGTATTTTTCAATACAGAGTAGAAAATAAACTTTGAAGCTCAAATCTCTTAGCAGGTTAAAGCTCAATGACTTTAAAGTTCAAAAGAATTAAATTTGGAAATAAAATTCTCTGGCCTTCATCATTTCCTCTCCAAGTTGATATTCAGCTTAATCTCAGACAGAGGACTGACCCATGCCTGGCTGGAGTTAAGATTCCTTCAGTAGTGAAGCCTAGATGGTTTTTCATTGGAACGGCTGTGGGTCCTTCACCTGAATTTGTTCAATATCAAATATCTTAAGAGCATCCCTTTTGAGAAATTCAGAGATAATAAGACATGTATGATCATCACAGCACTGACCGAAACCCAAGAAAATTTGAAAATGATACAGCTCTAGCCTCTAGAGGAGTTATCTCAGACAAAATTATGAATGTAATGTTGCCAAGGGTGATAGCATGGACTTTGTAGGATCTATATGGTGGAGGAAAGATGATGGAGAAAAACATTTTTTTGTTTCAGTCTAGAGACAATGTCAGTCTCTGGTATCTTGTCCAAAATCCACAACCCATGTCTTATAAACTTAACTGGGAGGTTACTCTTGATATTTTTAATTTACTATATGATAGGGGCAAAAAGCACTGAGTCAAACCATCTCCTCTCTTATATGTGGAATTTGAGGCATTGCTGCTCTTTTACAAATTAGAAAAATATATTTGTGGGAGCCCCTGTCACTTAGGAGGTGCCTTTGTTTTCTATCTGATGCTATGGAAAACTCTTCATTGCCATTTCCCCTCTGAGCCCTGTGTTTCTGTATCTGTGGTTCTGAGAAGAGTATGGGTTGCATCTAGTGACAAAGCATCAATACACTCCCACAGGCAGATATTTTCAGACTTGGCCTATTGTGGCCTCATGGTATGAAACTGCTTAGGCCTAAAGACCCTCCTTCTAGAGAGGAGAGGGGTTTGCTTTCATATGAAATTGACTAACCCTGACCCATACAGATCCCTGTAGACTGTATCTTTGCTAATTGTGGTGTGGTGACTGGTGCCTTTGTGGCACACTCAGTGCTACCTCCTGTCTTTGCTGAACCTGAGGCCCAAAACCTTTCTTGAGGACCTTTGCCTGTACCTTTCCTGCGCCCAAAGTCTATACATTTCTTAAGAGGTATGATCTCTTTGCTGAGGCCCACAACTCGCATTTGTGCTGAGCACTTACTTTTGCTTAAAATAAGCAGACCAATGCATATTTCCTTCAGACGTAGCACATTCAGTTGCTTCTATTAAAAAAAAAAAAAGCCACTTGCCTGGGGATTAAGCTGCCTTAAGCTGTAATATCCCATAATGGACAAAATCCTACATGCAATTGCTTAAGGCCTAATGCCATCCTCCCTGGTTAAAACAGGTAAAAGTTAACCAAACAACTACAAAAGCCAGCTGCATTGTTTCCTGTAGGCCACCAAAATCATGTGCCTTGACTGCATCGAAATGCTCAGTCACCTTACAAGTATATTACCCCAAACCAAGTTTCACTATCTATTTACCAATTATCCCGACCAATGCACTAGATTACAACACTTCTTGTATTAACATTCACTCCTCCATCCTACTCCCTGGCGGGTAAAGCCTGCTGCTCTAAAACCTAATCCCTGGAAGAGTAGAGCAAAGAAGATGAGCAGTCTGCTCTCAAGGGTAAAGAAGATGGACAGGAACTGGGAACACATGATGAATTTGTCTTCCAAACTCAGTAATCATTTAAGAGTAAGAGTCTGGAGAAAGGCCAGGGGTGTGAGTAGTGTTCCCTCTTTATGTAAGGTAATATCCAGAGAGGAGAACTATTATTCTCCTCTAAAAACAGTCTTTTCTCATGCACAGCGATCCTCAATTTTTCATTATTGTGACATATTAATGGATGATATTTACCTGAGCACACACTTCCAGAACTGATGCATAGTTGTGGGTTATGTACATTTCCTGATGCTGTTAGTCCAGTGGTGCTCAATGGGGGGCGTGGTGATCGTGGTCCCTCCCCAACCCACCCTAGGGGACATTTGGCAGTGTCTGGAGACATTTTTGGTTTTCATAAGCTGGGAGGCACGCTAGTGGGTAGAGGCCAAGGATGTTGCTAAACATCCTACAACACACAGAACAATCCCGCACATCAAAAAGTTATGTGGCCCTGGGCTTCCCTGGTGGCGCAGTGGTTGAGAGTCCACCTGCCGATGCGGGGGATACAGGTTCGTGCCCAGGTCCGGGAAGATCCCACATGCCGCGGAGTGGCTAGGCCTGTGAGCCATGGCCCCTGAGCCTGCGCGTCTGGAGCCTGTGCTCTGCAATGGGAGAGGCCACAGCAGTGAGAGGCCTGCGTACTGCAAAAAAAAAAAACCCAAAAAGTTATCTGGCCCAAAACATCAACAGAGGTTGGGAAACTCTGCTGTAGATGTAACTTCACATGTTTGTTCCCAAGTCAAGGAAACGTATTGGAATGCAAATGAAAGAGATGGCTCCTAATATGTGGATAACCTTGAAACTTCCCTGAAATGTGTTTTAATAAAATAAATCATTTACACATTTTGGTGATCTGCTCTGCTACAACATGTTTTTGTAATCTGAATTAGTCCATATGTGATTATAAATAAAGGAATAGTGCCAACAAAATGTAGAAGTAACATTTTTTCCTATGTGACATTTTTTTTCTAGCTCATTAGTGTTTTATACCACCTAGTGGGCACAGCAGAATCCAGATAAAGGAATATAACATTGTACCCAGGCCTGTTCACTTCTTGATTTACTGGTTGCAAAAAATGAAACCAATTCTCCCTCACCTCCCATCTTGTATCCATACCTTTGCAATGTCATTTTGTATTTTGTAGCTCCTATGAGCATGAACAGAAGTCTATTTCCACACCTCTTGAATCTGGAATGGCTTTATGACTTGCTTTAGCCTATCAATGGTGGCAGAAGAAACAATGGCCAGTTCTAAGCCTAGGCCTCAAGAGGTCTTGCACAATTCCATTTGTTCTCTTAAAACAATGTGACTATTATGTGAACAAGCCTAGACAAATCTACTGGAAAATGAAAAATCACTTGAAGCAGAGAAGAGCTATCATCTCATGTGAGGTCTTCTTAAATCAGCCAGTCTATTGCTGACCTGCTAATTGATCAAGATGCACGAGTGAGTCCAGCTGAGATCAGCCAAGCCTGGCCCAGGTCCATAAAACCACTCAGCTGACCTGTAGACTCACTAGAAATAATAAATTGTTACCTTAAGCTACTGCATTTGGAGTTTGTTTTATAACAATAGATAATGGATATATAAACCTGAGCTTCATCTTGGCTTGTTCTGTCTCAAAAGTTCTTATTATACAGTTATCTCTGATTTTTGTATGTTTGGTCCTTAACTCCAAACCTAGCAGCCTCAACCTTTACTTAAACTTTTTTCTATCAAGTTACCTTCATTTTGGGGGTCTTATATTTAACAATAATATTTCTTTATGTATTAGGAATTTAACATGCTGGTTTTGCTCATATTTTTGATAAAATTTTCATCATTTTTCTGTAGTGCTCTAGTTAAAATATTACATAGATATTGAGTGGTCTACTTCACTCCTATGTTTTCCATTGTCTTATTATTTTAGTACATAATTTTGTAGAACATTAGGTTTCCCAGTACTGCATATGTTGTGTTACAGGCAACAGAAATCCTCACAAATTTTTAAAATTTATTTATTTTTTTGTGGTACGTGGGCCTCTCACTGCTGTGGCCTCTCCCGTTGCGGAGCACAGGCTCCAGACGCACAGGCTCAGCGGCCATGGCTCACGGGCCCAGCCGCCCTGCGGCATGTGGGATCTTCCCGGACCAGGGCACGAACCCGTGTCTCCTGCATCGGCAGGCAGACTCTCAACCACTGCGCCACCAGGGAAGCCCCTCACAAATATTCTGAGTGTCAAATTACTTGTGTCCTATCCTGCAACTGATCATGAAAAAGTAGTGTGTGAAGATTTCAGGTTAGGAGCTGTCATATCCATATGGTTTTGTACGCATGTGTGTATGCCTGTGTGTGAGTGGGTGGAAATTCAAATGATTAATATTTTGTACAGTTATCATCACACTAATATGTTCCCATGCTATTCTGTGCTGTTTATATCAAATTATTCTAAATAGGTATAATAATAAACACTGTCATTTATAAATAGCTCTACATTATATCAAGTGCTTTTTTATCAGTAGCCTCATCTTAATCTTCATGGCAGCCCTGAAAGATAGCTACTTTTTTGAGTCCCATTTTACAGATGAAGGAAAGGAACTGTGGATGGCTTTAGAACTCCAGGTAGTACATGACAAAGCAGGGGTTTAAAAAACAGGTTCCATTTCCACTACTCCTTCATTCCAAGATGAAAGAGTCATCCTTCTTGTTTGTACTTGCTTAAGGAAAGGGCGGAACAGGTTGTTCTTAGGTCTTTTATTCCATTGCTGGAAATAGGGGACTGATGACCAGTGAGAAACTGTTCAGTTCTGGCAAAAGTTGAGTGAGGATGACAATGGAAACCTCTGTGTGGTTTCTCTGTGTTACTTCCAAAAGATAGCCTCCCCCCAAATTACATTCCTCTGATTATTTAATCAAACACTAATCCAGTCGTTGATGTCGAGGAATTTGGAAGATATAATTAAAGCTAAAGCCTTAAAATAAAGAGATTATCCTGGTTTATTGGATGTGCCCAACCTAATCACTTGAGCCCTGAAAGTTACAGAAATTTCTTCTGCTGGAATCAGAGAGGTGTGGCGGAAAAGGAAGGCCAAGAGGAGATGAGGTAGAGACGTCTGAAGAGTGAGAAGGATTCAACCCAGCTTTGCTGGCTTTGAAGGAAGCCACATGCCAAGCAGATGACAGTCTGCAAAGAAATGGGGACCACAGTCTACAAGCACATGAAACTGAATTTTTCCAACAACCTGAATGAGGTTGAAAATAGATTCTCCTCTAGAGTCTGCATAAAGAAACACACCTTGGTTTTGGCCTTGTAGGACTGGAACAGAGAAACCAGCTGAGCTCATCTAGACTTTTGACCTACAAAACTGTAGTAAATGGGCTTTGTTTCAAGCTATTATGTTTATAGTAATTTGTTACAGCAGCTAGATAAAGGTAACACATTTTGTGAGACGTATAGATATGCTGAGCAACTTTTCAGTGGGTGCTAAAGGACAGCAGAGATGAGTTCAGCTGAGTCTATAATAGTTCCTTTCAGAGAAATAATGTGGATGCAGAGAGCTTATCCCAAGGAGTGGTCTTATGACACCATGGCAAACAAGAAGTTGAGGTGGGAAAGTAGGAAGATACGTGGGGTGAGTCTCTGCAAAGGTTCACACTTAACTAAGCTTCTCAAGTTGAGGTTTCACCAACCTCAGGGTAAAGGATATTGGTTGACATCTTAAGGCTTTCTTCGTGGACTCTAGGTTCAGAGAGAAGAGGATTGGGAGAAATAACTCAACTTACAAAGATTTTCATCTTCACGTTGTAATTTAATCCTACTAACAACCTTGTAAAATGGGTACTTGTTTAACTCCTTTTTACAAATTAAGGATACAGACACTCAGATAGATAACATTCTTGGCTAAGATCAAACAACCAGGACTAATATGAAAGTTTTCTGAATTGAAATTTCTTCTTTCTTATTGAGGTCTTCTTTTCCTTTTATCCTCAGTGTCTCATTTTACGCCATAGTTTTACTAAACCTAATGTCTTCTTGGAAAAAATCAAGGTTTAAATCTGAAACAAATAGTGTAACCCTACTGTTTATTTTATTTTATTTTTATTGAAGTATAGTTGCTGTACAATATTATATGTTACAAGTGTACAATACAGTGATTCACAATTTTTAAGTGTTATACTCCATTTATAGGTATTATAAAATATTGGCTATATTCCCCATGTTACACAATCCATCCTTGTAGCTTATTTTATACCTCATAGTTTGTACTTCTTACTCTCCTACCCCTATATTGCCCCTCCCCCTTCCCTTTCCTTCCTTGTAACCACTAGTTTGTTCTCTGTATCTATGAGTCTTTCTTTTTTGTTATATTCACTAGTTTTTTTATTTTTTAGATTCCACATATAAGTGATATCACACAGTATTTATCTTTCTCTGCCTGACTTATTTCACTTAGCATAATGCCCTCTAAGTCCATCCATGAGATTGCAAATGGCAAAATTTCATTCTTTTTTTATGGTTGAGTAATATTCCATTGTCTCTATATATATATCACGTCTTCTTTATCCATTCCTCTGTTGATGGACACTTAGATTGCTTCCATATCTTGGCAATTGTAGACAATGCTGCTATAAACATTAGGGTGCACATATCTTTTCAAATTAGTGTTTTTGGTTTTTTAGGATATATACCCAGGAGTGGAATTGCTGGATCATATGGTAGCTCTGTTTTTAGTTTTTTGAGAAACCTCCATACTGTTTTCCACAGAGGCTGCCCCAATTTACATTCCTACCAATAGTGTATGAAGGTTCCGTTTTCTCCACATCCTCACCAACATTTGCAACACTACTGTTTAGACAGCCAATGCCATGTTTTCCCTTAAAGA
The DNA here is from genome assembly GCF_964165515.1 of Mesoplodon bidens. NCBI lineage: Eukaryota > Metazoa > Chordata > Mammalia > Artiodactyla > Ziphiidae > Mesoplodon > Mesoplodon bidens. The sequence continues at coordinate 73,615,015 of NC_138164.1, read as the reverse complement.
GGTGAAGACAACTCCAAAGAGTATAGTGTTTGGTCTGTTTTTACCTGGTGGTGATTCTTCACCCCTTGGCAGCAATGTTCTTGCTCCTCTTGACCCTAAGGCCTGGTTCCCAGTGTTTCTGAGGTCACAGAACCATCATTCTCTTAAGAACATACAGAGTTATGTATAAGAAGGAAGGATTGGATGTTTAGGAGAAAATCATATCTGTTTGGACTTGTCTTTGGTTCCAGATTTGGGCCACAGAAGGGTCCACTGAGTCCTGATATTGAAGGGTAAATACCATCAGCCACTGGCGTTGGTTCCAACATGCCACATGCAAGCTTGGCCAAGTAAGCAGCTGTGACACTTCTTAGGAAATACTCTTACACATCCACATGACCTCCAACCATCAGTGGCTCAGAACGCCTCTGTTAATCACTTTATCTCAACTCTGTGTGGATTACACCTCTCTCTTTAAACTTCTTATTTTTAAGGGTCATTCATCGGGGTCCTGAGGTGCTGAAGTTAGTCCTCAGGAAACTTCAAATTGTCAGACAAGACAAATCTCCACAAAGTCTCCACAGCTGACTCTGTCTGGGATTAGAGTGCTCTCCACATGATTGCTTCAGCTATTCTGCCTGAAAGGGGGACCAGGATCACAAGTGCCATGAGGTTTTGGAGGAGGCAAAAGGGGCTCAGATGTGCTTGGAAATGTGATTTTTAAAAAATATTTTAATTTTTCTGGTTTTTGGCATTCAAACATCTGGAAATGTTTATTTTTATTTTTGGCTTCACTGCACAGCATGTGGGATCTTAGATCCCCGACCAGGGATTGAACACTTGCCCCTGCACTGGAAGCACAGAGTCCTAACCGCTCGGGAATTCCCTGGAAATGTGATTTTATTCTTATAGGCCACAGCATAGAAAGAAAGAGACATTGATCTTGAAGTGTTGGGAGACTGAGGTTAAGATCGTCTTCTACCTCCCCTCAGTATAAAGTGATTTCTACCTCTGTTTAGGAATGGATGCGTCTTCGTTCACTTCCTTGGGACTTTGCTTCTTAACACTAGTAATTCTCCCATTAACTGCGCCCATATCCACACACCAGCTTTAGTTCTTACAACGTATCTGCAAGGGACCACCATGTGACAAATGGACAAAACTAAAGCACGAAGAGATCCAGGGTGTACTTTGGCTGGTCTGGATCAATACAGTATTAGACTTCAGCTTCTCCAGAGAAATGAGTTAGTGCATATACCTCAGGTGCCCCTTCATGAGTAATGTCTACTTTATAATAAGCACTGAAGAGCTGTGATTCTGCAATCGGGCACCACAACAAATACGGAAGTAGTAAAATTCAGAGATTAAGTGGAATCCCAGTTCAGAAGTCAGACAAACATATGTTCACGTTCCCAATTTGGACACATAATAACTGTGTGACCACAGGAACTAATCTTTAATCCTCAGTTTTCTAGTGTATGAGAGACAATTTTTAAGTTACCTCATAGAGTATATGTGAAGATTGAATCTAATATGCATGTAATACTTAAAACAGTGCCTGGCACACAGTAAATGCTGGCTTTTATCATGATTGTTTTCACTGTCATCATTATACAGCTCTTTCTCCCTTTGTTTTCAGTCATGTTACCCAAGGCTTCTGCCTTTTGAACTTAAATACCATAATATCCTAATTAAAATCCAATTTCTCTAATTCTTTTGTCTACCATCCCTGTTTAAGGAATGGGCTGTCAGTGCTACAGAAACCATGGTCCCTGGACAGGCAATCTCAGCATCATGGGAGCTTGTTAGAATTACACACTCTTAGGCGGGGCCAAGACCTCCTGATCCAAATGTCTGGGGAAGGACTCTGCATCGTAATAAGTTTTCCAGGAGGTTCTAATGCCTGCTAAACTTTGAGAAGCACTTTTCTAAGTCAATTACACAGTTTGATGAGAAAGCTCTGAACGTGGAGAAAAGATTTTGGTTTAAATCCTAGATCTGCCTCTTCCAGCTATGTGAAATTTGACAAATTATTTAATCTCCTTGACTCCAGTTTTTCTTTTATCAGTGTACCAAGTTCCTTGGAGGTTTATTATTCAGGTTATAGGCTAAGCTATATCAATGAAGAGATCCCTAAATACCGTGGTTTGTAAAAGAGATTCATTTATTTCTGCCTACATAGTAGCCCAGAGGCAGGAGAGTGGTCCAAAGTGAGTTGGCGGTTCTGTTCCATGAGGTCATCTAAAGACTCAGCATCCATCTATATCGACCCTCTTCCCTCTCCTGGGATGTTGTTTTGTCTGTGTGGTTGACTTGGGCTCCATGACACTGTGTCAGGCTTCTGCCTGCGGGAAAGAGAGAGAGTAGAGAGGACAGCATTTTCTTCTAAGAAAGTGATGCAAAATTTGCACAGTTTGCCACTGGCTGCTTTAGCAGCTGTGGCACATTTTACTATTGCTCATAATGCCTTACTGAGAACCTAGACATTGGACCACACCTAGTGGGAAGTGTAGAAATGAACCTATGAGCTGGGTGACCAGGTACCCTGTACAAATTCAGGAGCTGTGGGTGTTCTGACCTAAAACAATGGGTACTCATGGAAACATATAGTAGAAGACACCGCACGAGTAAGCACTCTACAAATACTAATGTGAAGTGAGATAGGTAGCACGGTGTTGAAGAGTCAGGCAGTTACGAGCACGAATGCAAGTTCTGCTACCTGTAGAGAATGTGACCTTGGGAGGGTGATTTTTGCTTTGAGATTCACTTTCGCCAGTTTCTCAAATAGAAATGACAATCCCTTACCTCACTGTGTTTTTTAGGACGATGGAGGGCTGCTCAATTTAGGTTAGCTCCATTCCCAAGTCAGAATGCATTTTGATTCTTTTAATCAGAATGAAACAGGAGATATTCAGAATTAGTTAGAATGTTTCACATATCATTAATTCCTTATCAAATTTGACTGCAAGCAACATGCTGCAATTACCGTGCAGCTTTTGGCCCTCAGCCTGGAGATAGGAATCTTAATCCTAGGGCCCATTTGATGGTTTGTGGGGTGTGCATCACAGACATCTTGCCAACAGCTTAAAACACAGCTCTCAGTTCCAAAGGAGGAGGCGGGTGTTTCCATCCTTTTGTTGCATTCTTCAGGGCAGAAACTGTGGGCCAGCAGTGAAATATAATTACAATTCTCTATTGTCTTATTTGTGGTATAAACAAGCAAGTTCCTGGCTAATCAATTTATAGAAACAAACATAAAAGCAAATAAGCAGCCTTCCTCAAGAAGGGGTATTAAACAGGATTTGCATAAGCCATTTACTCTGGCAGAGCAGAAATGCAGCCTTCTCGTTATGAAGAGCAAACAGGGACCCTTTTGAAGAATAATGCTCTTTATGGCAGCTAGTTCCATCTGCCTTGACATCAAAAATCCTTTTTGGGCCCTGTTTTTCTGCTTGCAGTTTTCCATCTCTTGGAAGAAGAATGTTTTCTGTATTCTTCAAGTTAACAAAGTCAAGGAGATCTCTACTCTCTGGTCTCTACTCCTTTCCTTCACAAACCACACCAGAGGTGAGGAATAGGAGAATACAGTATTCTAGATGTATTGCTACATTGCAGAGAGCCTGCCTATGCAGGCTCTCATTGGGGGTTCACTTTCTCTGGTTACCAAGGAAAGACTGTAGTAGTGCAAAGAGGGGCACAGAGACCAAAGAAGAAAGTTGGAAGCCTTCTTAGCTTGGATATTCACAAAAGCCCATGCCTGAGACAGAGATTTGTATGCAGAGACTTTATTTTAGAAGTGATTCCAGGGAATGAAGAGGAATGAAGGTCATGGAGAGAGAAATAAGAAAGGGGGAAAGCCAATACAAAGATGTGTTATCAAGCTGTCCACTGCAGCAGGCAAATGAATTAAAAATAAGAAATGAAAATTGCTAAGAAAAGTGTTCCATCTAATAAATAAGATAAATACAATACTAAAGCAAAGAAACTCTATTTGAGGCCTAAACAATTGGCAAAGATTTAAAAAGAAATATGTAGTGTTGTTCAAGAAGGCGTAATACATGTATTTTCATTTACTATGGGTAGGAGTAGATGGTCTACATCCAGATATTTATTTTACAGCAATAAATAATAGAGGTACATAAAATTGCATGTATAAAAATAGAGGCTGCAGCATTTTTGAATTCCTGAAATACAGAAAAATTGTAAAGATTCTATCTCCCAACACTCTCTAATCTCTACCCTGCTTTACTTTCCTTCATACATTTATCACTACACCGCACGCACACACATGTCCACACATGCATACATGTATCTTTGCTTGCTTACTATTTTCCTCCCCAGAGTGTTCCCGAACTTGGGTCTGGCTGCTCACTGCTTGAAAGTCAATACTCAAGAGGGAAGTGCTGGTAGAAACAGAAAGGTTGTTTTCATCAGAAAGCTGGCATCCTGGGGAGAAGGCAGACCTGTGTCCAAAAATCAACGCCAAAGATTCTTCTCATCCATGAAAGTTTTTAAAGGGAAAAGGGGAAATAACCTCAGTTAATCATTGAGATGGGGGTCAGATTCATTGCCATCTCCCATTGTGTGCAGGCTTGTCGATTTCTTGTGATCTTTCTTCAGGTGCTATCTTGTTCACACAGTTTGTTTGCAAGATGACTGAAGGGGAAGCTGGGGAAAAGGTCTGGTCACTGTTAATTAGTTATTCTTTATTTCTATTTCTTTGACCTAAGGAAAGAACCAACAGTTTAGGCAAGGCTTTGTGTGAGCAAAAGATCTGAAAGGTGTGCTTGGGCTGGAGGTTAGTTAAAATATAGCTTTGCTAAAGTGACAAGATGAAAGTGGCCTCCTGCAGAGAGCTCTTTACTGCAAAAAACTGCTTACAAAATCCCCACTGTTAGACATTGTTCCACATCTATGAGATTATGGGTCAAGGTCTGTCTTCTGTAACTTCTTCATGATGATATAAGATGCCGTATTCTCAGAGTGGAAGATGTCAACTTGGTTTGAAACGTCTCTTCGCTGACAGTCTTAGTTGCCTGCTTACATATATGGGCAGAAAAAGCTAGTTATTCTGACGGCCACAAATATATAGATTATTACTATCAATGGTGTTAATTCCCTTCTCTTAGGGCCAGTTCTTGGAATAGTGCAAGCCATAGATTCGATACTGCTCAAGACAGAGCAAGCTTATGTCATGGCTGAAGTCTGGTCATCATGCAGTTAGCTTTTCCCCTCTGGTGGCAGTTATAGTATCTGTAAAATGACTCAGGAATGTGTATCAGATGCTGAAAGATTCTGTGACTCTATTGTCCTAATAATTAATGCTTGAGCCTGCTCTTTTGTGACTCAGAGCGGCCTGAGAGATCTCAGCTTTTCTACAAATAAGAGGCAGAGGACATGGAGGGGCCTTTGTATACTTCTGGGGTCCCTGCAGGGTTCTGCTCGGTTTCAAGAGGATGTAAGTTCCACAAGGACTGTGACTTTATCTGTCTTGTCCACTGTTATATCTCCAGGCTCTAGAACAACATCTGACACATAGTGGTCACACAGTAAATGTTTGTTGGATGAATAAATGAGTTAATCATTAGGAAGTCTGTTGAAATTAAGAATGGTCTACCTATATAATGAACAACTTGGTTGATATTCAAATAATACTTTAGAAAAATACTTAACACATGAGAAAATATTTATTGTGTATGATGAGGACACAGAAACACAATGGTTATCTCAGACCAGGGAGTTTATGATAGTTTTTGTTTCCTATTTGTATATTCATCTGTATTTTCCAAATGTTTATCAATGAGCATGGGCTTTTGTAATAATCAGACAAACATTATAAAAGAGGAAAAAAATCCTAGAGGTCCAGTTCGAATGCAACTTCTTCCATTCCCTGAACTCTCCGATATTGGTGAGCTTGGTCTCCACAATGCCCAGGACACAGTGACTATGCCACTCACCCGTGATTTCTGATACGCATGCAGGATCCATTTGTCTCATTTGTGCGTATACCTCTTGGACTAACACGTTCTGCCCCCAGTGTCCTGCGTAGGGTGGGTGGAAGAATACAATGTTCTAAATAAGGCAGAGGGATAAGAAGATGAGCAGAGAGGAAGAGAGTAGGAGAATGTGGAGAGACCAAGATAGAGAGACCGGCAGAAAATCAGAAACAAAGCCCTGCTTGGTCCCCAAACATGACTCTAAGGTTTTGGCACCGTAAAACAGTACAACAGGGCTTCCCTGGCGGCTCAGTGGTTGAGAGTCCGCCTGCCGATGCAGGGGATACAGGTTCGTGCCCCGGTCCGGGAAGATCCCTCATGCCGCGGAGTGGCTGAGCCCGTGAGCCATGGCCGCTGAGCCTGCGCGTCCGGAGCCTGTGCTCCGCAACGGGAGAGGCCACAACAGTGAGAGGCCCATGTACTGCAAAATAAATAAATAAAATAAAATAAAATAATAAAACAGTACAACATTTAGCTTCAAAGAAATGCCCTAGAATTTTCTGCTGGCTGCATTTGATGCCCACTCTAAATGGGTACATGAATTCCCAGAATGGATAGTTCAAGATTTTGAGAGGTAATAAAGAGGTCTATTGTATGCTGCAGGAACGGGTAGATAGCTAAAGGAGTAAGAGATGAATAACCACGTTAGAAACATGGAATAAAGATTTCAGTTACCCAATGGGCCAGTTACTCTCTTACCTGCTTTCACCATATCCTTCCACCAACCTCTATGAAATGCAACTTCAGTGGGGACTGAAGAGGAGCCTGCAAGAAGGTACCTTGACTGATTTTTCCATAAATGTGCCAGAATCAATCATCCAAATGGGAACTGGACTTCATTATAGACCCCTAGACAGGCTGCACACAGATTTCAAAAGACGATATTATCGCACTGTGCAATTTTGGAACTATTCTCTGGGCTCCACCTCGTAGCCAAAAGTCACTGTCTTCTTTTGTGTGTGTATTTAATTTTTTAGAACAGGTAAAAAAAATCATTCATAACCATACTTGGGGAATATAATTGAGTTTTGTTACTTCTGACATAAAAAAGGGAAATTAAGATGACTGGATATTTTATTAAGTGTATAAAGAAGGAAGAGAGCTAAAATTCAGTTTTCATGATGTCAGATGATTTTATAGAAGTCCTTCCAGTCAACCTCAAAGAACCTTATAAGGAGGACATCATTTTCTCTATTTTTAGAAGTAAAAGCTAAGGTTCAGAAAATTGAGTAACTTGCTAAAGGCCCCACTGGTAAGTGTCAGAGCAAGACTCCAAAGTCCATTATCTTTTTGTTGAAGCTCAATGCTTGAAGATAAGTCCTAAAGAGGAAATCTATAATCGTTCCAATTAAGGGCAGCAAAGTAATCTTTCCAAGAGGAAAGTCTATACTATAGGCAGGGGGAGAAAAACACTTGGAAACTTGGGCATATTCCTAACATATAAAGAGTTATTAAACATAACCAGAATAAATGAGAAAACATGGTGCCAGTTAATTCAGGTTCCTATCATTGTGTAACTGGACAAATAACTACTGGTTTTGCTTTTATCAAATTAAATAATATCCTTGAATGGAGAGAATGTTCTTACTGTTGAGTCCATATAAAAGAAAATATTTTATTGCATCCTTATATATAAATGTCTTATTTTTAATGTAAAAAGAGATAGGAATGGTTTATTAATTGAAAATCTTTTTCTCCCTATCACCACTAAATAGGTGAGAAGCATGTTTTTAAAGGGACACCACATTACCACTTGCCCTGGGTGCTCACCAGACTTAGCCCAGCTCTGACTTGTGTTATATCCAATTAGTTGGAGTTTCCACAATATGCTGTCCTCACCTCTGCATTTGTCCAACCTACCGCATTTGCTGGGAATGCCTCCCCCGTTATAACCGACTCTTACTGTTTAGTGTTTAGGTTAGCTGTTACCTTCCCCAAGGCAACCTCCCCTGACAATCCCCCAACTCCAAAGTAGATCAGTTGTCCTTTATTTGGGCTCCCAAATAACGTAATAGCATAATCTCTCAATTTGATTTACCCTAAGTTTTTTGGATAAGTAACTCAATGAGTGAATATTTGGTCGTGTAAATTCCCTTGCACTTAGTATTATTATAGCTACCCTACATCTTTTAGGAGACCTACCCTTTTCCCTTTTCAGTATGCAAAATAAATCTTACTCATAATGCCACAATTCTCTTTTTAGCAAAACAGCACTATGCAAATGCAGTTATTTCATTAAATGAGAGTTGATGTCAAAGACACAGATCTCCTAACCTAGATTTAGGGATTCTAAATGCTTAGACCTCTCATCCTCTGGAGTTCTCTAAACTGTGATTATGAACAATTAGAATGAAATTTATTTGTGACATTTAATACCTAGAAATATTCCATGTCCCTGTACATTCTAATTGGTGACATTTTGCTCTGAAATATTCCCTTTAATTGACTCTGGCAGTGGTGAAGACAGATCCAATTAAAGACTCATTCCTTGGAGTTAAGAAAACAACTAACAACACTGGTGTCAAAAAAACAAGGTAAATTATAGTTGATGGGATTGTCAAAGCTGTTTGATATCCTCAGTCCAGAGTGATTCCAATTATAACTAAGTAAGAGCTTCTCAAAGGGGTTATATCATAGTGTTCTTGTCATATACGGTAGCAATGCATGAACACTGTGGCATGTTGTTCAGCCAGAATTGTTGAAAGTTAATGGACTGTAGTTGTGTCACAATCTTTAGGGGAGAAAAATCAAGACCTTGGGGACTTTCCTGGTGGTGCAGTGGTTAAGAATCCCCCTGCCAATGCAGGGGACACGAGTTCGATCCCTGGTCCAGGAAGATCCCACATGCCGTGGAGCAACTAAACCTGTGCGCCAAAACTACTAAGCCCATGCTTTGCAACTACTGAAGCCCATGCGCCTAGAGCCCATGCTCCACAACAAGAGAAGCCACCACAATGAGAAGCCTGCTCACCGCAAGTAAGAGTAGCCCCCGCTCGCCACAACTAGGGAAAGCCTGCGCATAGCAACGAAGACCCAACACAGCCCCAAAATAAATTAATTAATTTTAAAAAAACTTAAAAATTAAAAAAAATCAAGACCTTGGACTTGGGTACAAGTCTTGGCTTGTACCCTATCAGTTGTGTCACCTTAGTCAACTCATTTTAACTTTTGAATGTTAGTTTACTTCTCTGTAAAACAGAGATACTACTACCTTCCTTAGAAGTTTCTGGAAAAACGAGCTGAGATAATCAATGAGGTGCTATCACAGCACTGAGGGCATAGTGTTTTCTCAATCAATGTCTTGCCCTTCCTTCTCTGGGCTCCTCTGAAGCATTTTGACAGACCTACTAGCCCTGCTAAACTAATGCAAGGGGGCTTCCCTGGTGGCGCAGTGGTTGAGAATCTGCCTGCTAATGCAGGGGACACGGGTTCGAGCCCTGGTCTGGGAGGATCCCACATGCCGCGAAGCAACTAGGCCCGTGAGCCACGACTACTGAGCCTGCGCGTCTGGAGCCTGTGCTCCGCAACAAGAGGCCGCGATAGTGAGAGGCCCGCGCACCGCGATGAAGAGTGGCCCCCGCTTGCCACAACTAGAGAAAGCCCCACATAGAAATGAAGACACAACACAGCAAAAATAAATTAATTAATTAATAAAAACTCCTACCCCCAACATCTAAAAAAAAAAAAAACAAAAAGAAAAACTAATGCAAGGTCTCTAAGGCCTCCTCTTCTTCCTTCTCCTCCTCCTCATGGGTAGGTGAGATGCTGGTTCTCAGATTTTTGTATTTCATGGGCTATTATTTTAATGGGGAACTGAGAGAGGGTTAGCTATTTCCCTTGCAATGAAAGGATATTTTTTAAAACAAACGCTGTCTACTGTCACCATCTTTTCACAAAGATAAAGACCTTTTAACAACAAAAAATAAAAAGGATGTAATCCCAGGAGGAAAAAATAGCCCTTTAAGTTGAATATACATATATTTAAAAAAATAAATTTATGTATTTTATTTATTTATTTTTGGCTGTGTTGGGGGTCTTCATTGTTGCTCTTGGGCTTTCTCTAGTTGTGGCGAGCGGGGGCTATTGTTCGTTGCAGTGTGAGGGCTTCTCATTGCAGTAGCTTCTCTTGTTGCAGAGCACGGGCTCTAGGCACATGGGTGTCAGTAGTTGTGGCACACGGGCTTAGTAGTTGTGGCTCACAGGCTCAGTAGTTGTGGCTCACGGGCTCTGGAGAGCAGGTTCTGTAGTTGTGGCGCACGGGCTTAGTTGCTCCACGGCATGGGGGATCTTCCCAGACCAGGGCTCGAACCCGTGTCCCCTCCGTTGGCAGGCAGACTCTCAACCACTGCGCCACCAGGGAAGACCCTGAATATATTTTAAATTATGAAAAATTAACTACTTGTGTTTACTCCGTTTTTCTTGTGTATCCAGGGACTAGTGAGCGTTACATTAGGGACCAGCACTGGTCTGCACCCTGGCATATGGAGCGATGGACCCAAGAAGTCCCATCTTCAGATGGACAGACCCTAGCCTTGGCTATAGGCAGGGTTTCTTAGAACCTAGGTGTCCAGGTGACTGAAACACATTTTCCAGAGACTAAAGAAGCCAAGTGGGTGAGAGTTGGATGGCTTTACTTGCCTCAGGTATGTCAGGGGCAATACCTTGTGGAAGGGATGCCCCCTGCTCTTACAGAAGAAGTGTTAAATTAATATTTTATTTGGAAGAGAGAGAGAGAGATTTCTCAGTAACATCTGAGGACTTTGCTGCCTCCTCTACAGCTCAGGTTTAGGCTGAACTCCAATGTAGGTGCATGTGTATATGTTACTGTGTGTGTATGTGTGCATGTGTGTGTATGTGTGTGTGTACATGTGCAGATGTGAGTACACACATATATGGATGTGTGTGTGTGTGTGTGTGTGTGTATGTACAGGGTTGTGGAGCAGTTATTAGTCAAATCTGATTTTGCCAATACCATTAGGTGTTAACCTTCCTTAAAAAAAAATGTTGTCTTTTTTTTTTTTTTTTTTGCTGTACGTGGGCCTCTCACTGTTGTGGCCTCTCCCGTTGCAGAGCACAGGCTCCGGATGCACAGGCTCAGTGGCCATGGCTCACGGGCCAGCCGCTCCACGGTATGTGGGATCTTCCCGGACCGGGACACGAACCTGTGTGCCCTGCATCGGCAGGCGGACTCTCAACCACTGCACCACCAGGGAAGCCCTAAAAATGCTGTCTTTAATGCACACATCAATATGGGAGTTGGAGGCTCTGTAGGGACAGCTGTGGTTTAAAGAAAAAGAAAGACTGAACTCCAGGTGCCCTCATACATCGAGGAAGAACACAGGCTGGCCCACACAGCTTGGAGGGGAGAGTCTATCATCAAAAAACTGAATAACTGACCATGGTACTGAAACATTCTCTGCCTGCCCCAACCTTCACCTGGTAGGGCACCGCTGAAGTCTTGGAGGGAGAGATTCAATCCTCTAAGCCATTTGGTCAGTTTGTATGCATCCCCCTACTATCCAGCTGTGAATGTTCATGAAGTCAGACCAATCAGCATTCAAATACTGGCTTTACCATATACTGCCTGTATGAATTTGGGCAAGTTATTTAATCTCTCTGTGCCTCAGCTTCCCCATCTGTGAAGTGGAGATTATCCTACCTACAATGCAGGGTAGTTCTGAGAATGAGAAATAATAAATATAAAGAGTCTGGAGTAGTGTCTGCCACATCAGAGATTTTCAATAAGAATTAACCTAATATCTTATTCAGTTGCATTTTTTATGTCAGGGAGGATGCTAAGTGGGGGCGAGCAGCTTCTACATTTAGAGGCAGAAAACTTGGTTTAGTTTCATCTATGCTGTTACAACCTTAGGCCAATGACTGTTCCTTTCTGCCTCCTTTGTTTCATCTGAAACATGAGCAGCTTGAGCTGGCTGATTTCTAAGACCTTTCCAGTTCTAATACCTACTCTTCTTGCTGGGCTGCGAATGAAATCATCTGCATGGGTGTTCACAGGGGTTGTCCTTGCCTCTTCTCTCCTTCTTCCCTTGTCTCCAAGCCTCCTGCCACTTCCTTGGTCAATGGATCTCACTGTTTCTCAATGCAGCCTCTGCGCTCACTTCATCACTATTCTCCCTCTCTCTGTTTTCTACTTCTCACATCCACTGACCACCCTGTTGTCAAAGTGAATGTTTGGAAGCTCCAATTTTTCAATGCTACTGACTTGCTTTAGAACTTTAATTTTTTCTTTCATTTACAGACTAAATTGCATATTTGTCAGAGTGCCATTCAAAGTTTGGCACTGTTGGCCTCTGCCCACCTTTCTAAATATACTTTATTAGAACAAATATTTTAATGTTTATGACTTTAAAAATAGACTCAAATAAAGAAATACTAATTATAAAAAAGGTAGGGGACTTCCCTGGTGGCACAGTGGTTAAGAATCTGCCTGCCAATGCAGGGGACATGGGTTCGAGCCCTGGTCCGGGAAGATCCCACATGCCGCAGAGCAACTAAGCCCATGCGCCACAACTACTGAGCCTGCGCTCTAGAGCCCATGAGCCACAGCTACTGCAGCCCGTGTGCCTAGAGCCTATGCTCCGCAACAAAGAGAAGCCACCGCAATGCGAAGCCCTCGCACTGCAATGAAGAGTAACCCCCACTCGCCGCAACTAGAGAAAGCACGCGCACAGCAACGAAGACCCAACTCAGATAAGTAAATAAATTTATTTTTTTAAAAAGGTAAAAAATACAGATAAGAATCACATAAATACAAAAATCAGAAAATTAAAAATCATTTTAAATTCTATTTTCCAGAGAAAACCAGCAAAGTGGTTTTCCTGTATAAATGTATTCCTGTTTTTTCCCAATACATTTAAACTTAAAAATGTTGTACATTATAGCTTTGTATCCTTTTTTCATCAATGAAATATCATGAATACATTTTTATTTTAAAATGTACATTTTAAGACCATATATCATATAGAAACATAGTAATTCATAGTGTGTATCAAGTTTTGTGGAACTGTTAGTAATTTATAACTGTGTCAGTTAAGATTCTTAAAGTTTACCCATGTGTATTCCTGACACCCTGTGATCATCCTGTATTTGGATAGCTGGATCAGAGGCAGGCATTGCTTCAGAAGGAGAGGGCCATTATAGCAGAATGCAGAAGGAGAGAGAAAAAAAGTTGCATATAATTCAGGGATATGAAAAAAGTGATTAGAAGAAGTGAGTGGCTTATCAGATCTATTTTTTACCCCTCTGTTCTGTTCCAATACCCTTTCCTCCAAAACAAAACAAAACAAAACACGCAAAGAAACCAAACCAAAAAACAAACCAAAAAACCACCCACCAAGGTAGCAGTCTTCAGACATAGGAGATAAGAGGATGCTCAAATGGGTTTGGGCATCTAAGTGTGAGAAGACTGGTGTCTATCACTCCTAGGGTAGAGTCTGGGGACCCAGGAAGACCCTGCATTTTTATCACCTTCTACTTCATGGGAGGGGTAGAGTAGAACAGGCTGTGTAAGTAATCCAGATAGAGGCCATTATAGAATCTCCACATGATTCCTCAGGCCCCAGAGTGGCCTGGTAGGGGCCAGGGGGACCACACATTTTCTGTGTACTGGAGATGAGAACAGAAGCAACAGAGAGAAGAGAAGTCCAGGAGTAGCCTTCAGGGAAGAAGAGGACCCAGCAGTGAGCTGCAGGGACCAAAAATGGAAGAGTTCATAGGAACAGACCAGTGCCTCTCCACACCGCAGGTTAGTTAGCATTGTGTAAATCTCACAGAACTTATATCCAAGCCAAGTGTATGAGGGGAAGACTAAATTGAGTGAGATTTCGTTTCTACCTGGCTGAATGGGAAATCAAATCAGACAATGAATTCATGCATAGAAAATGTTACAATTTTGCCTACTTGAGTTTGTGGACTGCTTTATATCCTCCACATAACCCTGTAGAACTTCCTTCTTGTCCTTAAACTTATTGCTCCTCAAAACACTTATGCCTTTAATGTAGGGTACATTCAATGGCCTCTGTCTGAAATGCCTGTCTCATCCTCCATTCTCTCCAATTAAAAATATTTACTTGCTATCTTGATTTGTAAAATCACTTTTCTAGTTGATGATAAAAATATCCATTGTCATTTTAAATAAATATGATATGTATCTATTAAAAATAATTTACTCATTCTTTTTTCATTACTCTCTATAGACTCCAGAAACAGGAAGATCATCTTGATGGAGAACAGTCTGGCCAGGGCGCTGATTTTGCCACTTCAGCTCCTACCACCACAATAAAAATCCTTCTAATCATCCATTTGCCTTTGCCTCACTTATTTGAGATTTGATATCTTGGGCAGGAGCATCTGATTTGTTCAGTATAGACCATGGCCTGCACCTTAGCTCCCATGGGGAAGGTAAGTATCTGGCTGTTTGGTTGCCGTAGTTTGAGTCAGAGACACTCCCAAAATGAGAAAGATATTGTATGTGGACATATGTCCATTATCTCTGATTCTGTCTCTGCTTGGTAAGTTCAATCTTTCTTTTTCTGATTTTTTAGATCTTGGCTGCTGTGAATAGACCTGGCTTTGTTTATTACACTAATTTGGGGACTTTCTTCTGTCCTAGATGAGAATTCCCCATTCCAGCTTTCTGGTTTCTTAGAGCTCCACTATCAAACTAGTCCCCAGATTCCCTGTCTTGAGGGAACAAGAGAAAGGTACCGCCTGCTCAGCAGGTTTTGGTCCTTCCATTTGCAAAATGACAGAGTCAGAGCTCAAAGAATATAAGATTTGAGTATGAGAATGACTGCATCAGAATCATCTGGAGGATACACTTGACACAGATTTGTGGACATTTCTCTAACTTAGATTTGTGGGTGGTTCCAGAATGGGTCTTTGTACTTTCAGCAATCCTCAGATGATTCTGACCTTCAGCTAGTTTTGAAATCCACTCCTGCAGACACTCCTTAATGTTCCTTCCAGTCTAAATATTCTATTATAAATCATAATACTGTTGAGAATTTTAAGAACAAATGCCAGTAGGGAAGTTTATTTTGAGTCAGTGGATCTTTCATTCATTGCCCTTCAAGTCTTAACATTTATATTTCCACTTGGGATTGACTCTTTTTTTATATATATATACATTTTATTTATTTTAGTTTTGGCTGCGTTGGGTCTTTGTTGCTGCGTACGGGCTTTCCTCTAGTTGCGGCAAGCGGGGGCTACTCTTCGTTGCGGTGCGCAGACTTCTCATTTCGGTGGCTTCTTTTGTTGAGGAGCACGGGCTCTAGGCATGCGGGCTTCAGTAGCTGTGGCGCATGCTGCTCTGTGGCATGTGGGATCTTCCTGAACCAGGGCTCGAACCTGTGTTCCCTGCATTGGCAGGCGGATTTTAAACCACTGCTCCACCAGGGAAGTCCAGGATTGACTCTTGATGTTAAGAATGATTGAGTTAAAATGATCACAAGGGCATAAACTTTAGGTTTATATAGTGAGTTGTAGGTCCTTAAAACCTTTTATTTACATTATATGTCTCAATTCTTATAACCCTGGGAAGTCATTAGAGGAGATGTTGATTATCCCAGGTTTACAATTAAGAATACTGAGGCATATCTTTCCTACTCAAAGTTATGTGGGTAAAGCAGCCACATCAGCTGGGAACTTGTTAGAAATGTAGTATTTCAGGCCCTACCCCAGACCTACTAGAAAATATTTGGAATTTAATTTAATAAGATCCATGGGTAATTCTGCTTAAAGTTTGAGAAGCTGTTGATTATATGATTTTCCCCAAGCTCTTATATCAGGCACAGCTCATGGTAAGCAAAACTATCAGGAAGTGAAGAGGTCACTTACAAGGAGAAATATCACTGCAGCCAGTAACTTAACAAAATCAGGTTGTGCACCATTTTCTTGATGAGGAAGCTACATCCCACAAGGAAGAGAGTCAGGGCTGTCAGCAGCCATTAGACACCCAGATAAGGAGGAAGAGAGGGACAGAGGTAAAAACAGCATTCCCTTTAGAGATGATTCTGAGGGCAGGACTTCTTTCTGCTGACAGGTAAGGGGAACTGTGTGTCTCTCAGTGTCTGACCTTGAGCTTTACTCCCACAGTGAAACAGAAGGGAAGAAGAGCAGGGCAAAACTGGGAACATAACAGCACCCAAACAGTAATTAATCATGCTCTTTAGTTGGAGTCAATAATCCTCAGTAATTAAAAAATAGAGAACTTTGAAGTATTTTTTGTTTACCTCATGCCATTTTCTGATAGCATTGACTTACAGGCAATACTTAGAAGTGTTCATTCCTTTATTCATTCACTCGTTCTACACTTGCTAAGCGCTAACCAGTGCTCAGTGCTTGGGATATGAAAATGAAGAACATAGATGCTTATCTTATGATGCATTGGGAAAATGAATTGAACAGAGGGATGATTTCAATAGTACCCTCTTATTTGATTTTGCCTCGTGTGGGGATTTGCCTACTTATTTTTCAATTTTTATATCTCCTGACCAGAGAGAAAAGAAAATGGCCCATCTAGCCCCATCCAGATAAAACCCAGACAAAACTGTGATAAATTTAAGTTGCACTCCCCTCTATGAACCAATCACTGTGGCCAGAGGACTAGAAACTCTGGGACAGTTGGAGCCATTAGGCCATTTCTGTGATTGGGGTGGGGACAGAGAAGTTACCAAAAAGACACAGGAGAAAGAGTGTTGGAAGGTGCTATTTCCAGCAAATAATTAATTTGTGTACAGCAAATAATTCATCCCCACACCTGAACTCAGAGTCCCCTAAGGACAAGAATCTGTCTAGGTTCACCATGACAACTCGTTCAAAGATAATTCATATTTTAATTTGGGTTTGGCTGGAAACTGTGTGACCATAAACCCACCCAATCACAAACAACAATGCTAGATTCTCTATACAGGATAGTATTTAGTATCTGGTAGGTACCAAAAATTAACCTATAAAGTAAAATAAAATGCAATTTTAAAAAATAACAAAGGACTTCCACCTCGGGGAAGATGCAATAAGTGTACTTTTTCCTATTCTTCTCACTAAGTGCAACCAAAAATCCTATAATTACACCTAAAACAAATGTAAGAATACTCTGAAAGACAGCACTTAGGATCTGAGGAGCTACAGAGTGGTGAGTTCCTGAGTTTTCTTTTTGCCTCATCTATACCTGACATGGAGTTGAGGAAGACAGCAATTGGACATATACAGGCAAACAAATAAATATACAAACCTTGCCCTAAGTCTCACACCATCCACAAAAATTAAGTCAAAATGGATCATGGCCATAAATGTAAATCATAAAACTTTTAGAATGAAAACATAGGAGAAAACCTCTAGGGTCTAGAGCTAGACAAATAGTTCTTAGACTTGAAACCGAAAGCATGATCTATAAAAAGAAAAACTGATAAATTGGACTTTATCAAAATTAAAAAATTTTATTCCACAACAGACCCTGTTGAGAAGATAAAAAGACAAACTAGAGAGAAGAAGAGTATATTTGCAACTCACATATTCAACAAAGGACTAGTATCTAGATTATATAAAGAATTCTGAAAACTCAACAGCCAATAAAGTAAAATATCCAATTAGAGCAAGAGCAAAAGACGTGAAGATATTTTACCAAATAAGATACACAAATAGCAAGTAAGCACATGGCAAGGTGTTCAAAATCATTAGCCATAAAAGAAATGCAAATAAAACCACTCTGAGTGAAAAAAAGTCATTTCTGAATGGTTACATACTGTCTGATTCCACTTATATATAATAGTCTTCAAATGACAAGATTATAAAAATGAAGAACAGGTTAGTGATTGTCAGGAGTATAGAGGAAGTCAGGGTGGGAGGAAAGGGGGTGTAGTTATGAAACGGCAACATTAAGGATCCTTGTGGTGATGAAAATGTTCTGCATCATGTCAATATCTTGGTTATGATATTGTACTATAGTTTTTCAAGAGGTTAGCACTGGAGAAAACTAGGTAAAGGGTACTAGGATCTATCTACATTCGTTCTTACAGCTACATGTGAATTTATAATTATTTCAAAACCAAAAGATTAATAATAGGAGAGAGAAAGAAGGAAGGAAGGAAGGAAGGAAGGAGGGAAGGAAGGAAGGAAAGAGAGAAAGAAAGAAAGAAAGAAAGAAAGAAAGAAAGAAAGAAAGAAAGAAAGAAAAAGAAAGAAAGAAGGAAAGAGAAACTGCGGTTGGTTCTTCCTTCTAAGAAATAACAATATTAATCTATTTATCATCTCAGGGCAGAATAACAAACCTCCATAAAGGTTGAGTATAAAAAGTGAAGTCTTCCCAAGGGCATGGTCTAGAAGGAGAAATGGCAGTGAGGGTAAAGGGCTGACTTATTGAAAATAATAAAGAATTTTGAATTTTCAGGGGAATCCCGGGAGGGAAGCAGTAAAAAGATAAGGAAATAAAGAAAACAGGAAGAGGCAGAGGGCCAGAAGCTTACTGGGAGAGCCCCTCGAAAGGAAATAAGGCCAGAGAGGAATTCCATATGGATGAAATTACTGAGGAGCTGTTGTAAAAAATGACATCTCATGTATAATTTTTAGTTTTTTATCATATAACAACCCCTCATTTCTTCTAAACATTTGATAATAACTGTTTTTTGTTAGTGTTCCTTTGGGGGTTTAAAGGAATAATGGTCCCATTCCCTTTTGGGATGATGTAAGGCAGAGAAAAAAACTCCCTAAAGTGAGACTTCAGTGAGAAGAATAGTTCAGTGAAAATAGAAATTTGGAATTAGAAGTGATCAGGAAAATAAAGCTCCTTAGTTTTACAGAAAATTTGAAGTCCCTGGATATCAGACTCATGGTATGTAAGATAGGTGTTAAAGCTCCAACTTCCATCCCTACCATTTTACAAAAATTGTTAAAGAAAAAAATATCCCCGGAAGACTGAAGGGCCAGTGGAAACCCAGTGACAGACAGCTGGGTTACATACTCATATTCTTAGTTTAATATGAGTAATAGCATTGGTCAACTCATTTAGAGTTATAAGGATGATCATGTGCCTAGTATTAAGCTATGGCCTCTCAGCTCCAAGACCTATAATCTTTATGATGCAGAAACTGGAATTCTGTATACCACATTCATCCTTTACCAGCTGGCTCCCTGCTGGGTTCCATCAATAGGGGACCTTAGGAGACCAGAAAACATGAGGAAGAGAGAGAGGACTTGCTCTTTCCCATGTGCTTGTGCTTCCTGCTGCATTGCCCCAGCAAGGGCTCTTCACCTGGGCAGTGGGAGACTTCCCAGTCTCCAGCTTTTATTTTTCCCCTCAGCAACCTCAGAACCAACTTCATCATGTCAAAGACAATAGAACTAGCTAGGTTGTAGCCCTTCTCAGAGGTCTAGTCCCAATTCCTCTCAGTTTCTTCAAGAGTCTAAGGTCTGTTAACTCCAATCTCTTCCCTTTGTTGCTCCATCCTAAGAGGTGGTAGGTGTTTCCTGCAAAAACTTTCTCAGTGTTACCTCAATATTACTTTTTCACCTTTTCTGTCCCATGTTTTTAACCAAACCCTTACATTATTTTTTTTCAGTTGAAATACCTTGTATGGTTTCCTTTTCTCCTGACCAGACCCTGACGCTATACTCATATAAATTATGTTCATAAATGGAATATTTTTATGAGAAAACATGGGAACAAGTAGTAGACTTGGAAGATTTACAGACTAAATGCTTCACTTCTTTTGAGACTGAGATGGATGACAGGCAGAACTCAGAAAGCAATTTAGCATTGTTTGGGAGAACCACTTCAAATTAGTCAGCTTTTACGCTATTATGGAATTTATATTTTCCCAAAGAATGGATTTAATTGGGACAGCTTTTTGCCTCTAGTTATAAATAACACTATTGGGTAGTTTTCCCACCAGGCTACATATGAGGTTAGCATCTAACTCACTTATTTGTCTTCTAATCCAGTCTGTTATGATAACATGGAAGAAATGATCTCACTAACAAATTTACAATGGTCATAGCAAATGGGATGAGGGTTGAAAAGACCAAAGTTGAGGCTTCAAGTTTTTCTTAAATGGTGCTTGTGTAGGTAATAAATAGGCACTTAGCGTTTCATGGATTTCTTCCTCAGTTACTGCAGTGTTTGCTCTAAGCACATAGGCATGCTAGATATAATTGAGATACACATCCAGATTTCACTTTAATTTGAGAGACCTCTACGCACACACTGAATATACTCAAGTGCCTCATTGATTGGCCTAGGAGAGTCACAGATTAATTCATGGAGTTGTTAAAAGGTGATTGGCTATTTAAGAATGAATTCAAAGGAGAAGCAGAGAAGCTTGGGTAAGGAAGGTCTTTCAGGTAATACTTCCTGAATTGAAAAATGCCAATCTTGATAGGACTTCCTCTCCTGCCATTGGTGTATTAGCTTATGCTAAATGGAAATTTGTTGCTTTATGTAAACTGAAAATTCCAGGGTTAGTCCTTCTCTAGGTATAGCTTGATTCAGGGCTCAAATAATGTTAGCTGGATACATCTCTTGACTCTGCTTCCTCAGAACTGGTTTGGTTCTCAGTTCTGCACAGAACACAAGGATGCTTCACATTTATATCATCTCAGCCCTATTCAGCAGTTGGGAGAGCCCGCTTTTCTGAGAGCTCAAATAGAAGTCCTTAGGTTGTGTCTTCTTGGCTCTGGGGGACGTGCCTTGGGACATGAGCCCATTTCAAAACCATATGACAGCAAGCAGGATGGAATAAGGTGACAAAGCTGGTCTGGACCACATGTTCCATTCTTGTGTCCTGAGTGTGAAACCAGCTTTATCTCAAAAATGACATGGAAGTGGGTAAGAAGTGGCTTTCCCAAAGGAAAACAAAGGTACCAGTACCAATGCCACAAAAAGATAGAGTGGATTGGGCTTCCCTGGTGGCTCAGTGGTTGAGAGTCCGCCTGCCGATGCAGGGGACTCGGGTTCATGCCCCGGTCTGGGAAGATCCCACACGCCGCGGAGCGGCTGGGCCCGTGAGCCATGGCTGCTAAGCCTGCGCATCCGGAGCCTGTGCTCCACAACGGGAGAGGCCACAACAGTGAGAGGCCCATGTGCCACAAAAAAAAAAAAAAAAAAAAAAAAAAGATAGAGTGGATTTAGGGCAACAAATCCCACCATGTTTTATTTCTATTACAAAGTCATGCTGAAGTATCTCTTCTGAGTACTAATTTTTTTTTTTTTTTTTTTTTTACCACATCTCTGCTTCTGCTTCACTGTTTTGAAAATACCCAGCAATTGCCTGGCTAATCTGGATCTTGAGTCAGCTTCTTTCTTCTTGTAGTCATGAAGGATTCATCTTTGTTCTATGGCGAACTTCTGTATGTAATATTTTGAGTGGTGTGTAGCAGGCTGTACCGTTGCCTTTTTAAGGGCATTGATGAGGCTCTTGAAGAAATATAATTTAGCTGACCGTAGAGTCTGTGTCCTCATAATTGCAACCTCGATGGCTCGACTCCAAATTAAGAAAACAAAAATACAATAAGATGGCCTGTCCCTACGCCCCCTAGCTGCTGATTCCAGAATTAGAAATGTCCAATTTAGAAGATCTGAGCAACCAGGACAGTTTGAAGCCTGAGCTTCAGCTGTCCAAAAAGTGCAGTGAGATGATTCAGGCAGTTTTTGCCTATATACTGGACAACTAGCTATAGCTCTGCTTACACAGAAGGAAGGGGAGAAGAGGATGCCTGAAGATGGGATCTAAATGTTTATTTAACACATGGGAAAGCAAGCTTTGGGGAAATCAGTCAGCTGGACTTTTCACAGTAGGCCAATAATACCAGGATCCAAGAAAGATGAATCTTATTTTTCTGGACCAAAGCCCATTAGAGAAACTAAAGGAAGCCAAGGCTAGTTTTGGTGAGATGGTAGGAAGGGACCCATAGAGACAGTAGAAGGGGCCCACTGTCAAGCAGCTCAGTGGGCCTGGCCACCCAACCCAGACAGGGTAGAAACTCCTTGCACAAACCTATTTCCAAGATGCATTGGAAAGGAAACATTCCAAGTCTGTCCCTTTCTTCTGATGGCATCAAACTCTGTCCCCAAGAGGGTTCAATCATTGCCATCCAGGCTGAATCTCTTTCTTAGCAAATATTCCCTGTTTATGGCCATGGCTGATAGGGCGGACATTGGATCTAAACTTAGGAACCTGGAATCGGGACCTGGGAATGGGGAAAGTGAACAATTTGGCCTTGAGGAGCAGAGTGAAAAGGTCCTGTAGACCTGAACAAGAAGACAGGGCTTCTTGTTCAGATTTTCTTGATGGTCCAGCTATATAATAAGCATGAAGATGACATTCTCCCCCGCACCACTCCCTCTCCAACCACTTCTGCCCATTGTCCAAAAGCCCCTCCTTTTCTTCTTCACTTCCCTGCCCCTTTTGCTTACAGCAAATGGAGGTGCTGCTTCTTTAATCTGAGAACACATATACACTTCACTTTTGTTCTTGCTCAAGTGTTAAAAACACAACGCAGCAAGAATTATAGAGGTGTGTTATGTACTAACTAACGAAAAGTTTACAGACATCCAGAGTTCTTAATATACTTGTTAATTTAACACATGTATTCCCTCTGAATCACCAAAGCTAGCAGAAGAGACTGATACTATGGGTAATCCAAATAGAATTCCTATTTGGCTTTGAAAATTGTTCTCTTCTGACATTTGAGTACTGGTGTGCCTGGAGTTCAGGGAATTCACAACAGGGAAGCAGCCATATGGCACATGGTGGCCAGCTGGCCTCTGAAAGAACAAGTGATTTCTCAATCCTACCTCCTGCTAAATGCCTTGCTGCTCTGGATCCCCTCCCAGGGATAAGCAGACATGCCTCCCACCCCAGTGCACAGCACCAGCCTGCATGGAGCTCTCTACACCCTCTCATCTTATGTGATGCTCTTTCTTGTCATACTTACAAGAAGGACAGCAGATATAACAGAAAGAGAAAACCTAAACCACCTTTCATTTTTCCTCCTTCCTTCCCTTTCTTCCTTAGTGTAATATATTAAATTCACTTTGGGAGTATGGGGTTCAAGGATGCTTAGAATATTATTCCTGTCTTTAAAGATTTTGTTTGGCTTATTATCCATTTGATGCTTTAAGAATAAAAATGAATTAAAACTATATGTAAAATAATTTTCTGAATGATTGTTTAAAATGATTATTCAAATGATTATTTGAAAACGTTAAGTAACTTGCCCAAGGCTGCACAGCACAGTGAAGGAGTAGCAGAAAGCGGTTTAAGGACAGAGGAGATCGCCTAGAATTCAACTCCCATTCAGGCTGGTTTAAATAATTATGGTGTATACACACCAGGGAAGAGTGCAGGGCCTTTAATAAGATTGAGATGCACTTATGTATATGAAAATATGCCCAGGCTATATAGTTACAAGAAAAGAGCAGGTTATAATATAGGGTATATGGCATTGTCTTTAATTAACTTACTAACTGTGAAATATTTGTACCAGTGTAGGAAAAAAGTCTGGGAGGAAGCCTACCATGCTGTTAACAGTGGTTACCTCTGCAGGAGGAACTGGATAAGTAGGGTTGGGGGGATTTTACTCTTTATCTTACACCATTCAAAAATAGTAAAGAAATGAGTGATTTTTTGTTTCTCTGTATTTGTTTTTTATTTTCATATTAAGAAATTGAGTGTTTTTGCAACTCCTTGTGGTCCTATTCTTTGAAAAAATTTTAAGGCAGATTCACCTAGAACACCTCCTCCTCCTCATTTTTAAGTTTCTAATAACTATCACATTGATAGTGTTTTAATGAAGTGGAGAATTTTTTTGTATTATTTTGTGTTTTGCTTCTTTGATCTTTTTTTTTTTTTTTTTTTTTTTTTTGTGGTACGCGGGCCTCTCACTGTTGTGGCCTCTCCCTTTGCGGAGCACAGGCTCCGGATGCGCAGGCTCAGCGGCCATGGCTCACACGGGCCCAGCCACTCCGCAGCATGTGGGATCCTCCCAGACCGGGGCACAAACCCGTGTCCCCTGCATCGGCAGGTGGACTCCCAACCACTGCGCTACCAGGGTAGCCCTCTTTGATCTATTTTTTTACTCACTTAAAAAAATTTTAGACAGTTTGTCTTGATGACATTTACTTTGTGTTTATTTTAAGTCATGTTAATTTATATTAGATTTAAATACATTTTAAGATACCTTTAATAGTTACAAAAGTCATGAATGATAAAGCTGTGGTTAATGTCATCAGGTTATAAGAACTGTGTTTCACTAGAGAGACTGGATTCAGAAGAACTTTCAAATTCGTAACTTATCTGATCAGATGAAATGGCCCTCTACAACGGTTTTCATTTCATAAACTAGTCTTCAAAGGCAATGATTTAAAAAAATTTTTAAATTAAGACAATTTTTAGAGCAGTTTTAGATTCACAGCAAAATTGAGGGGAAGGTTCAGAGATATTCTGTATACTCCTTGTGGAATTGATTTTTTTACATAAACTAGTTTTATCAAAATGGCTTTACCAAAAAGTATAACATTTAAAAGTGAAAAAAGGTGCTACAACTGCCACTAGTTAAAACTTATTGAAAACTTATCATTTGCCAGGTACAGTTTTGAGTACCTTCCATGTATTACCTCATTTAAACCCCATTACAAAACTACAATAGTTCCTCTTATTATCCCAATATTGCAGATCAAAAAAGAGTCACAGAAAAGTTAAATAACTTGCCCAAGGATATACAACACAACAAGAGAGCAGCAGAAAGAGAGAAGAGAAAGGGTAAATGAGATTTGTTCATAGACTGATGAACCAGAAACTACTAGAAACTCAGGAAGGTAGAGGCTGACTACCCCAGGAAAAGTGGGAAGCCATCTCAGATTGGATACTGTGTTGTATCATGTATCCTATACTGTTAAGAGATGAGCAAATGAGTTAGCTATTGAGGCAGAGGAAGAGACTCCATTTAGAGAACTCTAGCAGAAGAAGACAGGTCACACTGCAAGCAAGTCACTTCCAGATAAAAACTAAAATACAATATTATGGGTACTTTAAAAAAAATTTTTATTGGAGTACGACTGCTTTACAATGTTGTGTTAGCCCCCACTGCACAACAAAATGAATCAACCATACACATACGGATACCCCCTTCCTTTTGGACTTCCCTCCCATTTAGGTTACCACTGGGTACTTTTGAAAAGAAAACAATTATTTATAATCTGACAACCTTAAAACAAAAATGATTCTCCACTTAACGTTTCTCAAGCCTATATTGGAACACCGGCTCTGTTAGTGCTGTCTTCTGGGTGCTGGCATGTAGAGGTATATTCCATGTAATCTCCACTTGCACGTAGCTCACAGTCTAGGGATGGAGAGTTGAGAATATGACATCAGTATTACATAGTCATAAGTATATTATCTATTCACATCCAAGTTGTGTTTTGAGGGGGAAGCCTCTTTCTGGGCCATAACCACCTGTAGTTGTTATTTATAAGCCTCCTGGTATAGATAGAAAATATGCAGAATAACAGCTGGGACAGTATAGCTGAGATCTGTTTGTACTTTGTCATTCAGATGCAAGTGCACATGTCATAATATTATTTATCTCCTTTCTTCCGAGCAAACTCTCTGCACTGTCAGATCCACCTCCTCCGCTGCTGATACCACTGCTGATATTCTAGAATGGATCAAACTAGGCCAGACAGCGCTCCCAGGGCAAACAGATGAGGTTGTGTCAATGAAGCCTGCATGTCAGACAGAGTTGTAGGTCAGCACTGCAATCATCCCCGGCACTGATGGATGACTGCTTTGTTCCAGACTGGCTGGTCCGGCCCTGTGAGGAAGTCCACCCTTTTCTTATCACCATGTAATAAAGCCCCATTCCTCAGCGGCACCAGCCGGGACTGTCACCTGTCAGCTCAGTTTGTTCTCCTAATCCTCATTTAGACAAATCTACAATAATTTAGCAACTGTCTTGTGTACTCAGGTTTCATTATACTATTTCAGTGGGTAAACTCGCTATTCTTCGGGACTGAGAATGCAGGAAAAATAATACGGTTTAATTTATTTAGAACTAAAGTTGGAAGATTCTTCAGAGATTGTTTAGGTTAGTCTTCTCATTTTACAGATGAGGCCCAGAAAGGTGAGCTGACTTTCCTAAAATCACACAGCTTGTTGTGAGCTGAGCTGAGCTGGCACTAGTCAGATGATCTCTTAGCTTCAAGGCGAGCAATTTTCCACTACATTTTAATTCATAATTAGTAAAATTTTGTGATTTTCTTTTTAATTTTAGGGAATACAGTAACTTTTTTGAAATTTCAATCAGGAACATAGGTTTGGGATGTTTGAAACAGGTGTGAGAGAAATTAGGCTGAGAAGGATTTGAGGTTGGCATCATGACAGCAAGAGGGGCTAGTGGAGATTCTTTCATTGTTTGGACCTCTCTGCTCATATCCATGGACA
Source organism: Mesoplodon bidens (assembly GCF_964165515.1). Classification (NCBI taxonomy): domain Eukaryota; kingdom Metazoa; phylum Chordata; class Mammalia; order Artiodactyla; family Ziphiidae; genus Mesoplodon; species Mesoplodon bidens. The sequence continues at coordinate 73,588,584 of NC_138164.1, read as the reverse complement.
GAGAACTCTGTATTAGGAGTCAAGTGTAGGCCATAGGTCAACAGAGTGGCCCCTTCTCAGTGCCCCTACTTATGCATACACGAGTAGGGTCTGAATAGGAGAGCTGTGGGGCATTCTGACATGAACTCTTCTCTCCTGCTTCATGTAAGGCCTATTCTGTCCATAAAATCTTCCTGATCATAGGATGGCAAATATTGATATTAAAAAGATAAGTCCATGTCAAATAAATGTGGAAAATCTTTCCAGATCACTCTGGACAGATGAAATGCATTAAACTTTGCTTGAACACTAGTGATAGAAAGTGGATTACTCGTAGAGGTAGGCTATCCCGCGATGGAATAAATTAATAGGAAGAACTATGACCTTCCTTAATACAGTCATCTGCTTCCAGTAACATTTACCCACTGGTTCCCTCCATGGAATGTAAGACTACCCCTTGGGACTCATAGACTGATCAACTCCGCCTCTGATTCACTAGCCAAGATGATCTCTGCTTGGTCCCTTCTCTGGATGCCTTTGTAAACAAATATTTACTCTACACTTATTCTATGCCTAGACTGTGCTAAAAGATGAGAATACTAAATAGATCAGAGTCTGTCCTTCTCAGTTCATAATACAGATATTTAGAAAAATAATCATAGTGCAACACAACAGTGATGAACGCCACAAAATGGAAACACAGAGGAACGAACAAATACATCTAGTGTCTGGTGCATGGTAGCCACTTAGTAAGTATGAAAATAAGTTCCTGTATAAAAAATAAGTTCCGGGCTTCCCTGGTGGCGCAGTGGTTGAGTCCGCCTGCCGATGCAGCGGACACAGGGTCGTGCCCCGGTCCGGGAAGATCCCACATGCTGCAGAGCGGCTGGCCCCGTGAGCCATGGCCGCTGAGCCTGCGTGTCCGGAGCTAAGTTCCTGGTGTTACCAGTGAGGTGAGGGTAACTAGAGATGAATTGGTATTTAAATTAAGCCTTTGAAAGCTAAGCTTCAAGTTAAGAGGTACCAGTTAAGAGGTATCAATCTGAACTCAGTATTACCTTTTCAGTGCACTGGGATCTTGCATATATAGCGAAGCCAGGTATGGTGACTTGTCAAGGCAGGAGTTACATCCCCTTTTTCTGGTTTTCCAGTGTTCCCTGTGGGAGAGATGAGCTGTCACCAACAGCAGGCCCTCTCGACTTTCCTTTGCTCAGGACGTCACCATCCCTACCTCCTTAGCACACCTCTCCTGAGTCCATCCTATCCACCACCCAGGGTGCCCATGCTTGTGCGTAAATGAAAAGCAGCACCTTCCCTCCCTTGAGCTGTGGCTTGGGGCCAGGAGCATCATGGGCTGCTGCCAATGCGCAGCAAGTTCCTGAATGGGCCCCGCTGGTGCCCTGGCTGGCAATGGCCTTCGTGCTGACACCTGCGCTCACTGCGCCGTGCCCCCTGGTCACCTAGGGCTGATAAACACCGAGCCCCTGAACATCTTCCCGCTGACGCCGAAGCTGGAGGCGGCAGTCCAGGCGCACTACAAAGCCTGTGATTGGCTGAAGCTGGAGCGGAAGCAGCGGTGCCTGTGCCGCTGGGGGGCGTGGCGGCGACGCTGGTGCTCAGTCTACGTGCGCGCACTTGAGTGCTGGAGCCGGTTCCGGTTCTTGCACTGTAACTGCACCTTGGAGGGCCGCCCCAGGGCCAGCCTCCCCAGGTGAGGCTTCAAGGAGACCGCCTTCTTGTACACCGTATCCCCGGGTCTGCCTGAGGCACATACTGGCCAAGGCATGCAGTGCAGGCCTCAGGGAGAGCTGGCGCGCCCGGAGGCCCGGACCTGCAGAAAACCAGGAGGCCTGGCAGTGGGGCGGTTGGAGGGACAACCTCAAATGCAGCAGCAAGTTCATCAGAGAGTTCCTGGGCTGGCGGTGGAGCAAGGCTCTGCGAACCCCCGTGGACTTCCGCCGCAACCTCCTGGTTGTGAAGGTAAGTGGGGCGGGGCGGCCGCAGGGGAAGAGAAGGTGGGGTGAGGCTCAGGGAGTGCACGGGGCGGGGCCGGGCGCACGGCGGGAGAGACGGGCTTCGGTGGTGGCATAAAGGGGAAGTGGGGAGGGGGAGGGGGGTCTGGGAGGAGGGGGAAGCCTCTGTCTCTGTGCCTCACTTCTAGCCATGCGGTGCCAGCCAGGGCCCTCGAGTCCTTTTTTTTTTTTTTTCAAAAAAAAAAAACAACCCCAAAGGTGAGCAGCTCTGAAGTAGCCCACAGTACTGATCCATAGGTCGTTATAAAACATTTGCCCCCTCTCCTCTCCACGTTTTCTATAACCATAACCACAGGTTAAAAATAAGATCCTGGGGAGACCACCAGGAGACAAGAAAGACAAATGTAAAACCTTGGTATAGTTAACAACACTGTTATCACATAATTGAAATTTGCTGAGAGAGTAGAACTTAAATTTTCTCACCAAAAAAAAGAAAAAAAGGTAAATACGTGAGGTTGATGCATGTGTTAATTAACTAAATGGGGAAATCCTTTCAGGATGTACATGTATATCAAATCATCATGTTATACACTTTAAATAACATAATTTTGTAATTATACCTCAATAAAGTTGGAAAATACTTTTTAATCAGCCTTTAGGATCAAAAAAATGTTCATTTGTCATACATGCACACGCATATATGTATGTATACATGTACATACACTTATGCATACGTGCACATATGTTTATATATACATTTGTATGCATAAGGAGGGCAGGGTGGTGCATAGGAAAAATCAGTTCTTTGGGGTAAGGTAGACATTGGTTTGAACCCTGCCTGGACCACTTACTACCCATTTGACACAAGGTGATCCCTTGACCTTTATAAAGCTTTGTTGCCTCAGTGGTAAGAGGGAATAAATTTCCCTTCCACAGAGCTATGATAAGCATTATCTGAGAGCATATAGGTAAAATCTTTTTTCCCTCCAAGATAGAGGAAGGGCTTGCCTTCACCTCTCAAAAATCTGTTGCCTGGTGGAGTAGAGGGAATGTCCTTTGGCTGTGGATACACCGTGTTAATAAGCTCATCTCCCAGCACAGTGCTGTCAAGGCCCACTTTCTGTGAGAGATTTGCCCAACAGGAAAAGGGCCACCAGTTAATGTTCCAATTTATGACTTCAGTAGACTATTTTGCAAACCATTTCACATTTCCTCGTAAATGTTACTCCGGCTGAGATATTTTCTATGTGATTGGAGTTTGCTCTTTGGGTTCAAGTCTATGTCTTTTTTTATCTTTGTATGACTTTAAGTGCCCTGCACTTGCAAAGTGTTTTCACTCAGCAGGTGTTCTGCATGTGTTTGTGGAGCAGTGAAGGTCAATGTGACAAGAAAAAAGGGCACAGGCGTGTGTATTTTGAATTCAAATACATATTCTGTCACTTGCCAGGGAACTGGGCAATTTAACCTCCCAAGCTTTCCTTTTCTCATCAGTCAAATAAGTAAAGCAATATCTTCCTCACAAGTGTATTGGTGTCAGAGGATTAATTAAAATACATTACCAAAGAATTTACAGCAATGTCAGGCATCTCATTTAGAATGAAAGTGTGTGTATATTTACCCTTAGCTCTTTTTGTTTTGTCCACTGGGATGAAAGAAGACCTTGAGATGTTTTGTTTTTTTCCTTTGCATCTCTCTGATCTTCAGTCACTCTCTGACCTGGGGAGGTGGATGTAATGAGAAGCGGCACCAACTAGGGTCTTCGTAAAAGTTTACTATTTCCTCTGAGGCTATGATTCCTCAACTCCGAAACTGTGATACAAATGCTAACTTCACAGTGTCACCAAGAGAATTAAATGAGATGGCAGCTGTGCAGTGATTTCCTCAAAGCAGAAGCTTAATTAATGGTAGCAATGATTATTAATGCTATCATTAAATGCATCTGTGGCACCAAGTCACCTCTTTCCTGTTACAACAGCAGAATTATTGGTTTGCATGAGAAATATTATTGCCATCTTTTAAAAACTTACCTTCTTTAGGCTGCCAAAAAGCCACCACCACCACAAACCACATGCACACACACACACACACACACACACACAGAATTAATTGATTTTTGTTGACTGGAGCAAGATCCAAATACCTTATATTCTCTTTCCTTGTTAATATGCCTCCGCTAATGAGTTAAGCTTATCCTTAAGGGCAAAATAAATGAAGAAATTATTTCTAACTCAAGTATCAGAATCTAAGAAAATTTTTAAAGTACCCTGCTGTTTCCTGAATAAATACTCTGGAAAGTAGAGAAAGGACAATCTCCTTAATGAGTGAATCTCTTTCTCTAGGGTTTCAACTTAGCTACAACATTTGGGAATGTCAGCCTCTCCTTCTGTTTCATCATCAAAGGCAATAATATTAATGCTAATTTACATAGTAAATATTAGCAAACATTATTACTTCCATCTCCCTAGCATAAGGCTACCGTGTCTAAATTTCATGTAAGATTAGTCACTTTTTTTTGTTATTTATTTACGTTGTCTAGGAGGGAAACAGCTATAGCAGTGATCAGCTGTTTTAATATACAGGTCAAAGTCAAAATTAGTCAACTAGTCACATAGTATTCATGATTTTTCCTCTCTTCTCTTTTTCTCCCACCCCTCCTTTCATCCCCCCTTCCTCTGTTTATTTCTCTCTCTCCAGTCTCCCTTATTTTTCCCTCCCTCCCTCCCTTCCTTTCTTCTCATTTTCTCTCCTGCTCCCTCTCTTTTCCCTCCCTCCCTTCATTTTCTCCTCCTGTCCCATCCATCATCCTTCCTTCCTGCTTTTCTCTATTCCTTTACACTATGTACTAAACATGACCATGATTCAGCCACTATATAAGGTTATTGGGCTAAAAAGATGAATAACCACCAAATTTTCATATACCTCATATCTTATATTGAAAATTTGCTCAGTGGTTTATAGTGTACAAAGAATTTTTGCTCCTTCCTTCTAAGAGTGAAAGAAATCTCTGTAAGGTAGACACAATTATCTTGAGACTCAGAAAACTTGATTTGTCTAATAAGAATATGACAAGGCAATTAAGACTTGCTTTTTACCAAAAGGGTGAAAAGATATAAGTAGGGAGATTATATATTTAAAAACACTCCATGAAAGAGTGAAAAAGTGGGAAAAGCAAGAAATCTCTATGATTAAGGCAAGTGCTTGTCCCCTAGGAGTTTCCTGTACCTAAATATTTAAAATAGGTAGCTTTTCAAAAAAGAATAATAAATGTGAAATGAAGATGATCCCAGAAATAATAGAATTCTCCTTTTTAGAGGGTGTGTGCTGTGGGGGTGGATGACAGATTTACCAGTATATTCTTTCCACTTTTGAGGCTTCACAATCTGTCTCCCTAATGCACTATAATTACCACCTAAAGTGACACATTGCCTGAAGCATCTTGGCATGGAAGTGAAGTTTATTGTGTTCTGGAAATATTTACAGTCATGTAAGTTAGATACTGTCATGAAACTAGTCTAAAACATTGTTTAAAATGTTTAAGACATTCTCTTCAGAGCAGAGGATACAGGTGCTTTTGAGAATGCGTGTCTGAAGTAGAAGATACCCTTGGTTGTCTTGGTCCTTCCTCATGGCTGGCAGAATCCTGACTTCTCTCAGGTTCAGCCCTGTGCTCATGTGCTTCAGTGGCCTCAGGACTAGGTTATCTCTTCAGTAGTTTTTATTGAAAGTGCTGCTTCAAAAATGGAATTTATAGTGAGGTAGTAAGCTCTCTGCCATCTGAGAAAAAGAAACATCTGCTAACCAATATTTTTATTCAATCATTCATACAAATATTTACTGAGGGCTTACTATGTGTAGGCATGTACTACGGCCCGAGGATGTAGGAAAAAAGGCAAAAGGCATGTATAGTATAGAAAGAATATATATGTATATATATAAAATATGTTATACCACTACTCTGTTACACAGCATTTTATATATATGTGTGTGTGTATATATATATGATGTGTTATAACACTGTGTTAAAGCAGAACCTGAGAAGCATGCTTAACCTTGCTTTGGCTTTGGGAACAAGATGATTTTTTTTTTTTTTTTTTTTTTTTTTTTTTTTGCGGTACGCGGGCCTCTCACTGCTGTGCCTCTCCCGTTGCGGAGCACAGGCTCCGGACGCGCAAGCTCAGCGGCCATGGCTCACGGGCCTAGCCGCTCCGCGGCATGTGGGATCTTCCCGGACCGGGGCACGAACCCACGTCCCCTGCATTGGCAGGCGGACTCTCAACCACTGCGCCACCAGGGAAGCCCCAAGATGATTTTTAAGATGAGAAATGAGAGGCCATTTTGGGATAGCAAATAGATATCATCCTCTCTGGAAACTTTTATCAATTAGTAGTACTGGAAATATGATGTTAAAAAGGATTAAGGGATTTATAGATTACTCTTCCAAACAAGGTAGAGTAACAAGAACTAGATTTAGCCTCAAATAAAAAACCAAAATAAAAAAGAAAAAGAAAAAAAAAGAAAAAATATAGGAAACAACAGTTCTGAGGGGGAGGTATCTGGCAATGAAGGAGAGTGAGCCATGAAAGACAGGGAACAAATGAGATTAGCCCTATCATTGCTCCAGCTTTCTATCTTGAGACAGTATTCAGGTAATGATACAGGGGAGGGGGAAAGCCAGGCAACAATTTCCCTGAGGTGAGAAGGTGGAGCTAGGAGTCTGGGAAACAAGGCTGACAAGAATTTGCAGAGCAGACTACTAGAGAGGATTGAGCTGCATGGAATGGAAACTGCAGAGATCTGCAGAAGGATCCACTGGAGTATTCAGTTGATTACTAATCCGTGCATACAGATGAGAAACTATCCAGGCCAGAGCACTAAGATAATACCTAAAAAGATAATAGGAAATAGTGCCTAAACCTCACATAGGGCTGTGAAGAGTGACATCATCCAGAGTGGAAAAGTCTCATAATTCAAAGGATATTAGTTAAAGAGCAAAGAATGCTCTTAGCTTGATAACAGTGAAAAATTAGCCCAAAATTAGCCCAAAATTAGTCCACTTCTTGGACTCCATTAACAAACCCTAAAAGCAAGATTTGAAAGGATCCAGCTATTTGAAGTAACTTTAACCATGACCCAGAAAAAAACTCAGATTCTGTTTAGGAAGAGAAAAATATCTAGCTCCTGACAAGGTAAAATCCACAATATCTAGCATCCTATAAATAATTATCAGCATGCAAAAAAAAAAAAAACCAGGGAAATAAAACATAATGTGGAGAAATATCAATTGAAACCAACACAGAAGTGGTACAGATAATAGATTAGTAGACAAGGACATTAAAACAGTTAATATAATTTCATTCCACAAGTTCAAGTAGCTAAGAGAAGGATTGAACATCTTAAGCATCGAAAGCAAACCTCTACTGCTGAAATCTGCAGTGCCTCAGTGTTTGAGATGTAAACACACTGGATGGAGTTAATGGCCAATGGATATTGCATAAGAAAAGATCATTAGTGAATTTGATTACATAGCAGTTGAAACTATCCAGATTGAAACACACAGAGGAAAAGGTTGAAAAAAAGAAAATAGAATGGTGCTTTAGCTAATGGAGGCGGGGGAGACAGTTGCATAAAATTAGTGTCCCTGGAGGGAAGAAAACATTTGAAGAAATAATGACTATAAATTTTCCAACTTTATAAAAATTGTTACCCACATATCCAAGAAGCTCAACAAACCTCAGGCACAAAAAACATGAAGAAACTTTCACCAGGGAACGTGATAATCAAATTGTTTAAAATGAATGATATAGAGGAAATCTGAGAAGTAGACACTGAATAAAAGATAAATTATATACAAGGAAATAAAGAGAAGGATACCACTAAATTTCTTTTCCTTTTTTTTTTTAAAAGCATCCTTTTTTTTTCTTTTTTAATTTTATTTATTTATTTATTTATTTATTTATTTATTTATTTATTTATGGCTGTGTTTGCTCTTCGTTTCTGTGCCAGGGCCCTCTGTAGTTGTGGCAAGCGGGGGCCACTCCTCATTGCCATGCGCGGGCCTCTCACTATCGCAGCCTCTCTTGTTGTGGAGCACAGGCTCCAGACGTGCAGGCTCAGTAACTGTGGCTCACGGGGCCAGTTGCTCCGCGGCATGTGGGATCCTCCCAGACCAAGGCTCGAACCCGTGTCCCCTGCATTGGCAGGCAGATTCTCAACCACTGCACCACCAGGGAAGCCCCCCACTAAATTTCTTGACAGAAAAACAAACAAACAAAAACTCCAGAAGCTTCAAGAAATGTAATTGAATTGTTAAAGTATGGAAAGAAAAGAAAAACCGTGAACCCACAATTTTCTACCCAGTGAAAATATCTTTCAAAAACAAAGACAAAATGAACACATTTTCAGATGAGGAAAAGCAGAAAGAGCCTGTTATCAGAAGACCTACACAATAAGGAATCTTAAAGGAAATCCTTCAGGCAGAAGGACAGTGATACCAGATAGATAGCTGTATCTATACAAAGGATTGCCAGTCACCAGAAATGATAACTAATAAGTAAATATAATGGTAATTTACATATTATTTAAGTATATTTAAGAAATCATAAAATGTTTAAAGCAAAAACGATAATACTGTGGAGCTGTAGCATATGCAAAAGTAAAATGTGTGGCAACAATATAACTGGTTGGGAAGGAAAAATGGAAACATGCTGTTATAAGTTTCTTTTATTATAGGTGAAGTAGTATATCACTTAAGCATAGACTATGAAGTGAAAGATGTATACTATGTACCCTAAAGCAACCACTGAAAGGACTCAACAGAATTATAGCTAATAAGCCAACAAGAAGAAAAACCTGGTAATATAAAAAAAATAAAAATAAAAAACCCAATTAACCCCAGAGAAGGCAGGAACAAAGGAAAAAGAACAATTGGGGTAAATGAAAAAACAAACAGCAAGGTGGTAAATTTAAACTCAGCCACATCAATAATCACATGAAATGTAAGTGTGTTAACCCCCAAATTAAAAGTCAGCAATTGACAGACTGGATTTAAAAAATAAACAGAAAACAAGATTCAGTTATACATTGCCTCAAGCAACCCACTTTAATTACAAAGACAAAAAAAGTTTAAAAGGGAAACAGAGGGACAGACATACTAGACTGCCACTAATCAGAGAAAGCTAGAGTGACTATATGCATATCAAATAATTCATAGCAAAGAATATTACCAGGGATATAGGGATTCACTTTATAATGTAATGGGAGTCAGTCAATCTAATGGTATATAGCAGTCCTAAATGCTTATGCACTTAATAATAGAACTTCAGAATTCTTGGCAAAAAATAAAACTGATAAAATTGCAAGGAGAAATAAAAAATGCACAGTTAAAATTGGACATTTCCACACTCTTCCATGAATAATTGGTAGAACAACTAGACAAAATCAGTAGGGATATAAAAGACTTGAAAAACACTATAAACCAACTTGAACTACTTGACAGTTATAGAACACTGCACCCAACAACAGCAGAATATGTATTATTTTCAAGTAGAGATAAAACATTTACCTAGATAGAATATATTCTGGCCATAAAGCAAGTGCTAATATACTTAAAAGATTTATGTCTTTCAAAATATTTAACCTTGATGGAACTAAATTAGAAATCAATAATAAAAAGATAGCTGGAAAATCCATAGGTATTTGAAAACTAAAAAGTATACACTTCTAAGTAAACAGTAAGTCAAAGAAAAAAACCTAAAGGGAAATGCCAAAGTGTTTTGAACTGAATGAAAATGAAAATACAACATTTCAAAATTTGGGGTTGCCCCAAAGGAGTACTTATGGGAAATGTTATAGTACTGAATGCCCATGGTAGAGTAGAGGAAAGGTCTCAAATCACGGACCTCACCTTCCAACTTAAAGAATTGGAAAAATGATAGAAAATTAAACCCAAAATAAGTAGAAGAAAGAAAATAATAACAGTCAAAACTAATATCAGTTAAATGGAGAACAGAAAAACAAGAGAGAAAATTAATGAAACCAAAAGCTGGTTCTTTAAGATCAGTAAGTCCAGCGTTGTTGTGTTATGCAAACCAGCAAAGACATTAAATGAAAAGAGGAATTCTTTAGATATTCTTGATGGAGTCTTTATCAAATATGTGACTTGCAAAGTAAGGAGTAATGGACAGTCCACCAGCAGAGGAACAACTCATTAAGCACCATGAAAAGCAGTGGTAACATGGTGTCTCAAAAAGAAAATGACACTTCTCCAGAAACCAAACTTAAAGTCAAGGAAGTTTGTGATCTGATAGAGAATTAAAAAATAGTTGTCATGAAAAAAAATCAACAAGTTATAAGAAGACTCAGAAAGGTAGTTTAATGAGCTCAACAATGAAATTAATGAACAAAAGAAATACTTTATGAAAGAGATTGAAGCTGTAAAAAAACCAAACAGAAAATTTGGAGCTGAAGTACTCAAATCAGATGACGAATGCAATAGAAAGCATTGGAATAGAGCAGACCATATGGAAGAGAGAATTAGCAAACTCAAAAATAGAAATCTAGAAATGATCCGGGTAGAAGAGGAGAGAAGGTTTTTCAAAATGAAGAAATTCTATGAGAACTATCCGACTCCATCAGGAAAAGCAAAATAAGGGTAATGAGTATCCTAGAAGTAAAAGAGAGGGAGAAGGGAGCAGTGATTTTATTTTAAAAAGTAATAGCTGTGAACTTCCCAAACATGGGGAAAGAACTGGACATACAAGTCCACAAAGCTAAGAGAACACCTAATTATCTCAATGCAAAAAGACCTTCTCCAAAACACATTATTATGAACTGTCAAAAGTCAATGATAAAGAAAAAATTTTGAAGGTAGCCAGGGGAAAAAAATGACAGTAACCTACAAAGGAACCCCCAGCAGACTATGAGCAAATTTCAGGGGAGAGTGGAATGACATACTCAAAATATTGAAAGATAAAAACTGTCAGCCAAGAATACTCTATCCAGAAAATTTATAGATATGAAGTATAAATAAAGGCTTACTCAGACAAACAGAAGATGAAGGAATTCATCACAACTAGACCTGCCTTACAAGAAATGTTGAAGAGAGCTCTTCTACATGAAAAGAAAAGGTAAAAGTACAGAAAACTTTGAGTAAGGTGGTAAATAGACTCAGAAAGTTTCAACTCTGTATCAGAATAGGTTGTTAAATACCTAATTATAGCAAAAAAGTTATGAAGGGAAAAAAACAGCAAAAATAACCATAGCTACTTCAATATGATAATGAACTCACAACATAAAAACGGATAAGTTGAGACAAAAAAGTTTAAAAGGGGAGGAGGAAAAGGACGAACCCATATAGGCAAATAAAGATAAGATGCTATCAGCAGAAAAAAAGGACTGTATTATGTGTGAGATGCTTTATACAAACCTAAAGGTAACATATATAAACCACAAAATGTAAATCTAGAGCAGAGACATGAAATATTAAAAAGAAAACTTAGAAAAACATCATAGAAACTCACAAAACTAAAATGATAGAAAGAAAAAGAAACAATGGAGATAGAGCAATCAAAAAACAAAAGGTAAAATGGCAGTACTGAGTACTTATCTGTCAACAATAACCCTAAGCAAATGGATTGATTTCATCAATCAAGAGACACAGAACGGCTGGATGGATTAAAAAATGATACCCACCTATATGCAGCCTTCGGGAGACTCATCTAGCTCTAAACACAAACATAGCCACAAAGTGAAGGGATGGAAAATGATACTCCAAGAAAATGGCAGACAAAAGAAAGCAGGGGTAGCCCTACACATATCAGACAAAATAGACTTAAAGCCAAAAAAGGTAACAAGACAAAGGTGGACTTCATATAATGATAAAGGAGACAATTCACCAAGAAGATGTAATACTAATAGATATGTACCTAACATAGGAGTACCAAAATACATAAAGTAATTATTAACAGACCCAAGGGAGAAATTGACAGCAACACAATAATAGGGGACTTTAACACCCCACTTACATCAATGGGTAGATCATCAAGACAGAAAGTCAACAAGAAATATTGACTTAAATGAAACATATCAGATGTAGCTAATTGATATATATAGAATATTCCATTCAAATGCAGCAAAATACACATCTTCTCAAGTGTACATGGAACATTCTCAAGGATAAACCATATTTTGGGACACAAAACAAGTCTCAATAAATTTAAAATTGAAATCATATCAAGCATCTTCTTTGACCACAGTGGTATGAAACTAGAAATCAACTACAAGAAGAAAGCTGGAAAAGTCACAAATATATGGAGACAAAACAATATGCTACTGAACAACTATTAGATCAATGAAGAAATCAAAAGAGAATTTAAAAATACCTGAAGACAAAGAAAAATGAAAATACAACGTTGCAGAATCTCTGGGATGCAGCAAAAGCAGTACTAAGAAGGAAGTTTATAGTAGTACAGGCCTACCTCAAGAAACAGGAAAAATCTCAAGCAACCTAACCTTACACCGAAAGGAACTAGAAAAAGAAGAACAAGATAAGCCCAAAGTCAGTAGAAGGAAAAAATAAAAATCAGAGTGGAAATAGAGACTAAAAGATAATAGAAAAATCAGTGAAAGTAAGAGCTGTTTCTTTGAAAAGATAAAATTGACAAACCTTTCACTAGAGTCAATAAGAAAAAAGAGAGAAGTCTCAGATAAATCAGAAATGAAAGAAGAGAAATTACAATGTATACCACAGAAATACAAAGGATAAGAGAATACTCTGAACAGCTATACAACAACAACTTGGACAACCTAGAAGAAATGGACAAATTCTTAGAATCATACAACCTTCCAAGACTGAATCATGAAGAAATAGAAAAATCTGAATAGACTGATCACTATTAAGGATATTGAAATAGAAATCAAAACCTCCCCAGAAAAACAAAGTCCAAGACCAGATGTCTTCACAGGTGAATTCTGCCAAACATTCAAAGATCTAATACCTATCTTTCTCAAACTCTCCCCCAAAATTGAAGAGGCAGGAATGCTTCTTTTTTTTTTTTTTTTTTTTTGCGGTAGGCGGGCCTCTCACTGTTGTGGCCTCTCCCCTTGCAGAGCACAGGCTCCGGATGCGCAGGCTCAGCAGCCATGGCTCACGGGCCTAGCCGCTCTGCGGCATGTGGGATCTTCCCAGACCGGGGCACGAACCCGTGTCCCCTGCATCGGCAGGCGGACTCTCAACCACTGCGCCACCAGGGAAGCCCAGGAATGCTTCTTAACTCATTTTATGAGGCTATCATCACCCTGATACCAAAACCAGATAAAGACAACACAAAAAAATTGCAGACCAAAATTTCTGATGAACGTAGATGCAAAAATCCTCAACAAAATATTAGCAAGCCAAATACAACAATACATTAAAAGAATCATACTGCATGATCAAGTGGGATATATTCTAGAGATGCAAAGATGGTTCAATGTCTGTAAATCAATCAGTGTGATACACCACATTAAGCTGAAGAATAAAAATCATATAGCCATTTCAGAAGATGCAGGAAAAGCATTTAACATGATTCTCACCTATTTATGATAAAACTCAATAAAATGGGTGTAGATAAAAGCCATATGTGACAAACCCACAGCTAACCTGATACTCAATGGGAAAAAGTGAAAGCTTTTCCTTTAAGATCAGGAATAAGACAAGGATGCCCACTCTCATCACTTTTATTCAACATAGTATTGGGAGTCCTAGATAGAGCAGTTAGGCAAGAACAAGAAATAAAAGGTATCCAAACTGGAAAGGAAGAAGGAAAACTCTATTTGCAGATGATGTGATTTTGTATATAGAGAACCTTAAAAACTCTATACCAAAAACTATGAGAAATAATAAATGAATACAGTAAAGATGCAGGGTACAAAATCATTATACAAAAATTGATTCCATTTCTATGAACTAACAATGAACTATCAGAGAAATTTGAAAAATTATCCCATTTACTGTTGCAACAAAAAGAATAAAATACCTAGGAATAAATTTAAGGGTGTGAAAGACCTGTACACTCAAAACTATAAGATTCTTTAAAATAAATTGAATACACAAAGAAATGGAAAGATATTGTGTGTTCATGGATTGGAAGAATTAGAGTTGCAAAAAAGTCCATGTTACCTAAAGCAATCTACAGATTTAATGCAGTCCCTATCAAAATCCCAATGACATTTTTCACAGAAATAAAACAAAAAAATCCTAAAATTTGTATGGAATGACAAAAGACTATGAATAGCCAAAGCAATCCTGAGAAAAAAGAACAAAGCTGGAGGCATCACACTTCCTGACTTCAAATTAAAGTACAAAGCTGTAGCAATCAAAGCAGCATAGTATTGGCAGAAAAAGCTGACATGCAGATCAATGGAACAGAATCAAAGAGCCCAGAAATAAACCCACACATATACAGACAATTTATGACAAAGGAGCAAAGAAATACAATGGAGAAAAGACATTCTCTTTAATAAATGATGTTGGGAAAACTGGACAGCCACATGCAAGAGAATGAAACTAGACCACTATCTTACACAGAAACAAAAATTAACTCAAAATGGATTAAAGACTTTAATGTAAGACCTGAAACCATAAAACTCCTAGAAGAAAACATAGGTAGTATGCTCTTTGACTTTGGTCTTACCAGTATTTTTTTGAATCTGTCTCCTCAGGCAAGGGAAGCAAAAGCAAAAATAAACAAATGGGACTACATCAAACTCAAAAGCTTCTGCGCAGCAAAGGAAACCATCAACAAAATTAAAAGACAACTTACTGAATGGTAGAAAATATTTGCAAATCATGTATCCGATAGGGGATTAATATCCAAAATACATGAAAAATGTACGCAACTCAACAACAGCAAAAAAAAAAAAAACCCGATTAAAAAATGGTTAAAGGATCTTAATAGACATTTTTCCAAAGAATATACATATGGCCAACAGGCACATGAATAAATGCTCAACACTAATTTATTAGGGAAATGCAAATCAAAACCACGAGATATCACCTCACACTCATTAGAATGGCTGTTATCAAAAAGATAAGAAATAACAAGTGTTGGAAAGGGTTTGGTGAAAGGGAACCCTCATACACTGATGGTGGGAATGTAAATTGGTACTGCCACTGTGGAAAACAGTATGAAAATTCCTCAAAGAATTAAGCATAGAACTACCATATGATCCAGCTGTTCCACTTCTGGGTATTTATCCAGAGAATACGAAAACACTAATTCATAGAGATATATGCACCTCTGTATTCATGGCAGCATTATTTACAATAGCCAAGATATGGAAAGAGTCAAAGTATCCATCAATATATACATACGATGGAATAATATTCTGCCATAAAAAGAGGAAATCTTGCCATTTGTGGTAACATGCATGGACCTTGAGGTTGTTAAGTGAAATAAATCAGATGGAGAAAGACAAATGCCATATGATTTCACTCATATGTGGAATATGATTAAATAGTTTCCATTAGTTTTAATTGTGAGAATTCTGATACATTCCAATATTTTCCAAGATGGCAACCCATATGTGATGTATTTTCTAATAAAATGAGCATTTCAAAATGCTCTAGTCTTTTTAACATTTAAGATAAGAAAGAGTGCACCATGTTAATTACGGCAATGTTGTTCCTAAATAAGAGGTCAGTAAGGTGAGATACTCGTTATCTGCCTACACATGGTCAATTTCAGACTTCCCCAATATTCTTCTCAGTTGTGAATCAACATAGGTTTATGGTTTAGCATTTAAAAAACAAACTACAAATTTTCGTTTGAATCTGGAGAATTATTTATTCTGAAAATTGTTGTGTGACAGGCACAGTGCTAGACACTGAAGTCATAAATATGAGAATATAAAAGTCCATACTATTTGGGAAGAAAAGAGACTATGATTAATTAAGAGTAAGTATGTGTGCCTAGTTTTCTCTTTAGTAACCACAAAACTCAGTATGCTCTGCTGAACATCCATTTAATGGAATTAGAAATTCTGTTTGAAGCCTGAAATTTCCATACAGTTGCCAATATAGTCGCTGAGGGCGTGTTCACCCATGTTAAGAGAAAGTAGAATGTGGCCTGAGATTGAATTTTGCATCCTTGATGACATTGTCTTAACTACAAAACCCACTGTGAGGTCAAGATTAGAAAGATTAGGGGCACAGAACAATTTTTCTCACAAGAGCAAGCTCTAGGCTTGTAGGTCTGCTTGATAACAGGGCTTTGATCTTTCTCATTTTGTTAATCTGTAAATCCAATCATACTTTCAGTTGAGCACACAGATCTCATTCCCTCTCATGAGCAAGGCATCCCTCTGAGCTGCTGTATGGCCTGGCAGAAACTCCCCCTGAGAGAATTCACGTTAAATCTCATGACTCAGAATTATGGTTACAAAATACATTTTGGTTTTAAAAGGAGAGAGGAACAACGTGACAACTATTGTAAATATTGTGTACAATTAAGATAGACTGTTAGAATCAGTAAATCAGACATCATTTTCTAACACAGCATGTTTATATATTTACATGTGCATAAATGTGTTAGAATTTGCACCAGAAAACAAGTGTTAGCATACTTAACCCACTATGTTAGATTTATAAAGGCCTCTAGAATTATAGTAGAACAGAAACATAGCATTCAAAATGGGAAATAGAAACATATCACTGAATTAGCTTTCTAATCAGTCACTAAGGTAATGGAATTATTCAATGAACAACATTGGGACAACTGATGAACTTAAAATCATGACTTCAGTCCTTATACAAAAGTCTGTTTTCTATGAATAAAAAATTTAAATGTTGGAAATTTGAAAAGTAATTGTGTCAAAAAAATGCCTGTAAGACAGCTTTTGAATAATCATGGAGTAGGGAAAAAGGTTACAAAAACTGGAAACCGAAATGGAAATTATTCCAAATACTGTCTGTGTAAAAAATTTTAAACCTCTGGGGGGAAGAAACTGTCCAAAAGAAAGTCAAATGAAACAACAAAATGTACAAAGACAAATTAAACCTCTGTATGAAAAAGTTAATAATATTTGCAACATGTGTTAATAGAACTAATCTCCTGACTCTACTTTAAAATCTTACAAATCAATAAGAAAAACACAAACCAATTTAAAAGAAATAGAAAGGGGACAATGGTTAAGAAGAGGCAGTTTATCTGTTTATTTACTTATTTATTATTTTTTTAACATCTCTATTGGAGTATAATTGCTTTACAATGTGGTAGTTTCTGCTGTATAACAAAGTGAATCAACTATATGTAAACATATATCCCCATATCCCCTCCCTCTTGCATCTCCCTCCCACCCTCCCTATCCCACCCCTCTAGGTGGTCACAAAGCACCGAGCTGATCTCCCTGTGCTATGCAGCTGCTTCCCACTAGCTCTCTGTTTTACATTTGGTAGTGTATATATGTCCACGCCACTCTCTCACTTTGTCTCAGCTTACCCTTCCTCCTCCACGTGTCCTCAAGTCCATTCTCTATGTCTGCGTCTTTATTCCTGTCCTGCCCCTAGGTGCATCAGAACCAATTTTTTGTTTTAGATTCCATATACATGTGTTAGCATATGGTATTTGTTATTCTTTTTCTGACTTACTTCACTCTGTGTGACAGTCTCTGGGTCCATCCACCTCACTACAAATAATTCAATTTCATTTCTTTTTATGGCTGAGTACTATTCCATTGGATATATGTGCCACACATTCTTTATCCATTCATCTGTTGAGGGAAACTTAGGTTGCTTCCATGTCCTGGCTATTGTAACTAGTGGGGCAATGAAATTGTGGTACATGACTCTTTTTTTTTTTTTTTTTGGCGGTATGCGGGCCTCTCACTGTTGTGGCCTCTCCCGTTACGGAGCACAGGCTCTGGACGTGCAGGCTCAGTGACCATGGCTCATGGGCCTAGCCGCTCCATGGCATGTGGGATTTTCCCGGACCAGGGCATGAACCTGTGTCCCCTGCATCGGCAGGCGGACTCTCAACCACTAAGCCACCAGGGAAGCCCCATGACTCTTTTTAAATTATGGTTTTCTCAGGGTGTATGCCCAGTAGTGGGATTGCTGGGTCGTATGGTAGTTCTATTTTTAGTTTGTTAAGGAACCTCCATACTGTTCTCCATAGTGGCTGTATCAATTTACATTCCCACCAACAGTGCAAGAGGGTTCCCTTTTCTCCACACCCTTTCCAGCATTTATTGTTTCTAGAGTTTTTGATGATGGCCATTCTGACCGGTGTGAGGTGATACCTCTTTGTAGTTTTGCTTTGCATTTCTCTAATGATTAGTGATGTTGAGCATCCATTCCTGTGTTTGTTGTCAATCTGTATATCTTCTTTGGAGGAATGTCTATTTAGATCTTCTGCCCATTTTCTGATTGGGTTGTTTGTTTTTTTGATATTGAGCTGCATGAGTTGTTTGTATATTTTGGAGATTAATCCTTTGTCAGTTGCTTTGTTTGCAAATATTTTCTCCCATTCTAAGGGTTGTTTTTTTTTTTTGTCTTGTTTATGGTTTCCTTTGCTGTGCAAGAGCTTTTAAGTTTCATTAGGTCCCATTTGTTTATTTTTGTTTTTATTTCCATTTCTCTAGGAGGTAGGTCAAAAAGGATCTTGCTGTGATTTATGTCACAGAGTGTTCTGCGTATGTTTTCCTTGAAGAGTTTTATAGTGTCTGGCTTTATATTTAGATCTTTAATCCATTTTGAGTTTATTTTTGTATATGGAGTTAGGGAGTGTTCTAATTTCATTCTTTTACATGTAGCTGTCCAGTCTTCCTAGCACCACTTACTGAAGAGGCTGTCTTTTCTCCATTGTATATTCTTGCCTCCTTTATCAAAAATAAAGTGACCATATGTGAGTGGGGTGATCTCTGGGCTTTCTATCCTGTTCCACTGATCTATACTTCTGTTTTTGTGCCAGTACTATACTGTGTTGATTACTGAAGCTTTGTAGTATAGTCTGAAGTACAGGAGCTTGATTTCTCCAGCTCCATTTTTCTTTCTCAAGATTGCTTCAGCTATTCGGGGTGTTTTGTGTTTCCATACAAATTGTGAAATTTTTTTGTTCTAGTTCTGTGAAAAACGCCATTGGTAGTTTGATAGGGATTGCATTAAATCTGTAGATAGCTTTGGGTAGTAAAGTCATTTTCACAATGTTGATTCTTCCAAACTGAAACATGGTATATCTCTCCGTCTGTTTATATCATCTTTAATTTCTTTCATCAGTGTCTTATAGTTTTCTGCATATAGGTCTTTTGTCTCCTTAGGTAGGTTTTTCCTTAGGTATTTTATTCTTTTTGTTATAATGGTAAATGGGAGTGTTTCCTTAATTTCTCTTTCAGATTTTCCATCATTAGTATATAGGAATGCCAGAGATTTCTGTGCATTAATTTTGTATCCTGCTACTTCACCAAATTCATTGATTATGTCTAGTACTTTTCGGATAGCATCTTTAGTATTCTCTATGTATAGTATCATATCATCTGCAAATAGTGACAGCTTTACTTCTTCTTTTCTGATTTGGATTCCTCTTATTTCTTTTTCTCCTCTGATTGCTGTGGCTAAAACTTCCAAAACTATGTTGAATAATAGTGGTGAGAGTGGGCAACCTTGTCTTGTTCTTGATCTTAGTGGAAATGGTTTCAGTTTTTTGCCATTGAGAATGATGTTGGCTGCGGGTTTGTCATATATGGCCTTTATTATGTTGAGGGAAGCTCCCTCTATGCCTACTTCTGAGTTTTTATCATAAATGGATGTTAAATTTTGTCAAAAGCTTTTTCTCCATCTATTGAGATGATCATATGGTGTTTATCCTTCAGTTTGTTAATATGGTGTATCACATCAATTGATTTGCATATATTGAAGAATCCTTGCATTCCTGGGAGAAACCCCAATGGATTATGGTATATGATCCTTTTAATGTGCTGTTGGATTCTGTTTGCTAGTATTTTGTTGAGGATTTTTGCATCTATGTTCATCAGTGATATTGGCCTGTAGTTTTCTTTCTTTGTGACATCCTTGTCTGGTTTTGGTATCTGGGTGATGGTGGCCTCGTAGAATGAGTTTGGGAGTGTTCCTCCCTCTGCTATATTTTGGAAGAGTTTGAGAAGGATAGGTGTTAGCTCTTCTCTAAATGTTTGATAGAATTCGCCTGTGAAGCCGTCTGGTCCTGGGCTTTTGTTTGTTGGAACATTTTGAATCACAGTTTCAATTTCAGTGCTTGTGATTGGTATGTTCATATTTTGTATTTCTTCCTGGTTCAGTCTCGGAATGTTGTGCTTTCTAAGAATTTGTCCATTTCTTCTGGGTTGTCCATTTTTTTAAGCATATAGTTGGTTGTAGTAATCTCTCATGATCCTTTGTATTTCTGCAGTGTCAGTTGTTACTTCTCCTTTTTCATTTCTATTTCTGTTGATCTGAATCTTCTCCCTTTTTTTCCTGCTGTGTCTGGCTAATGGTTTCTCAATTTTGTTTATCTTCTCAAAGAACCAGCTTTTAGTATTACTGACCTTTGCTATTGTTTCCTTCATTTCTTTTTCATTTATTTCTGATCTGATATTTATGATTTCTTTCCTTCTGTTAACTTTGGGGTTTTTTTGTTCTTCTTTGTCTAATTGCTTTATGTGTAAGGTTAGGTTGTTTATTTGAGATGTTTCCTGTTTCTTGAGGTAGGATTGTATTGCTATAATCTCCCCTCTTAGAAATGCTTTTGCTGCATCCCATAGGTTTTGGGCCATCATGTTTTCATTGTCATTTGTTTCTAGGTATTTTTGGATTTTCTCTTTGATTTCTTCAGTGATCTCTTGGTTATTTAGTAGCATATTGTTTAGCCTCCATGTGTTTGTATTTTTTCAGTTTTTTTCCTGTAATTGATATCTAGTCTCATAACATTCTGGTTGGAAAGATACTTGATATGATTTCAATTTTCTTGAATTTATGAAGGCTTAAATTGTTACCCAAGATATGATCTATCCTGGAGAATGTTCCATGAGCACTTGAGAAGAAAGTGTATTCTGTTGTTTTTGATGGAGTGTCCTATAAATGTCAGTTAAGTCCATGTGGTCTAATGTGTCATTTAAAGCTTGTGTTTCCTTATTTATTTTCATTTTGGATCGTCTGTCCATTGGTGAAAGTGGGGTGTTAGAGTCCCCTACTATGATTGTGTTACTGTCGATTTCCCCTTTTATGGCTGTTAGCATTTGCCTTATGTATTGAGGTGCTCTTATGTTGGGTGCATAAATATTTACAATTGTTATATCTTCTTCTTAGATTGATCCCTTGATCATTATGTAGTGTCCTTCCTTGTCTCTTGTAACATTCTTTATTTTAAAGTCTATTTTATCTGATATGAGTATTGCTACTCCAGCTTTCTTTTGGTTTCCATTTGCATGGAATATCTTTTTCCATCCCCTTACTTTCAGTCTGTATGTGTCTCTAGGTCTGAAGTGGGTCTCTTGTAGACAGCATATATATGGGTCTTGTTTTTGTATCCATTCAGCCAGTCTGTGTCTTTTTGTTGGAACAGTTAATCCATTTACATTTAAGGTAATTATCAATATGTGTGTTCCTATTACCATTTTTTTTATTGTTTTGGGTTTGTTATTGTAGGTCTTTTCCTTCTCTTGCATTTCCTGCCTAGAGACGTTCCTTTAGCATTTGTTGTAAAGCTGGTTTGGTGGTGCTGGATTCTCTTAGCTTTTGCTTGTCTGGAAAGATTTTAATTTCTCCATCAAATCTGAATGAGATCCTTGCTGGGTAGAGTAATCTTGGTTGTAGGTTTTTCCCTTTCATCACTTTAAATATGTCTTGCCACTCCCTTTTGGCTTGCAGAGTTTCTGCTGAAAGATCAGCTGTTAACCTTATGGGGGTTCCCTTGTATGTTGTTTGTTGCAACTTGATTGACTATTTCCTTTCCCATGTTAGGGAAGTTTTCAACTACAACCTCTTCAAATATTTTTCAATCCCTTTCTTTTTCTCTTCTTCTTCTGGGACCCCTATAGTTTGAATGTTGGTACATTTAATGTCAGAGGTCTCTGAGACCATCCTTAATTCTTTTCATTCTTTTTTCTTTATTCTGCTCTATAGTAGTTATTTCCAGCATTTTATCAGGTCACTTATCCATTCTTTTGCCTCAGTTATTCTGCTATTGATTCCTTCTAGAGAATTTTTAATTTCATTTATTGTGTTGTTCATCATTGTTTGTTTGCTCTTTAGTTCTTCTACGTCCTTGTTAAACATTGCTTGTATTTTCTCCATTCCTTTTCCAGGATTTTGGATCATCTTTACTATCATTATTCTGAATTCTTTTTCAGGTAGACTGCCTATTTCCCCCTCATTTGTTTGATCTCATGGGTTTTTACCTTGCTCCTACATCTACTTCATGTTTCTCTGTTTTCTCATTTTGTTTTACTTACTGTGTTTGGGGCGTCCTTTTCACAGGCTGCAGGTTTGTAGTTCCCATTGTTTTTGGTGTCTGCCCCCAGTGGGTGAGGTTGGTTCAGTGGCTTGTGTAGGCTTCCTGGTGGAGGGAACTGGTGCCTGTGTTCTGGTGCATGGGGCTGGATCTTTTCTTGTGGACAGGGTCGTGTCCAGTGTTGTGTTTTGGGGTTTCTTTGAACTTAGTATGATTTTAAGCAGCCTGTCTGCTAATGTGTGGGGTTGTTTTCTTGTCTTGCTAGTTGTTTGGCATGGAGTGTCCAGCACTGGAGTTTGCTGGCCGGTGGATGCAGCTGAGTTTTAGCATTGAGATAGAGATCTCTGGGAGAGCTCTCACTGATTGGTATTATGTGGGACTGGGAGGTCTCTGGTGGTCCAGTGTTTTGAACTCAGCTCTCCCACCTCAGAGGCTCAGGCCTGATACCAGGCTGGAGCACCAAGACCCTGTCAGCCACGCGGCTGCCGAATCAACTACCCCAAAAATGGATGGCGCTGGAACATGGGGCCCACACCTGCCATTGCTGGCAATCGGAGAGCACGAGAGGAATGGGCAGTTTAGACAGAAAGAAATGTAAGTAACTCATAAACAAATGAAAATGTTCTGTTTTATTCATACCAAGAAATGCAAATTAAAATATTAAGATTCTGTGGTTCACATATCAAATCAGACAGATATGAAAGTTTGATAATATATAGTGTTGGAAAGAGTGTGGGGAAATAAGCACTGTTTGTGGGTGTGTGAATTGAGAAACTCTTTGGAAAAAAAACAGCTGTATTGACCAAAAGGTAAAACTGTACATAACTTTTTAATCTAGCAATCTTAGTTTTAGAAATTTACCTAGTAATGTTCAAACATACACAAAGATATATGTACAAAAATGATTATTAGAGCTTTATTTAAAAATGCAAATATCTGAAAATGATCCTGTCAATAGGGAATGCTTACATAAATTATGTTATATCTATGCAAAGGAACATGAAGCAGCTATTAAAGAATGAGGTCTATTTGTATGTGTCAAAAAGAACAGAATGGGGCTTCTCTGGTGGTGCAGTGGTTGAGAGTCCACCTGCCGATGTAGGGGACACGGGTTCATGCCCAAGTCTGGGAAGATCCCACATGCTGCGGAGCGGCTAGGCCCGTGAGGCATGGCCTCTGAGCTTGTGCATACAGAGCCTGTGCTCTGCAACAGGAGAGGCCACAACAGTGAGGCCCGCGTACCGAAGGAAAAAAAAAAAAAGAATAGAATGGAAAATATTGGTTGGCCAAGGAGTTCGTTCAGGTTTTTCCGTAAGATGTTATGGGAAAACTGGAACAAAGTTTTTGACCAACCTAAAACAGCAAGTCCCCTACATACGAACCTTCATGTTGCAAACTTTCAAAGGTGCAAACATGGTTCGCATGTCCAATCACATAAGTTAGTTCACATGTCTGGCATACATTGTCACGTGCATGCATCCTCTACAAGTGGTTGTGCTTTTGTGTACTTTACTGTACAGTACTGTATAGAGTACAATAGTACAGTATCTTTATTTCAAGCCCAGGATGTCTGGAAGCAAGTGTAAAAGCAGTGGTGATGTAGCTGGTACTGCTGAGAAGCACCAAGTGATAATGATGGAACCTGCTTGCAACACAAGGAGCTTACTAATGAAGACCTGATGGAATTGGCGGCCCAGAGAAAGGATGAAGAGAGACAAGAGGAAGAAGAAGTAACTGAAGAACTGAAGAAATTCTCAACGCAGGAAATAGCAAGGGGATTTTCTTTATTTGAGGAGGCAGTGTTAGTTTTTGAGGCACAGGACCCGAACATAGAATGATACATGAAGGTTGCAGCAGCTGTTCAGAATGCAGTCCAGTGTTACCATGTCATCTGTGACAAGAAAAAAAGAGCTACGACCCAGACATCACTGGATCATTTTTTCAAGAGGGTAGATAGAATTGAATCCAGCAAGGAACCAGAACCTGTGCCATCATTGTCAGGTGTGAGTGAAATTGCAGCCTGGCCTCCATCTCCTACTGCTGACGATCCTTCAGCTGTACCATCTCCCACCTCCTCTCCCTCTTCCAGTCAGTAACTCTTCTTGCCTGTTCACTGGATGCCAGCCCCTGTATGCCAGCTGTTGTACTGTACTTACTGTACTTTTCAAGGTACTGTACTGTAAGATTAAAAAAGTTTTCTTTATTTTTTGTGTTTGTTTTTTATGTATTATTTTTGTGAAAAGTATTATAAACCTATTATAGTACAGTACTATATAGCCGATTGTGTTAACTGGGTACCTAGGCTAACTTGTTGGACTTATGAGCAAACTGGACTTACAGACACACTCTTGGAATGAAGCTCGTTCGTATGTAGGGGACTTACTGTATATCACTGAATGAATAAAGGCAAAGTAGAGAAACGTGGCAAATTGTTGGAAGAACACATGTGAAACTGCTAATAATTTTACCCCTCAGAAATAAGATTGGAGCTCTGGGGTGGCCAGCAGATACGTATTTTTGCATAACTTTTTACATTAGTTTGATTCTTTTTACTATATATATATCCCATTTTTATGATAATGAAATATTTTTAAAATATCCCTGCACTGAAGATTTTAATGTTTGACTTCAGAATAATGATATCCATTGGATTAGTGCTTATCATGTGTCAAACACTGTGCTATATGTTTTATAAACATTATTTCTAAACGTCACAAGAACTATGAGGTAGTAGTTATTTCTGTCTTCATTTTAAAGGTGAGTGAATGAAAGTTTGGATATGTTAAATGACTCATAAAAATTCACGTAACTATTAAATGCTAACATTTACTCCATCCAAAAGTCTCATTAACCAAATAAGTTGGAAGTTTGGGTTCTTAACTACCAATGCCAGGATCTAGCACATTTATGAAAATGGGAACAATTTGCTATCTTCTTAAAGCTTTATTGGTTCATTTGATTTATAAAATGTTCATGGGAGGGAGAGGACTTCTAATTGTGGCGTGACACAGTAGCTTCAAATGGTCTATCCCTACTGTCATACACAACTATAAAACGAGATTAAATATATGAAAAAAATACTTGCAGATATTGTACAATAGACAGAACAGAACCATGATCCCCAAATAAGGGAAACAAGTAAGGTGAGCCTCATGGCTGTTGCAGCATTCTGCTCAGAGGCACATTCTTGTCATAGTGCTTGGAGCTAGAGACCAAGAAGAGCAGAGGTATCTGGCTGAGCTAAGGAAAGTTTGGAGATACTATGGGGGACTGGAATTTGCAGGCAGAGTATTAGAGAAGAGACAACTGTGCAGAAAAAAGAACTCCAGATTATTGCATAAGATTGCTATTTAAGTCTTTAGCTGAATACTAAAATATGCATGCACAGGGTAAGACTCTGAAAGTCCATACGAAAAGCAATTACCAGGCAGCTGCAAGATTCTAGAGTTTACATATGATTTGGAGACACTTGAGATCTACCCACCATAGACTTTATTGGTTACCTCAGATAATTGACACTTCAGAAAGGCCACATCTAAGGATTAGAGCTATACTTTAGTTCAACCCTAACAAAACTGATAAATAAGTCTCAAAATGATCAAGCTGATACACAATTAAATTAACAGTCTGCAGGTAAAAACTCCCTCTTTAAGACAAAAAAAATACAGCATCTAAAATATCTAGGATTAAATAAAACATTTCTAGACATGCAATGAAACAGGGAAAATCTGACCCATAGTCAAGAGAAAAATCAGTCAAGTATAAGAACATGAGAAATGACAAAGATGGTAGAATTAGCTGACCAGGACATAAAACAACTCTTATAAATATATTCAAGGACTTAAAGGAATAAGTGAGCATGAGGAGGGAACAGATAAAGGATTGCAATGGAAAAAATGGAAACTATAAAAGAGAAAAAAATGAAAATTTTAGATTAAAAATCTGAAAAAATTCATCAGATAAACTTATAAGTAAATTATAAACTGCAGAAAAAATATATCAGTAATCTTGAAGAGAAGGGAATAGAAACTACTTAAACTGAAATAGGAAAAAAAAAAGAGAGAATCTCTGTGAACTATCGGACAATATCAAGTAGTAAAACATATGTATAACTGGAGTCCTAGAAGAAGCCCAGAAATAGTGTGGGGGTGGAGGGAGGGAATATGTGGAAAAATTAAAGAAATAATGGTTAAAAATTTTCAGTCTTCATGAAAAATATAAACGCACAGATCCAAGATCCAACAAGCCCTAAGCAATATAAACACAAAGAAAATCACACCAATG
Organism: Mesoplodon bidens; assembly: GCF_964165515.1. Lineage (NCBI taxonomy): Eukaryota > Metazoa > Chordata > Mammalia > Artiodactyla > Ziphiidae > Mesoplodon > Mesoplodon bidens. Next base: position 73,561,910 of record NC_138164.1, on the reverse strand, counting down.
CACATTTTAATCAAAATGTTGCAAACTAATGATAAAGTCTTAGAAGTAACAAAAAAGAAGAAAGGAAATACTACAGATGACAGCAGAAATGCATAATAGAAAACAATAGAGAAAATTAACACAGCCTCTTTGAAAATGTTATTGAAATAATAAACCCTTAGAAAGATGAAGAAAGACAAAACGTATTAACAATATAAGGAATCGACAAAAGTACATTGTTATACATATATGCTACAGACATTAAAAGGAATGAAACAAAATTCATGAACAGCTTAATGCCAATAAATTTGATAATTTAGTTGTTTGTACTTTCCTCTGTTGATGGCTTTGTTGAGCCCTGTCCTCCCTTTGCATGAAATTTCTCACATGCCTTGAGGTAAAAAAGGAAAAATCAACAAAACATAGTACCATATTCAATGTAGCAAATGATTCTAGATGCTACATAAGCCATGCCAAATTCTATAACATTAAGACATTTTGGTTGGACTATGAGTTGAAGGACTTTCCTGCCTGATTATGATTATTAGTGTCCTGAAACCTTTTCTGTAACAGAATGATACTTTTAAGATTTCTAGAGTAAGCACAGTTCAGGTGATTACTTTATTCTGGGACAATTAACTGTTCAGTTTGAATATGTGGAATTTGTTCCTCTCTTAGAATCCCTAACCTTATGTTATTAAGGCCTGTTTATTAACTTTATTGCAGGTCAGTATATCTGTTGTTCTGTTGGGGTGAAGGAGAAGGAATGGCTTAGTAGCCTTGGGAAATATGCTTCCATGTGCTTTCAGGCTGATGTTTATAGAACTGTTGTTGATAAAAGTTGAATGAGGCTAGTGGAAGGATAAAGTTCATCAGGGGAAAGAGTTTACACTTTCTTGATGGGATATTGTGCTCCATTATTCTCCAAAACAATTCTGGAAAAGGAAACGAGAGCCCCATGAAATGTGGAATCAGGGAACAAAATAGGCTGGACTTTTGTTTAATTCAGTGAGCATTTATTGAGACCATATTACATACAAGGATCAGAAAAACACAGATACATGTGATAAAAACCTTGTTCTGGAATCACTCAGTCTGCAGTGGTTTTTAGCTCTTAGTGCATGTGACTCACTTGGGAAGCTTTTAATAAATATTTACGAAGGGAACACACCCCAGGCCAATTAAATCCTCATCTCTGGAAGTAAGGCTCAAGCATCTGCAATTTTTACAGCACCTCTGTTTATTCTAATGTGCATATATGATTTACTGAGGGTGAAAGCACAAATACGCTATAGGAAGCAAAAGTGGAAGGCTATGATTTAGTTGATGTTGGACGTAAAGAAAAATTTTGCATAAATTTTGAGGATTCAGAGGAGGTAGTTAAAAAGGAAATGAGAGTTGTAGAGAGAATAACAGAAAGGATTTGGATGGGAATTAATAAAGGAAGGAAATAAGGGTAAAACACTCATGAGAGAAGAAGATGAAGGGATGAAGAAGGGGGAAATACCAGAGACTCTACTTTTTACCCCCTTTTCTCCTTCTTTTTCCTTCTCCTCCTGTTCTTCTACCCTCCTCCTCCTCCTCTTTCTTTTTCTTTGTAACAGAGGGTCAGCAAACATAGGAGAGATTACATTTAGATGAATATTGGGAATAGTGAATTTTACCTGACGTGTCTGACAAAAGGTAACCTTTGGAGCAAGTTTCTAAGCCAGTGAAGATAAGTATTCAAGAAGGGAACGATACCATCTTTAGACACTTGCTTAAATGTTATTTGTTGTTGTTTTCTTAGCAAGCTTATAGGTTTCATGCATCGTGGCCTGACCAAGACAATACATATTCTTATACATTCTTCTCTTTCCAGATGGAGAGGTCTTGGAAAACGTGTGGGGTTTCAGCTCATCTCTGTCAAAAACACTAGAGTGTGAGTGGAGGATGAGGGTAGGTTTTGGGACCTTAGCATATGCTGGTTTCTTACACTATTTAGTTCACTCCCACCCTACTCTAGCTTAGTTTGTCTTTCATAACTCATCTCAATGTTCTTGTCTTCAGGCACACCATCCTTGGATGATTCAATCCTGTTTCTGCTTTTTAGGACACTGGGATAGAGAGGAATAACAGTACAGTGTCCTTTCCCTGATGCTATTGTCCTGAAATTTTCCTTTCAACACATGGAAATCATATAGCAATGAAGATGTAGGAGTTTTTCTTGATAGAATAGTAGCAAACCACCCCCCCCAAAACCCATGTGCATAGTGCTACATAGTTTATGTAGAATTTTACAGCTTCTGTTCTCTTTGATTATTTCAAAATCTTTCAAAAACCATTATTAAGAAATGGAAGCAGGCTTAGAAAAGTTAAGTTTTTACCAAAGTCATTTAGCTAGCACATGTCATTTTCCAGACTTGTACCAGACAGTGCCTTTCCCCCTGCACCTTTCTTCTGCATTTGAAAGACATTCCTTTCCAGTTCATCGGAAACAGGGTGCCAGAAGCTTATTGCATCTTAGAGTCAGAAGAAATCTTTGGGCCGCCCCTCCATTTTTGCACACAGTGTGGTAATCCCCTCCACTGCATTCTTCACAAGTAGACAGCCAGATTTATTAGAATATCCACAGCAATGGGCACCTTATTCTTTCCTCAAGCAGCCCATTCCACTGTTGAAGGGCCCTAGTTATCATCTGCCTCCATACAAATATCTAGTATCAGCAAATGTACACTGATAACTTAATTCTTGCCTAAGTGTTAGTGACAGTGGCACCATTCCTGAGAGTATTTGCATTAAAAATAAAAGTCTTCAGGGGCTTCCCTGGTGGCGCAGTGGTTGATAGTCCACCTGCCAATGCAGGGGACATGGGTTCATGCCCCGGTCTGTGAAGATCCCACATGCCGCGGAGCGGCTGGGCCCGTGAGCCATGGCCGCTGAGCCTGTGCGTCTGGAGCCTGTGCTCCGCAGTGGGAGAGACCACAACAGTGAGAGGCCTGCGTACGTACGGAAAAAAAAAAAAAAAAAAAAAAGGCTTCAGACAAAAGACCTTAACAGGAAGCAATAAATCTAAAAGTGGGCATCAATAGGGGTTGTATCTGGGTCATGCTGTCCTATGTGGAGCCTCTTAGTCCTTACCACATGAGGAACTTTTGGTTTGTCTTGTGACCACATCCTTGGTACCTTCTCCTGCCATACTGTCTTGTGGAAAATAGTAACAGAAATTATTATGATAATTATTCAGGTAAGGACCTCTTAAAAATCCAAGGGGCACAGTTGAGAACTAGTGAAAAACTTAACGTTTTCCCGCCCTACTAAATTTAAAAAAAAAAAAAAGGACAGTAAGACTATAACAATATGCCTTGCTAGAACCCTGGAAACAATAAGTGTTGAAAAATGTGTGTGACATTTTATTCATTGATGTAGTTCTTCAACGAATATGTATTTAGCACCCAAGTGCCAAGTGTTATGCATGGTGCTGAAGATATGATGATGAGCAAAACCAGATGTGCCTCTGCTGTTGTAGGGTCCAGAGTCTAGAAGGGAGGCAGGTGTTCATTTTCAAAATCAAAATCAAATGTTAAATTGCACCTGAGATTTGCACTCTCAAGTGATTTTGTATCTTGAGGAGATTCAGGGAAAGTGACTCTGGAGTTGACTGGTCTGAGATCTGACGATGACCAGCAATGTTATTAGGGAAATTAGTAGAAGGCAGGGGGTGAGGAAAAGATTTTCCCCCTAAAGGTAGCAGCATGTGCAAAGGCCCTGCAGTTGGTTGCAGCATGGTACATTTGGGAAATGAAAGAGTAGTACATTTGAAGAACAGAAACTCAGTGGAATCATAGTGCCTGATGAGGCCCTTCCCTGGTGAAGGTCAGATGCTCATTTCGACTAGTCACAATTTTTACTATCTCTACTGAGTTGGTAGCTCTTAGCAGTTATTCATCTATCCAGTTGAATACTTGGAATATTTCTCTTTTTTCCTCTGGGAAGTATAATCTAGATCCATAGACAAAATAATTAAAGATCATTCAATCCTGGGATGGCAAATAGATAATATTTCTAGTGCCAGTCCTTCCAGACTCTTGGTGGCTGCCTGTAGTCATATCATGACAGGGATTCTGAGTCATGTCTATCTCAGGTCTCATCTTCTTTTTCTCTTATGGTCAGTCTCTAACTCGATTCTAGTGCTCTGGTCACTCTACTTTCCTGTCTTCGTCTTCGAAAGAAGGAAAAGCCATTTTCCACTGGTGCTGAGAAGTACTTGGAGATGTCTTTCCCTCTGTGCATTAAAAATAGAAGGGGACACCATTCATGGCATGTACTATGGCAGGGTAGTTTTGCCTTTGAATGAATTATAGAGCTATTTCTTCGTTCTCAGCTCCTAAAAGCAATTCCAAATGGATTGGTGCTTTACAATTCTACGCAAAATTTAGGCAAATGTGTACATTTGTTTTGGAAATTTGGGGGTAAATCCTTCCATTGATCAACATTTCTGCTGTTTTTCAGTTTCATTAAAAGAGAACAAAGACAACAGATCTACAGAGGAAAGGTTTTTTTTGAATTTTATTTAATTTTTTTAGATAGCAGGTTTTTATTAGTCATCAATTTTACACACATCAGTGTATACATGTCAATCCCAATCTCCCAATTCATCCCACCACCACTGCCCCCCCACCCCACCCCCGCTTTCCCTCTTAGTGTCCATACGTTTGTTCTCTACATCTGTGTCTACAGAGGAAATTTTAAAATACCTATCTTAACACTATTCAGTATTAACTTCAAGACCTTTAGGATTTTAAGATTTGGAAATTTGGCAACAGAACCTCACTTCGGATATTGCATGCTACCCAAGAAGATGAAATATTTAGAAGCTGGAGATTGCTGGAGACATAAAATATCAGTGTTTGCAAAAACCTACAATGATGAAATATTTACAGCCTTCCCAAATGGAATATTAATAAGTGTCAGCAGCAGGTAGAGCTTTGGGATCAGGTCTGTAGGCATGTTGGCTGCTCCATGATTTTAGACATGTGGGAGAGGTTACCAAGAAGGATGCAGATTTTAATTTATGGTTCACATTAGCTTTGGGGCAAGTTTGAAGAATTATTTTAAATGCATATATTCATTCTATGTACTTTAAAAGTATCAAATTTCCCAATTGGTAATAAAAATATCCTCTTCTAAGGTATAGAGTTCCTCAGATGTCTGGACTTAAAAGGCACAAGGAAGCTCAGTAAGACTGGCTTCATGTAAAAGATATATATGGAGTCTTTTTTGCAAGCAAGTAAACTATTAATGAATCACTCTTGTGCCTGAAGCAATTGGAGTAGGATGAAACCAACCTGAATACAGAGCAGTGGAATACGCTAGCTCTTTTGGAAGCCTAATATGTGCCAGGCTCTTTGCTGCATACTTTATACATATTAGGCTCTTTAATATTCACAAAGACATTTAACACAGGTAATACCTGCCCTGGATTGCAAAGGAGGGAATTGAGGGTCGATAGGATAAGTCACTTGCACAACATGCACGTCTGGGTTCAAACATTTAGAGATGTCCCCTCTCATTTCCACTCCCTAGAAATATTAGTTGAGAGGACAACTAATTCTCTCTCCTTTTTCTATTCCCTATTTCTATTCCCTATTTCTACATCCACAGGAGACTTTTGCTTTGGATAGTTTTCAGTAGCTGTGTTTTGAGATTAATGGATGGTTCGAGGCTCTGAGTCTTCTTTGTCATAACTCTCAGGAGAGAGCAGTATGTTTGATGTAATGTGTCTGCACCCAATTTGAAATGGTTTTCTTCCTCCTAGATGTGTTGACCCAGATTCCAGCAAACACTGTCTCTCCTGATTTCAAAGTAGATTTTCGCCTCCTCATAATGCACAGCTTCTGGTAGAGGCATTTTGTGGTCTAGAATTTGAGAGACTCTTTCAAAAGGTTTCTGGAGAAGGATTTAATGGCTCCTTTACATGATCTCCTAAATGTCAGTGGAAATGGAAGGTCAGAGAGCATGTGACTCAGCAGTGGTCACGCAGCTGGTGAGTGGCTGAACTAGGGTTTTAATTCAGGTCTGTCTGACTTTAATCTCTCATTCCCTTTTACCAATTCCTAGTGAGTAGGATTCAATCTTACACTTTGCTGTATCTTCCTCAGTATCTGGCACAGGCTTGATTACATGGTTTTTATCTAAATTAATAATATTTTTTAAAGGCATCTGAATTATTAACTGACTCTCAAAATCACTTGGATTTTAACATGTGCGAAGGCACAAATACCTATGAGGGAAGAGTGTGTACAAGAAATGTTCCTTTCAAAGTCTTGGTTTGTACCCTCATATACAGCACTCATCACAATCTGCTTTACACTTAGAATAATGAGTCTGTCTTCTCAACTAGGTTATCCATATGCTCTGTGTTTCATTTTTACGTAGCCCAGTGGCCAGCACAAAGTAGGCCTTCAAATTGTGATTACTGTGTGGATTGGAAGTATAAACACATGCCAAAGCAGGGGCAGTGCACCTTCTCCTGTCCTGAGGCTGGGTGAAGCAGTGGAAGGAGTATGAATGTTAGAATCAGAGAGATTCCCCATTGTCTAGCTGTGTGCCTTAGTTGCTCATCTGAGAAATGGGGCCAATAATACTTTGCTTTCTGAGAGGTTGGGAGAAATAAATGCAAAAACTTATTAAGTTGCCCGTCACATACTTCAAACAAGTTTTATGGGTCCCTGCCATCCCCTCTTCTCTTGCTCCTCAAAGCAAAGGTCTAAGGAGCCAAACTGTCCTCCCTGGGCACCTCCTGGAAGGACCACAAGCCTGTATTCCCTACAATTCCCTACAACCCCTTCTCCTTCCCCAATCTGTGTACTGTATTTGACACCAAGAAAAGAGTTATTTTAAAGTTTTATTCCCCCCATCATTTGCATTGTGTTTGTCTCTCATCTGATATGTCAAGGATGTTTCATGCCTTCAACTTAGCAACCACCCTTGCAAGTCAAACAAGCTGCTTTCTTTTGCCTGAGTCCCTCACTAGAGCAGTTCACCCCCAGTTCACACCCGAGGGTGCTTTTATTCTTCTCTTTAAACAAATTCAATCTGTTCTCTAACCATTTCTGTTGAACTCCATCAACCCTACAAAAGTAGCCCAGAGGGTGCTGGCAAAACAGCACATTTTTTTTACAGAAGTTGAGATGACTTAATACCTGGATGATTGGTGGCTGCTTCCAGGAGGATCATTTGTAAACAGGGCTACTTAATCCCTTCTTTCCAAAGAAAGGAAATTTAATATATTTATGGTTCTAGCTCCTCCACAGTACTGAACATTTTATCTTTATTATCTTTTAACCTCATAGAAATGTTTTGGTGAGTAAAGTGAAAACATATTTGTGTATATATGTGTGTGTATTATATATATATAATATACATATATGAAAAAGTTTGTTTCATATATAAGCCATCCAGCATACTTCTCACATAATAGTAGATACTTGATGTTGTTTTAATACTCTTGCCCCAAATTTCAATATGAAATGAATATCATCACTACCAGGCAAAACAATAAAGTGGCAAGGGTTTTTCTTTAACAAACACAGCAGAATTTATGTGTTCAGATGATTGAGTTACATCTATCTCAAAGTGATCCCTTTAAGAGGCAGCACATGTAATGCATTAGTTTAATTATAGACCATTGGTCTATAATATGTTAGAACTACTCGTAGGGAATCTGTGGCATATAATATAATACGTTATTAAGATCATCATCATCATCGTTATTAAAATGGCTGGTATAAAAAATATGGATTGTTTTTGACTGTCTAACAATACTCCTTTACTCTGGGACTAGTATGTCCTTTCTCTGCAGAGCTGTTTCTTCTTCCCTCACACCCCATCCCTGCACTCCTGATTGGCTCTCTTGTGTTGTCCTGTGCTGTCATTTTGTCAGCACTCTGCTTCCTGATCACAGTTGACTGGGCCAGTAGTGGTTCCGGACCTTAGCTAGGCCAATCAAGCTCCTTCCCAGCATATTTTTAAATGAGAACTGGAAAAGGATCCAGGCACCTTTAGTAACTAAAACTCTTAAGAGTTATGAAGTTTGGAAGCTGCCAGTGTGATATTTCCTGACGTCTTCAGTAAGAGAGCAGCAGAGTGAAGCACCAAGGAAAGATGGAAGGTGCACTGGCACCTAAGAGCTAGCTATGTCTCTGCCACCATCAACATCACAGAGATAACACGTTATATATGGAGGAGCATGCTAAATGTTTTATGCTCATTATCTCATTATGTAAGATTACAAATCTTACACCATAACTTCCATACGTTTATAATCTGCCAGGATGATTGAACACACAAATTATAATTTCAGCAATATGAATAAGTTCTATGAGAATTATGTAATACTGAGCAAAATGAGAAATCTTGGGCTAACTTAGTGGAGAGAACAACCAGGACCTTCTTGTAAGAAAGGGATAGTACCCAAGCTGAGACTTAAAGGAAGGGTAGAACTGAGCTAAACAAAGAAATAGGGATACAAGATGTCATTAGATAATACATAAAGTCAGGAAAGAGTGCCAGGAGTGTTTAGGATTGCCAGAGTCTTCAATAGGAAGTGAGGGTAGTAGGATCTTAGGTGGAGAAGGGTTAGGTCAAGTAGAGCCTGACTATTTTCTGCCTACATCCTGCTAATAATCAATAATCCCTAAAAGGCAGGGGAATGACATGTTAGATTCGCAGTTTAAGTTGATTACTAGCATTATTGTGGAGGATGGGTTTAAGGGAGACAGAGGTTAAGAAAAACCAGTTGGACAGCTGTTACAGTAGTCTAGGAGAAATATTAACAGTGCTATAAATGACATGGTGATAGTGGAGATGGAGAGGATCTATATCAAATAAAATTTTAAGACCCAGTAATTAGTTAGGTGTGGGAGTAAATAGGAAGGAAAAAAGTGAGGTTTCAAGATGTTACAGAGGTTTGTTCAAGATCCTGCTCCCTCCTCGGTGGGTGAGCTGGGATCCGAACTTGGGTTTTCTTATTCACATGTCCAAGGTTCTCAGGGGTCTCACACTGCTCATGGCAATTCAAGCATCTCTTGGGTGTCCATTTCTATTTCTATTGTTTTTCCTTCACTCAAAACATTTCTTATTAATTAGACATTGACAATCTATTGTGCTAGGTACCAGGGGTAAACGATGTGTAAATTATTGCTCTTGTCTGTCGGGAGCTCAAGTAGGGTATGCATTCCTGTGTAATGGTTTTTCCTTAAATGGTATAAAGGTTTAGGATTTATTTTTTCCTGTTAGACACATAGTGAACCAGCATAGTGTAAAATGAGAGAGAGAGGAGATCGGGACTAGCTTCATAAGCGTGTGACCTGTGCAAAACTTAGAAGGGCCTCACTCTGGCTTTAATGTTCTGCTGTTGCTGTGTTGACAACATGGGGCCTAATATTTTTAATAATAGGCCCCATGCTTTCATTTTGCATTGGACCAGTCCTAGAATGGATATACTAGTAAAACACCTGGCACACAGTGACTACTCAATAAGTGAATGAATTCACCCCAGATCTGCTCCATTGACAATCTTCCCCATCTCAATTGATGGCAACTCCATCCTTGCAGTGACTCCAGCCAAAACTCTTGGAGACAGCCTTGACTTCTCCCTTTCTTCACATTCCACATCCTATAAGCAGATCCTGGTGGCTCTACCTGCTAAAATATATCCAGACTATGATTCAACTTTTATAATTTACCTACGCAGAGCTTAAAATATTTATCTATGGTTACAGAAGTAAATATAAGAGCTGTCAGCTTTGACAGTCAGAAAACCACTTATAGCTTTACAGTTGGCCCTCCGTATCCACAGCTCCACGTCTGTGGATTCAACTGCAGTTCATGTAGTATTGTAGTACGTACCTATTGAAGAAAATCTGTGTGTGAGTAGACCCGTACAGTTCAAACCCATGTTGTTCAAGGGTCAACTGTACATGATCTCTGAAGTCTTTTCTAGCCCTAAGATTCCATGATTGTATAGTTCTTCATATTATGTAGTTAATTAAACATGTATGGAGGTGATTCTCCATAATTCCACTAGATTGTGAGCTCCTAGAAGGCAGGTACTTTTACTTCTTCACCTCTGCAAATCTAATACCTAGAGTAGTGTTCTGTACATAGAACATCTTTAGCAAATATTTTTTAAATGAATAAAAATGATATTCTATCATTTATAATTTCTGTAATTTTTATACAGTTAATAGAACCAACAAACCACTCATTATGCCTCTAATATTATGAAATTCTCTCCATTAGATACTGGCAATATAGAGGAAAAAGGTATGATATCTAGCAGTGAAAATAACACATTCTAGCAGCAAAAATAACAGAAAAACAAATATGCACACACACACACACACATATATAGTGTGGAACAGTACATGTCATGTATGAGGGAAAGTATAATGTAGTAGAAAGAGTATGAGCTTTGGGGTCAGAAAAACCTGGGTTCAACTCTATACCTTGCTACTTAGCTACTCTGTCAGCTTGGAAAGATTTCCTGGTTTCTGTGTGCTTCTTTTATAAAACTGGAGATGATCCTTTTGTTTCAGAAATGTTATGAGGATTATAATACATAATATATGCAAAAAACCTCACACATTGAAGGTGCTCAAAAATCGTGGCTATCGTTATTAATATTATTGTTGTACACACAGATGGGAAAAAGTAGTCTAGCTTGAAAGAGTTAGGAATAGGTTTTTAGTGAGTTCATCTTGAGCCAATTCTTGAAAGATGAGAAGAAATAAATTAGGCAAGAGAAAGCAGATAATTTCTCCTGGGCAAAGGGAAGAGCACATGTGGTTTGGGATGTCATTTCTTTTCCTTGCAAGCAGTTCTGTTTGGCTCCAGCAAAGTAAAAGCTACCTGGCTGGACTTTGTCAGAGGGCAGGCAGGTGGAAGAGGGAGCAAGCTAAGGGCTCTTCTGCCTGTGCCTTCTTTCTTCCTTCTGTGCTTACCGGGCAGAGGGCACATCAGTGGTTTCCTGACCTAATAGCCAAGAATTCCTTCATTTGGAGGAAAACGTAAGGTCATATCCTTTTATAAATTTATTTATTTATTATTTATTTTTGGCTGTGTTGGGTCTTCGTTGCTGCACACAGGCTTTCTCTAGTTGAGGCGAGCGGGGGCTACTCTTTGTTGCAGTGTGCGGGCTTCTCATTGCTGTGGCTTTCCTTGTTGTGGAGCACGAGCTCTAGGCAATCGGGCTTCAGTAGTTGTGGCATGTGAGCTCAGTAGTTATGGCTCGTGGGCTCTAGAGCTCAGGAGCAGTAGTTGTGCTGCCTGGGCTTAGTTGCACCGCGGCACGCGGGATCTTCCCAGACCAGGGCTCGAACCCACGTCCCCTGCATTGGCAGGCAGATTCTTAACCACTGTGCCACCAGGGAAGTCCCAAGGTCATATCCTTCTGACCCCTGTATTTTCAAACTTTGAAAACTATTGCTGATAAGAGGAAAACAAAGCTATTAGTGAGTGTTCTGTGGTGTGTTTTCCCTTTAGAGTTATGTGAGAGCTGATTAGGGAGAAATCTTTTCCTTGAAGTGGTGTTTTCTGCTTTGTATGAGCACTGCAACCCTCTACTTGCAGACAATGTTAACTGCTAGTGGCATTTCCTTGGAAGTAGCCCATGCCTCCATTGTCCTTTTGTTTTTCATTTCTGTCTGATAGTACGGTACTTAATTCCACCTTCCAGGTAACCAGTACATTGGACTAAGTATACAAGAAATTGGTTCTAATATATTACATCAGGGATAAAACAATCCTGAACTAATCCAAGACTCACTCTTCCTCCTTCCCCCATAGCAGTGCTAAGCCTAGTTCCTTGCATGATGCCAGGAGTGAGGAAGGAATAGGTGGAGAGGTCTCTTCTTCTAAACACCTTGCTCTTGAAGGTTTACCTGAAAGGCAGTTGAGAGAGAAGGAAGGGTGAAGCATAGTGTATAAATGCTGCTCTTACATATACAATCTAATTCACTTCTGTCAACTTTCCTTCGAGGTATACATTATTATCCTAACTCTACAGTGAGGGGACTAAGGCTCAGAGAGATTAAGTAATATGCCCAAGGTCACACAGACAATGATGGGATTGGGATTGAAAACCAAGTTTGTCTAACTCCAAAACTGTGTTCTTATCACTGTCATAGTGTTCTTCCCTTTTCCTGGCTGTTCACAACTTTCTGTATATCAGAAAGCTTTTTCTGTATGTCATCAATTCCAAGACACTTTTTTTTTTCACATTCTGAGCTTATCTGAAAGGGGACTACATCGTGTATTACAATTGCTATTAGCAAGAGAGAATTGTAACTGTTTGTCATTGCCTGTGTGTCCACAAACTTGGGTGTTATTCTTAATAGGCATGACTTGATAACTGCAGTCACTTGATGTTTTCACCAACAAACCAGTAAAGAACATTTGAAGGAGGAATATGAGTCCTAGTTTTCTGAAAACCTTCCTTTGATATGTGGTAAAATCAAGAAATCACCACCACTAAAACATGCACAATGAGAGTCTGGGGCTTGGGAGAAGATCTCAAGGAAGATAGAACACTTTTCAGAAATGCTGCAATGCTGTTGCCCTTGATGGCACAAGGGAGAATATTGTATAGAAAACAACTGTAAGATTCTTAGACCAAAATTACACAGAATAGTCAAACTGGTTTTGCTTATATTGTTTTATTTTTGCTTGTATTATTATTATGCTCATATTTTCTCATTATGTAAGATTGGCATGTGATAAAAATCTTTGTTCAAATTGACCCACGTAATCCTGGAATCCATTCATGAATTTGCTCTCTCCCTTCAGCCATGTGCCCGTTTCAAAGAGCAAGGTCTGGGCTTGAGAAGACTAGCCACCATGTTTTTGAGATTTTATTGTCTTTCAAGTATTGTGTTATAGCATATATTATATCCTTTAATCCCCAAAACAATCTTGCTGAATAGTTATTATTTCCCCGATTTTACAGAAGAGGAAATGAGGCTTAGAGAGATTAGATAATTTGCTCAAGTTCATACCACTAAAAGGAGCAGGATTTTAACCCAGGTTTTCAGACTAAACAGTCTTACTGTTAAACATCATGTCCTATTACTTTTCACATATTTTCTTCACATCACACCAGAGGTACAGAGCTCTGCATGACAAGCACTAGTCAGTTTCTGGCAAATTAAATAATAAATTCCTGTTTTGGCCCCTGAAGAAAGGAGAAGGTAAGAGTGGCCAGGGCAACAGTGAGTGACTAATGTCAATGAAAATATGTTGCCTGCCATATCAGTAAACAAAGGATGTTGCAGCCATCAAGCCATCACATAACAGTGGCCCAACGATGAGCCTTGAGGGACCTCAGGATAGAAACAGGACACCCCCCATCTAGCAGTCAACTGTTGCAGCCACCCCAGACGGTGTACCCTGAGGAGACTCAGGCTGAGAAAGCACAGGATACTGTGCTGATACAGATAGCTGAGGTGCTTATCAAAGGTATGATTTCAGTGAGCCCAGACTCTTGTATCTCCCCATACATAGAAAAGTGCTAAATTCCTTGACTTGAGATGTCTGGTTTTCTTTAATTAACATTAATCTTTTGAAGTTCTGACTACCTGGTCTTTGTTGCAAAAACTCCTATATGTCCTGGCTCCCCACTTACCTTTTCGGAGCAGTTCCTTAACGCTATCTGAGAGGCTGTGTCCCAGACTTAAGTCTTCAGTTTTGTCTGCCAAATAAAACGTAATTCTCAGCTTTTAAGTTGTGCATTTATTTTTTCAGTCAACACTAAAGACTCACAGCTTTCTCTTGGTATAGCACAGAGGATCAGGTGGACTTTGGAGTCCGACATACTTGGGTTCGAATCTCAAATAAGTCACTCACTGACTGCAAGAACTTGGAAAGTTGTTTAGCTTCTCAGAGTTTCATTTTTACGTAAAGGAAGATGGTAATTGTAAACCTGCTGGGTTTTTGTTTGCCTTAAAGGAGGCAATGAATATGATTTTGTCACACTTAGCACACAAAGGCACTCCTGGGAAGACAGTTCTCTTTTCCCATTTCACAGGGTTAGTTTTGGGCTGAGTATCTCATTCCCATTTTACAATTAGGCCTTTTCTTCAAGAAAGTTAAATTGGCTAAGGAAAACTGTTTTCTATTTCCTCTGCTCCAAAACTGGGTGGCACATGTAATCTTTTATTTATTCAGTACATTCATTCATCACAGTGATATGCCACACAATGTGCCGGGCATCAGTGTAAAAAGAAAAAAAGCAAGAGCTTCAGCATCAGGATATCTGCAAGAGCCCTGGCTCCATGAGGTGCTGTAATCTTGGACAATTAGCTCATCTTTCTGAACCTCAACCTTGTTTATATAAAGTGAACAAAATACTGTCTCTTTTATTATAGGTCAGCTCTAAGGGTTAGAAGAGTTAATTAAAGTATAATTGCTTTGCACCTAAGAAGGAGTTAGTGGAATAGCTGTTTCCCCTGACCTTGATATCCTTGGGTAGAATCAGGCTGCTTGATTAGTTGCAAACCAAGTGATGGTATATTGGAAATGCTTAACAACAGGCTCTCTGGGGAAAAAAGAAATCTCTGGTTGTACCATTTGATGATTTCCATGGTATAAATCCTTCCAGGGAGCTCCAGCCCACCACTGACAACTGTTTCTCTTGCTCTGTCTTAATAGCACGCAAGCCCATCTGGTGATTTCTTATGTTAGATAATATATTCGGAAGTTCCAGAGATTTGGGCGTGGACATCTTTGGAGGACCACTTTTCTGCCTACCACAAATGGCTACCATTTATTTTGCTCTCTGTGCACTACTGTGTCCTCTCAACCACACCATTAAGTAGAGATTCTTATTCCTACTTTGCAGATGAGAAAAACGTGACTCAGAGAGATGAACTTGCCAAAAGTAACCTAGGCAGCAAGTGTCAAACTGAGGTTTGAACTGGAGTCATCCAGTTCCTAAGACTATTTATTTCTCATCTACCTCCTTTTGTTGTCTCCCCTGTCAAGGATTCAGTAAACTGATTCCCTGGTTTAGGAGAGAATTTCCATGACAACAATTGGGTTGCTGTGGTGGTGGTAGAGGGGGATTTATTTTCAGAGTTGTGTGGAGTGGTCTAGAGTTGATCTGAAAATAGAAGTTGCTCTGGATGGCATGTCCAGTCAATGGTGACCGCCTGCAGTAACCAGAGCAAAAACTACCAAGAGTGTTTCTAGACTTTAGCTAGACTTATTTCACAAAGCTTTGTCCATCATGGTCACCCAGGGGATTTTATTTAATGGAAAAAATAAATCAGTGAAAATGAAATGAATCCTTTCCAAATAACTGTGTTAGAACTCAAAGCTGTCTTACAGAGCAATAAAAACAGGGAAAATAGAGCAAATTCCATTTTAATTTCAGCCAGATTTATTGTCATCTTGGGGAGAGAGGGGAAGCTCACAAAAGCCATGCCGCATAAAGCCATTTTCTGAAAAATAACCCAAATATTTCTTAAGAAAATAGGTTAACTCAGTTTCTATGGGAATTGTCCCTAATGCTAAAATTTTATAGCTGACAGGAGAAAGTGACAATGACAGAGAAACCAAAATGAATGTAGCTATAGAGATTTTTTGTTCATTATCACACCCCATTCTAATTGTTCCTTTACGTTTCAGACCTCACCCCCTATTATATTTTGAGGATAGGAACTAACCTATTCAGTTTGCATCCATACCATTTAGCATCGTGGCTAACAGGAACTAAGTGCTTCATACATGTTGGTAGAATGCAGTTTAATATTACATTACCCTGGTAGAGTGGTTCCCAAATGCAAGCCTCAGATTGGTAGCCCTAGATGACCTGAGGAGATTTGAAAAATACAGTTTCCTTATATTTATCTTACAGATTTTATATATATATATATATATATATATATATATATATATATATTTTTTTTTTTTTTTTTTTTTTTTTTTTTTTGCGGTACACGGGCCTCTCACTGTTGTGGCCTCTCCCGTTGCGGAGCACAGGCTCCAGACACGCAGGCTCAGCAGCCATGGCTCACGGGACCAGCCGCTCCGCGGCATGTGGGATCTTCCCGGACCGGGGCACGAACCGGTGTCCCCTGCATCAGCAGGCGGACTCTCAACCACTGTGCCACCAGGGAAGCCCTATCTTACAGATTTTAAGTAAAACACCTGTGAAGTATCTGAACACCAGATACCTACATTTTTATAAAGCCATGTAGGGGATTCTGAAATACACCCACGTTTTAGAACCATATCTACCCTTGTTCACAAAGTTATGGGCAACATGCTAGGCTCACATTTGCCAAAAGCCAAGGTTGCGTTAACATTTTACCCTAATGAAAAAGCATAGGAAGGACTTTTATCACTCATTGTGGGTTTATTATGTGCCCCAAACTGGGTCAGGGGTAGTGAGGGATACCAGAACGATGAGCCTTATCCCCAAGAAACAAATTGTATTAGAAAACGGAAGACATCTTTAAGATTCAGGCCTGTCTGGGATAGTCTCGGGGGGCTGGTGTGGAACTATGGGAACTTCCAATAATAACGTGTCAAAAGGGGAGACTGGAGGGGCACTGATTTGGTTCAAGGACAGCAGAAACTTATGGCAGGAAAAGAAGATCAGAGCTGCTTACTATTGAATGTGGTGCTGCCCAGACATGGGCCAGCTCCCTGCACATGGGACAGCAGTGCTCTTGCTATGAACACTGAGGCTGAGCAGCAGCCTGAGCTCCATCCGCAGGATTTGGCTGTTAGATTTTTAGCAGCAGCAAGAACATGGTTCTGGCTTTTGGTATTGAAGTGGCAGGAATGTGGCCACAAAGCCAGAGTAGAAAATGAGGGAAGTCAGAGAAAAAAACACTTCATAGACAAGAGAGCTAATTTACGGATCTCTGAGAGACAACCCCTTAATAATTAAGTACCTGGAACCAGAGAAAGATTGTGTTGTTGTAATCATAGTCCTCTTCTTACTCATAGTATTGCCGAGGAAACGTTAGTTACAGGCATACCTCGGAGATCTTGCAGGTTTGGTTCCAGACCATTGCAAAAAAGTGAGTATCGAGTAAAGCAGGTCACACAGTTTTTTTGGTTTCCCTGTGCATATAAAAGTTATGTTTACACTATTCTGTAGTCTGTTAAGTGTGCAATAGCATTATGTCTAAAAAACAATGTGCATACCTTAATTTAAAGATACTTTATTGTTAAAAAAATGCTGACCATCATCTAAGCCTTCAGTGAATTGAAATCTTTTTGCTAGTAGAGGGTCTCGCCTCAATGCCGATGGCTGCTGAGTGATTGGGGTGGTGGCTGTTGATGCTTGGGGTGGCTGTGACAGTTTCTTAACATAGGACAACAATGAATGTAGTGTGCTACGTCGATTGACTCTTCCTTTTATGAATGATTTCTCCATAGCATGCAATGCTGTTTGATAGCATTTTACCCACAGTAGAACTTCTTTCAAAACTGGAGTTAATCTTCTCAAACCCTGCTGCTGCTTTGTCAACTAAGTTTATGTGATATTCTAAATCCTTTGTTGTCATTTCAACAATCTTCACAGCATCTTCACCGGGAGTAGATCCTTTCTTAAGAAACCACTTGCTTTGCTCATCCATTAGAAGCAACTCCTCATCAGTTAAAGTTTGATCATGAGATTGCAGCAATTTAGTCACATCTTCAGGCTCCACTTCTAATTCTAGTTCTCTTGCTGCTCTCACCACATCTGCAGTTACTTCCTCCACCGAAGTCTTGAACCCCTCAAAGTCATCCATGAGGGTTGGAATCATTTTCTTCCAAACTCCTGTTAATGTTGATATTTTGACCTCTTCCCATGAATCATGAATGTTCTTAATGGCATCTAGAATGGTGAATCCTTTCCAGAAGGTTTTCAATTGACTTGCCCAGATCCATCAGCAAAATCACTATCGATGGCAGCTATAGCCTCATGAAATTTCTTAAAAAGACTTGAAAGTTGAAATTACTCCTTGATCCATGGGCTGCAGAATGGATGTTGTGTTAGCAGGCACAAAAACAACATTAATCTCATTGTCCATCTCCATCAGGCTCTTGGGTGACCAGGTGCATTATCAATGAGCAGTAATATTTTGAAAGAAATCTTTTTTTTTGAGCAGTAGGTCTCCACAGTGGGCTTAAAATATCCAAGAAAACCATATTGTAAACAGATGTGCTGTCAACCAGGCTTTGTTGTTCCATTTATAGAGCACAGGCAGAATAGATTTAACATAATTCTTAAGGGCCCAAGGATTTTTGGAATGGTAAATGAGCATTGGCTTCAAATTAAAGTCACCAGTGCATTAACGCCTAACAAGAAAATCAGCCTGTCCTTTGAAGCTTTGAAGTCAGACATTGACTTCTGTCTAGCTATGAAAGTCCTAGATGCCATCTTCTTCCAATATGAGGCTGTTTCATCTACGTTGAAAATCTGTTGTTTAGTGGAGCCACCTTCATTAATGATCTTAGATCTTCTGGATAAGTTGCTGCAGCTTCTACATCAGCACTTACTGCTTCACATTGCACTTTTAGGTTTTGAAGATGGCTTCTTTCCTTAAACCTAATGAATCAACCTCTGCTAGCTTCACACTTTTCTTCTGCAGCTTCCTCATCTCTCCCAGCCTTTATAGAATTTTAGAGAGTTAGGGCCTTCCTATGGATTAGGCTTTGGCTTAAGGGAATGTCATGTCTGGTTTGATATTCTATCCAGACCACTAAAACTTTCTGCATATCAGCAGTAAAGCTGTTTCACTTTCTTATCATTTGTGTGTTCACTGGAGTAGCACTTTTAATTTCTTTCAGTAAGTGTTCCTTTGCATTCACAACTTGACTAATTGTTTGGCACAAGTGGCCTGGCCTTTGACCTATCTCAGCTTTCGACAAACCTTTCTCACTAAGCTTCATCGTATCTAGCTTTTGATTTAAAGTGAGAAATGTGCGACTCTTCCTTTCACTTGAACACTTAGAGGCCATTGTAGGGTTATTCATTGACCTAATTTCAATATTTTTGTGTACCAGGGAATAGGAGGGCCCAAGGAGAGGGAAAAGGACAGGAGATTGGCTGGTCAGTAGAGCATTGAGAACACATACAACATTTATCAGTTAAGTTCACCATCTTATATGGGTGCAGTTTGTGGTGCCCCAAAACAATTACATAGTCACATCAAAGGTCACTAGTCACCGATCACCATAACAAATATAGTAATAATGAAAAAGTTTGAAATATTGTGAGAATTAGCAAAATGTGACACAAGAGACACAAAGTAAGCAAATACTGTTGGAAAAATGGTGCCGATACACTTGCTCCCTGCAAGGTTGCCACAAACCTTCAATTTGTGGAAAACACAATGTCTGTGAAGTACAATAAAGGGAAGTGCAATAAAATGAGGTATGCTTGTGTAATGAAACAATGAGAGTAACAAGTGAGTATAAAGGAAAGAATAACTAATAGAATAACAAAATACTATATAGTATTACATAGTAGACTATATAATATAGTAGTCATGACATGACATAGTCTCTAAATTCAGCATGAGTTTATGCCCAGAAAATATGGATAAAAATAAAAATGTGAAACAGATAAAAAATAAAAGAAGAAAGAGAAAGAGAAGGCAAAAGAAGTACCAGAATTGCTTTATTAACAACTGGACAAGCACCCAGTACCTTAGTGCCTAGTCTGGAGTGTGTCCTTTAAGTCAACACTCCACCCATAAAGTGTGGCTCAACAAATGTCCTGAGCTCTGAACACAGGGATAGCATTTTTCCCGAATAGCCTGCATTATTCCATTTCCGTCAGCATCTTCTATGTGCCAGTTGTTCTCATATATTGGAGACACCATTAAAATAAAACAAAGTCCCTACCTTGTTTTTCATCAGAGCACTCAACACTAGTTGATATTTTATTATAAATTATTTTAAGTTGTCTGTAGTATGTGTCCCACCTAAAAGTGTGCTCCAGGAGGGAAATGACCTATCTTTCCTGTTCACCATTCTATTCCCAATGCCTTTTGTAGATGCTACTCATCAGTTACTAGTTGAATAGATGAATAAATGCATGCGTGAGAGAATGAGTGAATAATCTTGGGAATGAAGTGATTGAACAGGAAATTATGAGTTTCTTCTGAACCACTATCTTGAGGGATAGTTTATTGAGCATAAAACATAGAAAGAATAGGGTTGCTGGTCATATATAATGTGTACTTTCTGTTCTGGTTATATAGGATGTATACTTTCTGTTCCCACACCAAACAGGAAATGACTCTTCTCGCCAAAAACGGATATAAAATTCCCCAACTTAAAGCAGCAGTCAATATAGTCTAGGCTAAATGTGGTAAAAATAAATCCCACAATTTCAGTCACTTAACACAGTAAAATGTTACTTCATTTTTCCATCACAACCCCTTGAGTGGTTCTGATATAAACAGTGACTTGGAGAGCTCAGCTCTTTCCATCTTGTGGCTTACCATTTTGCACTCTTTCTTTTCAGAGCTTTGTCATGGGGATAGAGACAGCGGGCAACGTGTGTGGCATGTTATGGCCAGGACGTGAAATGATGTATATTACTTCCATCCGTATTCTATTAGCATAATATCATCGACTTGTAAGAGGGCTGGAAAATGTGGTCATCCTGTGTGCCAAGGAGGAAATTATGGTTTGGTGAACACATGGCATTGTCTTATGTTACATTTTCAACACTGAGTTTAAAAATAAGAAGAGCCATGCTGTTTCTAGTCATAGCCAACAGGTATAGGAAGTACAGATGGGAAACAAAATAGTCTATACAAATCCTCTAATAAAGATTCAGTAATAAGATATTACTTAATTTATTCACTAGATATATATGAAGTTATTACTGTATACCACTCTTTGTACTGTCTTATAGCTTACAGTCTAGAAGGAGAGATACGTGAGCTGTTATAATGAAGTAAGATGAGCGTCTTGAGAAAGTACAGCATGTTGTGGGAAAACCATAATAATATTTTAAAATAATAATAATTACTAAGATTTTGAGCATTTGCTGTGTATCAGGCACTTTAAAGATACTATTGCCTTTGTTTTTCACAACGGTAAGAGATAGACACTATTATTGTTGTTGTTTTGTGGATGGGTAAACCAAGGCTTAGAGAAAATCAGCAGCTTACTCAAGTTCACACAATAATGAATATACTTCAAGTAACTGAATAAACAATGATTAGCCTTGGTAATGAAAGTTTCTAAAGCAAGAATGGGATAGTTTTACCCCAGATTATGTCATATAGAATGAAATAATATAAAACTCCCAGAGGAAAACCCACATGAGTTGAGCACTGAAACTATTCCATGACCACATAGAGATTCTTACCAGCTCCTTTGTGAGCAAGAACCAAAGGTGACAGCAGGATCGACTGTGCATTCCCTTCATCTGCTGCACAGAGAACTGAAAATGAAGCCCACAGAGTTTCCATACGAAGTGTGAGCCCTGCTTTTTTAAGCAAATTTTTTTGTCATTTTTAGGCCCAACGTAAAAAATCTCAGTCACTGCAAAACACTCTATCTCCTTACCTCTCTGTCTTCTTATCTATCTATCTGTCTCTACTTATCTATCTGTCTACTTATCTGTCTATTTATCTAATCTAACTATTTAATCTATTTTACCTGCCTACATACCAACCTAGAGAGAGAAGCTAAGTGTAGCAAAGTAGGTGCTTCCTTTGAAATTTGTCTCTTATGCTGGGGTGTGCTATGCCCTGGCAATGTGGTTATGTATCTACATAATCAAATAAGAAAATATTTGTGAGTGCACACAGTCCCATTCCAAGTAAATGAGAAATTTTATGCTCAGCTAGAGTAATTTATTGATTTAGTGATTGATGTAGGAATTAATAAACAACACAATTTATATTTATGATTCTTTTTTTAACACCTTTATTGGAGTATAATTGCTGTACAATGGTGAGTTAGTTTCTGCTTCACAACAAAGTGAATCAGCTATACACACAAAAACATACCCATATCTCCGCCTTCCTGTGTCTCCCTCTCACCCTCCCTATCCCACCCCTCTAGGTGGTCACAAAGCACTGAGCTGCTCTCCCTGTACTATGCAGCTGCTTCCCACTAGCTATTTGTTTTACATTTGGTAGTATATATAAGTCCATGCCACTCTCTTACTTCGTCCCAGCTTACCCTTTCCCCTCCCTGTGTCCTCAAGTCCATTCTCTATGTCTGCGTCTTTATTCCTGTTCTGCCTCTAGGTTCTTCAGAACCTTTTTTTTTTTTTTAGATTCCATATATATGTGTTAGTATATGGTTATTTGTTTTTCTCTTTCTGACTTACTTCACTCTGTAAGACAGACTCTAGGTCCATCCACCTCACTACAAATAACTCACTTTCATTTCTTTTTATGGCTCAGTAATATTCCATTGTATATATGTGCCACATCTTCTTTATCCATTCATCTGTCGATGGACACTTAGGTTAGGTTTCATCCATGTCCTGGCTAATGTAGCTGCAGTGAACATTGTGGTACATGACTCTTTTTCTTTTCCCTTTCTTTTTAATTTGCAGTACGCGGGCCTCTCACTGTTGTAGCCTCTCCTGTTGTGGAGCACAGGCTCCGGACGCGCAGGTTCCGGACGCGCAGGCTCAGCGGCCATGGCTTATGGGCCCAGCCGCTCGGTGGCATGTGGGATCCTCCTGGACCGGGGCACGAACCCGTGTCCCCTGCATCGGCAGGCGGACTCTCTACCACTGCGCCACCAGGGAAGCCCAACATGACTCTTTTTAAATTATGGTTTTCTCAGGGTATATGCCCAGTAGTGGGATTGATGGGTCATATGGTAGTTCTATTTTTAGTTTTTTTTTTAAGGAACCTCCATACTGTTCTCCGCAGTGGCTGTATAAATTTACATTCCCACCAACAGTGCAAGAGGGTTCTCTTTTCTCCACACCCTCTCCAACATTTATTGTTTGTAGATTTTTTGATGATGGCCGTTCTGATTGGTGTGAGGTGATTGCTCATTGTAGTTTTGATTTGCATTTCTCTAATGATTAATGATGTAGAGCTTTCTTTCATGTGTTTGTTGGCAATCTGTATATGTTCTTTGGAGAAATGTCTATTTAGGTCTTCTGCCCATTTTTGGATTGGGTTGTTTGTTTTTTTTGATATTGAGCTGTATGAGCTGCTTGTAAATTTTGGAGATTAATCCTTTGTCAGTTGCTTCATTTGAAAATATTTTCTCCCATTCTGAGGGTTGCCTTTTCATCTTGTTTATGATTTTCTTTGCTGTGCAAAAGCTTTGAAGTTTCATTAGGTCCCATTTGTTTATTTTTGTTTTTATTTCCATTTCTTTAGGAAGTGGGTCAAAAAGGATCTTGCTGTGATTTATGTCATAGTGTTCTGCCTGTGTTTCCCTCTAAGAGTTTTATAGTGTCTGGGCTTATATTTATATCTTTAATCCATTTTGAGTTTATTTTTGTGTATGATGTTAGGGAGTGTTCTAATTCCATTCTTTTACATGTAGCTGTCCAGTTTTCCCAGCACGACTTATTGAAGAGGCTCTCTTTTCTCCATTTTATATTCTTGCCTCCTTTATCAAAAATAAGGCGACCATATGTGTGTGGGTTTATCTCTGGGCTGTTCCATTTATCTATATTTCTGTTTTTGTATGAGTACCATATTCTCTTGATTACTGTAGCTTTGTAGTATAGTCTGAAGTCCAGGAGCCTGATTCCTCCAGCTCCATTTTTCTTTCTCAAGATTGCTTTGTATAATCAGGGTCTTTTGTGTTTCCATACAAATTGTGAAATTTTTTGTTCTAGTTCTGTGAAAAATGCCATTGGTAGTTTGATGGGGATTGTGTTGAATCTGTAGATTGCTTTGGGTAGGATAGTCATTTTCACAATATTGATTCTTCCAATCCAAGAACATGGTATATCTCTCCATCTATTTGTATCATCTTTAATTTCTTTCATCAGTGTCTTCTAGTTTTCTGCATACAGGTCTTTTGTCCCCTAAGATAAGTTTATTCCTAGGTATTTATTCTTTTTGTTACAATGGTAAATGGGAGTGTTTCCTTAATTTCTCCTTCAAATTTTCATCGTTAGTGTCTAGGAATGCAAGAGATTTCTGTGCATCAATTTTGTATCCTGCTGCTGTACCAAATTCATTGATTCGCTCTAGTAGTTTTCTGGTAGTGTCTTTAGGATTCTCTATGTATAATATCATGTCATCTGCAAACAGTGACAGCTTTATTTCTTCTTTTCCTATTTGGATTCTTTTCTTTCTTTTTCTTCTCTGATTGCTGTGACTAAAACTTCCAAAACTATGTTGAATAATAGCAGTGAGAGTGGGCAACCCTGTCTTGTTCCTCATTTTAGTGGTTTCAATTTTTCACCATTGAGAACAATGTTGGTTGTGGGTTTGTCACATATGGCCTTTATTATGTTGAGGTGAGTTCCCTCTCTGCCTACTATCTGGAGGGTTTTCAGCATAAATGGGTATTGAATTTTGTCAGAAACTTTTCCTGCATCTATTGAGATGATCATATGGTTTTAATCCTTCAATTTGTTAATATGGTTTATCACATTGATTGATTTGCATATATTGAAGAGTCCTTGCATTCCTGGGATAAACCCCACTTGATCATGGTGTATGATCCTTTTAATGTGCTGCTGGATTCTGTTTGCTAGTATTTTGTTGAGGATTTTTGCATCTCTGTTCATCAGTGATATTGGTCTCTAATTTTCTTTTTTTGTAGTATCTTTGTCTGGTTTTGGTATCAGGGTGATGGTGGCCTTGTAGAATGAGTTTGGGAGTGTTCCTCCCTGTGCGTTATTTTGGAAGAATTTGAGAAGGATGGGTGTTAGCTCTTCTCTAAATGTTTTATAGAATTCACCTGTGAAGCCATCTGGTCCCGGGCTTTTGTTTGTTGTAGGATTTTTAATCACAGTCAATTTCAATGCTTGTGATTGGGCTGTATGTATTTACTATTTCTTCCTGGTTCAGTCTCAGAAGGTTGTGTTTTTCTAAGAATCTGTCCATTTTTTCCAGGATGTCCATTTTATTGGCATATAGTTACTTGTAATAATCTCTCATGATCCTTTGTATTTCTGCAGTGTCAGTTGTTACTTCTCCTTTTCACTTCTAATTCTGTTTGATTCTAATTTCTAATTCTATTAATTCTTTTTTTCTTGAGGAGTCTGGCAAATGGTTTATCAATTTTGTTAATCTTCTCAAAGAACCAGCTTTTAGTTTTATTGATCTTTACTATCCTTTTCTTCATTTGTTTTTCATTTATTTCTGATCGGATCTTTATGATTTCTTTCCTTCTGTTACCTTTGGGGGTTTTTTGTTCTGCTTTCTCTGATTGTTTTAGGTGTAATTTATTTGTTTATTAGGGATGTTTATTAGGGATGTTTCTTGTTTCGTGAATTAGGATTGTATTGCTATAAACTTCTTTCTTAGAACTGCTTTTGCTGCATCCCGTAGGATTTGGGTTGTCGTGTTTTCATTGTCATTTGTTTCTAGGTATTTTTGGATTTCCTCTTTGATTTCTTCAGTGATCTCTTGGTTATTTAGTAGTGTGTTGTTTAGCCTCCATGTGTTTGTATGTTTTACAGATCTTTTCCTGTTATTGATATCTAGTCTTGTAGCATTGTGGTTGGAAAAGTTACTGATAATGATTTCAATTTTCTTAAATTTACCAAAGCTTGATTTGTGACACAAGATATGGTCAATCTGGAGAATATTCCTTGGGCACTTGAGAAAAAAGTGTATTTTGCTGTTTTTGGATGGAATGTCCTATAAATATCAATTAAGTCCATCTTGTTTAATGTATCATTTAAAGCTTGTGTTACCTTATTTATTTTCATTTTGGATGATCTGACCATTGGTGAAAGTGGGGTGTTAAAGTCCCCTATTATGATTGTGTTACTGTCGATTTTCCCTTTTATGGCTGTTAGCATTTGCCTTATGTACTGAGGTTCTCCTATGTTGGGTGCATAAATACTTACCATTGTTATATCTTCTTCTTGGATTGATCCGTTGATCATTATGTAGTGTCCTTCTGTCTCTTGTAATAGTCTTTATTTTAAAGTCTATTTTGTCTGATATGAGAATTGCTACTCCAGCTTTCTTTTGATTTCCATTTGCATGGAATATCTTTTCCCATCCCCTCACTTTCAGTCTAGTGTTTCCCTAGATCTAAAGTAGGTCTCTTGTAGACAGCGTATATACGGGTCTTGTTTTTGTATCCATTCAGCCAGTCTGTGTCTTTTGGTTGGAGTATTTAATCCATTTACATTTAAGGTAGTTATCGATAATGTGTGTTCTTATTACCATTTTCTTAATTGTTTTGGGCTTTTTTTTGCGATATGTGGGCCTCTCACTGTTGTGGCCTCTCCCATTGGGGAGCACAGGCTCCGGACGTGCAGGCTCAGCGGCCATGGTTCACGGGCCCAGCTACTCTGTGGCATGTGGGATCTCCCTGGACCAGGGCACAAACCCATGTCCCCTGCATCGGCAGGTGGACTCTCAACCACTGCGCCACCAGGGAAGGCCCCTGGGCTTTTTATTATAGGTCTTTTCCTTCTCTTATGTTATTGCCTAGAGAAGTTTTTTAGGATTTGTTGTAAAACTGGTTTGGTGGTGCTGAATTCTCTTGGCTTTTGCTTATCTGTAAAGGTTTTAATTTCTCCGTTGAGTCTGAATGAGATCCTTGCTGGGTAGAGTAATGTTTGTTGTAGGTTTTTCTCTTTCATTACTTTAAATATGTCCTTTCACACCCTTCTGGCTTGCAGAGCTTGTGCTGAGAAATCAGCTGTTAACCTTATGGGGATTCCCTTGTATGATTGTTGCTTTTCCCTTGCTGCTTTTAATGTTTTCTTTGTATTTAATTTTTGATAGTTTGAGTAATATGTGTCTTGGTGTGTTTCTCCTTTGATTTATCCTGTATGGGACTTTCTGCGCTTCCGGGACTTGATTCACCATTTCCATTCCCCCATTAGGGAAGTTTTCAACTATAATCTCTTCAAATGTTTTCTCAGTCCCTTTATTTTTCTCTTCGTCTTCTGGGACCACTATACTTTGAATGTTGGTGCATTTAATGTTGTCCCATATGCCTCTGAGACTGTCCTCAATTCTTTTCATTGTTTTATCTTTATTCTGCTCTGCAGTAGTTATTTCCAATATTTTATCTTCCAGGTCACTTATCCGTTCTTCTTCCTCAGTTATTCTGCTATAGATTCCTTCTAGAGAATTTTTAATTTCATTTATTGTGTTGTTCATCATTGTTTGTTTGCACTTTGGTTTTTCTAGGTCCTTGTTAAACGTTTCTTGTATTTTCTCCATTCTATTTCCAAGATTTGGGATCATCTTTACTATGATTACTCTGAATTCTTTTTTAGTTAGACTGCCTATTTCCTGTTCATTTGTTAGGTCTGGTGGGTTTTTACCTTGCTCCTTCATCTGCTGTGTGTTTCTCTGTCTTCTCATTTTGCTTAACTTATTGTGTTTAGGGTCTCCTTTTCGCAGGCTGCAGGTTTGTAGTTTCTTTGTTTTTGGTGTCTGTCCCCAGTGGGTAATGTTGGTCCAGTGGGTTGTGTAGGCTTCCTGGTGGAGGTGACTAGTGCCTGAATTCTGGTGGATGAGGCCGGATCTTGTCTTTCTGGTGGGCAGGTCCGCATCCAATGGTGTGTTTTGGGGTTGTCTGTGACCTTATTATGATTTTAGGCAGCCTCTCTTTTAGTGGATGGGGTTGCGTTCCTGTCTTGCTAGTTTTTTGGCATAGGTTGTCCTGCACTGTACCTTGCTCTTCATTGAGTGGAGCTGGGTCTTAGTGTTGAGATGGAGATCTCTGGGAGAGCATTCGCCTCTTGATATTATGTGAAACCGGGAGGTCTCTGGTGAACCAATGTCTTGAACTCAGCTCTCCCACCTCAGAGGCAAAGACCCAACACCTGGCTGGGGCACCAAGACCCTGTCAGCCACACAGCTCAGAAGAAAAGGGAGAAAAAATGAAAGAAAGAAAGAAAATAATAAAATAAAATAAATTTATTAAAGTAAAATATAATTATTAAAGATAAAAAAGGTAAAAAGTAATAAAAAAGAGAAAAAAAAGAAGAAAGAAGAGAGCAACCAATCCAAAAAAGAAATCCACCACTGAGAACAATCACTAAAAACTATAATAAAAAAAAAAAAAGATGGACACACAGAACCCTAGGAGAAGTGGTAAAAGCAAAGCTATACAGACAAAATCGCAGACAGAAGCATACACATACATAGTCACAAAAAGAGAAAAAGGACAAAAAATATATATCATTTCTCCCTTCTCAACTGAGTTCACCGTCTTAATTTTGGGATGATTCGTTTTCTATTCAGGTATTCCACAGATGCAGGCACATCAAGTTAATAGTGGAGATTTAATCTTCTGCTCCTGAGGCTGCTGGGAGAAATTTCCCTTTCTTTGTTTGCACACAGCTCCTGGGGTTCAGTGGTTTGACCCTGCCTCTGCGTGTAGGTCACCTTAGGCCATCTGTTCTTCGCTCAGACAGGACGGGGTTAAAGAAGCAGCTGATTAAGGGGCTCTGGCTCACTCAGGCTGGGGGGAGGGAGGGGTATGGAATGCAGGGCAAGCCTGTGGTGGCAGAGGCCAGCGTGACGTTGCAACAGGCTGAGGCGCGCCCTGTGTTCTCCCAGGGAAGCTGTCCCTGGATCACGGGACCCTGGCAGTGGCGGGCTGCACAGGCTCCCGGGAGGGGATGTGTGGATAGTGACCTGTGCTTGCACACAGGCTTCTTGGTGGCTGCAGCAGCAGCCTTAGCGTCTCACGCCCATCTCTGGGGTCCATGCTGATAGCCGCGGCTCGCGCCCGTCTTTGGAGCTCATTTAGGCGGTGCTCTGAATCCCCTCTCCTCACACACCCTGAAACAATGGTCTCTTGCCTCTTAGGCAGGTCCAGACTTTTTCCCGGACTCCCTCTCGGCTAACTGTGGCGCACTAGCCCCCTTCAGGCTGTGTTCACGCCGCCAGCCCCAGTCCTCTCCCTGCGATCCAACTGAAGCCCGAGTCTCAGCTCCCAGCCCCCGCCTGCCCCAGCGGGTGAGCAGACAAGCCTCTCGGGCTGGTGAGTGCTGGTCGGCACCAATCCTCTGTGCGGGAATCTCTCCGATTTGCCCTCTGCACCCCTGTTGCTGCGCTCTCCTGCGGGGCTCCGAAGCTTCCCCCCACCCACCCCCCCGTCTCCGCCAGAGAAGGGGCTTCCTAGTGTGTGGAAACGTTTCCTCCTTCACAGCTCCCTCCCACTGGTGCAGGTCCCGTCCCTATCCTTTTGTCTCTGTTTTTTCCTTTTATCTTTTGCCCTACCCGGGTACGTGGGGAGTTTCTTGCCTTTTGGGAGGTCTGAGGTCTTCTGCCAGAGTTCAGTAGGTGTTCTGTAGGAGTTGTTCCACGTGTAGATGTATTTCTGATGTATTTTTGGGGAGGAAGGTGATCTCCACGTCTTACTCTTCCACCATCTTGAAGGTCTCTCCTATGATATCCTTAATATGAAAACCATTATCTTTTCATAGTCAAAAAGCAAACCGAAAATAACCAAGGTTCTGCTTAGCTTTTTAATATGATCTGCCTCCCCCTCACCCCACTCCAGCTTCTCTACCAGAATTTAAATTCCTAGGCAATACAAATTTCCCACAGAGGCAAAAGAAAGATTCAATAATTGTTCTGCAAAGTAAAGAAGCCAGCTAGAATAGGATATTTTCCATTGCAATAATGTGGAGATACCAGATTTCATGAAAATTGTATAATGAGGCAGGGAAACAATTTCATCTTTGAGCCAAAGTCACATTTTTCTCTCTTCACAGGATGGAGTAAAGAGGTGGGTCGAGCAAACAGCTCACCTGGTGAACCCACTGTTTTTGCAGATGTTAAGTGGCTTGCAGCTCGATTTAACTGCTGTGATTTGCTTACCCGTATGTGGTATTACATAAAATAAAGAGGAGATGAAACCCGGGAGTGGGAAATGCAATTTTTAGCACAGTCTCACTGTCAGCAATGGGAATTGCTTTTCTAAAACTGAAAGTATCCTTGATGAAAACGTTCTTCGGCATCCTCAACATTGCCTTGGGATAAATTTTTCCAGAAAGCATGGAATATTTCTTCTTCATTTTGGAGTTTTATAGCATCTTATTGTCTACTTTATGAAATGTTGTGAAGCTCTTGCACTGCCCTCTGCTGTTTTCTGAGCTGCATAAGCTGGGTGTTCACAAGTAAGACACTGAGATCATTTAATTCAAATGAAATACTCTGAGCACCTGTTAAGCACTAGGGGTGCAAGAACAATTAAAAAAGAGTATATTGAGTAAACCCCAGGCTTTAAAGTCAGGAAAAATGAGTCCTGATTCCTCCAACTCATGCCAGCTATGGGATTGTTGGGGATTTATTTACATTTTCTCAGGCTTAAGGCTGTTTCCTTATATGCAAAATTGGAATATAACACTTATTTGCATCATGTTATAAGAATAAATAATGCATGCCAAGTATCTGAAACAGAGTAGACACCACGCTATGGAACTATTACAGCAGAGATTAGTCATGCACTCAAGAAGAGGATAGGACAAGTAGGGATCTGGCAGTATAGGATTATGTAGCAGGAGGAGTCCCTGACTGGATGGCTCTTATAGTGACCCAGATAGTGAAATGGAGTGAGATCCTCACCGAGGATATCAACGGTGAGAATGAAGCTGCTTTAGGAAGTCCACACTGCTAGCGAAGTGGAGACCATTCAGCAAGGGAGGTGGGGAGAGACTGGAAGAAGATGGATTGAGCTAGATACTTATGGTTTGCCCATTTTTCTGTATGTGTATTTCTATGAAAGTGTATTTTAAAATGTGCAAGATTTCTTGTGGATAATTTATGCTTTTCATTGGAAGACACTAAAAAAGATTTAAAATGTATATGTGTGTGTATGTGTGTGTGTGTGTGTGTGTGCGTGTAGACCACAAACTTCTGGATCAGGTTCAAAATTCTAGTACATATCATATATTTGGGGATTTGTTTTGTAGATGTAGTCTTTTTTTCACATGAAGACTGACATCTTACCTAAGCCGAGCTGGTGGCAGAAGGTGGGGAGGAACTGTTGAGAATAGATCTCAGTCTGCTTCTCTGGAATCTAGACATTTCACAGCTTGTCCTGGAAGCAGTCAGAATACACAATGACATGCTTTGACAAACAGACTAACAACAAACTTGAATCATATTTGGGCCCTCAGGTGAAAATCAACTAAACATCAAAATGATTTTCTCAAAATTGTTTGGTTCAATTTTTACATATTACATATTAAAGCCAGTGTTTGGATCCAGATTAAAGTTTGGAACAAATGGGATTGTTTGTACATAAAATATAGTTATGAAATCATTTTAACA
This sequence comes from Mesoplodon bidens, assembly GCF_964165515.1. Taxonomy (NCBI): domain Eukaryota; kingdom Metazoa; phylum Chordata; class Mammalia; order Artiodactyla; family Ziphiidae; genus Mesoplodon; species Mesoplodon bidens. The sequence goes on along the minus strand of NC_138164.1, from coordinate 73,530,507 downwards.
TTTTGAATAATGTAGTAAAACACAACATAATGCTATGAATGGTAAAAAAACAATTAAATTGCATAAAATACAGGATTGAACGATTGCATTGGAAATGAAAAACCATAGTTTTTATTTGGTCTGAACAAAAAGCACAAACATAAAGACGATGATAGTTATTCCACACACAAACAGCAGACTGGGAAAAATTCCACATGATTATGAGGCTCTCACTTTCAACCCCTTACTTTCCTTTCCAAACCCCAGCTTCAGAATTTGAGTCTAAGAACTGGCTTGGGCAGAGTACAATAGCAATTGTGTTGTATCTTTGCCTGATTGTCATTTTTCCTGCTGCAATTTACATGGACAGCTTTTGTAATGTTGAATGTTACTAGAAAATACAAATAGAATTCTAACTTAGCTCAAGATCACCAAAAAAAAAACAAGAATAAAGAAACATGTAGAGCCCCCAAAACCAGAGGAGCCAGTGGCTATAGTAAAGAAAAGTGATGGAGCTCTGGTGACAATAGGTGTGTAGGCCCTGCATTGATTTTTATTTTAATTTGACAGTAGTTTTAAAAAAAATTGAATTAAGAATAAAAGTGAGCACGACTAGCTGCATCATAAAAAGAAGACCTATTTCAGCTTTGGTACACATCTGTTTTATACACCCCTGTATAGCAGTATTTCTGAGCCATTTTCACGGTGACTCATGGTAGGTGATGTTCATATATCTGACATACTGGGCATGTACAGATTTTTTTGCAGAACTATAAAAGCTTTAGTGAGAATGTACAGTAAATAGCCCCACAAAAATCTTTTTTTTTTGGTGAGGAATTCATGCAAAATATTTATTGAGAGTATGTGAATAATAAAATCGGTCCCAAATAAGTATTTACTTTAAAAGCCTAAAGAGTATCATGGCTAATCTAAAGTGATTACTTTTAGAAAGGTCTGATTTTTTTTCCAGACTACTATTCCACAGGTATTATTAAGATGAACAATTTAATATCATTTCAGGCTAAGCACAAACATAATTAATTTTATTGTTAAAGTGGTAATAGAATTTTCTGACTTTCATCACATATTTTATGGTACTAATGTTTTTCCAGTATTAGCTTAATCTGGTTGCCTTTGATTTGGTAACAGGTACATGCTTTTGTGAATTTAGTGCTAGAAGTATTCTGCACATATCCCTCACTGATATATCTCAAAGAGATAGGTATGCACAGGAACACAGCCAATTGGTTGGGCTGTGTTGCACAGATAGGGAGGTTGTACGTTATGGGCTGTCTCTTACTCAAGAAGGCATAAAAGAATACAAATGAACAGTGATGGTGTTATTAAAGATAACCTTGAATGTACCCCAATGTTTTTTTCTGTAAATCCTTCACAAATACTTGAACTTCACAGAAATCAATGAAAACAACAAGAAATAAATTACCTGATATATACCTTAGAATGATAGCACTATAACATTTCCGCTGTGATACATCCTATTACTATAAAATTATTGCATTTTTCAAGGAGAGTTGATACTTCTGTTAATGCAGACCTGTTCATAGAAGCTGTGTAGTAGAGTGAGCAGGGCACTGCTCAGAGTTCACATTCAGGCCCTAAAGCTATACTTGCCAAGTGACTGTGAGTGGTCATTTAATTTCTCAGAATCCCAGTTTTCTAATATTTAAGTTTAGGATAATAATATTCACCACATGATTATAAGGAAGATTAAATGAGATAACAGGTGTTAAGTGCTTATCCCTGTTCCTGGAACATAATAAATAATCTAAAAAATAGTAGCTGATCAATATTAAAAAAACAAACAACCCAATCCAAAAATGGGCAGAAGACCTAAATAGACATTTCTCCAAAGACATACAGATGGTCAAAAAGCACATGAAAAGCTGCTCAACATCACTAATTATTAGAGAAATGCAAATCAAAACTACAATGAGGTATCACCTCACACCGGTTAGAATGGGCATCATCAGAAAATCTACAAACAAATGCTGGAGAGGGTGTGGAGAAAAGGGAACCCTCTTGCACTGTTGGTGGGAATGTAAATTGATGCAGCCACTATGGAGAACAGTATGGAGGTCCCTTAAAAAACTAAAAATAGACTTGCCATATGATCCAGTAATCCCACTACTGGGCATATACCCAGAGAAAACCATAATTCAAAGAGACACATGCACCCCAATGTTCATTGCAGCACTGTTTACAATAGCCAGGTCATGGAAGCAACATAAATGCCCATCGACAGATGAATGGATAAAGAAGATGTGGTACATATATAATAACTGAGTAATAACTCAGCCATAGAAAGGAACTAAATTGGGTCATTTGTAGAGATGTGGATGGTTCTAGAGACTGTCATACAGAGTGAAGTAAGTCAGAAAGATAAAAACAAATATCGTATATTAACGCATATATCTGGAACCTAGAAAAATGGTACAGATGAACCGGTTTGCAGGGCAGAAATTGAGATACAGAAGTAGAGAACAAATGTATAGACACCAAGGGGGGAAAGCGGCGGGGGATGGTTGTGGTGGTGTGATGAATTGGGCGATTGGGATTGACATGTATACACTGATGTGTATAAAATTGATGACTAATAAGGACCTGCTATATAAGAAAAATAAATAAAATTCAAAAAATAAATGAAAAAAAAATAGTAGCTGATCTTTTTTTTTTTTTTGCATTACGCGGGCCTCTCACTGTTGTAGCCTCTCCCGTTGCGGAGCACAGGCTCCGGAAGCGCAGGCTCAACGGCCATGGCTCACGGGCCCAGCCGCTCCGCGGCATGTGGGATCTTCCCGGACCAGGGCACGAACCCGTGTCTCCTGCATCGGCAGGCGGACTCTCAACCACTGCACCACCAGGGAAGCCCGTAGCTGATCTTGATGAAAGCAAATGATCAGGCAGCAGAGAACATTAAATGTTTGCCACAAAAATGTAAGTTTTTATAATAGTGATATTTTAAGTTGTTAGCTTTATGGTTTTACTTTCCTGGATGTTGATAAGAGTAAGAATAGGATAGGGCAGTAGGAAAAGTGAATCAAGAATGAGGTCTCAGCTGCAAACTCACTTCAGTCTGTTCTCAGTAGGAAGCTCTGAAGCATGAACAGTCTGACAGTCTTGGTCTCATCTTGGGGCAGTGGAGGCAGCCCTTGCTACACGCCCCCCCCCACCAGGGAAGTCCGTCATTGGCCACAATATATGGATCTGAAGAAGGTGGGACTGGGATGGGGATCTTTCTTACCTAATAGGGGGCAATTCTCCTGAGGAGGCAGCACTTGAAGCAGCTGGGGTGATACACCAGCCAATAAAGGGGATATGGGCAGAGCACCACAATAGTGTCCCTGTGACTACCATCCATCCTCAGTAGGGGCTACTCAGTAGCAGAGAAGCTCTCTGCTAGGAGTATATGGCCTAATTGTGTGTCTACCCTCTGACTTATCCTTTCTTCTCTCTCTCTTTTCTTTCTCCCTCTCCCTGATCTGGATCACTCTTTAATTTCTGTTGTCATATTCTTTCTTCCATAATGTCCTATAATTCAAGATACTCCATGTCATGCCTGTCATTTCCATATATCAGTCTTGATATACCCACTGCAGATGGTTTCAACATCTTTGTTCATAACTCTGGAGTGTCTTGTCCTTAAAGTGTGAAATACTGCAGAGTGACGTGGGTAAGGTCCAGGGTACAGTGATCTAACTTGGGTGTGAAACTTTTCTCCACCATTCACTGGCTCAGTGAGCTGAGCTCTGGGTCTCAGTCTCTTTATCTGTGAAATAGAAGTAATACCTGCCTCTAATAGAAGTGTTACCTACCTCTTAATGTTCCTTGGTAATTCAATGAGCTAGTACATTTAAAGCACTCAGAGCAGTCGCTGACACAGGGGAAGCAATAGCTAATTATGAACCATTCATGGTCGTAAAACACAGAGGATGCCTTTTTCAACCTCATAATATATCAATTATGTTTTTAATTCTCTGGTTATTATCATCTCTCTTAATAGCTATTGCCCACATTTGTGCAATTTTGGGGCATCCATAAGGTCTAATTCTTCCTGAATGTCGGCAAGCTCCACCAATGTCTTCTGCCTACAAACAATTTCCAGAAAAGCCTTATGAATACCCTCTGTGACTATACTAATGAGGTGTGGTTTTTAGTGAAGCTATGACTGATTTTTAGACCAAGTGTTGCGTGGAGGACTCTTCTGCGTTGCCATGAAGCCCTTTTTTTTTTTTTTTTTTTTTTTTTTTTTTTTTGCGGTATGTGGGCCTCTCACTGCTGTGGCCTTTCCCGCTGCGGAGCACAGGCTCCGGACGCGCAGGCCCAACGGCCATGGCTCACGGGCCCAGCCGCTCCGCGGCATGTGGGATCCTCCCAGACCGGGGCACGAACCCGTGTCCCCTGCATCGGCAGGCGGACTCTTAACCACTGCGCCACCAGGGAAGCCCACGAAGCCCTTTTTTTTATGGCATATATTTTCTGTCTCATATCTACTGTTTCCAAAGCTCCAAAGACTGAGAATAAAATTGCCTCATGGAGACAAAATTTTAGTGTTTAAAAATAACAATACATACCACTGTTTGGCCACTGTGGTGCTCATTTAATACCAAAAATTACCCTAAGAGATATTATCCCCATTGATTTAGAAACTAAAGCAGTAAGAAAGCCCTAAATGTAAGACTGGAAACCATAAAACTCCTAGAAGAAAACATAGGCAGAATACTCTTTGACATAAATCTTAGCAATATTTTTTGGATCTGTCTCTTCAGGCAAGGGAAACAAAAGCAAAAATAAACAAATGGGACCTAATTAAACTTAAAAGCTTTGCACATCAAGGAAAACCAACAAAACTAAAAGACAATCTACTGAAGGGGAGAAGATATTTTCAAATGATTTATCTGATAAGGGGTTAGTATCCAAAATATATAAAGAGCTCATACAACTCAATAAAAAAAACCCTTATTTAAAAAATGGGCAGAAAACCTGATAGACATTTTTTTCCAAAGAAGACATACAGATGACCAAAAGGCACATGAAAAGATGCTCAATATCACTAATCATCAGGGAAATGAAAATCAGAAACACAGTGAGATATCACCTCACACTTGTCAAAATGGCTATTGCCAAAAAGACAACAAATAATAAATGTTGGTGAGGATGTGGAGAAAAGGGAACACTAGCTCACTGTTGGTGGGAATGTAAGTTGGTGCAGCCACTATGGAAAACAGTATGGAGGTTTCTCAAAAAATTAAAAATAGAATTACTATATGATCCAGCTATTCTACTTCTGGTTATATATCCAAAGAAAATGAAAACACTAATTTAAAAAGATATATGTACCCCAGTGTTCATAGCAGCATTATTTACAATAGCCAAGATATGGAAACAATGTAAATGTCTATCAACAGATGAATGGATAAAGAAGATGTGGTGTATATATAAATGAATTATTACTCAGCCATAAAAAAGAATGAAATCTTGCCATTAACTACAACATGGATGGACCTGGAAGGTATTATGCTTAGTGAACTAAGTCAGACAGAGAAAGACATATGCTGTATGTTTTCACTTATACATGGAATCTAAAAAATAAAACGAGTGAATGAATATAACAGAACAGAAACAGACTCATAGATACAGAGAAACTAGTAGTTACAAGAGAGGAGAGGGATGGGGGAGGGGCAATACAAGGGAAGGGAATTAAAAGGTACAAACTACTAAGTATAAAATGAGATACTGGGAATATAACCACTATTTTATAGTAACTTTAAATGGAGTATAATCTATAAAAGTATTGACTATGTTGTACACCTGAGACTAACATTGTAAACCAACCATACTTCAATAAAAAAAGAAAGAAAGAAAAAAAGAAGCAGGGAGAAAGATCCAGTTCACATACAAGGTCACAAAGCAGATTTGTGTTTAACTGTTTCATGCTCACTACTTGTGGGCTACCTCAGGTGCCACAGGGCCTACTGCACCAAGGTTCTACATAGGCGAGGCCCCAGAAACACACACACACACACTCACACACACACACACAAATCTGCCTAGGCCAGGTTCTAAAGCATCTAATGTGTCTAGTTCTTCACCAAAGTTTACATTCAAGGAAAAGCTGATATTGGTTAATTTCTATTATTTAAGCAATTAGTTATTGTCATTTATTTATTGACAGTTGTTTTGAATTGTCCTTTTAGTGGGTAAAGATAGGGTAAATGTCACTTTGTAACTGAAATGTATTGGCATTTTAGTGATCACCAGATTCCTGATTCCATCTCCATTTACAGTTTGAACTTTTGGGGGTTTTCAAATAATACACTGGGGAAAGCTCTGTGCTGTAATGGTTACTCAGACCACTTAGTGATGGTGACTCTAGGTGGTTGTCAGACATCACCATGCTGCTCTTTCCTCTTCTTTTAAAGTAGGGCTAATAATACTGGCTATTTATAGAGTTACATAGAGCAAATAAGATAATATATAAAAGTGTATATTTAAATGTCAACCCCTATTATACATGGTTATGAGAAGATAGAGGGAAGCACGGTTTGTGAATAAGTATTGGGTAAAGGCTTGGGGTATCCTTGGATAAATAGAGGACTCATGAATTTTAATAGTAAGAAAATGATTAGACAAATCCTTTGTGAGGCATTCTATAGGACAGTCAGACTGGATTCTTCAAAAATGTCAATGTCATTAGTGAGAATTAAAAAAGTCAGGAACTTCAGATTAAAGGATACTAAAGGGATAAGACAAGACACCTAAATTCTATGTGTGATTCTCTCAGTTGGATCCTAGATTTGAAAGGAAAAAAACACAATAAAGCACTGGGATCTTGTTAGATGAGTAGAATCTGGGGTTCTGCATTTCTAGTAAGCTCCCAGGTAATGCTCTTTCTGCCCAGTCTACAGACTGCACTTTAGAGAGTAAGGGATTGGAACAATGGGGACATTTAAATATGGGCCACAAATATATCCATGTCAAAGTTCTTGAGTGTTACAAAGGCAGTATGGGGCTTCCCTGGTGGTGCAGTGGTTGAGAGTCTGCCTGCCAATGCAGGGGACATGGGTTCAAGCCCTGGTCTGGGAAGATCCCACATGCACGGAGCAACTAGGCCCGTGAGCCACAGCTACTGAGCCTGTGTGTCTGGAGCTTGTGCTCCACAACAAGAGAGGCTGTGACAGTGAGAGAGGCCCATGCACCACGATGAAGAGTGGCCCCCAGTCGCCGCAACTAGAGAAAGCCCACGCACAGAAACGAAGACCCAGCACAGCCATAAATAAATAAATAAATAAATAAATAAATAAATAAATATAAATAAAGGCAGTACGCTTATATAGGATAATGTAATTATTTTTAAGAAATACTGTTGAAATAGTGTTTAGATAGTGCAAAACTTATTTTCAAATAGTTTGAGCAAACAAAGTATGTGTGCGCCCATAGGTGTGTGAAAGAGGAACAAATGTAGCAAAATGCTAACAATTTGTCAACCTCAGTTGTAGATATTGGAATGTTCAGTATATTAGTCTTTCACTTTTTCTACAGGTTTGAAATTTCTCAAAATGAATATTTTCGAGAGAAATATGGCTCATCCGTATAGTAATTTTCACAGTAGTTTCCAAGATATTTATTGTCTCATCCCATCTCCAGTAGAACTTTAAGTTTCTTTACCTCCAGCATTCTTTCCCTGCTCAATTAGGAATCTATTCCCAGAAGTTTTTCCTAAGGGTAGGTGGTCTGTCTTCTGGATTGGTTGGTTTGTAAGGTATTGCTGAGACCCTCTAGTGCTTAGGCCACCACAGCACCCTCTGACCATCCTCCCCAGCCTAGGGCTTTCGAAGCCTCTTCTAAAGATTTTGTATATTTCTCATATCTGGTTGTGGAGTTTCTTCCAAAGTGAGAGCCTTCCCTCTTAGGGGTGTCTAGGTGATTTCTGGATTTCCCTGTTCTTACAACCACCAAGAGTCATCTTACTCTTTCTTTTACTGCTTCCTACACAATTGGTGATCCCTCACAGGCTTATTGATGTAGGGATTTTATCCTCATCTCCTTGTGTGTTGGATACTGGAGAATAAAATATACCCAGTTTTGTTAAAGATGTTGTCTGTTGATCTTTTTCTATTGTTATGTATCCCAATCAGGATTAAGGAAACAGCACCACTATGAGTATTACGGAATAAAGAATTTATGATAGAAATTAGATCTTACATAATTGGGGGAAAAGCTAGGGCAGTGAAGATCTGGTGTGTGGGGGGAGTCAGAGTATCAGGGAAGGTGTCACAGATGGGCAAGTCGGAGCTTGCAGGGAAATTGGAGGAGCCAAACTTGGCCACACAGCAAGGTAGAATCATAAAGTAGGAACTTGTGGGAGGGTCTATAGAATACTGTTGTCTCTGTGTAGCAACCGTTTCTGCTGGCCTGCTGCCAAGCATATTAGTAGGGGGCCTTTGGTTTTCACAACCAGCATTCAGGAAAATGAGCTGGATGCAAACCAGAGAAGAACAAGGATAGATTGGCTCCATCCAGTCATTTCTGCATCTACCTGTCACCATAAGTGACCTCCAGTACCTTAACAAGGGCAGTGACCACTGATTCACCTCTGCCTTCCAGATCTTGTCCAGGTTTCTTTTTGACCAACTCTAAGCTAGAACTATACAGGGAGAGGGATTCTGGAAGACATGGTTCCCGGCTTAACTAAGTCCCCTCAGCACAATTCAGCTCACTCTAGAAACTCCCCTGACTCCCCATTTTCAGTTGAATATTCATCCCTGTACCCCTGTTCCATACTGGGTATTTCAGTCATTGACCTTCAGACATTTTTTTCAGAAGATTGCAGAAGTGCCTGTTTCTTCTATTAGTGTAGAGGTCACATCTTACTCCAGCACCTTGCCCATTATCTGGCACATGGTTGGCGTTTAGTACACGCTTATTGAGATAGAATGAAGAGAGAGAGGAAAAATAAAAAAAAGAGGTTTAGTGAAGGGAGTTTTCTCCATGAGTATATATCATAAGGGAAGTGCCAAGATGCTTTAGAAAGCAGCTAAAATCAGTAATAGAATCCAGCTCATTTCAGTTATGATAGAAATGTAAAAATAGTGCCTAAGTAGGGTTGGCTTATTATTTTTTTACCTGATAAACATGTTTATAAAGAGAAACTTGTCAAGAAATCCATAGAAAGCAATGGTATTGGAAGTGACTCAGTTGGAAATATTGCCCATGGAGTAGCATCAGTGCTTGCCAGAGGGCTTGCCCCAAATTAAAGCTAATGTACACTCAGGGACTCAGAAATCCTGATACTTGTTTCTTGTTTAACTCTTTTCTCAATATTCTGGCAATGTTCAGTAGCTCTCAGCCTCTCCCCCCGCCCCGACTCCCTTCCTGCTTTGGATATCCTTGTTCTTTTTCTTAATTTTCTCCTTTTCAGGTAGTTTAATTCCTCATTCTGGAAGGAGACCAACCAGGCTTTGAATCCTGGCTCCATTTTTTATTCATGCCTTCTGTGCCTCAGATTTCTCTTCTCTAAAATTGAGAATAATATTTTTTTCTATTGCAAACGCTAGCAACTAACCCATTGTAGGTACGTAATAAATGTAAGTTTACCTCTGTTTCCTTCTTTACAAGACTAAGAAGAAAGATGAGAAGCCATCTGTTGTTGCTCCAATGTGCTCCCTGGGATCTAACCTTTGCCACCCAATGCCCCGCCCCTCAATTCTTTCAACCATGTGTAATACTCTTCTGGGAGAAATTCTAGTAAATACAAATCCTCCTTTGTTATATTTACCCTGATTGGCTTTCCGAGTCTGCTGACTCTCACGGTTTCTTAGTTCTGGCTTTTTCTCCTTCCTTCTCTTGTCTGTCTTCCTCTTCCTTCCCTTCCCTTCATTTCCTCTTTTCTTGACCTCCTCTATGTATTAGTTTCCTATTGCTGCTCTAACAAATTACCACAAATTTAGTGACTCAAGACAACACATATTTATTACCTTACAGTTTTGAATTTAGAAGTCCAAAATCAGTTTCACTGGTCTAAAATCAAGGTGTCAGCAGACCTGTGTTCCCTTAGGAAGTTCTAGGGGAGAATCCGTTTCCTTGCCTTCTCCAGATTTTAGAGTTGTCTGCATTCCTTGGCTTGTGGCCCCTTCCTCCATCTTCAAAGCCAGCTGCATAGCATCTTCTCTCCTCTCTGACCTTTGCTTCTTTCTTTATATCTTCTCTCTCTGACTCTGATTCACCTGCTTCCTTCTTATAAGGACCCTTGTGATTGGGCTCACCTGGATAATCCAGCATAATTGCCACATCTCAAGATGTAAGGTAACATATTTATGTAAGGTAACATATTTACAAGTGCTGGGAATGAGGACATGGAGATTTGGAGGGGGGTCCATTATTCAGCCTTCCACACCCCATTTCTTCCCTTCTTCTACTTCTCCTTCTACCCTTCCTTGTGCCTGTTTTCCTTTCTGGTGACTTTCTTATAGGAGCACATCTGTGCCTCCTCTATCACACATGGTCAAAATAAATGACTATCATTTACTCAAACACTTTGCAAAGGGCAGATGACAGGAGAATAGTCATATTTACTCAATTAGATTAGGAGGTAGAAAAACGGATTCTACAAATACATAAATTGGATGGAGGATCTGCTGCTCAGTCTTCTCTGGGAGTTTATGTTGGTGATGATTGACCACACTGAGAACTATACATCTGTGATGTTACCTAAACTCTATTTTCTCTTGCCCCCATCTAAGTTTTCTTCGACTAATAAATTTTTTTCACACTTTACCTTTCTTGTTTCTTTCAATATTTGTAAGCATTCCATTATTCTCTTAGCAGTTGGTGTGGAGGAAAGAACTTAGATTAGGATTCCAAAGAACTGACATTAGATCCTAGCCTGACGTTCACTAGCTGCATGGCTTTGGACAAATCATTTAGCTCCTTTGAGACTGAATTTCTTTATATGATTAAACAAAAGGTTAAAAATTCTCACCCCCTAAATATGCTGTCAGAATTAAATAAGATCATTCATATAATGCCTGAAGACTGTGATGTTCTAAGAAAATGTGAAGTAAGAATATTGTGAGACCTTCTGACAAGGTTGTTGCAAGGTTAAATGAAATGACATATGAGAAGCATGAAGTAAAATGCTGCTGCCACTGCTACTACTCCTACTAGTAATAATAGTAATAATTTACATGTATTGAGTGAATTCTATGGGCCAATCACTGTGTTAAATGCTTTACAAGAAAGCAATTCATTTTCTCAAGCTTGAGGTAGATACTACAAAATTATGTTTATTTTTGATGAATCTCTTTAACTTCATACTATTTTCATTCCTAGAGTAAGTGCTCAAATAATGTAAATGCCATAATGTAATAAGGTGACTCAAATGTACTATTAAACCCTACATGTTTTACATAATCAAGAAAATCAGCAATTAGACTTACTGGGCAGGGTCTCCTATAAGAGGTGTTACAACAAATTGTCCACGAGGGGAGTATCTGAATAGATCCAATGGAAGGAGAATTACATCAGTCTAGTAGAATAGCAGTGTGGTCCTCACCAGGCCCAAGAGGGAAACGATGAGGGGACCAACACAAGTAGGAGGAAGGTCCTGGCATTGCTTTCCAGGCAGAGCATAGTTTCCAAAATCTCCACGTTAACTATCTGTGAGGGACTTCATGAGCAAGAGATTCCATTGTCAAAATAGTTTGGGAAATACTGAATATAATATTACTTTCTTGGAGATTCTCGTTGTATTTCATCATATTCAAGGCTTTGCCTAACTTAGCAATAGAGAAATCTACATAAAATTTCCCTAGTTAATTTGACCATGAATCCTCTTTCTTTTAAGGAACATATAATGATATCCTATTGCACTGGAGTTCCCATGAACACTTGTGTAAATTCTGAGGTAGGGAATAGTGGGAAACAATGTATTGGGTTGGCCAAAAAGTTCATTCGGGTTTTCCATACGATCTTACAAAAACCTGAGCAAACTTTTTGGCCAACCCAATAGATAAGGAAGGTGGAACCTAATTAGAAAGGACCTTGAGCTATACAAATGCAGAGGAGGATTTTACTGTTGTTCTGAGACAGAAAATGAACTGAGAGAGAAAATGAAATAACTAACAGTTGTTGAAACATTCTCTGTAATTAGTTAATACTGATTAGCTACTTCAGGGTATTCCAGGAAAAGAATCAAATAGCAGCAAAAGCAGGCATAATCCCTGCCAAAAAAAATCTTTAAAACTCATATGTATAAATACAAATTTATATTTAATAAGCATTTTCCAGCCAGTACAAAAAGTTGAAAATAACATGTTGATTATTTTAATTTTTCTAAATTTTATTTCATAGTTTTTAAGATCCAGCTACATGCTAGCCATACTTCTAAGTATGTTCACATGCATCACTTATTTGATTTTTTTGGCAAACTTGTTAAATATTTATTATTCCCATTGTAAAACCCAAGACCAAGGCTCAGGGAGAGAAAATTGCCCAAGGTCACAGCAAGAGACAGTCATAGAACTGGAATTCCAACCAAGGACTTCTGACTGCAAAATGAGTTCTTTTCACCACTTTCTCTCATTGACTTAAAATAAAAATATGTGAATAAGACTTTGGATGAATGCATGAGCTAAATGACCAGAGATATGAGTCGGAGAAGAAATAAACAATTTTGAAAGTGCAGATTTTCAGTGAGTAATTGCATTGGTCACTAAATGATGCAGGAGTCATATGTCTTAGTACCTACCACCGTCCTCTGCCAAAGGATTACAAACATAGCCACCAGAGGGTTGTTCTATCAAGCAGTGAATTATGACTTTTGAGGGGGCCCAAAATCTAACTTTCGCTCTCCAGATTTTTATTTAGAGCACTGTGGCCCTTACACTATCATGCAACAAATAGAGTTGTGTCTTATGTTTCACAGTTTACTTTCAGGTTTTCATGTATTTCTGCAAATTCTGACCCAGTTCTGTGCCAGAAAGTTAGGACACTTTTTCCCCCTGGGAATTTAGGTTGTACATACACCACCATGGCTGTAGTCTCGCCCTTCAGCTCACTCCCACTTCATGCTTGCTGTGAAGAGTGAGACACATTGATCTGTGGTTGTCTTACAAAAAGAATGCAGAAGGAAGAAAGGAAACCAAACTATTTGGGCATATAACATATACTGGGCATGTAACACATACTGAGCATTTTGGGGTACTCAATACTTTAAGTATGGTATTTTCTTTAATCCTTCTTTCCCCCTTCTAAAGGCAAGATTATTGTTCTGTTTTATGGATGAGGAAATAAGAATTAGAGAAATTAAATAACCTACTTAAAGTCACACAGCTTCTACTCTTGCAGAACCGGTATTAGAACCCAGACCTCTATAACTTTGGAAGACGATGCTCACCACTCCTCTGCTATTTATTCTTCCCTCACTCTTCTCTATCCACCCACTAACGTTAAACACCATCTATATATCCGGCCACGTTCAAGACACTGAAGGTGTACATGCAATAACACTGGAGAAGCTCAATGATTCATGCAGAAGGAATGCATAATAAATGAATTACTGTATTAAAGTGAGCCTTAGGTTAAAATATGCACCTAACAGATAAGTTTATTCATTGATCAAGATAAGAGCTTCATAGCTATAAAACATATATAATATTCAAAGTGGAATTCTTACTTTAAAACATACAGCTCCTTTCTTCAAAAAGCTCTGGCTGGTTATATAAACAGCTCTGACTTTTAAGATAAAAACAAACAGAAAAACCCAAATTCCTATCTTTCACATTTGACTTTCTCAGAAGATACAAGGTTCAGATGTTATTTTCTATCAAGTAAGCTGGAATTTTGGTTTCATTGTTATTATTTCCCTAGCATTAGTTTTTAATCAGCTTAGCCTAACAATCAAGTAAATCAGTCACTTGGCAGATAACTCCATGTTCCATGTTCTATTTTAAAAGGTTGAATCCATTTTAATATTTTATGAAAACTATTATACATTTTCTTTTTAAATTATATACAATACAGAATTATGTACAATGAAAAGGAAATGTCTCACTTTATCTCACCCCCTCAAACTCCCTGCTCTCTTCTCTAAAAGTAATCACTGTTAACAGTTTGATATATGTTCTTTTATAACCTTCATGTACATTGCATGTACATTTAACTTTACAAGTTATAATTTATTTTTACATAAACGGGTCACACTGTTTTTGTTGTTTTGTAATATGCCCTCTTTACTTAGTGATATGTCTCAGTGCTATTTCTAAGTCCATACAATTAGATTTATTTGGTTGAAGTCATGTAATTCATTTAACTACTGCTTTATTGATGAATAAATATTTTTCTATGTTATCACTACTACAATGCTGTCTTTCTATCTTTATGATATCTTTATGATATCTTTCTTTAATATAGTATAGTGAAACTTTTAGGCATCTAGCATCCATTATCTATTTTTTTTAATAATGAAATCCAAGTGACTAAATGACTTTTGTTGGACTCTCCTCCACTGCTCTTCCATGTGATTCAGAAAGGACCCTATCCCAGTCAACCAAGTGTGGCCCAGACCTGTGTCAGTCAGAATATCCCACACCACAGACCTGTAGTTTGCTTTAGTGATGGGCACTTGATAGATGTAAATCTTTCACTTAATTTGGAAAGAAGAGAAACATTATTTTCTACTGACTGCAAGTCTGATACAATACAGTGTTGAAACTGCTGCAACTTTTTGGCCTCTACCATGAATGAACCTGTCTGGGAATGGATCCAAAATAAAGGAAGCAGAGCCAAGAAGCAGCGGGAGACGTAAGTCCTGTTGACCTAATGCCATTCCTTCAAACAAGATGTTTCTGCTGCCAGCAAGAACTAGCCCTGGGACTTCACAGTTATGTGAGCCAATAAATACCGATTTTCTGACTAAGCCATTTTAAGTTAGCTTTTCTGTTCATGACAACCAAAAGATATCTTGCTGATGCTGATAGATACCTAGAAGTATAATTGTCAGGCTACTTAAGGGTACATACAGTTGAAATTATGATAGATACTAACAAATTGCCCTTCCATAGACTCTACCAACCAAAATACAACAAACCCCAGCTATCATAAATTTTATCTTTTGACAAAATATTTAAAAAATTACTTTTAAATTGCATTATATGTTAACTAGGTGGTTGATGATCTTTTCATATATGTTTTGGCCATTTATAATTTTTCTTCTGTGATTTAATTGTACATGCTTTTGTCCTATTTTTCTTTTTTTTAAACACCTTTATTGGAGTATAATTGCTTTACGATGGTGTGTTAGTTTCTGCTTTATAACAAAGTGAATCAGTTATACATATACATATGTTCCCATATCTCCTCCCTCTTGCGTCTCCCTCCCTCCCACCCTCCCTATCCCACCCCTCTAGGTGGTCACAAAGCACCGAGCTGATCTCCCTGTGCTATGCGGCTGCTTCCCACTAGCTATCTATTTTACGTTTGGTAGTGTATATATGTTCACGCCACTCTCTCACTTTGTCACAGCTTGCCCTTCCCCCTCCCCATATCCTCACGTCCATTCTCTACTAGGTCTGTGTCTTTATTCCCGTGTTACCCCTAGGTTCTGCATGACCTATTTTTTTTCTTAGATTCCATATATATGTGTTAGCATATGGTATTTGTTTTTCTCTTTCTGACTTACTTCACTCTGTATGACAGACTCTAGGCCCATCCACCTCACTACAAATAACTCAATTTCGTTTCTTTTTATGGCTGAGTAATATTCCATTGTACATATGTGCCACATCCTCTTTATCCATTCATCCGATGATGGACACTTAGGTTGTTTCCATCTCCTGGCTATTATACATAGAGCTGCAATGAACATTGTGGTACATAACTCTCTTTGAATTATGGTTTCCTCAGGGTATATGCCCAGTAGTGGGATTGCTGGGTCATATGGTAGTTCTATTTGTAGTTTTTTAAGGAACCTCCATACTGTTCTCCATAGTGGCTGTATCAATTTACATTCCCACCAGAAGTGCAAGAGTGTTCCCTTTTCTCCACACCCTCTCCAGCATTTATTGTCTCTAGATTTTTTTTTTTTCTTTTTGCGGTACGCGGGCCTCTCACTGTTGCGGCCTCTCCTGTTGTGGAGCATAGGCTCCAGACCGTGGCATGTGGGATCTTCCCGGACCGCGGCAAGAACCCGTGTCCCCTGCATCGTCAAGCAGACTTTCAACCACTGCACCACCAGGAAAGCCCTGTTTCTAGGTTTTTTGATGATGGCCATTCTGACCAGTGTGAGATGATATCTCATTGTAGTTTTGATTGGCATTTCTCTAATGATTAATGATGTTGAGCATTCTTTCATGTGTTTCTTGGCAGTCTGTATATCTTCTTTGGAGAAATGTCTATTTAGGTCTTCTGCCCATTTTTGGATTGGGTTGTTTGTTTTTTTGTTATTGAGCTGCATGAGCTGCTTATAAATTTTGGAGATTAATCCTTTGTCAGTTGCTTCATTTACAAATATTTTCTCCCATTCTGAGGGTTGTCTTTTGGTCTTGTTTATGGTTTCCTTTGCTGTGCAAAAGCTTTGAAGTTTCATTAGGTCCCATGTGTTTATTTTTGTCTTTATTTCCATTTCTCTAGGAGGTGGGTCCAAAAGGATCTTGCTGTGATTTATGTCATAGAGTGTTCTGCCTATGTTTTCCTGTAAGAGTTTTATAGTGTCTGGCCTTACATTTAGGTCTTTAATCCATTTTGAACTTATTTTTGTGTATGGTGTTGGGGAATGTTCTAATCTCATACTTTTACATGTCCCTGTCCAGTTTTCCCAGCACCACTTATTGAAGAGGCTGTCTTTTCTCCACTGTATATTCTTGCCTTCTTTATCAAAGATAAGGTGACCATATGTGCATGGGTTTATCTCTGGGCTTTCTATCCTGTTCCATTGATCTATATTTCTGTTTTTGTGCCAGTACCATACTGTCCTGATTACTGTAGCTTTGTAGTATAGTGTGAAGTCAGGGAGACTGATTCCTCCAGCTCCATTTTTGTTCTCAAGATTGCTTTGGCTATTCGGGGTCTTTTGTGTTTCCATACAAATTGTGAAATTTTTTGCTCTAGTTCTGTGAAAAATGCCAGTGGTAGTTTGATAGGGATTGCATTGAATCTGTAGATTGCTTTAGGAAGCAGAGTCATTTTCACAATGTTGATTCTTCCAGTCCAAGAACATGGTATATCTCTCCATCTATTTGTATCATCTTTAATTTCTTTCATCAGTGTCTTATAATTTTCTGCATACAGGTCTTTTGTCTCCTTAGGTTTATTCCTGGATATTTTATTCTTTTTGTTGCAATGGTAAATGGGAGTGTTTTCTTAATTTCACTTTCAGATTTTCATCATTAGTGTATAGGAATGCCAGAGATTTCTATGCATTAATTTTGTATCCTGCTACTTTACCAAATTCATTGATTAGCTCTGGTAGTTTTCTGGTAGCAACTTTAGGATTCTCTGTTTATAGTATCATGTCATCTGCAAACAGTGACAGCTTTGCTTCTTCTTTTCTGATTTGGATTCCTTTTATTTCTTTTTCTTCTCTGATTGCTGTGGCTAAAACTTCCAAAACTATGTTGAATAAGAGTGGTGAGAGTGGGCAACCTTGTCTTGTTCCTGATCTTAGTGGAAATGGTTTCAGTTTTTCACCATTGAGGACGATGTTGTCTGTGGGTTTGTCATATATGGCCTTTATTATGTTGAGGAAAGTTCCTTCTATGCCTACTTTCTGCAGGGTTTTTATCATAAATGGGTGTTGAATTTTGTTGAAAGCTTTCTCTGCATCTATTGAGATGATCATATGGTTTTTCTCTTTCAATTTGTTAATATGGTGTATCATGTTGATTGATTTGCGTATATTGAAGAATCCTTGCATTCCTGGGATAAACCCCACTTGGTCATGGTGTATGATCCTCTTAATGTGCTGTTGGATTCTGTTTGCTAGTATTTTATTGAGGATTTTTGCATCTATGTTCATCAGTGATATTGGCTTGTAGTTTTCTTTCTTTGTGACATCTTTGTCTGGTTTTGGTGTCAGGGTGATGGTGGCCTCGTAGAATGAGTTTGGGAGTGTTCCTCCCTCTGCTATATTTTGGAAGAGTTTGAGAAGGATAGTTTTTAGGTCTTCTCTAAATGTTTGATAGAATTCGCCTGTGAAGCTATCTGGTCCTGGGCTTTTGTTTGTTGGAAGATTTTTAATCGCAGTTTCAATTTCAGTGCTTGTGATTGGTCTGTTCATATTTACTATTTCTTCCTGGTTCAGTCTTGGCAGGTTGTGCATTTTCTAAGAATTTATCCATTTCTTCCAGGTTGTCCATTTTATTGTCCATTTTATTGGTAATCTCTCATGATCCTTTGTATTTCTGCAGTGTCAGTTGTTACTTCTCCTTTTTCATTTCTAATTCTATTGATTTGAGTCTTCTCCCTTTTTTTCTTGATGAATCTGGCTAATGGTTTATCAGTTTTATTTATCTTCTCAAACAACTAGCTTTTACTTTTACTGATCTTTATTATTTTTTCCTTTATTTCTTTTTCATTTATTTCTGATCTGATCTTTATGCTCCACGGCATGTGAGATCTTCTAGGTCCTTGTTAAACGTTTCTTGTATTTTCTCCATTCTTTTTCCAAGATTTTTGGATCATCTTTACTATCATTACTCTGAATTCTTTTTCAGGTAGACTGCCTATTTCCTCTTCATTTGTTAGGTCTGGTGGGTTTTTGCTTTGCTCCTTCATCTGCTATGTGTTTCTCTGTCTTCTCATTTTGCTTAACTTACTGTGTTTGGAGTCTCCTTTTCGCATGCTGCAGGTTCGTAGTTCCCGTTGTTTTTGGTGTCTGTCCCCAGTGGCTAAGGTTGTTTCAGTGGGTTGTGTAGGCTTCCTGGTGGAGGGGACTAGTGCCTGTGTTCTGGTGGATGAGGCTGGATCTTGTCTTTCTGATGGGCAGGACCACATCCGGTGGTGTGTTTTGGAGTGTCTGTGACCTTATTATGATTTTAGGCAGCCTTTGTGCTAATGGGGGGGGGTTGTGTTCCTGTCTTGCTAGTTGTTTGGCATAGGGTGTCCAGCACTGTAGCTTGCTGGTCGTTGAGTGAAGCTGGGTCTTGGTGTTGAGATGGAGATCTCTGAGAGATTTTCGCCATTTGATACTATGTGGAGCTGGGAGGTCTCTTGTGGATCAGTGTACTAAAGTTGGCTCTCCCACCCCAGAGGCACAGCACTGACTCCTGGCTGGAGCACAAAGAGCCTTTCATCCACACGGCTCAGAATAAAAGGGAGAAAAAGTAGAAAGAAAGAAAGAGGTTAAAATAAACTAAAATAAAGCACGATAAAATAATATAAAGTTATTAAAATAAAAAATAATTATTAAGAAAAAATTTTTTAAAAAGTGAAAAGAAAACAAAAAAACAAAAAACAGATGGATAGAACCCTAGGACAAATGGTGAATGCAAAGCTATACAGACAAAATCTCACACAGAAGCATATACATACACACTCTCAAAAAGAGGAAAAGGGGAAAAAATAATATATTTTGCTCTCAAAGTCCACCTCCTCAATTTGGGATGATTCATTGTCTATTCAGGTATTCCACAGATGCAGGGTACACCAAGTTGATTGTGGAGATTTAATCCGCTGCTCCTGAGGCTGCTGGGAGAGATTTCCCTTTCTCTTCTTTGTTCGCACAGCTCCCGGGGTTCTGCTATGGATTTGGCCCCGCTTCTGCGTGTAGGTCGCCTGAGGGTGTCTGTTGTTCGCTCAGACAGGCTGGGGTTAAAGGAGCAGCTGATTTGGGGGCTCTGGTTCACTCAGGCCGGAGGGAGGGACGGGTATGGGGCGAGCCTGCAGCGGCAGAGGCCGGCGTTACGTTGCAGCAGCCTGAGGCGCACCCTGCGTTCTCCCGGGGAAGTTGTCCCTGCATCATGGGACCCTGGCAGTGGCAGGCTGCACAGGCTCCAGGGAGGGGAGGTGTGGATAGTGACCTGTGCTTGCACACAGGCTTTTTGGTGGCGGCGGCGGCAGCAGCCTTAGCATCTCATGCCCGTCTCTGGGGTCCGCGCTGATAGCTGTGGCTCACGCCCGTGTCTGGAGCTCCTTTAAGCAGCGCTCTTAATCCCCTGTCCTCGCACACCAGGAAACAGAGAGGGAAGAAAAAGTCTCTTGCCTCTTCGGCAGGTCCAGACTTTTTCCCGGACTCCCTCCCGGCTAGCTGTGGTGCACTAACCCCCTGCAGGTTGTGTTCACGCCACCAACCCCAGTCCTCTCCCTGGGATCTGACCGAAGCCCGAGCCTGAGCTCCTAGCCCCCACCCCGGCGGGTGAGCAGTCAAGCCTTTCGGCCTGGTGAGTGCCGGTCGGCACCGATCCTCTGTGCGGGAATCTCTCCGCTTTGCCCTCTGCACCCCTGTTGCTGCGCACTCCTCCGTGGCTCCGAAGATTTCCCCCTCCACCACCCTCAGTCTCCTCCCGTGAAGGAGCTTCTAGTGTGTGGACACCTTTCCTCCTTCACTGCTCCCTCCCACTGGTGCAGGCCCCGTCCCTATTCTTTGTCTCTGTTTATTCTTTTTTCTTTTGCCCTACCCAGGTATGTGGGGAGATTCTTGCCTTTTGGGAGGTTTGAGGTCTTCTGCCAGCATCCAGTGGGTGTTCTATAGGAGCAGTTAGTTCCACGTGTAGATGTATTTCTGATGTATCTGTGGGGAGGAGGGTGATCTCCACGTCTTACTCTTCCGCCATCTTCCTCAACTCCCTTGTCCTGTTTTTCTATTAGATCATTCATAGGCTTTTTAGAGAGTCTTCATATATCCTTTAAATTAATGCTTTATTACGTAAGGTATGTGTATTTTCTTCCAAAGTGCCCCTTGTCTTGAAACATTATTTATGGTATTCTTATATAGATGTTTTAAAATTTTACCAGTGACATGACATCTGTCAGTTATTTTCTTTGTAGTTGGTTTTTTTTTTTTGTCTTGTTTAGAGGGCCTTCCTGGAACATATTAACCTCCTTAAGTTTTTATTTTTTTTATACTTAGTTTAAAAATACTTATTTTACTATTTTAATATTTGCTTTTAAAAATATTTAGAATTCATTTGGTTGCATATTGCAAGGTAATATATAATAGTCAATTGTGCTAAATACTATTTGTTAAGTAGCTCATTCCCTCCCAATGATTCGAAATGACATTTCTATCATTTGTTATATTCTTCTTACACCTAAGTCTGTTGCTTAACTTTATTCTGCTTCACTGATCCATTTTACTTTTTATTTTTTGGACTCAGGTACACATAATTGTATTAATCATATTCTTTATTTTATTGTATACTGTCACCATTGGCTTCTGAATTACCTGATTTCATTTATTCGGTTGGTTTGACAATTTAATAAACACCTGCAAATCCATCACTGAGAGCAAAATCTATGACCTTGACAATGGACCTACATGTAACTTTTTGGTTCCCTTCTCTCTCTTCCATTTCCTGTTAACCCACTGTTCTCTTTCTTCCTTTGTAAATACTATTATGTACTTTATTAGTTCTATATGTATTTCTAGAATTAAACATTTATTTTAATTTGTTAACTTTAAACAACGAGACTAGAGATGCCCTTAGGATTTGCAGGGCTTTGGAGAAATATTTTTTTGTGAGACCTCTGTCTATAAATAATTTGAATCACCCCAAATAAGCACGCCAGAACCTTTCTAGCTACCTAATCTCATGTGATCCTGTGAATGAAATAGACCTGTAGGAGTAATCCACTTGTCAGGTTGCCCTCCTGAAACCAGGACCCTGCCACTGAGCCCTAGGAGGAAGATATAGGCATGAGTCCAAAGTTCCTCAGAGCGTTTGGTCAACCCCACAACAGAGTAGAGGGTCAGAGAGTGTCCCAAAGGGGATAAACAATGACTAAGGACCACAGGTTCTGGTCTGGGATCAGGGTGCCCACCTGGATGTCACTGTAGACCAAGACTAGCCCCAGCCATTGGAGGGGAACTTAGAAAAATTTGAGGAAGTTACTCTAAACAAGGAGGTTAGAGTTAGGGTCCAGGGCAAGAGCCTCCTCTTGCCCAGGTCTAAGGGCAGTACTGACATGTGTAAAGTTTTCTCTTGGAAATATAGCCGGGAATAGAGTTGGTTATATAAATATTTAGCATTAGGAGATAATGCCAAATATTTTAATAATATTGTTGCATTAATCTATGTTCTCACCAACAATATCTTCTTTGGCTCTACAGTTTTTCTAACATTTGGCAGTGTTAGAGTTTAAAATTTTTGAATCAGGCATAAAATATATTTCAGTGTAATTTTGACTAGCATTTACCTGAATAATGACATGTTAAATGTATCTTCCTATGTTTGCTTAATGTGTTGCCTCACCTGTGAAAATGTCTGTTCATGTTTCTGGGATTCTTTATGCATTTTTGTATTGAAAAAAATATATATATTTAAAATTTATATATTCTTTATGAATCATTGATACTGATACTAATTCTTTGTCAGTGGTGTATAATGCAAATATCGCCATTTATAACTTGTCCTTTCTTGTTTTTTGAGGTGTTTATTTATGAACCATAGTTCTTTATTTTAATACAGACAGGATTATAAGTTTTAATTTTGTAATCAATAATCTTATTATTTTGCTTAAAAATATTTCCCCCAAAGAGATCTAAAAGATATTTACTTATATATTGTACTAAGAGTTTTAAAGTGTATTATATTTATTAACTCATCTAGGGCAGGGGTCAAAAAACTTGAGCCAGATAGTTAGTATTTTGGCTTTGCGGGTCACATGATTTCTGTTGAAACTGTTCAACTCAGATGGTGTAGCATGAAAGAAGTTATAAGCAATCCATGAATTAATGTGTATGGCTGTGTTCCAAAAAAACTTTATTTATAAAAATAGGCAGCAGTTTGGACTTGGCCCATGGACCATTGTTTGCTGGCCTTTGATCTAGGGTTTTTGTTTTTATAAATTATACGAAGTAGAGAGCTAATAACTTTTTTCATATGGATGGGCAGTTCATTCCATTTCTAGTTATTTAACATTTCTTCTTTTCCTCATTAAGCTAATATGCAACCTCAACCATATGCCAGAGTTCATATACATGTGTATGTGTCTGACCTCTCTATCATATATGGTTAATAAATTTATTCCTGTACCAATACCACATTTTCTCAATTAATATAGCTTCATAGAAATCCTGATATCTTACAGGGGAAGCGTTACTCCCTGTTTTTATTCCTCATAAGTGTATCCTTGACCCTTATTTTTCTTCATACTCTTCACCTGAAAGTGGATTGTATACTTTCTCTGTCAAGTGAAATATTTACCTGCTGGACTGAAATATAGCTTAAAACTTGCCTCAATCAAGTATAGATAAACCTTGATGAACTAGATTGTGTGACATAATTCAATCCTTGTTTTGTTTCGAAGCAGTTGTCCTCAAGCTATGCTTTAGTGCAAACAAGGCATTCTAATGTTAAATTCAAATTATTTCAATTATTTATAGATTTGATGAAAAAATATTTTTCAATAATAAATTTATTTAAAACCTTTGGTGTTTGTTCTTCCTTTCGCATACTAAAAATCTATATAAAATGTTGTACTAGGATAAGTATGTCTAGTTGCTGCAATAAACAACCTTCAAATCTTAGTGGTTTAAAATAATAAAGATTCATCTTTTGCTCATATTATAGTCCAGTGTGAGTTAGTGAGAGTTGTATCCAGGCAGACATTCACAGACCCAGAATCTTTTCATGTCATCTCACCTCCATCTTTAACACAGAGTTCAAATAGGACAGGAGGAGTATGTGGAGAATCATCCAGATGGTTTTTGCATGTCAGTCATAAAAGTGGAGCACATCACTTCCACTCAGTTCTAATGGCCTGAATGCAGTTTATGACTCCAAATTTACTTCTAAGAGTTAGGATATTTAATCTCCATGTATGTCCAGTAATAAAATGAAATAAATTTGGTGAATTTATAGCACTGTTTCTTTCACATATATCACAATATATCTCTTTAATTGTTTTAACTTTGTATTTAAGTACATTATGCTTTTTACAAAATTATGATGACTTTTAGAAAGCCATTAGTTTAAAAGCTTTGAGGAACACTTAACTAAATGTTGGAATGTTCTGTGCTTTATTATCAGATTGAATATTTCCCTACAGGAAACATATGGAAGGTATAGACAGAAAAATATGAAGACATAGCTGCTGAACAACTATGCTGAGGCTATCCTAATCACCAGAATTATTTAGGTTTGCTTAAAAGATTAATGTAAAAAAAGAAATATAAATATCTATTACAACTAGAATGTATAGAGTATTTTCTATGTAGAAAAAGACTAAATTCTAACACCTGCATCCCTATTTTTATTCCCTAGGTTAGGTGTTTATTCTATGAAACAGTTTTGTTATTTCTCTTCTCTGATAATCTTTGAAAATAGTTGTAAACCATTATTTGTAAAGTGATATTTTAAAACTTCTACTTCATTCCACCTTCTGTATTCTCCACATTAACTTTAATACCTTGGAATGGATCAACTTGAAGCCATGGTTTACAATAAATAATGCCTCCAGCATAATGACCAAAATATTATTTGTTACTCTCTGATGACTGTGCATGATGTTGGCAAGGCCACTGTTCTGAGTTGATTTATAACCTCAGTAGACCAGTAGAGGTCTACAGGGATACTGTTGAAATGGAAGAACAGGAGGTTATTGAAGAAAAGGAGACCACCAAGGAAACTATGCTTCTCCCTGACATTCCATCCAAGACTTTATGGAAACATTCATATGCACTGAATAAACCATGAAAAATTTGAGAACTGACAATTCTAATTTTGAAGAAATCTGAGCGTCTCCAGAGCAATGGAATAAAACAAATTCCCCCTGCTTGCTAACAGGAAAATTTTTCATGAAAAATAGACGGACTCTTTAGTGCAAACTTCAATAGACTGAGAAATCTCAGCCAGTTTAACAGATGTATAAAATACACACAGAAAAAATATTACCCTATAATTTTCTGTATCTACTCTTTGAGTTTTACATAATTAAGAAATGTTTGTTTAAAAAAAGGTGTTTTAATTCCCTATTTTTTGGATTAATTTTGGTATTTTTATGGCATAAAATTTTTGTGAACAGAAGTTCAATTATAAAATTTTGTTTCTAGGAAGAAAATATTTCACTTATCATGGCTTTACATGTGGTTACTACCATGGACTAAGTCAAAAGACCAAGGGAACAATTGGCTTCCTGCTGGATGAATACTCAGTTCTCTCCAAATCCATGTTCCAATAGCAAGTTTATGTGCCAAGAGTGGATCATTTCCCTATTCACCCCATCCATTATATTTGTCCCATAGAAAGGATAATTATAAGAAAAGAACCTGAGACAAGTGAAAGAAGATTCTTTCAATTTCCCATAGAGTCTCACAGCAAGCACTCTTCTATGAGCACAAAGGACAATTTAAGCTTGGATATTAATGAGACACCACATTTTCAGATAAGTTGTATAGAATATCAACTGATTTATCTGCTATTGCATCAACTGAAATACTTCATTCACCGACTGTGGTCGTCAGAATAATGATCACCCAAAGATATCCACAGGCTGATCCCTAGAACCTGTGAATATGTTACCTTACATGGCAAAAAAGACTTTGCAGATATGATTAAAGTTTAGGACCTCGAGATGGAGAGAGTATCCTGGATCATCCAGATGGGTCCAACCTAACACGTGAGCCATTAAAAGCAGAGAACCTGTCATGGCTGTGGGGAGAGAGGTAATGTGAGCAGGGGTCTACCTGTTATTGCTGGCTTTGAAGATGGAGTAAGAGGACATGAGCCTGGGCAACCTCTAGAAACCGAAGAGGCCCTCAGCTGACAGCCAGGAAGAAACAAAGAGGAAAGGGGATGGAGGGTCGTCATTAATTCTGCCAACAACCTGGATAATTGGAACTGGATCCACCACTGGAGCCTCTAAAAAGGAATGCAGTAGCTCTACTGGCACCTTGATTTTAGGCTGGTGAGATCATATCAGACCTCTGGGATACAGAATTGTAAGATAATAAAGTTGTGCTGTTTTAAGCCACTAAGTTTATGGTGACTTGTTACAACAGCAATAGGAAACTAATACACCAGCAGTTCAGTCACATTCCAGACTTTCCTGATTCGAAAATTCAAATATTTTGTAGCTCCATCTTCCACTGCTCCCAAATCACAGATGTCTGGTCCAATCAAACTTCCTTCTCCTACACCATAGCATTTATTGTATCCTTCCATCCCTTGATTCTTGTTATCACTTCTGCCTTGAATGAAATGTCATGTCCTTTGCAGAGCCTACCCAGACCTTCCCAGATGTACCTGACCAATCCTTTTCTTAACCCAAGTGGATGTTCTGCTTCACCTGTGATATGACAGTGATGGCACATTAATTTATAATAAGATGCAGACTTTAAAATTTACCTCAGTTATTACAAGTATTCCTGTTAGTTAGGAAGCATTTCATTTTGTTGTGAAATATACCTTGATAAGTCAATTTCAGGTAGATGTGTAACTACCAGGATCTGGATTTTGGCTAGTGTCAAGGCTTCAGAGACACGAAAAGACTTATTTGCAGAGTAGAAGAAGCACTGCTGAGAGATCCAGGGGAATTTGAAAAGGCAGTAAAAACGAGAGCAGGCAAAGATGCTGAGGGGTCACTGAGAGGACGTGACTCCCAGTTGACCTGTGAGCTCAACCCCAGCAACTGGAAGCTCCTAATCCTCTCCCCAGTCCTTGGAATGTACGTTCTGCCCACCCTTCCCATGGCTGGAGTCAGTTCAAGGATGCAGCCTTGAGAAAACAATGTTGTGAACTTCTGGACAGTATGCATGGCTGAGCCCCATTAAACCTCTCTATAAACTTGTAAGATTCTGGCAGGCTGGTGCAGAGACCTACCTATCTTGTAGCCACCCAAGACAAGCCTCATATGTAAGTTCCCTTGCTTATTAACCTGCCCCCTACCCATCTGGAGTGGTCTGCCTCTTTCTTCAGTCTCTCCTTTCCCTCTGTGTATGGGGGCCAGTTTGCAGACCAACAGAAGGGGAGAGGACAGCAGCAAAACAAGATTGTACGCTGTGCTATTATATACCACTCCTCCTAACCCTCAGTGGTTACTCTCCGGATTTGTAAACCATCCTATCTAATTCCAGCATTGTTTGATTTTAGCCCTGTGAAAAAGATAGAAAGGATATTTAATTCAGGAATGAGGAAAGAACATCTTATTTTCATGTTGAAAGTTGCTGTTACAATTGTAACTTGTTGCCTAGGATTGAACCATGGCATGCCATTGATACCTCGATTCAGGGTCTTTTTTAAGATCAGTATTAAGAAAGATACATCATTGTCAGGAACAAACACCATTTTCTGAAGAATATTTTTCTCAGGATCTTTTCAAACGAAATTTCTTCTCAGCAGAAAATTTGCCTTTGATACTGTTGTTTTCAACAGCTGTGAAGTGTGGGGGGGGAAGTAAAATGATTAGGAGGGCACGTCTGTGAGTTTCAGAATTCCACCAACCATTTCCAGGTGATAGGATTCCCCACGATGACCCAGGCTCTGTGTGGAGAGTGAGTTCTCAGAAGGGTCCAGGCTCTGTGCAGAGCTGCAAATGGCACAGTTTAATCTTGGGATTTAAGAGGTTTGACAACTTCAGCCTCACATGAGTTTTTAGAATTTAGTTAATGGAAACTACCTTCCCTTCCCAGTGTAGGGGAGCAAAATATGCCACCTCAAAATATCTTTTTGGCATGAGGATTATTTTAGGCTGATTCTTTTTAAGAAACAGAAGACTAAGGAAGTTTTTCTTCTTACCTTCCCCTTAACTTCCTAAAAAGAATTTAGATAGAGGTTCTATTCCAGGAAGAGAGCTATCACTGGGAGATAACTACAAAGAACATTAGCTGGCTATGGTAGACTGGGAGAAAATTAGGGAAGCCTGTTTTTACATATACCACTCTGTGTCCTCTTGTCTCTGCTTGGCATGGCAAATGTTTCTTTACCAAACATTTGCTTTTCCCAGCTTCCTGTAAATTGTCTTCCTTCCCATTGAAGCCCCAGACCCTTACCCCCATTAATTTGTTTTAAAAATTTGATTATTAGACCAGCCAAAGAACCTAGAAAGGTAAAAGGAAATTTTTTTCTCCCTGGCAGCAGCTATGTAGCGTCAGCTTTTCTTATCGGTTCTTTTAATGACAAGTTCAACTTGTGTTTATATGCAGGTAATAACTGAGAAAAAGTGAGGTAAGCAAGTTTCACAGATAATTCATACTAAACAAAGATACAACTAAAAACAGTTTATCTTTAAGCATTTACTCATTTAGGCATGAAGTGCCATTCCAAACATTGCCTTTAGGTAGTCTAAATAAAGGCTCTGTGAATAGTGGAAAAAAAAATAATTTGTGATTCACTTTCATTTTAAATGTACGATTTCTATGATGTGGACATCACTTCAATCCATTTTTCTTAACTCCTAATGTGCCAGGCAGTATGTGCCATGCTAAATGCTGAAGATACAGAAGTCAGTGAAACACAACCTCTGCATTGAAGGGATTTTTAGCTGCGGGAGGCATGGGTAGGAAGAGAGGCAAACAGGTAAATGCACCTGGGGTAACAGATGCGAAAGTCAGTCTCAGTAAAAGGTTATTATTATTCTCATTTGAAGGAAGTGTAGGAAATTCCTGTAAGAGACTTCTATGCCTTTTCCAGAGGAAAAGCCAGGGATGCATGCTGCATTAGGTGCCGGCGCATCCCTCTCCTTGAGAGGAGGGGGCACCACCTCCAACCTGAAGTTACTGAAACAACCATGAAATGTACATTCTCAAAACTTGATTGGTTTTACTGCTGTGTGTTTAAATTTTACCAATACTGGTGAGTTGCCACAGAGCTCAATGAAAAGGACAAGCCCTTTGATGCTCCAGGTTGCAAGCGAGATCTGTTTTGGAAATGAGCTGAAGCATTAAGCTAAAATTCCTTAGACTAAATATCAAGTACTTCTAACACTTTGATGGTGGGATGCAGACACTGTTGGTGTTTCTTCTGGTGTGTGCGTGTTAGTTCTGGGTTAGATTCTCCATAGCTAATTCTTCAATCAGTCTTTGGTGCTGTATTTTGGGAGTGGGGGAAGGAGATTAAGAAAATGGACATGTTGTGCCTAAAATATTTTGACTAGTGACCCAAAGACCGAAAAACTGAATGAGACTACAAGCCATCACAAAGGAACAGTTCCCGGGGGAGCTTTGTACACTCCTTACTAAGCCTCCCCCCCTTCAACACACACACACACACACACACACACACACACACACTGCTTTAGGAGGAAGATTATTTGTGGAGGTAGGAAGTATGGTAAAAAGCAACACTGTCAGTGTTATGTTGATGGGGTGAGGGAATTGTGACCTTTAAGTTTATAAATGAGGCTTGTTTGTGTGTTAAAGGAAGAAGAGAGAAATGAGACTTTTTCTATTTCTAGGAAAAATCAATTATTATAAGATGATGTCCTTAGAGAAAGAAGCTGCAGCAGAACTGATAATATTTTGCTGAATCAGTGTGTTGGTACTTTAGTTACGGTTTATTTTATGAAGACTTGGTACCTTTGCAGACAAAAAATTAAATTGTTTGACTAGTTGAGTGAGTTCTTGTGCTAAGTTTGAAATATTTTTGTGTAGGAAAAGTTGTTACCAAACGCAAGGTTCATGTGCCTGATGCACAGTGAGGCCAAACAAACCGAACCATTAGAGTTTGGAGCAGAGAAAGGTTTATTGCAGGGCCATGCAAAGAGATGGGTGGCTTGTGGCTCAAAAGCCCCAGACTCCTCTAAGGGTTTCAGCAAAGCGTTTTTAAAAGCAGAGAGAGGGGAGGAAGAAGTGATTAGTTGTTGCAAACTTCTTGGTGTTGGAATCCTTTGTTCTTGTAGCTGTCCACATAGGGCAGGCCACCATGTTCCTATAAACCTCCAACAAAACAAATGTTATTCTCTGTTCTGCAACTTTTTATCTCTATATGAATGGATTCTTAAAGGTCAGAGCCCTGAGAATAGGCTATTCTATATATTTTAGGCTATAGACAACATTCTTTTACAAAAGGTGCAGGCCAAAAAGCACAATGGTTAAAGTAAAAGGAACAGATCTAATATGGAGTCAGGTTTGTTCTTCCCTATTACAAAAGTGTGTGTGTGTGTGTGGTGTGTAAATGTGTGTACTTACAGGAAAGTACCCAGTGAGGCAGAACTTTTTTCTTTTGTTCAAGAGAACAGCCGTTCTCTTGAACAAAAAACTGCTTGCTGTTTCTGTTGCTGATGGTGGTGTGATCAAGCGACCTTTGACCACAATGTTACTGGTTTGAGAAGGCCCTCATAAGGACCCTTTGATTATAGAAAGCAAAACAATGCCCACACATTGTCGGGGGGGAGGGGATGGACGAGATCCTTTTTCGGCTCTGAGAGATGCTAGGGTTTAAATTCTGTTTGAAGGTGAAGTTCCAGGATACTTACCTAATACTCACTTGTTTGACCCATCATATTTCCTCAGGGAACTTTCTGGATGGAAAGATGGCAGGACAGAGATTATTTCTCTTGAAGACTAAAATTATCCGGCACTCTGGTTGGCTGACAGAAGACAACAAAACCTCCCAAGTGATATTCGCAGTAAGGAAAAGGTAAGAGAGCTGGACTCAACACCAAAGCCTATGATGTTGTAGGGAGGTGAAGGGTGTATGGCTCATGCTGAAACCCTTTCTGAGGCATCACACTGACACCCTAAAGAACCATATAATTCAGAGCCCAAAACAAGAGCCCTTGGAAAGTGGTAACATGAGGGAAGGCGACTATTGATAATGAAACCAAGAAAAAAGGCATCAATCGGGGATTCCCTGGGCAAACTGGAGTGCAGACCTCAAGAAATTTGAGCCCGGTAGGTGGGGCAGTGTGTCCCTTTTGCTATAGCACTTTCTGTGGTGCACAAAACTGTTCCAATATATGGACTTTGTGATTTCAGAGCAATTGTCCGTAGTGGCAAAAGTCATGAGTATCAGGACCCTATGATTTGCTGTAAGGAATGCAAAGTACTGTTCAGACTTGAGTAGGCCCTTGTGAGAAACAGGAACTTATTCCTGAGTCCAGAGTGAAAAATATGTGTTGTATCACCAGGCTAGAGACACAGGGTGATTTTTGTTAGCATAAAACAGGGCCTAAATATTACAAATATGGCTACATCAGTGTTGGAATTAATGCTTGCCTAAGTGAATAAAGGGTTAAATCAATGATACAAGTGCATGTTATCATGCAATAGATTAATAACTCCTTTTCTTCTTAAGGTATGCACTGATTTTCTGGTAATTTGCTTTTGAACAATCCAAAGCTTTTTCAGTTTCAAGTTTAGATCTGATGGGTCCATGCATTTGTTAAGCTTTGCTGTTTTCCTGGCAGCCCAGAGAGATAAACAACTTCAAGGCTATATGGACACGAAATGTTATTATGTATTAGCATTCATTAGAATGTGGAAGGAAGACATTTCTAAATTTGGTGTTTATTATTTTAAGTCTTTTTGTTGACTGTATCTTGTTGTGGACAACACAGTTCTGTGAGCGTATTTTGCTGTTTTGAATGGGAGATAAATAGAATGATAAATTATAAATATAATAATATACAAAAGGGTTGATTTTGAGATAGTCATTTAGTTAGGCTTACTTAATTAAGTTTAATTGCCACTCCTTTCTTGCTCAAAATCAGAAAGAATACTAACTTCTGTTAACTGAGAATTCTAAGAATGGAGACCGCGTTGAGGTGACACAAAATGCTTTTATTTGGGGTTTGGTAGGACTGCAGCCCAGAAAGCACATATCCAAGAAAGCATTTGATCTGTGGTCCGCCAGGAATACAAAATGGGGGAAGCTTACAAAGGCAAAAAAAACAAACCCACAATGTTACATAAATTTTTTTTGTCAAGAATTAGGACTGGAGCTGGCAAGAGGTAAGGGTGCTTGCTAAGCAAGGATTTGTTGGCGTTCCAAATGATTATGTAGTTGCAAAGAGGGGGAAGGGACTTTAAGACTACAAGGGTGCAGCTAGCAGCTGCTAGCAGATGTTGTTTAGAAAACAGCTGGTGGTGTCCTTATGTTTGATACGGTTCCGAAATTTCAAATTCTCAGTGATGCAGGAGTATGTCTGAGACCAGATCCTCAGTGGCTGCCCGGCTCCATTCAGTGGCTGCGTGGCTCCATTTTTGTATGGGTGAACTAGGATTACTCCATTATAATGTCGATTTGTCATCACTTCCAACGTTTTAGGAGAAGGAAGAACCTGTTTATTCTTTCATTGTAAATAATCAGACCTGGGAGTTGGGGAGAGGGTCAAAGGCTGCAGACCAGCATTAAGGAGATG
This sequence comes from Mesoplodon bidens, assembly GCF_964165515.1. Classification (NCBI taxonomy): domain Eukaryota; kingdom Metazoa; phylum Chordata; class Mammalia; order Artiodactyla; family Ziphiidae; genus Mesoplodon; species Mesoplodon bidens. The sequence continues at coordinate 73,498,056 of NC_138164.1, read as the reverse complement.
CTTAGTTGAGTAGCAAGAAGACTCTGGAGTGGAAATTAGATTCTGGCTGTTCTTTGTAAGCTTCTCTACCCGTTACTCTGAACTTGCTAAGTAGATGGTGATTTATTCCCCTGATGGTAAAAATATTTCCTGAAAACTGCAAATTGGGAATGGGGTAGGAAAGCGATACATCAAAGTTAGATTAAAATTATAAGTAGATATAAGAAATTGAAGATTAATTGGTTACCCTTTTTTAAAAAAGTGGGAAGATGTAGCAGAATTAGAGAATCATTATAATAGAATAAAGCTCTACTAGATTTAATTGTATACTTTGACATCTAGAGATTTAATTAATTGGACATTTTTGGCCTCTGGTTAAGGATCTCAAGGCTTCTTTTTCTCTTAGCTCTTTTATCCTGCCCTTCATTCTGTTCTTTAGGGGAAGTAATGGAGATGTGTTTGCCTCAAAACACTGACATTATTGGTGCTCAGTGAAAGGACTTGTCTTTCCCTCCTTGAGTCTCCATTTCTCCCACTTGATTTCTGGTGGGTCAGGTTAAATTGATCGTTGTAACAAGATAGAGAAATTTTTTTAAACCAAGCATCCAAGGATCCTATACATGAGCCCTCTGTGTACCTGCTTCATTCTTCCATCATCCCACCCCCTACTTAACCTCCTATGGGAAACATGCAGTAATGTGCCCAAGAGAAGTATATTCACAGAAGACATGCTGGTTCCACAGTGAAACTCCTGGCCTCATAACAGACTCAGTTTCTTTACCTGACATAGACAATTATTCAGCTGTTCTGTTTCTTTTTGTGTCAGTTTTTATAAATTGTATCTTTCAAGAAAACCATCCATTTTATGTAAATTGTCAAACTTGTTAGCCCAAAGTTGTTTATAGTGTTTTCTTATTTTTTAATGTGTACAGTCTGTGGTGACAAATCCTACACATTAAACATTTATTACTGATATTTTTGGTTTAAGTTCTCTCTCTCCTTTTCTCGTGAAAAATCTAGCTGGAGGTTTGTCAATTTTCTTGATTTTTTTTTCAAAGAACCAGATTTTTACTTAGTTTTCTCTCTCTGTGTCTTTTTAATATTATTGATTTCTATTCTTATCTTTATTAATTACTTTCTTTTATTACTTGGTTCTTGCCTTTTGTTTCTTAGGATGGAATCCTATTGATTTTAGATCTTCTTTCCTAATATGTGCATTTAATATTATAAGTTTTCCACTTACCAGTGCTTTAGCTGCATCCTACGAATTTTATGTTCTATTTTAATTATCATATGAGTTCAAAATATTTTGTAAATCTTCTTGTAATTTTGTCTGTGACCCATGAATTGTTTAAACGGTGTTGTTTAATCTCCAGATCAATAGGGTTTAACTTAATGTTTATTGTTATTTAGTTCTAATTTAATTTCATTGATGTGAGGCATACACTTTGTATAACTTAGATTTTTAAGTTAACAGCCTTGTTTTATACTCCAAAATATGGTCTATCTCAGTGTCCTGAGAAGAATGTGTATTCTTCACTTACCTGATGGAGTGCTCTATACATATAATTAGATTAAAATGTTGAGATTGCTACTCAGTCCAAACTCGTTCTGCCTGCCACACAACAGGCCAATAAATTGGGAGGTGAGGTGTTGGGGCAAGGAATAACGACTCTATTCGGAAAGCCAGCAGACCGAGAAGATGGCAAACTAGTGTCTCAAAGAACCATTTTACCCCAGTCAGAATTCAGGCTTCTTTTGTACCAGAAAGTGGGGGTGGGATAGTTGTTTGTTACAAACTTCTTGGTGCAGGGATCCTTTGTTCTTGCAGGTGTCTATGTAGGTCAGGTCACAATGTTCTTGTAAACCTCTGACAAGACAAATGTTATTCTCTGTTCTAAAACGTTTTATCCCTATATATATGGACTCTTAAAGGTCAGAGCCCTGAGAATAGGCTATCCTGTATGTTTCAGACCGTAGGCAACATTCTTTTACAAAAGGTGGAGAGCCAGCATGACTAAGCACAGGCAACAGAACACAAAGGTTAAAGAAAAAGAAACAGATCTAATGTGGAGTCAGATTTGTTCTTCCCTACTACAAGATCTCCTAGGTCCTTACTGAGTTTTTGTCTACCTGTTCTATCAATTGATCAAAGAGAGTTGTTAAAACCTTCTACTATGATCAAAAAATTATCTCCTTGTAATTCTCTCAGTATTTCATTTATGTATACTGAGGTTTTGTAATTAAGTACATAGATATTGATAATTATTTCTTCCTGATTAATTTCTCTTATTGTTGTTATAAAATGTAATCTGTGGTAACACTCATTAAAGTCTGTTTTTTTAAATTTAATTTTATTTTACTTTTATATAGCAGGTTCTTATTAGTTATCTATTTTATACATATTAGTATATATGTCAATCCCAGTCACCCAGTTCATCCCACCACCCCTGCCCCTTTCCCCCTTTGGTGTCCATATGTTTGTTCTCTATGTCTGCATCTCTATTTCTGCCTTGCAAGCCAGTTCATCTATACCATTTTTCTAGATTCCACATATATGCATTAATGTATGATATTTGTTTTTCTCTTTCTGACTTACTTCACTCTGTATGACAGTCTCTAGGTCCATACATGTCTCTACAAATGACCCAATTTAGTTCCTTTTTATGGCTGAGTAATATTCCATTGTATATATGTACCACATCTTCTTTATCCATTCGTTGGTCGATGGGCATTTAGGTTGCTTCCATGACCTGGCTACTGTAAATACTGCTGCAATGAACATTGGGGTGCATGTGTCTTTTTTGAATTATGGTTTTCTCTGGATATATGCCTAGTAGTGGGATTGCTGGGTCATATGATAGTTCTATTTTTAGTTTTTTAAGGGACCTCCATACTGTTCTCCATAGTGACTGTATCAATTTACATTCCCACCAACAGTGCAGGAGAGTTCCCTTTTCTCCACACCCTCTGCAGCATTTATTGTTTGTAGATTTTCTGATGATGCCCATTCTAACTGGTGTGAGGTGATACCTCATTGTAGTTTTGATTTGCATTTCTCTAATAATTAGTGATGTTGAGCAGCTTTTCATGTGCTTCTTGGGCATCTGTATGTCTTCTTTGGAGAAATGTCATTTAGGTCTTCTGCCCATTTTTGGATTGGGTTTTTTGTTTCTTTAATATTGAGCTGCATGAGCTGTTTATATATTTTAGAGATTAATCCTTTGTCTGTTGATTCATTTGCAAATATTTTTTTTTGCAAATGATAGGAGGAAAAATATTTTTATAGGAGGGAAAATATTTTTCCCTCCTATTCTGAGGGTTGTCTTTTAGTTTTGTTTATAGTTTCCTTTGCTGTGCAAAAGCTTTTAAGTTTCATTAGGTCCCATTTGTTTATTTTTGTTTTTATTTCCATTACTCTAGGAGCTGGGTCAGAAAATATCTTGCTATGATCTTCCTATGTTTTCCTCTAAGAGTTTTATAGAGTCCGGTCTTACATTTAGGTCTTTAATCCATTTTGAGTTTATTTTTGTATATGGTGTTATGGAGTGTTCTAATTTCATTCTTTTACATGTATCTGTCCAGTTTTCCCAGCACCACTTATTGAAGAAGGTGTCTTTTCTCCATTGTATATCCTTGCCTCCTTTGTCATAGATTAGTTGACCATAGGTGCGTGGGTTTATCTCTGGGCTTTCTATCCTGTTCCATTGATCTATATTTCTGTTTTTGTGCCAGTACCATATTGTCTTGACTACTGTAGCTTTGTAGTGTAGTCTGAAGTCAGCGAGTCTGATTCCTGCAGCTCCAATTTTTTCCCTCAAGACTGCTTTGGCTATTTGGTATCTTTTGTGTCTCCATACAAATTTTAAGATTTTTTGTTATAGTTCTGTAAAAAAAATGCCACTGGTAATTTGATAGGGATTGCATTGAATCTGTAAATTGCCTTGGGTAGTATAGTCATTTTCACAATATTGATTCTTCCAGTCCAAGAACATGGTATATCTCTCCATCTGTTTGTGTCATCTTTGATTTCTTTCATCAGTGTCTTTCATCAGTGTTTTCTGAGTACAGGTCTTTTACCTCCTTAGGTAGGTTTATTCCTAGGTATTCTATCTTTTTGTTGCAATGGTTAATGGGACTGTTTCCTTAATTTCTCTTTCTGATCTTTCGTTGTTAGTGTATAGAAATGCCAGAGATTTCTGTGCATTAATTTTGTATCCTGAAACTTTACCAAATTCATTGATTAGCTCTAGTAGTTTTCTAGTGGCATCTTCAGGATTCTCTATGTATAGTATCATGTCATCTGCAACCAGTTACAGTTTTACTTCTTCTTTTCCAATTTGTATTCCTTCTCTGATTGCCATGGCTAGGACTTCCAAAAATATGTTGAATAATAGTGGTGAGAGTGGACATCCTTACTTTGTTCCTGATTCTAGAGGAAATGCTTTCAGTTTTTCCCCATTGAGAATGTTTGCTGTGGGTTTGTCATATATGGCCTTCATTATGCTGAGGTAGGTTCCCTCTGTGCCCACTTTCTGAAGAGTTTTTATCATAAATGGGTCTTGAATTTTGTCAAAAGTTTTTCTGCATCTATTGAGATGATCATATGGTTTTTATTCTTCAATTTGTTAATATGGTGTATCACATTGATTGATGTGCATATATTGAACAATCCTTGCATCCCTGGGATAAATCCCACTTGATCATAGTGTATGATCATTTTGATATGTTGTTGGATTCTGTTTGCTAGTATTTTGTTGAGGATTTTTGCATCTATCTTCATCAGTGATATTGGTCTGTAATTTTCTTTTTTTGTAATATCTCTGTCTGGTTTTGGTATCAGGGTGATGGTGGCCTTGTAGAATGAGTTTGGGTGTGTTCCTTCATCTGCAATTTTTTGGAAGAGTTTGAGAAGGATGGGTGTTAGCTCTTCTCTAAATGTTTGATAGAATTCACTTGTGAAGCTACCTAGTCCTGGGCTTTTGTTTGTTGGAAGATTTTTAATCACAGTTTCAATTTCATTACTTGTGATTGGTCTGTTCATATTTTCTATTGCTTCCTGGTTCAGTCTTGGGAGGTTTTACCTTTCTAAAAATCTGTCCATTTCTTCCAGGTTGTCCATTTTATTGGCGTAGAGTTGCTTGTAGTAGTCTCTTATGATGCTTTGTATTCTGTGTTGTCCATTGTAACTTCTCCTTTTTCAATTCTAATTTTATAGATTTTAGTCCTCTCCCTCTTTTTATTGATGAGTCTGGCTAAAGGTTTATCAATTTTGGTTATCTTCTCAAAGAATCAGCTTTTAGTTTTATTGATCTTTGCTATTGTTTTCTTTGATTCTATTTCATTTATTTCTGCTCTGATATTTATAATTTCTTTCCTTCTACTAACTTTGGGATTTGTTTGTTCTTCTTTCTGTAGTTCCATTAGGTGTAAGGTTAGATTATTTATTTGAGATTTTTCTTGTTTCTTGAGGTAGGATTGTATTGCTATAAACTTCCCTCTTAGAATTGCTTTTGCCACATCCCATAGGTTTTCAATCATCATGTTTTCATTGTCATTTGTCTCTAGGTATTTTTTGATTTCCTCTTTGATTTCTTCAGTGGTCTCTTGGTTATTTACAAAGGTATTGTTTATGTTTAGCCTCCATATGTTTGTGTTTTTTACGTTTTTTTTTCCCTGTAATTGATTTCTAAGCTCATACCTTTGTGTTCAGAAAAGATGTTGGATATGATTTCAATTTATTTAAATTTACGAAGGCTTGATTTGTGACCCAAGATGTGATCTATACTGGAAAATGTTCCTTGTGTACTTGAGAAAGGAGTGTAATCTGCTGTCTTCAGATGGAATCTCCTATAAGTGTCAATTAAATCTATCTGGTCTTTGTGTCATTTAAAGCTTGTGTTTCCTTATTAATTTTCTGTCTGGATGATCTGTCCATTGGTTTAAGTTAGGTGTTAAAGTCCCCCACTATTATTGTGTTACTGTAGATTTCCTCTTTTATAGCTGTTAGCATTTGCCTTGTGTATTGAGGTGCTCCTATGTTGGGTGCATATATATTTATAATTGTTATATATTCTTCTTGGATTGATCCCTTGATCATTATGTAGTGTCCTTCCTTGTCTCTTGTAACATTCTTTTTTTTAAACTCTATTTTATCTGATATGAGTATTGCTACTCCAGCTTTCTTTTGATTTCCATTTGCATGGAATATCTTTTTCCATCCCCTCACTTTCAGTCTGTGTGTGAAGTGAGTCTCTTGTAGACAGCATATACATGGGTCTTGTTTTTGTGTCCATTCAATGAGCCTGTGTCTTTTGGTTGGAGCATTTAATCCATTCTCATTTAAGGTAATTATTGATATGTATGTTCCTATTACCATTTTCTTAATTGTTTTGGGTTTGTTTTTGTAGGTCCTTTTTTTCTCTTGTGTTTCCCACTTAGAGAAGTTCCTTTAGCATTTGTGTAGATCTGGTTTAGGTGGTGCTGAATTCTCTTAGCTTTTGCCTGTCTGTAAATATATTGATTTCTCTGTCGAATCTGAATGAGATCCTTGCCGGGTAGAGTAATCATGGTTGTAGGTTCTTCCCTTTCATCACTTTAAAATATCAGGCGAGTCCCTTCTGGCTTGTAGAGTTTCTGCTGAAAGATCAGCTGTTAACCTTATGAGAGTTCCCTTGCATGTTATTTGTTGTTTTCACCTGTTGCTTTTAATAATTTTTCTTTGTCTTTAATTTTTGTCAATTTGATTACTATGTGTCTCGGCATGTTTCTCCTTGGGTTTATCCTGCCTGGGACTCTCTGTGCTTCCTGGATTTGGGTGGCTATTTCCTTTCCCATGTTAGGGAAGTTTTCGACTATAATCTCTACAGATATTTTCTCGGGTCCTTTCTCTCTCTCTTCTCCTTCTGGGACCCCTATAATGTGAATGTTGCTGCATTTAATGTTGTCCCAGAGGTCTCTTAGGCTGTCTTTATTTCTTTTCATTCTTTTTTCTTTATTCTGTTCTGTGGCAGTGAATTCCACCATTCTGTCTTCCAGGTCACTTATCTATTCTTCTGCCTCAGTTATTCTGCTGTTGCTTCCTCCTAGTATATTTTTCATTTTAGTTATTGTATTGTTCATCTGCTTGTTTGTTCTTTAATTCTTCTAGGTGTTTGTTCTTTAATTCTTCTAGGTGTTGGTTAAATGTTTCTTGCATCTTCTCAGTCTTTGCCTCCATTCTTTTTCCAAGGTCCTGGATCATCTTCATTATCATTATTCTGAATTCTCTTTCTCCTAGGTTGCTTATCTCCACTTCATTTAATTGTTTTTCTGGGGTTTTATTTTGTTCCTTCATCTGGTACACAGCCCTCTGCCTTTTCATTTTGTCTGTCTTTCTGTGAATGTGGTTTTTGTTCTGTAGGCTAGAGGATTGTAGTTTTTCTTGCTTATGCTGTCTGCCCTCTGGTGGATGAGGCTATCTAAGAGGGTTGTGCCAGCTTCCTGTTGGGAGGGACTGGTGGTGGGTAGAGCTGGGTGTTGCTCTGGTGGGCAGAGCTCAGTAAAACTTTAATCCGCTTGTCTGCTGATGTTTGGGGCGGAGTTCCCTTTCTGTTGGTTGTTTGACCTGAGGCGACCTAGCACTGGAGGCTACAGGCTCTTTGGTGGGGCTGGTGGCGGACTCTGGGAGGGCTCACACCAAGGAGTACGTCCCAGAACTTCTGCTGCCAGTGTCCTTGTCCCCGTGGTGAGCCACGGCCACCCCCCACCTCTGCAGGAGACCCTCCAACACTAGAAGGTAGGTCTGGTTCTGTCTTCTTTGGGGTCACTGCTCCTCCCTGGATCCTGATGCACACACTACTTTGTATGTGCCCTCCAAGAGTGGAGTCTCTGTTTCCCCCAGTCCTGTCAAAGTCCTGCAATCAAATCCTACCAGCCTTCAGAGTGTGATTCTCTGGGATTTCTTCCTCCCTCTGCCAGATCCCCAGGATGGGAAGCCTGATGTGGGGCTCTGAACCTTCGCTCCAGTGGGTGGACTTCTGTGTTATAATTGTTCTCCAGTTTGTGAGTCACCCACCCAGCGGTTATGGGATTTGGTTTTAGTGTGATTACGTCCCTCCTACCATCTCACTGTGGATTCTCCTTTGTCTTTGGATGTGGAGTATCTTTTTTTGGTGAGTTCCAGTGTCTTCTGTCAGTTGATTGTGATCCTGGTGCTCTCACAAGAGGGAGTCAAGTCTATTTTATCTGATATTAGCAAAGCCCCTTCAGCCGTCTTATGCTTACTATTAGTATTTCATGTTTTCTCCATTCACTTACATTAAACCTATCTGTGTCTTTATATATATATATATATATATATATATATATATATATATATTTTTTTTTTTTTTTTGCTTTTTTGCGGTATGCGGGCCTCTCACTCTTGTGGCCTCTCCCATTGCGGAGCACAGGCTCCGGATATGAAGGCTCAGCAGCCATGGCTCACGGGCCCAGCCGCTCTGTGGCATGTGGGATCTTCCCAGACTGGGGCACGAACCTGTGTCCCCTGCATCGGCAGGCGGACTCTCAACCACTGCGCCACCAGGGAAGCCCATGTGTCTTTATATTTTAAGTGTGGTTCTTATAGCAGCATATAGTTGTTCAGTCTTGCCTTTACCCATTTGTCAATCTCTGTTAATTGGAGTAGTAAAACCAATAATGGTTAATGAATTATTGATATAGTTGGATTTAGTTCCACCATTTTCTTATTTATTTATCCTCTCCGTTTTGTTTGTTTGTTCCTATATTCTCTCTTTCTTGATTTTTAGGGGAATATTTTTAGTATTTAATTTTAATTTATTACTTGGCTTTTTGGATATATATCTCTGTGCCTGTGTATGCGTGTTTTATTTGATGGTTGCTTTCTTTTTAGTGGTTCTTTTGAGCTTACAATATGTATACATGCCTAAACTTTAACAGTCTACTTAGAATTTCTTTTAGCACTACCTATAGAAAAGTTATGTCATCTGTTAGTGACACAAGCTCTTAGTTTTATTCCATCTGAAAGCATCTTTAACTCATCTTCATTTCTGAAAGATATTTTCGTTAGATGTAGAATTATGCTTCGATAAGATTTTTTCTTTATTTTAGCACTTTAAAGATGTTATCTCCTGACCTTGATGGTTTCTGTTGAGAAATCAATAATTATTCAAATCATTGTCCTCCTATAAGTGGCATGTTATTTTTTTCTACATGCTTTCAGTACTTTATATTTGAATTTTGGCAGTTTGTAATCTGTCTAGTGTAGTTTTCATTGAGTTTATCCTTTTGGGAGTACATCAAGGATTTCTGAATCTACAAATGTGTGTCTCTTATTAAAGTTGGGAAGTGTTCAGCCTTTATATTCCAAAATGTTTTTCTATTCCAATATTTATTTCTTCATTTTTTTCTGGAACTTCAAATGTACATATATTAGACCTTTGATATTCCATAGGTTCCTGAGGCTCTGGCCACCTTTTTCAATCTTTCTTCCTTTGTTATTTACATATAATTTCCATTTTGCTTTGAATCCATTTAGTGGTTTTTTAATTTCAGATATTAAATTTTCAGTTCTAAAATTTCCATTTGGTTATTTTTTATTGCTTTTATTTTTTGTTGAGATTTCATATATTCATTTCATGTGTGTGGTATGTGTTTTTTGTTTTTGACTTTATGGAACATAGTGTTGCTTTAAATTCTTCAAAAATTCCAACATTTTTGTCATTTTGGCATTGCATACTTAGCCTTTTTTTGTTTTTTTGATGTGAGTTACATTTTCCTGGTTCTTTGTATGTCAAATAATTTTGCATTGTATCTTAGACTCTGTGGCCTGTAATAATCTTCTGTAGAATGTTGATATTTTTACATTAGCACGCAATTAACAAGTGAGATTCGGACCCCAAGTTCTGTTTTGTCTACTGTGGGTGATGGTTCAAGTTTCAGTTCAGTTCTTTAAATTATGATTGTGCTTATTTATGGCTATTAGAGGTTTGCATGATTTGGAAGTTATGCTGAGACTTGTACAGATGATTCAAATCTCAGTTTAGTTTTCAAAACTTTTGCTATGCTGATTTGAATTTGCTCATATGTGTGCATTTCAGGGATTAGGCTTAGTCTTGTATTAGTGGTCCAGATCTCAGTTTTGTAATCAAGATCTGTGCTGTCTTGTTTTCAGCATGTCCCATGCATGTTTTTTCAGGGTTTAATCTAAGGCTTGTCAATTAACTTTAAGTTTCCCCATATGCAGAAGGCAAACAGATAAGGTTGAAAGTGAACTTCTGCTTTAGATTTAGTTTTAAATTAGCCAGTATGGATGCAGAGTTGTAGAGAGCTCAGTGATGAAAATGTCAAGAATAGCCGAAGACAATTAATAAGCTGTATTTTGAGGAAAAGAAGGGAACATAAGATAAATCTGAGTAGGAATATAGCATAATGGTTAAGAGCATTGCCCTCGAAATCAAACCAAACTGGAATCAAGTCCCAGATCTCCTACTATCTAGCTCTCTCATCTTAGGGAAATTACTTAGCCTATTTCAGCCTCAGTTTACTCAACTGCAGTGGCAACAATGATTCCTCTCATAAGATTATCATGAGAATTCCATGTAATTGTGCAAACAACTTAGCATAGGGCCTGACACATTGAGATTTCAATGTATGGTAAGAAAATAATTAAAGCACACCTAAAATAAGTTGAAATAATGGTAGTGTTATGAGTTAGAAATAATTTTGAAATCAAAATGAGTATCTCTGTATATTTTAGTTTCTGTACAAGTCATTTTGAAAGAGTAATCCTCGTTCTTTTCAAAAGGTTTATTGTGAGGGTCAAATGCAATAATTTATGGGAAAATGTTTTGATAACTATAGAGCACCATACAAAATGCAAAGGAGTACTGGTAACTTTGAATTTGATGGGACATTGTGTGAAAAATACAAAACGCAACTAGTTAAAACATCCTAAATAGATTAAAACTAAACTAAGAGAAGAGGAAAGGTGTTAAAAGTCCAGATCAATGAATAATATGATCATGTTTAGAGGATTATGTGCCTTTAAAATTAAAGGGTCAGGGCTTCCCTGGTGGCGCAGTGGTTGAGGGTCCGCCTGCCAATGCAGGGGACACGGGTTCGTGCCCCGGTCCAGGAGGATCCCAGATGCCACAGAGCAGCTGGGCCCGTGGGCCATGGCTGCTGAGCCTGCACGTCTGGAGCCTGTGCTCCGCAACGGGAGAGGCCACAGCAGTGAGAGGCCCGTGTACCGCAAAAAAAAACAAAAACAAATTAAAGGGTCATAATGAGTGCAGTGAAGGAGTTTTTTGTAAAGAATTGAATCTCTCAAGAGAGAAAGAATGGAAAATTTACAATACCCAGAGCCTATACTGTAACTTTTCTTTTTAGTAGTCTAGAGGAACCATACTTGATTTTCATACCATGTTTTTTTGTTTCTAAACTAATTCCTCATTTATTTTCTCATTTGAATGCTTTACAACAGCCTTGTGATGTAGTACAGATGTTAATTTCACTTTGTATGAGCAAATTTAGGTTTAAGAATTTAAGTAGTATGGCGATAATTATCAGTATCTTGGAAATAGCCATGGAGCTGAGATTTCAACCTGGATCTTTTGACTCCCAGGGTAGTGGTCCTTCTTCTTTATCAAGAGCTATTGATGCATATGCCAGTCATTGAAGCTTCCAGGGCCATTTACAGGTACAATACCCTGGCCTTTTTGTGGTAGCAGAGACCAAGTTGAATGTCCAGCTTCTGAGTAGTTGATAGCTAACTATGCAGTGACACTGACACATGGTTCCTGCTTATCTGGATAAATATGTAGAATCTCTTAGTACCTTCACTACCCATCATAAACTCCAAAGAAGGAAAACTGGAAAAAAAAAAAAAGAATCAAGGTGATTCTACCTGGAGACAAGCCCATAAAACTTTATATAAGGAGAGAAGTTGCACATTGTGGCTGTTTGGGACATATGTGGACTGGGCTTCTATTGAAAGATGCTCCCCTTACATCTGACCAGCATGGGATTTGGAGAGGTAGACATAAGCGGAAGCAGCTGTCTATAAAAAATGGGAGCATCGGGGCTTCCCTGGTGGTGCAGTGGTTGAGAGTCCGCCTGCCGATGCAGGGGACATGGGTTCGTGCCCCAGTCCGGGAGGATCCCACATGCTGCGGAGCAGCTGGGCCCGTGGGCCATGGCTGCTGGGCCTGTGCGTCCGGAGCCTGTGCTCTGCAACGGGAGGGGCCGCAGCAGTGAGAGGCCCGTGTCCCAGGAAAAAAAAAAAATTGGGAGCATTAACATGAGCTTTGTGGTGCTCACTTCTCAGTGCATCTCAATGGGGCCAAATGAGCTGTCTGAACAAAGCATCTGGGATATAAGAAAATAGTAAATAATGTATCTCAATCTCATGGGAGGGAACTGAGCTCAATTAGCCCCTAGCTAGAGCCCCACTCTGCGTATGACAGCTAACACTCTCTCCTACAGCTTGTTTCCATGGATGCAAAGCCCAGCCTGGCCAAATCTAAGCTTCCCATTGAGACAAATCTCATACTTTTTATGAAAAATGATTCTCAAATGGTAGGAGATGGTGTATGGGGCAGGGGAAGGGGGAGTGTCGCTGCTGATGAGGGAAAACTATTCTGGCCAGTGTAGATGACTTGTGTATTATGAAGTAGAGTCATTTCCAGGAGTGTTCAGGTTAAAGTAGAGATAGTCTGCAGAAATAAAGTGGAAAATAAAGAACAAAGGTAGTTTTTGTTAAGGGACTATTAGGAAGCAAATTCATTTATATACCTCACAGTTCATTATAATTTTTGGGTAAGCATACTTTAAAGATATTTACGGCAGAAATTAATTTTCCAGGTACCAATCAGGAGTTACTCTCTGCAGTTTTCAATGAGAATGAACCCTCCCCACCCCCCCACTGCACAAGAAGTTCCTTTGGGCTTTGAATGTCATCAAATGAGGGGTCCTAGAAGCTTCTTTGCACAACTTTATGTGGACTCCAGAATTTCAGCTTGTCTCATATGAACTTTCACCCCAATTTAGCACAAACAATTTAAAATCTCACTTTTTTCTTCTCTGCCTCTTTCTCTCTCATTAACACAGCTTAATGATGCTCCATTGTCTTTTCTCTGGGGAAATTTTTGACCTTCACTAGGGCTGCAGGTTTCCATGTCATCTTCTCCCTTCACATCATTTACTCTGGTCTAGTAAGCTGAAATTCCCTTTTTTTTCTTTGAACAGCCTCCTTGACACGTTCTTGTTTATTCATTCATGGCACTTCTCAAATCTCACTTTAATAAGACAGCAAAATAAGTCAGGTTATACAAAGATAATTGCCTCCTTCAGCCTCTGCACCCTATCCACTTCCATTCCTGTGACAGAATGTTTCAAAGAACAACAAAAAGAAAGGAAGAAACAAAGGAAAAGGTAACACACAGCCAGGTGAATCTCAGAGAATAGGGAGCTACTCATATAGTTCATTCTTCAAATGTCCCCTAACAGAAAGCAGAAATTAAGTTACAGGTGGGATGACCATACATCCCATGTTGCTCAGGACATCCTGGTTTGTACTTGTCCTTACATCCAATCCAGTTAGCACAACCCTTTATCCTCCAAAGCATTTATAATAGGTTTGTTCACCCATAGATAAGTGAGTGAGTTTTTTCATGTCCATGTCGGATTGTACATTCTGAGAAATAGGCACAGAATATCTGAAACTCAAAACTGTTTCTGGTCTTTGGCAGGTTTGGTATTCAGACAAACATCAAGCTCAGAAACATTCATCGAGGAAATGTGTTTTAGACAGAGAACACTTACTCATCTTTTGTAGGGGATCTCATCCTGGTGTCCAGAGGACTTATCAGGCAGCTAGAATTTAGGGACAAAACCAACCCCAAAGAAGAGATTAAGACATTTCTATTTAGAAGGACATGTGTGTGTTTGAGGATGGATGGGTGAGAAGCGTGGGATTTAAATGTGAATAAGTTAATGCAGTACAATGGAAAGGAGAAGGACATTGAAATCAGACACATCTGGGTTGAAGACCCACTTCTTCTACTTACTGTAATATAATTGCCTCAAGCTTCAGTTTCCTCATCTATAAAATTAGGCTAATAAAATAGAGACAAAAATGTGGACTTTAGAGGAGTTATAATGATTAAATATAAAGTATAATGACTTGGTCAGAACAGTAATGATTGCTGATATTTTTTAAATGCTTACTGTGTACCAGGTACTATTCTAAGAGCTTCATATTAATTCATTTAATACTTATGAGAAACCTAAAATGGTAACCTACTGTTATGATTAGTATTTCACAGATGATGAACCTGAGGCTCAGAGTGACTAAGGGACCAAAAATGATGGAATCTGGATTTGACCCAGAGAGGCAAGTTTCAGAGTTGTTCTTGGTATAGGTGTTAAGTAGGACCTCAGTCACTATTCTCTACAGCTGTTCCCTGGCAAGCAAGCAAAATATGTTATTAATATGGGCAAGGAAAAGAAAATAATTATTGAAATAAAATGAAAAATGTACACAAATGATAGAGCTTTAATTTGAACCGATACAGAGATGTGCCTATAAAGCTATGTCAGTCTTCTATATGCCTTACACAAAAAATCATTCATGTACCTCAGGACATTTTACATTAATTTTGATAGTAATGCTATTGTAGCACATTTCTCTCTTTTGGAACTCCTGCAAAATACATTAATATGAGACAGGAACTCTTAAAATAGAATTATGTCACTGGGTTAATCTATAACTAGCACTACCTAACTTTGGGATCAGTATTGCAAATATGCTTTCTTCCCAGGATGCTGCACTCTTGATTTTGTGTGTGTAGGACTTAGGTTATACTGGCTAAACAGGTGGGCAGTCCTTCCATGGCCCTTGTAGAAAGGACCTCATCCTGATAATCACTCAGCAGTGGTCTACTCCCTGACCTTTGGGAAACCAGTCACCAGTTAGTCAACATTTGGGTGCCTTAGCTCTGTGCTCTCACTTTTTTACTTTGAAACTGAAGGCTTATGCTGACTTCCCACATTTCTCAATTTCACCAAGGAGGGAGGGAACTCATTTCTTTTCTCTAGTTCAAACCCTGACAAAATCTGGTAATCCTTCCAGCAATAACCACTCATTTTAGTTTGTAACATCAGCATCTCCCTAACTCTTCCTTACTTTTGTTATCATTTCTCTGCCCTCTCTTCTCTTTTTTTCTTTTTTTGAATTTTTGAATTTTATTTAATTTATTTTTTATACAGCAGGTTCTTATTAGTTATCTATTTTATACATATTAGTGTATACATGTCAATTCCAATCACCCAATTCATCCCACCACAAACACACCCCCCACCACCACCACTTTCCGCCCTTGGTGTCCATATGTTTGTTTTCTACATCTGTGTCTCTATTTCTGGAATGTGCGTTTTAGATTTTGATAAGTATTGATTGCTTCATTGCCCTATACAACACTTTGACCAATTTAGACTTCCACTGATAGGGCTTGAGAGCACTTATTTCTCCTAATTAACACTGGATATTACTAAACTCGTTAATCTTTGTCAATATGATGATTAAAAAAATTCTTTTCACATTTCAGTTTTTAATTGTGAAGAAAGTTGAACATCTTATATTTTGTCAGATGTTTTTTTCTTGTGAATATTCTGTATGCTTTGTTCACATTTCTATTGGGATATTGGTCTTTTTTTAACATTTTTAATGGAGTATAATTGCTTTACAATGGTGTGTTAGTTTCTGCTGTATAACAGAGTGAATCACCTATACATAAACATATATCCCCATATCTCCTCTCACTGCATCTTCCTCCCACCCCCCCTATCCCTCCCTCCAGGTGGACACAAAGCACCCAGCTAATCTCCCTGTGCTATGTGGCTCCTTCCTGCTAGCTATCTATTTTACATTTGGTAGTGTAAATATGTCCATGCCATTCTCTCACTTCATCCCAGTTTACCCTTCCCCCTCCCCGTGTCAAGTCCATTCTCTACGTCTGTGTCTTTATTCCTGTCCTGCCTCTAGATTCTTCAAACATTTCTTTTTTTTTTTTGATGCCATATATATGTGTTAGCATATGGTATTTGTTTTCCTCTTTCTGACTTATTCACTCTGTATGACAGTCTCTAGGTCCATCCACCTCACTACAAATAATTCAGTTTCATTTCTTTTTATGGCTGAGTAATATTCCATTGGATGTATGTGCAACATCTTCTTTATCCATTCATCTGTTGATGGAAACTTATGTTGATTCCATGTCCTGGCTATTTTAAATAGTGTGGCAATGAAATTGTGGTACATGACTCTTTTTGAATTATGGTTTTCTCAGGGTATATGCCCAGTAGTAGGATTGCTGCATCATATGGTAGTTCTATTTTTATTTTTTTAAGAAAACTCCATACTGTTCTCCATAGTGGCTGTAACAATTTACATTCCCACCAACAGTGCAAGAGGGTTCCCTTTTCTCCACACCCTCTCCAGCATTTATTGTTTGTAGAATTTTTGATGATGGCCATTCTAACTGGTGTGAGGTGATACCTCATTGTATTTTGATTTGCATTTCTCTAATGATTAGTGATGTTGAGCATCCTTTCATGTGTTTGTTAGCAATCTGTATATCTTCTTTGGAGAAATGTCTGTTTAGGTCTTCTGTCCATTTTTGGAATGGGTTGTTTGCTTTTTGGATATTGAGCTGCATGAGCTGCTTGTGTATTTTGGAGATTAATCCTTTGTCAGTTGCTTCACGTGCACATATTTTCTCCCATTCTGAGGGTTGTCTTTTGGTCTTGTTTATGGTTTCCTTTGCTGTGCAAAAGCTTTTAAGTTTCATTAGATTCCATTTGTTTACTTATGTTTTTATTTCCATTTCTCTAGGAGGTGGGTCAAAAGGATCTTGCTGTGATATATGTCATAGAGTGTTCTGCCTATGTTTTCCTCTAAGAGTTTTATAGTGTCTGGCCTTACATTTAGGTCTTTAATCCATTTTGAGTTTATTTCTGTGTATGGTGTTAGGGAGTGCTCTAATTTTGTTCTTTTACACATAGCTGTCCAGTTTTCCCAGCACCACTTATTGAAGAGGCTGTCTTTTCTCCATTGTATACTGTTGCCTCCTTTATCAAAGATAAAGTGACCATATGTGTGTGTGATATCTCTGGCCTTTCTATCCTGTTCCATTGATCTATATTTCTGTTTTTGTACCAGTACCATACTGTCTTGATTACTGTAGCTTTGTAGTATAGTGTGAAGTCAGGGAGCCTGATTCCTCCAGCTCCATTTCTCTTTCTCAAGATTGCTTTGGCTGTTTGGGGTCTTCTGTTTTTCCATCCAAATTGTGAAATTTTTTGTTCTAGTTCTGTAAAAAATGCCACTGGTAGTTTGATAGGGATTGCATTGAATGTATAGATTGCTTTGGGTAGTAGAGTCATTTTCACAATGTTGATTCTTCCAGTCCAAGAACATGGTACATCTCTCCATCTGTTTGTATCATCCCTAATTTTTTCATCAGTGTCTTATAATTTTCTGCGTACAGGTCTTTTGTCTCCTTAGGTAGGTTTATTACTAGATATTTTATTCTTTTTGTTGCAATGGTAAATGGGAGTGTTTTCTTCATTTCACTTTCAGATTTTTCATCATTAGTGTATAGAAATGCCAGAGATTTCTGTGCATTAATTTTGTATCCTGCAACTTTACCAAATTCATTGATTAGCTCTGGTAGTTTTCTGGTAGCATCTTTAGGATTCTCTATGTATAGTATCATGTCATCTGCAAACAGTGACCGCTTACTTCTTCTTTTCCAATTTGGATTCCTTTTATTTCTTTTTCTTCTCTGATTGCTGTGGCTAAAACTTCCAAAACTATGTTGAATAATAGTGGTGAGAGTGGGCAACCTTGTCTTGTTCCTGATCTTAGTGGAAATGGTTTCAGTTTTCCACCATTGAGAACGATGTTGGTTGTGGGTTTGTCATATATGGCCTTTATTATGTTGAGGTAAGTTCCCTCTCTGCCTACTTTCTGGAGGATTTTTATCATAAATGGGTGTTGAATTTTGTCAAAAGACTTTTCTGCATCTATTGAGATGGTCATATGGTTTTTCTACTTCAATTTGTTAATATGGTTTATCACATTGATTGATTTGCATATATTGAAGAATCCTTGCACCTTGGATAAACCCCAGTTGATCATGGTGTGTGATCCTGTTAATGTGTTTTTGGATTCTGTTTGCTAGTATTTTGTTGAGGATTTCTGCATCTGTGTTCATCAGTGATATTGGTCTGTAATTTTCTTTTTTTGTAGTACCTTTGTCTGGTTTTGGTATCAGGGTGATGGTGGCCTTGTAGAATGAGTTTAGGAGTGTTCCTGTCTCTGCTATATTTTGGAAGAATTTGAGAAGGATGGGTGTTAGCTCTTCTCTAAATGTTTGATAGAATTCACCTGTGAATCCATGTGGTCCTGGGCTTTTGTTTGTTGGATGATTTTTAATCACAGTTTTAATTTCAGTGCTTGTGATTGGTTTGTTCATATTTTCTATTTCTTCCTGATAGAGTCTCAGGAGGTGGTGCTTTTCTAAGAATTTGTCCATTTTTTCCAGGTTATCCATTTATTGGAATATAGTTGCTTGTAGTAATCTCTCATAATCCTTTGTATTTCTGCAGTTTCATTTGTTACCTCTTTTTCATTTCTAATTCTATTGATTTGAGTCTCCTCCCTTTTTTTTCCTTGGTGAGTCTGGCTAGTGGTTTATCAATTGTTTATCTTCCCAAAGAATCAGCTTTTCTTTTTATTGACCTTAACTATTGTTTCCTTCATTTCTTTTTCATTTATTTCTGATCTGATCTTTATGGTTTCATTCCTTCTGCTAACTTTGTGGGGTTTTGTTCTTCTTTCTGTAATTGCTTTAGGTGTAAGGTTAGGCTGTCTATTTGAGATGTTTCTTGTTTCTCAAGGTAGAATTGTATTGCTATGAACTTCCCTCTTAGAACTGCTTTTGCTACATCCCATAGGTTTTGGGTCATCCTGTTTTCATTGTCATTTTTTTCTAGTTATTTTTTGATTTCCCTTTTGATTTCTTTGGTGCTCTCTTGTTTATTTAATAGTGTACTGTTTAGCCTCCAGGTGTTTGTTATTTTTCCAGACTTTTCCCTGTAATTGATATCTAGTCTCATTGCGGTGTGGTTGGAAAAGGTACTTGATATGATTTCAATTTTCCTAAATTTACCAAGGCTTGATTTGTGACCCAAGATATGATCTATCCTGGAGAATGTTCCATGAGCACTTGAGAAAAAAGTGTATTCTGTTGTTTTTCGATGGAATGTCCTATAAATATCAATTAAGTCCATCTTGTTTGATGTATCACTTAAACCTTGTGTTTCCTTATTTATTTTCATTTTGGATGATCTGTCCATTGGTGAAAGTGGGGTGTTAAAGTCCCCTACTATGATTGTGTTACTGTCAATTTCCCCTTTTATGGCTGTTGTTAGCATTTGCCTTATGTATTGAGGTGCTCCTGTGTTCAGTGCATAAATATTTACATTGTTATATATTTTTCTTGGATTGATCCCTTGATCATCATGTAGTGTCCTTCTTTGTCTCTTGTAATAGTCTTTACTTTAAAGTCTATTTTGTCTGATATGAGAAATGCTACTTTAGCTTTCTTTCGATTACCATTTGCATGGAATATCTTTTCCCATCCCCTCACTTTCAGTCTGGTGTGTCCCTATGTCTGATGTTGCTTTCTTGTAGACAGCGTATATACGGGTCTTGTTTTTGTATCCATTCAGACAGTCTATGTCTTTTGGTTGGAGCATTTAATCCATTTTCATTTAAGGTAGTTATCAATAATGTGTGTTCTTATTACCCTTTCCTTAATTGTACTGGGTTTTTTATTATAGGTCGTTTCCTTCTCCTATGTTTCCTGCCTAGAGAAGTTTCTTTAGGATTTTTGTGAAGCTGGTTTGGTGGTGCTGAATTCTCTTAGCTTTTGCTTGTCTGTGAAGATTTTAGTTTCTCCATTGAATCTGAATGAGATCCTTGCTCAGTAGAGTAATCTTGGTTGTAGCTTTTTCTCTTTCATTACTTTGAATATGTTCTGCCACACCCTTGTGGCTTGCAGAGCTTGTGCTGAGAAATCAGCTGTTAACTTTTTGGGGATCCCTTGTATGTTATTTGCTGCTTTTCCCTTGCTGCTTTTAATATTTTTTCTTTGTATTTAATTTTTGATAGTTTGATTTATATGCCTCTTGATATGTTTCTCCTTAGATTTATCCTGTATGGGACCCTCTGCACTTCCTGGACTTGATTGACTATTTCCTTTTCCATATTAGGGAAGTTTTCAACTATAATCTCTTCAAATATTTTTCAGTCCCTTTATTTTTCTCTTCTTCTTCTGGGACCCCTATACTTCGAATGTTGGTGCATATAATGTTGTCCCAGAGGTCTCTGAGACTGTCCAAATTCTTTTCATTCTTTTTTTTATTATTATTCTCTGTGGTAGTTATTTCCACTATTTTATCTTCCAGGTCACTTATCCATTCTTTTGCCTCAGTTTCTGCTATTGATTCCTTCTAGAGAATTTTTAATTTCATTTATTATGTTGTTCATCATTGTTTGTGTGCTCTTTGGTTCTTCTAGGTCCTTGTTAAACATTTCTTGTATTTTCTCCATTCTATTTCCAAGATTTTGGATCATCTTTACTACTATTACTCTGAATTCTTTTTCAGGAAGACTGCCTATTTCCTCTCTATTTGTTTGGTCTGCTGGGTTTTTACCTTGCTTCTTCATCTGCAGTGTATTTCTCTGTCTTCTCATTTTGCTCAACTTACTGTGTTTGGGGTCTCCTTTTCACAGGCTTCAGGTTCGTAGTTCCTGTTGTTTTTGGTGTCTGCCCCCAGTGGGTAAGGTTGTTTCAGTGGGTTGTGTAGGCTTCCTGGTGGAGGGGACTGGTGCCTGCGTTCTAGTGGATGAGGCTGGATCTTGTCTTTCTGGTGGGCAGAACCTTGTCCGGTGGTGTGTTTTGGGGTGTCTGTGAACTTATTATGGTTTTAGGCACCCTGTTTGCTAATAGATGGGGTTGTGTTCCTGTCTTGCTAGTTGTTTGGCATGGGGGGCCCAGCACGGTAATTTGCTGGTTGTTAAGTGGAGCTAGGCCTTAGTGTTGCCATGGAGATCTCTGGGAGAGCTTTTGCCATTTGATATTATGTGGAGCCAGGAGGTCTCTGGTGGACGAATGTCCTGAACTCGCCTCTCCCACCTAAGAGGCTCAGGCCTGACAACCAGCTGGAACCCTAAGACCCTGTCAGCCACACGGCTTAGAGAAAAGGGAGAAAAAAAAGAAAAAGGAGGAAAAAAATATTAAATAAATACAGTTATTAAAATAAAAGTTAAAAATATAAAGAAGTAATGAAAAAAAAGAAAGAAAGAAAGAAGAGAGCAACCAAACCAATAAAGAAATCCACCAATGATAACAAGCAATAAAAACTATACTAAAAAAAAGAGAAGGACAGACAGAACCCTAGGATAAATGGTAAAAGCAAAGCTATACAGACAAAATCACACAAAGAAGCATACACATACACACTACTCACAAAAAGAGATAAGGGAAAAAAATTTATATACATACATATACGTATATACACACACACATATGTATATATATGTACATATATATATATATGAAGAGAGCAACCAAATCAATGAACAAATCTACCAATGATAATAAGCTCTAAACACTAAAGTAAAATAAACATAAAACCAAAAACAAATTAGATGCAGAAAGTAAACCCCAAGTCTACAGTTGCTACCAAAGTCTATTGCCTCAATTTTGGGGTGATTTGTTGTCTATTCAGGTATTCCACAGATGCAGGGTACATCAAGTTGGTTGTGGAGATTTAATCCACTGCTCCTGAGGCTTCTGGGAGAAATTTCCCTTTCTCTTCTTTGTTTGCACAGCTCCTGGGGTTCAGCTTTGGATTGGGCCCCGCCTCTGCGTGTAGGTTGCCTGAGGGTTCTTTGCTCAGACAGGACGGGGTTAACGTAGCAGCTGACTGGGGGCTCTGGCTCACTCAGGCCGGGGGGAGCGAGGGGTACGGGATGCAGGGTAAGCGTGTGTTGGCAGAGGCTGGCGTGACGTTGCACCAGCCTGAGGCATTAAGTGTGTTCTCCCTGGGAAGTTATCCCTGGATCATGGGACCCTGGCAGTGGTGGGCTGCACAGGCTCCTGGGAGGGGAGTTGTGGATAGCGACCTGTGCTTGCACACAGGCTTCTTGGTGGCTGCAGCAGCAGCCTTAGCGTCTCACGCCCATCTCTGCTGTCCTTGCTGATAGTTGCAGATCATGCCTGTCTCTGGAGCTCATTTAGGCGGTGCTCTGAATCCCCTTTCCTCGTGCACCCCGAAACAATTGTCTCTTGCCTCTTAGGCAGGTCCAGACTTTTTGCCGGACTCCCTCCCGGCTAGCTGTGGCACAGTAGCCCCCTTCAGGCTGTGTTCATGCAGCCAACCCCAGTCCTCTCCCTGGGATCTGATCTCCGAAGCCGAAGCCGGAGCCTCAGCTCCCAGCCCCCACCCACCCCAGCAGGTGAGCAAATAAGCCTCTCAGGCTGGTGAGTGCTAGTCGGCAGCAGCGATCATCTGTGTGGGAATGTCTCTGCTTTGCCCTCTGCACCCCTGTTGCTGTGCTCTCCTCCATGGCTCCAAAGCTTCCCCCCGCCACGCCCCTTCTCCACCAGTGAAGGGGCTTCCTAGTGTGTGGAAACCTTTCCTCCTTCACAGCTCCCTCCCACTGGTGCAGGTCCCGTCCCTATTCTTTTGTCTCTGTTTTTTCTTTTGCTGTACCCAGGTACGTGGGGGAGTTTCTTGCCTTTTGGGAAGTCTGAAGTCTTCTGCCAGCGTTCAGTAGGTGTTCTGTAGGAGCTGTTCCATACGTAGATGTATTTTTGATGTATTTGTGGGGAGGAAGGTGATCTCTATGTCTTACTCCTCCGCCATCTTGAAGCTATCCCCTTCTCTTCTCTTTTCATGCCTCTGTTCTCTCTCCCTCTTTCCACAAAGCTTAGAATCATTTCTAGTCTCCAATAGAAGCTTCTTTGAAATTTTGCAAGTTATTTTCCTGCTGCCTGCAGCCCAGTCTCACCAATGACATGTAGGCTCACTGGGCTACATAATGAAACATATTCTTATTCTTTTTGTTTTCATTCTCTGGGCTTTTTTTTTAAACATCTTTATTGGAGTATAATTAGTTTACAATGGCGTGTTAGTTTCTGCTGTATAACAAAGTGAATCAGCTATACATATACATATATCCCCATATCTCCTCCCTCTTGCATCTCCCTCCCACTCTCCCTATCCCACCCCTCTAGGTGGTCACAAAGAACTGATTCTCTTTGCTTTTCAAGCCTCTGTGATATGCATCACCACAATCAGCCTGACAGAAGCCATTTGAGGTACAGGAATGATACAAAGATTCCTCTTTACTGGCCAGATGAAGAATCATTCTTGGTATACTCAGAGTTTGGTCAAGTTTCTGGCATCAACTCAGTTTTCAATAAATTATTATGAATGGATGATGCATTGTGTGAGATGCATTCCCTATCTTTTATTTCATTGCTTTTCCAATACATTATATAAAGAAGCTTTGCCCAAATATATCTCAAGTACATAAAATTTCTGCTGCTGAAAAGACTTGTCACTTAGAAACTTTAATAAATAGTTTTACTTTATGTGTTTAAAGTAACTAAATCATGTACTTTTGCTCATTCTACTCAAGATCATCTTTGTAAGATGTAATTAAGGAATCATAGCTTGGCTAGTTTGGTAACACTTTTTCACTGAAAAACAGTAACTGAAAAGCCCGGCAGTCTATAATTAGAAAGCAGCCAAGTATAGCCTATGGTCTGGGATTTCTATGCTTGATAACCACAGGTCAAAGTCCAGACCACCATCAGCCCGAATCATGAGTTTTCTGTGGCATCTCTGGTGATTTAATTTAATTAACAAGCTATTTATTGCATGTCTTCAACTGCAAAGCATTGCATTACATAGTTGGAGATACCAGCAAAAGATAAGACATGGTCCTTGATCAAAAGACAGAAGATAGAAATCTACTGAACACACTTAAAAGAAAGAGTTAGAGACAGAAACATCTGGGATTCACTTTCTAACAGCAGAATTTAGGAAAGCCATTAAATAGAGGATCTTTCACTAGGCTGTTAACCAAATAAAATTATTCCAGTCTTATACCTCTCTAGTGTCCCATGAGTAGTAGCACTCTTTACTAAAGTAATATTGCATAGGATTAGGAACATGAGTTTGGCTATGCCTCTTGTTGGCTGATGGAGTTCGAACAAGTTACCTGTGAAATGGAGAAAATATTAAAATTACCAGCATTGTTATGAGAATTAAGCAAGATGATGACAGTAATGAGCTTTACACAGTGTCAGTATGTAGTAAGCACTCAGTAAATGTTAGCTATTTTTAAAGTTAGCAGAGGTTGAGCTAGCAGAACTATTTTAAGATGTCATATGTTGCTTCCATAGTGTAGGATTTGAATTAAAACAGAAAAATATGAAATGCCCACCCTGAGGTTTCAGGTGCACACACATCACTGGCATTTTCTTCTTCCCAGAAAAGGTCTGTGTTAGACAGGATGCTTCTCCTTGTTAAAGGTAGCAAGAACACCAAGATTCCTTGGGATGACTCAATTCCTCTTAGGTATTTTCCCCTCTCCAGAAGAAATCAGATCTCACAGAGCCACATCATTACCAATTGGAGAAAGATAGACCATGCATTCAAATTCATAAGTGAAGGATGATTTCTGTCAATAAGTAGCTACTGATTCCTTAGTCTGGCTGTTGCATAAAATGAGTACAAACATTCTTTTTCTTTATTTGGTTCACTGGGAAGTGCTGGACAGATATCACAAGCAACGTTCACACATGGAATATTCACCAAGTATTTATTGAGAAATTGCTAAGTGATAAACTCTGCTTAAGAGCAAGTAGTTCATTTCAAGAGCAGAAATTTCATTTCAAAATAAGGCAAAAAACTATTAATTTGTAATCCTAGATGTCAAGAGTGTCTTCAAATATCTTTGTATATATCCTTAATATTTTATATTTTCATCACTGCTTTCCCCTGTGGGGAGTGACTGTCCAACCTGGTAGGATGGAAAGTACAAAAGCTTGGTCAAAAATTAGTTTCAAAGTAAGTACTGACACTATCTGTGTGATCTGAAGCAAAAAGCTTAGCTTAGTTTGTCCTCATTTATCTCATCTATAAAATGGGGGAATCACGCTTGACTCATTTAGCTGTTGTGAAGATCGAGTCAAATCATTGGCTTGCACTGCTTTGAGTAAACACTAGTTTAATTTGGCCCCCTCTTCAGTTATACTATCTTTCATGGCACTTATACTGTACCACTGCTGTATCCCTGTATTCTTTTGCGTAATACTTATGACTGATGCAGATTTAGAAGTTCAGGAGGGCATTCCAGAGTTTTAAGTGGTGCCTGCCAAAGCAAATTCTAGATTAAGCTTGATGCCTCTGCTGGAAGAATGGATGATAGAAGAATCTCATTCATTCAAGAAAAAAATGTTTAGGTACTGATATTATGCTTGGCATTAGGGATACAGATGTGCCCTCATGAAGCTCACAGACAAGCATGCAATACTTTAAACAAAGAGTATGTGTGAATATGGGGAAAATGTAGGGTGCCATGGAAGTATATAAGAGGCATTCTAAACTCAGTTTTGAGTTCAGGAGTGGAGTGATCAGGGAAATCTTGCTAAAAGAGAATGATAATGAGAATAGTAATGGATACCACTTATTGACTGCTTGCAGTGGTCACTCAGCTATTATGTGTCTTATAAAACCTAACTTTGTTATTGTCTATAATATCTTGGTGAAGAGGATCCCCATTTTACTGATGAAAGAGCTGAGGTACAGAGATAAAGTAGTTTCTATAATGACACACCTAGTAAATGAGCCACTGGATCTGTTATCTAAACAGAAACTGTAAGTAGCTAAAAGGGGAATTCTGGGAGAAAGGAGGGGGCAAAGGCTTCCAGGCAGAGGGAATCTAAAGTACAAGGCCCTGGAGACAGAGAGCATGAAAAGAGAAACTAACTGTCCATGGTATGGTGGGAGCTAAGGGTGAGACAGGGGGAAAGAGAGGAGGTAAAACCACAGCAGCAGGCAAAGACCAGATACTCAAGAACTGAGTAAACTAGGCAAAGAAGTTCCC
Source organism: Mesoplodon bidens (assembly GCF_964165515.1). NCBI lineage: Eukaryota > Metazoa > Chordata > Mammalia > Artiodactyla > Ziphiidae > Mesoplodon > Mesoplodon bidens. Next base: position 73,471,823 of record NC_138164.1, on the reverse strand, counting down.
ATGCTTTATTCTGAGGGCCATGGAAAGCCAGTGAAGGATTTAAACACTTGCCAGAACCAACTTGTAGTTTAGAAGAAACGCTCTGGCTAGACTACAGAGAAAGGATTGGAGGAACAAATCCTGAAGTCAAGGAGAACAATTAGGATTTTACGGTGGCAGTTTTGGGGGAGAGATGATGATGTGCTGGACTAGGGTAGCAGCAGAAAGGATGAGAGAAATAGATGGGGTAGATAACTATCTTAGGTAGTTGAGTCAACAGCAGATGGTGGTTAATTGAATGAGGAAGTTGAATGAGGAAGTAGTCAAAAATATCTCACAGGTTTCCAGACTAAAAAACCAGGTGGATCGAATTTTCATTTGTCAGAAAAGGCAATGCCAGATAAAGGGACAGATGAAGGAGAAATATATAAAGCTTAGTTATCTAATTGCACAATTGTCTGTGCAACACCCAAAGTAGGTTTTAAATGGGTTTTAAAAAAATTAATTTATTTATTTGTTTTTATTTTTGGCTGTGTTGGGTCCTTGTTGCTGTGCATGGCTTTCTCCAGTTGCGGTGAGCGGAGGCCACTCCTCGTTGCGGTGCACAGGCTTCTCACTGTCACGGCTTCTCTTGTTGCGGAGCATGGGTTCTAGGCGCACAGGCTTCAGTAGTTGTGGCTTGCGGGCTTAGTTGCTCCGTGGCATGCAGGATCTTCCCGGGCCAGGGCTCGAACCCGTGTCCCCTGCATTGGCAGGCGGATTCTTAACCACCGCGCCACCAGGGAAACCCTTAAATGAAGTTTTCTGAGGCGAATTTATCTGAAATTTTCAATTCTTTCATAAAAAGTCACCATGAAGAATCTGCTCATTGATTATTCCTTTTATAAGGGAATTGCATTATTATAGAGGCTTCCCCACATTAGCATAGCTGCATAATGTGTGGAAATTTTGAGACTTGTTGAAGCAAAAGTGCAGGTAAAACACTATATTTGTTATCCTGGACCTTATTCTAATGCAGAGAAGAATGGATGTCCTGATGTCAATGGCAAAATTTGAAACATCTGACCAGGCAGTGGATTCCTGTCTGAACCCCTTTTACATCTGTATTAGCTTGTGAGGGTTGCCATATCAAAATGCCACAGACTGGGTAGCTTAAACAGTAGTAATTTATTTTCTCATGGTCCTGGAGGCTGGAAGTCTGAGATCAAGGTGTTGGTAGGGTTGTTCCTTCTGAGGGCTGTGAGGGAAGGATCTCTTCCAGGACTCACCACTTGGCTTGTGTTCTCCCTGTGTCTTCACATTGTCTTATCTCTGTACATGCCTGTGACCAAATTTCCTTTCTTATAAGGACATCAGTCATATTGGATTAGGGCCAAACCTGATGACCTCATTTAAACTATATTTCTGTAAAGACCCTACCTCCAAATATGGTCACATTTTGAGGTACTGCAGCTTAGCACTTCAGCATGTGAAATCAAGGGCAGGGAAGTCACAATTCATCCCATAACAGTATCTTTGGTAAAATGCCCTAAGGCAGAACTTAATATAGAAGGAGTGATTCAAAGAAAGTAGAGGCAGTAGGGAGTTCTTTCCAGAGGTTTAGAGATGGTAGTCACAACATCTAGGATCCAGACCAGCGGTGACAGCCAGTATGCCCATTATTCAGTGCCTTTGGTGGTGACAGTGCCAACCACATGGTTCCAGTTGGTGGCAGAGGTAGGCTCACCCAGTAGTTCTTCTGGCTGCTTCCTACTGCTTGGCCTCCCTTGGTTTCCGCCTGTTTTCTTAGCCTAGTTCTCCAGCTTTTCTAGGACACTACCAGGTACCAATACTTTACTTTCTCTGATTCACTTAGTCAGATATGATTTCTCATGTTTCTAACTAAAACCCCTGAACACAAAAGAAAGGATCTGTAGATTTTTCTACATGTTGAATTAAAACTTACTATTTCTTACAGGACAGTATGAAGAAAACAATCTGCAGGGCAGGCAGATCTGGGTTTAAGTCTTTTTTTTTTAATTTTTTGCTTTATAACAAATTTAATCAGTTATACATATACATATGTTTCCATATACCCTCCCTTTTGCGTCTCCCTCCCACCCTCCCTATCCCACCCCTCCAGGCGGTCACAAAGCACCGAGCTGATCTCCCTGTGCTATGCGGATGCTTCCCACTAGCTATCTACCTTACGTTTGGTAGTGTATATATGTCCATGCCGCTCTTTCACTTTGTCACAGCTTACCCTCCCTCCTCCCCATATCCTCAAGTCCATTCTCTAGTAGGTCTGTGTCTTTATTCCTGTCTTACCCCTATGTTCTTCATGACATTTTTTTTCTTAAATTCCATATATATGTGTTAGCATACAGTATTTGTCTTTCTCTTTCTGACTTACTTCACTCTGTATGACAGACTCTAGGTCTATCCACCTCATTACAAATAGCTCAATTTCATTTCTTTTTATGGCTGAGTAATATTCCATTGTATATATGTGCCACATCTTCTTTATCCATTCATCTGATGATGGACACTTAGGTTGTTTCCATCTCTGGGCTATTGTAAATAGGGCTGCTATGAACATTTTGGTACATGTCTCTTTTTGAATTATGGTTTTCTCAGGGTATATGCCCAGTAGTGGGATTGCTGGGTCATATGGTAGTTCTATTTGTAGTTTTTTAAGGAACCTCCATACCGTTCTCCATAGCGGCTGTACCAATTCACATTCCCACCAGCAGTGCAAGAGGGTTCCCTTTTTTCCACACCCTCTCCAGCATTTATTGTTTCTAGATTTTTTGATGATGGCCATTCTGACTGGTGTGAGATGATATCTCATTGTAGTTTTGATTTGCATTTCTCTAATGAGTAAATATGTTGAGCATCCTTTCATGTGTTTGTTGGCAGTCTGTATATCTTCTGTGGAGAAATGTCTATTTAGGTCTTCTGCCCATTTTTGGATTGGGTTGTTTGTTTTTTTGTTATTGAGCTGCATGAGCTGCTTATAAATTTTGGAGATTAATCCTTTGTCAGTTGCTTCATTTGCAAATATTTTCTCCCATTCTGAGGGTTGTCTTTTGGTCTTGTTTATGGTTTCCTTTGCTGTGCAAAAGCTTTTAAGTCTCATTAGGTCCCATGTGTTTATTTTTGTCTTTATTTCCATTTCTCTAGGAGGTGGGTCAAAAAGGATCTTGCTGTGATTTATGTAATAGAGTGTTCTGCCTATGTTTTCCTCTAAGAGTTTGATAGTGTCTGGCCTTACATTTAGGTCTTTAATCCATTTTGAGCTTATTTTTGTGTATGGTGTTAGGGAGTGATCTAATCTCATACTTTTACATGTCCCTATCCAGTTTTCCCAGCACCACTTATTGAAGAGACTGTCCTTTCTCCACTGTACATTCCTGCCTCCTTTATCAAAGATAAGGTGACCATATGTCCGTGCGTTTAACTCTGGGCTTTCTATCCTGTTCCATTGATCTATCTTTCTGTTTTTGTGCCAGTACCATACTGTCTTGATTACTGTAGCTTTGTAGTATAGTCTGAAGTCAGGGAGCCTGATTCCTCCAGCTCCATTTTTCGTTCTCAAGATTGCTTTGGCTATTCGGGGTCTTTTGTGTTTCCATACAAATTGTGAAATTTTTTGCTCTAGTTCTGTGAAAAATGCCATTGGTAGTTTGATAGGGATTGCATTGAATCTGTAGATTGCTTTGGGTAGTAGAGTCATTTTCACAATGTTGATTCTTCCAATCCAAGAACATGGTACATCTCTCCATCTATTTGTATCATCTTTAATTTCTTTCATCAGTGTCTTATAATTTTCTGCATACAGGTCTTTTGTCTCCTTAGGTAGGTTTATTCCTAGATATTTTATTCTTTTTGTTGCAATGGTAAATGGGAGTGTTTCCTTGATTTCACTTTCAGATTTTTCATCATTAGTATATAGGAATGCCAGAGATTTCTGTGCATTAATTTTGTATCCTGCAACTTTACCAAATTCATTGATTAACTCTAGTAGTTTTCTGGTAGCATCTTTAGGATTCTCTATGTATAGTATCATGTCATCTGCAAACAGTGACAGCTTTACTTCTTCTTTTCCAATTTGGATTCCTTTTATTTCCTTTTCTTCTCTGATTGCTGTGGCTAAAACTTCCAAAACTATGTTGAATAAGAGTGGTGAGAGTGGGCAACCTTGTCTTGTTCCTGATCTTAGTGGAAATGGTTTCAGTTTTTCACCATTGAGGACGATGCTGGCTGTGGGTTTGTCATATATGGCCTTTATTATGTTGAGGAAAGTTCCCTCTATGCCTACTTTCTGCAGGGTTTTTATCATAAATGGGTGTTGAATTTTGTCGAAAGCTTTCTCTGCATCTATTGAGATGATCATATGGTTTTTCTCCTTCAATTTGTTAATATGGTGTATCACGTTGATTGATTTGCGTATATTGAAGAATCCTTGCATTCCTGGAATAAACCCCACTTGATCATGGTGTATGATCCTTTTAATGTGCTGTTGGATTCTGTTTGCTAGTATTTTGTTGAGGATTTTTGCATCTATGTTCATCAGTGATATTGGCCTGTAGTTTTCTTTCTTTGTGACCTCCTTGTCTGGTTTTGGTATCAAGGTGATGGTGGCCTCGTAGAATGAGTTTGGGAGTGTTCCTCCCTCTGCTATATTTTGGAAGAGTTTCAGAAGGATAGGTGTTAGCTCTTCTCTAAATGCTTGATAGAATTCGCCTGTGAAGCCATCTGGTCCTGGGCTTTTGTTTGTTGGAAGATTTTTTATCACAGTTTCAATTTCAGTGCTTGTAATTGGTCTATTCATATTTTCTATTTCTTCCTGATTCAGTCTTGGCAGGTTGTGCATTTCTAAGAATTTGTCCATTTCTTCCAGGTTGTCCATTTTATTGGCATAGAGTTGCTTATAGTAATCTCTCATGATCTTTTGTATTTCTGCAGTGTCAGTTGTTACTTCTCCTTTTTCATTTCTAATTCTATTGATTTGAGTCTTTTCCCTTTTTTTCTTGATGAGTCTGGCTAATGGTTTATCAATTTTGTTTATCTTCTCAAAGAACCAGCTTTTAGTTTTATTGATCTTTGCTATCGTTTCCTTCATTTCTTTTTCATTTATTTCATTTTCATTTATTTCTGATCTGATTTTTATGATTTCTTTCCTTCTGCTAACTTTGGGATGTTTTTGTTCTTCTTTCTCTAATTGCTTTAGGTGCAAGATTAGGTTGTTTCCTGTTTTTTAAGGTGGGATTGTATTGCTATAAACTTCCCTCTTAGAACTGCTTTTGCTGCATCCCATAGGTTTTGGGTCGTCGTGTCTCCATTGTCATTTGTTTCTAGGTATTTTTTAATTTCCTCTTTGATTTCTTCAGTGATCACTTCGTTATTAAGTAGTGTATTGTTTAGCCTCCATGTGTTTGTATTTTTTACAGCTCTTTTCCTGTAATTGATATCTAGTCTCATAGCATTGTGGTCGGAAAAGATACTTGATACAATTTCAATTTTCTTAAATTTACCAAGGCTTGATTTGTGACCCAAGATATGATCTATCCTGGAGAATGTTCCATGAGCACTTGAGAAAAATGTGTATTCTGTTGTTTTTGGATGGAATGTCCTATAAATATCAATTAAGTCCATCTTGTTTAATGTGTCATTTAAAGCTTGTGTTTCCTTATTTATTTTCATTTTGGATGATCTGTCCATTGGTGAAAGTGGGGTGTTAAAGTCCCCTACTATGAGTGTGTTACTGTCGATTTCCCCTTTTATGGCTGTTAGTATTTGCCTTATGTATTGAGGTGCTCCTATGTTTGGTGCATAAATATTTACAATTGTTATATCTTCTTCTTGGATCGATCCCGTGATCATTATGTAGTGTCCTTCTTTGTCTCTTCTAGTAGTCTTTATTTTACAGTCTATTTTGTCTGATATGAGAATTGCTACTCCAGCTTTCTTTTGGTTTCCATTTGCATGGAATATCTTTTTCCATCCCCTTACTTTCAGTCTGTATGTGTCTCTAGGTCTGAAGTGGGTCTCTTGTAGACAGCATATATATGGGTCTTGTTTTTGTATCCATTCAGCCAATCTGTATCTTTTGGTGGGAGCATTTAGTCCATTTACATTTAAGGTAATTATCGATATGTATGTTCCTGTTCCCATTTTCTTAATTGTTTTGGGTTCGTTATTGTAGGTCTTTTCCTTCTGTTGTGTTTCTTGCCTAGAGAAGTTCCTTTAGCATTTGTTGTAAAGCTGGTTTGGTGGTGCTGAACTCTCTCAGCTTTTGCTTGTCTGTAAACGTTTTAATTTCTCCATCAAATCTGAATGAGATCCTTGCTGGGTAGAGTAATCTTGGTTGCAGGTTTTTCTCCTTCATCACTTTAATTATGTCCTGCCACTCCCTTCTGGCTTGTAGAGTTTCTGCTGAGAGATCAGCTGTTATCCTGATGGGGATTCCCTTGTGTGTTATTTGTTGTTTTTGCCTTGCTGCTTTTAATATGATTTCTTTGTGTTTAATTTTTGACAGTTTGATTAATATGTGTCTTGGCATATTTCTCCTTGGATTTATTCTGTATGGGACTCTCTGTGCTTCCTGGACTTGATTAACTATTTCCTTTCCCATATTAGGGAAGTTTTCAACTATAATCTCTTCAAATATTTTCTCAGTCCCTTTCTTTTTCTCTTCTTCTTCTGGAACCTCTATAATTCGAATGTTGGTGCGTTTAATGTTGTCCCAGAGGTCTCTGAGAGTGTCCTCTCTTCTTTTCATTCTTTTTTCTTTATTTTGCTCTGCAACAGTTATTTCCACTATTTTATCTTCCACCTCACTTATCCGTTCTTCTGCCTCAGTTATTCTGCTATTGATCCCATCTAGAGTATTTTTTATTTCATTTATTGTGTTTTTAATCGATGCTTGATTCATCTTTAGTTCTTCTAGGTCCTTGTTAACTGTTTCTTGCATTTTGTCTATTCTATTTCCAAGATTTTGGATCTGGGAAATAGAATCTTGGATCCTCTTTACCATCATTATTCTGAATTCTTTTTCAGGTAGACTGCCTATTACCTCTTCATTTGTTAGGTCTGGTGGGTTTTTATCTTGCTCCTTCTCCTGCTGTGTGTTTTTCTGTCTTCTCATTTTGATTATGTTACTGTGTTTGGGGTCTCCTTTTTGCAGGCTGCAGGTTCGTAGTTCCCGTTGTTTTTGGTGTCTGTCCCCAGTGGCTAAGGTTGGTTTAGTGGGTTGTGTAAGCTTCCTGGTGGAGGGGACTAGTGCCTGTGTTCTGGTGGATGAGGCTGGATCTTGTCTTTCTGGTGGGCAGGTCCACGTCTGGTGGTGTGTTTTGGGGTGTCTGCGTACTTTTTATGATTTTAGGCCACCTCTCTGCTAATGGGTGGCGTTGTGTTCCTGTCTTGCTAGTTGTTTGGCATAGGGTGTCCAGCACTGTAGCTTGCTGGTCGTTGAGTGAAGCTGGGTGCTGGTGTTGAGATGGAGATCTCTGGAAGATTTTTGCCGTTTGATATTATGTGGAGCTGGGAGGTCTCTTGTGGACCAGTGTCCTGAAGTTGGCTCTCCCACCTCAGAGGCACAGCACTGACTCCGGGCTCCTCAATTTGGGATGATGTGTTGTCTATTCATGTATTCCACAGATGCAGGGTACATCAAGTTGATTTTGGAGCTTTAATCCGCTGCTTCTGAGGCTGCTGGGAGAGGTTTCCCTTTCTCTTCTTTGTTCTCACAGCTCCTGGGTCTCAGCTTTGGATTTGGCCCCGCCTCTGCGTGTAGGTCGCCGGAGGGCGTCTGTTCTTCGCTCAGACAGGACAGGGTTAAAGGAGCAGCCTCTTCGGGGACTCTGGCTCACTCAGGCCGGGCGGGAGGGAGGGGCACGGAGTGCGGGGCGAGCCTGCAGCGGCAGAGGTCGGCGTGACGTTGCACCAGCCCGAGGCGCGCCGTGCGTTCTCCCAGGGAAGCCGCCCCTGGATCCCGGGACCCCGGCAGTGGCGGGCTGCACAGGCTCCCGGAAGGGCGGTGTGGGCAGTGACCTGCGCTCGCACACAGGCTTCTTGGCGGCGGCAGCAGCAGCCCCAGCGTCCCATGCCCGTCACTGGGCTCCGCGCTTTCAGTCGCGACTCGCGCCCGTCTGTGGAGCCCCTTTAAGCAGCGCTCTTAATCCCCTCTCCTCGCGCACCAGGAAACCAAGAGGGAAGAAAAAGTCTCTTGCCTCTTCGGCAACTCCAGAGTTTTCCCGGACTCCCTCCCGGCTAGCTGTGGCACATTAGCCCCCTTCAGGCTGAGTTCTCGCCGCCAGCCCCAGTCCTCTCCCTGCGCTCTGACCGAAGCCCGAGCCTCAGCTTCCAGCGCTGCGCGCCCCGGCGGGCGAGCAGACAAGCCTCTCGAGCTGGTGAGTGCCGCTCGGCACCGATCCTCTGTGTGGGGATCTCTCCGCTTTGCCCTACCCAGGTATGTGGGGGGTTTCTTGCCTTTTGGGAGGTCTGGGGTCTTCTGCCAGCGTTCAGTAGGTGTTCTGTAGGAGTTGTTCCACGTGTAGCTGTATTTCTGGTGTATCCGTGGGGAGGACGGTGATCTCCGCGTCTTACTCTTCCGCCATCTTACCCGGAAGTCTGGGTTTAAGTCTTGACTCCACTATTTGCCAGACATATGGGCTAGTTTCTGAAACTGAGCATCAGTTTCCTCCTAAGAAAATTTGCAGTCATAATATTTAATACCAAACATCAATTGGGCACTTATCAAATTCCAGGTGTCGTTCTGGTATTTTATATATATTATGCCATTTGTTTCTGATAACAACCCCTTATCATAACTTGTATTATTAACAAGAGATTTATAGGTAAAGATAATGATGCTACATATCAGTGACTCCCAAGTGCTTGTTCCAAACCCAAGACCTATCTTCTGAGCTCTGAACCAATATACCCAACTGCCAATTTGACATATTGCAAACCTGATATATTAAAAAAATGAACTCTTGAGCTCTAATTCTTTCCCCAACTCAATAAATGTTAACAGCCAAGTTTCTCAATCCTAAAACCTTGGTTATTATTGATACCCCTCATTTCTTTCACCTCCCCCACTTCCAGTCATAGAAAGTCCTGGATACTTAGCCTCTGTATTATTCTTCTTTTGCTATTCTAACAGATTACCACAAACTTAGCAGCCTAAAACAGCATCCATTCTCCCAGTTTTGAAGGTCAGAAGTCTGACTACAGTGTGGCTCAACTGGTTCTCAGCCTAGAGTCTCACAAGGCTAAAATCAAGATGTTGGCAGGGATGAATTTCCTTCTGGAGAGTTCTGGGAGTTTGAATCCTTTTCTAAGCTCATTAAGATTGTTGGCTGAGTTCAGTTTTTTGTGGCGATAGGACTGAGGTTCCAGTTTCCTTGCTGGTTGTCAGCTGGGGCCTGGTCTTTGATCCTAGAGATTGGCAGTCCCTTCCTATGACTTCCATGGGGCCCTTTCAGCCACAGTGGCTCCAGTTACCCCTCATGCTTTGACTCTCTGGCTTTGTCGTCTGCTGTATCCCTCCACTTCTGGTTGGAGACAGTTCTCTGCTTTGAAAGGCTAATGGATAATCCAGGATACTCTTCCTGTGTTAAAGCCAGCTGAGTAGTATCTGTAATTGCATCTGCAAAATCCATTTTGTCATGTACTATAACATATTCACAGGTCTGGGGACAAGGGTATGGACTTCTTTGGGAGGACATCATTCTGCCTTCTACATACAGTAAGCAAACACATAAATACCTCATTACACACAGATAATAGCAATGTGACATATTGGTTAAGAGCACAGATTATGGAGCTGGACCCTTTGGATTCTTCCACTTATTGGCTATTGCCTTGGACAAGTTACTTAACTTCTCTGTGCTTCAGTTTCTTCACCTATAAAGTGGAAGTAATAATAGTACTTACCTCATAGATTCTTGGGAGGATTAAATGAGTGACTATACTTAAAGTTTATAGAAAACGCCTAGTACATAGTAATATAGTAATATATCTAAATATATTTGAGATATAATTTTTTTTTTTTGCGGTACGCGGGCCTCTCACTGTTGTGGCCTCTCCCGTTGCGGAGCACAGGCTCCAGACACGCAGGCTCAGCAGCCATGGCTCACGGGCCCAGTCGCTCCGTGGCGTGTGGGATCTTCCCAGACCGGGGCACGAACCGGCGTCTCCTGCATCGGCAAGCGGACTCTCAACCACTGCGCCACCAGGGAAGCCCTGAGATATAATATTTTGAAGGTTGTGATAGGCTAAATAATGGCCCCCAAAAGATGTCCATGCGCTAATCTCTGGAATTTGTGAATGTTCTGTTAGGTGGCACAAGGGACTTTGCAGATGTAATTAAGGTTACTGACCTTAAAATAAGGAGAGTATCTGAATTATCCAAGTGGTTCAATCTAATCACATTAGCCCTTAAAAGGGGAGAACTGTCTCCAGAGGGAAGCAAGAGATGACTTCAGAGAGATGTGGTATAAGGAGAAGTCAGAGATTCCAAGTGTGAGAAGGATGTGGCATGCCATTGCTGGCTCTGAGATGTAGGAGCCTGTGTGCCAGGACTGGAGAGAGACCTTCAGAGAAGTTAAGTGAGTCCCCAGTTGACATCCAGCAAAGAAATGGGCCTCAGTCCTACAGTGACAAGCCACTAGATTCTACCAACAAGCTGAATGATCTTGGACGTAGAGTCTTTTCAAAGCCTTCCAATAAAGCTGGCTTATATCTTGAAATCCAGACAGCTGAGCCAGCCTGGAATTCTGCGCTACAGAATGGCAAGAGATAAGCTGGGTGAGGTTTTTTTTTTTTTGGGGTGGGGGTTATTTCTTGTTTTAAGCCTCTAAATTTGTGCTGATTTGTTATTGCAGCATTAGGAAACTAACACATTTACATATTAATGTCAGTCTCCCTCATACTGTGGGTTCCGTAAGTACGGGGACTGTGTCCCTCTATTACTGGGACCTAGCACAGTTCTTGGCATATAGTAGGTGTTCTACAAGTACTTTTTAGAAAAATGAGGCAATGAATGTTTATATAACCTGCTTAATGTCATAGAATTAGTAAGTGTTTGAACCAGGTCTTGAGCTCATGCCAGAATACCATGCATAACATGTCATTGTTTTGAACATTATTAGAGCATATGTAAAGCCTCTGACACATAGTCGACATTCCTCCATTTCCCCTTAATTATCCAGACCCCAGCTTAGACTCTCCTCATTGCACTGCTCATCCTAGTGAGCCTCGCTGACACTAAGTGCTCTCTCTTCCAATCTATTTCCTACCAGATTAATATTCCACAAACACACCGAGTGAGGTCATGTCGTTGAAAAAACAGGGCCATCTGTAAAGCCTAGATATTGTTACTACTATTAACATCACTTCCACTCTCATACCGCATCTAATCTAGACTCTGAGCCATGCTTTTCAGGTGCTGGTCTCATGTCCACTTGCATTGTCTGCTCTGGCTTATTTCTCCCCATTCCTCAGGATGCATGTATTGTGCAGGCCAAGCCATCCCCTTTCTGTTGGGAAACATCTGTTGGGGAAACATCTGTGACTCACTGTTTCACTAGGCCTTTGCTTATGCCCTTTGGCTTCCCTTTCTAAATATTGCCTAGGCCCCAGCTTGAAAGCCCAACTTCTGCTCCAAAAAGTCCTTCTCAACTACACTATCCATCCTTGATCTCCTTCTCTGAATTCCCACAGTACTGAACTCTGATCATGTTCTTATGCATTTATTTAGCCTATTTCACAATCCTTAAGTATGTGTCTTTCATGTGACAGACATTGTGCTGGACATAAAGTGTGACGTTTGCTCAATATTTCAGTGGCTTTTAGTTTGTTGATGTGTGTGTGTGTGTGTGTGTGTGTGTAAGTCTTGTCTCTTCTGCTATGCTGTAAACCCCTCACAAAGCCACCTAAGAAGCTGAGCAGTCATGCTCCGGATTCCAATAGGCTGCATTCAGATCCTGGCTATCTCTTACTAGCCCTTTGACTTTGGGTGGCTTCCTTAATTTCTCTAAAACTTAATTCCTTCATCTATAAAATGGAGAGAATAATGGTATACTTCATTGGGTTGTTGTTGTGGGAAATAAAAGGAGGGAATTCATGTAAAGCTTTTAAGATACTCTCTGGCATACAAGTGCTCAGTCTACACTATTCATTGTTATTTTTTATTACTACCTTTACCACTATTCTGTACCTTCCAAATGTTTAGTATAATGCTGAGCACATAGTAGATGTTGGATAAATACCCTTGACTGAATAATTATTGAAAAATAAGCTATATTAGATGGGTAATCTAGCAGAGAAAAAATCGGGAAAAGGGTTCAAAGGAGTATTGACTGAACTGAGCATTCAATTGACAGAAACGAGGAAATAATTTGGGAGGTCATGACAGCCACAAATTATTCCATTGTATATAAGTCAAACTAAGTAAGGAACAGGGAGATTATAATCATTAAGTAATTTTATTTTTTGAAAAATTTAAATTATTAAATTAATGTGTGCTGTTAGTAAAACTAAGACTCCAGCAACAGAGAAGGGAGGTAATATCACCGCTATCTTCACCCCTCACTATTCCCACTGCTCAGAGGTACCTACTGTGAAAAGTTTCATATCTGGTTTTCCCTAAATTTTCCGTGTGTGTATTAATTGCCTTTCCCATCCTCTATTTCCTCAGTTTGCAAATTAGTTTAATACAACTCTTTCATAGGAGTGTTCCAAAAATTTAATAAAGCACACAATATTTTATCACAAGTTAATCTGAGAACAGCATAACTTTATAGGCATACAGGCAAAAGAGCAGAGTTTTGTCAGAGTACTTGCAAGGTGAATCAGAGATTAATTCTCATAAAGGTATTAACTCTCAAATGTATGCCCTTTGCTAAACCCATTTAAGTGATTGCATTGTTCAAACAGGAAGTTGTAGATGAATTAGCTTTTAAACATGTTTTTTAAGAAAGAAAATATATATGTGCATTTATAATCATTCATCACAAAGTCAGTTAGCTTGCTAAATTTAAAGCATGTTGTTTGCTAATCAGAAAAGCTGGTAAACAACTTGAAAAAAATTTACAGAATAAGTCAATGAATAAGCAATTACTGGAAAAGGGATAACAAAAGTGTAGCTTAGGAAGTAGAGCATGGTGGCCATGCCTGATGTGCAGTGTCATTATCCAGCACTTGCCCTCTGAGCAAGAACAACCTGGAGGTGATCTTCCCCTGACCTCCTCTGCCACTGGCTATACACCAGACACAGAATAAAATGGACTTCAACAGCTTTCATTTTCTACCAACTGTCTTCACCTCTTCCTGCCCTGTTTTACTTTCTAGATTTCTGATTTGCCTCTCAGTATCCTATGATGAAGGTAATGATGATTATGTTGATGATGACAGTGGTTTAATTGTGTGAGTATGAATGGCAGTCCAGAAATTCACATCTGCAAGAATTGTACCTTTATTTTATTCTTCTACATCTAAACTGATTTATATTTCAAGTTCCCATTCTTCCAAGACGATTTGAAATCTCCACGAACTCTTTCCTCAGGGCTGTGTCTGTGTTGTCACTCAGTGACAAGGCAATGGGGTGCAGGCAGCATGGCCTTTGGGATTCATCATTCTTTCAACCAAACTTCTATTCCTCTCCCTAGATCACAGGATCCTTCTGAAACTCCTGAGCCATCTGGGAATTTAAAAAAACTCACTGGGGCTATCTCTCACCCTTTACCATTTCCAAGACACCATTGGGCACATAGGAGACATTCTACTACACCTGCACACACTGGGACACCTGGGAACTCTGTGAGCTGTGTTAGACCCCTCAACTTAGGCACAGCCTGTCCTATGCTCAGAGGCCACCAGTAGCCTGTCCAATCATTCTCACACTTGAAATCTCTGACTTTTCCTTATGTCACACCTGTCTGAAGTCTTCTTCTGTTCCCAGCTTGAGATAGTTCTCTCCTTTCAAGGGCTTGTGCAATTAAGTTGGACCCACATGGATAATCCAAACTCATCTCCCCATTTTAAGTTACATAACCTTTATTGCATTTGTAAAATCCCTTTCACCAAGTAGCAGAACATATTCACAAGCTGTAGAGATTAGGGCATGGGCATCTTTGGAGGGAGTGAACTATTCAGCCTGCCATAAATGCCAAAATATGTCTCAGATATGTTCACATTGGTCTTTCATTTGGACAGTTACCATGGACTCCAAATTAGTTTCCCTATTTTTGGTTCTTGCTCTTTTCCAATCCCTTCTCACAGAGTGCCAGATTGATCTCTAAATTTGTTATTCAAGTCATGTCACTCTATAGGTTCCAGTGTTCTGACATATGAGTCCTTCATTCTCACCACAAGGACTTACGGTCACAAGGACTGATGTCCTTTTCCTTCTCTGTGCTCTTTTTGCCTCACTCTAGCCCTTTCTCACCAGGCTGCAATCACAGTGACCTACTTGTAGTCCCTCAGATATACCAGTATTTTCTCACTCCAGAGTCTTAGCCTATCCAGAATTCTCTGCCTGGGAATGTTTTTCTTTGAAGTGTAGTTGATTTACAATGCTATATTAGTTTCAGGTGTAAATATAATGATTCAATGTTTTTATAGATTATATGCTATTTAAAGTTATAAAATATTGGCTATATTCCCTGTACAGTACCTCCTTGTATCTTATTTATTTATACTGGTATTGTGTACTTCTTAATTCCCTTACCCTATCTTTGCCCCTCCCTCTACCCTTCTCCCCACTGGTAACCACTAGTTTGTTCTCTGTATCTGTGATTCTGTTTCAGTTTTGTTAGATTCATTTGTTTGTTTTTTTTTTTAGATTCCACATATAAGTGAAAATATACAGTATTTGTCTTTCTCTGTCTGACTTACTTTACTAAGCATAATACCCTCCAGGTCCATACAAGTTGCTGGAAATAGCAAAATTTCATTCTTTTTTTATGGCTGAGTAGTATTCCATTGTGAATGTGTTACCACATCTTCTTTATCCATTCACCTATTGATGGACACTTAGGCCACTTCCATGTCTTGGCTATGTACATAATGCTGCTATGAACATTGTGGTGCATGTATCTTTTTGAATTAGTGTTTTTGTTTTCCTTGGATATATACCCAGGAGTGGAATTGCTGGATCACATGGTAGTTCTATTTTTAATTTTTTGAGGAACCTCCATACTGTTCTCCATGGTGGCTGCACCAACTTACATTCCCACCAACAGTGCAAGAGAGTTCCCTTTCCCCCCACCCTCACCAACATTTAATTACTTGTTGTCTTTTTGATGATGGCCATTCTGACAGGTGTGAGGTGATATCTCATTGTGGTTTTGAACAAATATTTCTGTTTTCATACTGTTGAAGTCAGTGGTTTTAAAATATTTTTTAATAAATATTTTATTTTGGAATAATTTTAATTTACAGAAATGTTTCAAAGATAGCACAGGGAGTTCCCATATATCCCTCACTCATTTTCCTCTAATGTTAACCTTATATTATCATGGTACAGTTGTCAAAACTAAGAGACCAACATTGGTAAATTACTATTTCCTAAACTCCAGGGCAGTATTTGAATTTCACCAGTTTTTCCACTAATGTTCTTTTTCTGTCCAAAGATCCAATCCAGGATTACCACATGGCTTTTAGAAACCGCTGGGTTTTAATCTCATCTTTTCCATTTAGAAAGCTAATTATAGCAGACAACCTATTTCTCCATTTTGTAAGGTGCGTTTTATAGCAGTTTCTCCATGTTGCTAGAATTTCTGTTTGAAAAGAGATGTGTTCAAGCTGCTGATGGGCTTTGTCTGAAATTTTCCAAATAACTCTTTCTACAAGTGAACTGATTATTTTGGTGATAGAAAGGCAGACTAAGAGTGTCAAGACATTTTCAGTATATAGCAGTAACTTAGGGATTACTAAATTAGGGATTTAGGGATTTTTATTTTCTGATTTAGACTATGGCTTCTCACTCACTGACATTCTTCTTAAATCAACACTACCGTTGGGGCAAATTAATACGTTTTCAGGCTAGGGTCAGTAAAAGAAAAATATAACTAAATTTTTGTTATTATTATTATGGTTATATGTTATGATATTTCCTTAGGGGTAAATAACATTTTAAATAAATCTGATCAGTCATGTCATTATCAATTAAATTCATATTCCCGGAGTATTCCTCTAAAATTTTCCACTAAATTTTTCTAATGAGAGACTCAAACCCAGACCCTTAAGATAAGAGATTGTCATAAGAGCCTGCCAAAAGCAAAAACAATCTTTGAAGTCTTCTGCTTTAACTTAAAAATTCATATGTTTTGCATTCTACTCCATGAATATTTACATTTATTTTAATATAAAATTGATCTCAAATTATTTACTAACAAGTAAAAACTGAGTCCTGTTTATCCTGTGCCTTCGTAAACCTCCTTTCACACTGGTGGTTGGGGTTATCGATGTCCCTGTTTGACAAGCAGAGCCTGTTGATGGAAGTCTATGCTAGCTAGTCAAAGTGTTCTCTATTGTGGCACCAATCAACCTCTTCAACCAAATCTTACTACAAATACCATGATTTCCACGCAGAAAAAAGTCTCAAGTCCAGGTCTTAAGTCTTCGTGCTCCTGGACTGTTAAATATATGGTTCAATTTTAGATGTCCTCCCCTCTTTCTTCACTTAACCAACTCCTGTGTGTGGTGAAGAGGTTTATGACAACAGGCCTTTGAGTCAGGGAGACTGAGACGGGGCAGCTGGGTCTGTTTTAGACCAACATGAAGGGAACTCTTTACCATGTAGTAATGGTATTTAAAATTCTAGCACTGCCATATATTAGCCAAACGACCTTGAGCAAAAACCTCACTAAGTCTTAATCTCCAGCTATGTAAATCTGAGATGTATAAAAATAGCTAACTTTCAGATTTATTAAGAGAATTAAATGGTATGATGCATGTAAAGCATTTAGTTAGCTGTCTGACCCATGGTAAGAGCTCAATCATTTTATTATTGTCTATATTTTAAGACCTAGTTCAGATATCACTTTTTCTTACAGAGTCTTCCTTTGTTTCCATGGAGAATTAGTGATTTTCTTCTTTGAGTTTCCTTGCATTTTTTGTTTTTAAAAAATATATAGAAATTAATGTCGTGGGAAAATCATCATGTGCTTTTAAATGATAAGATTATAAAACAGCAGGTGCAGTGTGTATGTGTGAGATAACCATGTTAGCAGTGGAGTGTTTTCTTTTGGCACCTCTGTATTTTTCAAATTTTCTACAAGTACTGTATGATCTCTCTTATATGTGGAATCTTAAAACAAACAAACAAAACAAAACAAAACAGCCCAAGCTCACAGATACAGGGAATAGATTGGTAGTTGCCAATGTGGGGACATGGGGAGAAATATGTGAACTGTTTTTTTAGTGTAAATAAATTGTTTAAATAACACACACACACACACACACACACACAGGAGTGGAACAAAGACATTTCAGACAAACAAAAACTGGAAGAGTTTACCAGCAATAGTCCTAAAGGAAAAGAACATGCATTAATTTTATAACCTGAAATAAAGAAGACAGTTTTATACTGTTCTAACTACATTACATTTATTTTATCAAAGTAATATATGCATATAGTCCCCTTTCCTGCCACTCCTTACCTACTGAATGCTGATCCCCAAAGGATATCATTTTCAAATCTTTTTGTTGTTTCTCCCATTATATACCTTCATCTTTTTAAATAATATGCGTATATTAGTTCTCAAATTTACCATTTTAAACACTTACTACCTTTCTACTCTGGAAGATAAAAGCTTCTCTTTTGAACCACGATCCAATTTCCCAATAGTTCTCTCCATCTTCCCAATATAGTTATATCACAGGATTTTTCATTAAATCCTTATACAGCATTGTTATTATGACTATGTAAATATAACTCATAGCTAAACTAAGTTGTTTGTTATGTTTATTTTGTACATTTTGGTTCCCTGGAATTAGTGATTGTTTCATGATTTGTTTGTTTAAAGATTATATACCTATTATTGCTTCTTCCCAAACTCTCCCATGAGTCATTACCTCTCAATAGCAGCAAATACATCCAATAGTGTCTCTCTCTTTTCTTAAAGACAACCTTCCCAGACCCCTAGTCCCTTTTCCTTACACAGGGCTATTTCCTTTCTAGGCCTCTGTTATGGACTGAATTGTGTCCCACTAAAATCCGTTTGAAGCCCTAACCCTCAGTGCCTCTGAATTTGATTATATTTGGAGATAGGTCCTTGAAAGACGTAATCAAGTTAAAATGAGGTCATTAGGATGGGCACTAATGCTGTCGTTATCATGTAAATATTTCAGTTTTATTTTTTGAATCCCCAGTATTTTATGTTTTAAGGCTAGTATTTGTTTAGACTTAGCCACATATTTACTACTTTCTTTGCTTTTAATTGTTCTTACAATTATATCTGTGAGGAATTTCCTTCTGCCTTAAATACACCCTTGAGAATTCTTTTCCTTTAGGACTATTGCTGGTAAACTCTTCCAGTTTTTGTTTGTCTGAAATGTCTTTGTTCCACTCCTGTGTGTGTGTGTGTGTGTGTGTGTGTGTGTGTTATTTAAACAATTTATTTACACTAAAAAAACAGTTCACATATTTCTCCCCATGTCCCCACATTGGCAACTACCAATCTATTCCCTGTATCTGTGAGCTTGGGCTGTTTTGTTTTGTTTTGTTTGTTTGTTTTAAGATTCCACATATAAGAGAGATCATACAGTACTTGTCTCTCTCTCTTATTCCACTTAGTTTAATGCCCTCAAGATCGATCCATGTTGCCACAAATGGCAAAATTTCATTCTTTTTTGTGGTTGGCTAATATTCCATTATATATATACCACAACTTCTTTATCTATTCAGTCATTGATGGACACTTATGTTACTTCCGTATCTTGGCTATTGTACATAATGCTACAGTGAAAATAGGGATACATAAATCTTTTTGAATTAGTATTTTTATTTTCTTTGGGTAAAACCCAGAAGTGAAATTTCCAGATCTTATGGTAGTTCTATTTTTAATTTTTTGAGGAACACCCATACTCTTCCATAATACCTGTACCAATTTCTGTTCCTGCCAACAGTGCTCAAGGGTTCTCTTTTCTCCACATCATTACCAACATTTCTATTTCTTACCTTTTTGATAATAGTCATTCTACAGGTGTGAGGCAATATCTCATTGTGGTTTGAATGTGCATTTTCTTGATGATTAATGATATTAACGACATTTTCGTATGCCTGTTGGCCATCTGTATGTCTCCTCTGGAAAAATGTCAATTCAGGTCTTCTGCCCACTTTTTAATTGGATTGTTTCTTTTCTTTCTCTGTTTCTTTTTTTGTTGCGATATAGTTAGATGAGTTCTTTACATATTGGGCTGGCCAATGGCCAACCCAATATTTTAGATATTAGTCCCTTATCAGATATATGATTTGCAATTATTTTCTCCCATTCAGTAAGTTTGCTTTTCATTTTGTTTATGGTTTCCTTTGGTTCACAGAAACTTTTTAGTATGTTGTAGTCCCACTTATTTTTATGTTTGTTGCTTTTGCTTTTGGCATCAGATTCAAAAATTTATCACCAACCTATGTCAATAAACTTACCACTTATGTTTTCTTGTAGGAGTTTTGTGGTTTCAGGTCTTCTGTTCAAGTCTTCAATCCAGTTTTAGTTAATTTTTGTGTGTGGTGTTAGATACTGTTTGAGTTTCCTATGCATGTGGCTGTACTGTTTTCCAACACCATTTATTTTATTTTATTTTTTTAAATAAATTTATTTATTATTTATTTTTGGCTGCATTGGGTCTTTGTTGCTGCGCGTGGCTCTCTCTAGTTGCATCGAGTGGGGGCTGCCCTTCGTTGTGGAGCTCGGGCTCTAGGGGCATGGGCTTCAGTACCTGTGGCTCATGGGCTCTAGAGTGCAGGCTCAGTAGTTGTGGCTCATGGTCCCAGCTGCTCCACAGCATGTGGGATCTTCCCAGACCAGGGCTCGAACCTGTGTCCTCTGCATTGGCAGATGGATTCTTAGCCACTGTGCCACCACAGAAGCCCCCAACACCATTTATTGAAGAGACTATCCTTTCTCCATTGTGTATTCTCAACTCCTTTGTCATAAGTTAATTGATCATCTGTGCATGGGTTTACCTCTGGGCTCTCTATTCTGTTCCTTTGATCTATGTGTCTGTTTTTATGCCAATGGCGTACTGTTTTGATTACTATATTTTTGTAATATAGTTTGAAATCATCAATGGAGGCATGATGCCTCCAGCTTTGAAGTTCCTTCTCAAGATTGGTTTGGCGCTTGCGTTTTTTTTTTTTTTTTTCTTTGTGGTCCCATACAAATTTTAGGATTATTTGTTCTATTTCTTTGAAAAATGCCATTGGAATTTTGATAAGAAATGCATTGAAACTGTAGGTTGCTATGCATAGTATGAACATTTTAACAATATTGATTCTTCCAATCCATGAGCATAGAATATCTTTCCATTCATTTGTATTGTCTTTAATTTCTTTCATTAATATCTTATAGTTTTCAATATACAGGTCTTTCACTTCTTGGCTAAATTTATTCCTAGGTATTTTATTCCTTTTGATGCAATTATAAATGGGATTGTTTTCTTTACCTCTTTCTGATAGTTTGTTGTTAGTGTATAGAAATGCAACAGATTTTTATATATTGATTTTGTATCCTGCAATTTTACTGAATTTTTTTATTAGTTCTAACAGCTTTTCGAGGGAGTCTTTAGGGTTTTCTATATATAACATCATGTCATCCTCAAATAGTGCCAATTCTACTTCTTCCTTTCCAACTTGGATGCTTTTTATTTCTTTTTCTTGCCTAATGGCTCTGGCTAGGACTTCAAACACAGTGTTGAATAAGCGTAGTGACAGGGGCTTCCCTGGTGCAGTGGTTGAGAGTCCGCCTGCCGATGCAGGGGACATGGGTTCATGCCCCAGTCCGGGAAGATCCCACATGCCGCGGAGCGGCTAGGCCCATGAGCCATGGTCGCTGAGCCTGCGTGTCTGGAGCCTGTGCTCCGCAATGGGAGAAGCCACAACAGTGAGAGGGCTGCGTACCGCAAAAACAAAAAAAAGAGTAGTGACAGTGAGCATCTTGGTCCTGATCTTAGAGGAAAGGCTTTCAACATTTCACCCTTGAGTATAATGATACTTGTGGGCCTGACATATATGGCTTTTTTTATGTTGAGGTACATTCCCTCTATACAAACTTTGTTGGGAGTTTTTATCATAAATGGTTGTTAGATTTTGGCAAATGCTTTTTCTGTACTTATTGAGATGATCATATGATTTTTAAGCCTTTGTTTCGTTAATGTGGTGTTTCACATTAATTGATTTGTGGATCTTGAACCATCCTTGCATCCCTGGAATAAATTCCACTTGATCATTGTATATGATCCTTTTAATATATTGCTGAATTTCATTTAATATTTTGTTGAGAGTATTTGCATTTATGTCCATTATGGATATTGACCTGTAATTTTCTTTTTTCTTGGTGTCCTTGTCCGGTTTTGGTATCAAGGTAATGCTGACCTTGTAAAATGTGTTTGAAAGAGTTCCTCCTCTTCTGTGTTTACAAAGAGTTTGAGAAGGATTGGTATTAACTGTTTGAAAGTTTGGTTGAATTCAACAGTGAAACCTTCTGGTCTTGGGCCTTTGTTTTTTGGCAAGTTTGTGATTATTGATTCACTCTTCTTACTAGTAATTGGTCTCCTCAGATTTTCTATTTCATCATTCAGTTTGGGTAGGTTGTATGTTTCTAGGAATTTATTGATTTCTTCTAGGCCAATTTGTGTATAATTGTCCAGAGTAGTTTCTTATGATCTTTGTATTTCTGTGGAATTAATTGTAACATCTCTTTCATTTCTGATTTTATTTGAGCCCTCTCTTATTTTTCTTGGTGAGTCTAGCTAAAGACTTGTCAATTTTGTTTATCTTTTCAAAGAATCAGATCTTAGTTTCATTGATATACTCTCTTGTCTTTGTAGTCTCTATTTCATTTATCTCTGCTATAATCTTTGTTATTTCCTTCTTTCTGCTAACTTTGGGTTTCATTTGTTCTTCTTTTTCTTGTTCCTTGCAGTGTCAAGTTGGGTTATTTACTGAAGACTTTCCATATTTCTTGAGATAAGCATTTTTTTGCTATGAACTTCCCTCTTAAAGCTGCTCTTGCTGCATCACACAAATTTTGGTATGTTATATTTCCATTTTCATTTGTCTAAAAGTATTTTTTGATTTATCTTTTTGATTTCTTCTTTGGCCCATTGGTTGTTTAGTAGCATGTTGTTTTAATCTCCACATATTTGTGAATTTTCCAGCTTTGTACTTTTAGTTAATTTCTAGTTTCATACTGTTCTGGTTGGAAAAGATCCTTGATATGATTTCAGTCCTCTTAAATTTATTAAGACTTGTTTTATGACCCAACATATGATCTATCCTGGAAAATGCTCCATATGTACTTGAGAAGAATGTGTATCCTGTTGCTTTTGTATGGAATATTCTGTATATATCTGGTATAACATGTTGTTTAAGGCCAATATTTCCTTATTGATTTTCTGTTGGATTACCTATCCATTGATGTGAGTGGGGTATAAAAATCCCCTACTATTATTATTGTTGTCTGTTTCTCCTTTTAGATCTGTTAATATGTGCTCTGTATATTTAGGTGCTCCTGTGTTGGGATATTTGCATAAATATTTACAAATGTTATATCCTCTTGTTGGATTGATCTCTTTATCATTATGTAACACCCATCTTTGTCTCTTCTTACAGTCTTTATTTTAAAGCCTATTTTCTGATGTAAGTATAGCTACTCTAGCTTTCCATTTGCATGCAGTGTTTTTTCATCCCTTCACTTTCAGTCTGTGTGTCTTTACATCTAAAATGAGTCTCTTGTATGCAACACATAGATGGGTCTTGCTTTTTATCCATTCAGCCACTCTGTGTCTTTTGATTGGAGAATTTAGTCTATTTCCATTTAGAGTAATTATTGATAGGTATATTTGTATTGCCATTTTGTTAATTGTTTACTGGCTGTTTTTTTAGTGCTTTCTGTTCCTTTCTTCTCATACTCTCTTCCTTTTTGATTTGATGACTTTCTTTAGTGGAATACTTATTTTCCTTTCTCTTTTTCTTTTGTGTATTTATTACAGGTTTTTGCTTTTTGGTTACCATAAGACTTATATATAACATGTACTGAAAAATTCTCAGCCAAAATTAATTCCAATATTACTTTTGTCCTTCCCTTTTCTCCTCTTGGAACTCTAAGATATATGTTAGATTTTCTTCAGTATCTGTGGCTCTTTGCTTCTCTTTTATATATTCCATGTCATCTCTCCATACTGGTTTGAGATCCATCTTTTACTTCACTAATTCCCTATTCTTCTCTCTCTAATATGCTGCTAAATCTGCTTATTCTTTTTGAACTATTTTCAGTCTGGTCATTGATTCCAGTTCCTTTTTCTGTATCCATAATTTCAAGCTTGTATTTTATTTCTTTAAACATATTAAACAGCTATAATCTGTATCTGATAATTTAATTTTCTGATTTTGTAAGAATATGTCAGCTGTCTGTTGTTTAATGCTGGTTCTTATTTATGGTACCTTGTTTCCATGTGGATTTAGCTTGCTGGTTTTTATTTTCTTTTTTCATGTATTTAGTTTCCTTGGACTTTTATTCATGGGAATTATTTAAGGCCTGGTATAAAGGTGAGTACTACAGCAGGGATTTGCCTTTGCTTTTGTCAATTGCTGCCAATACAGGACCACTCTAATTTAAAAATGTGACCAGGTTTCACGACAATTAATCTTTCAGTTCACTGAAAGAGATTTTACTGGTTTTCTTTTTGGTTCTAAATTATCCTTATTCTGCAGAGGTTCTTATACTCTCAAAGTCCTAGCTTTAGTGGCAAAATCTACTCAGCTTTCTTCTTTCAGCAGGCCTAATGCTTTGTTCCCTGTCTCTTTCATTCCATGCATCCATGAAAACCTAAATTCAGGTTCATGTAGTTTGGCAACTGTCTTTAGAGTGACTTCCATCTGCAGAGCTCTTGTTAGCTATTCTTTGAATTGGTATTCTTTATCAGTGCCTGACCTAGAATATCTTACTTTCTTGGTAACTTATTAATGCTTCAAATTTATTTTTAATATACATATTATCCAGTATTTTTAGGACATTTCAACATTAAGGGGTGATCCAGGAAACCGACCTCCTTCCTATATTACTAATAAAAATAGCCTCGCTGCTGCTCATAGCACAACATGCATCAATTAAAATGTTTGGAATGTATTTGTTTGAGTTTCTTTCTTCCCTACCAGACTTGTAGCTTGTCAAAGACAAAGACTGTTGTTCATTTCAGTGCCTGGCCTATAATAGGGACTCAATACATACTGAATAAATGAATATTAGTAAATTCTACATAAAATCACATTTTTGTGTCCTTTATTGATTACGTATGAAGCAAATTTGTGGACTTATAATTAGGACAAGGTAAAGAAATTCCAATTTGAAATATGGTTAGCTGATGATAGAACATCTGGTACTTCTGAGTTTTTGTGTTCCTTTATTGTTTTGTGGCACAACTTACAGGAGAAGTTGATTATTAATGTAATTATTAAATTCAGTGTATTATCTCATTATAATCTGTAAGAAACACAAACTAGTTGCCTTCATAGCATAGAAATAAAACAAAAAACCCTGTTATATAACATTGATTTTTAATTGTCTCAATGTTGGGTGGCCTGTTGCTATGGAAATCTCCCCATACTGTCTGCAGATATGAATCACATACTGGGTAGCACTACATCTGCAGTGCTGCAGTGTACCATATGGCAAATTTACTGCAGCCAAAGGAAGCAAGTAAAAACTTTCCACAGATGAACTCAACACTTCCAAGGTTGAGGCAACTAATAAATAAGCTACATTGCCTGTTTTGGGGCAATACCAAAACTTCAAAGGCATTTGTCCTGAAAGACTGAATACATGGGTTCTGAGCTGAATCAGGTAGGAAAAAGGGGCTGCTGTAAGAATAGCTACAGTAAAAAAACCCTCAAACTTGAATTGGTAAACGCTACCTGTACCCATCACAGTTGTCTGGTCTTCATCTGAATCCAGTTCATCATTAGTGTTTATAGACTGCTACTGATTTATAGATCTATAGCTCTTGGAAAAATCTCAATGTTTGTTTCAAAATAATTGTTTAACATATGAAAATTGGGTGGATGGATGGATAGATAGATGGATGATAGAACTAAGAGGTTAATTCTTGATGTATCTAGAGTTACAGTTGATGTGAACAGATGATGGCTACCGTTTGTTGACCACCACACATGCTGGACCTTTATCAGTTGTTTTACATAAGTTATTTGATTTTCATTTTCCAACATTCCTACAAAGATAGATATTATTCCCATTTGACCTATAAAAATGCTAAAGATAAAAGATTAATTTGTCTGTCACTTATAGTAGTAAATGTGATGTGAAGCTTATGTTTCACTGCAATTCTGTCTGACCTCAAAACTTGTGTATACATAGGTCAAAAGTCAACACTGTGCTTTAGAGACAGACTGCCTGGGTCCAAATGTCAGTTCCATCTTTTACTATCTGTGTGTCTTCAGGCTACTTACTTAACTCTCTTATCTTCAGTTTTCCCTCTGTAAATGGAGGTAATGAAAGTATTTACCCAGGAGGATTCTTGAGAGAATTAAATGACCTATATTGCACAGGGTCCAGTAAGTGCCTAGTTAAATGCTCAGTAAGTGTGAATTACTATTGTTGTGCTCATTCATTTATTTAAAAATATGGCATACTAGTTTTGTATATTCAAGGATGAGTAATTTTTTTCTTCTTTTAGAGCAGCTTATTTACTAGGGTGGTAGTTCTCAAAATGTGGTTCCAGACTACCACCATTACCATCAGCTAGGGACTTGTTAGACTACCAGCATTACCATCAGCTAGGGACTTGTTAGAAAAGCAAATTTTCAAGCCATATCCCAGGTATACTGAATAAGAAACTCTAGAGATGGAGTCCAACCAAATGTGTTTTAATAAGCCCTCCCATGATTCTGATGTACACAAAAGTTTGAAAGTCATTAGTGTGAGAGAAAAAATGTTGTCTTTCCTAGCTTTACCCAGGGCCAACTCTGCACAAAGGATGCTTTTGGAACTAATCCTGAGACACTGTGATTTTTCTAGAATCAATTCCCATAGCTTCAAATGGATGCTGCAATCACTTTGTTCTGTGAGCCCATCTAATCACCAAGATTCTTGATTAATCTTTAATAATTTTTTCTTGACGGAATTTGAAATTATCAATTATTTGATAATGGTTTCTTCTCGTGTGGAATGAGATGTAATGCTGTGATTATCACAGCCATTAGAAGACGCTGCTGGAATTTCTCCAGAGTTGAAGCAGGCATAACATGTGAGTTGCCCCTAAAAGCAGGCCAATTTCTATTTCTCCATAAAAAAATTAATATTTGATTAATTTTTCTGATTGGTGATTATTTGAATCAACTTTATAAGGCTTTTTCTATTTAAGTTTCACATTGTTAAGTTTCATAAGTGGAAAATGATACATGGCAAACTTTCAGATTAAGCCTGCTTCAATGCAGAAACAAAACTCTGTAGAATGTATTTGAGCCTTAGGAAGATTAATTTAACATCAGTCTCAAAACTGAAAATGAAACTACCTATTTTAGAAAAGTCAAAAGAGGAAATTAAGTTGTAATCATTTTTATCAATATTTTTTAAGAAATGACTAGAGAATGGACTTGAGGATACGGGTAGGGGGAAGGGTAAGCTGTGACAAAGTGAGAGAATGGCATGGACATATATACACTACCAAACGTAAAATAGATAGCTAGTGGGAAGCAGCCACATGGTAGCGGGCGATCAGCTCGGTGCTTTGTGACCACCTAGAGGGGTGGGATAGGGAGGGTGGGAGGGAGGGAGATGCAAGAAGGAAGAGATATCGGAACATATGTATATGTATAACTGATTCACTTTGTTATAAAGCAGAAACTAACACACCATTGTCAAGCAATTATACTCCAATAAAGATGTTAAAAAAAAAAAGAAATGAGAATGCTTAAATGATTTAAATGTTTCAGCCTCCCTAAAATTTTTAAAGCCATTTAACCTTCCTAAGTCCTTTCCTTCATCTGCAAAACTAAAGGGTTATTTAAATTGATTTCTTAGTTGTTCTTTTTTTTCCTAGCCAGGAGAAAAGAATAGTGCAATGAATACATTGAAAACTATCATTTACATTGAGGAAGAGAATGTTTAATTCCTTTGGGAGTCTTTCTGAAGTAGATCCCGCTCTAACTAGGTAAAATTTTTAAGCAAGGTCTTTTGAGATTTCCACAGAAACTATCAATTTGGTAGACTTTATGGCAGTTCCTGGAGCTGCTGGCACCCAGTGGTTATGTAGAAACTCTTCATCTGAGCAGATGGAAAATCCCAATTAGGTTAAGGGTATTAATATATCTTCCCAGCTGACCCTAAATATCTTTGTCTGATTTATTATTGTTACCTACCTCATAAAGTTATTAAAGGCCTCCATAATGTTATACATGATAATAAACCTGATGCTTAACCTCATGTATGGAAGGAGCTCCACATACATGCTGTTACTGCTGTAGCACAGTGGTTTCTAAACTTTACCATGTCTCAGAGCACCTGGAAGTGATGCTTGTTTAAAACTATAGATTCTTAGGTGTCATCCCATAGATAAGGTGGGTTCACCAAATCTGCATTTTTAACAAGCTTCCCAAGTATTTAGAATACAGCTTACCCTGTACGTATTAAGGTTTTCCTAAGAAACAAACCCAATAGGGAGATGTGGAGATTTATTTATTTTAGGGAATTGTGTCATGTGATTGTTGGAGCTGGCATGTCTGAAATCTGTAGGACATACTGGGAGACTGGAAATTCAGGTAAGAATTGCTTCTGCTGTCTTGAGTCTGAATTATGCAAGCAGCAGGCTGGACATTCAGGGAGGGTTTCTATGTTGTAGTTTTTAGGAGAATTCCTCCTTCTCTGGGAAACCTGTCTTTGTTCTTAGGGCCTTTAACTGATTAAATGAGGCCCACCCACATTATAGAGAGTAATCTGCTTTACTCAGAGCTTCAAATGTTAGTCACATTTTAAAAATACCTTCACATCAGCATCTGGACTAGTGTTTGACCAAACAACTGTGCACCATAGGCCAGCCAAGTTGACACATAACATTAAACATTGCAGTATAAGACCACAGTTCAAGAAAAATTTAAATCCTATGAGAAAGAAGTATAGATGTAGCTGAGGCTTCAGTCTTTAGTCTGAGAAAGAAAAACACTAATGAAAAACTTGAAGAATCTATTATAGTTAGCAGTTGTAGGTCCCAGGAAAGCTGCTAGTGGTAGAGGGAGAAGGAATGATAAGGCTAGATCAGACCTGGAAGACATAGGGAGGGCTGTATTTTTTTAAGGCATAAATATCAAGACCAATATTATAAACTTCTGAAGGTTAAACAGTATTCAACCTTTGCTTCTCAAAAGCTAGATGCAACTCAAGAGCCCTAGGAGATGGTGGGGGTGTGGAAAGAATCAGTGAGTGATCTGAGGAGTGTATAGAAGCTGAAATAAGAAAAGGTATTAACATTTACCTTTAATGTTCTAAATAGTTTTGCTGTTTGTGAGTAAAAACTAATGCACGCAATGGGGAAAGACAACACAGAAGCTAATTCTAGTGCCCAGTCACTGCCCAGGGACTGGAGCCAAGATTAGATGACTCAGATGTTGGGAAGAATAAGCCAAAAGTAACATTTTCAAGCCCCCATTATTCCAAAACCATGTAGCTGCATCTTAACAGCTTATCTTATTTAATTCAAGCAGCTTCATGAGGTTTTTACAGATGAGGAAATTGAATCTCAAATGCCTCAGGTAAATTACCTGGAGTCATACAATGTTTTAGTAATAGATCCATAGTTCAGATCCAGGTCTCTCTGACTTGAAAGCTCGTTCTCTCTCTGCTTCATCATTCTGCCTCAGGAAAAGAGGAAGGGAACATGAGTCATGAGGTCCGGTGCTATGGCAAATTTGCACACACTGCTTCTGTCCACAGCGGGCCTCTCAATTCTGCATTCTGCTTTCCTGCTCACACCTGCTTCTCTCATAAACTAGCTCAGCCTCACTGCCACAACTTGTGGACAGGTGGGCGTATCCAGGAAAGTTTCTGGCCTGGGATCTTGGGAGCCTAGATATGGTTTGGGGAAAAAGCAAGACTGGCCTCTGAGCTGCAGAGCTTGAAGTCAAATGTGTCTGAAAGGAAGTTCCCAAGTTGGAAATCTAAATTGAAATCCTGGCCAGTAGAACTAAGGTGTCACTCCAATGGAGTGAGAAAGTATCGGGGTCTGAGGCTATGCGAAAGAAATGAGGCTTGCCAAACCAGAGCAAGAGGCATAAGAACAGAGGAGAGAAGGCATTCTCCATTTGGTAAGGCTCCTGAGATAGTGAAAATCCACTAAATAGAATCAAATAGGTACACTTTGTTTAGATTTTGGTTCCCTGTCACTTACAAGCTGTGTGACCTTGGGCAAGTTCCTTACACTCTCTAGGACTCAGTTTCTTCATGTGTACAATGTAAATATTTAAGGTTGAATGAATTAATGCATATAAAATATCTCACCCTGTATTCATAAGTGCTCACTAAGTTGCAGCTGTTTTTGTTAATTATTGTCAACCCTGGTTGAGAAGAGAGCTGTAAGAGGTTGGATGTGGTTAATGCTTCAAGAGCCATACCTGACACCATGTTCTCCCAGAGCATTCTGGGAAGTATCCTCTTGCCCCTTTCCCTAATGTTGGAGACAACCAGACCACAGGGGATCCATGACATGGATCTCACAGGGTCCTAGATGGGGCAAAGAGCTAGGTAACTGTCACTAGTATTTGCAGTGTTTATAGAGCTAAATGCAGATACCAGCAGACATGTCCTGAAGGGGAACTAAGGTGGAAGAAATGCAAATTTAAGATTTCATCAAAGCAGTTAAGAAGAGGAGTCAAGGCTCACAACCCAAACCAGGAAAACTGGAGGAACCAGGAAAGCTGAGAGTGAAGAGAAAGAAGCATGTATTCAGGAGTCAGCTAAAATGGATCCCCAAGGTGGAGTGCCCACACTGGCTATGGTAGGGCTTTAAGAGGTTCCAGTGAGGTTTCGTTTGGTCTTAGACAAACCAGTTCACTTGAAAGAACCAGATTAGGAGAGACAGAAAGAGGGATAACTGTTAAAATCTAGTGTGACCTCTTGAGAGGGCAGTGTTCTTCAAGAATCATAAGCCTAAGTGCAAGTGTTAGATCTTTTTCTACCGTATGATTCCCCAATCCTGGAAGTGATGAGAAGTCTTTGGCAACTGTAGCCCTCTATCTCAAATCTTAAGAAACTTCTTCCTGGGGGCACAAGTATGTGCTGGTTCTCATCCACCCAAAGTGTATTCATTTCCCAGGTAAGTGAACTAAGAGCTGTTTATCTGATTTTCTCCCCTACTTCCCACTCTTGATTACCTGTCTCCTGGAAAGGGAGAAAGAGGAGTCTTAACCTTGAATGTGATGAATTGATTTCACCTTAGGACTGGCAGAGTTCTCTGTCAACATACTGTGCTGCCTTAATGCCCAGATGGATTTAGAAAAGAGCTTAGGAATCTTCTTCCTCCTCATACCCTACCAAAATTTATTGTTTGAAATAAATTGTTCTGAGGTTTCTCAAATGGTCAGTCATTTCTGCTGTTCTCATTGGACTGAAGGATAGGAAATACCATCTGCATTCTCTTAGAATTAGGGTACCTTACAGAAACACAGTTTTATTTTCTCTACCTCCTATTATGTTACTAATGTGAGGTGGAAAAAGAACTATGGTTTTGGCTGTGGGTGGTAAGAAGCACTAGGTCTCTTTCAAAAAAGCAGGCATTTCTTGCTATGGAACGACATTGCTTATTTTCGGAGAATTTCTTTAGAATATAGCCTTTAAATTTGTTTTTCTTCCAGGGGGAAAAAAAAGAGAACCAGTGTTTCAGTCTCTATAATATTCAACAGGAGAATTTAGAATCCATGATTTGGCTATATTTCTCTAATTTGTAAAGGGTTAATTCACTGCTGACCTAAATTCTTTCACAGTAGTAAAATGAGGACTGTTTCCAAGCAACCAGAAATTACTGACATGAGGATTCAATCTTTCAGCATTTTTCACAAAAGCCAAGAAGTCTATTCGGCTGGTCAGATGAATGGAGGATGTGTGATGAGAAACATGGGACCTCCGAAACACCACCAAAGCTGCTTATGACTCTAGGATACACCCTCTGTCTGTACAGTCAGGACCATGCATTTTGGTTGGAAAAACATTCACAGTTCCATTTACCGAGAAATCCCAAAAGACTCTTCATGTGCTTCTTATTCTGATTGAATATCAGTAATAGGTATATGTAGAACAGTTTTCCCAACAAAAACATGCAAGTAAATGTCTTCTTCTGGAGCTTCCCTGGTGGCGCAGTGGTTGAGAGTCTGCCTGCCGATGCAGGGGACATGGGTTCGTGCCCTGGTCCGGGAAGATCCCACATGCCGCGGAGCGGCTGGGCCCGTGAGCCATGGCCGCTGAGCCTGAACGTCCGGAGCCTGTGCTCCGCAACGGGAGAGGCCACAACAGTGAGAGGCCCGTGTATGGCAAAAATAAATAAATAAATAAATAAAAATGTCTTCTTCAGTCTTAGGAATTGAAATCGTGTCTACTTTTTTTTATAACTTGAATTTTTATATATTTGCAGAGCAGATTAACTGAGACAAAGTGAGCTCAGACCAGTGCTTGACACACGGGAAGTACTCAGTGGAGCTTTGGAGATGATTTAATCATTGGTGATGGAGGGGTGAGGCCAGCCTAATGGCAAATCAGAACCTCTCCATGGATAACAGGGACGTTTGTATACTCAGCAAAAAAAAGGATTTTTTTTTTAAAGTTGAGTGACCCATTTCATTTTACAAATGAGAAAATGAAGTGGTTTGCCCAACTTCAGTGGTGGTCAAGGAGAGATCTTAATTCCTAACTACTGAATTCTTCTCTACTTCATAGTGAATAGCATCCTAATCAATTTGAAGTTCTCTTAACAACCTCCTCCAGGTTCATAGTTTGATCTATGGCAAACCATTAAGTCAGGCTGATCTGAATTTCTAGGAGGATACAAAATGTAAATATTTTGTAACAGAAACAAAGGAAACTCAGGTGGCTCACTTGTAATTACTGCCTGAACAAAGTACTATTTGACACTGTATACATTTCAATGTCTCCCAAATATCTATAAATGGTCACACATGAAAGACTTCCAGTAAATTTCTATTTTATGAATCTTAGGTACTTAACGTATAAAATAAGAGTAATACTTATTTAGAGAAGATGTTGTTAGAATTTTAAAAACAAATTAATAAGGACAATCCCTGTTGCCTTTTCCTTTTTCCTGATATGAATTCCTTTTCATATCAATAAAATACGATATAATAACGCCTTGATTAAGGCAACCAAAATGAGGGAACAATTATATATGTAGAGCCAGAAAATAGGAAAAAGAAATTTTCACAGAGGAGGTGAGACCAGCAGCCCCTAAAAGATTCCACAGCAAAGAAAGTGGTAAATGGAGTGAGCATTCCCGAAAGAGGGCCTAGCACTCAAGAGTATAGACCATGAAGTTCTTGAGAATAGAGGCAGAAAATATGCATGAAGGGATAAGAAGAGGCCAATCATTGAATCTGGCCTTTTTTTTCTCTACTCAGCATTGTATCATTGAAAACTTTAAGAAGGTGGGTGTATGATGCTATTTGCATTTCAGAAAGAAAGATTTATGAGTAGATACTACTTACTGCCTCCATCTGTGCTAATAGAACTTTGTGCTTACCACAGTGGAAAGAATATAACCATTGGGTTACAGAATTATTTATAACAAAGGCATAGCTAGGACTAGATTTCCTCCAGCTTTATGATTACTGCCTAACTTAAAATAGAATCTAATCTCTATTTGCAACTAAAATCTCCTCTGGGTCTATATGATAATAGGCAATCTAAATTTTTCAGAAATTTTGATGTATTGATGGAAAAATAAATTTTCTCCTACACTTTTTACATGTCTGAGAAGTGACAGAAATTGGGGAGGGGCTGAAAGACATACAATTTAAAATAGTATCTTATTCAGACAATTTCAATTAACATCTGAGTTATCTTTATTACTTTTAAATACAGAAGAGATAAAATATATGGAAATTGGATCAGCTTATCTTTTCTAGTTTATAAAGAACAGGAAAATCTTGAGAAAAGGAAACAATCAACATTATAATCAAAGTTATTTTATTTTCAAGACTTAGTGTCCAAATTATTAAGCAGATAACAAGAAATGAAGGACAAAAGGGCAGAAAAAAATAAACTAGTTTCAGGAATAGACCATTTACCTTCTTGATACTTTCTTTTTTAGAGTTTGCACTATAGTAATTTCTATTCCTCTGAGAATTTGTTTAAAAACGAAAGTACTGTCATTGGGCTTCTGAAAATGGAAAGATTACCCAGGTTGACGTAAGATTTTCTGTCTTTTCCCATGTGAATGTATGTCTTGATTTGGTATCAATAAGTCCAAGTTCACATCAGTTCTTCATCAAGCTGCACAGAGTGGTGATAAACAGGAGTCTGAAGCCATGACTTGCTCATTGTTGCTGAAGGCACAGCTCAGCAGAACCACAGGCTGCAGCCCTGGCCCAAGGCCAAAAATGGCTTAGTGTCTATCACAACTGAAGGTCTATTTTTACATCCAGGATTAAGTGTGAAGGTTCTTTTATAGGCTGAACAAAACAGTAGTTGTGCCATCTTTTGTTAGGAGTTCTTGTAAAAATCTTTTACATCCTCTTACTTTCAAAAGATCTGTATCTTTATGTTTTAGATGTGGCTCTCATTTAACTGAGTTTTATCCAATTTATCCAATTCAGCATTATTTTTCTTTAAGTTAGATCATTTATCCCAATTATAGTAAATGAAATTCCTCATATGTGGGTTTTGTTTTTTTTTTTTTTTTTTTGCGGTACGCGGGCCTCTCACTGTTGTGGCCTCTCCCGTTGCAGAGCACAGGCTCCAGAGGCGCAGGCTCAGCGTCCATGGCTCACGGGCCTAGCCGCCCCGCGGCATGTGGGATCTTCCCGGACCAGGGCACGAACGCGTGTCCCCTGCATTGGCAGGCGGACTCTCAACCACTGCGCCACCAGGGAAGCCCCATATGTGGGTTTAAACCCACATAAATCTTACTGTGTGATTTCTGTTTGTCATGCCAATTTTGGGCTCCTTTTTCATCTTGCCTTCTATTGGACTGATTACTTTTGACAATTTCAGTTCCTTCCCCTCTACCAGTTTAGGGGTTATGTGCTCCGTATCTGTTATTTTTATGATCACTCTTTAGCATGCATCTTTAATTTATTAAAGCC
The DNA here is from genome assembly GCF_964165515.1 of Mesoplodon bidens. NCBI lineage: Eukaryota > Metazoa > Chordata > Mammalia > Artiodactyla > Ziphiidae > Mesoplodon > Mesoplodon bidens. Next base: position 73,437,319 of record NC_138164.1, on the reverse strand, counting down.
TAGTATTAATTGACATCTTTTCCCCCCAAGAAAATGCAGAGCTTACAGCATTTTAACTCTATCATTCCTCTTGATAGATATATTATTGTCATGTATTTTAATTATACATGTGTAAGACAATATATTAAAGATTCATGCTTTATATATTTATGTATGTGTATATAGATATATTCTACAAATTTTGATATTTTATTTTAATCTCAATTTTCATTTAGATTTACCCACCATTCTTATTACTTCATTTGATCTTTTTCCTTCCTATGTTTCTGAGCTTTCTCCTGGTATAATGCTCCTACTACTTCTACTACCTGTTTAGAAATTCTAATACAGTGGATCTACTGAAGGTGTGCTATCTCATATATTTGTTATCTTATAATGTGTTTACTTTGCCTTCATTAATGAGGGATATTTGCACTGGGAATAGGTTTCTAGACTGTCAGTTACTTCCTTTCAGTGCATTACAGATATAATTCCACTGCTTTGTGCTTCCAGCGTTTTGTTTGTTTGTTTGTTTGTTTTTAAAGCGGATGGGGAGGGAAACAGTTTTATTTTATTTTATTTTATTATTCATTCATTCATTCGTTCATTTTGGGCTGCCTTGGGTCCTCGTTGCTGTATGCAGACTTTCTCTAGTTGCAGCTAGTGGGGGCTTCTCATTGTGGTGGCTTCTCCTGTTGCAGAGTACGGGCTCTAGGTGCACACAGGCTTCAGTAGTTGTGGCTCGCAGGCTGTAGAGCACAGGCTCAGCAGTTGTGGCACACGGGCCTAGCCCCTCCATGGCACGTGGGATCCTCCCGGACCAGAGCCCGAACCCGTGTCCCCTGCATTGGCAGGCGGACTCCCAACCATTGCACCACCAGGGAAGCCCTGTGCTTCCAGCATTTTATATTTGAGAAGTTAGCTGTCAGTTTAATTGCTCCGTCAAAGGTAATTTGGCTGATTTTAAGATTTTTCTCTTTATTTTTGGTTTTCCAAAATTTGTATGCACCTATGATTATGTGTATATACATGTATGTGTATGTGTGTATATCAACAGATGATTAATAGATGGATGGAAGGAAGGAAGGGAGGAGGCAAAGAGAGATGGAAGGAAGAGAGAATGGGAGAAAAAAGGAAGAATTTTGAATGTTACTAAGCAGGCTTTTTAACACTCCAGATACACCAATGCTTTTTTGCACTATCCTTTTGCCACCATCTATGTAGAAAGTATTCAGAACGTGAGAGGTACTTTATTTACTGACCTCTGAGGGCGGGCATATAGCGCTTAGAACACAGAGTTAAAATGTTGACATTGATTTCCAAAGTAGGCTCTTAAAACTCATTGAGGAGAGGATAACGTTGAAAACAAAGGTTTTCATTGAAGGCTGAGATCTTTGAGAGACAAAGGACTTTTTTTTTGCGGTACACGGACCTCTCACTGTTGTGGCCTCTCCCGTTGCGGAGCACAGGCAGACGTGCAGACTCAGCGGCCATGGCTCACGGGCCCAGCTGCTCCGTGGCATGTGGGATCTTCCTGGACCGGGGCACGAACCTGTGTCCCCTGCCTCAGCAGGCGGACTCTCAACCACTGCGCCACCAGGGAAGCCCCCCATTAGGTAATTTTAAATGTCCAGGAGCAGTACGAGCAGGCTTCCCTGGGTTGTACTTCAGTCAAATGAAACAAGTGAGGCAGACACTTTTGGAGCCTTGTTAATATTTCCCAGCCAATAGTGATTCCTGAATAATGATACTATCATTTTGTCAGTAGATCAATGGTTTAATGCACGTACAGTGGTGAGGAGTAGTCATTTTAGAGTCTCTAGTATTTGGTTCGAGCCAGAGCTTTCTCTTTTTATCAAATCAACTATTGTTAAATTTCCAGTCTTGTTTTTCCTTTTCTGAGGCCAACTGTTGTGCTTCTATAGCCAGTTTTTCTAAGTTATCATTTGAAGAAATATCCCTTTGGACCATGACAGAGCTTTGGTTGCTGACAGACCCTTTAAAGGCAGTGTTCTTTAAGGAAATATCAACAAGGTGATTTCTCTTGGCTTCCCGAGAGTCAAGTTTAGAATGCCCCAGAATCATAATAGCTAGAGTGGCAGGTAAAAGTATTGCATCCAATAATTCCTAAACATAGGGGACGTTTAAAATTTTATTCCCACTGAAAGTAAAGAAACCACATTGCCCCCACAACATTTCAAAATCATGAGCTACTCTGAAAGCATATCTACTATCAGTATAAATGCTGGCAGTTTTGTTCTTGACAAAGGTACAAGCCCATGTAAGAGCATATAATTCAGCCTGTAGCCATAGGTAAAGATGCTACCTCAACAACCTCAAAAGGAGCTGCAATAGCTTACCCAGCACAATATTTGCCATTGTTACCTTTTAAATGGGTATAATACAATCAGTGAACCATGAGAAGTCAGCATTACCCAAAGGTGTTTCCTATAGATCATCAGAAGGAGTCAAGAGCTGGTCCATTGGCATTAAGCAGTCATGAGAGACTTTACTGGTGATGAAGAGGAAAAGAGTAGCTGGGTTAAGGTTTTTAAAATGTAAAAGAGTTATATGAGGAGCAATTAACAAAAGGACTTTATAGGAAGTGAGGTGGCTGACTGAGAAATGTTGAATGTCTTGAGAGTACAGGAGAACTTCTACTATATGAGATGCAAAAATGGTCAAAGGTGATTCCATAGCAGTTTTTTTGGTGTCATTAACCAAAAAGGCAGTGGCCTTAATAGCTCTAAGGCAATGGGTATCCACGTGACACAGAGTCTATTGCTGGCTCTAATACCCTATAAGGTCAATGGTGATTACCATGTTGTTGGGTGAGTACTCCAAGGGCATTCTCTTCCTTTTCTTATGTAAATAGGAAAAAGGGAATCTGATAATTGGGATGCCCAAGAGCAGATGGGTTTATCAAACTCTCCTTTAAGGTCTTAATGACTATGTCATCTGGTTCTTCCCATAAAATTGGGTCGAGGTGTTGCTATTTAGTAAAACATACAGAGGTTTGATTTGAAGAGAGAAATTTGGATTCCAATTTTGGCAATAACCAACTAGCTTGAGAAAACCTCACAGTTGGCACTTATTTTTGGATTTGGGGAAACTTGGGACACTATGAAGTATATCTGAACCTAGTTATAGCCCTTGTTCTGATGGCAGATGCCCTAAATATCAAACCAGGGTTTGGGCAAACTGTAATTTTTCTTTGGTGACCTTATGTCCCTTTAAGGCTAAAATCTTTAGCAAGTGGATGCTGTCTTCCTGTGAGGAGGCTTGAGAAGGAGACCAAAAAAGCAAATCATTTACATATTGTAACAAAGTAGAACCTCTAGGGAACAGCCTTTGGGATTTTTGAGAAATAAGAAGGACGCTCAGTAAAACCCTGAACCATTACCATCCATGTGAACTGTTTTTCTTCCCAAGTGATGGCAAAAGGTATTGGCTAGCTTCATCAACTGTAAAACTAAAGAATACACTGCAAAGGTCAGTACAATAAAAAATTTGCTTCCAGCAGAAATGGATGTTAGTAACAAATAAAGGTTATGAACAACAGGATGTCAAGGGATAACAATGTTGTTTATTGCTTGAAGGTCTTGGGCAAACCTCCATCCATGGCCTGTAGGCTTTTCACCTGTAAAATAGGAGTATTAGAAGGACAAATACAAGGGATAACAGGCCTTGAGCCTTGTAATCTTCCATTATGGGATTTATGTCTTAAAGGGATTCTTTACTTTTAGAATATTGATTAATTCTGGGAAGAGGTTTTGAAGGATATACTTGAATCTTGATAGGAGGTGCACTGTGAATTTTGCCAATATCAACCAGAGATTTTGCCCATAAAGAGGGTGATAGCTGATTTAATAGGGAACAAGTGATCAGTGTTTCCAGAGTCAACTCTAGTGCCATCAGAGAGAACACAAATAAAAGATGCCAAAGGGTCACTTAATTCACCTGACTGGTTATTTTGATAACTACTGTCAAATTTTAGAATTATTAACCCCTTTTGGAAGAAAGAAGTTCCAGCATGATGGTTCTCTAAGAAGTTTTAGCCTAATAAATGGAGAGGGGCAGAGGAACTAAGGAGAAAAGGGTGTATATCTCTCAAGGAGCCCAAACAAAAGAGAATAGTTCAGAGACAGGAACCTCTTGAGGTTTATTAGAGATCCCCACTATTTAAACTGTTTTAGTACTTTAAGGCAGGGGCTCCTTTAACAGTAGTGGGGTTGAGCACCAAGAGTGTGGCTCTGCTGTTAATCAGGATGGGAAGAGATTCATCTCCAGTCTGGAGAAATGTTTCTCCAAGCCAATTAAGAGGGAAGATTAGGAAGGGCCCCAACAGTTCCTCAGAGCCCTACTATCATTGAGAATTGAGAGGATGTTGGAAGGGGTGGCTGGAAGGCTGAAGGTGCCTGAAGTGCTTAAATTTGTAACAATCTCTTTTCCAGTGCCCTGGGCTCTTGGCAATTATAGAAGAAACTAGGAGGGTTTCATTTGGGGGCCTTCATTTGCTGGAGTTGAAGAAGTTAAGAAGTTTAGCAGTCTTTCTTTTAGGTGACTCATGTAGAGTGCAGGAAAGCTGGTTTGCCACATTAACTAACTCTGGAGTGGACATGGTTTCCATTCCATCCTGGTCCTTTTTACTAAAGGGAAAGGTCCTGGTTCAGCCCATTCATAAACATGGAATTAAAAGCTACCTGGGTGAAATCAACATCTGAAGGAAGACTAGAACTTTCTTTAAAAAAAATCTGAAGTCGGTTATAATAGTTATGAACAGGCTCATCAGAATTTTGTGCGCAAGCCTGAAGTTTGTTCCAAGCAACAGGCTTTGGAAAAGGCCTAGGAATTGCCTGACGAGGTTGCCTAACAGTTGCCTAAGCTTGATCATATAATGAGTTAGTGGGATGGTCTCCTGGTTGTAATACTAGAGGCCTTTCAGGATTTTCCCAGTTAGCTGTTTTCAGCCAATGCTGGGCCTGGCCTTCACCAACAAGTATGAGCTAGCTGGCGTAAGTCAAAGAAACCAGGCTGATAAGTTTGAATGACTATTTTAAATTCCTCAGCCAATCTCTGAGGATGTTCGGTTGCCTTGGGACAATCTTTGACTGTGCTTGCAGTTCGGCTTTCGTCCAGGGAGTATAAGAAGTTAAGGGTCTAGCTTCTGGCGTGTTTTGATGAGTTCAGAGGAATAGGGAAGGGGGAGAATTTCCAAGGAAAGGGAGGTGCAGGCAGAGAATTAGTGTGAGGGAACTGATGGTGTAGAGGAGGTGCTGGCAGCGCAGAAGGGAGGAGGAGCCTGCGACAAAGAAGCCAAGGAAGAGGAGCCTGAGGCTTCAGAAGCCACTTTATCTGTCTTTAATCATTCGCTTATTACCTCAGTTAATCTTAAAATCTTATTTTTCAAAGAGGCCATTTTAGGTTCCTGATAATGTTTGGAAGACTCAAAATGCCAATTGAAATAGACATACCATTCAGTTCTAGAAATTTTAGAGCTATTGTAATCCAATTCAGTTTACAAAAAATTAAGTTTGGGGATTTTAAAAGTTCCCCACAATGGCCATTGCTATTGTAAATTGCCTTTGGTCAGGTGGGTCCTTTTATTTAGAAATATGCAAGAGGAAGGACCACGGTTTTTAAACACAAAGTTGGCCAGAGTCCCTGTGGGAGCACCCTCAAAATGTTTAGTTTAGATAACTGGGATCGCATTTCTCCGGGGTTTTTCTCTAGAGTAAAATAATAATTTTCAAACAATTTAGACAGCTTACAGCTCAAATAACTTAATTCAAACATTTTGTAGGTCAAATAGCTGCAGGCCTAATACCAGCCAGTTCTAAGGGAACAGCTTGGTCCTGTAGAAGCCAGGCTGAAGGCTTCTCGGCCAGTTGCCATAGAATAGTCCCTTTTCCAAATGAATGGACCGAAGGCTGAAGTGGCACAGTTTCAGTGAAACAACCCCTGTTCCCAAAGGAACGAGCCAAAGCCTTCTCATCCAGTTTCAGTTGAAACAGTCCAATCTCAAAATCAGACTGAAGTGTCAAACAACTCTTCACATATAGAACAAGGCCTTAAACAAAAAGTATGAAACTTTAAAATAGATCCCAAATAAAGCCTGGAGATCATCAAATGCAGAGGGAGTGATCTTGGATCCAGGAGAAAGACATAACTTCAGACTTCAGGGTTGGTGATAACAGCAGTGAGTTCAATGGACTCACTTGTGGGTACCAAACTTGCTTGCTCACCAGCCTCCAGGGGTCTCCTCTGGTCCCTGTATGGGCCACAAAAAATGTTTTCCTAAAACAAACAGACTGCTAGTTATTTCTCCATCAAAAATGGGTTTATTTGGATCAGCAGACAGCTGCAACTCAGGGTCTGCAACCATGGCAAGCCACATGCAAGTTGCCACACAGTAAGGGAAGGAAAACACTTTCATAGAGAGGAGAAGGAAGTGGCGGGGAGGAGGCAGTTCTAATAACAGTCCATGGCTTTTCGTTGGCTGAGTTCTTTCCAGGAAAGAAGAGGAGTCCTTCTTCTTTCTGTCGGGCTCTGCTATCACTGCAGTGTGTAGCCACTCCCTCTTCTGGCCTTCTGACTCTATTTAATTGAGGTTTCTGTTTATTAATTTTTTCCCTGAATTTGTCTTCTTTATTACCTCTATTACCTACACCAGGTACACTGATGATATTCAATAAATATTTGTGGAATTTGCATGAGGGATTTGCATTTCTTAATGTCAACGAGATATAATCTCAAATTGGAATTTACTGACATTGTAGAAAAATTAAATCATTTATACAACCATTTAATAAATAGTTTTAAATTCTAGAATAGGTATGATGTGGCATGTCTGTGATGTCTTGCATATTTCAAAGTGCCAGATACTTAGAATCACAAACTAAACATATCGTTTAACTAAAATAAAAAAATCCACCCTTATAGACACCTTCTCCTGACCTTTTCAATAACATTTCCTTATGCCTCTATAATGACTTAAAAGCCCATACATTTTCTCAATTCTTTCTCACAACAACTTCAAGTGTTTAAGTGACTTTCCTTATTCTCAATGTTATTTTTATTCATTATACTATTATACCTCTACCATAAGAGGTTAATAGAGATAGTATGGGAAAACATAAAAATAATTAAAGATGGAGTAAGAAGGTTTATGTCTGGATAGCCACTTGATGGCTTTGTGCACAAGAAGAAAATACTAATAGTTTGGAATATAAGTTCCCATAAGTAAAGTGCAAGCAATCTTCATAACAGTTTTGCTGGAAAGATTAAATGTGATTACGAAAAGTTTCTGAAAAGTGTAAATTAAATTAAATGTGATTATGAGTATGAAAGTTTTGGTTAATTATAATTTACTATGTAAGTGCCAATTATTATTGTGATCTTAGAGAGGAAAGGTGAAGAAACACTTAGATTGAGATAATGTGCCCACTATCAGAAGGCCACTTAATTGCCTAAGATCTATACTCAACTACTTCGGCTTGCTTGAGGTGATGGTGATTTTTCATCTAGAAAGAACCTTTGTGTGTATGTCGTCTCATCATGAATTATTACATTTGTCAAATAAGCCCAAGATCATCAGGTTTCTCACTCCCAATGTTCTCTTTAGGGCAGGTATCAAAAGGAAACAATTAGCATTAATGTAGAAGTTTATTGTACTAATTTAATTACATAAATGAGGCTCAGATATATATATATATATATATACACACACACACACACACATATATATATGTATATGTATGTATGTATCCTTTGTTAGTGTTAAAATGACTAAATCACATTACTCTTGGAGGACAGGCAAATAAGAACAGAATGTGTTTATTACCAATAATGCTCAAATAAAATTTTACGATGAAGGCAGGAGATATAGGGAACATTTAGGTGGAATCATTGAGAGCTTTAACTTTAGACTATTTAATTCAGAAAGTAGTCAGACTCCCAGTTTTGTGAGTTGTAAAACGCAGATATTCAGGAACAGGAACATACCAGAGATCAGAAGTTCTGGGAATCCAGGAAGTTTTGTTACAGCAATGGTTTGTATCAGCCAGGATTCTGGCACAATTCTAATTCACAGTGGATCCAATAGGCCTAAGGATCTATCCTATGGTCATTTACCTGGTCTCTCAGTTGAAGTTTTAGAGCAGCTGAGAGAACCCTCTCTTTGATCCACTTACCTGTGGAATAAAAAACATTATTGTAGGAAGAGTCATGTGAAAGTTTCTGAAACTGTTCATCACCATCCCCCCAGCTGCCACCACACCAACCAAGATAGGAAGCTACAAATAATACCTTATCCGAGGAGGAATGGCTGAGATTTAGTGACATCATCAAAGATTTAAAGAGGTGGAAACCACCATTTCCCCCCAGTTTTATTGAGATATAAGTGAATTGCCATACATCACTGAATAAATTTAGGGTGTACAGCATAATGGTTTGACTTACATATACTGTGAAATGATTACTGCAATAAATTTAGTTACCATCTGTCATCTCATTTAGATAAAATAAAAAGAGAAAGCAAAAAAAATTTTTTTTCCTTGTGATAAGGACTTATGTAATTTACTCTCTTAACATCTTTTATATTTATCACACAACAGTATCATATCACATCATCCCTAGTACTTATTTATCTTGTAACAGGAAGTTTTTACCTTTCTCCAATTTCTAGTCCTCCCTATCCCCCCACCTCTGGTAACTACAGATCTGACCTTTTTTCTGTGGGTTTCGTTTGTGTTTTATTTTGTTTTTCAGATTCCACATATAAGTGAGATCATACAGTATTTGTCTTTCTCTGTCTGACTTATTTCACTTAGCAAAATTCCCTCAAGGTTCATCAATATTGTTGCAAATGGTAAGATTTTCTCATTTTTATGGCTGAGTAATATCCTATCGTATACACAACTTATTTATCCATTCATCCATCATTGGTCACTTTGTTTCCATACCTTGACTACTGTAAATAATGATGCTATGAACATGAGGCTGCATATATTTTTGGGGTTCGTGTTTTCATTTTCTTTAGATATATTGCCAGAAGTGGAATTGTTGGATCACAGGGTAGTCCTATTTTTTCTTTTTTTGAGGATACTCGATACCATTTTTCATAGTGGCTGGACCACTTTACACAACCACCAACAGCGTTCGAGGGTTCCTTTTTCTCCACATCCTTGCCAGCATTTGTTATCTTGTCTTTTTTGTCCTGGCCATTTTAACAGGCATAAGGTGATGTCTCTTTGTGGTTTTGATTTGCATTTCTCTAATGGGTAGTTGCCATTTAGTTAGCCTGTATAGACGCTGAAAACAGGTGGATTATTCTTGATAATGGAGGAGCACTGTAAACTTAGCCGGTGGCAGCCCCAACCTCAGCTGCTGAGCTGGGTGTGGTCTGTGTACTGGCACAGATCAACACAGCCTCTGGTGCTGGATATGCAGCTATTCATCTGGCAAATGTGTTCTTCTTGAATTTCCTGCATTAGGGAGGAAACTGATTTAGCTACTGCCACTGCAAAATAACAAACCTGCCAGAGCAGAGACCAGTGCTAAGCCCTCATTATTGGATAATTTCTTGAGGAACCCAGCCAGCCAAGTGGAAGCATGAATACATCAAAACTTTTTTACTTTAAATTTAACCCTACCAGAATTGAAACCTGGTAAGTGATTTAACCTTACCAGCATGGAAATCTTCTCTGGGTATGTATTTGCCTCTCTTGCCCACGTTAACTCTGCCAGAACCACCATCTGAGGGCTTACCAAATGTTTCATCTGTCATTGTAGTCAGCAGGGGAGGTGAGACAGTTGGCATATGACTATAGCATCTACTAGCTTTATCTTATAAACTAAACCCATAAGCAGGTAGCATAACAGAACACTGTAAGGGCATTAATACTAAAAGTGCCAGCTCAGGCTTGGAGATTACACTCCAGGAACTATGCTCATAGTACTATGTCTCTAATGGTTAGAGTACATGATTCTAGGCACCAAGGGTTAGAAGGGGTATTGACTCTGATCACCATCATTCCAAGTGATCCACTTGTAGGATTTTACTATCTCCAAAACCTTTGGTCTGCTAAATTAAAAGCCAGGTTCCCAGTGGGTGAATGCTTCCACAAAGGATGCAGTAAAGGCTCCTCTGAACTTGACATTGTGACTACAGCCTGGACACTTTGGGCTGCTAATATCCATGTATTAACAGACAAAGAAAGTTACTCACATGAGGGAGAGCTGACTGATTACCATGATGAGCTGCTGCCACAAAATAGAACAGGGCAGGAATGAGTTTATCTGGAGCCCAGGGAGTTTACAGAGGTGTCTATGTATCTTCTGTACCCAGTGATGAATGGGCACTTTTTGCAAACAAGTCTTGACAAAGGCAAAGAAATTAAGGGGCTCAGATCACTTGTGAATATAGGCCTGGATCACCCCACCAGATAAATTACTCAGACCAACTAAAGTGCTGACCAAGGGTGAGCAGTATCTAAAATGGGTGGTAGAGGAGAGGAAGATGAGTACCATTATAGCCACATGAACTGTTACAGCCATGGGGACTATAGCTTATTTTATTTCCCTAGTCCTCTCACATTATCTTTGCAGATATTGTCAATGCCCACCATCTAGAAGGGGCTTCTGCGGTAGGTTGGACTTGAATGAAGGCACAGGTGGATCAGAGTGGTGCAAGGGATGATATACAGCAAACACTTCTCACGTACTGTTTGGAAATCTTCTCAGCTACACAACTTATTCCAGCCATGGTTGCCTTAACTAGTTCAGCACAAGTTCCAACCAGTTTCATGCAGTTACAAACTGAGTTATCAGGCTCACACTGCTTACCCTTTGCCTCGCCCCACAGTCGGGAAGCAAGTCACCTGTGGGAAGCACTTAATGCTTACACATGCACAGACCAGAAATATGGGACAGTTAACAACCTGCAGGGTGACTGTCTTACCAATGGGAAATAGAAGCCAATGGACAAATGCTTTCTTCTTTGTGCCTCTGATAGTTCTGAGACATACTTTGTACTGCTCCTCAGATGGTCTTGGATCAATCAACCAGCCACTAATACATTTCTGTACTGGTTCTTCTTTCCTGCTTTGCTCCCATGTCCCTCATGTCATCTGCTAGAATCATACTCCCCAGGAAGGTACTCCCACATAAACCTGTCCTAGGCTCTGCTTCCTGGAGAGCCCAGTCTAAGATGCTCTGTGAGAAAGCTATTATTAGACCTGCAGTCCAGATGAGAAATACATCTGTGATTTATTACCTAGAGTCTCACAGATGATGATGGTCTGAGCCATCCTCCTAATCATCTTTTGACTCAAAATTGCTATATTTAACCCTGGTAGTCTCTACACCAGATCACTTATCAATGAAGTTGGTAAATTCAATGACTTATCAAAGCTAGGAGATAGATAGGATATTGTCAGTTCTAGTGATTATGACTTATGACTTAATGTCAAATCATGTTTTCTCTTTTATTCTAGTAAACTCAGAGGCAGAGAAACATGAAAGAAAATAGCAGATTTCTCTACTTTAAACAACAATACAGGAGGGGGGACGCTATCGATTCTAGGCAGCCCTCTGTTTCCCAGTAACTGTGACGGCCCTAAGAATCATGGTGTCAAAGTTTGTGAAAAATGATGCATTCCTGCCCCCACTTTTAAAAAGAAGACACTGAGGCCTGGAGAGATTAAGTTCTAATTTCACTAGCTCATTAGTGGCAAATATTTAAGTTGTGACTAGATAATCTAAAGGATGGAGTAATTATGCTTTTGGTAAGTTTAAATACAGGTCTATAGAGGAATCTGGGAATTTTCGACAAGGCCTCATGAGAGCCCTTCCAACACAGTGTTTCTGTGATTCTAAGTAATCATCACATCCAATGAATTAATTATGCCACATGATATTTTCCCAGTGCAATACAGATGGCTTCATCATATAATTTTAGGCTGTAGTTAGAGATGATTCACTGGCATTTTAAAGGCACTGTTGAAACTGTTCCCCAGAAGAAACTCAAAAAGAATGCTTCAAATTGCTGTGTATTGAAAATGTATCACTTATCTAGTGACAAGTCCCTTTGCATCTGAAAGGGTCCATATGGAATGAAATTCTGTCAGGCTGGGTCAGAGATGCACACCTGGTATATACAGCCAAACTGCCCTTTAGAGCCTGAGCTGCAATGGGCATGCCTGTGCATCAGGGTCTAGAAGACTATCTTGTACCGTGTGCCAGCGTGGGTCAGAGCCAAATGACAGAACCCACTGTCAAAAGATCCTGGAAACTCTGAGTCAGGACAGCTAGAAAGCATTGACAGAATACAGTGCCTCATTAAAAATGTGATGCTTGAATCCCTTCCACAGTCTCCCCGACAGACAGCTAGGTTCTCTCTGAACCCCACCACTAGCTGAATTGAATAGTGAATCTGCTGCTGTCTGGATTAAAGTAAATCTTCCTCTACTTGCTGAACATTCCTTTTGTCTCTAGAATTATCTTTGACGTTCAATCCATTCAACAAATATTTATTGAACACAGTGTACAATGGGATCATGTTAGACGTTGGGAATATAAAGATGACTACAGGTTTGGGTATATCTCGCTTCTTCCAAGAAGTGTTTGAGGCTTCTGGAACCAAATATAACATAAATAGCTCCCTCAAAGAACTCTCAATTTGGAGCAGATACCAAAATGTAAACGAATGATTACTATAAATGTTATGATAGAAGTGCTTCAAGGGACAGACTATCCACCTGGATGGTCAAGGAAGGCTTCTTGGAGATGGGATGTCTGAGTGGGCTGAACATTGGAGGATTGGTGGAATTACCTAGATGATAAAGGGGGAAACAGCCTTGCAGACAAAGCAACACATGCAAAGGCAGAGAGTGCATGACACAGTCAAGAAGAGGCAACCAACTCAGGAAGCTAGTGTGAAGTGCCTGAGTAGGCTGGGCAGGCAGAAAAGGCCAGGTCATAGAATGTGCTGTAGAAGCTTAAACTATCCTGAAATCCATGGAGAGTGATAGAGGAGCTTTAAGAAAGGTAGCGATGTGTAGAGATCAATCACTGAACTGTTACACTCATCATTATAGCATCTTTGTAAACTGGATCGTAACTTCGGCAGGTCTCCCCATACATGTCTGCTAGTAAGTAGAATAAGTGGAAACTTTCCCTACTTCAGAGCTGAAGGGAAGTCCATGGCAACTATAGCTCACCATTGTCTTCCCTCTGCATCAGAGTGTATTTCCTATTATTTCAGACAGGAAGGAGATACAAATTAATAAGCAATTATAGTGGCAGTACTTTTCACAGATGATAATATTCTTTCTGACTTTTCCTACATCCATTTCCTACCCCCTGTCTCTGGCTGTTTCCTCTACACCCTGTCTGCACATTTCTCAACCCAAACATATGTCGCTTGTCTTTTGTGCATTTAGCTGATCTCTGTATTCTCTGTCTTTCATCCAAACTCACCTGTAGAGGTTTTAGTACCATCCCAATTCTAAGGATAGCTTTACAACTCTTAACCTCTTGGAAAATTGAGTTGGTTGGTCTAGATCACTGTTCCAAAGGTAGAATCACATACTGCCTAATGCTGTTTCATAATGTAATTTAAAACTGGTCCTTAGGGAAACAGAGAAGAAAAGATAATACACTGAGGGATTTGTGGTCTTGTTTTGTTTGCCTTTGGATCTCAGGTGACAAAAATAGATTATTAATAATTACCATTATTATGTAATAATAATATTATTATAATTACTGGTTTGTGACACATTCCCATAATTGGTCAACACATAACCCTTGTTTGTTTGCAACAATAGAATCCAATAAATACAGGTGTATCTCCTATCTAACACAGAAATAGAGCATTGACTATAACTTAATTCTATACATGTAATTCCCCTTTATCTCATTCTCATGCCTCCCCTCACCTGAGATACCTTATTCTCATTCTTTAAACAATTATAGACACAGATACACATAAACTTCTATATTAATCCTAAAAAGCATATCATGAATTTTACGTCATAAATAATGTACCTTATTGTATGTAATGTTTTCAGAATTTTTACCACCCAATCTTTTATTAAGATCCATATTTTTTAATGCAGCTGTTATTAACTTATTCTAACTACTGTGTCTAATGTAATTATGTAAACATACTATATATGTATTTATCCATTCTTCTGTAGATGGCCATTTGAATTGTTTCCCAGTTACTTCTGGAATGAACAGGGCTGCTTGAACATTTCTGTACATGTTTCCTGGTATATATGGATAAGAGTCATTCTCAGATAAAAACCTAGAGGTAGAATTGCTAGATAGTAGAGTATGCAAGTTATCCATACAGGTGGATGCATTCAATTTAAAGGACACCTTTTATTCTTAGATTGTGCTCTTTTGTGGTAGCAAATGCCCTTTTTAATTAAATGAAACTAATTATAGATGACACTGTTGCTTCTTAAAAATACCTACTTTCAGTAAAATTAACCACCTAAGTTGGGAAGTTTCACTGCTCTGTGAAATTCAAAAGTCTGGGGAACACAAGACTAGGTCATATCCAAGAGAAGGGCTGAATTTTATCCACATCTGTGAAAGAGTCATAATCATTGTGTTTATCTCACTGGACTGTCACAAGGATTCATGAGCTAAATAAATGATAAGCTCTGGCATACAGTAATTGTTCAATAAACCACAGCCTCATGTGGTTTCAGATGCTAACTTCTAAATGTCTGGGATTATTCAGCGGGTTTTGTTGTGCTTGCTGCAGCATTTAGAAACCTCTCTTAAGGTGACAGCCCAGGAGAGCAGCATTTCATGGAGTGTTCATTTCTTGCCTTTATCAACAAACATCACAGCACTCAGGAGATGGAGTTAACCCTTGCTTGTAGCGATGCCCTTCGTTTTGAGGTAATTCTGTTTTATTTTGACGACAGGGAGGAAGTAAGGCCACAGCACAGCAGGTATCTTGAATTGAGCTTCCTCTGACCCTGGGTCTTTGTTCTGCTTCACAGTTTCCTTTCCTGAGGATGCAAATACCAGAGCTAGTCAAAGGGGGAGTAGCCAGATCTGAGGCAGGTACTAGAAGAGAAAAGAGGGAGGAAGCTCCTGGTTTCTTAAAAGAGAAATGAACTTTTCTCCAGTCACAAGGCCAAGAGGCATCTCTCACAGGGAGCTCTGTGGTAGTCTTCCCTAGCTGGGTGCTGGAATCTGATCGGCTGAGGCAAATTTAACTTCATACAGGAGATAATTGTGGATAGTGGAGAGACCACAGCACCCAGACCTTATTCCCATTCACAGATCAAATCCATCAGTTGCATAGCCAGTTATTATTTAAATAATTCAACAAAATACTTACCATTAGTTTACATACCAAGGGAGAATTTTTACCAGTTGTTAATAGTTGGTTCTTTGCAAGTGGAACCTAAGACAGAGGTTCATTTTGATGCAGAGGTATTGGTACCAGGAGAGGAAGGGACCCTAAAATAGCAGGTAGAAGTGTCACAAAGGCAAATTTATGGAGATCAGCTCGATGCTTTGTGATGACCTAGAGGGGTGGGTTAGGCAGGATGGGATGGAGGCCCAAGAGGGAGTGGATATGGGGATATATGTATACATATAGTTGATTCACTTTGTTGAACAGCAGAAACTAATACAACATTGTAAAGCAATTATACTCCAATAAAGATTAAAAAAAAAAAAGCCTACATATGCTTGGCACTTATTATGTGCCAAACTCTGTGCTGGATATTGAGGTTACAAACATGAGTAAGACATTCTTTCTTCTCATGAATTTACGGCTGATGGGGGAGGTAGACAACTTACCAGACAATTACAGTGCGGCTGCTAATTATAACAGCGCTATGGACAAGCACTGGGGAACACAGAGGAGAGGCCGCTCACTTGATGAGGATGGCTAGGGAGCCATCACATGGATAGGGTGCCAGGGAGGTAGGACGTTGAAGCACAGGTGGCATATTTCCAGGTGGAGAGGGGATTCCTGAGAGAGAAACCATTTGAACAAAAGCCTGGAGCTGAGAAGATACGAGGTCTACTCCAAGATCAAGGCCTTCTTCCCAGGTCCCAGGACTCAGAGCCATTTTTCCTGCTCATTTCCCTCCTGTCATGCTCTGCAAGAGTGCAGGTGAAGAGCATCAGATTGTACACATAAAGTATTCAGTGCCTGGCACAGGCACTGGTCGTTAAATGGTGATTGCCATTATAATGAGGCTGCTGGTGAATGTTCCCTCTCTCTGCCCAATTTAACTCCCTTTTTATATCAGGTAATCTAGATTCCTAAAGTTGTGGGCTCAACGAGGTACCATAGTTTCTGTGAAAGAACTTTACCTATATGATAGCATTATTGGTTATACTTTCTGTCGGGCTTGGGAAATAAAAAAGGATAATCTGCTACAAAATTGGCAGTGCTGGGTAAATCAAACCCTTTGTGACTGTGGGTTTCACATTGAAATCTGAGGTAGGTTGAATCTGGGGGTACAAAAGCATGGATATGGAGGACCAATAGTTCATTTTACTATGCCATTCATATAAGGGACTTGAGCATCCTCAGATTTTGGTATCCACAGGGGCGGCTGGAAACAATCCCGTACTGATACCAAGGAATGATGGTTCCTGCTTTAAGGTCATTGTAACTGATTGAAAAGTTAAACATAAAAGAACCTACACTCTGCCTGGATCGTGTCAATGGAGAAGGTTACACTGGGGTTCAAGATGATGATGATGACAATGATGATGATGATGATGATAGCTGACTTTTATTGAACACTTACTACCTGGTAGGTATTGTACTGAGAGGGTTAAGTGTATCATTTCATTTGATGCTCATCACAAATCTATGAGGCTGATATTCTTGTAATTATTATTATATCTATTTACAAGTTAAGACACTGAAGGGGTAAAATAATTTCTCCAAGATCACGAATATTTTAAATTATTAGATAGATACCAGGATTTGGGACCAGATATCTGGTTCAGAGTGAGGTCTTAACCTCTACCCATATGGTGTTAATAATAACTGTCATCATTCACTGAGCTTATAGTAAGTAGTATTTAGGCAAAAGCATGGTGAATTACTATTATATCCATTTTATGGATAAGGAAATGGAGCCTCAGAGAAGTTAAATGACTTCTCCAAAGGCACATAGTGGTAGAATTAGAAACCAGCCCAGGTCTGCCAGACTAGAAAGCCTATGTGTTTTCTATTGCTCCACATGGCTTCTCATAGTGAATCCATGATAGGTATTCTGGGGTTGACTAAACTCAAAGAATAACCTGCAAAATCCTCCAAATATGCCCTAAGCCTGGATATTTGAAATATTCTGATTAATGCAGTTCCCGCCTGTCTATCAAGTCAGCATTTGGAAATTGCATCTCTTGCTGTGGCATCACCAGACAAGGATCTCTTTCCAGCTACCCAGGTCACAGCACTTGGAAACTGGCTTCCCTTAGGACAAGCATCTCAGACCAAGGCTTTGAGACTCTAAATGATGTTCTTATCAGTGTCCTTTATTTCTCTTCCTTGCCATCATGAATCTCACTCTTACAGAGCAGTCATTAGATAACTTTACTCACTTTCTTAAGAGTCCATCTCCGACTGCTGACTAAATCCCAAATGTTGAGCTTCAGATTCAGGATGAGAAAACCCTACCCTTCAAGCAGTCTCCTGAAGGCTGGCTGGGCCATCAAGTGTTTCAATTTAATTGTGATGAGAAAAGATTGTATGCAGGATTGAGGATTTCCTTTTTCCATTTCTCGGAGAATTTAGGGAACTTTCCAAGCCTATAACAGAGGATGACTGAAATCTAAGGGGAAGTGAGTTTAAGCCATTGTTTACCTAAATTGGGAAGCCCCCAAACCCCAATCTCTAATCATAACATTAGAATTAACTTCTACTTTTCTCAGCTCTGCTCTTTGAGCATAGGGTTGACCCCATGACCCCATTTTAGCATGCCCTAATGAACTGTAATTTTTCTGCAGCTCATTGTGATGTGTATGTATGTGCACACACCTATTTGTAGTGGCTGGGGATAAATATCTGTCTCTTCATCTTGTGAGCAACTTGAGGGTAAGGACACTGTATTAGTAATCTTTGATCACGACATCCCCCCAAGGTTTAGACTTAGAAATGTTCAAGAAATATTTGCTAAATTAACATGACTAAGATGTGAAGTAATTCTCTTTCTAGCAGAAGAAAAGACACATGTCAAAATAGATGTTTTTAAATTCTTTTTACATTCCCTAAACATTGACTGAGCACTGGTATGTGTCAGGCATATTGCCAAGGTGACAAAGGGTCACTTCCCCTAAGGGCCTTGCAGTCTTTTAGGGTAGATAACCCCCAACACATAAATCTTGTAAAGCAAGATAGGTGCTGCAGTTTGAGGTGTGTGAGGATGCTGTGGGCATGGCTTGCAGTAGGAGAGTCAGAAAGTACTTCACAGAGGCTGGAGGGTGGAGGCAGAGGAAGGACAATCTGGGCAAAAGAAATAGAGGTGAATAAGTGCAACATGTTACAAGAATGTCACATTGTGTGTCCTGGGTGTAGAGATTGTGGAGGAAGAAGAAGAGGTTGGGGTGATTTTATAAAGGTTTTGAATATCATTAGAGGAGTCCAAAATGTATCTTCTTGTGGCCAGTGATTATTAACCTTTTTTTTTAAACTGCAGTCATCATGTTGGCACCTTTGTATAATGGGCATAGCCAGGGTGATGGAAATCCCCAGTGCATTCCAATCCCCTTCCTTTACATTCAAGAAAGTGTGGTATAATGCCCCTGGGTGAATGTAGTCTTATATTAGTTACAATCTTGAATCTGTTATAATAAAAAATAACTATTCTCAAGCTTCCATATTTTAATTTTTAGTAACAATGATATGTGACAGCCCTTACCTTCCCCCTCCCTGTAAACTGTTCTATCCTAAAATCATGGTGGTACTGTGGCTCTGGGGATCATATGACTGGGGAGGGATTGCTAGTAATGGCATCACATGGTCGGTTATATATATTATGAGCATGGTAAAAGCCATCAATTACCTACCTTGGCTTCAAATCAGGGAATGTTAAAAACATTGGAAATGTGAGGTCAATTACCACTGAATTCTTGTTCCATTCCCAAGAATTTAGAAGGTTTTTTTTTTTTTAACTTTCTATTTGCAGTAGGTTTGGATTTTGCAGACCTCCCCTTGGACAGATTGCCTTTGGAGATATATTTGCCACAGAATACATCCTGTTTTGTTGTTGTTATTTCAAATTGATCTCCCCACCTTGGTAAAAAAGTCGCCAGTCTTGCAATTAGGGACTGCTGTGCTCACTTGGTTTTAGCTGAAGTCCCATACTGAGAAAATTGCATTTTACTTGGCTTGAGTTCTATTCTTGAGTGATGCTCAAGTTAAGAAGCAGGTGTGCCTGGTAGCATTTAATGCCTTCAGTGGATAAAGTGCTGTAAATGAGATGGCCCGTGTCAACCGAGCTCTGGTGAATGGAGAATCATTAATTTTCATTTTCTCTTCCACGCTTTCAATGGGGCCATGATTTAAACTTTTATGATCTCTTGCTTTGACTATTACAGTAGCCTCCCAGCTGCTCTCCCTGCTCCAGCTCAAGTGCTTTTCCAGTCAACTTTTGCAGCACTGCAGGAGTGATTCCCCAACAGGCAGCATCTTGTCGCTCCCCTTTCATAAAACCATTAGTGGACAATCCTATTTCTGAGAGATTAAAATTGGAAGTTCATGAATCAGTCCCAAGAAACCTTTCGGGTCTTTCCGCTAACCTGAGCTACTATTCAGTGATCCTTCAACACACCAACTTCTATCTCTCTGTCTCTCTCTGTTTCTCTGTCTCTCTCTCTCTCTATATATATATATATATATTCCTCCCTCCCTCCCTCCCTCCCTCCCTCCCATGCTTTCGAATGTTATTCTCTGAGAGTCATTGGTTCTTAAAATGCCCTTCTACCCCTACTGACTTTACTCTTAACCTTAAATTGAGGTTTTAGGATACAATTCAATCATCTTTTTGTCTTTGAAACCTCAAGAATTTCTAAGTAAGGTTCATTGCTCATTCATTCATTCACTCAATATCTGTTGTGTCTTCTTTGTGTCTTCTTTGTTACTGTTTGCACTGCTGACAATACAGAGATGAACTAGACAAGGTTCTTGTCCTCATTCACCTTACATTCTGGTGTAGGTCACACAATAAAGATGGTAATTAAATACATGTATATATAATTCCAAATAGTGAGGAGTGCATTAAGAATAATAAATCAGGAAACATAGATAGAGCTATTTTTTATTTGGAGGGGGCACTTTTTATATATTCAACTACAGGCTGCATATAGTACCTTGGGAAATTGTTTCATGTGTTTTTCTCTTTGTTATAGCTCCTTGAGGTGATAAATGCTATTTACCTTTGTGATCTTTGATTCCTCCTGCAAAACATTCAATCATCATGTCCTGACTGAATAAATAAATGGACACATATATGGATAGGGGAACAAATGAATTATTCTTAGCCATGTTTTATTTTCAATTCATTGGAAAGGAAATCCTCTGTGAAGTGATAAGTAAAATACTCCCAAGATAAACTAATTTCTTAACAAACACTGAGGCTTTGGCCAAAAACCAAATTACCTTCAGCACGGATTAGAATTATAAGATACTCCTTAGAACCAGGCATCTGAGTCATTTAATGCTCAAGGTATCTTCAAAGAGAGATGGAGCCTCTACTAGCCAAACTCTCTCTGTTCTATAATTTCACAAATGAAGAGATTCTCCCCCTTCCTCAAAAATAATAAATTGATCATACCAATATTATGAATTGTTTTAAACTAAGATTTTGTTGCAAAACAATTTTCTGGGGGAAATAAAGCAAACTTTGGTTAAAGTTTGGAAGAATATATATATTATCTAAAGAGATGTTTAAAATGTTGTGATTGTATGGCCACTCTATAAAAGTGCATTCTTAGAGTGGATGGCTGATGCCTGGTTCTAGGTTCTAGTACATTAACTCACTCTAACAGATTGATCAATCTTTTACTCACCTATTTCTCAGTTTCCACATCTATACAATGGGCTTCTGTAAGTCTGCAACACATATCTTTAAGCCCCAGGGACCCTCTTCTCTCTGTATGTCTCTATATTAATCTGTTGAAGCCCCCAACCCTCACCAGTGGTGTGTTCTAAAAAGAAGAGATCAGAGTAAGAATACAGCATAGGACAAAGCAATGTTCCCCATAAGGATTAATTGTCAGTATTTTGTTTTTGTCTTGGTTTGTTTTGTTTTTAATAGATAAAGTGCAGTATACGGCAATGTTTGTTGGAGTTCTTTGGTTGCAGGCAATAGACACCCTGTTATCAACCCTTGTTAATTTATGCCAAAAAGCACTTTGTTGGAAAGTTGTGAGATAGCTCAAAAAATTAAAGAAAAATCTGAATAACAAGGCTCAAAAAGGTCAGAACTAGGGTAACTCTGAAATTTAGACAGCAGAAACGAATGGAGAGTCTCTTTAGGGCTTCATTCACCACAGGGATAAATAACTCTCATGAATGACCATACTATTCCACGCTGTTCCAAATTCAGAGTCTAGGGACAGAGCATTTGATTGGCCTAGCTTGGGTCACTCCTTTGTTAGTACAGCTGGGAGGTGAAGCATTTTGATTGACGGGCTCACTATGAATATATCTAATGGGAAAGAGGTACTTTTCCCCAATGGAAAAACCAGATGCTTTTAGTAGAAGAAATGAGAATAAATGTTCAACAAGCAGAATGGTCACCCCAAGCAAAGTCTCAGGAGATCAAGAAGAGGCTTGGCATACTGGAACAAGCTATGATTTCAGCATTAAATGGAGTTCAAATCTGAGGTCTCTGACTTAGTAGCTATTCTATGGATATTATTTTGCATTCCTCAGAGGGTTGTTCTCAGGATAAAATGAGGTAATCTATACAAATTAGTGTCTAGCTCAAACTGAGTACTTAATATATTGTATCTATTATTATTACCAAGGAATGAATGTGTTTAGGGTAGTTGGGGACAAGAATGCAAACATATAATAACATGTTACTGGAGGACCCTGAAGCCTCTAGGAGGGCACAGCTGAGAGACAATCAGGAAGCAGCTTCAGGATGTGTGTGTTTCCAGATATCTGATTGCAGAAGTCACTATCCTAAATTAATCTTAGAACTGCCTACGCTGTGTCCTCACTGTAGTATTGGCCTCTTCTTTTCATTATCTTTGGCCCAAGAGTACAATATTCAAATAATGGAACCGAGGGAGTAAATTGTGATGTTTGATTAAACTATGAGATATTATGTACTCTCACTGTACTCATTTGATACTTCCCAAACACAATCCTTTTATAATCAGTAATATTTTTATATGTGCAGAGCATACTGAGATGTGAGATGGGCAGGAGGAATCTGTGTAGGTGCAGACAATAAGTGGATATATTGCCTGTAGAGAATTTTAAAATAACAATAAAACCAACTAAAGGCTATCTGCTTTTTATTGTCATCATGTTCTGGCAGTTCTAAATAATGTCAGTGATAAAGGATTTCTACTCACTCAGAAGAAAGCTCCCTTTTTCTGCACTCTTTGAGTCATTACCTTATAGGTGTGTCTTGTCTTTCCTATTCTAAGTACTGGGACTATGGGTGGTTTTTACTTTCTTCCCTATAAGAAGGGAAGAAAAAGGAAAGACAAAAATTTTTTTTCATTTCAAAAAAACCCAAAAGGTATGATGATAAAATCAGAAAGAAAATGCTATGTTTTTAAAAGAAGGTGAGCAAATAGCATTGAAAATGTATTTTGGAAAGAATGTTATTTTCTAAGCTCAAAATTCTGGTCCCTGGGCTGTAGAAAACTAAAGGCTACATTTGTTATAAATAAAATGTTATTTACTAGGCCATAGAGTGAGCATCAGCTTCAGCCAATAAACTCTGAAAAATCCTCTACTCTTTGGACCTCTCTCCTGAGTGAGATGTGACTTTTGTGATTGGATTTGAGAGAAGATGGAATGGAAGGTTACCCTGCAGAGGACAGTGAAGGGAAGCTGCAGCGAGATGTGTCTAGTTTTCTGAAGCTCTAGAATGTGTTCTGAATACTTGATGCCATTCTTTCACAAGAAAATTTTGGGCCATTAGATAAATAATGAGTCATTGATTTTGAAGTAGACCCTTTCCTACCTCTCATTCTTCTCTGAATACTCTTCTGCTTTTCTACTGGTGAAAGCCTATTCCCCTCCCAAGGTCCTTGTCATCTAAGAGTAGCTCCAGGAGGACTGAATTGGCTCCCCTCCCCCGACCCCCTACTCAGTTTTTCCAGCACTGAGTATGCATCTTCATCAAAGGTCTTATCACACTGCCCAGAAATATTCTGATTGCTTGTAAGTATGGACTCTGGTTACCATGAGACAGGACCTAGCATTATTCTGTCCTAAATATCCTGTCCTAACACAGTGCTTTAAACATGATAGAAGATGAGTAAATGGTTGATCATCACCTGTCAAATCCAAGTAATGTTTCAGTCCCTATCCTTCTTGAGAACACTAAGGCTGTTGTCTGCCATTCCTTAGCAAATTTCTGTCCTGCTCCGTCTACAGCTCTGAGGATTTCTCCTCAGTCCTTTTCATTGGCTCTTCTGCTAATAACTTAAGTGTGTATGCTTTCCAGAGTTCAGTCCATAACCCTCTTTTTTTCTTCCTAGGTTCTGTCCCCGAGTGAGCTCGTTTCCTCCTCTCAGTTTGTCTCCACACATAGGATAATGATGTCCGTATTTCTTTTCCCAGCCCAGACCTCACTGCTGAAATCCAGACTCACCCTGCACACCCTGGACATCTTTATCCAGGTATCCTACAGGCACTCACACTCAACATGGCAAATCTGGACCCTGATTTTCTTGTGTGCTTCCCCCACTTAAGATAAACCTCTTCTTCCTGAGTTCTCTATCTCAATGAACCTCACTCTTTTTCTACTTCTTTTCCCTTTTTCTCCATGTTATATCGATGACCATCTCCTTCCTATTCTGTATCTGTAGCATTTCTTTTATTCCCTCCATCTCTATTCCCACTCTTTCCTCCTAATTTCAGGTCCCTATCAACTCTTATAAGGGCTATGGTGATAGTCTAATAACTGTTTTATTAAATAGTATCTCCAAACTGTTACTAAAGTGATCTTCCTAAAGTACCATTGCTGTCATGTTAGTCTTCCATTTCATGTCTCTTCATTACCTACAGAAAACCTCCTTAGGTAGTAGGTTATATTCTCAGTAAAGCAGTCTCTGAGATAGAGTTGAGCATATAGGTTGTTTATTATTATTTGAGGTCAAAGCCCATTGAAGGGAGGAAAAAGAAGCAAGAGAGGGTGGAGAGAAAGCTTGAATTGTGATGTGGGCCTAGTAGCAACCTGTGCTTATTTCCTTTACCTAACGCTGCAACTTCCAACTGTATTTATCTACTTGCAGCTTCTCATTAGCTCAGCTCAAGCTTTCCTGCTTTCCCTTTTAGATAATATTGACCATTTTCTCTTCTGATCTCCCATAATACTCTGTACAGACTTCTTGTTAACACCCAAACTGTAACATTTTATTACACTTACAGATTTATATGCCTATATCTAGTAGATGCTAAGCTTCCCAAGATGAGGCAGTCAACTTATTCATCATTTACTCTAAGGACAAAAATACATATAATGTATCTGGCATGTAATACCTGCTCATAAAAATCGTATGGAAAAGATGGATAAATGGATGGATGGATGGTTGGAAGGACAGAAGCATCCTGACCATGCCTTTCCACAGCACGTACATAGGGGCCATCATGAGATATCGAATCATTAATTAGTTCTAGTGTAGCATTTCATAGAATGATGCCATTCTCTGATGTTAATGGGAGTGAGACAGGGAAGAACAGAGACAATATGACATACAGATGAGACCCAAACCCCAGACAAGTTAGCAGAGCCAAGTATAAGCAATAAAATATAATAGGCAAGATAGGATTCAGACTCCAGCTGGTCTAATCTAAGCAATAGGAATCAGGGTTCTTGGCGGGGAGAGAAAAAAATGGCTAGGAATATAGAGGTACATTTTGGAACTGGAACACTAGCCAATGAGTCATAGAATCCCAGCATGCTAGTAAAGGTCTTAGAGGTATTCATCAAACCTTCATTTTTCAGAGAAGAAATGTTAAGGTCCTAGGAAATGAGAAGTCAGAATTCATCTATCCATCCATCCATTCATCCATTTATCTATTTATCCACCTACCTATCCATGCAATTATTCATTTGCAGTTAATGAGAACCTACTGTGTTTAGATAATCTGCTGGTCACTGGGAATACAAATATGAATTAGTCATGTTCCTTTCCATCAAGTAGCCCACAATATGCTAGGAAAGAAAACAATATAATCAAAAGAAAGCTGCAATTCAGCATGATGGGTGCTTTAATGTAAGATTGTCTAGGCATTGGAGATACCAAGGATGTAGCTCTCAGACTGACCTTGTGGGGGAAATTGTCAAGTGTTCTGGGACTCTATAATGATTGTGAGCCACAAGGATAAAGTCTGATATGAAGTCAAAAGTTTTGAGAACCAGCATCTCTGTATTTTCTCCACCCGTGTTCAGAACAGATATCAGACATGGGCAGAGGTGAGAAGATAGAGGTGTGTGGACTGAAGAAGGAAAAGGAGTTGATTTCTGACATGGCAGTATCTGTGTTTAGCTTCCACTTCTGCCTCCTTCCATTCCAGGAATTACCAAAGGCTATAACATAAGCAGCACTGGACTCGTTTTAGGTTTTCTTAGTCGAACTTATTTAGGCAGTGTCCACTTATCTGTCTTTATTTAAGTAACAGAAAGAAAGAAAGGGAAGGAGCGATGGAGGGAGGGAGAGAGGGAGGGAGAAAGCCCTCTTAGAAACGCCTGCTTTTCTGAGGCTCAGTACTGAGCATGGCTTCATGATCACTTTAGTGGCACAGTGATTCCACAAGCCCTTCAGGGATCAGGCATGAAGTCAATACCTCATAAAACTGCTCTTGTGAGTTACTTTAATGAATCAGGTCAGACTGACACAACATTTCCCAGATATAACCTTAGGCAATAAACTGAGAAGAGGTGTTGCGTATGCATTTGACCCGATGAAAATTTACTTCAAAAAGAGAATAGTTGTCTAAGCAGTCATTCTGATTCATGACTCTTAAATTTTTATCAGCAGCTGTCCTAGCACTGAAGCTCTCTCACAGGAAAACAGGGCAGGGTATGGAAAGAGTTAAAAGAAAAAACTTAACAATGTAAAAATCGAAGAATATAAAATATGCTTAATTGTCTCATTTTGGTACTCAGGTATAAGTTGAGAATTAAACTGATAGGTGCCCAAATTAAACTGCACTCACCCAGTTTCACCATAGAAGTGTGTACCCGAGAATACTAAGCAGTTTCCCATATCTTTTTCTTAACATTTTCTTTTCATTTTGAAACAGAAAAACAAGACAATGAAGGACTTAACTGAGAAAGCTACTCCTACTATTTGTCCTTAGGTTAGTTGGCAGTTAATAAAATTTCATTTCTAGGACTAGACCCTGAAACTTATTGTTATATCACAAATACAGAAAAAGCCCATGTCTTTCCCTATTCCTTCACCTTGAACACTAGATCACTCTTCCTTCATCTGGGCATTGTCTCCTCCCACAGAATTTGCACTAAATGGAAAATAATTATAACCACTCTGAAGGCAGGGTCTGAATCTTTGTCTTTATAATATCTTGCTATCAACCTCATTTATGACCAACCATTAGTATGTCACCAAGCCCATCTGTGAATCATCAGTTGACTGGAATGAAAACAATAGGAAGTCACTATAGAATCTGGGGTCAACAACTTTTTACTAATATTCACTATACTTGACTTATTAAGGCAGAAGCAGTAGGCTCATAGAGAACATGAAAAGATTTTAAATAAGAATAGAAATTAAGGGGCTTCCCTGGTGGCGCAGTGGTTGGGAGTCCGCCTGATGATGCAGGGGACACGGGTTCGTGCCCCGGTCCGGGAGGATCCCACATGCTGCAGAGCAGCTAGGCCTGTGAGCCATGGCTGCTGGGCCTGCGCGTCTGGCGCCTGTGCTCCGCAATGGGAGGGGCCACAGCAGTGAGAAGCCCGTGTACCTCAAAAAAAAAAAAAAAAAAAAGAAATTAAAATGATTTTCTAATTCCATGTAAAATTTAAAAATAAATTAACCAGAGTCCTTAATTCTTGACCAAAATTTGGCATTTTAATCTCAAAAACAAAACAAAATAGAACAAATCGCTTCTCTAGTTCAAATAGCCTCCAAAGAAATCAGGAGCATAAATACAAATGAGTAGATATTTCACCAAAGATTCCACAACTTCTGGAATTTTCTAGGATCACATAATCATTCCAGAAAAGACACTAGATCTCTCAAGTCTATCCTGAACTTCTTTGTGCAGATATAAATTTCTTCCTTTTTGACCTAATCACAGATATCCTGAAGAATAACTTTTCCCTATTCATATGTAATACTGTGTCTTTGAGATTTATGGAGTTTACTGTTTAGCTTTTCTTTCTAAAGCTATGTCTCTACTAATGAAAAGAATATGCTCTGATGCACACATTATTGTTCAAAATATTTTTTCATACAGGCAGAGCTAACCGCTATGCTTGTGTGTAAGTAAAACATTACCTGCCCCTCTCCTGACCCTTTCAACATTCTTGAGGGGCCCTCCACTCTCAGATGGCTTCCCATATTGGATCACAAAATAGGCTTTCTCCAACTACCGGGTGCCTGCAACAACTCAGGACATGCTTTCTTCCTGAATCCTAAACTCCTTCCAGCCTTTGCTGAGTTCTGGCTGCAGGATTCCAGGTAGAATATTGTAGACATCCTAGGATTCGGCCTCATAACACCCTGTTGATATTATATGTCTCTCCTCTTACACTCCTGGATGAGGCAGCAATAAGGTACAAATCTGCTTTCTCCATCACAGATGCAGACCTGCCCAGGGAGTTGACTAGGCCAATTTTCAACTTCCTAAGATCTTAATTCCACAAGGTCTGGGGGATCTAGTTATGGACAGAAAAGTTGGAAACCCATTCTGAATGCCAGACAACTTGGGATGGATTGCTGTGGTTGGACAGGAGTCCTGGGAGATGAAGTCAGGAAAAGAAAAGAGGAGAATAATACACAAAGAAATTACTGCCTTTGTTGAGAGTATGACTTCCAAGATGTTATTCCTGGATACTTTGATAATCTTTGAGATGAGGATCTTAAGCTCCTTGCAACAGATGGGGCAATGCTACAACTCACAAGGGCAACCCCACAGTCAGCCAGTGCCAAGCCTCATGCAGCTCCTGAAGGGGTCTCAGGTTGTGAGTATACCAACGTTCTCCCTTTCACTGTTTCAGAGGCTGTGACTGAGGAGATCCAAGTGCTTTCATCCTTTTTGTTGTCCAGGGTAGCTTTAATAAAGGTATTTTGCTATCAGAAGACCTGTTAACGGCAAAATGCCAAGAACTCCATTTTGTTTAATCTTTCTGAAATCACTAAATACTCTGTCTTTGCTGTAATTTTTCAGTGATAATATTTTACACAACTGAAAGCAAGAATAACTTCTGCTTATGATTAGTAAAGCCAGATGGACTCAATAATCACTTTTTAAAATACATTTTAAGTTGGGCTGTTGCCTTTAATCCACTTATCACAGTGTCTCTACCAAAATTTTAAGACTATGAAAAAAATAATTTGTTAAACTCCCTCCAGAAAAAAAAAAAAAAAGCTCAGCCAGAAATGATATCAGGGCACTAAGAAAATTAGTTCTTTAGAACAGGTGAAAAGAGGGAATGAAAGGGTAGTGAGGGTAAATCTTGGCTTTCAGAATAGAAAGCCACAAGAGCAGCCAGAAAAAAAATGGAATATTTTAAAATATGACAAGTGGCTCTATGCTTCTTATATTAGCTATTAACTGCTGGGACTCATTAGGCATAGTATGCAAAAGGCAATAATTGAATGTGGGAACACTCTGCAGGGTCACAATGGGATTCCTATTTCTAGTGTCCACTGTAATTATGAATCATCCTTGAAATATGGGACTTACAGAAGACATGCTGCCCTTGAATCAAGCTAGCCTTGTTCAAGGTATTTTTATCCTAGGTTTAACTGATGGAGGTAGACACTCAATTTACTGGATACAGAAAACCTGTTGCTTTAGCCTCTATTTGGTACTTCTGAGTACAGTACAGGAGATCTTACCACAAGGGGTTTGAGGAGATGGGAAAGATGAGAGGCTCCACGTTCTCCCAGAGCTCACTTCCTCCCAGCCTGCACCAGGCCTTACAACCATTTCTCGTTGCAGCTGTATTGTCTCTAAGCCCCTCACCCTCTCCTGAGAGTCTTCTATCAGGCAGTCTCCCTTCTTCTAGCAGGCCAGCTCCCTGGACCTAAAGCCACTTATCTATCTCTTCAGCCATCCCTGGACATACCTTCACCCTGACAAGCCCTTTCTACCTGCAGGTACATTCAACCTACCCACTCCCATCATCTAAACAATTCCTAAAACTACATCTTTCAAATAAGCCATCTCTTCATGAATAGCCCAACGGAAATAATTGTCAAGTCCTGAGTTTCCATTTTAAAAAATCAATCATACATGTGCAGGATATTGGGGTTTCTGTCAAAAAGTTCTCAGATTTCTGTTAACAATAAGCTTAGAATAGATCTGGGCAAACGTGATGCCATTGTCCAAACACTCTGAGGTTTCCTTAAGAAGTCTAAGGACCAATAGAGACAATAATCCTCTTATAGGAGGCATCGATCATGTGTCAGTCAGTATATAACCCCTGGAAAGTGTGTTCACATCTGGAATGTTGACAAAACAGAGAGTATACAAAAGAGAGACAAGCAAAATACTGAGCGACTTAAAAAACAAGTCCAAAGGACTATAGAAACCTGTAGGGTTATTGAAGACCAGTGGTCCATTTTCCCACCCAGCCTGCTCCTCTTCCTGACTTCTCATTTCCTCTTCCATCACCATCATTACACCAACACATACTCAGTCCCCATTATCTTCCCTGCCCCGTGATAGGCACTGAGGAAATAAAGCTGACTGATTAGAGCTTTGTCTCTGATCCCAGTTCCTGAGGCTCCCAGTCACTCATCCTCAGAATCCAAACACTGGACATAACAGTGCAAACTTTGTCACAATTTCCTCCTGCCATTTTGCTTTGTGATGGGTGGCACTTAAGCACACTTTAGTTGGTATTATTATTTGAATGAATATTATTGCATAGTGGAAAGAACATGAAGTTTCCAGTCAAGTATAACCAGGTTAAAATTCCATTCTGATCATCACTACCTGTGAAACCTCTATTTAAAGTATGGAACCCATGGATAGAAGGACCAGCAGCTGCATAACAAATTAAAATATCAATGCTGAAGTTAAGGATTGTTTTGAGAATTTAATTAGAATATATAAGTGCTTAGCAGTTCCTGGAATATGATAAAGTTTCAGGAATAGTTAATGATGATGATGATGATGATAGTGGTGATAAGGATAATGATGGTGATGATAATCACGACTGTGATTATGTGAATAACATTACCTCATCTAAGATTCTATTAAAACATATTGACTGGGCTTCCCTGGTGGCACAGTGGTTGAGAGTCCACCTGCTGATGCAGGGGACATGGGTTCGTGCCCCGGTCCGGGAAGATGCCACATGCCGGGGAGCGGCTGGGCCCGTGGGCCATGGCCGCTGAGCCTGCACGTCCGGAGCCTGTGCTCTGCAATGGGAGAGGCCACAACAGTGAGAGGCCCGCGTACTGCAAAAAAAAAAAACACAACATACTGATCCTTTACTCTGTGTTAGGCACCATGCTAGTGCTTTAGTTAAAGCTCACAAAAACCTTGAAAAGGCTATGTTTATATTTATTTTGTAGATGAAAAATCTAGGGCTCAGAAAAAAGACCCAGGTGTTCTGACTCCAAGCATTCATTATATTGGGTTGGCCCAAAAGTTCGTTCAGGTTTTTCTGTAACATCTTATGGAAAAACCCGAACAAACATTGTGGCCAACTCAATATTATAAAATCTTATAAAGAGCCCTTTTTATTAAAATATTTTGTCATAGGCACATTTTTCTATATAAGATTTTATATATTTCAAAGTATTTTATGCACATTTTCTTAGTATTTATTTGCTGACCTATAGAAAGTACTTGCTGAAAATATGATAATATGTGAATCAGAAATCAAATTGTACTTTTCCCCTTTAAAACCCAATAGGGCCATTAGAAGAGCTCCCGTTGAAAATTCTTACAAGGACATGTATTAGTGTAAATTTAGAGCAACTGGAACTCTCATAAATTACTGGCTGGAAAACTAGCAATTTCTTATGAACATAACATACATCAACCCTATGACCCATTAATTCCACTCCTAGGTATTTATTCAAGAGAAATGAAAACAAATGTCCATTAAAAATACTTATACATGAATATTCATAGTCACTGTATTCATAGCAGTCTAAATTTGTAAATAGCCCAAATGTTTGTCAATAGAAAAATGGACAAACAAGCTTTGGTGAACTCTTGTATTAGAATCCTACTCACAACAACACAGATGAATATTAAAACTCATTTGTCTGAGTGAAAGAAGTCAAGTCATATATGGTCTTTGATTTCATTCCCATGAAGCACTAGAACAGGTAAAGCTATTCTATGATGATGGTAGTCAGAACAGTAGTTGCCTAGGTGTTGGGGACTGACTTAAAAGAGACGTGAAGGAATGTTCTGGATTGATGAACATGCTTACTCTCTTAATAGGGGTTTGGACTAGAGGGGTATATATATTCACTGAAACTCATTGACTGTAACAGTTAAGATCTGTACATTGCACTGTGCATAAACTATGCCTTGATAAAAATTATGCAGCAGAAGCCATAATTAGATTTTTCATCAGACAAGCATTGATATTTCACTTCATCTCTTCGGATTGAAGATGAGTTTTAAGGCTATCCATAGGACTAAGTCTGAGACAATTTTTATTGCTAAAGTTCCAGACTCAAGTGCTTTTACTGCTGCAGCAGAGACTGGTCATTACCCCCACCACGGAAACACACACAGTATCCCCTCACCCCTTCTACTTCTGTAATTCCCAAGTTTAGCTGTACATGAACCACCAGCTAAAGACCACACTCCTCAGCCTTTCTTGAAGCTAACTGTGAACATAAGATTAAGTTCTGCCTATTTGAACATAAGCAACTTCTGGTTATGACTTAAAAGGGAAAGAGTGTGCTTTGTCCTCTCCTGTACCCTTCTCTGCCGGCCAAAATGTACTCCCAGCAGTTACAATGTTGAGCTAGTTCGAGACATGTGGATAAGACAATGATGAAGCATTAATATAAAAGGAGCTTGGGTTCTCACCCTGTCAAACCACCAACATAGCCCTGGACCACCTACCAAGACTTCTAAAGGAGAAAGAAATAAACTTCTCGGTTATGCCACTGTATTTGGGGTGTCTTGTTAATAGCCACCTAATTAATATCCTATTTAAAATAACCACCCTGTGTGTTAAGCAACCTCAGTCCTCAGGGATCCACTGAAGTCTGCTTGAGAAGAGGATCTCAGAAGCATCTGAGGCAGAGGTCACTGTCATATTGGATCGTCAGCACCCACAAATGAACATCCAGCCCCAAGTGAGGCAGCATCTCTGAAAGATACACAGGGTAGACGGTATCTCCAGCTGTCCTGTGCGGCTCACAGGCTTCCTCATTAACATTACATTCCAGGTATGGAGGATTTATAGAGCCAGCAGATGGGCCTCCAGCTGAACCTCCAGACTGTGTTTCTTCAGAGGAAGAACTATGGAACAAATCCAGAATCCTTCCTCAGTGCTTTTTCCCGACTCCCTGGAGAGATTATTTCCCTGTCAGTCTGACCTGACTTTCAAGGTTTCATTGCATCTCACCAGTTTACATTTTGCTTATTTTATTTTCATTTGCTTCTGGTTTTGACACAGCAAGATTGTTATATCCCTCGCTGCATTTTAATGTGCTATGTGATACCCTCTGCATCAATACTTAATTTCCTAACACAAATATGCTCAAGAGACTTAATTCACCTCTTAGATAATACCGTACCCTTTACACCTCCCAAAATAAATTCACTTTTTTCAGCATATTTTATCTTCCAACAAGCCTTGAGCTAAGCAGAAAGTTTTAGTATTTCCATTTTACAGGTGAGATACTGAGTCGCAGTGAAAATAATGTCTAAGATTACATAAAGAGA
Source organism: Mesoplodon bidens (assembly GCF_964165515.1). Taxonomy (NCBI): domain Eukaryota; kingdom Metazoa; phylum Chordata; class Mammalia; order Artiodactyla; family Ziphiidae; genus Mesoplodon; species Mesoplodon bidens. The sequence continues at coordinate 73,404,030 of NC_138164.1, read as the reverse complement.
TGGTGTGAAACTGGGTCGCCTGTTGACAAATGTAATACTCTCTTAATGAAACCATGATCTCTCTCCTTGGTACCTTGTTTAAAGTGCAGGATCAGAGATATAAGCAGAGCACTTATCTCTAGGTGAGGGGATGATAGTGGGGACAAAAAAAAAGAAGGGTTTTCAATTCTCACAACTGAATCTTCCCTCCATGTTTTGGTGAATGGCAGCAGTATCAAAGTAGCTGTCTAAGACAGAAAAATAGACTTCATCCAAGACATTTCCCGTTTAATCATTTCAAACAACAATCATCTGCTGTTGTTTTCTTTCAACCTCTTTAATATTTCAAAAGATATGTCTCTCTCATTTTCCGATTCTTCTGCATGGGCCTTTAGGATATCCAGCCTGGTTTAATCAATAATATTAGAACTTTTATCCTTGTCTCCATGTTTTATCTCCTCCAATCCATCCTGTGCACTGCTGCCTCATGATCTTTCTGTAAGACAGATCTGACCCTGACACTTCCTACTTGAGCTGCTTTAATTGCTTCCTTTATTTTTCTGGATGAAACTCAGATTCTTTATCAGTGCATACAAGGCCCTTCATGTTCAGATACCCACACACTGCAGATTCCTTTCTCCTCCTTCCCTGCATTCACCCTGTGTTCTGCCCATACCAAGCTACGTGAAGCTTTTCTGATGCCTCATTCTGTTTGCTTTCTCTGTGCCAAGGTTTGGAAACTCGAATATGTTTAGAGACCAAGTGAGTAACATAAGTGTGTAAAACAGCCTAGGTTTAAGATGATAAGGAGCAGTGGACACTATGGCATGTGTGCAAAAAGCACTGGAAAATGAATGGATAAAGAAGATGTGGCACATATATAAATGGAATATTACTCAGCCATAAAAAGAAATGAAATTGAGTTATTTGTAGTGAGGTGGATGGGCCTAGAGTCTGTCATACAGAGTGAAGTAAGTCAGAAAGAAACAAATACCATATGCTAACACATATATCTGGAATCTGGAAAAAAAAGTCATGAAGAACCTAGGGGCAGGACAGCAATAAAGATGCAGACCCACTAGAGAAGGGACTTGAGGACACAGGGAGGGGGAAGGGTAAGTTGGAACAAAGAGGGTGGCATAGACTTATATACACTACCCAATATAAAATAGATAGCTAGTGGGAAGCTGTCACATAACACAGGGAGATCAGCTCCGTACTTTGTGACCACCTAGAGGGGTGGGATAGGGAGGGTGGGAGGGAGGGAGACGCAAGAGGGAAGAGAGATGGAGATATATGTATATGTATAACTGATTCACTTTGTTATAAAGCAGAAACGAACACACCACTGTAAAGCAATTATACTCCAATAAAGATGTTAAAAATAAAAGAAATGCTATGCTGAGACCAAACAGAACTGTTCTGAAGTACTATTCCAACTGTAGCCGGCCATATTATAACCTTGGTGTTTCTGTACAGGCTGTTTCATGTACCAGCAAGATCTCTTTCCCCTTCTACTTTGTCTCACTCACTGCAACTAAATCTTTAATACTCAACTTGATCATCACTGCCGCTGATCACAGGCCTCCTCATTTTGCATATATTCTCTCCTAATGTGGCCCTTTTGCACTTTTCTGCCACCTCTCTTATGACATGAGATCCTTGAAGGCAGAGGTTGGTTATGTCTTATTGAACCTCAGCTTCCAGTGCCTAGCATACAGTTGGTGCTCAACAAGTATTTGAGTGGATGTCTGTGTGAGTCAGTCAATTTATGTTTGAATGGAATGGATGTCAATGAATAAATGGCCTAGATTTTATGCTTCTGAGCTACATCTGGAAAGTCTATGTTGATGGGGAATGAGTTGTCCTTCATCAGTCCACCCTGTTTTCCTCAGAGAAGGAATATTTTCTACAGCTCTGAGGTAGTGTTTCTCTTTAAGGCCCCCATGTTCCACTTTTCATTTTAAATAGCTGAATGTCAGTAATCTGGGCTTATACAAAAATACACTTTCTTCCTGAAAAACGCAACTAAGCTTTTGTTGTGTATTTTTTTGCAGTTAATTGGCTGTCATTTAATAGTATACAGTAGAGAAGTGCCACCACATCAGAGTTTCATTTCCAAACATATACCACATTATGAAAAGCAATTAAATATTAAGATCATAATCTCTTCCTTTTCCCATAATCTGTGTGTGCATATTGTAGCAAGTTAGCAGAGAGAATGGGAACATATTTAGCTTGGAAAATGAGGTTAGAGGAATAATGACATGAGATAGGCTTCAGAAGAAATGAAGGAGGCAAATCTTCAGTGTCATTGTTGTGAAGAGATAAGCAAGTGACCAGCAGGGAGAATCCTTCTAGGAGGTGTCATGCCTTAGTGAGCTCAGTAATGAATTGGGGTGGGGACAAAAAGAAGAAACTTACCAATTGCCCCTAGAGGAAAGGAAAGAAGGACTCACTTGTTCCTTTGAAAGGTTGGGTGCTTCATAAATAGTGAGTGCCTAATAACTAGGAAATCAGAGCTCTATTGAATCGCAAGGAAGCAGAAATAGAAGGACAGACATTCAGGCATGACGTTGCAACAGAACTCCAAAGGCAGATCTTTGAAGGGGGCATTAAGCTGCTGCTGAGTTAGCGTGAGATCATTAAAGGAACGTGATTGTAATCAAGCTACTTCTGTGCATCACACCAGGATCCCACATCTGCCTGAGGCTGCGAGCTCTGAAGAGACCACTGATTGAAGTTGGGAAAATGGCAAGAGTAAATTGGAGCCAGATAAACCATTTTTCTCTGAGTTAAGTCATGAGTGTACCTCAGAATAGAGAGAGGCCTATTGTAGAAACAGAGTCAAGAGGGACTGTTAAACGCCTTCTATTCCATCCTCTTGCCTTCAAGAGGAATGACATCTAAGCCAACAGGGGAAGATTTGAAAGGTGTGCTTTGGCCAGAGATGAGTAGAGCATGAGGGTGCCTGGTTATGGAATCTAAAAAAAAAAAAAAAAAAAAAAAAGGTTACGAAGAACCTGGGGCAGGACAGGAATAATGATACAGATGTAGAGAATGGACTTGAGGACACGGGGAGGGGGGAGGGTAAGCTGGGACGAAGTGAGAGAGTGGCATGGACATCTATACACTACCAAATGTAAAATAGAGAGCTAGTGGGAAGCAGCTGCATATAGCACAGGGAGAGCAGCTCAGTGCTTTGTGACCCCCTAGAGGGGTGGGATAGGGAGGGTGGGAGGGAGACGGAAGAGGGAGGAGATATGGGGATATATGTATATGTATAGCTGATTCGCTTTGTTATAAACCAGAAACTAACACACCATTGTAAAGCAATTATACTCCAGTAAAGATGTTAAAAAAAAAAGTTGCAATATAGCTTTGCTAAAGTGACAAGAAAAGGGGCCTCCCGAGGAGGGCAATTTCCTGCAAAGAGCTACTTACACTACTGCTATTAGGAAAAAATCCAAACTCTACAACGTGACATGCATGGCTTTTCTAGATCTGAGCCCTATGGACGTATTCCAAATGATCCATCCCACTCCTTCACATCCTCCCTCTACCGGGGCAAAACTTTAAGGTCAAGCTTTACATCTCTTTGCTTTTGTATATATATTCACTTTGCCTGCAGTGTCGCCACCCAAACATGCCGTGGAGTCTTAACCATCCTTCAATGCCTGCTCTAATGTATCCTCTTATGATGATGAATGGACCCCCTCAGCAGATCTACTTCCTCCCTTTCTTTGGCCACCATGCCCCTCATGCATTTCTCTGTTTTTGTACATATGTGTCAACACAAGCACTTAAGACAGTACTTGGCAAATAGAATACACTCAATCCATGTTATGTGGTACATTATTATTTTGTAGCACAGAATTTTGCAATTATCATTTATGTCTGCACCTATCTCCACTACTAGACTATAAAGGTCTTGAGGGAAGGGACTATGAAGGGTTTATGTTGGCACTCCCAGCTCTCTCCCTCCAGCTCTGTCTCCAGTTAGAATATAAGTAATTCTCTTTTATTTTTATTCCCAGGTGAAGGCAGAATATTGCAGTATAAAGAGCTTTGAAGGGAAGAAATAACCTCAGTTCAAACTCTAACTTTGCCATTTCCTACCTGGGCTTTTCTGTATAATTCTTAACTCCGTAGATCCTTAGCTTCCTCATCTTTAAAATGAGGAAAAAATATCTACATCATAAGTTTTTTCTTAGGCTTACATGGGGTCATATTTATTAAGTATCTGTCCCACGGTAGGACAGCATGGACATACAACCTGACATGGAGATGAAAATGAAAGTCATCAGAATGCTTCAGATGGGAATGTGTTAACATGAGGGATTTATTGGAAGAGAAGGCTTTTCCAAACTTCAGAGTTACAAAAAAAATGAGTCACACAAACCTTTTCTAACTGCTTTGCTCTTTTACTGTGAAATACAAAAGGACATAATTGTGTGAAGTTGGCGAAGATTCTTACCCTTAATGTGAAACTTGCAGAAGTCCAAAATGCAGTCTAGAGTTTTAAAAATCAGATCCAGAAGTGTCCTTCTCCTTTAGAAAGTGACTCAGTGAAGAAGTACTTGAGCTCAAGGGGAAAGAATTCAGGATATTAAACTTCAAAGAGTAGTACTTCACTTTGAACCCAGTGCTGGAGGAAAAAGGAAGATTCAAGTTTTGGATAAGGCTAGCTCTCTCTCTCTCTCTCTCTCTCTCTCTCTCTTTTCTCTCTCTCTCTTTCTCTCTTTTCTCTCCCTCTTCTCTCTCTCTTTTCTCTCTTTCTCTTTTCTTTCTCTCTCTCTCTCTCCCCATTTTCACCCTCCCTGCGTCCCATTCTCTTTTTCTATTTGCAGAGCAACAATTATTGAAAAGAATCAGCATTTTAAGCATATAATACCAGACTTTAACTTACTGTAGAATCACTTCAGGTAAAATCGTATTTTTTTTGTTTTTGTTTTTGTTACCTGTGTCTGTCTTTCTGATTGAAGAATAACAAGAGGAACTAGTTTTATGAAACAAAGAAGGAAGAATGGCCTCTGGTTATTTAACAGTCATTACTTGGGGGTTTTAACGGTGCCTGTCGTGCAAGCAGGGGGAGCAATTAAAATCTTTTCATCTTCCTGTCAGATTTCCTTATGTTCTTAGGCACAGAATTCAGCCTCACATAGTTTCCCCTTGCCATCCATTTTGTTGTTTTGTTTCTTAAGGATAATAATCCAGATTTTACATTACCCATTAGGAAGTTTTATTTACTTTTCATTATTTCTATTGATGTTCAAAGAAGACTTGGTGAGGAAAGGGAGACAGATATTATATCTTGCCCTTGAAGTGAAACAGAATTCAAGAAGTCAAGTGATTTTACCTAAGATTACAAAATACATGGACTCACACTAGTATCTCCAAGCCCTGGACTTGGTTACTTGTACCAGCAGGTGTTGACTGGCTGTGGGCAGGGCAGGACCACCAGTCCAAGTGTGGTTCAGGCTCTGAACTCCAGGTCCTCCTTACCAAGTGTTTGGAGCTGTTTTATTGATACAAGAGCATCCTCTCTTGTTTTCACTGCTTTTCTGCTCAGCTGCAAATACCCTCTAAAATGAAGAAAGTTTCCTTCTGGAAGGATTCAGAACTCATAAGCCACTCTTACTCTTCCCTCCAAACACCATCATTACTACCAGGTTTTCTGATTCTAATCGTGTTCCATCTTCAGCCAGTCTCAATTTCTCTTCTGAATGACATGAAGGAAGGTGGAGAAATGGAAACAGGGATATTAAGTCCAATTGTCTAGGTTGGAAAGTGGTAGAGCTTGTGTCCAGACTGTTACCTTCTGCCTTGGGATGAATGAATCTGTTTGGCTGAGCTTGGGCCAATCTCCACATTTGTCCAGTTATCTTTGGCCAAAGGCAGAGATCAGCTGTTATAAATACAACTGTTTAGGTTGACTCCTTCAGCAAGAACTGGCAGATGATCCCAGAGAGGGAGGCAAGGGCTGAGATAACCTAAATACTGCCTTATGCAGATAGAAGAGTGAGAGATAAGGCTTCTAGTAAAGAATAGCAGGTCTGTCTGGGTATGCAGGGCACAGTGAATCTGCTTAGTATTGCTCAGTACCCAGGACATTTTTCTGCTGCACCCAGGGGCTGAGAAAAAAGTTTCCTGGCCCAAGGTATTTTTGCAAGAGTTGGGGTAGGAAAAGAAGAAAGATGAACATAAGACAGATTTGTCTGCTAAGCTAAATCCTATAACATTACCCAATACTTTGACCATGAACCTGTACACTAAGACATATTTGGTGCCCTGAAATCCCAAGTTAGTCAAACATGAAGTCAAACTTCGAATTCATTTGTTCACTGTATACAGCCATTACTGATTGAGAACTTAAGTGTTTTTTCAAGTCCCAGAAATACAAAAATGTGTGAGACATAGGCTTCAGGAATCTCAAAGACTGGTGGGACACACAGTCATACAAAAAATTAAATGCAATACACTTACCTACGTACACTATGCCATCAGGATGTAATTGAAAAAAATCAATTTCATCTGGGTGGTTAGCAAAGACTTCAGAGAGAAACTAGAAGAATCTTGGGAAGAAATTTTTACTTGATTTATTAAAGAAAAATGTGATGCTCTGGTAGACTCTAATGAGTAAAATAATTTGATTCCTTTATAAAGGATTATTACATTGAATAGAGTGGCCATGGAAGGCCTCTCTGAGATGGTGATATTTATGCTGAGATCGAAAGGATGAGAGGCATCAGCCATGTGAAGGGAGGACAAAAAGACTGTTCCAGGTAGACAGAATGTCATGTATAAAAGCTTTGCAGAAAGAAAGAGCTTGGCCACAAAAGGTGCATAGTTAAAATAATGGACAGACAGTAAAAGATGAGGCTGGCGAGGTTGGCAGTGGCCAGATCATACAGGGTCTGGTACACAGAATAAGTTCAAGTTTTATATACTTTCAGTTCTGTGGGCAGCCATTGGAAGATTTTAAGCAGGACATAGCCATGATCTGTGGGCAGGAACCCACAGGCCAGTGTTGCTTGAACATAGCCTGAGAGCAAAAAGAGATGCAAAATGATGTTGGAGAGAGATACAAAGGGAGAACACTCCAGCGGAATGTCCTCCTATTTCACCAAGTTGATGAAGGGGAGCCAGCAAAGCTCTATTAAAGAAAGAGGAGCTTTCCAGTGAAATTTCAATATTAGATTATTATTGCTAAGGATAGACCAGAGAGAGGCAAGACTCTAAGCAATTTTGTAAACTATGCCTCTGAAAACACCAGGTAGGGAAGTGCCAAAAGCAACAGCATGGGCTTTTAGCACCACCTTGGCCTTCAGTAAGGTGGGAGAGGTACACCTGACAGTGTAGGTAACCCTTCTGAGATATAGATACAAATGGACTGGAAAACCCAAACACGGGAGATTTTCCCTTTTTCTTTTTCCTGTGATTTTTATCTATTAATTTCTTGCACTGACACAAAATCTTAATAATGGTCTAAGTTGGTAATAGTAATATTTGCCTAGATTCTGGCAATTTCTTAAATGTGGTATATGTAGGCTTCTCTTATGACATGTTACTGTGTCCTACTGGCCCTCTGGAAATTTGTAAGGAAGTGCTTTAGGATGGGAATATTAGATCTTTGGAGCTGCCAGTTCTAATTTGAGAAATGCATTCAGCAGCTGCAGAAATAAACCAGAATTGATGAAGCAGGCAACACAAGGTTGAAATGGTACAGAATAAGGGGGAACAGGGGGAGAGGAAATTTACAGATTTAATTTGTCTTGAAAATTGAGAAAGTATTAGTTTGGGGGAATTTTAATTTGTTGTTGGAATCTAGATGACTAGAGTTAACTAAAACAAAGTAAGATTGAAGTAAAGAGAGGATAATCTCTACCAGTGTTGCCAGAAACACAGTCATGAGTTACCTCATGTTAAAACCCAAGGGCCTGTTGGTTTAAACTAATTTAACAGAAAAAAGAAAGAAAGAAGGATGCTGCCCAGCACCAGTCCCTCCCATCAGGAAATTTGCACAAGCCCCTTAGATAGCCTCATACACCAGAGGGAAAACAGCAGAAGCAAGAAGAACTACAGAAGCAAGAAGACAGCAGAAGCAAGAAGAATTACAATCCTGCAGGCTGTGGAACAAAACCCACATTCACAGAAAGACAGACAAGATGAAAAGGCAGAGAGATATGTACCAGATGAAGGAACTAGATAAAACCCCAGAAAAACAACTAAATGAAGTGGAGATACGCAACATTCCAGAAAAATAATTCAAAATAATGATAGTGAAGATGATCCAGGACCTTGGAAAAAGAATGGAGGCAAAGATTGAGAAGATGCAAGAAATGTTTAACAAAGACCTGGAAGAATTAAAGAGCAAACAAACAGAGATGAACAATACAGTAACTGAAATGAAAACTACACTAGAAGGAATCAATAGCAGAATAACTGAGGCAGAAGAATGGATAAGTGACCTGGAAGACAGAATGGTGGAATTCACTGCTGTGGAACAGAATAAAGAAAAAAGAATGAAAAGAAATGAAGACAGCCTAAGAGACCTCTGGTACAACATTAAACGTAAAAACATTCACATTATAGGGGTCCCAGAAGGAGAAGAGAGAAAGAAAGGACCCGAGAAAATATTTGAAGAGATTATAGTTGAAAACTTCCTAACATGGGAAAGGAAATATCCACCCAAGTCCAGGAAGCGCAGAGAGTCCTGTACAGGATAAACCCAAGGAGAAACACACCGAGACACATAGTAATAAAACTGGCAAAAATTAAAGACAAAGAAAAACTATTGAAAGCAGCAAGGGAAAAACGACAAATAATATGCAAGGGAACTCCCATAAGGTTAACAGCTGATTTCTCAGCAGAAACTCCAGAAGCCAGAAGGGAGTGGCATGATATACTTAAAGTGATGAAAGGGAAGAACCTACAACCAAGATTACTCTACCCATCAAGGATCTCATTCAGATTTGATGGAGAAATCAAAAGATGGAGAGATCTACCATGTTCTTCGATTGGAAGAATCAATATTATGAAAATGACTATCCTCCCCAAAGCAATCTACAAATTCAATGCAATCCCTCTCAAATTACCAATGGCAATTTTCACAGAACTAGAACAAAAAATCTTAAAATTTGTATGGAGACACGAAAGACACCGAATAGTCAAAGCAGTCTTGAGGGAAAAAATGGAGCTGGAGGAATCAGACTCCCTGACTTCAGACTACAGTACAAAGCTACAGTAATCAAGACAATATGGTAATGTCACAAAAACAGAAATATAGATCAATGGAACAAGATAGAAAGCCCAGAGATAAACCCATGCACCTATGGTCAACTAATCTATGACAAAGGAGGCAAGAATATACAATGGAGAAAAGTCACTCTCTTCAATAAGTGGTGCTGGGAAAAGTGGACAGCTACATGTAAAAGAATAAAATTAGAACACTCCCTAACACCATACACAAAAATAAACTCAAAATGGCTTCGAGACCTAAATGTAAGACCAGACACTATAAAATTCTTAGAGGAAAACATAGGAAGAACACTCTTTGACATAAATCACAGGAAGATCTTTCTTGATCCACCTCCTAGAGTAATGGAAATAAAACAACAATAATCACATGGTACCCAATGGAACTTAAAAGCTTTTGCACAGCAAAGGAAACCATAAACAAGACTAAAAGACAACCCTCAGAATGGGAGAAAATATTTGCAAACAAGTCAATGGACAAAGGATTAATCTCCAAAATATATAAACAGCTTATGCAGCTCAATATTAAGAAAACAAACAACCCAATCCAAAAATGGGCAGAAGACCTAAATAGACATTTCTCCAAAGAAGACATACAGATGGCCAAGAAGTACATGAAAAGCTGCTCAACATCACTAATTATTAGAGAAATGCAAATCAAAACCACAATGAGGTATCACCTCACACCAGTTAGAATGGGCATCATCAGAAAATCTACAAACAACAAATGCTGGAGAGGGTGTGGAGAGAAGGGAACCCTCTTGCACTGTTGGTGGGAATGTAAATTGATACAGCCACTATGGAGAACAGTAGGGAAGTTCCTTAAAAAACTAAAAATAGAATTACCATATGACCCAGCAATCCCACTACTGGGCATATACCCAGAGAAAACCATAATTCAAAAAGACACATGCACCCAATGTTCATTGCAGCACTATTTACAATAGCCAGGTCATGGAAGCAACGTAAATGTCCATTGACATACAAATGGATAAAGAAGATGTGGTACATATATACAATGGAATATTACTCAGCCATAAAAAGGGACGAAATTGGGTCATTTGTAGAGACGTGGGTGGATCTAGAGATTGTCATACAGAGTAAAATAAGTCAGAAAGAGAAAAACAAGTATCGTATATTTACACATATATGTGGAACCTAGAAAAATGGTACCAATGAACCGGTTTGCAGGGCAGAAATTGAGACACAGATGTAGAGAACAAACAAATGGACACCAAGTAGGAAAAGCAGCGGTGGGGTGGGTGGTGGTGTGATGAATTGGGAGATTGGGATTGACATGTATACACTGATGTGTAAAATGGATTACTAATAAGAACCTTCTGTATAAAAAAATAAAATTAGGGCTTCCCTGGTGGTGCAGTGGTTGAGAGTCAGCCTGCCGATGCAGGGGACACGGGTTCGTGCCCCAGTCCGGAAAGATCCCACACGCCGCAGAGTGGCTAGGCCCGTGAGCCATGGCCGCTGAGCCTGCGCGTCCGGAGCCTGTGCTCCGCAACGGGAGAGGCCACAACGGTGAGAGGCCCGCGTACCGCAAAAAAAAAAAAATAAATAAAAAAAATAAAATTCAAAAATTCACACACACACACAAAAAAGAAGGATGTAGTGGCATCACCTGTTATTCCTGTGTCATATCTCTTGTTTGGTGCCCCGGCAGGACACTCCCATGGTCCATGTGTTTGCCTTTTAGAAGCATGTGACTGGCAACTCCACTTAGAATATGGCTTGGTTATTTCTAAAAAAAAAAAAAAATATATATATATATATATATATATATATATATATATATAGAATAACTAGAATAAAATAAAGGTAAGAATAATAATGTATATTTATATTAAATGAAGAGTAGATGAGTAATGGTATTGAAAGCACTTTGTGAGATGCTCTATAAGAATAATCCTTCAAAACTTCTTGAGAATGTGTATTATTGAACATAATGATTAAGGAATAATTAAGATAGTGGCCATCATACCAGATCTGAAAAATCCCCAAATCATCTTCTGGCAGTCTGGATTTTCCGAATTTGTTTGCCTCATCATCACCTTATCAATGCTGGGCCTTCAGCTATCGTTCAACTATATGGAACTAGCGTCGCAATTTCTTAAGCATAACACAATGTTGTAATCAGACACATTCAAATTTGGTTTTTCAAAAGTCATTGTCTTCTCATAGAATAAATGGAATCTCATGCTGTCTTGAATATCTTGACAGATGGGCTTGTCATTTCAGAGCAGATGGCAAGATGATTAGGCTAAACTCTGAAATCTTAAATACTAGACGTATTAACGGCTATTCAAGAGCTAAAGACACAGAAAATATCCCTTTAGACAGTCTGCATTTGAAGGGGATATTTATTTAAAACTAAAATATTCTTCTACTCTGGGGGAACTTAGATTTCCTTGCAACAAATACATTCTGTTTTGAAAGAGTAGAGACTTGGTGTCAGGCTGACTTGGGTTTTGAATCTGGATCTGCTGTTTACTAATGTGTGATAAGATACTTCATCTTAGTTTCCAGATCTGTAAAAGCTGGGTCAATAACACTTGCCTCATGGAATTGGGGGCATAATTTAATGAGATAGCACAGTAATCTGTGAAATATCTCACAGATATCCATCCCTGCAAATACCTTTCTAGACTGACAAATGATAAACTTGTTCTGCACTTGTAGCTGAAGAGAAAATGGTACATGTTTTTCCACAAACATTATTTTTGGAGTTTAAAAACATATAGAGATTTTAATAAAGAGGACTTTGAGAAACAGAAAACAACAAGTAGTATAAAAAGTATATAAATGTACCAACATGCAGGCATACATGTGGAAGATACACATTCACCTTATCTTTATTCAACATTAATTATAAATTTTAAAGCACTTCTGGAATCATTATTTCATTTGATCCTCTGTATCACGGCATTAGGCAGCATTATCTCTACCTAAATAAATTTTTAAAGATGAAACTCACAGAAATTGACCAGTGCAACACAGCACAAAGTCAGATATGAAACTATTTTTTTTTAACTAACTCTTGGCCAAGCTCCAAAAGAAAGGGATTCTGGTGTTCTCCCCAGTTACTATCTCCGCTTTCCCCCAATATTTATGCTGTGGACATTGTTGGTTACATTCTCAGCATCCACATCTCCTTTCATCTATCAACAGTGTCCAAAGTTTGCATTGGAGGAATCCTTACACATTCTCTGCCACTTAATTTGGGTCCTGTTGATTCCCACCAGATCCAGGAGTGGTTCATGTTTGCTAAAACTAATTCTGTGTTTAATCCCCCCAGCTATTTGGGGACTAGGCACAGTAGTCAGGCATGATCAAAGAAATGCAGAGTGACTTTTGCTGGGTAACCTGAGAAAGAACAGATTCCTCACTCTGAAAGCTCTCTTTCCATGGAGAGTGTGCTGTACAAGTGTCAGGAATGGAACTGTAGCAGCCGTTTTGCATAATTAAGGGAGAGCCTGGAGTGACAAGGGCACTGTGTGAAACCAGTAGCAGAACCTGATATTCAGAGGTCAGTTAGTAAGATTCTCATTAGCATCATTGGCCCTTAGATTAGGCTTCTATGGAAAGATCCCTAAACTTTCAGTTACCTTCACCAATGAATTCCCTTTATTGTTTAAGCCAGTTTGAATTGGATTTTCACTTATTGCAACATAAAGAGATATGCTGAAAGATGTGGCTAAAATTTTGGCAGTAAAAAATAGATACTGCTTGGGGTGAACATTTGAAAATTCCTTGGGAAATTTGTTTCTGGAATGCCATTGAAGTCAATGTTGAAAAGGATTTGTAAACTTTAAAAAATTTTACAAACAGCTTTCTAATGAATGCACCTGACCATTATTCCCTCAGCCTGCAAAGAATTTCACAAGTATCTCTGAGCCAGGTGTACAGAAAGTAAAAAAAATAGAACAGTTGTGACTGATCTGTAGGAGCTTATAAACTGGTTAGGTAAAAAGGGCTAGCAAATATGATACAGTGAAAAAGGGCTAGCAAATATGATACAGTGAAAATCACTAGAACAGCAGTCCCAAACCTTCCTTTTTGGCACCAGGGACAAGTTTCATGGAAGACAATTTTTCCACGGACCAGGGTGGGAGTGGGGGTATGGTTCAGGTGGTAATGTGAGTGATGGGGAGTGATGGGGAGCGGCAGATGAAACTTTGCTTGCTTGCCCACTGCTCACCTCCTGCTGTGTGACCCAGTTCCTAACAGGCCACAGACTGGTACAGGTCCACGGCCTGTGGGTTGGGGACCCCTGCACTAGACTGCATATGATCATGTTAAATAGTGTGGGGGAAATTTGAGAGTTTGTAGAAATTCTGAATGACAATGTAGGGTTGGTGGAGTTAGGAACATCTTCAAAGAATATGAGACCAAGTGATCTCTGACATTGCAACCGTAGATATAATAAGGAAAGGAGTGTTGACAGACATTTCAGGTAACTGAAAAAAAGAACTATCATTTAAGGTATATAGTACTTGCCATATATCCCTAGTGTTTCATTTTTGGCTGTTTCAATAGCCACGTAATACAAGGAAGGAGAGCTTGCTGACAACACCTTGCCAGTGGGGTTGGGGTACATCATTACAGCTTGTCAGTTGTGGAAGTCCGGACTTGCCATATGTTCATGGACTTTGCATATGTTCATTAATAGCTGGGGTTGGAGGTGGGACCTCAGTTTTTTCCATGGTATTTGGCCAGAGTAACATGGTTATTACTGAAAAGTTCTAGATAGGCTATCTAAGACTTGCTAGGCTTCTCTCCTAGTCCTATGGTGAGAGAGAGTGGGTTTTTCTTGGGGCATTGTTTAAATCTACAATGATTATTGTTTCTGAGTTGATGATTTCCCTAGCACCCAGTCTGGGATATATGAGGCAAAAAGAAAACACAAGGAACTCACCACCATGTTGTTCCTTGGATCCTCAAAAGCCTAGCTTATTTACCTTCTTCTCTCTGTCTTTCAAAGTCTTCTTATGTTTGTTTTATATATTATGCCTAGGGTTTCTAGCTGTACTTGGCAGCAGAAACAAGGAAAAGTACATCTCAGTCTTTCTGGATGCAGAAAGTCTACTTCTGCATCATTAGGCAGTCACATAAACTCTCTGAAACCATTTATCTTATTTTTGTAAGCATAGAAATTAGTACCAGTCTAACATAAATAATAAAGTTAAGACTACCAATCTAAAGCTATTATAAGAATGAAATGAGATAATAGATATGTAAGCACTTCCAAAATTGTAATATGATACACAGAAAGAAAAGTGGTTTATGTGTATCTTTCCATATATCTCTATGGATGATTATATCTGTGTGCATACAAGTATATGTGTACACTCACATATACAGACAAATGTATACTTAACTATATCTAAAAAATAGCTCCCATTTCTCAGGAATGTTTAAGAGGTTATAAAGAAATAGCTCAAATAACTAGTTTCCATGGTTAATTCTATACTAACAATGATTTGAAATTTTAGTGTCTGATAGGTGATGTGAAAAGCATTTCAAAACTGGAAAAATAATGAATCTAGTTATTGCATGGCCATTTGAGAGGGACATGCTCTTCTGCATTATCTACTTGAACTGCCAATGTAAAGATTACATAAACAATATGACAGCTACATCTCCAAGTTAGCTTTGCTGAGAAACAACAGCCAAAAATGCATCATTGAAGATAACTTATCTAATCATCTTTACCAAAATTAGAAGGACCCTTTGTAGTACAGTGATGAAAAAACTCACCCCAAAATGGCTTAAACCAAAAGAGAAAAATTATTGGGTCCTATAACTGAACAATTTAGAAAACAGTCTCCAAATAAGGCTTGATGCAGTGGTCAAAATGTCTACAAAAGCCCAAATTCTCCCATTTCTACTCTGCCTTCCATGCTGCCAACGTCATTCTAGTACTACCCACCATTACCCTTGACATCCCTAACCCAGGCCAGCAGCTTAAACCTTTCTTCTTTACTGAGGTGAAATACCTCACTTCCTTCTTTTCAGAAAAGGGATGAAGACATTTTCAGTAACTTTTCACGTGGCCTGGAATTTATTGGCCTTCATTGGCATGAATTGATTCTTATGGAACATATTCTTTCTGATAGAACTTAATTAGGTCTCAAGCCTATCTCAGAAATAATCCCTCTTGCCAGGGAGTGGGTTTACAGTAACTGGCTTATATTGTTCAAATCCCCTTCCCTTCAGAAGTGGGGGCAGGATCTTCTCCACTAAATCTGTATGGCTGTCATCTTAGTCAGCTCAGACTTTGCTAAAAGCTGAATGTTTTTGTCCCCCAAAATCATATGTTGAAATCTTAACCCCCAATGTGATGGTATTTGGAGGTGGAGCTTTGGGAGGTGATTAAGTCATGAGGATAGAGCCCTCATGAATGGGATTGGTACCCTTATAAAAGAGACCCCAGAGGCCTCCTTTGTCCCTTCTGCCATGTGAAGTCACAGTAAAAAGACAGCCACCTATGAACCAAGAAGTGGGCCCCACCAGATCTTGGGACTTCCTAGCTTCTAGAACTGTGGAAAATAAGTTTCTTCATTTATAAGTCACCGAGTCTGTGATATTCTGTTATAGCAGTGCAAAAGGACTTTGATAACAAATACCATAGACTGAGTGGCTTAAACAACAAGCATTTATTTCTCACAGTTCTGGAGGCTGAGAAGTTCAAGATCAAGGTGCCAGCAGATTCAGGGTCTGGTGAGAGAGTTCTGGTCTCTTTCTCTTTTAAGGGCACTAATCCTATCCTGGAGCTTCACCCTCATGACCTTATCTAAACCTAGTTATTTCCCAAAGACCCCACCTCCAAATACCATCACATTGGTGACTATGGCTTCAACATATGAATATCGGGGGACACAAACATTCAGTCCATAGCAGCTGTTAGCGATGGGAGAGAGCTAGGTAACCTAAAGAACTATCAGGGTACTTTGAGAGCAAGAAAGCATGACAGTGAATGGGGAGGATTCTGAAGCCATAACCAACAAATGTTTATGACACCAGCAAAATGAGGTAGACAGTCACCTTTTTTCAGTGTTATATGCAAGTCACTGTGCTAAACACAGTTGACCCTTGACCAACGCAGGGGTTAGGGGCACCAATCTTCCACTTATAAAATCCATGTATAACTTATAGTCGTCCCTCTGTATCTGCAGTTCCTCCATATCCATGGCTCCACGTCTGTGAATTCAACCAACTTTGGATCATGGCTGTGTAATGAGCCTCCCAAAATTTAGTGGGCTAAAACAACCACATTATTACACTCATGAATTCTGTGGGTCAGGAATTTGGATAGGGCGCAGACTTGTCCCTACTTCTCCATGCCTGGAGCCTCAACTAGGGAGACTTGAATGGCTGATGGGAAGTTGAATGTCGGGACTGTTAAAGCTGAGGCTGGAAGATTCAATTACAGAATGGTTTTCTCATTCATATATCTGTCACCTTGTTGGTGGAGCTCCTACAAGTAATGTCTCCAGCATGCCCTTAGTAGTCTTACATGGCTGCGTGGTATTCCAGGAACAAGGAAGAAGCTGCAAGGCCTTTTATGACCTAACTTCAGAAGTTACATAGCTCACTTCCACTGTTGGTCATAAGCTCACCCAGATTCAAGGTAAGGGACACAGACCTCACATCTCAATGGGGAGTATGTCAAAGAATTTGCAGACATGTTTTACAACCACTATACATTATTATATTTAATCTTCACAAGAACCCTGTGATGTGGATTAAAGAATGTTTATAGATATGGAAAGTAATGCACAGAGACATTAAGGAACCTGCTTGGGATTACTTAGCTAGCATGTGGCAGAACCGGGATTTGAACCCATTTTCTGAGTCCAAAACCCATGTACTTAATTACTAAGTATGTACCTCACGTACTCTACTACTTTGCAAATTAAAGGGCTTTTTTCATCTGTTCATGTGTTTCACACAGATATACTTTGAGATAGAAAAAGAAGCATAATTTTAATTTTAGTGTGATTTCCATTTTGTGGATGAGCTGGTAGAGTTGAGATTCAAACATACATGTTCAGACTTTAATTAAGAGTTGTTGCACTCATTACCCTGCTGTATCTAAGGATAAACTCACAGTAAGAATCATCAGCTCCACTTAAGTATGTACAATTTCATAAAACTACATATTGTACAGATGAGCCAACCCTATGCTATTTTCATTATATAAATCTGTCAAGAACGTGATATGGCCCAATAATTATATGGTGGTTTGATAATATGAGACAACAAGCAAACAACCCCATAGGAAAATGAACCTGATAATTAGACTGAGTCAGAACCAGGTCCAGAAACAGGAGAAAGAGGGGAAGGTGGTATTGCCTACTAACCCAGGATACTGAGAGTAAAATGAAGAAGTGTTTTGTGTTTTGGTTATAATTTTTCTAAAACTTATTCAGGTAGTCATATATAACCAGAAAATTTCAATATTATATGGCTAAACGCTAACAAAGTATTACATATGGTTTGCCAGTTTGCCGTGATAACACAAACGATAAGTATTTAAGATAACTCAGGAGGGCTTCTAGAGATGAAAACACTTTGGCAGAGTTTTAAAGGATGAGTATCATAATTATTTGTTTACATGATTGTATACCCTACTTGAGCAAAATCTTTTATTTCAGTCCCATTTATCTTCATAACCCTGAATGATGCCCAGCCAAGTCTACAACAAAGTAAGATATGTAATATCAACAAATGTTTGTGTTGAATGAATGATTAAAGTAATAGATGAATAGAGTTCTTATTAGGCACATTGCCTAATGGATGCTGGTAGGTCAAATGGATCATCATTTGTTTTCTCTGACGAGCTCACTTCACTGAGAAGTGAAGGTATAATCAATCAAGAAAAGAGAAGAGGAAGTTATTCAAATTAAAGCCATGTTGTACAGTTTATTGTCAGCCTTGTTGTTCAGTTTAGTGTACAGCTTACTGTCACATTTATCCTGGAGAAATAATCTATACACCAACCCACATTGTGTTGTGGGAGAAGCCTTGAGAATTTGAATAAATTTGATAAAGCCTTAGGAATTTGACAACCTCACACAGATAGGAAGTTTTAAGGCAGCATAATGCTATAAAAAGACTTCAAGTTAAAATTTGGCTCTGATATTTGTTTCTTGTGTGTTCTTATCTCATCTCTGAACCACAATTTCTTCAGCTGTAAAATAGGGACAATAATAACCTCCTCCAGCTCTAATATGGAATCAAATGAAACAGTATTTTTTTTTAAGAAGATGTTGGGGGTAGGAGTTTATTAATTAATTTATTTATTTTTGCTGTGTTGGGTCTTCGTTTCTGCTCGAGGGCTTTCTCCAGTTGCGGCAAGCGGGGGCCACTCTTCATCGCGGTGCGTGGGCCTCTCACTATCGCGGCCTCTCTTGTTGTGGAGCACAAGCTCCAGACACGCAGGCTCAGTAGTTGTGGCTCACGGGCCCAGTTGCTCCGCGGCATGTGGGATCCTCCCAGACCAGGGCTCGAACCCATGTCCCCTACATTAGCAGGCAGATTCTCAACCACTGCGCCACCAGGGAAGCCCAGAAGCAGTATTTTTGAAAGCACATGTCTCAGTGGTTAGCACATTGTAGGTACTCAATAAATCTTACTGATACTTTAATCAGTGTTTTTTCTTTATAATTCTGAGTAATTCTCAATTCATAGTTATTTGATATCAGAAGAAGATATATAGAGGTGTGCACACAGTCTACAATCACTCTATTGATATCAGCAGACAAAAGCTTTAAAGGAGGAGGGGGTGCTGTAATCCCATTAATCGGGCCATCAGGAACAGTGGTCCAGGTTTCACACAAGAGCACTGACCCAGGAAGAGCTAGAATGGAGCCTGCACTCTGCTCACCAAGTTGCCAGGCTGCTTCCACCCCGAGTGAGTACCTTGTACCAAGGCCTCCTAGGGGCTAGCTCAGTCCTGTCTTTTATTATATCACGTAGAGCACAGATGGTGGGCTGTGATAAAATAAGGTTGCAAATCTCTAGCTTGAGGCAGATTCTATGAGCAAGTCCCTTTCTGTTTTCCAAACAGAAAGCAAATATAATTTGGGGACAGAGACAGTTCTCATAGTATTTTGAAATCATTACATATCCTCATCTCTTACTGTACTTTATATCATTAATTAACTTGGGATGAGATTTCAGTTCTTAATGTAACTTACTTAAGTATAATAGATAGCAGTTGAAGAATTACAAGAAAGAGAGGAGGGCTTCCCTGGTGGCGCAGTGGTTTGAGTCCGCCTGCCGATGCAGGCGACACGGGTTCGTGCCCCGGTCCGGGAAGATGCCACATGCCGCGGAGCGGCTGGGCCCGTGAGCCATGGCCACTGAGCCTGCGCGTCCGGAGCCTGTGCTCTGCAACAGGAGAGGCCACAGCAGTGAGAGGCCTGTGTACTGCAAAAAAAAAAAAAAAAGAGAGGAAAGTTGTTAATTATTTGGTCAATTCCAGGAAATCTTCAGATCTGTAAAGGGGAATTTGACCAGTCATATCCCAGAAAAGCAGAAAATGCCAGAATTTCCCTTAGTGGCCAAGGAAAGAGGCTAGAAATAATTATACATTTATGGTTTGTGGCCCTATTACACAGTTGTTTGCTTTTGCATCATACCCCTCATCACTTGTTTCTATAGGTCAGCAGAGACCAGTCTCCAAGAAAATCCACCAGGGTGGGTATGAGGGTGGGAGGAGTATTCAACTGGAGATTTAAAGACAAAAACTATGAAGTATCTCATGTTTTAGACTCTTCCACAAGTAAAATTGTATGTAAATATCAAAATAACCTCTTGCAGGTATTTTATCTCCATTTACAGACAATAAGCTGAAACTCAAAAAGGTACACCTAGCTGCTAAGAAGCCAAGCCACAGTCAGCACCTGAAGTTAGGTTCCATGTTCTTTCCACTTTATCATAGCTCCTCCCTCTGAATAGCTCTGACCTCGGGTATATCCTCACAGTTAGCTTTAGCTAAGCCAGGATCATCAGATGATTTAAAAAGCCCGAAGTCTATAAAACCTCTCCAGAGCCCAAGGACGTGTTCAGGAGAGTGTGGGGTCAGAAGCAAGCTGACCAACATTGTTCATTTGCACAACCCGCATTCCCTTACCTTGTTACAGTGGCTGACAAGAAACAGCTACCAAATCCTGCCAAACCCAGTGCAGCTCAATTTTCCACTGCACAGACAAGCTTCCTCCGCTGTAAGTCTGTCTCTTTAATGGCTTGCAGCTGGAGAAGAATGAGAAGTCATCTCTCAGCAGAGAGGACAAAGTAAGGCAGCTAGATTGGCCCTAGTGGAGCCCTCCAGAAAGCAGCCATCTCCCTCCCCTGGAAGTGTCACCCCTGGTCCCATTATTTTATTGGTGACATAAAGCAAAACACATACTGTGATCCCTTCTAGATAACTCTGTGGGCTCCATTCCCAGCACTTTCAGGATCAACGTTCAGTTCTCATCACAATTCTTATCTGTCCCAACACCTTGCTTGTGCCTGGAGCTTGCGGCTTCCCTGGGATGACTAATTTCACTCTTATCATCTCAACTTCCACAACTCTCATTTCAAAGGAAAAGAAAAACAATATTTGGATGTGTCTGACCTCTTCCCAGGCTCTGAAGTCCCAGAGGAAGAGGATCCATCTAAGTAGAGAGAGGAACATTCATTCATTCATCAGTAAATCATTTATATGTTAATATGTTATTGAGATATGTTATATGTTAATATTTGGAAGCAATTAAGAGCAGGGGCTTTAGCATCACAGTGATGGGGTTCTAATCCTGGCTCCTCCGCTTGATATTTGTTGGACGAGTTAGTTGATATCACTATGTAAAAAGAGGTACTATTATACTTTAATTATACCTACTGCATTTTGGAAGTCAGTTGGGAAAATGTGAATAAAGCATTCAGCATGGCACGTCTCATAGAATAAGTCATCAGGGACTGCTCACTCTTGTGTGTGTAGATGAGTGGAGGTCTGGCACTGAACTGGGTTTTTAGGAGCCAGAGGTAACTAAGAGTCTATCTCTGACCTCAGGGGTGAATAATTACAAATTAGAGTAGATGTAAAATTATAATACGGGAAGTATTGAACTGTAGATACAAAAGTGACCCAGAGAAGGAAGTATGAGGTTTAGTCTAGGGGTGTCCCTCCCCTGAGCTCCTTCAGGATCTCGTTCTTATCCTAATGCAGCATGTTCACTCTCTAATAAAATAGCTCATTTATTTATCCCAGGAAACTGAGCTCCTTGAGGGCAGGAGTTTGTCTTTTCATATTCTGTCCTTTTCTGAATACTCATGATCGATCTAACACACAGCTTACATAGAAGGTCCTCAGTAAATATTTGACAAAAGAATGAACAGTGGGAGGAGATGTGTAAAACATGTTCTGGGTACAATGAAGAGACCATGCAGGTTTGAGTAGGTTCACGCAGAGATAAAATAGGAAGAGCTTCGTTATGGGAGGCCTAGTATGCTAGAATAAGAAAATTGAACTTTATCGTGCATAGTCACTGAAGACAAAAGAAACAACAAAAGAAGTATTTAAATTTTGAACAAGGTGCTCAAGGGCGAATGGAAAAATGTGAAGAAGATAGACTAGTTGATATATTAAGGTAACGGTCCAGAAATGAGGTAGTAGGGGTCTGAGCTAAAGTGACAAGAATAGAAATGGAAATTAAGGGTCTGTTTTGAAATGCTCCCAAAGAGGGAGATGTGACAGGACTTGGTGACTAACCAGATATGGTAGAAAGGAAGGGAGAGGAGTCAAGTTTGAGCCTGATCATTAGAGTATTCATGGCAAACAGAATGGGTCTTGAGTACCTCTCTTTTAGGAATGAGATTTGCAAACTAAAAGGCTGCCCTTAATTTTGTCGGGGAGGAAGAAACTTTACTCTTCTAGGTTCTTCTGTCTGGTCTAATAATTAAATTGACATGAGACAGATGAACAGGAGAAGTCAAACAAAATTTAATAAGATGTATACATAGGAAAAACTCAGAAAGACCGAGTAACTCACCAAAATGGCTGAAACCAGTCACCTTAAATACCATCTTCAGCTAAAGACAAAAGAGGATGTGGAGGTAGGTAGTGGGTGGGGACTTCAAAGGGGAGGAAGGCAATTGACAAGGAGTTGGAAAATGCAGAGACAATATGCAGGATATGCAGAGACAATGGGACACAGAGAAGAATTTTGACAAACAGACTTTGCTGAGTTCCTCCCTGTCTGCACGACTACTTCTTCCTGTAGTTATCTACGGTGATAACTACCTCCCTGGAACATGTCCTCCATCTACATTCTTTAGGCAGTTAGGGGGATGCTCAGAGTTTCTTCCTGAGTCTTTTGGGCCTTAATTATTTTTCAGCTCAAAGTAGTGTGCACGCCAAAGAGATAGTTGGGGGTGGCAAGTTTTGCTCCCCTACAATTTCAGTATTTCTCACCTGTTCTTATTCTTCTTTTAGATAAGAACTAGGGTGAGAAACCCTGTGGAAGCCAGTGACAAGGAGCTTGTTCCTAAGAGAAAATGGAGGTAGACAATACGGGCCACGATGTTGAGAACAGGTCACCATCTCTTATTCCTGGAAGCAGCATGCTTCCATCTGCCTTCTCATCCATCCATTCAATTTCCAGCCATCTATCCTTCTAACATACATTTCTTGAGTACCTACCTCAGGCCAAGAAGTGTTCTGCTTTCTAAGTATTCCATAATGACAGATAGTTTGCTCCCTGTGAGTCACACGACTGCAATAGCAACCATACAAAGTACAGAATGATCTTAAATTTTTTTTATTACATTGATTGGTTCTGTTTCTTCGTGGGGACAGCAGTAAATTGCTCTTTTAAATTAGCTTTGAGACACTATAATTTCAGCTCTAAGTGCACAAATTGAACTGCTTTCAAGGATAGCAAAATGATGGCAGTATCCTGGTGCTAAAATACAATGAAACATTCCATTGCCCTATGGGAAATGTATGTCCATGCTGAGAGGGGCAGCATGCTCTGTGAGCTCTATAGCTAAACTCTCTGAGTGCCTCCTTTCTCTCTATAAAGCAGAGGTGATAGGCATGCCCACCGTCGAACTGACAGGATTGTTGCAAGGATCACAAAAGGTAATGTCTATGACTGTGCCATGTGAGATACATTAATATAAGGGAGTATTATTTTTGTCACCGCAGTTTTGTTCTAAGAGGACTATTTGTCAAGGTTGTTCCCCAAGTCTCTCTTATTCCATTGTATTCAACTGGAAAAAACAAATACTGTTAGTCCAGGTAATGGTTAAATTAATAGGTTAATTTTGCTGCTATCTAGCTAAGTGACCCTAAGCTAAATGTTTAACCTTTCAGTTTTCTCATCCTTAAAACAGAGAGGATCATAATATATGTCTTAGAATGTTGTTGTAAGTCTTACAGCTCTCCAGCCACTCCCCCAATCCTTCAGCCTGAAAAATACCATGTTTCAGGTTTCACTTTTAATTCTTATCATTCCCTGATAGGTCCTCCCCCACCTGGGTTTCTACTCAGTAGACTTCTGTCAAATTTCTATCAGGCACCTATGATATACTCACTTATTGTTTGTCTTCCCTGTAGACTAGGCTCCTTGCAAGGTTGGCTCATTTGACCTTGTGGCACTAGCAACCAGCATAGTGCCTCCAAAAGCAGGTGTTTAATAAATGTTTGCTGAAATAAGTGAATAAAAGATATGTATGACAATGCTTTGTACACTATAGGAGTTAGCTGTTGGTAATAATTCTGAATCTCATTTGTTAAATGTTACAGTGTCTGAGTGAATTCATGGTAAGGCAAAAATTAGTATAATAGTTTTAATGGGGAAGAATGACTTTAATAATTTTTGTACCTCAGTAATTCTTAACCTGGGCAATTCTGCCCCTCAGAGGCCAACTGGTTGTCAAAACTGGAGGAGGGTATTACTGGCACCTAGTGGGTAGGGTCCAGGATATTGCTACTAAACCCCCTACAAGGCACAGGACAGCCCCCAAGACAAAGAATTATTTGCTCAAATTGTCAGTAGTGCCCAAATCGAGAAACACTCCCCTCATACTCTTGCCTCAAACAGAGGATGTGCTATCTTTCAGTTTCTGCAGGTGATTCAACATTCTATAAGCCTGTTTGGCATTTATCAGTCTGCAGTTTCACAGAAGTGACTATATGATTATTCCACAGAAAACTTCTTTTACAAAATAGGCTGTGGTTTTCTTTTTTTTTTTTAAAGATTGTAGCCAATTCTTTATTTTTATTTTATTTATTTATTTATTTATTGGCTGCGTTGGGTCTTCGTTGCTGCGCGCAGGCTTTCTCTAGTTGTGGTAAGCGGGGGCTACTCTTTATGCAATACGTGGGCTTCTCATTGCAGTGGCTTCTTTTGTTGCAGAG
This sequence comes from Mesoplodon bidens, assembly GCF_964165515.1. Taxonomy (NCBI): domain Eukaryota; kingdom Metazoa; phylum Chordata; class Mammalia; order Artiodactyla; family Ziphiidae; genus Mesoplodon; species Mesoplodon bidens. Next base: position 73,379,369 of record NC_138164.1, on the reverse strand, counting down.
CACGGGCTCTAGGTGCACAGGCTTCAGTAGTTGTGGCACATGGCCTCGGTAGTTGTGGCTCGTGGGCTCTAGAGCGCAGGCTCAGCAGTTGTGGTGCACGGGCTTAGTTGCTCCATGGCATGTGGGATCTTCCCGGACCAGGGCTCGAACCTGTGTCCCCTGAATTGGCAGGCAGACTCTTAACCACCGCGCCACCAGGGAAGCCCTAGGCTGTGGTTTTCTCACAACAGTACTAACAAGAGAACAGCAAACAGGACTGTAAGTCAGTAATGCCTTCGATACCTTTCCATCTCACAGCAGACACTGGCCTGGTTCGTCTTTGATTAGGGGAACAAACTCTGGAAGTCCTGGAGAAGTTAGACTTTCCTCCCTTTAGGCTAAAGAACGTTGTCACAGAGCTGTTTCCTCAAAGACTATGGCAATATAACCATGGGAATAATCCTGGTTTCCAAGGGAACACACACACACACACACACACGCACACACACACATATGTAAATAGTATATTTATATAAAAATTTATTTTTAAAATATATATGCTATTAGATATTTTGATATTTTTTCTGTTTTTTAACTTTTTTTGAAGTGACTTTTGTTTTCCTCTTAAGGCTAAAAACCTTACTGTGACCCTACCCCCAGTGATTTATCTCACCTAATGTTACTTCCCACCTCTCTCCGCATTTCTGTGTTACAGCCACAGAAGCCCTATCTTAATTCCTTCAACCTCCTGCATTCTGGTCCACTTCTCTGTCAGAAGCATCCATAGGTCTCCTAGTTAATTCCTATTCACCTCTCAGAGCTCAGCTCAAATGTAAGTTTCTAGAGATCATCTGCTGTGGTCCCATAGGAATTCAGGCCCCAAATTAGACCCTCATCTTGTGCCCCAGTCATTCTCCCTAGTACTTATCACAGCTGTCATTAAATCAGTTCTCTAATGTCAGCTCTGTAACAGGGACTATTTCTGTGTTTGCAAGTAAACCATACATACAGTTGGGACACAATAAAAATTTGTTTAATTAAGAAAAATAACTTTTAGAAAAAGGATATCCTCATTTCACGTTTAAATGATGTTTGGCAAGTAGTTCCTAATTCAGACAAACATCTTACAGAAAGTATACACAAAGACCCTGTGAGTGAAAAAATTCAGGTTGAGTTGAGAACTATGACTATAACTTGTTTTCTCCTACATCTAGTTGTACTAGGGGAGAAAATTCTTTTTACAGTTAGTAAAAAAATGTTAACTGCTAAGACTATTAAGAAATGTGTGTAAAGCTTTGTGAAAAAGCTAAAAAAATGTATTAAGGGATATGAAAGATTTTGTAAATGAAGAAACAAAATAGTCCAAAAGTGCCTGTTTCCCCTAAATCAGTTTATAGATTGGTGTTATCTTATTCAAAATCCCAATGATATTTTTAACATATTAAAATGATTTATAGAATCACTTGGTCAACTTCACAGATGAAAATAGCTAAGAGAATTTTGAAAATGATGAGATCAGAATTGACCTAGTAAATATTAAAACTATACTGATTTTTTTCAGCATGGCAATAGGGTAGAAATCAAAGGATAGAACAATGAAATAGAACAGTTAATCTAAAAATAGATCAAGTGTATGTAAAAACTTGGTAAATGATAAAGGAATTATGCAAACCAATGAGAAAAGGTAGATTAATTGACGAGAGGGCACATTGAATATTTGGGAAGGAAATCAAGTTAGCTTACTTCTTACCGTATACCAAAATAAATTCTAGTGAGTTAAAGACTTAAACATAAAAAAATGAATGAATAAGTAATTAAATAAATCATGAGGAAAATAAAACAAAGTATAAATAAATACTTTACAGTTTTTTTATGGATATAGACTTTGTGAGCATAAAAGCCATGGAGGAAATCACAAAGGGATAGATCAATATATTTGTTACATGATACTGGCTACTTTAACTTCTTGATGCTTCGTATATTCTAGCCATCATTCTGTGTGCTTTATATATGTATTAATTGATGAAAATTCACCACCCACAAAAAGTGTAATTAAGATGTCCATTTTACAGAGAAGAGAAGTAAGGCACAGAGATGTTAAAGTAATTTGACGAGATCACACAGCACAGATACAGCAGAGCCAAAATTCAAACCCAGGGAATCAGATACCAGAGCTTCTGTCCTTCACCACTGTGCTCTTTGGGCTGCTACAAAAAACTACATAAAACTGTACATCTAAAATAAAATAAACATCCAGAAAGTTAAAAAAAATAAAGTTAAAAAAATCCCATTAAGGGCTTCCCTAGTGGCGCAGTGGTTGAGAGTCTGCCTGCCGATGCAGGGGAGACGGGTTACGCCCTGGTCCAGGAAGATCCCACATGCTGCAGAGCGGCTAGGCCCGTGAGCCATGGCCGCTGAGCCTGCACGTCCGGACCCTGTGCTCCGCAACAGGAGGGGCCACAACACTGAGCCTATAGAGCTAAAAAAAAAAAAAAAAAAATCCCATTAAGTAAAGCACAAATAACAAATTGAGAGAAGTATTTTCAACAAATATGACCATAAAAATATATCCTTTATATTAGTCCCTCTTGTTTGCCCCATCCTTCTTATTTCAGTAGTCATCATATTAAGAATATATTTGCATGTGTGTGTCCATCTAAAGAGCTTTCATAAAGCAATAAAAAAAGACAACACTCAAGTAGGAAGTAAGTGGGCAAATAACATGATCAGGAAGAGACTTCCTGGAAGTCTTCAGGAAGAGACTTAGAAATGGACTATAAACATATATATATATATATATATATATATATATATATATATATATATACACACACACACATATAATATATTTAACCTAATTAGTAACCAAATAATAGCTAAATAAACCATCAACGTGTTATTTCCCATCAAATCAGAAAACATTTACTGGTATGTTAGTACAAGTTTTCTAGAAGCAATTAGTTCTTAAATATCAAGAGTATTTTAAAAATTTGAAATCTTTAAAAATTTAAGATAGTTTCAAATCTATCAGTTCTGCTATTAGCCATCCATCCTACAGAAATTTTGAGATACAAAGGGTTGTATATATATATATATTTTAAACATCTTTATTGGAGTATAATTGCTTTACAATGGTGTGTTAGTTTCTGGTTTATAACAAAGTGAATCAGCTATACATATACATATATCCCCATATCTCCTCCCTCTGGCGTCTCCCTCCCACCCTCCCTATCCCACCCCTCTAGGTGGTCACAAAGCACCAAGCTAATCTCCCTGTGCTATGCGGCTGCTTTCACTATCTATCTATTTCACATCTGGTAGCGTATATAAGTCCATGCCACTCTCTCACTTCGTCCCAGCTTATCCTTCCCCTCACTCCATGTCCTCAAGTCCATCCTCTACATCTGCGTCTTTATTCCTGTCCTGCCCCTAGGTTCTTCATAACCATTTCTTTTTCTTTAGATTGCATATATATGTTTTAGTGTACGGTATTTGTTTTTCTCTTTCTGACTTACTTCACTCTGCATGACAGACTCTAAGTCCATCCACCTCACTACAAATAACTCAATTTTGTTCCTTTTTATGGCTGAGTAATATTCCATTATATATATGTGCCACATCTTCTTTATCCATTCATCTGTTGATGGACACCAAAGGTTTATAGAAGAGTAAGTTCATAGAAACAAAATTAATGGAAGCAGATTGATCAGAATAAACTCAGTGTACAAGAAGGGATGCATAGGTCAATCATATGATACCTACAGGAGAAGTTTCTGAACAACCAGGTTTTCATGAAATATTTAACAATGTAGGAAAATGTCCCTGATAGAAAATCATTTGAAATATAACAGTTATCAGCCTACAGAGGCTAGATAGGTGTTTTAAGGAGGCCTAGTAACAGGGAAAATAAACTCTCATCTGCTCCCACTCCCAGGCATTAGCCTCAGCTAATGGATTGGAATTAAGTTTGGGAAACATCAGGGAAATCAGAAGGGAAATGGAAAATTGAGGTGCTCTATCCCACCTTGGCCAAGTCTTTCCATTCCCACTGCCAATGGGAATAACACTTAAGTTGTGACAAAAGGGCCTTATTGCTTCTCCCCCTCCTCTTCCCCCTCCTCCTTCTCTTTCTCTTCCTCCTTCGTTACTTCCCTCTGTTTTAGACAGAGTTCTACTAGTCTTGGATCTCTTTGCAAACAGCTTCCTGAGCATTGCCCTAAATTGGAAAGGAAAAGTAAAAGAATGCTCAGAATTTTTACCAGGGCCTTGTTGCTAAGCAACCATTTCCTTTATCTCTAAGCATATGGAATATGACATTGTTTGGAATGTGTTTTCAGGCTGCACCTTAATACAAAGGAGAGGGTGGTGGCGAGGAAAGAGGCAGGGAGGAGGTGGTAGTATAGAAACCTTTAGATTGAACAAGGTAAAGATATAATATGAGGGGGAGAAAAAGCAAAAGAACCTGCCATGGAAGTTTCAACCCACCACTACCACATGGTGCCGAAAACTTTAAAATGGAACATTTCTTACATTGGCACATTTTCTGTGAGAACAAACATATGGTTATAAGCATTTTCTTACCTTCATTATGATCTGCATATTTCCTCTCAACAGGAAAATTTAAATGTACTGTTGATATCTTTTTATAGTCACATAATAGGAAAGCAGACAAGAAATGTTAATGGTTGGATTTGCTCACAAGATGCCACAGGCATGAATTCCTTTAGTTTCTATATTCACAAGACAGGTGGATCTCAAATATGTACCTGCCTCTGTGGTCTCGTTGGCCCTGAGGATAGCCTAAAATAAAAACAGACAATGATGTCTGTTGGCCAAAACAAGCTCACAACTCACTTTCCCCTCTATTCTCGAGGGTAAGTAGTATCATTTTTACTTGGTTGAGGGCAAGAATCCTGATTGGATAGATTTTACTAAATGGGACCTAAGCAGGATATGAATAAGCATTTACACAAAGAGGCTATTTATTCCGCTCACCGGTTGGGCTGCCCTGGTGAAAACTTTTGTCACCATTAGGATCATACACAATCTGAGACTTGGGTGTCGTTAGGGAGAATGATGGATAAGGTCATTCAGCTTGCTGTGGTGATCTGGCCACCTCGAGACTAGAAAAGAGAAGTTCTCTACCTGGTCCAGCTTACTCACCACAGATTGCATTGGGTTTAGGGATCAGGGACCTAGTCAGCACTGAAGTTTTGCTTTGTCAGTCACCAGGACATTTTTCTGTGCATATATTTCCCTTTAGGACCATGTGGAGAGGGATGGCTGGTAACGTCAGGATTTGGGAGTCCTCTAGCCCAGCACATATTAACCTCATCACGGTTCCCCCCAGCATTGTCAGCTGGCAGAGAAATGGACTTGACAGGGATCCAAGATTTGGGTTTTAGCCCTGACTTCACCATAAATAAGTAGTATCATTTTGGATGGTAATTTATTTATCCTCTCAGATTCTCATTTTCTTTTATTAAATGAATCAAACCTACAGAAACAGGTATAAAACATAGATTGAGAGTTTCAATAATAATAATAATATAAACGGCCATATACCTAATACTCAAAGAAACAGAAAATTCCAAGGATGTGACAAGTCTCCATATGCCCCTACATGCTCTTTCCCAGTAACATCTCCCTATCTTCCCTTTCCCTCAAGATGTAACCATCATCTTGACTTATTTTAGTCATCCTGCCATGGTTTTTGTAATTATAATTTTTATATAATTTCAAATAGAAAAATTGCAGGAGTAGTACAAGGAAATCCTGTATACAATTTACCCAGATTTACCATTTGTTTACATTTTGCTCATTTGCTATATCATTTTATATGTATATACATACATATATTTCTTTCCTGAACCATTTGAGAATAAGTTGGAGATATTTTTCTCATTTACCCTTAAATAAATGTGCCTGTTTTCTAAGAACAAGATCAGTGTGTATTTTCTAAGAACAGACACTTTCTTACATAATCACATACAATCATCCAAATTTGAGAAATTTAATATTGCCATAATCTGTTTTATAATCCACAGTCCATTTTTAAATTTTATCAGCTGCTCCAATAATATCCTATAAGCTTTTTTCCCCAGTTCAGGATCCAATCCAAGATCAGACATTTCATTTATTTGTCACATCTCTTTAGTAGTCTTTAATCTAGAATCATTTCTCCATCCTTTTTCATCTTTCTTGAGCTTGAGAGTTCTCAAGAGAGCAGGACAATTAATTTGGTAGAATGTCTCTCAATTTGGGTTTATCTTATGTTTTCTCATAGCTAGATTTAAGTTATGCATTTTTGTCAGGATACCAGAAAAGTGATATTAAGTCCTTCATAGGAGCCACATAATGGCAGTTTGTCCTAATTTTGGTGATATTAACATTACCACTTGATTGAGGTAATGTCTACCAGGTTTCTGCAATGTAAGTATGCCATTTTCCCTTTGTAACTAATAGGTATTTTATGGGAAAAAATTTGAGACTATGTAAATATCTTATTACCCATCAAACATTGGCCTTCTACTTTTAGAATCATAATTATATATATTGCAATTCTACTGAAAGTTTTCCATTTTCTCCCATTTATTTATTTATTTATTTGTGGTTTATATTGGTATATACTCATGGATTTTTATTTTATTCAATGAGTTAAAAATACATTTTTTTTTTTTTTTTTTTTTTTTTTTTTTTGCAGTATGTGGGCCTCTCACTGTTGTGGCCTCTCCCGTTGCGGAGCACAGGCTCCAGATGCGCAGGCTCAACGGCCATGGCTCACGGGCTCAGCCGCTCCACGGCATGTGGGATCTTCCCAGACCGGGGCACGAACTCGTGTCCCCTGCATCGGCAGGCGGACTCTCAACCACTGCACCACCAGGGAAGCCCCACATTGTTATTTTTAAAATTATTTTTATTTTTATTTTATTTATATTTGGCTGTGTTTGTTCTTTGTTGCTGTGCGCAGGCTTTCTCTAGTTGCAGAGAGCAGGGGCTACTCTTCGCTGTGGTGCGCAGGCTTCTCACTGCGGTGCTTCTGTTGTTGTGGAGCATAGGGCTCTAGGTGTGTGGGCTTCAGTAGCTGTGGCTCACAGGCTCTCGAGCACAGGCTCAGTAGTTGTGGCGCACAGGCTTAGTTGCTTCGCGGTATGTGGGATCTTCCTGGACTAGGGCCTGAACCCATGTCCCCTGCATTGGCAGGCAGATTCTTAACCACTGTGCCACCAGGGAAGCCCATTTATTATTATTATTTATTTTGATGCCTAAACTATCCCATATCTGTCCAGTTGGAGCTGCTTCAACCTCTCTCAGGTGTCCCTTTATAATGTCCCCACTATTCCTTGAATAATTCCTTACTTTCTGGCAAAATAAGATGTTCTAGGATCAACTCATAATTTCCCTCCCTCAGTCCTGGAGTCATCTACTTCTCTAAGGGGTCTTGGTTCCTTTTAATAGAAAGTGATATTTAGAAATCTGGATTCAAGGTATGATCATTGCTACTGATGTGTTATGGCTTTTAGACCACCTCCATGGACATATCTAAGGTATATATATATATATATATATATACACACATATATATATACACACACACATATATATATATACACACACACATATATATATACACACATATATATGTACATATATATCTAATAATATATAAATATATGTATTTAAACACATACAAATGTGTAATAATGAGAATACCCTAAATAGAAACCTGGTTCCCATTTTCTCAGTACATTTACTCATCTGCTCAAGCTTATAATACACAAAGAGTAGTTTCAGAATTGCTATCCCAAACCACAGTGAAAAGCAAACTTACTAACTAGACTTCAATATGATTTGCATATTTACTCAGATAAAATTTACATTCGGTAAACATGAAAATCTTGGATATAAAATTCCTTGAGTTTTGACAAATGTGTACATCTATATGATTCATGCTCTTATTAATACATGGGATAGTCCCATAGCTTTAGAAAATTTCTTCATGTCTTTTCCCAGTCTTACCCCTCCAGAGTGTTCTGAATTTTTTCAACTCTAGTTTGCCTATCCTAGAACTCTAAATAAACTGAAAATAATTGTCTATTAAGTCTTCCAATCCTTTAATATGGTATATCTTGCTTTTATTTAAGTATTCTTAGTTCCTCTTAGCAATTTTTAGTACTTTTCAGTGTATAGGTATTGAACATATTTTGTTAAATTCATGTCTTAGTATTTTATAGTTACTATAATTATTTTTGAAGTTACTATAATTTGAAGTTACTATAATTATTTTTTGAAGTTACTATAATTATTTTTTATTTCATTTTCCAAAAGTTTGCTGCTAATATATAAAACTACAATTACTTTTTGTATCTTGACCTTGTATCCTATAACCTTGATAAATTCACATATTAGTTGCCTTGTAGTTTCCTTAGCATTTTCTATAGAGGCAATCATGTTTCCTGCAATGAGATATTTGCACTTCCTTTTTTCCAAACCCAATGACTTTTATTAGCTTTCCATGCCTCATTGCCTTGTTAGAACTTCCAGTAGAGTGTTGAATTAAAATGTGAGAGCAGACAACCTTGAATTCAAGCAATAGATATAATATTGGCTGTCGGTTTTTCATAATTGACTTTCATCAAATTAGGGTAGTTCCCTTCTAGTCTTAGCTTATTGAGAGTTTTTATGATGAATAAGTATAAAAAGTTGTTATTTTTTTTAATGTGGGAGTATGAAAGGGTAAGTAAGAAAGGAGAGGAAAAAAGAAAGGGTAAGTTTATTCTGTGCCATTCAGTTTACAACCTTCCTCAAAAATTCCTTCTCTCAATGATTCCTTTTATCTGTACTCAGACTGCATTAAAAATCAGTGCTTAATTGTTCTCTATTATGTGTATGTCAATTTTGTCTTTGCCGTCAAAGTGAAAAGAACCTTAATGGTGGGAACAGAAAGTGTTCTTTTCTGTGTTCCCTACTGCCTTTGTATTTAGCCGGGCTTATAGTGACTGCTTGATCAGTTTTGGCACTGATTTTTATAAGTAATAAAATGCTTTGTTATAATAAATAATAGTTTATTATTCTAGAGTTCTGCATCCCAGATCTCATTGCATTCTCATAAACAGGAGCGTATGACTTGCTAGCGAACACAGAGCAAGATACAGAACTCAGATCCTCTGACCTTTCATCCAGACCCCATCCCAGTGCAACGAACTGGCTGATTTCCATGGTTCCTCTCAAGACCATCTCTGAGGTCAATACTTGTCCCAATAAGCATTATACGGTACTGAGCCTCAAAACTGAGTCAGATTGGGATACAAAGATACTAAGCCACAGCTGGCCTCTGATCCTCCACCACCGTGGACCTTACCCATTGACAAGTTGTGTTGAAAACTCCTAGTGGCCAAGCAGGGTCTTCTCAGACATTCTGCAACTTGGTACATAGTAGGTGCTAATTAGATATTTCTGATGGCACGTTGTGCCCAATTCCTGGATCCAGTTTGCATGAGGATTCTCTCTCAGGTGGATAGCTCTTTTTCTGGAGAAGTGTCCTCCAAAGGTTCACAATGGGCTGTAGTTAGGGCCACATTTGTTTTGAAATTCCACTGCTATAAATACTGCATCTCTGTGGGTCACGTGGTAGGGAGAATTGTCTGTACCACGTTTATATTAGACAAATGTTGACTTCAATGGGCAATCCTTGAGACCCTGTCAAAGGGAAACAGATCAGTGGAGAAGGGCACTTGACTCCGTTTACCATGAGACTGAAACAGGGTCTCTGCTTAGTTTTGGTCTTTTATCTCCTGCTATTCTCTCCCTTGCAATGTATGGTCCAGCAGCTGCAAAATACTTGTCATTCTTTATCACAATACTTAACCGTTTTTTGCCTTCATGTGCTCATGCTGTTCTCTCTACTGGGATTGTCAATAACACCTCTCCTCCCCTCCCACTCCCTCTCTCTCATACATCAATGACTGCTTTTCACCTAATATTCGGTCATTTCACAGGCATTTATTAAGTACTACCAGTGCACCAGGTATCCTGCTAGGTGCTGGAGATGCAGAGGTGAATATGACACAGTCCCTGCCCTAAAGGAGCTTACAGTGTGTTGTGACAGGTAAATGAGCGCTGACAATGAAGGCTAACACTGTGATGGGGCACAAAGGAGGGTCCCCTAACCTGGCCTTGCAGGGCCTCTGAAGGCTTCCTAGTAGAGGCTACATAAATGGAGACCTGGAGGATCTAGGTTTTAGGAATTAGCCAGACCAAAGGGAAGGAATGTGAGAGCCACAGCTACAGAGATTGGACTCCCAGCTTCAAGATAGGGCTCAGCTGTCCCATCTTCCCAGAGACTTCCGGGACCTGTCCCAGGCTGTCAGCTGTGCTTTGAATTTTCACTTCTTGTGCAGATTCTAATCACGGCCCTTATCACCCTCTGCTATAATCCTTTTCCTTTATGGGTCTTTCTTCCGCAACAAACTGTCAGCTTCTTGAGAGTAAGACCTGAGCTTTAATCCGATTATACATCCAGCACTCGGGGCTGAAACTTTTTCCCTAGGATGTTTAATAAATGTTGGGGGGGCTACCCTGGTGGCGCAGTGGTTGAGAGTCCGCCTGCCGATGCAGGGGACACGGGTTCGTGCCTCAGTCCAGGAGGATCCCACATGCCGCGGAGCAGCTGGGCCCGTGAGCCATGGCCGCTGAGCCTGCACGTCCGGAGCCTGTGCTCAACGGGAGAGGCCACAGCAGTGAGAGGCCCACGTACCGCAAAAAAAAAAAAAAAAAAAAAAAATGTTAGGGATAGGAATGAATGAATAAGTAAATGGACCAAACAACACTTGTGGGGGTCTTCTAAAGGAGATGTACCTGCTGTGTAGCCAGGTGCACTGCTCTGGGCTCCAATCCCCCTGTGCAAAGTCAGTGATGCCAGGGCCTCCCAGTCTAGGCAGAGTCTCCCTGGTGGGAAAGGCAGGTTGCTCAGGTTTTCCTCCCTCATTGTCATCATTTGTGACTTTTAGAATTAGATGGACCACTTTACTTTGCTAGTTTAAGGAAAAGCATTCTAAGATATTTATGCTTTCAGAATTTTGCACTTTGGCCTAAAAAGCAGTTCCTGTTTTTCCATTGTTGCATCGTCCTAATTCCATTTTAATATATGTAATGAATACCTACTACTATACATTATAAGCTGTCAAATACAAATCAAATGACAATCCACCCTTGACTCTGCTGCCTTCCCCTGAAGTTGCGATGGGAGTCATTTTACCTGTCACAGTTGGTGGCAAAGACGATCCAGTCCTCATGCCTTTTGTGATTGGTGATGGAGAAATAATTTAAAAATAAAACTCCCTGCCAACCCAGAAGAATCCTCTGCGAAATGTAGAAAAGAATGAAACTGGGACTTCCCTGGTGGCGTAGTGGTTAAGAATCTGCCTGCCAATGCAGGGGACATGGGTTTGAGCCCTGGTCCAGGAAGATCCCACATGCTGTGGAGCAACTAAGCCCGTGCGCCACAACTACTGAGCCTGTGCTCTAGAGCCCGCGAGCCACAACTTCTGAGCCTGCGTGCCACAACTGAAGCCCGCGTGCCTAGAGCCTGCGCTCTGCAACAAGAGAAGCCACCGCATTGAGAAGCCTACACACCACAACGAAGAGTAGCCCCTGCTCACTGCAACTAGAGAAAGCCTGCGCACAGCCACGAAGACCCAACACAGCCATAAATAAATAAATAAATTTATTTAAAAAAAATGAAACCGTTTCATTGGAGATTAGCCTTAAACCAGACTGCAGTGAGGATCACAGGCAATCCACTAAAGAGATTGCAAAGACAGAAAGAAACCCCATCTGCTTATATAGCCAGGCAAATACAATCCATTACATACATGTTAATTATCTTTATCCAAAGGAAAAATAGAACTTTAACTTTATGACAAGAAGCTAGTTACAACTTGGAGCCAGGCACATAAGCTCAACCCCCACAGAGACAGGGAAACCAGGTACCATCCTTCCCATACTCACATTTCAAAGAGATGCCAGTGGGCTCCCGAGGAAGACATTCTGGGGTGACAAAACTGGCCAGAGGCTTATTTAGCTTTTAAAAAGATTTACATACATTTCAAACAGACAGAGAAAGCATTTCCAATGTCAAGTTTTCTAAAAAGAATGCTAAAAGAAAAGGGAGGAGGGGACACCAGGGGAAATTTTGACACCAGGGGAAATTTTTATTTCAAATTTTTTTTTTTTTAGGTTTGTATATACCATTACATTAGCCAGTTCTCATTTATTCTGTTCCTGTGCCTGGTCTGTATCGAATATCATCTGTGACTGTGAAAATCTCTTTCAACCTGTGATTGTTTCTGTCTGTGTGTTTATTCCTCATGAAACCTGTGATTTTTCACTGCCTGTCTTTACAGCCTGCAGACAGTGATTGGTTTGCTTCAGATAACTCTGTGTTCCATCCATCTGTCCTTTCTAATGACTATGACTGGACATATGATTACCTGGGGAGCTGGTTAAAATGTAGATTATAACTTAATAGGTCTGTGCGGGGCCGGAGATTCTGAATTTCTAACAAGTTCCCAGAGGAGGCCACTGCTGCTATTTAGGGCCCACATTTTGAGTAGGAAGGCCTGGGAGCATGACTGCAATTCCTTCTACAGCCTGGGGACAGGATTGTTTATCTGCCTCTCCCATTGCCTGTGCCTTACATAGTCTGTAGCTATTAATTTATTCATTTATTCAGTAATAAATATGTATTAAATGATTTCTTTAGGCAATATCACCCTCTCTCTTTTGTCCTGCTGTGGCTGGCACTCCTCTCCCTTCAAACAGAGGGCTGCAACATGAAACAGCTTCCCCTCAAACTGTAGCAGCTAGATCCCTGTCCTCCTAGAGCATGTCCCTAAGAATGTGCATTCCTTTTCCATGTGGAATTTTCAGGACAGTTCACAGTACAAATATTTTCTCCCTTTGTTTATCCGTGAAAAGTAATCACAAGTTGGAATACCTTCTTTGTCAGAGGACATGCCCTGGCTTTTTTATTGGGAAAATACGGTGACAGAGCGTAGAGGCTTTGTCTGCGATCTTCCGTCCCTTATAGCCAGCAGCTGTCATCCCTGGCTCCTCCGGGAACACGATTAAGACTGCTTTGCTTTGCAGCCTGTGGTTGTGGTCCTCTATTTATCAGAAACAGGGTGACAGGAGGGGTTCTGAGTGCTTTCCGTCACTAGCTTTCTTTGATTCCCTGGCTCCCTGTGACGGGCTTCAGAAGCAGGGGTTCTCTGTGCCCTCGATGACACTTGAACTGTGTTCACCTGCTGATTGAGTGGCCCTGAGTGGAGATGACCTCAGTGACCATCGGACCACCACAGTAAGAGTGATTTGTATTAAATCCAGGGGCACTGATTTCTTCCTCCCTTAAACTATCATGTGATCTGATCTTGAAAATTACTTTTTAAATGTTTTCTTTGACCTTCCAAATCACTGTAAATGCTCTCCCATTGGCATCAATTAACATCAAAGTGATTACTTTCCAAGACCCCACAGGAGTCCACAGCTTTATAGGAGATGGCAGGGTTGTAGTCAGCCCCTTTCTATAGCTCTCTTACTTGGAGCTACTAATCCAAAAGGTGCTATTGTGAAGGCCTGCCTGCATATTTGGTGCCAGTCTGGGATGAGTACAGCTTGCTCTCCAGCATGAAACAGTAGGAAGGAACCTGGAATTCCATTCCTGCTACCCTCCCTCACAAAAAAGGCATCTAGTCTCACCGTGTATAGGAAAAATCCACACTAGACTCTTTCTGTCTCCTGCACCCTGTTCAGCTCATCTTTTGCCCCTTCTCCTTGCCTGCTGCAATCCAGCCCTGTAAGTCTACCGGATACTTCACTCATGCTGTCTTGCATAATTACTTCTTCTTAACTCATCAAAATCCAACCCATCCTCAGGGACACTGAGAAGTATTTGAGATAGACTTGATTACTCTCCTTGGTGCTCCCATGGTTTTTGCTGACAACATTAGTATCACACATGCCACACTTATATTGTCGTTAGCTCTGTACTAATTCCCTATGTTATGAGTTCGTTCTTTTCAGACAGTCTCTATATGGTATTAATCTTTGTATTCTCAGTGTCTACCACCATGTCTACTGCACAGCCAGTGCTCACTAATTATTACTCACATACACAAATATGTAATTGCTCATGTATTGGAGTGCTGAAAATTCAGGTAGTCAGATGTCCGGAGGAGGGTGAAAAAAGTTTGAAACAGACAATGTTGTGATTGTGACATTAAAGTCAATTACAATAAAGCAGAGAAGTGCTGCTGACCATCACAGACCCTTGCCATCCATCAACTCATGAGAATTTTGATCGTTTGTTTCCGTGGCAATCCAAGGTCTAGAAAACAGACTGCATGCTGCCATATAAGGGGCAGTCTGGGGCTCAGGGAGAAGGGTCCCAGCCTTCCAGAGCTGGGTTGTTGTACCTGTCCATCCATCCATAACGCAGAGCTGCCGTGGTCTCTTATTCAGAGATACTGGCATTCAAGCCTGTGAACACAAAAACCCTGCAGTGCAATTAACCCTTGACTCAACAGAAAGCCAGGCTCGGTGTCCACAGTGGATCCAGAGCCCAGGCAGCAGAGCGCAGGTGAAGCGAAGTAGAGCTCCCACCGAAATAGAGCTCCCACTAAAGGAACGTTGGCACACTCCGTATTTTATGACGACCCAGGGATGTTTACAACATGCAGTAACTCATGCATTTTAATAATCTGAGAGGGCCTTTTTTGGCTTAGATATTTTAGAAAATATAAAAGAATATAAAAGTTTGGTTTCAGTATGAACTGGTTCATATTTTTAAAAAAATTTTATTTGGTTTTGGTCAGAATACTTGTGATCCATAGGTGGGTTCACTGGAGATTTTGAGCCCTGACAGACTAATACTTGTGAACGGGGGGGTAGATCACTTTCATACTAGAAGTTTGTTAAAAGCCCTGCTATATAATTCTTCTATATATTGCTGGGCTTGCTACCGAGTCCAAACTCGTTCCGCTCACTGCACGACAGGCCAATAAATCAGGAGACAAGTTGTTGGGGCAAGGAATAACGACTTTATTCAGAAAGCCAGCAGACTGAGAAGATGGCAGACTAGTGTCTCAAAGAACCATCTTACCTGAGTTAGAATTCAGGCGGCTTTTATACTGAACGGGGAGGAGGTGTCGTTGTTTGTTGCAGACTTCTTGATGTCAGAATCCTTTGTTCTTGCATCTGTCCAGTAGGTCAGGTCATGATGTTCCTGTAAGCCTCCAACAAGACAAATGTTATTCTCTGTTCTGCAACACTTTATCTCTATGTGAATGGAAGAGTGTCATACCTTTAAAGGTCAGAGCCTTGAGAATGGGCTCTCATGTATATTTCAGACTATAAACAACATTCTTTTACAAAAGGTAAGAGCCAGCATGACTAAGCACAGGCAACAGAGCACAAAGGTTAAAGTAAAAGGACAGATCCAACATGGAGTCAGATTTGTTCTTCCCTATTACAGTCTTTTGGCAGATTGGTATATGTACATATAATATGCATGGTAAGATGGCTGTAGTGTCTTAAGGCGTGCAAAATGCTTTTACTTATACTTTTTCACTGACTTCTATATACCAGGTATGCAGTTTAATGTATAGTATCTATAGAGATATAAAGATATATATAACTTAAAGAAATTTTTTAAAATTTATTTTTAATTTATTTATTTTTGGCTGTGTTGGTTCTTCACTGCTGCATGTAGGCTTTCTCTAGTTGCGGCGAGTGGGGGCTACTCTTCCTTGTAGTGTGCGGGCTTCTCATTGTGGTGGTTTCTCTTGTTGCAGAGCATGGGCTCTAGGCATGTGGGCTTCGGTAGTTGTGGCTCATAGGCTCTAGAGTGCAGGCTCAGTTGTTGTGGCTCACAGGCTTAGTTGCTCCACAGCATGTGGAATCTTCCTGGACCGGGGATTGAACCCGTGTCCCCTGCATTGGCAGGTGGGTTCTTAACCACTGTGCCACCAGGGAAGTCCCAAGATATGTATAACTTACATATTCTGTAGGCTGTGTATAAGTACTACCTAACATATGTACTCCATCTGGTTATATAATGTATATAGTGCCTACTTTAGGTATATGTATATTTCTATAACACATATAATATTTATAAAAATATGATTTGTACTGAATATAAGGTAACTAATATATTGGACATATGGTGTCTATGCTAATAGAATATATAATAGTATTTAATTATATAGGATACATATTTTCACATGCACACAAAACTGTTTCTCCTCAAGTAATTGGAAATTTCCCTGAATCCACTTATGTTTTAAAATTTCAAAGGATGTTCTAGACAGAAGCACTATGCCTATAGCCCGAGTTAATACATCTCTTTTTGAAATTGACTTTTTCATGAGCTTTTATTTGACTAAATTATGCACATCATAATGCATATTTTGCAATCAATTATTCACTGGTGTTTTAACTTACTCAAGCTAAATTACTACCCTGTGTGAAAGAAGAATTGCTGTTTTGAACCTCTTCATTACTGTCTAAGCCAGAAATGTTCATCATTTTTCTGTAAACCTGCAATCAGCTGGGAGCCCATTCACTTTGGAGTTCTTGGCAACAGTTCATCCTCTTCTCTGATTTAAGACCCAGTGCACATTTCTAAGCAGAATTATGGACCTGGAACAAAATTCACTTCATCTTCACAAGAACCCTGCAAAGTAGGTGTTATTATCCCCATTCAACAGATGAACAAATTGAGACTGGTAGTATTTTAACAGAGCCAAGATTTAAACCCAGATTTTTTGTCCATAAATCATAGACACCATTCACAGGGTTACCCTGCCTACCATGGAAAGATGGAAAGAGAGTACTCAAGAGGCTTTACTGATGGCTGGGCTGGGGGTGGATTCGGACCAGTGATACTATTTTACTTCTTGTAAAACAGATTTTACTTCCAAAATAACTTTTCTATTTATACTAAGAGCATCTTCCCCTTTAATTCATTCAGACTTGAAATGCCAGTGTCCTCTGCCAGCCTCCCCTCCCTCCCTTTAGTCATCAAACCCTGACTGGCCCCCTTTAGGAAGGTCTCACATCTACCCTTATCCCCTCACTGCGGTTCCACAGTGGTCTCCTTAACTTCTTTTCATACTAAAATACCACCAATGGCTTTTCACTGTCTTCAGGATAAAGTCCGAAGTCTTTCAAGGTCTGTGAAAATCTGGTACCAAGCTGCCTTTGCCTCCTTCCTCCATACTCCCCCTCCCTCCTCATGGCCACCACAATAATGGCCACTTATGGAGGAAGTACTAGAGACTGAGTGCTGAGCTCCAGACTCTTCCTGTACACCTGATTAAATTTTCACACAACCGCATGAGGTAGACACTAGAGCTGGGCCTGAAACAAAGTCTTGTCTCTGACTCTAAAGGCCCTGCCCCTCACCACTGCACACAGTCTCTCTCAGAGCTTGAGGTTTCTCCCTGACTCTCCCCCTACATGGCCTTGCCACTGTGTGTTTGCCCTTGTCTAGATTCTCATCTGGAATTCTTTCTTCCTCTCAACCCCTTAAAATCCCATCCACACTCCAAGCCTATATTACTCATTGTTATATTCATTTAATAAACTGTTTTTCACTTAAAATATTTTATTGTGAAATACTTCAATGAATTTTTTTTTTACCTTTTTACAAAATATCTCTTTACCAAAAAAAGTGTATGTTATATTTGGTTCATAGCTTTGTGAAAACGAGTTGATATATTTTTATTAAAAAATAAAACATAACAGATTTCGTTAAGACCCCTCTAAATCCACAAAGTATCCTAAATTCGGTTTGTATTATTGCCAGGCATGTTTACATAAGCTTACTATGTAAGCAGGTATAATGCACAACATAGAATGAGTTTGGCACATATTCAAACTGTATATAAATCATGCCATTTTGCAACTTTCTTGTTTTTCACTAAACATTGGATCTTTGAAATACATCTTCTAAGTTAACACACGGAATGGTGGTATATTCATTTAATTTTTAATATGACTTTTTATGCAATACTTTGTTTTTCCATTTTCCTGTTAATGGATACTTAAATTGCATCCAATATTTTGTTTTTACAAATGATGCTGCAGTGAATATTCTTATACAGGTACTCCATTACACATGTGTGAATGGTTCTAATCTAAAATATAGTCCTAGAGGAATTGCTTTGTTGAAGGCTATACACTACTGTTAACTCCTAGTTATTGCCAAATCCAAAATGGTTATACATTTTTATACACCTACCAGTGAAGTATGAGAGCTCCCATTTCTCCATATCCTTGCCAACACTTTGTATTTTCAGTCTTTTAGTATTTGCCAATCTGTTGGGGTAACATGGTATAACTTCATGGTTTCATTTGTCTTCCCCTGATTATTAATGAAGTTGAACTGGTTTTTGTACATTTATCAGACACTGGTTTTTCCTCTTCCAGAAATTTTCTATCCCTTTTTCTAATTTTCTTCTGGTTGTCTTTAAAAACTTTTTACTTACAGCCATTACATATACATTTTAAATACTAATTCTTGGTTGTATGCATTATAAATATCTTCTCCAAACCTGTGGTTTATCTTCCACTATGTTTATAGGTCTTGGCCACATAGAAGATTTAAATTTTAATCAGTATTTTCAATGTTCTATTCCAGTTGTTTATCAAGAAATTATTCCTTGTGCTCATAGTGTCTTAAATGGTATGTACTCAGGTTCGGCTTTTCACAGTTATGTCTTCAGTCCACTTGGAGACCATTTGTACACAGGGCAAGAAGTAGAGATCTAATTTCATTTCTCTCCAGTTTGTTTACTTCTTTTCCAGTTTTTCTAGGGCCATTTATTAAATAATCTATTCTCTTCCCACAGATTTGTATGAAATCTCTGTTATAATTCAAGTTTTCATACATGATGGATCTGTTTCTGTACTTTTTATTCTCATGAAGTCATCTATTTATCTTTTCTTACATATCATATAATATATATATTATATATGTATACATACATCACACTATCTTACAGTCTAAATTATGTTAGTAAGACTCATCACGTTTGCCCTGATCTTTACATTTGTTCTTCCTTGTATTTACTGACTTGGTTTCAAAGAAATAACACATTTTATGTGTTTTTACTGAAATTGCACTTAATGTTCCAATTTAATTTTAGGGATAATCACTTAATTTATAATATTGTCTCACCACCCATTAATATGATCTCTCTCTAAACTTAATGTGGTTTATTTTTATCTATTTCAGCAGTGCCACTTTCTTTTTTTGCCATACTTTCTTTATAAAAGCCTTGAATATGTTTTTTAGATCAAATTCTAGATATTTAAAATAGTTCTGGTTGTTTTGTGATTATATTTTTGAATTATTTGTTGTCCTGCTTAAAATCCAATTAATTTCATATAATTGTATTTTATCATTCTTAATAAACTCTTTCTGGTTATAATATTTTTTCTTAGATTTCCCATGTTCCCAAAAATAAAAGAACCAAAATATTAGTGACTGTATTACTTCTTTTTTATTTTTTTAGTGGCAATTTTATTTTATTTTTTTTAACATCTTTATTGGAGTATAATTGCTTTACAATGGTGTGTTAGTTTCTATTACTTCTTAAATAAGTTAGGAATGTTTCTTTTTCTAGCCTCTGGAAAAAATTGTATGAGTTTGAGATTGAATCTTTGGAAAAACTCACCTAAAAATGCATCTAGATTTGGTGTATTTTGAAAGAAAGATGTTTGGAGAATTTTTTTTTAACATCTTTATTGGAGTATAATTGCTTTACAGTGTTGTGTTAGTTTCTGCTGTATAAAAAAATGAATCAGGGCCTCCCTGGTGGCGCAGTGGTTGAGAGTCCGCCTGCCGATGCAGGGGATACGGGTTCGTGCCCCGGTCCGGGAGGATCCCATATGCCGCGGAGCAGCTGGGCCCGTGAGCCATGGCCGCTGAGCCTGCGCATCCGGAGCCTGTGCTCCGCAACGGGAGAGGCCACAACAGTGAGAGGCCCACGTACCGCAAAAAAAAAAAAAAAAAAAAAAATGAATCAGCTATAAAGACACAGACATAAACAATGGTTGGAGAATTTTAACAATTTATGCATTTTCTTTTCTCATTAAATGTGTTTAGCATTAATATTTTTATGACATTGCCCATTATATCCAAATTTTCAAATCATTGTCCTAAATTATTAATACCATTTCTAGGAGTTTTAGAAATATCTAAAGGTATTTCCTCTTTTTCTTGATCATCCTTGACAGAGTTTTAACCATTTTATTAGTCTTTAAAAGAACTAACTTTTGGATTTGTTGATATGCTCTATCGTTTATTTCATTAATTCTTGAGTTTAGTTTGTTGGACATTTTCTAGCTTATTTATTATTAATTTGGGGGGCTTTTTTCTTTTGTATGAAGGCTTTCAATGATTCTTTTAGAATGTTTTGCTGCAGTTAGTTTTGATGCATAGTATCTATAAATGTGATAGTTTTTATATATAGTATATGTAGCCAGATATATTTTGATATTTTTATTTCTATCTAAATATTTGCTAAATTCTATGATTCCTTCTTTGATCAACATATTTCTTAGCAATATGTATTCTGAAAAACTAATAGTATTGGCAATCATTTTTAATTATTGACTTTTAATTTAATTTTAATGTCATAAAACATGGTCTGTAAGATTCTGATTTTTGTTTTTCATTGCCTTTTACTTTGTACCCTAAAACGTGTTCAGTATTTATAAATGAACCATGTATAATTGGGAAGAATGCATTTCTTACTTTAGAGTACAAAGTTAGTACACTTTCATTAGATCAAGCTATTGATTGTGTTATCCAAATTTTCTATAACCTTAATATTTTTTGTATGCTTTAATTTACAGATAACTGTTATTCTGTAGAAGTTAATAGTGCAGATTTGTTGGGTTCCAAACCTGGCTCTACCATTTACAAGTTGAGACCTTGGGCGGTTTATTTAGTCCCTATATGCTTCAAGTTCCTAATCTACAAAGTGAAGTTTAATAATATCTACTGTATAAAGTTGTTCATTTTAAAGTAGTTAATACAAAGTTATTAAAAAATAAAATCTATCTATAAAGTTATGACTATTAAATATACTGACACATGTTAAGCAGTTAGAGTAGTACATGACATAGTGAAATCTTAATAAATGTTACCTGTTACTACCAATTATGAGAGAAATCTACTAGTATGATAGTGGATTTGTCAAATTTTACATCTCTCTCTCATATACATATATATATTTGCATATATATAAAATGTATGTGTATGTAAAATATATATAAAATGTTTTAAATATATGTATATTTTATATATAATACATTTTATGTTTTTAGATTAGATATGCAGGGTAAGAAATGTTTTATCATTCCTTATCCTGAATACTGCCTTTTTGCTGTTACACATTTTATCTAACATTTATATAGTTGTATCAACTTTCTTTGGGGTAGTACAGTCACCCCTCTCCCTCGATATCTGCAGGGTTTTGGTTCCAGGACTCACCGTGGATACCAAGATCTGCAGATGCTCAAGTTCCTTATATAAAATGGCATAGTACAGTCAGTCAGCCCCCTGTATCCATGCATGCAGAGCCCCCAGATACAAGGGGATGACAGTGTTCCTATGGTATACGTTTTCTATCCTTTAAATTTCATTTTCTTCTGTATCCTTATGACTTAGGTGAGTCTCCTTGTAAGCTGCATGTAATTTCACTCTGATAATCTGTATCTTTTAACTGCTAATTTAAATCTTTTTAATTGTAGTGTTACCACTGTGTACTTGTATTTAATTCTTCCATCTTGTTTTGTGCCTTATTTATTTATTGTTTCTTCTTTATCACCTATTGCATTGATCATGTTTACTTTATTCCTCTTTTTTTCCTCCCTGTTTGAAAATTAGACAATCTACTTTTCTGTTTAACATGCATACTGAACTTTTAAAAAATCAAATTGACTCTCTCCAGTTTAATTTTCTTAGAATGCTTTACCCCTGATCATCCTGCATCTTATAGCCTATTGTTATCAGTAGTTTAGTGCTGTATTACTTATTAACTCTATACATTAATCATCTCGATTAATGTTGTTTAAAAAGGTTAGTGCTTGTGTTGTAAACGCCCATGCTTACCAATATCTTTGCTTCACAATTCCTCATTCTGGGTTCAGTTTCCTTCTTCCTGAAGTGCATTTTATAAATTCACTTAAAGGAAGTAAATTCGGTAGAATCATTTCCAACAACAATCTATTCATGGAAAGCCACTTCAATTTTTATTTATTTGAAAATGTATTTATTTTAACCTCACACTGAAGTGTAGAGTTTTGCATTGACAGTTATTCATCTCAGCACTTTGAAAATCTTTCCCATTGTATTTTGGTTTCTATCAGTGCTGTTGAAAAGATGACTGATGGACAATTTTTTTTCTTTCTTAGGTAAATTGTATGTTTCTCTGATTGCACTTAGGATTTTTTTTCTAGGTATTTCCCAGTTTTACAATGGTGTATCAAGGTGAAGCTTTCTTTTTATGAATTTTGTTTGGAATATGTGTGTACATTTTCTGAGAATTCATCTATTTCATAAATTCTGGACAAAGTTTTTACTATAATTTAAAATATTTTCTCTTTCCTATTCTCACTATACCTTCTTTCTGAAACCCCTATTAAACACATCGTGAATTTTCTTATTCCATCCATGATGTCATTGAACTTCTCTTTTATTTTCCATTTCTAGTTCTCTTTTCATCTGAGTTTAATATGCTGTTTAATGCACACAATGGGTTTTTAATTTCATTGACTATATTCTTTTTTTTTTTTTTTTTTTTCTTTTTGCGGTATGCGGGCCTCTCACTGTTGTGGCCTCTCCCGTTGCGGAGCACAGGCTCCGGACGCGCAGGCCCAGAGGCCATGGCTCACGGGCCCAGCCGCTCCGCGGCATATGGGATCCTCCCAGACCGGGGCACGAACCCGTATCCCCTGCATCGGCAGGCGGACTCTCAACCACTGCGCCACCAGGGAGGCCCATTGACTATATTCTTAATTTCTAGAATTTGTACTTGGTTCTTCTTCAAAACTGTGTATTACTTTTATGATTCCTGTTCTTTTATTATATGTTAATATATTTACTTATGTAGTCACTTAAAAACATGTATTTTAGCTAAAGAAACTACTACCTGATAAAATTGTTTCCCATGGGGACACAGGTTAACAATTCTGATATCACCATATATATGCACACCAGATTTGAACAACTATGTAGAATAATGGTGGTTAGTGGGAGCCAGGTTTCTCACTGTTGAAGTGGGAGGTTACAGAAAAACATGAGGAGGAGGCTAGAATGATCTATGTGATAATGGATTAGAATGGAGACATCAATGTGAACTCATGTTTAGCTTAATATGGTTACAGAGATTACACATATAAATATTTGTAGGTAGTGTCCACACATGGGTAAGTATACATATATTTCTTTGTTCTGTCAACTGAAAAACCTAGAAGCAATGAAGCTCCATAGTAATGAACCCACCTAGCATCAAGAGCTTGGTTTCTGGTGTTATTTGCAATGCTAGAAGGAACCAGGGTTTCTTGGAGAAATGGCTGATTCTAGGACTGGGGAAACAGTATAGAGTCTAAGAACTCTCTATACTATCTTTACAATTTTTCTATAATCCAAAACTCTTCTAAAATTAAAATTTTATTTACAGAACATGTTTTTTATAGCTTCTATTGCATTACATCATTATCTAAAGGGTTTAGCAGTTTAATGCCATTTTTTTGGTATGACTGTCTTTTCATTCTTATTCGTAGTAGATTGTTTCCTTGGGAGTTTCACAGTTTTCATCATAAATTAATCTTCAGTAAGGCTTATCTTGGGGTCTTCTTTATAGCCTGCATTGAAATAGTGTCTCTCCAGAATAGTTCTTACATGCCTCTTCTGGGCACCTGAGGGTCATCACTGACTAATTCCATATCCATTTCTCAGACCAGTTCAACCCACAGAAGCTTCAGGGTCGTTATGGTGAATTCTCAGGGACACTTTCTTCCTACCTATAATGGAGCCTTGTTGAGAGATTTTTTTTTAATCTACCCTTTCACTTAAGGTGTAGTAGCTTTGATGACCTGAGGTGAAAGGGGAGGCGGGGAGAGGTCTCGGTTTTAACACCGTGCCTTGTATGCCTGAATGTTTCATCTTCTGCTTCAAGACCTTCGATTACCAAGCCTGATATCTGCTTGGTACAGACATCCACATCCTGGGCTTCTGGGCTCACATACTCAACCTCTTCGCACTTTCCTCTTCATTTATGGCTCCATGCAATTTCTCCTGTTTATGAATTCAGCTAGGTAGTTAAAAGGCTGTTTATCATATTTAATTCAGAATCTCTAGGTATTTGAATGCAGAGATTTATAGTTACCTAGTCTGAGATTTAGATGTGTGTCTTGCCCAAGCCACATAGCCAATAAGTGGCTGAGCTTGAGCTTTTAAAGAGGCTTCCTTACATTTTACTACGCTCACATTCTTTTTCCACATCTAAGTCATAGGTGAAAATAATATACACCTGTGGTCCAATGGCTCTTCAAAATATCACTAAAAAAATAATTGACACAAATACATCAGTTAATTTTTGAAAAGCTTTTCATTCAGTTTCTATTTTTCCATCTGTTCGCAGGAATAGGTCGAATGATGTAGCAGACTCAGTAATGTCCCCACAAAAGCCATGTCCATCCAGAACCTCAGAATGTGACCTTGTTTGGAAATAGGGTCTTTGCAGATGTAATTATGTCAAGATGAAGTCATACTGAATTAGAGTGTGCCCTAAATCTAATGGCTGGCATGTTTATAAGAGGAAGACACTCATACAGAGAAAGGAGATGCATGTGAAGATAGAGGCAGAGATTGGAGTCATGCTGCCACAAGCCTCCAGAGCAGGGAAAGGCAAGGAAGCTTTCTTCCCTAAAGCCTACAGAGTGAGAACAGTTCTGACAGCACCTTGATTTCAGAATTCTAGCCTCTAGAACTGTGGGAGAATAAGTTTCTGTTGTTTTAAGCTACTAAGTTTGTGGTAATTTGTTATGCAGCCCTAGGAAATTAATACAAATGGATTTATTTAATGTCTTACTAAATCAAGATGCAGAGTTTCTTATTAAGTCTCCTGAACACTATTTAGAACATATCTGATACCCCATGTTTCAGTACGGCTCTCATTTTCTTTCATTTCTCACCAGTTATGGACAGTTGTTCTTTGATTACATCTGCAAGTCCTTTTAGTGCACTAGGATATAATTTATCTGTCTGTCTTAAGGAAGAGCACTATCATCCCACCAATTACTCAGACCAGATATCTGGATGTCGTCCTTGTCACCTTTTTCTCCCTTACTCCATACATTTAATCAGTAACCAAGTTCTGCATTACTTTCCTATCTCTTAAATCCATCCATGTTTCTGCAGTCCCAATGTCACTTCCCTAGTCCAGGTCACCATCATTTCTGCAACAGAGTTCTACCTTGTATCCCTGTTTCATTTACTTGTTTATCCATCCATCCATCTGTCCATCCATCCATCCATCAATTCACCCATCCAACAAATATGTACTAAATATCCTCTGTGGGACAAGCACTTTGCAAGGCACTGTGGATATAAAAGTGAATTTAGAAAAGACTGGGTCCCTGCCCTGATGGAATTTATAACATAGCATAGGGGGTAGACATTAATCAAATAATCTCACAGACTAATATAAAACTATCTCAATAACAAGAGCACTGAGAGGTTTCATAGTATTGGGAATGAGGCCCTTTGAAGAGTTTATTTTCTCCCTCTAGATTGGAAATCAAAGAAAATATTTGTGAGAACTAAAAAGGATGTTAAAAAGGGATGGTTGAATTTATATGAATTATCTACATTTATGATGCAGTTCCCGTGCTTTTCCAGATTTATATTTTATTCTATAATATGCATAGTTTTAATAATTGTTTAAAAACCTACAATAAATGGGATATTTGAAATAACCTTGTTTGCACTACTTTGCCTCGTTTGGGATGTGTTGAGACGAACACAGCATTCTGGCTGACCCGTTATCGCAGATGTGACACTACATTTAATGACATTTTATGTCAGTCTCTCCCAATATGATGAAAGCCTCTGGAAGACCGGGGTATGCCTTGTTAACTACCATGCTCCAAACACTAAAACCTTAATAGCACCTAGTAGACCCTAAAATAACTTTAAAATATTTCTGAATGAATGGAGAAGCTAAAAATAACAGTGAGACATGTGGACTCCTTTTCAATAGTTTAACGCATGTGAATGTCCTGAAAAATGATGGAAGAAAAAAAAAACAGGAGCAAGATATGGGATCTCTACCAAAGATATGCTTTCAAGTAGAGGGTTTTTTAAATCTTTGGCATTGTTTAATTTCATTCATGGATGAGCAAGAGAACTAAGAACCTCAGACCTTACTTACTCCCACTCCGAAATATACCTAGTGATCCATTTTCCAAATGATTCTTTAATGTGAAACCCTCCACATGACTTACAAACAGTGCCAATTATTTCCTGAACAGCAGCAAGTCAATGAACCAAATTAAGTGCCTTTTCTTTTTTAAAAATTTTATTTCTTTATTTTTTATACAGCAAGTTCTTACTACTTATCTATTTTATACATATTAGTGTATATATGTCAATCCCAGTCTCCCAATTAAGTGCCTTTTCTTATCACACCCTAATTAAAATTCTTCCCATGGGTTAAGTTCCTAAGCACATTAAAATATTATGCTATAATTCAAGGTCATGTTTGCGCTGAGTAAATAAGCTTAATTCAAGTGTCACACTGAATAGGAATATTGAGTATGTGCACATTTACTCCTAGTGCTTGGAATGCCCATGGAATTGCTGAGTAATCCTTGGCTATTAGCATGAAAAACCTCTTCAGAGGAAGAAAGACGTTGTCCCTTGCCTTTCCTTGAGTTACAGAGG
Source organism: Mesoplodon bidens (assembly GCF_964165515.1). Classification (NCBI taxonomy): domain Eukaryota; kingdom Metazoa; phylum Chordata; class Mammalia; order Artiodactyla; family Ziphiidae; genus Mesoplodon; species Mesoplodon bidens. Next base: position 73,352,371 of record NC_138164.1, on the reverse strand, counting down.
AAACTCTGTGTGTTTTTTTTTCATAACCCTTAGTGATTTTTTTGAAACATGAGGAATGAAGTACTTCTTATTAAGAATATGGTAAATAAGAGCAAGCGTTAGAGTGAAGAAGTGTTTAACATTTAATGGGATTCTAATATATTACAGGCTTACAGATTGGTTGCACAGACATTAATTTTTATCTGAAATGCAATGGATAATATTCATTAGACATAGATTGTTTGGATACGTCTCCCTTATTTTTTTAGTAGTTTGTGCTTAACATGGTGTATTCAACTCCTGTAGATCATCAGAAAATATGTGCAAATTCCACACACCAATAAATCTTATGTTTGTTCAGAAATGTTCATGTAATTTACAATTTTGAGGACATCTAGTCTCTGGAAAAAGCAAAGTCAGAAAATCAATGAGGATACATATGGCTTTATCCTTTATCGGGGCTATAGAATGTTGCCTCTGCCTCTGTGCCTAGGTCTGCCACTCCCTTCAGCGCCCTTTAAAACATGCATCTGGGGCTTCCCTGGTGGCGCAGTGGTTGAGAGTCCGCCTGCCGATGCAGGGGACATGGGTTCGTGCCCCGGTCCGGGAAGATCCCACATGCCGCGGAGCGGCTGGGCCCGTGAGCCATGGCCGCTGAGCCTGCGCATCCAGAGCCTGTGCTCCGCAACGGGAGAGGCCGCAGCAGTGAGAGGCCCGTGTACCGTAAAAAACAAACAAACAAACAAAAAACACATGCATCTGCAAAAGGTAACAGTTCTTTTCTTCTGAGCAATAAAAACAAGCCAGCCTTCCCTCTGAGCACACAAGCTCTGCCAGTTAAAGCCACAGACTCATGATGGGTGGTGGTTTCTTCTTGTGTGCCAGCTTCACCCCACTGGTAGTATCTGATGGATGCACTGTTTTGAGAAGTGCCATAACTTATTTTTGATGTCTGTTTTGTTGTAGGGAACGTATAAGTGCCAAACATTTGCATAACGTCCGGGCCTATAAATAAATATAGCTTGGCGAGTGCATCCCACATGGCCTAGTTGTTCAGGTTTTTAGTTTACTCTCTTAAACTTGCCAACCGAGTCTCCAGGGAAAGATCCTAGAAATTACAAGCACACTCATTCTTTGCCAGCTCTCTACAATGCCTATGATTCATACCTTATCATAAAGTCAAGATTGGTTCCAGAAACTCAAAGTGAAAGTATATCTAGTGTCCCACTGTTTGGGATAGGTGAGAGTTACAGACTCCATGAGAAAGATCAGGTTCCTCTCATTTAAAATCAGCCTGAGTTGTTTTATTAGACTCAGAATGGACTTTGCCAGATCAGAGAGTCTCACAACCAATATTCCAATTATATAATTTCTGGCTTTATTTCCTCTGGCCGAAAGGTACCCTCAGAGCAGAAGGAAGGGGGATACACATGAGGGTATGTCTGTTAGACGGTCTGTCAAAAGTGTTAGGACAGCTTGACCTCCCATTTCTTGCAAAAGGTTTGCTCAGACAGGCTTGAGCCCAGGAACAAAAAGCTCATGTGTGCAGAAGAACACATGTATTTTGGTAAAATTTTCAAATGCTGGTGGAGAAGGTCTTAGGTTGGGCTCTTTTTAAAAACTGCAGAATTTAGCTTCTAGAGTCTTATTTATTTCTCTCCCAAATATGAGCTTCTGCAGCAAACATTGCCCTAAACCTTACTTGACATGAAAAGCAGTCAAGACAAGAGGACTATTTTCTAAAACAATTTAAAATAACTATCAAATACAGTTCCACAGGAAAACAGGGGGGAAAAAGTTGTGCAGGTATGTCCAAATATTTTGAAATTAACTATAAAAAGAGAATTTTATTTCTTGGTTTATGTTTTGCATACATTGGAAAGAGGAATTAAAAGGCATACCAAGGGCTTCCCTGGTGGCGCAGTGGTTGAGAGTCCGCCTGCCGATGCAGGGGACACGGGTTCGTGCCCCAGTCTGGGAGGATCCCACATGCCGCGGAGCGGCTGGGCCCGTGAGCCATGGCCACTGAGCCTGCACGTCCGGAGCCTGTGCTCTGCAACAGGAGAAGCCACAACAGTGAGAGTCCCACGTACAGCAAAAAAAAAAAAAAAAAAAAAGACATACCAAGCCTGGTATTCACTAGCGGAAATAGAGGTTAATCCAGCATCTTTCCTTGTGTCCACTCTGGTGACCTTTGTGTATGGTAGCACATAGCCTTAGGTTCCTTTCCTTTGTTGGCGCCTGAGACCGCAGAGCCCATGTCCTTGGATTGTCTGATATTATACCACAGAGTCCCTGGTGAGAGTCTGAAGGGCAGGATCCACCTTGGCCCTAGTATGCTAGATGTATACTACATGGCTTGCTCTGCAGAACACTCATAACATAGTAACATTCTTCTTGGGAACTGAGCTGGGACTTAAAACAGCATCTATCTACTAAGAATAAGTGAAGAAGGAATCTTTCCCAAATCAGGAAAGCTTAGAACTAAACATTTCAGTACTGTCACAGACTCGAATTTGCTAAAGAGAATTAATGTAAGAGAGAAAATTCAACATTATGATGAGCAAGCAGCATTGAAACAAATTCATCCAGAGAAATTCATGAAACATAAACAAAGAACTGCAGCATACACAATGCATTGTTCTGCTGGCTGAATTCTTTTATGGCATGGCATTCATGGAATAGAAATAAAGTAATAAGATGTTTCCTCAAAATATTTTGATTTTGAGGCAGCATCACGAAAACTTTGGTTTAAAAAACAATCTGTATTTCACTCAGTTTATTGATACTAAACCAAGCTTTGTAGTATATCTCTGTTTCCCAAAATAGTTGCCAACACAAATTCAGTTTGGTTCAACTTGATATAGCCTTGAGAACAACTAGTATGTTTAAGCACTAATTGGGTCCTTGGGATATACAACGGTGCTTGGAGTCTAACTGGGAAGAGAAAATAAAGACACGGATTCAGAATTAGCAAACATTTATTGAAAACCTACTATGTGTTCTATACTGTTCTAGTGTTTTATCTAATGTTCTAATTCAAGGTACATTGTCTTTTGTTTGTTTTTAATCATACGTGCTACAAGAGAGGTGCAAAGAGCCAAGTAAGAAGTTGTTAGCAGAGTAAGGCATATTGAATAATAATACTAATGAAAATACAATTGCAAATACTGAAAACTTTCCATGTGATAACACTGTTCTAAGCATTTGACACGTAGTAACTCGTTTATTCCTCACAGCAATTCTATGAGGTAGATTCTATCATTATTCCCGTCCTATAGAGAAGGAAACTGAGGAACAGTAAATTGCCTTACTCACCTCTGTTATTAAACATGTGGATTTAACTCCATTGCCTCAGAAACCCCACTGAAAAGAAAGGAAAAAGGTATAAATCTCTAACGACAAAGAAAAGGGGAGAAGAGAGAACTGCTGATAGGAGATGTCAGGTCTTTTTTTTTCTTTTTAGACAAGGGAAAAGTGGGTGACTGATAAGCAGAGGATGTGGACTCCTAAGCACAATACAGAAAGAAGCCAAATCCCCCAGCAAAACTCTGGGCAGCTCAGGAATTGGAGGTACCAAGTATCAGTGAAGTAGTGAGGCATGAGCCTGAGAACAAGACACCAGGGCCCCTCCCCATACCCTTTTTCAACTTCACGAATAAGTTCCAGGTCAGGGAGGAGAATGAGTCTCATGGTCTGAAGAAACCGGGCCCTAGTAGTTTGATTCAGGTACACAAGCAAGAAGCAGGGCTGGGGTACAGGACGGAAACAGGACACTGACTCCCTCTCACATCCTGATTCCAGGGAGTTTGCAAGTATCATCTAGGAAAGAGATTGGAGAAACAGAGCCAAGCCTAGGAAAAGATCTCTAGATGCTGGCATTTAGAGGCCTCCACCTGGGAGGGCTGACTCGCTGTCCAGCCACTGCCTTGTGAACCCACTTGTTAATAAATCTTCCCCACATACAGAGGCCTTCTAATGACCTTTGAGTGTCTCCCTTTTAATAGGGATATTTGATATCACCAGTTATCAACATGAAAAATCAAGGGAAAAAGGCTGAACACTTAGGAAGAGAAGATAATATGGGAATAATAAGGTAACTCTTGGAAACAGTAATAATAATAATAATAATAATAATAAATAGAATATCAGAAACAGAAATAAAACAAGTGTTGGAAGATAAAATTGAGACAATCTCCCGGAAGAATAGCAAACATAAAATAGTATACAAAGGAGAAAAATAAAGTTAAGAAAATCAGAGAATTGATCCAGGATGTCCAATATCCAACCAACAGGAGTTCCAGAAAGAAAGGAAAGAGAAAATAGAGGGGAGGGAATTATAAAACAAACAAAAAACACAAGTTTCCCTTGTCTGCAGGAGAAAGTGCCCCACAAGTATCTGACACATAAATGAATGGTGTCCATATGGAGTTATACCACCATGAAAGTTTAGAGAACCAGGAATAAGGAGACGATCCTAAAAACTTTCCACAAGGTTAAGCAATTCACACACACAAATACAAAAACAAAATTTGCAGTGGATATTTCAGCAGTGAACATGGGAGCTATAAGATTGTTGAGCAACATCTTAAAAATACTAAGAGAAATGATTTCTCACGGGAATTCTCTATCCAGCTAACCGTCAATCAAATGAGTATCTTTACTCAGGAAGCTATTAAAGATTTACTCCACCAAATCAGGAGAATAAATCTAGAAGGAAAACAGAGGATCCAGGAAACAAGAGTTCTAACGAAAGTTTTGGCGTAGGAAGGTCCATATAAGGGAAGTATGAACCAGGCTTCGAGATACTCTGGTTCTTACTGGAGCAGAAGAATACAGACTTACCAGACTGGAGTCTCCAGGGAAATAAAAAAAATTGATTATTTTGTCTGTCAGAGCATTTGGAAAATTTATGAACAGGCACTCTATAAACCTATTGAGAAAATTACCAATAGGTATATAGAAAATCAGTAAATAATGTAACTCAGTGAGTTACTACAGGGAAAGTAGAAGATAGCACTGTAAAGGAATACTGTTGGGCTCAGCCATAAACAATACTTATGTGATCATAATAAACATTGACCATTGATTTAATCCCAAACTGTGAAACATGTATATATTTTAAAAGAATGGGAGGGCAGACATGGGGGGGAGGCTAAATTTCAGTCACAACTAGGAAGACAGTAGCTAATTCCTAAATTTGATAAAGAAAAAAATAGCAGCAAAACATACTATTTAAAAATATGGACATGAATACCAAAAGAATCTCAGAGCAGTTGCCTCTGGAGAATAGAAATAGGGGGTGTGAAGGAGAAAAACAAATCACTGTTTATTTTAATAATCATTTTGTATTATTTAATGTTTTCTAATTTTTATTATTTTAATAATGATTTTGTAGTATTTAATATTTTCTGATTTTGTATTCTAAATTATTTCAGTCATACATATAAGGGGGGAGAGAATTCATATATTAGATTCACATAATTTTGGCAGATCTTTAAAAATATATTGTTGAAGCTTTGAGGGTACTCTCTAATCCCATGCCTGCTCTTTCCCTCACTGGAGAAGTTGCTGCGAGCCATTGTATATTTTTATACTATCATTATGTGCGTTTACCTCTACAAACAAAATGTTGCACTGTTTTCAGACTTTACAGAAATAGCATCATATTGTAAACATCATTTTTGCGATTTGCTTTTTCATTGCATCCTATGTTCCTGGGTTTAACTATGATGATGGATAGTTTTATTTTTTTTTAATTTTTTTTATGTGGACCATTTTTTAAAGTCTTTATTGAATTTGTTACAATATTGCTTCTGTTTTATGTTTTGGTTTTTTTGGCCACGAGCATGTGGGATCTTAGCTCCCCGACCGGGGATCGAACCCGCACCCCCTGCATTGGAAGGTGAAGTCTTAATCACTGGACCGCCAGGAAAGTCCCAATGATGGATGGTTTTAGATTATTTAACTGCTGTCTATGTTCAATTGAAAGAAGATAACACAGTTTACCTCTTTGTCCTCCTGTCGATGGACATTTGAATTGTTTCCAGCTTTTCATCATTAGCATCAATACATCAGGAGACATTCTTGTATGTGTCCTCTGGAAAAATAATGTGGAGTTGCATAGCACAGGGTCTGAATATTTTAAAATTTACTAAATGTAACCAAATGAGCTCTTCACAGTGATTCCACCAACTTATACCACCTTCTCCCCACTCCAAGAAGCGTGTGAGAGTTCAGTTGCTCCAATCCTCACCAAAACTCCCTGTTGACAGCGGCAACTTCTCAGGAGACCTGCATTCGTTTCATCAAGACAGTCCTTTCTGCTGAGGATGCTGCATTTTATTCAGTAGTCCCATTGGCAAAAATGGTGTTCTTTCTGGGTAAATTTCTCCACCTTTGCTTTTACCTTTTCTCCTAGACCATCCACTCCATCTTGTCTGCTTTCTGAATCCACCACACACTTGAAGACCACACTCCAATCTTGTCTCTTCCCTGAAGTCAGGACCACCTCTGACAGAACGACTCTTCCTTCCACAGTAGTTTATGCCCATTTCATAGTTATCATTCACTGTCGAGGATTAATTAGACAACTTTTCTTAAACATGGGTCCTATCACCAGAATTTAAGCAAGTTTCACATTATCAAGTCTGATAATAAGAAGGCTTTGTATTTACATACAGCTTTGCAGATTTACAGACTATGTCATGGCCATTATCATAGTTGCTTTTAAAAGCTTTTTTGAGCAGGAGAACTCTACAAAGAAAAAAAAATCATTGCCTCCCCTCATGATAGAAGTATAGTATATACTGATTCAACAAATACATAATGATATTAGACTATTATGATATTAATATCACTTTTAAATGGACTTTATGTTATTAATTACAAGGGTATCTACATACTTTTGAAAAGTGTTTGGTTGTGTCATGATCGGTGCATTTGGTAGCACATTCAAGGACGTTGTCAGATACAAAACACAGGTGTTATGTTATATCTTGAAAAATATAAAACCCGTTAAAAACAATTTAAATTGTGTCTAAAGTCTCCATGAGAGGAGTTAAAGGAGAGCCACTTATTACACACAGCAAATCGTCTTAAAATCCCCTTCTCCTCAGGTTTTTCTTCACTCTCTTCATATCGTGCCTTAGCTCTCTAGTCTTATTTTCTGCATTCCCCGAACTTGCTCCAAACTCAGCCTCAGGTGCCGTTTCTGTCTCTGCCCTTATCTCTCAATCTTACCAGCTGCCTCTCTTTCTCCTTCCCTGGACCGATTTCCCAAAAGGCCCCTTTCTGGGCTGAAGCTCTCCCCACTTCCCTGAGCAGGGAAGGCCCAGGGAACCACAAAGGCCCAGGGTCAGCAAACCCCAAAATACAAGAACTTTTATCCGAGAAAGCCGGGATAGGCAAAGCTGCCTTTATATATTGTGAGCCCGTCATCTTGATGAACAACTACTATTCTTTCAGTCTGTGGAAATGTTAAGGATTTGCAGTAACTCTTCAGCCCCGAGGGTCCTCAGCCTATGGTAGAAACTACTACCTCGTCTTGTACCTTCTTAAAATCTCTGCAGGACCCAGCTCAATAATTTTCACAGTGTGTTTTATGACAGTACAGGGCAGCAACGCTTTCTAAATCCATACCGATTTTGAAACATGTCTACTCCAATAAATCAGCATTCCCACCTCGACTAACTTGTTGACTCACTTGGTGGGAAAAGAAGTCACAGCCAGCTTTGGAGTGCATTCAGGTTGATCCAAACACCAAAAAAAAAAAGAAAGCATTTCACTGTTTGTCTACCCCCAAAACTGATCAGTTTTCCATATATTTTTTTTCTTATTTTTCAACATTTACTGACCCACATTTGGCACGCTGCACAATCTATGTGAAAATACTAGAAACCTCAGCAGAAGAATAAAAGTTTAAAAGTTGAGAAGGGATGCAAGAGGAAGAAAGGGGCAGGAATAAAGTACATAATTTATAGAGAACTCTGGAGCCTCATTTTCTTAGCCAAAATAGGGAAACGATGCCTGTCCCAACATAAAACCTAAATTTGTTCCATTTTAAGTATACAACATGAAAAAATTTTAGGCCTTCTCTTCTATTGGAAAATGTCCTTCTGGCTTCCTAGAAGATAACCAAATGAGAAATAAAGCAGTAATAAAGAAAAATAAATAAATAAATAGGCAAGCAAGCATAAAAATAAATAATAAGCACATACCTACCATGTATTGCCATGTGCCATGAACTGGGAGCCGGAGAGGCAGTGCAATAAGAACACTGAATCAGACGTCAGAGCTTTGCTTTAAAACTGCACTCTCCCACCAAAGGTCTGGGCACAGGTGGCAATTCTTTTCGAGTTTTGGATAAGTTTTCCTAGTTCCCTAAGGTTTCTTACAACTCTGTGAATCAGAATTCTGAAATTCCTTCCATTTATAGTCACTTTCACCCATTTATCCCTGATTCTAAAGAGCACAGTGGAAAGAGTATTAAATTTGGAATCAGAAGAAAGGGGTTTATATTCTAGCTATGTCCTCAGGTGTGTATGATCTTGGGCAAGTCATTGTCTTCCCTTCCTCTTCTTCTCTTCCTCATTATTATCATCATTATTATTACTGTTACTTATTACTTCCTCAACATGTAATAATATTTTTCTTACAGTGTTACTGAGAGGGTTAGATACAATAAACAAATATATAGTCTAAATGATAAAACACTAAGCAAATAGTGGTCATTAATATTTGCATGGTCCCGTTGACAGGGATTATTCTTCTATTGGTAGTGAGATAGTAGTAGGTTGAAATTTTCCAGAATAAAAGCTAAGATGTAATACTCTTCCTCTCCAAAACAGGCATTTGCACAGACCCAGCAGCCAAAATTATGGAATAGTCTTATGATCAATTATTTTACTTTAAAAATATGAAATAATTTCCAAAATAAGAGACAGGAAATATCACCAGCAGTATCCCTTCAAGTAATTAAAGACCTATCATTACAGTTATTTTAATTAAATGGGCAGTGGAATAGTGTCTGAGTCAGTTCAGGTTTCTATAAAAAGTATCATACACTGAGTTATAAACAACAGAAATTTATTTCTCACAGTTCTGGAGGCTGGAAGTCTGAGATCAGGGTGCCAGCATATTCACGTTCGGGCAAGAGCCCTCTTCCAGGTTGCAGACTGCAGACTTCTCATTATGTCCTCACATGGAAGGAAAAAGCAAGCTAGATTTTTGGGTTCTTATAAGGGCATTAGTCCCATTCATAAGGACCCCACCCTCCTGATCTAATCACCTCCCAAAGGCCTTACTTCCAAAAACCATCACATTGGGGATTAAATTTCAACGTACGAATTTTGGGGGGGAACATAAACATTCAGTCCATAACAAACAGTGTCATACCAAAGTAAGAGAGAAAACTCAGCAAATTCGAACATGCAATGTCATTTGATAAAGTCTACAATGCAAACCTTCCATTTCTATACCACTTATTCACCTACATTTAGAGGGGAAAAAGTCCATTTGTGGATGTTTATTTCCCCTTCACCTTCAGCACCTTTGGATTATTTTTTTCCTCCTGACTCAATGATTTTACTGAACCCTTATTGTCTGGCTGACCAAGAGTTACCAAGAGATATTTACTCTGGAGGGAAATAAATTAAAAATCAGTGCTGGCTGCTGTCTTCACATAGAAGGTTATGCAAATGTTCATCTGTTCCTTTGAAGCCTTGAACATCCTGTGGGAACAACAACCCCTTTGCCAAAATTCGTATTCCTACTAATGTTTAAAGTCAGTGTGCACTTAGCTGTAGCTCAGAAGTAAGCCAGCCAGCAGTTTTTACAATATTAAAATGATCAGAAGCTCTGCTTCCAAATGGTCAATCGCATGCCAGAAATGTGGTTCTCTTGGGCCATTTAAAGTGTCAGATTCATTCCACTGAGCCTTTCTCTCCACCGTCCCAGCAAACTGGCAGATTGGAACAATCTCATCCAGGGAAATCTTGCAGACTGAGAAAAGAACTTACCCAGACTCTCATGGTGCTCCTCCTCCCTCCCCTCCAAAATGGAATTAAACTTTGACTAAATGAAATGTCCTAGAATTGGACATTAATTTGATTGTTTGATTAATAGATAAATAGGCAGAAATTCCCTCCACACACACACCTTTTTTTTAAGGCTCTGGCTGAAAAAAATCTTTCCAAAAAGGGGAGTCAATTTCTTGGTTTGAACCAGTGCTGAATGTTTTAGAAAAACCTACCGTGTCTTAGCATAGTCATAATCTAAGGAATAAGGGTGATAGTCAAGGGTAAGAAAATGTCCAAAGGCTGTTCTTAGGGGGGAAAGAGGCCTTGTTCAATGGGTCTTAGCCTCCAAAGAAGGACAAACAAAATGGAGCTTGTGTGCCAGGAGCTTTACTTCTGTTAGAGCATCCCATCTTTACAACCACCCAAACAGGCAGATTCACCCCAAATTCCACAAATTCTTTTAAATCCCTATTATCAACGGTCCCTAATGATAAGCAGTGAATAAAATAGTCCCTGTCCTCTGTCCATACAGTATGGCAAGACAGACAAGCTCATAGCTGCAGGTGCCATGAGCTTAAATAGAAGCGTGGGGTATTATAAGAGGAAGCATTCAGCCGAGCCCTATACAACGAAGAGGAATTATCTAGATGAACAAAGATGGGGAAGGTGTGAAGGGCAAAGCAGTTATTCTCCTCCTCTAGCAGATGATGCAAGTGAAGCCCCAACAGATTAATTGCTCTGCTAGTGAGGGAAGAGACAGGATCTAGATCTAAATCTTCATCCTCCAAAGTCCAAGTTCGCAGAGATTTCCGTCTAAGACTCAGGACATGTTTTATCTGTTTAGTCCTGTGTAGGTAGAAGAAGGGAGCTGCCTGGGAGAGACTTTCCTCCAGTTTTTCTCCTAAACTCGGGGAGAGGATGTTAGAGGAGGTCATAGAGAGGACGTGACCTCCAGTTGACCCACAAGCTACACCTGGGCAATTGGAGGCTCCTCCCCACTCCCCTGTCCTTGGAATGTACATTCTGCCCACCATTCCCACAGTGAGAACAGTTTTCAAGGATGCAGCCCTGAGAGAGCAATGTGTTGTTGAGACCATCTGGACGGTGTACGTGACTGAGCCCTGTTAAAGCCTCTCTATAAACTTATAAGATTCTGGCGGGCAGGTGTGGAGATCTGCTTATCTAGTGGCTGCCAAAGACAAGGCTCCTGTGTAAGCCCCCTTGCTTGTTAAACCTGCCAACTACCAATCTGGAGTGGCCTGCCTCTTTCTTCGGTCCCTCCTTGTTCTGTGTGTACAGAGGCCAGTTTGTGAACCAACAGAGGACAGAGGAGGAAAGAGACTTAGTCAACTTCTTTTTAGAGAATAAAGCAGACAACATCTATTTAATATGTTTTCCAAAAGTAGTTCTAAAAGGGAAGCATGGATGACTAGCTGGGACCCCTGCAGTAAGAACTCTGAGAACACTAAAGCTCTGAACTTAAAGGTGGAAGATCATGTGTCTGAGCCTCTGCTTCCAGAGCATGTGTAAGGCCCTGCACTCTAACCTGCCAGGCTCTGGGTCACACAGCATCCCGAAGGCCTACAGTAAGTGCAAGTGCTAAACAAGCCTCTTGCCATTCTCACAACTCAGGAATGTTTCTTTAAGGACCTGAGAGCCATTCTTTTGAAATGTAGTCATCATGGAAGATAAAAATGTTCAATCTCCCAGTTTCCTGGGAGGAGATGAGCCTAACTTCAGCTATCACCAGACACCAAATTCCAAAACCTACCACTAGTCACAAGCGTGGGAGAAAATTAGCAAATGTATCTTGAAAACATGAATGCAATGGGTTATATCCACATCACTGTTCAACAGATGGAGGTATCTTTCTGTCTTTGTAGTCTCTTTAGGGGTCAGCCTATGATGCAAACCGCATTCTGCTTTCATGCTTAGTCCATAAGACAATGGTTTTCTCTCTCTTCTGACCTTTGTCAAAAGGTTTTCTGGGTGGTGAGCAGAATTTGTTTTGAATTATATTTCTCTAACACTCCCCGCCATTTCCCCACCGACAGGAAGAAGAGAATTAAACGGGTGAATTTTATGACAACTGTTTGGAGTCCACACAGCAAGCTGAACTTTCCTCTAGGTTTGAGGAATGAAAGAGTGAATCATTCTCATGTAATCACCTGGGGGCAAGTTCTAGAAGCAAGTGGAGGCAAGTTCTAGAAGCAAGTTTGGCCAAGTCTCAGAACATCAGGTCAAGAACAGCCTGGGTCCTCTGTCAGTCTCCCTCAGTGACAATTTCATAAAAAATTAGATGATTCTTCCTTTGAATCAGAAAGATGAAAATTTCCCCCTTACATGGCCAGGGCGATTGTAGAAGGAAGAAAATGAAGGCAGACTCCCAAATCTACCAAGAGGAGTGGGAAGAAAAACTTGGGAAAGACTCCTAACAACGTTTCCATGTTCCCGTGCTTGTTGTTTGTGTTATTTCCCTTCAGTGCTTAACACGCTTCCGTTAAGCAGGGCTGCCCACTCTTACAGGAGCAGACAAGTGGGAGGAGCGGGGGAGGCTCCTCCAGGCTTTGGTGGGAAGACCCCCCCCCATATGATGGGGTCAGCTTTCAAGAGAAGAAAAAGAAGTTGAATGTCTAAGGCCTATGAAAAACAAAAGGAGGGCTGGGGAGAAGGTGAACATCTTTGGGGTCTCACACAGTGGCCATTTCACAGGGAGCTCCCTGGGACACCTGGAATATCCTTCCAGTCTTCTCCCACCTCCAGGCAGAAATGCCTGATTTTCCACCATCAGGATTGTGTAGCTTTGGTTTATGCTGATCCTTGCTCAATCAACTAACACTATTTATGGAGCACTTACTATGTGCCTAGAATGGTACTGGGATCTGAGGTTAGATTCAAAGAAGACTCAGGCACACTGTGTTTTGGATGTAAGACAGATAGATAGGTAGATAGATAGATGTTTTTGTCACACTTAGATCAAAGTTCAAATCCGCATCTGCCTCTCTAAATTCATGCCTTGGTGCTTTCTCTCTCTTGCACTCCTCTGTAACACACTGCCTTTCTTTCTATTCCTCAAAGACTTCAAACTCACTTCTGCCTCAAAGTCCTTACACATTCCCTGTTTCTGGAGCACTGTCCTCCTACATCCCTGTATTCAGGTCTTTGCTTAAATGTTCCCTCTTCATAGCAGCCTCTCCTGACCAGGCTATCTAAAGTAGCTGTTTCATCCCTCACTGTTGAAACATCCTGAAGTCATTCTCTACATGGCTCTGATTCCTACTTAAAAATTTTATAATACAATTTCTGTACCTCCAGTATGTCACTTGTCAGCCCTTTGCACTTGGGTTATTTTCCCACATGTTTGTGTTACTCTGAATATAGCACCGGGGTCTGAGTTCACTCCCTACCCTTCCATCTCCCTCCATTCCCCGCCCCGAGGGAGCAGCGGTCATAGTACAGTCTCATAAATGTGCACTCAATGAACTACCACAGGGCATACCCTAAATTTTCCCTTGCAAGATAAATTTTTGCAAAAGTAAAAATAAGTAAATATTTAATGTAATCTTGTCTTTTGCCATTTACCTTTTTCACAAAAGTGTAAAAAAAAAAAATTGCTGTCATTCTGTTTAATTGAAGCCACAGTCAAGTAGGGTCTGGTTAACTGAGGCTTTCTAGTAGGGGCTCTTTAGGCAAAGACCCTGTCCCACAGGCTTCTTAGCATTTCTATCAGTGCCCCAGAGCAAAGTACTTGGGGAACATAAACTGTGCTTGAGAACTAGAGCAGGTCTGCTCAGGGGAATTTGAAATGCCCACTAGTAGTATTCACTGTGACTCTGTTTCCTCCTAAAAATACAATAAGGGTAACAACAACACATATTTTTACAGCCTTTTACAATTGAAAGGCACTTTGACATGTCTCGTCTTTATCATAGCCTGTTTGCTCCTTGGATAGAGGAGACTCCATTTGGAGTCCAGGCTCCAGAGAGCAAGCAGGTGTATACACCACCTTCTGGAAAGAAAGTAGGGAGTGTGAGGTGTAAGCACGTCCTAACACAGCTTCTCATGAAACAGGAAGAGGAACGCATCTGTGTCCCTTAACGCCAGCAAGCTTGAGGGTAGATGCTGTGAGGTATCATGATGAATAATGGCTACTATGTACCAGGTACCTGCCAGGCGCTGTGCCCTAAAAAAAGGCAAAAATACCCTATGTGATTGGTATGGATTTGCTGGGAGAGGTGTGTTGGAGAACAAAAGGCTTTTTGCAAACCAAACCTTAGATGCTGCAACCCGTAATAGATAAAACAAACGAACAAAAAGCAACTTCTCTGTTAAGTGATAGGTGTTGGTGGTGGAGCCCTCTTGACCCCTCTCTCTCCTCCCTTCACTCTGCACTCCTGTAGCCATGGAGACAGTTTGGGGGATGCCCAGAGCCATGCACAGCACAGCTGGGAAAACGGTGTGTTGAGAAGCACCACGAGGGGAGAGAGAAAGTGAAAGGGGCTGGGAAGGTAGCAGGGGAGTTGTTTTCCTGTGTGACACTGTGTCTCCTCGGACTGCGGGGGCTTTACCTGACCTCTTACCCTGTGCCGTGATAAAGCCCCTCCCCATCTGAGAATCTCTGTGACTGTGGGAGATAGCCTCACGCAGGCACGAATCTCCTTGTCTTTGCCTGGCACCCTTCCCAGGCTAGACACCTGCTGCTGGGAGAGGCGATTGTCCTGGACACTTTCCCCATTTTTCTCTATTTACATCCCACTGTGGAAGCAGAAAGGGAGTCATAATTCTGCCTGCTTCCCTCCCCCAGCATCCTTGAGTCCTTGTAAAACACATCCCTGCCATTGAGAGCTCCGCCCGCAGACTTCAAGGAACGTTGAGAAGTCTGACCTCCTTGCAGCATCTCTCTCCCTCTTGCTGGGCCCTGACAGATATTGATTTAGCAGAGACATGAATAGCTTGGGGAACTCACCTTGCCCTGAATTCTGCAGCAACCTCTCAGCGATGTTTGGCGAGGGCTCAGGAGCTTGTCATCTATCATACTCACCTTTCATATTCCGGACAGCCTCCCTGGATGTTTTCCTATCTTGTCACTGCTAATAGAGCCCTTACCTGTTAGAGGGCCCTGACAGCTTCTACCCTCCCTCCAGTACAACCCCCTAGAATAACAACAGCAATGAAAATGAATAAATAATTCAATTCAAAGCCTTGAATTTGAGTATCGATATAAAAGTATAATAGAAAAGCACATTGGCTTTGGAATTAGGCATAGATACAAATATAACCTCTGCATTTTTCTTAGCTATAAAATCGGGTGAGCTGCAGTTGCGACCTCATAGAACTGTGATTACCAATGAGACGATATGTAAAGTGTGCAGTGAGGCACCTGGCATGGGATAAGTGCTCAATAGGTATTAATAAGTGTGTGACTTGACAAATAAATTAATACAGAGGCAAATAGATAAATGAGCAGTAGAGCATAAGGCTTGGGGTTAGTTACCATTCTCTCTCCTTCCTTGCAGAGATAATAATTATTTCTAACATTTATACTTTAACCAACTTGCCTGTGGTCACTTGGAAACTCAGATCTGACATGAAGTCCAGACATATGCTTTAACCCCTAACCCAGAGGGCAGTAGATGGAAGTGGGTAAGAGCATGGGCAGTGGAGCCAGCCTACAGTGGATCCAATCCCAACAGTGACACTTGATAGCCATGTTACCTTGTGCAAGTTACTTAACCTTGCTGTGCCTTGGTTTCGTCATCTGTAAAACAGAGATAGTAATAGTACCTGACTCATGGAGACTAAGGGAAGACTAAGACAATGCAGAAAAGAGCTTCACCCACTGCCTGGAATATGGTAAAGTGCTCCCTAAACTCGCTGGTGACAGAAAATTCTGCTGCTGCTATTACTACAGTCGGCTCCAAACAGACAGATTTCTACTTACCTCACTTCAGGAGAACCATCTCCAAACACTCCTCCTTCCCACCTCACTCTTAGATTGGACCCATCTGGATGGTAAATGTCCCATTAACCCCCTGGGCTCACCCTGCCTTTTGGGGCAGCACACAAGGACTGCCAGATACTCCCAGGTACCACTCCAGGGGAGTCTGTTCCCCTGCACCCCCGGTTCGGCTTTCCTTCTCCTCCCCACAGCCTGGACCACTGAAGTCCAGGATGCCTGCAGGTTGAAACTCCCCTGGTTATTTCGCACATAGTATGTATGTATTCGCTTGTTTGCTGATTGCTGTCTTTGCATTTGCGCTGGAAAGTAAACTCCATGAGGATAGGGACTTTGCCTTATTTGTTTTTGTTGTATCCTCAGCACCTTGATGAGCTCTGTGCATGTAACAGTAGCACAATAAGCATCTGCTAAATGAGTAGATTTCCTCCTATATAATATGTCTTGACCAATGAACACCATCTGGGGAAAGCATCCCCCAAGCCTGTAGAGCAAGAGGCATTCACGAATCACCCCTTTCCTTCCTCATTATGAAATAGATGGTAGAGAGAGGAGATTCACTTGGTCCAGCACTCTATTTTTATAGAAAGGACATTGAACCCTGAAGAGGGGAAAATAAACACTTTTCCAAGAATATTAAATTTCTCCTGAGTTATATTTGCCTTTACTCAATCACATGTACCACCTGCTTATCTCCCTTTGTGCATGTCTAATTTTTCCCCACTCCCTTGACTCTTCCCTTCCATCTACATTTCTCATAACTTTGGAAGCAGTTCTCTCAATAGATCTGCTTACTAGTGAGTCTATATCATGTTTCATCCCTTTAGCAAGGAAAGAGCTTTCTTTAACAGATTTGATGTTGTCTGCCTAACCAGTGAGATGTTTTAGCTGACAATAACTTGATTCAGTTTTTTACTGAGGTGTAAATTACATACAGTGAAATACACAAATCTTAAGTGTATGGGTTAACATGTTTTGATAGAGATATACACTTGTATAACATACACACATATCAAAAGAGAACATTTCCATTACCTCAAAATGATCCCTTGTGTCACTTCCAAGCAAATCACTATATCTCTTCAGAAGCAACCACTGCTCTGATTTCTATCAACATAACTTGGTTTTGCCTACTCAGGAGTTTTACAGAAATGGAATTATATGTACTCTTTTTTAGCTGGCTTCTCTTTGTATGTTTTTGAGACTCACCCGTGTTGTTGGATTTATCAGAAATTGCTCCATTTTATAACTGAGTAGTATTTCATTGTATGAATATACTACAACTTGTTTATCTGTTCACCGATTAATGGACATCTTGGCTCTTTCCAGGTTTCAGCTATTATGAAGAAAGCTATTTCGAACATATAAATCTTTTTGTGTGTACACAGGCTTTTAGTTTGACCTATCACGTTTTTTTCTTGGGTAAACACCTGGAAGTGGAATTGCGGGGTTATAGGGCATGTCTAGGTTTACCTTTATAAGAAACTGCCAAAACTGCAAAGTAGCTGAATTACTTTACATTCCAACCAGCAATGTGTGAAAGTGGTTGCCCAGTGTCACCGTTAACATCTCATATTGTCTTTTTAATTTTAGTCATTTTAGTAGAGGTCACAAGTTTCTCACTGTAGCATGATTTTGCATTTCTCCAATGACAGTTGATGGTAAGCACCTTATTATGTGTTTATTGGCCATTTAAAAATATTCCTATATTAAATATCTGCTTGAGTCTTTCACGCAACTTTCTTGCTTTAAAAATAATTGTTTATCCGTAAGTTATAGGAATTATTTGTAAGTTTTGAAGACAAGTCTTTTTTTTTTTTTTTTTTGCGGTACGTGGGCCTCTCACCGCTGTGGCCTCTCTCGTTGTGGAGCACAGGCTCCAGACGCGCAGGCTCAGCGGCCATGGCTCACGGGCCCAGCTGCTCCACGGCATGTGGGATCCTCCCGGACCGGGGCACGAACCCGTGTCCCTGGCATCGGCAGGCGGACTCTCAACCACTGTGCCACCAGGGAAGCCCGACAAGTCATTTTTTAACAATATGGATTGTGACTATATTCTATCTGCCTGTGACTTTGTCTTTCTGTTGAATGGTATCTAAGAGTAGAATAAACTTTTTTTACTTTTCATGTTTTTTCAGTATTAGGAAATTCTTGCATATTCCAAGGTAATGATGATGTTCTTTTATGTTTTCTTTGGGAAGTTTCATAGTTTCAGCATTTATATTAAGGTCTATAATCCATTTTGAACAAATTATAATGTTGTGCAAGGTAAAAGCTGAGGTTCATTTTTTCCATATAAACAACCAGTTGTTCCAGTATCATTTATTGAAAAGATTACTTTTGCCCTGATTGAATTACCTTGGCAACTTTGTCAAAAATCAATTACACATGTAAGTGTGGGTCTTAATACTTATGCACTGTGTCTGATTACTGTAATTTTATAGAAAGTCTTGAAACCAGTGAAATTAAGTCCTTCAACTTTTTCTTTTTCAGAACTGTTTCTTCTATTTTGAATTGTTTGCATTTTTATATAAATTTTAGAATCAGGTTGGCAATTTCTACCCCCAAACTAAATGGGCTTTTATTGTGGTTGCACTGGATCTATAAATCAGTTTAGGAAGAATCATCATCTTAACAATACTGAGTCTCCCAATTCCAGTACAAGGTACATTTCTCCATTTATAAAGGGATTTCTTATTTTTTTCAGCAGCATTTTATAGTTTTAATTGTAGAGTGTTTGCATATCTTTCATATTTTTGATGCTAGAGCAAACTGCATTGTTTTTACTTATCATATTCTAATTGTTGCTACTTTGTAGAACAAAACTGATTTTTGTATACTGTTTCTTTGATAAACTCACTTATTAGTTCTAGTACTTATTTTTTTAATTCCTTCGAATTTCAACATAACAAGCATGTTGTCTGAATTTTTTTTCCTTTCTACTCTTTATGTCTATTTCTTTCCTGTGAATTATTTTACTGGCTAATACCTTCAGTAAAATGCTGAGTTGTAGTAATAAGAGTAAACATCCTTACATTTTCACAGTCTTACATATTTCACCACTAAGTAATATGTTAGTTGTAGGTTTTGCATATCTGACTTTTATCTGGTTAAGGAAGCTTCCTTCATTTCCTAGTTTGCTGAGTTTTTATCATGACTAGGTATTGAATATTTTAAATAATTATTTCATCTACTGAAATGATCATAAAATATTTTCTCTTTTATTCTTAATGTAATGAATGACAATGATTTATGAATGTTAAACCAACCCAAATTTTATTCTTAATGTATTGAATGACAATGATTTATGAATGTTAAACCAATGTTAAACTGCATTTGTTCCTGATATATTATTACTTTGACATATTGCTAGATTTTATTTGGTAATGTATTTTTGAGGATTTTTGCATCCCTGTTCGTGAGGCAAATTAGTCTATAGTTTTCTGTTCTTCTCATCTTTGTCGGTTTTGGCATCAGGTTAGTGTAGGCCTCTTATATTTTCTAAAAGAGTTCATATAAGATTGGTATTATTTCTTCCTTATATGTTTGATAAAATTCACCAGTGAACGCATTTGGCCCTTGAGTTTTCTTGGTGGGAAGATTGTTAACTATAAAATCAATTTATTTAATGAATAAAGGGCAATTTTAGAATTTATTTTTGTGTCAGCTTGGGTAATTTGTGTCTCTCAAGGGATTTATCAATTACATCTAATTTATCCGGTTTATGGGCATACAGTTGTTCATTCTATTTATGCTAGTCTCTTACTATGCATTCATTGTTTATGTAGCATTTCTAATGATGCCTATACTTTCATTTCTGATGTTGGTAATTTGTGTTTTCTCTGACTTTTTTCAAGATTCATCTGGCTTGAAGCTTATCAATTTTATTGATTTTTTTAAAATGGACCAACTTTTGCTTTTTTTGATATTTTCTGCTGTTTGTTGACTTTCTTCTTCATTAATCTCCACTCTAATCTTTATCATTTCCATGGATTTGCTATTAGAAAGCCTTGGGTTTTCATTTTAGTTCTGCCACTGGTTAGCTTAAGCAGGCTTAAGAAATCTACTTACCCTCTCTGAAACTTAGTTTCTTCATCTATACCACAGAGAAAGCGATTCCCACCTTACATAGCTTTTATGAGGTTAAAGTGAGTTATAAAGGTAAATTACCTAGTACAGCATCTGGAACACAGTAAGGGCTCTATAGCTGTCGGTTCTTTCCCTTCTGTATATCTGTGAGGAAAAAGGAACATGTGTAGGAAAGGTTCCGGTGTCTAATTGGGTCAGGAAATGGATTCTCTGGAAAAGTCACTGTCTCTCTCTGAGTCTCAGGGTTTTTTTGTTCTTTGTCTTAAGAGGGATCGATCAGGAGATCACTTAGTTTTCTCCAGGTGCAACAAGTATTCCATGGGTCTGTGAACACTGACTAGGTCTGCCTATAGCCTCACAATTCAGCCCTCCCAGCCAATACTATTCCTGTGACAACCAACAAAAAGACGATAGAAAGAAGTCAGGGAAACTAGGGATCAAAGAAGAATAATGAGACAGGCTTCAAAGTGCAGAGAGAAGGAGGAGTAGAAAAGACAGGGGAATGGAAAAGAAATGGAAGCTAATGGCAGAGAGCAAATAAGGCTGAGAGCTGTGATGCTGTTGGCACTGTCAGCCAAGAACCCTGCTCATCAGAATTCATAGGGATGGTACAGAGCAGAGAGAAACCTGTAGGGGCTGGGGCTGCTTTAAACGGGGCTCAGATCTTCCAAGGCAGAAACTGCCTAAAGCAGCATAGCTTAATTTCTGAACTTCCAAATCATCACCTGAGCTTGGCTTACAGATGGTAATTCATAAAGCTCTTTACATTTCAACTTTGAAGTAAAAGAAAATCCTAATTTTTCACTGGCTTTCTTCCTAAAATACTTAATTCATATTTTCATTTGGAAAGAGTCACGGAGAGAAGAGAGTGGGTAGTAGACATTATAGGGGAAAAGAGGGATCATCAATAAGAACAGGGTAGCCAAGCTTTTTGTGCTCCTAAAATGGGTCAGACGCTACTAGGTGCTCTTGCAAATTCAATTCTGCTTCACAAGCCAGAGACATAACCCAGGTGGAGTAACACACAAAGGGAAAAAATGTTACCGAGCTCATTTGGGGAAGGTATGTTAAATTTGAAGTGCATGTGTGCCTTCAATATAGGACTAGGAGGCTAGGGGCACATTAGGGAGCCTTGCTGTGCAAAATTTGGTTCAAGGATCAAAAGCATCAGCACCCTCAGAAACTTATTAGATATTCAGAATCTCAGGTGATTTCCCAGACCTACTGAATCAGATCACAAGTCATTTGTGTGCACCCTAAAATTTGAGAATCCTTGAATTAGATAATGAAAAAATCCTGCCAATTATCCCCACTGCAATTATACCAGGCCATTTACCTTTAGCACTCTGTTTTTATTCCTTCATAGTGGTGGAAAAGACTACTAACGTGGTCATTTTCCACGCAGGGTGGCTGCTGTATAAAAGAAAGAAGACTTGGGCTGGAAGCTTTGCTGTGTCACCAGTGTGGTGACATGGGGAAGGTTACTTATGTTTTCTAAGTTTCCATTTATGCTTCTGCAAAATGAGGCCAATACATGTAATTCATAGTGTCACAGTGTAGAGAGATATTAAATAAAACCTCTCCCCAGAAAACTTCAATGACTCGTCAAAGGCTACAAAGTAATGTACATTGTGTCCTTAAATGGCATTCAAAGCTCTGTCTTCACTGTCCATTATATTTTTCCACGAACCCTGTAATTCTGCCTTTTCCTCAAATTAATGTTTGCTTTCATCTTCCTCCCTATGTCCATGCTGTGCCTTCTGCCAGGAATGGTCCTCTCTCTCTAACGACCAGAATCCTACTCATCCAGTAAGACTCAGTCAGTTCAAATGCATCTGTTAAGAAAGTCGTCACCAGTAGCACTAACTGTACATTATTTAACAGTTCTCTGCTCAGATACAGTGATTTGACCCTTTCTTTACAACAGTACTATTTCATGCTTTTTTTTTTGAGTGGGAGCTGGTTGTATATATATCTGAAATTACCTTAGGAATGTAAAATATTTGAGGAAAGAGGTTACTTGTTATTCATCATTCTAGTTTCCTCAACCACTAAAACAGTACTTTCACATAAAAGTTTTGAGGAAATTAGAAAGGAAAAAAAAAGGAAAAGAAAACTTCTCAAGACACTGACACATCTGGAGATACTTTTGCTCTGAAAATTATCTGACAACATTTCTATGTGGTAGGAATCAAATTTCTAATGACATATGTGCCTATCTAATAATAAGGTGGGAGACAGAGATGGTATATATTATTCTATAGAGAAATTCCATTAATTTATGGCTCTGTCAATACATGTCAAATGCTAACTGTGTGCCCCCTGACCTCCAAGTTGCACCTTCATGTTCTCCTTTTTTCAATCACTTACCTATAGACTGAAATTATCTTGTTTATTGCTTATTTGAGGTTAGCTGAGGGCTCATTTCTTGTTAAAGCATGGACATCCTTACAAAGGGCATGAGGGCTAGTTCTTACTGAAAAAATTCAGTGAGAGAAACCTTTGCAGAGAAGACACTGAATAGGAAATCAGTAGATCTGGATTCAAGCTCTAATTCTGGAACTGTGTGACTCTGGGCAAGTCACCTAACCTCTCTGAGGCTTACAAAATGATTACTGTGATCAAATAAGCAACTAGTATTTGTCTTTTTGTAATTTGTAAACTGTGAAGAACTATACATATGCAGGCTATCATTGGTAAATTCAGCTAACAGGACAAGTTCAGGTAGGCCAGTACACTGTAAACTACTGGGAATAAGAAGCCAGTGACTGTAATTTAGACCTCTCCCTCCCCCTGTGTGTTGAGAGGACAAGTAAGATGAACAGCAAGGTGTCAGGTTGCTTGTTATTTGTCCTGCCTTGGCTGCAGGTAAAGTCCCCTATCTTATCCCCATAGAGCCAGCAGACCCCAAGGAGCCAGACTCCTTCCTCCACACCCCACACCTAGTTACTGAAGGAGATTCACTGTCAGAGTCCAAAGCACCTTCTAAAAATGGCATGAGGACAGGAAAACAGAAACAGAGCTGGCTTTGCTTTAAAAGTCAAAGCTGCCATCCCCTGGAAATATTTTGAATGAAAAGATGGCCCGATGAGGAAGGAGAAAGGATAATTTTAGTTGACTTATATCACTTTACCTCTAAACACACAACTTCTAGCACAAAAGTGCCATGGTAAAGACCATGGGTTTTAGAGTCAGACTGAACTGAATTTGAATCTAGGTTCTATTTGATATAGCTGTGAAGGTTCAGAGATTTGTGCTCTATTTGCAAGCTAGTAAGTTTGTCACAGTTTCATGGATGATGGTATAAATCATAAGACTCCTGCATCAGAGACAAAGGCCAGTTTACTACTCACAACAGCAGCAGTGAACAGAGTATCAGCATTTTTGTCAGTTCTCCAAGTCTCAATTCCCATGGGGTGATGAAAAGAGGCTCAGTTGACACCTGTACACACAGTGGGTTGTGTTACAGGAGAGGGACTCTGGGCTTCGGGAACCCAAATTTTTTATAATGAGCAGTAAGCCTGCTTAGATATTAAGCCTGCCTAACCTTTGCTCCAAAGGGGAACACTATCCTTATCTTCCAAGACTCTTCCCCATACAGATATCCTTGAAAAGATAGTCCAGAACAAAGGCAATCTGTGCCTCTGCTCATAAGATGAATGGACACATGGAAGACTCTTGGAGAATTGTCTCCCAACAGGTTATGTCACTTACTGGTTATGATTAAGAATCAAATTTTGCTTCCCTCTGAGTGTTGATTGTGGGTTTGTTTGTCTGTTTGTTTCTAATGCAGGTATCAGCAGCACTTATCTCACAAAGATAAAATGCATTAATCCATGTTAAGTGCTTAGTGCTGCCTAGTATATTAGTGGTTGCTAGTTTAATGCAACACAATGGCAATGGATTGTGCATCGAAATTTCTTCTTATCTGCCTCTAACCCACAGTCCAGTCTGATTAACAGGCACAGAGGCAGCCCAATATGATTTCCAAACTAAGTAAATATATGTAAGAGCACAGTATAGAAGGAAGAATCTTAGCTCTACAATTTACCAAGTATGTAACCTTAACCACTTAACTTACTAAGCCTCATCTAAAAACTGTCTAACTTATCAGGTTGTTGTAGCATTTAAATGGGAAAATTATGTGATAAATAGTGTTTTGCACATAGCGGTTGTGCTCAGCAATAATAGTGGACTATTATTAAGTACTGGTAATTGCCCAAGTCAACTGATTCAAGGTAATACTGAAAGCTGCTTTCAGAGTACTTTCATATCCACTTCACCCCTTCAGAATCCTTGGTCCACCCATTAAAGAAGAACTTACTGACCAGCAATCATGTACCAGGAGCTGTAGACCTACAAGTTCCCTGCAGCTACTCACAACTCTGCATTTGGTCCATTAATAAGAGCAGGCAATGGCCTATTGAAAGTCTTCATCTTAAAATTATGTTACATGGCCTCTTAAGATCTAAGAATCTTAGACTTTGAATGGAAATGATTGGTGTGTGAGAATCCCGGTTCCTTAAGAATATACTTTTCTTCCGTAAATCTGCGTTTCCCAACCTTAGCAATCTGAGATATGGCTTAGAAACACTAGGAAGATTTCTCTCCTTCCACGACATCCACCCTCTAGTTGAGACCTCCTGCCTTCACTTGCTACCATCTTATCCACACATCCACTGTATATCCATCTTATTCCCTACTCTCTCTTTCCTTTTTCTTTTTTAAATTTAATCTATCTTTGATCTATTCACTAAGTGGATACTTCTGTGCCTACCATGTATGAATCATGCCGCTGAATGTACTCCAAACACAGTAGGTAACTGTAAGAGGCACCAAAAATGTTGAGGTTATAATATGATCCAGGTTCGTAAACATCAATCTAGTTGGGATTTCTGAGACATTCATACGTAAAAATTTTAAAAGAAGCAAACAAAATTATGCAATCATACAACACACAGGCACATATGGAGCCAAATGTCCATTTCTTTAGCAAATTCATCACTGCTCCACACTCAAGTCACTAGTATTAGCACATGAATTGAGTACTAAAACTTGGAGACACCACTATATAGTTTGTTATTTGGGCTGGATAACAGATATACTATGTACTGGTAAACATGCTAGAGTCTCCACTTAGAGTTGCAGAAGGAGCACGTGGGGCAGGTCATAAGCAGGGCCTGGCTGCATCACTGTCAGCTCTCTGGTAGAAATAGGGCAGCAGTGTTCGAGAACAGCAAACACCTCTATTATCCCGAGCCATGAGGCTGGGTTGGATACGTCAAAGGAAAATCTGTCTTCTAAGACCCTTGACGAAGTAGCGTGTGTTGATAGTAATAGTTTGGTAACCTGCACTGGGCCAGATGGTGCTTAGTAAGTTTGTTTTTTTTGTTTGTTTTTTTGTGGGTTTTTTTTAGGTTTTCTTTCTTTTTTTAAAAAAACAAAAACAAAAGCACCAAATCAACTGGGAAACAGAAAGTATTTTTGACAAATGATGCTAGAACTATATTTGTCCATATTTTAAAAAATAAAAACAAACAAAACCCACAGCCCCTACCTTCCACCGTACATAAAAACTAATTTAAGATGAATTATAGACCTACACATAGAAGTTAAATCTATAAAGCCTCTAAAGAAAAAAGGAGAATATCTTCCTGAACTTGGGGTAAGCAAAAATTTCTTAGGGCTCAGAAAGCAAAAACAATAAAAGAAAAATTTGACAAATTAGAGTCCATCAAAATTAAAACTTCTGCTTATCAGAAGACACCATCATGACACGCGAAGAAGCAAGTCACAGACTGGGAGAAAACATTTGCAAAACATATACCTGACAAAGGATTTGTGCTCAGAATATATAACAAGCTCCTACAACTCAAACACAAAAATATTTAAATTACTTTATTGTCAAAAGACTTGAACAGACATTTCACAAAGACATACCAATGACCTTTGAGAACACAAAAAAGTCCTCAACATCATTTGTCATCAGACAAATGAAAATCAAAACTACAATGAGATACCTCTGCATAGCCACTAACTAGGATAGCTAAAATTTTAAATACCGGCAACTTTAAATGTTGAGTAAGATGTGAAGCAATAGGAAATCTCATACATAGTTATTGGGAGTACAAAATGGTACAACCACTTCAGAAAACCACCTGGCTATTTCTTTTTTTTTAAATTTTTTTTTCTTTTTATTATTTTTTTATTAGTTTCTGCTTTATAACAAAGTGAATCAGTCATACATATACATCTGTTCCCACATCCCTTCCCTCTTGCGTCTCCCTCCCTCCCACCCTCCCTATCCCACCCCTCCAGGTAGTCACAAAGCACCGAGCTGATCTCCCTGTGCTATGCGGCTGCTTCCCACTATCTATCTACCTTACGTTTGGTACTGTATATATGTCCATGCCTCTCTTTCGCTTTGTCACAGCTTACCCTTCCCCCTCCCCATATCCTCAAGTGCATTCTCAAGTAGGTCTGTGTCTTTATTCCTGTTTTACCCCTAGGTTCTTCATGACATTTTTTTTTCTTAAATTCCATATATATGTGTTAGCATACGGTATTTGTCTTTCTCTTTCTGACTTACTTCACTCTGTATGACAGACTCTAGGTCTATCCACCTCATTACAAATAGCTCAGTTCTGTTTCTTTTTATGGCTGAGTAATATTCCTTTGTATATATGTGCCACATCTTCTTTATCCATTCATCTGATGATGGACACTTAGGTTGTTTCCATCTCCGGGCTATTGTGAATAGAGCTGCAATGAACATTTTGGTATATGTCTCTTTTTGAATTATGGTTTTCTCAGGGTATATGCCTAGTAGTGGGATTGCTGGGTCATATGGTAGTTCTATTTGTAGTTTTTTAAGGAACCTCCATACTATTCTCCATAGTGGCTGTACCAATTCACATTCCCACCAGCAGTGCAAGAGTGTTCCCTTTTCTCCACACCCTCTCCAGCATTTATTGTTTCTAGATTTCTTGATGATGGCCATTCTGACTGGTGTGAGATGATATCTCATTGTAGTTTTGATTGGCATTTCTCTAATGAGCAAAGATGTTGAGCATCCTTTCATGTGTTTGCTGGCAGTCTGTATATCTTCTTTGGAGAAATGCCTATTTAAGTCTTCTGCTCATTTTTGGATTGGGTTGTTTGGTTTTTTGTTATTGAGCTGCATGAGCTGTTTATAAATTTTGGAGATTAATCCTTTGTCAGTTGCTTCATTTGCAAATATTTTCTCCCATTCTGAGGGTTGTCTTTTGGTCTTGTTTATAGTTTCCTTTGCTGTGCAAAAGCTTTGAAGTTTCATTAGGTCCCATTTGTTTATCTTTGTTTTTATTTCCATTTCTCTAGGAGGTGGGTCCAAAAGGATCTTGCTGTGATTTATGTCATAGAGTGTTCTGCCTATGTTTTCCTCTAAGAGTTTGATAGTTTCTGGCCTTACATTTAGGTCTTTAATCCATTTTGAGCTTATTTTTGTGTATGGTGTTAGGGAATGATCTAATCTCATACTTTTACATGTCCCTGTCCAGTTTTCCCAGCACCACTTATTGAAGAGACTGTCCTTTCTCCACTGTACATTCCTGCCTCCTTTATCAAAGATAAGTTGACTATATGTGCGTGGGTTTATCTCTGTGCTTTCTATCCTGTTCCATTGATCTATCTTTCTCTTTTTGTGCCGGTACCACACTGTCTTGATTACTGTAGCTTAGTAGTATAGTCTGAAGTCAGGGAGCCTGATTCCTCCAGCTCCGTTTTTCGTTCTCAAGATTGCTTTGGCTATTCGGGGTCTTTTGTTTTTCCAAACAAATTTTGTAATTCTTTGTTCTAGTTCTGTGAAAAATGCCAGTGGTAGTTTGATAGGGATTGCATTGAATCTGTAGATTGCTTTGGGTAGTAGAGTCATTTTCACAATATTGATTCTTCCAACCCAGGAAAATGGTATATCTCTCCATCTATTTGTATGATCTTTAATTTCTTTCATCAGTGTCTTATAATTTTCTGCATACAGGTCTTTTGTCTCCTTAGGTAGGTTTATTCCTAGATATTTTATTCTTTTTGTTGCAATGGTAAATGGGAGTGTTTTCTTGATTTCACTTTCAGATTTTTCATCATTAGTGTACAGGAATGCCAGAGATTTCTGTGCATTAATTTTGTATCCTGCTACTTTACCAAATTCATTGATTAGCTCTAGTAGTTTTCTGGTAGCATCTTTAGGATTCTCTATGTATAGTATCATGTCATCTGCAAACAGTGACAGCTTTACTTCATCTTTTCCAATTTGGATTCCTTTTATTTCCTTTTCTTCTCTGATTGCTGTGGCTAAAACTTCCAAAACTATGTTGAATAAGAGTGGTGACAGGGGGCCTCCCTGGTGGCGCAGTGGTTGGGAGTCCGCCTGCCGATGCAGGGGATGCGGGTTCGTGCCCCGGTCTGGGAGGATCCCATGTGCCGCGGAGCGGCTGGGCCCGTGAGCCGTGGCCGCTGGGCCTGCGCGTCCGGAGCCTGTGCTCCGCAACGGGAGAGGCCGCAACAGTGAGAGGCCCGCATACCGCAAAAAAAAAAAAAAAAAAAAGAAAAAAAAAAAGAGTGGTGACAGTGGGCAGCCTTGTCTTGTTCCTGATCTTAGTGGAAATGGTTTCAGTTTTTCACCATTGAGGACGATGTTGGCTGTGGGTTTGTCATATATGGCCTTTATTATGTTGAGGAAAGTTCCCTCTATGCCTACTTTCTGCAGGGTTTTTATCATAAATGGGTGTTGAATTTTGTCGAAAGCTTTCTCTGCATCTATTGAGATGATCATATGGTTTTTCTCCTTCAATTTGTTAATATGGTGTATCACGTTGATTGATTTGCGTATATTGAAGAATCCTTGCATTCCTGGAATAAACCCCACTTGATCATGGTGTATGATCCTTTTAATGTGCTGTTGGATTCTGTTTGCTAGTATTTTGTTGAGGATTTTTGCATCTATGTTCATCAGTGATATTGGCCTGTAGTTTTCTTTCTTTGTGACATCCTTGTCTGGTTTTGGTATCAAGGTGATGGTGGCCTCGTAGAATGAGTTTGGGAGTGTTCCTCCCTCTGCTATATTTTGGAAGAGTTTGAGAAGGATAGGTGTTAGCCCTTCTCTAAATGTTTGATAGAATTCGCCTGTGAAGCCATCTGGTCCTGGGCTTTTGTTTGTTGGAAGATTTTGAATCACAGTTTCAATTTCAGTGCTTGTGATTGGTCTATTCATATTTTCTATTTCTTCCTGAGTCAGTCTTGGCAGGTTGTGCATTTCTAAGAATTTGTCCATTTCTTCCAGGTTGTCCATTTTATTGGCATAGAGTTTCTTGTAATAATCTCTCATGATCCTTTGTATTTCTGCAGTGTCAGTTGTTACTTCTCCTTTTTCATTTCTAATTCTATTGATTTGAGTCTTCTCCCTTTTTTTCTTGATGAGTCTGGCTAATGGTTTATCAATTTTGTTTATCTTCTCAAAGAACCAGCTTTTAGTTTTATTGATCTTTGCTATCGTTTCCTTCATTTCTTTTTCATTTATTTCTGATCTGATCTTTATGATTTCTTTCCTTCTGCTAACTTTGGGGGTTTTTTGTTCTTCTTTCTCTAATTGCTTTAAGTGCAGGGTCACGTTGTTTACTTGAGATGTTTCCTGTTTCTTAAGGTGGGGTTGTATTGCTATAAACTTCCCCCTTAGAACTGCTTTTGCTGCGTCCCATAGGTTTTGGGTCGTCGTGTCTCCATTGTCATTTGTTTCTAGGTATTTTTTATTTCCTCTTTGATTTCTTCAGTGATCACTTCGTTATTGAGTAGTGCATTGTTTAGCCTCCATGTGTTTGTATTTTTTACAGATCTTTTCTAGTAATTGATGTCTAGTCTCATAGCATTGTGGTCGGAAAAGATACTTGATACAATTTCAATTTTCTTAAATTTACCAAGGCTTGATTTGTGACCCAAGATATGATCTATCCTGGAGAATGTTCCATGAGCACTTGAGAAAAATGTGTATTCTCTTGTTTTTGGATGGAATGTCCTATAAATATCAATTAAGTCCATCTTGTTTAATGTATCATTTAAAGCTTGTGTTTCCTTATTTATTTTCATTTTGGATGATCTGTCCAGTGGTGAAAGTGGGGTGTTAAAGTCCCCTAGTATGAGTGTGTTACTGTCGATTTCCCCTTTTATGGCCGTTAGTATTTGCCTTATGTATTGAGGTGCTCCTATGTTGGGTGCATAAATATTTACAATTGTTATATCTTCTTCTTGGATCGATCCCTTTATCGTTATGTAGTCTCTTTGTCTCTTCTAATAGTCTTTATTTTAAAGTCTATTTTGTCTGATATAAGAATTGCTACCCCAGCTTTCTTTTGATTTCCATTTGCATGGAATATCTTTTTCCATCCCCTTACTTTCAATCTGTATGTGTCTCTAGGTCTGAAGTGGGTGTCTTGTAGACATCATATATATGGGTCTTGTTTTTGTATCCATTCAGCCAATCTGTGTCTTTTGGTGGGAGCATTTAGTCCATTTACATTTAAGGTAATTATTGATATGTATGTTCCTATTCCCATTTCCTTAATTGTTCTGGGTTCGTTATTGTAGTTATTTTCCTTCTGTTGTGTTTCTTGCCTAGAGACGTTCCTTTAGCATTTGTTGTAAAGCTGGTTTGGTGGTGCTGAACTCTCTCAGCTTTTGCTTATCTGTAAACATTTTAATTTCTCTATCAAATCTGAATGAGATCCTTGCTGGGTAGAGTAATCTTAGTTGCAGTGTTTTCTCCTTCATCACTTTAATTATGTCCTGCCACTCCCTTCTGGCTTGTAGAGTTTCTGCTGAGAGATCAGCTGTTAACCTGATGGGGATTCCCTTGTGTGTTATTTGTTGTTTTTCCCTTGCTGCTTTTAATATGATTTCTTTGTGTTTAATTTTTGACAGTTTGATTAATATGTGTCTTGGTGTATTTCTCCTTGGATTTATTCTGTATGGACTCTCTGTGCCTCCTGGACTTGATTAACTATTTCCTTTCCTATATTAGGGAAGTTTTCAACTATAATCTCTTCAAATATTTTCTCAGTCCCTTTCTTTTTCTCTTCTTCTTCTGGAACCTCTATAATTCGAATGTTGGTGCGTTTAATGTTGTCCCAGAGGTCTCTGAGACTGTCCTCTGTTCTTTTCATTCTTTTTTCTTTATGTTGCTCTGCAGCAGTTATTTCCACTATTTTATCTTCCACCTCACTTATCCGTTCTTCTGCCTCAGTTATTCTGCTATTGATCCCATCTAGAGTATTTTTCATTTCATTTATTGTGTTTTTAATCGATGCTTGATTCATCTTTAGTTCTTCTAAGTTCTCATTAACTGTTTCTTGCATTTTGTCTATTCTATTTCCAAGATTTTGGATCTTGGAAATAGAATCTTGGATCATCTTTACTATCATTATTCTGAATGCTTTTTCAGGTAGACTGCCTATTACCTCTTCATTTGTTAGGTCTGGTAGGTTTTTATCTTGCTCCTTCACCTGCTGTGTGTTTTTCTGTCTTCTCATTTTGCTTATGTTACTGTGTTTGGGGTCTCCTTTTTGCAGGCTGCAGATTCGTAGTTCCCGTTGTTTTTGGTGTCTGTCCCCAGTGGCTAAGGTTGTTTCAGTAGGTTGTGTAGGCTTCCTGGTGGGGGGGACTAGTGCCTGTGTTCTGGTGGTTGAGGCTCGATCTTGTCTTTCTGGTGGGCAGGTCCACGTCTGGTGGTGTGTTTTGGGGTGCCTGTGGCCTTATTATGTTTTTAGGCAGCCTCTCTGCTAATGGGTGGGGTTTTGTTCCTGTCTTGCTAGTTGCTTGGCATAGGGTGACCAGCACTGTAGCTTGCTGGTCGTTGACTGAAGCTGGGTGCTGGTGTTGAGATGGAGATCTCTGGGAGATTTTCGCCACTTGATATTTTGTGGAGCTGGGAGGTCTCTTGTGGACCCGTGTCCTGAAGTTGGCTCTCCCACTTCAGAGGCACAGCACTGACTCCTGGCTGCAGCACCAAGAGCCTTTCATCTACCCGGATCAGAATAAAAGGGAGAAAAAGTAGAAAGAAAATTAGTAGAAGAAAGAAAGAGAGAGAGAAAGAAAGGAAGAAGGAAAGAAAGGAAGGAAGGAAGGAAGGAAGAAAGGAGGGAGGAAGGAAGGAAAGAAAGAAAGAAAGGAGGGAGGGAGGGACAAGGAAAGAAAAAGAAAGAGTGAAAGGAAGAAAGAAGGGAGGAAAGAAAGAAAGAAAGAAAGGAGGGAGGGAGGAAGGAAAGAAAGAGAAAAAGAAAGAAAGAAAGACAGGAGGGAGGGATGGAGGGAGGAAGGAAGGAAAGAAAGAAAGAAGGGTGGAGGGAGGGAGGGAGGAAGGGAAGGTAGGAAAAAAAGAAAGAGGGAAGATAAAGTAAAATAGAATAAAGTATAAAATATAGTAGCGTTATTAAAAATAAAAAAGTTATTATTAAAAAAAAAAACGGATGGATAGAACCCTGGGACCTATGTCGGAAGCAATGCTATACAGAGAAAACCTCACACAGAAGCATACACATACACATTCACAAAAAGAGAACGGGGAAAAAAATCGAAAAACTTGCTCTCAAAGTCCACCTCCTCAATTTGGGATAATTCGTTGTAAAAAGAGGAAAAGGGGAAAAAGTCTGAAATCTTTCTCTCAAAGTCCACCTCCTTAATTTGGGATAATTCGTTGTAAAAAGAGGAAAAGGGGACAAAAGTCTTAAATCTTGTCCTCAAAGTCCACCTCCTCAATTTGGGATGATTCGCTGTCCATTCATGCACTCCACAGACGCGGGGCCCATCAAGCGGACCGTGGAGCTTTAATCCGCTGCCTCCGAGGCTGCACAGAGAGATTTCCCTGTCTCTTCTCTGCTCTCACAGCTCCCCGGTCTCAGCCTTGGACCTGGCCCCGCCTCTGCGCGTAGGTCGCCGGAGGGCGTCAGTTCTTCGCTCAGACAGGACGGGTTTAAAGGAGCCGCTGATTCGGGGGCTCTGGCTCACTCATGCCGAGGGGAGGTAGGGGCACGCCGTGCGGGGCGGGCCTGCGGCAGCAGAGGCCGGCGTGACCTTGCACCAGCCCGAGGCGCTCCATGCGCTTTCCCGGGGAAGCCGTCCCTGGATCCCGGGACCCCGGCAGTGGCGGGCTGCACAGGCTCCCCGGAAGGGGGGGTGGACAGTGACCTGCGCTCGCACACAGGCCTTGTGGCGGCGGCAGTAGCAGCCCCAGCGTCTCACGCCCGTCTCCGGGGTCCACGCCTTTAGCCGCGGCTCGCGCCCGTCTCTGGAGCTTCTTTAAGCAGCGCTCTTAATGCCCTCTCCTCGCTCACCAGGAAACAAAAGGGAAGAAAAAGTCTCTTGCCTCTTAGGCAGCTCGAGACTTTTTCCCCGGACTCCCTCCGGGCTAGCCGTGGTGCTCTAACCCCTTCAGGCTCTCTTCCTGCCGCCAGCCCCAGTCCTCTCCCTGCGCTCCGACCGAAACCCGTTACCCGAGCCTCAGCTCCCAGCCCCGCCTGCCCCGGCGGCCAAGCAGACAAGCCTCTCGGGCTGGTGTGTGCCTGAGGGCACCGATCCTCTGTACCGGAATCTCTCCGCTTTGCCCTCCACACCCCTGTTGCCGTGCTCTCCTCCGCTACTCCGAAGCTTTCCCCCTCCGCCACCCGCAGTCTCCGCCCGCGAAGCGGCTTCTAGTGTGTGGAAACCTTTCCTCCTTCACAGCTCCCTCCCACTGGTGCAGGTCCCGTCCCTATCCTTTTGTCTCTGTTTATTCTTTTTTCTTTTGCCCTACCCAGGTATGTGGGGAGTTTCTTGCCTTTTGGGGGGTCTGAGGTCTTCTGTCAGCATTCAGTAGGTGTTCTGTAGGAGTTGTTCCACGTGTAGATGAATTTCTGATGTATCTGTGGGGAGGAAGGTGATCTCCGCGTCTTACTCGTCCGCCATCTTCCTCTGTCCCCCCAGTAAGTGTTTGTTGAATGAATAAAATGAATGTACAATCTTCATTATCAGTGGGATTTTGCTGCCACCCTTCATCTTGGACACTGAAGGATCCTGGGCAAAGAGCCCTCCAAGAAGACTCAAATTGTTCCATTTCTGATTATGTCTTTGTGTTATAAACCACAAAATCGTGTATAAGCCATGTGGTGCTGACAGCCTAATTTCAACCCTGAAAGGCTCCAGGAAACATTATGTCTACTCAGGAGACTCACAATCTGAAATGAGATTCACAGGCATTGTTAGCCATAAAATGCCAAGAAAAGGGGAAGATTTCCCTTGGGCAGCAGGCTCCATAGCTCCTTTCCTGCAGACATTCCTTCTT
This sequence comes from Mesoplodon bidens, assembly GCF_964165515.1. Taxonomy (NCBI): domain Eukaryota; kingdom Metazoa; phylum Chordata; class Mammalia; order Artiodactyla; family Ziphiidae; genus Mesoplodon; species Mesoplodon bidens. The sequence continues at coordinate 73,317,987 of NC_138164.1, read as the reverse complement.
TTGTTCTCAGAGTTTGGACTGTCTATCCCAGCACAGCAGGATGTCTGGGAAGCCCTCTAAGGATGCAATCTCTGAATTTCAAAGAAAGCAGGAAGCTGCTTTGGGGGAAAGAACAAGAGGATCTACTTCAGGCAGAGAGTGCAGCCTGGAGATTTTCCACATTACATCTTATTTTAAGTAATATACTCTGTTGTCATCCTGAGAAGACATCAGTATATATCAATAGGATTATACCCTTCAAGCCCTAAGACAGTTTATTCATTTTTATATTTACTTAATAAACATTTATAGATCTTTTATTAGTTACCAAGCATCTACCTATTTACTGTACGTATACTGTCTCATTTAATCTTCAAAACTCCCCTGAGAGGTAGATAGCATTACTGTCACGACAGATGTATTATAGTTCAGATCAGGAAAATGGGCTGAGAGAATAATTAAGGTCAGAACTCAGAAATTGCAGAGCTAGACTTTGGACTTGGAAGTGTCTGATGTTAAATCCCATATTCCCTTGTTTGGAAACAGTAGTGACTATCCCACTGCCTCGAAGCCACCCTTCTGTACATTTATCCTGTGAACAAAGAAAATTGAAAGGTTATTCATCATACACATTCAGTCCATCAATGAGATGAGCCTTAAAGGAGATAGGAAAGATACACAGAGGTAAAAGAAAAACTGAGAGTATAGGCTGTCACAGAACAAACTAATATTGTTTACAATTTTTGATTGCTAACCAATAATTATAGCTTTAGTATCTTTCAAGTCTTCTTTCAGAATCTGACTAATAATGTTGAGAGGGCACACATTTTTGTCTCTGATTTTAGTGGGAATTTCTCTAAAGTTTGATCCTGCCTTGACTGTATCATTTCATAGTTTGTGACACCAATATGCTGACAGTTCACAAACCTCTATATCCCGCCCAGACCTCTCCTCTGAAACCCATACTTGTGTAACCAACTGACCACAAAACATCCCCACATGAAGTCTAACAACCATAGCAAGCCTAATGGTTCCAAAATGGAGTTGCAGATATTTTCCCTAAACAAGCTCCACCCGTAGCCTTCCCCATCTCAGGAAATAGCAATTCCGTCCTTTTAGTTGAGAATCTTCTTTGACCCCTCTTTTCCTATCCCCAACCTCATCCTTCAGAAACTTTTGTTGGTCTTACCTTCAACATATATCCAGAATCTAATGGTTTCTAAGCATCGCCATTGCTACCAGCCTGGTCCAAGTCCCTATCACAGATTGGATGGTTGCAAAAGTTCCTTCTAGTTTCCCTGTTTTTGCCCACATCCCCTTTAGCCTAATCTCAACACAGCGGTTGGGAGTGATCCTATCTCAGCGTCCCCCAGTGGCCCATTTAACTGAAAGTAGGAGTTAAAACCGTTCCAATGGCTTACAAGTCCGTCCATGATCTGACACCCTACCACCATCTCCCTGCCTTCCCTGTTATCTCTCTGACCTCACTTATACTGCTCCCACCCCAGGTTGCTCAGCTCCATCCATCACATAATTACATTCCCTCTGTCTCAGATGAGTTTTTCCCAGATGCCCACATGGCCCACTCCCTCACCTTCTTCACGTCCTTTCTCTAATGGCAATTTGCAGTAAGGCCTTCCCTGGCCACCAACCAAAAATTGCTGTGCCTCCCATTTCAGACGTTCCTTATTCCCCTTTCATGCTTTACTTTCTCACTTAGCACTTATAAATATCAGCATGCTAAATAAGTTACTTATTTGCCTTCTGTATTAAACATCAGTTCATTCCAATTTAGGTTCCAGGAGGGCAGAGTTTTTGTCTATATTTTTCACTAGTGTATCCTCCATGGCTTGAAAAGTACCTGGTACGTAGTACCCTCTCAATAAATATTTTTAAATAAATCACCCAGTTAAAGAATGATATTTGTTGTTGGTTTAAGGTAGGTATTTTTAATTGCTGATAGGAAGTTTCCTAACATCCTCTTTTTTTTAAGTGTTGGATATTAATTTTTACCAATACTGTCTCTTCAGTGATTGAGATTATCACATACTGCATTCTTTCAACTATTAATATGAAGAATTTACTTATAAATGCCCTGCTACTAAATCATCTTGCATTCTTGAGATAAATGCTATTGACAGTAGATGATTTGCAGACATGCTTTTAAATTCAATCTGGTAGTTTGTATTTTAGTCCATTTTAAAAGTGTTTTTTTTTTCTAAGCGTGTGTTATGTTTGTCAGAGCTGTGAATAAGCATATGCTATCTTTATAAAATGATTTGGATATCTTGTCATATTTTTCTAAGCTTTTATACAGTTTCTGTAATAAAGTATGTTTAAAAAGATTTATTTGTCTCCTCAAAGCTTTAAACCATTTAAACATTTTTCCAGGTAATTCTTTAATAACTCATCCATTTAGTCCTTGATTGTTGATCTATTCAAGTTTTCTACCTGTTTTGTTTTTTTAATTTTTTAATTTAATTTTACTTATTTTTTATACAGCAGGTTCTAATTAGTCATCAATTTCATACACATCAGTGTATACATGTCAATCCCAATTGTGCAATTCAGCACACCACCATCCCCACCTCCCCACGGCTTTCCTCCATTGGTGTTCATACGTTTGTTCTCTACGTCTGTGTCTCAACTTCTGCCCTGCAAACTGGTTCATCTGTACCGTTCTTATAGGTTCCACATACATGCGTTAGTATACGATATTTGTTTTACTCTTTCTGACTTACTTCACTCTGTATAACAGTCTCTGGGTCCATCCACGTCTCTACAAATTACCCAATTTTGTTTCTGTTTATGGCTGAGTAATATTCTATTGTATATATGCAACACATCTTCTTTATCCATTCATCTGTCAATGGGCATTTCGGTTGCTTCCATGACCTGGCTATTGTAAATAGTGCTGCAATGAACATTGGGGTGCATGTGTCTTTTTGAATTATGGCTTTCTCTGGGGATATGTACAGTAGTGGGATTGCTGGATCATATGGTAATTCTATTTTTAGCTTTTTAAGGAACCTCCATACTGTTCTCCATAGTGGCTGTATCAATTTACATTCCCACCAACAGTGCAAGAGGGTTCTCTTTTCTCCACACCGTCTCCAGCATTTGTTGTTTGTAGATTTTCTGATGATGCCCATTCTAACTGATGTGAGGTGATACCTCATTGTAGTTTTGATTTGCATTTCTCTAATAATTAGTGATGTTGAGCAGCTTTTCATGTGCCTCTTGGCCATCTGTATGTCTTCTTTGAAGAAATGTCTATTTAGGTCTCCTGACCATTTTTGGATTGGTTTGTTTGTTTCTTTAATATTGAGCTTCATGAGCTATTTATATATTTTGGAGATTAATCCTTTGTCTGTTGATTTGTTTCCAAATATTTTTTCCCATTCTGAGGGTTGTATTTTCGTTTTGTTTATGGTTTCCTTTGCTGTGCAAAAGCTTTTAAGTTTCACTAGGTCCCATTTGTTTATTTTTGTTTTATTTCCATTACTCTAGCAGGTGGGTCAAAAAAGATCTTGCTGTGATTTATGTCAAAGAGTGTTCTTCCTATGATTTCCTCTAAGAGTTTTATAGTGTCCGGTCTTACATTTAGGTCTCTAATCCATTTTGAGTTTATTTTTGTGTATGATGTTAGGGAGTGTTCTAATTTCATTCTTTTACATGTAGCTGTCCAGTTTTCCCAGCACCACTTATTGAAGAGACTGTCTTTTCTGCATTGTATATCCTTGCCTCTTTGGTCATAGATTAGTTGAAAATAGGTGTGTGGGTTTATCTCTGAGCTTTCTGTCTTGTTCCATTGACCTATGTTCTGTTTTTGTGCCAGTACCATATTGTCTTGATTACTGTAGCTTTGTAGTATAGTCTGAAGTCAGGGAGTCTGGTTCCTCCAGCTCCGTTTTTTTCCCTCAACACTGCTTTGGCTATTCGGGGTCTTTTGTGTCTCCATACATATTTTAAGATTATTTGTTCTAGTCCATAAAAAATGCCATTGGTAATTTGATAAGGATTGCACTGAATCTGTAGATTGATTTGGGTAGTATAGTCATTTTCACAATACTGATTCTTCCAATCCAAGAACATGGTATATCTCTCCATCTGTTGGTATCATCTTTAATTTCTTTCATCAGTGTCTTATTGTTTTCTGCATACAGGTTCTTCTCTCCCTAGGTAGGTTTATTCCTAAGTATTTTATTGTTTTTGTTGCAATGGTAAATGGGAGTGTTTCCTTAATTTCTCTTTCAGATTTTTCATCATTAGTGTATAGGAATGCAAGACATTTCTGTGCACTAATTTTGTATCCTGCAACTTTACCAAATTCATTGATTAGTAGTTTTCTGGTGGCACCTTTAGGATTCTCTATGTATAGTATCATGTCGTCTGCAAACAGTGACAGTTTTACTTCTTCTTTTCCAATTTGTATTCCTTTTATTACTTTTTCTTCTCTGACTGCCGTGGCTAGGACTTCCAAACTATGATGTTTGCTGTGGGTTTGTCATATATGGCCTTTATTATGTTGAGGTAGGTTTCCTCTGTGCCCACTTTCTGAAGAGTTTTTATCATAAATGGGTGTTGAATTTTGTCAAAAGATTTTTCTGCATCTATTGAGATGATCATATGGTTTTTATTCTTCAATTTGTTAATATGGTGTATCACATTGATTGATTATCGTATACTGAAGAATCCTTGCATCCCTGGGATAAATCCCACTTGATCATGGTGTATTATCTTGTTGATTTGTTGTTGGATTCTGTTTGCTAGTATTTTGTTGAGGATTTGTGCATCTAGATTCATCAGTGATATTGGTATGTAATTTTCTTTTCTTGTAGTATCTTTGTCTGTAGTATCAGGGTGATGGTGGCCTAATAGAATGAGTTTGGGAGTGTTCCTTTCTCTGCAATTTTTTGGAAGAGCTTGAGAAGGATGGGTGTTAGCTCTTCTCTAAATGTTTGTTAGAATTCACCTGTGAAGCCATTTGGTCCTGGACTTTTGTTTGTTGGGAGATTTTTAATCACAGTTTCAATTTCATTACTTGTGATTGGTTTGTTCATATTTTCTATTTCTTCCTGGTTCAGTCTTGGAAGGTTATATCTTTGTAAGAGTTTGTCCATTTCTTCCAGGTTGTCCCTTTTATTGGCATAGAGTGGCTTGTAGTAGTCTCTTAGGATACTTTGTATTTCTGCGGTGTCTGTTGTAACTTCTCCTTTTTCACTTCTAACTTTGGGTTTTGTTTGTTCTTCTTTCTCTAGTTCCTTTAGATATAAGTTTAGATTGTTTACTTGAGATTTTTCTTGTTTCTTGAGGTAGGCTTGTATTGCTATAAACTTCCCTCTTAGAACTGCTTTTGCTGCATCCCTTAGGTTTTGGATCGTCGTGTTTTCATTGTCATTTGTCTCTAGGTATTTTTTGATTTCCTCTTTGATTTCTTCAGTGATCTCTTGGTTTTTTAGTAACGTATTGTTTAGCCTCCATGTGTTTGTGTTTTTTATGTATTTTTCCCTGTAACTCATTTCTAATCTCATAATGTTGTGGTCAGAAAAGATGCTTGATATGATTTCAATTTTCTTAAATTTACTGAGCCTTGATTTGTGACCCAAGATGTGATCTATACTGGAGAATGTTCCGTGCGCACTTGAGAAGCAAGTGTAATCTGCTGTTTTCGGATTGAATGTCCTATGAATATCAATTAAATCTTTCTGGTCTATAGTGTCATTTAAAGCTTCTGTTTCCTTATTTATTTTCATTTCAGATGATCTGTCCTTTGGTGTATGTGAGGTTTTAAAGTCCCCCACTATTATTGTCTTACTGTTGATTTCCTCTTTTATAGCTATTAGCATTTGCCTTATGTGTTGAGTTGCTCCTATGTTGGGTGCATATATATTTATAATTATTATATATTCTTCTTGGATTGACCCCTTGATCATTATGTAGTGTCATTCCCTGTCTCTGTAACAGTCTTTGTTTTAAAGTCTATTTTATCTGATATGAGTGTTGCTACTCCAGCTTTCTTTTGATTTCCATTTGCATGGAATATCTTTTTCCATCCCCTCACTTTCCATCTGTATGTGTCCCTAGGTCTGAAGTGGGTCTCTTGTAGACAGCATATATATGGGTCTTGTTTTTGTGTCCATTCAGCAAGCCTGTATCTTTTGGTTGGAGCATTTAATCCATTCACGTTTAAGATAATTATCGATATGTATGTTCCTATGACCATTTTCTTAATTGTTTTGGGGTTGTTTTTGTAGGTCCTTTTCTTCTCTTGTGTTTCCCACTTAGAGAAGTTCCTTTAGCATTTGTTGTAGAGCTGGTTTGGTGGTGCTGAATTCTCTTAGCTTTTCCTTGTCTGTAAAGCTTTTGATTTCTCCATCGAATCTGAATGAGATCCTTGCCGGGTAAAGTAATCTTGGTTGTAGGTTCTTCCCTTTCATCACTTTAAGTATTTCGTGCCACTCCATTCTGGCTTGTAGAGTTTCTGCTGAGCAATCGCTGTTAACCTTATTGGAGTTCCCTTGCATGTTATTTGTTGTTTTTCCCTTGCTGCTTTCAATAATTTTTCTTTGTCTTTAATTTTTGCCAATTTGATTAGTATGTGTCACAGCATGTTTCTCCTTTGGTTTATCCTGTATGGGACTCGCGGCGCTTCCTGGACTGGGGTGGCTATTTCCTTTCCCATGTTAGGGAAGTTTTCAGCTATAATCTCTTCAAATATTTTCTCGGGTCCTTTCTCTCTCTTTTCTCCTTCTGGGACCCCTATAATGCGAATGTTGTTGTGTTTAATGTTGTCCCAGAGGTCTCTTAGGCTGTCTTCATTTCTTTTCATTCTTTTCTCTTTATTCTGTTCCACAGCAGTGAATTCAACCATTCTGTCCTCCAGGTCACTTATCCGTTCTTCTGCCTCAGTTATTCTGCTATTGATTCCTTCTCCTGTGGTTTTCATTTCAGTTATTGTTTTGTTCATCTCTATTTGTTTGTTCTTTAATTCTTCTAGGTCTTTGGTAAACATTTCTTGCATCTTCTCGATTTTTGCCTCCATTCTTTTTCCGAGGTCCTGGATCATCTTCACTATCATTATTCTGAATTCTTTTCCTGGAAGGTTGCCTGTCTCCACTTCATTTAGTTGTTTTTCTGGGGTTTTATCTAGTTCCCTCATCTGGTACATAGCCCTCTGCCTTTTCATCTTGTCTATCTCTCTGTGAATGTGGTTTTGTTCCATTGGCTGCAGGATTGTAGTTTTCTTGCTTCTTCTGTCTGCCCTCTGATAGATGAGGCTATCTAAGAGGCATGTGTAAGTTTCCTGATGGGAGGGACTGGTGGTGGGTAGAGCTGACTGTGGCTCTGGTGGGCACAGCTCAGTAAAACTTTAATCCACTTGACTGTTGATGGGTGGATCTGCGTTCCCTCCCTTTTGGTTGTTTGACCTGAGGTGACCCAACACTGGAGCCTACCTGGGCCCTTTGGTGGGGCTAATGACAGACTCTGGGAGGGCTCACACCAAGGAGTACTTCCCAGAGCTTCTGCTGCCAGTGTTCTTGTCCCCATGGTGAGCTACAGCCACCCCCCACCTCTGCAGGAGACCCTCCAATACTAGCAGGTAGGTCTGGTTCAGTCTCTCCTTGGGTCACTGCTCCTTCCCCTGGGTCCCAATATGCACACTACTTTGTGTGTTTCCTCCAAGAGTGGGGTCTCTGTTTTCCCCAGTCCTGTGGAAGTCCTGCAGTCAATTCCCACTAGGCTTCAAAGTCTGATTCTCTAGGAATTCCTTCTCCTGTTGCTGGACCCCAAGGTTGGGAAGCCTGACGTGGGGCTCAGAACCTTCACTCCAGTGGGTGGACTTCTGTGGTATAAGTGTTCTCCAGCCTGTGAATCACCCACCCAGCAGTTATGGGATTTGATTTTACTGTGATTGCACCCCTCCTACCATCTCATTGTGGCTTCTCCTTTGTTTTTGGATGTGGGGTATCTTTTTTGGTGAGTTCCAGGGTCTTCTTGTCAATGATTATCCAGCAGCTAGTTGTCATTCTGGTGTTCTTGCAAGAGGGAGTGAGAGCATGTCCTTCTACTCCGCCATCTTGGTTCCTCTCCTCTACCTATTTTTAAATCAATTTGATAAACATTTTTTCTCAGGCAAAATTCATCCATTTGACTGAAATTCCACGTTATTGTCATGGAGCGTTGTAGAGTGTATTTTTCAAAATGTAAATGCTTCTATTTATTATTATAAGTCCTTTTCATTCCAGCTTTCACACATTTGGGTTTCTCTTTTTTCTCTCTTTCAAAAGTTTGATTTTATTCTTCTTTTCAAAGAAATAGCTCTTGGATTCAATCCTATTCTGTTATGCAGTTCCTTAATATTTGCTTATATCTGTATTATTTCTTCATATTTCTTTCTTTAAGAAATACACACGCTTCCCATGGGCATTTTAATTTGCTACCTAATTTTACTTGTCTTGTTGTTCTTCCTCACCTTATTTTCTTCAATCCTCTTCCTTGTCTTACAAATCATCCTCATCTTATGGGACATCATCACAGGTTCTTCCTTCTAGCTTTCCACTCTTGTTTCATAAAACGTCTTGTCTTATTATATCTCATAGACATTTTCAAGAGTTTTCCAAACATTTGGGGAGATTTCCATAATAAGTCATTTACAGAGGCACACTCTTCCTCTGAGTCTTTGGGTCAATTGATCTTTCCCGATTTTTACAAATATGGGGGATTTGGCTTTTTTGTTGCCTGTGTGGGTTTTTGTTGTTGTTACTTGTTTTCCCTACATAATAGCCTCATGTGTACCTGTGGGCAGGATGCATGGTGGTGTTTGGCTTCATTCACAGCCCTTATGTACTAATGGAATCCCTTCCTCATAGTGTTATCAGGAACACATATCCAATCACAATTTCTTGTGCTGGCCTGCTTTTACTCTTGTGTTCTTCTGCTGAACTAGGTGGGATTATATCTATACTCTTCTATACTCATAACTCAGAATATATTTAAAGCTAAGTCTGTAGTCTCAACTTGTGTTACCAGGAGTGTTCTGCCAGCATCGACTCCCATCAATGGCACTTTCCTAGGCCTAGGGGCCAATATCTCTTGGAATCACTTATTCATTCATTCAACAAACATTTGCTGAATACCTCATGTGTATAAAGCAGTGCTCCCAGCATCTGTCTCTCCGTATTTTCTGAGAAAGCTATTTTCTAAATCTTGCTAGTCTAAAAAGAATGCTCAAAAGATGTGAGCAGAAGGGGAAATATTTGCACTCCCTCAAAATAGTACCCATTTAGAAGAGGGGCAGTGATAGTTCAGACTGCCACAGCAAATATACCATAGGTTGGGTGGCTTAAACAACAGTTATTTCTCATAGTACTGGAGGCTGGGAAGTCCAAGATCAAGGTGCTGACATATCCCTTTCTGGTGAAGGTCCTCCTTCTTGGTTTGCAGATGGCTGTCTTCTCATTGTCTCCTCACGTAGCAGAGGACAAATTCTTATGACTTCAGTATTCCTCTTATAGGGTGCTAATCCTATTCATGAGGGCTCCACTCTCGGGCCCTAATTACGACCCAAAGCCTCATTTCCTAATACCATATTAGGGGGTACAATTTCAATATATGAATTTGGGGAGGACACACACATGCAGTGCATAACAGTTGGAGACCTCATTTTCTGATTGATAATGACCTGGGTCTCTGATCCAGAATGAAACAGGAAACAAAGGAAGAAGAATGTTCCTACCTCTTTCAGGCCAGTGGCACTGCTCTGTTTCATGAGGTGGCATGTGATTCTGACACCAGTTATTGCTATCAATCCATCTTCATCTGTCTTAGAAGTTGTAGAAGTTAGAACTGTTCCTATGCTGGTGCCATAGCATGTCTTACAGACTATGTTTTCCCAGTGCCTTTGTTTTTTCAAGGGAATAGTCAAATACATTTTTAAACTGGAAGCCATCCATGCTTTTCTGAGTATCCCTACTTCAGGAGTCTGGCATGTCCCTAGGCAAAAACAGATCCCTCGGCCATATTCTAACTGTTGGGGTGCTAAAGAGGGCACCCATGCACCATGAACTATGAAATAGTTAAATAGATCAACTGTAATACTGGCCTCCTCAGAGTAGAATCGAGTTTTAACCCATAAAACCAACATTTCTGTTGAGCTTCAGCCGGGAGCCCGCTGATGCCCATCTGGATAACAGGCACAGCACGTGTTCAAGGAACAGCTGCCTCTCTTTTCCTCCTTTGGCAGCCGGGATGTTGCAGCTAAAAGGATCTGCTATTTCCATTCTAGCTGCTACAAAGTAGGAAGCAGTGCAAGGCATATAATTCTTCTCTGGCCCATGTAGTGTTGTCTGGCAAGGGCACACAGGGAAGAGATCGACAATCTCTTACCAGTTACAGATGCCACCTATGCAGAGATTCTGCTCTGGTGTGGGCAGCTTGGGTGCAAGAGAAGCATTTAGGGTCAGTCACGCCTTAAGAGTGAGAAAGAATGAGCTCTGGAGTCAGACATGCCATTTTAGCAAGTTACTCTGCTTTCATAGATGGTTTTCTCATGTAAAGAATGAAGACAACAATAGCTATCTCACAGGGACATAAAGAAGACAAATAAGATAGTATATGTCAAATTCCTGGCATTAAACACAAAATAGGCCTCCAAAGAATAATTCTGCTCAAGGATAGGACCAGGGTAAAGTGAGTGAGGTGTTCCCCATGTGAACAAAGTTTAAGGGAACCCCAAAACCTCAGTAACCAAGATAAATATTATTTTAAAGCGATATTTTTAAATTATTGCAAAAAATCTAAAATGGAAAAATTATTTAAATTTTAAGTAAGGACAGATTCTGACCCTCCACTTTACAATCCTGTCTTACTTGCCTTATCCTAATCTTGGCCCTGCTTCCTAACCTTGGCCCTGCTTACTTGGCCCTGTAAATAAAGTACAACTTCATTTACAAAATCAGGAGTCAGCCAGTGGGCTGGCTGTAGCTTGTTGATTTGATTCTTTTTAAATGTTGCATTAAAATATTATTTATATTGACTACTGAGTTTTGGGCAGCCACCATAAATTTTGTGTTGGTGGTAAATTCCTTTCCCACCTACCTTTACTCCAGGCTCTGATTCTCCTAAGGACCATTTCTTAATAACTTATTACCTGCCATTTTCAATCTCAGTGAGAAAATCAACATGCTTCCTCTTCTCCATCCCCCATGCCTCTCCTACCTTGTCCTCTACTGAGGATCAAGAATTCTGACCAGTATGTCCCTAGCTATATAATATGGCCACATTTATTACATATTATTACAAACAAGTATTCTTACAAACATACTACATATTATTACAAACATGACTACATTTAGAGGAATGCCTCAAACCTTAATGCTCTGCTCAAGTTGGCTTGAATAGCAGGAATTACTGGCTTTTTGAGAGGTTCCCTACAAAATATTTCCACACTGTCTAGGGGGCTTTTAAGTATAATGCAATCCAAATGTCCTCTATGGGGCAACATTTTGTAAGTGCCAAGTAAGGTCATTTTTCCTCTGACAAACTGTGATGGGGTACAGGGAGTCTTACAGCAGGCTCCACGGGGGATACAGCGATGTGTAAAGTACAGTAGCCTTCAGGTACCTCCAGAGGTGGGAATGAAAAATGGGTATAAAATGATAATAATCCTTTATTGTGTGGGTATTATGTGTTAAAGTCTATGTTATCTGTATTATCTCATTTAATCCTCATAAAACACTTAATGATATAGGTATTATCACTCCTATTTTGCTGATAAGGAAACTGAGGCACAGATAAACTTGTACAATCAGCTAGTAACTAGTATCTCTAGTGTATTTTATGTTTTACCACAATGAATTGTGCACAGTGCTTTACATCTCAGAAAGCATTTTTACATATAGTTTCCAATTTGGTCCCTTCTGTATCCCTGTGAAGTAGGCAAATGGTGTTTCCATTTGCTACAAGAGGAGCCTGAGGTCCACAGCAAGCAAGTGACCAAAAAATATGTTCTGATTCCAATGTTCTATCCTTGACAATTTTGCTGTTTCTCATCTAGGAATTCAAAACTCCCTAGCATCATAAATGAGTTTATTAAACTCTATCTCTTGTCTAGACTCATTGGGCAAACATTATGTTCAGTCCTCAATGTCAAGCTTAAAGGTTGCCTTCTGGGCTGGACCAGACTCCTCCATTAGCCTTCCAGAGCCCCTCCCCCTTCTCCTCACTACTCTACCCTGCATATCACCCTGCAGGCCAGCTTGTATGGACTACACCAAGGGGTGCCTCTCACTTCCTATTGGATTCAGCTAAGTGGGGAGCCCCCATAAGGAAGCAGAAGGAGAGGGAAGAGTGAGGTTGGGGCTCCCTGACTCCCTCCCTGTGAGGTCACCTCAAGCCAGTTGTCCCCACCACCAAAGGCCAAGGTTCTTCTCAAGGTGACCATCTCTACCAGACTCTCTACTACCTTTCAGACCCAAGGGAGGGACCAGTTCTACTGCCACTCACCAGGTTATCGCACTATCTCGTGTTTTCCTACATTCCTCCAACATCTTTATAAATAGTCCTTACTTAAACCTTAACTTGTTTGTGCACATTTAAGTTAGTGGAAAGTATATATAACAATCCCAAGAGGACAGACAGCAGAAGCAAGAAGAATGACAGTTCTGCAGCCTGTGGAATGAAAACCACATTCACAAAAACACAGACAAAATGAAAAGGCAGAGGACTATGTACCAGATGAAGGAACTAGAAAAAACCCTAGGAAAACAACTAAACGAAGTGGAGATAGGCAACCTTCCAGGAAAAGAATTCAGAATAATGATAGTGAAGATGATCCAGGACCTCGGAAAAAGAATGGAGGCAAAGACCAAGAAGATGCAAGAAATGTTTAACCAACACTTAGAACACTTAAAGAACAAACAAACAGAGATGAACAATACAATAACTGAAATGAAAATTACACTAGAAGGAATCAATACCAAAATAACTGAGGCATAAAAACGGATAAGTGACCTGGAAGACAGAATGCTGAAATTCACTGCCACAGAACAGAATAAAGAAAAAAGAATGAATAGAAATGAAGACAGCCTAAGAGACCTCTGGTACAATATTAAACTTAACAACATTCGCAGTATAGGGGTCCCAGAAGGAGAAGAGAGAGAGAAAGGACCCGAGAAAATATTTGAAGAGATTATAGTTGAAAACTTCCCTAACATGGGAAAGGAAATAGCCACCTAAGGCCAGGAATCACAGAGAGTCCCAGGCAGGATAAACCCAAGGAGAAACATGCTGAGACACATAGTAATCAAATTGACAAAAATTAAAGACAAAGAAAAATTATTGAAAGCAACACGGGAAAAATGACAAATAACATACAAGGGAACTCCCTAAGGTTAACAGCTGATTTCTCAGTAGAAACTCTACAAGCCAGAAGGTAGTGGCATGATATATTTAAAGTGATGGAAGGGAAGAATCTACAACCAAGATTACTCTACCCAGCAAGGATCTCATTCAGATTCATGGAGAAATCAAAAGCTTTAAAGACAAGCAAAAGCTAAGAGAAATCAGTGCCACCAAACCAGCTCTACAACAAATGCTAAAAGAACTTCTGTAAGTGGGAAATACGAGAAAAGAAAAGGACGTACAAAAACAAACTCAAAACAATTAAGAAAATGGTCATAGGAACATACATATCGATAATTACCTTAAATGTGAATGGATTAAATGCTCCAATGAAAAGACACAGACTGGCTGAATGGATACAAAAACAAGACCTATATATATGCTGTCTACAAGAGACCCACTTCAGACCTAGGGACACATACAGATGGAAAGTGAGGGGATGGAAAAAGATATTCCATGCAAATGGAAATCAAAAGAAAGCTGGAGTAGCAACACTCATATCAGATAAAATAGACTTTAAAATAAAGACTGTTACAGAGACAGGGAAGGACACTACGTAATGATCAAGGGGTCAATCCAAGAAGAATATATAACAATTATAAATATATTTGCATCCAACACAGGAGCACCTGAACACATAAGGCAAATGCTAATAGCTATAAAAGAGGAAAGCAACAGTAACACAATAATAGTGGGAACTTTAACACCTCACTTACACCAATGGACAGATTATCCAGACAGAAAATTAATAAGGAAACAGAAGCTTTAAATGACACTATAGACCAGAAAGATTTAATTGATATTTATAGGACATTCAATCCAAAAACAGCAGATTACAGTTGCTTCTCAAGTACACATGGAACATTCTCCAGGATAGATCACATCTTGAGTCACAAATCAAGGCTCAGTAAATTTAAGAAAATTGAAATCATATCAAGCATCTTTTCTGACCACAGTGCTATGAGATTAGAAATCAATTACAGGGGGAAAAATGTAAAAAACACAGACACAGGGAGGCTAAACAATACGTTACTAAATAACCAAGAGATCACTGAAGAAATCAAAGAGAAAATCAAAAAATACCTAGAAACAAATGACAACGAAAAGACAACAATCCAAAACCTATGAGATGCAGCAAAAGCAGTTCTAAGAGGGAAGTTTATAGCAATACAATCCTACCTCAAAAAACAAGAAAAATCTCAAACAATCTAACCTTACACCTAAAGGAACTAGAGAAAGAAGAACGAACAAAACCCAAAGTTAGTAGAAGGAAAGAAACCATAAAGATCAGAGCTGAAGTAAATGAAATAGAAACAAAGAAAACAATAGCAAATATCAATAAAACTAAAAGCTGGTTCTTTGATAACAAAGAAAAAACAAAACAAAATTGATAAACCTTTAGCCAGACTCATCAAGAAAAAAATAAGAGAGGACTCAAATCAATAAAATTAGAAATGAAAAAGGAGAAGTTACAACAGACACCACAGAAATACAAAGCATCCTAAGAAACTACTACAAGCAACTCTATGCCAATAAAAGGGACAACCTGGAAGAAATGGACATATTGTTAGAAAGGTATAACCTTTCAAGACTGAACCAGGAAGAAATAGAAAATATGAACAGACCAATCACAAGTAATGAAATTGAAATTGTGATTTAAAATCTTCCAACAAACAGAAGTCCACAACCAAATGGCTTCACAGGTGAATTCTAACAAACATTTAGAGAAGAGTTAACACCCATCCTTCTCAAACTCTACCAAAAAATTTCAGAGGAAGGAACATTCCCAAATTCATTCTACAAGTCCACCATCGCCTTGATACCAAAACCAAAGACACTACAAAAAAAGAAAATTACTGACCAATATCACTGATGAATCTAGATGCAAAAATCCTCAACAAAATACTAGCAAACAGAATCCAACAACACATTAAAAGGATCATTACCATGATCAAGTGGGATTTATCCCAGGGATGTAAGGATTCTTCAATATCCACAAATCAATTAATGTGATACACCATATTAACAAATTGAAGATTAAAAACCATATGGTCATCTCAATAGATGCAGAAAAACCTTTTGACAAAATGCAACACGGATTTATGATAAAAACGCTCCAGAAAGTGGGCATAGAGGGAACCTACCTCAACATAATAAAAGCCATATATGACAAAGCCACAGTGACCATCATTCTCAATGATGAAAAACTGAAAGCATTTCCTGTAAGGTCAGGAGCAAGACAAGGATGTCCACTCTCACCACTATTATTCAACATAGTTTTGGAAGTCCTAGCCACAGTAATCAGAGAAGAAAAAGAAATAAATACAAATTGGAAAAGAAAAAGTAAAACTGTCACTGTTTGCAGATGACATGATACTATACATAGAGAGTCCTAAAGGTGCCACCAGAAAACTACTAGAGCTAATCAATGAATTTGGTAAAGTTGCAGGATACAAAATTAGTGCACAGAAATGTCTTGCATTCCTATACACTAACAACGAAAGATCAGAAAGAGAAATTAAGGAAACACTCCCATTTACCATTGCAACAAAAATAATAAAAAACCTAGGAATAAACCTACCTAGGGAGACAAAAGACCTATATGCAGAAAACTATAAGACACTGATGAAAGAAATTAAAGATGATACCAACAGATGGAGAGATATACCATGTTCTTGGATTGGAAGAATCAATATTGTGAAAATGACTATACTACCCAAAGCAATCTACAGATTCAGTGCAATCCCTATCAAATTACCAATGGCATTTTTTATGGACTAGAACAAATAATCTTAAAATTTGTATGGAGACACAAAAGACCCCGAATAGCCAAAGCAGTGTTGAGGGAAAAAAATGGAGCTGGAGGAATCAGACTCCCTGACTTCAGACTATACTACAAAGCTACAGTAATCAAGACAATATGGTACTGGCACAAAAACAGAAATATAGATCAATGGAAACAGATAGAAAGCCCAGAGATAAACCCACACACCTCTGGTCAACTAATCTATGACAAAGGAGGCAAGGATATACAGTGGAGAAAAGACAGCTTCTTCAGTGGGTGGTGCTGGGAAAACTGGACAGCTACATGTAAAAGAATGAAATTAGAACACTCCTTAACACCATACACAAAAATAAACTCAAAATGGATTAAAGACCTAAACGTAAGACCGGACTCTATAAAACTCTTAGAGGAAAACATAGGACGAGCACTCTTTCACATAAATCACAGCAAGCTCTTTTTTGACCCACCACCTAGAGTAATGGAAATAAAAACAAAAATAAACAAATGGGACCTAATGAAACTTAAAAGCCTTTGCACAGCAAAGGAAACTATAAATAGGTTGAAGAGACAACCCTCAGAATGGGAGAAAATATTTGCTAGTGAAGCAACCGACAAGGGATTAATCCCCAAAATATATAAACAGCTCATGCAGCTCAATATCAAAAAAACAAATAACCCAATCAAAAAATGGGCAGAAGACCTAAATAGACATCTCTCCAAAGAAGACATACAGATGGCCAAGAGGCCCATGAAAAGCTGTTCGACATCTCTAATTATTAGAGAATTGTAAATCAAAACTACAATGAGGTATCACCTCATACCGGTTAGAATGGGCATCATCAGAAAATCTACAAACAATAAATGCTGGAGACGGTGTGGAGAAAAGAGAACCCTCTTGCACTGTTGGTGGGAATGTAAATTGATACAGCCACTATGGAGAACAGTATGGAGGTTCCTTAAAAAGCTAAAAATAGAATTACCATATGATCCAGCAATCCCACTACTGTACATATCCCCAGAGAAAACCATAATTCAAAAAGACACATGCACCCCAATGTTCATTGCAGCACTATTTACAATAGCCAGGTCATGGAAGCAACCGAAATGCCCATTGACAGATGAATGGATAAAGAAGATGTGTTGCATATATACAATGGAATATTACTGAACCATAAACAGGAACAAAATTGGGTCATTTGTAGAGACGTGGATGGACCTAGAGACTGTCTTACAGAGTGATGTAAGTTAGAAAGAGAAAAACAAATATCGTATATTAACCATATATGTGGAGTCTAAGAAAATGGTACAGATGAACTGGTTTGCAAGGCAGTAATAGAGACACAGATGTAGAGGACAAATGTATGGTTACCAAGGGGGGAAAGGCGGGTGGTGGGGTGCTGGTGGTGGGATGAATTGGGAGATTGGGATTGACATATATACACTAATATGTATAAAATAGATAACTATTAAGAACCTGCTGTATAAAATAATAAAAAGAAAACAATCCCTTGTAAGATGTAAAGCACTCGGTACAATTCATTGTTTGGGCTCTGACCGATTCATCTCCCCTGTGAACTTGGATAAAGACTGTTAGAATTGATTTCACAGACCTGAGATCAAATCCCAGCACGCCAGCTGTGTGCTCTGTGTCCTTGGCTTTTCTGAGACTCAGAGCCTGATCTCTGAAACACCAGCAGCCCTGGGAGCAACCCCCAGGAGTTACTCATTCCTCCTCATGCATTCAAGACATCCTTGTTAAGCCTCCACTATGTGCAGCAGCCAGGTTGCACATAAAGAAAGAAAAAACTGTATCATTCCTTCCCCCAGAAAATTTGCCTTCCAACTGGGGCATGGAGATAACAGAGATACACAGGGGTCTCTAAGAGAACCCACAGCATCTGGCCCACAATGGGGATGATGAGCACTTAGAGAAAGCATTCAAGAAGTTGTGGTAACTGATATGAGAAGGCCTGGGGGCTGAGAAAGGTGTCTCAAAGACCTCTCAGATTTGCCAAGCCCAGATCCCCAAATTGTGACCTCTTCTCCGAGCTCCCTGTCTCAGTGACTGAACACCACCTGCACAGGCCAGAAACCTTGGAGTGGTCCTTAGGACCCCCTCTCATTCACTCCCCTCATGAAATCAATCACTAATCTTCATGATGACCTCCTAAACTATCCCTAGGGTCTGTCTAGCTCTCTCAGTCTCCCCCATGATCACAAAGCACTGCCATTGCTCCCTTGAATTGCAATGGCTCTCGCCACGTCCACTTGCCCATCATCCCCACCACACTTTCCCCACCTGTTCATCCTCTATAGGGCAGCCAAAATGCCCTGTAAGATGAAAATCTGATCAGGTTGGCCTCCAGTGGCTTTCCTTTGCTTTCAGATCAAAGACAGGACTCATGAACAAGGCCCACCGTGGCCCATGTGGTCTGGTTCCTGCCTCACAGCCTCATCCCAAGACGAACTAGCCTGTGCTCCCCTCCCTCTCTCTCCTCTCTGTATTCCCGCCACTCACCTTTCAGACTCCCACTGACTGCTCATCCTCGCCCCCCTTCCAACACAGGGGTCAGTTTTTTCTGCTCTTACCTCCCCTTCTCTTCACCAGTTACTTCACATCCTTCAAACAACAAGTGCCAATTCCTTGGGGAATCCTTATTTGACCTCTGACCTCATCACCCCCCTGTGCTGTGGGCTCACGTAGCATAGAATGTCTGTCTGTCTTTGATGGCACAAGTTTGCCTGTGTCTGTATTCTAATGGAATAATCATTATTCATTAAACTTTAATTATTTATTAAACACTGATTATGTGTCCTCAAGATTAAACTGTTAGGAGCTTGAGGCAGGGACCATGTCTTATTCTGTTCTTCAATGTATCTTCAGCTTATATCATAGTTGCTGGCATGGACTATGAGCTCAAAAATATTTGTTAAAGATGGGAACAAAACCAGGAAGAGAAAATATGGCAATGACTCCTCCGGAGTAATAAAAAGGCTTCCATTAAGCATCAAAATGCTTCATTTCTTGAACATTTCTTAAAATATTACATTTTTCTCTGTCTTCTTAAAGTACACAAAATAAATCAATAGTTTTTGAAGACTCTGAATCTTTTTAGGAACCTTATTTATTGGACTCTCTTCTAACTCTGGCTGGCTTTTGACTTCTGTGCCTTTTAGATTCTTCAGCCTGCATGTCACAGATTACCACTCTCTGCCTTGAGAGCTGGCATGTCCTTTCTGGCTGCTGTCAGTGTGCTGCTTCTGGCAGCCTCTTTCGTGCTTTCTAATTTGTTGCTTTGAATCTCCTGCAGACTAAGAAACTAGATAACCAAGCTAGCTAGATTGAGTGTGAAGTCAGATTGACATGTTCCAAATGAGCCCCAGAGGGTTCTTCTAAACTCAAGCCAATGACCTCCAGTACCCGCTGCATGTCTAAGATTAGCCACCGTCATCCCACTCCTGCACATTGCTTTGCTTCTTTTTTT
This sequence comes from Mesoplodon bidens, assembly GCF_964165515.1. Taxonomy (NCBI): domain Eukaryota; kingdom Metazoa; phylum Chordata; class Mammalia; order Artiodactyla; family Ziphiidae; genus Mesoplodon; species Mesoplodon bidens. The sequence continues at coordinate 73,298,334 of NC_138164.1, read as the reverse complement.
GCTTTGCTTCTTTTTCTCCTCCTTCATATCTTTTGTTTGTCAAGACTGGCCTTCTATGGACTTGCCAGCTAATAGAAATTTTCCTCCCTACTGAGTGGCAAACTCACCAATATGGTAGAACTAATCTTCAGAGCTTCAATGCCCTTGTTGGTTTTCACTGTTTTTATGTACTCAGTAAGGTATATAGGAATCTCTCTCTCCCCCAGCCTCATGCAGAAGCTCAGAACTGGAGGAGCTTTCCTTGGATAAATAGCGTTTTACTCTAAAGAGACTGATACCAAAGACATCAAGCCATTGTTTGAAGCATGTGGCACTTTTAGCAGACGAATCAAGCCTGGGTATAGGTGATAATAACCTTGTTCCCTGCTTAGTCACAAAGATCCTCCCTTTTTTTCTACCCAATTAGAATTGTATTAATTACTTCCACCTTGGATTAAAAGGAAGCAGTGGGGAGTAAAACTACTCATTATAAACCTGGGCAGAGTTTTGCTGGTTGTGGAAGGACACCAAAGCAAAGAAAGAGACTGGTGTAGAGAATTTCCCAAGTGCAGAGCAACCGAGAAGGCAACAGCTCTCATTTCTATCTTGCATTTGAGCACTTGGCCCTTTCAAGTTGATTGCATGCTTTAAGAATGCATTAAGAAAAGCAAGGAAGATGGAGAAAACGAAATTTGGAAGGAAGGCATAATTGTGAGCCGAGAATTAAGCTCTGATTTGGAGCGCCACTCCTTGAAAGATTTTGGAGACTTAGTCTAACACTTGGCTTTGTGCATCCAGCGAGAGCAGCCTTTGTTATGCCAAGCAATTACCCCCACCTTGATGCACATGTGATGTTAATGACAGGTCAGAACCAAAGGTGAACAAAAATGACAGCACTGTCTTCCCCGAACAAACAGTTACTATCACAATTTTCTACATGCTAGTAAGAGGCCAAAGACTCACCACCTGTTCAGGACTGGAAGACATTCTGATGGGGAATGAAAAGGACAGTAAGCAGGTGGCTAAGCTCCCATCGGGGGGGCTCAGGATTGGACTTACTTATGTAAAGGAGGCCCATGTCCTTTTACATCTGTGGAATAACTGGAAACCATACAGTGATTCTAAGTACAGTTCATTGTAGGTAATTTTCCACCCAGGTTCATTTTAAAGCTGCTTTCTACCCAAAGTGCTTATTTGGCTCTGTCTTAGAATGGCCCTAAAAATCAGGCTCTTCTAAGAAGCTACCTTTGTAAAAGGCAAAATAGGCAAGAGCAGGAGTAAGAACAACAAACAGGTGAGCGCCAAGATATAGGGGAAAGCAGCCCAGATACAGAGCAAGAGATCTGAATGCTAGTTTCATTGTGTCATTTTATGAACTAGCTCTGTGACCTTGAGCAGGGTCCAGAGTTTCTTCAAATTTAAGTGACGGAGTTTGGCAATGTTACTTCTAAAGTTCCTTCCAGCTTATTACAAAAATCTACGATTTTTAGGAATTTTCTGAACCTGAAACTCATGTTTATCATCATGTTGGATGTTGGGAAGGAGAGTGAAGAATGAAAGAAATCCTGGCCTTATAGTGGAAAGAGCATTAGGTTTGAAATAACAAGCAACAATTGACTTCCCTGAGCCTCAATTTGCATTTCTGAAAAATGGGTATAACAATAGTGTACTTTACATGGTTGTTGAGTGGATTAAATAAATAAAAGTGTATCTAAACTATTTCTATGAATCTTCTTCTAATAAGTCATGCCCTATTCCTTAAAGGACCTTACAGTATATTGGGTGGGTGGGAGGGGCCAATGTTGACATTAGAATCATGGTTTTCAAACTTTAATTACATATGAGTCACCTGGAGAGCTTGTTAAAAATACAGATTCTGGGGTGGAACCCAAGATGCTCCACCTCTAACACACTCCCAGACCAGATTTTGAGTAGGAAGGCTATAGAATAAACATATTTAAAACAAGACATTATATGATAAAGTATGTACAATTATACATGCCATGAGTGAAAGCCTCTATTCCTTTCCACATTTGTAAATCCTATCCTCCCTTCAAGACCAGTTCAAGCACTATGGTTCATAAATGCAGCTCAGACTACTGCAGCCCTCTGCAAACTCTTTCTTCTTAACATCTGTTAAGTCTACTGTCAGCACTGCTCTGATAATCCTAAAATGTAAGTCTGCTGGCCAACTGCATGAGAATCATAAAAGGAGCTTTTAAAAACACAGATGCCTAGGTTCTACTCTCTGAGACTCTGGGTCATTAGGTCAGGGGGGTAGGAGGAGATAAGGGCAGAGGCAGGACTCTGGATTTAAATAAGCTTACTAGGTGACTGTAAATACAATGGTATTGGATTGGTTTGGCCACCAAGAGGTGGTTCTCAGCCCTAGCCACATATTAGAATCAATTGCAAAATTTAAATCAATTGCAGAATTTAAAAAGTATAGAGGCTTGGGCTCTAGGCCAGCTAATTACGTGAAGTCAACTAGAGTACATTAAGTGTCAATAGTTCTAATGTGAGCCAACTTTGAGAACCACAACATGGTACTCAAATATACCAGTGAGGGCAGGGGACCATGTTGACTTGGTTTATAGCACTATATCTCCAGTGCCTAACACACAACCTGGCATTCAACAAATATTTGTTGAACACAAAAATGACTAATAATAAATAAAAGAATAATAAATGAGCTAAAATAGTAAAAATTCAGGCTGCCAGTTATCTCCCTAAACTCTTGCATGTTGCCCAACAAGACCATAAGTGCTAGGGCCTTAGGTTCAGGTTAAGCACCGGAGCAGATTGCCTGGGTTGAAACCCTCAGCACCCACGTGACCTTAGGCAAGCCCTACAACCTCTCCATCCCTCAGTTTCCTCCTCTGTGGAATAGGGATGACAACAATCTTACCTACCTCTTCTTAGAGTTTTGCCAGAATTAAATGAGTTAGTCTTGGAAAGCACGTAGAAAAGTGCCTGGCACATAGTGACCCCTTAAAAGTTGATAGCTATTTTTATATTTCATCACTGAACACGTAGTGGGTTTTAGAGTTCTGCAAATGCATGGATCATTGAACACACTTATTCAACCATCAGATATTTTTTAAACACCATTTCTGTTGCAGGCACAAAGGATTTGTTACTGTACATGTACCAGCAAAAGGAGAAAAACAGGACTTGTCTGGTGGGGGGCGGGTGGTGGGATGAATTGGGAGATTGGGATTGACATGTATACACTAATATGTATAAAATAGATAACTAATAAGAACCTGCTGTATAAAAAATAAAATAAAATTCAAAAAGACAAAACAAACAAAAAACCACAGGACTTCTCTAATATTATTTAAAATACAGTAGCCAAGGTGTACACTGAACAAGTTCCTTCAAAATTGGTGAATAATAGAAAGTTATTTTAAGGTATTGACTATTACAAAGAGAAAGGATCATGAAGACATAGAAAGAGGGTAGGAAATTAACTACAATCATGTATATATAACAGGATCAATCAGTGATATTGATTTCAATGATGTTGAATGTCAGGGAAGCCTTCCTAAAGAGGAGGGGATGCTCAAGCTGATTTAGCTGAGCAAAGGGAGGAGAGAGGTTGAAGAGTATTCTAAGCAAAGAGAAGAGCCCTCGGAATCATGGAAGAGCACTGCATGTTTTAGGCACTGCAAGAAGGCAAGTGTGGCTGGGGGGTATCATAATCAGGGAGGGATTTGGGACATATGGGAGCTTAGATTGGCTTTGGAGTGATGGGTACCATTAGGAAGGTGGTGAAGAAAACAGAGGGAGTGAAGACAGGAAGATGAGGATGAACATGGCACTCATTCATTCATTCATTCGTTCAGCTTCTACAATGTGCTCCATATTAAAGATAAACAGTGACTGAAAATGGAAATATCCCTTCCTTCATGGAATGTACATTCTAGTTGGAAGGGCAGACAATAAGCAAGTAAACCAAGTAACTAAGTAAGATAATGAGAGATCATTATAAGAGCCACAAAGGAATTAAGCAAGATGACATGATTGGGAATAATGAGAATGTTTGTGGGCAGAAAGGAGATATGTCTGATAGGATTAAAGAGGGCCTATGGATCACTATGTAATATGACTCTATGGGAATGGACATGCCAAGTTATAGCCACCCTAGGAAGCCAGGCAAACAACTATGACATCTTTAGGAAACTAAGGCTGCTCACTTTATGGCTGTCTATACTGCCTGCCCTCTTTCTCTTTCCTCAGGATTCTTTCCCATTTTCTACTGATTTTCCTTTATTAACATCTCCTTTCTTTCTCTTCCAAAAATAAATTGGAGAGGGAAGGGAACATCATATAAATGTCAGTGGTATGTCCCAGACATAAAATCAGAAAGAAATCATCTGGAGGTATAACCTTTATTACCTGTGGGACTTTGAAGCTTCATTTTCTTCATCTGTAAAATGGAGTAATAATATCTATATTGATCAGAGATCTCCAGAGAAAAAGAACCAATAGGATATGTATATGTGGTGTGTGTGTGTATGATATGTGTGTAATATATGTATAGAATATGTATACACACATCATATATACATATCCTATTATATATTATACAATATGTATATAATGTGTATCTACTATATGTATAAGATATGTATATACCCATAGATATACACATGCATCAAATATACATATTCTATTATATATTACCATATAAATATATATCCTATGTAGGATATAAGTATGTGTGTGTATGTATGTGTGTGTATATATATATATATATATATATATATATATATATATATATATATATCTCCTATTTAGAGAGAGAGAGATTTATTTTAAGGAATTGGCTCATATGATTGGGGGCTGGCAAGTCTGAAATTTGCAGGGCAGGCAGGCAGGCTGGAGACATGCAGAAAAGTTGATGTTGAAGTTCAAGTCTGAAGGCAGTCTGGAAGCAGAATTCCTTCTTCCTTGGGTAGCTGAGTCTTTTTTCCTTAAGGCCTCAACTGATTAGATAATGTCCACCCACATTATGGAAGGCAATCTAATTTATTCAAAATCGACTCAGTTAAATGTTAATCGCATCTAAAAAACACCTTCATAGCAACATCTAGATGGGTGTTTGACAAACATCTGGGCCACATAACCTAGTCCAGTTGACATATAAAATTAGCTATCACACTATCCCTTTACTAACACCAAGGATATTATTTGGATCATATTAGTTCATGTACATGAATTGGGAAACTTGGGCAGGTTACCCTGTGTCTCTAAACCTCAGTTTCTTCATCTATAAAATGCAGGTAAGACTACCTGCCTCTTAGCGTTGTGGTGAGAATTAATTAGGTAGTCCAAATAAAAAAACTAACACAGGGCCTGACACAAAGAAAATTCACAAATAATGTTTCTTTTTATTATTATTATTATGCTGTTAGTAATAATTTTAAATGCTATTTATAATCAATGACTATTTTAAATTAAAATGCCAAGAGAAACCTAATTTTACTGTTTCCTGCTAATTGCTTTTTATAATAACCAAAACTGCTTCTTTCAGTCTCACAAACTAGCCTGTTTGTTTAAAATGGAGGGTGATTTTTTTGCTGAGTAAACTAACCTACAAACTTATATCTCACCAATCTGTTCTCCAAAGCCCAAATTGATCTTTCTAAACTCTGAATCTGATTTATGCAGTCATCCCACAAATGTTTACTGAGCACATCCTTTGTGACAGACACTTGATAGATGTGGGCTGCAAACATGCAAAGGATGCAAAGATGCTGCACTCTGGAATTTAATCAATCGGGGAGATGAGATTGCAAACCATTATAGCTACTATTTATTGAAGACCTACTAAGTGGCAAGCACTTTGCACTGATTATGGCATTTAATCTCAACTCTGACTTTATGATGTGGGAATGAGCCCATCCTACAGATTAGAACTTGGCATTCAGAGAAGTTAAATGGCTTGCCCAAGAAAACAAAGGAAATAAATGCTAGAAAGAAGGAAAAATACTGGAATGGGCATTTGAACCCTTTTCTGTCTGGCTCGATTCCTATGTGCTCTTCTGCCTTTCAATTACAAACAGTGGGAATTCAGTGAGATAATTGTTGACGAAAAGGTTTGTAGAACATTCAGTGAGGGCACAGGAAAAGGCATCCCTAACTCTGCCTCGGTGAGTCAGACACAGCTTTGCAAAGGTCATGCTAACCCTCTGTTTAAAATTACCATTGCCTTCAGGGGGAAAAAAATCCAGAATATCAGCATGGCACAAGGCACTGCCTGGTAGCCCTCGTTCACCCCGTACGTGGCACTGAGCACTTCACACTTTCTTATCTGCTGACCTTTATGTGTTTTTCTATGCATACCACCCTCCTCTTTGACTAAATCCTACCCATACTTCAGGATTCCGTTTAGATGGGAATCCTTCCCTGACACTCTCTGCCCCACATTCTAGGTTAGCTGTACTGTTTTCATGTGTCTGTCATAGCACTGAGCACACTGCATTTTATTTTGGTTGGCAGGCTTCCTCACTAATTTAAATCCTAGAGGGTAAAAATGGGACCTTAATTTCCATACTCCATCACTAAGTGCAAAGCATGACACAGAATATTTGATATAATTGCAAAATAACAGAATCACACAGATCTATTTATGCTCATGCAATGCAATGTGTATTTGGAGGCACTTAATCCTCTTCGAATTACACTTAACCATCCCTTCTTACACCTCCATGGTAACCATGAGAGCAGTCCCCACCCCACAACTTCTGGAATCCCAACCCTCATTATTTATCTATCTGGTACTATTTTGTAACATCCTTCTTCTATTTATTACAACTGTGTAGTAGTCAAGCAGAAAAATAAGTTCATTGTTTGTTGAATAGAAATAAATTGATGCTGGCATCGTATGGTGTAACAGATTCAGTAGGTAATTGCTGTAGAAAAGTCAAGGATGGCCTGTGTATGTTAGCAAGAGGGAGTGTTCTGAAGGTGATAGAACTGTTCTGTATCCTGACTGAGGTAATGGTTACATGAATGTACACTTATGTCAAAATTCATAGAAGTTTATACCAAAAAGGTCAATATTACTGTAGTCTAACAGAAATAGAAGAAAATCAACAAGTGGAAAGTGTACGTGGTGAAAGACTGAATATGCAGTCAGATAGTGGTCAGATCATACATGACAGTAAAACTCTGACCTATACCCCTGCAACAACCAGCCCGGGGAAGCCAAACCACAACTTCTGGTCACAACTTGGTTAGTGACTACCAGCCTACCTACCTTTTGTCCCTACTTCCATCTCTGGACAAGTCAGAGCCAGCCAACCAATCATATAGGAGGCCCTGCTTCTAATTAGCCCACTTCTAGCTTCCCCAGGCCAATGGCCTTCAACCAGGGCACACTTGAAGCCTTCTTTTTTCTTCCCTATAAAGTTTTCCGAGTCTCCTGCCAGACTTTGAGTCTCTGTCAAACAATGATGGTGGCTGACTCTCTTGCTGTAGCAAGCTCTGATAAACAGGGTGGTTTTTTTTCTTATATGGGTTGGCTTCATTCCTTTCCACAATAGTATGCTATCATTTGGGTTAAAATAGAAGTAAGTGTGTATGTATGTGTGTGTGTATGTTTGTGTATGCATAGGATACAACTAAAAGTATACACACATACACACAGACACACACACACGCATACATACACACAAACAGAAGCAATAAATGTTGCTTCCCAGCTAGGGAATTGGCTGGCTGGGGTACAGAGCTACTAGTAAGGCTGAATTTTCAGGGTGTTCCCTTTTGAACCTTTTAGATACACCCCCTCCCCATCAACCAGTGAATTAATTTAAAACTAAAACGTGAAACTCACTAAAATGTGAACACTTCCTGATTAAAAGGAGTTTTTATTATTCAAATTTATCACAAATGATCACAAATAGTCTCTGAAGGTAACCAGCTTGAAATGCGGAGCTATTGCTTAATGAGCACAAGGTTTCAGTTTAGGAAGATGAAAAACTTTTGGAGATAAGTGGTGGTGTTGGTTGCGTAACAGTGTGGCTGTACTTAATGCCATTGAACTGTATACTTAAAAATGGTTAAAATGGTAAATTTTATGTTATGTATATTTTACCACCATAAAAATATTATTATATTTAGGATAAATCAGTGATAAAGTATTTGGTGAGTTGCTTAACAGCTCTGAGTCTCATTCACCCCATGAGTAAATTGGAGACAATACAAGCTTGAGAGAATTGTGGGAGTATTAATTGTTACTTCATATGTGCAGTTCCTGTCATATATTAAGTGCATCAGCTGGGCAGGCTAACTGCTGAGGAAAATAGAACCGAACATTCATCATAGCTCAGATACAGTAGATGTTTCTTTCCTGCTCACAGAATAGGACAGAGAGGATGAATGAGTCAGTGATGGCTCTCCTTCATGCAGTCATTCAGGAACCCAGACCGACAGTGGTCCTGCCATCTTCAACACGTGGCTTGCAAAATCTCCCTGGGGAATCGTCTCTTATGGATCCAGCTCAAATGGGGAAGGAAACAGAGCACACATGGGAGACTCCTGTGGGCCGTGGCTGGGAGTGAGGCCTGTCACTCTATTTCTGTTTAGGAATACCAGATTTAGCAAATAAAAATGCAGGACAAGCATTTTGTATTTTATCCAGTTAAATTTGAATTCCAGATAAATAACCATTTTTTTTTAGTATAAGTTATATGTTCCATGCAGTATTGGGGACATATTTATACTAAAAATTTATGTCATTTATCTAAAATTCAAATTTAACTGGGCATCCTGTATTTTATCTAGCAACTCTAGGGCCACATTCCATTGGTAGAACTCAGTCTAACAGGCCCACGTATGACTACAGCGGAGGCTGGGAAATGTGGTTTAGCTGTTTCCCAAGAAGAAGAGAATATGGATTTTGTTAAGTCACTAGCAATCTATGCCCTGTGAAGAAATTAACTTAGGTCTCTTCCCTTTCTCTGCGGTACAGGTGTTACGGGACCTACAGAAGTAACAGAAAATAGTGGTTCTTGAGCTTTCGCATGCATTAGAATCTTCTGGAATGCTAGTTAAAAGATTCACATCTCTTGCCCCTGCCTCAGCCATTCCAAATCCTTTCGAATCCTGGGGCTCAGAATCTTCCTTTCTAACCAACGCCCCAGGTGGCTCTATTGCAGACAGTGGCAGAGCTCACACTTTGAGCTCTTGGGAACCAAGATGTATGTATGTGAAAAAAATTAAAGAATCATCAAATAGTTTGAAATGAAGCCATCTGTGGGAGGGCACCAGCTTTAGATTTTGCATCGCAATGGAGAAGGGTATAGTTTTCAACCAGTGTGTGCAGGAGGCTGACCTGGAACGCTGGCCTCAAACTTTGGGCTCAGAACACAATTCAAACACCTGCCAAAAACAGGCTCAACAGAAGTTCTGCCGTTTGGTACAAGTCCTCAGTAGACTACAAAAATAAAATAATAAGAAGGCAGTGACATAACTCAGGCATCTTTCATCAGAGTCAGATAGTCCTGGCACAGTCTCCTCTCTGAGCTTCGTGTTGAACCTCTGGGGCCAGCAGAGCATCTGTGTGGCCCTTAATAAGCTGCCTACTTGGAGTGATTTCAGTCGCAAAGCTGCCTGCTCTCTCAGGCACTTTAAAGAATGCGATTTGGTATTTCTTAACAAATCCTCTTGTAATGTTTGAGATCCCAGCATTCATTCGTATTCATTTTGGAAGCTGCCACCCAGAGCTTACCGGACTGGTTAGAAAATTGACAATCTGCTCCAGTGGAACTCAGGCAGGTGTTATTAACTTTACCTGAATTGATCTCAACTAGATCACTGTCAGGGATGATGTGGTAACAATTGATTTTTTTCCGGCTCCGAGAGAATTATCAGTTTACTTATTTCCACTTCCCCACAGTCTTTTTTTACCCTTTTGCTTGCAGGTTTATGCCAGCATTTCTTTCTTCTTGCTTTCTCATTTCAATGTGTAAATAGTGTGCTTTGAAACACAGTGTTGAGAGAGGAAAGGCAATGGCACTTAGTAGTTTCAAAAACAACTCATCCAAGGCCGTACACGTGGCAGCTGTAGAAGATGTTTAAACAGGCAGTGAGAAAGAAGGGCACACTCTTGGAACACAATGAATTTCAACTGTGTGTCCCCCCAAATTCACATGTTGAAGCTTAACCCCCAATGTGACCATATTGAGAGATAGGGCCTTTGAAACGGTAAATAAGATTAAATGAGGTCGTAAGGGTGAGTTCTAATCCAACAGGGCTTGTGTCCTTGTAAGAAGAGGAAGAGACACCAGGCATGCACATACATAGAGGAAAGGCCACGTGAGGACACAGTGAGAAGACGGTCATCTGCAAGCCAAGGAGAGAGAAAGCAAACCTGCCAACTCCTTGATCTTGGACTCCTAGCCTCCAGAACTGTGAGAAAATTACTTTCTATTGTTTAAGCCACCCAGTCTGAGGTATTTTGTTATGGCAGCCCAGGATGACTAATGCACCTACCTACCCAGTCCCCTTTGAGGAGTACGCCCTGTGCTATGGTGTTTGCTAATGGGCTTGGAAAAGAGCTGCATCTCTTCTCTCAGCATCAAGGTGAATCAAGGCACCAAGATGCATATTCCAGGCATGCACATCCTGTTGCCCATACCTAGAGTTTGCACCTCCCTCTCCCTCTGTGCTCACCTGCATCAGGAGTCAATGCAGACACTCGGGCCTTACAGGGAAGGATGGAGCACGCAGTCTCCATCTCTCTGGGACGGCTGGCCCTGGCCCTGCCGTTTCCAAGCGCCATGACCTTGGGCACTGTGACCTTGGGCAGTGCAGCTCTATAGACTTCAGTGTTATTATCTGGAGAATAGGGAGGATAATACCGCTTATTACAAACTTCTTGTTACAATGATCCAATAGAATAAAATATGTGAAAGTATTTTGTATGATGTAAAATACAAAACACAGATGAACTATCAACTGACAATGAGCATGGCAAGGCTCTGATAGTAGAGGGTATAAAAGTCACTCTATTTTCCTTAGAAAAATAATTCAGCAATTTATATTTTAAACTGGTGACTATTGGCCCAGGCTGGGGTCTGGAATCAGCTCTTCTACTGGCTAGAAATTGTATTTATTTTAACAAAAACAGTAAGAGGTTCTGTGCCAACAGGATGTGTAAATTAAAGATGTAGGAGTAGGGCTTCCCTGGTGGCGCAGTGGTTGAGAGTCCGCCTGCCGATGCAGGGGACACGGGTTCGTGCCCCTATCCCGGAAGATCCCACATGCCGCGGAGCGGCTGGGCCCGCGAGCCATGGCCGCGGAGCCTGTGTGTCCGGAGCCTGTGCTCCGCAACGGGAGAGGCCACAGCAGTGAGAGGCCCGCGTACAGCAAAAAAAAAAAAAAAAAAAAAAAAAAAAAAAAGATGTAGGAGTAAACTAGGGTAAATTTTATATAATTCAATGTATGGTGAAAAGTCAGGAAAGCTGGTTCCCTAAAGCATAGGGCTCTAGACTCGAAGTCCTGAGTCAGAATTCTGTTTTCATCTTTTCCTTACAAACTGTATTGTAGGCAGGTTATTTAATCTTTCTAAGTTCTGTGGGTTGAAGGTTAAATGAAATAATGTATGTATATAAGAACTACTATCATGCTTTTTGTATAGGAAACGTGCATTAATATTTCTTGCCCTGGCTCTACCAATAGTTCATTGTGTGACCTTGAACTCATCCTTTCTAAGCCCACATTTTTTCTTCTGGATGCTATGGACTTTCTTGTTCTGATGGGACTTCCTTCTCTTCTAACACACTATGATTTTAAAATAATGACCATGTGGCTGTATCACAAGGCTAATCAAAAATTCAGGCTTCTAACGTAACTGTGAAATAAGACTTACAGATCAGGACTACACAAACCAATAAATGAAAATAATGAGTTGATTTGAAAATGGCTTTTGGTAAAAATGTTCTACTGGATCATAAATGGAAAACTGTGTCTCATGAATCTATTTCCTTGAATTGGCCATTCAAAAAATGTTTATCGGACTTCCCTGGTGGTGCAGTGGTTAAGAATCTGCCTGCCAGTGCAGGGGACACGGGTTCAATCCCTTGTCCAGGAAGATCCCACATATCGAGGAGCAATTAAGCCCGTGAGCCACAACTGCTGAGCCCACGTGCTGCAACTACTGAAGCCCGTGCACCTAGAACCCATGCTCCGCAACAAGAGAAGCCACTGCAAATGAGAAGCCTGGGCACTGCAACGAAGACCCAACACAGTCAATAAATAAATAAATAAATAAATATAAAACGCACTCAACAGCTGTAGAATACATTCTTTTCAAGTGCACACACAAAATTTACAAACATTAACCACATTCTGAGCCATAAAGCAAGTAACAAATCTCAAAAAAATGAATACAGAATTCAATTAAGCCAGAATTAAAAAAAACATTTATCACGTACTACTATGTGCAGAGCACAGTTCTAGAAGCTGGGGATGCCCCACCGGCGGCAAAGCCAGCTTTGAGGAGCACATGTATGGTAGGACTGTAGAGTTTAGAGCACCCACTACTATATGGAGCACAGGACTTGGGAATGGACTGGGGGAGAGCCAGCCAAGCACTGAGAGGAGGATAAAGATGTAGAGTTGGATGTTGGTCTCTAATATAATGAGGTGGAACAATCCAAATGAGCACAGCTCCGCTGGGCTGGGTTTGTCAGCAGCGGAACCAAAGCCACATCAGCCTCTATCCTGGTTAGGGACTGGGGGAAACCCCCGAACCTCAGCCCAGGACCCAAAGTCTGTCCTTAATTACATTCCAGAATCACTCTCTGTTTCTGAAGCCACTACCTGGCAAAGAGGTCAAGTAATGAAATCAATCCTCTGAGTTTTGTTTTGTTTCTTTCTCATCTGTGAAATGAGACCGACTTCACGGGGTTTTTCTAGAAATAAAATTAGATAACATATATTAAAATGCTTAGCGAAACTACACACATAAAAACTCTCATCATTGCTGCCATCGTTTGTTTCCAAAGGATTTGCCCCATGAAATGACCCACTTCAGCCTGCTTTTGCAGCAGATGGCTGCCAGAAATATCAATAGCAGCAAGTTTTCCAGTCATTCTTCAAATTCTCTTTAGTGTTCATTATCACCTTTATTGACTTAGCCCAGCTGCAGACACCAGCCCAACTCTATCATTCTATCACCAGGATTTGCCTGGATAATTTGTGGTTTCCAGATGAGGAAGATGCTGGGATAGGAAGGGAAGGGCAGTAATAGCTGGCACAGCCCGCAGGCATCCTCCTTCCCACACCTCCTCCATCCTGGCTGGGTCCCCACAGAGGAGGGGAAAGACTAGTTCTGTCTGATCCTGGGATCAGGAGGGCCCGAAGCTCTGGAGTCTGTATCTGTATTCGAGAGAAGAAAACTTCAGCAGAGCCAGTCATTGCTTCCATGTGAGGACCCCTACAGCTGTCGAGATTTAGAAGCAATGTGATGCGGTGGGAATAACAACAATAATGGCCTCCATTTGTTGGGGGAGAACTATGTGCCAGGCTCTCTGTAGGTGCTTCATAAACTGCCTAGATTCAAATGCCAGCTTTGTCCATCCCTAACTGTGTGGCCTTGAGAATGTTACTTAACCTCTCTGTGCCTCAATTTCCTCCTATGCAAAATGTTTTATTGAGGGTTGTTTGGAAGATTATGTAAATAATCATTAATAATAATAATTTAATAACATAAAATGTATACAAATGTAAAATATAAATACATAAAATATAAATAAATGTGTAAACTATATGCTAACTAATATGTAGAACTATATACATTTATAAAACTCAGACAAATGCCTGGGACATAGATACCATATTCTGTATTATTATTAATCATGATTGTCATTAATCATCATTATTATTATCAATTATCATTAACATTATTATTCTAAATCTTCTGGGTTTGTTTCCTATTGCTGCTGTAACGAATTACCACAAAGTTAGTGGCTTAAAACAACACAGACTTATTATCCGACAGTTCTGGAGGTCAGAAGTCCTAAAGTCAAGGTGTCAACAGAGCTGTGTTCCTTCAGGAGGCTCCAGGGGAGAATTTGTTTCCTTGCCTTTTCCAGCTTCTAGAGTCTAGCTGCATTCCTTGACTCATGGCTCTTTCCTTGCATTCCTCCAACCTCTGGTTCCATTGGCACATCTCCTTCTCTGACTCTGACCATCCTACCACTCTCTTATGAGGACTCTCTGTTGGGTCCAAGAGAAAAAACCAGGATGATTTTCCCATCTCAAGATCCTTAACTCAGTCACATCTGCCAAGTGCTTTTTGCCATGTAAGGTAACATACTTACAGATTCTGGGATTAAGATGTAGATATATTTGAGGGACCAGTATTTCCCAAGAGTGAAATATTTGTAGGGGGATTTTACAGTAGGGAACTGAGACTTGGAGGCATTACAAAAAGCTAAACATGCTAGAGGTGGTTCTGAATACAGGATGGTGTTGTGGTAAAACCCGTATTCTTTGTGCCAACAGCTTCTAGCCATGGAAATGGAAGCTTTGAGTCAGCTTCCCAGCTCTGCTACCAAGCTGCGCAATGGCTCTGGGCTATGGAGAGGTGCCACTCAGAGAATGGCTATGAAGTGGCTTTAAACTATGCTTCACAGGTACAAGGCAGCCCTAGCCCTTGTGTGGGTGTCCAGATGGGAAAATCAGGGCCCAGGGAGCTGAGTGACTTGCCAAGGACAGCCAGTAGGTAAATGATGGAACCAAGATTTCACCTTAAATTTGCTTGACTCCAAGGAAAATAACACCCCATTCAGTAGAAACAATTAAAGAGCCATTGCAAAAGAAATGTGGTTTTGAGATTCTCAGGTTGAGTACATAAGGTGTAACCTTTTAATCCACTCAAGTAGATAACCTTTCAAGTAGAGAACATAAATTGCATCTATTCAGTCTTGTATTTTATACACTAAAATCTTTATACTTTCAACATGGACACAGTTGGGGTGCACTTCCTGCATTTGATTAAAGCAGAGACTGACTTTTTTTTTTACTTACTTCACCCAAGTGTAGCAGACCCCTTCCTACTTCTGCTTGTGTTACCAAGCCACATGGCATAAGCACTACAGGGCAGAGCTGCCTTCCAGAGGCTACTCCTGCTTTGTTTGTGCTCCCAGTTCTAGCAGCTCATACATATGTCTAGCTTGGGTAGTAGAGAGCATCTTTGTCATAAACTTACCTATTATATTGGGGGAAAGAGAAGGAAGTCCTGCCCATATTTCCCATCATAGGCTTTGTGCTATAGCACAGTACACCAAGGAGCCCTGCGCAGGGGAAGACTGGACACATGCCCAGTGACCAACAGAATGGGTACTTTGTTCCCCATTTGGCTACTGTTCCTGGTAAGCACAGCTCCCTCAGCAAGAAACCCCAAGGTAGCAGAGGATGGAGCCCCCAAACCCCATCTTGGACCCCACTACCACGCATTCTTCAGAGCTCAAGCTAAGAGTCAAACTCTACTTTTATGTCTGTGGCATCAAGTCCTCCTAATGTTGGCACGCATTCACCGTATACTTGTCCTTCATCATGTACTTTTCCTTCCTCACTCTTATTCCAATTTGTAATCTTACCTTTGTCTGGGAGATGATTTGATAAATACCTTATCTTCTCTGTCATAATACACATGCTGAAAGTGAGAATATGAAATAAGAACAATGTTGACTTTGCTTTCATGTATCTTTTGTGCCAGTCTCATGGTAGGTACTCAGTAAACATATGTTGAATGAATGAGTTGAATAACTCATCAAAGGGCTGAAGTATAATTTTCTACTGTTTTTATGCTGTGATTGCAGAACTTGGCAATATCTGGGGTTACACTGTCTGAGGATTTTCTGGGACTTTCTTTCATAGGACAGATTAGTGACTACTAGTTGCTCCAGGATTCTTTCAAGAGGTAAAGCAACTTACGGAAGTGAATAAGGCAAGGATCTGAGATAGCACTAAATTGTTGAACAGACAATTGAAATACTGTGCCTGCTAGAAGAGAATCAGGGCAAAGATTGACCTCCCTCTGCTTGGCAAATTATGTGAAAGAAAAAGATCACATCTGGTCCCTCTATATTCCATATTGCCCTGCAACAGCAGAGAATGTTTTGCCAATTTTTTCTTCTCATGTATTATCAGCAGGTCACTTTAGAAAATAAAATAATGCCTAATTCTTTCATGGTGCTCACAATATGCCAGGTATGGGTCTCAGCCCATTTACATGTATGAATCTTTATCATTACCTATGAGGTAGGTACTATTATTATCCATTTTACAGAGGAGAAAATAAGGCATAGCTAGTAACCTGCAGGACTAGGGATTAACCTGAGAAATTATGAATTTAATCGTTCCAGAATCCATGCCCTTCACACCTCTGCTGTGCTACTTTACTATGCTGATCCAGATAATGGAGGGATGAGCTTTGTTAAGAGGAGGATCCAGAGAAAAGCATGAGGGAGGGAGAGGAAGAAGAGTTACACTAAAAGGAAACAGGAAGCTCTCAGAAAAGAAAAATAATAATGTGGGAGGATGGCAGTTACCAACCATGTGGGCTGGTTTTAGGGAGAGTATTCCTTGATACCAAGAGAGTGAGAGACCAGGAAAATTTGGGAGAACAGCTGTTTCTTAGATGAAGGGTTTTGAGAGTATCAGCAATGAAAAGAGAGAACTTTAAAGGTATTTTCCTGTGTTACTAAGAATATACTTCACCACCACCACAATACTTAAAGGTGATTTTTGAGAGGCATAGGAAAGTTTTGGACTTATTAAAGTATATTTTTATAGGATGTCTGTTCATTTGAACTGACACTAATTTGTTACCTTTGAGTTTCATATAAAATATCCCAATTTATCCATACAATGGAACTATAAGGTAGATACTACTATTTCCGTATTGTAGTTGAAGGAAGTATGGATCAGAGAAGTTAAGTAATTTGCGTAAGACCACACAGAGAGTAAATACCAGAGCTAACATCTGAACTTAGGTCTGACTCCAAAAAGCCCTGCTCTCACTGTACACACTAAATCTATACAAGTTGGTTGGTATCTCCTGTGACAAGACCAAAGTCACACATAGAATGATCTAGAACATCAGCCTCTCAACTTTAATTCTAGCAATCCAATGGCTTCCTTTACTGTCTACATTTCCTCCAAAATGCATTCTATATACACTCTCAGGACATTTAACACATATCAACAGAAAGAAGGGAAATTCTGGACTGGAAGAAAATGATAATTTCCAAAAGAACTTCTCTAGAATGTTACTGATACTTGAATTTGACCCTCACCATCCTCAAAATTGAAGATACAAATATATGGTAAAATATATATATATATATATACACATATATGTAATTTGCTGTTCTTTGACCTTGACCTTGTGGTGAAATGGAAGACCATGTACTATATTGGCTAACAGCTTTGATTTTGGTGGGAGACACACTTGGATGTAAGCACCAGTCTGCCTCTTAGTAGCTATGTGATCATGGGAACTTAATTCAATCACTCTGGGTCCCAATTTCCTCATCTGTAAAAATGAGGATAATTATTCCTCCCTCATAGGATTTTGCTGATTAAATAATATATGGAAACCACTTAGCACAGGCCTGGCACCATAATGAGCATAGAATAAAAGATTACTTTTATTACTTCTGATAAAACTCTTTCATTCTCATCAGAATTAATTTAACTTCTCTCACTACCAATCATAGAAAGCAATGGCCACAATCACTGGCCTCAACATGTAAAGGACCATGAATCATGTGGCCATAAGGTTATTCATCCATCTTAATGGTACAATTAGATAAGTCATTTCCTCCTTTGGACCTTAATTTTTAATCTATGATAGAATATTATCATCGGTTAAACAGTGGTCTCTGTGTTCAGTTCTGACTAAAATGCCAGTTCCTAGTTATACGTTAACAGTACCCTCTTTTTTTTTTTTTTTTTTTGCGGTACGCGGGCCTCTCACTGTTGTGGCCTCTCCCGTTGCGGAGCACAGGCTCCGGACGCGCAGGCTCAGCGGCCATGGCTCACGGGCCCAGCCACTCCACGGCATGTGGGATCTTCCCGGACTGGGGCACGAACCCGCGTCCCCTGCATCAGCAGGTGGACTCTCAACCACTGCGCCACCAGGGAAGCCCAACAGTACCCTCTTTAAACCTTAAGAACAGTGGTTCTTCATCACAAAGTCCTTACCAGGTCATTCTGATTGAAACTGTACTGACACAGGACATTCTACTCTAATGAACAGTTGGCGATTCTGTCAAAAGCTGTAACTTCCATCTCCTCCTGAGGAGGAAGCATTTCCATCTAGATCCTGAGGGAATGGGAGGAGTTTGTAACCCAGGAAAGCAATTAGACTTAGCTCTGATTCCCTCCCACCAAATGACCACACAGGGTGATGCCATAGCAATCAGGTGAATCCAGCTCTGGGGATAAAGATACATACTAATTATAGTTGGAGCAGCTCCAGACATTGTAATGTAATTCAATACAAATACTCCAACAAATACTCAGGCGGAACTGACCACATTGCTTAATAATGTAAAGCGTATACCCACACAATTCTTTTCATCTCTCATGAAAACATAATCACATGTAAGTGACTGATTCACAGAATCATTAATTCATTTATGGATTCAAGCACCTTTACTGAACACCTACCAATATGATAGATGTTAAACATATGGAAAAATGAAAATGTAGTTTTTGCCTCAAGTCTAGTGGGGAAAACAATCAGTGTGATGCCTGTGTGATAAGGCCATGACAGTACTATGAAAGCTCCCAAACACTTGTGAGGGTGTAAGGAGGCAGTGTGCTGATAAGTAGCTCTGGGGGTGGGAGAAGCTATGATTTGTAACATTTTCTGATTTCTGTGGTGTAAAATTTCTCACCAAGGCTGATTTCAAGCTACCAACAAGACATCACTGAACACAGAATCACTGAACACAGAATTGGTAAGAGGGATGCATAATTAGCTCTTATAAGCCAATACACCTTGACAGTATAGGGCAGGTTCTCAGAAGCACCGACAAAGGCTTTCTGGTGTGTTTGAACTTTCAACTAAGAGTTTTCTTGGGACTTCCTCAATGATGCAGTGGTTAAGAATCCACCTGCCAATGCAGGGGACACGAGTTCGATCCCTGGTCCAGGAAGATCCCACATGCCATGGAGCAACTAAGCCCGTGCGCCACAACTGCTGAGCCTGCGCTCTAGAGCCCGCAAGCCACAACTACTGAGCCCATGCGCCATAACTACTGAAGTCCACATGCTTAGAGCCCGTGCTCCACAACAAGAGAAGCCACCGCAATGAGAGCGCGCACCACAACAAAGAGTACCCCCTGCTCGCTGCAACAAGAGAAAGCCTGCATACAGCAAAGACCCAACGCAGTCAAAAGAAAATAAATAAAAAAAAATAAAATAAAGTAGTGATATTTTTTTAAAAAAGAGTTTTCTAAACAGAAGGATTTTCCCCAAAAGCTGGGGAGCTCAGGACCCACAATATTTATTAAATTCCAAGCAGGGAGTCTGGATCAACCTAAGCTCAGAGAGTTCTTTTGTCATTGAGGCAGAGCTGCCTGACTGCCGGGCTCCACCTATGTTTACTTGTGTCTGGGAAGAGTATTTGGCATTCTGGAGTGGTATGTTAGCTCAGATTACCAGCCACATGCCCTTGGAATAAAGGTTCACGGAACCTGCTGTCAGAAGAATTTCCCCTGTGGTGGCAGAGTGAAATCAACCTTTTTGGTGGAATACAGTTAAATCAATAATCTGTGATGTTTAAACACATCTCAGAAACTGCCCAGAACCCTGACCTGAGTTTCAGAACATCACAAAAGCGAAAGTTGTCCTGCTTTGTATAGCGATTCAAGGATACTAGGGAAGTTATTCATGAAATTTAACTGCTCTCTATACTTTAATTCCTTGGTCTAGCCATCTCTAAATGAGGCAGATCCCTTTTGTTTCTCTAGTAAATTTTCGTTAAATGTGTCTTTCAGAGTAATAGAACCATGCAATGTTAGATGAGTAATGCAAAAAATAAATAGATTTACTTTTGTATGATCCAAATATTTGAGAAACTCTGATTTCATATTTGGTGGGTTTCTTTAGTGCAGAGCCTTTATTCTACATTAATTATGGCTACCTTATTGAGCCATATTAAGCTATATGTCAGACAATGTGCCAAGCACTTTAAATACATTACCTCATTTAATCTTTTCATCAAATATGTGAAAAAGATATTATCATCTACATTTTTTGAGGATGAAACTATGGCTCATAAAATCGAAATACCGTGTTTAGTGTCATAAACTCAATGAACAGATCTTGAACCCAAACCTCCCTGACTTCAGAGCCCATGCTTTTAAACTTTATGCGGTATGCTCCCTATACTATGAATCTCTAGCTGTGGGGCAGTGTGTGCACTCTTTTCTAAACATATTTGAGGATTAAATGATTTTCCATAGCACCTTCTTGCTGCACCAGTGTTCAACAGTGTATGCTTTGTGAAACGCTACACCACTTATAGTGGATGATAAAGCCCTTTGTCTCTGACCCAGGAGTTTTGTGTTTTCTATCTACACCCAAGCAACTGTGTGAGGCTAGTTTATTAGCTTATGCAATTGTCCTGCTTCTAGCTTTCCTCTGCACTTGTCAAACTTATTGAGTAAGGTAAAATCCTAACAGATGGCATCATAAGGGAGCATATGGTGCTCCCTAAATTTAGTAGAATAAAGAGAAACCAAAAAGTACAGGATGTGACCAGTTTCTTGCATCATACACTCATTCTTTCTTTCAACAGACATATTTTGAGTCAATGCCCTGTGTCAGGCTATGATATGGATGAGACAGCTCCTGGTTTCAGCAAGCTCTTTATGGAATATAATAAGCAATTAGGCAAATGCTGAAATTATAAGTGTGTCCTTAAACATATTCATACAACACCAAAATAAAAGGTCAATTCTGCAAAAGTTGTCCAAAAATTGGGTAATTTAAAGAAGAGAGGGCTTCCCTGGTGGCGCAGTGGTTGGGAGTCCGCCTGCCGATTCAGGGGACACGGGTTAATGCCCCGGTCCGGGAGGATCCCACATGCCACGGAGCGGCTGGGCCCGTGAGCCATGGCCACTGAGCCTGCGCGTCCGGAGCCTGTGCTCCGCAACAGGAGAGGCCACAGCAGTGAGAGGCCCGCATACTGTAAAAAAAAAAAAAAAAGAAGAAGAAGAAGAGGAAAGACGCTGAAATTGTCTTCAACCTAATTAGACAAGGTAGTGTATGTATAAGTATCTGGCACTGTTTAACTTGTGTGTGACCCCTTATAAGTGCTCAGTAATTCTTTCCTGAATCTTAAATTCAGATGACCTCTATGTTGTATACATTGGTTCCAGTTTGTTTGAAACCAAGTGAGCTGGTTGTTCTCATCCAAAAACAGACAAAATGTTAAAGCCCATTCAAACCTAACAAATTGCCAGTATGTTTGAAAGAGCAGTCAAGCCATTCGTGGCATGAAATTACCTGTGCGCTGAACAATGAAATAACACAAAACACTAGGAACTGTTAGGATGCCCCTGGGAGATATTCCAGTTTTTAAATTTTAATGAATTAGAGGAGCAGAGAAGGAGAGAAATTATAGTATCCTCTTGTGAGGAGAACTGTTTGCCTTGCAGCTCAGAAGGCAAGGCCAACACTTAATGGTTCCAAATAGCCCTGAATGTTACTTGGTGATCTTTCCCAGGCCAGCTGTTTATACAGGTGACTGCTCTTATCATTGTAGCCAAGGCAATTGTAAAATGTAGATAATATTTATCAAAAAGATGGTTGAAAAAATATGTCTATGGAGTTTGTCCGTGTATTAATTCATTTAATAAACACTTATTGAGCTCCTATTTTATGTCAGGTAATATATGAGGTGCTGAACCAGTATTTATGTAATTCCTTGTCATGTGTTTGAGTTGTTAAAATAACTAAAGCTGACCTCAAACTCTGCAAAAACTTTGCAGAAAGATAGACATGTAACCCCTTATATTAGAATCCTTCTGAATGAACAAAGCATCTTCCTGTCCAAAAAGACATATTCTTCATGGAAAGTCACCCAAAAGCTAAAGTTGTTACAGGAAGATGGCAAACAGCCAACTCAGATTCATTTGTAAATGCTGCTGTAAGCAGCAACTTAGGAAGGACTGAGCAGGCTCTTCTGTGCCCTTGTACAACAGGGAAGGCAGAACAGTAACACACAGGCAGTAGAACTGAAATCTTGAGTTATAGATATGATTAACCAAAGAGCCAAGAATCTGGAAGACAAAGGCAAGTGAATGGCTCCTTGTATTTTACAAGGTCTGACCAGGTTTTCAGTTTAAAAATATGCAGGTAATTTGTGTTGGAGCTCTAGTGTGTCAGTGGATATTCTTGAAAAACTAAACCAGAAATGTTTCTGTCAGCATTAATTAAAATTAGATACTATAGAAGCCCAAGAAGGCATAATCCCTGGGGAAATGCGGAACTAAGGCTCCAGATAAATTCATGCTGCTGAAAGCATGGGAATGTCCTTTGGTATGGAGTATGGCCACCTGAGGTTCAAATGACAACATCTGAATAAAAGTACATTGTTGCCCAACTGGAGGTTTTATTTCCTAGCATCCCTTGCAGCTAAGTGTGGTTATGTGATTAAGTTCTTGCCAGTGAGATGTGAGTGCAAGTGATGTGTGCAAATTCTGTCTCAGTTACTTAAAGTTGCCTGTAAAGTGGTCCAGGACAGTGTTCAAGAGATGGCAGAGAAACAAAAGGGAGGACAGTCAGGTCCGTGTGTGTCCTCAGGGAGCCAAAATGACCCACAGACCTGGACTGTTACCTGTGAGAGAATATTATATATATATATATATATATATATATATATATATATATATATATATATATATACGCACACACACACACACACACATATATTTGGATCAATTTTTTTTAAATTTTTATTAGAGTAGAGTTGATTTACAATGGTGTGTTAGTTTCAGGTGTACAGGCCATATACAACAAACCCACGGTAAACATCATTCTCAATGGTGAAAACTGAGAGCATTTCCTCTAAGATCAGGAACAAGACAAGGATGTCCACTCTTGCCACTATTATTCAATGTAGTTTTGGAAGTCCTAGCCACAGCAATCAGTGAAGAAAAAGAAATAAAAGGAATCCAAATTGGAAAAGAAGAGAATATTGTATTTTGAAATCTCATTATTTCATTAACTATGAAATACTGTGTTTATGCCCTAACACAGTAATTCAGAGGAGGGCCTCTGAGAGGCACTGACATTTGAGGCAAGATGTGAATGATGAGAGAAAAACAATTATTTTGAGGAGTTGATGGAAAGATGTACTTGGGAGAGAGAACAAACAGTGCAGATACCAGAAGGAGTTATTCTGTGTTCAAAGAGCCAAAAGAAGGCATCATCCAAGCACAGTAATGTAAGATAGCCTCTTACCCCACAAGCACTAAATGAGAAACACAGACATTTACCCAAGTTATCTCCAAACAGAGGCCCAGTTGTGATCACACAGACTCCAGAATATGGTCTATACATTGTTTTGTATTCCTACATAATGTCCAGAGATATACCTAAGTAGCCCTGGAAATAATAAGCAATATCCATAGAAATGTCCCAAGTCCAGTAGTCACTGGCTGTGTCTGCCCCTTGTTAATCCTGCTCCCTTATCTTTGTCATCCCTTCTTTCTCCACACTCACTGTGCTCAAGCTTCCTTCCCCAGTTAAACTCAGCTCTCAGCAAAGAACCCAGAAAACTCCTTCAGACTAAAATAGAAGCAAATGGTTACCCTCAATCCATAATCCAGAATGAGAATATTCACAGTTTGACAAAACTTAATCTCCAGCCTGTCTAAAAGAAAATTCTTACACTGAGATTTAAGTGTGGGAGTTGGGACTAATGTCTAGCTAATTCAGCTATGTTGAGGCCACCCATATCCCAGCCTGATAAAAAACTTTATAGTCAGTCAAGACTTCATATTATTTGAGACTAAATTAAGCAGGGTATCTACCTTCTAAACCAGTAAAACCTAAGTATGCAAACCTTAAATAAGCTTCATGTGCTTTTCTTCCCAAAATGAAGCTATGGAGAAGGTGACCTGTTAGAACTTCTCTGGGGCCAATTAAGTGTGCTTGGTTCTAACTCTTTGGCATAAATCACAGCAAGATCTTTTTTTGACCCACCTCCTAGAGTAATGGAAATAAAAACAAAAATAAACTAATGGGACCTAATGAAACTTAAAACCTTTTGAACAGCAAAGGAAACTATAAACAAGATGAAAAGACAACCCTCAGAATGGGAGAAAATATTTGCAAACGCATCAACGGACAAAGGATTAATCTCTAAAATATATAAATAGCTCATGAAGCTCAATACTAAAAAAAAACCCAATCAGAAAATGGGCAGAAGACCTAAATAGACATCTCTCCAAAGAAGACATACAGGTGGCCAAGAGGCACATGAAAAGCTGCTCAACATCACTAATTATTAGAGAAATGCAAATCAAAACTACAATGAGGTATCACCTCATACCAGTTAGAATGGGCATCATCAGAAAATCTACCAACAACAAATGCTGGAGAGGGTGTGGAGAAAAAGGAACCCTCTTGCACTGTTGGTGGGAATGTAAATTGATACAGCCACTATGGAGAACAGTATGGAGGTTCCTTAAAAAACCTAAAATAGAACTACCATATGATCCAGAAATCCCACTACTGAGCATATACCCAGAGGAAACCATAATTCAAAAAGAGACATGTACCCCAATGTTCATTGCAGCACTATTTACAATAGCCAGATCATGGAAGCAGCCTAAATGACCATCAACAGTCGAATAGATAAAGAAGATGTGGTACATATATACAAAGGAATATTACTTAGCCAAAGGAACAAAATTGGGTCATTTGTAGAGACGTGATGGACCTAGATACTGGCATACAGAGTGAAGTAAGTCAGAAAGAAAAAAACAAATATCGTATATTAATGCATATATGTGGAATCTAGAAAAATGGTACAGATGAACCAGTTTGCAAGGCAGAAATAGAGAAACAGACATAGAGAACAAACGTATGGACACCAAGGGGGAAAAGCAGGGAGGGGAATGAATTGGGAGATTGGGTTTGACATATATACACTAATATGTATAAAATAGATAACTAATAAGAACCTGGTGTATAAAAAAAATAAAATTTAAAAAAAAAGTGTGCTTGGTTCTAGGCTGGTTAGCAGTGCCTCTGACAGCGAGAGTAGAGCAGGTGACCCACACAGCCAGGCAAATGACAAGTGACTTTTCACAGCTGGCCTCGGAAACACAGAGCCCAAGTATAATCACATCTACTGCTATATTGAAAAAAAATCATCTCCACAATTAAATTTACCATCCATTAAATAGTTATTGCTTTGTTTGTACCAAAGTGGTCGAGTTGCATTTCTTGCTTTACTGGACTTTTTTATTTCCTCTAATGGCTAACGATTTTTTCCTTGGCATAGAATTTGTATCTCTAACAGCATGCCCTGTTGGTTGTTTAAAAAGCTCTAAAAGGAAAGGAGACCAAGAAATCAAAGCTGGGAAGCAGCATGGCAGTGGTGCTGCAGGTCCCAGCCTGAAGGCCAAGAATTTTAGGGAGCTGCAGAGTTATTTCAGGGAGCCCAGAATCCATCTTCTGTGCGCCAAGCATTGTCACAGCCTGCTTAAATGTCTTGCACACATGTCTGACTTACATATAATAAATAAAACTTTAATTTCAAAGTGGTATTGCATTCATAGTGGCTTTTTATCATGTATTATAATGTAGTGGGTGATATTTTTTATTTGAAAAAGAAGCCTTCATTCTTGAAACCACAGACACTCACTGACATCATTATCTATACAATTTAACATCATATAAAGCTAACACAAGAATAGCCTTCAGTAAAGTAGCTTATCAGAACGATGGTCATGTCATAATGCAGAGTTTTCAACCCTTCAGGACTTTAGTTGAAGTGATGGTGGCTCTTGTAGGCACAAACTAGAGAGTAACTAAATTTTGGACTTATCAAAGTCTACAGATTTTCTTGAGAGAAATGGTTATGTATAAAGGATGTTCTCCCCAAATAGAAACTTCAGTAGGTAGGGCATCAGCAGACAATCTCAACCTGTTCACGCCTCTAAATAAAAAAGAGGACATGGCCTTAGTCATTATTCACAACCTGGAGTTGCCAGGAACCCCAGTTGAACAGGAAATGTTCACTGGTTGTCATGTAAGGGAAATACAGCTCCCAGTTTGCACATATGCCTGAGACTCAACTCTGCCAGGGCACCAGTATATTCTAGACAGGAACCAAAAGATCATGTCTGCCACCAGCTGCAACCTCCAAGGGGAAAAACCAGATCATAATTTTTCTAGCCCTGGGACCAAGAATGTTGGTCTGGACGCAGGGAAGTTGTGACTTCATATTTTATGACATGAACTGTTGCCTCATTTTCGTCATGCCTGGAGGAAAGAAAGTTGACTTTGGTTGAAGCATGGAGTAGACAAAGTAGAATCAAACTGTCTGTCTATAAATAGTTCAAGGCAACCTGGCTTTCATGCCATAATACTCCTGGGCTGTAACTTCCTTCAAGATAAGAATTATGTCCCGACCACTCAACATGGTGCCTGGACTATAGCAAAAATTCAATAAATATTTGTGGAATAAATTACTGAATTTCTAAATAAGACACTCAAAGCTGAGTTGGGTCTCTGAGTTGCCCCTTTTCCTGTTACACTGAGAGATTATTGCTTTCTCTTTCTTTGAAGTGAGTATACAACGTAGGAAAGCTAGGTAGTTTCCTCAAGCAGTATCACAATTCTAAGAGGCTAATTCCTTTATCACCACAGAAACTGGTTTTGCTGTTGTCCCATTTTCCAAATATGTAGATTCAAGTGGTAGGCTGAAAGAGACTTGCCCGAACCTAGATTTTGATGCCAGAAGTTTCTTGAAGCATCAAGAACTCTGAAAAGCCTGACGTTATTAGGTACATTTTACTATTTAAATATCTGACTTTAATTCCCTTCCCTAAAACCAGAAATGAAAAGGGTGGTGCCTGAGAGTTAGAGCTGTGAAGCTCTCTCACTGCCCTCGACTATAACCACAATGAAACCGAATAAACCAAGCCTTACTCTCTGCCCAATGTGTATCTGCTCATAGTTCGATCCCGGCCCTCTAGTCTGTAATTATTTATTTATGTGTTTGTCTCCCCTAAGAGGTCGTGAGATCCTTGAGCACAACAACCTCATGTTATTAGTGTCTATAACTCCTCAGCCCAGCACAGGGACAGGCGTTTGCTCAGTGCTGCCTCAATATTTGCTGGATGTCACTGAATTCACATTTTGTCTTCATTCATGCTTCATTTAGTGAAATTTCTGATAAAACTCTTGTCACTTTTGTGGTTTTGAGACCAGCTCTGTATCTCACCATCTCACCTGCCCTTATTCTTTCTCTTCTTTCATTTTTTGTACTTTATTGAGTCCATAGCTTCACCAAATGGCAAGACTGACAACCCCAGAGATCGGATTAAGGCAGGCAAGGATCAGCAATCCTAAAGTCATCCCTTACTGGGACCCAGCCGCAAGCCTAGACCCACTCTCATTCATTAAAACATAAACTTTGAGCTGAAACAATCACCTTCAAGGTAGCCCTTCCTTTGCTGAATCTTTTGCCAAAAAAAGTCAAACCTAAATAAGAAAGATTTTTTTAATATAAATTATTTGAGACTTGATAGCAAACAACCTTCCTGTCTTCCAACCATGCATCATCATCATCATTACCATCATTTATTAAGTGTTTAGTACATATCACATACTGTTCTAAGTCCTTTGTTGTTAATTAACAGCCCTAGTATACACATACTTGTATACATTTATATACATATATACATTATCTTATATGCATATATTATTTTTATCTTCATTTTTCAGATAAGAAAACTACCCAGTGTCCCATAGTTAGTAAATATTACAAACAGAATAGAAACCAAACAAAATGAATACAAACCTGCCTTCCTTACCTTCCATATCTAAACTGGCAGTTCTTACTTTTAAACTTCCCTGTATCAGTGTTAGCTTTCAAATATGAGATTCTTATAGAGTGAATCTGAGAAAAGGATATGGACATGGAAAATTGCCACTTGAAAATAATGATTATAGGTTTACTTATCCATTCATCAACATGTATTGAACAACTACTATATGTTAGGTACTATTTTAGATGATGGGGACTGAAAACACAAAAATTCCTTTTTGAGATGCCTCAGACCTGATCTTCAAATTAGAATTTAAGCTTCCCAACTTGCATACTATATAACTGTGAACCAATCACTTAGCCTCTGTCTGGGCTGCAGTTTCTTCATCTTTTAGTCAAGGATGATAATACTACTTTATAGGTTGGTCTAAGGATCAAATTGAAATCATGAGACGAAATTGTTACAATGGCTGATATGGCCCTAAGTGATCTCACCTCAACCACTCTCTTCTTCATGCTGTTTGGCTACGATGGTGCTGACAGATTCCCCTTCCCCCCACATATACCCAGAGAACTCTCTCAGTTCTTTCAAGTTTTGTTCACATATCACCTTTGAAGGAAGTCAATGATGATCAGAAAATTCCACCTGCCCTTTCCCTCACTCTGACATCCCTGATCCCACTTGCCATAAATCTACTTTTTCCTCTGTAACATTTATCACCTTTTAACATGTCATGTAATTTAATGATTTATTATGTTTATAGCCCATCTATTCCGTATCTATTCTTTTCCTTTGCATAGGGACAGAAACTTTTGTCTACTTTATTCACTGATGTATCCCAAGTACCTGGAAAAGGTCCTAGTTCATGATAGGTACTCAATAAATAGAGATTAAGTGAATGAATGTGTATGAGTTTGCACAGTGCTTGGCATATATAGTTCAAAAAAACTGTTATAATGTGTCCTCTTTCTTCAGGAAGCACACAGTATGATTAAAAATACTCAATCTGAAGACATTTCCAAAAAAAACCTTTTTTTTTTTTTTTTGGTTGCAAAGTTTTCTCTCCCTAACAAAGCTCTTTTCAGTTTGACTGGCATTTACATTTTTCTCACACACAGCATGTACCTTTCCTGCATGACAGATTTTCTGGAGATTGATTCTGCTCATGCTGGCCTTTTTGCCAGTTCTTCCATATGCTGGGCAGTGACTAGGTAGGAGAAGCTAGCCACTCTGCGATCTGGTTCTCCTGAGAATATCCTTGACCATCCCACAAAGTGCTCATTAGACAGTTACATTTCTTGGAATCCTACCATGTGCCTTGCTCTGTTCTCAGGATTCTGGGGATTGAAAAAGGATCAGAGGGGTAAGAAAAAATGTAGGACATGGCCAGTAGCTTCAAGGAGTGCCCAATACATGACTCTTTCAAATATAGTTTAATAGAACAGAATGCTTGTGTTCAAATCATGGCTCTACCATTCACTAGTCATGTGTGACCTTGCACAAATGACTTAACTTATTTCAGTCCTGAATTCCTTGCCTGAAAAAAAAAAGGTGATAATAATACTACTTCATAGGATTGCTGAGAGGTAAAAATGATGCTTAGGAAAATAAGGGATAAAAATGCTCAGAGTTGTGCTTGGTACATTGTAGATACTGCTTTATAAACCTTCACTTTTATATTAAGCACCACCTGACAAAACAAAGGCATATGAAATAAGAGTAAATAACCATCAAGGGTTAAATGAGCATGCGTGGCATTGGAGTCAGAGGATTCATGATGGCTGCAGTAATCCAAGAGAGCTTTTCATCATTCTTTTATTCATTTGCTAAACATATAGTGAGAGAATCTACTGCTTCACTTTGAGGAATTCTAAATCTGGTGTAGGAGATGGGACAACAAACACAATGTACTGTGAAATATGTGATGGGAGCAGTACTGAGAAAGGTCACTCTGATGACAGTGTGATATATAACATATGTTGTTCAGGTGAGTCAACACAAGAAGACCTGTCTGGAATTTTTAAATGTATTTCCAGGTGAGATGCTATGAGAGTTTGAAGAAAGGATACTGACAGTAGGAGAGAACAAAAGCCAGAACTATTTAACAGGTTGCTACACTGGACACATTTAATCTATCAGTATCATTTTACATGGAGTTGACACCTTCTCCTCTTTAAAACACTTTCTTTTCTTAGATTCCAAAACATCACACTCTCGTGTTTTTCTTCCCACTTCCCTGGTAGCTCCTTCTCAGTAGCCTTAGCTTGTTTGTTTTCTTCTCCCTGTCCTCTTAACCTTGGATTTCCCAGGACTTAGCATTAGGACTTCATCTCTTTTCTAGCTACACTCATCCCCTTGCTGAATCTTGGTAGTCCTACCATGAATTCCCATGACAGCACATTTCACCTATATGTTGACACTTTAAATTCTTATCTCTAGATCAGACCTCTGCCTTCAACTCCAGATTTGTATATACAATTGTCTTCTCTGTATATCCACTTGGCTATCTAACAGACATCTCTAACCTAACATGCCCCAAACAAGCTCCTAACCTTCTACCCTATACCTGCTCTACCCATGGTTTTCCCCATCTCAGTTCATCACAACTCTATTCCTTGAGTTGCTCAAACATAAACTTCAGAGTGATGGGCGTGATCTTGACTCATTCCTTTCTCTCAGTTCTGTTGGTTCTACCTTCAAACTAACCCAGAAATCTACTTCCCTCAAATTCCATAGCTGTTCTACCAGTCCAAGCCACCGTCCTCTCTCATATTAATATATGTAGCAACCTCCTAAATGGTATCCCTGTTTCCACTCGTGACCATGTGCAGTGCAGTGTCCACACAGTAGTCAGTCTTGATGCTTTCAAGACGTGAGTTAGATAATGACACTCCTGGGCTCACAAGGTTCACAAGTCTCCTAGTTCGTTCAGAGTCCAAGTCAAAAATGACTTACAATAGCTAAAAAGCCCCTAAGCAATACAGTCTCCATCATCTCCTTGTTCACATCTTCTAAGTCCACCTCAGCCTTGCTGGTCTCCTTGCTGTTCTTGGAATACTGCAGTCACACTTCCACCTGAGGGCTCTGTTCCAGCTCCTCTCTACCTGAATCTTCCCTTAAATATCCCCATGACTTCTTCCCTCAACTATAAATCTTTGCTCAAATGTCATGTTTCTAATAAGAACTTTTCTTAACCTACTATTTAAAATTAAAATTCCCACCTCTTCCACTTATTACCCCTTCCCTGCCTAATTTTTCTCCATAGCCCATATCACCTTCAAACATTTTATATAATTTGTTTTTGAAACTGTTCGCCTTTCCCTGTAAGAAGGTAAACTACAAGATATCAGGAATTTTGTCTGTTTTGTTCAGTGGACATCTCCAGTACCTAGAAGATTGTTTGATATGTAATAGGCACTCAATGCAATAAATAGTTTCTGAACAAATAGCTGAATTGGTAACTCACTGAATGGGAAGAGTAAAGATTGGAGATAAAGATGAATCTAATATAATAGTGCTACTTTTATTGAGTAGAGGCAGTGAAATCCACTTAAGTCTGGAAGTTGATAAGCTTGGAGCATTTTTTATTTGAGGTTTCTTTAAACTAGCTAAATAAAGATGTCTAGGTTGGTAGTAAGAAGTAGGAACCAAGAAAGGGTCTAGAGAGACACAGACATCCCAATGATGTAGAAAAATGCAAGTATCCACCGTCAGAATAAGAAGGAAGAAACCTGGTTATAGAGGAGCAGAGAAAGAGAAACACGATAGCCGTCTTCTGCTACCACTCTGCCCACAGGGCCTAATGTAGTACAATTAAAGTATCGTGCAGTATTGACAGTCACAGTTCAAATGTGTTCACTGTCCATGAATGGAGTAACAAGAACTGTTTACTCTTGTTGCCACAATCTTGGCTCCCTATGCCCCGATGCGGAACAGAAATATGGAGACAGAGTTATGAAGGAGAAAGAAAGAGTGGCTTTATTTCTTTGCCAAGGAAAGGGGAACACAGTAGGCTAGTGCCTCAAGAACTGTGCCCCCCTCACTGGGGAATAGGAAAAGGTTATATAGTCAGGGGTAGTGGTCAGAGGTATGTGATAAGGATCAAGGCAGTAACAGTCTTGCATTCTTTTTTCTTCTGCAAAGTTTCAAAAGGGTGGGGTTGCTGACAAGATTCGGGTGTGTGCAGGGTCTCCTAATTCCCCCCTCCCCCCGCGGTACACGATCCTCTCACTGTTGTGGCCTCTCCGTTGCGGAGCACAGGCTCCGGACGCACAGGCTCAGCAGCCATGGCTCATGGGCCCAGCCGCTCCGCGGCATGTGGGATCTTCCTGGACCGGGGCACGAACCCGTGTCCCCTGCATCGGCAGGCGGACTCTCAACTACTGCGCCACCAGGGAAGCCCGGTCTCCTAATTTTGATGAGCTTCTCGGGTCCCTTTAATCTGGCCTCAGGTGGTTTTGTGGCTACTCCTCCCTTGATTAGCAACCCTTCAAATCTGCCCTTCAGAACTCAGGGAGGGTCATGGAGTCTGGAGTGTTTCCTACAAGAAATGGGGGACAAAAGGCCTCTGTGCCCAGGAACCCCATAGGGCTCTGCTCAGCATCACTCTCTAACTTAAAAAAAAAAAATAAAAACAGACAAAATTTATGAATCAACAGTTTTAGACATTGAACAGCAGATTGAGCAGGACATTAATCCCTGACAGAGGGGAAAACAAGTAGGTGAACCCTATAATAACTTACTGCCTCGAGATGATAAGCTTACTTATCATCTTACTGATGATACGCTTACTGCCTGGAGAGAGTTTCCAGCTGTAATGCAGGGAAGGTATACTCAACAGAGTTCAGCAGTCTCCCTGAGTTGAGAAGACAGAGTTCAGACTTCAGAGAGGCCACAGTGGAAAGAATTTGCAATGCAGGGAATGGAGAGGGCTACAGAGAGACCTCTGGAGATCTGCAAATGTACCCCTCAAAACTTCAGCTGAGTAGTAATCATCACTTGCATTTGGGGAAAATACTCGAGGCCAGGAGAAAAAAAGCCACCAACAGTATCAGGCAGAACAATCTAAGGAGGTCACACATGGCTGGGCATACTTCCTGTTCCTATCAGCCAGGAGAAAACAAATGATCATATGACACATCAAGCAGAGCCCTCAGAAGAGTATTTCCTCAGTAAAGGGAAAAATTGCTAAATTAAGGGAATGAGAGAGAAAACGTGTCTCTAGGGCTGTCCAGATTCTCTCAGGGAGAGAGAATGTTAAGTGTTCAGCAATGACACCATTGCAGTAAAACCAAGAAAGCTTCAGTTTAAGAGAATGCCATGGTTCTGGCTGTTAAGACATAGCTATTGACTTCCCTGAGAGTAAACTTAGTAGGCATTGGATAGGCAGAGAGAAGAATGGTCAGGGGGGAGGAAATATGGAGCATTCATAGGACAGTAAGGAAGCAATTTTAAGAGTGTGATAATAAACTGGTTTATAATCCTAGATCAAATTAATGAGGGCCAAGGAGAATACATTCTGGGGAAAGAAAAGACAGGCAAAAATGTGATAAATTCCACATAATCTGTAGGGGAGAGTCACAAACTACTATTTGGTTCCTGATTTCAAGCCTGCAAACTAATCACAGGTATAATTAAAAATTGGACTGATATTTTGTAAATCACCCGAGGGTAAAAACAAACAAAACATAGAAATCAAAGGAAACTTTAAGGAAGCATTTGCCTAAAACTAGGTGACAACCAAACCCCAGTTATGACAATAAATGCAATTCAATGAGCATATCTAATTTATTGAAGGAAAGACATACTTTTTTCCCAAAAGAAGGAAAATTGCAGACGGTTGCAAATTTTGTATTAAAAAAGCAATTGCCCAAAAGGAGAGTGGAATTTTCTCTTTTGCAGATACCTCTGCATAGATCCTATAGATGATCCTGTTTTGCTCCTTTTTGCCTAAAGGCAGAGCAACAGATTAAATGACTTTCAAAAGTCCCTTCCATCTGTGATTGCAACAAAACATAACATAAGCAATTAAAATCAAACATATCAACTCTTCTGGAGTAGACTATTATACTTCTAACTGAAATAAATCTGAGAAAGAATATCCATTGAAAGATTGATTGTATTGGAGAAAATATCCATCACATGTAAAGACAAGAAGACATACATCTGAAATAAACACCAAATGAACTATGATAGCAAAAAAATGGAAAATCAGCTACAATAATAAATAATATTGCAGCACTGCATGCCAACTGTTTGCACACTTTAGAGCAAATTTGTTGAGAAAAATAAATTACTCTAAAACATATTATCAACTGCCAATTCTTTGATAGAAATAAACTTGCTGTGGTGTGGCTACATACATGTTAATGGACAAATTAAAACATCTAGTTATCATCGTGTATCTTCATGGAGGCAAGAGGAATGGTACAAGAATTTTCATATTGAAGACCTGTCTCATCTCACAATGTGCAGTAATGTAAAAGAAAAGCCAAAATACCTAGGAAGAAGAAATGAAATAGTTAATACATTTTTGTTGGGAGAGTATCACAGAAAGAAACAACTAGAATCCTGAACTAGCAAATACCAAGATCATGATCCATTCCATTTGTCCTCAAGGGCGTGGGAATATAGGTTGAGTGTAGATGTTACATGTCTTTAGGGTGAGATTTTGGCCCTAAACCTTTGTGGAAACCCTAGCATCTATGAATCACAGATTTGTTCCAGACAATAAGGAATTATTTATATGCCATCTTGAATGGGCTAATGGTGTTTTTCCCCAGGAAATATACTTGCAAATAATTGTATAACACTTTAACAGAAAGCATTTTGGCCTGGATTAAATATACAAGGCAGACGTTGTTATAACTGCCCATTCACTTATGCAAAAACTGAGTTTCCCAGAAACTAGAGAGTTGCTTTTATAAATCAGGACATTAATGGCAGTGCTGGAGTTTGAGCCCCCATCTGCCAACTCCAAGTGGAGAGAATTCATAGTGTCCTCAGAAGCAATCCACATTAATAAAAGATTTTATTCTGTCCTTATACATCAAGAAGATTTGTGTGCAGTTGCTATTGATCCAGAGCAGACGAGGCAGGTCAAATGTAATATCAGTAGATGCCAGAGGAATAAGTTAGGACCGCCTGTGTGAAGAACAGTGTGAGCAGGGGCATGTGTCCAGGAATCTGTTCTCAAATCAATAGGGGAGCAGAGGTTTATGTGCACGGCAATCAGAAAACCAAAGGTCCCATCTAAAGGTAGATAGGTGGCTAAAGATATGTCTTGAGTGAAGACAGGAAGCTACCCAGAGTCCAGAGAGCTAGTCCAAGGTTAACAAGGTTTCCCATATTAAGTTAAAGGACCTGTTGCCACCCATTAGATGAGGAAACTGAGGTACATTGGGATTCAGTGATCTAACTCTGGTCAAACAGGAAATAGGACTCAATCCTTTTGAGTCTTCATCCCAGCAGCCTAAAAGTGAACAAAACAAAAAAGCAAAGCTTATAGATGACTTTAAAATCAAATCATTCAGCCTTCTGAATGGGGACCGACAGAAAAAGGGAGGCAGAAAGAAGGTAAGAGTTTTAGTCCACAACTTGGTAATTTAAAGCCTAAAAAATATGGCGATTTGGTGATTTTGTTGAATTTGTGCTCAGTTCTTTCTAATGAGCTTGAACATAATTAGCCAGAGGTTTCCTCTCTTTGCTTTCCTGTGTGGGTAAAAGACTAAGGAAGAATTGACACAAAAGGTGAGATTGGTCCAAAGGGGACAGCGCTTGCTCAGCCAAATGACAGACCAGAGTGTGAGCTGATTACCTTTCCCCATGGTTTTTAGAGGAGAAAAAAATATATATAGCAGAAAATGCTATTACCCAAGTGGGGATAATTATAACTGAGAGGAAGGGAGCCAGACTAAGGAAACAAAATTAAGCTAAGTAGAATGCAGGCTGACCACCAAGGGAAATGGCAAAGCATAGAAGACAATTAGGTTGAGAAACTGTCTTCCAAGGGAAATCAGAGGAACCCTGTTGCCTGCGTAATCAAACACAGATATTGTACTATAGGGAACATACCTGAGGTGATGGAGGAAGAGAAAAGCCCATCTGAGGATCCTGGGCTTTCCCATGGAAAATCATGAACAAGGCAAAAGCCCTACCTCAGCACAGGTTTTTTATGGAGAAAAAATAATCCAGCTCCCTACTGATGTTTCTCTGCATCTAAAATGCCTTTCAAAGTCTCCTTCTCATTCCCTCCAATGGTACCCACATGTTTCAAACATCAATCTTTCAGTGCTTTGTTGTGAATATTTGAATTTAACAAATGTCTCCCACTGTGTTGACATTCATGTATTTTCAGACTCTTCTCAATGATAATCATTCACACAGTAATAACAAATCACTGGACATAGCCTAAAGAACTTTACCATGATTTGCATTGTAAACTGCAGTGGTCAAGGGAACAAGCTATGGAGTCGGAATTAGGTTCTAACCTCTCATTACTTTTGATCTTGACCAAGTCAGTTAACCTTGCTGAGGTTTAGTTTTATCATCTGTAAAATGGATATAAAAATACCTCTCCCTTAAGATTATTGTGGAGAATAAATCAGATGATAAAATTTTTTTAAATTAACACAGTGCCTGGACAAGATATGCCACAGAGCCTCTTTGTAAATATTGATAATAATGATAATTATGAAAATGAAAGGTATAGCCCCAGATATCAAGGGTTACAGAGAGGCCTGATAGAAAATACAAAGCATGCATTTTACCTCTTAGTTCTAGGTGTTAGAAAGTGCTCAATGACTGTTGACGTATGTCATTTAAGCATATGATAATAAAGAGTAATTATGGAAGAGTGATGACATTCAGGCATTTTTTTATCCAGGGTCGTTTTAAGAAAGATGTGAGAGAAGAGATTACAAAATACACCTTTCTTATATTTGTGTAAGATAGAGAGCTTTCTTTCCCCAATGAAAATCCTGGCCAAAGTCTGTAATGTAAATAAACATAAATAATTTGTTCACACTTTATTGCTGAGGTAATCTTGGCTCTTTGTGATAGAAAGAGCAAGAGGTTTGGAAAATGGGAGTTTGAGTCCCAGGACCACCATTTCCTCCTCAGTTTTAGTAAGAGCTTCTCTGAGACTTCATCATCCTCATCACAAAAGAGAAATAATTATCTTCTCTCTGACTACTTCACGGGGTTCTTACAAGAATGAATAATGTATGTGGAGGTGCTTTGTAACATAATGTCAAAATACTCCCTTACCACATTATTATCTCCCAGGGAAGTAAAGTTAAACTTTAGAAAGAAAACAGAAAATAAGTTCCAGTATGGTGGGCACTACATGAGAATAGTGGTCTGGTATTCAGCCATTTATGATGGTAACCCAGGATTTCCTTCCATTTATGAAGCTATGCAAGCCACACCCCATTCAACCTATTTTATTAAAAAAAAACAAAACTGGGCTTCCCTGGTGGCACAGTGGTTGAGAGTCCGCCTGCCGGTGCAGGGGACACGGGTTCGTGCCCCTGTCTGGGAGGATCCCACATGCCGCAGAGCGGCTGGGCCCGTGAGCCATGGCCGCTGAGCCTGCGTGTCCGGAGCCTGTGCTCCGCAACGGGAGAGGCCACGATAGTGAGAGGCCCGCGTACCGCAAAAAAAAAACCAAACAAACTGTACTTCCATGGAAAACTATGCATTGTCTAGAGGACACCCCTCCAGATTACCTGTTTCTACACTTGCCTTGTCTTTGAGCTCTTTTACAACTTGTAAATTATGAGTAACTGATAGCAATGCAAGGTAATTCTTATCTATAGACAGGCAAATTCTGTTCTGCTCAGTAGGGATTCAATTGTCTTCTCTCCCACCCTGATAAAAAATTAGTTTACCACCATTCAAATACTCATGTCAATATTCCTGATCTATAGATATGTCTTTTTTCAAATTTTCTTTTGAATCAGTTATCATATATGCCTGGTTACCTCAGGGGTTAAACAAAATCTTTAACGTGTGTTAATTTTTATGTCTGTATGAGAATAATAATAAATTTACTCTTTTTTTGGAAATTATGTTTAAACAGTTTATTCATTCATCATTTATCACACAAACATTTGCTGGGTAGCTATTCTATGGTCAGCTCTGGTCAGAGAGTTAAGCCTAAAGGAGTTAAAGAGCTCATCAGAGCACTTAGCACACTGCAGCATTATTGTAAATTCAGGAACCTGCTCCCCCCACCATTTCACCCAGCACACAATAAACACTTGATAAATATGTACTGAATGAATTTTAAGTGTCTTTCCCCAAAGACACACAGTCTAGTCATTTCTGCTCTTGTAAAGGCCTTCCAACTTCTAGAACCTAGACAGTGCTA
The DNA here is from genome assembly GCF_964165515.1 of Mesoplodon bidens. Taxonomy (NCBI): domain Eukaryota; kingdom Metazoa; phylum Chordata; class Mammalia; order Artiodactyla; family Ziphiidae; genus Mesoplodon; species Mesoplodon bidens. The sequence goes on along the minus strand of NC_138164.1, from coordinate 73,259,934 downwards.
GGCATGTTGAAGACATTTGATAAATGTTTGTTGAATGAATGAGCGTATAGTCTGCCTTCAAGAGACTCACAGCCTTCTGAGTTTTCTGGTCATATGAAGGTCCACCATCTAGGCTTGCCCAATGCCCACACTTAGTAGACACACAATCAATGTCTACTGACTGACTTCTAAGGCATGGCAAATGTAAAAACTCAACCTAAGTATTAGATCCTCCTCAACTAAATCACCTCCCTATAAGTAAAGCAATCATTAATCTTTAATATCATTTCTTAAATCTTGGCACATTTCCAAAGCAAAAAAAGTCATTTTTCTTGTTATTTGAGTTAACTTTTTTCTTAGTCTAGAGAGTTAAATTTCTATCATTATTTTCAGGAGTTGATGTCATCCATGTTCCTTTGGTAACATTTATTCCATTATCATCAACTACAAACCTTGTGTTCATTTTTATCAAAGAAGTTCTAACACAATCTCTGTCACATTACCAACAAGAACACCAACATGACCATCAAGTTTCTTTCTTAAAATGGGAAATAAGAGTTATGCTCAAATTTTCTAAGCTCTTTGCCGAGTGAGAAACACCTATGTTCGGCAAAGATAATTTAGTTGATAGAATTAGGTATAAATCTTATCCAAAAAAATAGAAAGGAAGAAACTACATGCTTAGAATGAAGTACAAATCATTGTCTCCAAAAGGGAGCTGGCATAAACCTTGAAGAGACTTATTAATAATGCCCACATCTGCCCTGAAACCTTCTCAACACCCGTGTGGAAGAATGTTCTTCACTGACCGTGCTATAAATATAGCTGGTGGGAGAGGGAGTTTTGGTCTCTGAATGACAGTGTGGATCACTGCAAAGGTTGTTCCTGAAACCAGAGGGAATTAAATTAGCTGCTCTAAGAGTTCTCAAAAGGTCGATTAAGGAACCTCCATACTGTTCTCGATAGCGGCTGTACCAATTCACATTCCCACCAGCAGTGCAAGAGTGTTCCCTTTTTTCCACACCCTCTCCAGCATTTATTGTTTCTAGATTTTTTGATGATGGCCATTCTGACTGGTGTGAGATGATATCTCATTGTAGTTTTGATTGGCATTTCTCTAATGATTAATGATGTTGAGCATTCTTTCATGTGTTTGTTGGCAGTTTGTATATCTTCTTTGGAGAAATGTCTATTTAGGTCTTCTGCCCATTTTTGGATTGGGTTGTTTGTTTTTTTGTTATTGAGCTGCATGAGCTGCTTATAAATTTTGGAGATTAATCCTTTGTCAGTTGCTTCATTTGCAAATATTTTCTCCCATTCTGAGGGTTGTCTTTTGGTCTTGTTTAGGTTTCCTTTGCTGTGCAAAAGCTTTTAAGTTTCATTAGGTCCCATTTGTTTATTTTTGTTTTTATTTCCATTTCTCTAGGAGGTGGGTCCAAAAGGATCTTGCTGTGATTTATGTCATAGAGTGTTCTGCCTATGTTTTCCTCTAAGAGTTTGATAGTTTCTGGCCTTACATGTGCTATTGTGCCCGTATTATGCATGACGATTGATGTAGTCAGTCTGGTATTTTCAGCAATAGGTGAAAAAATGGTCGAATTGGTTATTTAAATTAGCCAATTTGAAGACGTCCACAACAACTGGCACAGGATATACAAACTCAACATCAGATCATGCCTTTCAGAGGTCACAGTCTTGTGAGGGGAATGAGCCTTGAACGTAAATAACTAGATAGGTAATTCCATGTGGGAAGCGCTAAGTAAAATAAGAGAGGAAGAAATTTAAAATATGGCTAAAGAGGGGCTTCCCTGGTGGCACAGTGGTTGAGAGTCCGCCTGCTGATGCAGGGACACGGGTTCGTGCCCCGGTCCGGGAAGATCCCACATGCCACGGAGTGGCTAGGCCCGTGAGCCATGGCCGCTAAGCCTGCGCGTCCAGAGCCTATGCTCCGCAATGGGAGAGGCCACAACAGTGAGAGGCCTGCGTACCGCAAAAAAATAATAATGAAATAAAATAAAATAAAATAAAATAAAATATGGCTAAAGAAAGAGAGATTACAATCCATGGTAGTTTTAAAAGGCATTCTGTGGGGGGAGGGCGGAATTTGAGCTGGGCCATGAAGGATGAATAGACTTTGGCTATGTGGACATGAAAGGCTGAGCATTCCAGGAATGGGGAACAGCATTAGCACACATGGAAGACCCGAAACAACACATAGGTAGAAGAGAAAGAAGCTCTCTAAGCTCTTCAGGTGAAGTTCCTCTGTGCACAGCACACACCTGCCTTGCTTTGATGGCTTGCTCCTTGGCAGGACTGTCTCCTTGGTGATAATCACTGCAACACTTCCATGTGTGGAGACTGCACTAATGAACATGAGCACAAGCACCCAGATATGGGAAGGTGTGGAGCGTGGACTTGAAAGAGCAGGGGACTCAGTTTTTCTGGAAGAGCAATGGTTTTCAAACTATAAATCCATGGAAGCTTTAGCTTAAACAAAATCTTCTATGGGATCCCAGTAAGCACAATAGAGCTGCTCTGTTTGAAAGAGAGATGGGGGTCCAGGGGCCCACCTACTTAGCTGTCTCTCCTTGAAGGCAGGCCCCCAGCAGGGGCCAAGGATGGATGATGTTCTATTGCTCTCTGGAATACGGTCTATAGAAAGCACTGCTCTGAAGCAAAGTGTGTACAATAAATAGAGTTTCAGGGACTAAGGGGTTCATGTCAGATGGAGAAGGGTCTGGAATTCCAGCTTACCTGTTTGACCTTTATTCTGTAAGGAATAAGGAGTCACTGAAGTTTATTCGATAGGAGTAATGAAACCTGAGTGAGGGAAGACAATAGGTATGGAATGATGGAAAGACTACACCATTCAGAAAATACTCAGCAGGACTTAGCAAGTGATTGGTGTGAAGGGCAAAGAAAGGGGAGCCTACAAAATCAGATAGGATTTCGAGCTGAGTGACTGAAGTCATTAGAGAAAGACAGTGATGGGCAGAGGCTTGAGAGAAAATATGAAGAGTTCAGTTTAGGACACACTACATCGGCTGGGCGCAGAAGTAAAGGTGGCCAACTGAGAACCAGATGCATGACGCTGGACCTTAGTATCTGTGGTCAGAGCTTCCAGTGGTGAATTCAGCTCAAAGAGCACAGAGGCTACTATTCTTGGTGTGTACAAGGATCCATCCATAAAATGCAACTGCTATATGGACAACATGTTGGAGTGTAGGACCCTCATACAGAAAATATACTGATAGAAGGAACTTAGGTAAGAGTTTTCTATTTTCCATGTCCCTCTTTTTCTGGCTGATGAGCATCCTCAGACTTCAACCTATTTCTTCATACATCCCTTCTTTCATTTATTCGCCTGTAATTAATTACCAGTTGGGTGCTTGGCATAATGCTGGATCCTTTGTACAGTAAAGAACGTGTGACCCAAGGAGGCAGCCTGAGCAGTGAAAAAAAGCATAGATCTGGATGTCAGATCAACCTGGACTTGAGTGCTAGCTCCATCCCTAAACAGCTGTAACAACTCGGCCAAGTTAGTGTAACTTTCTGTAAAGGGGAATTTGAATCTAGACCTCAAGGAGAGGCCAGGCCAGAGGTACAAACCATGCAACAGAACCAGATAGTTTAAGGAATGTAGAGGCAGAGAAGAGACAAAGGCAAAGTATCAAGCCCTGAGGCCTAAATATGCTAGCTCCCTACCCTCTGTTAGTGACTATGGTTGAACAGATAAAGAATAGTGGTTATTAATACCAGGGTTAGAGCCAGATAGACCCAGGTGCAAATTCTACCTTGGCCCATTTCTACTAGTAGGTGATAAGCAAAGTATATAAAATGTCTCACACCTCCTGAATTTCCTTATCTCTACAGTGGGTATAATGTTATTAACTCACAGGGTTATCATTGGGATTGAATAAAACAACATACCCAAAGCAATGAGTACAGGCATGGGAAATAGAAAGCACTTAATAAATGAGAATTCGCCTTTTGCGGTGCTGCTTCCTGGCTTAGAGGCAAGGAGAATCTCTTGCCCTCATCTTTGGGTCTAGCCCAGGCAGGCAGGACTTTTGCACCTGGAGGAACCCCCACAAGGCTCTGTGAGGCTGGGGAATTTTCAGGTGTTATTGGATCCAACGCAGCAGCACTGGAGCTGAAAGGTCACTAGAAGATGGGCTGGATTCCCAGAAGGGATCTTACAGGCTCTACCCCCTAGGTAGAAGGCCCACCACTGTGGCTCTGACTTTCATGCCCTGGGGGGAGCAGCACCTGGTGGGGACCCTGTTTTCCCCAGTCCCACCCTCTGGCAGCCCTGCCATTTGTAAAGAAAGAGAAATGGTACTTTTAGACATCTTTTTTTTCTTGCTCAGTGTGGAGAATAGCTCATTACTCTATCCTCTTCTTCTTTCCAGATCTTAATTCTGGAAAATCAGTCTGTTATAAGATGCCTGTTCTTACAGCAACTAAAACAAGATGGTGTATATTTCCACTTCATGGAGTCCCAGGCAGCACTTTTCTTTTTCTGTAATCTGCCTTACACAAATTTGGTGTCTGGATGATCACACCTGTATTATTTGAGTTAGAAAGTCAAAGGGATAAAGTCCAAATTTCCAAGTCCTTGATTATCTTGACCAGATCTATCAGAATAACTGGAAGAAAGTTTGTCTCAAGTAAAACAGGTGAACTATTTCTTCTCAAATCAGTGATTGTAGCCTCTTAACAGAGCCCAAGAGTTGATCTAAGGAAACTTTTATCCAAACATGTAACTTCAACTGAGTTACATCTGTGTCACCCCCAGCCTGTGTTTACAGAGGCTGAGAGGCCCACCCACCACCTTCTAGACTTATGTTTTAAGAGAAAGTTTCTAGACATAATGGAGTCAGCTCACCTAATAAGGTATAAATTCGTCCCTCCTGCTGAAACATTGTCTTAAATGATGACTTTCTCTGCTGAGCATGGAATGGTTTCCACAACTTTTTTCTGACATTGGAGTGATATTCTCAGGCCAGCCCTGAGTCAGGCTCCACTCCTCAGAGCTGTTGTCCAGCATGCAGCAGACATGGTGAGAGAGCACACTTCTGGCTCAGTCCTAGAGGAACAATCTATTCCAAGATGCTGTTGAGTACTTACACTATGGTTCAAAGATCCTGGGTGGACCCAACAAGTCACTTGCATGTCAATTCGAGCTCTCCTATTCCTCAGAGATGTGGCCAATCTGTGGGAAAGCCCTACCTGCATCCTTCAAAAAGTATTCAGCCTTTCTTCCTCAAGCTCTCCCTGCCTAAGCTTTTGTTTCCTTGTCTACCATCTTTGCTCTATATGAATCTACTAACATTATGGAAGGTTCGGGGTTGTCATAAGAAAGGAATTATACCACAATTGCACAGCCTTCTATAATCTCAATAGCTCTCTCTTCTGCTTTCCTAACCTCATGCTCTGATACTTTCTAGCCTACACAGCCACTGGAATGTGAATTTCAGTCCTTCATTTTCCACTGCCTCTATCTTAGTGGGGAGCCTACCAAGCCAGTCTGTCTTCCTCTGGTTTCTCTGGAATTCCATGGTATAAATTTCCCTCTGCTTACTCCTGCAAGTTGGGTTAATGTCATTAAGGCTTGGATGCTTGGGCTTCATTCTTAAGGCTTTCTGACTCTGTCTTCCCAACAGTGCCCTGAGGGCAGTTTCAGGGAATAACAGGAAGCCCAAATATATTGGCTTCTAGGTTCCCCCCATCAACCAAATGTCTCTATTTGTCAGAGACCTTCCAGTAATGGAAGCAGAAGTGAGAGATTGAGACCTCTAACAAGGAAATATCAGTGGAACCAATTAGAAATATGCTGAATATGTCACTACTTCTTTATGAACACCATGAAACCTAAGAAACTGAAGGTTGGTAATTTCCTTTCATAACAGGCAAAGGAAGATGCCTTCTTGCCTCAAAGGCCTTGAGTGAGAACACTGGTGAGAAAAATATTCAGAAGAGTAAATGAGTTTTCACCAGTGAGTGAGCACTTTACCACTGATGTGATGATAAAAAGCAAAAATTTCTCCACAGTAAATATAAGGCATTATGAAACCACACTGATTTTGCCTTATAACTTCCCCTTACTTCTGCCTTCTTCATGATGAATAACCATTTATTAGTTTCTCATTTCTTCTTTGTGGGGCTTGCTTCACCTGCCAGGCAGCAACTATTTACTGGAGCTTAAAGACAAAGAAAAAGAGAAAAAGTCAAGAAGCTTCCATTTCTTGGTAGCTCTTTAGTGAGATGTGAAATAACACCTTTAACTGTGCTGAGGAATACTCATTATCTGCTAGAGATATCTGCTCGATTGGGCTCAGCAGGGCCTAGGAACTTTGAGGGTTTTGCCAAAATAAATTCTGGAAGGATAACACAAGATAAAAGTGGATTTTGCCTTTATTCCATTCACACAGAGAAATGTTCCTCCTCTTTCTAAATCATAGGAACTTGGGAAACTTAAGAAAGGTAGGAAAAGATGAAATGTTAACCCAGTTTGTGTAGCAGTAGGAAGACAGTGGATGAAAACTACAGGGTTCAAAAGCCTTACCCAGAGAGATGGATTTTTTTTATTATGGTTATGATTATGACTGTGATTGTTATTTGATTCACACCGAAAGGAAGGAAACTTAATTTAGGTAGCTAGTATGCAACTGCAAGCCCTGTTGTCAACTAAAGTGTTTAGACTTATATCTGACAGATCAAAATGAGGAATCACTGCCAGCCAGGAATGAAATCATTCCAAACTCCCTATGTCACAACACTTTAAGATTTCACTCCAAGTTGAATTTGTACATTATAAGCCATACCCAAGGTTCAGGAAGAAAGAAAGTAAGTAGGTCTTATACAAGAAGGCAGTCATAAATGTATAAATCAACAGCTGAGTGGATGGTGGACTATATAATAAATTGTCCCTATCCTCAACCTGACCAAAGTTGATTGGACCAAGAGTGGGGAACTGACTCAAGGGAGTAAATTCATTGGCTTGTGATTAACAAGATTACTCCTCTTTGTTGTTGTCATTTGAATTAAGAGACATAGATGGAACTTATGAAAAGGTAAGGGACATTATTATGTTCATCAAAAAGCACCTGATTTTCATTTGTATAGAGAAGGCTGTTGCCTAGAAAATGTTTAGAAACTACTGTGTCAACAGGAAATGAGAAAACATTGTTACAGCCCTATTTTCTTTTTTGCTGACGACATGAAATTGGATAGGTCATCTGGACCTAATTTACTAAGCCTGGAAAAAATAATGTTTCTAAAAAATCATAGGTGTGAAGATGGTATTTTGCCATTATAGTAAAGGACGTAGAAAAATAAGTGAGCTGTGAAACTTCTGCGAATTCAGATATGCCAGATATGAAGTAGAAGAGGGTCTAGAGAATGATTAGGGAATGCGGCATCAATTTCCATGAAGACTCAAGTTAAAATGGAGGAAAAATTCCTGTATTCATCCGAGTTCGTGTGACTATATGTCCAGATTTGCCTAGGACATGCCCAGTTTATGCCTTGTTTCCTAGCTTAGTTATTCACTGCCAGCTTTCATTCTCAAAAATGTTCCAATCTGGATGATAAGTTATATGATCACATTAACTATGGTCACAAGGTAAAGGCTCACAGATTTAAGGTATAGTGGATAAATGCTGGAGTTTGGGTAACTAAAATTTACTTCCTGGTGGTATGGCCAAAATGGTGGAGTATGAAGACCCTGAACTCACCTCCTCCCATAGACACACCAAAATTATGACTATTTACTGAGCAACTATTGAGGAGAAAGACCAGAATCTAGCAGAAAGGAACTTCTACAATAAAGATATAAAGAAGGAACCAAAACGAGACAGGTAGGAGGGGCAGAGACATGATGGGTTGTGACCCATACTCCCAGATGGGGGACCCACAAACTGGGAAGTAATTATAATTGCAGAGGTCCTTCCTAAGGAATGAGGGATCTGAGCTCCACATCAGGCTCCCTAGCCTTGGGGTCCTGCATGGGGAAGACAACCACCAAGAATGCTTGGCTTTGAAGGCCAATGGGGCTTCCTTTCTGGAGATCCAGAGGTCTGTGGGAAAAGAGACTCCAGTTTCAAAGGGCGCCCATAAAATCTCATGCGCTCGGGGACCCAGGGCAGGAGTCATTTGCAAGGAGCCTGGGTCAGACCCAGCTGCTGATCTTGGTGAGCCTCCCAGAGAGGCAGGAGGCAACTGGAACTCACCCTGGGGACATAGACCTTGGCGGCAGCCATTTAGGGGAGCACACCTACCATGAGGACAATAGGGCTGGCAAGCAACACGTCAGAATTCTCCCTCCAGATTATTAGCACCAGGACCCAGACCCGCCCACCAGCCTGTCAACACCAGTACCAGAATGCCTCAGGCCAAGCAACTAGCCAGGTGGGGACATAGTTGCAGCCACCAACAGGCAGGCTACTTGACGACCCCCTGAGCCTACCCCGGCACATGGCCCACTAGCAAGCCCAGGATCCAGCCTCAAACACTAGTGTGCAGGCAGTAACCCTGGGACACCGAGGGCCCTGCAGCCTGAGACCCCAGCACCTGGATCCACCCACCAGTGAGCAGGCACGAGCCCCAAGAACCCCTGGGCCCCAGCCCTGCCCTCCAGTGGGAGGACACCAGCCCCAGGACCACTGCAGCCCTGCAGCCTGCTGTGTAGGGACCCAGCCCACCCACCAGCAGGCCAGCACTTGCCCTGGGACCCCTGGGACCCCTGGGCCCTGCCTCCACCCACTAGCAATGTGAAACCAGCCCTGGGAACCCCCAGGCCCAGCCCCTCCCACAAGCAGATCAGTACCAACTCAGAGGCACTTTGGACCCCTCAGCCAGGGGGAGGGGAGTAGGGGGAGGATAGAAATAGGTGAGGGAGATTAAGAAGTACAAACTTCTCGTTGCAAATAAATGTCACTGGTATGAAATGTACAATGTGGGGAATATAGTCAATAGCTATGTGAAATCTTTGTATGGTGACATGGAGTAACTAGACTTGCAATGATCAGTTTGAAATGCATAGAAATATCTACTCACTATGTTGTGTCACATGAACTGACATAGTGTAGGTCAATTATACTTCAAAAACCAACAAACGAACTCACAGAAAAAGAGATCAGAATTATGGTTACCAGAGGCAGGAGGGGGCCACGGGAGGAAGGGGGAATTTGATGGAGGCAGTCAAAAGGTGCAGACGTCCAGTTATAAAGTAAGTAATACTAGGGATGTAATGTACAACATGAGAAATATAATTAACGCTGCTGTATGTTATACATGAAAATTGGTAAGACAGTAAAACCTAAGTGTTCTCATCACCATCGGGGTGTGGAGGGGAGGCTCCTATACCCGTTTAAAAACTGCTATTTTGTTTGCTGAAGTTCTGTGGGGCTGTGAGTACAAACTCCGGTTAAAAAGGAAATGACAGGCCCCAAATGGAGTCCCTTGTGTTAGGCCTCATGGCGGCAGACCAAGGTTTAACACTAACCTAAATACTTCCCCAGTAATGTGACTTTTAACCAGACAACCTGGAATTTCCTGGTCAGCACTAAGAAATCTGCTGATAGACGACCTCCATTCCCCTTAGGAGGGTGAACTTGCCTAAAACAATGCATTCTATGCTAATAATTTCCCTTTTTATGCTTCCTCCCTGCCTTTACAAATCTTCCCTATTCTGCAGCTCAATGGAGCTTCTTTCTATCAGTAGATGGGATGCTTCCCAATCTGTGAATCATTTAATAGAACCAATTAGATCTTCATATTTACTCAGTTGAATTTTTGTTATTTAACAGATTTGTTGGCAGTGGTAGGGCCGAAGAAGACTTCCTATGGCTTCAGGGACAAAGAGACACACTTGTACTTGTAAAGCCCTCTTTGAATTCACTGTCTTTCTCACCATTTCCAAGGGCCATGGGTAGGTTCTCTCTTGGTTCTGAGCTCCACTGTCTTTGCATCAAGCCCCTGATCTAAACTAGCTTTCCAGTCCAGGGCTTAACGGGTCAGCTTGAGTGGCAGACACTGTTCCACCTGAAATCGAGTCCCTAGCCCTCGGTTCTGTCCACAGTCCCCCAGTTGTTTGGAATCCCTTTCCCCAGTTCCAGTCCACAGTCCCCATTTACTGGAATCTGTTGGTTTAGTCTACCCTGTGAATTGCTGGTGGTGTGCATGGCCTTGTCTTGGCCAGTCTGCACTAACATCTTTTGCTTACTGCCAGTTCGCTAACGTGCACATTTGTTTCTTTTGTTTTACGTAAATAGAGCCTATTGTCAACAGACAACAGAGCATTGAAAGGCAGTTAGATCGTCTACCACCTAAATCCGACACTCTTGTGTTAGGATAAATTGGTCACAGAATGGGTTAGATTGACACTAGGTCACCTGCCAACCTCAAGAAAATTTCCATGCAGTGATGTAAACTGTAAAACATGCACAATTCCTAACCCAGCGGTACATCCCTTTTAGGTATTCAGCTCCAAGAAACTCAAAGGCTGAGCCAATGGGATCCTTAAATTCTAAAGGGTCAAGTGTGACACCTTCCAGTGTAACTGCTTATTTTATGTCTAAAAACTATGGTCTCAGAAGCTGTAAATATCTTCAAAAATGGCAAAATCATCCTAAGAGCAACATAGAATTACAATAGCCATTATGGAAAACATTCCAATTAGACAAGATCATTCATTTAAGAAGGGTTCCCAAATTAAACAAATCGAACGGGATACCTATTTTAATTGGTATGCAGAAGCCTCCAAAAGGCTTCAAGATTCCAATATAGCTTCAATTAAAAGACTCATAATGGAAAGCTAATGAAAATTTAAAAACACAAGAGGTACCTAAAACAAAAGACGATAGGGATGACGAGACTCCAGCTGCTCCCGTCTCTCCTTTACCTGAGTACTCAGGACGTTTTACCAGTTCTCTGAACTGCCTTCCCACTCTAAAGAGACTATTAACCAGTTACCTTTAAAAATAAAACTGCCCAAGGTTACAGGCAATTCTTCTTAGATATCTTTCACTCCTTGGTCAAAGACAGAACTAAGAGCCATAGTTAAAGAATTTCCTAAACCCAGGGAGGATCCCCAAAAGTTTCACCTGTGAAGCCATCTGGTCCTGCGCTTTTGTTTGTTGGGAGATTTTTAATCACAGTTTCAATTTCACTGCTTGTGATTGGTCTGTTTATATTTTCTATTTCTTCCTGGTTCAGTCTCAGAAGGTTGTGCTTTTCTAAGAATTTGTCCATTTCTTCCAGGTTGTCCATTTTATTGGCATATAGTTGCTTGTAGTAATCTCTCATGATCCTTTGTGTTCCTGCAGTATTAGTTGTTACTTCTCCTTTTTCATTTCTAATTCTATTGATTTGAGTCTTCTCCCTTTTTTTCTTGATGAGTCTGGCTAATGGTTTATCAATTTTGTTTATCTCCTCAAAGAACCAGCTTTTTGTATTATTGATCTTTGCTATTGTTTCCTTCATTTGTTTTTCATTTATTTCTGATCTGATCTTTATGATTTCTTTATGATTTCTTTCCTTCTGCTAACTTTGGGGTTTTTTTGTTCTTCTTTCTCTAATTGCTTTAGGTGTAAGGTTTGGTTGTTTATTTGAGATGTTTCTTGTTGCTTGTGGTAGGATTATATTGCTATAAACTTCCCTCTTAGAACTGCTTTTGCTGCATCCCATAGGTTTTGGGTCATCGTGTTTACATTGTCATTTGTTTCTAGGTACTATTTGATTTCCTCTTTGATTTCTTCAATGATCTCTTTGGTATTAAGTAGTGTATTGTTTAGCCTCCATGTGTTTGTATTTTTTACAGATTTTTTTCCTGTAATTGATATCTAGTCTCATAGCGTTGTGTTTGTAAAAGCTACTTGATAGCATGGCAGATTTTAGAGCCTATTTGGAAGTGTTCTTCCTAAGGTATTCTGGGTTCTGTACAATAAATTACATCACCCAACCTGCTCTAGCTGCCGTATTTGTAAACAAATTATCCCTTGATATTAATGGGTTGTTAAGAAGGCAGAAAATAGGATGGGAGGCCACCAGACTGACTGAACTCATGACCATAGCTGAGCAGTTTGATACAACCACTATGGAGGTTCCTTAAAAAAGAACTTTGGACCAAAATCATAAACGAAGGTTCATCAAACTCATGACCTTATAGCTGCAACAGCTCCAAGGCTAGAGGCCTCAAATAATATCTGGACCTCCCACATTGTACACCCTTAGGGGTCCATCATCAAAAACTGACCCAGAGTTCAATATCTCAATTATAATCAATTATGGCACTGGAGAAAAAAAATTGTCCTCATAAGGCCTATACAAATTCCTCAACATCCACTCAAATGCCCCCAAGCAAAAGCCCCCTTATGGGCCCCTCCCAGGACTGATGGGGCTCCAAGGGACCCTCCAGTAAACTACTACCACGAGTACCCTTAAACAGCCAAGGAGAAACTAAAATTAAAATTAATGGGAAAATCCTGCCAAATTCTGGTAGATACCAGGGCTATCCTTTCTACTTTAAACCCGACTCTCATAAATCAACAGATCCCTCAGAGTGAAAAAAAGTTTTCCATAGTGGAGGTATCTAATAAAGTTCAGAGACTATTTCTATCTCAGCCAATACAAAGGACTCTGGGACCTTTTCCTGAAAAGCATTCTTTTTTGCTATGTGATGCAGCCCCAGTCAATCTATTAGGTAGAGATCTTCTTTGTAACTTAAAAAGGCTAATACATTTTGCTTCTAATGGAGACCTCACCTTAGAATTTGCTGAATAACCTGAACCTGATCTTTTATGTTCTCTACAATCTTTACTTGCTGTAGAAGAGAAAGAATTTCAACAAATATCCCCTAATTTAACTGAGGTGTTTGAAAATCCCCAGGCTACTTCTAATACTGACATTGGGAGAATAAAAAGTACAGAGCCTATAAAAATTCTGATAGATATGACTAAACCTTTTCCTAAATTGCCTCAATAGCCATTAAAATCTGAGGGCTATAAGGCCTCACATCAATAGTAAAAGACCTATTCACCCAGGGGCTAATCATTCCCTGTACCAGTTTCCCTGACACACTGATTTCGCCAGTCTGGAGGCCTTATGGGAGGGGATGGCGATTTGTCCAGGTCTTAAGAGCTGTTAACAAGATAGTTATTCCCCATTTCCCAGTTATACCAAACCTGATCTATCTTCTGTTACAAGTTCCACCTGACTCAAAATCGTTTACTATATAAACCTTTTTTCAGCCTTTTTTCAGCATTCCTGTAAACCCCATCAGCCAGTATCTATTTGCCTTTACTTGGGACAATTAACAATGTAGCGGGACAGTCATGCCTCAAGGGTTTACTGAGGCCCCTTCTTATTTCTTCCAAGTGCTCTATCAAGATCTAAGCACCTGCCAGTTCCACAGGAAACCAACCCTTTTACAATATGTAGATGATCTCTTGCTGTGCTCAGTTACCAAAGAAGTGTCCATAAAAGATTTCATTTATTTGCTGTAACAGCTGAAAAGGGACATAAAGTATCTAAAGAGAAATTACAATAATCTTTGGACACTGTTCATTACCTAGGGCCTAATCTAAGGGCTGAAGGAATCCAGCTATCTCCAAAAAGGATTAAGCTAATCTAAGAATTTTCTAGGCCCAAACTAAATGACAGCTTCAGCTTCATGGATTTCTAGGCTAAGCTAGACTGCTTATTGCAGACTATGGGTTTCTGATTTTTCCTCTATTGGCTTCCGCAGTCTATGAACTTAAAAAAATTTCAGTCCCTGAACCTCTTCCATGGGAAGATAAACGTGCATAGGCCTTTATAAGACTAAATCAAGAACCCCAAGAGCCACCTGCCCTAGGTCTACCTAACTATTCAAAACCTTTCACCTTATTTATACATGAAAAAGATAACCAAGCCCTGAGAGTACTCACACAAGAACATGGCAATAAACATGGGCCTAGCACCTATTAGAGCATACAGCTTGATTCAGTCGCTCATGCCCATCCCAACTGCCTTAAGACTAAAACCACAGCTGCAAAAGTAGTAGAAGCCTCTGAAATTTCACCTTAGGGTATAACATTTATCTATAAACTCCACATGCTGTCCAAAGTCTTCTTTACTCTGAATTAACTCAAGATTTCTTTGGGATCAGAGTAACCTGCTCTGAGTACTTTCTGCTTTCACCACCTAATCTACATCCTAAACATGGCAACGTTCTTAATCCTGCCACATCACTACCTCTACCTGACAAAGGTGAGCCCTCTGACTGTGAGGTCATAATGTCCCATTTCATGACACCTGTCCTGATTATGAGACATCTTTTTAACTAATGCTGATCTAGTTTTGTTTGTTGATGGGTCATATTATAAAAATGTGAAAAGGAATTTCCAAGCTGGTTATACCATTACTACTTGAAAGGGAGAATCTCCCACAAGCTAAATTAACCCAACAAACAGAGCTCTACACCCTTAGCGGAGCATGCCAGTTATCAAAAGGGCAAACAGTTAATGTTAATATTTATACTGAGAGCTGATACACCTTTGGAGTCGTCCATGATTTTAGGATGTTGTGGAAACAAAGAGGTTTTGTTATATCCACAGAGACCCCAATAAAAAGTGGGCAACAAGTAAATGATCTTCTTACTGATACTCTCTTACCTTCTGAAATTGTGGTCATAAAATTGAGTCTCACACTGAAAGACTGAACCCAAATATCAGGGACATGCCCTAGCTGATTTTCATGCAAAGGGAGCAGCAACAGACTCTATAAAGGTTATGGCACATGTGGATCAAGTCCATTCTGCTTCTACAAAAAATGACCCCTCATTGCCAGCCTTTTGTATCTTGATGTCATTGTAACATGGCAACCGTCTGCTCTTGAATCAGAGAAATTAAAATGGGCAAACAATGGTTTTAAATTCAGTGAACAGTTGGGACTATGGGAAACCCAAGACAGCTGCTTGGTTCTTCCCTGCTCCCTGGTAAACACCATTTTTTTGGTTTTTACATTCCTTCATCCATCATGGTGCATGTAAGATGATTCAGATTATAAATAAACACTAGTGGGAAGACTTCTATAAAACTGCAAAAATAGTTTACCATCAACATCTGACTTGTTAGGTCCATAATCCTGGAAAATTATTTTTGTTCCTTGAGGGCTCAATACTCCTCCCTCTGGATCCTTTGAACACCTACAGCTGGACTTCATTCAGTTGCCAAATAGTGTGGGTTATCAATATGTTCTTGTTATAGTATATACGTTTTCTGGGTGAGTTGAAGGCTTCCCCTACCGCAAGGCTGATGCCTGTACTGTGGCAAAGAACCTGTTAGAAATGACCTACCAGGAGGCATACATGACTCAAGATTCACTTCCTTTGGCAGGGCCATACTTCCCTGGTCAGGAGTAAATGAGAATATGATCAGAAATATCTCCTTAACTGTTGAAGATATTGCAGATTTCATTGCTAAGATAATATCTGCCCAAAAAAGAGCCTTAGACTCTGGTCAAAGTTGTCCTTGATAATAGGGTAGCCCTTGATTATTTTTTTGCTGAGCAAGGAGCTGTCTGTGCTGTGGCCAACACCACCTGCTGTACCAGGATTAACACTTCTGGAGAAGCTGAAACTCAGTTACATTAGATCCCTGAGGTAGGCACTTGGCTTAAAAAAGGTGACCCTTCCACAGGGTCTTTCTTTGACTTATTTGAGACTTAATACCTAATCTAATTACTTCCCCAAAAATGTAAACTTTAGCCAACCTGGAATTTCCTGGTCAGCACTGGAAAATCTGCTGATAGTCCCCTTCCATTCCCATTAAGAAGGTGAAATTGCCTAAAACAATGCATTCTTTACTAATAATCTCCTTTTTTTTTTTTTTGGCTCCCTCTCTCCCTCTCTGCTTTTGAAAGCCTTTCCTTTTCTGCAGCTTGATGGAGCTCCTTTCTAGTGCTAGATGGGATGCTTCCCGATTCATTAGTCATTTAATAAAAACAAATTAGATCTTCAAATTTACTCAGTTGAATTTTTGTTATTTAACACCCCATTGGCTGTCAGATCTAGGTGATCTGGGGACTCATCCCTCGGATGGCAGCTGTATAAGGTGGGGTGCTAGGTGTGTGGAGAAGCTCCTTTCAGGGATATGCTGGTGACAGGTATATTGCAGCAAGCCAGAGGGAGAAGGCAAAGTGAGTGCCCACCGGCTCTTTTCAGCTGGATCCAGGTAGAATCACAGCCAGCACCTAGATGCATGTTAATCAGATGACTGATCCTCAGTCAGCAGCTTGTAAAGTATGCAGTCAAACCTCTTCCAGGGAAAGACTAGGACATGGCTGTTTTTGCCTGTTGCCTCTGTATTGAGCCCTAGGAGATAGCCACAGTGAGTGCTATCTTTGTTTGCTAGAGTCCTGGGGGGCTCATGAATGTGAGCCCCATTGGCTTTCAGCTAGGTGATTTGGGGGACCATCCCTGAAGTGGCAGCCTTAGAAGTTGGGGCACTAGATGTACGGTTTGCTCCTCAGAGAAGCTGGGAGCTGGGGGTTCCCTCCTGATGGTACGAAACTATGCTGGGAGTGGGTTTTATGGTGAGACTGTGCCCACCTGTTTAAACGTGGGTATTTTCTCAGTCACCCAGAGTGTTGAAATAACTCAACTAGTTTCTGGATGTCTCAGAGGGAATTGCTTCATGTGTAGCTGTATATTTGGTGCATCCATTGGAGGAGTGAAATTCAGGAGCCTCCTATGTTGCCATCCTGGTCTGGAATCCCCAAAGTTTTCTTAGAAAATGTAAAGTTCTTCAGTATTTCTATTCTCCTCCCAAGTTACAAGAACATCAGTATACTTTCACATTCCTAGTCTATTTTTACTTAGAATTTTATAATTTCTTTTAATGTAAAAAAAAAGTTTAAGTAGTTAACACTTTTATTGTCATTAGTCAAATTTTATCAGTATCTGTGTCATGATATTATCCTATTCCTTCTCTTTGGTGACATTTATCCTTTAATAGTTCTTTACATGAGGTTTTATGGGTTTGATTTTTGTATGCCTAAAAATGTCTTCATTTTCACTCCCTCTATAATGATAATTTAACTGGGTATAAAATTCCAGGCTAAGAATAAATTTCCCTCAGGAGTGGGACAATATTACTTTATTTTCTTCCCACATCTATTCTTCCTTATCTGAAATCTACCTTTTATCTAATTGCTATTTCTTTGAAGGCAATCTTTCTTTTCCCTCTGATAGTTTTTAATATAATCTTTATCCTTGACATTTTTAATTTTCACTACTGTGACTAGAAATTGATGTATTTTTACTAATTCTGCTCAATATTCAGTGTGTTTTATAATCTGAGAATAAATATTTTCCTTCTTCAGATATTCTCCACAATTCACATGTAAGGTTGCTGTGAGTTACTTTTTAGTATTTTCACTTTTATAGTCCCTTTCCCTCATGATAACCTCTCCAGGTCTAATAGTTTTATGGTAGGTTCTATCCAGTACACCAGGGTCCTAGGCTTAAACAAGATCTTATAACGGTAGATCAGGATTCCTACCCAAAATGATACTGTAGAGATCTCTAGGCTGCTTATTTCAGTCACTAGACTATATTAGAAAGCAGTGCTGTTAGAGAAGTCTGCTAGGTCATGAAATAAAAACAGCATAACACATTCATAGCATGATTCAAGGTGATTTTCTCACCTTCAAAAGCATCCCCAGTTTTCATGTTACTCTGCATTGTTCAGAGGTACAGGGATTATATTCCATACATGCACATGGATCTCCAGTGTTTTATTTTAATGCATAAATTTAAAATATTAGGTTTTAAGTTAAACATAGAAGACTGGAAAACATTAGTTAACATTCCAGGGATAAAGAAGCAGCAACAGCCTCCCATCTTTCACTTCAATAAAAGTAAAGATGTCATCCACCCCAGATGGATGGCTCATCCTGGTGAAGCAAGAGCAGACACTATCACCAATATTAACAAAAGCATTAAGTTTAGGACATCATTGTTCTGAACCTGTCATTGGTTATGACAAAAACTTCATATGCAAAAATTATTTTAATATAGAAGTTGGAGATTAATATAGCTAATAGATTTATGCTATTGTCATCTGGATCAATTGGACATTATTAGAAAATTTTTGGATAATTTTTTTTATATTTACTTCTTCCTCATAAGCTGGTGATTTGTTCATGTTAATGTAATGATAAAAATGAATACATTTAACCTGCTCAATATATCCTATTTTTTCTTTATCTCTTAAATGTAAATCAGTCTTGATAAAAGCATTTTTAATTATTCAAGTGTATCTGACACTTCTTGAACACCACTAAAAATCCTCTCAGCTTCAGCTCACATTCCAGCCACTTCTGCAAACACCTAGTTTTTTATCACTGGAGAACTCTTCCCTCTCCCCTCCCCCGCAAACTCACCCCACCCTACTCCCTTCTTCATCATATCACAATCCAGAAGCAGGGGATTTAACATTATGTGGGCCATCCTTGACCAATGGAGAGAGGAGCTCATGGATAAATGTTTCTCCTTTCTCCCCTCAGGTGGATGGTTCTTAGACATATTTTCTCCCACAGCGTTAAGCAACCAATCACCCATCACAGTGGCCATTGTGTTAGCTTCCTTGTACTGGCTTTCCTTCTCTGTTCATTCCTTTTCTCCCTCACTTTTGCTTCTAGGATCCTATTCCCATATAAACCCCCTGTATTCAAGCTTTTTACTCAGGCTCTGTTTTTATGGAAACTTACACTAAAATAAAGATACTTTTGAAGAACCTAACCATTGAGTACACGGATAGACAGTCCATTGCAAAGCTATCACCTGTTTAACGAGTCCATTCTTTCCAATTACAAAGTTAATTTATGTCCACTTTCCAACTGGAAATAAGAGTCTCAACATTTCTCTTCTTATGTCTTTCTGCACAGTATTGGACATTAAATGATTGACATTAAGTTCTTTAAATATAATTGAATGAATCTGCCTTAAATCAAGGAACCTGTACATTCTGCTAGTCTCAAGTATCCACCAGATAAAATACCCAGAAGGGTTTTTCAAGAGAAGACAAAGGTATATTGATGAATTTACTAGACTAGTGGATGCCATAAGTATTTGAAAACATGAAATAGGAGCCATCTCTGCCTTCACTGAGCTTATATTATGGTAAAGGAAACAGATAATAGATTCATATACATATATACATATACATGTATGATATATTAAATTCAGTATACTTACATGATATACAAAACATAATTTTATTCTATAGAAAATGAATATAGAAATAATGTGGTTCTTAGATTCCCCCCCCAAAAAAGATCTTATCTGTATAATTTTTGGATATATGACTTAATTTCTCTGAGTCTCAGTGTTCTGAAATGGAAATGTTGAATGGAAAGCTATAACTACCTTGAAAACTTTCTGTGAAGATTCAGAAAGACAATATGTGAAAAGTGTTTGACATTTAATATGTGGTACCTCCTACTATTGCTCTTTGTTATATAATTTTCGTCATTATCATTAATAATAAATTTCATTTACTACCATTAATGTAAGGTGACCATGATCATTAATTCAACAAATGTTTGACTACTTACCCAGTGACAGGCACTGTGATAACTAATACAACACAAGCAAGAAAACAACAGTGGTAAAAAGAAATGAAGTTAGGTTGGTGAGAGAGAAGTGGAGAGGGCTAGATGGGCTCTGAATAGGCTTTGGACATAAAGGTAAAGAGGAAGCACCAGTCCTAATAACGTGTTCACAACACAGGTGGGCTCCTGGGTGCTCCAACGAGCACAGTACGGGAGAACTCACAATTGGGTACACAGTATGGGAGAACTCACAATTCTAATCTGAGGTCATGATTTCCAGAGCCTGGCATTTGTGAAAGAGCAGCATTTCCATCACTCCTGGGATTCATGACAATGACACCATTGTTGCTTCACTGGCTTCTCTTCTTCAGCAAGCGTTGAGTTGAAACTCACTCAAGCAGAGCTATTTAGCTGCCTTTCCTCTCTGTTTTATTGTCTGTATTTTGACATCATGTCTATTCAATTAAGATTAATATCTGTACCAAGAGAATCTGACTTCTCACCAAGCCCCAAAGAGAAATCACTCACTGAGAACCAAAGTACTGTGGCTCCATTATGTTCTGAGGGCAAACAGCAGCTGAATGATGAATTGCGTACTCTATTTTGTTGTTGTTGTAGTTAAATGTATTTCAAATGACAGTTAAGCTGAGGGACTTCCCTGGTGGTCCAGTGGTGAAGAATCTTCCTTGCAATGCAGGGGATGCCAGTTCCATCTCCGGTTGGGGAACTAAGATCCCACATGCTGCGGGACAACTAAGCCCGCGTGCCACAACTACTGAGTTCACGCGCCTCAACTAGAGAGTCTGCGTGCCACAAACTACAGAGCCCATGGGCCCTGGAGCCTGCGCGCCACAACTAGAAATAGAAAACTCGCACGCCACAACTAGAAAGAAGCCCGTGCACTGCAGTGAAGAGCCTGCATGCCACAACGAAGATCCCATGTGCCGCAACTGAGACCCAATGCAGCCAAAAATAAATAAATAATAAGTAAATAAATCTTAAAAAAAAAAAAAAGATGAGACTCAGCAGAAACGCATCAGTAACCAATACAAATAAGACTACTCCTTTTATTAATGGATGGACAGTCCTTACATTTTTTTTTCATTTTATTTTATTCACAGTTATTGTCTCTAAGAACAAGAAAGATTTACTCTTATTTAGGCTCATTTGAATCAACAAGATTTATTTCCTCCTTATAAATTGTGTTGAATTAATCCTTTTGGACAGCACTGAGGACCAAATATTGGATGAGCTACTTAATCATGAGCCCTGTCAGAGCCCAAGACTTACTAATGGAAAATTGTGCAAACAGTGAGGATGCTGACAGACAGATGAGCTGTCCAGACACTTGAGAAATGCCCTCCTAGGGGTGTGTTTCAAACCTTTGCACACACATCAAGAAAAACAAAAAGTCTGGGCTTTGTCATTATAAAATGGGATAGCATATTCATAGTTACCAAACAAGGTTTGGGGAGTCCTGTATCTTACACAATTTGGAGGGCCATTCTGAAGAAAAAGAATTCTAAAAATATAAATAAGAAATGGGGTACAAAATTCAATCTGAAAAAAGAAATTCCAATAAATTGCAAATCTTAAAAAGCTGACAAATATCACAAACGTCACCAAATCCAGAAAAATAACGTTTACTATGAATGAATGATCCATTTCTATTATACTTTCTTTATACATGTTTTTGCTGCTTATTTGTTATATGACAATGTTGTAGTATTATTCTTTGTAGAAGGAAATAGAAAGAGCACTTTTCCTAACATGGTTAACCAAATATTGTTTTATATTATTAATGGTTTTGAGTAGGCATCAGTGAGAACTGAATCTTCTGTTTACAATGTTACGTGTCTGATTCTGGGAAGAACATTCCACAGCTAAGCTTCCAGCTCCTTTCAGTAAGCCTGGCCCACATAATTCCAGGGCCAGCCATAGTAGGACACACTCACAGTGTGATGTGATGTCTAGCCCTGCATTTTGATGTCACAATGCCTGGAAGAGTTAAGTGTTAGGACTATTCCTAGAAGCCATTACTATGCCAGGATGGTTATTAATAATGGAACTATTCGTGGAAGTGGCCAGTTTTCATGAAACAGCTAGTAGCATCCCTCAGAATAAATTCTTTATTGATATTTTTGGCCTCCTCTGTATTTCTCCAAATCCTTTCTAAGTCAGGAAACCCAGGAATGAACATAGATCCCTCTTAAGCATTGCGTTCCTGCTGCTTTTAATGGAAGGATTACCCTCTGCTTCTACATGCATATCAGAGGACACATTTCTGCCAAATACAGCAGATATTATCATCAAAAGGACATTTAGAAAGTGTTTTTATTTAAAAAGCACACTCAAAATTTAAAAAGGTAAAAGAGAAATAAAAATATGATTCTTAAAGCTAATGTACAGTGTGCCTACAAACTTGGCTGATGAAAATTCTTGAATGATTAACCATAAATTAGGGATTCTGCATTTTAGTTTTGGTATGAGATCTCAGAGTTTTAAGGAAAACATGGTTGAAACCACTATTCTTCAAACTATCTGATAATTACATGACATACTTTTCTTTTATCAAAAATTTTTAATTTATTTATTTTATCTATTTTATTTTTGGCTGCACTGGGTCTTCGTTGCTGCATGCGGGCTTTTCCGGTTGCGGCGAGCAGGGGCTACTCTTTGTTGCAGTATGCAGGCTTCTCATTGCAGTGGCTTCTCTTGTTGTGGAGCACAGGCTCTAGGCACATGGGCTTCAGTAGTTGTGGCACACGGGCTCAGTAGTTGTGGCTCACGGGCTCTAGAGCACAGGCTCAGTAGTTGTGGTGCATGGGCTTAGTTGCTCCACGGCATGTGGGATCTTCCTGGACCAGGGCTCGAACCCATGTCCCCTGCATTGGCAGGTGGATTCTTAACCACTGTGCCACCAGGGAAGCCCCCTTTTATCAAATTTTTTGATGGTTTTATAACTGTGAACAGTGCTAGATTTGGAAGAAGGGACAAATTTAACACACAGAATTCCTTAATGTCATTTCTTCTCCTAACAAGCTTAGTGAGAAATGAAAAGAAGAAAGAATAGACATTTCTTACTCGTGTGCTTCCTCCAAGCAATGCAAGCGAAGAGTTGTAACAGATTCCATGCATTACTGAGCACTCCATTACCCCATTTTGCTAAGAATCAAATCAAAAAGGACATCTGTGCTCAATAATTCCTCTTTCTTCCATACTGGCAAGCTGCCCCCAGCAGTGAAAGAATTCTGCAGTGCCATAAAGAAACCCTCTGGATTCAAACAGACCATTACATGAAGGTCAGGTCTATATACTACCAAAAATATTGATAATTAATGCAAATAAAAGAAAAAAACATCAAATGAGTAACATTGATCTTCTATTAATCAAAACGGTCAGGAAGTCTCCATTAGATTGGATTTTCCAGTTAAGTAAAGGGTAAGCATGGCGCTCTTGTTATGGGACCTGTTGTATGAGACCCTGCTATGGGCCTGTTTCTCAATGTTTTTTAAACTATACTCTTTCTTGCTGAACATAAAAATCTCTCCCCCCTTCCCTGCTTGTGTCCAGAGGCCTTGCTCTTGTCTTCCTAAGGAAATCACGAGAGACAGGGGAAAGTTTATTTTTTATATAAAAGATCTTTCCTTCAGCTTTCCTAATGTAGTTTACATTACAAAACTAATGGCTTTTTTGTGGTGTCTCAATTTTAATACCTGTGTAATATTAAACATGTATTTTCATACACCCTCTAAGTATGAAATGTTCTCCTGTGGGAGAAGTGTCTCTGCCCCCTCACTACCTACAAGTGACAAACGCTTTTCTAAGACTAATAATTCCAATTTTCTGCTTTAGTAAATAGGATGGAGAGAACATTATTGAACTACCATTTAGCACTTAGGATCTAATAGTGCCTCAGGATCTGGATGATAAACTTGAATCTTCACTCTGTAGCACTATAGCTTCAGATTTACAAGATAGGCAAGCTTGATTGGAAGGTGTACCACAAAAACAGAAAACACTGCAAGGTGCCCCTCCCCCCCCTTTTTAAAAAGTCTTAATTACCATGATCATGGTTCCAAATTGAAACTTGAAAATATTTAGGCTACACAATGCAATTCATCTTTGGTGTTTTCTTTCCCCAAAGCATCTTCTATCATTTATAAAGAAAGAAGCTAATCCCATTTTTATCCATTGGCTTGGAACCCTCCTGTGTTTGTAGATATGTGATGATTTTCTCATGTTGGTGTTTGCTCAGGCTCTGGATATTAACTGCCATAATTCTTCTCACATGCTCCTGGCAATTAATCCCTCATGCCATATGCATAGTTTAGTGCCCTTTTACTGCATGACCTCCACTCTCACATCTCCCCAGGCTAATACCATGCTAACACCTGGATTCTGCCTTCCAATTTTAAGGATATTGAACTCAGGAAACAAAAATAGAACAGGCTTGAAGTGTCTCATTTTTTTTTTTTTTTTTTTTTTTTTTTTTGTGTGTGGTACGTGGGCCTCTCACTGCTGTGGCCTCTCCCGTTGCGGAGCACAGGCTCTGGACGCGCAGGCTCAGCGGCCATAGCTCACGGGCCCAGCCACTCCACGGTATGTGGGATCTTCCCAGACCGGGGCACGAACCCGTGTCCTCTGCATCGGCAGGCGGACTCTCAACCACTGCGCCACCAGGGAAGCCCGAAGTGTCTCATTTTCATTCCACCTTTTCATGGTCCCTTGAGTTTCACCTTGAAATTAATTAAGAGAGGACAGTAAGATGAAATTGCACCATTTCATCTGGGTGGTACCCTGCTTCCCTTTTTTGTTGACTCCTGAAATGTCAAGATTTCAGACATATTTAAACAGTAATTGAAGGATCATAGCTTGTTACAGAGTCCCTTGGTCATCCATAGATGTATCCCCCTCCTTACTTTTTTGCTCATGTCTGTATGAAACTGTTGTTACGGTGTAAAATTGCCAAAGGGGGAAATAGATTTTAAAAATAATAATAAATAAAGAAGACTTAATACATATTATTCTCAAACTATTTCAAAAAATTAAAGAGGAAGAAAAATTCCAAACTCATTCTATGAGGTCAACATTACACCGATACCAAAACCAGACAAAACACTACATAAAATGAAAATTACAGGCCAATATCTCTGATGAATATAGATGTCAAAATTCTCAAAAAAAAATTAACAAACTGAATTGAACAGTACTTTAAAAGGATCATACACCATGATCAAGTGGGATTTATTCCAGGAATTCCAGTGTGGTTCAAAATCCACAAATCAATCAATGTGATACACCACATTAACAAAATGATCAAAATCATATAATCATTCTAATAGATGCAAAAATATTTTGAACTTTGTTGACAAAATTCAACACCTATTTATGATAAAACATCTCAACAAAGTGTGTGAGGCGGGATGTACCTCAACATAATAAAGACCATATATGACAAACCCACAGTTAACATAACACTCAACAGTAAAAAGCTGAAAGCATTCCCTCTAAGATCAAGAAAAAGATGAGAATGCCCACTCTTGCCACTTTTATTTAACATAGTATTGGAAATCCTAATGACAGCAAAAGAAATAAGATAATTGACTTAAGAAGATGTGATATATATATATATAGTATATATATATATATACATATATATATATATACTATATATATATACACACACACACATATGCACAAAGGAATATTACTCAGCCATTAAAACAGAATGAAATATTGCCATTTGACTTCAAACTATACTACAAAACTACAGTAATCAAAACAATATGGTGATGTCACAAAAACAGACCATAGATCAATGGAAGAGAACAGAGAACCTGGAAATTAATCCATCCACATATGGTCAATTAAACCATGACAAAGGAGGCCAGAATATACAACAGGGAAAAGACATTCTCTTCAAAAAATGATGGTAGGAAAACTGGACAACTACACACAAAAGAATGAATCTGAAACATTATCTTACACCATATACAAAAAATAAACTCAAATGGATGAAAGACTTGAATGTAAGACCTGAAACTCATAGAAGGGAAACTAGACAGTCAGCTCTTTGACATCAGTCTTAGTAATATATTTTTGGATATATCTCCTCAGGCAAGGGCAACAAAAGCAAAAATAAACAAATGAGACTACATCAGACTAAAAAGCTTTTGCATAGCAAAGGAAACTATCAACAAAAACAAAAAAAATCAAAAAGGCAACCTACTGAATAGGAGAAGATATATGCAAATTATATATTCAGTGAGTGGTTAATATCCAGAATACCCAAAGAACTCATACAACTTAATTTTTTTTAATCCTATTTAAAAATGGGCAGAAGACTGAGCAGACATTTTTCTAAAGAAGACATACAGATGGCCAACAGGCACATGAAAAAATGCTCAACATCACTAATCATCAGGGAAATGCAAATCAAAACCACAATGAGATATCATCTCACACCTGTCAGAATGGCTGTTATCAAAAAGACAACAAATAGCAAGTGTTGACAAGGATGTGGAGAAAAGGGAACCCTTGTTCACTGTTGGTGGGAATATAAATTGGTATAGCCAGTATGGAGGTTCCTTGAAAAATTAAAAATAGATTTACCATATCATCCAGCAATTCCACTTCTGGATACATATCCAAAGGGAATTAAATCGGTATCTCAAAGAGATATCTGCACTCCCATGTTCATTGCAGCATGATTCACGGTAGCCAAGATACAAGGAAACAGCCTAAGTGTCCATTGACAGATGAGTGGATAAAGATATACATAGAGAGAGTTTTCAGGTTTTCCCTAAGATGGTATGGAAAAATCCAAACTAACGTTTTGGCCAACCTATATATATATCTTATGTCTTCTTAATCCATTCATTTGTGTATATGTATATAAATATATATATATATATACATTTGTGTATATATATACATACATACAAACACACACACATACACGTACAATGGAATATTATTCATCCATTAAAAATAAGGAAATCTTACCACTTACAACAAAATGAATAAACCTGGAGGTCATTATGCTAATTGAAATAAGCCAGACACAGAAAGACACATATGATCTCACTTATATGTGGAATCTAAGAAAGTCAAGCTCATAGGATCAGCAAGTACAACGGTAGCTGCTAGGCACTAGGGGAGGAGGAGATGGAGAGTTGCTATTCAATGAGTATAAAGTGTCAGTTACATGAGATGAATAACTTGTAGAGATCTGCCTTACAAGCTTTTGCCTATAGTTAATAATACTGTATTGTATCCTTGGAATTTGCTGAGAGAAGACCATAAGTGTTCTCACCATGCACAAAAAATTTGGTAACTATATGAGGTGATGAACATGTTAATTAGCTTGATTATCAAAATATCACATTGTATACCTTAAATATATATATTTTTTAATTTGCAATTACACCTCAATAAACCTGAGAAAAAGAAAAAGGAAAAAATTAATTACATATAATTCCCTGCTGTGTGAGCACAGGATTTTGTTAGCTAAGACAGCAGCCAATAATGTGCATTATACACCCACCTGTATATAGCACAGGCACAGTAGAAGCATGCTGAGTGCAGATACTTTATCATCGTAAGCAACTCTTTCTTTCCAGTAGCTGTCAGAGTGGTTTGCATTTACATTCACACATCTGTCCATCTGCCAATCAGGAAATAAACAGAGGAGACAATATGAGGGGAGAAAATCTGTTCCAGTTGGCTTGGCTTTCTCACTGAAACTGCAAAGCTAACTTGGACAGAATTACTTTAGTACTTTAATGACCAGTAAGTCAAAAACGTCATACATTTTCAAACTTTTGTAACAACCCTGAATAGACACAGGCAACACCTTAGGGATCAGTATAACTTATTAAGTAATCTGCACGCTCTTGTCTGGTTTCTAACATTTTAGAGCCATCTTGTAGAATCAGCTCAAGTTACAAAACCTGCTACGTCAATAAGTTACTTCCCATAACACTAGAGGCACAACTAAATCACTCTTTATAATTTCTTGAAGATTTCATATTCAGTTACCCAGTGCAACAGAAATGTCTTATTTTACTGGCCCAGGCATTTCCATCCTGTATTACTGAAGATGAATTTCTTTCTGAGAATTTTTCAAGCTCTCCATTTTAAGTGCCTTGTTTAAAAAACTCCCAAAAGTAAACAAACTGTTCTTGTTCAGTTTATGATTAAGAGCTACCTGAGCATGCCCTCTGTTAGCTATCTCTCTTCTACCTCCATTTTTCTTTCTTATCATCATAGTGATCAACTTTCAATTGGTCCACCAGAGACAACTAGAAATCTAGGGAAGAAAGTTCATTGTCCTCTTACCTCAGTGTCTAATGTTGGCTCTATGATGTTCTGCTGCTGTTTCCTAATAGGTCTGTAAGGAGCAGTCTCAGGGAGATTAATAGTTGAACGACTTGAATAAAACCAAGAAAGACGTGGGATTATAGAAAGACAAATTATACTCCAACAAAACTAAACTATGATACAGCTCTGACAAGTCTGTCTCCAAACTTTTTACAAAGAATTCTGTTGAGACCACATTTGGTCAGACTTTAGGGCAAAGTGGAGGGTCATTTAAAAGAAAATGTTAAGAAAAGATTTATTGTATATTCACCAGTAGACATAATTTCATATTTGAAAAGAAGGAAATATGATTTGCAATGAAACCACCTCAACTCACCCTGCCCTACAATGATACCCACTTGTTCACAATTAGAGATAGCAAATTTTCTAGGACAATTTGTAGCTTATAAGGGGCTTCACAGCATCATCACATGATCCTTATATCTATTAGGTAATGTATTTTTCAGTCCATTTCCTTGACTAGGAATCTGAGCTCAGCATTATGTCCCTAAGATCACATAGGTAATTAATGAGGGAGTCAGACCTTTAACCTTGTCTTCTCACTTTTGATTTCTTTCCAGTGCCCCTCAGACTGATGTTTATCATTATTTGTTTTATAAAAATTAAGCACCTGACTGTTCCAGTCATTCAAGAATAGTCCAGGGCCTTACCAGGTCGCCCTCTGTTGGCCCCTCCCAGTTTGAGGAGAATGATGTCACCTGTCCCATCACACTCCAAATATGAAACAGATCAGTAAAGCACATATTTTCACATTTATTACCTTCTTGGCCACCTTGCCTATGGAGGGTGCTCAGCAAGAATACTTTTCCAACCAAGCTGCACAATTTACAAAAGAAACACCCTGCTTATCACTGCCCTAAGTCTTTCCCTTATACCAACTCTTCCTCCTCCACCTTTCCATCAAATGCTGTTTTAGTTGCCTTTATTTTACAAAGATTTTCTTCATTTCCTGCTTGCTATGGTCTAGTGATGGAGCTTTAGCAAAGTCAAGAGAAGAAGTCTATTCTCACTCCATACAATGAGAAAGCCACAAAACCTTTCACCTGATTTAGAAGTAATTAAAGCCAGAGTCTACCACAACTCCAGAGAAAGATTTAAATCTCCCTCCACCATCCATCCTGTGCTAGCAGCTTTCTCCATTTGCAACATAATATATTCAAAGAATACATAAATACCCCAGCCCTTGTCTAATTCCTGATTTATGTCTTACTTAACACAGAGTCTCTAAGCAACCTAGAATTACTTATAGTATCCCTGGCCTCTTAAACTACCACTCCCTGCCCTGGCTACATATGCAAAATCTGAATAAAACAGTGTCCACCCTCATGAGACTTACACTTAAAATAGAACTCATGATGAAGACAAGTTTTGTGGGACTGTTCTGAGTCTACACAATGCCTGATACTATGGACTACATTTATAAGGCACTAAATTAGCATTTATTAAATTAAATTATAATTATGAAAAGGGGCATGCACATTCTGATAAAATGCTTATTTTAATCACTGCATCAAGAGAAATATAAGATAACTGGTATATGAGCATGAGGAGAACTGATGACAATATCTAAAGGACAGCCAAGTACCGGAAATGTCTCAAATGTCTCTCATTATTGAGTTGCCTCATTTATACTTAAAGAGCAGTTTCTACACATGAGACAAATAGTCACTAAACGCATTGGGCTAGTGAGCCTTTTTTTTTTTTTTTATCTTGAGTCTGATGCCTTAGACCACTCGGCCATCCTGACAGCCCTAGTGAGCCATTTTTGAAACAGCTTTAAACAAGTTTTTCTATGTTTCTTTCAGAAATTCAGTTTATTTTTTGTTTCAGCCACTTTCTTTTAGTTTTTAGTCATTGAATCCACCTGACATTTATAAGTTTTTTCATTCAATGAACCAAAATTTCTTTCTAAAAAGTTTTGCACTAGTTTTCAAGTGGGCTAGTTGCTGTCCTCAATGTTCCATATTTTTCTATTACTCTTTATCAAAATTGCCACATAAGTTTCACCTTATGTGATTCAAACACCAAATGATCTCATGGGTTAGTTCTATCATTTCCAAGTCATAGATGGAGAAGCTGAGGCTCATGACACCTAAATGGCTTCATAGATGACTTCAAGAAGGGCACTTATTGAAGATGATAACTGGATGTAGAAAGATGCTGAGTAGAGCAGATAAACAGTCCAGGTATTGGCAACAGCCATTGAAGCCTAAATGGAAGTGCAGAGCTGAGAGAGGACCTGGATGGCCCAGGGTCTTTAATTTGGGGAAAATTCTCCTTTGCCATCATCCTGGAGCCCTTTCCTTGAATGATATGTTTAGAAGGATGAACTTACCTCGGGTGAATTATAGTAGGCTTGTAAAATTTTATAAAGGAAATACAGAAAATACTCCTTTTTAATACTTTTCTTCTGCTGACTCTTTTACTTTATAATACTTCTTTTCCATTGACTCTGACCCAAGTTTAAAAATCACCCCATTATACATAGACCCAATACACAGTGTGTTAGTATCTTGCTTCTTACCACTAACACGCTATGTACCTTTGCTGAGACGTGTCTACAAAGTGGAGATAATAACACCTACTCCAGATGGTTGTTGTGAGAACTAAACAAGGTGATGTGTGAAGGCACCTAGTTAGCGTCCCACACAAAAAAAGTATAGTTTGGGGCTAACGTCAATGAAATTGGCTGGTCTTACGCATTCTTGACATCCTTCCTCCTCCTGGCTTTTCATAACCCTGCTAATGTCTTTGACATCAAGAACTAATGTCACCAGTCCAGCCTAAAAGAGAGAAGGCGGCCAGCAACTGGAGACTTTGTACAGCAACTTTCAATAATCCTGTTTTTAAAGCAGTAACTAGGAATCTAAATTCTACCAGCTATTTTCAAAAATTGAAAAATGTCTTGTATTTTCCTCCAGAATCATGCTAATGCCCAAAAAAACCCATTAAAATTATGTACAGGTTATTGTGTTGGAGTAAATGGCTTAAACTTTTCATACTTCTCTCCTGATGCATCAGCTAAGCCATTGGCACCAAGGGCAAATCTGGGCTTCTTTCTAGGAGCCCATCTGCCCCCTGTGGCTTATTTTAAATTATACTTACTCTAAGAGAGGAGATGTTCCTATCACATTAAGTGTTTAGAACAACTCTGTTCTAAACAGAGTTTGGTGCCCCAGTTATTTTGTGTGGGGACTCAACAGCTCAGATAATTTCAGTTTAAGGAATATATGTTGGGAGTTGATGGGAATAGAAGTAATCAGGTAGTGGAAATCAGTCCCAGCAAACCTAGGTTAGGAGGCACTGGTGGTCTGAAAAAGGTGGCACACAAAAGAGCAGAAAAAGGGGCAAATGGGAAGTTTAGTCCAGTGACTAAAAGGCAAGTCAAGGGCCAAGAATTCAGAGGTAGAGAGGCAAGAGGGAGGCCAGGAGCAGCAGCAGCAGAAGTGGCAGATGAGACATTGAAGGTCCCACCACCAAGGACAAGACTGGCCTGAGGTTAGTATTTGAAACATCTGCCCAAAGAAAAGTTCTGGAGTCAGAGGACACGGGTTTTAGATGGGTCCCCTGACCAACTAACCAAAGGCCTACTAGGTATGAAATATAAAGGAGAATTTTCAGTTTTCATCTCTCTGATCTTTTTTGTTGTTGTTGTTATTTGACAACATTAACCAAATAATTAAAAACACTTCTTCATGGCTTCTAGGACACTGAGGCCCCCATTGCTAAGTCCTGGCCTTTCCTTGACAACTCTTTTAGTTGGTCTGCCAGCTCCCAAATATTAGTGTTTTCTTCCACCTACCTCTGGATAATCTCGTTCCCTCCATGTTTTATCCACCACCTATTTAGAAATGCCCTGCATACAGATTAGTCTCCCTCCCTAGATTTCAGCCCTGAATGCCAGCCCCATGTGTCAGGTGTTTAAAGGACAGCGTGTGGACATTTCATTATCTCCAGCCCACACTTCCCCAGAATCAATCAACAGTCATTTTCTCTCTCCCTCCCTCTTCCTCTCCCACTTGCCCTGACCTCTTCCTTTCCTTTCCCTGTTGACCCTCACACACATACACTTACACAAAACTACAAATACCTACACAAGCAAAAGCTCGATTTAATATAAAACAGTGCTTCTTAAATGTTAATATACATAGAAATCATGTGGATATCTTGCTACAATTCAGATTCT
This sequence comes from Mesoplodon bidens, assembly GCF_964165515.1. Lineage (NCBI taxonomy): Eukaryota > Metazoa > Chordata > Mammalia > Artiodactyla > Ziphiidae > Mesoplodon > Mesoplodon bidens. The sequence continues at coordinate 73,227,785 of NC_138164.1, read as the reverse complement.
GATTTAGTAAACCTAGGGTAGGGCCCCAAATTCTGCATTTCTAACATCTCACAGGTTTCAGTGATGTTGCTGGTCCCTGGGCCATTCTTAAGAGTCACAAGGGTAACCAGGAGGTAGGTAAACTAAGTTAGAGTAGTGCCTCTGTCACTACCTCCCTTCAGACCCTGAGTTAGTCCATTTCCCTGTTTGGGTCCCAGTGTCTTTATCTGTAGAGACAACTAGACCCCACAAATCCTGAGGTTTTTATCCAGTGCTAATAGCATGGGTGGAGAGCTGAAACCTAATAACTTTAGCTAACAAGATGTACCCCATTTCTGTGCAGTGAACCCTATGAAATATTAACCAGGATTTAGTAGCGATGCTAAACTAAACTAAGATTTAGTAATGCTACAAAGTGTTCAGAACACTATCTGCAATAGATATGGGTCCAGAAAGCACATTCTTAAAGGCATTGGGGCAGGGACAAAATTGGCACAGTTAAAACACAGCGCTATTTTGTGAAATAATAACAGTTTGAAATTACTTCTTTTCTCAGTGGGTCTGTAAATCAAATGATAGCCATCAGAAAGACACTTAGAGAACAATCACTAAATAAATAGTACTGAAACAAAACCCAAAGATAAAGTTATTCTGAGTCTAATTGTTATTCTTTTGGCCTGGAAGCAAGGTATTTAGGGATGTTCTGAATTTTTCCCTGGTGGGTAGATAACACACAAGCCCCATATTGGTTTTTATTTTCCTGTGACGGTGGAGTATAGAAGAAACAGGGGAAGGCTTGGAATACTAAGATTGGGGTTCAAGTATAAATTCAGCCTCTTACCAGCTGTGTAATCTTGGTCCAATTGCATGAATGTCCATTTTCTCAGTGGTAAAATGTAGATAGTAATACTGCATACACTGGTATATTGCTTTGGGGATCAAATTAACTAATGGGAACAAAAGCTTAACAAAAATTATAGAGTGTTATAGAAATGCCAGAAGAAGAGAGGGAAGCGGGGGAGAGAGAGAGGAATAGTGGTAGTTATTTTATGTAAATGAGTTGAACATGGATCACTTCCTTCCTAAAAAACCTTCAGTTGCCCCCATTGTCCACCAAAAAGCATGCTCTTTGAGGATGCCCACAATCTGGTCTCTGCCTGCATTTCTAGCCCACTTTCTAATACAGCATGATGGCTCTCTGTTGACAAGTGTCTGTAGGGTCTCAATGTTGAATGAATGAGTGAGTTACTAAATGCTTAAGAGGTTTAAGAAGAAAATAAAACTCCAATTTAGAATTGCCTATCATGTGCCAGATACTATGTATTAGTTGCTTAGATTTTTTTATTGTAGTATAATTGCTTTACAATGTTGTGTTAGTTTCTGCTGTACAGTGAAGTGAATCAGCTATATGTATACGTATATCCCCTCCCTCTTGGACCTCCCTCCCCCCACCATCCCACCCATCTAGGTCATCACAGAGCACTGAACTGAGCTCCCTGTGCTATATAGCAAGTTCCTACAACCTACCTGTTTTACACATGGTAGTGTATTTATGTCAAACCTAATCTCCCAATTCAACCCACCTTCCCCTTCCCCCGCTGTGTCCACACATCTGTTCTCTACATCTTCATTTCTATTCCTGCCCTGCAAATAGGTTCATCTGTACCATTTTTCTACGTTCCACATATATGAGTTAATATATACAATATTTGTTTTTCTCTTTCTGACTTCACTCTGTATGACAGACTCTGGGTCCATCCACATCTCTACAAATGACCCGATTTCATTTCTTTTTATGGTTGAGTAAAATTCCATTATACATATATATATATATATATATACACACACACACACACACACACACACACACACACACACACACATATATGCTTAATGTTTACAACCACCCTGTAGAGATTGAGCTTGGGCCTCATGGCCAATGAGCATCAGAGCTAGGGCATGAACCCCTGAATCATATTACACTTGACGGACCCTTCTGATTGCCTTGGTTCTACCAGCTAAAGATGAAGTGACAGAATCTGCTCCCCAATACTGTCCATTCCCCATTTTTCCACTCTGTGTCTTCCCTTTGGCTTATCAGAACAGGATTTATCAAACTTTTCAAAGATTGGAAATGGAATCTATATATTTTCCCTTTTTTATGCATCAATGAAAACAATACTTCTGTCAGGCTTCTCTGTTGTTTGTTGATGTAATATTTTCTCAAAGAATAACTAAAAGTAGTAACAATTATGTGTATGCCCCTTATACACCTAGTCACAGTTTACTATGGATGTAGAATATCATGTGCTTGATCACTAAGGTGCAAGAATGGATTGACAACTACTGTTTGGGCACAGGTTGTACAAGCAAAGAGGAGAGATACTGACTTGTCTGCAAGGATCTCACTTTAATTCACTGAACCCTCCCCACCACCCTGTAAGGTAGTTATTTGTAGGTTTTTAAAAGGACAGAGGAGTTCTTCTTCAGCTCTCTACAATTTCACAGCACCTAGGACAGCGTCTTGTTCATTGCCTCACAGACAAATGTGCAATATATGTTTATTGAATCTAATTAATTTTAACACCAACTCAAAAAGAAAAACTTAACCATGGACTTAATGCAGGCTTTCAGCTTTCCTTAGGTAAGGTTTATTAATTGATTCATTTAATCCAGTGGTTCTTAATGGGGCAATTTTCTTTCCCTGTTGTTAGCATATGGAGGGAGATCTTTTTTCACAACTAGGGATGGGCATTTAGTGGGGAAAACCCAGGGATGTGGTTAAACATCTATAACATGCAGCCTGGCCTCTAACAACAAAGAATTATTCAGTCCAAAATGTCAATAGTGCCAAGATAGAGGAACTCTGAATTCACTCAATCAATATGAAGCACCTTTCTGAACTTCAGTTTTCTCCTCTATAAATCTGGACATTCATAGTATCAAACAAAAAATCTTTGAGTTGAAAGCACTATCACCCAGTGCTTGAATTCCCTTTTCAGCAACCCCAACAGATGGCCCTAAGCCTCTCCCCAAACACCTCATCTCCATGGGCCAAAAATGTATAGACTCTGGGGAAACCCACTCATTTCTAGAACCATCAATTACAATTTCTAACTGTAGAAACATGGCTATGACTCTGCTTAGCATAAAATCAAATAAGCCAGACTTTACTATTGTGGGCTGATAAAAATACTGTTAAAAACAAATTGCTCATGACTTTTTACAAATGACTTTTCTTTAACATCCAGTCTCAGTTTACTAACTAAACCCTTTCTTCATCTTAAATGCAATTTTCAATGCAAACTATTCCTGACTAACAGTTCTTAGAGAATCCTCAGAAATGTCAGTACCCTTCAGTAACTCAGATTATCAGGGGAAAGCCAGTCTCAAATAAAGAAATTTCTAAATTATGGCATAGTTATAAAATTGCCTCTTTATTACTTTTAAATGCTATTTTAATTCATCCATGCCATAAGCCCTTTTGTATTCCCATGCTGGACTTCAAAAATACAAAGATGCAGTAGGACAAAACCTCTATGCTTAAGGAATCCATAGTCTATCAGAAGAGGCAAACATGCCGCCTCTTGATTGTACACGAGGAAAACACTGAGGAGGAAATCACCAACTCTGCATGGTGGGGTTGGGGGAGAATTTACAAAGAGCAGTTGCTTGAGCTGAGATTTGGAGGAATTGTAACAGTTCCTGGGCAAAACAGGGGAACAGCATAGGCGAACACACTGAGTCTGAAGGAGTGGAGAGCATCCTGGGAACTGTATGTACAGAATCCAGCAGGCTGGCACCTAAGGCCTGGGTGATGAGCAAATCCCAAAGCAGGAGATTTTGTGGGCACTCTTATGTGCCTTGCTAGACAGTATGGACTTTATCATGAGGCCTGAGAGCCACCAAGTGGGAAGAGACAAGGTCATAACTGACTCTTGGAAAGATCGCTGGCAAAAGTGAGAGGAACAGATTAGAACTGAGAGAGACTGACATCCTGGGGTTATGGTGATTTATCTAGATGTCTTAGCACAGAGTAGTCCTTCCTACTACAATGTTTCAGTGGAGTTGCCTGGCTTAATGAAAACTTAGGGTTTATTTTAAATTGAGCATATCAATTGCTATTATTGTATTAAGTATTATTGTATTGTATTAAGTTATAAAAGTCCATGGAGAATAACTTCTGATTTTATAGTGGAACCAACTGAGTCCCAGGGAGGGGAAGCAGCATGCTTGGGTGGCACAGTTGTTAAGGAAGAGCTAGAACAAGTACTCAGGACTCTAAAAGTCTAGCCCTTTCCACCCTTTCCACTGCTATGAGACTGTATGAGCCTTATTGGTAAAAGGCTGTTTTTATCATGAGAGCAATTTAATGTCTCTTTCTCCTTGTGCTTTTTTCCCCCATCATTCACCTGCTGTTCTATTTACCCAATTAATTTTCAATGTGTGTGAAGAAAGCCTTTTCTTCTTTCTTTCTTTTTTTTTATTGAGGTATAGTTGTTTTACAGTGTTGTGTTAGTTTCTATTGTACAGTGAAATGGAATTCCCTGTGCTATACAGCAGGTTCTTATTAGTTATATATTTTATACATATTAGTGTATATATGTCAATCCCAATCTCACAATTCATCCGACCCCCTGCCTGCTTTCCCCCCTTGGTGTCCATACATTTGTTCTCTACATCTGTGTCTCTATTCCTGCCCTGCAAATAGGTTCATCTGTACCATTTTTCTAAATTCCACATATATGCGTTAATACACGATATTTGTTTTTCTCTTTCTGAGTTACTTCACTCTGTATGACAGTCTCTAGGTCCATCCACGTCTCTACAAATGACCCAATTTCATTCCTTTTTCTGGCTGAGTAATATTCCACTGTATATATGTACCACATCTTCTTTATCCTTTTGTCTGTTGATGGACATTTAGGTTGCTTCCATGACCTAGCTATTGTAAATCGTGTTGCAATGAACATTGGGGCACATGTGTTTTTGGAATTATGGTTATCTCTGGGTATATGCCCAGCAGCGGGATTGCTGGGTCATATGGTAATTCTATTTTTAGCTTTTTAAGGAACTCCATACTGTTCTCCATAGTGGCTATATCAATTTACATTCCCACCAACAGTGCAAGAGGGTTCCCTTTTCTCCACACCCTCTCCAGCATTTATTGTTTGTAGGTTTTCTGATTATGCCCATTCTAACCGGTATGAGGTGATACCTCATTGTAGTTTTTTGTTTTGTTTTGTTATTGCTTTGTTTTTGCTTTGTTTTTGCAGTACGCGGGCCTCTCACTGTTGTGGCCTCTCCCATTGCAGAGCACAGGCTCCAGACGTGCAGGCTCAGCAGCCATGGCTCACGGGCCCAGCCGCTCCATGGCATGTGGGATCTTTCTGGACCGGGACACAAACCCGTGTCCCCTGAATCGGCAGGCAGACTCTCAACCACTACGCCACCAGGGCAGCCTCCTCACTGTAATTTTGATTTGCATTTCTCTAATAATTAGTGATGTTGAGCAGCTTTTCATGGACCTCTTGGCCATCTGTATGTCTTCTTTGGAGAGATGTCTATTTAGGTTTTCTGCCCATTTTTTGATTGGGTTGTTTGTTTGGTTTTTTTTGATATTGAGCTGCATGAACTGTTTGTATATTTTGGAGATTAATCCCTTGTCAGTTGCTTCATTTGCAAATATTTTCTCCCATTCTGAGTGTTGTCTTTTCATCTTATTTATAGTTTCCTTTGCTGTGCAAAAGCTTTTAAGTTTCATGAGGTCCCATTTGTTTATTTTTGGTTTCATTTCCATTACTCTAGGAGGTGGGTCAAAAAAAATCTTGCTGTGATTTATGTCAAAGAGTGTTCTTCCTATGTTTTCCTCTAAGAGTTTTATAGTGTCTGGTCTTACATTTAGGTCTCTAATACATTTTGAGTTTACTTTTGTATATGGTGTTAGGGAGTGTTCTAATTTCATTCTTTTACATGTAGCTGTCCAGTTTTCCCAGCACCACTTATTGAAGAGACTGTCTTTTCTCCATTGTGTATCCTTGCCTCCTTTGTCATAGATTAGTTGACCATAGGTGTGTGGGTTTATCTCTGGGCTTTCTATCTTGTTCCATTGATCTGTATTTCTGTTTTTGTGCCAGTACCATATGTCTTGATTACTGTAGCTTTTTAATATAGGCTGAAGTCAGGGAGTCTGATTCCTCCAGCTCAATTTTTTTTTCTCGATTGCTGTGGCTATTCAGGGTCTCTTATGTCTCCATACATATTTTAAGATATTTTGTTCTAGTTATGTAAAAAGCATGCCATTGGTAATTTGATAGGGATTGCATTGAATCTGTAGATTGCTTTGGGTAGTATATTCATTTTCACAATATTGATTCTTCCAATCCAAGAACATGGTATATCTCTCCATCTGTGTGATCTTTGATTTCTTTAATCAGTGTCTTACAGTTTTCTGAGTACAGGTCTTTTACCTCCTTACGTAGGTTTATTCCTAGGTATTTTATTCTTTTTGTTGCAGTGGTGAATGTGATTGTTTCCTTAATTTCTCTTTCTGATCTTTCATTGTTAGTGTATAGGAACACAAGAGATTTCTGTGCATTAATTTTGTATTCTGCAAGTTTACCAAATTCATTGATTAGCTCTAGTAGTTTTCTGGTGGTATCTTTAGGATTATCTATGTATAGTATCATGTCATCTGCAAGCAGTGACAGTTTTGCTTCTTCTTTTCCAATTTGTATTCCTTTCATTTCTTTTTCTTCTCTGATTGCTGTGGCTAGGACTTCCAAAACTATGTTGAATAATAGTGGCGAGAGTGGACATCCTTGTCTTGTTCCTGATCTTAGCGGAAGTGCTTTCAGTTTTTCACCATTGAGAATGATGTTCACTGTGGGTTTTTTGTAGATGGCCTTTATTATGTTGAGGTAGGTTCCCTCTATGCCCACTTTCTGGAGAGTTTTTATCATAAATGGGTGTTGAATTTTGTCAAAAGGTTTTTCTGCATCTATTGAGATGATCATATTGTTTTTATTCTTCAATTTGTTAATATCATGTATCACATTGATTGATTTGCATATATTGAAGAATCCTTTCATCCCTGGGATAAATCCCACTTGATCATGGTGTATGATCCTGTAATGTGTTGTTGGTTTCTGTTTACTAGTATTTTGTTGAGAATTTTTGCATCTATATTCATCAGTGATATATGAATCTGTAAGATTTCTGTAAGAAGAAAGGCTTTTCAAAGCAAAGGTAAATTTCAGCCTAGCCCTTATCAGCCTGCTGGTTGATTCCCAGTTAACTGAGGTGAAATGAATGGGGGTTTATTGTTATTGAGCTTTTAAAGCCCTCTGCTTAGATTGGATTACCAAGCACTTGGGAGGAGGAATGTGTTTTAATCCTCCTATGATCTGAAATCAACAATGGACTGATGACAGACAGCAAGCGAGGTATCATAGGACTGTAGGTCTCCAGGCTGGCAGGATGTTTCCCAAATACTTTACTAACTACTGCACTGATGCAGGGGGGATGCTCCAGCAAGTAGCATTGTTGGAGTAGGGTCTGAGCCCAAACTTCACACTGGGGACATCCTTGTATATGTCTTTGAATTGAATAGCTTTGAGAACTTCAGTGTTAAGTTAGGACAAGATTACTCCTCCAGGGAAGAGGAGGTCCCCACAGGTAGGGACATTTCTTATAGTGACATCCCAAGCCTCTTTCAAAGTCCACACTAGGTGTCCCCAGGGGAGGAGGAGTTACTTATCTGTAGAATTTGGGAGATAGAGCTTCACCCATCTCCTTCTTCTCTTTCCTTTTGGCATTTCCCTACCTGCCTTGGGGAAACTTTCATTGCCCCTTCAGGCTGCAGATTTATCTGGGCTGGCCTCTGGGGTTGGCTTGTGTTTGTTCATGCTACCTGTGACTACATAAGTCTATCTAAATCAAGGTAAAATGTTAGTGAGCTGACTGCAAACCTTAGCTACTTTCTCCAACTTTTATAAGAAAGGAGCAGATCTCATAGTCGCCATCTCTGTGACTCCACAGCTGTCTCTTATTTATTCTAAATATGAGCAAAGAAAAGAAATTTATTTACTAGGTGCCCTTAAGACACTTAAAATTTTAACCACTACAGTGTCTGATACCTACTGCCTTGGCTGGTTGGCACTCTGGAATGCATGTCACTGAAAGTCTAGAGTGGGACCAATTTACCCTCCCCCTGAAACAACCAAAAAAATGGACAAAACATATGAAAAGATGGTTTTCATGATACTGGAAATCAGGCAAATAAGAACAGTGCTCCGTGAGAGATGGGAAATAAATAAGGTAAGGGCTACAATTACCCCACTCTCTTGAAAGAGTTCAATGCAGGGAGAGGAAAACAGACAGAGCCCCCGGGACTTCTCCCAACATCCTAAGTTGAAGAAATGAAGCTGAAAGTCCAGAAAGACCACAGCAATTGGAGAACAGACTACTGTTGAGGAAAGAATAGTTCAGAGAGAGAACTTTGGAAATCTGAAAATACTTAGATTATTTAGCTAAGTACAGATCAACATATGCATGTGAGGAAACTACCTGAGACTGTGGAAAAATCCACCCAAAAGGATTAGAAGGAACAGTGCCTGACCTTACATGGGCAGTTTGGAAAACTTTGTAAATCATGGGGGCTTGAGTAGAATACCCAAAAAGAGTCTGGTAAAGGGGCATAGTGATCTTTAAACTGAGAACTACTTTAGACCCACCTAATAGATCACAAAAACAGGACCCAAAAGTATCAAACTATTTCCAAGTAACATGACTGCATCCAGAACAAAACTCATGAAAATTTATAGGGATATAAAGATCTCTAGAACCCAGCAAGGTAAAAATCCATGTCTGGCATCTAGTCACACATGCAAAGAAACAGGGAAATATAACCCATAATGAGGAGAAAAATCACTCAACAAAAATCCACCCAGAGCTGACATAAATGTTAAAGTTAGCAGGAAAGGAAATTAAAACAGATATTATAATGGTATTCCATATGTTAAAACGTTAACTAGAGACATGGAAGACATTTTTTAAAGTCCCAAATTGTACTTCTAGAATTAAAAACTAAAATGTATAAAATGAGAAATACAGTGGCTGAGATAAATGGCCAATTAAACAATGCAGAAGAGAAGACTAGTAACTTGATGACATAGTGATAGAAACTCTCCAAAATGAATCACAGAAAGAGAATGTGTAGGAGGGGAAAGAGAAAGAAGAGGTAGAGAAGGGAAAGGAGGAGGAGGAGGAGAGGAGAGGAAAGCATCAGGAGTCCTAAATCACAAATGAATGGATCCCTCAAATGTTGGAGGGTGCAGATATTTGAAGAATAATGGTCAAAGTTTTTCTTTATTTGATGAAAACTATAAAGCTTTAGAGCCAAGAAGTTTAATGAATCCCAAGTACAAGAAACATGAAGAAAACTATACCAAGTATAGTATACAAGTTTCATGTAAACAGGAATAAAGACAAGAATGTCAGCAGATTTCTTGTTGGAAACAACACATGTATGAAAAGAGTGCAGCAGCATTTTTAAAAGACAAAAGGAAAATACTGTTAACTTAGACTTCTAAACCCAGAAAAATATCTTTTACAAATGAAGGTGAAATTAAGAATATTTCAGACATACAAAAGCTGCAAGAATTTAACATCAACAGATCTACATGTCAAGAAATGTTAAAGTAAGTCCTTCAGGCAGAAGGAAAATTCCAGAGGAATATGTGAAGCTACATAAAGGAATGAAGAACACCAGTAGGATCTTTAAAAAGATAATTGATTATTTAAACCAGGGGTTAGCAAACGGCAGCCCACAGACCACGCTATGGTCTGAATATCTGTGTCTCCCCCAAAATTCACATGTTGAGATCCTAATGCCCAAAGGTGATGGTATTAGCAGGTGGGGTCTTTGGGAGGTGCTTAGGTCATGAGGGTGGAACCCTCGTGAATGGAATTAGTACATTATAAAAGGGGCTCCAGAAAGATCCGTAACCCCTTCTGTCATGTGAAGATACAGCCAAAAGTCTATGACCTGGAAAGGGTCTCCACCTGACAATGCTGGCACCCTGATCTCAGACTTTCAGACTCCAAAACTGTGAGAAATAAATTTCTCTTGTTTATAAGCTGAGTCTTTGGTATTTTGTTATAGCAGCCCAAATGGACTAAGACAGACCAAATCCTTCTTGCTAGTTTTAAAATAAAGTACTATTGGAACACAGTCATGCTTATTCATTCAGGTATTATCTATGGCTGTTTTGAGCTACAGTGGTAGTGGCAAATTGTAATAGAGACCATATGGCACACAAAGCCTAAAATATTGACTGTCTCTTTATAGAAAAAGTCTTCCAATCCCTGGTTTAAACAAAGAAGAAAAAAATGTAGTATGATGTTTATAACATATAGCTTTTATAACATATATAAAAGTGGAATGTGTGCTAAAATAGCACAAAGTTCAGGAGGGAAAAAATGGGAGTATAATGTTGTTAAGATTCTTCACTATATGCAAAATGGTATATTACTTGAAGGGTGTAATAAATTAAAGATGTATGTTATAAATCCTAAAGCAACCACTAAATTAATAAAACAAAGTGTTATAGCTAACAAGCCAACAAAAGATATGAAGTGGAATCATATTCAATTAATCCAAAAGAAGACATGCAAAGAGGAAAAAGGGAAGCAAAGAATAGATGAGACAACAAAGAACAAGAAGGTATATTTATACCAACCATATCAATACTTACATTAAATGTAAATGGTCTAAATGCCCCAATTAAGAAGCAGATATAATCATATTGGATAAAAAGCAAGGTTCAACCACATGCTGCCAAGAGAAACACACTTTAAATATGAAGACACTAATAGATTAAAATAAAGGAATTAAAAATGATACACCATGCTAACAACTAATCAAAGGAAAGCTGGAGTGGCTATATTACATCAGACAAAGGAGATTTCAGAATAAAGACTATTACCAAGGTTAAAGAAGGACATTTTATAATGATAAACAGATTAATTCATACCAACAATATAACCCATCATCATTTTAATTTTTTACCAACCTACTCCCCAGAAAGAAGAGGAACAGTGCATAAATTAAGGAATTAAGATAAAATTGTAGATGTCTTTGCTCTAAAATAATACCTTATCTGTGCTTCCTTCTATGTAAAAGCTGGAAAATTCATTCAGTCAATAAATATTGCACCACTCATAATCTACACCAGATACAAATAAGAGGCAATACTTGATGCATCTCCAGGCGATGAGTCAGTTGTTAAAATATCGCTTCTACATTAGTCAAAGGAAGACTAGAGTGAGCTCTCATACTAGAAACTGAGAAGCCAATCATTCTAGGAATTCAGAATTCCACTGAGTACCCTTAGGACCACCACTTTGCCTTGACTGTCCACAAACTTCTGGCTTTTAAAACTGATAACACTTAGATTTTGATGTGGGATACATTAATCTCAAATATGTTGAACATATTTTTAAAATATGGGTATCTAAGTAATACCAAGATAATCACAGTCTATTTGGATAGCAACTTTCTCATGGTGGTAGGAAGGATGAAAAAATCTTGACTGGTGTTTGTAGAAGGAAGGAAAGTGTATCCCACAGCATCCATGGACCATTCCTGATATGAGGAATATAAGACAGAAAGAGGATTTTCTTTATCTGAACTGATAGGCAAAAAAATCTATCCACAGACTCATCTTTCTTAAATATGAAAAGGACAAATTCTGTATTATCACTATATAATGTATTCAATCACATTTCTGTTTCTGAGAGCAGATGAAAAGTGGGATGCCTGGGATTCTAAATTAATTCCTTTTATTCCTTTTCAAGACAGAGCTTCTGTGCTGTAGAAGAGTCTCGCTGCTCCTGGCTCATTTCTTATTTATAAGTCAAACTCCTTGTCCTAATCATCTCCATCTCTTCCCCAAAGCTAAACAGTTTCAAAGAAACTGAAGTTTGGCATTTCTTTTGCAAAGTGCCTACTGCTTTACTTCCTTAAATACTCATCTTTCCTTTGGAGTTTAAAAACAAACAAGTAAAGTTATTATATCCAAGGATAACTCTGTATACCTACTGCTGTATCTGATTCTGACTGCTAATCCCATATGGTCATTGAAATAGTCAGAACTCTTTGATTGCAAGTGATAGAAATCCAGCCCAAATTAGTTTATGAAAAAAAGGAAAAGTATTACAACTGCAAAAAGGAAAAGGGTGGCAAGCTTCTCTCTTTCTCTGTGTGTGTGTGTGTGTGTGTGTGTGTGTTACTCCTCTCTGCTCCTCTCTGTGTTTTGGCTTATTCTTCCCTATTATATATAGGGTTTTTTTTTTTCTGCAAGCCTGTGAATATAGCCATAAGCAATCCCAGACTTCCTTCCTTCCAGCTAATGGCCAGAAAGCAAGAAAGCTTCCTGCCCACCTCCAATTCAAGAGATGCTCAGAAAGAACTCTGACTCCTGTATCCCAAAACTGAGGTGTTATGATTTTCATGACTGATAGCACTTAGATTTTGATGTGGCACAAATTGATCTCAAATATGTTCAATATGTTTTTAAAATATAGAAATCTAAGTGATAACAAGGTGATGATAATCTGTGTGAATAATGACATTCTCATGGTGGTAAGAAAGATGAAAAAAAAACTTGACTAAAATCACAGAGTTTGGGTGAGGAAGGAGCTATTTAAAATAAGGAAGAGGGGCTTCCCTGGTGGCGCAGTGGTTGAGAGTCCGCCCGCTGATGCAGGGGACACAGGTTCGTGCCCCGGTCCGGGAAGATCCCACATGCCGCGGAGCGGCTGGTCCCGTGAGCCATGGCCGCTGAGCCTGCACGTCCAGAGCCTGTGCTCTGCAACGGGAGAGGCCACAGTGGTGAGAGGCCCGCGAACTGCAAAAAAAAATAAATAAATAAAATAAAATAAGGAAGAGGAAGCGGAGGAGGAAAAGAAGAAGGGGAAGATAAAGAGGGGAGTGGGGGAAAGGTTAGGACACATAAAACTACCCAATCAATAGTTAGAAATTGGGAAACCAGTCTACTATAGTCCCCCATCTTACACCTTAGAGTTGCTTATTCAGCTTACAGACCTTTTTTACCTGTCATGGAAGGTAACACTGACATCCTGCCATCAAGTAATGGTAGGTGCAAAGGAATAGAGTTAAACTACTAGCAGTTTTATTTGAACTACAGATCAGAATTTTCTCTCTAACATATTTTAAGTTAAAATGATGATAGAGATAATAGGTAGATTTATGTTCCAAATAAAATAACCCCTATATAAAGCTCTGTGCTCCCTCACTACTCCTCCACTGTTAGAATTCTGAGACTTCTGCCTCCTTTCACTTTTTAACTTCAAAGAGGAAAATAGCTTCTCTCATATTTGCCTTTAAGTCTCAAAACTTTGAGGTTTGAATAGCAATTTTCCAATATGTGCTTTCACCTAGAATACAAATCTATAAAATGTTTTCAGAGTAATGGATTTGGGCATTGTCCCCTGTCTCAGTCATGGGAGGAATGCTGTTAAGGGATGTGAGGAAAATGTGCTGTATATTTGAAAAATGCACAAGAAACTCCAACTCAGCAGACATGTTAGATGCTACGATGTTCTAATGAGTCCTTCATCCTCTTATCCACAGTGAGACCTCCCTCCCCCAGGGAGTATATCCAATAGATGCTGTCCCAGCTCACCACAAAAACTGAAACAAAATGATGCTCCCTTATTTGAAGACACCCCTAGAAACCTTAGTAATTTCCATAAGCGGTGTCAACAGGAAGGAGCTGAAGACATTTCCTTCATAAACACCTGTTATCCCTTTGAGCACAAATTATCATAGTAATTTTTATTCTTTAGTAAAAATGTGTTTCTTATTGGAAAACTGAAATTTAAAATGTAAAGAAGGCATTTCAAGAGATAACTCCAGCTTTTATCATTTGACATTATGTTGTAAGTGTTTTTCACACAACTACATTTTTGAAAACATGGTTGTATTGGTTATATTGACAATTCAGTCATATTATTGGGCCATAATTTACTTAACCGCTAGTTAGTATATGTTTCCATGTTTTTCCTATTATAAATAAGACTATTAAATATCTATATCCATAAATCTTTTTCTACAGCATTTATTATAACTTTGAAATTAATCCCCAGAAATTGAATTTCGGGATCAAAGGAGATAAATCATTTTAAAACTCTTGATACATATTGCCTAATTCCTTCTCAGCAAAAATGCATTAATATCCAGTCTTCCTAGCAGAATCTAAGAATGATCATTTCCTCTCATCTTTTTCATCAATAGTATCATCATGTGAACAAATATTTTAAACAACAAATTTAAGCAAGGTTTCTAAAATAGAAATTTTAAATGGATTCATTGTTCACTCACCAGCTGACTTAATTTGCACCGTGACTAGCTTCCCAGCAGCTGATGCTCCTTTTAAATGAAGACATTCTTATCGACAACCTAAATGTTTGTTACAAAAGGGACGGTTAAATAAATTATGGTACATCTATACTATGAGATAATACATAAACGATAAAAAAGATTGAGGGATATCCGTGTTTCTTTTTCTGTAAACTAGATATGTTACCATATATATATATATATATATATATATATATATATAAATATATATATATATTACTATATGTTTGCATATATAGAGTGTGTGTGTATATATATATATATATGATTAAATGTTCATAAAAATATAAAAGGTCTGAAGAGATAAACACTAAACTACTGTAAACTGTCTGAACATAAAAAAGTGGATTTGATGATGGGGAGTAGGGGCATTCTTGAGATGAAAACGTCAACTTGGATTTTATTACAATGAACACATATTACTTTTGCAATTATGCCCCATTGAGAATAGATACAACACTTCTGTAGAATTAATAAGTATTTTTACAACTTACTAAGGAAATTTTATTTAACAGATTTAGAATCCATGAAAAAATGTCTAGGGGGAGATGGAAGAGGGTACTAAGTTTTTACATCTACATTTAAGATATTGTAAGATACGCCTGGTAAATTTGGAAATAAAAATGTGTCATATGTATAGTTTGGTTTGATCTTAAAGTAATACTACTTGGTATGTCAACATGGGGAAAAGCAAAAAATGTCAAGAGAAAAATATTCTTGCCTAGGAGTATACCCTATCAAGGGAAGGAAGTCAAGAGTCTTCAAGAAATTAGGTTTATTGCTCTCCAACTTTCCCTTTCTCCCCACTGATTCCAAATCTTTAATAACAGTGCAAGTGGGCTTCCCTGGTGGCGCAGTGGTTGAGAGTCCGCTTGCCGATGCAAGGGACACGGGTTCGTGCCCCGGTCTGGGAAGATCCCACATGCCGCGGAGCGGCTGGGCCCGTGAGCCATGGCCGCTGAGCCTGTGCGTCCGGAGCCTGTGCTCCGCAACGGGAGAGGCCACAACAGTGAGAGGCCCGCGTACCGCAAAAAAAAAAAAAAAAAAAAAAACGGTGCAAGCTGAGGATGTGCTACATCTTGGGAATGAAGCCCACATGCGAACAGGCAGGAGCTAATGCCCCACTTTGGGTCCTTAGTGAATGGGAAACACCCTCAGAAACGCAGACAATATTAGCAGTCTCCCCCTTTCTTTCACTTGTTAATTTTCTATGAGTAACAATGGCTGGGACAAATTAGCACATTTTCTTTTGGCTACAAGCCAACTCCACCAGCCATTTCTGATCCACTATAGTGATTTACATAATCACAAGAAATAAATGTTAGTGGTGATCATTTCCCCATTCCAAGAACAGAAACCATCCACCGAATGCATGCACATTAACTCTACTGACTTTGTCCCTTTGGTGGGGTACTACCAACCTATCCTCTGAGTTCAAGTGCCCTTTTCCAAGCACAGGTGCATGTAGACACCTGTGTATTCTATTACCTCTCACTCCTAACAAGTCCCAAGGAGAACTCCTTATCTCTCTAAACTTACTCTGCTTCCCATTTCTGATGAAGACTCAGCATCCTCTCAATTGCTCTGGATACAAACTTTGGCATTACCTACTACATATTACACCCTGATCTCCCATATCCAACATGGGTTATATCTGTCAGCCCCACTCAGATATGCACCTGCTTTTTCTCTCCCCACAGTCAAGGTCCTAATATAGGCCCATGTTTCTCTCAAGATGCTTTCTAGGGAATCTTTTGCCTCTAAGTCACCCTCTGCCTCCTACAGTTAAAGTGATTCAACATTTCCTTTGTCAAGAATATGAGTAGATTCTCATTGATTGTAGAGTAAAATTCTGATTCCTCAGCATAATAATCAAGGACCTACACAATGTGCTGCCTTGTCCATTGTTGGGGCCCAGTGCAGGCCACCCCAAATATGCCTCAATGGCATATTGATTATTTTGAATTAAACTAACTTTAAGAAATGGCCATAAAGCAGAAGCTAACACATGATTGTAAAGCAATTATACTCCAATAAAGATGTTAAAAAAAAAAAAGAAAGAAAAGAAATGGCCAATACAAGAGAGACACTTGGACTTTCCTGTCTCCCTGAAAGCAGGAAATAATTCTCCCATGTGAAAGGTCTCTTCCCTGTACCAGGAGGTAGAAGGACATGCTTATCACCAGAGATAGAGAATTCAGGGCTGAGAGACCTATATAAACAAACCTTGTTACCTCTTTACCACCCAAGCCCAAACTCTGCTTAGATTTCTTATTAATTAAGCACCCAAACCTGAGTTTCTTTGTCCTGTCAATACCTCTCAAATGTATTGTTTCATTGTCTATAAAAACTGCCTGCTTTGGCCATTTCTTAGGTCCCATTTCTAGAGACCTCCATGTGCACGAATTAATTTTTCTTCTCCTGTTAATCTGTATCAATTTTATTATTAGTTTACCTACAAGAACTCAAGAGGTATAGAGGGGGAAATGTCCCCTTCCCCCAAACCGCTGTCTTTCCAACATTACTGCCGACTAGATGTACCTCCCTGGCCCACCATCCTGACTCAGCAAGTAATTCACATCTCTCTTAACTTCCCCTCAAAGTCCTTCCACCATGACTCAGCTTGGAATGATCCATCTACATCCTAGTTTTTTTTTTTTCAGAGTTGTGTTTTTTTTTTTAAAGAAGATGTTGGGGGTAGGAGTTTATTAATTTATTTATTTTTGCTGTGTTGGGTCTTCGTTTCTATGCGAGGGCTTCCTCTAGGTGTGGCAAGCAGGGGCCACTCTTCATCATGGCGCACGGGCCTCTCACTACTGCGGCCTCTCTTGTTGCGGAGCACAGGCTCTGGATGCACAGGCTCAGCGGCCATGGCTCACGGGCCTAGTTGCTCCGCGGCATGTGGGATCCTCCCAGACCAGGGCTCGAACCCGTGTCCCCTGCATTAGCAGGCAGATTCTCAACCACTGCACCACCAGGGAAGCCCTCCTAGTTTCTTAAACTGAGGCACTATTCTTCCCTGAGGATGTGGGAACAGAGGAGAAACCAGGGTACAACTTAAATTTGATCACAGAGATATGGGAGGGAAACTTTATTATTTGAATTTGAATGTAAAATTCAAATGAAACTTCAAGGAAATGATAAACCTGTTTCTAACTATTCTCTCCACCCCACTCCTAGCAGCAGCAGCCACGCCACAAGTTTGTGGTCACTCCTTTTAGCCCTTAGGAGTCCGCCACTGGAAATTTTTGAGAAGCACTGCTCTAGGTGGAAAGTTTTTCAACCCTTCTTTCTGTTTGACAATTCTTGCCCATTATTAAGAGCCACCTCTTAATAGAGAGCCAGCAGCTCTTCTACAAAACATCCCAAAATCCCTCCAAGTTAAAATAAAACAAAAAACTCCCTTCCTATACTCTCAAGGCATATAATGACTATTATAAACTGGTGCTAGTCTTAGGTGGGTTTGTTAACTCCCAGTTTCTACCTGTCCACAAACCAATACATCTCAGTAAAAGCCAGGGACAAGATGGCTCAGTGCCCACTAAATGCCAGGATACAGCCTTACCAAGGTGTAGGAAAATGACATTTCCCAGAATTTGTCAGTGAACCTGTAAAAAGCCTTAGGCTCTGAGATATGAAGATATATATACTCTAAAGTAAAGGAAAACTTACTTTCACTTCTCCTAGAAACATTTCTACATGACATAAGATTAGATCTATAGCTTAAAATTTCTCCTGTTGACCAAAAGTCAAGTGGGTATGTCCCAGGATAGGTACCTAGACTCATTGAGAAGGTACATGGAGAAGGGAGCATTATTTCCCTAGGTTTTTCCATTTCAAGGAGGAATGAACCCCTGACCTTGGGTACCTCTTTGTCACAAAAGGCTAGAGGCAAGGGACTGTCAAACTCCTGGAGAGGCTTTATTTGCATACCAAAGGGCTGTAGTCTCTTCTTTCAGGAGAGATGGGAGATAGCTGCCTTCTTCTTCTTTGTATGAAGAGAAAAATTATCTTCCTCATCCCTCACCTATAGGGTATCCAGCTGCTTGCATTAGAGAGTTGACATGGTTCTCGTCACATCATCCCAAGGGCCAAGACTAGGGCAAAGAGGATGCTAGAGCACTTATTCACTATGAGGTATTTAATAAGCAAAATGTGTCTCTGATACAGAACACCTCTTGTGCACATTCAGCCTAAACTTAATAAACACTAATATTATAATGTTAATGTTTATTAATATTAAATGTTAATGAAATGTTTATTAATATTAATGTTAATGAATATTAGAAACCTAACACAAAGCCTACAAGAATTTAAATGTAGCCATTACTTGTCTTCATTTGTCTTGTGCTCTTGTTGTCATTATCTCTCCCTCATAGATGCCAGCTCTCAATAGATTCATCTCCCCCAACAATCCTCTCCTCACTCCGGTCATCCATTTCTCCCTTCTAGAAGCCTCATTTATGTTTACCATTTTGTTTGTTGTCCCAATCATGGCGTATTGCTGCTCATTAAGTCATCATTATTTTCCAGAAGTATCTCTTTCCCATTATGATGCAAAACTTTATAGTGTAGTTACAGAAAGTTAGGACAGGGAGTGAGCTAACCTGGAAGAGCTGTGGAAGAGGCATGAAATCATAAATTCCCAATCACATCTTGTACTATCTCGCATCAATGAAAAAAAATACACTTGGTAGTAAATGAGCATGTAGGAGATGCAAGTTAGTGAGCTGTGGCTGCCTAATCCATGCTCATCATTCTCCTGCTTGATATATTCATGGAAATTCTCACACCTACTTAAAATATTCATGAAGCTGGCTCATTTCAGTTCCACAGTGGTTACAAAAGTTATTACAAATAGACAAGGTGGGAAAGGTAATCTGAGGCCCGAGTGTGTCTTTCTTCCTCAGTAGTGGTAGCGTCTGGTCAGGGGCAGAGACTGACTCTAATGAATTTTGACTTCTCCAAACATCTGATACTATACTTCACACAGAATGAAGTTTTACAAGATTAAATATTTGTTGGATAGAGTCATTTCTACTGGAAAAAAAAATGAGACTAATAAAGGATGAATTATGAATTATGTCAATAAAAAATTACTCTTCACACAAAAGAAAGTTATCACAGTGTTGGTAAGTCTGTGGGGAAATAATTACAAACACATAGTTAGTGGCCATATAAATTGGTTCATCCTCTTTGGAGAACAATTTGAGAATATTTATCAAAATTTTACTATACCCACCCTTTAACCCCAGTAATTCAACCTCTGAAAATCCATCCTACAAATGAATGTATGCATGTGCAAAAAAATAATGTGGATGTGGGCGCCGGCACGGCACGGAGCAGCACCGTGTCGCCATGGCGGAGCTGCAGCAGCTCCGGGTGCAGGAAATGGTGGACTCTATGGTGAAGAGTCTGGAGAGAGAAAACATCCGGAAGATGCAGGGCCTCATGTTCCGGTGCAGCGCCAGCTGTTGTGAGGACAGCCAGGCGTCCATGCAGCAAGTGCACCAGTGCATTGAGTGCTGCCATGCACCTCTGGCTCAAGCCCAGGCCCTGGTGACCAGCGAGTTGGAGAAGTTCCAGGACTGCCTGGCCCGGTGCACTATGCATTGCAACGACAAAGCCAAAGATTCAATTGATGCGGGGAGTAAAGAGCTTCAGGTGAAGCGGCAGCTGGAGAGTTGCGTGACCACGTGTGTGGATGACCACATGAACCTCATCCCAACCATGACCAAGAAGATGAAGGAGCCTCTCATCCATTGGGAAATAGATGTCTGCTATTGGCCATCGGTGCTGAAGGCAGGAGTCTATTTAAAAAGAGAAATGGGGATTGGGGTTTTCTAAGGAACGTTTATGAATAAGGAAATTAAGGATGGAAGCAAGTTTAAGGCCTACATCACTTGCCTCTGGACACTGGTTCCTTTGTGTTTGAAAACTAGAAAGTGAAAAAACCTGGTGCTAAAATTGGGGTCAGTGATAGCACAGGAGAGTTTTTGTGAGCCTGAATTTCACATGGGAAGTGCTTATCCTGGCAACAGGGAGTCTCCCTACCAAACCAGAGCCCTCCAAGGTACCAGATTCTCTTACTACACAGATACCAACAGGCTGACAGGTTCATCTGACCTGCTTATGAGCTGGTGGAGTGTGAGGAGAGGTGTTTCTGTTTGTTGCCAACCTCCTGTTTGCCAGAAGGATCACTACAACATTTCCCACAAACTGGAAATAAAACAAAATCCATGAGGTCACTAATTTAGAAGGGGAAAGGGGGCTTCTGGGGATTTGTTTTGCATGGTTTTGTTTTATATACAAGGGCATGAAGCTACTTTAAGATGTAGAGTTGGGAGAGGTAGTTCCGATAAAAACTTTGAAAGGATCCTTGCGGATATTCATTTCTGGCCGTCAGGATGTGGATGCGCATTTCTTAAAATTCTCACACATGACATCTTTCAGCCTGGAGACCCTGCAAAAATATAAGAAGCGGTATCATACTGGTAGGGGAAACAAACCTTCCCTCTGACTGGCAGCCATGATGAGCCCTGAGGCTGTCAGCAGCAGAGTCAGCGGAGTGACAAGACAATCTTGCAGTGACTCTCACCCTTGAAGGGAAAGGGGATTTTGATTGTGCTATATGCTAGTATTCAAGAATGAACAGTGAAAGAGGAATTGTTAGCTGCTTAATTAAGAGAGTTATGAAGTACTGGCTTTGGAAAAATCTGATTTTCATAAAACAAAATAGAATGAAAGCCTAAACCCAGTATTGCTTATTTTGCCCCTGTGATAACAGAGCTCTGTTGAAACAATCCCTTGGCAACACGAAGGTCAAAGGAGAAAAAGTAAGCAACTCAGGGGCAAGCTGTGACTCTTTTAGAGCAAAAAATGGGACAGCCCTCCGTTACCAAATACTACTTTTGCAACATGCGTTGTTCTTGCCCCAGTTCTGGCACCTTATCGTTTTATTAAGGACCTTGTGTTTTTACCAACTTATTACTTGAAATGATAATATAGCCTGTCTGTTTGCTGTTTCAAGACTGTGATATATTTTCCTAGTGGTTTGGTTTTAAAAATACATAAGACTTAATTTTTCTTCCACTATTGTGTTTCTTTCCTTATATCTGGCCAGTGAATATATAACTTTGTCAGGATGCTTCTCTCTGTAATGTGTGAAATAAATTTAAGAGGTCCAGGGGAGTGAAAAATAAATAAATAAATAATGTGCACAGATGTTTGCTGCATTATTTTTAAAAACAAAGAAAAAATAACCTATATGTCTATTAATAGGAAACTAATTAAATAAACAATATTACTTCCATTTATTTAGAATATAATGCAGCCATTACCATGTCACTGACATGGACCAAATGTAGCAGATTTGTATATGCTGACATGGAAAAATCTTCAAGATAAACTGGTACTTGGGGAAAAATTGATTAAGATATAGATTAGTATAATATGTGTATTTTATAGTGTAAAAGTAAACACACACACACACACAGAGCCCAGACAGTTCCTGAAAGAATACACAAAAGACAGTTGATAGTGAAGGATCTGTATGATAGAGACCAACATTTCATTTTCCACTCAGTTTGAATTTTTATTCTTTGTATTGTCTTCTTTATCATAATGAAATACTTACAAACAGAAAAAGAAAGTTATAGAATTGCAAAGGTAGAAGGGGCATTAGCAGTCATTAGCTCAGAAAGGAGAAGTAACAAGTAAGTTGCTCAAGAACACACAGCTATTTGGTGGTAGAACTTTGACTAGGACCAGGTCCTCGGACTCCTACTTCAGATCCCTACCCAAGTTTCTCTAACAGTATGCATACTGGCTACTATTTATTGAGAACCTACTTTATGCTGTGTGCAAGGCATTATACTAGGCACTTTATAAAAAGTAGCTTTAATTCTTTTTTTAAAAAATTATTTTATTAAAGTATAGTAGATTTACCATGTTGTGTTAGTTTCTGGTGTACAGCAAAGTGATCCAGTTATACATATATATAATAGTTTGCATCTGCTAATCCCAAACTCCCAATCCATCCCTCCCCCACTGCCCCTCCCCCTTGGCAACCACAAGTCTGTTCTCTGAGTCTGTTTCATAGATAAATTCATTTGTGTCATATTTTAGATTCCACATATAAGTGGTATCATATGGTATTTTGTCTTTCTCTTTCTGACTTACTTCACTTAGTATGATAATCTCTAGGTCCATCCATATTACTGCAAGTGGCATTATTTCATTCTTTTTGTGGCTGAGTAATAGTATTCCATTGAATATAGGTACCACATCTTCTTTATCCATTCATCTGTCAGTGAACATTTAAGTTGTTTCCATGTCTTGGCAATTGTAAGTAGTGCTGCTATGAACATAGTGGTGCATGTATCTTTTCGAATTATAGTTTTGCCCGGATATATGCCCAGGAGTGGGATTGCTGGTTTATATGGCAACTCTATTTTTAGTTTTTTAAGGAACTTTCATACAACTCAATCAAAAAATGGGCCAAAAACCTAAATAGACATTTCTTCAAAGAAGACATGCAAATGGCCTGGTTGGAAAAATGCTCAATGTTGCTAATTATTAGAGAAATGCAAATCAAAACTGCAATGAGGCACCACCTCACACCAGTCAGAATGGCCATCAATAAAAAGTCTTCAAATAACAAATGCTGGAGAGGGTGTAGAGAAAAGGTAACCCTCCTACACTGTTGGTGGGAATGTAAAATGTTACAGGTTTAGTTCTTAGAAGAACCCTGCAAAGTAGAGTTTGGAAGTATCATAAGCGTCATTTACTATTCAGAAACTTTTACATCATTGAGCAAATTCCTATGTTAGGGTAAGTGGCCTGGAGTACTAGGTACTTCATACACATCATCTGAACTTTCTCTTTCACCTTATAAAAGTAGGCATTATTGGGCTTCCCTGGTGGCGCAGTGGTTGAGAGTCTGCCTGCCAATGCAGGGGACAAGGGTTCGAGCCCTGGTATGGGAAGATCCCACATGCCATGGAGCAACTAGGCCCGTGAGCCCCAACTACTGAGCCTGCAAGTCTGGAGCCTGTGCTCTGCAACAAGAGAGGCCGCGACAGTGAGAGGCCCACACACCGCGATGAAGAGTGGCCCCCCACTTGCCGCAACTAGAGAAAGCCCTCGCACAGAAACGAAGACCCAACACAACCACAAACAAACAAACAAATAAACAAACAAACAAATAAATAAATAAATAAACAAATAAATAAAATTCACCTCTTATAGATAAGGAAACCAGGCACCTTGGTAATGATTATACAGGTGGTACGAGATGAATCTGGGATTCCAACCCGTTTACCCAACTCCTAGATTCCTTTTATTGATACTACTTCTATTCTGCTCCTTAACACTATGAATATGAGAAGAGAACTTATTTTAAAGTTTTGGCTGGCCCCGCCTCCCAGCCGCTCCGTAAGGACAGTGAACTCCCTGCGACTAGGGGCCATATATCTTTGCACCCTCAGCAGGACCCAGCACAAGACTGGTACAAGGCACGCTTCAGCAAATGTTTTTTAAATGGTATTAAACAAGATTTCTAGTTCTATGTTAAACAGTAGTTGGTGAGAGTGCAAAAAATCAAATTCCAGTCTGCCTGCCTCTAAGGCCTACATGTTTGACCACCATGCAACACTGGTCCAGTGAAGACTCACTCACAGACTGGTGGAAGACTGCTGAGCCAAGAAAAATGATCTTACCTCATGCTTCAGTGACAAAATAAAAGCCATCAGACATGGCAGAATTGTTCCAGGACCTTCATCTTCCCACCACTGAATCTTTAAATCCATGTTCATCTTTTGTCTCATTCCTTCCTGTTACAGTGAAGGGCCTGAGGACCTCTCCTTCTCTCTGAGGCCCAGTGCTTCAGACCCCAGCCCCTCCTTTCCCTTCCATTATTCCCTTTCTCTTCTGTATTCCCATCCGGTCCCTCTCTGTGGTCTCTGGGTCATTCCCAGCAGCAAACAAGCATAGTCTACTATTTCCCATCTTAGAAAACTCATTCTTTGCCCCTCCTCCTACCATCACCTTAGCTCTCTGAGCTCTGTTCCCGTTCACAGCCATGTTTCACAAGGAAATTGCCTACACACCTAGCTCCACTTCAGCAGGATGGGGGGCAGTGTTTTATTCCTTCTGACCTTGGAGGGTCAGTAACAATCTACCCTCCCATCAGCACTCTATCCAATTATTCCTGTTTTTTTAATTTTATTTATTTTTCATGATAATACATTATAAATTTTATAGTATACATATCTGTACAGTTTGAATAAATTATAAAACAAATACGTATATACCTGTACCCATCACCCATCTTCAAAAACAAATCATTTCTGAATGACAAAACCCATCATGTAGCCCTCCTCAGTCACATCTCCTTTCTCTCCCTGAGGTAACCAGTGTCATTTTTCATGCCTTGCTTTTTTGTATGGTTTTACAACATATTACTGCATCCATATATTGTATAATGTTGCATGCTGTTCAAATTTATATAAACATATTCTTTCATGAAAAAAATAAAGTTTTGCTAATTGTTATGATAACTTGTCAGTTAGCTATTACCAGCAAATCAGTAGTATTATTTCTTTATGTGATGACATCCCACTCAAAAATCATACATTTCATTGCCCAACTGTATCATCTGGCTCTTTCACTACCACACACTGTTTCGTCTGTGATTCCTGAGCCAAAATCTTCTTTCACAGCATTGCTTGCCAACATTCAAGCCCTGGTTTGCTGCAGAAAAATAAATCCTAAAAACACTTCAGATTCCAAATCCAATTCTGCCTGTCCATAGCTACTTCTCCTCTTTTAGAAAGTATTACAAAAATCACAGAGTAAAAGGAGTAATGCTACAAACTAATTACTGCACATCTGCCACCGTCTTACTATATTCCTCAACTTACACTTACAATTCATTTATAATTGGGCTCCACATAGTTCCCAGTGATAGTTATTTTAGTTTCAAGACTTAAAATTCAATTCAGCAATTATGTTCATCATTAACATTATGAAAATGCATGGCTCCAACTATACATACTAACAAAGAGCCAGTGGGAGCCAAGGTTTCAGCCTCTTGAACCTACATTTTTCTGTTTTCCGTCTTTGGGGCTAGAATCATGCTGTATATATAACTTAGCTTTATTTCCATGAAGATATTTAAATGATAAAAATATTTCTACATGGTTAAGTTTATGTTTTGCCTAGCATATAAATCGCTTATCCTAAGGAGAGATATAAATAATGAATTTCTCATGAAAGTTGCATAATATCTATAATTTCTTTAACTGTTTTATTGAGATATAATTAACATACAATAAACAATACATATTTACAGAGTAACATTTAATACATTTTGTCATATACATGTATACCTGTGAAGCCATCACCACAGTCAAAATAATAAGCATATTCATTACCCTCAGTGAACTCAATACACCTTTGTAATCTTACCACCTACCATTCTCCATTTCTGGCAATCACTGATCTGCTTTCTGTCACTAATGTTAGATTAGATTGCATTATTTAGAATTTATATAAATGGAATCACACATTATGTACTCTTTTTCACTCAGCTTAATTATTTTGGGATTTATCCATGTTGTGGCATATAAATAATACAAGTAAAGCTTCTCTTAATATTTATGTATAAATCTGTGTATGGATGTATGCTTTTATTTCTCTTGAGTGGAACGACTGAATTATGGTAGTTCTATGTAGAACTTTTTGTTAAACATTTTACATCACCACCAGCAATGTATGAGAGTCCCAGTTACTCCATACCCCTGCCAACACTTGATATGGCCAGTCTTTTTAATTTTAACCATTCTAAGAGGTATGTAGTGTTAACTCACTGTAGTTTTAATTTGGCTTTCCCTAAGTACCAACAACACTGATGATCTTTTCACCTGCTTGTTTATCATCTGTTTATCTTCTTTGGTAAAGTGTCTTTTCAAAGCTTTTACCCATTTTTTATTGTATCATTTGTTTTATCATTATTGAGTGTTGAATATACTTTACATATTCTAGATAAAAATGATTTATTAGATATATGATTTGCAAATATCTTTTTTCAGTCTGTGGCTAGTCTTTTCATCCTCTTAACTGTATCTTGCAAAAAGCAAGGCTAGTTTAACTGGGAGAGAGAGAAGAGAGAAATTATCTACATCATTATAGATCCTATAGTCATAGAATAATGAGGATATATTATGAACAATTTTATGCAAACTAATTTGACTGCTTAGATAAAGTGGACAAATTTCTTAAAAACACAACTTGCCAAACTAAAACAAGAAGAAATTGAAAATCTTAATAACTATATTAATATACAAATACTTATACATTTTCAGAAAAAAATCCTCTTCCCAACTCATTTTATAAGGCTAGCATAATCCCGAGAACAAATCCTTGAGGATAGTTTTTAAAATCTCTCATTAATATAGGCTCAAAAATTCTAAACAAAATAATGGCAAATGAAATCTAGCAATATACGAGAAGGGTAACATTTCATGACCAAGTGAGACTTATCCTGCAAGTTTGGTACAACATTCATAAATCAATTGAATTAATACACTAAAACACAATAAAGGAAAAAATATGATAGCAGTAATAAATGCAGAAAAACATTTGACAGAAATCAACACTCATTCATATTAAAAAATATTCAGCAAAGAAAAAATAGAGGAATTTTTTTTAAAGGTTGATTTTTTGGGCTGCGTTGGGTCTTTGTTGCTGCACACGGGCTTCCTCTACTTGCGGTGAGCGGGGGCTACTCTTCGCTGCATTGCGCACGCTTCTCATTGCAGTGGCTTCTCTTGTTGCAGAGCATGGGCTCTAGGCACACAGGCTTCAGTAGTTGCAGCATGCAGGCTCAGTAGTTGTGGCTCATGGGCTCTAGAGCACAGGCTCAGTAGTTGTGGCGCACGGGCTTAGTTGCTCCACGGCATGTGGGATCTTCCTGGACGAGGGATCTAACCCATGTCCTCTGCATTGGCAGGTGGATTCTTAACCAGTGCACCACCAAGGAAGTCCCACAGAGGAAATTTTTTTTCAATTTGATAAAGAGTATCTACAGAAATCCTCCATCACACCTAATGATGAAATGTTAAATGTCATTCCTCTACAATTAGGAATAGGACATGTTGATTCATTTTCGGCACTACTACTCAACACTGTACCGGAGAGTCTAGCCAGTACAGTAAGTCAAGGTAAAAAGGTGAAAGGTATGAAGATTAGATTAGCGTAAGTAAAACTGTCTGTCCTTATAACAATGTCTTATAAAACATATAAGACAATATGATTGCTTACATAGGAACTCCTACAACTACCCTACCCAAAAACCTACTGCTATCAATA
The DNA here is from genome assembly GCF_964165515.1 of Mesoplodon bidens. Classification (NCBI taxonomy): domain Eukaryota; kingdom Metazoa; phylum Chordata; class Mammalia; order Artiodactyla; family Ziphiidae; genus Mesoplodon; species Mesoplodon bidens. The sequence goes on along the minus strand of NC_138164.1, from coordinate 73,199,989 downwards.
AGAAAATTTAGCAAAGACACAGGATACAAGTTCAATATCCAAAACTCAATTGCACTTATATATAGTAAGAAAAATAATTGAAAAAATGAAAATTAAAAAAGCAATACCACTTACAATAGCATCTAAAAATATAAAATACTTTGGAATATATTTAACAAAAATGTGCAAGAGCTCTAAAGTATAAAACATTACAGAAAGAAACTAACGAAGACATAAATTTAGGAAAAATAATTTTTATTCATGAATTGGAAGATTCAATATTATAAAGTTGCCAAGTCTGCCCAAATTCATCTAGTCAGTCTCAGCAGGTATGGCAAGCTGATTCTAAACTTTGTTTGAAAATACAAAGGACTTTGAATAGCCAAAACAATTTTGAAAGTGAACAAAGATAGAAGAATTATACAACCTGATTTCAAGAATTACTAAAAAGCTACAGTAATCAAGTCAGTGTGGTATGTGTGAAGAGCACACAGGTAGATCAAAGGAAAGAAGACAGACCAAAGATAGACTCCCATATACACAATTTATTTTTAACAAAGTTTCCAAGGTATTTCCATAGGAAAATTACATTCTTTTAGCAAATATCAGTATTACTGGAAAACCTTGATACCAACGTAATACAAATTGATCCTTGACTTTTAGCCCACACAATGAAAAATTCATTCAAGGTGGATCACAGACCTAAGCAGAAAGGCTAAGACTATAAAACTGCTAGAGGAAAATGATAGAAAACATCTCCATATCCTTAGTGTAAGGCAAGTTACCTAAGACATAAAACACACCAGCTATGAAGGAAAAAAATTGATAAATTGGATTTCATCCAAATTTAAAACATCTTCAAAATACACTACACTATTAAGAAAATGAAAGATAAGCCACAGATTGGAAAAAAATCATAATACATATACTTAACAAAAAGTAGATTTCAGGATATGTAAAGAATTCATATAATTTGTATTTTGAAAGTCAGACAAATTAAATAGTGGGCAAAAGATTCAAGCAGGCATTCTTCTTTTTTTTTTTTCCATGTCTCCCTCCCACCCTCCCTATCCCACCCCTCCAGGTGGTCACAAAGCACCGAGCTGATCTCCCTGTGCTATGCGGCTGCTTCCCACTAGCTATCTACCTTACGTTTGGTAGTGTATATGTGTCCATGCCTCTCTTTCACTTTGTCACAGCTTACCCTTCCCCCTCCCGATATCCTCAAGTCCATTCTCTAGTAGGTCTGTGTCTTTATTCCTGTCTTACCCCTATGTTCTTCATGACATTTTTTTCTTAAATTCCATATATATGTGTCAGCATACAGTATTTGTCTTTCTCTTTCTGACTTACTTCACTCTGTATGACAGACTCTAGGTCCATCCACCTCATTACAAATAGCTCAGTTTCATTTCTTTTTATGGCTGAGTAATATTCCATTGTATATATGTGCCACATCTTCTTTACCCATTCATCCGATGATGGACACTTAGGTTGTTTCCATCTCCGGGCTATTGTAAATAGGGCTGCTATGAACATTTTGGTACATGACTCTTTTTGAATTATGGTTTTCTCAGTGTATATGCCCAGTAGTGGGATTGCTGGATCATATGGTAATTCTATTTGTAGTTTTTTAAGGAACCTCCGTACTGTTCTCCATAGTGGCTGTACCAATTCACATTCCCACCAGCAGTGCAAGAGTGTTCCCTTTTTTCCACACCCTCTCCAGCATTTATTGTTTCTAGATTTTTTGATGATGGCCATTCTGACTGGTGTGAGATGATATCTCACTGTAGTTTTGATTTGCATTTCTCTAATGAGTAAAGATGTTGAGCATCCTTTCATGTGTTTGTTGGCAGTCTGTTTATCTTCTGTGGAGAAATGTCTATTTAGGTCTTCTGCCCATTTTTGGATTGGGTTGTTTGTTTTATTTGTTATTGAGCTGCATGAGCTGTTTATAAATTTTGGAGATTAATCCTTTGTCAGTTGCTTCATTTGCAAATATTTTCTCCCATTCTAAGGGTTGTCTTCTGGTCTTGTTTATGGTTTCCTTTGCTGTGCAAAAGCTTTGAAGTTTCATTAGATCCCATGCGTTTATTTTTGTCTTTATTTCCATTTCTCTAGGAGGTGGGTCAAAAAGGATCTTGCTGTGATTTATGTCATAGAGTGTTCTGCCTATGTTGTCCTCTAAGAGTTTGATACTGTCTGGCCTTACATTTAGGTCTTTAATCCATTTTGAGCTTATTTTTGTGTATGGTGTTAGGGAGTGATCTAATCTCATACTTTTACATGTCCCTGTCCAGTTTTCCCAGCACCACTTATTGAAGAGACTGTCCTTTCTCCACTGTACATTCCTGCCTCCTTTATCAAAGATAAGGTGACCATATGTGCGTGGGTTTATCTCCGGGCTTTCTATCCTGTTCCATTGATCTATCTTTCTGTTTTTGTGCCAGTACCATACTGTCTTGATTACTGTAGTCAAGCAGGCATTTTTCAAAAGAAGGTATACAGCTCTCCAAGAAACACATGAAAAGATATTTAACATCATTAATCATCAGAGAAATGCAAATCAAGACCACAATGAGGTACCACTTTACAGTCACTAGAATAGTTACAATTAAACAGATCAACAATGCAGGGCTTCCCTGATGGTGCAGTGGTTAAGAATCCACCTGCCAGTGCAGGGGATACGGGTTCGAGCCCTGGTCCAGGAAGATCCCACATGCAGCAGAGCATCTAAGCCTGTGCTCTAGAGCCCGCAAGCCACAACTACTGAGCCCATGCGCCACAACTACTGAAGCCTGTGCACCTAGAGCCTGTGCTCCACAGCAAGAGAAGCCACCACAATGAGAAGCCCGCGCACGGTAAAGAAAGCCCAATGCAGCCAAAAGTAAAAAAAAAAAAAAAAAAAACGCAAAATGCTGTCAAAGATATGGAGCCACCATAACTCTCCTAGACTGCTTGCTGGTAGGAATGCAAAAAAGATGCTGTTTAAAAAACAGTTTGGTTAATCATACACTTGCTGTATGACTCAGCATTTTAACTCCTAGGTATTTACTCAAAAGAAATGAAAACGTGTTCACACAAAGTATAAAAATGTTCACAGAAGTTTTTCATAATAGCCCCAAATTAGAAACAATCCAAAAAGCCATCAACACGTAAATGAATTTTAAAAGTATGGTAAATTCATGCAATGGACTGAGTAATAAAACGAAAGCAAAATAACCCTCACGACATCATGAATGAATCTTACAAACATTATGGTGAGTGAACGAAGCCAGACACAAAAGAGTGGCTACATGATTTCAATTATATGAAATTCTAGAACGGGCAAAACTAAGCTATGTTAATAGAAACCAGAAAAATCATTTGAGCAGAAAAAGAGTAGAGGGTGGAGTGATTGAGTGCATGGAGGACTTTCCTAGGTGATAAAAATGTTCTTGCTTGGGGTGGTGGCTATACCAACGTATTCATTTGTGAAAACTCATTTAACTGAATACTTATGATCTGGGCATATCATCTCATGTAAATCATACCTCAAAAGTATTTTTTTAAGGGTTCCAATCAATGGGTAGAGAGAAGGGCTTTTTAGGCAGGAAGACAGCTTTTACGAAGGCTCAGAAGGAAAAAAAAAGTTAGTGCTGCAAAGTGGTTTATAAATTACCTGTTGGATGTGTAATGGCCAATTTTAAATCTCTCTAACCTACCTGTGTGTGTTAACTGAATTACACACTCAACATACGCTCTCAGCAGGTTCACCATATGTATATATGGCGTGGTATAGCATGAGAGTTTAGGGGTTGGGCTCTGGAACCATGAAGCCTGGATTCAAATCCCAGTAACATCTCCCCTCTTGTTAAGTAGTTGTGAAAGTCTGGGCAAATATTTGATTTCTCAATGCCTCTATTTTCATATCTCTAAACTGGAGATGATGATAGTAGTTCCATTCTAAGCTTGTGAGGATGACATGAATTAATACATGCAAAACATTTAATGCTCATCATATAATAAATATTAATTAATACTGAGGACAGAGTCTCTGTCTTATTCATCATCACTTCCTGATATGTAATAGATTCTCAACTGATATTTATTGGTTGGCAATAAAAATAAAAGAAGTCTGGTTGTTGGATCTAGAAAACAAAGAAGGGAGATCCAACAACTACCCATGTCTCTTCTGCAGCCCCTGGGCTAGAAAATGATCTGTTTCCAGTTCTGGCATTTTCCCTGCAGATGAAAGCTCCTCAACAACATCCCTAATAGCACACCCGCCAGAAGGTGGCCTTCTGTGCAGCTATAGAAGTAGAGCTAATTCATCCTAGGACCCACACAGAATATAGAGGAACTAATCATTTTAATCTCAACACCTTTTCTTGCTTACCCAACAACATTCAGTAATACTTGGGAATTAAACATTTTTGTGTACAATTCTCATTGACCATGACAAAATTATTTTTTATTCATTTATTCCAAACAATATACTATAAATCACAAATTTAATATGGCCTCTACTTCTTCTTAGGTAACAGAGTTGATCATAAAAAATATTTTCCAAGAAAATCCCTCATGTGTATAATTTGCTCATCATAAGCCCTCTAATCATTGTGCTACCCTGCCTCTCAGAGCCTGATACCATTGGAACCAATCCCCTGAATCAGAATCTCTACCAAAGTCTAAAAATCACTGACCTCGTCAAGCCACCTAGTCTGCAGGAATAAAAAACTGAGACCCGGAGAGAGGAAGAGTCTTGTCCAAGGCCACACAGGTTATTGTTCATTCAACCAACACAGACGTCAATTGAACAGATGTGTAGTGTGACAACTATATATGCCTTGTAATGGACACACTCTGGAGCTTCATGAAAATAAGAATTGGTCAGAGTCCAAGATGCCAGCCTTCCTCCTTGTGCTCCCTTCCTCCTTCTCATGGTGCCTCAAAGGAAGAGAAGTAGAAAGGGTGCCTCTGAGAGGAAGACCAAGAAGAACTTGGAGTGGGTAAAACTGAAGATAGCTTGATAAGTTCCCTAAGTCAGTTTTATAAGGAGCTGCCTGTGATTTACTAATCCCTGTGTGCCCTGGGTTGGCTAGAAAGATGTTCTGTCCTCCCACGGCTCAGTAAACAAAATAGAATTTTATATCCACATTAATGGAATGAAACTTGCAAAATATACAGATGGAATGGAAGGGGATGGGCTGAGCTGGGATGGGATAGGATGGAATGGGGGAGCCCAGGAAGGAATCTGATTACCTTGAATTGAATGAAATCAAATACAATCCCATCTGTGGGGAGTGGGCAGGAATCTATATGGTCATGCATCCACACTCTCACTTTTCCCCTTGTGGCAAGAAATTCTGTGGCAAAAGATGGCATCATACACCATCTTGGCCTCTCAGCCTGAAGAAATAACCCACAGGGTCCATTAGTCCCAACCAGATAGTCCAAGACCTCTAGTATGCCCGAACTAAGATGAAAGAGGGTACCTGAGATTAGGGAAAGAGAAACGCTGAGACTATTATAATGTCTCACCCACAGAAACACAAATTAACATCAGAAAGGCATCAGATTTTCAGCCTGCTTTCCCCGTGCCAAAAAAAAAAGTTTCTGACCACTTTCTGAAGACAAAATTATGTGGATGAATACAATATTCCTTACTTGAAGAAAACAGACCGATCAATACTTCACATTGAAGAGAGAAGGTGTGGAAAAAATGGGCTCAGGATTGAGTCTGGGACCTGGTCCACTCCCATCTTGAGCTAAGACTGAGGACAGCACCGCTGCCTATATCTCTGCCAGGACCTTCATAAACCTGAAATCTAAGGCTGTGATTCATCATTATCTCGACGAGCACCACACTCACTTCAAAGTTCTCAGGATGTTCTTGCTGCTTCTTTGATGAAGAGAGCAGCTTTGTGCAGGGAAATCATCTCCATCAACACAGAGGCAGATGGGCAGCCCACCAGAGCGTAGCATCTGAGTCAAGGCTACTTCAGACAGATCCTTTTGCTTCTGCTGCAGTACCTTGTGGCTGCTGTGTCAGAATATTTCAGATGCTTTGTGATTCAGAATATTCGGGGCAAAATTGTGTGGCAGATACAGGTTTTCACCACCACTCTCCTTTCAACCTCTATGTTCATGGGCCAGCTCACTCCCCATCCTGATCTACCTTCTTTTTTGGGGACTCAGTACACTCTCAATAAATCTTGTGCCTACCCTGTTCTCCCTAATTTGCCTAACCACTATGCTCTAGTACATAGTATATGGAGAATAAATGTTAATGTCCTTATCCTTCTTGTTCAGATAGCAAACGAAAATCAGTTCCTGGCTTGTTGTAGCATCACATGATGGAAAACTCTACAATGGAAGAGGATGATTCTGTTAATGGTTTGACTTTAGGTTGGTGATTTTCTGTGGGAATGAAGCAGGGCAGCAAATCGGGGGATTGGGCTTTTATTTACATCTGCACATTGACAACTTAGAGGCCATCGAGGCCATTCTCTGTAACCTGTCAAATTCTACATTGTCAGTCAGTCATTGGACAAAGCTGCTGAATGGCACCTTCATGTAACAGGAACTGTCCTAGTCACTGGGGAGCGAGGTAATTTGGACATCCAGCACACAGAGTGGCACATAGGCACTATTCCTCACTTCACAGAATCTTTTATGACTATTACATTCACTACTATTATTGTCAGGTCTGCTCATGGCCTTCCCTATTCTTAGGCCAGGGATTATTCTCTGAGGCTGACAACAGTGACCTTTATAACATTGAACATTATGTTAGGTGAGATACTTCCTTCTACATTCAGTGAGTCATTTAGAGGATGGTTTTCAGGTCTTCCAGAGAGTCACAGAGAAACCATTTGGAGCATGACTGCAATCCATCAGAATCAAGCTAAGGAGACTTTATTAACACCTATGTAGGGCTTCCTCCCCTTGGATTTGCCAACTCCCCTAAGATTTTCAAATTATCTCTTCTATTGCTTCCCTGACATTTGACTCTAATAGACTGAGAAGCAACAGCATCTTAGAAAATAGAGTCTTTCTTATCAAAGTAAATCAGGTCAAGAAAGTGCAAAAAGCAAAAGAATCCTGAAAGTAATGGGAAAGCATGAGTGCCTTTTATCATCTCTGCCAGTTATCACCAACCCATTGTCCCCCTCCCACACATTAGACTTTTCTTCCAGATGACACAAAGACTCCACCTAGCTTTTTTCAGTTTCTGTTGGGACCTTTAATGGAGATTTCTAGCTCCTGCTGAGGCACACCAGAGCTCAGAAATCCTATCCACCTTGCCAACGCCTACAAAGACAACAAGTCAGCTGGTCAATAATTCAGCCTTCAGATGAGGCCCAGCCTGTGGTCCCACCTGCTGCTTTCTACAAATACAGCTGGTCCTGAGCAATAGTGGGAAGCAAAATATTGATGCAAGTGATCTACCATCTTCTATCAAAGTAGATCCCACAGATATCCTATCACACTTTAGGGAAATTAAAGAAAAATGGCTACAGGTCTTTTGACAATCCTGCCATCAGAGATGAGATCTTTGTCCCCTCCCCTTGAATCTAGGCAGGTTTGTGACTTACCTGTAACCAATAGAATGTGATAGAATGGAGACTCTGAGACCTCTGAGGCTCAGTCAGAAGATGTAATACAGCTTCTGCCTTGTTCACTGGGACACTCACTTTTGGATCCCTGGGATTTCATGTAAGATATGCAACTTTCCTGAGGTTGCCATACCGTTAGAAAGTCCAGGCAACTTGGAGAAGCCACACATATGTGTTCTGGTCAACAGCACAGCTGAGGTCCAAGATGATGGCCAGCATCAACTGCCATACATGGAAGTGAAGATGCCTTCATATGAGTCCAGTCCCAGCCATACACTCTCCCTGTCATTTAGGGGTGAGACAAGCCATTCCCACTGTACCTTATCTGGAATTTCCGACCCACAGAATCCATGGACATAATAAAATGGTTGTTTTCAGCTATGGAGTTTTGAATTAATTTGTTAGCAGCACGAGTAACTGGGACATACAAATGAACTTATTTACGAAAGAGAAACAGACTCACAGATTTGGAAAACAAACCTATGATTACCAAAGGGGAAACCTGGGGGGGAGGGATAAATTAGGAGCTTGGGATTAACATATACACACTACTTTATATAAAGTAGATAACCAGTAAGGACCTACTGTATAGTGCAGGGAACTCTACTTAATATTCTGTAATAACCTATATAGGTAAGAATCTGAAAAAGAATGAATATATGTATATGTATAACTGAATCACTTTACACCTGAAACTAACACAACGTTGTAAATCATCTATACTCCAATATTTTTTTTTTTAAAAGGACTAACTGGGACAAACAGTGTATGTAAGGTTTAAAGTCAAACAGGCTTGCATGTAAGTTCCAGCTCTACCTGCTATATAGAGTTAGCAAGCTACTCAACCTCCCTGAGCCTGTTTCCAATCTGTAAAGTAGTGATGATAAAACTCCCAAGGGAGTTTTTGTGAGGAATCAATGAAAGTATATGGAAATTGTACTCCACCCAAGGGTGTGTTCCCATTTTCCCCTGCTACTCTTCCTTCCTCTCAGATCTGACGAACCAATTGGTTCATCAACACTTGCTGTCAATGGTGCTAATGAAACTAACCTATTATCTTTCATCTGAAATCTAATTCATTTATATAAATAATAAGCAGCCGAAGGGCATGCTTGCTCAAAAGAGAGCTAAAAAGAAAAAGGGTTTTCCTCTTCCTGGTTGACTGACAGGAGGGACTTCAGTCAGTGCTGAGATTTTTATCATTATTCTAGTTAGAAGCCAGCTAAAAGCCAGTTTCCTGTGGACTCTACTAGACTGCAGTGCTTCTCAAAATTCAGTGAACATAGGAATCAACTGGGATCTTGTTAAAATGCAGACTTCGATTCAGTGGCTCCTAGGTGAAGCCTATGATCCTGTATTTCTAATGACCTCCCAGTTTATGTTCTACCAACAGCACTTTGAGCAGCAAGGTCCTAAAAGACCATATGAAAGGATAGTATTGATTATTCCATAAATAACTCTGCCCCCCACTCTGCAATAATTCATTTTCAACTCCACTCCAATTAGCATGACTTGTGGTTGCCAAATCCGGAACCTGCCTTCTTGCAAGGGCCGCTCCCCTGGCTTCAGGCTAACTAGTCATGGACATCTTCAGCCATCCTTTGTGAGGGTCGTGCAATGCCCTAACCTTTTCTCCCCAGTCAATTTCTCATGCAATGTTTATAAGAAGCCAGTGATCAGGGATGATTCCGCCCTTTCACAGTTGGGAGAGAGTGAAGGAGAGGCTATGGTGCAACACTGGAATCCAGTTCCTCTAATCAGGTGCAGTGGTTTCCCCCTCAGCTGTGGCACACCAGGGTAGTGACATCAGCTTACCATGGGGGAAAACATGTCTAACATCCCACAACTCACCCAAGTGTTAACAGGGCAATTGGTTGGCAGCTATTTGGGAAGACATACTTAAGTGAGAAAGTATGAGAGATTCATCTCTGCTCTCTTATGTAAACTTAGTTAGTGATATGGGGAAAGAAAAGAAACATATTGAGCATTTACTATGTACTGAGGGTTCTGCTATGTGCTTTTCCTGCATTATACATTGTAATACTCCTAAGGCATTCCAGGGTAGATGCTATTAAGCTTGTTTTGCAGATGAGGAAATGCAGTCTCAAAAGCATTAAGTGAATTTGCTCAAACTCATGAAGGAAGAAGTGATGGAACAGGCTTCAAGGCAGGTGTGTCTGACTGTAAAGTTTTCCTGTTTGCATCTCTTGTTTCTAGGCATAATGTTTTATTGAAGAAGTGCTATGTCAGTCAATGAATTTGTGCAGATTTGATGGAATGGTTGACTTATTGACAGATTAGTTGATATGGCTGGTAGGGGGGTCAATGTATCTTTTGACCAAGTCAGCCCCATAGCTGACTTCCATGGGTTCAAGTCTGCTTATAATTGATGGGGCTCAGAGCTCTGGGGAGATGGTCTCACTTGTTGGGTTTGGCTCCTAAATACAGGGATTCTCAGTAAAGGCAGCAAGTTTGTGGGCATTGTAAGCCTTGCAATGCAAATTAATTTGAGTCTTTTATTCTGGACTTTCCTCAAATTTGAGTCTTGGTGTATTCTGACTGAGGCTAAGATTCTCAATCTAGCAAAAGGGAGAGAGAACAACTTTAACCCAGAATTAAATAGAAAACAAGTCAGGATTTATCCAAGTTGGATGCAAGATGGCAGCTTGCTGTGGGACCTCTCAATGACAAGGAGAAATGGCATAAGAGATGGCCTTATTTATGCGAAGATTTGTATGGGGATCTTTCATTTGCTCACTGTCTTAGGTTTCAAGGGACAGATTCAAGCTAGCTTAAGACAAGGAGGGTTGGTTATAAGGAATTGGGAGTACTTCGTAGAAGGCAATGATGGGAAAGACAGCTGAGCCACATAAGAACTAGAAAATCTATGTGCTGCTAGCCTCTTTGTCCATGCAACTGTTGCTCTCTGGAGACACATGGCCTCTTGTATCTGCTAGAAATTGACTACATTCTTTTTTTCTTTCTCTCTCTGGACCATTTTCTCTACAAGGCTCTTCCTTCCTGAAACCTCATAATATCCACCTGCATGGAGCTCTACGTTGCCATAATACTGACTCTATTTTCACCTTGACCTGACATCTCCCTTGCCCATGGCCATCTGACAACATCTGGGTCTCTTCGTTCAAGTTCTGAAGACAGAATCTGATATTCATTCAGGGTCAGTTCTGACTGAGAGTGGAAGTCACCTCATACAAACATTATTCTAGCCTGGACTCTAGGGTGGCAGGAGGGTTTGGGGAGGCACTTCCAAAGAAAGGAGAATGACCTTAGCAGACTCCCCAAATATATTTACTACATACCTGAGAGGCTGAAGGTAGAAATAGCTTAGGTAGAATCTAGCCTAAAACCTCAAAGAATCATAAACAGAACAGAACAAATAAGGTTCCAGTACCCCCTCAAGTATTTATATTCTATGATTTTTTTTCCTCTCTTGTACAAACCATTTTCGTATATGAAATATACATCTCACGTACAACGCTCAGACTGGGTTTGAATGCCAGTGGTGTGTCTCATAAGATCTATATTTTTACCAGTAAAATGAGGGTCTTTTTCCCTGACTTCCTAGAATAGTGAGAACCTGCTATGTGCCAGGCATTGTGCTCAGCCCAGGAGACATGATCTGTGCCCAAGAAGCCACTATAATTGCAGGGGAAATAGATCAGTTCAAACAAATAATCATTCTACCACAGAGTTTTCAAAGTGTGGTCAGATGACTCCCCATTTATGGTGGAGCAATGGGACTCCAATATTAGGATACACGAGAATCTCCTGGGGTTTTGCCTTAAATGCATATTCCCAGGCCTCGCCCTAGATATACTCAGCCAAAAGTTCTGGGGTTGGAACCCAAGGACGTATATTTTAAGCAAGCCCCCAGGAAATTCCAGAGTGCAACGTTTGAGAACTGCTGCTCTATCTCAGAAGAGTCACAGTTGAGGCCATGCTGTGGCCATGGGGATGGGAGTCTCTCTGCATAAAGTATCTAGAGAAGGCTTCTCCAAAGGTGACATTTGAGTTGAGTCCAAAATGTGTTTGCCAGGAAGAGAATGAGAGTAAGAGAACTCCAGGCAGAGGGAAAGCAAAACCCCAGAAGCATGAAAATGTTGACAGGTTTTGAGGGGGCAGAGAATAGATGTTCCATCTAATTGGAACATTAAACTTCTGTAGAAAGAGTGGCAGGATATGAGACCAGAGCCAGACTGGGAAAGGCCAAGTATGCAAGGCTTAAAAATAAAAGGTTCAAGGGGTCCTTTAAAACAGTTTCTCTGTATTTTCCTTTAATATTGTAGGGAAGGAACAATAATTTTCCCTCTACCCTTCTAGGTTCTTGGGGGAGACCGCCTTATAATTAAAGACAGATTAACAAGAGAAAAACAAAGAGAAGTTTACTAACATGTACACCTCCTGTACACATGGGTGAGATGCAGGAAAACTGATTAACTACTGAAATGATCCAAACCACCACCTTAAGTACCATCTCCAGCTAAAGACAAAAGAAGATTGAGTGGGAGGCAAGCTTGGGGGGTTGTCAGGCAAAGCACAGTAAACAAAGGTAAGGTTTTTTAATGCAGATTTAAGTCCATTCCTTCTCCACTGATAAATTTCTAGAGATTCAGTCATTCTCATTTTCTGGGTACAAAGAGGAAGACACACTTACAAATGGAAATTTCCCTTATAAATGTAAATGTCTCTTATAAAAGGGTAACTTCTTTTTTCAGAGCTTCTCCTGTGTCTTCTATTTCTTAAAAATTACCAACTTAAAATAATTCTTATGTCAAAGAGGTACATTTTGGGGTGGCAAACTCTGTTCCCCTTTCATATCACTTCTCTAAAATTTACTTTTCCTGCCATTGCCCTGGCCCACGAAAGGCTTCCAGAATCTCAAAGCAACTGCTCATCCAACACTACTGTTAAAACAATATAGAGACAGAGGGCCTGGAGCTGGTTACAGATAATATCACTGACAGGAAGGAGAATTGAAATGCATCCCGAGGGACTTCCCTGGTGGTGCAGTGGTTAAGAATCCGCCTGCCAATGCAGGGGACACAGGTTCGAGCCCTGGTCCAGGAAGATCCCACATGCCGCGAAGCAACTAAGCCTGTGCACCACAACTACTGAGCCTGTGCTCTAGAGCCCACGAGCCACAACTACTGAAGCCTGTGCACCTAGAGCCCATGCTCCACAACAAAGACAAGCCACCGCAATGAGAAGCCCGCACACCACAACAAAGAGTAGCCCCTGCTCGCAGCCACTAGAGAGAGCCCGCGTGCAGCAACGAAGACCCAAGGCACACAAAAATAACTAAATAAATTTATTTTTAAAAAAAAAAGAAAGAAAGAAATGCATCCCACGATCTGTCAGCTCAGGGAAAAAGGAATCCATTCCTCAACCTTCTCTGGAAAGCCTTAGCAGACTGGGATTGTTTTGGCTGGAGTAATCGGAGTAATCGTTCCAAGAGCTGCTTTGTTTCCTTGCCAAACTGGAGAGGCTGGTATTCTCCAACAGTTTTCTCCCCAAGCAGGAATATCAATGACCTTGAGCCAAACTTCCCTACTGCCTGCTGCTCTCCAAGGACCTGGCATTTTCATTTCAAAGTCTTCCAAATAGCCACATACAGTTAGATTAAGGGCAAAAACCCACACCCAGAAATGTTCTTTCTTTTTTTCTTTTAATGTCAATAGGGACAATTTGCTTTTAAAATAGTCACCTAAGGTATGATTGATAGGAAATTACTACTTGTCATTTCCGGCTCTGTGGGAAATGTCATTCAGTCAAACTTAACTAAGCCTTTTATTTCCCATACTTGCACCCCCATGAACTGGGGCCTGTCAGCCACCCGTTCCAGAAACAGCAGAGAGCTTGAGTATCCTGCGGTATTTTTCATAGAGCAATTCGTCCAGCCTAACAGATCAAATTTCCAGGTCTCTTTGTTCTCTCTTCATAAAAATATACCCCTCCCAGAGCCGTATGTCCAAGCCTATTTCGGTACCAGTTAGAACAAAGAGCAAGGGCGTACTTTTCTGCCTTTCCTTCTCTTCACCAACTCTATCCACCACCTCCACCCAGCAACACCCCAGGAACCCTAGGCTTCCTAAGAGAATCAAATAACTTTCTGAAGTCCCAACATTTCCTGTCTCACCCTTTCAGCATGTAAGATTTTCAGGAGCCTGCTTTTAGGGCCAGGAGAGATTTTCATACAGACAGTCTGGGTATGTACATGATCAAGAGCAAGATCTGGCCTGCCAGGGCTCACATGAAAGGCAAGGACTTTGGAATCAGAATGACCAGGATTTAAATTCTAACTCTCCCACATACTAGCTGTGTCACCTTGACCAGTACTATTTTCCTAATGAAACCTCCATTTCCTCACATAGAATATGGAAATGATATTAACATCTGTCCAGGTTTAGAGTGAGAAGTAAATAAAATAATTGTAACAGACACTGTTGGTTGCTTGTTAAATTCTCAATTTTATTATCCCCTGGCACTTTTATTTTCAAGGCTGGAAGAACTTAATACTCATTTTACCTTTCTTCTTTTCAGTGAAGGATGACCAGGTAACAGAGTTCTAGGCAGTGGGATATAAGCAGAAGTCTGAGGGAAGGTTTCTGCTTTCCTAATAAAAGGGATAGATGAAGCTGACTCTTTCCCCCTTTCCTCTACTTCCTGCTTTGAACAAAGATGTGATGTCTGGAGCTGCAGGAGCCATCTTGTGACCAAGAGAATCTAAGTCGTCATCCCTGACATCATCAAAACATTGAACCCATGCTGAAGCCATCAATTCCAGATTTCTCATGATGTGTAAAATTGAGCCTCTTTATTTAAGCTACCACAAGTTGAGTTTCCTGTTTCTTATCACCAAATGCGTTCTTGTTTTTTTAAAATAGATCTTTATTGGAGTATAATTGCTTCACAATACCATGGTAGTTTCTGTTGCACAACAAAGCGAATCAGCCATATGCATACACATGTCCCCATATGCCCTCCCTCTTGAGCATCCCTCCCACCCTCCCTATCCCACCCCTCTAGGTCATTGCAAAGCACCAAGCCAATCTCCCTGTGCTATGCTGCTGCTTCCCACCAACCAGCTATTTTACATTCAGTAGTGTATATATGTCGACGCTACTCTCACTTTGCCCCAGCTTCGCCCTCCCACCCCATGTCATCAAGTCCATTCTCTATGTCTACCTCTTTATTCCTGCCCTGCAACTAGGTTCATCAGTACCATTTTTTTTTAAGATTCCAAATGCATTCTTGATAGGAGTAAGTGATATATATAAAGCAGCTACAGTAGTCACCAGTGTTTGATAAATATTAGTTCTATTCTCTCCTCACTCCCCATATGTCTTCTCCTCAAAATGTAAAATCCTCATCTATATCATTGGGTTATTCACATTTAGGGTGGGATTTGGGCCCCGAATCTGAATCCAGATTGCCTTTCAAGACCTCTGTAATCTGGTTCTTCCTTCCAAGGCCACCTGCACACTGCTGTCAGAATCCCAGTCAACGCCAGTCAAGCCAGTTAGTTATCCCCTACATGAGTCATGCTTGTTCTGCCCCCAGTGGTCCACTCTCCATTCCCGCCTTCCCTCATTATCTTCCCTGTCCTTTCCTTCAGCCTGCTTGAATCTTCTCCATCCTTCAATTCCAGCTGCAGCCCACCATCTCCCTGAGATACCTTTTCTGATATGGCCACAACCAGGAACAAGAAGAGTCGTGTGGTAAAACATGGTTGCCCATTTGGCAACAGCAATGGGCAGACAGGAAAACATGGCTAGTCAAGGGAGCCCTTGGAAAAGAGGGATCCAGAGTCTTTATGTCAATTACAAAAGACAAAGTTCTACAGGGTAGTTGCAAAGCAGCTGTCAGGGCTTGACTTCTGCTTCTGTAGTCATGAAAGTAAAAGAGCTGGAGAGCCAAGGTCAACCAGAGGCTGCCTTCAAGGTGGCAAGAAGAGGCATCCAGGCAGGAGAGAAAGACAGGAGCACAATGCAGGCAGAAGCCCCGGGGCTCCACAAGGTCCTTGGCCAAAGAAAAGGGGGATTGAATTGCCAAAGCTTTGGAAGACTTCATCCCCGCCTGCCACAATCCCTCAGTACAGAAGGGGTGGTGAATTACTGGGTAGTTAGCCAGATAAACAATGAAAGATAACAGGATAGCCCATATTGGCCCTTCAGGTAGAATTCCTGGGGCAGGTCAGAAGCTGCCTACAGACCAGTTGTGCTCATCTTGAGTAAATTGTGACACCTACTGGTTTACAAGGGAGAAAACGCAGACTTCAGGGTTCAGTAAAAAGTTGCCTGGTGCTGACCTAGTGCAAATGACTCCCAAATGGACTAGGTTCTTTGCTAATGAGATAGTGTGTGTCCTAGAGCTACTATGGCCACATGCAGATTCAGCTTTCTAGGGCCAGAGTTGTTTCCAAAGTTCTGGAAGAACAATAGAAGTAACCGGGTGAACCACTCCGACAGAAAGGTGTCACAGAGGTGGACTGAGCACAGAGAGACTCAATTTTAGATTCTACCATTACTTTTGCCTCTTCGTGGCCTGGGAACATTAAGCAAATCACTTCTTCTGTTTTGTTGTTGTTATTTATCTTTTTATAGGTATTCATTATCTTTATTCTACCTACCTTACAGTTTTATGTGTAGGAAATCAAAAGAAATGTGCTTATCAAAGCCACAAATGTGTTTTTGTTTTTCAAGTGTTATTTGAGCATCCAGCACATGCTAACTACCATAGTACATATACACATATACGTACACATACAAAAGGACAATTCGTTCAGAAGGAATACAAGGTGAGAGTGTGAACGCTGGGGAGCTGCAAAGTGTTGCATTGCTTTCAGGCTTTGGGTATATGGGCAGGAGTGGACAGAGTGGAGCTGGAGAGAGGAGTTAGGAACCAGATAATGAAGAGCCTTACAGGCCACACTAAGGAATCTGGATTTTATTCAGTACACAATGGGAGTAGCTGAAATATTTCAAAAGGGGTAATATGATCACAGTTGCCTTTTAGTTAGGTCATTCTAGAAGGACAGTCAGAGAGCAGCTGGGAGATCAGTCAAGAGGTTTTTGGAAGAGTCCAGACAGGTAATGGTAAAGACCTGACTTAAGGAAATAGAAGAGATGAGAGGCCTGAGTGAATTAAAAATATAATTAGGAAGCACAATCAACAAGACTTATGGACTAATTTAATGAGGGGAACAAAAAAGAGCAAATGATCCAGAATTTGATTTGGGTGATCAGGTAGATTATTGAGCCATGCACTGACTCAAGAACAAGTTTCCAACAAGAAAAGGCCCAGCAAGGTTCTGTACATATTTCATCTGTGGTTTCTACACAGCCATGTTGACCCTGTTTCTTGATATTATGGAACACATCATTTCCTCATGCACAGGCCACCTGAAGGTTTATACAGTCATCCCAAACTTTTGTTTTTCATTTCCAGCCAACTCGCATATTGATCTAGCATTGCCATTGGTTCTCTCCAGCTTCCCAAGGATTTTGTCACATGGTCAAGCTGCCTACCTTCCCTAGCTTTTCCCTGGCCCGCCAACCTCTCCAACAGGGTGATTCAGACCATCAAGCAACCAAGTCTCCAATCAGCAGCTTCACGAATGGAGCTGGAGCTCAGAGCAGAATCTGTGCCAGAAGTCTACATTTGAGAATAATCAGCACAGATTTTGTATAAGGGCAACACTGAGAAGAGTTGAACTCACCCAGGGTAAGAAGACTACCGCAGAGACGAAACTCTGAGGAACAAGAACTATTAAGAGAAGAGCAAGACAGAGGGAGAAGAGCTGGCAAAGTTCTGAGCAGGAGCCAGAGATATGGGAGGAAAATCATGAGAAACTCGAGGGAGGAGGGAATTGAACAAGCTGTGCTCAGAGGCATCAGGCACCACAAAGAAATCAGGACTGAAATCTGAGTTGGAGGGTGAGGGGTTGTGGGTGTCTGGTGGATTTCTGTGGACTGTGGTGGGAGCAGTAGAAGATGAAGTGAGGAAGTGGAAATGAAGTTTTGTGAAGACAACTCTTTCCAAAAAATTGTGAAAGAGAGACAGAGAGATGGGGCAGTAGCTAAAGATAGAATGAAAGTATCTTGGGTTTTTCTTCTTGAACATTTGTGTATGTACTGAAGTAGCATGCAGTGAAGTGCACATATTGTTGTTCAAGTTCTAGAACCAGTCCCAGCTCCACACAAAAGCTATGTGACCTTGGGTGTATTCCTTAAATTCTCGGGATCCCATTTTACACATCTGTAAGGTGGAGATAATAACAATACTAACTATGCAAGGTTGTGAGTAGTAAATAAGTTACAAGATGGCAAGTGCATAGATAGTGCCTGACCCATTGTAAGCAATAAATATTAGCTGGTTTCGTTGTTGATATTCCTACTTGATAATAAGAAAGAGCATTAAAAGTAGACACTGAGTGGGCTTCCCTGGTGGTGCAGTGGTTGAGAGTCCACCTGCCGATGCAGGGGACACGGGTTCGTGCTCCGGTCCGGGAAGATCCCACATGCCACGGAGCGGCTAGGCCCGTGAGCCATGGCCGCTAAGCCTGTGCGTCCGGAGCCTGTGCTCTGCAACGGGAGAGGCCACAACAAAGAGAGGCCTGCGTACCGCAAAAAAAAAAAAAAAAAAAAAAAGTAGACACTGAAGATACAGGAAAGATAATGAATTAGTGATGGAGCAAAGTTCCTGTGGAGGCAGAAGGAGATGGAGCAGAGCATGAAGTGGGGGGGCAGCCTTAAACAGGAGGAGGGACCACCCTCCTTCCTTCCACTGGGCGAGTCAGAGGAAAGCACCAGTGGGGCTCAGATTCAGATGTGTTTGTCTTAGGGAAGCAGGGTACAGAAGGTTGAGAGAGCCTCTATTTCAATCTGTCAGGTACAAAACAAGTTCATCTGCTGAGAATGAAGAAGGAAGTGATGAGATGGGGAGATGGTTGCCAACAGAAGAGTGAGTTGGGAAGGTCTGATCTTCCTGCTACAAAGAGTATAGAAAGAGCTATGGAAAGTGTAGGGCTGAGGTGTGGATCTGGGGAAGCGTCTGAGATTCTCCCAGAGCACCAACCTGTGAATTTTCTTGGTGCTCTCAACAGCCTGTGGAGAAGTGGACATGACTATTGGTTGGATTGCTCCATGGTTGAGACTTTGCTAAGAGGCTGCGACAGAAAATTAAAGGGACAAGGACATTTAGAGTGGTGAAGTGGTAGACCAGAAAGTCCAGGCTGGAAGGTGAAAGTGGAGGATATAAATATAGGAGAGGAAGAAAATGGGACATCAAAGGAACTGAGGTCTCGACCAGTAGGCACACTGAAGTGAGATAGTGACAGATGGGCGGAAAGGAGTTGGTGACCAGAGGAGTTGAAAATGGGTGTCATCAATTAAAGAAGGCCACAAATTCTTTGCTGTTTCCCCCACTGAGAGGTGGAGTCTAATTTCCCTCCTCTTGGGCACAGTGATTAGTTTAACCAGTAGAATGTCATATAAGTGATGATCTGGCCGTCACAGCCTGGGTCATAAGAAGCCTTGTAGCTTCGACCTGGACCTCTTGGAACACTTGATCTTTGCATCCCGAGAAACCTTATAATAACCCAGTTATTCTGAGGCCACCATGCTGGGACACCACGTGGGGAGGCCACAAGAAGAGGTCCTGGGGCTACAAGAAGAGAGAGGTGTCTATCCAGCCCTCTACCATTCCAGGCCTAGCTGTTTGAATTACGCTGCTGAGGCCTCAGATGTCATGGAGCAAAGACCAGTTGTCTTTACTGAGCTTTGACCACCTTGAAGATGCAGGAGAAAACCAAATGATTGTTGCTGTTTGGGGTGGTTTATTAAGCAGCACTAAATAACCAGAACAATTAGAGTTAAGCTTTTGGAGGTGGTTCAGTCTAGGCTGAAGACAAGAGCCAGGGAATAGCCATGATGACATGGGTGGTGGGAGAAGAAAATAAAAGTGAAACTTGCCAGGGTCAAGAAGACCACACAAGAAAAAGAAACCCTCACTCAGGACACAGAGAACACCAGATCACAGAGGGGGGATGAAAAGAGACTTGTCAGATGTGCAAACCCAATAAGAGAATAGTTTCCTTCTCAAGTACCATAGAAACATCTATTTTTATTTGCACACACTTAATAGGTATCAATCTAACTGTTCATGCAAACTGGTCCCAAGGAACATACTTGGCAAGTATTTAAATTTAGAATGTATGATGTTGCCCTAGGTGATCATTCTATAAATGTGAAATGATAAATTGCATTTCTTTAAAATGGTGTTCTTAAATACAGATGTTCTATTACTCAACTGATTCCACCACCGCCCCCTCAACTCCCATGTATTGCCACATATAGTCCTGTTTCCCTTGTGATGAAAAATATTCAACAAGTTTGTGTGGAGCATCTGCTATGTGACAGACTCTGTTGTTAGGTATCGGACTTAGATTTGTGTTCATGGAATAATGTCCATCTTTGGGGAATGTAATGGAGGTGTTTATCAAGCACCGACTGTATGCCAGGTCCTCTACTATGCACTTTACAAACCTTATCCCAATCAAACAACAACAACGAGTAAGTTCTATTTCAGGCGGGGCTCAATCAGAGAAATGGAACCACTATAAATATAGAAAAGGATTTGTTATATGCATTTGACCTTGTGAAATCATGAGAGCTGGTTGCCTTCACATCTGATGCTGGAGCGTGAAGTCCTTAGGGGAGGTAGTCAGGAAAGGAAGATGAATACAGACTGGGGGAGAGGAAAAATGAACTGAAACCCACAAGAATGGACTGAAATCATGTCAGGTTTTTTGCTTCTGATCTTGTCCTGCAGATGCCAGGGCCTTGTTCTGAAGCTAAACCAGACACACCTGGCCTAGGGGTCAGAGAAGTGAAGGAGGATCTAGCAGAGGGGAGAGTCATTGCAGGCCTGGTTACTACTTCCCACCAATCAGGTGAGCCAGCAGGTAAGTGACAACGTGTGTGAACTACAAAATGCCTGCTGCTTCACTTGCACTTGGCAAATCTCCCAGTGGAATCTCTGCTGGGGCCCACTCTAACCAGAAACATACAGGAAGGGGAATTCTGGGAAATGTAGTTCAGCCCCACCAAGTTGTAACATTATAAGCCATGACAGATACTATTCAAACAACAGCACTGTAGTAGTGAGTAGACACTACCATCATCCAGATTTTAACAAAGGGAGAAACTGAGGCTCTGTTCTCAGAAACTGATGCTCTGAGCATACAGACTTGGACCTGCTTGATGCCAAAGCCTATATGTTGAGCCATCACACAGGCATTCTTTGCTTCCACTTCAGGAGAGTTCAAAATGCTGGGCAGACAACAAAACACTTCCATCTCTTAAGCTCCCAGTTTGGTCCATAGGTGGGCAAAGGACTCGGGACCTATGAGCTCTTCAGAGGCCTAAATGAGAGGTGTAAGACCTGACAAAGAAAATATATTGGCTGCAAAATGCAAAAAGAAAACTTAAATACAAACTAAATGCATTTAATTATATGTCAGCACATCTTTGACTCATCTACAACTTACCACTTGAAATTTTGAATAAATTTTATATCATGTAAGATTTAGGTGGATTAATGCGGATTATTTGATATAATCTGAGATGAGAGTTCTAAAACTAAGAGTGCCTAGGGCCTACCAGTTTCCTCTGGACAGAGGAAAATTTGTGGGGCAGGAGTGGAGGGCTGATATTGGAAAACCTATTTTGGAGATCACATTTCGGACAGACACTGAGGTCCTGTCTTCAGCAATCTGAAGTTGCAGATGCGGCAAGACAAGCAAAAACACTACCTGATATTCACTCGGGTTTTATATAAAACGAAGCAGAAACGGGCAGCCTTGGACTTGGCACAATGCCCACCTTGCTGATGTGTCTGGAGCGTTTTAAACATATCACTGCAGGTGGCTGAATGAGAAAGAAACCAGAAACACACAGATTAAATTTAGCAGCAGATTGAATTGAGCTCACCAAGACGTTTGCCTCCCTGTCTGTTCCCTCTTCATCTTAGCTCAGGCTGCAAGATGCCTAATCACAGAAGGCAGCCTTCTAGCAAATTCAGTTAGACAGGGAGAGCCTTGCAGGGGTTAATGGATATGAGAAATGGAAAGAGACATAACTTCTTCACAGAAATAGCCACGAGCATTGGGGGTAAGATTCAGCCCTCCGCCAGACAAAGCTCATCCTTCTCTGGGGGCCAGATATTCCCACAGGTGTGGCAGCTTCAGGTCCCAGGTGTTGGGGAAAGGGGACCAGTTCACTATGAGACAGAAATACACCCTTCCAGTCGGGTTCCTGCTTCTGCAGGACTTCTGCTCCATGAGATTACACAAGCATTAATGTCCTGATCTTTATGGATATACGGCACTTGCTCTGAATGCTCAAAATACTCTTACATGGTGGCAATGGATAACTGTCATGGACTGAGCATTTACCATGCATCAAGAGCTATCCTAAGTCAGTCTATCTTCTGTCTTCACAGCGCTTGTTCTTAACCACTATGATAAACTGACCTCATGTAACCTGGGACTGTCACCCCACCACCACTACCACCTGCTTGGTGCTCACTGCTTTCCCAACAAGAGGACACCCCACTTGAGCTTGACCTCCTGCATTAAGGAGGAAGTTGATACCTCTCCCTCCTCCCCTCCAGATGCACACATTCTAAGACATGATGATACATGCATACTCGACCTGTCACAGGGCTGTGCCTGTCTCACCCGTGTTACCTTGTCGAAAATGACCTGTGTCTCTTTCTCTTGAGACCTCAGACAGGGATTACTTGTTAATCTCAAATTTAATTTAATTGAAACATCTATCAAGAGATAGTATTGGTTAAGAGTGTGGTCTTTGTTGCAGTACAGCCTGAGTTTGAATTCCTTCCTTACCATTTATGGTCTCTCATGTGTGGTCTTTGGCAGTTACTTAAAATCCCTGTTACCCTCAGTTTTCTCAGCTTTAAAATAGACATTATATTAATAGTGCCTCACATAGGCTACTGTGAGGAATAACAAATAGATGCAAAATACTTCGTGTAATATGTGCCACATAGTCTGCTCTCAATAAATATTAGCAATGTCTCTTATAATTAGGTGTTAATAAATATGCTAGGCAATGAATAAGACATTATCCCCAACTTTTAGTAGCTCACAGTTCAATGGAGGAAGCAGATACTAAAATCTGTAACTATAATACAATAGGGTGAGTACTAGAAAAGAAGTCCAGATTTATGATGGTTCAAAACCTTCTTTCTGCCCCCAAACTCCTGAGGTATAAGATGAACTCCCATGAGGAGCAGTGGCTCATTACAGGACAGGCATGGGTGATGCTTAAGGATGAAGGAAATGGGAGGTCATCCTACGTCCCATTTCCCACTTTCCAATCAGCCCAAACTACCTGAGCAACTCTGATGACATGATATAGATTATAGCCCCCCTCCTCTTTCAACAAAAGTTTGATAAACACAAATGTGCAAGATCCTGTTTTAGGCACTGCATAGTGTTTGCAATCTAGCCAGAAAGAAAACATTGAACAAAAACTTGCAAGTGTGCTGTACATCAGAAAGTAGAGACGTTGGTGCCAAGAACTTTAAAACTTCCTGAAGGACATGAGACCAAGGTTTGAGTAGGAGTTAGTTCAGAAAGGGACTGAGAAACCTTAAAAGCATGTTTATCAAAATAAAAGAAACCTCACCCCAAATTATAACCCGTACTATCCTTAAAATGCTGATGTATAAACAGGTGCAGAATCCTTTAAAACGCAGATTGGGGGCTTCCCTGGTGGCGCAGTGGTTGAGAGTCCGCCTGCCGATGCAGGGGACACGGGTTCGTGCCCCGGTCTGGGAAGATCCCACATGCCGCAGAGCGGCTAGGCCCGTGAGCCATGGCCGCTGAGCCTGTGCGTCCGGAGCCTGTGCTCCGCAAGGGGAGAGGCCACAACAGTGAGAGGCCCGCCTACCGCAAAAAAAAAAAAAAAACGCAGATTGGGGATAGAATTCTAGCTCATCCATAATAGTTTGAAAAACTATCTCATGAATGAAACTGACACTAAAATGCTAAGGGATACGATTATAATTTGTAGCCTTAATATGGAAAAGGAAATAGTAAATAGTTATAATATGTAATAGTACAGCTATAAACACAGTTGGGTGTAATGTGAATCATCAATATGAATATAAAAATACATGTAAGCATATATACACAATATATCTTGGATTTCTTCCTCTCTGCCCCTAGAATTTCTCTTAGGGTTGGCAATGACCACTCTTATCGCATGAATTATTAAATCAAAGGCCATTGTGTATTCACTCTTGATATAATGAGCCAATAAGCTAATTAAGTAAAGCTGCCCCCTTGATTTTCCTCCTAGACCTACCAAACCTTCCTGCCCTGAACAGGCCACTGCCATTTCAATTCTAGTCATGTCCTTCTGGCTGTCTCTACTGTCTCCTAAGAAATGTCATCTGGGGAAGTCACATCCTCCCTCACATCTGGGAGATTAATGGACCCATCACAGCCTGGGTCAGAGGCAGCCTGGGAGGAGGCTCTCATGGGCCCTGAGTTACTTAGAAAGGGAGTGAGGAAGAGTTCAAATAGAAAAGTCTACAAATATATTTGTATTAGATAAAAGAGGAAGCTGACTATACAAAGGAACAATCTTGATACTGTGAGCACAGAGTGACAAGGTGCCCAAGAAAAGGACAGCACCTCCCCATCCCCATAGACTGGCATTTGGGAAGGTCAAGGTCTTGAGCAGGTATCGGGGCCACATGTCAACAGAAGTAATGGAAGTAATCAAGGCAGTAAGGGTTTTAGAATCAGGCAGACCTGAATTTGAAACCCTGCTTTACCACTCAGTAGCTGTGTATTTTTGTACAGGTAACCTCTCTGGGGGGCTTCCCTTGTGGCGCAGTGGTTAAGAATCCACCTGCCAATGCAGGGAACACAGGTTCGAGCCCTGGTCCGGGAAGATCCCACTTGCCGTGGAGCAACTAAGCCTGTGCGCCGCAACTACTGAGCCTGCGCTCTAGAGCGCACGAGCCACAACTACTGAGCCCACGTGCCACAACTACTGAAGCCCACGCGCCTAGGGCCCGTGCTCTGCAACAAGAGAAGCCACCACAATGAGAAGCCCGCACACTGCAACAAAGAGTAGCCCCCGCTCACCACAACTAGAGAAAGCCCGTGCGCAGCAGCAAAGACCCAATGCAGCCAAAAAGTAGATTAAATAATTAATTAATTAATTAATTTTAAACTCTCTGATTTTATATCTAAAAAGAAGAGAGGAATAATATTTAACTTATAGGGAGGTTGTAGTGAGGATTATAAACAATTTATTGAAGCCAACGGATCTTGAATCAGAAAACTCAACTCAAACTACTTTAAGCTTAAAGAAAATGAATGCAACATCCTACTAGGAAGTCAAGGGAAGAAGAGGCCTAGGGACTCCAGGGACTCAACAACATTGTCAAGACTGTTTTCTTCTGTGTGTTGACCCCATTCACATCTACTGCAGACGGCTTTGCTCCATGCAGCAGGGAGGGGAAAGGAGGAGAAATGGCTGATAATCTACTAAGGGGGAGATAGAGCCTCTCTTGCCCAGGCTCTGTATATGACTTGAGAAGAGGGCTTTGATGGGTCCAGCTTGGGTCCATGCTCAACCCTGTAACAGCCACTGTGGCCAGAGATGTGAGGTATGAGAATAAGCCAAGCCAAGTCTCAAGCACACCGTGAAAGCGGTGGGTGTAATTCCTGGGTTCCAATCAGCACATTCCATGAAACACTTTAACCTCTTGGTCTTTCCGCCTTTGAAAAGTGCAACTATCATCATACAGAGATGGGAAAAATGTGTTACTGAAATACGATATCCCCCTTGGCACTTCAAACTGCTCAATAAATGTGAAGACATTAATCTGTCATGATTTCCACTGTGAAATAATCACCATCCAGTAACAAAACAGATTGAAAGGTAGATGCCTTTTGTCTTGGGCCATTCTTTTATGCATATGTTTTATTATTTCATTCATTTATTGAACATTTACTATGTGCCAGACCTGGGTTATGCACTTCATGGGCATTATATTGTTTAGTCTTCACAATAACCTTATGAGGTGCTATTATTAATCCCACTGCATGGTAAGAAAACTGAGGCTCAGGGTGGTTAAGTAACTTGCCTAATACTGCACAGAAGTGGACTTGAATACGGGTCAAGTCAAAGGCCATGCTCTTATCCACTAGGCTACCACTTGGTAGAGGTATGGACAAAACAGAAGAGCATAGGAAAATAGGGATTAATTTTGTCCAGGAGAAGACTTCAAGGACAAGTTAGGATTTGCCCAGCAGGGAATATGGTAAAGGACACTCGAGGCAGAGGAAAGACGGTGTGAAAAGACCACATGTGCAACTAATGCTGTTATTCAATGTTTCTCATCCAAGTTCAGAGTCCCAGTAACTCAAACTATGAGAGGGGGCAGTCTGAGTTAGTGAAAGATCTGAACTATGTTCATTTGTAAACAAAACTACATGCAGTTTTATTACATTTAGTATGTTCACAAGCAAAATTCACGAAAAAAGAAAAAATTGTCAAGTGATCTACCTGTTTAATTTTAGCGCAAACTATTTTGGGCCCTACTGACATCAGTGGATGGACCCCCAACCTTTCCTGAATTGTCTTATTAGGCAGTATACACCCTTCCTCTCTTTGAATTCTCACAGCTACCTTTCCCAGCCTACATCTGTTAATCTGCTTAGGAAGACCTACATAAGTCAGATAGCACCCATTTCAGTAATATAAATGAAGTTTAATTTTCATTAAATGAGTTTTTAAATCAGAGATGACAATTACTGCCTTTGAAAAAAACAGAAAAATTTAAATAATAATGGGAAGTAAAAGAGAAAAATTGAATTTCTTCTTTCCCGTGATAAGCTGCTTCTCCCCTATACCTCAGTAAATAGTGCCTCCATCTTCCCAGTGGATCAAGTAGGAAGCTAAGGCAACACCCTACACCCTTCATACCTTCATTCTCTGTCCCTGGCCCTTCATGCAGTCCCCATGCTCTGTGAATTCTGCCTCTTCATAGTTTGGACCCTGTCCCGCCATACCCTTCCCTCTGTCACTGCATCAATTCAGGATTCAGCATCCTTCTCCTCCCTGCTCCTGGTCTTGCTACTCTCCTCTCCATCCTCTGGAGTGAGCTCTTTAATACGCAATGCTGTCAAGTATCTCACATCACTAGCGAGAGTCATTGGGCCAAGCAAGGCTAAGCAGAACTTCGCTAGAACCTTCGCTAGTCCTTCGCCAGAACTGTGACACAGGCTGAAAAATTAAATACCCTCTCACTTCTTCTGCCAGTTGGGGAAGGCTGTATGCAAAAGGTGAGGCTAAGGTCAATGCTCAAAAAGCAGATGAGAAATGGAGCATCCTGGCTGTGTCAAAGCCTTGGTTCTCATCCCTAGTCTGATTTCTTACAGTTACCACTATATCTTTGTCAACTGCAGAAGCTGGTAAATTACTCTTTTGCTTGAAGACAAACAAACAAAAAATAATGATGATTGTGTCCATGCCTGGATCCTCACTAAGTCCCCATTATTTTGAGGATGAAGTTCAAGCTTGTAAGCCTGGCAAGCTAAGCCCTTTTTGGCATGCCTTCTTTCTCCCATCTCAGTCTGATCTCACCATGCTCACCTTACCGCAACCAAAGTTTAAAGCTGCATCCATACTGAGCTGTGTTTTATTGTTTTTATTGGTGTTGTAATTATTGTTTTTGTTGTTGATGCACTGACTTCACCAGACTCTCTTCTGGTGCTAGACCTTGGTACTCCACATAACCATACTTTTATCTGCTGAGATAAGCCTTCCAAAGGCGCCTTCCTGACCAAACCCTCTTCCCTATGTGTCCTTAGCCTCTAAACTCAGCTCTGTCACAGCAAAATAAACACACCCTTTTGTAGATTTGTTTACTTTTCTCTCCTCTGTTTGCCTTCTCCTGTTCAATGAAAGCAGAGGACTGTATCCTTCTTCTCCGTAACTAACATAGTGTGGTTCATAAACTGGCCCCCATAGGCAGAGGGCAAGGAGAGGCAAAAGGAAGAGTCAGACCACTCCAGATGGGTAGGTGGCAGGTTAATAAGCAGGGGAACTTAACATGTGAGCCGTGTCTTGGGGGCTGCAAGATGAGTAGATCTCTGCACCTACCCACCAGAATCTTAAACACTTTTACAGGGTCCTTAACGAGGTTCAGTCATTTACACCATCCAGATGGTCTCAGCAACACATTGCTCTCTCAAGTCTGCAATCTTGAAAGCAGCTCCCACTGTGGGAACATTAGGCAGAAAGTATATTCCAAGACAGGGAAGGGGTGATGAACCTCTGATTGCTCAGGTCTAGCTCTCAAGTCAGTCAGTGGTCACATCCTCTTGATGACCTCCTCCAATATTCCACTCCTAGTGACTGGCTCTTACATTTTATATGCCCCCCTCTTACTCAGTGTGCCCTGAGCAGTCGGCAGGGGATTTTACTAGCATGGAGCTGGCTCTTTTGGTGGCTATCTGGTTGTAACATTCGGGGCAAATTCCAGCAATGATGGGGCTTGGTGTTCTCAGCAGCCTAGCACATTGTTCCACTGTGAGAGTGGGGACAGTGCCTGTTTCCAGGGACTGCCATACCTTTATGGTGCTGAGTGTTTCGGCAGGGGTCCCCAATCTGACATATGGGGCAACTGACCCTACTGGTCAATCATTTAAATGTGTTAAAGCCTGGGACAGTACTTTAGTCCACCTAGCCAAGGTGGTTTTACTTTTTAGTAATTTAATCTGCTGCTTTAAAATATATATATGTGTGTATATATATTATGTATGTATGTACACATGTATATGTACATATATTGGGTCAGCCAAAAAGTTCCTTCAGCTTTTAAGTAAAAATAAAAGACACATTTTTCATTTTTACCGAGAACTTTATTGAACAACATATTCACCCTTTTGTTCCACTACTGCCATTTTTCAGGCAACTTCATAATTCCATCTTCCCAGAACTTAATTTTTTTGAGCAAAGAACAGTTTCAGGTACCTTTTACAGTCTTCCAGGGAACTGAAATTTTTTCCATTAAGAGAATTTTGTAAAGACCAAAGAAAATGGAAATCTGAAGTCGCAATGTCTGGTGAATACGGTGGATGAATCAGAACTTCCCAGCCAAGCTGAAACAGTTTTTGCCTGGTCATCAAAGAAACATTCGGTCTTGCGTTCTCCTGATGGAAGATTATGTGTTTTCTGTTGACTAATTCTGGATGCTTTTTGTCAAGTGCTGCTTAAGTTGGTCTAATCGGGAACAGTCAAGTTGGTCTAATTGGGAGCAGTACTTGTTGGAATCAATCGTTTCATTTTCTGGAAGGAGCTCATAATAGAGGACTCCCTTCCAATCCCATCATATACACAGCATCACCTTCTCTGGATGAAGACCGGCATTTGGTGTAGTTGGTGGTGGTTCATTTCACTTGCCTCATGATCTCTTCCATTCCACATTACTTTACAGTATCCACTTTTCATCACCCGTCACAATTTGTTTTAAAAACAGAACTTTTTCATTACATCAGTAGAGAATTGCATGAGGAAATATGGTCAAGAAGGTTTTCTTCACTTAACTTATCTGGAACACAAACATCAACGTGATGAATATAACCAAGCTGGTGCAAATGATTTTCAACACTTGATTCGGATATTTTGAGTATGTCGGCTATCTCCCACGTGGTATTGTTCTCAATTAATGTCTCCATTTGATTGCTGTCAACTTCAACTGGCCTACCCGACTGTGCGTGGAGCATTGTCCAGCAAGAAATCTCCAGCATGTATACAGATTGCCAACAAATACATGAAAGGATGCTCAACATCACTAATCATTAGAGAAATTCAAATCAAAACTGTGATGAGGTATCACCTCACACCAATCAGAATGGCCATCATCAAAGAATCTACAAACAATAAATGGTGGAGAGGGTGTGGAGAAAAGGGAACCCTCTTGCACTGTTGGTGGGAATGTAAATTGATACAACCACTATGGAGAACAGTATGGAGGTTCCTTAAAAAACTAAAAACAGAACTACCATACGACTCAGCAATCCCAGTGCTGGGTATATACCCTGAGAAAACCATAATTCAAAAATAGTCATGTACCACGATGTTCATTGCAGCTCTATTCACAATAGCCAGGACATGGAAGCAACCTAAGTGTCCATTGACAGATGAATGGGTAAAGAAGATGTGGCACATATATACAATGGAATATTACTCAGCCATAAAAAGAAACAAA
The DNA here is from genome assembly GCF_964165515.1 of Mesoplodon bidens. NCBI lineage: Eukaryota > Metazoa > Chordata > Mammalia > Artiodactyla > Ziphiidae > Mesoplodon > Mesoplodon bidens. The sequence goes on along the minus strand of NC_138164.1, from coordinate 73,170,062 downwards.
ATTGAGTTATTTGTAGTGAGGTGGATGGACTAGAGTCTGCCATACAGAGTGAAGTAAGTCAGAAAGAGAAAAACAAATACTGTATGCTAACACATATATATGGAATCTAAAAAAAAAAAGGTCATGAAGAACCTAGGGGCAAGATGGGAATAAACACACAGACCTACAAGTGAATGGACTTGAGGACATGGGGAGGGGGGAGGGTAAGCTGGAACAAAGTGATAGAGTGGCATGGACATATATACACTACCTAACGTCACTTGTCACTGTATTTTAAGGGCAATCCATAACCTTGGCAATACGCCACCCCACCCTGGGGCTACAGTGGCCACTCTTTATGTAGCTACTCTCCTGTATCTATTCAAGGGTCAGTTGCTGGGGTTCATACCAAAGCTAGGGTATCAGCTTCCTTATTGCCAAGAGGTATCAGTGCCTTATGAGCTAGGATGTGAAAAACAGTGAGGATTGCCTCAGGCTCTTTGAGGCAAACCCAAATATCTTTCCACATATCCTGACCTGACAAGGGCTTATTCATGATCATCCACCCATTGGCTTCCCATTGTCCAAGCCATAGGGTTAATTCCTTTAGAACAGCCCAACTGTCAGTGCAAAGGGTTAATGGCCAAGGCTCATGAGTGATCCCCAGCCATACCCTCTGAGTTCAGCCCCTGACTGCTGTGGTTCTTTCTTGTTTCCATCCAGATGGTGTCAGTGTTAGGTTGAGTAGCAACTGTAGTCCATGTGGGTGGGTTTCCCCAACTAGACCCACCTGTATATCAGGCATCAGCAGGAATTTTCCCCACTCCCTCTCTACAGGCCACAGGGGCTGCCATAGGCATAGGGACAGGATCACTTGGAGGATCTACATACTCTACAGAGCCTACTAGTACCCACATTTATAAAGAGAATGGGCTTGTGGACAGGGTGCTCCTCTGCTGTAAATAGGCTGGGGGTTTGAGCCATGGCAGAGGTGGGCTGATGGAACATATGCTCAGTATACCCTTTGATAGGAAGGGAAGTTCTTCCTATGATATGCTGTTCCTTCATGAGAGGCTCTCCCTGGAGGAGTGCTGGGTACACTTCTATGAGCTGTTGCTCTATGACCATATATCTGGTTTCTCCCCCCTTTCAGAGTGGGGACCAACCAAAATCCTAGGAGTACTCTCTGTTGTCTTTGTCACAGTGCCCAACCCATACCTTCCACGTCACAGACACATCTAACTCAAATGGTAGCCCTGCATGGGAGATACTGAGAGCTTTAATCTGCTTCACTAGTGTCTTTGCCTTCTCAGAGGCAGCTTGCTGCCCTGATCCCCAGTCCCGCACATGCCCTTTCTTTACCAGGTGGTATAAGGGACAGAAGCACTCTGCCAGGTAGGGAAAAAAGTCCTCCAAAACCCCCAAATCCCTACAAAGTCTGGTGCTTCTTTCACGGTCTTAAGGGTTAGATAGGCCTGCCCTTGTCAATCACAGCTTTTGGGACAACTTATGTCTTACCGACTAATCAACTCCCAAGGCAGTACATAGTCCTTGAATTTTCTCAGGGTTCAACATCCATCTTCTTCCATGCATATGTTGCAGCAAAGTCTGCAAAATGTCCAGTAGCAGAGGAAAATTTTTACATGTTAACCTTGTATCATCAATATAATAGACCCATTTTACTGATGTGGGGAAGGAGATCTCAGGGTACCATCCCATGATGTATGGTGGGGCTGTGCAGGTTGCCTTGGGGAAGCACTTGAAATGTTCATTGTCACCCCTCCCATGTGAAGGCAAATTGAGCTTGTAACTCAGGGGCCAGGAATACACTGAAAAAGGCATTTGCTAAGTCAAGTACAGCATGGTACACTCCTAGGGCCATGGCCAAGCTATCCAAGATGGTGGAGATTTTGGGCACAGCCACATGAATGGGGGAACACCACCCTTTAAATTTTTCAGTAGTTCATGGTCATCTGCCACGAGCCATCTGGTTTTATTTTACCAGCCATACTAGGCTGTTGGAAGTACTATAGACATGGCATGCAATACCCACTTGGCAAAGTTCTCAGATGGTTTTTCCTATTTCTTTATGCCTACCAGGCAATTTATATCGTTTGACAGTTACCACTCTTTGTGGGGGCAGTAGACTTACTGGTTCCCAGTTGGCATTTCTCCTCAGTGCTGGTTTGATTACTCTAACCCAGAGGTGTAACTAATTCACTCATAGAGGTTTGCAGAGTTTGACCTTATAGGATATCAATGCCCAATATGTCCTCTGGTATTGGGGAGATAAAAACCTCATATTCTCATACGGGAAAACACCCAATCTGCAGTATCATAGGGAGCTTTCTGACATTGCTGCTTTCCCTCCATAACCATCAGTGGTGCTGAGGGGGCCAGAAAGCTTCTGAGGGTGACCGTGTATCAATGTATTAGAGTACACTCAGCTCCAGTATCAACCTGAGCCGTCACCTTTTGTTTATTTCTGGGGGACCACTGAATAACAAGCTCAACTTGAGGCCTCTGATGGCCTCCCACAGCCTCACCTGGAGGCAGCCTTGTCCTTCATCCTGTACCCAGGATGTGAGAGGCACCCACCCCTAATAGGACTGGATCCCCTAGGTCTCTGCTGGAGCAGGTGGGGCATCAGGAGTGGTAGGGACACATGGGACAGGTCTGAACTGTTGCTCAGGTTTAAAGGCTTTCCACAGGCCAACCAACACAGCGTGGGGTTGCAGGCCTGTCTTTTTAAGTGGGGTATCGACAGCAATGAGGTCAAACCACCTGTACTTCCAAGTTACTTTTACTGGACCCTTTATGGCTGATTGGGATAGCCTTCTGGCTTTTCGAGTTCCCTCTCCATATTGGGTCTTTCCTACAACATGTATCTGTTTGTGGAATTTGTCAGTTTCTCCCAGATCAACAATGGATCATGCAACATCAAAACCATCTTATCCCACAAGTGAAATCACAGGGATACCAGGTGCTTGGGGCAAACTGGAGTATTTTGGCTTCCATTCCTACATGTAACATGGCCCAATCGAGGTCTTCAAAGATGGGGGCGGTAAATGGCCTGTCTCATTCCCAGCTTTGTGAGAATTTGTTGTAACTCCTATATAGATTTCCAGAGTCCCACATGCCCAGAGAGACCTCCTCTTGGGTCAAGCCTCCCTGCAGGCTAAAATAATCCAATATATAAGGGAATGAGTACCTTGAACCCCCCGAGTGCCATGCAGGTGCTGCCAGAAGACAGAGTGTGTGGTATGGTCATTTTCTCTGCCTCTTGCCCTGTCAGAGAAATGTCATCGTCCTCGTATCCCACAGCTGCACTAACTACGCCTGGATATTTTCCCTGGCCTTTTGCTGGAAATCGGCAGCTATATCAATAAACTCAGTGAGAGTATATTCTCTCATCATGAACATTTCCTGAGTCGGGGGTGCCCACTGGCTGGGGTTGTTGCTGCTGTATTTTTGTTTTCCCTTGTATTACAGGTCTGATGGCATGGGGCACTTCCTCCATTTCACTGTCAATCACCATAACATCCCCTCTTCGCTCTCCTCACTTTCCCTCTAAGTGTCCCAATCAGGCTTTGTCATAAGTTCTTGGACCTTAATCTGCAGCAGCTTGCACCCTCCTAGCTTTGCAAAATTGCACACAAGGCTCTCCAACTTATCCTGCTCTCCCACCTGTCTGCCAGCCCCAAAGCTAACAGAGTAGCGGACACTACACATCATTCTCTAACCTCAGCTCTTCTTCTGACTTTCTAACTTGGCTTCAGCCTCTAGTTGGCCTGGGTTTCCAGCCAAACTAACCACAGTCAAGGCCAGCCCACTGTGCAGTCATTCATCTCCCTTCTTTGCCACAGTGTGCCCTGCACAGTACCTCAAACAAATGCATTAGAGCAGCTGGCATTTTAGAGGTGTCCCTGTGCTCACACGGTGGTCAACAAGCATATGGGCCACGCCTTTACACGTAGAGGTCAATGGCCAAACCATGATTACCCCCCTCAAATGCCTCTTTCCCAAGACCCATTTCTTCAGTCTCCTGGCTGGCTCACCAATTGTTGGTTCATAAAATGGACCCCATACACAGAGAGCAGGGAGAGACCTAAGAAAGAAGCAGATCACTCTAGATTGGTAGAGGGCAATTTTAATAAGCAAGGGAGCTTACATACGAGGCTTGTCTTAGGCAACTGCAAGATGAGTAGATCTCCACACCCACCCACCAGAATCTTAAACGTTTATACAGAGGCTTCAACAGGGCTCAGTCATGAATACTGTCCAGATGGTCTCAACAACACATTGCTCTCTCAAGCCTGTGTCCTTGAAATGGCTTTGGCTATGGGAACGGTGGGTGGAGCATACATTCCAAAAACAGGGGAGGGGTGAGTAGCCTCTGATTGCCCAGGGCCATCTCTCAGGTCAACCAGCAGTCACATCTTTATGACCTCCTCCAACACACAGCTGGTAGTCAGAAATGTTTGCTGAATGAAAATACTGAGATACTTCAGTTTGGACACCTTGATAATTAAATCATACCATCTTGCTTTAGAAAATCCCCTAACTTGTGTGAGGCAGGAATGTCCACTCCCCTGTCACTGGAGGCTGTAATATGTACATATTCAATTCATAGGTTAGATAGTCTTATGATCAAGCTGATTCCCTTAAAGAGTTTAATATTAGCTTTTAATTACATCCTGCCATGCAACTAGTACTTTATTAAATGTAAGGGAAGAAACCCCTCTGCATATCAACAGAGGTGAATTCAATTCAATAATTCTGTTAAGTATTTTTGTGCTCTAATAGTCAAATTGCTACAGGAGATGTCATTTCCATAAGTTTGTCAACTGGAGAGTGCTGAACGGTTACTTGAATACCTTTTAAGGGCTTACTGTTTGCAGAGGGGTTTTTAAGTGATTTCCAAAGGCAAGCTAGCTCCTGACACCTTCTTGGAAGTTTGCTGCATTCTTTCATTTCTCTTCCCCAAAGCAATAGTCATGGGGGCTGAGGGCATTTTTCATGCTGCTTCCCCTCACTTCCCATGCAGCATATACCCACCGCCTCTCCTCCCGTTGAAATGGTAACCTTTCAGAGCTCATTCCAGAAACCACCTCTTCCATAAAGCCTGCCCAGATTTACCTCATGTTGGTCTTTACCTATCAAAACATCCTCACTCTGGTGTCCTAAAGCATAACTTTCGGGGTAACTTAACCCAGCTCATGACCTCTGTGAAATGAATAGATCTTTGTGATTCACCTCCCTGAACTAAGAGCTCTGGACTTGAAGTCTGAGAAACCTGTGTGAGAACCCTAGGTCTGCTGAATACTTGTGTAAGTTACAGCATCTCTCTGGGCCTTAGTTTCTGCACCTGTAAAATGGAAACAATACAGGTGGTAGAGAGGATTCAATGGTCTAACATATGTGAAAGTTCATCACAACATGACTGGCATGGGATTCAAACCACTGTTCAAACCACTCCTTACAGCCATGATGTGTGGGATTAAAACAGCTGTCTGATAATCACATGAAGAGGACATCTGATAATCACATTTGATTTTCCTTCAACCAGATTCCTCACCCAGTGGTTCTCAACCAGGCTCTGCATCCAAATCAATGAGCAAACGGTTTTGCAAAATACAAACTCTGGACCCTGCTGAATCAGAGTCTCAAGGTCTGAGCTGTCAAACGCAGACAAATATTAATGGTTCATTTGTTCCATTGATACTGATAAGAAGCCAGTATTGAGAACTTCCAAACAACCCAAAACAGAAGCACCTCTTCCGCTGAACAGATGACCAGACAGGAGGAGGCTTCATAACCACAAGTTCCCAGCCCACAGTCATGGAGAAGTGAGCAATTAGGGAAGTAATTGGCTCAAGAGGAGGAAACTCCCCAAACGGCAGGCAGCTGGTGAATCAGCTCATCCAGGTGCGGTGGAAAAAAGAAGGAAAGCTCTTGCTTTTCTGACCGAAAGCAATTACTTCAGCTGGGGCATGATCAAAAAGACGAGTGTGTTTGGTGCACACACCCAAGAGGGGCCTCTGGTCCAAGCTCACAGCATCTGGTTGGAAAGGAGGCATCTGAGGTATGGCAGTAAGGCTGGCAGGTCCTTGCTTGCTTCCAGTGTAGAATACTTGCCAATTCTCTTAAACTACCATCTCTCTGAATCTTCTCAACAGCCCTGTCACATAAGCATTGTTGTCCCCATTTTACAGAGGAGGAAACTGAGGCACAGAAAGCTTATATGACTTTGCTAGTATGCAGCAAGGCTGGACTCCAAACTCTGTCCTTAAGAGTTTGGGGATTGTAAGTCATTATTTCAATTCTATGAGCCTCCCTTTCTTCACCTCAGATAATGGAAATTTTACTATTGTGAAGAGTGAGGTAAGGGATTAGGAAGGACACACGGCTATCAGTAAGTGGCAGCCAGTGTTTGCTGTTCAGTGTTGCTAAAGGATCCCTCTGAGATCTACCACATGAGGGAATGTGGCCTGAGGAGTAGGTGCTAGACATTTACAAAGGAGATTTGAAAGCCAGATTTAACTCTGTAAGATGATCGTCTGGTTGAGATTGACTGGTTACTTACTGACAACACACTTTATTGTACTTTTCTTTGTCTTTTTTAGTTACTCTTGAAAAGTGATTTAAAATGTGCTCCTAAGTGGAAAAGACCCTCAAATTAGAGAGGAATCAGTTATTTAAGGTTGAAAAGGCAGATACTGTTGTGATGGGATGATACACACATTAAAAACAAAAACAAAAAACACAGTCTCCCAACAGAAACGCAATTCCAGGCATCTGCTCATACTGCAGCCCGCACACCTTCCAGAGTCCTCAATCACGGAGTGCCCTGGAGAATAGAAGGCACCCTTGCCCAGGGTGCCTTCTGCTAAATGCCTGGGCAGCTACCCTGGGCCTCCCTGCTTCTCTTCTCCTTTTGTTCTTCTTGCTTTGCCCAGCTAGTCCTTCAAGAAGGCAAACGATCCATTTGGTTTACTTCACGTTACACAATTTTCCAGTACCCCCAACTTTGGTTTTGCTATTTAACCCTTTCAAGCCCACTTCTCTGTCTAAAACAGCAAGCAGCACCCTGAAGTGAGTTAGCACTGTAAGTACTCTGTGTGTGTTTGTAAACTGTGAACAGCTGAACAAATGTTGGTCACATCATGCATGGGTACCCTGTGTCTTGTGCTTCTCTGCATCGCCAATGAATGCACCACAGCAACCGCTTGGTAGGTTTTAAATAAACGTTTATTCAATGAATAAATAAGAAACAATAGAATCTATTGAGGTAAATAAAGGCCTAGGAGAATAAAGGCTCAAATGCAGTCCCTAAGAATTGCTGAAAGCTCTTGTTTACTGAGGACATCACTGTTCACTAGCAACTGTGCTAAGGACATTATGCAGGTCACGGAGGCCCCTTGGTGTGAGTGTCATTATTATCAGCTTCATTCTCCAGATGAGGAAATGAAAACAAATAGAGGTTAAGAGATTACCCCAGGCAGAGTTGAGATTGGAAGCAAGATGCTCCAGCTCTGGAGCCCACCGCCTTAATCACCATGCCTTGCTGCTCTCTGACGAAAGAGCTCAGCAAACAAATTTCAGATTTGGAAGAAAATGTCAAAATTTATAGAATCAAACACACATATTTTACTGATGGTGAATATGAAACATAACGCAATTCCAAACTACATCTACAACCCTGAGTGGTGGAACGAGCTTGGGCTTTTATCGTCAGACCATAATGGGTTGGAATTCCAACTGTCCCTTGAGAGCTGTGTGGCTTTGAGCTTATCACTGGGCCTCTCTGAGCAACAATTTGTTGTCTCAGTGGATGTTCCCTTTGGAATCCTGGGAAAGGGGTCCATCACTGTAAGTCTGTTGCCAGACTTAGAGATGTTGTACGTAAGCACCCACAAGAGCATCACAAAGTATGTGCTCAATAAATGGTAAATTCATTATTTTTAATATTTTGTTTCATACTTCTGTCTCTATATACTTTTTCCTATTACTTCATGTGCCTGACACATTCCTACTCATCTAAGACAACATCTCTAGCCCAAGTCCTCTGGGAACTCTTTCCTGGCCCTCTCTCCAGCTCTCTTTCCTTAGAGGTTCTCATTCCTTCCTTGAAGCCATGAAGGTATCTGGAAGTAGCAGCAAGGCTCAATCAGAGACAGGGGCTCTGGGGCCAGGTCAGGAGATTGTAGAACAAATTCAATAGTTATTGAGCTTCTGCCATGTGCCAGGCATGGTTCCAGGCGCTGAGAAAAGAGTGTTGAATTCTGTGTGGTCTCTGTCTTGGTGCAGTTAAATGCTGACATGGAGGAAAAAGACAAAGGAACTCATCCATTAATGTTCAGGCTAATAAGGGTGAAATCACTGTGTGGATCAGAGAAGTCCGAGGCAGAACTCTTAGACTGCACTTTGGAAGACCGGCAAGAGTTGGCCATGAAAAGGAAGACAGGAGGGGCAGAAAGTGCAGATCAATCGGAGTGGCTCCCACAAAGTGTAGGTATGGAAAATCAAGCACCTTTATCCTAAAAGATGTGAGTGTCCCCGAAGGAATAGAAGCAGAAGGGTAACGGGTGAAATTTACTTTCTAGATAAGTGCCAAATCCCTCCTCCCATCGGGGATCATTCTATTTCTTCCCACATGTTCGTTAAGACAACATTCCTCTCAACATCCGCTTTGAGATTTCTGTTACTTTCAGCCTCTCAGATGTTGATGAGGACTCAGGTTTGCCTTACAGAGCAGAGATTAATGTAGGCCAACCCCCTGTCTTCCATTACACGAAGAAATGTGATAAAGTGGTGACAAAAGCTATGAACAATTTTTTTTTTTTGGCGGGGGGGAAAGAGAAATACCAAGACACTTGGCAGAACGCATTTTATCATCCTGTGTTATAATCAGAGAGAGACAGCCTGGCTCCCTGCCCTCTAGGCCTTTTCTACCACTGTCTCAGTGAGTAGTTTGCAATCAATCAAGGAGATGGTGCTTGAATTCTAGATGGCATGTCTCCGTCTGTCTCCTCGCAACACGAATAAGAAAGACTTTTTGCATGACAGGGCCATTTATTAAGAGCAAGGGTTCAGTACTCCTTTCTGTGATAAAGCAGCCAGAGTCAGCTTTGGGCCTCCTCTGGGATCAAGATATCCTACCTCTTCAAAGCTCAGCCCAATGACTTATATCAACAAAGCTATTGATCTAAGAGAAGAGGAATTCTCCCAAAAGTCCCTCATCTGGATATCATCATTTATTAACACCTGCTTTCTTCTTTACCTCCTCGACTTGGTATTTGTCTTCCTAGTTCACAGACATTGTTATTTCTGCAGCTAACACTGAATTCATTTGCTAGAATTTAGTAGTATTTCAATCCTAATGTCTTATCATTACATATCTCCTTACTATTTACAAAACCCTTTTCACTTGCATTACCTGGTACCCAAACCAAATGGCCTCTCAGTTATTATATTTCTTGATTTTGTTTTTTTACTATATTTGACAATCCTAGTAACCTTGAAAATCTCTCCTCTCTTGAAACTTTTGTTTGTTTGTTTTCTTTTTTTGGGGTACGCGGGCCTCTCACTGCTGTGGCCTCTCCCGTCACGGAGCACATGCTCCAGACGCGCAGGCTCAGCGGCCATGGCTCACGGGCCCAGCCGCTCCGCGGCATGGGGGGATCCTCCCGGACCGGGGCACGAACCCGTGTCCCCTGCATCGGCAGGCGGACTCTCAACCACTGTGCTACCAGGGAAGTCCTTGAAACGTTTTTTAATTCCTGATCTTGGGTCCCAAGTCTATGTCCTACCCACCTATTGGCCAGCCTAGTGTATCAGTCAGCTTTCACTAGGTAATGCTGTGGTAACAATCCTTCTATCTCAGTGACTGATAACAAAAGTTAATTTGTCAGTCACATGTCAGCTGCAGGTTGGCTGTAGCTTCACTCCATATGTCCTCTTCTTTCTTGGACCTAGCCTGAAGGAGAAAACCTATTTTGGACATGCCATTTTTATGCAGTGGGGAAAGGAGCAGTGACAGTGATGTTTCTTAATGATTCTGCTCATTACAAGTGACTTCTACTCACATTTTTTTGGCCAAAGTAAATCACAAAGCTCAGCCTAATATCAATGGTACACAAAAGTATAATCTTCTTATAGGAAAGGCAGCAAATAAGCGTAAACAGTATAATAACCTACTATACTTGGAATGCCTTGCTGATATTCACTGCTGAGGAGTCCATGGTGCTCTCCAGAGACAATGTCCCATTTTCCTTCCCGTATGAATTCTCAACACTCTAAATTGTGTCCTTCTCCATAGATGCCCCAACTCAGAAGCCCACCCAGTGCTGTGTCTTGGTCTCTTCCTTCCACTGTAGAATCTGGGAGTGATGATCTAAAAATGGAATTAATGATCACCAGCACCTGCAAAGCTAATCATGGCAGAAAGTACCTTACTTATTTTATGAAGACTTATTGGGTTGGAAGAACAGGATAAAATTTTTTAAATGTTATAAATTGAGGGATTTTTAAAAAATAGTCTTGACTTAATTTTGTAAACTTAAAAAAAGTAAACCCTAAGGCCCAGAGAGGTGTATCTTTTGCCAGTGCTCATAAGGCTAGAGAATGATAAAGCAAAGACCATAACAGATTTTGTTTTTAATCAAGGCTCTTTTCACCACCCAAAGACATGTAACCTGCTACAGACAAACTTCAGCAAGGGCTTTGCCTTCCTCTTTCATAATACACTGTGAGGAAGATTAGAAAATGTGATCCAGAAGTCTGTACATTCAAGTGAAATTGTACTATGTTGAAAGAGAGTACCCAAAGAGTTCTGATTAATGCATCCATACCATCTTAAAGGAGATCTCTAGGAGTATACTATAGGGATATTCTCTAGGCCTTATCCTAGCCAACATTTTTATTAATTACTCTGTCAAGAACATAGAGATCACGCTGTGACAGTCATTGGCATTGTTCATTAACTATCTCTAAGCACCTGATAGAATTGCAATTTCTGACCTCGTGCAGTTGATGAGGTCATGAAACTAATTCCAGTTAATGAGAAAAAGTAAGGAGTATTACTTCCAGGCTGGGGCATCTAATTTCTGATGTGAAATCTTCAGTCTTTTTCCTTCACCACGTTGACCAGCAGCATTTGAGGTGGAGGTTTCTCTCAGCCTCGCTCCTGGAGTGAGGAGACATGGAGCAGAGTCTCAGCCAATTCATCATGGACTATAACATAAGCAAAAAATAAGATTTTGGATTTTATTGGCTACTGGGAATTTAGGACTTGTTTATCCTTCAATATAACTGAGCATATTCTGATTGACTCTCATATTAGCAAAGTCTATTAATATAAAACAAATCTGAGAGAGATAGCCAGTATAACAATTGGCTAATTCAGGGTGGAAAAGCATTGCAGTAGGTTGGGATTAAGGGCTAAATGTATCTAACAAGATAGATTTTAAGAGTACCAATGTAATTTCCTGCACTTAAGTTTTAGAGATCAATAGAGCTTCATAAAAGGAAAGGTTTGTAACCTATAAGCTCATTAGGAACCAATATTATACTTGGCTGCCAAAAAAGCCAAACTCATTGGTTGTTTCTATTTATAAAAAATATAGTATCTAGAGATCAAGGAATTTAATAGTCCTATATGCCATAGGGAACACCTCAAAAACACCAGGCTTCGATGAATAAAAAGTGTACCCAATGGAGAATGACTAAGATGCTGAAGGGACTTGAAACTATGCCAGATAAGGAGTTGTTAAAGGATCTGAGATGTGTAACCCAGAGGAGTCTTAGGAGACACATGATCTCTTTCTTTGAAAATCTGGAGAGCTGTATGGAGTGAGAAAGTCGTATTCTGTTTTGTATCAAGGCCCGTAACAGGGAATAACAGGGGAAAGCTGTAAGAAAGAAGAAGCAGCTCCAGGGATGTCTCCTCTGACCTTCACAGAAAAGTCTGTCAGCAACTCCCTAGACCCACAGATAAGCTTGACATTTGTTGAGACAATGATCACACTGAATTTTTCTATATAAAGATATCTGAAAATTGTGAGATTCTTCAGGGAAAAGAGAGTACATTAGTTACCTATATTCCAATGTTCAGGACCCATTCCATATTTATAGGATGAAATTTAATCAGAAGGAATGTTCTAACAAGCAGAATCCCACAGCAGGGAACAAATGCCCACTTTGGGAGAAATTCATCCAGTAACGTAAGGGCTAGAAGAGAAGACCTTTTAATATTTCTTCCAACTCTGCTTCCACCTTTCTGCAATTCAATTAAGTCTTCCCTGGGATCTGGCATAGATTCGTACTTAAAGCCCACCACCAACTCACGTGCTTATGGATAATCTGTGCTGCCTTCTTAAGAAAGAAAAAGAGAACCCTGATGTTCAAAATGCTAGACCATATTGGATGCTTAGTCTCTTTGACTATATTCCAACATCTAAATTTCATTAGATGAATTTGTAAGTAAATTAGTGCTATCCTTCCTCTCAGACACACATTTGACTTTCAAAGCAGCTTGTGTGTGTGTGTATGTGTGTGTGTGTATGTGTGTGTGTTTAACTTAAATATAAGATCTTGTAGAATTATGCAGCATGTCTGGTATAGAGACCAATATGAAATCTAAATGAGAAAATAAAATTGCATTCACTTAGTCAAGAAACAGGTATTAAGTATCTACTGGGTACCTCACACTGTAGCAGGCTCTGATCATATAAAGATTAGATAGGTCAAGCCCCACTTAAAAGGAACATACAGTGTAGGAGGAATATAGGCAATGATAATACAACATATGAGAAAATGTGCACAAAACTCTGTGTGGAATGAGGTTGATTGTAGTGCATTTGATTGCAATAAAAAATAAGAGAAAAAGCATAAATATCCAGCAATTGTGGACTGTTTTACATTCAAAAGAATACTACATTTTTTATAATTGACTTCTCTGGTAAATAGGTATAAAGTAAAAATAAGGATTTTTTTAAGTTAATAGACTTTATTTCTTAGAACAAACAAGTTCACAGCAAAATCAAAAAGAAAGTACAGAGTTCACATATATGCCCTCCCTCTACACATGCATGGCCTCTCCCACTATCAACATTCTGAACCAGAGTGTTACATTTGTTACAATAGATGAGCCTACACTGACATGCTACTATCACCCAAAGTCCATAGTTTACAGTAGGATTCACACTTACTGTTGTACATTCTATGGGTTTTGACAAATGAATAATGACATGTATCCATCATTATAGTTTCATACAGAATAGTTTCTCTGCCTTAAAAATCCTCTGTGCTCTGCCTAGTAATCCCTCCCTTCCCCCAACTCCTGGCAACCACTGATTTTTTTTTATTGTCTCCATAATTTTGACTTTCCCAGAATGTCATATAGTTGGAATATATGTAACCTTTTTCAGATTGGCTTCTTTCAGTTTGTAATATGCATCTAAGATCTATGTCTTTTCATGGCTTGATAGGTCATTTCTTTTCTTTACTGAAAATATGCCATTGTTTGGATGTATCACAGTGTATTTATCCATTCACCTACTGAAGGACATCTTGATTGCTTCCATGTTTTGGCAATTATGAATAAAGCTGCTATAAATATCTACGTGCAGCGATTTTTGTATGGATGTGAGTTTCAACTCATTTGGAAGTACCAAGGAGTATGATTTCTGGGTTGTATGGTAGAACTATGTTTAGTTTTGTTAGAAACTGACAAACTATCTTCCAAAGTAACTATACCGTTTTTCATTTCCACCACCAATGAAAAAGAAGTCCCATTGCTCCACACCCTTGCTAGCATTGGTGGTGTCAGTGTTTTGGATTTTAGCATTTCTAAAAGGTGTGTAATAGTATCTCATTGTTGTTTTAATTTGCAATTCCCCTATCATATGATGTTGAACATCTTTTAATACTCTTACTTGCCATCTGTATATTTTCTTTGGTCAGGTGTCTGTCTGTTCAGATATCTTGCCGATTTTTTAATTAGGTTGTTTTATTCCTTATTGTTGAGTGTTAAAAAGTTGGTTGTATATTTTGGATACAAGTCCATTATCAGATATGTGTTTTGCAAGTATTTTTCTCAGTATATGGCTTATATTTCATTATGTTAACGTCATTTTCAAAGCAGAATTTTTTTAATTTTAATAAAGTCCGACTTGTCAATTTTTTCTTTAATGATTGTGCTTTGGTGTTCTATTCTAAACCTCATTATCAAACACAAGGGCACCTAGATTTTCTCCTTTGCTACCTTTTAGGAGTTCTATAGTTTCATTGTTTTAGGTCTATCATCCATTATGAGTAAATTTCTTTAAAGTTCTATGGGCTGTGTCTAGACTCATTCTTTTCCTGTTTGTTTGCTTTTTCTTTTTATGAGGATGGGCATGACTTCCAAGTTCTTTTACATGTCAGAACTGAAGCCAGAAGTCATATTTTTAAAGGAATAAATGCTTCAGAGTCATACAAAAAATCTGGTCTAAAAGAATAATGACAGGAAAATGTTTCATATAATGTCAAATTTTTAAAAAGCAATATTACAAAAGAGTATGTCCAGAAAGAGATGAATTTTGTTTTTTTTTTAAAAAAAAACTCTATTTATAGACATACATGAGAAAAAATTGGTTATCTCAGAGTTGTACGTTAAGTGTTTTGGGGATTTGCGGGTGATTTTTTTACATTTTTTCAAATATGTTACAATGAATATCTATGAATTTTATAATTGGAGTAGAACAATGAATGCTGTTTTGGGAAAGTAAAGGGTAATTTTCAAAGGTGGAAAGTGTCAAATACTTCAATAAAAGATGTACCAGATGCTCTGGCGTCACAACAAGGAGCAACTGCTCTGTGCCGAGGGATGAGTGGTCTCAGGACCACTCTAGTTCAGCCCCAAGATACATCCATCTCATATGCTGCCTCAAATAATGGCACCAAGCACAGAGGACGCAGTCTCTTTGAACTTCATCTCAGTGGTTTGGAAAGCACACTAACATCCCAGTTTCCCTTGGGAATGGAGCATGCATAAGGGTACCTAAACCAGGCATCTTTTTTCAGTTAAAAGTCTGAAGGTAAAATACTGCCTGGGTCACTACCTGTTGCATAGAGTAGTCGTTTCTTTTATTTTTCCTTATATTGCCTCTTATATTATGTGAGGGCTGTCTCTTCATTTTATTTCCAAATTCATATTTGGTGTGCAGTCACTTACTGTAATGGGACTTCCTAAGTCATTTGTAATGGGCCACAGGATTAAAACAAATAGCAGGAACAAAGGAGGCAACAGTATGCAGACCAATGCAGAGCTGACCTATCTCAAAAGATGTTGTGGGTAAAAGAAAATTTCAATTCACAGTGGAATAGAGTAGCAACAGACTCCTAGAATCAAAAAAATATGCTTGGATCAGCCAAATTTTAGCACCTCAAATTGAACCAGCTGGAACTCTATTTCAAATTCAAGATTTGCCTTTTAATGGGAAATCTGCAGAGAGACAGAGAGAAATATCGAGGAAATAGTTCTATTTTAGCATCATGATTTTAGATTGTAGTGAAGTGACACATAGTAGAAAATAACTCAGGCATGACAGAATAAAATCACTTTAATAAAAAGTCCATCTGGGTTTCTGGTTTAAAATGATGGATTGAAGCCAATGTTGATCATTGTTCTCTCCCTCTGTACCCTTCTAAAATGATATTATGGGAATTGAAAAAATATAAACTACAAGGGCAATGAATGGGAGAGAGACAGGTGTCAACAAATTTTTGGAAAGTGGAAGAAGGGGTTAGTGGACCTGAGAAAGCTGAATGCCAGGTACTGTAGGAAAGACATGGCCCATTCATGCTGCACAGCTCCAGAGAGGCTGGGTGCATGGAGGTGCCAGCTCCCACCATAGGGGAGTGTAAAGCAAGGTGGTCAGAGAAAGTCTCCTTAACCAGCAGAATCCCAGGTCCCCACCCTCATTTTTTGAAGCCAGAAAACTCTCTCTCCCACTCAGGCAGGAAACTGGAGGATTATTATGTGAGAAACTGACATGAAGCAATTCCTAATTTGGGGTTAGCAGGCATAGCAGAAGAGGGCTATACTGAAAACAAGGGAATGAAGTGGGAGTCTACATGTTGAAATATTGGATTTCCCATTCTTCTAGTACAACCTGACTCCTGGAGTGATGTTAGCCATGTGTGTTCTTCCCAGGCAAGGGACTGGTTTCCCAGAAAAATCAAATGGCTCACTGGAAAGGTCTATAGACCTATAGGTGTTTACGAATCTCTCAACAGAAAGACCTGGTCCCCACCAAATCAGCCCACAATGAAATTGATACACCAGCTGTCAAACCCCTCCAGAGATAGTTAGGATTTCAGATCACCTGTTACAGTGTCACTTTTAACTGTGAATGAACTGAGGGTCCCAGGTATTTGTGTAAAGTGTTTGATATGAAAGACAGAAACCACAATAAACATTTTTAAAGTAACTCAACTCAGTGGAAACAGAGAAAAATACAGGGAAGAAATTTAGAAAACTACAATTGATATCTTTAGAGAGCCAGGAAAGGAAGAATAGGATGCCATTTTGTAAAATAATGTTTGTAACAGAAACTTTATAGAAAATGAAACTTGCAAATTAAAAGCATAATAGGAGAAATACAAATTCAATAGAATGACTGAAAGAGAAAATAGAGGATAGCTCTGGGAAAGTAGACCAAGTGGTGGATTATATGGAAAAAGGTATTAAAATAAAATAAAATGGAGACCAGGTTTGATGATCCTCTGATCAGACAAACCCACCTAAGCCACATAAGCAAACATAATCTAGTTTATTTCATTTATGTCAGTGAAACTTATTTCTTGAAAATACTTCTAGTAATCATAATCAAAACTTATCCTCCTAAAATGATGTAAGGTAATCATTTTTTACCAATCCCCTCTGTCCCCACTGTAATAACCAATCAATGTAAAGGTCAAACAGCATCCTCATTCTGGCTTTAGAAGCTATCCTATAATGTTATGCCACTGAGCTTCATACCAGTTCCATGTTTGAAGTCTCCCAGTTCACACTTTGTTTCTTGATCAACAAAATTTTCACATCAAGTGAAGCTTTCTAAATTTTCTTTTGGCAAAAGGTAAGGCAATTAGAGGATCAGTGTAGGAGGTCCAACATGTAGTATTTCAGAATCAGGAAAGAAGAAAGGGATAGAAGGAGGTTATATAAGAAACAATACTAGGAATTTTTCCAAAACAGAAGGATCTGAGTTTCTGAATTGAGTGTTCCCACTCACTGCTTGGAAAAGTTGATAGAAAAAGGCATATATTGTTGTCAAATTTCAGAACTTGGGAGACAAAGACCCTAAGACCTACAGAGAAAAAGAAAAAAAACAGAAGTGATGTTCTAAAGACTAGGAATTAGTATTTTATTATTTACAGCAACACTGGAAGCCAAAAATCAATGCAGCAAAGCCTTCCCAATTCTGAGGTTTCTAACCCAGTGTCATAACCAGACATACTCTCATTAAAGTGTGAGTATGGAAAAAAGATGCATTTTCCTACATACAACTTTTCAGAAAAAAAACTTTCCTTAATCTCTTTTCTGGGAACTACTAGTTGATGGTCTCCACCAAAGTGAGGAAATAAATCAAAAACTTTAAAAAAAAAAAAAAAAAGAAAGAAAAAGATCCAGGACATAGGATCCACATAATTTATAAATTAGCAAACTGAAGCTCTGAAATGTTGAGACTTGCCCAGATTCAAGAGAAGATCAAAACCAAATCTTAAAAATTTAAAAAGCTCTCTCCACATTTCTTCCCTGCCCCATCACATTTTCAAAGGATCTTTTTGTTTAAAGGAAAATAAATGTGTTCTTTTCCTTGTTTAGATAGAGGAGAAAAATATTGGGGGTGGAAATAAATCTCATGTAAGGAATATATTCATCCATGAGCTAGTCAGTGATGAATTTGTGGGTACCAGGGAATCACTCCAGTCTGGCCATGGGAAGATAAATGTTTGCACTTGGCAGGAAAAAAGGATGATGATGGCAGATAAAGGCCCAAGAGCCTACCGAAGATTTTGTCATTGCCTTCTGTGACACAATATCTGCAAAGATTAATGGAAACCTTTTGCACAGTGATACTTAATCTCTGAGTTTGGGGAGTTATATTTAAACATTCAAACTGTGGACAAAATTTCTCATCAAAAATGAGATCTCAGGTCACAGATCCTGGTTCACAGAGAATGTGCCGATGGGAGAAATTTGGACAGCACAACAAGGTATTTGGACGACCACACCTCAACTTACCCAACCACTGATTCTGGAAGGGCTTTCTCTCAGGAAGGATGGGCCAGTTTAACGCCCTGTGCAATATTCTCACCCTGGAAGATGATGCAACCATGGACTGAATGGCTCCAATCTGGGGTTTTGAGTTAGATGGGAACAATGTTTTCTTCTGCTGGGAAAGGGAGACTTTCAAGTATCATCACAACTTTGCTCATTTTCATACAAAAGAAATATAACACTGCTTGGGAACTGTGAGTCTATCAGAAAGTATGGGAGACTCAAAACTCCCATCAAGTTAGCAACAAACAGCCTTTAAGCATTGGGGGCCCTGCCTCTTTCAAAGTGTCAGCAAACTTACATTAGAGATGCTGTGCACCCTCTACCTTCACAGTAGAAGCTCATCAAGACTTGCAGGCTGGTCCCTGAGACCTTCCTCAGCTCTTCCCTCCTCCTCACTCAGCATCAGTCAAACAGTATATTGCATCAGTATATTGGTTCCCTTCTCTTCACTCTCAAGGCTGTAGCCCAGGTTTTTACTTCAGGCTTTTTTGGTGGGGGGAGGGTTACCAACCTCCTGAATAGTTTTCCTCCTTTTAGGTTTTTCTCTTTCTGTTTCTCCTCCCTCTTACCTGAGTCATCCTCCTTTTTGTTTGTCTGTTCATTGTTCGTTTTTGGGGGGGGGGTTCCTAATTTTTTTTTACTGAAGTATAGTTGCTGTACTGAGTCATCCTTCTAAAGCAGATGCGACCAAGTTGATTCTGTGCCTCAAATCCATCAAAAGCCTGGAGCCTGAAGCCGAATCTGGCCTTTGTACCCCAACACTGAATTAAATCTCAGACACAGAGTTTTGGGTGAGGTAGAAAAGAATAGCTGTATAATGCTTTGCCAGGCAAAGGGGGCCACAGTGGGGTAATGCCCTCAAAAATGTATGTCCTGACCTGGAGCGGGTAGCAAGGAGTTTTATAGAAATGGTTCAAAGAAGGCATGATCAGCTCATGGACATTCTTCTGGTTGCTTGGTGGTGAGGTAAGTGGGCGTCAGCATCATCAACCTTCTGGTTCCAACCGGTCTGGGGTCTATGTGCCTGTGGGCAGCATACAGTTAACTTCTCCCACCTGGTGGGGTTTCAGTATCCTCAAAACAGCTCAAAGATATTATTGTGTGTGTCCCTTGATGGGGAACCAGAACCCTGCCCCAAGGCTGCACTATTGTTTCTTGGCTGCTGCGCTTGCCTCGCATCCACTCCCTTCCCTGATTAGCAACTGTTTGAACCTTCCCATTGGAACTCAGGGAAGGTCATGGAGGCTGAATGAAGACTATTTCCTGTAATCAAGAGATGAGGGCCACAGAAAGGCTTTTGTACCCAGGAGTCCCACAGGATCCAGCTAGGTTTCAAGCCCTCTGTTATGAAGATAGAGAGAGAGAATCCCAAATTGCTTGCCTGCCTTTCACATCCTTCATCATCTGAGCCCAGCCTGCCTGGGTAACCTTCCTCTCCCCTTGCCCTCCTGCACCCTCTCCTCCAAACACACCCAGGGCCCCCCCCAGGCCCTGTTGTCCATTCACCATCCCTCCTGCCCACATCGCCCTTGTCCATGCCCCAGATCTTTATTCCTGATGCTCTTTTTGCCAGGTCTGCCTTTTCATTCTCTCCACTCCAGCCCCACCTATCAAAGTCCTCTTCATTTTGATGCTGAAATCTCAGCCTCTGTCTACTGGTGCTGAATCGAATCTCAGAGACAGAGTTTTAGCTGAAGAAGAAAAAAATAGCTTTATTGCTTTGCCAGGGAAACAGGGGCATAGTGGGCTCCTGCCCCAAACTGTCATGTGTCCCAACCCAGGGGAGTCTGGTGAGGAGTTTTATGGCAACGTTCAAGGTTGGGGTTGCTGATAAGATTAGGGTGTGTGTAGGGCCTGCCCTCCTTTAATCTCATCTCAGATAATCTTCTTGATGATCTTCTCTCTGGTGGAAAGAGAGGAGAAGGACCTTCCTGACAGAACAAAACATAAAGACCCAGACTATGAGAGAAGATGGTGCATGATGGAACCTGCAACTACCATAGAAGCTCTTTTACAGACTTTTGTTTAACCAAATAGTTGGTTTAGCTGGTGCTCTCCATTTCCTGTAAAATATAATGACTGATGCCCATAGCATCCAGAAGCCCACAGCTAGTAGGCTGCTCTCAGTATATCTGCTCACTCTTCATCCTTCAATTGAGTTGTGTAATACCAAGAATCAGTTTTTCAATACCTACATCTGTTCATCCCTGTTGTAATTATTATTGTAATTAAATCACTTCATTAAATCCTGTTTAAAATTATGAACTTCCAGTATGAAAAGGAAGAGAGTTGTTGTTTCTATGGAAACTAAGTTAAAGACTTAGGGAAAACTTGAAAAAGGTGTGGGAGAAACAGCTGTAAAAGATGCAGCAAGAAATCATAAAAATCCAGAAGGATGATAAGCTTTGATTGATTTTCAAGTGTCCTTAGGATCTTACTCTACTTTAAAGGAATCATTATGGGAAATTGTAGACAATGCTGTATAGCTGTGGCTTCTGAAAGAAAGATAACATGTAACTTCAGTCTTGTAGGGCAGAGTTCATCATCCCCACTTTGCAGGTGAGGAAACTGAAGCTCAGACTAGATGATTTTGACAGATCTTTCCAGCTGTAATTGTTCTCTGTAAATGAGCAGTGTGTTCAAGGTGCATTGTTCATCCTTAAAGAACTTTCAAAACTGTCAGCCTATTACAAAGCTAGGCACAAAATGTGATTAATAAATAATCATTATTATTATAAAAATTGCTAACATTTCTTGAGCGCTTGCTAGGTGCCAAAGTGAGTGCTAAAATCTGCATTACTTTACTGAATCTCACAATAATCCTCTGAGGAATATGTTATAACCCCCAATTTATAGATCAGAAAGCTGAGGCTTAGAGAGGTTAATAACCCAAGTGGATCTGTGCCCAAACCCAGGCTCCCCAGCCTCAGGTAATACTGCTCCTTCCCTGACTCCTCACAATGTCTGCCCGAGGATGCCTCTCTTAAGCTATGTGGTGATCATTCCCTGTTCTTTGTTTCTTACATCTCCAAAACTCACTCCATATTGGAGTGTCCTGGTGGGTTATAATTAGGCCCTGCAGCTTGCCAAGTGGGCCAAAAGTGACTTTCATCCTCCCCCCCTGACCTCCAGCATCAAGGGCTTCACCGTCTGCCACACTGCCAGGGAGCCTGAGATCACTCTTGCTTGAGGGCGTGAGCCTACAGGAGCCTGCCACAAAGAAACCCTGCTCAGAGAAGATTCAGGCTACATCATTGGCCTCAACAACCCCCGGCCCCTTGGCATGTACCTGCCAGCCTCTGGGAGCTTCATTTACCTCGAAGAAGACAATGAAACATGATCTTCAAGACTCCAGCTCACCAAGTGAGGGCAAACAATCCAGTCTTGAGGGTGTGAAGAGCCCAGTATCCATCCAGGCTGAGAGTCACATCAAAAAACTCCTGGCAGAGATGCTTCATTAGCCAGGATGATCATGCCAGGGAGAAGCAGAGCAGCCAAAACAGGACCTCCATTCTGTTCTCCTCGGGACCCAAACCTGTTACTGGGATGACAGAGTTTAAGACCAGAGGTGGGAATCATGAAATAAAGTCAGAGACTATGGGATATGGGAGGGAACTTGATCATTATCAAGTCCAAGCCCATTGTCTGCAGATGGGCTAGCTCTCACTTCCTGTTACCTGCTGGACCCATATCCAATGTTTAGATCTCAGATTAGATGTTGTCAGCTTCCTTCAAGAAGCCTTCCCTGACTCTGCACATTAGCATAGGCTCTCCTGATTTGCATGTCCATAATACCTACACTCTCCCTAACACTGTTTTATCTTTTTGTCTACATGCTGACCTCTCCTTAGACTTGAAATTAGATCTGCTCACGAGCTGTAGCCTAGCATCTAGGACAGTGCCAATAAATACTTGTCAAATAATCAGGAAGCAACCTGCTCAGTTCGCCCAGGGGACCTGGGACTTGGGACTCGGTCGGTGAAGTTGAGTCACAGCTTCCATCTTCCATCCAACCTCAGGGCTCCTGACTCTTCTCCCAGCACAGCCAAAGTCCTTTCAGGACCCTCTGTCTTCCCAGAGACCCAAGGTGTCCTATGCTGGCAGGCCTTTCCTGGGGTGACAGTCACTTCCCCAGGTCCCTCTCCCTACCCGTGTCCTCCCAGGATGCCCTCAGTCCATATCTCACGTCATCATGGAGAGTAGTCCAAAAGAAGAATCCTCAGAGGGTTCAAATAACTGATGACAACAAAAATGCTGCCCTCCAGGAGTGTTTCCAATGGAAACGGAAAAGTTGTGGAAATATATGATGCTTTCATCAATCTCTATGCTCCGTTCCCCAGTCTGTGGTCTTTCATGACCTTGACAGTTTGAAAGTTATTTTGCAGAATGTCTTTCAGTTCAGGTTTGCCTCTTGTTTCCTCGTGATTGTGTTTAGAACGTACCTTTATTGTCAGAAATACCACAGACGTGATGTTTCTCCTTCTCAGCAGATCATTGCAAGAGACATGCAATGTTGGCGATTATGTAACTTTTTGTACTTATCTTGGTGGATATGTTTTCACCAGGGTAGGATGATAGGTGTCACCCTGTGGGGCAGCTCCAGCACAGCGTGGTGACTGCTCAGAGCAGATCAGTGAGAAGGACTGTGGGCTTTGTCAGTACTGGGTGGGGAAAGAGGTCATGATGGCCAGTACTGTCTGGCTTGAGTGCAGATCACTAGAAAGATGTACCAGCATCATGAATGCACTTTCCCTGCTTGAGTACAGTTGGTCTTTTTTTATTATTATTTTTATTTTATATGGGAGTACAGTTGATAATAATTTTGTCTTAGTTTCAGGTATACAGCAAAGTGATTCAGTTATACATATATATGTATCTATTCTTTTTCAAATTCTTTTCCCATTTAGGTTATTACAGAATATTGAGCAGAGTTCCCTGTGCTATACAGTAGGTCTTTGTTTATCTATTATAAATATAACAGTGTATACATGTCAATCCCAAACTCCCAATCTATCCCTCCACCCTACCATTCCCCCTGGTAACCATAAGTTCTTTCTCTAAGTCTGTGAGTCTGTTTCTGTTTTGTAAATAAGTTCACTTGTACAATTTCTTTTTTTTCTTTCTTTTTTTTTTTTTGCTGTACGCGGGCCTCTCACTGCTGTGGCCTCTCCCGTTGCGGAGCACAGGCTCCAGACACACAGGCTCCGCGGCCATGGCTCGCGGGCCCAGCCGCTGCGCGGCATGTGGGATCTTCCGGGATAGGGGCACGAACCCGTGTCCCCTGCATCGGCAGGCGGACTCTCAACCACTGCGCCACCAGGGAAGCCCTGTACAATTTTTTTAAAATATTTATTTATTCATTTATTTATTTATCTTTGGCTGCATAGGGTCTTTGTTGCTGCGTGCAGGCTTTCTCTAGTTGTGGTGAGCGGGGGCTACTCTTCATGGCAGTGCAAGGGCTTTTCATTGCAGTGACTTCTCTTGTTGCGGAGCACGGGCTCTAGGCACGCAGACTTCAGTAGTTGTGGCACGCAGGCTCAGTAGCTGTGGCTCGCAGGCTCTAGAGCACAGGCTCAGTAGTTTTGGCACACAGGCTTAGTTGCTCCGCAACATGTGGGATCTTCCCGGACCAGGGCTCCAACCCGTGTACCCTGCATTGGCAGGCGGATTCTTAACCACTGTGCCACCAGGGAAACCCCTATCATTTTTTTTTTTAGATTCTGCATATAAGCCATATCATATGATATTTGTCTTATTCTGACTTCCTTCATTTAATATGATAATCTCCAGGTCCACCCATGTTGCTGCAAATGGCATTATGTCATTCTTTTTAAAACCGAGGTGTAGGCAGGTCAGGAATCTGTATCTATTCTTCACACACTTTACCTGAGGAAGCAAAAGGCAGAGACCCATACTGGGTTGACTGTAGGTGAGTAGAAAGCAGTGACAGATTTATTCACTTAACAAAGAGGGTACCCTTGTGTGGGGGAATGTTTTTGAACTTCACATTCACCAAAGCCTTTTCTCAAGGGATGAATTTCATCCACATGGATAAATGACCTTCCATATCACTGCTTTGAAAAGGCTTTTAAGGAAATGTATGATTTCAATTAAAATGAGAAAATTTGGGTGAGTTGCTAAGAAACAAGACCCTATCTGTGGCCATAGGAGATTGTGCCAATAACTTCTGGTTATAGATGGGTTTCCTTGGAAACAATTCCTAGAAATTCTTAAGTATTAACACTGAGCAAAAATAAAGTCATCACAATAGATGAAGATGAGGGCAGTAAAAAAGAACTGCTAATTGAGCAAATTGGCCAACTATAAAGGTAATATGTGCCTGTAAAAAATGATCTGCAAATACAATAACCTCAATATGTTCTCTGTTCTGTTATATTCTGTTATTTTTTTTCCTTAGATAAAGTAATACACGTTCATGGAAAAATAATTCTAACGATAAGGAAGAGAATGATGTGAAAAGTAGAGCTGTCCTTTTCCCCCCTCTACCCGGGGGCTTTTTCCCCTTTTCCCCTGGGGCTCTTCCTCAGAATTAGCCACTAGCTTCTAAGGTGTCCTTTGAGATATTTTCTATGTAGGCACCAGCATGGATAGCTCTGTCTTTATTTCATACAAATGAAAATTGTATATCTCATTCACAGACTTGTGATTTTTTTTCTCTCATAAGATGTCTCAGAGATCTTTTCATGTCAGGACACAGAGATCTGCTTCCATCTCCTTGACACCTGTGCTCCAGTCTGGACAACACTGAAAGAAAATATACTTAACTCATTCTTTAATATTTAGTTACATTGTTTTATTGTTTGGCTATCGCAAACAATGTTGCAACAAACATATTTGCAGACTCAGGAACATTTAGCTTTAGGGTAAATTCCTAAAAATAAAATAGTTAAGTCAAATTTCATATGCATACTTTTAATACTATTGCCAAAATTTCCCTCCAAATATATTACACTAATTTATTCTCCCACCAACAGCAGAAAAGGATTCTTGTTTCTGGCCCCACTTCTGTCCCTAAGCAGCACTGGGTATTATGGAACCTAAAGGTCAATATCAATCCAATAGGAGAAAATGATATCTCACTTTTTATTTTTGGCATTTCCTTTATTTTGAATGATATTATTAATCTTTTCAAATGTTTATTGTCCATTGACATTTCCCTGTATGTAGATTGTCTGTTTGTGGCCTTTTCCTCACTTTTCTATTTAATTATCTTTTTCTTCTTGATACCTAAGATCCTTTGCTTACTGAGAAAATTAGCCCTTTATGCTTCCAAATACTTATTTGCCTTCTTTTCTTTGAACAAAAATATCAGTTCTTCCAGCCTCGGGGAGTTGTGCTAAGCCTCAGTTAAGATGATATATATGAAAGTGTTTTCAATGATGCAAGGTCTTAACTAACATATATTGGTTTTCTTGATTTTGTTCGTATTATCAAAGCAGGAGAGTCTAATAGAAAAGGCACACACTCTGAAGAATCCAGCTCAAACCCTAGCTTTGCTGAGGTAGACTGAGTGATCAATGGCCCTAATAGCCTTATAACCTTCAGTCCCCTCCCACTCTGACTCTGGCCTTGGCAGTGTGACTTGCACTGTCAATGCAGCAGTAGCAAATGAAGCAAAGACTTGAAAAAGTGCCCCCACATTTTCTGCTTCCTCTATGGCTTCTCTGCTATTGCTGTGAGATCATGCTCAGTTTACTCTAAGAAGAAAGACATGTGGAATAGAGCTGAGTTATTCTCACCCAAGTCTTCAGACGTGTGAGAGAGCCCAGCCAAGATCAGCAAAGTCATTCAGCTACCCATAAACTTATGATCAGTAGTAAGCCACAGATGGGGGGGTGGGAAATTTTGTTATTCAGCAATAGCTAACTGATATACTATCTGTGTAATTAAACTTTGAATCTCAGTCTTCAAATTTATAAATTGGGGATCCTTATCAACTTCATAGGGATATTGTGGTAAATAAAATCTCATTTATCCTAATAATAATGATTGCCCAGTTCTTACTAGTGGGGAAGAAACCCAACCACAGGTAGTGTTTAGGAAAGAGCTGCAAGGGCCTTTCAGCAGTTGTTTGTGCAGCCCTATGTTATAAAGCAATTGTTACTTATACATTTACCTTTAAGATCTGCTAAAATTTCCATGTCTACCAAAGTTGCTTAAAAATACATCTTTAAGCAGGTGGCTTAACCTGTCTGGGTTTCCCACAGTCTCCTCCAGCTCCCCACAGCTTTCCTACCTGGCACACTCTCTCAGCTCTTGGCCATATTATGGGTTTGAAAAGGTTTGTCTTTATCTCTTTGTTCAGAGACCTGAGTTCTTCTGCTCCCCAACCCACCTTCTCCTTTTATCCCTCAAACTTATATCAGAGTAATAATTCTAAAATGCAGGCTTACTTTTGCAATTGACCACTTAGCCCTCAGAGGCTTGCCCTAGCCTTAAGGAAAACATCCACTCTGCAGTGCGAGGAATCCAAGCCCCGCTTATCCTGTCTGGCCTCTTCCCTCACCGCCTGTGCCAGCTTGCATGTTGTCACACAGCTCCCAAGACATGACTCTCTGTACTTCAGACACATTGTTTCCTGTGCTCTGCATTACCCCATCAATCACCAACTCCCCACCTTGGGTGCCTTATCAATTTCAACCTCTTGAAGCTTTCCCTGACCCAGAATTTCTGAAGCTCAGCACTGTTGACACTTAGGGCCAGATAAGTCTTTGCTATGGGTGCTTTTCTGCATTTTAGGATGTTTAGGAGCATCCTTCTCTGGCGCCCATCCACTGAATTCCAGCATCACCCCCTCCCAACTTCTGACAACAAAAATGTCTCCAGACATTACCAAATATCTCTTGAGGACAAAATCCCCCCTAGATTAAAACCAGTCCTCTAACCCCACTCTTACCCCCACCCCCCAAAGAAGATTTAATGCTCTCAGCCTTCCTGGACCTAATTCTACTCGAGCAATTATGACACTATGTGGTAAATGTTTGTTACCAGTCTGTCTTTCCCAATAAACTATGGAACACCTGAGAACAAAAACTGCACCTTTGATCTCTTTATCCCTAAGTCTTTGATCAGTTTCTGGAACAGGGAAAGTGCCCAGTGAACATCTGTTAAAGATACAAGATAGAGGGCTTCCCTGGTAGCGCAGTGGTTAAGAATCCACCTGCCAATGCAGGGGACAGGTGTTCGAGCCCTGGTCCGGGAAGATCCCACATGCCATGGAGCAGCTAAGCCCATGCGCCACAACTACTGAGCCTGCGCTCTAGAGCCCACAAACCACGACTACTGAGCCAGCGTGCCACATCTATTGAAGCCTGCGTGCCTAGAGCCCATGCTCCACAACAAGAGAAGCCACCACAATGAGGAGCCTGCACACCACAACGAAGAGTAGCCCCTGCTTGCTGCAACTAGAGAAAGCCCATGCACAACAACGAAGACCCAACACAGCCAAAAGTAAAAATAAATAAATTTCTTTTAAAAAAAAGATATAGAATAGCAATGTAGAAATGAAGAATTGAGTTTCCCAAACCTGGTTGCACATTACAGTCACCTGAGGATATTTTATTTATTTATTTTATTTTTTATTTTTTATTTATTTATTTATTTTTGTGGTATGTGGGCCTCTCACTGCTGTGGCCTCTCCCATTGCGGAGCACAGGCTCTGGACGCGCAGGCTCAGTGGCCATGGCTCACGGGCCCAGCCGCTCCGTGGCATGTGGGATCTTCCCGGACCGGGACACGAACCCGTGTCCCCTGCATCGGCAGGCAGACTCTCAACCACTGTGCCACCAGGGAAACCCGACCTGACGATATTTTAAAAATACAAATTCCTAGATATAAGCCCAGACTCCTGAATCAGTATCTCAGGTAATAAAAACCCAGGAATATTTACTGTTTAAACTCTTGGGTGATTCTAATGCAGGTGGTCTACAGAAAGAGATGATCTAGAAGACAAATGGCAGTGACCAAACTTTAATACCTCTCCAGACCACCTGACAATGCTCACCTCCATCACTGAAAAAAGATAGAGTGTTCCTCCGTAGAAATCCTTCTGCCTGAAATGGTAAATAGTTGTTTTATGAGTAAAGAAGTTGTCAAAGAAGAACAGAGGGCTTCCCTGGTGGCACAGTGGTTGAGAGTCTGCCTGCCGATGCAGGGGACATGGGTTCGTGCCCTGGTCCGGGAAGATCCCACATGCCATGGAGCGGCTGTGCTTGTGAGCCGTGGCCGCTCAGCCTGCACATCCGGAGCCTGTGCTCTGCAACGGGAGAGGCCACAACAGTGAGAGGCCCGCATACCGCAAAAAAAAAAAAAAAAAAGAACAGAGCTGGAGGTATAATGCTCCCTGATTTCAAACTATACTACAAAACTACAGTCATCAAAACAGTATGGTATTGGCACAAAAACAGACACATAGGTCCATGGAACAGAGTAGAGAGCCCAGAAACAAACCCACACTTATATGGGCAATTAATCTACAACAAAGGAGGCAAGATTATACAATGGGAAAAAGACAGCCTCTTCAATAACTGGTGTTGGGAAAACTGGACAGCTACATGCAAAAAAATCAAACTGGACTAGTCTCTCACACCATGCACAAAAATAAATTCAAAATTAATTAAAGACTTAAACATAAGACCTGAAACCATAAAACTTCTAGAAGAAAACGTAGGCAGTATGCTCTTTGACAATGGCTTTAGTAATATTTTGGGGGTGATATATCTCCTCAGGCAAGGGAAGCAAAAGCAAAAATAAACAAATGGGACTACATCAAACTAAAAAGCTTTTGCACAGTGAAGGAATCAAAAAAACCAAAAAGCTACCTACTGAATGAGAGAAGATATTTGCAAATAATATCACATGATAAGGGGTTAATATGCAAAGTATACAAAGAACTCATACAACTCAACGTCAAAAAAACAACCTGGTTTAAAAAATGGGCAGAAGAACTGAATAGACATTTTTCCAAGGATGACATAGAGATGGCCAACAGGTACAGGAGAAGATGCTCAAAATCATTAATCATCACGGAAATGAAAATTAAAACCACAATAAGATATCCACCTCACACCTGTCAGAATGGCTATTATCAAAAAGACAACAAATAACAAGTGTTGGCAAGAATGTGGAGAAAAGGGAACTTTTGTGCACTGTTGGTAGGAATGTAAATTGGTCCGGTCACTACAGAAAACAGTATGAAGATTCCTCAAAAAATTAAAAATAGAACTACCATACGATCCTGCAATTCCACTCCTGGGTATTTATCCAAAGTAAACAAAACACCAATTAGAAAGGATTTATTCACCCTATGTTCACTGCAGCATTCTTTAGAATAGCCAAGATATGGAAGCAACCTAAGTGTCCATCAATAGATGAATGGATAAAGAAGACATGAGCTATATATATGGAATATTACTCAGCCATAAAAAAGAATGAAATCTTGCCGTTTTTAACAAGACGGACTTAGAGGGTATTGTGCTAAGTGAAATAAGTCAGACAGAGAAAGAAAAATACTGTATGAATTCACTTATATGTGGAATCTAAAAAAAAGAACAAATGTAACAAAACAGAAACAGAATTATATATACAGAGGACGAACAGCTGGTTGCCAGAGGAGAGGGAGGTGGGGGGGGGAGGAAAGAAATAGGTGAGATTAAGAGGTACAAACTTCCATTTGCAAAATAAATGAATCATGGGTATGAAATATACAGTGTGGGGAATATAGGCAATAACTATGTAATATCTTTGCATGGTGACATATTGTTCCTAGACTTACCGTGGTGGTGATCATTTTGAAATGTATAAAAATATCAATCACTATGTTGTGTAACAGGAACTACCATAGTGTTGTTGTAAGTCAATCATACTTCAAAAACAAACAAACAAACTCACAGAAAAAGAGATCAGATTTGTGGTTCCCAGAGGTGGGGGTGGGAAGAGGGGGAGTTGGATGAAGGTGCTCAAAATGTACAAACTTCCAGTTATAAGATAAATAAGTACTAGGGAAGTAATGTACAACATGATAAAGATAATAACTGCTGTACGTTATACAAGAAAAATGTTAGGAGAGTAAATCCTAAGAGATCTCATCACAAGAAAAAGAATTTTTTTAATTTCTTTAATTTATATCTATATGAGATGAGGGATGTTCACTAAACTTGTGATAATCATTTCATGATGTATATAAGTCAAATCATAATGTTGTACACCTTAAACTTATACAGTGCTGGATGTCAATTATATCTCGATAAAACTGAAAGAAAGAAAAAAAAAATTTTTTGTTTCTAAGAAACTTCCAGAAAACGCTTGGAAGGCCTCTACATGTAGTCAGGGGAACCCTTCAGCCAGAATGGCAAGTAGAATTTATAAAAATATTCCCTTCTGAGGCAGAACATTTAGTCAGCCTCGGTTTCCTATTCCGACGGCCCACCTGTGGCCAGCGGAGCCCTGCCCCTCAAACTCCATGGACCACAGGTGGCTCCTTCTCCGTAGCCTTTCCTTCCAGCAGAACTCAGAAGAATTTTGTGGTGGAGGATAGAGCATCAGCTCCCTCCTGAAGAAGTAGATGAGGGCTAGGGACTAAAATGGTGCCATTTGTTTAGAAAGGTATGCACCATACAAAGCAATGCTTAAAATACATTTAAGACTAATAGAGTTGTGGCTGATGAAAAATCTCTTTGTAAGAGGGAGACGGAGGTCGGGCCTGAAAGAATGACTGATGGCCAGAAATTCATCAGGAGGCAGGGCAGTGGGGGTGGAACTAGATTAGGAAGTTGACAGGCTTGAAGAGAGCATCGTCATTCACTCTGCCCTGACAGGCCATGAGCAAATGTTAACGGAGTGGGGCGTTGTCAGCAACCTGAGCAGGCGTGAGGTCCTCCCTCTCTGCCTCTCCCGCTGCGGAGCACAGGCTCCGGACACGCAGGCTCAGCGGCCATGGCTCACGGGCCCAGCTGCTCCGTGGCATGTGGGATCCTCCCGGACCGGGGCACGAACCCGCGTCCCCTGCATCGGCAGGCGGACCCTCAACCACTGCGCCACCAGGGAAGCCCCAAATTTCTCCTTTTTTATAAGTGAGGCATCCTAATGACCTTATTTTAATTTGATTACCTCTGAAAAGACCCTGTATCAAAATAAAGTCACACTGTGAGGCACTGGGAATTAGAATTGCAACATAAGAATTTCAGGAAGGGGGACGTATAGTCAACCCATAAGAATTATGTCTCCCTCTGTCAACTTATCCTCACTTCTCACCTCCTGAGTGTTCCTGATTGCCCTTCTCTTTTTCTCCCCTCCAGACCCCTCAACTCTATCTGTGGGGTGCCTTGAGGAAGCTGGGGAATCTGCCTTATTTCACCAGAATAACTTATTGTGGTAAGTTAGGAAGATCATGTGCTCTTGGAGAAAACAGACCTGGGTTTAAATCTTGGTTCTAAGCTGTAAGAACTGTATGCCTAGGACAAGTTACTTAACCTCTCTGAGCCCCAGTTTCCTCATTTTATGGTAAAGAGGTACCTGGTGAGCCACATCTTTAAACCATTGCCAGTTATTTCTGCATCTGGAAGTGAAAACCAGGAGTCACTATGGAGCACATTTTGTTCTTGAGGGAACAGTCATTAAAACGGCCTTCTTGGGTTTGCAAATGAAAAGTAGTTAACATCTACTTCCCTGGGAAGAGTGTATGGGACCTTTTGTGGCCAAAATCAGGTCCTTCACCTTACCTCAGGGTGTGGTCTCTGAGAAAAAGTGACCATATTTTCATAGCTCCAGGAAGGATCCTTGTCAAATTGTCCTTCACAGAGGGGACAGACAATGGATCTTGGCTCTGAGCAGTCAGGGGGAAGGATGCAGGTGCTGGGTGTGTACAGAGGAGAAAAGTCTTCTCCAGTGGGCTTGATCCCATCCCTACTTCCATTCGTAAGGCAGAGAAAGTGTGACTCCCCTTGGACACATCCTCAAGTATCCCCCCTTGTTGTTTTGTTCTCCAAGGTTGCCTTGGTTTCATGGTAACATAATCCCACCTGGTGAAGTCGGTTTCTCCTGCCATCAGGAGATGAAGAATTATGGAGAGGAAAGACTTCTTTCTGAGCGTCAGAAAACCTTGATTCAAGGTCTGGCTCTGGGGCTAATTTGCTGTGTGTCTTTCAGCTGGTCCTATTCACTCTCTGGGCTCAAGGAGGGTTGAATAGGGGGACTCTATGGTCATCTAGTCTGGCCCTGCCACAGAATTAGACTTGGGGTGTGTGTGTGTGTGTGTGTGTGTGTGTGTGTGTTATTGTAGTAAGAACATTTAACAAATGTTTAAGTGTACAATACTATAGGCACAATATTTGTGGTTTTGATAGTCAGCCCATCCATTCCACCTTAGAGACCAGTGGTCCTGTCAGAGCCAGGGCTAACACACATGCTGCTGCAGGTGCCCACTGGTGCCCAGCTGGAGTCCTCACAGAATCCCAACCCGCCTGGAAACAGGTCAGTGATGAGCTGGATGAGGAGCCTGAATCTGGGTGGTCCTTCTTGCACCACTAGGTGTCACTGTCCTACCTTAAACACCCCTCCTTAAAGTCTCAGCCTGATTTATTAGAAACTCTCTCACAGTTTTTTGGTTCTTGGCATTTGGATCCAGTTTGCATCTATCTTTCTGGACACTTCCCCCAAAAGACTCAACACAACTATTTACAGGTATCTGCACACCTTACCTCCCTGCCTGCCAGGTTTCTGGACTTGACCAGTGACATGGAATGTGAGGGGCACATCTGCCCAAGCTAATGGGTCCAGCCCCTTTATTCATTCAATCATGAATTTAATGAGCACATGCTATGTGCCAGGTCCTGTGATGGGAGCTGAAGACTCAGAGAAGAAAGGCACCTCCTCCTCCAGAGCTCACAGTAGACATGGCAGTGTTACTATAACCTGATGAGAAAATGTTGACATGAAGGACCCCATGCCATGAGCACAGGGCAGAAGGCGCCCTCAGGCCTGCCTTGCTTAGGTAGGGAAGCTTCATAAGGTTTGTCACAGCATTTAGGCTGACACTTGAAATCGGCACAGGTCTTGTGCAAACCGTTGGGATAGACCATGCCAGGCTGATGGAATGGCATCGGCAAATTGGCCAGTTCCATTAAGCTTAAAGAAAGCTTTTCCTATAAGGACTAAACCATATTGAAATCAATTCGGACCCAATTACCTTGCATGGGAGAAAGACCAGGCTCCTGCCCCATTCTTCATTTACGTACAGTCACAACAGTCTGAATTACCCTTGAGAGCAGGGATGTGGCTTTTCATTTTTCTGACCACAGTGGAGGTGAACAGTAAATCTTAATGGATGAATGAATGAACGATTCACTTTACCAGCTAAGTTAAGCTACTACAAAGGCCTTTAGATTTTGAAGAGTTCTTTTTCCTGCATTAGCTCATCCTCTTTCTCTGGGTGAGTGATTCTGCAGGCTGATCAGGCTCAGACAATTGGCTGTACTTCTTTTACATCAAGAGTCTCTCTACTCCTTCAGGAACATTCCCTGGGGCAGGTGGCATAAGGAACTAATAATACAATGAAAACTTGGAAGCATGTGTGCTCACCCAAGTTGGGCCAAAAAGCAGAAAGTGACATGTATCTGTTAATCCCATATGAACTAACACATAAACACCACTATCTATAAAATAGACAAACAACAAGGACCTACCACAGAGCACAGGGCACTATATTCAATACCTTGTAATAACCTATAATGGAAAAGAATCTGAAATGAACACAATATTGTAAATCAGCTACACTTAAATTTTTTCAAAAAAGAGAGTGAGGTCCTCTCTATGCTAATCTCACAATCTACACCCCTTGGCCTTTAGCAAAAGAAGTGAAACAGCTCAACAACTCACTCTCTGTGGTGGTTTTTCACTCCCAGAACTCCCAGGTGTTTGTTTCTGCCAAAACTCATTAGGAGCTTTGACATCTGGAAGAGTTCACACTAGATGGAAGGTGGGGAGTGGAATGAGCAAGATATGGAAGGAGAAAGGGGCACAGGAACGGTCCTGGCTCTGACCGGGCCGCTGTGAAGGGAGGCGGTGCAGAGCATGGTTAAGGGTTTGGGAGGGAAGAGGGCCAAAGTAGGCAGAAATAAACTCTGAGTCTGTTTCTGCCAAAACCCTTCCACAGAGAGCTCTATTTCCACACTCCTTGGTCCAGTATTCATGGCCACCACGGCCTGGCCCTGACCTCCATTTTCAAACTTTGCTCCTTTCCATTCTTCACCCACACACCAGCAGAATGGGCCACCCACCCTCACCAGAAGGGCCCATGGGTAGCCAGCTGTCCCTCAAGCTCAGCTCCTGGGGTCTTCCCATAGATACACTTCGTCCCACATCTACCCCTCTGGATAGACCATGCTCTCTCTTACCATATTATTTTCCCTCTTTGGCAAGTTTTTGTTTAAACTATTTAACTTTCAACGTCACTCCTCTTTGAAAGTTTTCCCTGCTCACCCCCTGGTTGAACTTTAGGACCCTCGTCTTGCACACCTTGTACCTGCTGTTATCATAGCTCTTTTTACCCTGCTAAGAAATTATTAGTTTGTGTGTCTCTGAACTCTTGAGCATCTTAATGACAGGTGTCATGTCTCTCATTGCTACAGCACCAGCTCCAGAATAAAGCTTAATACATAACAGGTATTTAATTAACATTTAACCATAAAGTACTCAAAGGCAGAGACTAGATGCTATTCACCCTTGTGTCTCTAATCTCTAGACCATTGCTTGGCATGGAGAAAGACTCCAACACGTGTTTGTTGAACTAATGCACCTGCAAGCTGGGAGGGTTGGACATCCACATTAAAAGAGTTATTATGGTTGGGTGACCAACTCATCCCAAGGCAAACACTGAAAGTCCCAAATCCCAGGAAATTCTTCAGTCCTGGGTGAAGACCAAGATAGCTGGTTACCCTACACTATAGCCACAACCCACTGCCGGGATGGACCAGTAGCAGCTCAGTACATAAATTCATGATATTTAATCATTCATTTATTTGTCCCATCAACAAATATTTCCTGTATATATACACAAATAACTAGATCCTGAAAAAGTAGTAATTTACAAACATTTGGATACATGTTCTTGCTTTGCTCAGTTCATTACTTGGAGAGACAAAGCTAACAAAAACCAGAGTCTGTGCTTCAATTGGTCAGCCTTAGCTGAATGAATAAAACTATCCCTCTCACTTGGCAGAAGATGATAAAGGATTTCATTGAAAGGACCAATCACGGTTTGTGTTGGAGACCAGGGACCTGGTCCTAGTCCAAACAGTGGTGCCGTGGGCAGTTGGTTTATGTATAAAAGAGGGACTAATAAGGGTACTGGTGCCTTTCTGTAGAATTTTTGTGGAGAGCAAAAGAAACCAAGGCTTTGCAAGTTGAAAAGTAAGCAGCAAATACTAGCATCGTCAGCTTCACCAGCCTGTCAGTTAATCATAAAGTTGGTAACTTTATTACAAATTCCTGACAGTGGGTAAGTTCTGCTGACAGTTTGATTACAGGAAGTCAATGTTTTCCAAAATCCTACTTCCCAAATATTTGTGGGGAATTCCAAGAAATGATACTCTTATCTCAGAACCAAGGAGTTTGGTCACTCCATGCAGCAGCCAGCACTGCCCCAGGTCCTAACAGTTCCACAGAGGATCTGTGCCAGCTCTGAATCTGTGTCCCAAATGCCACTGCTGATATGGGACAAGCCACTGCCCCTTGAAGCCAGGAGGAAATAACTCTTTTTGTGTTTTGTGCAGATGGCAGGGAGGGTTCCCACAGCAAGAATGCTTGAGCCCAAAACATTATAATCACTAGGGACCCAATGCTTGCCTTTGGGGATTTATACAAGTCAACAGAGTGGATGGAATAAGTGCTGACATTAACTACCTCCATGCATTCTTCTTTCTGTCATTTCTTGGGATCTGTTCACTACGTCATTTCTTCTCTTAGGGTAGTTGTTCTCAAATGGGGACAATTTTACACCCCCTCCCCAGGGTACAGGCCATGTCTACAGATATTTTTGGTTCTCAAACTAGGAATGAAGGCTGCTAATGGAATTAAGTGAGTAGAGGCAAGGAATGCTGCAAAGCATCCTATGATGCATAGAAAAAGCCCTCCACATCAAAGAATTATCCACCCAAAATGTCAATAGTACTGATGTTGAGAAACTCTGTCTTTGGGTGATTTTTTTCTCAGGAATCCTGTTAGTCTCCCTTCTGACATGGCCTCCATGGAATCTATTGTTTCTCAGTCATGTTTCTTTATGTCTAAACTCTAAGGTGGATAGGACTTAAATCTTAGTCCGGGTCCCTAGTACTCCTGTAAATTAGCAGTGAAACATAATTGTGTATCTAGGCTTTCTCAGAACTATTCAACTCGTGGCATATAAGCTCTAAACCCTGCCTACTTATGTTATTATATTGAAAGTAAGTTGCAGATCCTTTCATTCAATAAATATTTGATGAGCACCTACTATGTACTAGGCATGGTATCAGACACTAGATATGCAACAATTAATCAACCAGCCATTACCCCTGCCTTCATGGAGAATACGGTATGGCTGAATTACAAATTTTAACACATGCCACGAGGAAAAGCAGAGGGTACTATAAGGGCATAGGATGGGAAGGACAGCTTTTAGGTCGGCAAGGGGGAGAACATCTCCCTAAAGAAGTAATGTTTGGATTGAGGCCTGAAGGAGGCAAAGAAGTGAGTCCAGTGAAGAGCGGGGTGGGGGTGGGGGAGAATAAGCACAGAGGGCTCTTGAGTGGGGAAGAGATTGAGCCATCAAGGAACAGAACAAAGAATATGTGGCTGAGTGTGCTGTGATATAATTTGTACTTTTTCAAGGTTGCTCCAGCTGCCATGTGGGTGATGGGTTGAAGGTCACCAGTGGAAGTGAGAGACCCACGGGAAGGCAAATGCCGTGGTCTGGGAGGTGGGTGGGGGTGGCCTGGGCCACAGGATGACAGTGAGGGCAGAGCCAGAGGTCTGAGGCAGTGGGAGTCTATATCCAGGGATGGGCAGTGGCTGGGCACACGGGAGACCAACTATCACTGCGTGAACAGCTTCAGAGAGTGGCAGCTCATCGGAAATCAGCCCTCCCCTGTCCTGCTCAGCATTTCGACTGGGAAGGAGCCACACACATCAGGGGCTGGTATCTTTTCCTACATCGCACTTGGCTTTTTTGCTGTTTCTTCAATTGGTTGAAATATTGAGTGGTTTTCATTTATTTATTTGTGGCTGTGGGGATGGAGGGAGGGTGATAATAAATGACTTGTCATAAAACCCAATTTCCTATGCTTTCAAGGGCCATTCATCATCCTCTCGGCTTGATGCCATTTTTTTCTGGAGTCAGGCTGACCAAGAGCAACCCATAACCAGAGGCTTGGGATCTTCTCCCTGGAAAACCTTACTGTTGGCCTGGGCAGCGCTTCCTGAGAGTTAGACTTCCTGAACCTCAAGTCAAACCCCAACGTGACAACTCGTTGGGCAACAGACAAGATCACTCCTTCCAGGGAGATCCTGGCAGGCGGGCCCACTCTAAGAGGGTAGCCGGCACCAAAGTGCCCGAACTCAGCTCCTCTGCCTTCATTGCCATGGGCGGTGACCGTCATCTCTGCAGAGGACTCTGTCCAACGTGTCAGGACCACTGCCATCCAGACCAGAAGGAGTCAGCAGGCCTGGGCCTTGATTTGGGGGACTGGAGAGATTGTGCCTACAGCAGGGATGACCTGCTTGGGAATAGCTGAGCCCCTAGGGCAGAGTGCAAAGGACACCAACAACACAGCTGTGTTCAGGTAAGTGCCAGGAGCCCACTATAGGGGAAGTCCAGGTGGGAGGTTTTAGTGAGCACCTACCGGTAGTAAGGCCTGAAAGATGACAAAAACCATAGTTCCTGCCCTCAGGGAGCTGGCACTTGGTTCAGGAAAGCACACAAATATGTTAATAATACTAACAGGATGAGTCTTATGATGGAAGTGAACACATAGCATTATGGGGGTGGGAGGAGAGAAAGGAAGAAGCTCCTAACTCTGCCAGGGGAATCAAGGGAGACTTTCAGGAGGAGGTGATAATTCTCTGGTGGTTCCAGACAGCCCACTGGAACCACAAGGGTTTAATTAACTGAGCTTAGAAAAACAAACAAACACCACCACACATTTTTAAGGGTATACCTGGTCCATTATTCATTTAAAAAGAACAACCAAGTGAAATTAATTTCCCTCATGGATTTTTTTTCCCCTATAAAATTACTCTGAAGGGTGAGTTTTCAAATAGAAAAATTCTCCTTTAAAAGTAGATTGCTTTACACTTGGCATTTAAATCCAAGTGCCAGAAGTATCTATGCTGTACAGGAAACCCATCGTCCTTCAGGTGTACTTGAGAAGATTTCTGGGAACAGGAGCTTTGTTGGGGGGAGATAACAGATAAAATGTGGGGTGAGCCACATGTGCCCAGCCCTGGTCTTCTACCGGGGATACACTTCCAGGATGAATGAATAGGGGTGGGCGTGGGTGAAGGAGGCACTAGTAACCTCCATTTGATGCCTATGGCCCAGGCTGCAGAAACAGGATAAACTTCCGAAGCCCTGATTAAAGACTCCTTGTTAGAAAGAAGAAAATTCTGGGATTATTTTTTCTAAAAGCTAACTTTCAAGGAGAATTTGTATCACACTTCATCCTGTTTGTCCTAGAGAGAAACCATGATGCAAGTTGACAGTGACAAATAAGAATCAATAGTCCACTTCCATCCTCTTCCCTCCTCCCAGTTTTTAGAAAGGGAACCAGTAAATCAGCTTATAGGTCTTCACTGGGCACTCACTGTGTGAGGCCCTGAAACTCCACAAGGCCAGGGGGTGTGAGGGGCAAGTGGTGACGGGAGTTGGGGAAGAGGAGGGAAATATATTAATTTATAAGAACATAACATTTTGCCATTCACAA
Source organism: Mesoplodon bidens (assembly GCF_964165515.1). Lineage (NCBI taxonomy): Eukaryota > Metazoa > Chordata > Mammalia > Artiodactyla > Ziphiidae > Mesoplodon > Mesoplodon bidens. Next base: position 73,130,780 of record NC_138164.1, on the reverse strand, counting down.
AGCCTCTTCACTTATATCACCTGATGTAAATCTCTCCAATAACTCGCTGAGGTTGTAGGATCAAAGCAGATCACCAATATACTAAAGAACTGGGAGGAGATTCAAATAAATTCATATTTGAGCTATGAAATCAACAGAAATTGTTGTGACATTGAAATACTATTGTAATAAAAATGAAAATTCAGATAACAAACAAACGTAGTTAATCTTGAAAAAGAAGAGATTAAATTCCAAATAGAAGCAATAAATAGGTTCTTGCGTTATTTGATAATCCAGTTAATGAAGAGGAGGGAATCATGTAAATGCATTGAAACAGTTTTGCTGGTTGACACATTGACAAGGACAAACTGATTAAAGAATACTCTCATTTCACAGAGTTTAATGTAAGTACTATACAAGAACACTTAAATACAACTCATATACACATATCTTTTTAAACTTGATAGAACTTCTCCCAAATTGACAGCTCTAAAAATTTATACAATATAGGTGGAACTAAAGAAACCTCTTAATACTCTTAGCAATGAAATAAAAATTTTGATCAGCATGCAAAAGGAAAAAAATGACCTTTCTATTCTCTCTATAGACAAAGGTATTAGAAAATCATTGTTCTATAGAAAGGTAATCAGACAGTAATTAGCCAAAAAGGTAAGCAAAAAGAGTATCATTGAAGTATACCATGTAGTTAAATAATAATAAATATTAGTTTTCTAAATTATATAATGTTTACAGTATTTTTTACTTTTTTAAAAATATATTTATTTTAATTAATTTATTTTTGGCTGCGTTGGGTCTTCGTTGCTGAGCATAGGCTTTAGAGTGGGGCTAAGCTTCACTGCGGTGAGCAGGCTTCTCATTGTGGTGACTTCTCTTGTTGCAGAGCACGGGCTCTAGGCACACGGGCTTCAGTAGTTGTGGCTTGCAAGCTCTAGGGAGCAGGCTCAGTAGTTGTGGTGCACGGGCTTAGTTGCTCCACAGAAGCCCTTTACTTTTTATGGTTTATGGTGATTTCTTTCCTCATAGTAAATATAAGTTTTATAACTAATTTTGTATTCACAATTTTGTGTTCTTTTTCTTAAACATGGCCCCCAAACTGTATAAGTTTTAGCCTCCACAAGACCTGGACCTTCCCCTGATTTATGCCCATTTGGCAGGTGAGAAAACAAACTCAGGCAAAGTCTTACCCTTACCCAGGGTCACGCTGTTAGAAAGTGACAGAGCCAGACATAAAGCCAGCTCTTTTCCTTCACGATGTTGTCTCTGCCCTCAAAGAGCCTGAATGCATTATATAAATCCCCACACATTTCCTTTGCAGAGGCAGAAAGAAAGGTAGAACATTTAAGAAACCCAGACGACTCGCTCAAGTTTCTAAAGAGAGGTTCAGTGTGGCCTATAATGCACATCCCATCTCCCTTCAGGACCTGTGTCTGGACAGAAGAATTCAATTTACAGTCAGCACCAGCATCACTATTCTAGGCTCAAAGCAACCCCAGAATCAAGTACGCCTATGGGAAGCGAAGACAGGTCATATCAAATGCATTCAGGGACTTCAGGCTAACTAATTCTTCCTGAGCCCCTACTGTTTGCCAGGCACTCACACCTGCATTTGTCTTTGTCTACATGAACAATTTTTTTAAGGATGAGAGAATAGAAACTCAGAGTAACATGCCCAATATCACAGATCTAGTAAAAAACAGACACAAGCTGCAAAGCCACATCTGCCCCAAAGCCCATCTCCAGTTCTCCAGGAGGTGGTGGAATTCAGAAAAATAATCACCTACTTATCCCTGAAGGCAAAACCAGAGAATCATTAGTGAAAAGCAGAGAGATGGGTAAGTAGTAAACATCCTTCCCATTCTCTCTGGTTCTCATTTAAAGTCTGGGGCAAACCTGACAGCAGCCATGGCATTCAAAGGGTTCCAGGAGCCAAACAGAAGTATAAGAGGTCTTAACCAGGAACCATCCCACACCCAGAACCCAGTGGGATAATCTGAGTTGTAGCTAAGGGTAAGACAAGCATCAGTATTTGAAAGGGAGTACTAAGGATTAAATCCACATACAGAGCAAGAGAGCTTGTGCTAAGATGAGAAATAGGTTGGAAAGCAGGTTGGAAAGAAATATCAAAAGTTTCAGAAAACAGACTGTGAAACAGTCACAGCCAATAGATTTCTGTTGATTTTTTTTCTGTAATCAACATATTAAATATCATGCTTCCATAAATAATGGGAAGGGAAAAAATGCTTTGCTTTACAATAAATATTGGCTATCCATCGTCCTCAGGCTGATCATGTGGAGCATCAGTGAGAGTGTTCTACCTGGGCTTTAGCTGAGTAGGATCCAGTAAACATACACACAGGGAGGGTCACCTCCAGACAAGGTCATGGAATCCCTTATCTCCAGAGAATGCCAAGGCAAGAATCATGGAATTTTATGCTCAGTTCATAATGAAAATTGACTGAAAGTTCATGGTTGTTTTCATTTTGTTTTGTCTAGTTCTTAGCCACGTTTCTATGGTCTTATGAATAATGAAAATCCCACTGGACATCCTGGTCATAACAACCATGGCCTGGATTGAACCTAACGCAAGAGTTAGAGGTGGTAGGGAGACAACTGACTGTGACTTCCAAGTGCTTTCATTGACATGTGGCCCCTGGAATTCAGACAAGCAGGCCTACAGGGAGGCTTTGTTCTGTAGGGGAACTAGAGAGAGGCCTGGAGCCTTTCCAAGCCTGGAGGAACTTGGCTGGATCCAGAGGAGCATGAAAGGCCCAGCCCCAAGGCAGCCTGGGGACCTTGGAAGCCAAGATCAGGAAAGGAACAGCTTGTCCCCCTGACAGAGAGAAGTAGGGCCTGGGGGGTTGTTTCATTTACATGGTGTTTTCCAACCTTTACGCACATATTCAGAGTGAACTCTGCTTCTCACCATCAGCAGCCTTGTTGGGCAAAAGGCCTGATCCTTGGCCTGATAGCCCCAAACCCTCCTGGAGGAAAGAAAAAAATACCAGATATCCTGGAGGTATCTGAGGTTGAAAAGAAAGAGCACTGCCTATAGAATCCAAACTCCTGGCTATGTACAATAACACAATAATTTAACCCACTGCACACTCAAATCTTATGCCTTTGCCTTTTGCATATTCCTCGCTTTACCTCAAGAAAACAATACAAATTTTCGGTACCTTTTTTTCCAATTCATGATAAGTATTACTGATAGAATTACCACAAAACACAGCAATGAAACTAACAACCATGAAAACTCTACAGGCTACAATTTGTTATAGGCAAAAACTAACTGAAGAATCATGTATTATTGAGCATGCTGTAAAAAGCAAAAAGAAAAAAAAATGACCTGAGGGGGAAAAAAGTCCATTTTGAAGAAATAATCAACAACAACAAAAAATTAAACTGTCAAAAGGTAAAACTGCACTCAGTAAAACTAGCAAAAGAATCAAATCTTCTTGCTAATTTCACATCTAAAAAATTTTATCTGGGAAAATTGAATTTAATAACTATAAGGACCAAAGAGGGAAAAAAGTGGAAGCAACAATAATGAATAACTTTTTTCAAGAGCAAAACAAATGACAGTAACAAAAACGAATGGCTACTTGAAAGTTTATTATAAAATATACACAGGAGGAATTAATCCAGATCAACATAGGTAAAATAAAAGCAAAACTGGGGGCTTCCCTGGTGGCGCAGTGGTTGAGAGTCCACTTACCGATACAGGGGGCGCGGGTTCGTGCCCCGGTCCGGGAGGATCCCGCATGCCGCGGAGCGGCTGGGCCTATGAGCCATGGACGCTGAGCCTGCGCGTCCGGAGCCTGTGCTCTGCGATGGGAGAGGCCACAGCAGTGAGAGGCCCGCGTACCACAAAAAAAAAAAAAAAAAGTAAAACTGGAACCGGTTCAACTGCAGTGTCTAAAAAATTAATCAAGGAAATAAATTGGATTATTGCAGCGTCCTCCAAAAGAAAAATGTTTTTTCAATAGACATTCACCATGAAGGCATAATCTTGATTTTTATATTTATTTATTTGTTTGTTTGTTTGTTTGTTTGTTTTAATGTGGAGTTAAATATGCTGAAGGTCAAAACAGCCAGATCATATCCCCATGGAGTCCATGTAAGAGTCAATACAACAGGAACAAAATGTCCCATACTCAACTCCTAGGATTGAATCTTGGCTCTGAAACACAAGGCTTTGATTCTGGTAAGCCATGTGACTTTGGGAAAGTAACTAAATGTCTCTAAGCCTCAATTTCCTCATCTGTAAAGTGGACATGTTAATTCTATAAGACTGTCCTTCCTAGTGTTACTACTGGATATCCAAGCAAAACCATGAGAAACCTTGCACACATCTTTCTTCTGAGAACCTCCTTACCCCTAGGTTCTCATGCTTTGTGTCATATAACCTCAGGCTCTAAGCATGACCTCCTGAACTTAAGAATGAGTACCTGACCCAAAGATAACTATGTGTAGATTGGCCAGCAGCCTGGTTCAAAAGCATTGTTCAACAAAAATAATTTATACTCAACAGTTACTGGCTAATCCAATCCATTAAGTCCACTCTTGGAGAATTTTCACATCAGATGTGCAAAAAAAGTGAGCAGAGAGTAGGATTGGCAGAAGCAGAGAGAGGCCAAGAGAAGACAAAAGGCAGAAGCCATGTGGTAGCATGACTCATGAATAAGTAAAAGCCCTGAGTAAGCTAAAAACTCTGTGAGTTCATTACTGTAGGAATTATTATAGGTACAAGGTTTTCATTGTATAAGTCTTTCTAAGTGTAGGGTCAGTTTGAAAGTTTTCATATCAGATTTTTTAATCATTTAAACTCTAATTAACCAGCAAACAATATATCCATATTTCTTATGTCTTGAAAAAATTCAATCAGTATAGAATTATTGTCAAATTAAGTGAAGCAGCCCATGTAGAACAGAGAGTCCAATGGCTGAGGAGGAGGAAAAAAAAACGGGGTCTCCAGATATAGTGGTTAAAATCTTGTTATGTTTCAGGATTTTAGCCCACTTCAAATTCTTTAACTTCAGCCCTGTACAATTCAGAGAAATCCTGGGTCAACTCTATGTAAATGATATAGACAAAATGGAATTCCTGTACTTCTAGGATACATTCAAAAAGAGAACCTTCGCAAGTACTGCATCTTTGGCTTCTTGCCTGGTGTCAGCCCAGGGAGACTTCTTTTTTTTAAACTTTTTTTTATTTATTTATTTATTTATTTATTTATTTATTTATTTTGGCTGCACCGGGTCTTAGTTGTGGCACGAGGGACCTTCGTTTCAGCATGCAGACTCTTAGTTGCGGCATACATGCAGGATCTGGTTCCCCAACCAGGGATCGAACCCAGGCCCCCTGCATTGGGAGCGCAGAGTCTTACCCACTGGACAACCAGGGAAGTCCCCCAGGGAGACTCTTAAAGGCCAGCTTACCTGATGCATACTCTATCCCCAGACTCAGCCCTGAATAATTCCATGAGTAGCTCTTGACATCACTATTTCTTGCTCATTTTCCTACACAATGCACACCTGCTCATTGCCTCCTTCAGTTTGACACAATCAGCTACTCTTTCCACCTTGACCTTGCCTCCTCTCAAGGCCAAGTTCATTTCTCTACCTAGGTTGAGCTCCTCAAGACAGCCCTTCCAATACCTAAAGCATAGGTAGCCCTGCCACCGGTTTCATCATGTCATCCAACAGCAAAGCTCATATGCTTTCAAAATGCCTTCTTCCTGTCTGTCTTTTACCCCTGGCCATCTACTATCAAGCCTAGCTAGTATCAGGACTTTCAAATCATCCCTCTGGTGTCTCACCCCCTTTAAGCTGACAGTTTGCTTCCATTTTGCAATATATTTGCCTAGACTTCACAAAAATCAATGAGTTCAGGACAACAAGTATAATAGCCTCAGGTGGCCTCCCAAAGATTGATACCATGTTTTTGTTGACCTAGTTATTGCATTTCACTGTTACCAGAAATCAACTGATTAGGCAATTTTGAAAGTATTTTGCATCTATTTATTTCATTTTCACTAAGTAGAATGACCCTGTGTCAAATAAATAAATTAAATAAACAAATAAAACTCAATTGTTTATTTCCAAAAGTAGGCTTAATGCCTGGCAATCTTAATACTTACATAATTTCCAAGAATGCTGGATCCACATTCTCTTTGAAGTCAATAATGCAAGCCTCTAATTTTCCACCACTACCATTCCAATTGGGCCAAAAGATTTAGAATAATTTAGCATCCAATATATTCAGCATGGAAAGAACAAAGAGATTATCATTAAGTCTTTCATTAAATCACATCTTCTATTCTAGGCCTCAGTTCAGTTTCATCACCAGTAAGAAGAGCATTTTTTTTTTTTTTTTTTTGCAGTACATGGGCCTCTCACTGTTGTGGCCTCTCCTGTTGTGGAGCACAGGCTCCGGACGCACAGACCCAGCGGCCATGGCTCACGGGCTCAGCGGCTCCGCGGCATGTGGGATCTTCCCGGACCGGGGCACAAACCCGTGTCCCCTGCATCAGCAGGCGGACTCTCAACCACTGCACCACCAGGGAAACCCCAAAGAAGAGCATTTTTTTAAACTTTTATCTATCCTCTAAAAGTCTGAGAGCCCTTTGGGTTAGGGATTGTATTTCATTTTTCTCTGCATCCCCAGTGCAAAACACAGTTCTGACAAATAAAAACATTAGATTAGTCTTGAATGAAAGAATATCCATGATCTATGAAATTGTGACTTCCACGGAAATATCCAAACCCCCTGACATCATTAACAGTTCTGTAAGGCAGTAACAGCCAACCATTTATGATGAAAAAGAGCCCCAGGCACATTAAAAGCCTGTCCCAAGTTATGATATTCAGTTCTAGGCCAGGATCCCAGAGGGACAAATGGGAAGTATGTCAGACTCTGCTTTAATTCAATGCAGCACTTGAATCTGTGCTCTCTTGGGCAAACCACTGGACGTGAAGAAACCACAGATCTGAAGATCAGAGAGACCTGAATGTGAATTGGATTCCATCAGTCCCTTTAAAAGGTTTTGGTTTTAAGAAACAGAACTTCCCTGAGCAACGTTAAGCAAACGGTGAGTTTTTTGGATGAAGAGAAATATCAACATGAATTCACAGGCAAGAAGTGCTGACAGGTCCCGGGAAGACTTGGTACCAGAAAATGGACCCACACCCTCCAAACCAGGCCACAGACCCACCCATCATTGCGACCCCTCTCTTTGGGGCCATCCCCTCTTCCCTCTGCACATCTCTCTACAGAGCAATTTTCCTTTTCCACTCATAAACAGGCTAAACATGGCTGCCCAGATTCTGTTTTCTTCTGAGTGCCCATCACGGCACTTCTTCTCTGAGTGAGGATAAAGGAAGATAGATTACCTTTTTTTTTTTTGAATCAACATACAGTTTATTATTTTTTTATGGTAACAGATATTTTTCAAATTGAGCTTTTAAAAAAGTACATTTAACTACAAAAGTAAGATTAAATAGGTACTAATAAAATATATTTGCCCTGAAATGGTTAAGAAGATATAATGTTGATGCCCACATCAATAGTACATTATACATTACACGCATTACTTAAAGGTCATTTTCTTGTCAATAATAATGTCGATAAAACCACAATAGTTACTGCTTATATCAAGTGCAGGTTAAAATCCAGATAGCCTCCAAAAAACAAATCCTTGAGATAAAGGACTTCTCAGTCTGGTCAGGTGAAATATTACACTTAACATGTATGAATACAGCTGACAATGTACCAGTTCTTAAGAAGTTTTCAAGTCTTGATTTTAGGAAGTGGGTACAGTGTGAGCAGCACCCTGGGGTGCTGGGGGGGCTGGACACCCCACTTCTCTGTGAGTGTCTAGTCAACCACACCTTCTGGGGTCTGAGGAATTTGCTAACAGACAAAAACCCCCGTGATTCACACAACACTGTCAGCTACCAGGGCCGAAACTTGCGGGGCAAAATTAATGATTTATAGGGCGTTTTGCTGAGAAAACAGTGTCCAGCCAACAAAAGCGCCAACCAAAATGACTGACACAAAACCCATCTTAGTTAGAATAGGTTGCCAATGAAACCGCCTTTTCCTTTTATCGTTCGGTCTCGTTCAGCGTCTGCTTCATCTGCTACACCTTCTGAGCTGTGCTCGTTCCTGTCCCCCAGAAGGCTCTTGCACAGAGCACGCTCACTGTTTTCCTCCACTGTATCTTGCATTTTAGAGGACAGTCCTGTATATCTGTCACCTGTCAGTTTTTCTTCTTCTAGGCCTATCCTGTTGCCATTGTATTTTTCACTCATTATTTTGGATGGTGACTGATCAAAAACAGGACATAACGTCTTTGTTAGAAAGTTCTTTCCACCATTTCTGTACACTTGAATCTCCCTTTAGAAACTTTGCTCCTTCTATTATAGTCATGTATGAAAATCTGAGTTGATCTGGTGTCTGAGTCAGCCCCATTCAGCATTTTCTCATACTCAGTAACAGTTGTTTAATGTTAATATTGTCTCCTTTTTCCATCAGAACAAGACAAGTGTCCACCAGAGAAAAGGTGCCTGACCACCTGATGCCGGCACGACGGCGGATCACTGCAGACCCGTGTTCAGGATTCAAGGAGCCAGATTCTCGCACTTTAAATAAGAAATTGAGAAATGAAACTGGTGATTCAGGCACTCTGAAATCTGGCCAGGTAGTATAATGAAAGTGAGATACTGTTCTGTAATTTATTTTTTTTTTAATCATTTTTTTATACAGCAAGTTCTTATTAGTCATCAATTTTATACACATCAGTGTATACTTGTCAATCTCAATCGCCCAATTCATCACACCACCACCACCACCACACCGCTGCTTTCCCCCCTTGGTGTCCATACGTTTGTTCTCTACATCTGTGTCTCAATTTCTGTCCTGCAAACCGGTTCATCTGTACCATTTTTCTAGGTTCCACATATATGCATTAATATACAATGTTTGTTTTTCTCTTTCTGACTTACTTCACTCCGTATGACAGTCTCTAGATCCATCCATGTCTCAACAAATGACCCAATTTCATTCCTTTTTATGACTGAGTAATATTCCATTGTATATATGTACCACATCTTCTTTATCCATTTGTCTGTCGATGGACATTTAGGTTACTTCCATGACCTGACTATTGTAAATAGTGTTGCAATGAACATTGGGGTGTATGTGTTTTTTGAATTATGGTTTTCTCTGCGTATATGCCCAGTAGAGGGATTGCTGGGTCGTATGGTAATTCTATTTTTAGTTTTTTAAGGAACCTCCATACTGTTCTCCATAGTGGCTATATCAATTTACATTTCCACCAACAGTGCAAGAGGGTTCCCTTTTCTCCACACCCTTTCCAACATTTGTTGCTTGTAGATATTCTGATGATGCCCATTCAAACTGGGGTGAGGTGATACCTCATTGTAGTTTTGATTTGCATTTCTCTAATATTTAGTGATGTTGAGCAGCTTTTCATGTGCTTCTTGGCCATCTGTATGTCTTCTTTGGAGAAATGTCTATTCAGGTCTTCTGCCCATTTTTGGATTGGGTTGTTTTTTTTTTTAATATTGATCTGCATGAGCTGTTTATATATTTTGGAGATTAATCCTTTGTCTGTTGATTTGTTTGCAAATATTTACTCCCATTCTGGGGGTTGTCTTTTTGTCTTGTTTATGGTTTCCTTTGCTGTGCAAAAACTTTGAAGTTTCACTAGGTCCCATTTGTTTATTTTTGGTTTTATTTCCATTACTCTAGGAGGTGGATCAAGAAAGATCTTGCTGTGATTTATGTCAAAGAGTGTTCTTCCTATGTTTTTCTCTAAGAGTTTTACAGTGTCCAGTCTTACATTTAGGTCTCTAATCCATTTTGAGTTTATTTTTGTGTATGGTGTTAGGGAGTGTTCTAATTTCATTCTTTTACATGTAGCTGTCCAGTTTTCCCAGCACCACTTATTGAAGAGATTGTCTTTTCTCCATTGTATATCCTTGCCTCCTTTGTCATAGATTAGTTGACCATAGATGTGTGGGTTTATCTCTGGGCTTTCTATCTTGTTCCATTGATCTATGTTTCTGTTTTTGTGCAAGTACCATATTGTCCTGATTACTGTAGCTTTGTAGTATACTCTGAAGTCACAGAGTCTGATTCCTCCAGCTCCGTTTTTTTCCCTCAAGACTGCTTTCGCTATTCATGGTCTTTTGTGTCTCCATACAAATTTTAAGATTTTTGCTCTAGTTCCATAAAAAATGCCATTGGTAATCTGATAGGAATTGCACTGAATCAGTAGATTGCATTGGGTAGTATAGTCATTTTCACAATATTGATTCTTTCAATCCAAGAACATGGTAGATCTCTCCATCTGTTGTTATCATTGTTAATTTCTTTCATCAGTGTCTTATAGTTTTCTGCATAAAGGTCTTTTGTCTCCCTATGTAGGTTTATTCCTAGGTATTTTATTCTTTTTGTTGCCATGGTAAATGGGAGTGTCTCCTTAATTTCTCTTTCAGATTTTTCATCATTAGTGTATAGCAATGCAAGAGATTTCTGTGCATTAATTTTGTATCCTGCACTTTTACCAAATTAATTGATTAGCTCTAGTAGTTTTCTGGTGGCATCTTTAGGATTCTCTATGTATAGTATCATGTCATCTGCAAACAGTGACAGTTTTACTTCTTCTTTTCCAATTTGTATTCCTTCTATTTCTTTTTCTTCTCTGATCGCTGTGGCTAGGACTTCCAAAACTATGTTGAATAATAGTGGTGAGAGTGGACATCCGTGTCTTGCTCCTGATCTCAGAGGAAATGTTTTCAGTCTTTCACCATTGAGAATGATGTTTGCTGTGAGTTGTCGTATATGGCCTTTATTATGTTGACATAGGTTCCCTCTATACCCACTTTCTGGAGAGTTTTTATCATAAATTGGTGTTGAATTTTGTCAAAAGCTTTTGCTGCATCTATTGAGATGTTCATATGGTTTTTATTCTTCAATTTGTTAATATGGTGCATCACATTGATTGTTGCACGTATATTGAAGAATCCTTGCATCCCTGTGATAAATCCCACTTGATCATAGTGTATGATCCTTTTAATGTGTTGTTGGATTCTGTTTGCTAGTATTTTGTTGAGGATTTTTGCATCTATATTCATCAGTGATATTGGTCTGTAACTTTCTTTTCTTGTAGTATCTTTGTCTGGTTTTGGTATCAGGCTGATGGTGGCCTCATAGAATGAGTTTGGGAGTGTTCCTTCCTCTGCAATTTTTTGGAAGAGTTTGAGAAGGATGGGTGTTAGCTCTTCTCTAAATGTTTGACAGAATTCACCTGTGAAGCCATCTGGTCCTGGACTTTTGTTTGTTGGAAGATTTTTAATCACAGTTTCCATTTCATTACTTGTGATTGGTCAGTTCATATTTTCTGTTTCTTCCCAGTTCAGTCTTGGAAGGTTATACCTTTCTAAGAATTTGCCCATTTCTTCCAGGTTGTCCATTTTATTGGCATAGAGTTGCTTGTAGTAGTCTCTTAGGATGCTTTGTATTTCTGTGGCATCTGTTGTAACTTCTCCTTTTTCATTTCTAATTTTATTGATTTGAGTCATCTCCCTATTTTTCTTGATGAGTCTGGCTAATGGTTTATCAATTTTGTTTATCTTCTCAAAGAACCAGCTTTTAGTTTTATTGATCTTTGCTATTGTTTTCTTTGTTTCTATTTCATTTATTTCTACTCTGATCTTTATGATTTCTTTCCTTATGCTAATTTTGGGTTTTGTTTATTCTTCTTACTCTAGTTCCTTTAGGTGTAAGGTTAGATTATTTATTTGAGATTTTTCTTGTTTCCTGAGGTAGGCTTGTATAGCTATAAACTTCCCTCTTAGAACTGCTTTTGCTGCATCCCATAGGTTTTGGATCATCATGTTTTCATTGTCATTTGTCTCTAAGTATTTTTTGATTTCCTCTTCGATTTCTTCAGTGATCTCCTGGTTACTTAGTAACGTATTTTTTAGCCTCCATGTGTTTGTGTTTTTCACGTTTTTTCCCCTGTAATTCAATTCTAATCTCATAGCGTTGTGGTCAGAAAAGATGCTTGATATCATTTCAATTTTCTTAAATTTACTGAGGCTTGATTTGTGACCCAAGATGTGATCTATCCTGGAGAATGTTCCATGTGCACTTGAGAAGAAAGTGTAATCTGCTGGTTTGGGATGGAATGTCCTATAAATATTAATTAAACCTTTCTGGTCTATTGTGTCATTTAAAGCTTCTGTTTCCTTATTTATTTTCATTTTGGATGATCTGTACATTGGTGTAAGTGAGGTGTTAAAGTCCCCCATATTTTTGTGTTACTGTTGATTTCCTCTTTTAGAGCTGTTAGCAGTAGCCTTATGTATTGAAGTGCTCCTATGTTGGGTATATATATTTATAATTGTTATATCTTCTTCTTGGATTGACCCCTTGATCATTATGTAGTGTCCTTCCTTGTCTCTTGTAATATTCTTTATTTTAAAGTCTATTTTATCTGATATGAGTATTGCTACTCCAGCTTTCTTTTGATTTCCATTTGCATGGAATATCTTTTTCCATCCCCTCACTTTCAGTCTGAATGTGTCCCTAAGTCTGAAGTGGGTCTCTTGTAGACAGCATATATATGGGTCTTGTTTTTGTATCCATTCATCAAGCCTGTGTCTTTTGTTTGGAGCATTTAATCCATTTACGTTTAAGGTAATTATCAATATGTATGTTCCTATGACAATTTTCTTAATTGTTTTGGGTTTGTTTCTGTAGGTCCTTTTCTTCTCTTGTGTTTCCCACTTAGAGAAGTTCCTTTAGCATTTGTTGTAAAGCTGGTTTGGTGGTGCTGAATTCTCTTAGCTTTTCCTTGTCTGTAAAGCTTTTGAATTCTCCATCGAATCTGAATGAGATCCTTGCCAGGTAGAGTAATCTTGGTTGTACGTCCTTCCCTTTCATCACTTTAAGTATATCATGCCACTCCTTTCTGGCTTGTAGAGTTTCTGCTGAGAAGTCAGCTGTTAACCTTAGGGAGTTCCCTTGTATGTTATTTGTCATTGTTTCCTTGCTGCTTTCAATAATTTTTCTAAATCTTTAATTTTTGACAATTTGATTACTATGTGTCTCAGTGTGTTTCTCCTTGGGTTTATCCTCTATGAGACTCTCTGCACTTCCTAGACTTGGGTGGCTGTTTCCTTCCCCATGTTAGGGAAGTTTTCGACTATAGTCTCTTCAAATATTTTCTTGGGTCCTTTCTCTCTCTCTTCTCCTTCTGAGACCCCTATGATGCGAATGTTGTTGCATTTAATGTTGTCCCAGAGGTCTCTTAGGCTGTCTTCATTTCTTTTCATTCTTTTCTCTTTATTCTGTTCCACAGCAGTGAATTCCACCATTCTGTCTTCCAGGTCACTTATCCATTCTTCTGCCTCAGTTATTCTGCTATTGATTCCTTCTAGTGTAGTTTTCATTTCAGTTAGTGTATTGTTCATCTCTGTTTGTTTGTTCTTCAATTCTTCTAGGTCTTTGTTAAACATTTCTTGCATCTTCTCAATCTTTGCCTCCATTCTTTTTCCGAGGTCCTGGATCATCTTCACTATCATTTTTCTGAATTCTTTTTCCAGAAGGTTGCCTGTCTCCACTTCATTTAGTTGTGTATCTTGTTCCTTCATGTGGTACATAGCCCTCTGCCTTTTCATCTTGTCTATCTTTTTGTGAATGTGGTTTTTGTTCCACAGCCTGCAGGATTGTAGTTCTTCTTGCTTCTGAGATACTGTTCTGGCTTCACCACTATTGGTAGTTCCTAACTGCAGCAGATGGACTGTGTAATAGGACTTCACGTCTTCTGACAGGAACTTCACACTGAATCCCGTTTCCTTAAGTAGCATCTCTCCTTCATCTTTTTTTGGCCAGTACTGTGCACATTTAACCAATTCTTTCTCCATGATTCAGTTTAGTATGACAACTGCTTTGGTCTTTTGCTGCCAAACCATGAGCCAGAAATGACAACCTGTATCAGGAAGTGGACACTCTGTTAAGATGTAACTCCTCTGCCCCTCTTCTATGTCAACTAAGTTGACATTAATAAATCATTTTCAGCATTTTGCAGTTTAACACGACTGTGATCATATGGGCTTACATCTCTGTATATGTGTCAATTTCTGTTTTCTGGAAACTTGGCCACTCTGAGGCTAGTCATGGGACTCACTGCGAATTTCCGAGCTCCTTCTAAGAAGCTCTGAGGGGATGCTCGGGCTTCTGTGCTCTGGCCGCCCTGCCACGGCCCAGCCACCCTCCCCAGAAGATGGATCCCTGTTTCAGCCTTTGCATCAACAGGGGAACCCCATGGCCTTGGAATTAAAGGAGCCATTGGCTTTACATAACTGTGCAGGGGAAAGAAGATAGACTTGTTTTAATACTCAGAGAGGAACTGAGCCTACATGAGCTTCAAATAAATAAGGAAGAAAATAAAATGGGATTCCTTAAAATTCACAGTGGGGTGAAGAAAAAAATTTGACTCATAGGTTTTAGATTTACAGCTTTAGGATTGGATGATGTGCCCAAGCACACTTCTTATTTTTTCTCAAGCCAGACTGCAATGAGGTAGAGAGAATGAGAGGTGAAGAAGTAAAGAAAGTGAGACAACCTGCTCTCTCAAGAACTTGAAACTAGGTATAAGGACTATGAGATGCAAGCTTAAAGCAGAGTGGGGTGAAGTTGGTGTGTGTGTGTGTTTTCGTAAGAAAGATAAGATTTGCACCTCTCTGTGAGCTGAAAGATAAGATAACAAAGAAAAGGAGAACTCAGAAGCAAGATGCTGGAGAAGGGAGTGGTGCCAGGAGCACAGAAGAGGGAAGACACTTCTTCCCCCCAGATGATGGAGCCCCTACCAGATTTTCCAGCTCCTCTCCCAACATGGTTCCAACATGTCCTGCTTTCTAGGCCCTCTCTCACTCTACCTATGATCATGTCACACTATCTCATGCCTTCATGGTCTTGTACACATTGTTCCCTCCACCTGGAGTGCTGGTCACCCAATTGTCTCCTATTGAACTAGACTCGCCCTCTCAGACACGACTCACAGATCACTTTCTCTGGGGAACTTTCCTGATTCTTCCATTCAAGCAAAGTAAATGCTTCTCCTCTGGTGTTCAAAGACTTGTAAGATACACATTTATTGGTGTTTTTATTCCTTCTAACCCCCGACCAGAGTGGAAATACCTCAAGGGGGAAGGCCTATGCCCAATTCATATCAATTGAACATTCAAGAGATTTTGAATGAATGAATGAATGAGGAAAGGAAAATCACTCTGTGCTTTAAGAGCTTTGAGATGAAGAAGAAAAGTACAGCCTGTTGCTGGGCTGAGAAGGATGGGACGGGGTGAAGCTTGAGGAGAAAACAGAACTCTCAGGACAGCCTCTGATGGGAATTCACTGGAAAGTCAGAGATGATGGAAGGATTTGGAAGCAGAGTGACAGCCTAGCCAAACTTCGCATGCCAGTGGCATCAACTAATAAATAGAAATCCACAAAATTGAAGTTGGTGACCTTCCTGTAAAGGAAAAAGCAACTCTCCCACACTCAATAGCTTTATCTGAGAAATAAATTAAGAGTGATCAAGTCAGATTTGTGAGACCACAGGGACAGAGTGTCTCAGACAGCTGGGGCTTTCTAAAAGGCATAAAAATACCAACATTCTGTCAAGGTCCATGATCAAAGCCTTGCCAGACTCAACTCATGAAGAAGAAAATCCACTTAATAGTATTAAGAAAATCTTTGACTTCTAATCTGTTGCTGTGCAAAAATTTGAATTTTGCTCACCAAGTAGAATTAAGTATCAATTAGAATGTTTTTTAAAATCTGTATGGTAAACATGATTTAGCAATAGTAACTGATTTGTGTGGCAAGAAATCATCAGATATAAATCTAATAGAAACTTGAGTGTACTTGCCTCATCCCTTTCCCTTTACTGGAACTCTGCAATACCAGAACATCATGGAATGTTAGACCTCGGAGGACCTTGAAGAACATCTAAGCCAATAACCCCATTTTCTCAGAGGCCAGGGAGGAAAATTGACTTTTCAGGCCTCTCATCTCATTAGTGGTGGAACTCAGCTGGAAACACAACTTTTCTCATCTTTCCATCAAATGATCTTCTCTCTGCACCATGTCATGAAAATCAAGTTAAATTATGTTCAATTAAAGAATTATTCAGGATGGTTTGCTGTCCAAAAGAATTAGCTTAAATAATGCTTTCATGCCAAAAATGGTAACCCCTCAGATAGCCAGAAAATACTACTGTTTTCTGGAACCCTTCGTTTCCTTGGAGCTTCAGAAAGTCTTGGTTTTACTGAACAATCACTACGTGCTCTAAGAGTTTGGAAAAGAAAAAATTGTGACTGATGTAGGCAATGGTAGGTAGAGGATGGGAAAGAGAAGACTTGACCAGAAAACCTGGAAGAATGGACTGAATCCACGGAGTCAGGAGAAACAATCGCATCCCTGACCAAGATAAAAGAAAATATCACAATGAAAGATTCAAGGGAAACTGATTGCCAAGTTTGGATTGGAATTAATTTGTTTAGAACAGTGTTTCTCAGAGCGTATTCTACAGAACACTCGTTCCATAATATGCTCTATAAAAACATAGTAATAGGGGCTTCCCTGGTGGTGCAGTGGTTGAGAGTCCGCCTGCTGATGCAGGGGACACAGGTTTGTGCCCCGGTCCGGGGAGATCCCACATGCTGCGGAGCCTGGCTAGGCCCGTGAGCCATGGCCACTGAGCCTGTGCATCCAGAGCCTGTGCTCCGCAGCGGGAGAGGCCACAACAGTGAGAGGCCTGCATACCGCAAAAAAAAAAACAAAACATAGTAATAATAGAGGAGAAATTCCATGTTCTCATGATTGAGAGATGCTATTCACCCTCTTGAAGAGCCCTGGTGCACATTAGGTTATTAAAGGTGCCAAGTGTTCCTACAGTCAAGTTTTTTTTTTTTTTTTTTTTTTTTGTACGATACTTTAAAAAGTCAAAAGCCATTCTTAGCTCAAGGGCTGTACAGAAAGATGCCACCACTCGATTTTTAGCTCTCTGCAGACCCCTGCCATTGAGGCCTCTTTCGTGCTTTTCTTTTACATAATGCTTGTTAATATCCTATGACCCCTAGTTCTGCTGGAGACATTTGAGAAAATACAGTTTAGAGAATTGACTCTTGAATATTGAACATAATGATCAACTGGAGAACATGTTTCGTGCAGCTCCCTGGGCCTGGAATCTGCATTTTCATCAAGCCCTCTAGGTTGATTCGGCTATGGGTGGTCCAAGAATCACACATTGAAGGGAACGCTGACAGTAAAGGAAAAACTACGGTGATGATGACGTTGGGGTTGAAGGTCAAGAGGTGGCCACAGACAATGAGGGAAAACGGAGCTAGAGCTCAGTTATCCCAGAGAACGTTTCAAAGCTTCTCTAGGGGAAAAATGCCATCTCCCTGAAATAATCAATGGAAGATTTTCCTGAGAGGAGGAACAGCTGTAGCCCTACTACCCAAGGTTCCCTGTGTCCTTGGGGATGTCTCACTAAGCATCTTCTGCCACCACCACTGGAGACTGGTGGAGTGGGTGAGAGGGGCTTCCCCCCTTTCCTTAAATTTTTTTTTTTTTTGTCCTCTCACTGTTGTGGCCTCTCCCGTTGCGGAGCACAGCCTCCGGACGCGCAGGCTCAGTGGCCATGGCTCACGGGCCCAGCCACCCCGCGGCATGTGGGATCTTCCCGGACCGGGGCACGAACCCACGTCCCCTGCATCGGCAGGCAGACGCTCAACCACTGCGCCACCAGGGAAGCCCATTTCCTAAATTTTTTGTGGTACAGCTGAGCAAGGAGAGGCATTCATTCAAGGCTTCAGTAAATCTTCTGGAAAACAAAAGAAGAAAGAGAGCAATATGTATGTGAATAAACTAGTTCTCAAGGCTTCACTCAGCTCAGTAATAGGCTTTCTTCTCCGGAGCTTGCAGACTTCACCCTGTAGAAGCTTCTAGCTTGTGTCGATAGTGTGGGTGACTTCAGAGGTGTGCCTTAGTCGGCTCAGCTGTGCGTATCTCTTCCCACCTCCCTGTTCAGTGAGTGCCTTCATGTTGGTAACTTGAAATCAGCCATGGTGGGAGTATTTACACCACAGAAATCAGCAAAAATCAGGGCATTGTTTATTTATCTATTTTTCAGAGCTAGTTGTTAAACAGTTATCAACACATCACTGCTTCAAACTCACCATCCAGAATGCATCATAGCTCCATGGGTAAAAGCGCAAGCTGTATGCTCACACACACCTTGTATTGAATCCCAAGACCACCTCCTTTACTAGTTATAAAACTCTTACTCTCTCAGAGTCTCAGTCTCCCCTTCTGTAAAACTGGAGATAATCACTCCTTCCATTTTAGGGCTGGGATTCCTATATAAAGAAATTTAGCCCAATACCTGACACAGGGTAAGTTACCACAGGTGAGTCTAGACATCTTAAGGCCTTAAAAGTAGAACCAAGAGAGGCTCTGAGAAAAACAGGAGTTCTCCATCCTTCCTACCTAATGCTTTCCAAGGTTCACTTTCCTGTCTGAGAACCCTGCCTCTTCCACTGGTGATCGACAGTGAGAATATTTTCAGAGAGCTCTCACTTTACATGCAGGATTTTTTTCTATAGGTTAAATTGACTACTTTTATCAGGATACAACCCAATAAAGCCCCGTTACCACAAGAGATGCACATATACAGTAGCAGGTGGCGTATGTTTTATTACAGCACCTCCAAACCAATAATTATGCCTTGTCTAGAGCACTTGCTGCTTTCTTCCCCACACGCAGACCTCAAGGACAGACACTGTGTCTGGGTCCCCTTTTATATAAACTGAACACAGATTTCTTGAATGACTGAGACAGCAATTAGCAAGAGAAAATGTAAAATTTTTATGAATCTTAATGTAGATTTTACTTTCCTGCCTGAGTAAGTAAGAGCAGTCTGAAAGCAGTCAAGCCATCCCCAGGTGTCTGAGGATGCTATGAGGCCTTCAGACCCTCATTACCAACATCAATTCTCCCCACCTGGTACTGTAGCTGGAGAAGAAGAAAACTGCCCTAAAGCCATATTAGCGACGGGGCAGCTCAGAGATGCTGATTGTTTAGACTAAATCCCTAAGATCCAGTTGTTTTCTTGTTATTTGCCTCTCCTAAGGACTGAGACGATTCACAGTGAGGTACATTTCCACAACCCAGGTTGATTAAGGTCTCAAAACCCAGATCTCACTCTTCAGGTGAAAGCAGAACTACGGGACCTGAAAGTTCCCTCCCTCCTGCTCCTTCCAATCTCTCTTCAAGAGCCCAGCTGTCTTCCGCAATTCTCCAAACATTTCCCTTACTTCTGTTCTAAAGGACAGTCCTTTTTCTCCAAAGGACTTTAATTGATTTAGACCAGAAATTAGTATGCAACACACAGACCCAGATACGTGAGCAGGGAGAAAGATCAACGTGTCACTTATTTCATTCGTTGTAGTTTAATTACAAGCAGAAATTCTTTGCAGCTGTGTGTTCCCCATAGCCGTTGATGTTCAGAGTGTGAGGGCAGCTTCATTTGGAAGAGGTTTCCAAGAAGAGCGTCTGCAAAAATCGGGCTTGGAAAATTCAGGTGTCTGCAGGAAACAGCTTCCAAGGTAAGAATAGCTCACTCCTTAACATCCTTTATTCAGGAAATATCTGTCACAGGTCTACTACGTACATATTGCACGGCATCAGGTACTGGAGTCCGGGACAGGAAGCCCCTGCCCCACAAGGGAGCTTACATACCAGTGAGGGATCAACACTGAAACGCTGCCTACGCTAAATAAAGAATTGATGATACGTGATGGTAAATATCATGAAAGGGAAGAACTATAAGAGGAGATGGTCGAGCTCTGCAGGAGTTAGGGGTGGTTCTCTGAGGAACAGACAAGATTTAAAAGATAAGAGGCGGGCCTGGCATAGCATAGAGAATATCTTAAAATAAAAAACTACAAAGAGCAAAACATCCCAAGGTGGAAAAGAGCAAACCAAGAAACTGAAACATCAAGGTGGCTGAAGCATAGTGAGGGAGACAGGCCCTCCCGTGGGATGGACAAGGCAAGGATTTTGGCTATTTTCTTAAGAACAATGGGAAACCATGAAAGCGTTTCCAGGGAGTGAGTGGCATCCTCAGCTCTGTATTTTTTTTTATAAATTTATTTATTTTATTTATTTATTTTTGGCTGCACTGGGTCTTTGTTGCTGCGCGCGGGCTTTCTCTTGTGGCAAGCGGGGGCTAGTTGTGGCGAGTGGGGGCTACTCTTCGTTGCGGTTAGGAGGGCTTCTCATTGCAGTGGCTTCTCTTGTTGCAGAGCATGGGCTCTAGGCGGGCGGGCGTCAGTAGTTGCAGCACACGGGCTCAGTAGTTTTGGTGCACAAGCTTAGTTGCTCTGCGGAATGTGGGATCTTCCTGGACCAGGGCTCGAACCCATGTCCCCTGCATTGGCAGGTGGATTCTTAACCACTGCACCACCAGGGAAGCCCTGTATTTTTTTTAATGATTATTCTGGCTATTGTGTGCTGAGTGGACTGGAGGGAGGCGAGAGAGGTTCTGGGAGCCTGGTTAGGAGTCACTGTTGGGATCCAGGAGAGTAATCTAAATGGCCTTCCTCCCAAGCACCAGGATGTTGGAGATTCAGCCATGCAGGAAACGTCTGTTCCACTAGAGCTTCTAGAACTACTCAGGGAGAAGGGGTGTCCTGTCCCTCGGAGCAGAACCACAGGGCTTATCCACAGAGATTTCCAGCTTGCAAGGTTCCGAGTCCACAGATCCCCCCTGGCGGGGCCTAGTGACCAGCTGCATGCTATCCCACATCATTCCTACTGGGCCAAATACTCATTGAGCTGCACTGCCCAGCCACCTGAATGCAGCTGTTGCCTTTGCCTGAGTGAAGACACCAGGCAGAGGAAGAAGAGGCACAGACAGAGACCTAGTCCTGAGTCAGACACGATGCGGGCAAGCCGGTTAGTAGCCTTGTGACCTTGCACAGCTGCTTTGCTTTCCCTCTTATGCCCCAGTTTCTATAGCTTACTGCAAAATGGGGCTAATCCAGCTGTCTCCTGGGGTTTCCTGAGGGTTCCTAGGAAGTAAATGGGTTCATCCGTGTAAAGATTCTTTAGCACAGAAGCTGCCCCTGAGAAGCCCTCAATTGGGACCCAAGTTTGAATCGCACCTCGGCCATTTAGCCTCTGTGACTCGGGCAGGTTAACAAAGTTCTCTGGGTCTCAGCTTCCTCAGCTGTGAAAATGGGGATGTAAAACCTACCTGGAAAGGTGGTGGTGGAGATTAAATGAGCGAGACCTACTCAGTTTTATTTCTGCCTCTGTGTCCGCACAGGGAGGGGCACCAGGAGTGGGCCCCTCTCAGAGCTGGGAAGGCGGGAGGTGGAGGGAATGGAAATGAGACAACTTTGAGCGCAGACCCAGGACTTCAGGCGCAGCCAGGTAACGCCCTCATTCCATACCCACCTCTCTGCATAAAGAGAATGAAAATTATTCAGAGTGAAGTGGAATCTGCCAGATATCCCTGGGGAGAGACTCTAACTAGCATTTAAAGGGATGCTGGAAACGGATATGCTGTTGAGGTAAAATCCTTCAGCTTGGATCTGCTCAGCCCTAAAAATGTGCATCCTGCTCCAACAAGGGAAACAGAGGAAACCTCCCCAAGTTGCTTTCCTGTTTTGCAGTTGAGGAGGGTGGTTTGTGTTTATTCTGCCAGCTCCAGATTGTCAGCGTAAAGTCAGCTTGCTCGGGGTAGTGCGCTATTTTTTTAAATACATTTATTTATTTATTTGTATTTATTTTTGGCTGCACTGGGTCTTCATTGCTGCGCGCAGGCTTTTCTCTAGTTGGGGTGAGTGGGGACTACTCTTTGTTGCGGTGTGCGGGCTTCTCATTACGGTGGCTTCTCTTGTTGCAGAACACAGGCTCTAGGCACGCAAGCTTCAGTAGTTGCAGCACACAGGCTCAGTAGTTGTGGCTCGTGGGCTTAGTTGCTCTGCGGCATGTGGGATCTTCCCAGACCAGGGCTCGAACCCGTGTCCCCTGCATTGGCAGGTGGATTCTTAATCACTGTGCCACCAGGGAAGCCCCAGGGGTGGTGCGCTTTTATTCCCTTATTCCACACAGTCACGAACAGCCACTTGGTGCCAGGCACCTTGCCACAGAGCAGTGAGGCTTGATGTGTGCCTCGAGGACCTCACAGTCCATGCGGGCAAGGGCAGTAGCATCAAACGGCATGATAAGGGCTACCATGGGGGCCAGGACACGGAGCTGCGGCGGCCCAGTTAGAGAGACTTCATCAAGGAAGGGGGTATCTGAGCTGTGTTTTGTACTGAGTAGAAGAAACGAAAACAAAGCGGGCACCCTGAGCTGGGCACTGCTCAAGCATCATCTCTGAGTTGGGAAGAAAGGCAATGCAGGTGGAGGAAAGAAACCGTGTGGACAAAGGCAGGGAGATGGGGAGGGGATCTCAGCCCCTGAACTGAGCCACCAAATACCCCCAAGAAAAGGCCTGACCAATCAGAATGGAAGGAGATTCGCCAGAGAATTCTTCATACCAAGGCAGGTCAGAGATGAGATAAATCTAAAGAGCAGCCGAGCTAGTGAAGTGCATAGACTAACTGGTCATTCTCTCAAATGAGAGGAAACTGGGGGATCAGAGAGGTAAGGACACAAGCCCAGTGTCACACAGCAGTGAACTCACAGCCAGGACTGGAAGCCAGGTTTCCTCTTTGCCACACAGGCGTGGATTCCTTTCTTTGCACTAAAGCAAGGGTCCCTGGGGGCCAACGATGTTCATTCTGGACAACAAACTGGGAGTTCTATTAACACAGTGTACTAATAGCCCTGGGCCAAGAACACCCTCCAGCCCGCTTGATCATATATCAAGGGCTGGGAGAGGGAGGAAGGAGAGGATGCAAACCCATACTCACCAGGACCCAACCTACCAATAAAAGGAAAACAAAGGCTTACGCAATACCTGGTATTGGAAACAATCTAAACTTCCGACATTAGGAGAATGATTAAACAATAATGAATTTACTCAATTGACTGTTCCTCAGCTATTAAAATTTTACAAATATAGTAATATTAAAATACCTTAATACTAAGAAAAAAGATATAAAGTAATAATAATATATTAATATTATATAAAAGAAAAAAGCAGAAAACAATAACTGAAAAGGCAAACTAAAAATGTTGGCAAATGATTATTTTGGTAAGTAAGGATTTTGCTAAATTAAAATGAGCTCAAAGTAATTTTAAAAATTTTAATTATGTAGTTTTTTCAAATTGTCTTTAATCAGCATGTTATGCCTTTATAATAGTAAGATATACACAACATATATCCATAAATATCTATCTATCTATATAGACGTATGTAAATTATATTTCTCACTTCTGTTGGAAATTCCAGGCTAGCCATGTTTAAGGTCAGTTAACAGGCAATTCATGCACATCTGCTTATGTGCCCAGAATTGTGATACATTGTGGAAGATAAAAAAATAGAAGATACAGACTTGTGCTCTAAGTCTTAGAGGAATTTGACTAGTACAAGTGCAGACTCTGGTGTATAGCAGGTCCTCATTAACTATTCATTGAATGAATTAGTGAGTGAGCACAAGTCCATGAGGACTATATGTAGAGAGAGAGAGTCTGTGATCAGCTCAGCTGCATCCTCAGCCCATCCACTCAGGGGAAAATCCTGGAACTGCTTTTCCCAGAGTCCCTTTCAGTTCTTGGCTCTGGGTCCGTTCTGCCAAAGAGAGGCTCTTAAGGGGCTTTGGAAGACTGAGGACAAGAAGTCATTATGTCCCAGGGGCAGCTGTTTGCAGGCACGTGGGCATTTCACAGATGTTTGCGGGTATCACCCTGAGAACCACCCTTTTTGGTACCACAAGCTGTTGTATCACCAACCACAGCTCCCAGCCCTTCTGGGCAGTGCCCTGGGAATTCCTCCCCTTGGGGTAGCAGCTGAGACCTCTGCACTTCAGGATTTCCTGAAAATGGAAATCTCCCCATTCCAATGGCTGTGGAAATCTCTAATTCCCTGTATTAAACCTCTTTCTACTTGAAATTCCTAGAGTGACTTCTGTTCCACCCAAACCGTGACTAATATGGGTGATATAATGAAGTAATGCAGGACTGAGTGGGTCCTGGTGTTTTACGAGTTATACGAATGCTGGCAAAACTGAGTCATGGGATCCAGTCTAAGCTAGAAGAAATGACCAGACATGTGAATTACATGTGTGTGGACAAATGACTCTCCTTCCTTCTTACTTCATTCTGGCATCCCTTCAATCCTTCCCTCACTCATTCAGTTTCTTTCTCTAAAGCTTCTTTTACCATCAGGAGAGGTGAGAAAAGCATGTCATCAGCTTTTTTCTAACAGCTGCTAATAAATATTGAGTTTTTTCCCAGGAGGATCTCATTTGGGTAATTAACAGTTTAGTTTCCTGGCAGTGGTGGCCAAACCCCCCAAATAAGCCAAATGTAGTCTTTACCAAGTCACTGAGACATCGCAAGCCCAGGCCACTCATTTTCTGGGACTGCTTCTGGGTGAATTCAGCCCCTACGTCCTCAGGGGCCATGGAAGAGTGGCACAAAGCTCACTCCTGTCTGGTAGATGCACTCAATACCAAGGACAGGTTTGGCCATCTCATTCATATTCATTATCCATCCACTCAGTACACATGTGCAGACACTGGTGGTGGATGATGGAGACACAATGGCAGCAAGACATGGTCCCCATCCTTGAGGAACTCAGATAATCTAGGACAGCAACCAATGCTAAAATTGCAATCATAGGAGGGTGCATCATTTAGAATCAAATAGTGTTTTCAAAATAAGTGCTGTTACTAAAATAAACATGAAAACCAAGAGACTAAAGATTGAGCGCCGAGTGGAAGTAATTTTATTCCCAGTCAGGGAACATCCGGCAGACAGTTCAGGTTCTGGAGGATGAGGTTTGGAGAGAAGGAAATAGAGTTTGTCTTTTAAGTCCAAAAAGTGGCAACTCTCTCTTTTTCATTCAGGGAAATAAAGCCTCTGAATGCCGTTGACTGGCTGTTGACATCTAGGCTTAGCCCTCAGGTGCACATAAATGCCAAGATGGCTACAGAGGTCTCTGCTGTGGACAGGATGCGCCTGCCCTGGGAGTATGGCTTCCATTTGCCTCTGCCCCTTACCTTGGATTGTCTAATTTGGGATTATGGCTCCCAGCTGTCATTTTAGCAGAAGTCAGGTCTGCACCGCCGACAGCAGATTGGATGGTGTGTCAGGGCTTATTAATAAGATGACCATATAATTTATCATCTTAACAGGACACTGTTTGGAGTGAAAGAGTGACAGTTAACAATTACAACAGGACAGGACAACAGCCGTAACTGGGATGGCCCCAAGGAGGGTGGTCAGTAGCTAAAGCAGAAGTACAGGGGAAAGACTGTGTATTGAGCCTGTGTAACACTCTACCAGCTGTTCATAAGCGCTTTCTTTCATTCATTTCAATCCTCACAATGACTTATGAAGTAGATGTTACTAATCCTCATTTTATAAATAAAGACCCAAGGCTCAGATAATTAAGGAACTTGCCTAAGTTGAAGGATTAGTAAGAGGTGGAGGCATAATCTGAACCCAGGTCTGTCTGACTCTAATATCCATTCTCAACACAGCCATTATACAAGCTTCAAAAATGGTGGCATTTGACCTAGAAGGCCCTCAGTCTTTGGGCCAATGATACAGGTTTTCATGAACAATTGTGATGTGGGTCCCTTACTGCTGTGTGCCATTACTTTGTACAAATTCAACCACTGATTCAATTCAGTTCAGTTGAACACACATTTGAGCTGGACTTGGCACTGTGGATACACAGCTGAAGAGGTTATTCTGGCCTTGAAGGATCTCACAGAACATGGGGAAGACAGACAAGAAAACCAATAAGTACTGAACTGTATAAGTGCCGCCAGGATGTAATATGTATAAGTGCCAGGATAACTGTATGACAGAGTCTCAAGGTCTCATAGAATCACCACAAGCATCTCATCTACCTCATCCAACAGAGACATGCCAGAAGCCTTCCCAAAGGAGGTGTCAACCGAGTATAAAGGAAAGGTAAGAATTGGCTAGAAAAAGAATCAGGACTAAAGCCTAGGGAATATCACATGCACAGGAACAAGGATGTGAAAGAGCCTTTAAGGACACAGAGAAACAACAAATGATTCTGTTTGGCTGGAGGGAAGAGGGCCTCGCCCTGCCCAGAGGATGCCACCCGGCACTCACCTGTGCCAGCCTTTGTATCCCAACCAAAGGAAATGGTCAGTAGCAGACACGTGACCCAAGGAGGACCAACAATAATCTCCTGGAGACTTTTCTCCCACATCTATTTTTTAATTAATTTATATATATATATATTTTGTGGTACACGGGCCTCTCACTGTTGTGGCCTCTCCCGTTGTGGAGCACAGGCTCTGGACGCGCAGGCTCAGTGGCCGTGGCTCACAGGCCCAGCCGCTCCGCGGCATGTGGGATCCTCCCGGACCGGGGCACGAACCCGCGTCCCCTGCATCGGCAGGCAGACTCTCAACCACTGCGCCACCAGGGAAGCCCTTAATTTATTTTTATGTCATTTATTTATTTAGTTTTGGCCCTGCTGCACAGCTTGCGGGGTTTTAGTTCCCAACCAGGGATTGAACCTGGGCCACAGCAATGAAAGTGCAGAGTCCTAACCACTGGACTGTGAGGGAATTCCCCCACATCTATTTTTTTTAATCTTCATTCATCTGAGGTTTGTGAGAGTGGAGGCTGCCAGGGCCATCTTGCCACTACGTGGAGAAGACTTTTCCAGGGCAAGAGCCAAGATGCAGCAGACACTGACAGAGAGAGACAAAGAGACCTAGAGACAGAGGGGAGCACCCAAGAGGACCCAGTTTGAAACTGGCTCCAGCCACGTCCAAATTCAGAATTTATATATCTTGGCCTTTTCAGTTATACGAAGCAATAATTTTGTTTTCTTGCTTAAATTCTATGTTTTTTTTTCTTTCTGTTTTTTTGGTTCTAATACAGTGGATCTGAGATACTTCTGGGCCATCCAAGTGGGGATGTCCAAAATGTGTCTACAGATCAGATGACAAGTCAAGAAGCATCAGTGAATTTGGAAATATCACCATGGGAGTTGAAACCTCAGGAGGGAACGGCATTGTCGATGGGGGTATACAAGTGAAAAGGCAGCTGACTTATGTCCGAGCCCTGGAGAGAACAGAGAGAGGAACCCAGCCAATAAGACTGAGAAGGAACCATTGGAGGGGGAGAGGGAAGTTGATACCAGAAGCTGAAGGAGGACAGCATAAAGGAGAGGGACTGCTCATAGGGCCAAATGTCACAGAAAAGTGAGAAGGATCCCCCCTCATAGGAAAACTGGAAACACACACCCTGCCCTAGGCTGGGAGGGAGAGTAAGGTAATTGCCATAAGAGGGGTCAAAGTGTAATTGAAGGTCAAAGGGCAGATTCTACAACTATTTCCATTTCGTCTTATCTCACACGTTGCCAGTCCCTCCCCTGTGTACCTCTTCTCTTGGTCTCCGAGCTGACTTCTCTCCTTCCTCTCCCCTGGCTTCTTGTCCTCCCTTCTCCGAGTTCCGTGGTGATTCTTCATTCTCTAGGCAGCCTCTTAAATCTTAATGTTTCTCAAGGATCTGGCACTTGCTTCTCTTCCTGCTACACTCTCTTCTCAGGCACGCCGTTCATTTACCAGCCCTGTGACAGCCCGTGACTATTAAACTCCTGGTACAATCCCAGCATCCCCAAACCCACATCTACAGCCCGGGAGCTGCTAAAGCTGTGCTGTCCAGGGGCACTTTGTCCCTGAAGAGACCTCAGATATGTCCATGAAGGATTATGACTAGAGATCTCCCCTGAGAGGGGAGCCAGGCACCACCAGGGCCACCACCTACAGATAAGCATGTTGAGCACTGCACAAAGATGCCCAGTTGAAACCCAGCTGGGCTGAAATCCAGCCTGTGCTCCACCTCTCCAAGCCACTCTCTCTGGGGCAGAGCTGTGTCTCCTGGGAGAAGGGCTGTCATTTCCTCATTAGCACAATGGCACTGTCTACTTGCCAAAGCCACATCCCAGCAAAGCTCCTACCGCCCAGACAGGTGCCTTTTCTAGTTAATACAAAGATGGACTTTGGACCAACTGAGGCTCAGGGGACCCAGGAAACAATGAGTAAGGGGGATCTTTCCAGAGAGCTGAACAGGAGGCTGGCAGACGAGATAACCAAGGAATTTACTCCTTTGAGATGGTAGGGACAGCACAGAAGTGCTGTCCGGAGGACGGGTCATTGTGTCAGGCCAGTGACTGTGCCATGTTTCCATTCTCTCCTTTTCCAACAGTGTGTATAGTGGTTCTCCTGCCCCTACTCTGCCACTGCATACTGAGCATGTCAGGAGGGGCAGAGATGACTTGGCCCTGGAGCATTTAGACCACTGGACAGTAAGGACATCCAAATGTGAAGGCACGCGCTGCCCATCATTTAGAGAGCCCAGCTTTCAAGTTGGTCAAGACTTTGGGGTTGTCTCCCTCGAGAAGGGGGTGTATTCTTTGTAAAAGGACAAGGGTATTTATGGTTGTCAAATGGTGTGCTGAGGCCAGGTGCAAGTTGCTAGCTAAAAGGTTACATTTCTCAGCCTCCCGTACTTACATGAGGCCATTTGATTAAATTTTAGCCAATAATGTGTAAATAGAAGTTGCTGGGTATGACGAGCTTAAAAAGAAGATAGACAGTTGCTGGTACAGGTACTGGTTTGTTTGTTTTTTTAAACCTTCCACTCTTTCTCCTTCTTCCTGCCTGGAATGCAAAGATGATGGCTGGTGCTCTAGCAGCCATATCTGACTATGAGGCAATTCCAAGATGGAAACTATACACTAAAATGGTGAAGCAGAAAGACAGAAGGGTTCCTTGGCCCCTAAAAGATACCATGGAACCAACACACCAGTTCTTCATGTTAAGTACAATCAACTATTATCTTGTTTAAGCCGCTGTTTTTTTCTGGTTTTTGATTCTAGTAACTAAATGTAATGCCTAACAAATACTCTATAAATGTGCATAAATTACCAAAGTTATTTCTCTATAGTTGATTGAGATCTCTCCCATTAACTCCAAAGCTAACCTCTAGCTGGAGGTGCCAGCTGTCTTGAACTCAACATTTTCAAAATCAGGGACTTCCCTGGTGGTCCAGTGGGTAAGGCTCCGCGTTCCCAATGCAGAGGGCCTGGGTTCGATCCCTGGTCGGGGAATAGATCCTCATGCATGCCACAAGTAAGAGTCTGCATGACGCAACTAAGAAGTCCACACGCCACAACTAAGAAGTCCGCATGCTGCAACTAAAAAGATCCTGCATGCCGCAACTAAAACCAGCACAGCCAAAATAAACAAATAAATAAATATTTTTTTAATGAACAAAAAAATCATAATCAAATTCATTATCACTATGTCTAAGCCCATCCCCTTTGAGTCCATTCTCCAACTTGGGGTGTGTGGGAATGAGTAACTGAAGAGCTGACAAGCAATGAGCACTGGGCTTCAGGAAGAGGGCCAGGTGCCAGGACCGCTGCCTGAGAGTTCAGAGAGCATGGGCTCGCAGCCACACCCCGGGACCCTTCCTGGGCTAAAACCCCACTGGGGAGTCACTGCAGGTCAACTTGCTCCAGACCAAGGATCTAAGGGAAGTAAATACCCGTTGTGGGCAGAGGAGACAGGAACAGCCTCTGAGGAGGCCCCAGGTGATTTTATGAGAGTGGATAAAGTATAGGCCAGGTATTACTGTTGGAAATGTCTAGCAATATTTTATCAAGAATTGACCCTGTAGAGAAATGCAAATCAAAACTACAATGAGATATCATCTCACACCAGTCAGAATGGCCATCATCAAGAAATCTAGAAACAATAAATGCTGGAGAGGGTGTGGAGAAAAGGGAACACTCTTGCACTGCTGGGGGGAATGTGAATTGGTACAGCCACTATGGAGAACAGTATGGAGGTTCCTTAAAAAACTACAAATAGAACTACCATATCACCCAGCAATCCCACTACTAAGCATATACCCTGAGAAAACCATAATTCAAAAAGAGACATGTACCAAAATGTTCATTGCAGCTCTATTCACAATAGCCCGGAGATGGAAACAACCTAAGTGTCCATCATCGGATGAATGGATAAAGAAGATGTGGCACATATATACAATGGAATATTACTCAGCCATAAAAAGAAACAAAATTGAGTTATTTGTAATGAGGTGGATGGACCTAGAGTCTGTCATACAGAGTGAAGTAAGTCAGAAAGAGAAAGACAAATACCATATGCTAACACATATATATGGAATCTAAGAAAAAAAAATGTCATGAAGAACCTAGGGGTAAGACGGGAATAAAGACACAGACCTACTCGAGAATGGACTTGAGGATATGGCAAGGGGGAAGGGTAAGCTGTGACAAAGCGAAAGAGAGGCATGGACATATATACACTACCAAACGTAAGGTAGATAGCTAGTGGGAAGCAGCCGCAGAGCACAGGGAGATCAGCTCGGTGCTTTGTGACTGCCTGGAGGGGTGGGATGGGGAGGGTGGGAGGGAGGGAGATGCATGAGGGAAGGGATGTGGGAACAGATGTATATGTATGACTGATTCACTTTGTTATAAAGCAGAAACTAATTAAAAAAAAAAAAAAAGAATTGACCCTGGAGGAAACATTGGAAGAACTCTTAATCATGTCACATAGGTGGCAGCCAGGAAATGGCATGTTCTCAGGTTTGTTGGGCCTGAGTGAGAGTGAGGGCATGTGTGTAGCGTGTGTGTGAATGTATGGTATGCTCTGTGTGCTCTGGATGTGTGAGGTTTGTGCAGTGTGCACAGTGTAAACGTGTACACGCAGGTACCCGCTATGTGTGAAGGGTTAGGGTTTGGAGGGTGGTGGTGAGCAGAAGAGTGAGGGAGGCTGGCGTGCCTTCCCCTTAAGGGAACATCTAAGACTGTGAGAGTCTACCAGCTATCTTGCACCTTCCTGGCTACACACCCCCGTGGGCCCTGCAGAAGCTTATGAGGTAAGGGTTAGCATCGCTCCTGTTTTTCAAGTGAGGAGACTTAGGCGCAGAGAGGCAGAATACCCCAAAAAGGAATTTATTTCTCGAAGCTGTCAACAAACCAGGCTTTCCACATGAGACCTGTGTGGACACAGGAACTCAGAGGGAGAGGAGACAATACCGGTTATTAAGATGTTAGCGTCCACTTGTCCATCAGAGGCTCTTGCATCCCAGTTATGTGCTTCTCCATTCATTTATTCGTTTGTTCTCTGTTTGCTCAGTGTCAAACTCAAATTCAGGCCCTCCTGCACATCAGGCCCACTCACCTGGCTGCGTGTGGGAGAGACGAGGTGAGAGGCCTGGGCGCCCAGAAGTGGCACGAAAGGGACAAAATGGCACTAATGGGAAGTGAGTGGAGGAAAGGGGGTTAAGGAAGAGAGAGTGGGCAGGACTGAATTAAATTCTGAATACCTTGCAAGCTTTCTTTTCTTTACATTCAGACTCTACCTGATTGAATTCCAGGACCCTGGAGTTTATGTTCAAAATGTCTTCTAAAATTAGCACGCACAGCCCTGCACGTATGCAGCATCCTCTGAAGTTACCAAGGGCCCCACCCCTGCCCTTCTCAGCTGCCTGCTTCCTGAGGTTCTCCCAGCCGGGAGGGAGCGAGAGTTACCAGGCCGGGTTCTGACCTCAGCTCTGTTGAGAGAGAGCTGGGTGACTCTGGACAAGTGGCTCGCTCTCTGGGTCTCCATTTATCCCAAGTGAAGCTAGCAGGAAAGTGAAGCTGGGCTTTGGGGGGAAAGCGCAAGTACTCGTGACACAGTGTCAAGTTCCGAACAGAGGACATTGTTGGTGACAGGGCAGGGCCTGTGAGCTGCTGACCACATAACCACTGTTCCTTGTCCTTTTGACTTTCCAAGTGCTTTCTCGTCTAGTTTGTTAGATCCTTAGGTCTTCCCTTCAAGACCATCCTGTTCTGAGCAAAGTGAAGTGTTGGAGAGGTTTTTAGGTTTGCCAGAGGCCTCAGAATAAGTCAGTGTAGAAACTAGAAGTCAGGCCCAGGATCCCCAGCCAGGGATCCAATCATTTCTTCCTTCCTTCTTTCCATATGTATTGTGTAC
Organism: Mesoplodon bidens; assembly: GCF_964165515.1. Taxonomy (NCBI): domain Eukaryota; kingdom Metazoa; phylum Chordata; class Mammalia; order Artiodactyla; family Ziphiidae; genus Mesoplodon; species Mesoplodon bidens. Next base: position 73,098,489 of record NC_138164.1, on the reverse strand, counting down.
CTTCTGGGTACCAGGTGCACAGCAATAAACTGGAGCCGGTGCCTGCCGGCAGGGAGGCGCAGTGCAGTGGGGAGAAGAGGCAAGTCCACACAGTGTCAGTGACAGTGATAAGATGGGCCAACCAGCCAGCTGCAGGGATGCAGAAGAGGGTCCCTCCACCTCAGCCTGTCGGGGCACTGGGAGTCACTCTGTGCTTGCCCGAGTGTGCATCACAGTGAGGGGAGTGAGGCTGGCCCCAGGGGGGTCCATCCCAGCCAGCCTCCCTGGCTCCAGCTTCCCCATCGCCCCCAGACGTCCAGGTAAGCCCCAACCTCCATTCCCTCCAGGAACCTTTGCTTGCAGGCCCAGTGGGCCTCTCCACACCCCTAGGGCCTGCGGGGATCAGGGTCAGGTGTTAGGTTGAGAAGGTGCACACTTGCTTCCCTTTTAGTCTCAGCGACTGGAAAGGGCCACTTGGATTTCTGAGAGAATTTTATCCCCTTCCCTCCATGTCCTTCATGAGTTTTCTTTATCATTTCATTTTTAACAAAATGTGTAGGTTACTCAAATCTGCTCCCAACGTCAAAGCTGTCGAAACCTTCTTTGGATTCTGTTGTGGTGAAAACGTCCTCTCGACAGCTGGCCCCAGAGTTCCTCTTTGAGAGGGGACTACTTTTGTTTTGAGAAAATACTTTGACAAGCACCTCGGGGTAGAGGGTGAGACTGAAAGGAACTCAGCCACAAAGCCACTGGGTGAAGTGGCCTCTGAGCAAAAGAGCTTCGCCCTGCTCTGGAGAGGGAGGGAGATGACACAGAGGGAAAGAAACTGGAAGGAGGGAAGCAGGGGAGAGAATTAAGAGTAAAGCCCAGGGTGGACATGGAAGCAGTCAGCAGAGGTTGGTAAAAAAACTTTCAGTTATAAGATGAATAAGGTGTGAGTATTTAATGTATAACATGGTGACTAAAACTGGTAACACTATTGTATAAGTGAAATTTGCTAGGAAAGTAGAACCTAAAGGAGGTGAATATGTGAGGTGATGTGTGTGTTAATTAACTCGACGGGGGGAAATCCTTTCACAGTGTAGACATATAGTAAATCATCCTGTTGTACTCTTGAAATACCTTACAATTTTATTTGTCAACTATACCTCAATAAAGCTGAAAAAATTTTAATTAAAAAAAAATTTAAAAAGAGTAAACCCGGGGCTTCCCTGGTGGCGCAGTGGTTGAGAGTCCGCCTGCCAATGCAGGGGACACGTGTTCGTGCCCCGGTCCGGGAAGATCCCACATGCCGCGGAGCAGCTGGGCCCGTGAGCCATGGCCGCTGAGCCTGCGCGTTCGGAGCCTGTGCTCCGTAACGGGAGAGACCACAACAGTGAGAGGCCCGCGTACCGCAAAAAAAAAAAAAAGTAAACCCGGGTATATAGACCGTAAAGTTCCCCCAGAACAGGGTGTAGTCCAGACCCTGACCCCAGAGATCGTTTCCTGCCAGGAAATTGTTAAGAAGAGGGATGCCCAATGCAGAACTTGAAGGCGTTCATTGCTGTGGTGTAAACCCATCCGTCTCCTCCCAAAACTTCAGCAAATCCTATCACATTCATGAACACTTTAAATGAGAGTTTTAAACATTGAAATATACTGGACATACAATATTATGTTAGTGTCAGGTGTACTACATAGTGATTTGACATTTGCATACATTATGAAATGATCACCATGATAAGTCTGGTAGCCATCTGTCTCCATACAGAGTTATTACAATACTATTGACCAAATTCCTTATGCTGTATTTTACATCCCTGTGAATTATTTTATACAGGAAGTTTGTACCGCTTAGTCCACTTCTCCTATTTCACCCCCCAAACCCCCTCCCCTCTGGCAACCACTCGTTTGTTCTCTGTATCTGTGAGTCTGTTTTCATGTTGTTTTGTTTTTTAGATTCCACTTATAAGTGGAATCATATGGTGTTTGTCTTTCTCTGTCTGACTTATTTCACTTAGCGTAATACCCTTCTACCATCCAGGTCCATCCATGTTGTTGCAAATGGCAAGATTTCATTCTTTTTTATGGCTGAGTAATATTCCATTGTGTGTGTGTGTGTGTGTGTGTGTGTGTGTGTTCATATCTTTTTTATCCATTCACCTATAGATGGACACTTAGGTTATTTCCATGTCTAGGCTGTTGTAAATAATGCTACTATGAAAATAGGGGTGCATATGTCTTTTTGAATTTGTGAGGTTTTTTCTTAAGGTAAATACCCAGAGGTGGGATTGCTGGATCATATGGTAGTTCTATTTTTAATTTTTTGGGGAACCTCCATACTGTTTTCCATGGTGGTGGCACCAATTTACAATCCTACCAATGGTGCACAAGGGTTCCCTTTCTCACATGGATTTTAAGAGCCTGAAGAAGGGGCAGAGTTGCTTTTCTGGATCAGTGTCATGGAGACAGAAGTATTCGTGAGAAGGTGAGCTGCGCTCGCTCCCTGGGAACTTGCAACATTCTTCGGGACAACTTTGGACTTCTGCAAAAGAATTGTAGTTTGAAGAGGCCCAAGTTGACATGTGAATTCAAATAAACACTAAGCAATTAATTCAACAAACGACTGAGGGTGTTGGACCCAGAATCTAACTTCATATAACCACGTGTGTGAGAAGCATCAATTCTCTGTGCTTCGCAAGGTGCCTTTTCTCAAGCTTGTCTCACTCCTCTCACACCACCTCTGGAAGGCACTTTAGGCAGAGAGGCTGGTGCTCCTTTTATGGATGCAGAAGAGATGCCCCCTTGCCAGGCCCTTTCAGGCTGCAACCCTCAGCCTGGCAGGAGACAATGATCCTCCTGCAAGGCTCACCAGGGTTAGGAACCAGACAGCTTGCTTGCCCCAGAGACGCCCAGGTCACCTGCCTGAGCACAGCAGGGAGTCCTCTGTGCATGGGGCTTCCCCCAACTCTCCCCGCAACGTACTATGACACCCATTTCTTGCAAGTCATCTGTTACTCGGGGGAAAATCCAGTCAGTGGCTGGTCACAGATACCAGGGCCAGGCAGATGTGTGGCGTTTCTGAGGGTGGGGTTGGGGGCAGGGGGGCAGGACAGTGGGAGGCTGCTGGACGACACCTTTTCCCAAGCCTGGGCCTCTCCGTCTTTACCACCGAAGGGCCGACTCCATGGCAGGGAGAGGACAGTTCATCGTGTCCACCGGGCTGAGACTTGACCTCGCCTAGCGCTTCCCGCCAGCCCTCCTGACAGCCAGACAGGCTGCTGGGAGAGGGACCTCACCCAAAGTAAACAAAGAAAGGCTTTTGCAGAGAGGAGTGTGGAGCCCAACTCGGTGGAGACTCGCGGAGGCCCCGTGGGAACGGATGTCGACTTGTGGCTCGGAGACCCGGGGTCTGGGTTTACGGCCCATGGATTCCGCCCGCGGGCTTCCCGAGGCCGGCCGCGGGTCACCGAGGGGAGCCGGAGCCCTTGCTCAGCACTGACACCATCACTCGTGTAGCGCGAGTGCCACCTGGTGGCCAGATATGGCGTGACCGGTGTGACCAGCGACCAGAGAACCTGGGAACCACTCTGAGACAGGCATCACCAAGGTCACCACTACAGTGACTGTAATAATGGCAACACCTTATCCACACCCCACATCTTTTCTGCCGTCCTGTACTCAGTCCCTTCTGGGTTTGGGGGAGATCGGTCCTTCCGTCGTCACAACTTTATTAATTACAAAAGGGGTACATCTACATCACAATAACAAGAATCTCCACCATAGGCGCACAGTTTCTGCCATGCACTGAGCTAGACACAAGGGGTTAAAAATTACCAAGCTGTGGTCCTTTCCTTCAAAGGACTTAGGTGCTCAGATATTTACAATTAACCAAAATACAAGACAGAGGGTGACAAAAATATTCAGCTGTGGGAGCGGAGATGAGGTGACAACTTGCTGAACATCAAAATTGAGCTTAAAATTGAGGCATTATTGAGGCTGTGAAATATGGATAAGAATTCAGCAGGTGACAAAGGGAAGGACATTCCAAGCAGAGGGACTGGCCAGGCAAAGGCAAAGACCAGTGAAAACACACAGTAGGTCCAGGAAACAGCAACTGTAGAATTTTGTGAGAGGGGGCAATGCAGGAAAAGATAAAACTTAAAGGACAACATGGGGATGAGTCAAGGTGTGCCTTGTAAGCTAGGTGCTGGGTTTGAACTTTTCTCCTGGGGGCTAAAACAAACCACTGAAGGGTTTGAAGAAAGGAAATAACTAGGTTGATTTTTTTTTTTTTTTAAGATGTTGGGGGTATGAGTTTATTAATTAATTTATTTATTTTTGCTGTGTTGGGTCTTCGTTTCTGTGCAAGGGCTTTCTCTAGTTGTGGCAAGTGGGGGCCACTCTTCATCGCGGTGCGCAGGCCTCTCACTATCGTGGCCTCTCTGTTGCGGAGCACAGGCTCCAAATGCGCAGGCTCAGTAGTTGTGGCTCACGGGCCTAGTTGCTCCGCAGCATGTGGGATCCTCCCAGACCACGGCTCGAACCCGTTTCCCCTGCATTAGCAGGCAGATTCTCAACCACTGCGCCACCAGGGAAGCCCAACTAGGTTGATTTTTTAAAAGATCTATTTAAGAGACAAGTATGCAGGAGGCTGATTAGGGAAAATGGTTGCAGCACCAGTGACAAGATAATTCATTCAACAGCCAATAGACATTGACAGGCCTGGATGTGCCAGGCTCTGTTCATACAAAAAAGCCCTTCCCTCTTGGAGCTTAGGTTCTGGAGCACAATGAGGGAGGGGTAGGAGGGATGCAGAGAAGGAGACAGACGCAAGGTATTGCAGAATTTGAATCTCTAGGACTTGATGATCAGTGGGTTAGAAAGAGGGAGAGCTTAGAGATTGAGCGTAGGTGACAGGGAGAAGAGTAAGGCCCCTCAAGGCTGCGACAGAGGAGTCAAGGGCAGGTTTGAGGGGGAAGGAAATGAGTCTGCTTTTGGATGTGATCAGTAAACAGAACAAGTAGCTATGAAGCAAAAACTCCACAAAATCAACATTACATTACATTACATTGCAATGACCCACCTCCCCAGTCCCATGAAAAGTCAGACTAGGTTTCCTAGGAAATTCTCCTGCCATCAGCGGTTAAAATTGTATTCAATATTGGGACTTCCCTGGCAGTCCAGTGGTTAAAACTCGGTGCTTCCGATACAGGGGCCACTTTTTCCATCCCTGGTCGGACAGATCCCACATGCCATGTAGCGTGGCCAAAAGAGAAAAAAGAAAAGAAAAATAAGTAAAATAAATAAATAAAATAAAATTGTATTCAATATTGATTGTCAAGATACAAATCTCCACAAACAGATTCATTAAATGTTTGCTGAACCAGCCTATGGAAAGTAATTGCTAATGCTTATTAAGTGTTTCATGTGAAAGAAGCATCATTCCCAGTGTTTCCTCCAGTTACCTTCTTTAACCCTCACAACTCTCTGTGGGCTCTGCACTGGGCTCAGGTCACACAGTTAGCAAGGGCAGGGCCAGCCAGTATCTGCAGGAAGATCACAAAGCCCTTAAGGGGAGTCTTCTACCTTCTCCCCAGGTGAGGGCTGCACGTAATGGACACAGTTTGGCCTGGAGTCACGTCTGGCCACTTCCCCATGTGGTCAGTCTGTTTGAAGCTTAATTAGAAGAGGCTTCAGGCCCTTCCTGTTTGGTCGCAGTTTAGGGAGGTAAGATAACAAAAAGCTAGGAAAAGCAGATGTAGGAGAAATAAAGAGACAGCCCTCTGATAGCATTACAGGGAAAAGAGAGGTACTATTGCTCTTCCTCTTTGGGGATGATGAAAAAAATGTGGATTTCAGTGGTGGTGTGAAGGCATGAAGCTCTGACTTCTAGAGGATCAGACTCTCACATGTGCCCACCAGCGGCACTGGCAGCACCAGGTCATGGGGAATTACCTACACAGTTCTCCAACTAGAAGGCAGCCAGAGTAAAGAAGCCCATGCATGCAAGGTTCTGGTTCTGGGCCCACCTGGGCTTGTACCATTGTCCAGGATAAATGATTCTGCAATCCTCTTTTAGACATGGGGGAATTTAATTTCTTATTTTTGGCAGTTCTAACTTCCCACTATTCTTACTCCTGCTGTCATATTGAAAAGATTGTTTAATCACTATAAAAGCATTCAAAACAATACTGAAAACAAAAATCTGAGTGAAACCTTTATGATAATAGTAATACTAATATATCCCTAAAACAGTCCCCAGAAAATTTAAAACCATCTGCAATTGATATGGATTACTTCACCAGTATGGGGAATAAATATGGTCATATTACCTATGTTTTTTCTTTTTTTAATTTTTATTTTATTTTTTGAATGGATGAAGAAGATGTGGTACATATATACAATGGAATATTACTCAGCCATAAAAAAGAATGAAATAATGCCATCTGCAGCAACATGGATGGACCTAGAAATTGTCATACTGAGTGAAGTAAGTCAGACAGAGAAAGACAAATATCATATGCTATCATTTACATGTGGAATCAAAAAATTGTACAAATGAACTTACTTACAAAACAGAAATAGAGTCACAGATGTAGAAAACAATCTTATGGTTATTACAGGGGTAAGGGGAGGAGGAATAAATTGGCAGATTAGGATTGCCTATGTTTTTTCAATTGATTTCTCTCCTGCTATGTTTCAGAAACGCTTATGCACTAGAGATACATCAGTGGATGAAACAAAGATATCCATCCTTGTGGGGCTTAATCTCTGACAGGGGGAGATAGTGAAGCAATAGATTTAATAAATAAGTAAGTAATTTAACATGTTGAATGATGTTAGTGTTAAGGATTTTTTTTAAAAAGTAGAGGTGGTTATATGGGTCTGAGATGCTAAGGTGGGGTAGGCCTCATGGAGAACATGACATTTAAGCAAAGCCTTGAAGAAGGTGATTCTGGCCTTCACAAAGCCACAGAAGTCCTAGAACATCTTCCAGGACAATAGGTGTCCAATACCTTACATTTACACCACTTAGATGGTCTTCTCCAGTGGTGCTTCTTAGAACAAATTTTTACTCCAAAATGACCTGCTGAGTACTTACACCAAAAAGGAGCAGTATAAATGTTTCTATAAATGTTAAATTCAGCTCCCAGAACTTATACAGCTAGGGTTATAATCCGAGTAACAGCTTTATAGAATACCAAGGCTGGTGGTACATCTATGGGTCTCAGATCACTTGGAGACGTGACCTTAGTATTTATTAGATTTATCTATGTGAAGTTCCCAGGAGGACACATGGCACCGAGAGAAGGCTTAGCAAGTTTTAACGAATGTTACCCCCTATTTTCCTATATCTTACACAACCACTCCTTTGGGTTCAGGCACGTGACTTTAAGAAATCTCATATGGCTCCAAGAAAAGCCTACATTTAGGACCACTGAGATGACCATAGGCCTACAGTCCCCAGTAACTATAAAAATTACTCTTTCAAGACTGAGAAAAATCCCTTAGCACCCAGTATTGTGTATAGACAGTAGGCACACAATAAATGTTTCCATAAATAATACATGTTCTGCTTCCAGTAATGGTGGAATAGATAATTCTTTCTTCCTGTTCTTTGGCTTGTATAATCTCTATTGATCTATCTTGAAGTTCAGTAATTCTTTCTTCTGCCTATTTTTGAGTTTCTCCAGTGAATTTTTAATATATAGGTTATTGTTCTTTTCAACTCTACAATTCCCATTTGGTTCTTTTTAAAAAGTCTATCTCTTTATGATATTCTCTATTTGATGCACCATTGTCATCATACCTTCTTTTTTAAAAGTTTTTTTTGGCTGCGTTGGGTCTTCGCTGCTGCGTGCGGGCTTTCTCTAGTTGCGGCGCACGGGCTTCTCATTGCGGTGGCTTCTCTTGTTGTGGCTCAAGGGCTCTAGGTGTGCAGGCTCAGTAGTTGTGGTGTACAGGCTTAGCTGCTCCGTGGCATATGGGATCTTTCCGGACCGGGGATCGAACCCGTGTCCCCTGCATTGGCAGGCGGATTCTTAACCACTGTGCCACCAAGGAAGTCCCCTTTATTTCTTTTAAGCAAGCTTTCCTTTACTGTGAAAATATTTATAATGGCTACTTTGAAGTATTTTCCTCCTAAATCTGACATCTGATCACTATCACAGTTTCTGTTGCCTGTTTTTGCTTTTGTCCTTCCAGTATATGGGTCATACTTAACTGTGGGGGTTTTTTTGTTTTTGTTTTTTTTTCGCCTAATTAATTTTGATTCCAAACTGGACATTTTGGATAATATACCATAGCCACTCTGGGTCACTGACCCCTCCCTTTCTCCAGGGCTTGCTGTTCTTATTTGCTTAGCGACTGGCTGAATTATTTTAGTGAAATCTATTTCTCCCCCACAGTATTAAGCCTCTGATGTCGTTTCTCAGGGAGGTGTAGCTTTGAGTACACCCCCTTGACCCTGGGATGACAGTGGTACTGATAGATCTCCCTTCCATCTTTCCCTGACTCTGGCATTGGAGTGGGGGCAATGGCAAGCTTCTCTTGGAAAACACTTTCACTCTAGGAGGTAAGTGCTCAGTGGGCGTGGGGAGTAGCAGTAACCTGAGGTCCTCTTGGCTTGCCTTTCATAGCATGGGGAAAAGGCAATCAGGGCCCCAGTGTTCTCAGCATGCTGTGCCCAACACAGACCCTCCTTCCATAAGTGAGGGCTGGATAAAAGGGAACTCCCATCTCTAAACTGCATTTGCCTGGCATTTAGCCTCAGCAACAGGTAGCAGGGGCAGGATGAGAACTGATGAAGTCCTGATACTCCTGGAAGAAAGCCTTCTGGCTGGGAGCTGGGGAGAGAGGGAGCTCTGTGTTCCTGGCTTCAGCAGTCCAGAGTGGAGTCTCCAACCTTGCTGGGCTGGGAGGGGAGAGGGTAGGAGCAGTCTTGGTTCAAATACCGTAGACTTCCTTACTGAAAGATTCACCTTCTTTACTCCAAGTAAAACTCACCTTTTTTGTTGACGTTTCATAGCTTTTCTTTAAGAAATATTTCTTAGGGGCTTCCCTGGTGGCGCAGTGGTTGAGAGTCCGCCTGCCGATGCAGGGGACGCGGGTTCGTGCCCCGGTCCGGGAAGATCCCACGTGCCGCGGAGCGGCTGGGCCCGTGAGCCATGGCCACTAGAGCCTGCGCGTCCGGAGCCTGTGCTCCGCAACGGGAAAGGCCACAATAGTGAGAGGCCTGCGTACCGCAAAAAAAAAAAAAAAAAAAAAAAAAAAAGAAATATTTCTTAATTTGCTGTTTTTCCTTAGGACGATTTCCAGGGGTTTTAAATGGTTGAGCTTTTAAAAATCGTTTTCGTATTTCACTGGAAAGCAGGTCAGCAAAGGTGCTAATACTCTCATGCCAGAAATCAATCTCCCTATAGAGTTTCAAGAGTTCTTTATATATTGTAGATAAAGCCTTTATCGGATATGTATTTTGCAAATATTTTCTACCAGTATGTGGGTTACCCTTTCATTCTCTTAAACGTGTCTTTTGAAAGGCCAGTTTCACATTTTTAAAAATATTTATTTTATTTGGCTGCTTTGGGTCTTAGTTGAGGCATGCAGGATCTTTCATTACGGCTCATGGGCTCTTCATTGCGGTGTGCGGGCTTCAGAGTGCGCAGGCTCTGTTGCCCTGCGGCATGTGGAATCTTAATTCCCCGACCAGGGATCAAACTCGTGTCCCCTGCATTGGAAGGCAGATCCTTAACCACTGGACCACCAGAGAAGTCCCAGTTTCATATTTTGAGGAACTCCAAATTTGTCAAATTTGTTTTTTATGGACTGTACCTTTGGTGTCTTGTCTAAGAAATATTTGCCTAACCTAAGGTCACAAAGATTTTCTACTTTTTCTTCTAGAAGTTTTATAGTTTTAGGTTTCATATTTAGGTCTATGATACATTTTGACTTAAAACTTTATATAGTTGACCCTTGAACAACACTGGTTTGAACTGCACAGGTCCACTTATATGTGGATTTTTTTTCAGTAAATACATTCTATAGTACTACATGATCGGTGGCTGGTTGACTCTGTAAATGCAGAACCATGACTATGGAGGGCTGACTATAAAATTACACACAGATTTTCAACAGCATAGAGGGTCAGCACACCTAACCCCTGCATTGTTCAAGGGTCAACTGTGTATGGTCTGACTTAATTTTTGTAATAAAGGTCAAAGATATTTTTGGGGGGTTATGGGTTTTTTTGTTTGTTTTTTGCATATGATGTGTTCCAGCACATTTTTTGAAAAGATTATCCTTTCTCTACTGAATTCCCATGGCATCTTCACCAAAAATCAGTTAACCAAATATGTCTAGACTGATTTCTGAACTCTGTATTATGTTTGATTGATCTAATAGCCTATCTTCATAACAATACTAGAATATCTTGCTTATGGTAGCTTTATAATGTTTTAAAATTAGATAGTTTAAGCCCCCTAATTTTGTTGTTTCAAAGTAGTTTTGGCCATTTTGTATCTTTTGCATTTTAATATACATTTTAGAATTGGCTCGCAAAATTCTAATGCTTTTTTTTTTTTGAGACTTCGTTGGATTTTCTACACAGATAAGCATGCTATCTGCCATAAAAGACAGCATTACTTATTGTTTTCCAATTTAGATGGTTTTCTTTCTTTTTCATATCTTGTTGCAATGGCTAGAAGCTCCTGTACAATGCTGAATAGAAGTGGTAAGAGCAGACATTCATGCCTCGTTAATATTAGAGGGGAAATGTTGAGTCATTCACAGTTAAGTATGATGCTAGCTGTGTAATAGATGCTCTTTATTAGAAAATTCCCTTCTATTCCCAGTTTGCTGAGAGTAATGAAAAATGGATGGTTAGCTATTGTCAAGTGCTTTTCCTGGTTCAATTGAGGTGATCATATCTTTTTTCTTTTTTAGTGAGTTAATATGATGAATTACATTGATTGATTTTCCGTTGTTAAACCAACCTTGAATTCCTGGGATAAACCCCACTTGGTCATGATGTGTCATCCTTTTTTATGTATTATGTTCACTTTGCTAATATTTTGTTTAAAAATTTTTGTCTCTGTTCAGGAAGCATGTTGGACTTTCGTTTTCTTTTCTTGTAATTTCTTTGCCTGATTCTGGTATCAGGAAAATACTGACCTGTTACAATTAGATGGGAAGTTTCCCCTCCTCTTTAACTTTCTGAAAGTGTGTACAGAATTGGTGTTATGTCTTCTTTAGATGTTTGGTGGATCTCACCAGTGAACCCAGCCGGTCCTAGAGTTTTGTTTGTGGGAAGGCTTTTAACTAAAAATTCCATTTCTTTAATAAATACAGTGCTATTCAGATTATCTAGTCTTTCTTGCATGAGCTTTGTTAATTTGTATCTTTTGAAGAATTTGTCCATTTCATCTAAATTGTCAAAGTTATTGGAATAAAGTTGTTTATAATAGTCAGTGATTATACTTTTCATTTCTGAAGTATCTACGGCGATGATCTCTCTCTTATTTCTGATAGTCCTGTGCTGCTTTTTTTTTTTTCCATTCTGTTTGGCTAGAGGTTTATCAATATTATTGATTTTTCTCAAAGAACCAGCTTTTGGTTTTATTTTCTCTTGTTTTAAATTTTTATTTCATTGATTTCTGACATTATCCTTATTACTTCCTCTTTTCCTGCTTACTTTGGGTTTAATTTGCTTTTTTCTGGTTTCTTAAGGTGGAAGGTAAAATCATTGATTTGAGAATTTTCTTCTATTTTAATATAGGCAACAATTATAAATTTTCCTCTAGGATTGTCTAATCTGTATCTAATAAATTTTAATGTATTGTGTTTCATTTTCATTCAGGCCAATATATTTCTAATTTATTATTATTTTTTAATTAGAAGCATGTTGTTTAGTTTCCAGATATTTGGGGATTTTCCAGATATGTTATTGATTTCTAATTTTCTTCTTCTTTTGCCAGAGAACATACTTTTGTATGGTTTGAACCCTTTATTTATTATGACTTGCTTTACATCCCAGAATATGGTCTCCATTGGAAATGCTCTGAATGCACATGAAAACAATGTGTGTAGTGCTGTTGTTGGGTGGAGTGCTCTATCAAGGTCAATTAAGTCAAGATGGTTGATAGTGTTTTTCAAGTCTTCTACTTACTGATTTTCTGTCTACATGTTTGTTTTTTTTTTGCGGTACGCGGGCCTCTCACTGCTGTGGCCTCTCCCATTGCGGAGCACAGGCCCTGGATGCGCAGGCTCAGCGGCCATGGCTCACGGGCCCAGCCGCTCCACGGCATGTGGCATCCTCCCAGACTGGGGCATGAACCCGCGTCCCCTGCATCGTCAGGCGGACGCTCAACCACTGTGCCACCAGGGAAGCCCTGTCTACATGTTTTAACAATTATTGAAGGTGTTGAAATATCCAACTGTATTTGTGAGTTGGTTATTTCCCACTGTAGTTCTATCAGCCTTTTCCTCACATATTTAGAAGTTGTTATGCATATATTTAGGATTGTAATTTCCTCTTGTTGAACTGACCGCTTTATCATTATAGACAACCATCTTAATCCTTAATCTTGGTAATATTCTCAAGCTCTCAAGCGAAATCTACTTTATTTACTACTACTATAGTACACCTGCTTTCTTTAACTTATTGTTATATCTTTCTCTATACTTTAAGCCTAGTGTCTTTATACCTAAAGTGGGTTTTGAGAAAATAGCATACAGTTGGGCCTTGCCTTCTTTTATTCAATGTGACAATCTCTGACTTTTTGTTGGGTGTTTAGACCATTTACAATCAATGTGATTATTGTTATGGTTGAGCTTACATCTATTATCTCGTTATTTGTCTTCTTTGTTCCCTTGTCCCTCCTTTTTCTTCCTCCTTTTGGATAAACTGAATACTTACTGACGATTCCACGGTATTTTGTTGTTGCATTATTAGCTAGAACACTTTTGGGGGGTGAAGAGAATTACCTTAGGGCTTATACATCTTTAACTTAGCACAGTTTTCCTTCAAGTAATATTATACCACTTCATGTAGAGCATGAAAATGTTACCATACTATACTTCCATTTTCCCCTTCCTAAACTTTGTGTAATTGTTGTATGTTTTGAAATGTATTATTAAGTCCACAATAAATGGGTACTATTACTGTCTTCAGCAATTATCTTTTAAATAGATTTAATAACAAAAAAAAGAGAGCTTTAGTATTTAGCCACATATTTACCATATTTTCACACAGTATTGTTTTATATCTGTTTGAAAGACTTTTAAAACATTTTTTTGTAATGCAGGTCTACTGGTGATGTATTTATTCAGCTTTTGGATGTTTGAAAAAGTCTTTTTATTTTGCCTTTGTTGTTTGAAAAGATATTTTCACTGCATATAGAATTCTAGGTTGACAGGTTTTATTCTATCTTGTTCCTTTTACTATATTAAAGACGTTGCTCCACTGTCTTCTGGCTCCCATGGTTTTCAATGAGAAGTTTCCTGTCATTTTTATTTGAGCTCCTTTGTATGTGACATATCCTTTTCCCCCATCTGGATGTACTAAGATTTTTTTTTTTTAAATCACTGGCTTAAAGCAATTTGATTAAGATGTGCCTTGGTGTGATCCTTTTCATGTTTCTTGTCCTTGAAGTTCATTGAACTTCTTGGACCTGTGGGTTTGTAATTTTCATCAAATTTGAAGAACTGTTGGCCCCTGTCTCCAAATGACCTGAAGAAATATGAAAATACAAAAGAAAGTATTTTTTTCTTTTCCCCTTCCACCCTCACACCCATCTCTTCTCCCTTGAGGACTCCAAGTATACGTACATCAGACTGCTTGAAGTTGATTCATAGCTCACTAAAGCTCTGTCCACTTTTTTTCCAGTCATATTTCACTCTAAATAATTTGAGAGAGTTTTTCCTGCTATGTTTTCAAGTTTTAAAATCTTTTCTTTTGCTGTCTAATCTACTGTTAATCTCACCCAGTGTGGGGTTTTGTTTGTTTTTTTAAATCTCAGACATCGCATATTTTCATCTCTTATATTTTCTGGTCCTTTTTATATCTTCTATAGTTCTAATTAACATGCTCAATCTTGCCTCCACTTCTGGACCACTACTTTTTTTTTTTTACAACTTTATTGGAGTATAATTGCTTCACAATGGTGTGTTAGTTTCTGCTTTATAACAAAGTGAATCAGTTATACATATATGTCTGTTCCCATATCCTTTCCCTCTTGCGTCTCCCCACTACCTTCTTGATACATGGCATATAGTTACAATGTCCTTTTGTAAAAATATTTCTATAATTTGTGTCATTTCTGGATGTCTTTTTTCTCCTTCACTTATGGGTTTTGTAAGTTCTGGCTTTTTGCATGCCTGACAATTCTTTTTTATTAGATGTCAAACATTTTGAGTTTTACCTTGTTGCATATGCAAAATATTTGTATCCCTATATTCTTGTACTTTGTTCTAGGAGACAGTTACACAGAAACTGTTTTAGAAACCAGAAACTTTGGAGCTTTTAGTCCAGGGTTAATTTTGCTCTCCTACTGAAGTAATACTTTTCTGACTTTCCTATCTAGTGCCCTTTGAGAATTACAAAGTTTTCCACTCTGGCGAGCAAGAACACAAACTATTAACCGCTTTGTGTGAACTTCAGTGATTATTCCCTCCGCTCCTTTCAGGTGGTTCTTCCTCCTGCCTCAGTAGCTTCATCCCACACAAACAGAAGGACTCAGCTTAAGTCTCAAGGGGACCCTCTCTATATCTTTATGCCTCCTTTCTGTGTAGCTTGCTCCTCTTTTGTACTCTACTCTATGAGCTTCAACCACTTTGGCCTCTTTAGACTCCCAGGTCTGTTTCCTCAGCTCAGGGAGGCCTCTGGGCTCTGCTGTGGTGCTCCCTCCCTGAGCTGCAATCTGGAATCTCTCTCCAAGCATCAGCTAGGGCCAGCACAGGACTCAATTCATTTGTTTTCCTTCTCTCAGAGATCACTGCCCTGCACTGCTTGATGGCCAGTGTCTGAAAACTGCTGTTTTATATACATTATCAGGTCTTTTAGTTTTTTTGAGTGAGATAATATTTCCAGTTTCTGTTCTGAAAGTAAATGTTAAAACCATTTTTGGAGGCAAGATTTTTATTACAATGTTATATGATTACTTTTAACAGAGGGGAGTTAAGATACCACCTCTTGGGAGGTACTGTTATGTTCTGAGAAAAACAAAACAAAATTTAAACTTTCAACTCTGGAAGATCTGAGCTCAAATTCCAGTACTGCCACTTTGGGCAAATTACCAGTTCTTTCACTGGTAAAACAGAACTAATAATATCTATTATTAGGTTGTGAGGTTTGCATGAGATGTAAACAATCTGCTATATATCAGAGGCACCTCATACATTTTAGTTTCCTTATTTTCCCCCTAAAAAAATGAGTATCAGAAAAGCTATCTGTTAGGGCCCTGCCTGTACTGATAAGAGTGATTCCAAGCTTTTCCCTCTCAAATATCCTCTCTCTTATAGGGAAAAAGTAATCGTAATATGCTATTGAAAAGCCAGACACAAAGTGTAATTCTAGGAAACTGCCTGTGAATTTTTACCCTGTAAAATTAGTGGGAAGGAAAAGCCTTGAGTCCTGCCCTGTCTAACTCTGGTTTGGATTTGGCGTTTTTAAGTGTGGAACAATCCAGAATTCCAGCTCTGTCAGGAAAAAGCAGACAAATGAAACAGATGACAAATCATTTCTCTAAGGCCTGAAGCCAAACTGGCTCCAATAGCTGCTGGAATGGTAATAGAAGACAATTTCCTGGAGTATTTACAAAATCATTTGTAAGGATAATGTTTTCCAGACTTTTACAGGAGGGCTAGGGTAGCTTTTTAGTCTGCAGACTCCACAGAGGTAGCATATATTCAACAGGCAGTTGCTGGGACCGCCACCTCCCACTCTAACTCCTCCCCATAACCCCCATATAGAGGCCTGATTTAGGCACTGAGATGGGGATAAGCCGTGGGTTTTGCCCTTTAAATATATGCCAGAATATAAAGGAGCAACAGGTGAGTACACAGCGAATCGAAAATGGAATGTGCTTTATGTGCGGTGTTAGCAAACTGCTTCAGAAAGACAGGGATAAAAGATCAGCAAAACTTTCAAAGAGGAGGTGACTGAATATTTCAGAACACGTGCAGAAGTGGAGTAGGGGAGGAAAAGGGAACATTCTAAGTCAAGGGAGGGAGGCATACCCTGGGAAATGAATCTGAGGCCTGATCTATATAGGATTGGAATGTGTCAATTAGAAATGTTTTCAACTGAAAAGTAACAGAATCCTTGCCTAGTACAGCCTTAAGAGATGGAGGTTTGTTTGCTCAAAATGCTCAGAGGTATGTGGTTACTGGCATTGATTCGGTGGCTTGAATGTCATCTGGGAGGCAGGTTCTTTCCATTTTTCAGCTGTGACATCTTTAACATGGTGGGTTTTCATCTTTTTACTTTTTACCTCATGTTTGCAAGACTGTTGCCATAGATCCAGATGCCATTAACTAGTGTTATGAACAAGAAAACAAAAGGAGTTGAAAAGAGCTTTCCTTTAATCAGGGAAGAAAAAAATTTCCTGAGAGTTTCCCAGATTGTCCCACTACATCTTATTGGCCCAAACTGGGTCATATGACCATCTTCAGAGGAACGGTTGGAAAAATATCTGGACAAGAAGGAGTAACATGAAAGGCCTAGAAAAATCATGATCCATCCCCTGGGGCTGGGCATATTGCCGCCTTAAACAAAGTAAGTGTTCTCAGCAAGGAAGAAGGATTAAACAATCATTAGATGAGCAATTAACAATAAATGCAATCCCATTTTTGAACTTTAATCCAAGTTCTAGTGAAACAAGAGTTCTAGTGGAGGAAAGAAAAAAAAAAGCCCACATGATTCAAGTATACCTCTAGTTTTGTAGATGTATTCTGCCCTCTTCAGTCTTAGGAGAACCTTACTGCTTTTCCTGAGAATGACAGCCTTCCCCAAACTGCAGACTCAGATTTAGATGCAACTGAATACCTTCCTGTGGTTTTGCAGATTCTACTATATTACAAATTAAATTTCAAAAGGAGGAAGTTAAAATTTTTATTCATATAAAACCTCCCTTGGGCTTCCCTGGTGGCGCAGAGATGCAGGGGACACGGGTTCGTGCCCCGGTCCGGGAAGATCCCACATGCCGCGGAGCGGCTGGGCCCGTGAGCCATGGCCGCTGAGCCTGCGCGTCCGGAGCCTATGCTCCGCAACGGGAGAGGCCACAGCAGTGAGAGGCCCGCGTACCACAAAACAAAACAAAACAAAACAAAACAAAACAAAACCTCCCTTAATACTTTTAACACATTTCCAACTTAACTGCTGCCTTTCTTAAGCATCACAAGGCCATTCATTCATTCATGCCACAAACACCGAATACTCTGATGAAGCAAAGTACCTCGCTAGTTAACAGCTAGTTGGACCACTGGCCTCCAGTCAGGTTTGTATTCATAATAACGCTGCAGACCTGGCACCTACTTTAATAATTCTGAGAAAAAACTCTTTCCTCCCCCTTCACACACTGCCTCTTCACCACGCCAAGTCTTGTAGGGTACACTGGTCACTGGGACACGACTCTAAACACTCCCACTTTGAATGAATCCCTCTGGCTCCCTTCTGAGGGGAGAGGAGAGAAAGAGAAGCTACCTCGTTTCCTTAGAGACTCCACAACATTCCTTTAGGCTCTTACCAGTCTCACCTTCAACTTTCCCTAAAACAAACAGGAAAATAAGGACTTCATTTTTTTCCCTGGAGAACTCAAACTGAAGAAATAAATGGCAAAGATGCGGTAGGAAAGCCCAGGCCTTCCTGGTGGTAAAGAAACAAATAGGAGGGAAGGGGTAAGACATGAAATGTGTGCTTACACTCTTCTCACACACCCCTTGTGGCACCCCATCCTATAATGACCAACAACAGGATTACTTCATGCTTTAAACCTTTTTAGACCTTGGGTACCAATCCCTCTCCACAGCCACAGGGTCCTCTTGTGGGACCAAAATCACCCAAAAAAGAAAATTCATTTAAGGGGTTACTTGATAACTAAAATAGTTTAGTAGATACTGAGGAAACAGCCCTCAGAAATTGCCTGGTCCAAGTTAAAGGACAGAGGAAAGTAACATTCCTGGGGAACTGCAGTCAATATAGGTCCACAGGTCCACCTGTAGAAGTCCAGAGGGATGCTGAGACTGCTATGCCGTGTGCTAAGACCAGAGAACATCCTATTACCTGCAGTCTGGGGTTTTCTGACAGGGTCAGAATGCTTTGGCAGGGGTGGAGGCAGAGGATGGGCGGGGGCGGTGGGAGTACCTCAAACTGAACACAAGACCGAACAGGCAAGCTGCAGTGGCTTGTGGTCTAGAGAAGAAGTACATATTACGCCTCGCCTGAGACCTCTGCTGTGGACCAGATGGTGCGCGCGTGCGCGCGTGCGTGCGTGCGTGTGTGCGTGTGTGTGTGTGTGTGTGTGTGTGATTACTGGGATTTTCAGGTCTGCAGAGGCGAAGGTTAAAGCCCAATGTATTATTTCACTTAGGACACATTTGGATGAGGTAAAGGTGGAAAGAAAATAGAGAAAGCAATAGGAAATGAGTTTTTGCCCCTTCTGTGTAGCCACAGCAAAAGTCAGGTGATGCTATGTGGTTGCTGAGAAGAGACTGACTGTCCTGGATTTAAAGGTCCCACATTACAGAGGTCCATCTCTTTCCACATCTCTGCAGTTATCCTCCATTCCTTCCTGCCTAACAAATGCAGAGCCATATCACAATTCACCATCCTCAGAAAGGTCTACTCCATTTTCACGATCCTTCTAGAGGCCCCACCTGACCAGCTGTCACCAGAGGGAGCGATGGAGCACCCACATTCAAGGAGCATAGTTGGAACATAACACCAACCAGCAGAAGAAAGGCAAGAGGCACGGGGACGAGGAGTGCGGAGAGGTAACATGAGGCCAGACATGAAGATTCCAAGGCTGGGAAAGAGGAGAAAGGTGACAGCTGGGACTGAAGCATGAAAAGGGAGAGAGAGGAGAAGCCACATCAAAGAGCAAGAAATCAGTTACCAGATATTAATTCTTTCCTCCAATTAAAAGTCACTCACTTTTCTCTCAATATAAAACAGCACATATTCTTATTCACCACAGCTGTAAGCTTCAGGCTATGCACTGTCCTGCTGCAGTCCTAGGACACGTGCTACATCACGGTCAAGCTCCTGACCCAGAAATCACACATCAATGTCAGTCTCATTTCTTTGTAGTTACCCTTTGCCTAACTATGAAGGTTTTACAAAGTCACCTGAGGCTACAGCTTGGAACAGAAAACACAGCCTTAACCTTGAAGTCCCCATATCCTGGCTAGAGGGAAGTCCACACAGCCCCCGGGCCCCGGGGCACAGCGCTGACCTCACGGTCACCTCGGTGCCTACACTCCTTTCCTTGCCAACTCCACAAGAAGGAATTGCAGAGCCAGCTAAAGCACCAGCAGGAAAGGGCTATGAGGAGGAGGCACAGGGTTACGGCGACTGTAAGAACAGTCTCCTGAGCATCCACAATTAAGCTGGCCTTAGCCCAGCCCCACAGAAGACAGTTATTTCTTATTGTTTTTCTTAGGTCTTCTTCTTGGTCACTCATTTTCAGCTACCTAAATCATCTATCTGAAAATGAATACTGAAGAGATAAGCAGCCACAGGTCAAGGTGTTAGGGGAGATAAAGTTTGTCAGGTATGTTAGCAAAATCACTGTTCAGACGTGAATACTTTTCTCTTTGTGGAGCAAAAAAGCATCTGTGCAAGAAGATTCTGTTGATCTGACAAATTACTTTCTACTTATAGTAATAAAAATAAATCACAGGGAGAATTCAAGGGCTCTAAGGGCTTGGTGACTTCTGATTCAAAGGCAGCAAAAACACCAGGCCACTGCTCCCAGTGGGCACGCCCCTCTAGCCCTGCAGAGAGGCCACTTGACCCCCACTGCGAGGAGGATGTGCCATAGCAAGTGGACGAAGCTCCTTGAAGGTAAAGAAAACTGATTCTCCTTAACTAGACATTATCAGAGGACTCAGAAACTCAGGAATGTGATAACATACAAGCAGAAACAATTTTGTCAGCATTAACAACTAAATCAATTGTTAGCCTAGACAAAA
Organism: Mesoplodon bidens; assembly: GCF_964165515.1. Lineage (NCBI taxonomy): Eukaryota > Metazoa > Chordata > Mammalia > Artiodactyla > Ziphiidae > Mesoplodon > Mesoplodon bidens. Next base: position 73,078,341 of record NC_138164.1, on the reverse strand, counting down.
TCTACAAGAAGATGAATACACAAGCTCAACAAGAACACACTGTGTGACAACTGACCGATTTGGGTTTTGTCCTGAAAGACACTTTTGTTCGAGAAGAAAGTAAATTCTAAAATCTAAGAGCAACGAGTAAAAAGATAAAATTCTAAATTAAATAACCACTGACTAAAGAAGAAATGAAGGCAAAAAATATACTAGGCATCAACTGAGAGACGACAATGTTTACAGGTCAAGAAAAGTTACAGAAGAGATCACAGAATTTATTAAAAAAAAAAAAAGACAACCGAATCAAAAGGTTTTATTTCAGAAACGGGTAATAAAATGGACTAAACTATCTGATGAAAAATGGGTAAGACTCTAACAGAATTGAGACAATTTGTTATCATGCAACTTGTTTCTTCACTTGGTTGGTACTAACTGTAGGATTTTACTAATACAGGAAATAGTTAATTAATACAGGAAACAACCGTAATCCTATTAAGCACCTCAATGCACTGTTTTTCAGTCTATATAAAGATGTAGGAAATACTAAGAGGGCATAGTAAGTGTTTAATATAATCAGGTCTAGCGGAAGGAAACTTACCATAGATAGGATTTCTTCGGAGTATAAATAGACTAAAAAACATGTTTTGGAATGGACACATCTATTTGACTTTATTTATGATGCCAAGTTGCCAATCCATACCTGGTTAGTTAGAGGTAGAAACACATTCATTTTGATTGAATTCAGGAATACAAACACAGTTTCCTTGTGTTTGCTCAATACTTTGCAGTCTGTCCCAATGAAATCAAATTGTCCTTTTCTATTCACCACTGCAAACTAGTTAACTGTTCATTCCAGCTATACATTCATTGTATGACTCTGCTTCATGATGGTTATTTCATTTCATACTTTCTATAAGATAAAAGATGACTATAGCTTGTGTTAAAAAAAAAATAAATCACAGGAATGCACCTTTTGACCAGTAAAATTTCACTAAACAATCTCATCATACCTCAGTAGAATTTGTCTTCCAATTTCATAGTCTTTTAATCTGAATGAAAACAATAACTTATGGATTAAAAAGTTTTCTGTTTAACTGACAGGAAAAATATTATAAACATGATTTCTGAATAGAGAAAATGAGATGCAAGTAGCAGTGCTTTCTTCACTGCTATAATAGTTCATTTTTAAAAGTAAACACAGTACTAATAATCATTTTGATTCCAGTGAATAAAAACTTAAAACTGAATTTATTAATCAATTTGGAAGTCTGAAGCCAAAAGGATCCTTTAACAGTATTGCCTAATAGACAAGTCAATCCTAAAAAGCTAATCACACTGCAAAATTTTGGTCTAATTAAACTGGCTCTCGCTGATACTCTGTCTTTTTTTGTTTGGTTTCAATCTGCCAAAACAACCAAGGTTAGAATTACATGTAAACAGAAGTATACAAGGCTTGATGAAATTGAATATGGAGGATTAAGCATTTAAAAAGTCTGGGTTATAACTCTTATTGCTACACAAGTTCTACTGCATAATTAATTTACAGCAGCCTAAAACTTTTCAGCAACAAAATTATATTAAAAAAATATACCATTATCCCTATATGTTACATTAATTGTAATGTAACATATCACAACCACTTAAGCCTTGCATTAACTTAGAAAAGAATAACTTGTCCCTGAAAAACTCTAAAGAGTGATCATATTTCAATCAAAGCTGTCCTGAACTAATTCATAATCAGCAGTGACTACATTTTGTCACTTCTTTGCTCTAACATGAGTAAAAGTGACGACAATGATTTTTTGAAAAGAGGCTAGAGAACCTGCATCCAATTATGAAGTGGACTTTTAAACCACCACTGGATTTTTAGAATGTTTTTAGTTGTCAAACATCCATATAGGTGAAACAGCTGAGGGAATAAACTGCCAAACTTGCCCAAACTACTTTTGTTCCATAGAATTTGATCCCTTCTAAATCGACAACAGCATACAAACTTAGCTATGAAGAATTCAGCACTTATAAATGAAAAGAAACATAATAAACCTACAGGAGGTTTAAAAGTAACTTCATTTGTTTTTGAATATTCAAGTGTAATGCTTCTGTAAAAGATTAAAACATATGTTTCAACTTTATCAGATATGTCAATTTCCATTTGCTCCTAACCTGCCACTAATATATAGGTTCACTGGGCTGCCAAAGAACCCAGCTGATCATGGAGAGAGATGAAGGTATCAGTAGAAAAAGAGCACGGATACCACGGCATTTATCCCAACAGTATGATACCCGTCTTTGCATCCCTGAAGTAAGAATGGCCACTTTCTCCAATTAATTTGCTCTATACTAAATAAAGCAGCACTGTCTGTGAAGAGCTACTCCATACCCATAACATTTCACTACTATAGTTACCAATTCAGAAGTTAAAAAAAAAAAAAATTACAGACCAAATCCATGTACCCGTGATCCTTTGTATCCTAAAATGTAGAAATATTCTTAGTTTTAACCAAGAATTATATTGGAATGAAGTAAAACATCTTTTAAAGTAATTTTAAGTATACTCTTATCTGTCACTACATTTCTACATAGATTATTTAATATTGCTGTGGATATAATTTAATCGATAATAATATATCATAATGTCAACCATTACAGTGATCCAGAATGAGATTCTGGCTATAGAGGGAGCTTAATTATTAAGCAACACTTTCCTGAAAAGCTTCTGTATTTCTGATTGGTAAGAAAAACAAAAAAAAGAGCGTCTGTCATTGAAATAACACTGACGTTCAAGCTCGGGCCCCCTTCTTTGTGTTCAACATAATTAACTCTCTAGGACAAAATAATGAAACATTAAGTCACGTTAAATAAGTTACAGTCATCTTCAAGAAAACTCGATGGGCAACTCTGGTGTTACAATTGTGTATCTTGGATCCAACTTAGGGGTGAAGTCCTGAAAGTGTTTAGATGCACCAGTACCAAAAACATCAAGGACTTTTCGGTTCATGACGGCAAATCTGTAAAACAGAGGACACAGGGAACAAGTACTTAATGAAGTTTATAAAAGAAGATGATTCACTCCATTTGACTTATCTTTCATGGGATGGGAAGACCGAAAAGGCTGACATGGCAAAAGACTCAATGGCAGATTCAAAAGTCACTTTGATACTCTTCCTCAAGATTCACTGTCTCATATTTTCTTTAAAAAGATGATAATCCCCCAAACTGAAACCCCAGAGATTACCATCATTATTTCAAACTCTTCTAGAATCCTTTCCACTAGATTGTGTCAAATAGAAATATAGGTTCATTGTGATTTTTCTGATGAATAAAATCACAAGAAGCTAAATGTATAATGAATGCGCTAACATTTACTGACAAGCAAAGGTATTAAATGTAATTCCTCTCATAATTGAAATTTTAATGTCTCACAGTCAACAGAAAATACATCCAAATGTGACTGAAGGGCAAACAGCATATAGGTTTTCAAATTTCTAACAGACACAACATAGTAAAAACACACCCTCATTTTATCCATCCCCCAACCTAAGAGATATAAAATTTTTAAAAGACATATATTTTAGCTAATGTGCAGGATGGACCTTCTGTGTCTCTGTGCCTGATCACAAGCCGTTCTTTTCTGGGGAAGATACCAAGGTGAAATTAGTTTTGAGTCATTGGCCAGTATCATTATTCCAAGAGCCAATAAATGTGATTTTTAGATCCTTCCCAAAGTATGTTCCCTTCCGAAATAATCAACTGGTTAAACTCATTGATGTGCAAAAAAACCTAAATGACAAAGAAATAAATGATTAAATAATAATAATACAGAGGATACACAGTGTCATGGCTAAGAGGAAGAATTCTGCAGTCAGACTGCCTGGCTCATATCCTAGCTCTGTCCTTTCCTAGCTCTGTGATTCTGGCAGGTGTTTAACCTCTGTGTGCATCTCAGTTTCCTCACATTGTAAAAGCAAGATATTAATAGTACCTGTCTCACAGAGCTACTTTAAGGATTAAACACATATGTATGTATATGTATGTTGTATGTGTGTACGTGTGTATCTTAAAACCATTTCTGGGACATAGTAAGCACTATACAACTGTTCGCTATTACTAATATTAATGGCAGCTGCTATTTACTGAATGCCTACTAGGTGCTAAAGGCTGCCACAAACATCAAGATTTTCCCACAAAGTATGTATTATTGTTTCATTGAAGAGAGAAAGAAACTTGAGGCTCATGATGGTAAAGAATTTTCCCAACCGGTGACACAGCTAAGGGTATCAGAACTGCAGTCAAACCTAGGCCTGTTCAATTCCCAAGCTCATGGTCTTTCTATCAGGTCAACCTGCCTCCCAAAGAATTAGATTATAATCAGGAAATGCTAACAACAACAACAATAATAAAGAATATGACAGTAAAGGCAAAGAAAAATGTGCTTACAATATCAGGCAAAAGAATATGATTATTTTTCCAAAGTGGATATCAGTCAATTGTTCAGGCATGATTTCTAATGAATCTGTGTAATGTTTTTAATCAAAAAGAAGAGATCAAAGATTTTAAAAGTGAGACTTAAGAATGTTATATAGTAACTTATCAGCAGTTTGTAAGTCAACATATTAATCTAGAACACTTAAAATATCTAAAATAATATAGGGAAAAAAATAGTCAAAATAATGTTCACTAAAAGAATGCCCCATGTTATTCTTATTAAATTTTAGGTCATATTTGATTTATAGCTAGATACCTACTTTACCACTGAAAGAATATTCCCTCAAGTAAACAAAAGATTCAAAATCTTTTTTTTATGGAAATTGCTTTTTTTCTATGACCAGTTAAAACATCTCAGTCACTTACTTGCCCTTGGTGAGCCTTAAAAGGAACTTCCAGTAAGATGGTCTCAAGGTCTGAACTTCCATGACAGCCTAAGATTAGAATATTCAATGTGAGACTTCTTTTAGTAAACAGCAAATATTATCAGCAGTCTTAGGCAACAGAACATATTTATCTCTATTTTTATTGTTCACTGTATTTAAAAAACGACAGTGATGACAGTAGTAAGAAAAACATGTATTAATGTTTAAGTTGATAACTCAAGAATCTTTGTAAATATGCCTTCAAATAGGAATATTGCTCACGGAATAATAATTGAGTTAATAGTCATTATTATTGCGAAGCGTTTACTAGATAACCATTAGATAGCTGGCACTTCGCTAGTTACAGTAAGTTTACCAACTTAGCAGCATTACTGTGACAAACTGCAAATAAAAGCTGTCCCCAAAACTTTGCAAAAGCCCTAAGACCATTAACATCAATAACAGTGATTGCAGAACTTAAAGAGATTGAACGATGCTTCTATTAAACTAGATTCTACCCCTATCCTCACTGCCTGAGTAATACTGGGGAAAAGCAATTATTCATATTTATGCCCATGGTATCTTTTTTTTTGAAGTAAAATTAAGTTAGGGCATTCTAGCCAAGGTACTAGAGTGATAATTCTCCTACAAAAATTGCACTCTATTTAAACCTAAAAATTGTTGTGTTCATAAAACATGACCTAGCCCACTAAGTTAACATGTTTAATGATTTGAAACTTGCAAGCTATCTTGCTAATAAAACAAAAAAAGCATAAAATGTAAAAACTGGAAATGTTCCCAGGCCTTTATTTTTCCCCCATTGGTTTAATATACACTAGAAACAGAAATAATTCTACTTCTCATTTGAAAAAGTTATACTTACTGCCTGGAAGCAAATTGCCGTAGAGATGGAATAGATGATAGTGTCTGCATGGGGAAAATAGGGAAACTTTCCTGCTTCAATACCTTTGAAATACATTGTCTGCAAAACAAGCACATAGCGCAAGATTTATAAAGAAAACAACTTTAAATAGCATTACCAATAAGATGGAGTGATACGTTCCCTATCTACAACTATTTTTTTCTACCTTTCAAAATCCTAACAATCCTTTCAGAGCTCAAATCATAGCTACTTCCCTGACATGTTAAGTGTCAGCCCTTCCCTTTCCCTCATTCACTCACCCCAAACCCCAGATGCCAGTAATAATACTTTTCTGTGAAATTCAACAGCACTTTATTTCTACCTCTTTCATGGTATTTATTCTTCACTGCTGTTTGTACAATGCCCAAGTCTTCCCTTCTCTGTTAGATCTATTCATTCATTCATTAAACATGTACTGGTGTAAACCTGATTAGCGCATAAGAAATAACTAACACACTCTAATAAGGTTACAAGATATCTATATTGATTAGATGTGTAGATCATCACATGTGTATGTACGTATATCTATGTTTATCTCAAATATATATATATATGTGTGTGTGTGTGTGTGTGTATATATATATATATATATATATATGGGCTCCCCAGAGGAGGGAGCAACTACTCTGTCTAGGACAAAGGACCAAGGAGAATTTCAGAAATGACTACATTGAGTAGTGGGCATCTCAAACCATCTGCAGTGAAGAACCACTTTTAAAAAAAAAAAAATTTCTAACAATCATGGCGTGATGCTTTTATAATACAATAAAAATGAATTACTAGAATTGAACCAAATTTTCACTATTACATTCAAAAAACAAATTACTCCATCAAGTTGCTATAAGGTTTCCAAATGCTTCCTCTCAATTTCTATCCTTTCCTTGTCATGAACTGGTATGGTAATGAACAGTTCATAGACCAGCACTAGTCTGCTGACCCCACTTTTAATACTGCTGCTTTCTAAGAGGCCTAACATCAACAACTAGATAAGAGAGGAAAAGCAGGGGTAACAAACAGGGTGAAAATACATGACATGTATGGGGAGTTTCCAGCAAATTTATATGGATGGAACAAAGGATAATTCATGGAAATGGGTTTTCTGGAACGTAGGAATGCTAAAGTGAAACAAGTAAGAAAAGTGGAAATATGACCAAGACAGAATGGTGTTTCAATAGGTTGGAGGGAGCTTTAAGAAGACATGAGTGGACCATGAAATAAAGAACATAAAATAATTTTTTTCCAAGAAAAACGTTGTTTATACAGCTGATTTTTAATTAATATTATGTATTAATATAGCATTTTAATATAAAATTAACTTCAATCTGTAAGATATGTACAAAGAGATTTATAATCTACTTCAGTAACAAGATAAACATGGGCCATTATTTTGAAAGTAATATGATAATATATTACAAGGTACAGATATACTGTAGTGTATTCCTGTTAACAAAAATGAAATTCAGATGTGGTAGAATGGCATCATAGAAACGTTATGTGAAACAGGTATCTCTTGATATATAGGATCATTGTGTTCCTAATTATTTCCTACAATAAAACTTATCTGTTGACCTAGAGTCTAAGTTAATGAAGAGTTGGGACTGTATCCTATACTTCTATATGCTTACCAGCACCATCGCAGTAATGGGAACATAATCGATACTCAATAAATATGTCTTGGAAATAATTTTTTCCAAGAAAAAGTTGCCTATACAGGTGATGTTCACTTAATATGCATTATATAGTAATACAGCATTTTAATATAAAATTAACTTCAATCATAGGAAAATGATTGCCTATTATACCATAGTCATTAATTCCACAAAGGACATAGTAGGCTTATACTTCTAACTTCCTGCATTTAAAAAAAGGTTCTCATCAGCACACTTATCAGATACGATCTGTTGATATAAGAAACAGAGTGATACCACTGCTTGGCTTTAAAACCTCTAGCCGTTTAGAGAAACATTTTACAAACTAGATCTCAATGTTGGATGGCCCCTATGTCAAAGAATATATTTTTTGCCAGCTAGGGAAAAAAATTATATTCTCTCACTCCCCTTTTCCTATTAGCAAGTCCTGCCAACTTTATCTCCTAAACATACACCAAATCTGTGTACTTTTCTCCATCTCTACTGCTACCATCCTGACACAAGCCACCATTTTCTGCCTGAGACTAACGGTTTTCTCCCAGATTCCAGTCTTGCCTCTAATCCATTCTCTATATAATAGCCAGAATATTCTTCTTAAAATGTGAATTAAATCACGTCATTTCCACGCTTAAAGCTCCCCAATGGCTTCCAAAGGCACTGAGAAAAAATAAATGCCTCCTCCCCTGCCTCTTTCTCTCTCTCTCTCTCATTTGGATAAAACAAATATGTAATTTTCTTAATGTCATTAGGGACACAGATTTTTCAGTGAGATAAAACTTTTTAAAAATCAAACAAGTTAAATAAAATCTAGAACCTGAACTTTGAATTGAAAACATCAATGTGCTCCTAATTATTTTCTCTTTCTCTGAAAAGAAAGGGGAAAAAAATAGGATGCTCTAACTCTGTTCACTGGAAAGACCAAGAAACAATGACTAGCCTAGGAGCAAAAAACCGTTAGCACCCAAACTAAAGTTTTCTAAATACCATTGCTCACCAAAAGAAACTAGATGCCATTGGAGAAGGCTGATTCTATGTCTGGAGCAGGAAACCACCCAGGTGAGCCTAGAATATCTTGTTTTATCACAAAGCAAGAAAACTATCAAAGATACCGGCATTACATCAAAAAAGAAACAGGAGTCAACTTGAAGAGGCTCTCATGGCCAAAGATGGGGCAATTTGAGCATAATGACTGCAATAGGTTGAAACGAATCAAATACGTTAAACTCCATGTCTTCATAAAGACACCTGACAACAAAGACTTACAGGTCAACTTTGCAGGACGCTAGGGACTAACTCATTCCAAACATTAGCAAATAAAGGGAAGTAATCAAGCACTTTCTTATGACTTTGTGAACAGATGATCTCACAGTAACCAAACAGCTGAAAGGGAAAGTTCTTTTTGAAGAATTCCCACTAATAAATGCAGAAGAAACAATAATATTAGATTATGATGATTTTGCAACCCTCAGTGAAATAATAACCCCTGGTCATTAATGGCTGCTAAAACAATAGGGTAAAAGATGGGGAACCTTATGTTGGCTCTATCAACACTGAGGCCACTGATCCATCTTAGCATCACAAAAAGAGAGACAACCCGACATTTTTGTGTTTCCTAATGTGATATAATAGGAATTCACACACACAGTAAATGTGAAGTTTTTCTGCCACTACCATCCCCCTAAAAGAAACTGAACCTGAACTTGCTTAAAGCTCTAGATCTAATTTACAGTTTACAGACAATACATGAGTTAAAGGAACATGTTATAACACCACCAGTGAGGATGCAATCAGCAAAATCCAGAATGTGGGAAATTCCAAAGAACTAATAACGTAGATTGTCAACAAATAAATGGCAAGGAAAAAAAGAAAGGGGGAAGAAAAGAAGAAAGGGTGAGGGATGACTATTATAAACTAAAAAGAGACTCTGGATCTCAACTAAAACAAAGGGATTGCAAAAGACATTTGTGAGGTAATATTGAAAATGCAAGCTCTAATTGGATAACGATAATATTAAAGAATTACCAGGTTTTTAAAATTTATGACATGTATTTTGATTATACCCTGATGGCATTGGTGATTTGCTTGTTTTTAAGGAGTCCTTATTCTTTAGTTTTATTTTTTAAGGACTCTTTCTCCTCAGTTGTTTATGGATGAAGTGATTTGATCTCTGGGATTTGTTTTAAAATAATTTGGTACTTGGGGGTTTGGAGCAGTATAGGTGAAAGGAGATTGGCCAAATGCTGTTAACTCTTGAAGCTGTATGATGGGTACATGAGGGTTATCACATTATTCCTCCTATGCTTGTGTATATTTGAAAATAACACAAAGAAAAAAGAAGAAATAGGAGAATTGACTTTGTAAGTACTTTTATAGGATTAGAATTTGCTTTTGAAACTTTTACTACTAAAGCAGCTAAAAAGCTCTGTATCCTTTGGTTGTATGTGTTTAAACATGTTTGCTTACCTCTACCAATTTGGAAGCTAAATACATGGAAATTGTTGTGCTTTTATAAAACATCATTGATATTCCCGCCAAAAATCCTGAAACAACAAATAAGGCAAAACTGATCAGAACTCAAAGTATTTCTCTGTTATTAAGTCACTCAGAAATGTTGATTCACTTAAACAGGAAAGAACTGATTTGTAGCACTGCCTTTTGTTACAACAAAATCAAGGGCAGTAATATAAGTGATGACATTAAAATGGGGTGAATTCTTATTTATTATCACATATTTTAAACTTAAAAATTGACCTTTAGAGTTAGAAACCACAGTTCTTATATACATATCACAAGAAACTACATTCTAAATTTAACTTTTCAAAACAGCAGTGGTCTTACCAAGTACAATGATTTTTTAAAATAATTTTATAAAGGTTACTGGTATCATTTCTGATTTTAAGTGGAAATAGTCATTCATCTACTCTCCTAACAGCTCAAATTACGTTTAGTGCTGTCATCACACTTCCCTCCATTACTTTCATTCTATAAATGGAAAACCAAGGTGGTAGGAGGCCTGGAATACTAATATTAGGGATATTACTAATAAATATCTGAAAAATTGTCTATTTAACTTAAGTAATACATAGACTGAACTCACAGAACATGTTTAGTTTTTATTTTTATAAAATTACTTGAGTTCCTAAAAAAATTATTATTAAAAATACATCACTTGCCAGTGGTAAAATCAGAATATTTTAAGAAATCTAACTACACTTCCACTAGTCACTTATATAATATTTTAAGTCTTTATGTTCTTTTGTGACACATTCCCTAGAATTTCTGGCCTGTAGCAGGACAGATACCCAAGTCATTATATTGCCAACCCGAAACATCAGATGGCAAGAGAGCCTTGATATGTTAAACTTCACAAATACAAAATGTTTGTACTAGTGCCTTAATGGGGATTCTATGACAGAAAAAGGAAGATACAAAGAAATCAGATGAATTTGAAAACCATGTCTGTTTCATTCCTACTACTGATGGATGCAATAGTAATATATGTATTTTATCATTGCTTTACCAGCTATAATGGCATGCAGTTCATCATCCAGATTTCTGACCCAGCGCAGGAAGCAACTAGTACCCTGTATCAAGAAGAAAATACAATGACTTCAGTTGTTTCAGTTCTAGGAAAAAAAATGCATGTAACATCTGTAATGGGTGAGTCATTAGCTGACCTTGGAGGCAAATTGGTGATCTTATTAAAGTCAAACTGAATATATGATTGGGAAAATTATGAACAGTAACCTGTTATAACGTTACTGTTTGGATAGACCCTATTAAGAAATTATACATAAAATTTTCATTGTAATGATTTTTCAAAATGAATTCAAAAATTCTACTTTTGCTTAGATGTAGAATGCTGGGAAAAGTATCACTCCCATTCTAACAAGGAGAAAAAGCTGGATAAGCTACAACTCTGTCAAGTCAGAATCCTATACTTAGAGAAAACATTTTTCAATATGAAGGTGAAATAAAGACTCTCTCAGAAATTTCGCAACAAGCTGGTGGGTAATCCCCATGTCGGTGTGACGTGCTAGCTCGGAAGTGTTTTCTGCTGCTGTCATGGTTCATCCGCTAAACTGCATCGTTGCTGTGTCCCAGAACACAGAACATTGGCAAGATCGGGGACGAGCCATCGTCAAGAACGGAGACCTGCCCTGGCCCCCGCTAAGGAATGAATACAGGTATTTCCAAAGAATGACCACAACTTCTTCAGTAGAAGGTAAACAGAATTTGGCAATTAAGGGTAGGAAGACCTGGTTCTCCATTCCAGAGAAGAATCGACCTTTAAAGGACAGAATTAATATAGTTCTCAGTAGAGAACTCAAGGTACCTCCACAGGGAGCTCATTTTCTTGCCAAAAGTCTGGATGATGCCTTAAAACTTATTGAGCAACTGGAATTAACAAATAAAGTGGACATGGTTTGGACAGTGGGACACAGTTCCGTTTACAAGGAAGCCATGAACAGGCCAGGCCATTTTCGACTATCTGTGACAAGGATCATGCAGGAATTTGAAAGTGACACATTTTTTCCAGAAACTGATTTGGAAAAATATAAACTTCTCCCAGAATATCCAGGTGTTCCTTCTGATGTCCAGGAGGAGAAAGGCATTAAGTACAGATTTGAAGAATATGAAAAGAACAGTTAATATGAAAGTGTTTTCTGATCTATTTCAAGCCTCCTCCTCCCACCCTCAAAAAAAATTATGCATTTTTTTGTTGTAAAGACTTTTGTTGACTTTAGATCTATGGATAATTATTTCTAAGCAAAGTACCTTTATTCCCCATTAATCTTAACTAGGCTGTATCAGATACCATTTGTGAAACATTTCTTGCTGTAACTGCCTGAATGCCCAGCAAGGGTCAAGAATAGGTTACCAGCACCTACCTAGGGTAGAATATCTACCAAGACAGCCCAAAGTGGGAGAGTCCCCTGGTAGCATAAGTTGAAACCAGAGCCTATAGAGCTAGGAGCTAGGCAGATGGGTCCAAAGGTCAGAAATGGATTATAAATAGAAGAGCTAGCACTCAGTTATTAAAATTAGATCAAAAGAGGGACTGTGAATTACTCTATATCACACTTGTGAAAAATATTCTGTTCACTCAGACCGAGAGTCTATAAGTTGAGAACGCCAGGATATTCCACACAGATAGTAAAGAGGCAGGTATGACACTACCTTTTCGGTGGTTAAAGAAGAAGGTCTGAGACCTTAAAAGACTTCGTTTCTGATCTTCAGTGAGATTCCATCGGATGTTACAATGATAAAACAAGAATTGGCTGCTCTTTACAAAAAAGAATAATCTAATATCAAGCATAATGTGGTTAAAATTAAAAATTCAAGGAGGTAATAAATTGAGAATGAATATTGCTAGAAACCAAAATTAGTAAGTTAGAAACTAAACTTCACAGAGTTAAAAAGTGAGAATTAAAACATGTTTTACCCATCATGTTAGCAAAGATTTAGATTAAGTATCCAAAAAAAAAAAGAGCATTTTCTGCCTTATAAATTGGGACAACCTTTTTAGAGTGTAAGTTAGCAATATCAATTAATATTCAAAATATTCTGGGTTTGGACCCAGAATTTCCACTTCTAGAAATTAATCCTGAACAAAGAAATGGACCCAAGAGTATTTGTTGCAACATTTTTTTTTCAAACTTGGAAAGAGCCCAAATGTTGATAAGTAAGAAATAACCAACCAATATGTCTATAAAATGTAACATCTGCAGCAGTTAAAAAGGACAAAGTACTGACAGAAAAACGCCAAAAATTGGTAAGCAAAAGAAGCAAATTGTGTATAATACTCAAAATGTTTAATAAATGTTAATGTGTGTGTGTGGGGGGGGAAAAGACTCTCTCAGACAGATAGAAGCTGAGAAAATGCACTACCTGCAGACCTGCATTACCAGAAATGCTAAAGGTCGTTCTACAGGCAGAAGGAACAAGATACCAGATAAAAATTTAGGTATAAAAAAAGAGATGAAGAGCTCTGGAAATGGTAAAATGAAGGTAAATTTAGAAGACATGTTTTTCTTACCTTTAATTGTTATAAAAAGGAATCAACTGTCTAAAGCAGTGGTCAGAAAACTATGGCCCACTAGGCAAATCTAGCCTGCCACCTGTTTTTACACGACTCATAAGCTAGAATATTTTTACACCTCTCAATGGATAAAAATAAAAAACAATAATATTTTGTGACATGTGAAAATTATATGAAATTCTAATACAGTGTGCTGAATTTTTATTGGAATACAGCCATGCTCATTCATTTATATATTGTCTATGGCTGCTTTCACACTATAACATCAGAGCTGAATAGTTATGAGTGAGACCATATGTTCCACAAAGCTTAAAATATCTACTCTTTGGCCCTTTACAGAAAAAGTTTTCTGACTCCTGGTCCAAAACAAAAATAGCAACAGCATATTGTGGGGTTTGTAACATATGAAAAGATAAATGAATTGCATAAAGGATGGGAAGGAGGAATTACAAGTATGATGTGGTAAGATTCTTACACTATACTGAAGTGGTATAATATTATTTGAAAATATTGACCAATAAATTAAAAATGTTTATTATAAATGTTAAGACAATCACTAAATTTTAAAAAGAAATATAAATAATAAGTCAATAGTGATGACAGAATATAAAAAATACAAAAAAATTAATATAAATTTAAAATACATAAAAAATACCCCCAAAATCCAGGAGACAAAAAAAAAGAGGAACAAAGAAAAAAATGGAACAAATATAAAACTAATAAGAAAGTAGATACAAACAGATATAAACTCAACCATATCAATAACTATATTAAATGTAAAGAGTCTAAATATACCAATTAAAAGACAGTGATTACCAAACTGGATACAAAACTAAGAACCAACTATATGTGGTCTAAAAGAAACCAACCTTTAAACTGAGGTCACGGAAAGATTAAAGAAGGAAAATATGCCATCAAATATAATCAAAAGAAAACTGGAGTAGCTATATTAATAGTAGACATAGCAGACTTCAGAACAAGGAATATTACCAGGATAAAGAGGAACATTACAAAATGGAAAAAGGGTCAGTTCACTAAGAAGACACAGAAGAAATAAGGTTTGTTTGCCTGACCTTCTCTTAATTACATTCTTAAGAAGATGCAAAAACTTGATAAATTTTTCAGAAATCACATATGGCTTTGGAATATGCTGTATGAATATTTTTTAAAATAGATTTTCTGACCCAGTTGCATTTTTCTTAGTTTAATTACCATTAGTTTATATTACCTAAGCAAATAAGTAGCAAAAATGTAAACAAACAAAAAAGCCTATGCTCTTAGATATGCTGGATGGTGGAGAATAACCAACCTGGGCTAAAAATGTTGGAGATAATCCACATTTAAATATTTAAGAGTTTATCTTAAGAGTAAATACAAACTCTATGACACAAGAAATGAAAAAGAATGTGAATATAAACATATTATCACCAATATTCTGCCCTATTAACTCTTGTATATATTCAAAGGTATAAGTAATGCTTCCTAGTCAAACCATTTGAAAATGTTTTCAATGTTAGTAATATTTCATAACAAGTGATTAATTAACTATAGTTTATAGTTTGCCACTCTTTCCTTTCCATTTCAAAACTTTCTCCACAACTACCTTTTATAGGTAAACTTTATCATAAAATGAAACACAACCATCTTATCCAAAATAATTCCAGAATTCAGTTTTTCCCAGCATTTCTTTTAACAACTGTGTGTGCACATGCACACAGGCATGCACATGCATACAGGTCAACCTTAGTTAACACATTTTACCTTTAAATTTTGAACATAAATTTTAGATGTTTAATAAAATATGTCAGTAATATGGTTTACATATTAGTGATTCCCATTAAACAAAAGGCCATTACTTCAAATTGCAGAGTGCTGTGTCACAGATGATCCCTATATATGTGTTTAGGTGGGTGTTTATTATATATGTGTGGGTACATTTATAGGAACATGCAGAAAGAGGTGGAAGAATGTTAACTGTGTTTATTTGAGAGAGTATAGTAGAAAGAGTGAATGAGTGGGAGATGGAAAATAAGTCATCGCTTGTATCAGTTACAAGAGAAAATCCTTACTGTTTCTATCAAAGGTTGATATCAGCTAGGAGGGTCTGAAAATGTTTAAATTAATAATCAGGTAGTCAAATTATTCAGAAAAAACAAATAGATACATCACTTTTGATGTTAGAAATATCAGGAAGTTCATATTTTCTCAGTGACTACATTGTTGAAAAAAAGAAAATGAGTTTTTGAAAATCTTTAATATTATGTATAAATGCAAATATATCTACACCTTCAAGCTTTAAGAGAAGAAATATCTCCAGCCTCTATTCCCAACATAATGTGCATATTTGGTGATGAGATATTTACAAATACTACAGAAAGGAGTATTAAAAAAATGACAGATGAGTTCAGGCCGTATCTCATTTTAACAATAGCCATGTTATTTATTTCCCACTTTTCTTTCCTCTTCTGAAAGCCTTACCTTGTATATACTAACAAAAGAGCCCAGAAAAGCTCCGAGCTGGAAGTTTTCTTTATTGTAGAAGAGAGAAAGTAGCCGGGATGGCTGTGTAAACAGATGCCTAAATGCAGAGGGAATCCGGAGGCAGCACTGGATCAAGTATCCCACACTAAACATTCTGATAAAACCCTAGAGAAAATTGGGAGGAAATTCTGATTTACAACCAAATTTTGAAGACCGATAGATATAAATTTTATTGTCGCAGAATCAAAATGGAACTAAAAATATTAAGACAAGTTTATATTGCAGCCATTTTCAAAATTAAGTCCTAAACCTCAAACAATTTTAAAACAATTGCCTTAAAAATAAGCGTGAAATCTTGCAGCAAACATACTTTCTATGATTTACAAAGGCTTAAAAAGTCTCCCAAGCACTGGCCAAGTCTACCTATGTACCAGACTTCTACTTCTTGACATTTTATTGACATAACTGGGATTTATAATCCCTAAACCACAAATAGTTTTAGAAACAAAAGCACTGCAATTCCAAAAAAAAATAGTTAACAAAACCAAATGCTTTTGGAAATTTTAACAGAAAATGCCTCTTAATCATTTGTTTGAGCAGAGATTCTTTTGACAGAAAATAATTGTATTATCTGTTTAGACCTTTGGTGTCAACTATTTAAACGATCAAGTTTAAAGAATTTTCCAGGAAAAGAAATAATTCTATCTAGGTTTTTACTTCCGTGCTCAATGTGTCAAGCTGAAACATCTCTAGGGAATGGCAGCTTTAAGGTAAACTAAACAAAACCCAAGAAAGCAAATTTGCTACAAAATCACATTTGCTGTCAACATTTCTCCATATTACCTGCAACTATCTACAGTGTAAAAGGAAGGAAAGGATGACTAATGTTGGTCAATTTCATTTCCCTCTTTAGGAAAATGAAGTTTGATGTCACTTAATGGTGAGAGACTGAAAAATTCCAGTCATCTAGAAACAAAATGTTATCAAAAAGAATAGTATTTTATAAATGATTCAGCCAATACACTGTAATACTGATCTCCCATCCTCCTCCTCTTTCACCCCCACTGGAATGGAAAAATGTCTACATTCTTAGCAGCGTTTGCTGCTAAGTTTCAAAGGTCAGGTTTGTATCTTCTGGATAGCAGTCTTCTTTTTTTAAAAAAAAAAAATTGAGTTACTATGAAGAAACATTCATTAATTTACCTGAAACTATCTAATACCTGGTTAAAACATGAAAATTAAATTGTCCAAACAATTAGCATGAATTATCATGCATATGCTTAACTGAAACTGCCTAGTGTTTGTTTACTGCATGAAGTGGTCACATCTGTATCTTGTCACTGATAATATCATAATATTAACCTAAGGGTTCAAAGATCGCACTCATGTTCAATCATTTCACACTATTTTCAAGAGATCTATTCATCCTTCCATTCATTCACCCTTTCACGTATTCAGGAAAGATTCAGTGAATGCCTCTCATGTGCCGAACGAACATCACACTAGATGCTGGGGATAGAGTAGTGAAGAGGACGCAAAGCTCTTGCCTTCATGGAGCTTCCATGCTCGTTAGAGGAAGAGAAAATCAGTAAACAAATAAACATAAAGTAATTACAGATTACAGTAATTGTTGAGAAGGAAGTAATCAGGGCACTGGGAAAGAAATTAACAGGGCATCCTATATTAGACTGAGTGGTAAGGGAAGGCTACTGAGGGTGTGACGTTTAAGTAGACACAAAAGAGAAGGAGCTGGCATGAGAAAAACATTTCGGGTAGCTTGGACAAGAAGCACAAAGCCAAAAAAGAGATTGGCAGGTATCAACAAAAAGTTCGTGTGAATGGAGTATAGTGAGTTGGGGGGAATGTTAATTCATCTGAATATTCACTCAGGGGTATGATTTAACATGAGGTGTAACTGAGTCCATAAAATAATGAGGTGCACTGTCAAAATATTTTACTATACTTGTGATATAAATTCCTCATCCACAAATCTCCAAATAATTCTACATTCATGGACATAATATTACAATGTATACATACATTAGCAAGTTTATAGTACTGGTACACGCTTGAAAGAATGACTACATTTTTTCATAGCGCAGTAATTCTCACTAACTTTCTTGTATACTTTTTAAAAAATATCACCTCTCCTCTCCCCAAATTTCTCAAATACCTCTAATTTAGTCAAAGTGCTTTTCTTAGTTCCCCTCCTGAAGTTTCCCCTTGAACTAGAATTATGTCCAGTTGGAGGGAATAATAACCCTCTCTGGGAGCTGGTAGACTCTGAAGCAGCCGGCAACATTCTTTTTTTTTTTTTTTTTTTTTTTGCCACTTTAAAAATGGAGCAGGAAATCAGATTTGGAAAGAGTGTGTCAGAAACTACTATACAACTGAAAAAATACTCTACTGATTTTACCCCTGTTTCTGTCTTTGAGTACTTTAAAGGTAAGTGTTGGCTTGGGTGCGTGCCACCAACAGCACTCGGCCACAGGCATTCACATTCATAGGCACTAATGTGATACAGTCCCTCCCTTTCTAGAGGGACAGTCAGGAGGCTGTCTTTTGGGGTGCTGTACAACTCTGCTCTTCTCATCATCAATAAAGTGGGGATCAGATGTTGTAAAAAGAACATAAATTTTCTAAAGCATCAGGATTGCTAGAGCACCATCCAAAACTAAAGAACTTGTAGCAGATGGTGCCACCTGTGACAGACTAACTGCAATGAAAATTAACTTCCTTCTCAGAGTTGGTGGGATGGGGGATGGGGGGCGGTGGCAGGCATGGGATGGGGGATGGGGGATGGGGAGGGAGCCCGGCCCTGGTACATTACACGGCCCTGGTATATTAGGGAGTGGGGAATTTATGTCAGTGGGCATAACTAACTTTCTTAATGTAGAACAACTGTGGACATGCTCCAGTTACCTCCATGCCTTAAAAAATGTAACAGCTTTACAAGTCCAAAACCAAATGCCACTGTCCCAGATTGTGCGGTGTATGTGACTGATTGCTGATCCCCTAGTACACAGCACAGTCCAGAGGCCTTGTTCTAAGATGTATTCTAATGAGGATACATTGCAAAGTACAAACTGTAATTTTAATTTGACTTTATTTTTCTCTTTTTTGTTGTTGTTGCTTCACCTTCTACTTTGTAAGTTTTACATTTATTAAGTAAGCTAATGTAAAAATTATTTAACAAAGGATCTGGTAAGTGAATACTAAAAGCTAAATTGTTATCTATTTCTCACAAGTGTCTTATTCTTCAAGTCAAATGCAAAGAATGATAGCAATGATTGTCAACTTTTCCACTTACGTTTAAATTATGTTTTAATAAATAAGTTTTTTCTATACATATTCCCTGTGGTTATTAAAGTAGATTTTATATACTTACTTTAATGCAATAAGAGATGCAATTATCCTCATAGTGTTTGCAACATCTATGCCTTGGTCCATGCTTACATCTGAAATTAAACCAAAAAAACTAATATAATTAAAATGTGTGTGTGTGCATGTGTGTGTGTGTGTGTGTGTGTGTGTTGATCTGCTTAAAACTCTCTAACCAAAAACAGAGAAAACATTATCAACTCGTTTCTAAATGTGTGCATCTTTTGATTTTTTAGGACATACAGAAGCAAAGATAACAGATTTTTTTTCCCTTTGCTGCTCACCATTTGACACACTGTATAAGATACGTGACTGCAGTCAAAATACTTGAATGTGGAACAGAAAAGCCATATTGGTAAATATTTGTGACTAACTATGAAAAATATGTATATGTTATCTCTATACTCTGCCAAATCTTTTGGAAGCTTTAAATCGTTTATTGTAGCGTATAATGGTCATAAATCATCCATGACGTCAGTACTTGAGCAAAAATCATAATGAGAATGTGCTCAGGTTACAGGAATTTATACTTAATTATATTTGAGAGAAAACATCTGGGAAAGAAACATGATATAGTATTAGAATTTAAAATTCAGTTTTTAAAATAAATATAGAAATAGAACATGCAGGAATTCAAAAGTAGTTTGTGATTTAACTGTAAACAACTTAGTATTCCAGTGTTTAATAAACATTTCTGCTGGGAGGACTACTATTCAAGACACACTTATTTTAGTTATTTGGTATGTCTACTCCAGGACTATTTACTCACTCCAGGCGTAAAAAAGTAAGTAGAATATCTAATGTGGGTTTAACTCTCCCCCTTTCTCTTTGAAGAGTTCGTGTTCCAAAATAAGCAGTCTTTATAACTCTTTCAGAATACAACTAATTAATTATCTTCATGGTTGGAACACATTAACTCTTTCTTGTCTATGATAATAACTTGCAGAGTGATATCCTAGCTCTCTAATTCCATTTGCAAATTGATTATAAAGACCTTCTCCGAAATTCAATGCTGCACTGCAGCTGGAGTACACAGGCAGCCTTCCCTAGTCAAGGGTGACAGCAATAGTTCATTCCTTATGTCGTTAGCATGATATGACATATCTGGTCATGCGAAGTTGTTGAGTGATTAAAGCTAGGGGCCTGAAAAGGGGTGAATCAGAGAAGGACTGCCTTATGTAAACCATCACTCTTCATACTTCTGAGTGTCCTCTTCAAAGACATCTCTCAGCCATGGCTACCAGAACTACACAGAAACTGTTAAACTCTCTTTGCTAGTGAAGTTAAATTCTGTTATCAACTATACTGTCATTTAATCTTTCCTAGTCTTTCATTAAGATGGCTTCCCAAGTGCTGGACTGCCAGTCTCCTATGTCATCTGCTCTGCTTCTACATTATCTTGCACCTGCTTTCACACCAATGGACCCACCCACTGAGGCTACTCTGACAAGTTTTGCCATGGCCCGATCAGCTCTGATACCCAAGGCTTCATTCACCCCCGTCACACATTCTCTGCATTCCCCTATGATTCTTGTTGACATGATTCCCATTAACAGGATCCCCTACATCACACATTCTCTGCATTCCCCTATGATTCTTGTTGACATGATTCCCATTAACGGGATCCCCTACCACAATTATTACTGCCGTCTACCACCCCTTTCTTTCCTTTTACCTTCTTCTGTGGTGTACAGAAGAAGAGACAAAGTCTTTAAATTCAGTAAAAGTCTTGAGTACCTACTCTGTGCTCGTGTATGTGAAGCAAACTCCTATGTTATTTCATTTAATGCAAGCAACACTCCTTAATAAAGTTAACTGATGAGGACTTTGGGATGCAGAGTGGTTAAATCACTTGTTCAAAGTTCCAAAGCCAGGAGGGGCAAAATGAGTTAAACACAGGTCTTCAGATTTCTTAAAGGGTGTCAGCTTCCTGTAGTTGATCCCCTAACTTTCTATACTGCCTCCTCATTCTACACTCTCTAAAATAGCACTACAAGATTATTTTTATTGGCTGGTATTCTAATTTTAAACCTTTAAATTTATTTTCTTAAATATCTTAAATATTTGAAATGCAAATGAAGACTTATTTGTATGAAATAGACTTCTTTGTATAAATAAAGATTTCTTATTTTATTTCCAAAGCCCTAAAAAGTTCCACTCTTGCAAAATATCCTTCACTTAAAGTTTGCTCCTTATTATATCTATATCTTCTTAAATCTCTCTTGGAATTTTTCTTTCTCCTTTCCACACGTGAAACATTCGATTAGCACATATTAATCTGTTTCCTGAAGTTCCCTATTCTAGCCTCCTGCAACTCTGCTTAGTTTGAAATAGAAAAGTATTTCAATTTCATGTAAAACTATTTTAAAGGCAGATAATGGTCTATAGTCCTGCTAGAAATAATAAACAACATTCACTTGCCATCATGTGCCTTTTTATAAAACTCTATGCACAGTTTCTGGTAAAAAAAAAAAATTATTACCTGAAAAGAAAACAAAAATACCTTGGCATGGTACAAATGTTATATAAAATGGTGACAAAATGTGCTAAAATATCAAGATAAAGAACTCACACTGAATCCACAAGCTTCCTGACTAGAGCAATTATATTCGTTCCTCTTGGTTTTTCCTCATGTTTCTCAGTCTTTTGTTCCACTTTTGCATATGCCGCCTCTGGTGAATAAGAATGTGTGGGAATTTCTTCCTTCCCAACAATGAACCTAAAGAAAAGAGCACAATGAGAGGCATTTTTCCCCTTAAAAAAAAAAATCAGTGAGAAAATAAACTGATTTTGTTTATATACAAATACACTGTGGACAGTACCTTATCATTTGAAATAATATTTTCCACAATTTATATAAAACTAGTCATCCTTTAAAAAATAGGCTTTTGAAATCTGAATACTCAGAAAATGTTAATAGCTGTTTATTTAACAGTTCAGGCATCTTAAAATCAAATACAGCATAGCTCTTTGATGAAACACCCTTTAACTGAAGTCACCGCTTTTTTAAGGTATTACACAACTTAAAAGTTTTTTCAAACAAAAAAGCAGATGAACTATTAACTTGGATCTACTAGTTAATGACAAAATTCCTATTTTTTTCCTCTAAAATGTACTAACAGTTACAATTGAATGCATTTCTCATTTTTTTACTCTAAATTTATATCTAACGTCACTTTGAGTCATAAAACAGCTGCAGTGCAGTAGGTGGTCATTATATGCACATGAGAAATAGAGGGAACTAAAGAATGAGAATTAGAAAGTGGTTAAGAGTCTGTGTGTCTTCCCCACATTATTAGAAAATCTTAAATTTGATGTTATTCTAATCTACTTACTTCTCTTTGGAAAAATCTAATATCCAGGAGAAGACACCATTCCTGTATCATCAAAACTGGACTATATTTTTCCAAAAACAATACAAAGAAAACATTACCAACCATTAGATATCACTCAATCAGTATCCTTTATCAGAGTTTTCATTTTTGCTGTTTTCACCATCACTATAAGAGTCACTGCTCTTATAAAGAATAACTAAGCTTTCCTTAGCCAATTCTGCCTGCTGAACCTTCAGAAAATATCACAAAACAGAGATAAAACAGGAGACCAATAACTCTACGCTAAAATTCTAGAACATGGGAACTATGGCAAATTTAAATATTCGTAAAAGAGAGAAAAATTGTTACTATCAACAAGTGCAACCCATCTCATTAGGACAAACTTGATAAAACATCTAGTTTACCAAGTTGTAAGGGGCATGCAATGAGATTGTTTGTCACCAGATGGCAGCTGTGCCTCCTTGGTAACTGCTGGTCCAAAAGAATTTGGTTCCTAATCGTGGGTGTGAATGGAGAGTTTAGGGTCTGTACTACTGCTCTTTATAAACAAGGTAAAACTATGCTTGAACAGATACAATATCTCTCATACCTTTCCTAACACTGAAAGGAAAGTGTTGCTATTTTGGCCAGGACCTACCATTCGGATTAGAGCTCACTTCCTTGGAGAAGCTGCCCCTGCCCCAAGCTGGAGTGAGTGAGCCTTCCTTCCTTTGTGCTCTCACAGCCCAGTGATCCCCCAGCACTGGAAGCACCTTTTTAGTAGTTTCCCTGCCCCACTAAACTGTGGGATCTGTGAGACTATATATACCTTCTTTGGTATTATATCCCAGTGCCTGGCATAGTGTCGGGCACATAATAAATATTTAGTTAATACCTAGCAAAGGAATATCGTAATAGCGAGCATTTTCTGAGCATTTACTACATGACAGGCACAGCACTGAGCCTTGGACAAAGATTAAATCATTTAACCCTCATAGCAAAACACTATGAAGCAGGTACCATACTTTCTATGACAGTTAACATGAAAAGGCATCTTGTGCCTTGAAAAGGCACAATCAAAAATATCAGTAATTATTTGAACCCAGAAGTGTTTAACTCTAAGGTCTGGGTTCTTAGTCACCAAACTTTGTACATTATTAACCATGTTTTAAACTACGATGAATCAGTCTTAGTCTACCTTCAGACTCCTGCACTGGCTCTTCTCCCGTGGTTCTCTCCTTGACTCTTTCTATTCCCCTAACTTCCACTATTATCTTACAGAACTAGCAAGAGTGAATAACTATTTTTCCAGAATATTTTCTTGTAACACAGAGAAAATGTTAAGTGCAAATAGTCCAAGTCAGCTCTTCATTATAAGTGGATTTGAAGAAAACATATGCAAATATCCAACACATTCTGAGTTTTGGCAAGGATTCTGGGAGTCTAAGGAAAGATGCAGGAACAATGGCAGAGTCTTCTCTTTAGGACAACCAACCTTTGATTTTGTTACCAACTTTCAGTTTAAGTTGAAACTTAATTCACTTAATTAATTAAACTTAATTTAATTAAGTTTAATTAATTAGACTTGATTTAAGTGAAACTTAATTCACTTAATCTGTGAATTACACAGAATCCTATGTAGCCAATGCAACAACAACAAAAAGCTATTTTCTAATAAGTTTCATGATCTTTTAATGAAAAATATGACATGAAGAAATTACTGCTGTGTGTTATGAGTTAGTTATCGTTACCAAAGAATTTCCACAACCAAAAATACTCTATTCAATAATAGAGAAAGTTTAATTTCCTAATGTATGTGAAAATGTTTGGTGAGCTATAAAATTCAACACTAATGCTAACCAACATCTCTACAGTATCGACCACATGCCAATTACTGTGATAAGAGATGGGCTACGAGGTGAAAAGAAGACTCCAGTGACTCTAGTGAAGCCTGTAATACAAAATGTGTTTGACAATGCATGAGTCCTGCCCTAACAAAGCCCGTAATCTGGTACCACACAATTAAGGGCTTCATTTTCCAGTAATTGTTCATGTGTAGCTTTGTCTTTCCAAGCTCCATAAACAGAGAGTTCTTGTAATCTTCTTTAATACCCCATACTGTAAGGCACATAATAGGCCCCCCAAATAGTGGCTGACTGACTGATTTTTAGGGGGAAAATTAACAAATTACTCTGTTAATGAAATGTCCACAAAGCCACTTTTGTGACTTTTAAAATTGCTTGCAACTTAAAAGTGGAGTCAATAAATATTTATTACAATTATGTACGATGATATTACTTTTTTAAAAAAACTTAACTTGTAAATTCTCTTAACATAAAGATAAATAAAATATGCAACTTACCTAAGTGCAGAGAATGTAAATCCTTTCAAACCATCTTTGCACCTAAAACAATACAAATTTACAATGATAAAATAACTTGTTTGAGATATAAAGTAGTAGTATTAAATAGCTATTAATTTTTTCCTGAAAATGATTTTCTTTTAAAGGTGAAACTCTTTTAGGACAATGATTTGAGCAGTACAAATGGTCAAACAAACAACAAACAATGAACAAGCCATCTTACACAAAATGATTAAAATGATAATGCCTTCCCATGTCGTATTAACATAATTTAAGGCTCAATTCTCAGATTTGCTGGTTGAAGAGAGATTTAAAGTAAATCTTCTAAGGGATCCATGTGGACTTAAAATGAAGGCTGGGAGCGGAGTATTCTTCATTCTAGCCAATCCCTGGGGGAGCAATTTGTTGTGAAGAGAAAGACCACATACACCTGCTGGGTATTATGTACAGGTCAATTCAAGGTCCTGACTTCTTCTCCCTGTTTATTAATTCAGTGAATGCAGAGCAATGTAGAGTTGGCAGGCACAAAAAGGCTTCAAGTTCAGTTAACAATTTTAACTTCTGAGTAAGCCCAATCAGAAGAGATAATGTAGCAAGAGGAATAGGGGGTGGAGGAGGAGAGGAAAGAGAGAAGATTCCAAATATCACTGAGTGCTTACTATTGCTGGGCATTGTTTTGGGCCCTTTATATGTGTCGTCTCATTCAATTATACCACAACTCTTATGAATAGGTGTTTCTCTACTCCACAGCTGTGCAGAGGCCCCCCAGATGTGGTAACTTCCCCGAGGTCACAAAATAAATAGTAGTCAGAATTCAGGAAAAACAAAAAAAATGACTTCATCTGACTTAAAAGTTATGGTTTTCTCTTATACCTCCTCCTAAAACAGTGTATTCCTTTTAACTGGGGAAGACTCAAACTACATGGCAACTGGGGTATGGGGGAGGGGGGGATTCTCACATCTGCAAAAAGTATTTAAACAAGATTTTAAAATGGGGGTGTTACTATCCTGGTCTTAATGGTCTGCTCTATAGGTATGATCAAGTTACTAGAGAATCTTTGGGTATCTAGTATCAAAATTCCTTGGAGAAACTATAAAGATTGGTGATATAATGATGCTCTAACATATGTTAATATTAGACACTGGATATTGTCGGACAAAAAGTACAGCCTTAAATCTAACTGGACAATTCTTTCTGTATGCCTTTTTATGAAAGGTCACAAAGGAAATGAACAAAAATATAAGAAATCTATCTAAAATTTTTTAAATATACATTTTTATTGGAGGACATATAGAATCTCAGGAAAAAACTTAATCTATGTGCACTGAGACGTTTTAAAGCACTTAAGAATTCAATTAAGCAACATAATCTACTTTGTGGTCATGTTAACAGTGAGAATGTAACCAGAGAATTTAGCTAACATACTATATAATTATCTACTCTGTATAGAATGAGGATAAAGGCAAAATAATTCATATGTTAAGCTTAAAGCGTGCATGGGAAAATTATAGCATTAAAATTCTTAGTTATCTGTTTCCATCTGAAGAAAGTGTTTCTCAGTAATTTAAAAACCATAACTGAGTAATTTCTAGATAGGTGGGGTGGTGAGGGGTTAGGTTGGGAGTCTATTGACTAGAAAACAGAAAGCAGATTGATTAAAAGATTATGTACAACTGGGAACAAATTTTGGCTCTGGTATGTTATTGTTAAAAGATAGCCATTTGTCTTTGTGCAATGCTGAATAGATAAAGGGTTCTGACAACTTGGTCTGGTCAGGATTGCATATTTGTGACCTTAAACAATAAATCTAACTGCAGACCAAACATCAAAAAGTAGCTTTCAAATATAAAAGGGCATCTACAAATGAATTTGCAATTTCATTATGATGGAAGTTTGGTCCTTTCAGCAGAACCCTGTGGGAAGCACTTCATATTGATAAAGTCTTAGCATGGATTCAAAAGGGGCTATTCTTCTTTCCATTCATGTGTATAAGGTCTTTTAATGTAATTGAGGGTCAGATGTCTATGTCAAAAGGACAAAAAAGTAATTATTCCCAGAAAAAGAATCTTTAAAATAGTAATACTGCCCTGCATTTTGACACCGAAAGTATTGTCTGAGCCCTAATCTAACTATGAAACACTATTGTAATCTGTGTTAAATGTAAAAAGTATGATATAAACAGAAAGATTTATACAAAACAGAGCCCATTAAAAGGTGCCTCACTATTTGATGGATTCCATTATTATAATGTAAATCAAATCACATTTTCCATTCATGTATTAAGGCTCGCTGATTTATTCAACAAATATTGACGGAGTGCCTACTATGTGCAAGCACTGGTTTAGGTTCTAAGGATGTAACAGTGGACAATATAGAATCTCTGCTTGCATACCACTGACATTCTAGAAGGGGGAGAGATAGGATAAAAAAAAAGTAAGTATGTCATGTGGTGAAAACTGCTATGGAAAAAAGCAAAGCAGGACAAGGGGAGAAACAGTGATCAGGTTGGGCCTTTTGTTTGTTTGTTTTTAACATAGTGTAGTCAGGAAGGGCCTCTCTGAGAAGGTGGAATTTGGTAATTTGATCAGAAACCTTACTGAATTGAGGGAAGAGCATTTCAGTCTGAAGGAAGAGCAAGCACAAAGCCCTTGATAAGGAGTCTGCATGGCATGTAAGGAAAACAGAAAGTGCATTACTGCAGCTGGAGGGAAGCAGCGGTAGGAAATGAGGTCACAGTAATAGCTGTGGAGGGAGCGAGTGGTCTACAATTCCTGTAGGCCCTGTAGGCATGATAAGGACTTGGGAAGGTTCTCAGCAGAGAAGTGACAAGATCTGTCTTAAATTTTAAGATAATCACTTTGCTGGTTCGAAAATAGACTACAGGAGGGCAAGGTTAGAAGCAAAGATGCTAATTGGGAGGTGAAATGACTGTGCCTGGACTAGATCACAGTGGCAGAGGTGGAGGGGAGTGATAAGACTCTGAATGTATTTCAAAAGCAGAATTGGTGGTATTTCTTGATGGTTTGAATGTGGGGTACAAGAGAGAATTTACAAATTATTAAAATATTTTTGGTTTGAGCAAATGGAGGGATACAATATCCATTTACTGAAGTGAGAAAGACTCCAAAAGAAACAGGTTTGAGGAGAAAAATCAAAGTTTTGTTTTAGATATGTTAAGCTTGAGATGCATGTGAGCTATAAATGGAAATGTTAAGGAAGCAAGCAGCTGGCTATATAGATGTGGGTTCAAGGGAGAGGTCTGATTCTTTTATAAGTAGTACTTAAATCCATGGGACTAGGATACAATCATCTAGGATTTAAGTGTCAATAAAGAAAATATTCAAGGACTGAGTATTTTTTATTCTATCATAACCTGTAATGCAGAAAATCTTTTCTATAAAAGAAAAAAATCATTTCTCCTAATAAATCCATTCTCTAATATCAAGTCTCATTTTAATTTTTGAGTGTGCATAAAAATGATGCATTTAACTCATGTAGACATAAACTTTCCTATTAAAGTCAGTCTATGCAAATGAGATAAATAACTAGTATGACTCAATCCACAGTTACTGAATCTCTACATTTGCAATGTTCTGTGCTATGTATGATATAAAACAAAGCCAGGAGAGACAAAGAGGAAAAAGAATTTGCAGCATTATATCAAACAACTTAGCTGATAAACAACTAATCATAGAGAGTCAGGTTGGAATTACGTATTATATACAAGAAAGTATAAAGAAGTTTAACGTTATTATTATTAGAATAATACTCTTGGTCAATGCCAGTGGGAGAGAACCCACTAAGATAATTTTTTTCAATAAGAAATATAAATGACAGTAAAATGAACAATTTTGCCTCCAAAGATTCTTTATCTCATTCTTAATTTCCATGAGATACTTCTACCTTTATCACAACATTGTACCAGTAGATGTCACTAGTAAGCCATTTTTGAAAAAATTTCTGGCTCTTTGATGTGGTTTCTATATCAAACATTTTGTTGCACATTTTCGTTGAAAAACAAATTCACAGGCATTCAAAATATGAATTTTGAATAAATTTTAGTTCAATTGCATTAAATTCCCCCAAGTAAATATCATAAATATGAGATTTTTAATGACAGGTGGCATTCCTGTTCCTATTATTGCATATAGTTATAAAATCTCTAAGAACACCCTACCATTTGGCACCAACATAGAATTTGATGATGTAAATGTGCTGCTTTATTATATGCTTTCTAGTAACCTGAAAACTCTGAGAACTATTTTGACTCCTAAAAATTTTTTGTCTAGTCGGTTTTCATTTATTTGGTAAATATAATAGATATAAAAAATGTACTTTTATAAATCTCCTTTTACATATTTCTAAGGCAGTGCATGATGCTATGGAAAGACTCTTGATATGAACAATGAAACAGATACTAGTCATAACTTCCCTATCAACCTAGAGCAAATCACTTAATTTAAGGGCTT
Organism: Mesoplodon bidens; assembly: GCF_964165515.1. Classification (NCBI taxonomy): domain Eukaryota; kingdom Metazoa; phylum Chordata; class Mammalia; order Artiodactyla; family Ziphiidae; genus Mesoplodon; species Mesoplodon bidens. The sequence goes on along the minus strand of NC_138164.1, from coordinate 73,048,887 downwards.
AATCTCATTGCCTCCTAAAAAAGAGCCTGGAAGTAAATGACCTCCATAACTGGCTCATTAAATGATTTCTAATTCTGAAATTCCATCACTTACTATAATTGTATTTAGTGATACTATTATTATTTGAAATAATGATGGAAAATAAATGAATTATTCTAAATCACTCATAAATAATGATCTCACTGACGTCAAGAATTAAAAAAAAAAAGTAACATACAAACAAAACCCTGAATTTGTTTTGAGATTACTGGCTGCTACTAATATTATTTCATTTGCTTATTGCTTTATAAAACTTAGACATGGAACGTATTCCTGGCAAAGGTTCAAAGACAACCTTTTTCTTTTTTCTTTGAAATTAAAGCCTTTCCACTTTTATTGGCACTGATAAATAATATCAATCAATTCACTGACAACACGAGTCTTTGAAATACCTTTTGCTGGGCAGGGGGATAGGACTTACTCATCTAATTAGGCACGTATCTCCATTTTAGAAATAAAATATTTTGCATATGTTTTTCTTTGTAATTAAATCTAAAAAAACTGTAGAATTGGGGAAAATAGCCTTTATAACCCTTTAGAAAAAAATAACCTTTTCTTTTTTAACTTTAAGATTACAAGACTAACTACTGAGATGACATATACACTACAGAAATGCTGTTAAGTATTGATACAACAAGCAATTCTATAGATATAATCTCAATAATGATAAAAGATTACATTATTGCTATACGAAGCATCAATGCTAAAATATTATTACTAATGATAAAATATAAAATGCTGTTTATTATATACTATAGAAAGTTAGAGAAAGAGGTCAAAAGGATATATGCCAAACAGTTGTTAGCAGGCTACCTATTGAAGTAGGATGGGTTAAAAGACATGAAGGAAGAATAGAACTTTTTACTCTCTATATTCATATATCATTTAAAATTTTTTACAAGTATACATGTAAATATTATTTGTGTAGTTTGTTTAATTAAAAACATCAATATCTGAACATTTAGGAACAGATTAAACAGTGTAAAAGTTATTCATCTCTATTTCACCAATACTATGGCAGAGAACATAAGACTCGGTCAACTTTATTAATAATACTACTGTAAAAGTTTTGCTAGAAGGCATAAAGTTACTAACTGAAACAAATGATATAGATAGAATTTTCTGAAACTATGATCCCAATGAACATGGATAACTATGTGACTACAATGACAAAAAAAGAAACACTCATTAAGTATCAATGTCAGAGTTCTTTTGTCCTTTTTTACTCATTGAATTGGTTAGAAGGAAACTCACATATTGGTTAAATATTACAGCATCTATCTTTATTCACTCTACAATCATTTATCAGGCACCTAACATACAGAAGACACTGTGCTTCAGATCATTTAAGTAATGCAAAGATAAATTATATACCATCTCTGATCATTAAAAAAGATATCTGCATAGTTATGTATATGTTTGTCAAATAAATGAAAATAATCTTGGCTAAAAGTTTTGGCACACAATTTCCTGTATCAGTAGTGCTTTCTAAGAGCTTAATTACTTTATTTGTACTTTATGGGTTCAGCTTCAAATTTCTTTAGTCCTGCATTTTACATCATCTATCTCCTTAAAGTATTTGATTTGAGAAAAGTAGTATGGATTTTCTTCCACTTATGATGGAGATTATGTCCCAATAAATCCATCCCAAGTTGAAAAGATCATTAAGTCGAAAATGCAGGGCTTCCCTGGTGGCTCAGTGGTTAAGAATCCGCCTGCCAATGCAGGGGACACGGGTTCGAGCCCTGGTCCAGGAAGATCCCACATGCCCTGAGCAACTAAGCCCATGCGCCACAACTACTGAGCCTGAGCTCTAGAGCCTGCAAGCCACAACGACTAAGCCATGTGCTGCAGCTACTGAAGCCCGTATGCCTAGAGCCCATGCTCCAAAACAAAGAGAATCCACTGACAGTGAGAAGCCCACACACCACAATGAAGAGTAGCTCCCGCTCACCGCAACTAGAGAAAGCCCACGTGCAGCAACGAAGACCCAATGCAGCCATAAATAAATAAATAAATAGATAGATAGATAGATAGATAAGTAAATAAATTAAAAAAAAAAGAAAACGTATTTAATACACTTAACAAACCAAACATCATAGCTGAGCTTAGCCTAGCCTACCTTAAACGTACTCAGAACACTTATATCAGCCTACAGTTGGGGAAAATCATCTAACACAAAGCCCATTTTATAATAAAGTTTTGAATATCTCACATAATTTATTGAATATCATATGGAAAGTGAAATCCAAATGGTTGTATGGGTACAGAATGGTAGTAAGTAGTGGTCATTTACCCTTTTGATTTGTGTGGCTGACTGGGAGCTGCTGCCCAACATCACCAGGGAGGATCATAACGAACACTGCTAGCTTAGGAAAAGATCAAAATTCAAAGTATGGTTTCTACCAAATACGCAATGCTTTGACACCATCGTAACGTTGAAATATCCTAAGTTGAACCATTGTAACTCAGTGACCATCTGCATATGCAAAAGCACAATTGAAGATGCTAAAAAAAAATTGGCAAAGACAAATTGGATTTAAAACAGTCGTGCACACTGATGATTCTTAAAATATTCTATTCTATTGATTATATCATAATCACCTAAGTCATTCAGTATCAAAAATAAAAGTTACATTATTATAATATGTGAACAAAATTATTTAAAACAGAAAATGCTTAGGGACTTCCCTGGTGGTGCAGTGGTTAAGACTCTGCACTCCCAATGTAGGGGGTCCAGGTTCGATCCTTGGTCAGGAACTAGATCCCACATGCATGCTGCAACTAAGAGTTCGCATGTCACAACTAAGGAGGCTGCCTGACGCAACTAAGGAGCCCATGTGCCACAACTAAGGAGCCTGTGAGCCGCAACTAAGGAGCCCACATGCTGCAACTAAGACCCAGCACAACAAAATAAATAAATAATTTTTTTTAAAAAAAGAAAATGCGTAAACTTCAAGCATATTGAAGGTATGAAAAGAATGACATAAGAACTTAATTATAAATAACAGTTACAGACAGTAGCTGGATCTTCAAAATTTTGATTTGTCAAATTATGTAATTATCATTGGTACTAAAAACAAATACATTTGGAGTGCATACAACTGAAAAGTTTAATTTAAAAGTTAAAAAAGAATGCCTATCTAAGTGCCTTGAATTTGTGTTTCACAGTTGTCTTCATTATAAAGAAAACACATACCATTTTATATAGTTTTTTGTTTTGTGTGTGTGTGTGTGTGTGGTACGCGGGCCTCTCATTGTTGTAGCCTCTCCCGTCGCGGAGCACAGGCACCGGACGCACAGGCTCAGCGGCCATGGCTCACGGGCCCAGCCACTCCGCGACATGTGGGATCCTCCCGGACCGGGGCACAAATACGTGTCCCCTGCATCGGCAGGCGGACCCTCAACCACTGCGCCACCAGGGAAGCCCCTATATAGTTTTTTTAAGTTAAATTTTTCTTATTTTGTTTTTAAAATCCCACGTGAAAGAATAAACCACTTTTTCTAATCAATTTACCTAACCTGTTTTCAGGTGTAGAAGCTTACCTTAGTACTCAGCTATAATTTAGTAACTGAAACTTGATCAACAACTATAGATTTTGATTGACACCTGTTTATCATAAGAATATTAGAAAAACTGACATGGAATTAATTTAATGATTTTATTTTAGTTTTGTTTTTTTAAAAAAATCTTCAGTGTCCTAATCACATATGTACACTCCAACAGGTTAAATCAATCATTTCAATTTACTACTCAGAAGCTGTGATGTGCAATTAAAATACACTACATTGCTTACAAACACACAACAGGTTTTTCCTCTTAAGTCTACTATTGTTTGAAGAATAAAACAGACTCAGAGAGTTCGGTTTCAACCCACATATGGCACTTAATGTGAGAAAACAAAATAACTAATATTATGTTCCTACTTTAAGAAAGCTCATCTCATATACAAAAATCTGAAATTGGAACAGCAACAGACGAAGAAATTTGTGGAAGATTATTTTGTTTGCTTCATGAACACATCATATATCTTCCAAATAATTTTCAGTTGGATTCCTTTAAATGGTGAATTTTCCCAGTATGTTAAAAATATTATTTTTGATTCTGGTAAATATTTTACAGTACATTTATTTCATACAGAATGGAACACTGGTGCTTAGCTTTGTTCTCAATAGCCTAAGGAAAGCTGCTGAAGCAAGGCAGCAGTTATGGGTAATCAAGTGTGATTGTAAGTCCCCAGATGATTATTGTGTACTTTTTTCCAGTATGTCCTAAATACAAATTGGAAACATTTGGATTCAAACTTACAGTAACAACTCCAATAGAATCAGATTTCTCCTTAAACTTGGAGAGGCTGGAACTGCTTTTGCTTTAAAATCCAAACTAAGGAAGGTCATGCTCCAAGCTGTCTTCAATTGCTAAGAAACCAAGAATCACCTTCAGACTGTTTCTAAAAGAAATGTTAATTAGGATGAATTTCCCTCTCAAAATGAACTGGTAATAGCAATGCTAGTCGAACTTTAAAATACTTGTAAAAAGAGCAGATTTTAGCTCCATTAGACCTAAACTGTTTGCAGTTCCGAAGGAAATGGCACATGTTTACACTTGACAAATTAACAATAGGCAAAAACCAAATTTAAGATCAAAATGGTGTTTTATATAAGTTCAAGAAAAAACTTAGCAAGTTTCTTAAAATCATGGCATTGCTATGGACAAAAATTATTTACATTAAACAAAATTATAACCACAATACTGAACCAATCTACTTTTTAAAGACCTCAAGATTGGCAAGTATTTTCATTTTTTCCCCTCCTATAATGGTTGGGAAAAGGATGAAAACAAATGTTTTCAATTATATAGAATCTTTGAATCAACATTAATTTATTTTCAAGTGCACATTGGTATCTGTCATTAAAATAATATGGCAATTGGTTTTCATATTGAACAAAATGAGCAGTTATTTAGGCTATACTTTTTCATAAAGTTATGCTTATTTAATATCAAAGTTCAAATCTAAAATAAAATATGCATCTCCAGATAATGGAGAAAAAACAGTATTTTGGATGCTTTTGGAAAGCTATAATTTTTTGATTAACTGAGGACGAGTATCCTAACTTTAAAATAAAAATCTTCATTTAAAAACTACAGTTTACTTCATTCATCTCAAAGATTAGAACTAATTTGTGTTACGTATGACTGAAATTGGGCAAGTTAACATATTGGAATCTTCTTGGACTATCAATGGTACTAGAAAAAAGAAACATTGGAACTAAAGTAACCTGAGAGAACTATATTTTACAGATTAAGAAACCAAGGCCCAGGGAGATTAAGTGATTTGCCCCCAAACAGAGTTTGGTCCAAGACATCCTCACACAACAATAAAATCATTTTACACCCCAATCAACTAACTCTCTGTGCCTGCTGGGGTCTCACTGTGGGGAAGAAATACTACAGGGAAGAAGAGGGGTCTTGGGCTGTAGGAGAGAAATTACAAATGAAGGGAGAGAGCAAAATCCTTCCAACTGACATTATGCAAAGACTTTACAAGGGACGGAAGAGCATGGATAGTTTTAAAGGATCCAATTTCCTGTTCCTCTTTTCCACATGTCCTCCCATCAAAACATGTGGCCTGACTTTGGTCAGGACTCCATGCTCGCTTCTCTCACGCACCTCCCTCTTCACAACAGTTATTTTTTACATCAGCCTTTCCAAAATTTCCTGGACAATCATAAGGCCAACCCTTGGTATTAATGTGCCACTTTTAGCAATTTAAATTCCAAAAGCACCTCAATCCCAGGCGTGAGTACAAAAAAACAGGACTGAAACGAAGCTTTATTGTGTTTTCTATTATACACTACATAAGAAATTGGACTTCTGAAAGAAATTCATGAGATCACTTCTTCCTTATCTGTCTCTCAGTAGCAAACTGTATTAGTAGCTACTTTCGGACACATTTCACACTTTCTCACCTCCCTCATTTTGGTCACCCTCGTCCTTTCATATGCAATCCCCTCTTTAACCACCCTCCCTTTTCAAGAGAATTCCTACCAAGTCCATCAGGGATGGCAATTTATCCCACAATTAGATGGGTCTGTTTCTTTCTCAAATTTCCTTTGCTCTTTGTATATTTTTGGCAGTTTTTATTTGGCTCTGGCTAATGTGATAGGAATATCCATAGTTATCTAATCCACTCTTCCAAATATAGGGTTTCTTATGGCATTTTATGTGTCCGTGTCCCAGAAATCAAAGGCAGTTCAGAGTTTACTCCTTCTAACAATGAGGCTGGGAAATATTCTGCATCTTGTTATCAGAGCATTTACTGTGTAATTAAGGTATCTAGAAATATAAACTAACAGACCGTATTAGTCAGGAAAGGATAGGTCAGTGTTTCTCAAAGTGTGGACCACTTGGAACACTATCAGCATCAGATGATAATAACTTGTTAGAAATAAAAATATTGGTGGCCATCCCAGGTCTACTGAATTCAGAAACTCCAAGAGTGGGGCCCAACCTGTACAATCTGCGTTTTAACAAAATCTCCATGTGATTCCAATAAAATTTCAATGGTTTCAACAACAAAAGTTTATTTCTTGCTCATGCTAACTGTCAAACAAGGGTTGGCTATGGCTCAACTACATGTCTTCTTTATTTCGGACCTTAGCATGATGGAGAAGTGTCTATTCAGATCTGCTGATTGTCAAAGCAGGGAAAAAAAGAGAACACAGGACACTGTGTTCTGGCTCCAAAGCTTCTGCTCAAAAGTAAGCATAAGCCATTTCCACTCATATTTCATTAGCCAAAGCAAATCGAAGGCCAGGCATGATGTTAATAGGGCAGGGAGTATAACGCTTCCCCAGGGAGAGGCAGCAAAGGCTTCTGAACAATAACATAGCCTACTATAACACGCCAAGCATATTTTTGTTGAAGATCAATTGTATTTGTTTATAATATTTAAGGAAATTCAAGGCATAATTCCCCTTTTCCTCCCAAATCCTACAATCATTTAGTCTTTTACACCATAACTTCAATATTTGACTTTAAGTATGATAATTATTAAAATCTGTTACTGATTTCAGAAATAAGCTTGTCTACAACATATTAATTAGTATTTTATATACATGCATAAATGTACGTGTGTGTGTGTGTGTGTGTGTGTGTACTCTGAGCTCCATTTTTTTTTCTCATTACTAAAGCATTCAGGAATTTCACATTGTTCAGCTATGTATTCCAAGTGCCTATATCAGTGCATAGCATATAGGTCACTCAATAAATATGTTGAAAGAAAGAAATTTTTATCTGTGTAGTAACTGAAAACACTGTATTTTTGAGTAATTATATTTCTAATTGGGTACCATGTTTCTTGGATTCATTTTTTTAACAGCAATTCTAATAAGCTTTTAAAAAATATTTAGTTTCTAAAAAATGTTTATTTTAAACTCAGCTACCCATTACTTATTAAGTCCCAGTGTTCATCCTTAATATAAATTTGTATTAGTTTTTCCACTGATAATTTGGTATGAATTTATACTTAGACATAAATGTGCATAAATAGGAGTCTGAAAAGGAGTCTCTAATCTTTCTGAATGAGGAGCTATTTTTTAACACCCCAAATGAAATATAACAGTGACTGTAATATAAAACTATCAAGTCCAAAAGGCAGGAATGGGAATGCAGCTATAGGCATGTTTACACTGAACTAGGAGTTGTTAACTAAATAAAAGAGATGAGACCTGGGCTTCCCTGGTGGCGCAGTGGTTGAGAGTCCGCCTGACGATGCAGGGGACGCGGGTTCATGCCCCGGTTTGGGAGGATCCCACATGCCACGGAGCGGCTGGGCCCGTGGGCCATGGCTGCTGAGCCTGTGTGTCCGGAGCCTGTGCTCCGCAACGGGAGAGGCCACAACAGTGAGAGGGCCCGCGTACCGCAAATAAATAAATAAAAATTTTTTTAAAAGAGGTGAGACCATAAAGTTTGTAGGTTGGGGCATTATTCACATTCATTCACTCATTCACGCAGTTAAATATTTCACAAATATATACTATGAGTCGACTATGTACCAGGCAGTTTGCCAAGGACTGGGGATAGCCAGCATCCGTGCTCTCCAAGAGTTCACAATCCAGCGGAGTATACATGTAAGTGAAAAGTGCATCTACATTACAGGAAATACCTTAATATAAAGCACACAGTGCTAAAGGAGCACAAAGGAGAGGTGTCTAACCCTGGCTTGGTCATGGAAGGCTACCCAGGAAAAAAAAGAGAGATTTAAGGTGGTACATAAAGGAAGAAGTGGAGGAAGAACACAGAGAAGGACAATATATATAAGACTTAAAAAAGAGAGCACATTGGGTATTCTGGGAACTGAAGAAGTTTAATGTGAGTGGCACATGGAAAGGAGGAAACAGAGTAGAGAAAGACTGGCATAGGTCAAACCATGTCAAAAATGAGTTTGAACTTTAGCTATAAGGCAAAAGGCCCCATGCCCCAGAAGAATGACATGACCAGATCTGTGTTTAACAAAGATATTCCAAGTGTACCTTTCATGACCTAGTACTGAATTCTATCTCACTGTTTATTTTTAAACTATAATCTCACTTAGCAGTATTTGTTTAAACTTTTTAAACATCAACTTACAAACTGAATTCTGTTGAAAGCAACCAATATTAAAGCCATCTAAAAACTTACATTGCTCTTTATTTTGTTTTAATAGATTAAATTATACAACTTTAAGACATTTTAATATATTCTGATAGATTAAAAAATTGGTTTAAAAATAATTTTTCAAAACCATGACTAAATGAAGACATAAAGTATTAAACTTTAAGACACTATAAAATTCAGGTAATTAATACTAGCTGTTGTAATTAAAAAAAGCCCCCCAAAACCCCTCGATTTCTCACTTTGCAATCAGGAATTCATCTAGACTATCTCTGCCACAGAGAATAACCTCATTTTCAGCAACCATAATGTAGTTCTAGATATTGCTCTGTGTGTGTACAATTAATAAAGTCACATAATTTATTTACTGTGGGAACAGAGAAGGACAGTAGAAACCAAGACTGCCAATAAGGCGCTTTGGATGGAATAGTTATATACCTTTGTGTAATTAACACCATATCCAATTCTCTCGTTATTGGGCTTTCCTTCCCATCCCATTGCTGATGTTGAACCAATGTAAAGCTGCAGACAGTCTGAGTGTTTCTGCCATCATCTGTAGTCTCTTCAAACTTCTCTCCCAGGTTCCAAGAAAACTGTGTTGTTTTCAAAGTGCTCTCAGTATTTATGGCGAGGTCCCTTCATAGAGGTCCCTTCTATGAGGATCTCATGGGAAGTCTTAAGTTTGATGACCCTTATCAGCCTTGTCACTCCACCTTTGAGGATATTTTTTTGGAAGAGCTGGGCAGGGGAGGGAAGGTTAGGGGACTGGTTACAGGAATAACCTGATATTTTTTGAGAAACTTTAGAAAGGTATTCTACTTTCCCTCAAGCTTTATTAGAAGTGAAATTCTACCAGGGTAGAAAATGAGAATAAAAAGGTTTTAATTCATCAAACTATTTGGAAAAATGAAGTCTTTTGAATATACACATAAAATGTGACAATGGATTTACATGCAAACAGTCATGCTTATCTTAAAGACAAAAACAAAATCTTATCTGACCAGCCTAAATGAGGAACAGGGAGGAATTAAAGGTCATCCAAAACTATAAGGCCCATACACTTTCAAGGACATCCATTGCAAAATAGAATCAGTAAACAAAAACAAAGCCATCTGGAAGGTATTTCTTAGATATCGATCATGTGGCATTGATAATTTCAAAATGCAAGAGAAAGAAAACACAGCTACTCCTACTTGAGCAATGTTTCATTTACTGTATCAGAGCCAACAATGTTAATGACTTAGAACAGTCTTAAGGTTATCATGAATTTCAACAGAGATGATCTATCATCCACAAATAGGTCAGTAGATATATATGGCCTGATATACTGAGAGGTTAATTCTTTTCCTTCTAGTTAGTGTTCTCCCATTTTAGACTCCATAACTGATCATGGTAAGACAGTCTGAGAATCTAATTTTTAATTCTGGCTCTTTCACTAAATAGTTACAAGACCTTAAAAAGAAACTTATGTTTCTGATCCTTAGTTTCTTCAAATATAAAGTGAAAAGGTGGAACTGAATGATCCTTAGGATTCCTCACAACTTAAAAATTCTGATACAAAATAATCTATAAATTTTTATGATTTGCTCAAACTTGAGAGAGTCACAATCTGTTTCTAGGTGTCAAATTTAAATAAATTGAATCAATACTAAATTTATATGAGATGGACTGAAACTTTGAATTCTAGGGATCACTGAAGATATAGCTTTGTATGTTCTGAGTAGAAAAAATATTATATAATTAACATTCTACCCAAAGTAAAATAACTTCTAATACAAGTGAACAAACTAAATACTCAAATGTTCAAAATTATATTTTTACCTCCAGGTGGTTTATCTACTTCTAAATTCGCCTGTAATGTCTATATGTGAAAATTATCTGAGTTCTGCTGAATTAAGTACAGCAAATAACTGAGTTCTGTTGAATTAAGAATAGAGTATATTGTTTATATACATCTATATTTGTTACAAGCTGACTTTCTGCAACATGCTCTTGCTTTACCAGTTTTGAAAGGTGGAACATACTCGTGTAATACTTCATAGGAAAATATCTTAGAATATTTAATGTATATATGATCTACTATTTAACAAGAAAATATCTTAGAACATTTAATGAGCCTACATTAGAAATGTTTAAAAATATATTAAAGATAGTAGCAAGATCACATACACACCCACATACACACATATTTAGGATTGTATATGTTATTTTTCAAAGATGAGCAAAACTGGTGTATGGTCACATATAAGTAGTTCTAATTACATATCAATTCTCTCCTTAAATACCATCCTAGCTAATGTCCATCTCTTGTAATTTTATATTTTCCCTTGCATATGTAAACTGAAATGCTGCTGAGTCAAAAGCAATAATATTATTTAAAAATGAAGAAAATAATCTTCTTTTCAGTGCCACATAATTAGGGGCCCTGTGGAGGCTGGCAGTAGAGAAAAGTGGGTGGAAAACTTTAAAATCCAAACTATCTTGGTTTTTCTCACTGAGGCTCTAACTTGATGAAAAATGTATTCTGTCTTCCAACAAGTTTGTACGTGTGGGTTGTATTTTAGGTTTTCAGTATCCTGCCAGACAAACTCTTAATATACAGAGTGATTTTTCTGGCAACAATGTATCAAAACTCAACATTCTTAGAGTTAGTCCAGTGCCCTTTCCTTGAACATATGGTCACCTAACAGACAAGTGGTTGATAGGCACCACTCACTATAAGCATCAGGTTGACAGCCTATAATGGTTGCTAGCACTTAAATACAGGAATTTACTTTTGACTTCAAGCCATGCCTTGTTCTGCATCTCATTTTTTCAGAAAAAAGGAAGGGGATTCAAGCTTCAGAGGCAAAATTCCAAAAGGCTAAAGAGGAGGGAGAGTCAAGTGAAAACACAAAAGACAATCATACAGCAGGACAGAAGAAAATAACAGTCTTGTATTTAGTTTGAAATAAAATTACCCAATGTAATAGTAACACTTCACATACTTTTTTTATAGCAGAAAAATTGTAGGGGCCTGAACATGGAGACAAGGCCTTCTCAAATATCCATTCATTTAAATAAAACAAAAAATGAAGGAGAGGTTAAAGATGATTTTCTCTAGAAATACAACAGATGCTTCTTAGAATTCCTTAAGGGAAAAAAAGATTTCTTTAGAAACCAGTGCACTTACAAATCATATTTTATGGAAGTCTTGTCTAGCCTTCTTTAATATGAGGACATAGAGTTGAAAATACGGTATTTCTTTCTCAAGAGTTCATTCACTCCTGCTACTAATTCTACGCTTGAGTCAGTACAGAATATCTGCCACAAGACAAGACACTTGGGCCTTTCTGAAAAAGTAAGTCAGGAAGTTAGAAGGTAGGAAGGTACTGGTGGAACCTGAGAAAGACATGTGCGGGGTAGAGCATTAGGGAGCTAATAAGCGGAGAAGTGTAGACAGGGAGGAAAGCTTTGAGGGAAGTGAGCAGAGATTGTTAAAAGTCACATTTGTGAAGAAATTTCAAATAAAGCTGGATTTAGCCCTGAAGGCTGCAGCATTGACTCACAAATTCACAATTACCATTTTCGCTTTGCCTACCAGGAAAGGGAGTAGCTGGCAGAATAGTGGGAGTTGAGCCCTGAGGGAATGTGGGAAAGAAACAGACATTGAGAAGGGTTTCATTTTTAGTATTCAGCAGCTTTCAGACTTGAAAGTTCTGTTGACATTTCTAGCTTGGGAGGGAAAGGCTTCCTGAATTACTGCCACACCCATTCCACCCACTCTAAAGACTGGTCTAGAGACCTATATTCCCCAAAACAGTACAAAATACATTTCATAAATCTCATATCTGGTATCCTTGTTTAAAAATACTCAAGTTTCATTTACTTTGGCTAGTACACTTGAGACCAACTCTATCTACATCATTAGCACAGAACTCGAATGCCCAAAGTAAACAACATTTACCAAACAAAGTCTGGGGGGAAAACGCAGATAAATAATAAGGAGGGACCTGAATAAACTAAAAGCAAGTTAGCTAATATGCCTGATCCTCAGTTTCTCCCTCTGTAAGACAGGGGGGAAAATAATTAAAATGAGGTAACATACAATCATCTATCAAGAGCAATGCCTGGTACAAGACAGGTATTCAGTACATGCTAAGTTCCTTTCTCCCCTTCCCTTGGGTCTTGTTTTCTACAATTTATGGTTTTCTCCTTCCTCCCCCCTTGGTGGTGGAACTTTTTTCTGAATCTACAATCTCAGCCTTTAAAAATCTATGTGCAGATTCCAAGTGATGATTTCCATTTTGTGAACAATATCATATATTTGTTCTATTTTTCTTTATAACCATAGTCCGTTAGAAGGACTGAAGACTGGTAGAACCACAAATATCAATGGGCAAGAGAATGAGAAGATCTAAAATGACAATAAAAATAAACAGCAAGGAATAAAGGGTACTAGGAGAGGATAGTACCCTTGAAGTCAACTACTGTCAAAAAGATTAAAAAGACCTCTAAGAACGTGGGTAGGTAATAACAACATTTGTATGGTGTTTTATTTGGTTCCCACAACATCCATTTTACAGATAAAAAGACTGAGGTTTAGGAAGAAAAGTGTCTTGTCCAGGATTGTTCAGCTAATAAATTATTAGAGAAGGAACCAGAATTAGAATCTAAGACTTCTGACTCTAAATCCTATATTCTTCCTACTATAGACTTAGTGAAGAAGAACTCAGACTATAAGAAGCCAAAAGCTTTGGATGGAATAAATGGAATCACCAATATAAAATTAATAAATTTGAGGCTTTTAATAATAAAAGGATGAAGAAAAGCAGGGTAATAGCCGTAGCAGCTAGAAAGGTCCAACTTCAGAAATGAGAAGATCTAGAGCTAATAAAAGGTTTAAGGGCTTAAATTCTTTGAAAGCAAAGGTAGTTTTTGGTTCATGCCCTGAGAAATAAAAAGGACTTTCCAAGAGTTCTACATCCCAAAATAGCACACTGTAAAATCCTAAATAGAGACCTCAACATCATAACAATCAGAAATAAAATGATGGTTCCAGAACCAATCAGATCAGTCAGAATCATCACAGTGCGCAGACCAGAAGGATCTATAGAGATCACCTCCAGTCTTGTATCTGCTACAGCAACACTGTCCAACAGAAATATACTCCAAGCTGTGTACATAAAATGTTAAATTTGCTAGTAGCCATATTTTAAAAGGTAAAAAAATGTGATTAATTTTAATAATATATTTCACTTAACACAATATATCCAAGGTATTATCATGTCAACAAATAATCAACATAAAAGGATTATTAATAAGATATTTACATCTTTTTCCATACTAAGTCTTCAAAATCTGGCGTGTGCTTTATACTTACAGCACCTTAAATTTGGACTAGCCACATTTCATGTGCTCAATAGCTGTGTTTGGCTGAGGGCTATTATGATGAACAATGCAGTTCAACATAATCACAAAAGTAACTGCAGCCTGCATATAAGTGACTTTCTAAAGATTAAAATTAATAGGGTGATAATAGGATGTGTGGTACAACTTTCTTCTCTTCATTGATATTAGAACCATGAAAACCTGACAGAAATCCACAGTAAGTTAATGTGACCGACCATACTGGAGCTCTAGGGAGTTGATATTGATCAACTGAACCCAATAAGACTGTGATTACAGACATATTTTTTTTAGTGCTGGTGTATAATTTTCAAGGGGGCTTTTCTTCTAAGGATTATAGTCAAGAAGGAAGCAATCATAAATGACCTTTCTAAAAGTAAACTGATAGGTAACCTGATACAAGAAAAGTATGTTATAACTGAGAATTCACATAAGGAAAGCGAATTGAGATTTTTACAGATGTTCCTTCTGGTACATATGATTTGAATCTGAAAAAAACTGAATTTCTCTTAAAAAAAAAAAAAAAAAAAACCTGTGAGAACATCTACAGAAATCTGTAGTCTAAGAGTAATGATGGCTGATACTTTCCCAGAAAATGTTATTTCACAGAACTTTTTAAATTTGTGGCATTGTGAAGAAGGCTATGAAACTTAATTTTAATAATAAACAGAAGAGTTTGACAAGTCATGTAAGTCAAAACTAGATGTGAAACTGCTTACGTTTTGGTGAATAAAATAAAAATGCAAAAATTTATGGAAAGATTTAGGATACGACAAATCGTATGGTGAGTATGAACAGGAGTCTGTCTCTCCACATTCAGAGGCTGTAACTTCTGAATTAGACACTAAAGAGAAAGTTCTTTTGTTATGTGCTGTAGGACTTTACTTAGAGACAGCTTACTGAATTCTACTGATTTGGCTAGTCAAAATGAGAAAAGTATGAGTAATTTTTTAAACAATATAATTCTTCCTTAAAACTAGCCATTTTTAGGGCTTCCCTGGTGGCGCAGTGGTTGAGAGTCTGCCTGCCGATGCAGGGGATACGGGTTTGTGCCCCGGCCTGGGAGGATCATCACATGCCGCGGAGCGGCTGGGCCCGTGAGCCATGGCCGCTGAGCCTGCGCGTCCGGAGCCTGTGCTCTGCAAACGGGAGAGGCCACAACAGTGAGAGGCCCGCGTACCGCAAAAAAACAAAAAACACACAAACAAAAAAACTAGCCATTTTTAAAAGCAAATTATGGAATCTATAATCCTATCAATATAAAAATTTAAGCATAGTGATTTTTAACATAAAAATCTAAGTAAAATTCTTAGAAACTTAGAAAAACAAATAATTTAAACTGCTTAAGAAAGACTAGGATAGGCATCTTAACCAGAATTGTCTTTTCAATCTAGATGCTATCTGAAATCTAGACATCCAAGAGAAAAACCTCAAGCAGCTGGAATCCAGCTTAGATATACAAAATAAATCACTTCTGACTGCAATCCACTCTGAAAAGCTCTAATCAGGTTTCCACAAGCAACAAATCAAACAAAACAAAGAACATTAACACTAGTAAACAGGGCTTACTAATTGTGCAGCAAGAGAAAAAAGTAACGATGAGACAGACTAGAACACTGTTAAATCCATGACCATCCATCCAATATTTTTGACCATTAAGGTCAGAATTTTGTTCCTAATATACTCGTGAAATAAAGATATAGAAGGTTTTCTTGTTCTAGTTCAAATTCTTAAATCATTTATTGGAAACTTAAGTCATTTAAAAAGGTTATAGTTGATAGAGTGTGTGTAATGAACAAGTCATGTAAATATTCATATTCAGACCATCTTTAAAAAAGAGTAGTTACTCTCCCCTGAAAGTAAACAAGACTTTACTTAGCTATTCTGTATTCCAGAGCACACTCACAGGAAAATAAGAGTATTGATCCTGACACTTAGTTTCATGCATTATTTTTTGAAATGTATAACATGCACAAAATTTTCTACTTTCATGAAAAGTTTTTATGTATCACCACCAAAAACAATCATGAAGGGACTTCCCTGGTGGCGCAGTGGTTAAGAATCCACCTGCCAGTGCAGAGGACACGGGTTTGAGCCCTGGTCCGTGAAGATCCCACATGCCGCAGAGCAACTAAGCCCGTATGCCATAACTACTGAGCTTGCGCTCTAGAGCCTGCGAGCCGCAACTACTGAGCCCGTGGGCCGCAACTACTGAAGTCTGTGCCCCTAGAGCCCGTGCTCTGCAACAAGAGAAGCCACTGCAATGAGAAGCCCCCGCTTGCCGCAACTAGAAGAAAGCCCGCGTGCAGCAACGAGGACCCAACACAGCCAATAAATAAATAAATAAATAAATAGTTTTTTTAAAAAATCATGAAATCTAAGCTGTGAATAAAGTAGGAAATAAGCTTAGGTAACCGTTTGCAGCTTACTATTATCTTCAGTGGGAAGAAAATACCTTTCCAATGAAAGATTTTTCCTCCAAAATACTATTTTTTCTTTTCTTTTTCTTTGTTTTTTGATATAATAAAACTCCCACAACCATGTGAAATAAAATATAGCATGTCTACCATTCTTTAAAAGAGGATGATGGACAAGAGTACGTATCTCCTGTGAGAGAGGGAGAATTAGGAAGGAATTTCTTCCTGATCATTTAGGACTTTCTCAGTTCAATAATCATCTTTTCTCACATACCTAAATAAATGAAACAAATGGGTGAGAATTTTTTCATCCACCCCCTCCCCATAAAGGAACTGGAAATCCAATTTAAAAATGCTGCTTTTCATTAACCTGTTAATAATATAACACATATTTTAGGTGAATGTATAATTAGACTTCACTTATCATTTTATGCAAGAATTTCCCTGTAGTAATTGAAAACTACAGCAATTATGACTTATGCCCTCTCCAATTTGTTTTTTGCACTAACCTCACTATATGCCATGAGTGCCCCCAAATCCCATTCTACTGCTTCTCAATCCTTGTCTTCACCGGTCTGTGTCAGTTATTTAAACTTCAGTTCAAAAGGTACTTATAAAATCAGTATTAAAAAATCAGTCTGGGGCTTCCCTGGTGGCGCAGTGGTTGAGAGTCTGCCTGCCGATGCAGGGGACACAGGTTCGAGCCCTGGTCTGGGAAGATCCCACATGCCGCGGAGCTACTAGGCCCGTGAGCCACAACTACTGAGCCTGCGCGTCTGGAGCCTGTGCTCCGCAACAACAGAGGCCGTGATAGTGAGAGGCCCGCGCACCGCGATGAAGAGTGGCCCCCACTTGCCACAACTAGAGAAAGCCCTCACACAGAAACGAAGACCCAACACAGCCAAAAATAAATAAATAAATACATTAAAAAAAAAAAAAAAAAATCAGTCTGAAAAGATGTGGATCCAAGGATGGTGACTGCTAGATACTTACCTAATACCATTCCCCCTTTCTACTTTAGTAACAGAATCCCATTATCTAGTTAGGCATGCTACTCTCCAGAATAAAAGACCACAATTCCCAGCTTGTATGGCCATGCGACTAAATTCTGAGCAATGAGAGGAGAGCAGAAGTGTTGTGTGGGGCTTTGTCTAAAGAAAGTTGATTTCAATAGGAGCGTCTCTTTTTCTTTTTCTGCCATTCACCTTCCTCCTAGCCTATAAGACAGATACAAAGGCTGGAGTCCTCGCAGCCATCTTAGTATAGGAAGTGATCTTAAGAATGAAGTTTATTCAGAAGGGTGGTGAAACAGTGAGTTAGGACACAACGATTCTGGAGTTACCGTATCAGCTCTGGACCCCCTGCCTGGGGTCCTCTTTTATGCAAGAAGTAAATTTACCTCATGTTTAAGCCACTGTATTTTAGGTTTTTCCATCTTAAGCACTGAACCCAATTCTAAGTAGTCCATACGACTGAGAAAATAAGAAACAGAATGCAGGAAAGAAAAAGTTTTACTTTTTACAGGTCATATTCTTCCTGACATCACATTAAACCAGTTTAGCATAATGGTTAAAAGCATCTGGGTCCAGGTCCTGGCTCTGCCACTTACAATAGCAACTTAATTAACCCTCTCTATAAGTTTGCCCACTTATAAAAATAGGGTGATAATAATGGCACCTACCCTCAGAGGGTTGTTTTGAGAATTAATTAACATTTGTAAAGTACTCAAGCAGTGCCTGGCACAATATAAGTGTTATAGATATGCTAGCTCTCATGATTACTACTGATCTAATAAATAGCCTTCATTACATATTTATATTTCAATACTAAGTGGACTTGAGGAAATTGCTCAACACAAGATTTTCTCAAACATATACAGAGTCCAACACTGGAATATGGGCACAGCTAAATATATCTGTTTAATAAAGGTAATTTACTGCACTAGGAAATTCTGGAAAAATATTTCCAAGAAAGTATAATGACATCATTCAATAAGAAAAACAATGTTTATTTAGTTTTACCACTTAACAGGTTAAATAAATCATTACTTTAAAGCAATTTTCATACTATCTTAGTAATTTATTAAAGTGATCATATGATCATTAACTCAAAGAATGTAAAACTTTGAGACATTTTCTTTAAGCAGTGTCAGACGTTTAGGGAAACTTAATTTAACATGTACATAATCAATCTACCACATTTACAAATAGAATTCTATAGTCCTTAGACAGTAAACGTCTCATTTGACTTATAAATTTTGCACTGATTTCACTCATAGCTCTGACTGTTTCTCTTACCCATCCTGGTACTCCTGACCTCATCCCACTGATTCTGAGATTATTAAATTCCATCTGTAATATGTATACTCTGTTCTAAATACCAATACACATACAAACCAAAAGGGATGTGGATATAATATTAATGTTTCAATCTTTTTTTTTTTTTTTTTTTGCGGTACGCGGGCCTCTCACTGTTGTGGCCTCTCCCGTTGCGGAGCACAGGCTCCAGACGCGCAGGCTCAGCGGCCATGGCTCACGGGCCCAGCCGCTCCGCGGCACGTGGGATCCTCCTGGACCGGGGCACGAACCCGTGTCCCCTGCGTCGGCAGGCGGACTCTCAACCACTGCACCACCAGGGAAGCCCTGATGTTTCAATCTTAATGTTTCAATATTAATGCTTCAATCAATTAATGTTTCAATTGTTCAATAAATAAATCACCTTTATTGAGTACTGAGTACACCTTTACTTGTTTTACCTTGTCCTATAATCTTAACCCTACCTGGAAAAAATTTTTTTTTTCTTTTTTGCCTCTTTGCCTCCAGTAAAAACGAGGTATCTTAAAGACACATATGCCCTGCAGCCATCTTAAAAGAAGGCTGCTTCTTTACTTACCACTTTCTTCCCTGCTCACTATTTCTAGCTTTTATCCCCAATTTCTAGCATCATCCCCAATTCATTAGCATAGATCTTGATCATTTAAGACTTATTCCTTTCAGTCATACCAGCCCTTGTGCCTCATCACTGTTGTATCTGCCAACCTCTCTGTCATTCTCTCTTATTTATCAAAGGCCTTAGAACTTAACCCGAAGTCTTTCTCTCAACTTCAAATCCTTCCATCATTCTGGGTGACTTCAACAATCACATATGTGATCCATGCAGTACTCTGGCCTTCTCAATTCCAGTTGAGTAACTCCACCTCACTTCAGCCATCTACTTCCATAGTTACTACCATCATCTTGTCATCCTAACTGCTCTGGAATCAGTTACTCAAGCAGTTCACCTTGTAACCACCTTCTCCTTTACTTCTAATTCTCTTGAGGAACCACTCCCACCATGACAGGTCTTTGGCCTCTTAAGAGAATTCCAATTCAATTGCTTCATATTTCTTTCCACCTATCAAACTTTCTTTCTTCACCATCTTCCTTACCCAGCTGAAATTCCATGACATTAGGAAACACTCTACTACCCTAAACTCCTTTGCCATTAAGTCTTGCATCACCTCCACTGGCAAAACTGCAACCACACATAAAACTACTTACTTTCTCCATAACTATAAAGAAGCAAGTGTGCACTGCTAGAGAAAGCTACACTACAAAATATGATCAGCATGCCCAGATGGATCCTGAACACAGCCCAGCGATCCTACCCTTTTACTCTGATCTACACAAAATAAATATTGCAAAGATTCTGGATTCTATCCAGGCCTTTGGCTCTTTATCCTTAGTTTCATCAAAGATCCTACCTTCTACTTTACTAAGAAATATAATAGCTAACAGACATGATTTTCCAATAGGAGATTCAAGTCTGACAGCTTCTGCTTTGCACCATTTTCTTCTTCTTCCCTCCTATTACATTAGATGGTAGTTAAAGCTATGAACATGGGGTAAGTTGTTTACAGTGAGAATAGAGACAAGAAGAGAGTTTAAAACCAATCTTTGAAGAATTCTAAAATCTGACGGCTGAGCAGAGAACGAAGCTTCAAATCAAACCACAAATTCTGCACTAAAAACAAGTCAGCTACGTTTTTTGTGTGTGTATATATATTCACACATTTCACACATTTAAGCTATATTTTGTGTGCATATATACATTCACAAATATACACACACATATATATATATATATATTTACACAAGAAATTGGTTTTGAGGGCAAATATAACTCTAGGGTTTTCCAACAATATTAAACGTTAGTCCTTTGATAGATGAAGTTCAGCAATGTTATTATTACTGAGGTCCAAAGAACTCTTCTCCCCTGTGGAAATGAAATAATCTACTTAACGGAATTTTACTATTCAAGAGTGGGGGAGAAACATGAAATTATTACCTTTTGTAGACATAAAACTTTCTACTTGGAACAAAGAGAGCTCTTGCTCATCAAGAACATATGTAGATTTAAGATCTTTAACTATAAACAGTAGGCTTCAGGCCTGGGTGGTCTGTGTTATGTCCAATAATATATAAATTGGCCTATCCTCAAAATAAATATTTCCTTTTTCATTACTCTGAGTCATGTAAGAGATTCAATCTTTGTTCAAAAACAGAAAGGTTTTCAATAAAATCGTTTAGCTTTAAATCTATATATTCAATAGATAGTTCAGGATACCACTCCTCATTAAATGCATATAAAAAGATCTTAAATGATTTTCTCTGTATCTCAAGGAACACTGAGTAAACTGGGAAGATGCTTAATGAGAAATAAATCCTCTTTATGCATACAGTGATTACTGATACTTTTTGTATGGTGTTTCATAAAGAGCTATGACCCAGGGGATGAAATGAACTATGTATTACCCTATGCTCCTGTTTTATCTCATCAGAGATAATGTATTACTGACTATTTGGCATACTGTACAAGCCACCTAAAAACTGGTTTAAAGCTCAACATGTCTTACATTTTCTTTATATATTATATCAAAATGCTAGCTGATTAGGTGAAATGTGTCTAAAAGAATACATGAATATTTTATAAATGATACATACCAATAATTTTCAAGAAGTCTCCAGATCCTTATCAAAATTTGGTATAAGTATGAGAAAAAGTAGCATTTAAATGAAAGGAAACATTTTCTTTTTTTGGAAGAAGAGGAGGAGAACAGAAAACATTGAAGAGTAATATACTCCATTTATGTATAATATGGCAAAATGGCTCCATGAAACCATCCAAAGAATTGTTTTTCTCTTTTAGGATGAAAAGAGTACAGTATTCTTCATGCATGATAGGCACTTGGTCTGACTCTCGATTTGTTTCCATACCTGCTTAATGAGTTGGCCAGAAAATATTCACAAGTCATAACAAAGACATATCATCAGAGTATCAAGATTCCAATATCACCATGACCAGATGTGTAGAAGTAAAAACCTTGGCTTCTGGCTGGGTTTCTCACTATTGGTCTATAAAATGAGCATTAAATATTATTTGTTCTAGCTCTAAATTTCCTCCTTCTAAGAGAGCTGATCTAAGTGTGAAACACTTTCTCTATGGAAAGTTAATGAACACTATGAAGAAACGTTTTAGCTGCAACTGGCTGTTTTCCAAATAGTACATATGGACTCAGATGTCCACTCACCTCCCATATAACTGGATTCTCAAGAACTTCAGTTGTTGAATACCAAAATACTTTTTTCCCTATACAATTAATATGCTACTTTTTATAGTATTATCTAAGTGATAGAAAATTTTACATTAGTAAAATTCTTAAGTAATACTTAAGTAATACTATAGTTTTTCTAATAACTGAGAATTTGTGACAAACACCATAGTCATCTTGTAACTGTAAAAATCTTTACTGTTTTGGGATAAAATGGAGAAAAAAGCTACACATCATTAATATTAGGGAAGGTAAGATTTAGCTTGAGTTTGAATCCAAACATTATGCTACTATTACTGAATACATTAAATTAAGTTTAAATAAATAGAAATCTAATAAGTTAGAGGGAAAAAAATACACATTTAAGAAAAAAGCTATATACTTTAAAAAAGAGAGAATAATGGAAAATAAAGAACACATACTATTTTTAAATTATTCTAGTTAAAAATAAAAAAACAGAGCATTTTCTTTTCTCCTCTTATTGTAAGACATTAACAGAAAAGCCATGAGCGTGTGATACAAGAAATCTTTCATATCCTTGCAGTAAACTTTAAAGTTATCATTTAAATGTTAGTGACTGCTTCATAAAACAAGTATCTCATCAACCCTTAGATTTGTCCATTTGGGAAGAACATACGTTTTCCTTTACAAATGTCTTAATAAATGGCACTCTTCAATACTTATGTTACTCATACTCCTTACTCTGCTATTATACAAAATCCTAGGTTTATCATGTCATTAAAGCAATGACTTGATAGCTAGTATTATATTATAATGTTATTTCAAATGGATCAAAATTCTGGATAATGTACTGTTATTTTATATGCTAATCAGGGTAGCATTAATTACTTAAGAACTCAACGCTCTGATTATGACACAGCCTCACTCATTAACAGTATGAAATCCAATTCTTATATGGTATGCAATTCATGAAAAATATTATAAGGCTATTCCAACATAAAGACTATTTCTAAGACTAAACCAGAGTTTGTTTTTAAATCTTTTTTACACTGATATTTGTCACCAAAGATATTTCAACTATGTATTACTAAATCTATAAATTTTGTCCCTTCTACAAAATCAATAATGTATATACAAAGTCTCCTTACACAGATTAGGATAAATATGCAATTGTGGGATTTTTTCACCTCTGCCCCAATTTCAGCTGAATATTCTCTCGTGTGGCAAAAATATTCAGGGAGCCCTAAACAAGGAACCAAGAATTTTTCAAATCTAAGACAATGAACAAAATAGGATTTGATAAGAGAAATTTGCTTCATCAACAACTTTCTATTATCAGATAAGCATGAGACAAACAGCATTTTTACAATTTAATTTATTAGAGGATTTCTAGTCTAATACCTATTCATACAGGTAAGTCACTATGTGCAAGAAATATAATATTAAAGATGCAGAGTTTATATATAAAATATGAACATGATAATTATATTACTGGATAATTTAAAAAGACATTCAATCTAATCTAATCTACTATATATTGAGGGCCTACACTATAGAAGGAAATGAGGACCCATTTTGATAGCGTACTTCAGTAGGTCTTTGGAATAAAGAGCTCATGCTATTCAAGAAACTCACAGTGTAAGTGAGTTTTATGTGATATTAAGGAAAATAAAGGGATTTTATAAAAGGATACTATTCACAAGAAAAGGAATAGTCATTACTTTCTAAAATTATTTAGAAAAAGGAAGGTCTTGATAATGCATCAGCATCACCTTTCTCAACAAATGCAACATATACACCTTACTATATATAAAATAGATAACCAACAAGGACATACTGTATAGCACAGGGAACTCTAGTCACTATTTTGTAATAACCTATAAGGGAAAAGAACCTGAAAAAAAAACAGATATATATGTATGTATAACTGAATCACTTTGCTGTACACCTGAAACTAACACAACATTGTAAGTCAACTATATATCAATTTTTTAAAATGCAGCTAGCAAGACGGGATAGGAAGTCCAATATTTTTTGCACCTTCTAGGTTGTAGTCATCAAGCTAAGCATTTAATATATTATTCTACATACATTATCTCATATCCTTACATCATCAGTAGGTATTATCCTGCCCACTTTATGGGTAAGTAAACAAAACCAAAAGGATTAAAGAACTTGCTCAGGAATAAGCAGCTAGCAGCAAGCAGTGCATACTTTCACAACTGTAGGTAAACTGTTCCCATCAACTGATCTGCTTTCTCTCCCAACCCCCATGGCATACAAAGGAAATGCTCAGACAGGCAACCATAAGCCATAGCAGCAATGTAAGTGGCAACAACTAGACACGTATTATGAAATACCATTAATCTACAGTTTCTAACCTTCTTTTACCTTTCTCTCAGGATCTGTGGTGCTCATGGTGTTAAACAGCTTTTATAGCTATTATCAGGCCTGGTGTGATCTACACTCAATGAAACCCAGAAGTTTTACTGCCTAACAATGCCTCTCCCTCTCCCCAATGTTACTCCATAAGCACACTCATTAAGAATTTAATTACTAGATTCCAACATGCCTTTTTAGCACCATGTTCTTATAAAATATATTCTATTTTCAAAGGCCAAGGTGCTCAAGATTAATTTTGAGCTAAAAAAAACTATTATAAGTAATTTGTGTTAGGTAAAGATTTGGCTTTATTCACATAAAAATTGCAAACAATTTTTGAGTACTTCTGTGTCATTCAGAATATGGTTTTGCAAGTTAAGGAACAGCCCCCAAATCTCAGTGGCAAGATGCAATAAAAATTTATTTGTACTCCACACTGCAAGATCAGCAAGAAGACTACGCTCATTGTAGTCACTCAGGAAACCAGGCTGGCAGATGCTCCATCTTGACATATTTCCTCAATCAGTGAGACAGAAATAAGGGCTATGGCAACTGACACACGGCCTCTTAAAGCTTCTGCCTGGAAGTCACATACACCACACTCATTCACATTCCTTTGACCAAAGATAGTTAAAGGTAGCTTCAAGAGTCAGTGAAGCATAGCCCTAGCATGTGACACAAGGTGGAGGGCAGGGGGAGGGTGGGTTTGATAGCAATCTGAAAATATTTGGCAATTAGCACAATGACTACCAAAATCTAACAGATCTTTTTTCACAACTGAGATAAAATATCTTCCTTAACAGAATTGGCACAATCTCCACAATTTAATTAGTATTTACCATGTGTCAGGCACACACAGGGGCCTTACCAGCATTGTCTCCAATCCTCAATGCAATCAGCAGAAGAGAAACTATTGGTATTGAATGAAGTAACAGGCTCCAAGAGATTAAATAAATTGCTCAAGGTTGCACAACTAGTAAGTGGTGAAAGTGTAATGTGAATCCAGATTAATCTAATTCTAAAGTTTGTGCTCATTCCACTACAAAATTGCTAACTATATGGTGCAATTAAAACAAAAAAAAAGAAAAGAGTTTAAGGTTACATTTTTCCCCACTTGTAATTCAAACTAAAATGGCAGCATGGATGTTCAGAAGTTACTGATGCAGATATAAATAATGGAAAAGAGACTTCTTCCAAGAGATTTCTTCATTTCCAAGCTATTACTGGAGGTAAGGGGGTGGGGTGGGGCACATGGGGAAGAAGTCCCCTGAATACAACTACATTAACTAATACAAATTAATATTTCCAAGAAATATCAAAGAAAAAAGCCTCCTTTTATCCAGTATTAGTGAAAAGCAGTGAGTCATATTCCCTTTATAGGAGTTCAATTAACTTGTGAATTGTATTGTCTACATCTTGACAGTTTCAAACATAGTTTATATCCTCTTTATCAAAGAAATAAGGACAAAAGATTATACATTCCAAAAACTGAAAATTTTTCATAGTTTTGGCCTGCTAGAGCAAGTTATTAAAAAAAAAGCATCAAGGTTGCCTTTTAAAAATTTTTTAAAAGAAAGAACAAAAAGTAAACCATGCAATAGGTATGCATGATATGAAATTAAATTTGAGATGAATGGCAATTAATTGTTAGATAATCTTTTCCAATGAAATGAAAGAAAAAAGGTATTATCACATAGGTGGTAACCAAAGCCAATCTGTCCTCACAAGAGAATCTAGCCTGTTTGGTGTTCGAAAATATAGTATTTGATGTAACACCATTTCAAGTCTGTCACAAATAAAATAAAAACCCAATATAAACATCCTAAATCCTCAAACAGAAGTTCTATTCCAAATACTCTACTGTCAATGAAATGTACTAAGCCTACAGTCAGATTAAATCAAGACTGAACAGAACTTATAAATTGTCAATAGGATATTAGTTCTTTTACTACATTTGCAATATTACAAAGAGCCAACAAAGAGGTAGACATAATTAACACAAGCTCCTATAAACATAATTCAGAATGTCTCACTTAAAAAGTCTGAGGTAATACAACTGTAAAACTTTTTTTTGCAATTGAACATTGCCTATTATATATTCCCAAAATCGTTCTGTTACAAAAGGCTGATGCTTGGTATTATTTTTCTTCTGTACACTGATATTATAATTTACTTGCAGAATATACTTTCTGCATGAGAAAATCTGGATAAATATACCATATTTTATATACATTTAAAATAACACTAAATTGTTTTTAAATACCATTAGACAGAAAAACAGACTCTGTGTGTGTGTGTGTGTGTGTGTGTGTATCTTGCCTCAGAAGACTTGTGACAAATACAGAAAAACATTTTAAAGCATGAATAATTGGAGAACTTCTTTGTCATCTATCTGGATTTGAATTTTAGCTCTACATTTGATAGGGCTGTCTAATCTTGTAAGCCTCAGTTTCCTCATCGGTAAGATAGGGCTGCAAATAATATCTCTTAAAGCTCTTTTGAGGAAAATAATGCACGTAAAGTGTTTAACACAGTGCTGGGCACATAGTAAGGTCTCAATAAATATTAGCTGCTGCAGCTGCTACTGCTTTGATTATCCTTTTAAAGGACAGATCAAATTTTCATAAAATATCTTTTTCCTTTTTTGAACTACTATGGTGTTCAATCGTCTACTCTCTCATGTGGTACCAAGCATATATAAACCATTTATTTCTTGCTAGTATGTGTCTATAAGGAACACTGATTATCACATGCTCCCCACATATGCTGAAGTCACAGAAATTCTTGTGCTCTAACCAGTGAATGATGATAAGTGATGTCATAAGATTGAATTTTTAAAAATAATATATTTGGGTAAGGTAACAATTACAATAATAAGAGTTAACATTTATTCTCTAATTACTATCTACCAAGTCATTCCAACCTAGCAATGATCCTAGGTCTTATTATCAATCCCATTTTAACACAGCAAAGAACTGAGGCAAAGGGAAGATACTTGTCCAAGATCACACAGTTAGTAAGTGGTATTCAAATCTAAGAAAGACTCCAATTCCTTCATTCCTAGTCCCCTAAATGGACCTTTATAAAGATCTTATAAATTATCTGAAAGAGTTTAGAACTT
Organism: Mesoplodon bidens; assembly: GCF_964165515.1. NCBI lineage: Eukaryota > Metazoa > Chordata > Mammalia > Artiodactyla > Ziphiidae > Mesoplodon > Mesoplodon bidens. The sequence goes on along the minus strand of NC_138164.1, from coordinate 73,021,333 downwards.
TACTCTGAGGGCAAGACATTCATTGAATGGCTTTGAACTGGAAGCATAGGATTGGGATGCTCTCTGGTTATAGTTGGGAAACAAACGGTACATGAGAGATAGTAGATGTGTGGAGACCCAAGAGAAGGCAGTCGTGGTAACCAGGGCAACAGAGGCCTCGATTATGGAGCAGAGCACCAGTAGTGGGCACCGAGAGAGTCTCAGGGATTCAAGGTATATTAAGGAGGTAAAATAGATAATTCTCTGTGATTGAATACTCAAGGAGAAGTTTGAGATGCTGGCCAAATTTCCACCTAGAGGCAAACGAGTAAGTGGCATTTCCATTCACACTTGAAGAAAAATAGAGTTTGGTGGAGAACAGGTTTAGGAAAAGGGTTGAAGCAGAGGCAGTAAGTTCAATTTTGGAAAAATTTAGTTTGAGGGACAGTGAAACAATTAAGGAAACAGTTTAATATTTGGACCTGAAGTTCAGGAGGAATCTGAGCTATAGATCTAGATTAGGGGGTCATCCGTATACAAATGCTCATTGAAGCCATACAGATATGTAAGATTACTCACAGAGAATATAAAAAGTAAGAAAAGCTGAAGCCCTAGAAAAGAATATTGAATATATAAATACTTAAGGGAATATACAGTTTTAAACGAGAAGAGTGAAAAGGAGATGAAGGAGTGACTAGCAGTTGAAAAAGTATCAAGAGAACATGACTTCATGGAAACTAAGGAAAAGAGTGTTTTAAGAGATAAAAAGTGGGCAACAATTTCATTAGTAGGTGAGAGACCTTGTAAGATAAGAACATAAAGTGTCCATTAGGTTTAGTTACAGGGTGTCTTTGATGATCTCAGGGAGATCAATTTCAGAGGAAAATAAGATTACAGTGGCACATAACAAGGCCAAACAGCAAATGTGGATAATTTATTTGAGAAATTTGGCTGGAAAGAGGAACAAAGAAATAAGGTACCAAAGGGAAGGGTTCTTTTTCCCTCTCCTTCCCTTTCTCCCCCTCTCCCTTCCTTTCTTTCTAACATGTAAAACTAGTTATAAGCGTTCCAACTTCTAAGATTTTGCTGATGCTATCAAACTATATTTGCATTATTGTCCTCATCACCAACCTCTTGACCTCGTGTTTAAATTTTGTTAACCTTTCAACGCTTTGATAAGATGTTACTTTTTAGAGAAACATTCGCTACACTTCCTAGTTAAAACTAATCACAGTACCCTTCCTGTTTGCTGCACTTCGTTCATGCCATTATGTTATGACACTTCACATGCCATATTAAAGTAATTTATGTATGTCTTAGTCCGTTCAAGGTACTTTAACAAAATGTCATAGATTAGGTAACTTATAAACAACAGAAATTTATTTCTCAAAAGTTCTGAAGGCTGAAAAGTCCAAGATCAAGGCGCCAGCAGATTGGGTGTCTGGTGAGGGCTTGCTTCCTGTTCATAGATGGTGCCCTCTTGCTGGGTCTTCACAAGGCAGAAGGAACAAAGGATCCCTCTTGGGCCTCTTTTATAAGGACACTAATCCCATTCATGAGGGCTCTGTCCTTATAACCTAATCACTTCCCAAAGGCCCCACTGCCTAATACCATCACCTAGGAGGTTAGGATACTAACATATGAATTTGGTTGGCAGGGGGCGGGGAATACAAACGTCCAGACTATAGCAAGAAATATTTCCTCTGGCAGACTGTGAATCTTCCTAATTACCAAAGCACACAGCACTGCACACAGTAAATACTCAATAATAAATATTTCCTGAATGAAAAAAATCCAACCATCAACTGTTATTACTATAGCAGATAGAAAAATAAAAGAGAAAGAGGAACTTCACAGAGCTGTTCAAACATATCACCAATGCAAGCTCCCACTACCCGGCCTGTGATGATGGGGAGCTGGAGGCACTGTGATCTCGAGGAAAAGGTCACTCACCTCTCACCCTCACTTCCCAGTGAGGCGCCGGAGTGCAGAACAGAGCTTCCCAATAGGTGTGCCTGCTGCAAACGACTGAACGACACGACTAAGTCCTAATTCCCTCCTTACTTTGACTTTACATCATGGGGGTGCAGGGGAGACCTCTGGGGTGCCCAAGACCTGCGGCTGTAGGCAGCCTCAGCCGTTTTCCCCACTATGCTGTAAAGACACTCACTAACATTTTCTATGTATGGCATGACGTCAAAAAGATCGGGAAGTACTGGTCAAGTCAGGTGGACTGAGAAATGAAGAGAATAGACTCTGAGGTTAGAGAGACCCCAATTCAAATCCAAGCTGTTTACTTCTAGTTATACAATCATTGACAAGTTACTTAACCTCTCAAAGTCTCAGTTTCTTCACATGTAAAAGGGAGAAAATATCAGTACCTACCCTAGTGGGTAGCGGGTAGTGGTGAGGATTAACCCAAAGCTGTTTATAAAGCACTTAGTGCAGTGCCTGGTACACAGTAAGCACTCAGTAAATATTAGCTAGCTATAATTATTTAATTTTTCATCAAAGCCCCACTATCCACAGATCTTTTCAACTACAAGATAGGGGCAAACTGGCTCTGAAGCTATGAGAGACACAGACTAGTATGGTGCAATTTTTTTTGGGGGGGGCACATCATGGGGCTTGCAGGATCTTAGTTCCCCAACCAGGGATGGAACCTGGGTCCCTGACAGTGAGAGTCCTAATCACTGGACTCTCAGCTAATTCCCCAGTATGGTGGATTTTTTAAGTCATACGAGCTTATGCGACTTACATGTAAAATTCTTAATAAATGACTCCTTCAAAGCTGATAAAATCTAGATAAATATCTCTTCCTCAGATTCATCATATTCATCTCTCTCACTACTGTGTTGTTAGCTCTTCCCATAAGAATTTTAAACTTTTCCTAATTATGCTACGTACCCAGAAATCTGACTCTCTGCACTATATTTCCTACAGAAAAGAATTACAAATATGTGAGAATACAGACAGGTTCAACTTAGGGTATATTAGCATTTTTTAAATTACTTTATGCTCCAAATAAAATTGGGTGCTGAAAGCAAGTGTGATGTGTCCAAAATGTGGTCTGTCTAATCACTCTCACTTTGTAGCTGACCCCTTACAGAGAAGACATAACTGACAGGTGAACAAAGTGGGAAGAAGATGCTGGAAAGAAGAGATATGCTGAATCTAAACAAAAGGTTCAACAGCCAAGAATAGGGAACACAGTTAGTTTTGTAGGGTTAGAAATAGGGCAAGAGGTCAAGATCTGGAGCAGATCTGGATATTATTAACCAGTAAAAACAGTTAAGTCCAAAGGAATTATGATTTGGAAAGAACACTTTTAGACAAAACAGAACCTATACAAGGTACATATGATCACCCTAATATCTATCTAATTCATGTATGGAACAAGAAGAAATAATATTTGACTGCTGGAATGAGATTAAGCAGAGCAGAATTAGAACTCATATTCAGCAAGCTAAAAAAGGAGACTTGTGGGAAGATAATGTTTTAGACACACAGTAAAATTCTAGTCGATCTCTTTTATGACAACAGCTGTTCGTAACATTCCAATTTCTGCTTTATGTCAGAGTTTCATATTTCAATTGTAGCTTATTATTACTGTGGCCAATTTGATTTGAAAAATAAGAATGTCAAACCTATATTCTATAAGATAGTTTCAGACTCATGAAATTTCAAGTACTTCACAGCTTTAAAAAATAACAACCCCCTTTTATAAATCTCTTTGGAAACCTAGCCTATTTTTTCCAACAAAATGAACTTCAATACTAGAAATAAAACAACATTCTCAAAGGTAATAAACACAGAATAAAACTTAAGATGTTTCCGATTTCCTACATGAAATTAATATACCTTAAATTTAGAAGACTGAATTTAAATGACAATTAACTATATCCAGTGAGCTTAAGCCTGGAAATACGCTGCAGAAATTAAAATAACTGAAATCTTTAAAATGTACAAACAGCAGTTCAAATAAAGCTTTAATACATATCTGTTTACGTTTCATAAAGGAAGCAGTGATCAATTCACAATAAAAGATCAGAGATGATTATAAATATATGCTAATGTAGAGTTTCTTCCTCTTAAGAAATTATTAATAATGTATTAGGAAGTAGTAACATAAATTTAATTCTGTTCTAAAATACTAGTCATACACACATTTGTCACACTTAATATGATGAATATTTAATGTTAAGTGCCATAGTGCAATGCCAGTTATTTCCTTGACATTCTGTATTAAAACAAAAAAAGCAGAAAACAAAACAAAACCAAAAAGATAAGAAAAGAAACAGGGTGGAGAAGAGGGAGGGAGGAGAGGGAGAGAGGGAGAGAGAAAGAGATTGAAACACAGAGACAGAAAGCATAGCCATCTGACTACAAAGTAGCTTTTATCCTCCTTTCTGGTTTAAAATCTAGTCACAAGAAGGGAATTCCAAAGATCCCTAACAGCAGCAATCAGAAATATTTATAATTTTAAATAGAAAGATGAATAATCCCATGAGATGGTATTTCTCATATAGTTAAAACTATTTCATATATAAAACCCCAAATATCCATTAACAAAATTTTGAACAAATTTCTATCTTCCTTAATTTCTAGGTCTTTCTGTTTAATTTAATTTCTCTCTCAAAAAGGCTTTCCATCACACTGTAGTATTTAAGAGTACAAAGCAAACAAACAAAAGAAAAACCTGAATCTTTGTATTTAAGAGTACAAAAATAACTGAATCTTTTGCTATGTTCTTCACATAAACTTCAAAATATTCGACTGTTTTGAAATAATTTATGGTATTTAAAGTAAATTATTCAAAATTCTACATCTAACTCGGTTTCTAACCACTGAATGAGCTAAGACAAATCACAAAAATCCTCAGAGATTTCATTTCCTCACCAGAAAAGTGACAACTTTGTGGTACATAATTTCTAATTTGCTCCCCACTCTAAAAATCTATGATCCTCTGAAACATTAAGTCTTGGTATTATTCACTTGAAAGGAAAATACTTCTATGAAACTTTGCAACATATCAAACTCACTGAAAATAACACTGAATCAGCATATATGCCATGAATTCTTGAACCTCAGTTATTTTTAGGCTAGAATACATAAGCATCAAGATATATGTAAAATATATAAACTGGTTCCTATCATAAAAGTATGACTCTGAAGTTTGGTTCTACTAGGATAAATAAAAAGCAAAAAACCCCAATTTTTTAAAAAGTAGAAACCAAATCTTGAGGACTTTAAGGCATTGAAAAAAAATCCTCAAAGAATGGAAAAGAGGACAGTTGATGATGGTACTGCAGAGACAAAAGATGTTAGTAAATATTTTTTAAATGTGCTCTTTACAGTAAAAATTCTCTTATGCAATCTCCATTTAAGAGATTACATTTAATAAGATAAATGTATCTTAGATTCTCTATTTTCTCCGTAAAACGTTCTAACATTCACCTTGACTGCTGGAAGATAAAACACCACTACTAAATATGACCACATACATCAGTTCACACTAGTTGAGTTACATGCTTGCCAAGAATCAGTTGTGCTTATCCCCAAATGTGTTTAGGTCATTTGTATTTGTTAATGTAATTATGTAAATGACCTACATATTACATAAACCAAAAAGGAAAAAAGGTTTTTTCCATGGAAACTGAGTTTACTGTTTTGGAAAGACAATACCTTGTAAGTATGATTTATACAACAAAAACAACTCAGAACCCCAGCTGGGGAACTCCAACTGAAACAAAATGCCTTGGTAAATGAGCAGATATTTGTCTGTGCTAGGGTGAAATGAAGTACTTAAAGTACACATGTATGAGTATCTTGGAGATGCTGTTAGTAAAATACAAATCTCATGCCATTGCCATGAGGACAGCTTACCCTAAATAGCTTTTGTCTCCTCAGCTTGGACACCAGTATGAATACATGCAAAGCAGAACTGCCCTAACTGACTCACAGACCTGCAATGGGGCACAGAGCTGACCCAGCCAACTTGTTTGTTATATGTCACTATAATTTTACAGTTGTTGTTTACGTAACTGCCAACTGACACAACAATATAACAGGAAAAAATAAATATTAATAGCATATAAATCTATAGGAGCATATAGCTCCTACAAATAGTGCAAAAAATTAAAAAATAAATAATGGGTAGAGGGCATGAAATCAAAACAACTAATAAACCAATGAAAAGACGTTCCACATCACTAGGCATCAGGAAGTACAAAGTAAGGCAAAAATGAGGCATTACCTTTTAGATTATTTGACTGACAAGGTAAAAATCACTGACATGAACTAAGATTGGGAGTCAACAAGCACTCTCGGAGGGAAAGTAGATTGGTAGTGCCTTTTATGGAGGACTATCTGGCAGTATTTATCAAAATTAAATACGTCCAGTATATCTGACCCAGAGAATCCATTTGTAGGTAACTATCCAGCCTATGGAAACAATGGAATATGCACACAAAGATATTTTTAAAAGAATGTTCACAGTTGTACAGTTTGTAATAGTGAAAAACTACAAACAGTATAAACGTTAATAGGGCTTCAAGTATTACTTATAGATTTATAATTTTTTGCAGCACCTAAAAACAATGAGGTAGATTCATATATAGTGACATATAAACAGAACCCTAAGATACATTATCAAATAGAGAAGTACTGCAGAAAATACATAATATGTGATCCTATTGTAAAAAATAAATATAGACATAGGTACATAGATATGTATAGAAAAAATTCCAGAAGGATATATGCCAAAATGTCAAGATAGTTTTGAATGAAAAAAGAAGCAGGAAGAGGGAGTTGGATAAAGGGGGAAAGAACTTTCACTTTTTACTATATACACTTTGATGTTATTTGAATTTTTTGAAAGAACTTAGCAGTGTATTACTTGTACAATTAACAAATTATTTTTAAAAAGGAGACTTGTTAACTTTTAGATCAGAAAAGTCTCTCATCAGTTCACCTATTAAATAACAGACTCATCATTTTTACCCTATGTAGATAATGAGCAGTTAAAATTGGGGTAAAAAAGTAAACTACATCTTAAAATTCTGAAAGAAGTTGATGCTGAGAAGAAAGTTAAGAGGGAGAAAAGGAGACCTAATAATCTTTAAGCATCTAAAGTGATTATATGAATAGCTGTTTTCTATTTCAAGTGAGAAAAGGCCTTTAGGGTGAGCCCATTCCCTTTTATTAGAGATTTGGGATATTCGGGGAAAATGTCCTGACTCTTCATGCTGTGAACTACTAGAATTGGTTAGCAAGAGAGGCAGAAGGATTAAATTCTCTGGATTTTTTTTTTTTTTAGTTACAGGTTTTAAGGAAAATTTTATTATTTATTTCTTGATGTGACTCACAGCTTTGCTACTCAGAGTGTGACCCCAGGTCCAGCAGCCCTGGCATCACCGGGGAACCGAGAAATGCAGAAGCTAACACCCCGCCCAGACCTACTGAATCATAATCTGCATTTGTAGTAAGATTCCCCAAATGATCTGTATGCACACTGAAGTTTGAGAACTCCTTTAGAGCCCTTACATCAGATATTTACACTTGTAACAGTCCATATGTCTTGAAAATTAACAAGTGCATACTTCGGAATCGGTAAAAAGAAATGTTTCATTTGATAACAAAACCTTTCTTTTTCATCCTTATAGATACTATTTCTGCTTTTCCAAATAAGGAAAAAAGTAATACAATTTTTTAAGGCCTATATTCTTTCAAGGTGAAAGCCACATCAGTCCACATCACCTTCATTCACACAGTTCTTCTAATCATTAAAATGTAATAAAAGACTATGAGAGATGTAAGCTAAAATCCAAAAGAAACAGATACTAACTTCAATAAAGTGATCAAAAACTTTAATGATCTTTAAATTCTCAGGACTCAAGTAATTTCAATTCGGTTGGCCTGCCGTAATAAGTCTCCCTACATGTTTCATACCCGTAGAAGTTGCTGGTGATTTTACAAGATGAGGTGAGGAGAGTCTCATCTTTCATAAGAATCCCTGAAAATATCCTATAATGACACCCTGCGAGGAAGGTTTGTCCAAAATATCAGGATTGGGAATTATCCAATTCCAAAAGCATTTTTTAACACTCAAGCAAGAAACAGAAGTCAGGATAGCAACTGTGCTAATATTAGAGCTTGATGTTTTTGTGATAGAAGAAATCAATGTGATGAGCTCAACTGCTCTCCATCATCTAATTCTGAATATCATTATTCTTCTGAACATGCCCAACGAGCTCAAAACCGTAAGAATTACATACTCCATTTCAGTGAACAAATCTCTTCAGAAGCATTCCAGGGCAGCTTGGATTCAGAGGTCCTGGGCTGCCGCAAGCAACTTATTCTCTAAGGCTTGAGAACCCAAAGCTATGTTCTTCTTTTATTTTAGGATGACAAGAACATGACAAACAGCCAGCACTCAGTCACCATCAAGGCCCCACCAGTACAAAGAGGCTTTGTGATTGACAAGAGAATATAAAAAAGGGAGGAGACCCACTTTTTCCTTTCTCTAGGGAAGACTCCGGCTGAAATTTTAGAAGTTAAAAGCATCTCCCATTTACACTAGTTCACCTTGCAGGTAAACACCTTCCTGGTTCAGTGACTCAGTCACACATTAGAAACAGAATCTGTGCTGAAAATTGATAATGGTGGAAAAATATTGTTTTACTGTGAATTTCAGCTCAGGGCAGCTGTGATACACTTCCTCTTCTAGTAAGCTGTCACTGAACCAGTACAGCATGAAAAGTAGGATTCATACATGGATATTTTATTTGAAGTTTCAAGGATACAGACTGGAATAAATTCAAATATTTCCAATTTTTGCTATCTGTGATTTTTTGAAAAAAATCTAGATTAGATCATGAAAAAGGAAAAATATGATGTATTATGTGAATATTAATATTTCCTTCTATGTCCTTCGATTCATTTCAATAAATTTCCATGAAAAGGACAGTGATTTTGAAACACTTTCCCCAAAATAAACAGAAAATACAGCAAAATTCTTCTTCAAAATATAATCAACATCACTATATAATCAAATACAATCTATGAAATACATACTCAAAATATAGTAATCAGGTTGTGAACTGATAATTTATATTTCCAAAGACTGTAAATGTAACTTCCATTCAAACTCAATTGGAATGTATTAGCAGTGGACTTCATAGATATTTAAAGGGCATTCTGATGATCACAGTCTTTAAATGGCAATTGATGACTTTTCAGTTTGATCAGCAGTAATGCATTAGACTGATACTTGAGAATATATTCACTAAAAGTCTAAACTTTTCAGATAAATAAATATATCTCCATTTTTCAATCTTGTTTTTCTCCACCTAATAAGGACATTTGATATTATACCATATCCGCAGATATTTCTGAAATTAGTCTTCGTTGGCAGTCCTATAAAACTTTTTTTAAACTGTACTTTTCAAATATTATTACCAAGTAAAAAACACCCTAACTCATAAGTATCAAAGACAAATTTCCATCTTATTAGGACAATGTTGTAATAACAATCTCATATAAACTTGTGGCATCTACTGTAAGCTTCCTCATTACTTCCCTTCTAATTCTAAAGTGTAGTGTCTCAGACCTAAGAGTATGCATATTTTAAACGGCAGTTCTGACAATTCTGGAAAGAAAGCTGGCAAGCTTTGTGGTGCACTTGTCCGTCATTCTCCATGGGAACACTCCTCCTTCAAATACACTTGAGAAGAAGTTAAGTTTCCTGGGGTTCTCTCTCAAGAAATGCCTATGTGCCCACAAAAACACAGTAGCATCCCTGAGATGTGGCAACCAGAGGAATGTTAAATGGTGATAACACAGAAACACCATGCCACTGGGCAATAAAGATCTATTTCCAGATCAGAGTTTTATAACAACTTAATTGATATAATTCATATACAACTCACTATTTAAAGTGTATCATTCAATGACTTTTAATATATTCACAGGCCTGTGTAGCCAACGTCGTAATTACTTTTTGAACATTTTCATCACCGTTTAAAAAAAAAAAAACAATTCGTAGTCATTCCCCATTCCCCAAAAGTCTCCTAGCCACAGGCAACACAAATCTACTTTCTATCTCTATGGATTTGCCTATTCTGGACATTTCATATAAATGGAATCAAACAATATGTGACCTTTACAGCTCAGAGTTAAATAATAAAAACAACTAATTTTATTGAGAGCTTACAATGTGGCAGTCATTTAATACTCACAGTAATCCCATGAGGTGAGTACTGTTATTATCCCCACTTTAAGATGAGAAACCTGAGGCACAGAGAGGCTGAGCACCTAACCCAATACCACAAAGAAGTTAGATGGAGAGGGTTTGAACCAACACAGTCTGGCTCAAGAGTGCATCCCTTTAACCAACTCTGCTACCCTAGAGTGCCCCTTGATTAGCTCCAGGAAAACTCCAACAGTAGAAAATAATGGAAACAGAGTCAGGCGTGAAGAAAACAGTGAATTATAGCATTCCTCATAACTGGTAAAACAAGGAGTTAAACTTAACTGCTTCCAATCTGAGCGTTTTTATTAGCAAAAGTCCAGTCTAAGAGCTTTCTATGTTCAGCAATAAATGTCATTGTTATTCATGAAAATAAAACTGCAACAAGTTTTTGAAAGGCAGCTGACCACTTCTGACATGATTGTGTCCCATTAAGTTCTTACCTTAGTAGTTGCATTTTAAGTGCATATCATTTCTCCATACAATATTTCCCTTTGCCTTCTACTAAACTCAATAAACATTTATATATGTTAAAACTTTCGGAGCCATTTCTTTATCTAGGCCCAAGTACCTCAAAGGCTCGCAGGCAAAAAGTGAAAACAGACTTGCCACAACTTCCATCCATAGATGGAGAACATTCACCCAACGGGCAGAATAATGTTCTCCCCTCAAAAAAACCCTCACATTACAGTCATGTGACCTGGTAATAAGCATTCTTGGAGGAAGTGATTCACAACATTTATGAACCTATGTTTTCTCACCTTTTCTGTTTGCTTTGAAGAAAGCAACAGTCCTAACATTCTCTTTACCTTCTCTTTTCATAGGACAGATTTTGCATTTTTTAGTAAGCTGACTGGTTTTGGGTGCCAACTACATTAGTACCTTGTTCCACCTGCATATATTTCCTGAGGAATATTGTTTTCACAAGCCCATGTCAACTCATTAAAAACTCACCTTTTAAGAATGACGATGAACTTAGGAAGCGAAAGACATTAGATTTTTCTACTTTCTACCTTTTCTATATATCAGTCCTCTTTCACTTAAACTGTGTGTCCAAGGCTTTCAAACAAAGCTTCAATTTCCTCTTAATCATTTATCATGATCTCTTCCAGATAAGTAGGCTTAACAATCTAACCATGCAGGTAGACATTTTGGACTGAATCTTAGACCATTTCTCTTTTCTTTCCCATTCTCCAACTTGTCAATCTCTCTTGCTTGTGCAACCTTCTCTTAACCACTTAGTCTCTCTTGTCTAAGTAAGTAAATAAACAAAGAAAAGAAGGAATACAAAAGGAAAACCCTTAATCCTATAACAACTTGCCCTTTCTCCTCTCAAACTTTTAGAGTTTATTATACTCATTCTACTTCCACATCTCACACTTTTTGACATTTTCTTTTATTTATTAAAAAAATTGCCCCAAGTTTATTAAGAAATAATTGACAAATATAATTGTATTTTATGGTATACAACATGTCACATTTATTTCTCAATCTACTATCCCAACTCAACTACAGAAGTTTCTCTAGCAGGTTACCACTGATCACCCGGTTGCTAGAGCAAAGAAACAGCTCTTAACCCTTACCTTACTGCATATGTCTACAGCATTAACACTAAATATAATTTCATTCCTCAAGTTCTCTATTTTAATTAACTTTCTTTCCTAGTTTAAAAACAAGCACTACTCGCAACTCTATTTTTTTGCTAAGATAATAATCACCATGCTAGGTGCTCACATGTATGAGTCCAGTAGTTTTTCACATGGCTGGTTGTTACCCATTAGTGGGTCGAAACAGCTTTTTAATACTTTTTTTTTTTTTTAATTTGGCTGCGGTGGGTCTTTGTTGCTGTGCGCGGGCTTTCTCTAGTTGCGGCGAGCGGGGGCTACTCTTCGTTGTGGTGCGCGGGCTTCTCATTGCGGTGGCTTCTCCTGTTGTGGAGCACGGGCTCTAGGCGGGCGGGCTTCAGTAGTTGTGGCACATGGGCTCAGTAGTTGTGGCTTGCGGGTTCTAGAGCGTGGGCTCAGTAGTTGTGGCGCACAGGCTTAGTTGCTCCGCGGCATGTGGGATCTTCCCGGATCAGGGCTCGAACCCGTGTCCCCTGCATTGGCAGGAGGACTCTTAACCACTGCACCACCAGGGAAGCCCAAAATAGCTTTTTAAATAAATGAAATAAATTAGAATAGAAAATATCCAAATGTATTATACGTAGCAAGGTTACATACTATTCTGGGAAATTTATGGGTCTGCATGAATAGTCACAATAGAAAAGGTAGTTCTGGGACTTCCCTGGAGGTCCAGTGGTTAAGACTCCACGCTTCCAATGCAGGTGGCACGGGTTCGATTCCCTGGTCAGGGAACTAAGATCCTACATGTCACACGGTGTGGTCACAAAAAATAAAGGTAGTTCTTATTTTGGGTGACATCCAAAAAAGCTGGAAAGATGTTGTTTCTTATGTAATTCTCACAATCCTACCTATGAGGTCCATATAGCAATTTACACTTTTTAATAATGAAGAAGCTGAGGTATAGAGAAGTTGTATAATTTGTCCAACATCAAACTGCTAGTGTGACAATCAAGAATAGCCTCTATTTACCTCCTGAACTCCAAATATACAAATGATATCTATATTTCTCTATGTGAACGTCCTAAAAGCAACTCAATCTCAGTCTTTGCTAAACCTGTATGTAATTTCCACACATTTTCTAATTTGCTCACCTTCTAGTGTTTTGCTTTTCTTCATCCAAGCAGCAATCCTCCTGTCTTAGATAAATCAACTCTTCATCATGTCATTACCATAACCCTCAGTCATGTCCTCACCATTTCTCTCCCGAACAACTGCAGCAGTGTCCTCCCATTACCTGTTATTATGCCCCCTCCAAACGCCTAATTCATTCTCTGCATTGCTGGAAGTAATCTCCTTGAACTAAAAATCTAATTATTTAGGGCACACTCTCCCAAACCTGAAGAAAACTTTTAAACTCCAAATGCCATATATGATTTTCTAGACTGGACTTTTGTGTAGTTCTAGGCAATACTTTAAAAAATAGAACCTAACTGATATTTATAAAGGATTTTTAAAAAATGAGTAAACGGTTGAAAGACCCAGATCAAAAGGTCTTTACTTTTTGTTATTTCAAAGATACTAAGTTCATGTAAACAGATTCAAGGACAATCATAAATGTCTTTCACTCGAGAACTATAGGTTGTCCAGCCAATAGTGTCATTTTCGTAAATTAAAAAACAACAACAACAACACTACATATGTTGAAACTAATGAAATAGTTTATTATTTTTGCCTTCACAGAATAGTACAAATTCATGGAATAGCAGTCATCAATACTGTTTCTAAATATGTATTAAAAAATATATGTATAAAACACAACTACAATAAACTTTAATTTGCACTGGTTTCTAACTAAAAATCCAATGCTTTCCAATGTTTATGGCAGATTAAGGTAGGTCTATTGTGAATCAGTCATATATAGTCTGTAGATTATCTACTATGACAAGTCTGAGCCTTTCAATCTACATGTTTAAACAAACTGTTTGCTGCCTTTGCACAGGCAGGTGGAAAGAATTTCTAGCTAGGCACTCACTAAGATGGGATCAAAGTTGTCGTAATACACTTTATGATACTATTTTAAATTAAAGAAAAATGAAGCTCAATTATTTCATTTTTCTAAAATATTAGTGTTTTTCATACATAGATCACTAATGCTGAAAATAAAACCAATAAAATAATGTTTAAAAGGGTTGCATGTTTCATTGTTTTTTTATGAGCAGGATTAAGTGTAACAGTTTTGTTGTAGTGTCTGTGTTATTGTTGATTCTTTCCTTTGCTTCTCAGTTAAAACAAAAAAGAGCTGGTGGTTCAAAAGAAACTCATTTCTTTTCTCCACATGACTGTTGGGAAGATCCTAAGCAAGCCTGAATCAATAATTATGATGAATCCTTTTACTCAAAAAAAAAAAAAAACTTAGGTTGCTTTACCCATAAATACACACTTGGAAGTAAAGAAATGTTTTAAAGAGATGCATTAGACAAAATATTCTATCAACTTTTCAACTATGACTCCTGCTTGGCCTGAACTGATAGTGACAGACATGCCCTAAGGCAAAGCTATAACAATAACATACAAAATAATAAAATGCTTAAACAAAGGAGGCAGAACCATTATGAAGAGTGCCCACTGGGGTTGAACAGAGAGCCTTTTTCTTTCAAAACAGTCTTCAAAATATTGTACCCCAATTTATATCAATAGACAGCTGGATGGCTGGATGGCCAGATGGCCAGCTGGCTAAGAACTGGAATAAAAAACTGAAAAAAACTTTCTCTTCACATATTACCTTTCCTCCACCCAAGCCTCTGAAGTGTTCCCAGGATTCCATTTGAATATAAGCCAGATTTTTGGCATACAGATTAAAAATCAAGACCACCATGTATGAGATAATGTATGTGAAAAGAACTATACCTATAAAATAACTATTAAGAGCTATTAAGAGCTATGCAAAAGTAAGACATTTTCATTACACATTTTAATAACCATGGTTTCAATACTCTGAACATTGTGTTGCTTTTTGAGTAAATTCATACTATAACCATCACATCCTATGTCACTTTTAGAAAATACTTATGGAACTACTTCCTCAAGTTCTTTCTTTAAAAAAATAAAATTGGCACATTTTTCTCTCTATTGAAAGGGGGTTCTCATTTCCCTTTTTCCCATTTATGGGTTAGGATAAAAACACAAGTTGACATTTCTAATATAAAATGTTTCCCTTATCCTCTTCTTAAAGAAGGTTACTATAAATGGAGTCATAGGGACAATATCATTTGATATTTACTGATCTAATTTTATGCAATTAGAATTAAAATAATTGTTAATGTGTCCTCAAATATCTACAATATACTTAAAATAAAGTTTGAATTTTAAAAATAAAATATTCTAATGGAATTAGACTTGCTAACTGCTATTGTTCATTCTAAACACTTGCTAGAGTTCAGACAAACATATAACATTGTTTTCTTCTGTTGCAGTACTTTATAAATGGTTTTATTTTACCATTTACCAAACCTCTTTTGTTGAGTTATTCAAACTAACTTCTGCCAAGAACACTAGGAATTTGGTGATAGTGCTTCTTTTTGGAGAAAAACAACCCCTTTCCTCAGAAAATTGAAAATGTTTATCTTGGCACTAAAACCTTGTATTGAGCCTTCTGGAAAGTATTTTAAATTGTTGTTTTTAACCTAGACTCTGTGACTGAAACAGGAAAAGGTTCCGTAGCTCTGCACCAAAATACGTATTTATAGGGTTGATTTTCTTTCTACACCAAAAATACTAGTTTGATGGCAGCAGTTTTCAAAGTATAATATCCTAGGACCATGCCTAACATTGGGCATTACCACTATATTCAAGACAATTTGTTTTTTAAACCTCAAAAACTTCTGATGTCTAAGAAATGCTAAATGTTGATCAAATATGCTATAAGTGCTATATTGGGAAGGACTATTTCACTTAACTACCTGGTCTTTTAGGAATTTTCACACACAAAAAAAATTTTATTTGATACTGTGCTTCCCTCCTGTGCATGCCAACAAAAGATATGTTTCTAAGTTTTTATCTTTTTTTTTACATTTCTCCCGCTAGGTATGCTTTATCTTCAGGTTAGACAGCATAAAGGTAAGTCCTTGAACTTTTTGCGATACTGTCCTAATAATGTGTCTGAATACAATTAAGAAATCTTTGGAAATTGATGAAATGAAAGGTCATTGTTCTTAACTCCCCTACCACACCCCTAAATTGCTAGAATATATGAAAGAGACTACAGGAGTTGTAAGGTGTATATGAAAGTATATTAAAAATGGTAGGTCATACAATTTCACAAAGACCCCCAGAGAGCTGCAACAATTTTTCAGTCGCTAATAACTGACATAGAATACTATGCACTTCATCATGAATACGTCCTTCCCACCTTAAAAACTTCATCCATTTTTTTCCTTCTAACAGCTTGTCTGTCCTTTACAAGTAAAATTACAGCACCATCATCATTTTATATTTGCAAATAACATTTTTTATAGTTAAAGGAAGTTCAAATTATATCATTGTGCTTATCAAGTATTTATTAGAATGTTCTGACAGGAAATTAGTTGTTTAAACATTCTGCTATGGTTGAATTCCCTTATTTAGGTTAAACAAAAAAAGATAAAGATATCTACTAAATATATCTTACTAAAATCCATAACTGTCTTTGTCAATCAAGTTCAAATTTTAATTTTAAAAGCCTAGAACTTCCTGCTGTGATTGAATTCTGCTTATATCCAGAAAAATCAAGAAAGAGTCTATTCAAATGAGTGTAATACGAGTGAAACAAATAGGAATTACTGGTATTACAGAAAATGACGATAATGAAGGAATGGGCTCTTCCTAATCAAAAATCCAACTCCCATACTGTTGTGTTTGTATGATAATGGCAGGCACCATTTTTACTGGCATTAAAATTCTGAGCCATCCTAACACTCCCCCACATTCCTCAGAGTCTCAGTATCAATGAAAAATGCAACTCTGACATAATGGACTAACAATATTTTACAGACAGTGATTAGTATGCTAGGTTACGTTCGTAAAAGACCTAGATTAAGCCCTACCATCACTTTTTTCTCATTTAAATTTAAAATGTTGATTGTTTTATAAGGTGAGCAAAGAATATCTAAAATCAGGTCCACAATAAACAGAAATTCACCTTTCAAGATCTGAGGACTATTAATTTACATATTCAGCTTTCCAAGATGAACTTATAAGCATAATGTGAAAAATCACATCTTCCTTCCCTCTCTTTCTCTATTCACTAAGGAGCAGTGACTAATCTCTAACCACTCTAGAAAATAAAACAAAGCAAACAAAAATTCATGTCACTTGTGGGGCATAATAATTTAGAAAACACTTTAGTTACACGGTTGATTTAAAAATTACAAAGGAAGAGTATTTTTTTCCATTAAAATAAATAGGTATAACAGAACATACCTGAAAAAGAACATGTACATGGCAGCTGTGATGCAGAATAAAAGGACCTATAACAAGGAGAAAATACGTTACTTACAAAAGAACACTGACATCATCATTTGTGTGTATTAGAAAGCAAAATACCCACTATTAAATCTTGTACCTGAAACAATTAAAAGATGTACGAAGCTAGTCATACACATATCACATTCTCTACCTTTCAAATAAGTCATATCAAGGCAACAATAAGTCTGTATATTTACACACACATATAATAAATAAAATTATAAACATTATAAAATATGTATGTGTGTATATATATATATACACATGTATATAGGCTGGGTAGAGGGTAACAGGGTTCAAAAAGGAATAGCCTATTTAAAAAATTATATTTAAGAATTCCTCAAGAAGCAAGTAACCTAAGAACAGAGATAATGGCTTTTAAATAGTGAAGTCAGCAGAAAAATCATAAAGCTTATTAACTATTATATCAAGATGACCAGACTTTTAAAATATAAAACACAGTCCAGTTGTCAACCAACTGTAATCAATAAGAAAAGCTCCTAAAAATATAATCATCCTGTATGGGATATAGACTCCCTATAAAAAAATTAATTCCTCTAAAAGCAAGCATCAGAACACACAATAAATCTGGATTAAAGAAGCTCCCCTAGAACATGTCATACGAAACACAAAGTATATTACTAAGATGTATATGGAAAGAATCCAAACCCAAGTCCTGGCCAAAAGCTTAGTTATGCCAACAAAGTGGATCTCCATAAAATTGTTTTAAATCAGTAAAACGGAAGTTGTAAACTGTGTTCTTATGTTAACAATAAGAGTGTAAATTAAACACAAGGATTGTCAGTGGCCTCACCTCATAGACAAATGACAAATGAACAATCTTCAACTATTAAAGACTGACCACAAGGAACCATGAAAACAAAAATGGTACAAAATAGTGTTTAGCTATTTCCAACACAATTTCTAGTTGACTTAAGGAAAGTATAATAGTTTTGCTGTTACAAATTGAGCTTGATAGGGTTTGCCCCCTTGGCTTAAGATAAGCATTATAAATACAATCTGAATGACTTAGAAATATATAAACCTACCAACCCAAAAGAGGATGGGCATCACACTTCCTGGCTTCAAACTATATTTCAAAGCTGTAGTAATCAAAACAGTAAGGTATTGGCATATAAACAGAATAGAGAATGATACAGAATAAAAGAGCCCAGAAATAAACACATGCATACACGGTCAATTGATTTATGATAAAGGAGCCATGAATATACAATGGCGATAGAACAGTCTCTTCAAAAAATGGTACTGGGAAAATAGGATGGCCACGTGCAGAAGAATGAAATTGGACCACTATCTTACAGCACACACAAAAATTAACTCAAAATGGATTAAACACTTGAATGTAAGGCCTGAAACCATAAAACTCCTAGAAGAAAACAGTTGGTAAGCATAGGTCATGGTGATTTTTAAAAATCTGACACCAAAAGCAAAGGGAACAAAAGCAAAAATAAAGTGCGATATCAAATTAAAAAGCTCTACACAGCAAAGGAAACCATCAACAAGATAAAAAGGCAACCCACTGAATGGGAGAAAATAATTACAAATGACATATCGGATAAGGGGCTAATATCCAAAATATATAAAGAACTCATACAACTCAACAGCAAAAGAACAAACATTCTGACTTTAAAATGGGCAGAAGATCTAAATTCTTCTGAAGAAGACATATGATGGCCAACAGGTTCATGAAAAGATGCTCAGCATCAGGGAAATGCAAATTAAAACCACAATGAAATATCACCTCACACTTGTTAGAATGGCTATTATCAAAGAGACTAGAAATAACAAGTGTTGGTGAGGATATGGAGAAAAGGGAACCCTTGTGCACTGTTGGTGGGAATGTAACTTGGTGCAGCCACTATGGAAAACAGTACGGAGGCTCCTCAACAAAGTAAAAATAGAACTACCATATGATCCAGCAATTCCACTTCTGAGTATTTATCCAAAGAATTCAATGAAAACACTAACTGAAAAAGATACATGAAGCATTATTTACAGTAGCCAAGATATGGAAACAACCTAAGTGTCCATCAATGGATGAATGAAAAAATAAATTGTGGTGCACACACACACACACACAGAGTGGGGGGGGAATATTATTCAGCCATAAAAAAGAGTGAAATCTTGCCATTTGCAACAACATGGATGAACCTCGAGGGTACTAAACTGACTTATTTTATTCAGTCAGAGAAAGACAAACACCATACGATCTCTCTGATATGTGGAATGTGAAGAAGGAGGAAGAAGAGAGAAAGGATAAGGAAGAAAGAAGGAAGAAGGAGAAAAAGAAACCAAACTCACAGATACAGAGAACAGAGTAGTGGTTGCAGGAGGCAGGGGAGTGGTGGATAGGAGAAATAGGGGAGCTGCATTTTTTTTTTAGTTTAAATAAATTGAATTTTTTAAAAAAGGATGGGTATCAATTACTATAAAACAAATATTACTTTTATTAATTTCTTATATAAAATATATAGAATCTTTCTTTATATACAAAGTATATAAAATCTAATAGGGACTTCCCTCGTGGAGCAGTGGTTAAGAATCCACCTGCCAATGCAGGGGACATGGGTTCAATCCCTGGTCCAGGAAGATCCCACGTGCTGCGGAACAGCTAAGCCCATGAGCCACAACTACTGAGCCTGCGCTCTAGAGCCCGTGAGCCACAACTACGGAAGCCCGAGTGCCACAACTACTGAAGCCCACGTGCCTAGAGCCCATGCTCCCAACAAAAGAAGCCACCGCAATGAGTAGCCCACGCACTGCAATGAAGAGTAGCCCCTGCTCGCCACAACTAGAGAAAACCCACGTGCAGCAACAGACCCAACGCAACCATAAATAAATAAATTTATTTATTTTAAAAAATCTAATAAACATGCACACACTCTCCTCCTCTCCTCTCTCCTTCTTTTCCTCTCCCATTCTCTCACGCCTTCAAAAATACCCTATCCATGATGCATAAGGTTCATATCACTATTTTTGAAAATGTTACTTAAAGCATAAGAAATAATTTTCATTTATTGACTAATCAATTATAAAGTCCAAGTGAGTCCGTTTACTGGCTATAATTTGCCAGCCAATGCTCCAGATCACAAAACTCAGTTTTTATTTCCCTCTCCTTGTATCCCCTTTGGGCAATGCCAACCTTCCCAATTTTTCAATGTTTCATACTTTCCCTGCACTAGTCATTATTCCCCTCGCAGATTCCACTCACAAACCTCTCTAGAAGTGTCCCAAAAATCTTTCCCACGCTCTCTACTTTCTCCAAAGAAAACTTCCAAAGTCTCTTTCCCTCAAAATGTTGCTATGCTCAACCTATCTGTGCTCATATTAAACTAACGATTATCTTTACAAATAATACATTTGAAACTGGGAAAGAGCATAATGTTTAAAAACCCAAGTTCTAGAATAAGGCAAATACAGGTTTGAATCTAATTTTATGTGACTTCTGATGCTTTATATAAGTTCCCTAAGCCTTAGATCCCTTATCACTAAAGTGAGTATATCACCTCACTTTGAATTGTTGGGAAGATTAAATGAGATGATGCTGCAAAGTGTCAGGCATTCAGCAGATTGTTTTTATTTTGTTTTGTTATTCATGGAAGTGATCTGGATATAAAAACCTCATCCAGAGATAGAAGCTTGGAAAAAAGTTTGTTTTTAAACAGGTAGACCTTTTGAAATCTCTCAAATTACCAATATTTGGAGTTCACCTCTTTTATAGAGTGGAGATTTAAGATATGAAAATCTGTGCAAGCAGGGGGAAACATGTAAGGGATATTAAAGTACAATTGATCAACTCATTCAAGAAATATTTACTGAACACGTACTATGTGCCAGGCACTATTCTAAAACTTACAACAGTATACAAAATGGACAAAGTCCTTGTCCTCCTGGAACTTATCTTCTAGTGAGGTAAGAGAAGATATTGAAATAGTATGTCAGACAGTGATGAGTTTTGGAGCAAAACAAAGCAGGATAAGGAAATAAAATGCAGGCGAGTAGGGGTGGTTGTTTTATACAAAGTGATCAAGGAAGCACAGACTTGTTAGTAGAGACACTGAGGAGATGAGGGATAAATGAGAGGACCATATCAACAGAACAAATGGAAAATTTTTGAATTTTATTCAGAAAGATGGTCAGTATTATGTCAAAGATGCTAAAGAAAGGATTTCATTTTTAGTAACATACAGTTTTCAAAGTTTTTTAAATTAATTGTGCTTATTTCTTAAACATTGTAACTTCAACAGAGTGCTTTTCCAAATAAATGTAAACCTGCAATTAAATAATGAAGAAGATTTTCTCTGTGTTTCAAATTATAGAATTTTAGAGCTAAAAGGACCTTCAGATAATATATTTTTTCATATTAGGAAACTTAGATCCTTAGAAGGTAAATGATATATCCATGTTCTACCTTGCTAGTTGTATCTTGCATTTCCTCTATTAAACAAATATTGGTCAAATGTTTACTCTGTACCTGCTCCATAAAGAAGATATTTAAATACAATTCTAACCCTTAAGGAACTTACAGAATACTGCTCCACAGTCTAATTCTGTAGCTACTCTTTATATGTGTGTGTGGCTACTTAAAATTTTTATAGCTTTATTGAGGTATAATTAACATATTTAATGCATACAATTTTGTTAGTTTTGACACAGGTATATATCTGTAAAATCATCAACATAATCAAGATAATGAACATATCATTATCAGTAACATGTAGCATTCCCATATTATTATTTTAATACTTGTAGAATCTGTAGTGATGTCACCTCTCTCATTCCCAATACTGGCCATTTGTATCCTATTTTCTTGATTAGTCTGAGTATAGACTTATTAACTGTATTGATTTTATCAAAGAATGAGCTTTTGTTTAATTGATTTTCTCTATTTTTCTGTTTTCTACCTCATTGATTTCAATTTAATCTTTACTAATTCCTTTTTTCTGTTTGCTTTGGGGTTTTTTTTCCTAGTTTCTTTATTATTATTATTTTTTTTTTTTGCGGTACGCAGGCCTCTCACTGTTGTGGCCTCTCCTGTTGCGGAGCACAGGCTCCGGACGCGCAGGATCAGCGGCCCAGATGGCTCACGGGCCCAGCCACTCCGTGGCATGTGGGATCTTCCCGGACCGGGGCACGAACCCATGTCCCCTGCATCAGCAGGCGGATTCTCAACCACTGCGCCACCAGGGAAGCCCTTTTTTCCTAGTTTCTTAAAGGTAGGAATTTAGGCCATTGGTTTCAGATTTTTTTCTTTTTCGATATAGATGTACAATGTTATAAATTTCCCCCTAGATCTGCTGTGTGTCCTAATTTTAATAAGTTGGGAATTCATTTTTGTTCCATTCAAAATACTAATTTTTGATTTTGCTCCCTTCTGTGATCCATGACTTAATTAGAAGTGTGTTATCTGGCTTCCAAATACTTGGGGATTTTCAGCTATCTTTCTGCTGTTACTGACTTATTTATATTCTATTATGGTCAGAAAATACTTTATATGTATGACTTGATTATTTCCAGATTTATCAAAACTTACTTTATGTCCCAGAATATGTTCCATATGTTTGGTAAATAGCCCATGTACATTTTTTTTAAATGCGAATTCAACTGTTGCTGGGCAGAGGGTCAAGCTGCTTGACAGTGTTGTTCCAATCTTCTAAATCTTTATTGATTTGTCTACTTGTTCAATCAATTATTGAGAGAAGCTATCAAAATATCCTGCTGTATTTATGGAGGTATCTCTACAATCTCTCCTCACAGTTCTATCAGTTTTTCCTTGGCGTATTTTGAAGCTCTGCTACTAGGGACATAAACATTTAGAATTACATCTTCCTTACCATGATGAAATTACCTTCTTTATCTCTGATGATAGTCTTTAATCTGAAATCTATTTTATCTGACAGTAACTTCTGATTACTGTTAGTTTTCCATTCTTTTACTTTTAACTGATTTGGTGTTTATATTTGAAGTTCACTGCCTGTAGGCATCATATTGCTGTTTCTTGCTTTTGTATCATGTCTGAAAATCTCCACCTCTTCATTTGGCATATTTAGATTGTTTACATTTAATGTGATTATTGGTAAGTTCAGAATTAAATCTATCATTTTGCTATTTATTTTTCTATAGTTTCTTGGGATTTTTTTTCTTCCTTTCTGCCTTTTTTGAATCAACTCAGTTTTTTTAATGATTCCATCTTCTCTCCATTGTTGGCTTCTTTGTTTAAAGGGTTTATAGTAAACATCTTTAAATTGATACAGTCTCCACTCAAGTGATGTTATACCACTAAACATACAATATGGACTGTTACAATAGTATACTTCCATTTCTCCCCCACCCTGACTTCTGTGCTATTGCTGTCACCTAGTGTACTTTTATCTATATTATGAAACCACTATATTTTAAACATTTTTTCTTAAAAATGTATGTCTAAAAAAGTTTTGACCTTTGTTTTGAAAGCTATTTTTGCTGGGTATCAATTTCTAGGTTGATGGATCATTTTATTTCAGTATTTGGCTCAATGAGTACCACTTCAAATGTCTTCTTACAATTTGATTATGAGGTGCCTTGGAGTACGCGTCTTCATGTTTCTTTTAAAAGGGTTTCATTAAGTTTCTTGGATCTGTGGGTTTATAATTTCCATCAAATTTGAAATTTTTTCAACCATAATTACATCAAATATATTTTCTTCTCTCTTCCCTTCCCCTTTGGGAACTCCAATTAATATATAGTAGGTCACCTGAAGTTGTCCCACAACTCACTAACGCTCTCTTTATTTTGTAAAAATATATTCTCTTTATTCTGTGTGCTTCATTTTGGATCATTTCTATTATTAGGTGTTCAAGTTCACTAATATTTTCTTCTGTAATGTATATGTCATTAGTGCCACCCAGTACATTTTCCATCTTACACACTGTAATTATCATCGTTAGAAGTTTGATTTGGATTTCCACCCCCCCCCCCGTTTTCCATGTCTCTAACTCTTCTGAAACTATGGAATTCACTTGTAACAATGCTTTTTTAATGTCTTGCCTGCTAATTCTAACAGCTTTGTCAGTTTTGATTTGGTTTTAACTGACTGATTATCTCCTCATTATGGGTCAAATTTTCTTGTTTCTTATTGCATGCCTGGTAATTTTTATTGGATAGCAGACATTCTGAATTTTACCTTGGTGGATGCTGGATATTTTTGTATGCCCATAAATCTTGAGTTTTGTTCTGGGTCACAGTTATTTAGAACCAGTCTGATCCTTTAAGGACTTGCTTTTAAGATATTTTAGGAGGGAGTGAAGTAGTGCTCAACTTAGGGCTAATTATTCCCCACTGCTGAGATAAGACCCTTATGTGTACTCTCCCCAATGCCACATGAATCTTGAGATTTTCCAGTCTGGCTGATAGGAACAGACACTATTCCTGCTGCTGCTTGAGTGCCAGCACTCAATTAAGCACCTCTAATCCTTTCAGGTCATTCTTTCTTTGACCTGGGGTATCTTCCTCATGTGCATGCCCTAATCAGTAAACAGCTGAATGCTTTCCTCTCTAGTCTTCAGTGGACTCCATCTAGCATGGTCTCCCCTCTCACTCTCCACTCTGTTTCTTCAACTGAGAAAGTCCCCTAGACTTTGCACGAATGTCTCCTCTTTGATCCAAGCCTGGAAATTTTCTCAAGGCAGTAAGCTAGCATAATCATAGACTCATTTCATTTGTTTCCCATTCTCAGGGATCTCTGCCCTTCAGTGCCTAATTCCAGGATTGTAAAACCATTGTTTCATATGTTTTGCCCACATTTTGGCTGTTTCAGTTGGAAAGGTAAGGATTACCTTTATTATGTCATGGCCAGAAGCAGAATGTGATTATTTAAATTTAAATTAATTTTTAAAAATAATATTAAATTCACTTCCTCATCCACACTAGCCATATTTCATGTAATCAACAGCCATATGTGGTAGTGGATACAATAATGGACAAGCAGATATAGAACATCTCCATAATTGCAAAAGGTTCTATTAGACCTGTCTGGCCAGTAAATGACATTTTCACTGTGCATTGTGGTAATGTTATTACACTTGTATTCTAACCTTAGCTGTAAAGTATACATCTGAACACATCTATTTTTATACTTTACATTTTTATGTCTAAAGCAACACATAAAATAATCATACCACAGTTTACTCATTTGTGGAAACAATACAATGTTATCTATTTCTATTACATATATAGAAAGCATTAAATGAGATAACATACATAAAGCCTAATAGAGTGACTAGTACAACACAGATGCTCAAGAAATGGTAACTACTGACAAAAAATAATTTCTCTGTAATTCCCTCCCATTTCACAACCATTGCACAATACACTTAAACAGGATAAGTAATTTTGAAATTGCTATTTTCATTTTGGTTTTTAATTTTTTTTAATTCAAAAAGTAATGAAGGGCATGCTACAACATGAATGAACTTCAGAAGCACTAAGTGAAGGAAGTTAGTTACAAAAGACCACATGTTGTATGATACCATTTATCTGAAATTCTAGAATAGACAAATCTCCTTACAGAAAGTAGAGTGATGGATGTCTAGAGCTAGAGGAGTGAGGGGTAACAGGGAGTTTGCTCATGGTATAAGGTTTCTTCAGGGGGCAATGAAAATGTTCCAAAATTAGACTGTATGGATATGTGCACAATTTTGTAAATATACTAAAAAGCCATGGAATTGACATTTTGAACTGGTAAATTTTAGAGCATGTAAATTACTTCTCAGAAACACTTAAAACTGGCTTTTTACAAATTAATACATGTACATTATAGAAACAAAAATTCAAAGTGAATGATAAAAATACAATGAAAGGAAAGTTCCTTCTATCCATATCTCTGGTATTCTGTCTGTATAGAATTCTGTACGTGTGTGCATACATTTGTACAAAGATACATGCCAAATAAAGACATTGTTTTATACTTTTAAATTTTACACACACACACACACACACACACACACACACACACGTTTATTTAAACAGTCTATGAATAGAGTGGATGCTACATATATTGAATACCAAAGTATACTTTGTAAACTTGCATACCTATATCTCTAGAGGTAAATTCTTAAAACTGAATTCTCTGTATCAAGGGATAGGTGCATTTTTAATTTTGATACACTCCCATCAATAGTATATCAAAGTAGCCATATCCTTACATGAGCTGTTTCCCTATATCCACAAAAACTGTGTTTTATCAAACTGTTTTATCCTTGCCAATGTGGTGGATGAAAGAAATGATATATTATAGCTGCATTCTTCTTATGAGTGAAATTAAGCCCCGCAGGTTTATAAACCTTTTTGTTTGTTTTTTGGTCAGTTGGTTTAACCACTTTTTCATATCCTTTGTCTATTTTTGGATTGTGAATCTTTTAGAAACCATTTTTATTTTTTGAAACCGACTATACTTATGTGAAAACATAGAATTAATTTCATTATTATCTATTTGCACCAAGAATATGGGTGGTTAAATAAAAGTAATCATGTAATGGAAATCTCATAATGTACTAAACCAAAAGAACATTTTAAGTCGAGTGTACAGAAAGTATAACAAATAATGAGAAAGTAAAGTTCATTCAGCTGAAAAATACTGTTTTCTCTGGAATGACTTTTCAGGAAGTGATAGATTTACAATACATGGATTCCTGTTAGAGAGCTTACAAAACTTTCAGGGAAAAACTGTACTATGGTTGTCATCACTATGTCATGCAGAATTATATGAAAACTATCCCTGTCAACGCTCTAACAAAGAAACAATATCACCATATATGAATCCTTTAAAAACCTAAAAATAACCAGAAATATAAAAAATGTGACTATGACCTGGTAAAGAAGGCTGTTTTTACCATCTAAGCCTCAAAATGGTTAAAACACATATCCTGAAGTCATTTTAAAGTCTACTAGAGACCTAAACAGATGGTGCATTTAACTACTTCCTACAACAGAAATCTTCTGCTTTTCTTTAACATACTCAATTAAATGTTCTTTAACCCTGCTCAGTGCCTTTGACCACTCCTGCTTGAATGTGTCCAAAGACAATGATGCTCTTTGCTGCCTGGCCTTCATTACTCATCAAGTCTGTTTCCTCCCCATATTCACTGAGCCCCCTTCCTTCCATTATGCAAATAAATACTGAAATCTTGTCTCTGCTTTCTGGAAAAGAAGCAATAGATTTCTCCTTGCTCCATGTGTACTTCATTCATATTTTAGCCAACTATCCATCCACCCGTTCATAAAAAGTTATCTGGTATCTATGTGTTACTAACACTTTGTACCTGAGCAAAGTCAAAAGGCAAGAGATACAGAGGTAAATAAGCTCCAGACTATCAAGAGACCACATGATCTTCAAGCAAAACAGAACAAACAAGGAACCACAAGCTCTTACCTTTGTTTATAAATTTATTTCAGTACTTGCTATATTGCCAGTGTGCTAGGGTAACAAAACTAGATAATATTGATTCTTGTTGCCCTTATGAGGTCTAGCAGAAATGCAGGCATATTAACAAATCATCCCAATACAACATGCTAGGACAGAATATTTACACCTCACCCTACAAGAGGTAGTCACCAAAACATCTAATTATATTATTATTTTAATTACTCAGTATATATTTAGACAAAGCTTTTTTGGTTGTCTGTATACCTTTATGTCACCACCAGAAGTTACTTAGAACACAAAGTTCCCAAGAGCAATCTCTATTTCATCTAATTCCATACGTGGACAGATTCTTGATATACTATATAAGGCTTTTGATAATAATGTTAATTTCTATTTATAGCAACCATCTTTCAAAAAACTAAATTGTACTCCCATTCGTATACTTTGTAAAGGCTGAACTTTAGACTCTATAAGCATTTTTGACTTTTCTGAAAACACAGACCATTACGTGGCCTCTTGGAGAAGTCATTCTCACTGGACCAATAAGTATTATCACAACTTGCAATGTATATATTTTGCTTTGAACACACAACAGATCATTATCATAATATTAATTTGCTTTTAAAAATGCATCATTTTGAGCAGTGGGATTCTTAAGTTAAATAACTATGCATTGTTTTATAATTTTTAAATATCCTTATACAATTCTAATCTCACATAATATACAGTACATCTTTATAATCTGTCCCTTTGTTTTGGATTAGCAGTTTTGCTTACTGAGTGTTTTTTTTTTTTTAAGTTTCCCTTCCTTGACAAAACAAATATGGGAAAAGTACAAAACACCTTATGGGGAATTTAGGGTCACAAACACCAGGCTGTTAGTAAGGAAGAAGTCTGAGGTCTCCAGATTAAGACTATAAACTTGATCAAGTCACTTCCATTCTTTGAGCCTTAAGCTTTTTATCTTTAAGAAAAGTTAGATTAATCTCTAGGATCCTTCAGAACTCTAAAATTCTGTGATTTCATGAGTCAAATTTTTTCAGTGTACAACAAAATTATTTCAAAGCAAACTGTCACTAATATATAATGAGACAAATCTCAAGAGTATATGTATATACTCTCATATGTATAAGCAAATGAGAGCATTTTCTCTGACTGAATTGAATGTGGGGAATTATATTAAATACGCCAACAACTTGGTCCTAGTCTCTTCCTTACACTGCTCACCGTTCTTGATTTATACCTTCAAGGTCAGCAAACAAAATCTGGCAACATATTAACCTTGAAATTTTCCAGTTGTAGAAACAGCTATGTTAGATAGTGGCTGGGAAGTACAGCTTATATGATGTTCTGTCTTTTTATGGTAAGTAGGTAAGCTGTATTTTGTCTTCCATAAAAGTGAAAGGATTTAAAGTATATAACTATAGAAAATTTCAGTATGTAGTAACTAATATAACCTGCAAATTACATTCCTTATTACAACACAATTCTAATTCCGCTGGCAAATTAAAAAAAAAAAATCACAGCCTTAAATTACAACTCACTATTTAAAGGACTACAGACAAGGGTTTACACATGAAAAGAAATCAGTCTTTATTAAAAATTTAAAAGAAAATTTAATGGTCAAGTGAAAATCACCACGTGAATTCATTCATGGAACAAAATACTCATTGAAGTATATTCTCTGAACTGGAACTATAAAAACCAACTAGAGATTATCACCAAACACACACAGCACTTTATTTACACCCCTCTTATTATCATGTAAAGGAAATGCAGTTATTGGAAGTAAAGGTTGTCCAATGACTTATATTTAAAAGTTATCGAGATATTCAGCTGCTTCTTTTCTTTCCCATACCCATCTCTCTATTTTATGGTCGATTAGTTGGTCATTAAAAGTCAGTAAAAATGCAAATCAAAACAAACAAGAAAGGAAATAAATATGTAAAGGAAGAGCAAGGAGCCAAAAAGAAACCATAGGAGAGTTTAAAGTCAAAGGTAAATCAAAAAAATTAAAAGGGCCAGAGAACATAAAGAGGAAAGTAGAGGATTAAACTAGATAATGAACTACTATTGACTAACACTGCCAGGCACTGTAAGTTACTCACTTAAAATCACAAAATATTTAAGTGGCTAAACTAAGACTCAGAGCTAGGACTACCTGATTTCAAATTCAAGGCTTTCAGTTATATCCCTCTGCCTCTAGAAAATTTTTACTAATGTTGATTTAGTAGCTACTGTGTTTCCAAGGTAGGGATAATCCCCATAATGCTTCCTATACATATACATATATATGTATATTTTTAATAAGTGTCATTTTAAAAAAAGAAAGGAGTGAGGCAAATCTTTCAGAGTTCAGTCAACTGCTGCTGTTATTGAATGCTCACTGTATGTCACATGCTGTATTCAGTGCTTGACATACATCACTTTACATGATCCTCAAAATAGCCTTGCAATGTAGGTGTTATTATCCCCACTTCAGAGAAGAGGTTTAGAGAGACACAGACAATAATGGGATTGAGCCAGGTTTGGCAACCAGCGGTGATTCCAAAGCCCATGAGCTGTCATGGATTTCTCTCAAAGATTTCTTTAAAAACTCCCATTAAAGAATTACAGCTTTAACAAATTTCATTCAACCTAATCATGATAAAATAGTAGATAAAATAGTGGGTTAAGATATAGTCTCTGAAATGCAAATCAAAACTACAATGAGGTATCACCTCACATTGGTCAGAATGGCCATCATTTAAAAGTCTACAAATAATAAATGCTGGAGAAGGTGTGGAGAAAAAGGAACCCTCCTACACTGTTGGTGGGAATGTAAATTGGTAAGGCCACTATGGAAAACAGCATGGGGGTTCCTTAAAAATCTAAAAATAGAGTTGCAATATGATCCAGCAATCCCACTCCTGGGCATATATCCAGAGAACACTATAATTCAAAAAGATACAGGCACCCCAATGTTCACTGCAGCACCATTTACAATAGCCAAGACATGGAAGCAACCTAAATGTCCACTGACAGATGAATGGATTAAAAAAATGTGAGATACACACACACACACACACACAAAGGAATACTACTCAGCCATAAAAAAAAGAATGAAATAATGTTACTGCAGCAACATGGATGGACCTAGAGATTATCATACTAAGTGAAGTAAGTCAGGAGAAAGACAAATACCATATGATATCACCTATATGTGGAATCTAAAATATGATACAAATGAACTTATTTACAAAACAAGAAGAGACTCACAGACATAGAAAACAAAACTTACAGTTACCAAAGGGGAAAGGAGGTAGGGGAGGGATAAATTAGGAGTTTGGGATTAGCAGATTCAAACTACTATATATAAAATAGATAAACAACAAAGTCTTACTGTATAGGAGAGGGAACTATATTCAATATCCTGTAATAAACCATAATGGAAAAGAATATAAAATATATATATATATATAAAAACATGTGTATGTATAACTGAATCACTTTGCTGTATACCAGAAACTAACACAATATTGTAAATCAGCTATACATCAAAAAAATTAAAAAATAAAAATAGATGTAGTCTCTGTGTTAAAGAGCTCACTATGTACATAATGAATCAGATTTAAGAAAAGCAGAGATGAAAAAATTCCATAATCCTCAAAACTTCTATAAAATATTTATTCTAATAAAGAAAAACAGATCTAAGAAACACATTTTTTAAATTTTGAAAATAAGCCACCTAAATATTGCGATCAAAAACTTAAAAAACCTTACATGCTTACATATTAAGTGAGGAGAGAAAAAAGTTCCACGAGCCAGTTTTCCAATGTGTTTACGTTAACTATGTAAGGGACCATTCTTTACCCTAATGCTGCCAAACATCTTACTTTTGCAATTCAGAAAACAAAACAAAAATACCTCACATGTCATTCAGCACACGGAGGATAGAGAAAGGTTTTATATGGACTCAGAGCAAAGTTAAAGCTGAAAAAATATTGTGCTTTCAGCAGGGCAAAGTAGACGGGTCGCCTAAGTAAAACCTCATTATTATAAGTAGACAACTTGTAGTAAGTTAGTTATTTTCATACAAAGGGTGGTATTCCCATTAACCTCAAATAAGAACCAGGCTTAGGGTGACATTATGTTTTTCCCTCAGAGACACTACAAAAATAAATAAGAGCTTCCAGATTACTTCAGAGAGGTCACAACAGGGCCACATACAAACAGCACATGGCAGCGCTGCAATTCAGATTTTTGCCATTTGATGAAGGTAAGAAAGACCATTAGAGTGAGGGTTATTGTAATTCTAACTAAGGTGGCCAGTCAGACAGCACTCACTGCTTGACCAAACCACACTGTGCTGTAGGCAAAAGGCAAACAGCTGCCCTCCAGCTGAGTTCCACATGTCTGAGGTGTCCACTGAGAACTAACTCAATCCCAATGCATAATCCACAACAAAACAGTCATCAACAGTAAATAGTCGGATATATATATTCTCTTTACGGTTGTTTTCAACACAGCATATGTATCGATATCTATTCACTCATGTACTGTATAACGGAATGATAGTTTTCCCAAATGGTGTGTGGTGTGCCCACACTCAAGTCATCTGCTGGTTCTTTGGGCACATGCTCATTCTGGAATTCATTTGAGAAAATACCTCCGTGATTAGGCATGGCTTTGCTCATATCTGCCTTGGTTCTCACTAGTTCTATCCAGCTGCAGATTCCTCTCTGCATACTCAGTTCCCACTGACTACCATTTCTTCAGGCAGGAAAGGTTCAGAACTAAACTTTTTTTCTAATGAGCATTTTTAAAAGGCTTAAAGCATAATGAAAGTGGGCATTACAAAAAAAAAAGGAGGGCAGGAGGAGTGCATGAATTCTAAATCAGATGAACTGTGGAAGGCTTTTCAATCACCTGCTCCAAACTTATTCCACACAGAAGATTTTTTTCCTTTTGCGCTTCCCCAGCTTATTACATCAAAGCAACACAACAGATCAAGGTCTCTCAGCTGTGCTGCGTAACCTTAAGAAAGCTTCTGTGCTTTTTTTTCCTCCCCAGTCAGCAAGACAGATTCAGCATCCAGTTTATCACTAACAAACATAAGGATATTGAGATACACAGTTTTTCAAAATACCTTCAGAAGTTATTTTAACAGTATATAGATAAGAGAACGATAAAAGAATTAAAAATCACTACTGATTTTTTTTTTAAATCCAAAGTGATCTTTGTTCAACAGCTAATGGGTCTAGGGCAATGAGAAGAAACTTAAGCGCTTATCAAGTCTTGTTCCAACAATAAAAATGAATTAAAAACAAACACAGATAAAAAACCTAGGGGACTTCCCTGGTGGCACAGTGCTTAAGAATCTATCTGCCAATGCAGGGGACAGGGGTTGGATCCCTGATCAAGGAGGATCCCACATGCTGCGGAACAACTAAGCCCATGCGCCACAACTACTGAGCCTGCGCTCTAGAGCTCGTGAGCCACAACTACTAAGCCCGCATGCCACAACTGCTGAAGCCCACGTGCCTAGAGCCCATGCTCCGCAACAAGAGAAGCCACCGCAATGAGAAGCCTGTGCACTTCAACGAAGAGTAGCCCCCGCTTGCCGCAACTAGAGAAAGCCCGCACACAGCAACGAAGACCCAACGCAGCCCAAAAGAAAAAAAAAATCTACTGCAACTGTAAAATCGAGTTTATATCCAGTATTAGCTATTAGTTACGGATTCCAAAATGATTAAAGAGAAGAGATTTATAGACTGGAGGTTATATCTATTGTAGAAAACTCTCTTCTGCTTTGTACTCTAGTTGCATGTGGTCAAGAGCTTGTAGGAAATTTGTGTACAGCCAGTTTTAAGGATGCATCTGGACCATATGACCTAAAATGCATGCAGGCAGGCAGTCTATCTAAAAGTCAAAACCAGAATTTTAGGCACTGATATCTAGAAATGTTTGTACAAACTCTTCATCCCTTAAAAGCACATTATTCTTACATTGCTAATGTGAAATTTTTGTTTGGATGGATGGATGGAGAGAGAGAGAGATTTTGGTTTATACGCACAACTCCTCTTCGGAATCCTCTTACCAAAGGATAATATTCCATGAACTTTCTAAATAAACTCAAAATAATGTACCTGCAAATTTGAGTACAGTTTGTACTTGTAGAAACCTCCACCTTGTTTTTTATTTCTCTCCAACTTATTTACTTTTTCATAACGCCTGCATCTAAGAGAACTAGGAAGTTTCAGAATGAAGAATGTGATCCTCATATGTATTTTAGTTCCTCAATTATGTTCACAACCTGATAATCATCTACTCTTATAGAAATTGTAATGAAAGAAAAATGTAAGTTTTGTTTTTTCTTCTCAATTTTTTTTTCTCCAAAAGATGTCATTAAAAGGCATGGGAAGGGCTTCCCTGGTGGCGCAGTGGTTGAGAGTCCGCCTGCAATGCAGGGGACACAGGTTCGTGCCCCGGTCCGGGAAGATCCCACATGCTGCGGAGCGGCTGGGCCCGTGAGCCATGGCCACTGAGCCTGCGCGTCCGGAGCCTGTGCTCCGCAGCGGGAGAGGCCACAACAGTGAGAGGATTGCGTAACGCAAAAAAAAAAAAAAAAAAGGCATGGGAAGAAATGAACAAAGGTTTTCTTAAGCTTTCTCACAATAGCATTCTTAATGTTCCCACAGTCTTTGTTAGCAGCAATTAGCCCAGCCGCAGAGTTTTAGCTTACTTCTCCAGTATTACTTTATGAATATATCATATATATTCATTTTTATTTACGAATACCAATAACATAAATGTATACTTACTCTAGGTTATATTCCAAAGCAGTATCTTGAAAATGCAGGTTATTGGGCATACAGACATATGGGACATAGATTTCATGGTTAAGAAAAAAAGAAACATTCATTTTATTCATTCATTTAAATCATAGCCTTAAGTTTTTCTTTCATCTGACTCTCAGGTTTTTCAAGTGGATATTTTTAAAGGTATCCTACAGTTTAGAAAGTTAGAGACTTCTCAGGACAAAATTCTGTCAATCACAGCGTATACAAAAATCTCCCTGGCATATTTCTAAAACACCACGTCTAAATAGCATTGTTGTCTCCGCCCACAAAATTAGAATGAGATGAATAAGCAGTATATCAGCAGAGTAAAGCAACTCAATATTGTCATGCTGGGAAGATGATTAGGAGGGAAACAGAGTAGTATCCTCAAAAATAAGTCCTCACAACACCCAAAGCACTTTGAAACTGATATGACTTGGCCATCTTAGTCTTCAAAATTTAATTAGTAACAATAAACCACACCAGTTGGGAGTGGAAGCTGAAAAGCTCTGAAGAGCATTTCTAAACGTAATTTTCTTAGTGTATTAAATACAGGGCACGGCAAAAATGAGGCATGTGTGTATGTTAGCCAAATTTTTCACATGGAAATCCTGTCTATAACAACAAACAGTCTGATTAATACTTTAATAGGAAAGGCCCCTAAGGAAAGCAGGTGGCTCCTGATATACACAGTCTCAGTGTCTGAATTATTCTAAGTACACATTCCTTCATCTTAATCAAGCGAGGAGCCAAAGTACAGACTGGCATTTGTGGAAGTATGATTTCATCTTTATAAAGAAAAGAGGGTAAAATGACCAGTTTTTAGTGAAAAGTAAACATTAAAATATTGGTAATTACTCTGCTTCAAAAATTTCATTAGAATTAGACTTTTACATACAGTGAGACTCACCTGAACAATATATTTTGCAATTAAATATACTCAGTACTTTATAGTATAGTATGAATGACTAGAAGAAAACTTTTCCCCTTTATCTATAATAGGGTGACATGTGAATTTATTTTGTATTGTTATGCCACCAAACTAGAAATCAGAGCAGTTTATATTTTTTCAGCTAAATTTAATACAAAACTATTGCCTATTTCATTTCTGCATACATAAGAAAATAAAACTGATGGTTAATCTTCAAAAGTTAAGTGATCTCTACCCAAGTAACTGTAGACCATTCTTAGTTATTAATAATTTCCAGTACTCAAACTGGTGCCACTGACATTTTAATCTACCTCCAAGTTGTAGCTCTAATGAGACTCATATCAATGCATTTAAATATTTCTAATGTCTTATTTGAACTGTTATTTAAATAATTTTGAATATATATTAGACAAGAATCCCACTGTTTTGTTTTAATAAAGTATTCACATGTAATCTATGTGAATGACAACTTGCAAATTTTATAGCCCTGTGAGTAGACAACTGGCCATCTTGGAAGCCTCCACAGAATCACCATGAGTCACTGGTGGAGGAAAAAAGATTCAGGCATTATCACCAATTAAGGAAAGAGTACTAAATCAATATCAATAGGTGTATTCATTTTTCAGATTATCTAGGTAACAGAGAGCAGATGTTGAAGAAATAAGGCCCAGGCGAGCTAAGTCTGATGAGATGAAGAATTACTAGAGAGGACAGGCCCAGAAAAGGTGGTACTGAAGCAGACCTTACAGAACCTGGGAGCAATGGAGTTGACAATGTGATGGGCATGGCAAAAAGTTGTTGAAAATAACCATATCTTACTTCACACGTTTGCCTACAGCTCGTATTAGCTGGCCTAATCACTTCAGGCCCAGACAAGTCTCAAAGATCAAATGGACCACCATTTAAGTCACTCACTCAACCAAATCCCAGAGTTTCTCACCCTTGGCACTAGTAGTATTTGAGGATGGATAATTCTTTGTTGTTGGAGGTGGGGAGGTGGGAGACTGTCCTGTGCACTGTGGATATTTAGCAACATCTCTGGCCTTTACTCAATAGATGACATTAGCAACCCCCCACCACCAGGGAGGAAAATCAAAGATGTCTCCAAACATTGCCAAGTGTCTCTTGGAGGTTGTATAAAATTGCCCTCAGGTGATACGACTGACCTAGAGGAAACCTAGAGATGCTTTATTTGGACCACTCATTCAATCCTAAGCACTTATAAGACCCTAAGAACTATGTAATCTACCCCTTCTCTTTGACAAGAATTCCTTTCTGTATGACCATAATAGATCACTGTACAACTTTTGCTTAAGAATCTCCAAGAATGAGAAACTCTCAACTTTACCAGGCAACCAAATCCATTTTTTGGACAGTTCTACTTGAAAGTTCTTCCTCACTATTGCAATGAAATCTGCCTTTCTCTAAATTATACTTGTAATTCCTAGTTTCATAGAAAACGAATCCTTCTTCTACAAAACCAGTCCTTCAAATATAAGATGATAACCTCTATTCCTTGATCGCTTTATAGGTCAGAACTAAAAGGGACACACAAATAATCTCAATCAACATTTTAGGTACCCAAAGGTCAAGGAGTCACCCAAGCCATCCCACGGAGGTAGAAACTCCCAGCTCGACAGGTCTAGCCCTGGATCATATAACCATTTATAGCAACATTTATAAACCCGTTTGTTTTTTCATTTAAACTTTCATATCCTCAAAAATTTCACCTATAACTTATAGAATAACTTTTTACTTTTCTAATTATTTCCTTTTCATTTAAATAGGCAATTTCTGATAAATATGGTTTTTAATTTTTAAAAAAATCTACTCCCTCACTGGTGTGGAGTAACTGATATGCCTCCTTCAATACACTGAAAGACTTTTCATTTTGCTGTTTTACTATATTCATTGCTTTCTTAAATATGTTAGCCCTTACTTTTATGTAATTTTATTTTTTTGTGTAATTGATGCTCTGAATTTGAGGTTTCTAAGTTCTAGAACATGTTTTTAAAGTATCAGAAAAAATCGAAGCATACAAATTCTCCATTTAGAAAATATATTCTAGAAATGGCTTAAGGCAAAAATATTTTTATAAGACCTTAAGTCATTTGTGTTTTAACTGCATAATTGATTAACCTCACATATCCCATACTCAGCCAGCCAACAAGTCTAATTACCTAAAATGGTGGTTTTGTTTTTTAAGCCAAGAAACTCTTTGTTCAAACAAAATCAAACCTACAAAAACTGTAAGTAAAATAAATGAACGTCAAAATGCTCTGCCTGAGGTACTGCTTTGTCTTCCATACCACGTTACATAGTAGTTCCTGGGAAGCTCTGCAAAACTCTGGAAATATGTGAAGAATATGTTAGAAAACACTATCTTGGCACACAGTAGAGAAGAAAAAAAAAAGCTCAGAGACTAGAAAGAGAGATGCCACAACTACCATGCACTTGATTTGAAGAAGAGCATCTCAGGTCCTCTCTCAAAGTAAACATGTTTCTTACTTTACATACCATTCTAACAATATAAGTTTAGTGGTTTTCAAAAATATAGTAGCAAATTCAATATAGGAAGGAAAGGGAAGAGAGGGGATACTAGAGGGAGGAATAAAAATAACAATGAAGTAATAACTGAAAGCAAAAGAAAAAAATTGGTGAGAAAGATACAATGTTTACAAAGTTAGCCACAATGATTTCTCCCATCCCTGTATGCATATCCCCACGCAATCGACTTTGCTGCTCTGCTCATTAGAGTTCGACAGAGATGGAAACGAGTTCCTCCTCCATTCCTGGGTTAGCCCTATGATTTGCTTTGACCAACAGAATGTGGCAAAAGTGACAATGTGTGACTCCACACTCAACTCTTGGAACCTTGAGACCTTTACAGAAAGAAGCCCAAGCTTGTCAACTTGAAGAGGAGAGACCAGGAAGAGAGAGACGCAAATGACTAGCTCAACATCATCTAAGACTATGAAGTCCCAATCAAGGCGCCAGAAGATGGTAGTTGTGTAAGTGATCTCAAGAGAGACCTGTAGAAGAACTGTCCAGCTAAGCCCAAACTAAATTGCTGCTGCACAGATTCATAAGCAAATGAAGTTGCTGCCATTTTAAAGCCACTGCATTTGGGAGTGGTTCATTACACTGCAATAGGTAACAATAAGTAACCAAAATCAAAATTAATAGTCAACTGGAGATATCTAGTGTAGGCTAAAGAACGCTACACTATTTGATAGGTCCTAAATGGATAAATACGATATTATAAAATAGTTCATATTAATAATGAATTACATGTTTAATGTAGTCTAAGAAAGAGATATAAGGGACACCTTTTAGAAACAACTGAATCTAAAATAATGTAAAATATTTTAATGAATCCAAAACTTGGAGAAAACCTGGGGTTTTGTATTACCAAATGACAATGGATTCTATTGGTCTTAGACATACAACAGAAATTATAATAGGTAATAGAACAAAATGCTTTAGCATCTATATTTCTGTATATATCCCAACAGCATTGAATAGAAAGTCAATTATGGATATATGGACCTAGAACATACTTCTTAATGACCTTATAAAGATGCATATTTTGGCTGCTAACACCTTTTTATCCAATACTTTATTCAAAACGTTGTCTGAAAAATATCTTATCACAAATCAGTTGTTATAACAGCAGAAATTCTGCATAAGTGAACCATAGCTTCAGTCTTTCCTTCCTACAACATTCCATAGTGATGTAATTTAAGGGGAAATGTTTTAAATACTTAAAATAAGACCACTTAATTAAGCAAACACCATAATTACTAGCATATATATTTTTTGCCTCATAACCTGGCGCTGTAGTCAAAAGAAAACACATTAAAGTGTTTCAGAGTCTGATCTACATAGTAGTGTGTTTTCCTTAAAGAAAACTCTCCTTCACTTCATAATCTATAGCATAGTCTACAAAAAAATGACTTCCCAATACAGGTCTTCTGAGAGTAAGACTTTAGTGTA
The DNA here is from genome assembly GCF_964165515.1 of Mesoplodon bidens. NCBI lineage: Eukaryota > Metazoa > Chordata > Mammalia > Artiodactyla > Ziphiidae > Mesoplodon > Mesoplodon bidens. The sequence goes on along the minus strand of NC_138164.1, from coordinate 72,981,867 downwards.
CCTACCACCAATCCTACTATAAGTACACAGAAGTTTGAGAAAAGGCTGGTTTTCACTGGCAAGGTACCTGGAGAAGACCACCCGGTAGCCCCACATGTCCCTAGCAGGACTGCATTACACTGAGGATTCACCACAGTCTAAGACAGAGGGTCTCTACCTTTTAGTGCTCTCAGAGCACTTTGGAAATTAAGACTCAGAACAACACTAAAGTCAGCAACGGTTACAATTCCTACTACAACAGAGCGATGTCTCACAGTTCCCGTAAAAGGATTCATTCTTAGTCTCATTTTAGGTACTTAAAGCTATTTTCCTACATCCCATCACTATGGAATGTTATGGGAAGGAAAGACTGAAGTCATAGTTCACTTATGCAGACTTTCTGCTGCAACTGAACAGCTATAAGATCTTTTTCAGTCGCCATTTAGAATAAGACAATAGATGTGCTATCAGCCAAAATATGCATATTTATTAGGTCATTAAAGACTGTGTTCTACCAAAAATACAGAGAAAGAAAAGGGTGGGAAAAAACTTTTGGAGGTGATAGGTATGTTTATGTCATTAATTGTAATGATGGTTTCACAGGTGTATACTTATCTCCAAACTCATCAAACTGTATACCTTAAATATGCACAGCCAGTTGTATGTCAATCACACCCCAATAAAGTGTTTTTTTAAATGAAGTGTGTTTTATGTTTTATATGTCCATAATTGACCTCCTATTCAACACTGATTTGAATATTCACCCTCCTCACTCATTCTACGAAAACTTACCCAACATGTACCAATAACTACCATGCTGGGGTGCAGTACAGAAAACAGATACAGTACATACAAGTTTGGAAGCTTGAAATTTGCTCTTTTGTAGTCTCTGAGAATAACCGGATACTCATCTAACTGTGTACTGTCATTTACTCTCAAGGCAAGTTTCTCAAATGGTCCAGAAATCTTTCTTTGGTGCTGGCTTCTCATTACATCCTTAGGTATCCCAGGTTATATCACTTTGCATGACTCATTCAGCTCAATGTTCTGCCATCTGCCGCCGTAACAGAATTGTATAGCTGTAGCAACAAAAGTCTGTATTTATTAAAATTTGATAGCAAACCTTCCATAGGAGACTATCAGAGAAGCACCAGTTTGGCTCTTGGCCGGCAAAGAAATCTGACCTCTTAGCATGGAAAGAGACCCATTTTACAAAGAGTTACTGACATCAATAAAGCTATCAGAGACAGCTCTAGCCAAAATGTAATTTATAAAAGTTAACTGCCAAAGGGACTACACACTCTGAGACTCTTATCAATGAATACTCTCCCTGAATGTAAGCTCCATAAGAAGCCAGATTATAATCAGAAGATTTATTGGTGAACACAGGATCCGAGCAAGATTAGTTAATTAAGGTTTGTATGTATACTGATGTCAAGCTAAAAAACAAAACAAAACAAAACAAAACTCACTATTTCTATTAAATCAGTAGCTATACACCTATTACAGACAGGACGTTTATATTCTTGGGCCGTGGCACTCTCTGGACTGTACTGGCCCTGCTAACCTTAAATTTACCACTCCTGGTTCTCCCTTTCTTGAATGACCAACACCCTCTGTAATATACAAAGTTCTCCTTTGGAATTATTGATATATCCAACTGTATTTCAGTCAAATTTTGTTCTTACCTAGGAACAATTCTGAACCTTTAGAGTAATTACATAGCTCTGCTTTAATCCATTTTATGACTCTCACAATTGGGGTAAGAGGTATTCATAGTTACCACCATTTAATGGCAAGGAAAACATGTAGAAGAGTTCATTTGGGTAGTGTTAAAGTAATTAAACAAGCAAGTCTTTAGACTGAGGCGGCTCTAATGCCTTGGCGGCCTACAAAAGCAAACCAAAACCTAAGTCAGGATAAAATTCCTGTGAATGTCTCAAGGTTCACAAATCCAAACCAACCTAAGAACAATCAATCACAAGTCAACTAGGCTTTCCCAAATAAGGCAATAACTTAAGCTATAGCCAATCAAACAATTTCCTTGCACTGCTTTCACGTCTGCTCTTTAAAAGCCTTTCCCCTTCTGCAGAGGAAAGTTTGGCACTGCCCAATTGGAATGGACGTCTGCTCATGTGAACCCTTGTAAAATTTAGTATGTTTCAGTTTATCTTCTAACAGTTCAAAACCAAAAAAAGTCTACAAATTTATTCAAAACCAATGGTTTTTATGCAGGTTAATTGTACCAGTGATTAATATTCACCACCAGCTATTGGATGTTGGCTCTGTATCAAGCCTATACATGGGCAGACAGATGTACAATATCTGATTTCATCCCCTTAATAATCACATGAGTAGATATCACTATGCCCATTTTACCGTAATAAACATGCCCAAGATCTCACAGCTATGAAGTCAAAGAGCCCTTTCTTTACCATGACTATCCTGCTGTACTATCTCAAGAGAATTTCAATGCTTTATACCACGCAATCTTTACAAACAAGGGTTCAATAGGAAAGAGTGGTTAAAAACCATATCTTTTTAATTGTTCCCTCTCTTCTCAACCTTCATCTCCCAATCAACTAACCGATCTTTAAAAGGAATAGACAAAAAGGAAGGCAAGGCACAGCAACTCAAGAAAGTGAATGGGTCAAAGTTACCAAATTCTATAATGGTTCTTGTGGCCTCCTCAATTTTATAGGATCTCCTTACTTTCCATGTTCTTTTCCTAATTCTCTTCATTATACTTTTCACTCTGTGGATCTCACTAAGTCCATGACAATAGGATGCCTAGAAATATAAGATCAAGGATACAGAACTTAGCAACAGCTATAACAGTTCTGCTTTTAAAACAGACAATGAACTATGCAAATATGAAAAGTATGTAGTTACATAATGGTAATAAACAATATGTTTATATGAAATACCAAAAGTCAACTTCATTAAAAATTTCGTATTCTAAGAGGCAGTGTTTTATTCTGGGAAGTACTAATGCTTTTAAGTCCTTACTGTGTGTGACCTTGGGCAAATGAGAAAGCCTCTCTGAGCCTCAGTTTTATATTTATAAAATGGGGCTAAGAATGCATATCTTTAGAGCTGTTTTGAGGATTTAATGAAATAATAAATGTATGTAAACCATTTAGCACATTCCTTGGCACCATCATGAGGTTCAATAAATGGTGGTGGTTGTTACTACTATAAAGCTTGGGAAATTTATGCTCTCAATTAAATACACTAGGTTACCTGATGACAAACCATTAAACCAGAAACATGTGGTCCTTGAATCCCAAAGAGAGATCTAAGGAACACCTGGAAAGTCTACTAAAACGATTTCAGGTACAGCGAAGATCACAGGGATCAGAGAACAAGAGCCATAAGGTAAGAGGATCACAACAGAACTTCTAAGGACAATACAAAAGCAGAATTATTCATTTCACCAACCTTAGGTAAAAGTCTATAAGCAAAGTTTACCCTTGGTGCTGCTTTCAGAGTCCATCCCAAGAACCCAATGTCCCAAAGCAAATAACCCAAGGCTCCAAACTAAAATACATCTGAGCTAGAAGTTCTAAAATGTTTCCTACCTCCCTTCTCTCATCCTTTGTTCCATTACCCTAGCACTCTGTTCCAAACTAATCATCGATAAATTCAATTAGAAAAATCACTGCTAAGGGTGGGAGCTAGCTACTAGTTTGGTAAGTATTCTGTCTCCTCATGCCTCGCCTAGATAAAAGGCATGTCTTCATGATTTTTTCGGCATCACAGCAGGCTAGGGAGAATTTTTATTTACCTTACCTTTGGAGATGGGCTATTCTGACCAACACAGTTTCTACCATACATACTAAAATAAAAATACATATTAAAATAAAGAATCCAGGCATGAGATAATTTTAAGTTTAAACAATAATCTATTGCAATTACAATGTATACCTTAGACTTTAGTAAAAATGAAAATAAAGTGTCCCAAATAATTGTTCCTGCTATAATAGTTTTTAAACTATTGGTATGCTGCCAAAATACCTTTAAATATTAAACTTGAGTAGACTAAATTTTCTATTCTGGTGAACTATACTATATGTATCTCAAACATTAAATGTGAATATTCCTGACAGATGTTTCTGATTAGCTTCTGAGCAACACTACCACAGGTTATATTATGGATACTTCAGAGAAATTTGCCTTCACTGTGAGATTTGTTTTTACACTGTTTCATTTAATAAATCTTCATCTCTGAATAATTACAGAAGTAATCTGTACCAAGAAATGGGAAGAAAAGAACATAACATTTAAAAATTCCTGAATGGGGCTTCCCTGGTGGTGCAGTGGTTGAGAGTCCGCCTGCTGATGCAGGGGACACGAGTTCGTGCCCTGGTCTGGGAAGATCCCACATGCTGTGGAGTGGCTAGGCCTGTGAGCCATGGTCGCTGAGCCTGTGTGTCCAGAGCCTGTGCTCCGCAACGGGAGAGGCCACAACAGTGAGAGCCCCGCGTACCGCAAAAAAAAAAAAAAAAATTCCTGAATGAGTTAAATGTACGATCATTTGCCTTTCTATAATCTTTGAGTAATTTGAAATTAATTATAACAAATTTTCACAATTCTCAATTTTTATCCACTATATACAGACATGTATTACTAACATTACGGAACACTAAATCAGAGCATTTCACAAATTACTACATATTACTCTCAGATGCAATTTCTGAAGTTTTGCCAACAATCTGGAACAGAACATGATCTTTTCAAACCAGATGCACATTATTTCCTCACTTTATGAAATGTTACTACAAATTGTGTTTCAATAAATGTATTACAAAATGAATCACATTTTCAATGACTAGAACAATAGCTCACAACCACCTGTGCAAACATAAGTGACCAGCTAGACCTAGTGATAAAAGGAAAATGAAGATTTATTACAATCAGTAAGAAAGAGAATCCCATGTCCAACCCACCAAGCCTATCTGCCAAAGAGGTTATCTCTGTGACCTTGGGGAGGACAAAGAATCACGAAAGCACCCAATTTCTCCTAACTGCCCAATTCCCTATCCTTTGACCAGCAGCATGCTGAGAAACAGTGTGGGACAGAGAATATGATACGGACTCAGGACAAGGAAAAGGATACAGAGCAAGAACACAATCTAACTGAATTTACTATGTTTAGCCAACTTTTATCTTAGGTTTGAAAAATAGGAGATTGTCTTATTCATCTGTATATCTCTACAGCCTATGATACTAGCATCACAGATGTTAAGTAATTAAGTGATATATTTTAAAAATATGGCTATAACATAGCTTGCTGTATCAAACTTTGAAAGAATCTCAAAGTTTTACATAAACTGTGGTGTTTAATTATGTCTCTCTATAGAAACAGCAATGCCCCCCATCCTATTCCAGCCTCAGATCCCTCCCAAACATTAGTTTTGACACTAGAGTATCTATGCTATCCACAATATATCCATCAATAATAACTAACCGTCGACAATAAACATCTCCTAGCTGGTGTCTTAGTATTTAATCCTCCTGATCCATAGTAAAGTGACAGACATGAGTTCCTAATGCATCACTTTCATCATACCACTCTTATTTAAATATCTACAGTAGGTCCTTATTGCCTATTGAAAATCCACAGCTGCAACTCCATCAAACAATTCTATATTTATCCCATCTCATCCCACATTACTCCTTAAAACAACCCTATGTTTCCACCATGTTCCCCTGGCTTTGCACAACTATCTCCACATCTCTGTTTTTTTCCATCCATGTAACTTCTCATTTCTTCTTCTGAAGTTCACAGCCACCAGCAGCAGTAGATATTCAAAGATGGCATAGTCTCTGACTTTTGCCAGAGATGAAACTAGCAAAAATGACTTTAATTCAAGAATAATTAGCATTAAACAATAAATAGTGATGAAAAACACAGTAAGAGCTCACAGAATGCACATTCAGCATTGTCTGAGAGAGTTTCATGGAAAAAGTAGACCAGAAAAGGTAGAATTCAGAAAAGAGCTACAAAGGGCATTTCAGAAAGAAGAAACAATATGAAAAAAGAATAGCTATAGAAACAAGTATTATATTGTATTCTGTACAGAAGCAGTAAGAAGAAAAGTTGAACAGACAAGAAAGGAACAAATTATAGATGGCCTTAAATAGTGGGCCAAAGAACCTGGATTTGACAGATAATTGGTATGAATATTCAATCCATTCATTCATTGGAGAAAGACTGGCCAAGTAAACCTATTATAGGTTCATAAAGAATTTTCAAAAAGAGGCATTTTAACCAAAAACAAGATGAAAGAGAGAGAGAGAACAAAAAAAGCAAGGGAAAAGACCTCCCAGATTATCTGTAGTAACTGAGTCACAAAAAGACAAGAGTACAGAAATGGGTAATGGCAGTGAAGCTGCAAAGAAAGGGATAATTCTAAAACTTATCTGAATGACTGAGAAGAACCTAGAGAAGACTACATAGAGCAGAAAAGGAAAAGAAAGAACAAAGGCAAAAACACTTTATTTGGGGAGACAGTATAACAAAGAGTACTTAAGATAGTCACTCTGGATTCATTCTACCAACATATGATTAGGGGGAAAAATTCTGCAGAGGTCTTTCATATTTCTACATATTTTATAACAGAAGCACTCACCCTTTGTTCTAGACTGTCTTTCAAGTATGTCTGTATACAATGAACAACTTTGAAAGATACAGTTTTTTGCTCGAGCAAAAAGGCATGCTTACTGCCCATTATAAAAGATTTTGGTTCCCCAGGTTCAGAGTTCTTCTCCTATCATGAAATATACTATGTATGCACATGTCACCTGGCCTTCTTCATTTCACCCCAGGAGAATTGGGGCTCAAGGAACTATCCCAAAACAATGATGATATTCTGTCTACTGCTGTCGCTGTTGAGTAATAGTCTTTTGTCTCTGATCAGAAATCTCATGTCTTCTGCCAGCATCCACGACACTATGGATAGTTTCATAAACAAGTTGGTCTGCAAGTAGACACTCAGACACTTTGTAATTCTTGACAATATTCCATTTATCAGGAGTATGCTCATGTGGCATTTAATTAATTTCAAGCCACAGTTTACTGTAAAATGAAAATAACAATAGCATCTACTTCATACGTTATCATGTTATATACTTCACAGGTTATCATGTTATGTAAGAAAATCCATATAAATAAACTTGCATAATGCTTGACAACAAATATCAATCATCATTATATGCATGCAACATGTTATAAACACACATCTGTGTAATATAAAAGTATAGTTTATATACATACACATATGGTTTGCCACTTGCTCAACAGTTATACAGATTAATAAAAAATGCAAACTACTAAAGTGGCAATGGTAGAAATACTTTTACAGAATTTTCTTTAAAGTAAAAACTAAAAGTGTATGTGCATGCATATGTGTAAATGTGTTTTAAAATCTCCTATGTCGGGCCTCCCTGGTGGCGCAGTGGTTGAGAGTCCGCCTGCCGATGCAGGGGATACGGGTTCGTGCCCCGGTCTGGGAGGATCCCATATGCCGCGGAGCGGCTGGGCCCGTGAGCCATGGCCGCTGGGCCTGCGCATCCGGAGCCTGTGCTCCGCAACGGGAGAGGCCACAAGAGTGAGAGGCCCGCATACCGCAAAAAAAAAAAGAAAAAAAAAAAAAATCTCCTATGTCTAAGAAAATGTAATCATATGACAGATTCTATTACAGTACTATGCACGTGTTAATACCTCTTTAATGGTCATTAAAATAAAGTTCCTGGATGGCTTAATATATAAATTTAGTATTAACATATATTATTAAACTAAGTTAAAATTTTCAGTGTACTAATAGTATATGTAAATTTTTCAAGTATTAGTTTTCTGAAAATATGAAAGAAAAAAGGCACATTAAACATGAATCTAGGGCTTCCCTGGTGGCGCAGTGGTTGAGAGTCTGCCTGCCGATGCAGGGGGCACGGGTTCGTGCCCCGGTCCGGAAAGATCCCACATGCTGCGGAGCGGGTAGGCCCGTGAGCCATGGCCGCTGAGCCTGCGCGTCCGGAACCTGTGCTCCCCCACGGGAGAGGCCACAACAGGGAGAGGCCCGCGTATCGCAAAAAAAAACATAAATCTAAATCACTTCTTACATTTCCCAAAGTAAGAGCCTTCATAAGATACAGCTAACTCATCCAAGTAGCAGACATCTTAACAATGATATTAATTACCATGTTATATTCATTGACTGCATTAGGAAAGACATAATTCACAAGACTACAGAAGGATAAAGCCAAGGAATACTTTGTGATGCATGAAATCTTAAAGTTGGTGAAATATAAACTGCACCTACTAAGACTAGTTAAAACCTCAGCAAAATGGCAATATACACTATACAGACTCATTACATTTTCTTTCCCAAAAGCAGTTTATCTTCCATACAAAAAATGTCAATGGAACATGAAAGATGTAAAAAGACAGTATTTTTAATAAAAATTAGGTTGCACTTAAAATGACAACATGTAAGATTTTACATATATTACATATTCCTTCTCCAAGATAAGAAGATATAGCAGGAACAAGGTCTTCCAGGATCCAATTCTCAGATTTGAATTATTCCTTTCAACTAAGGAATTTCTCTGTACCTTAGTTTTCTCATGTGCAAATAGGAATAATTGTACTCTACCTAACAAGAATAAAAATGAAAAGCAAACAAATTTTTAAATAACAGGACTAACATGTAAGTTTCTTTCCCTTCCTAAAAGCTAAAAGAATACAGTGGAATATTATTCAGCACTAAAAGAAATGAGCTATCAAGCTAGACACAATAAAATAGGGTGGAACCTTAAATGCATATTACTAAGTGAAGAAACCAATCTGAAAAGGCTACACACTGTATGATTCCAACTATATGACATCCTAGAAATGCAAAAAGACTGTAAAAACATCAGTGGTTGCCAATGATTTGTGGGGAGGAAGGGATAGATAGGTAGAACACGGGATTTTTAGGGCAATGAAACTACTTTGTATGATACTATAATGATGGACACATATCATTATAGATTTGTCAAAAGCCATAGAAAGAACAACACCAACAGTAAACCCTAAGTAAACTATGGACTTTGGCTGACAATGATGTGTGAATGTAGGTTCTTCAATTGTAACAAATTCACCGCTCCAGTGGAGGATGCTGGTAATGAGGAAAACTTGGCGGGGCAGTCGGGGGAAGGAATAGGGAGGGTAATACTGGACCTCTCCACACCTTCTGCTCAACTTTGCTGTGAACCTAAAATTGGTCTAAAAGCCAAAGTCTATTAATGTAAACAACAAACAAACAAAAAACACTAAAATAAATAATAATTTATACACTGTAAAGATACATGTTATATAACTTTGGAAATCCTGAATTCCTAAGATTAGCAAAAATGTAACAAGATAATTCAAATATACAATTAGTTTACTTTCCAAATAATAAGATTTTTGTATATATGTAGACAAAGCCTAAAGCCCTGTGAATGCCCATATATATTATAAATGTTTAGGTGGATAAGTTATTTCCTATTGAAAATAAAAACAAACTGTTATCTCATAATTTAAAAACATCATTTCACTCCTGTAAGATAATTATTAAGTCAAGAATTATTACTAATTACATATTTTAATGAGGGATTTTTAACAATTATTAAGAAGACTTAGGGAAGGAAGCAAGTTATAGTATGGATTAAAGTGAAATTCCATTATAAAGAAACAAACTCAAGAAAAAGATGCAAAGATTAATAATGGCAAGTTTTTTTTCATGGCTTCACAAAACCCAGTTCTTTTTCCCCTCTTCTCATTTACTCAGGCCTACTCTAGTTCCTCAAATGTCTCAACTAGAAATCTGTTAAGGGTCCACCTCGTGCCCTACAAGCTCAGTGATTATTAAATACTACTACTACTGTATGCTCAATTGAGTAAATTATTGTTCATTCAAGTTCATAGTCAGTAGTTCCAAAGTGAATGCTTGTACATAAAACAGAGTCCTGAGTAGAGGTCACAGCTTTCTATGTTTATAGCTTCTCCACACAATTAATCTTGCAGCTGCACTTGATTAGTTTTTGACATGAATGCACTGTCTCAGAAAGGTCAATACAAGGAGGTTTCCATCCTCTTGACATTCCCTCTAAAATCTGCTATTCAGAAACATTAAACCACTTGTAATAGCATTGCCCAAGGAGTTCCCAGTGTCTGGGCTCTAAGAAAGTTCTCTATTGGGAGTGTTGCATGCTTTAGACTGCAAAAGGTATCTGAACGTGTCCCTTTCTTCATGAATAGCTTTTTGAAAAAACAAAAGTTCACTATCAAGCAACAGCCCAAATATCCAATGATGATGTCATACCATTTCAGCAAAAACAGAGTTAAGATTTGAGGTTAAATTCCTCTCCCCAAAATATAAATTAGTAATTTGTCTTCATTAAAACAGAAATCATGATAAAGGATCAAGCATACCAACAATTATGTTAATATACCAAAGACATGGATGAATGTAAGAAAAGTGATATATGAATATGAAGTCATTCAAAGCACTGAATTATGATTTAATTTTCCCGAAAGGTGGTTCCTATATATTTCATTTTTTTCCAAATATAGGAAAAAAGAAAACATACAGTTCAATGCATGCAATGTGCATGTATGTGTGTGTATATATATGTGTGTGTGTGTGTGTGTGTGTGTATGTGTATATATATATATATATATATATATATATATATATATATATATATATAAAATACACCATAGCTTGTATAACTTGACGTTTTTATCAAGACAAAAATGGTGGCAGAAAAGTATCACACTACAGGGTAACAGTTAAAATGGGGGGAAATGTTTTTAAAAATTATGTATATATATATATGTGTGTGTATATATATATATACACATACACACACAGAGGCAATTATAGAGGGAAAACATACATCTTGCAAGTATATTCCTCTCAAAAAATTAGCCTGTTTGTAAAGAGGCATAACTTAACACTGGTATGTAAGATATACCTAATTGTAGAGAAAAGCTTATTTCTATGATTAAGGATTGACAGCTTGAAAATACTTCTATGGTTAAAAAATAAGCTAATAAAAAATTATAACTTCATTTTTACAAAGTAAATAAAAACAATTTCATGCCCAAGTCACCATCTTTGTTGTCAAATATGGCATAACTTTATGTGATCCTCATCAATTTATAATGTCCTTGCTTAGTGCCATTAGTTCAGTATCTATAAAATTGCCATATGCCTTCCATTTCATTGGTGTTAGCTTTTAGTGGAAACTTAACCAACTAGGAGAGGAACACTACCATAGACTTGACAAATTATAACAACTGATAATTAACACTCTTGGACTAACAAGATGATGTAGTTATAAGGACTTCTAACACTGTTATTAACTTGTAATTGACTTTAGGGACAGGGGGTTGTAGGTAAGAATAATTACTCCCCTAAAAGAATTTATTCAGAAGATACATATAGGTACTATTCAAAATCCAGCCAATAAAATAAAATGCTTTGGAAATGCCAAAACAATTACTGGGAATCTCAAGAAAAACATTTACTTGAAAACTTCTTGGACAATTTTAGTTTGCAATCAATAAGGAGAATCTAATTTAAGCTCACAAGAGACATACTGATCTAAAGTCATATAGAAAACATCAAGTTTAACTCAGGTTGAATTCTAGTGCCTTTCATGACTTTTAATTCTATAGTTACTATAGCATCAGGCAAAACATTCATATAAGTTAAAACTAGAAATTATAATTCACAGGGCCATCCTAAGAGTTTATTATTTTTCTTCTATCCTGCATGTGAAGTAAGCCACTTCTAATTTATTACAAAATGACCAAAAAGCTTAGCTTATCAAAACCTTTCTTCTAACATATTATGTCTCCATTTAAATCTTTTATATTTCCTATCCTCAAGTACTGTAAATTCCATTTATAAAGATGCCTTAAGACAGATTAGATACACTTAATAAAAGATGGAATTTCTGAAAAAGAACACATCTTCACTATCTCCCCCAAAATGGAAGTTAAAATCTTCATTTGAATTTTCTTCCCAAATTGTGAATCTTTGATTAAGGAAAATGGGAATAACAGCTAAAGAAAGATAAAAGTTGGGAAAGTAAAATATCTCAAAGATGTCACTCTGTGGTTAAATAATCATCGTGACTTAAATTGAATGCAAATCTTAGTGTTTATCTAGGATTTATTTCTATTTCCCTTCCCAATAATTTATCTTTAGTTGAAGAGCTTTCCTGTTTTCTCAGTATTGGCTATTCATTTGATTCTTTTACAATTGATCCTAGAGGGAACTGTGTTTAAAAATGAGTAGTAGCAAAAATTTTAATACTGATGTTAACTTCCTTTACATTAAACACCTGTATCTACCCAAGGTCTTTGAAATGACAATGCTTGGACATGGCAATGAAAAGCAGAATCTCCAGATGTGTATTTGTAAATCTACAAGAAATTACTAATAAAGATTTAAGCTTGTATATCCTAGGGCAATTTGAGTCCTTTCCAAATTCTGATCTCAACCTTTAAAAGTTTGTTTTTAAGTTGATTTTGGGGGAAATATCAATACCACTATATGTCATATCAAATATAAACTTTTGAGAACAAGCCTTAGAATCTAAAGACCTTAAAAATATTTTTTATAGGATAAAAGTATTGTGGCAAGAAGATGATGAACTGAGGGCCACACATAAAATAACAAAGGGACCTGGTAAGAAATGAATGTGAGAGCAGCTCCTAGAAAGCTTATGCTCTGAGCACAGCTATAAGCCATCCTTTGATATATACCAAAAATGAACATTCACTTCATTTTCTGAATGAAACACATCTTTCCCTATCCCTAGCCCACAACTGTGGTGACTACTTACTCCCCAGAATATTTGTAGAAGAAAACTCAGTAACAGTAGAGAATGTTTTTCCCACTGCCAACCATCCGTAACTCTAAAGATTCTGGGATAGCATTACGGCTGGTTCTGGAAAAATGTAGGCTTGAAATTCATAAATACTGATTTTAACTAAATAAATGTTAATAACATACAAAGTGTCTGAGCTAGGCTTCTAAATCAGAGCATAAAAAATCTTTTTCGAAGGCTTAGATACTCCCTTCTTTTACCCATGGCACTTTGTATGTACCCCCATTATAGTACCAAATATATTTAAATTATGAACCTCTTGTAAAGAAAGAAAATCTCCAGTGCCTAGCAAAGTAAAAAGAGACATTCAAATTTTTTGAAATGAATTTATAAAACATCAGTCAGATGTTCTTAATTTTTAAGCATCTGTTTAAAGTTGTTTCCATTACTTTTACTTGTCCCCATCACGTAGTAAAGTGCCTGAACATAGTGGTGTTCAATCATCATTTACTCGTTCACTGAAGAACAAAAAGAAAGGAAGAGAAAGAGAGGGGGAGGGCAGAAAAACTAGAAAAAAAAGGAAGAAAGGAAGGAAGGGAGGGAGGGAGGCAGGGAGGGATGGAGCAAAGAAGGAAAAGAAGGAATAAAGGAAGGGAAAGAATAAAAGGAAGGAGCAAACAAACCAAACTCAGGCATTAGCTGTTTTAAACTAGGAAAGTAACTTGCTTTGTTGTTTTTGTTTTGTCCTGTTCTGTTTTTCTCTAGAACACTCTAATGCATTTCAAGGGTTTCCAGGGTTTCTGCTCTAGTATGCCTTCTTCTAAATAAATTTAGATTGAAAAAATGTATCCTAATAAAAATGTATTAGGACAAAATAAGAATGGATTCTGAGATGGAATTAATTTATGCCTTTGTCAACTTTCTTCTCTTATAACATACAAATTTTAAGAACCACTTTTTTTTTTTTTTTTTTTTTTTTTTTTGCGGTACGCGGACCTCTCACTGCCGTGGCCTCTCCCGTTGCGGAGCACAGGCTCCGGACGCGCAGGCTCAGCGGCCACGGCTCACGGGCTCAGCCACTCCGCGGCACGCGGGATCCTCCCGGACCGGGGCACGAACCCGTGTCCCCTGCATCGGCAGGAAGACTCTCAACCACTGCGCCGCCAGGGAAGCCCAAGAACCACTTTTTAAAAGAATAACTTTTTCATTCTAATAAGCATTGTATTTATATGACATCCTTGGTAAAAGGATTTGCAAGAAATGCTTCAAATAACTAAATCTGAAAATAAAATTTAAGCTTAGACTCATGCCAGCCTAAGTGACAGTTTTTTTACTAAGCCACACATAAAACCACACTGGCCACAAATAAACCATGAAAATAATGAAAAACTACTAATTTGAACAGAACTGTTAAGTACCATGATAAAGGAATATTTCTCATCAATAGCAGAAATTTAGCAAATTTCACTTGCTAATTCAGAAAAAGATCTGTATCTAATGTCAAATTACAGGTTACCATCTCCTTTCTTGATTCTGATATAAGAATAAAGTGTTTATTATTTTATGTGACAACACAAAGGAATTTAGTGTATTTTTCCTTTTATACTACTTAACAACTCTGTATAAGAGTTGGGTATGTTTTATCATTTATGCTGAATTGGAATTTCTTGCATTAAATTAAAAGAATACATAACCATGCAGCTATTGCACTGTCTTTTTATATCAGGAATTTCTAAAAAGAGGAAAACGATCTAATTTTGCTTGCCTGAAGATAAAGAGCCTAAACCTGAAAAATACTTTATTTCCTTTTTTTTTGCTGCCATATATAAGGCTCATGTTTTTAACTTAGAGAAATATAACCATGCTCTATCAATATCTCCTCAATGCTCCAAATCTTTAATTTACAAACACCAATATTTAATATTAGATAATATGTGTTCCAAAAATATATATCTATTCATAAAGTAATTTTAATTCCTTTTTGGGAAGCAATTTTTTAAAAATTCTGAGTGTTTTATAAAGCCCACTAAAAGTATATACTATATTATCCCACTTATAGGATTATGCATTAAAGTCTAAAAGTTCAGGTTTCACTGAAAATTTCACTCAATCTGGGCTCTGTCTTATCAGAAAGTCAGGAAATACTGAATAAGTGGCCAGATTGTGCACAATTATATTTGGAATCTACTTCCCGACAACTCTGAAAAGATCTTCCTGTAAAACTAAGCCTCAATTTCAGGTTCCCCGCACCAAACTCCATAAAAATAATGGTCCCAACTATGCACAAAAGAAAAAGAAAACTTTCTAATAGCCAAGCATTTAAATCTGATATAGTCAAATTACAACAACTTTTTGGATAGAAAGACTAGGATATCCTAAAATAATCAAACTTATAGTGGATTTTAGTGACTTTATCATTCTTATAAATTTTATTTCCTCAGCATTTGTGCCTAATTAGCCAAGTTAACTACAGTGAAAAAAAGTCTATTAAATGATGGCTAATACAACCTTCATTTTTAAGTATACCAAAAGTTAGAATATGAATGTATTTACCTGTAATATTTTATCAAATATTTAACTTAATTTTTTAATATTTCACCATTGCAAAGGTTGATAAAAGGTATACATCACTTTTGAGTGCAAAATCCCACAATATTTCCCAACAAAACTCACAAATATTATTTTTACATGATTTTTATTTTCCCAAATAAAATTATGAAGGAAGACTTTAAAAACTGGTTTGTTCTCTTTAATATGTTAGCCAACAGAGTGGTATCATTCCGTACATTATAACAGTTGTAAAACAGTCTTGCCCAGATACTGAAAATTGTTTTAAAATGCTACTATAATAAAATCAAGCAAATGCATATTTTTTAAATGTCTCAAATTTTACTCATTGTTATTAACATGGAACATCAACAATAGGAGGCAGAGTCCAAGAAGCTTCAGGCTGAAAATAACAGCCACACAAAATAATTTTCACGGGTATGCAGTGAGGAAATGACTTTTTCAATCAAACTGATTGAAACTGATTGATATTTACCATTCTTTGCAGCATCATATTCCACAAAAGAAGAGAAGGAAGACAGGGGAGAAGGAGGAGAGAAAGAAAGACATTTCACAGTAAATAAACTGCCTAAATGTGGCTAGTGGGATTTGCATTTGATATCTTGCAAAGAAAACTCATGTTTCTGAGGTAAAACATTCTAAGTTAAAAAAAATACAGACTTTAATACACTGCCTTCAAATAACACACAACTAAGACTTAATTAAAAGGCATACTTTGTTTCTAAAAAATAAAATGTATACTGCTTATATGGTTTTAAAAGGTAGAAAAATAGAATCCAAGATTCGTTAAATGGCATATGCATGCACCACTTTAGTAAGATGATGTAATTCATCTACTTATGTTATACAAAAGCTAAAATTATCACAGAGCATCAGGAAATAAGCAAGATACCTAATAATTTTCTTAAAAAACAATACCACGTCACATGTGACTTGTTATATATTGTAGATCCTTCAAGGCTGAAAGAGGGACACATTTGTTCACAGCTAACTGTCATCGACTTCAAGGAGAGCTCTATGTACAGCAGGTTAGGTTTTCCTTTCTTTACTTCCATACTTACAGCAACCAGTGACTTCAAAGAGAATTCTGGAAGATTGACAGAGGATGTGAAGGACAACAGGAACCTTGCTGAATGTAGTAGATTACAAATACAAGGCAATCATTTTCAGTAGAGTTTTATGGTTGCTTTAATTCGTATATTTTATGATAATCAAATTTTCTACTATACATAAATATACTGATATTATTATTGATATTGGTATTATTATTTATTATTGGTATTGGTATTACTATTTTTTCAGAAAGTAGAACTATGAGATATTGACAATAATAACATAATGGAAAAGGATCTGAAAAAGAAAAAATAAGAATCTGAAAAATAACTGAATCCCTTTGTTGTACACCAGAAACTAACACAAAATGGTAAGCCAACTATACTTCAATTAAAAAAAAAAAGAACTATAAAATGTAAAGGAAACTAAAGTAGAAAGTAAATAGTTCCAAAGAAGACTTGGTATACTGTAATAGGAGAAAAATTTTAAAGTCTTTGTCTACTAAAAGATTTGAGAGATTCTTTTTTTAAATTTGCAGAATGATAGGTAGCTGGACTACAGTATTGCAGACTTCAGCATAGTAGATAGTGCTTTATAAGTCCAACCACAGATGCTAGTTGTCCTATGGCAGTATTTTGTTGATTTTAAGAATATGTGCAAGAAACAGTAGCTTTCCCAACACGTCACTCAATGAAGAGCTACATTTTTTTTTTAACTGGAGCAGAGAAAATGTTGCCTTTTGTGTGAAGCCAAAAAAGCTTCCTTTTTCATTAAATCCAATGGAAGTAAAAATCATTAAAAGGCTTAAAATTCGCAATTCTTTTAAATGAGTTTAGATGATTCAAAACAGACATTTTATAAAGATTTTAAAGAATAAGCATGAATATCATATTTTGAACATTACTACATTAACCTTCCCTGCCCATAAGTGAAAAAAGCAAAATTAACAAAACTACGTCTTACCACAAAAATATTTTATTTTCCACAGCAATGCTTCAATACATGTAAACTGAACAGAAATTTATTGGGTATCTACTATACCCTAGCATGATCCTAGGCCCAGTAAAAATTCAAAACACATGTAATATATAATCTCCTCATTAGTGAACACTAAGACATGTATGTGAACCAGCTAAAGAAAAATAAGAGAAAACTGCGTTCTTAATTCTTTTTTGATTATACAATGAAAAGAAAATTCACTCTTAATGTCATAACCACAAAATTAAAAGCTTAACATTTATTCCCTGGGTACTTAGTGTGACGATTAACTAACAGTTATTTCCACACCTTCCCCGCAAAAAGGGTTCATTTACAATTCTTAGTACCAAACTAAAATAATTTTGGTATGTGGAATCTCATTAACATTTAGCTCTATGAAAAAATAAATGGGAAAATAAAATGAAAATAACTTTAAAAAATAGATAAATTACAAGGCAAATGGATAAAAATTAATAGAGTCTAACCTATTGATATTTAATGATACATAGCTTAATCTCAGAAAAACTACAGGCAAAGTGATCTTATAAATTTCTCTTACAATTTTCAGATACCTAAATGCTTTTCAAATCAGATCTCACTGCTACTGTCCTAGTTTAGGATCACCTAGACATAAGCTCCTCAGGAGCAGGTACCATGTTATTATCTCCATGGTTATATATCACCCAATCCTAACTTAATAATAGACTATAATATTTGGTGCCTCTTTCATTCCTTTGTATGAGTAAACAAAGTATGAAAACCTGACAACCAAGATAATTATTAAAAGCAATATCACCTGGCTTATTCACACCTATAATTACATTCTTACCAATATGTCAACTGATTTTTATAAAGTAATAAACTGAAACAAGACAGTTTAAATGAGAATAGATCATAAAATAAATTCACATCACTATATCAAATTACATGGGATAGAAGTTATCTCTGTCATAAGTAATATGATGACTAATGCCTTAAAATAGCACACACACTACAAAAAAAAATACATGGTTTGTTGAAAACTCTTACATTCACTCATATTTACCTAATTAGCAATGCCTTCATCTACAGGTTAAAAAACTAATATGTGTAAGAAAGGTATACTTCTCTTTAAAGAAATGATATATTTCTGATGTTTGCCTATATACAAAATATGTAAGTATATAATTTCAGTTATATTCCCACTGGCTTATAGTACAAAGACAAAAGATATGGTCTTCTGAGTATAAATTTGCTTTTAAAATTTATCTTAAAAAATACGGGAACTGGTACCAGAGATGGCTTTAATAGAGACGGAAAGTATACATAAATCAAATATTATGAAAGGAATAGAAAAAAGTGGTTATGCAGCACCCAAGAAAAAGCTCCAGGCCCAGATGGTTTCTCAGGAGAATTCTAGGGTGCTTTTTTTTTTTAATAGATCTTTATTAGAGTATAATTGTTTCACAGTACCATGTTAGTTTCTGTTGCACAACAAAGCGAATCAGCCATATGCATACACATGTCTACATATCCCCTCCCTCTTGAGCCTCCCTCCCACCCTCCCTAGCCCACCCCTCTAGGTCATCACAAAGCACCAAGCTGATCTCCCTATGCTATGCTGCTGCTTCCTACCAGCCAGCTATTTTACATTCAGTAGTGTATATATATATATATATCGATGCTACTCTCACCTCGCCCCAGCTTCGCCCTCCCACCCCATGTCATCAAGTCCATTCTCTACGTCTACCTCTTTATTCCTGCAACTAGGTTCATCAGTACCATCTTTTTTTTTTTAGGTTCCATATATATGCGTTAGCCTACAGTATTTGTTTTTCTCTTTCTGACTTACTTCACTCTGTATGACAGACTCTAGAGTAACAGGAATAAAAACAAAAATAAACAAATAGAACTTAATTAAACTTAAAAGCTTTTACACAGCAAAGGAAACCATAAACAAGACAAAAAGGCAATCCTCAGAATGGGAGAAAATATTTGCAAATGAAACAACAGACAAAGGATTAATCTAGTGTACTTTAAAAACTGTAAACACCCAATGATACTTGAAACTACTCCAAAAACATAAGGAAAATTTCCAAGTTATTTCTGTAAAGTGAGTATAACACTGATTGGAAGACCTAAAAACAACTTCAAAAACAAATTACAGAACATATTTATTAACGTTGCTGCAAAAATCACAAATAATAGACTCTCACAGCAATTTAAAAAATCATATATCATGACTGTAGTGGTTTTAAAATAGATTGCACAAAGTCTGTGCACTCCTCCCTTCTGAAGGTAGAGCCTAATTCCCCTCCTAAGTGTTGGCAGTACCTAGTGACCCACTTCTAACAAGTAGAATATGGCAGCAGTGATGCTATGTGGCATCTAAAATTAGGACATAAAAGACACTGGCTTCCTCCTTGCTTTCTCTCAGAACATTCAAGGGTTAAGGTACCCTTGTTTGTAAATCTTTGAAATTCCAAAAGATTTCTAAGTATTGGGATGTGATGGTCTAAGTGTCAGTTTCAAGTTTTCCAATTACTAAAATATCATCAAAAAAGAAAAAAACTAAGAAAAAGTTTGCTTGATTCTTGTTCAAAATACACATTTCCCCCACCCCACCCCACTCTCTCTCACCTAATACCACCACTGCCACTAGTTCTCTTTTAACCAGATGTTTTTCTATTTTCCATGGCATTATCTATAACAATCCTCAAAGACAGCAGTCAAAGATAAACTGGAATTAGGCAGTGACATTACTTCTCAAAGATGGTGATTATGTTTATCAGAAGTTGGAAGAGCTTTGAAGTCTAGAGAATATCTGTAAACAAACAAGAAAGAATTTGAGGGGTAAATCAATTTTGGCCCTATCTGACAAGGTTACAAAATAAAGTAAATGAGATTTTTGTAACACAGCTCTCTTAGGAATCAGCAGATTCAAAAGTATTAAAATAGCAGTTCCTTGTTCCACATGATTGAATTAAAAAGAAAATCTGGATCTGCTGCTCGGTCTTTGGCCTTTCAAAATGACTTTTTTAATCTTATTTTAATAGCAGTTTCAGAATGCATACTTCCCAGTCCTATAAATATTTTTATCAAACAAACTTTATCAGAGGGATGCTGCCCACTGAGATATTCTATCTACCATCCCCATCACTATCCAAACTCTTAATGTGTTTATAATGATTACTATGTGGCTGAGAATGCTTGGGATTCCTAGAAGGGAAGCATGAGAAAGGTCATGGGTACAGCTGGTATATGATAGGTAATAATCCTATGCATGGGACTGGTTAAGCCTTTAAAAAGTAGGACACCATCTAATAAGACTTTTAAAAAAAATAACATTTTTCTACTTTATGCAATCATGGAAAGAATATATTGCACTAGAAAAAATGTACATTTTTATATAATTCAAAGAATGACAAAGATAGTTTGTGACCTCTGAGAACTTATGAAGCTAATGAGATAATATACAGAAAAAATTAAAAAGCAATACAAAATTAAGGAAAAGAGACTAGCATGGAATAGAATACGTAGGGGAAAATGTATACAAAAAAGTTAAACTCAAGCAAGAAGGCATATAAAATACATGTGTGTATAATTTTAACTGTAGAGTTTGCATATGCATTAGAATTTATTTTAGGTTGTAGTAGCTTCTGCAGCAAATTTATATTCATAATATAGTCTTCATAGGATGCTCATAAGATTAGTTTGAATTCCCTGGGCAAACTACAGGAGCTATCAGAACAAAGTACTGAAGAAAAATATTTTAAAGATGGGGGAATAGCAGAGGGTTGCAGTTAACCGAGACTCAAAACTGGCCATAAAAATATTTCGCAAAATAATAATTTGCCTTCTCAGGCAGCTGACCATGGTTGGGAAAAAGAAACCATTAAGTAAGACTTGACTTCTTTGAATATGAATGTTTGAAACTTTTTCAATAAAGATATTCGCGTCATGAATTTACAGGGTAAATCAGTGTCCAATGTCAAATAATGGATTGTAAGTCAATCTAAAAAACAGTAAATCCTTACTACGGGACATCAAGATTCTGTGGAGGCAAAACACGGAAGTAGAAGATACAATCTTGCCCTGGAGAGTTTACTGTCCCTTAGTTTAAAAAACCAAATAAGACTAGAAATTTTAAAAAGAAAAGATAAAAAGAATCTATTAAGTTTCATTAACTTAATAGTTTTGGAAGTGTGCTATCATACTATCTCATTTTTCACCATTCATCTTCTAAAGCCTCAAGCAGAGTATAAATTATAGAAATATAAATATTAACAAAAGTGATTTGATCCTCCAGCATGAACATAACAAGCTTGATTCACATTTGAACAGTAAAAATAAATATTAAGGTTACAGAGAGAAGTTTTCCAAGATTCCAAGAAACTACCATTGTTACCATTTCTCATTTCTTCAGTGAAATCTCTGACTATAGCCTGTATTCTTTGTAAACTGTCAATGTCACAAATCAGAGGAACAATTCAAGAAACCTAACAAGCAGTTTAAATTTAAAGAGAAGGGTGAAATAGTGACTTTTTAAAAACTTCCCTGGTGGCGCAGTGGTTGAGAGTCTGCCTGCCGATGCAGGGGACACGGGTTCGTGCCCCCGTCCGGGAAGACCCCACATGCCGCGGAGCGGCTGGGCCCTTGAGCCATGGCCGCTGAGCCTGCGCATCCGGAGCCTGTGCTCCGCAACGGGAGAGGCCACGACAGTGAGAGGCCCGCGTACCGCAAAAAAAAAAAAAAAAAAAGTGCCTAAGAGTATGTGCGCAAGGATGCTCATTTTACCATTAAAATATTTTAACAAAAATAAAATATTGAAAACAAACCAAATGTTCAACTATAAGAGAATGAGTAAATAAATGATGGTGGATCTGTACTACACAATAATTATACAACAGTTATCATGAGTAAGTTGGATTGCCATATGTACCAATTTGAAGGATATTCATGATCTACTTACATGTGAAAAAGGTAATATGCAGAATGTGTATGATCCTATTTTATTGTTCAAACAGATACGTAACGTACACAGTCTTTTTCCATGTTCATACAGATATATGCTTATACATGTAGATGAATACAAAACAGTCAAGAAGACTACAACATCAGACAGTTAATAGTGGTTACTCCAGAGGGTGAGAATGAAAACGAGTGGAAAAAAGGGGACATTTTTCCCTTTATACATTTCTACATGCCTTGAAAAGGTCAGCATATGTTACTTTCAAAATCCAATGGAAACATTAAAGAGTGATTTAAAAACACAGAATGCTAGACTATAACTTATTTTTTCAGTTTTGACTTCAAATCAGCTCAATTCAATTAACCTAGAAAAATTCCATGACCTTTTTTTTTTTCCTTTCATAAAAGCCCCTGTATGAGATTAGGGGTGGGGGTTGAACAAAAAGATGACTGTGTCAACTGCATGGGCAGGGTTTCTACAACACTCTAAAGAAACAGGCATCCAAACACCATGTAGTTATCCGCTAAATTTCATCATCACAACAAAGAGGAGTCTGTGATGATGCTCCCCCTCATTGTTTAACTCTGAACTTGTAGCAGGGAATTCTGAATAAACAACCTTATTTAGCAAAATATCCTATAACATAAATACAAAGCATTCTTTCTAAACAAAGTCAGAAATAGACATTAACTGAGTCTCAAAGTGTAACACAGCCTAAGAAGGTTTAACTTCTAAAGACTGGCAAATAAACAGCCTCTAGCCAGGCATAAGTAATATTTTGTGCTAGATGAATGAATGGTAAAAGGAATCTGACTTTGTTTATTTTACCGCAAACAATAAGAAGTTGTTGAAACAGCATGGTGACTAGACATTTCCTTTAGTTTTACAGTTTGGCTGAAAAATGCTCCAATCTTTGAAATCTAAAGTTGTAAAATACTACCAAAAGATTCTCAATAGTCAAAGTACTATAAGCATAAAGCAAATCCAATGGAATTACATGCACACACGAGTGCACACAGAAATACACATATACATAGCATGTTTCAGGTCATCTTACTGCAGTCATTACATCAGACCACATTCTGATTGGGCTCAAAGAAAGGGTGGTTTGAGGCTCCATGGCGGTTAAGGTCAAGATATGAAAAATCTGCAAAGCCCATGGGAGGGTTACATTGAGTTCAACAGGATCTCTTAGATTTGGTAGTTCCAACCCAACCACAATACTTGATGTCAGACAGTAACTATTTCCCCATTCCCTGTTTTCATTTCACATGAACACATCAATCAGAATCTGGCCACAGGTACTCCACTCAGTCAACTTGGTATATACATGCTTTCCCTGCCTGGCCCCTCTAATGTAGTGTCTTTACCTCAGAGACTTTCTATGAAGTATTTCTATGTAACCTCTAACATATAAATTCAAGCCAAATCTCTGTGGGAAATAAATTATAAGAGTTTTATTAATGAACTCTTACTTGGTTTGACATATCTCCCTTTGAGACACAAACCAAGCATTAACATTTTTAAACATTTAAAATCTCCAAGTCCGAAAAAGTTTGAGAACCCAACAGGATAAAATATTCTTAACTAATCATATAAGCATTTGGTCAAACTATTATTTTGACTAAGACTCATTTAATTATACACCAGGAAAACAAAGTATCCATAATACTAACCATACAATAATAACCACATTTTCCAGTACATCATCTTTAAACACTGGGTTTTTATCCTTAATTTTTTTCCCCTCTCTTGTTTTATAAAATAACTTTCTATTCACTCCTACACCTAATTTGAAACCTAAAAGTAACATACCACTGAGTGAAAAATATTGGTCCATAAACTGAGTGACTCAAATTACTGAGTTTCACAATGTTTCAAAAGAAAACAAAATCATAATTTTATAAATCTTTGTTTTCCTACTTACAAAGTGGAAATACTTGTTTATAAATATATGTATAAAGTTAAATGAGCATTATAAGGCTAACCATTCAAATTCTTATCAGAAAAACCCTTTCATAATGTAATAAATGGCACTCTAAACTTTATTTAGCAAAGAGGATGTTTTCATAAAGAGAGGTAAACCAATGTGTATTAATACTTTTCTCCTGGGTATTTTAAAATCTTATAAATTAATGTTCCCTCATGAGAGTGTTTAACAACCACCTTTTATTAAAAGCATATACTACATTCCAGCCATTGGGCCAGAAGCAACAGGCATTCAACATAGGAAGCAATACATACAGAATAAAAATAATTTCATTATAGGTAAAGCCCCTAATATAACACAAGAATATTTAAGGAAAAAAAAAGAGACAGAATCTAATGCTAAAAATATACTTAAACACAATACAATTTGTCATGTGTACAGTTTCTGAAACATACTTTTTTAAATTTTAATTTTATTGGAGTATAGTTGATTTATAATGTGTTAGTTTCAGGTATATAGCAAAGTGATTCAGTTATATATACACATATAGTCATTCTTTTTCAGATTCTTTTCTCATATAGGTTATCACAGAATATTGAGTAGAGTTCCCTGTGCTATACAGTAGGTCCTTGTTGGTTAACCATCTTATATATAGTAGTGAGTGTATGTTCATCCCAAGCTCCTGATTTATCCCTCCCCACCACAACCTTTCCCCTTTCCCTTAAGTTTGTTTTCGATGTCTGTGAAGTCTGTTTCTGTTTTGTAAATATGTTCATTTGTATCATTTTTAAATTAGATTCCACATAAGAGTGATTATCATATGATTATTTGTATTTCTCTGTCTGACTCACTTCACTTAGTATGATAATCTCTAGGTCCATCTATGTTACTGCAAATGGCATTATTTCATTCTTTTTTATGGCTCAGTGATATTCCATTGTATATATGTACCACATCTTCTTTATCCATTCCTCCATCAATGGACATTCTGGTTGCTTCCATGTCTTGGTTATTGTAAATACTGCTGCAATGAACATCAGAGTGCATGCATCATTTCAGATTATGGTTTTCTCCAGATATAAGCCCAGGAGTGGGATTGCTGAATCATATGGTACTTCTATTTTTAGTTTTTTAAGGAACCTCCATACTGTTCTCCATAGTGGCTGTACAAATTTACACTCCCACCAACAGTGTGGAAGGGTCCCCTTTTCTCCACACCCTGTCCAGCATTTATTGTTTATAGACTTTTTGATGATGGCCATTCTGATTGGTGTGAGGTGATACCTCATTGTAGTTTTGATCTGCATTTCTCTGATAATTAGTGATGTTGAACATCTTTTCATGTGTTTTTTGGCCATCTGTATGTTGAAACATACTTTTAGCATTAGAAACTCCTTCATTTACTAAGTGGACTAGACAGTAATTTCCTAAAAATCATTCTGTATCACTGCTGTTTTTAAAGACCTAAAGTAATCAAATACTTCTATGAAATTCTTACCTAAAAGCCACTGTCAGGCAAAACTACAGATTAATTCCTCACTGTGCAGTTTTCAAAAAGCAACTGTTAAAGGCATCCTGTATTACTACTGAAGGTTAAAAACTTTGTTGAATTAAAAAATAAATAGTTAACCCAATTATGGAGGTAATACCAAACAGAAAGTTTATCTGAAATTAAATTGTTTTTACAGAACATATATGATATTCATGTAACTGTTCTTTTTTTCCCAGCTTCACAGTAATGGCTTAAGAAATTGGCATCTTCTGGTGTTCTCAGTACTCCTGGGGTGAAAACATTAATGGCTGTCAGTCATTATCAACCTCAGTGAAGGGCACATGTATTTGAGTTTATACCGTGTCCTGGTGACTTAGCCTAGTGCTAAGCACACAGTAGGGAGGAAAGTAATAATAAGCATTGACTTTGTATGCCAGGAACCTGGATCTTAATCCCACATCCATATTTTGAGCAAGACACTTAACTCCTCAGAACGTCAGTTTCTTCTTCCACCAAATGGGAACATGAATAAAACCTGTTCTGTCCACGCCAAGCGTGCTTGTGATGACCAAAAGAGATAGGAAAGCACCTCCTATGCTATGTAGAGCTATGCTGATGAAGGTAGTTAATGTTATTATACTTAATAATAAATTGACAGTTACTAATAACTTGTGATTTGAG
The DNA here is from genome assembly GCF_964165515.1 of Mesoplodon bidens. Lineage (NCBI taxonomy): Eukaryota > Metazoa > Chordata > Mammalia > Artiodactyla > Ziphiidae > Mesoplodon > Mesoplodon bidens. The sequence continues at coordinate 72,955,365 of NC_138164.1, read as the reverse complement.
TGATATAAAGCAACTGGCCTCCCCTCCCAGGCAGGTACAGCTGAGTTGAGCATGGAGCAGGGGGGGTCAAAGAGTCCGAGTCTTGGGTGAAAGCAGCCGAGAAGCAAGGGACTGTTTGAAATACCACTGTTCTGGAGTGAAGGGTCTGCAAAAAAAGACAGTCAGAACTCAACTGGGTCTAGGAGACAGAATCCAAGTAGAGTCCAGAGTTCGCAGAGGCATCATGGGGATGGTACCTTTTATAGATTGCCTGTGGCCCTGGCAGGAAGGGAGTTGTTAAGGTTCTCAGATCAACTGGGGCTGAGGGCTTTTATGCAGGAACAGAGACCTTTCCTCCTGGCATAATTTGTAGGCTTCTGGAAGGCTCCTCCCCACACTTTCTTCCTCATTCCCTCTTAATGATGCTTAAGAGTGCATGCAAAATGCATTCCTTGAGCTATTTTTTTTTTAGCTTCATCCTTTTTTCTTTTTTTTTTTTTTAGCGGTACGCAGGTCTCTCACTGTTATGGCCTCTCCCATTGCAGAGCACAGGCTCCGGACGCACAGGCTCAGCGGCCACGGCTCACGGGCCCAGCCGCTCCGCGGCATGTGGGATCTTCCCGGACCGGGGCACGAACCTGTGTCCCCTGCATCGGCAGGCAGACTCTCAACCACTGCGCCACCAGGGAAGCCCTTATCTTCATCCTTTTTAATAGAACTGCTTCCAGTGTTTTTTTTTCCTTCCAGTTTTATTGAGGTATAGTTGATTGAGATAGAATTCTCTTAAATAATTTTCCAAAAGAACAGATGAAATAACTGTGACACAAAGTACTTTTTGAGTTTAAAAGATTCTAAAATATTTGAAAGATACATTGTAAATTTTTTTCTATTTAGAGAATGTTCACTAAATTTGCTTTTAGAACAAAACAGATTAAGATTAATCAAGCTCTTTTGGGATTTTTTTTTTTTTTTTTTTTTTTTTTTTTTTTCTTTTTGTGGTATGCGGGCCTCTCACTGTTGTGGCCTCTCCCGCTGCGGAGCACAGGCTCCGGACGCGCAGGCCCAGCGGCCACGGCCCACGGGCCCAGCCGCTCCGCGGCACATGGGATCCTCCCAGACCGGGGCACGAACCCGTATCCCCTGCATCGGCAGGCGGACCCTCAACCACTGCGCCACCAGGGAGGCCCTGGGATTTTTAATAACCAATAGTGTTAATACAGAAATAGCATACGGAAAATAATGTGATTTGCAAGTTTCAGTGTCACTGCATACATTTCAATTATCCTAAGAAATCCACCTATAGAAAAATTTACTTTTTATTAGATGATTTAACTATAATGCCCTTTTTTAAAAAAGTGCTCTGAAATTAAAAACATTAAGAACTAAATTTTACTTGCCTTTAACTTTACTGTGGACTATAGAGGTGACAAACAAATTTTAATGATGACTGAACCATGCCAACTGAAAAGAAACACCAGTCATTTAGACAGCTACAATTCAGACACAATAGAGCTTTTAGCTTCAAGCAATAGCATTTTTCCCTTGCCCTTCCCTAACCTCAACTCTATACAACTATGTTCTATTAGGATTAGAAGTAATTAAACCTTAGTAGATCATATGCATATGATAGGGAAAATTTCCATCAAATACCATAGTAAAACCAAATATTAATTTTACTTACGTTCCATATGAAAGTAAGCTATTTAACAAAAAACACATTTCTAACATTTAACACTAAGTATTCAAGAGAAAAATTAAAAGAAACCCAAATGAACCTATACTTTAAAAAGTGAGATCCGTGAAAGCATGGGTTATGTCATTTATCATTACATTCCCTGTGTCTAGAACACAGTCTAAAAACATAATTTTCTAAAGAAAAAATATTTCCTAAAGCAAATCTAATTTTCATTAAGTAAAATAATCAATAAGCAGCAAGTGACGCAAAGTACCTTCAGGCACTCCCATCACATTAACATTAAAATCAATTGTTTTAATAATCAAACATAGCAAAAATACAAAAGCAAATAGAAATTATATGTGCCACAGGCCTAGGTGTTGAAGATTTAAGGAGACTCAAACTCCTGCCCACAGACAATATTTCTCATCACCTACAATTCACAGAACGCTGATTATGGTGCTACCATTTTAATCATTATATCATAACAGGTAGATGTGATTATTAAGACTATACTGAACAGCCTTCCACCTAATATCACAAATCCATGCAGTGAACAAGAAACTGAAACCTAAACAAACATACCTACAAGAGAGGACTTTCATTTTTAGTTGTCTCCTCTTAATTTATTGTCAATTTGCCTTTATTAACTCATTGAACATAAACTGGAATTATGTACCTAGTGTCATCCAGAATACAAAGGAAAATTAGACACAAAAACCATCTAAAGGAACTTAAAATCTAGCCGGAAACATAAGGCAAGTAACTAAATAACAAACGTACATGCAGGAAATGCTGAAGGGTTTTAGAGAGTATAAATACTGTGCTGTGATATTGCAGAAAAAGGAAAAATGACTTCCAGCTGGGGAAAGCAAACCATGCTTCACAGAGGAGGTAGCAATTGAGATAGGTCTCATTTGAGGAATGAGTAGGATCTGAACATGAAAAGTGGAAGAAACGGGAAGGGGCACAGTTTGTTTTCAACAAATACTTACTTGCTACTGAATCTTTCATTATCTTTTGGCATGGTACAAATAGCTATTACCACCTGCTTTTTAGCATTCTGTGAGGTAAGCTAACATCTTTTTTTCTTTGGCAGTGGTGGTGATAAGAAGGGGTTGTCATATTTTCTGCAAAGTCTGGGTGTTTCCTTTCCCATAGCGTTGCACACCCCAGGTAGCACCAGAAAAGGAAAACACCTTCATATGCTTTTACCGTAATTCTTTGTGAACAACTGGTCTTACCACGTTTGCTAAATTTGCTTTATTTAAAATGTTAATCTATATTCGTGCCTTAGTAATAAACCACGTTTAAGAAAACTACAGAAAAGACTATACCTAGTATATAACTTGATTTTCTTTTCAAGGGTTTTCTTCTACTTAACATTTAGGTGAAAATATAACGCAATGGTTTTTAAAAAAATACTAAGTATAACTGCCAAAATAGTCTCGACAAAACCCATGCAAACTAAAGCTAAACACAGCTCTTAAGGAAGCAGAATCAATATTTTCGAAACGCAAGATCAACAATGCTTTAATACAGCTGTCAGAGCTAAAAGATCTGGAGCTAAATGCTCACTAACTGGGAATTCTTACTTGAGTCTGTAGTCCTCCACATAATCCACCTGGTTTTCAACTTCACATGTACAACCTCTACCCAGTATCACAAATCTGAACAATGAACAAGAAACCGTAGCTTAAACACACATACAAGAAAGCACTTTTATTTTCCTCCACCTAGTTTGAATATAGCATTAAAAAAGAATAGCTTGTGGGTCACAAAATGTACATTGTATATACCTACTATTAATAGGAAATACAAAACATACACATATATTTCATTTTAACATGTAAATTTGCAAAGTGTGCATGAAAAGAAGACTTTATTTTAACACTATTAAGTATCATTACATTTCAAAATTCTGTTCTGAGTTTTTATTTTTGACAAATGCTTTTCAACTTCTTTCTTGGGCTTTATAAAGGATATTAAAGCTTATTACTCCCATTTCAAAGACACTCCATGTTACCAATCTTCTCTTTAAAATAAAAATTGGAAACTTAGTTGAAAAGGAATTGAATACTTCAATATCATGTAGAAATGAATCTGGGGGACTTACAGTTCCACATGTGAGAACTTGGAAGTTACCACCCCCAACCTAACAATCAAAAAGCTGAACAAACTGAAAATCCAACAACTCTTCGTGGAGACAGGGCAAACCACTTCCCCCAACACTGGAGAAACAGACTAACAAATACAAGAGAGTCACAGCTTACCTCAGTAGAGACTCGGAGTAGAAACCATGGCGACCACTGCCAGAGTAGGAAAACCTGAACTGTAACTGACTGAACTGCAGGAGGCTCAGTGTGGACAAATTTGAGAGTTAAAAACACCAGTCATCAGGGGACCCTCACACTTCTGTGAGTTTTACCTCCAGGAGCTTAAATAGGTTCTCCCAATAAATATCAGAGAAAAATCTCCTGTGCTTCCAAGCAGGAAGAAGGGGAAAGGAACCATTTTCAAATAAGCCAGAGCACTCTGTTCTTAGTAAGACCTGCCCTCAGGGGAAACTAGTTAACTAGAGCCTAACCTGCTGGGGTATTATGAGAGCCTAATTGGTCTGGAATAACCCAACTCCAGCCTACTTTAGCCATCCTGCCCCACCTATGTGAGTTGAAAACAACTGAGAAACACCTGCAAAGTTCACAGTGCAGAGACGTAGGCTCACTAGAAGACTGAGACCAAACCATAGGACTATAAACTGCTTCCCTTCCTGCAATACCTCATCATCACGTTACTAAAGTCCTATTTACAGCAGTTCCCTTTTATCCAGTACACCATGTCCAACTCTCAAGAAAAATATTACAAAACATAACACAACATTGTAAATCAACTATACTCCAATAAAAATTAATTTTAAAAAAATTACAGGGCTTCCCTGGTGGCGCAGTGGTTGAGAGTCTGCCTGCTGATGCAGGGGATATGGGTTCGTGCCCCGGTCCGGGAAGATCCCACATGCCGCAGAGCGGCTGGGCCCGTGAGCCATGGCCGCTGAGCCTGCGCGTCCGGAGCCTGTGCTCCACAACGGGAGAGGCCACAACAGTGAGAGGCCCGCGTACCGCAAAAAAAAAAAAAAAATTACAAAACATACTAAAAGGCAAAAAGCACAGCTGGAAGAAACAAAGCAAGCATCAGAACCAAACACAGATGTTGGAATTATCAAACCAGGACTTCAAAACAACTATGATTAATATGCTAAGGGCTCTAATGGACAAAGTAGACAGCAGGTAAAAACAGATGGGCAATGTAAGCAGAGAGATGGAAATCCTAAGAAAGAACCAACAAGAAATGCTAGAGATTTAAAAAACAAACAAACCCACACTGTAACAGAAATGAAGAATGCCTTTGATAGGCTTATTAGTAGATAGGACATGGCTGAGGAAAGAATCTCTGAGCTTGAGGATGTATCAGTAGAAACCTCCAAAAACTGAAAAGTAAAGAGAAGACTGAAAAAAAAAAAAAAAACAACCAGAACAGAATATCCAAGGACTGTGGACAACCACAGAAGGCATAACATACACGTAATGGGGATACCAGAAGGAGAAGAAAAAAAGAAACAGAGGAAATACCTGCAACAATGACTGAGAACTTCCCCAAATTAATGTCAGACACCAAATAATAAAATCAGTAAGCTCAGAGAAAATTAGGCAGGATAAATGCCAAAAACACTACACCTAGGCATATCATTTTCAAACTAGAGAAAATCAAAGATAAGTAAAAAAATCCTGAAAGAAGCCAAAGGAGAAAAATAATTTGTAGAACTAGCCTCCTTAATTATTTATGCTCCTTAATCTTCAACAGTAATGGTACTGTCTTCCAGTACACTTTTTTTTTGTTGTTTTAAGCATTACTTTTTCAATCTTTTACTTTACATACAGTGAAATTTAGTTTAAAGGGTTTTGAAAACTGCACAGAGTCGTGTACTACCACCCAGTATCATGATACAGAATAGTTCCATCACCAAAAATATTCTTTTGTTTTGTCCTTCTGTAATCAACTGCTCCTCCACCTTCAAACTCAGGCAACCAGTGATCTGTTCTCCCATCCCCTACAGTTTGGGCTTTTGCAGAATGTCATATAAATGGAATCATACAATGTTTAGACTCGTAGGGGTTCACTGAGCTTTATGAATGTGTAAATGTATGCCCACCAAATTTGGAAGTCGGCAGCCATTATTTCTTGAAATATTTTTTCTTCACAGATCTCTTTGTCTTCTCCTCTAGGACACTTACGACACAAATGTTAGACCTTTGCTATTGACCTTCAGGTCCTTAAGCTCTGTTCATTTTCTTCAGTCTTTCCTTATTGTTCAGATTGTACAATTACTATCGAGCTTTCTTCAGCTTTTCTTTCCTCTATGTTCACTCTGCTATTGAAATCATCTAATGAATATTTAGTTATTTTAACATTTAATGTTAATATTTGAGTTATTTTAATTTTCTGTCCCCAAATTTCAATTTGGTTCTTTTTACAGTTTCTTTTTCTTGTCTGGGAACTTCAATCTTTCCATTCATTTCAAAAGTGCTTACACACTTTTACACAGGGTTACACAGTGTTTTACAGTGTTTACACAGGGTTATAATAGCTGCTCTGAGAACTTTTTATTATAATTCCAACATCGAAGTAATTGCAGAATTGGTACCTGTTGATCACTGTTTTCCTGACAATTGGTTATGATCTCCCTAGTTCTTGGTATGTCAAATACTTTTGGAGACTTGAGACTTGTATTTTGATACTCTTAATCATGTTAAAGACTCTTGGTCCTGTGTAGAACTGATTTGTTGTTGTTTTTATTGCTGTTTTGTCATTGTTGTAGGCAATCAACCCTGTTATGTTCCAACCACAAGTCCCAACCCACCGTCTGTGGGCTGTGGTTTCAATACCATTTTCAGTTTCCCAAGTCTTTTCAGTGCTATTCAGTCTCTCCCCATATGTGCCACCAAAGGGCAGTGGTCTGTGCTATAGTTTAGTTCTCAAAGCCTTAATGCTTCCTCAAATAAGTTCCACACGTGCTTAGCTCAGGAGTGAATTTCAGACTTCATACACAGATTTAGGTCATCTTTTTCTCTATCTCCTGCCTCTCCATGGTTTTCCCCGCAGTCTGTTTCCCATGTCCCTTTTCTCAATCTTCTGTCTACATTGGGTTTTTTGGTTCCCCATTCCGTCGCATGTTTCCTGCAATTACAACTGCCTCAGGGGTAAAGTGGCAAGGAAAAAAAGGAAGTGAAAAATAACAAATATTCTCTCCACACTCGTTGGACTACAGGAGTCCCTTTTTCCAGCTTCTCTGGTCAAAGAGGAAGATTATCTTTCAGTTATAAATGGCTGCATAGCGGCACTGCCACTACTGCCACCACCACTGGAGGACAGCCTCATGGTGGGGGCCTGCACTGCTGTACCACCAGCAAAATAAAACCAAAATATAAAACAAAAAGAAAATGGTGATTTTCTGCACAGTCTCCTTTATGCAGGGGTCCTCCTTTCCAGTTCTCTGACCATACACAGAGGAGGAGGGGTTTTCTCTTAGAGCTTTTTCTGCCTGGATCCATTGTGGGGATCAAGAATAGGGGAGTCCCTAGAGTCCAAGCCAGGAGATAAAGGATGGTAGGTGGAAGGGAAAAGGAAACTCACTGCTATCAGTCACATGTCCAGTTTTGACCTCCTTCCCTAAACCTCCTGTGATTACTCTTTATAGAGATCTCAGATAGTTGCTTTGTGTATTCTTTTCAGAGTTTTTAGTTGTAATCAGTAGGAGAGATAGGCTGTGTTTCCTCCATCTTAGCAGAACCAGAACCACAAAATTTCCAGAAATAAAACCCTAACATTTATAGTCAATTGATTTGTGACAAAGGTGTCAAAGCAATTCAACAGGCAAAGAAGAGTTCTTTCAACAAATACTGCTGGGACAATTGGATATCCATATGCAAAATAAGTAGATGAAACTTTGCCTCACACTGTATGCAAAAGCCAACTCAAAACGGATCGCAGATCTAAATGCAAAACCAAAGATTATAAAACTTTTAGAAGAAAACATAGGAGAAAATCTTTGTGACCCTGGGTTAGGTTAGAAAAGATTTCTTGGATATGATACAAAAAAAAAAAAAAAGAATGAACTGAACTTCATCAAAATTTAGAACTTTTCAAAGAGCACTACTTAGAAAGATGGGCCACAGGCTGAGAAAAAGTATTTTCAGGTCATATATTTAATGAGAGATTTGTATCCAGATTTTTTTTTTTAAATCACCTCCTACAACTCAACAGTGAGAAACAAACAATATAAAACTGGGCAAAAGATTTTAACAGACATTTCATCAACGATATACAAATGACTAATAAGCACATGAAAAGATACCCAACATCATTAGTCAACAGGGAAATGTAAATTACAACCACAATAAGATACTGCAACATAATTCTAGAATGGCTATAATCAAAAAGACTGATAATACCAAATGTTGGCAAAGATGTTGACAAAGTGGCCTCCTGTCCTTTGCCACTGGGAATGTAAAATGATACAGCCACTTTTTCTTTAAAAGTTACTCATATGACCTAGCAATTCCACTCTTAGGTATCAACCCAAGAGACATTAAAACATATGTCAACACAAAGACTTCTATGCAAATGCTCACAGAAGTATTATTCATAATAGCCCCAAACTGGAAACTATCCAAATGTTCGTTAACTGGTTAACAGATCAACAAAATATTATCCATACAGGAGAATACTATTCAGTCATGAAAAGGGGAAAAAACCTGATATGGAGGAAACTCAAAAACATGCTAAGTGAAAGAAGTCAGAAATGAAAGAGTATATACTGTATAATTCCATACATATGAAAATTTCAGAAAAAGCAAATCTATAGATTATGCTATAATAAAGAATATATCTGTACTTTGTTCCCAGTTTCTGGTACACAGCTTGAAACATCCTTGGAATTTCCTGAGTGACAGGAGTGTCTGTTATGCTAATGAAGTGATTCATAGTGTTAGGACCAGGGCTGACCACCAGAAAGACCAACCACATCATTTAACACAAATCCTCTCTTTTCTGATCTGCCATATCCCTACTGAACCACCACAAACAATACTTGTCTCTACATAGCAAACTCATCTATTGAGAACACAGCCAAGAGTCAACAAAGAAAGGAAAAAAGATGTACAAACAAAATGGTAAAACTTATATTTGGACACACGTATGTGTAAAAAATTGAATTTCTTTGGAAATTCAAAATGTTTAAATTACTTGCTGCTGAACTCACCCCAATACTACACACAAAATTCCTGTGGTATGCTTTGTACAAAGAAACATTTTCTGTATGTCTAAAGACTTTATCTTTAAAAGAGGGCCTGCATTTTTAATGCTCTCAACCACATTTAGCTATATAACCAAAGTAGGCAAGTTTCAGTTCAGTGGGGAGGTAGTTGGAACTGGCCTTACCCATGTGGAAATAATTGCTTTCCTGGCCTAAAGCTCTTCCTATTAGGATCAAAACAAACTGATGTTATCTTAAGAACCCTTCCAATTTTTGAAAAATAAAACCTAAGTGTTCCATAGTTCCAGATATTATCCAGATAATGTTTGTTTTGTTTAAGGACAAAATTATGGCACATTTATTTTTGTATTTAAATCAAAAGCAGAGTTATTATTATGAAGAAAGTAAGGGCATTTTGAAAGATAATTATCTCAGTATAGAAAGGCACATACTGAATTGGTATAGACAAGGCCACCAAGCTTAAACACTGTGATCTGATGTTTTTAAAACCTTACTTTGGCCCTTGGCCTTCTTTACACCAGAATTTTCCAAATAAACTGTTCACCAAGAATATGAAATAATGCCACAGCACATAACATGATGAGCCATTTAAAGTAGATTTAGTAACAAAGACAAAATATTCCAGGAAGGATAAAATATAAATTCTGAAGCTCAATGTTTTACAATGCCACTGGCATGGATTCTAAATTTTCTAAGCACCTGCCAAAATATAACATGTTGTTTTGTTTCATGGAATTGGAAAACTGAAAAAAAAATATGAAGATGTTACTTAGACCAGTCTTCTGCCTCTGGCAGTATCTATACCATCCAGATTGATGGCTAATAAGAAATACAACTTTTTAAAAATGAGCAAGATAGCAGACCTACAACCTCCTTGAAGTCTCTTAATGTCTCGCCACCTTGAAGTCATGACCAGTGGCTCCAGTTATCTCAAACTTTCTGTCCTGCAATCAAAACTCATTTCTTCCCACCTCATCAGAGATAGGTTTGGGACTTCTCTGTATATACCTTGCTTATTATAAATACTCCCTAGGCCTTAACCTTTCTCTAGATCCTTTTCCATAATTATTTCATTTCTCCTTCTCAGGATGTTATCCATTTTCCCCATTTGTGTTTTTTTGGGGTTTTTTTTAAGCTATATTCTACTTGCTTCTTGAAAGGAAAAACATCATAATAACTTTTCTAGGCTAAATTCTAATAGATTACAGTCATCTGTCAATATCCTTGGGGGATTGGTTCCAGAACCACCACGAATACCAAAATCCACAGATGCTCAAGTTCCTTAAATAAAATGGCCCTAGTACAGTCAGCCCTACATATATGCGGATGCAGAAACCATGGATACTGAGGTCCAACTGTATTGGTATGGTTTATCAACATGTTTAGAATGAGGAAATCACTCCCAGAACAAAACAATAAACTTGCAAACATTATTTGTGAACACTCTAAAGTGGTCAGAATTCTTTTTTTTTTCCCTTAGTGATATGGGGATATGAGAGGAAACTAGTCAAGTTAACAAAGAGTATATTTCAATGGCAATAGACATGTGTAAAGTATCTTAATATTTTCTTCCTGATAAAATACAATACATAAATCAGAGGTCTTATCACAGAAGAGATAATCCAATTTTCCTTGACAGGATCAACTGAGCCTTGGTCTGCATTTCTGGGAGGTCAGTGTCTAGTCATTCTCAATGGGACTTTTGCCCAGCTAAGACTTGGAATTATCTTGGAATTATCTAAATTTTCACTACATAATGACTTTACTCTGTTTTTTTAATAGAATTCTTATGTCTATTTGTATATGTCAGTTTTTCTACCATTACACTTCCCCTTGCTATATTTATTCTACGTATAGAAACAAAATCATGATCAACAGAATTTGAGTAGTGCACTTAAAGTCTCTAACTAAACATACTGTGTATTACTGAGCTACTGGCACTAGACAGCAGAGGGCACTGGTAATATATGCTGACCCAAATATCTTGAGTCTCATATGATCATTTAAAAGTACCAGTAACATTGCTATTAGCATAGCTATGGACCCAAAATATTTTGTCTTTCATTACCAACTGTTAGTTCACACTCTGTTATAAATAACCACAATCCAGAGATGCCCATATACTCACTCCAATATAGAAAATACTTCATCATATTTAATTAAATAACAAATAGCTATCATTTAATACAGGCTAAATCCTAACAGGCTTATTTTGTGTTATTATGCTAGCTGCTTTATAAATTTATTTCTCACAGAGTAATGTATGAAGTGGATGCTTTTATTCCTAATTAAAGAAGCCAATGCTGTATGGCAAGGTCCTAAGTGGCAGTTTCATAGACTCAGCCACTCCTGAGAGCTTAAACCAAATTAGTCTTATTTACAGTTAAAACCCAGCACTTAGCATAGTGCCTGGCACTCAATTAATATTTAGGGAAGGAAGTGGGGAAGGGACTCTAGATCTGATAACAGTGCCACGTGTCACATGTGCCTTAAGATGCTCTTAAGATGCTCATTTGATTAGATTTTACAAGCCACTAGTTACTGGCATAGTACTAGGCACTAGGCCTCAGAGACTTCACTATAAGAAATACTAATACTTTGTTTATTAAAGACATATATTTCCTCAGGTGGTATTAAAAGAGAAATAGTGTAAAAAATTTAATTGAGAAAAAAACAGATACAATTTTAAAAATATAAATAAAAGTTTACTTCTAGGTTTCCTTATATAAAGAGTTTACGTTCAAAAAAAAAGAAAATACTTGGTTTAAGTATCATATTAAACTGATTTTTTTTTTTTTTTTTTTTTTTTGCGGTACGCGGGCCTCTCACTGTTGTGGCCTCTCCAGTTGCAGAGCACAGGCTCCGGAACCGCAGGCTCAGTGGCCATGGCTCACGGGCCCAGCCGCTCTGCGGCATGTGGGATCTTCCCGGACCGGGGCACGAACCCGTATCCCCTGCATCGACAGGCGGACTCTCAACCACTGCGCCACCAGGGAAGCCCTGAATGTAATTTTTAACATAATTTCAACAGTGTTAGAGATATATCTAATATCTTAATAGCCAATTAACTTTGTGACTAAGAGTAAATATTATATATGTAAATTTCATAGACTTCAAGTATTCCTTAATTCATGAAAAAAGTTGTTAAAAATTATATCATTGTATTATGAACTTCATGATTTGGGGATAATATAGCCCTACTATTTATATATATATACATAAATCTACAAAGATATTTATGATTATACTTATCTTAAACCAAGGGCCTCACTGCAGCAATCACAAAAATGAAATATTCTTTATGACTTATTTAAAAAGCATGCTCCAGAAAGGCAAAAAAAGGTTTCCATTCTAATAAAACATACAGAATACCTAATACCATGCAGTAACATAAAACAAAAGTAAATACTGTGTCTAATCCCACATCCATCTTTCCAAAACATCAACAAACCATGCTACCGTGTTCTACTTTATATATAAAAATCTTTAAATACACCTCAGATTTTTTTGTTATTTCTTTATCTGTTTTGTCTAACTCAAATTGCACATTCCCTGAGTTCACAGAAGACGTAAGATTGAAAAATACTTCTCTAAAACAGTAATTTACAATAGTGGGTAAGCATTAAAACTCAGTAGATGTTTTAATAAATACAGATACTGGAGCCCTAGGCTAGACCTAATGGACAAAGTCTTTGGGGATGGAGCCCACGCACCTATAGTTTACAGAGCTCCATGGGCAATTCTCATGCACAGTCAAGGCTGAGAACCACAAAAAAGAAAGGCTATACAAAGCTGCCTAGAAGCAGAAAATGTTAAAGCTGAATAGGGCTTCCCTGGTGGCGCAGTAGTTGAGAATCTGCCTGCCACTGCAGGGGACACGGGTTCGACCCCTGGTCTGGGAAGATCCCACATGCCACGGAGCAACTAGGCCCGTGAGCCACAACTACTGAGCCTGCGCGTCTGGAACTTGTGCTCCGCAACAAGAGACGCCGCGACAGTGAGAGGCCCACACACTGCGATGAGGAGTGGCCCCCGCTTGCTGCAAATAGAGAAAGCCCACACACCGAAACGAAGACCCAACACGGCCAAAAATAACTAAATAAAATAAATAAATAAAATTTTTTAAAAAGCTGAATAGGACCTTAAAGATCATTTAATCAACTCATTTTCCAAAGTATGAATTTGAAATCATGAGATGCTAAGTAAATTGTCCAAGATCACATAGCTAGCTATTAATGCCAGGAAGAGAACCAGGTCTACTGGCAGGCAGACTAGTGCTCTTTACATCACACAAGGCTGCCTTCTCCACTTGGGAAGAAGAAATGGTATTCATTCTTGATTATACCACTAGATTAAACAGCATCATAGCATCCATATAGCAAATTCTCAGGGAAATGTGATTTAAAAAAAAAATACTATCTCCTTTGGAAAAAATGGTGATAAAAGGATCTAAACTGGAAAGTTGTTTTGAGGTATAAACGAGCTGAATAATTATAAAGTGCCTGGAAAAGGCACTCAACAAATGTTACTCCCTTTCAACACCACAACCTCCTCCCCCTTCCTTTGTGATTCTACATCAAGACATCTCTCCCAGCTCTCAACTATGTCCCTTTTTATATTGTTTCTCCTAATTGGCAATGCCCTTTGACCTCTTCTTCAATGATGCTCATAAATTTCTCCAAGGCTCAGTTTAAGATGTGCCTTTTAAGAAATCTTCTGAACTAACTTACCCTATTCTAATTATTGTTTCGTCCTTCATTATCTAAATTGCTTATACTTTTAAATCATATACTTGCTTATACCTTCTTTTGAAGCTTTGTAATTGTAATTACTTCCTAGTTGCTTTGTACATTTTTATTTTCTTCCATAATTAGAATATAAGCTATCAGTGGACTAGAATATAAGCTCCCCAAAGACAAGGATATTGGTCTGTTTTGTTTACTGATAGATCACAGGCACCTAAAACAATGTCAGGAACATAGAAGGTGCTCAATAAATACTTGTGGTGACTGAACAAACAGGCAAAGATTATTTTTTCTTCTATTCATGAATCTCTCCAACATAAAGACACAGATATGAAACATTAAACATTCTGAAAAAAATGAAGATAGATATGCTTGTACTTTAGAAAATTCACAGAATTTTTTAAAATTAATAAAGCTATAATAGATGAATCAACTCACTGGCTACAAGAAATCATTTAGCTTCTTCATTACATACTCTCAGTGATTCAGTGGATATACAGTGGCAGCTGATACACAGAAGGTAAAGGCTTTAGTTAAGACCTAGAGTTTGAAATCTCCTGCCTATGGTAAAGAATTGCTTAACTTTGTTCTCTTTTAAAACTCTGAATTAAGAAGACTCTAACGAAAAAACACTAATTTCTGGATTACTCAGGTTTCAAGTTATATAAAATAACAGTACATAATTTTTCCAATACATAAATTTAAGAGAGCAACTTTATCTTTTTTAACAAACAACTTGTTTCACCCTATACATAAGTACCTGGAAGGCTGAAAACAGGATTGTACCTTTCTTGAAAATATTTTAAAAGTACAATTTTTGAGCCAAGCACATTCAATAACTATTTTTGATAGTGATAATCTTACAAGTTAGCCTTCCCAAATAAGGAAACACATTAACTCTGCCCAATATTACATTAACAACCTAAATGGGAAAAGAATTTGAAAAAGAACAGATACATGTATATGTATAACTGAATCACTTTGCTGTACACCTGAAACTAACACATCGTTAATCAACTATACTCCAATGTAAAATAAAAAGTTAAAAAATAAAAAAAATTTAATTTAAATTTTAAAAAATTCTGCCCCCCCAAAATTACCTGCATTTTAGCTTATGTAATTTAATCAAAATAAAAAAATCCAGCTACCCTATATATAGGACTGTACAAAGAATACATCAACATGGTTAGGCATTCAGTGACAAAACAGAATTGTGAAGGGTCAATATTTTTTTCTATGCATTTTAAGCCATATACCTCTACACATATGAAAAGATATCAGTGATAATCAGAATGCATTAAAAAACATGACTGATTACATAATCTCAGAGGTCTTAGCTACTATGCTGTTGCTATTTTTCAACTGTCCAACTATAGGACAACTGAATGATTAGAAAACTCTAGTCTAAGTAAGTGAATTACATTGAGGGAGATTATATTGTATAGTGGAATGAATGGGCTTTGGAGTCAGACTGGGGTTCATATCCCAAGTCTTTCATCTCCTACCTGTTTGATCACAGGCAAACTGTTTAACTTCTCTGAGACTCAGTTTATTTATAAAATGGACATAATAATTTCTCCCTTGCAGAGTTATGATGAAGATTTTAAAAGACAGTTATCACTCCTTTGCTTAAATCCTCCAATGATTCATTATAACTTATAAAATAAATTTCAAACTCCTTCAAAAACTACGTTCTTCCTTTCAGAGAAAGGAACCATGTTTTCTGATCTCAACATTTCTTAATATATGCAAGCAGAAGTGTCCAATAGGTAGACAAAATATAGGCTTAAAGCAGGAACACAAAGAAGGGAAGACAACAGACAAGCAAAGTTCAGCATCATCAAGCATCCAGACCACAAATTTACTCAAAGACTGCTATCTTTGTGATTTGGATATACCAGTCTTTATTCCTCCTACCTAATATCACTGTCATGGGGTTACTTATTAATCCCTGCTTAACAGATATTTTCGCAGTAATGAGCTAAAACAATTTTTCAAATACCCTAGGACAAGTAAACTCCTTACCATTCTCCTCCCTTAGGATGTCACAAGTTTTCTAATATTACAAATATGGTGATTTCAGCTTCTGTTTTAAGTAGTCCATTAAATTGTTAACCTTTTCATTTATCTCCTACTTCTAAAGTAATTCTTTATTATTGGCCAGACACTAAAATTTAGCACGTTCCAAGTGTAAGCTGGACTCTAGTTACTTACTTCCAGGCTCAACCTTAACTCTCTTTCAGGTTTTTCTCCCACGTATTGATGCCACTGTTTCCTCCACCAGAGAGTTAGCTCCTCTAAAGGTGGGAACCATATTACATCATCTATTCCCATAGCACTTAGCCTACCATCTCCAAAAAATCTATGCCACTTGCATTTACACATATTCAATAATTTCTTTGTTTTGTTTTGTCTTAATTCTCTATTTCCTAAAAGTCAAATAACTAAAACTAATTTGTGGTCTATCCTAGCTACCATTTACTGAATACTTCCCTATGTATCACTCTGTATTTTTTTGTTTTGTTTTGTTTTTTGGTACGCGGGCCTCTCACTGTTGTGGCCTCTCCCGTTGCGAGCACAGGCTCCGGACGCGCAGGCTCAGCGGCCATGGCTCACGGGCCTAGCCGCTCCACGGCATGTGGGATCCTCCTGGACCGGGGCACGAACCCGTGTCCCCTGCATCGGCAGGCGGACTCTCAACCACTGTGCCACCAGGGAAGCCCTGTATTTTTTTTAATCTACAAAATATCATCATATTTTATCCACTCTCAAATATCATAGACTTAATTTTAGAGGTGTTAAAACGTGAAAAATAGTAAATGGTGACTATGAGGTGCCACTGATTAGAAGACATATTCCATTTTCAGAGATCGTAAAACACAAGGAAAAAATGTACAAGAGAGTGCTTATAAACTTTGTCCTACATTACCTGTTAAACAGGTTAGTTACCTGTTGCAATCCCCAGTAATTGAGGGAGAAATGGATCCAAAGCCAGCTGCTTTAACTACTTCCTCTCCATTAAGTAAAATATGTACATATGCAATGTGTTGATATGCTCAGAAGATTACTTGCAAAACTGTCTTGCATACATTTATTTCCCCAAACTTTTTATAAAAGAAGATAAAGTTCAAAAGTTCACTGACCACCTCCATGAAAAATTTCATAGTAATAACTAAAATCTAAAATTCATTTTGACACATTTTAGGCAAATAAATATGTCTGACTTTATTAATGGGAATGTTTTCTTCTCTCAAAATGGCACCACATACCGTAGTTTGTTGAGAATACAAAGAGATGAATTAAGTATTTTTCATAGACAAAATATATATTACAAATTAATACCAAAGAAATTTGCCAATATATGTACAATTAAACATTTAAAGACATATAATTTCACAATGACTGTGCATTTTCACCTAACAAGCAGATATATCGACTGATAAATTTTATAATCACACAATAATACAGTTTCAAGTGTTTAGGGTATTGAATTATATATATATTACATTAAATAACACAGAACTTGATTCCAGAATAAAAAGCACTGTATTTTATCCATAAATATTTGCTAGTAGGATAGAAAAGGGAACATGGCAATATGACATTATATTCAACCTCAACCTAAGGATATCTTAGTAAGGGAGTGAATAAAGAAAAAGCAGACAGAGTGGTAATTAGGCCAGTAATAATCTGGTAATGAAAATTTATTTCAGGTAGTAGATTTTTTTTTTAAGAATTGGCAGGAATATTTAGAAAAGTCTAAACTTAGACTGTATCATCATTGAGCCTCAACTATAAGAAAGAACAGAACAGACTAAATTCCATTTCTCTCCCTCCCTTCGTCTTTCCTTCTGTGATAAATATCAACATTTCAGATTATTTTATGCTAGGAAAGAAGTATCACATCTGTAGAACATAAACTAGGAAGAAAGAAAGAAGTATGGGATTATGTTCAATAAATATATATATATATTTGCAGAAGTTATTATTAAATGTCATTTTCTTTTAAGAGTGAAAACAATTGGTAACCAAAGATTAAAAGGCTCAGAAATTTATATTCAACCCAAGATCTGGTTCTAACATGACTTAACTGAAATAGATTTGTAGATGAGATTTACTCAATACTTTGTACATCAGGTATTCTCAATTTGTTAAAAAAGTATACTATGAATTAAGAATTAATAATTGTATCAAAATTCTCATCTTACTTCTCCATTTCTCAACGTTGTGATGGTTCCTCTTGCTACACCCATTCTAAATAGTGTTTCTGTGGCCTGTGAATGTAAAAAAAGCAAAAATATATCATCTATAATCTGTATTCAACTGTACATTCCAACCCCAAAATGCAAAACATTCAACACTATTACATTTTTAGGAACTTCTAGAGAAGCATCAATAAGGCACAATAAGCTCTACATTATACTCCAGAAATATCATTTTCAGAACATTTTAATGCTATAAAGAGCCCAAACTAAAATATTTCAAAAGTTATTTAGATCTGCTATTATCACTCAATGCCTATAGTTTCAAATTAGCACACTTAAATAAGTTTAAAACTTAGTTTGGTTAACAAAGATTAAATAAAAATTTAGTACTTGAATTCAATTCAGAAATTATCATTTATTCTGATTTTTAGTCTCCATCTGATTTCAGATGACTTGACTGGTACTGAAATACTGACAGAAGATGAAGTAATTCAGTGATGTCATATATTAAATAACACCTGAAAAGACTTAATGCTTTCTATACACTAACAATGAACAATCCTAAAAGGAACCTAAGAATTTTGTTTATAATTGCACCAAAAAAAAAAAATTAAAATAAAAGACAGGAATAAATTTAACCAAAGAAGCAAAAGGCTTGTTCATTGAAAACTATAAAACACTGCTGAAAGAGATCTAAAAACATATAAATAAATGGAAAGACATTCTGTGTTCATGAAGTGGAAGATGTAATATTGTTAAGATGTCAATACTATCCAAAATGATCTATAGAGTCAATGCTATTCCTACCAAAATCCCAATGACTTCTTTACAGAAATACAAAAATCCATCCTAAAATTCATATGGAACCCAAAAGACCCCAAATAGCCAAAATAATTTTGAAGAAGAGGAACAAAGTTGGAGGACTCACACCTTCTGATTTCAAAACTTACTTTAAAGCTACAGTAATCATAAAGATATGTCATAAAGACAGACATATAGGCCAATGAAATAGGAGAGAGCTTGAAATAAACCCTTGTATATGGTCTAATGATATTCTATAAAGGTACCGAAACCATTCTGTGGAGAAAGGACAGTCTTCTTAACAAATGATGCTGGGAAAATACCTGCAAAAGTATGAAGCTGAACCCTTACCTTATACCATACACAAAAATTAACTCAAAAGAGATCAAAGACTAAATGTAAGAGTTAAAACTATAAAACTCTTAGAAGAAAACACATTGTTTTCCATTCATGATTCGGTATCTGATGAGGACCTGCTTCCTGGTTACTATAGATGATTTTACATGACTATCTTGTTTGTATCCAGACATGGCAGAGAACAAAGAGAAGCAAGCTCTCTCTGCACTCTCACAAGGGAACTAATCCCATTCATAAGGGCTCCTCGTCTAATCCTAATTACCTCCCAAAGGCCCTACCTCCTAATACCATAACACTGGGGGGAGAGGGTTTTGACATGAATTTGGGGGAACACAAATATTCAGTCCATAACAGGAGTATTCCAGTCAGAATGGGCAGTAAGTACAAAGACCAGTAGGTAGGATCATGTTTGGTATGTTCAAAGACAAGTAAGATGGCACATGAGGCTGAAAGAAAAAGATTACATGAGAGTCTGATTGATAAAAGAGAAGATGCAAGTTCCTCTGTTCAATATGTCTTTTATTTTTCCATCTGGTATAAGAGGAATGCATTTCCAACCTTTATTAATCGAAAATATTATTCAAAGCATGCTCTACTAAACAAATTTTTAAGAATTAGTATATGAACAACAAAAAAAGAGAGAATTTAAATGTAAAAAGTGAATGCACATCTAAAGAAATGCAGAGTGAAGGAGGGATAAGAAACTAGAGGAAACTGTAAGGAAACTGATGTATGTGTACAAAATCAGTGTTATCAGTGTAACATAAATAGCAGTGTAAACATATTAATTTAGTTATAAGGAAGCAAATATCAGAAGAAGTAAGGAAAAAGTTACAAGTAGCTGCCTCTGGGTTGTGGGACTCAGGCAGTGGAACAAGTAAATAAGAATACTACTCTTTTTCTACTAGTTTGCAGCATACTATTTGACGGTTTAAACTACTTGTAAATCCTTGATCAAAACTTTTTTTTTAACTTTTAAAGGAATCCCTAGTATCCAGTTTTGCAAAGAGGTCAAATACTTTACAATTTTAATAGAGTGGTGTATGTAAGAACATAGTTGAGGACTGAATAAGAGGGTATAAAGTCAGTGTGTTAAGAGTCAACTCTTGCAAAAAGTTTCACAATAAAAGTGAGGAATGAGACTGAGCTGTTGCCAGAAAGAGCAGAGTTGAGAGAAAATTGACAACAGGATATTTTGAGGATAAAAGACTTAGACAAGTTTTTAATGGCTTAGTAGAAGTAGTCAGTAAGATGGAAGAAGTTACAGACACAATAAGGATAATGGATCCTGACTGAAGGGCATTCCTGCAGAAGACGGTTAAGAGCACAGAGCAATCTGTTAGCTACGTTACATGGGAGATGGTCCAGATATAGGTAAATGCTTTCCTTCCCTCTCCCTTTCCCTCTCTGAATTAGGAAACAGGATTAGAAGAAGGAGGGGCATGGGGTTGGTGTTTGATATCTACAATGCTGTTAGAAAACTAAAAAACTTTTAGGACAAACACTGCTGACTTTGTGATTGCAGCACAACATGAATATGATTCCAATGCATAATTCACAGAGAGTTAAAATAGGCCAGTAATGGGGAGGAAGAAAGGTTATTCATACATGCAAACAAAAACAAGCAGTAAATGAATGACTTTGCTATGACAGAATTTTACTAAAGCATATACAACTAGATGTTGAAAGAATTATTTACAGAAATCTTTATTAAAGGAAAAGAAGTTCTCACCACTGATAAACCGCATTTTTTTCTATTCTTAATGATAGGTACATTAAATTACATCTTCCATCTTCCTGTTTCTTTTTAAACCTTATTTAATCTAGTAACGTGATTAAGAGTCCTCAGCTAGGTCAGGTTAGTTACTGTATATATTTGAGGACCAAAAGGGGAATGGCAGAGGCAACAAGCACTTGGGATGAAATACACAACTTCTCCTCTAAACCACATCAAACTACTTACTCTTTTGTGTCTCAAAAACCTGAGGCAGTTTGAAGATCTAATTCTTCTTCTGCACTTTCTCCAGTAGGAAGAGAATACCAAATTCAATCTTTTGTTTCCAACTAAATTGATTTATTTCATGAGCTCTTCCCAGCAACATGTTTAAGGACGTCTCATTCTAACAGCACTCTGTCAGCTCAGCTCAGCTTCCTTTGATTCTATAGGAAAGCACTGGAGTGAACAACATTCTTTTGACCTCTACTAAAGAGATTGCTTTTAATTTACTTGTTACCCAAACAACGACTAACAAGTATCCAAAACAATGAGATACAGGGCTAATTCTCAGCATTTGTAAATTTACCACCAGCAAATTCTTCATTGAAATTTCCCTCTCCTTGAGTTTTGATAACAACTAAAATGATTAATACTAAAAGCATTCATTAAACATCTGTCACTGGCAGGGAAAAAACCATATGTAGGTCCTCAGTTAAAAACAGGTTATCAAGAGAGACTGCTTTTAAGTAGAGTGTTAGATAAAAGTGACTTAGGAGACATGAAATCTAGGTGTAAGAAATGCAAAGTTCTGACTGGATCCTTGTGTTTGTGTGTGCAAATCAAAAAAGAGCCAGAAGGATATACAATGAATTGGTAACAGAACTAATCTCTGAGTGGATTTCTTCATTTTCTAATGTTCCATCATGCACATATACTTTTTGGTAACAATAAAAAGAAAAGTAACAATTTTTGTGCACTAAAAGATAAAACAGATTTAAAACAGAATTTTGGAACAAAATAAAATGTTATAATACAAGCAATACTACACTGAGTACCTCCCAACGTGAAGATAATCGAAAGTCAACAGAGACTCATGTTATTACAGTTTAATGCTTTTTAATGCATTAAATCAACACAAAATAAGTAAAATTAACAAGAAATATATATTTAATAGACTTTACCTTGAAAAGCAGTATGATTATAAAAACTTTAAAGCATCATATTAAAAAAAGACTTCACTGTGTTAATTTAACATGCAGTTTACAGATATAAATACAAAAGTTGTATTTAGCATATGTTTATTTCCTATTAGTCAAGCAACTAGAATTCTAGTTATCTTATTTCCACTATTTACTCTCTGGGCAAGCTTAGGCAGGTCATTTAAACTCTCTAAGCTCTGACCTCCTCTGTAAAAAGGTGACAGCTAATATCAACCTGTTTTCCTGTGGTGGTCAATGCAGGTGTTAACGTATGTGAAAAGCTCTGTAAAGAGCTAGATAAATGTAAAATACTGAATCCAAGGTCTAGTTTAGGACTTCCTGAGATGAAAAGATGTTTCAGGAATACTAATTTTTATGTATTCCCAGTGCCTTGCAAAAAATATAACAATACAGCATAAAGATTAAGAATGCAGGTTTTAGAGACAGACTGTTTAGTTCAAATTCTAGCTTTGCCATTTGTAAGATGTGTGATCCAAACAAGCAACTTACTTCTTTGAGCTCATTAACAGAATAAGGATAACAATGGTATGGAACTCAAGGAAAAGTGTAAGTGCTCAATAAATGATAATTTTATTACTATTAGTATCTCAAAGGAAATGCAGAATTCCAATTCTACCTTAAAAAGTGGTCATCAGATTGCAATTAAAAATTACATCAGATGGCAATGAAAAAGGTACTATATAAAACAGTCAACCACAAATAGCACATTATGCCATATGGCTATTTATTTATGCTAAAATTCTTGACAAGACAACCAGAAAAAAAGAAAATTTACATTATTTCAAGAAGATTAATTTAGCAAAAGTCTTCAGAAATCATATGCAATAGTCATTCCCCAGCTGTTTATCCTGGCCATAGAAGAAAAGAGATTTAAATACTGAGGTTTTTCAGCACCAGCTGCTTCCCTCTCTATGATGATAAAAATACAAAGTAAAAAATAGAAAAACTGGGCATTAGCTATCTGCTTCTCACTAAAGAAGCACTGCATGTTACAAATCTAGTCATATACTTTCAAAATACACAAATGCATTAGCATAGCAACCAAGACCTTTGTGAGGTCCACAAACCATTCTCACTCTCTTTCCTCCAGGCAGCTGCCTACAGGCCACCCGTTCCAGCTCATTAATTACAATTCATAACTTCAGGGCCCATGCACTGCAGCAGCTACAGCACAGGGAGCAAAACCTCTGAGAGAAACTCTTTCTAGTCAGAAAACAGGGAAGAGGGCCCCAAGTGAACCAGAGAATGTGTAGGGAATTAATCCCTGGTTCGGGGGAGAGGTTCTGTCTTTTTTTTTCTCTTGACTCTGCCCCAAGGACAGGCCCTAATTATAAGATGAAGCAGCACCAGTGTAGGTAGTTAAAATTGGAAAATAAATTCTGTTTTTCTGGGCAAAAGCATATGGAAAAGGGGACCTCTGTAGTCCAAAGAAGAAAGGAAGAATGCCCATTATTTTTTTCACTCTTTTCTCTATCCACTTTGTCCCAACAGCAGACCCTGAAGAGTGTGTGCAGCTGGAATAGCAGAGCAGGCAGCTACAACTCTGAGAGAAATCCTGTCTTTCTGGACAGAGGACCAGAAAGAGGAGGCCCAATGAAGCAGAGAATAAAGAGGCAATCCCTGAAAGGAAGAGCTGGAAAAGGAAATCTCTTAACTAAATCTGTGTTTGAACTAGCACAAATACAGAGCTCACCCCTCACCAGCATACGCATGGAACAGACCCAAGTAGCAAAGCAAAGGCTTTCAGGGCAAAACTACAATTAAAACTACCACCCAAGTCCCAGCATGGCCCATAAGTGGCACACAGTCAGGACAGACACAAAGCAACATAGGAAAGGCAACTGACATTGGAGCTACTGCCCACTGAAGACGAGACAGAACTTGCAGTCTGAATCTAACAGGGGACTGCTTACTACTAAAGAAAAAAATAACGATAAATAAATAAATAATAATAAATGTTTAAAAGATCAACACTCTCCAGAGGAGTTTAACAGGATCCAGAGTCTCACAACCTGACATTCAAAATGTCAAGGACCGGGCTTCCCTAGTGGCGCAGTGGTTGAGAGTCTGCCTGCCGATGCAGGGGACACGGGTTCGTGCCCCGGTCCAGGAAGATCCCACATGCCACGGAGCGGCTGGGCCCGTGAGCCATGGCAGCTGAACCTGTGCGTCTGGAGCCTGTGCTCTGCAACGGGAGAGGCCACAACAGTGAGAGGCCCGCGTACCACAAAAAAGGGAAAAAAAAAAATAGGATTTACATCAAAATGTCAAGGACCAATCCAAAATTACTCAACCTGAAAAGGACAAAAAATCGTTACCACAGCTCAAAGAAAAGACAATCAGATGTTGAAATTACCAGACAGAGCCTGTAAAGGAGCTATTATAATTACATGAGGTAAGGTTAAACACACTTGCAATGGATGGAAAGAGAAGTTATCAGCAGAGAAACAGAAACTTTAAAAAGTGGAACTTCTGGAACTGAAAAATCCAGTAAGAGAAATAAAAAATTCAGTAGACAGGGGCTCAACAGCAGAATGAAGAGAAAAGAGAAAAGAATCAGTGAACTTGATGATAAATAAATAAAGATTATCCAGTCTACAGAAGAGAGAGGAAAAAAGATTGAAAACAGAAACTGAGCAGAACCCCACAGACTTGAAGGAGAATAGCAAAAGATCTAGCATTTGTATTATCAGAAACCTAGAAAGAGAGGAAAAACAGATTGATATATGTTTCTCTATATATTGATATAGAGAAAATATATGAAGAATAGCTAAAAACTTCTGAAATTTAGTGAGACAAACATTTACAGATTTAAGCTCAGTGAACCTCAAGTAAGATATGCACAAAGAAAACCATACCTAGACATATCATAAACAAAAATGCTGAAATCCAAATATAAAGAAAGGATCTTGAAAGTAACCAAAAAATACATACATATATATATATATATATATATATATATATATATATATATGTATGTATGTATGTATATGTTATATAGTGGAACAACTATTAAAATGAGTATGGATTTGCCATCAGAAACCATCAGAAACCATGGAAGCAAGAGGAGAAAATATCTTTTAAGGTTTTGAACTATAAACCCAGAATTCTATATCCAGCAAAAATATCCTTCAGGAATGAAGGCAAGATAAAGACATTCTCATGCAAAAGAGACTAAGAATCTGTCACCAGCAGAAATGCTTTAAGAAAATGCTAAAGAAGTTTCCAGAGGCTGAAGAGAAATAATCCTAGAAACAGATCCACACTGTATGTTCAATTGATTTTCTACAGAAGTATCAAGGTACATGGGAAAAGACTAGTCTTTTCAACCAATGGAGCTTTAACAATTGAATTTCTCAACCAAAATATATGAACTTCAACCTACACCTCACTCCATACACAAAAACTAACTTAAAATGGAACACAGACTTAAATGCTCGTGCTCAAACCATAAAACTTATGCAAAAAAACAATGGAAAGAAACACTTTATAATTTGATTTAGGCAAATATATGATACACAGGGGGGGAAAAAAGAATAAAACATTGAAGTATTCATTATGACAGTTACTATCCAAAGATGGCCACACTAATTTATATCCTATCCCACATGTACTTCTTAAAATGTGACACTGACTCTCCTCCATATGTCATATATTCCCTGCCCTTGAACCTGGGACCTTTGAAACTACCTTGGCAACTGTAACTTAAACATACTGAGGCAGAAATGATGCTGATTTTTAAGGCTAAATCATAATGGGCAAAATGCCATCTGCCTGGTGCTCTCACTTTGTCTGGACATGTGCCTTTGGAGCCCTGAGCTACCAAGTAAGAAGTCCAACTACCTTTAAAAGGTAATTTTTACATAGTTTTTCACCATGCTAGAAAAACTATGTAAAAAGAGAGAGAGATGCCCCAGCTATTCCAACACACAGCTATTCAACTACTCCGAGCCAAGGTGCCATTCATGTGAGTGAGTCTTCACATGATTCCAGTCTTTAGCTTTCAAGATGTACCAGCCAATGTCAAGCAGAACAGTCATAGGCTATTCCAGGCAAGCCCTTCCCAAACTGCAGATTCATGCAAAGTAAATACTATTGTTATTTTTAGCCACTAAACTTTGAGTAGTTTGCTACACAGCATCAGATAACTATACAATGATAAAAATGTGTCTTTAATAAAAATTAAAGGCCTTTTGCTCTTGACTCAACTGAGAAAATGAAAAAGCAAACCACAAACTCACAGAAACTATCTGCAAAAATATATCTGACAAAGCACTTGCATTCAGAATATATAAATAATTCTTACAACTCAAAAATAAGACATATAACCAAACAAATTAAAATGAACAAAATATGTCAACAGACCCTTCATCCAAAGAAAAAAGATATGTACACACATATAGTATATTCATCTGTAATATGTATGCATGCACATGTGTGTGTATATTGTGTATGTACATATACTCTCATAAACACACAACATACATATACATGAATGGGCAAAAAGTCAACAAAAAGATGTTCAACATCATTAACTTTTACGGAAATGCAAATTAAAACCACAATTAGATACTATTATACATGCACAAGAATGGCTAAAAATACTAGAAAGAATAACAACAGCAAGTGATAGTGGGAATATGGAGCTACTAGAACTCTCATACGTTGCTGGTGGGAACACAAAATGGTACAGTCGCTTTGGAAAACAGCTGGTCAGTTTTCTATGAAGTTAAACATAAACTTACCATAAGACCCAGCAATTCTATCCCTAGGTATCTACCAAAGAGAAATGAAAACATATGTCCATCTGTATGAATTGTAGAAAAGCCAAAATTACAGTGACAGAGAGCATATCAGTGACTGCTTGGGACCCGAGAGATATGGGGGGAGGGAACTGACTGCAAAGGAAAAAGTGAGACTTCTTTAGGGAAGAAATTCTGTTTGATTATGGTCGTAGTCACACAACTATAAACATCTGTCAAAACTCATCAAACTGTACACTTAAAACAGGTGATAATCATTAAATATAAGCTGTTTTAAAAAAAAAAACGCACACCTGTCCCTCTCCCCAGAGCAGTTTCCAACTAATTGGTAACTTAATCATCACCAGCCATTAGGAAAAACCTGGGTACTACTCTAATGACAAATTTTATAGGAAGAATACATACATACTTTAGATACAGATTTCATCTTAAATTCATATAAACTGGGGGCACAGGTAGAGGTTGACCAAAGCAGAAGAAAATTAGCAATAACACTAAAGCCAAGAATAAATGCAAAAGATGAATAATCTAGGAAAGATACAGTCTGTATGTCACACTCAGAGGAAGACTTAGGGATCCAAGAAGAGTAAATTGTTATGAAAACTCCACATTCCATACAAAATTCTACATTATCACCATTTAGGAACCACTGCCTTATTATGCACTTAACTTGATAATTACATAAAATAAGTACTATATATAAAACTGAGCAACTGACAAACAAAAATCACCAATCTCACCTTCACTTGCAGATGAATGTTCTTGTACCTGTGTTTTCCATCCACTATTTGCCCAAGCAGAAACTTGAGTCATCCATGAATCTTTTCTCTCAACAACCTATAATACTTGTTATAAGTAATATTTATTATAGCATTTTACTTATAACACTTATTAGAGTATAATACTTATTCGAGTAATTACCTATTCATCTAAAATCCTCACTGGACTATAGGCTGTATTTCACTCATCATTATACCCCTAGCACCTAACACCTCAGAAACACTTAACTGTTGAATGAATGCAAGAATTAATGAATAAGTAGTTATTTGGACTGTGTCAAGTAAGCACTTATTTATTGATAGTTTGGGGATATGTGCTTTACCAAGGTGTGAACAAATATGTCCCAAACTATATTATAACAATTTCAGATGCTGAATGTATAACTCATTAACCTTTCTTGTTAATGAAATCAACTTGATCTTTTTAGACAACACAAATGTCATAATCTGTTTTCATTCACTACACAGGAAATATGCATTACATATGGAGACAGTGGACGTTAGCAATGGTTTTAAGGTTACAAAGAATGTTACTTCTGTTTATAGATATGGGTTGGTTTAAGTTATCCAGAAATTTAAACAATAAGCAGATGGTTTGTTTCCAAATTGATAGCAGTCATCCGGCTCTAAAGAAGAGTGTACTTTTGTAAATACATGTTCTGTCATGTTCTATGCAATGTGACATGATGAAATAATGTACTATGTTATGTTTTGCTTTTCCTCTTTGAACATAATAAAACTTAAGAAAAGCATGGATATTTTCCCCCCACAATGTTATCTTCTTAGACTTAGAGTCAAAACAAACTAAGAAAGGATAACAACAAACAAAAATAAACCCACAAATGCTGAGATTTAGAGGTAGATTTCAATTCTGTTTCAAAACAAAATAAGAGTTGAGTCACTCAGAGTTTTCTCAATCATTAAATGGTGATAATATTAAATATAATAATTGAGAGTGTTTAACTTAAAATTTGAGACTGGGGAATAAAGAATTATATCTAAATTTGATTTTTTCATTTCATTAGCATATAAAATATTTTTAAGTAGGCAAGATTAGCATATGTAATAATCATTAGATGATTATACAACATCCCTCCCCCTTCCTTCAGTTCCCTCCTCTATTCTAACAAGATGCTGATTTTGTTTAGGTAATCTACCTTCTTTTACAAGGCTATTAACTAAATCAGTAATGTCAATCCCATTCCTCTTGCCAGTGATTTTTTTTTAGATACAGGCATATGATATCAGAAATAAAGAAGGCAATTTCATAATAATAAAGAGGTTAATTCACCAAGAGGACATAATAAACTTAAATGTTTATGGATCAAAAAGCAGATATTCAAAGCATATGAGTCAAAAACTGATACAACTGGGACTTCCCTGGTGGCGTAGTGGTTATGCATCTGCCTGCCAATGCAGGTGACATGGGTTCGATCCCTGGTCTGGGAAGATCCCACATGCCACGGAGCAACTAAGCCCGTGCGCCACAACTACTGAGCCTGTGCTCTACAGCCCGCGAGCCACAACTACTGAGCCCGCACACCACAACTACTGAAGCTCACGCACCTAGAGCCCATGCTCCATAACAAGAGAAGCCACCACAATGAGAAGCCTGCACACCACAACGAAGAGTAGCCCCTGCTTGCTGCAACTAGAGAAAACCTGAGTGCAGCAACAAAGACCCAACGCAGCCAAAAAGTAAGTTAGTTAATTTTTTTTAAAAAAATCAAGCAATGTAATTCACCATACTAAACTAAAAAAGAAAACTGCACGATCATCTCTAGAGATATGGGAAAAACATCTGATAAAAACATCTATTCCTGATAATAAAAACTAGGAATAGAAAGGGACGAGCTCAAATGAAAAAGGGCATCTACAAAAAATCTATAGCTAACATATTTAAGGGTGAAAAGATTGAATACATTCCCCCTAGGATCAGGAATAAAGCAAGATGTCAGCTTGATTTCTATTCAATATTATAGTGGAAGTCCTAGCCAGTGCAATAACACAAGGAAAAGAAATAAAAGGGATCCAGATTACAAAGGAAGAAGTAAAATTTTCTTTATTTCTCCACATGACATTCTAATAATAGCTAAAAACCCAATAAACAACTTTTCCATTTTAGAAAAGGCAAAACTATAAAGACAGTGAAAAGATCAGTGGTTGCAAGGGACTAATGAATAGGTAATTCACAGGGGATTTTCAGGGCAGTGAAACTATTCTACATGATACTGTAATCATGGATATATGACATTATGCATTTGTCAAAACCCATAGAACTGTACAACAGAAAGAGTGTACCCTAGGGTAAACTATGGGTTCTAGTTAAAAATAATGTATCAATATAGGCTCCTCAACTGTAACAAATGTGCCACACTAATGAGATGTTAATAATAGGGGAAAAGGGAAGGGGAGAATGTGGGAACTATCTGTACTCTCTTTTCAATTTTTCTATAAACCTAAAACTGCTCTGAAAATTAAGTCTAGTTTTAAAAAGTATATAGGTACAAACTAAAAAGAAAATGAAAGGTCATATATCAAGGTAAAAAATAAAAGAAAAAACTCTTTAACAAAACTAAATTAGAAATAGCACCTTTTTTACAACCAAATTAATTTAATAAAAAACCAAAATATGAGTGAAGCTAGATGACAATGTGAATTTAAACTCATTTAAAACATCTAACAGTTACTCATTCCATACTAGAGTATTAAGAGTCATTAACAACGACTATAATAGCCAGATATGCAGTCCAATCTCTACAGGCCATGAAAAGGACAGTAAGGAAAGAAGGGGCAAAAACAGAAGGAGGAATTGCAAATATGGAAGCCCATTCCCTTTCCATGATGTCAGGATTTCAGTCAGATGATTTCCAAAATATCAGTAGAACATTAAAGAGTTATGTCCTAACATCCAATCTGTTCATCTAAGTCTTCCCAGAAAAAATTAGAAATAGAAACTGTATGTCCTTTACCACCATCACTACCATCATTATCATGAAATTTATTGACAAACATAAAAGCAAAAGGTCAATGAACCAAAAATCGTAGAGTAGTAGGATTTAAATAGCCTGAGTTCTTGATGACATCACTGAATCCTGGAACTGCTACTCTCGAGACTCCTTGTAATTTATTTTAAAAATAAATGTACTTATACTTTAAGTCACTTGCAGTTGGGTATCCAGCTAATTGCATCCAAATAAATCTATAAGCATAGTGAAGAACTTGCCTCAGAATTTGTTAAAATGAAATCTTTATCTCGGAGTGAAACTCTGGATTTATTTATCAATCCTTAAATATTCTGAGTTCTAGATGTCTGGAAAATTATAAAATAATTCCCTAAATATTTATATTTTATAAATTTGGGGCTTACTTTTATCAAAGAAAAAATGTAAACAGTTTTATATTATTTGTGACAGAAAGAATAAGGAACATGTATAACAAAAATAAACTGTGCTGATAATACAAACCTTGCTGTTCCTTTCATCTATAGCTATACCACTAATAAGTTTTTTAAAAGGAAAGTAGAGGTTACAAATCATAAAATCAGAAAGTGAGAAGATACGAAAACCCCACCTACTCAGTGTTAAGCCAGAACTCTAAGAAAAATAAACCTAAACCTACTTAATTTCCAAAAAGGAAAATGCATGGGCATTTGGAAGAAATAATTCACTGAAGTTTCTTACAACCAACCTGAAGCTCCCATGCCACACAGTATTCCAGTATATGAATACTATACAATTTGCTCATCTATTTAACTGCCAGTGGATCCTTGAGTTGAATTGAGTTTTTATAATTATGAACATGCTGCTCAAATTATTCTTGTTGGTTTCTCCTTTACACATGAGAAAAAAAATTTCTCTAGTACATACTTAAAGAACGGATTGATGAGGTGTAGGATGTGTGTATATTCAAATTTATTAAAAAGTACCAAATTGTTTTCTAAACTGACTGTACTAATTCGCACTCCTACCAGCAACAGATAACAGTTATTATTTCTAGCAATATTTTTCTCAAGGTTAACAAAAGAAAGTTCATCAAGTATCCTGTAAGAATCTAACGAAACATTGGAATAAAATTATTCATTTCTTCATGTACTGACTACCTATATAATGATACCATACATGTGGTAGGAACTCAGTAATCAAAAGCATTTCCTTAGCCTTCTCCTAGTAGCAAAATCTTAGACATTTGCTCTGCTAAAGATTCTCTTATTACAAGTAATAGAAACCTACAAAAAAAAAAAGTACGTATTAAGTTGAAACAGCTGGAGCAAAGATCTAGCATCAGAGGAGTAGAAGGTTTGAAGGAAATATGTGTACACACATATACACACACACACATGCACAATTAAGACTATGGAATAAAGGTGCTGTCAAAGTGTATAGGGGCTATAGTTTTGTTTCCAGCTCTAATGTTCTTAACAGGGAATTATAAAAGGTTAGAAGACAGGAGTTTTACTATACTCTACAACTATATCTCCAGCAATTTCTCTCTTAACTATGTAACCGACTCAGAGAGTAACTGGGACTAAACACAATAAAGCCAAAGTAAGACTCTAGAACCAGCATGATCAGATAGTCGGAGAACTTATTTATCTGCCTATTTAGATTTAAGAGATGTTGAAAGTCCCTTTCACCTCCAAAACAGATCTTCATTTCCTCTCACAGTGTGTGAAACCACATTTGCATTATTGAATTTTGTTGGATATTCAGGGTTTTTCATTAATTAACAAATATTTGCATTGAGCTGCAAATATCTCTGGACACAGGAAACTTATGAAAAATTAGCTGACAAGGACAGGCACCTGAAGAAAAAAAGAAATAGGAACGGAGACGCTGAAAAAGAAGGTGGGAGAGTACCAAACAAAAATTTTGCCTACTTTTGCCATTTTACTGATATCTGGCCCCCAAATTACGGCTGTCTTTAATTGACTGGAAATTTCATCTACTGAAGACCAGTATCCTAAATTGGCATAAACTTTTGTTTGGGTTTATTTACTGTTATAACTTTCCAGTATGTTCTACCAAATTACACTTATTTCTAACTACATTAAGAGTACAATCAGGGGCTTCCCTGGTGGCACAGTGGTTAAGAATCCGCCTGACAATGCAGGGGACATGGGTTCGAGCCCTGGTCTGGGAAGATACCACATGCCGCGGCGAAACTAAGCCCGTGCGCCACAACCACTGAGCCTGTGCTCTAGAGCCCGCGAGCCACAACTACTGAGCCCACGCCACAACTACTGAAGCCCACGCACCTAGAGCCCATGCTCCATAACAAGAGAAGCCACCGCAATGAGAAGCCCGCTCACCACAACAAAGAGTAGCCCCTGCTCACTGCAACTAGAGAAAGCCCGTGTGCAGCAACGAAGACCCAACGCAGCCATAAATAAATAAATAAATAAATAAAATATAAATAAATAAATAAACGTCAGTGTTTACATTAAAAAAAAAAAGAGTACAATCATACAAGCTCGATTCCACACCTAACTTAAAATGAGAGAAAGAACTAGGGATAAAAATGGAGAACCTCATAAAAAGAAAAAGTGACGTTTCAGATTCTGAAATGCTAGCGCTGCAGAACCTGAAGGCCATGAGTCTTGATTAGTCCCCAGAAAAGCCTGCTTATGGAGACTGTGTGGCTGGCACCCATGGAGCAAGTAACTTGGCATGAAAGGAACCCTTAGTATTTTGTATTAATTGAAGTAAGACATTTAAGAATTGGTCAGTTCACACCAATTGAACACAATGCTAAACATTATCCTTAGACACCAAACAAATATTTAATGACCTATAAACAGTACCTCAATATTGAATTCTTTGTCTGATTTAAGTCGAAAGGAACCAGATTACATTGTTATGGTTTTAACAAAGTAAACAGGAGTTCGGTTGTTAACAAATATATCGTAAATAAACTTAGCCCTTTTTATCTACACTTGAATATGTGTTTTTAAAAAGAATGTAATAGATCCCAATTCTTTTTTTTTTTTTTTTTTGCGGTACGCGGGCCTCTCACTGCTGTGGCCTCTCCCGTTATGGAGCACAGGCTCCGGACGTGCAGGTTCAGCGGCCATGGCTCACAGGCCCAGCCGCTCTGCGGCACATGGGATCTTCCCGGGCCGGGGCACGAACCCGTATCCCCTGCATCGGCAGGCGGACTCTCAACCACTGCGCCACCAGGGAAGCCCTAGATCCCAATTCTTAATCATTCTCCCTAAATCCACAATTTCTCATTATTTCCTGTACTAGTTTGCCTCTGCTGTTGACTTTCATTTCCATCACAGATTACTCTAAAAGGAATTCAGAATCCAAACATAAATTTTATAAACACATAAAGTATATATGCCTACTTAATAATCAAAACCAGCCTTCTTTAAATGTAATGTTTCCTTTCTAGTACTTCCAAATATGCATATACTTCATAGGGTCTTTATTAGCAATTTTTAACACCAAAAATGGAAACCATGTCTTTTTAAAAACATCAGATTCATAATGGTACAATCAGTAAGTCCCTTTCTCCCACAAGTGTTTATATATACAAACAGTGTGCTATATGAATTAAAAAAATAGTACTTGTAAATCTATATACTGTTAGCAATGACTAAATTTCCTTCTCAAAAAAAATTTTTTTTAAAAAGCAGAAGAATACAGTATATTAAATTTTTTGCTAGAAAGTTAATTAATGTAATGGCTTTAATTATGGTCATTTTTAATGAAAGGATGAATAATTATAACTGTTAAATAAAATACTTTAAAATATTTGATGAAAGTGAAATAAAATTGAAGAAAAAAATTTTATACTATTATCTATGTAAAAATATCCATTTATGTACATAGGCACAATACTCCAGACTTCTAAAGAGACTGCTATAAAAATTAAGTTTCAAGAACCTATTAATAAAGACATGAATTATAATTATTTTTCAAAATAATTAATAAAGATTTATATTGATCCTGGGAATTAAAATGCTCTATATGTGCATACCACTTTAACAAATCACTTGCATAAATATGTTCTAATCTAAGATAATTTCTAACTCTAATTTAAAAAGTGATAAATAAATAATTTAATTAAATGGTTACCTTTCATCTGGACAAGGGATTTTAACCTGTTTTGCATCATGACCCCTAAGATGTTTAACTTAACACTTTCATGGGTGTTCCCAAGATTATGGGTAATTAATGTTATGCTAGCTTAATTCATCCCTTTGTTTCACTCAAAAAACTGTATCAGAATGCAATTCAGGGAAAGTTATGCTACTAAAAAGATAATTATAATATTTTCACTAGTACAAGTAAAAATTTACTGGAGCATGCCTCATAGCAGATTTTAGTACAATATTTTTCTTCATACAATTGCTGAAAGCAACTGATATAAGAGAAGGGAGGGGTGGCAATGAGAGAGAAGGTATACTGATTGCAAATATTGCTTTGGTAAAAGAATAAAACAAATTAGTATAAATTTTAGCGGCTAACCAAAATTTGTCTATCTATATGACATTTAAATTTTCTAGAGCTCTTATAATCCTCTACAATAGCCTGAGAACTGGCCCCAAAGCTTCCAATACTGCTGCCCATCTCCCCTACAATTATTTCTTCCCAAATCAGCTAGAGTAACTATTTGAAAAGGGAGATCATATCCTATCACTCTTTTGTTTAAAACTCTCCAATGGTTTTCTTAACATATACACACTACAATATATAAAATAAGAAAACAAGGGCCTACTATATAGCACAGGGAATTATACTCAATATCTTGTAATAACCTATAATGGAAAAGAATCTGAAAAAGAATATACATACATATGTATGTATAACTGAATCACTTTGCTATATACTTGAAACTAACACAACATTGTAAATTAACTACACTTCAATAAAAAATGCATAAAAAAGAATTTTTTAAAAGTCTCCAATGATTTTCTATTAAATGTAAAATAAAATCTAAACTCCTTACTATGGCGACAATGTCCTAAATATGAACTGTCTTCTGCCTATTTTTCCAACCTCATTTTATACCACTCTGTCCACCTATAACAGTCTTCTTGGCTGTTGCCAAACCAAATGACCAAGCTTGCTCCCAACTAGGGATCTAATTTACTCACTGTCCACTCTCCCTGAACACTCTTCCCCAAGATCTTCTCAAGCTCTGGCTCATTAGAATACAGCTATGACTAAAATAAAATATCTGCTCTGAAAGAGCTTATAAGTGTAATGCCAGAGAAATGCAAGAGAAGGGAGAAAGGAGAAAAGAAGCAAGTGGGGGAAGGCAGGGACACCATATTACAGAGTCACAAACTAAGTGCCATGGGACAACAGAGGAGAATATAACCTACTCTGGAGGAAAGATTTCTAAATTCAGATTTGTCACTGTCTTAGGTATATAACCAGGAAATAACAATGACACACACCAAGTATTAAGTGGGGACTATTCCATTTGACCCTCTGCACCACACAGAAGCCCCATGAATGTGTATGATACAACAGATGTCATTGACAAAATTCAGGATGCTATTTAATTCATGAAGAATACTCCAGAGGTTACACTTGGGCTATGCCTCCCTCCTTCACTGTCCCCCAACCCTTCTATGGTTGTTTGATCTGGGATCAGATACATTACACCCGAAGTAGGTCAATCAGATTAGGGTAAAGGCAAAGGAGAAGAGAGTGGGGTGGAGATATTAGAGCGGAGTCACTTTAATGATAGCATCATATTTTTAAAAAGGTGCTACTGCTGGGTTCCCCACAGCTGCCCTGGTTCCAGTCTTTCCTGAGACTTGATGGTTTAGTATGTCCTTCAATTCTGTGAGCCATCTCAACGTCCTTCCCTTAATCCCAATTTTTGTCTTAAGCTCATCAAATTGGTTTCTTTTATATAAAACTCAAGCAACTGTGAAACATTTGGAATATGCAATCATCCTAGTGAAAAGCTAAAACAGAGACTAAGGGTTATGGCTCTATTCCAAGTAGTGTGAAGTTACTACATATCTAAAGAACTACAGTGATATAGTAGGAAGAGAAAAACATTAGTGTCACTCACTTTCAGCTTCAGATTCAAGTCTAGATTCACTGTTTGCTACCTACGGGATGTGAGCTTGAATGCATAATTTAATGTTCTCTGTCTCCTAA
The DNA here is from genome assembly GCF_964165515.1 of Mesoplodon bidens. NCBI lineage: Eukaryota > Metazoa > Chordata > Mammalia > Artiodactyla > Ziphiidae > Mesoplodon > Mesoplodon bidens. Next base: position 72,918,666 of record NC_138164.1, on the reverse strand, counting down.
ACTACTGATGGCAGCCCTCATAGGGCTGTTTGAAGATTAAGCAAAATAACACATGTCAAGACACTCAGCAAAATGTCTGGAAGACAGTAGGGGCTCAATAAATGTTAATTCTCACCTTGTTTCCCAATAAGGATAAGATGTTTAATCAGAGAGTAAATGAAAAGCCAACTCTGGCTAGGGCAGGGGTTAGCAAATACAGCCATGGGTCAAATCCACCCTACCACCTGTTTTGGATGGCCCACAAGCTAAGAATGGATTTTACATTTTTAAATAGAGTTGTACATTGAACACTGTGTGTGGCCCCAAACCCCCCACAAAACAATATGTTGAAATCACAACCACTGGTACCTGTGAATGTGACCTTATTTTGAGACAGGGCCTTTGCAGATGCAATCAAGGTGAAGTCATATCATCTTAGGGTGAGCCCTAAACCCAATGACTGGTATGACTGGCCTAAGAAGGCCATGTGGCTATGGAGGCAGAGATTGGAATAATGCAGCTAAAAGCCAAGGAATGTGGGAATTACCAGGAGCCACCTCAAACTGGAAGAGGTAAGGAAGGATTCTTCCCTAGAGACTTCAGAGGGAGCATGGCTCTGCCGACACCTTAATTTCAGGTTTCTAGTCTCCAGAACTGTGTGAAAATATATTTCTGTTGTCTTAAGCCACCCAGTTTGTGATAATTTGTTATGGCAGCCCTAGGAAACTAATACAAATAGGTTTTCTTTTTAATCAAAAAAATAGCATTTCCCAACATGTGAAAATTGTATAAAATTCGAATTTCATACACAGCCACATTCATTTATTGTGCACAGCCATACTCATTTGTTTACATCTTTTCTATGTCTGTCCTACAATGGCAAAGTTGAATAGTTACCACAGAGACCATATCGCCCTCAAAACTGGAAACAGTTACTAACTGGCTCTATATAGAAAAAGTGTGACTATCCCTGGCCTTAAGCATTAGTGCCGAAGACATGAATAGGAGAGTTCTAAAATGGACCTGTGCCAGTAAGCGATGACCAAGTACTAGCTGGAGAGGTTAAAAACCTAAAGGAACAAACAAACACAAGACCTAGGAACTTTTATCATGGGAAAATGGTTTAAAGTTTTAAAATAAATCAGGATTTGGAAAAAAAAAAAAAAAACCTAGCAAATTACAAACAAACGCACTAGTCAAGAATAGTCTGACATGTCTTATTCTGTGAAATAAGTTAGATGACATGAGTCATTGTTATGGAGAAGCTGGGCACAGTAGAAGGGCGTGGAATAAGACTACTAATTTGCATTATTGTGTATCATTTAAGATACACATACATCTACATCTAGTAGAGGTCTCCTGAAAATAGTATCAAATGGAAGTGAAAAAATGATTTTAAAAAAATCAGACAGATAGACACATCCTAGTCTTCTCTTTCCAGTCTAAATGCCAATTCTAAGCAATTAAAACTGTCTATTGACTAAACATTATAAAATCTCCCAAGTGGCCACATTATAAATCTATCCCTACTATAATCCATCCTTAAGAGTACTTTCATTATCATTGTCCTAAAATGTAAATTTTGATCATGCTATGGAACTGTAGTTAATTTTTAATAAGATATTATTTAAATTCCTATACTCAGTATATAACATCCTTCACAATAAGACCCAAACCCCCTATCCAGTCCCATTTCATACCACTCCTCAATATTCCAGAAGCTTCTGCTATATTTAACTTTGTTATATACACCTATATATATATATACACCTATATATAGGTGTATATATATATATATATATATACACCTATAACACCCTAGGTTTCCCTCTTTGTAACACCTATTATGATTTTAATTACTTGTTTATTCTGCCACACTAAACTGAATTCTATGATAGAAGCATGTCTGTCAGGTTCACTATGATATAATGTGATATGATATGATATACACAGCACTCAACACAATGCACATAGGTGCACAATAAGTATAAGCTGAATAAAGAATGAATAAATCAACAAGGATAACTAACTATGCCAGGACTCAGGACTCCATATTTTTGCACATAATGCTCCCTCTCTGCCTTGTTTACCTATCTGGAGAATTACCTTTGCCTTGTTTACCTATCTGGAAAAGTCTGTACTTATCCTTCACATGAAGCCTCCTCAGTAAAACCTTCCCTTACATTTCCCTGCAAACTGTTCTTTCCTCCACATCACTAAAATAATATGTACCATATCATATTGTAATATATCTATTTACTGGTACTTAGGCTTCATTAAACCTTGAGTTTCTCAAGGACAAGAACCATATTTTATTCAGTATTGTTTTCTCCAGCACTTAGCTCAATGTATGGAGCATATGAAGAAGAAAAATGTATTTGCTGACTACATAAATTAAAATCATTTCATAAATTTAAAACAAATAAAGTTTTAAATCATAGAACAGTGTACATTTAAGTATTTTCTTCATTACAAGTTAATTTGTTTTAATAATTTATTGAACAGTGCTTTAAACAATTGTGATTGCATATTTTAGTTTAAATAAAATAAAATAAAATTTGTAAATTAATGAAATTTCATCTCCTGTTATAAATTATTATAGAAATAATACAACCCACTATAAGACTCAAAATATTTAGAATAAAACCTAAAACCCAAAACACCAACATTTCCGTTTAGAGATATTAACAATAATTAATCCATCAAGCATTTTCAAATAATACTTTCCCTACACATTTATATATGTACATATGAATATATATGCTATGTTTGAACACATGATATAAATGTTAACAGATATTAATTATACCAATCCTATTGAGATAGTTCAACTTAAACACATCCAAAATAAATGTCACAACTTAATTGCAATTTTCTAATATCTAGAATCAGTTAAGTTCAGGAAAGTTTGTAGAAGGCCACCCAGTAATAAACACAAAATAAATTGTGTCTGCTGTCCTGTTAGTGATAATTTTTTATTGCTAACTCAGTTTCAGATGTCAGAGTAATGACTTCCATATTCTGATTAAAATGCAAATTGAAGCCATATGTTAGAAAAGCATAGGCTTTCAATGTCACTGTTTTCTGACTTTAAGCACAATAAAAGTACGTTCATAAAGGCTAACAATTACCCAGATGAATTCTGTTGATTCTAGATGTAGAAAATATGGAATTTTACATTGCAAACTATGTCAATACACGAAGCTGTAGCACACCAATTAACAGCTACGGTCATATATATACACACATATATACGTATATATGTATGTATATGTAATTGGTGAGGGGGTGAAAATTATAAAACAATATGAAACTTAACTAATCTTAAAACAGAATGAAACTTAATTGGTCTGATTTTCCTCAAAAGTGAAAACTGAAAAGTGATTTTATAAACCTGCTTTTAATCTTCAGATTTGCTAAAGTAACTAAAATTAAGCTATATTCTTAGAAAAATGAAAAGTAAACAATAGACTGATATTTTTGTTTTATTTTGCCAATGCATTAAATAAACCAAATTCTACATAAATCACTTTAATGTTTAATGGATTTCTAAGACTATGCTACAAGTTTCCCAAAGATCTTCTTAGACTGAGATTCAAAAATGACCAGCCCAATAATTAATTTAAATATTACAGGCTTTGCTCTTTTTCATTTTCATTTGTGACATTAAACTAAAATTGCTGTGTGCATAAAACTTTCTTTTGTTTCGAAAGGAAAATTTTGAAGTTATAAGAAAACTTCTCTTATAAACAGAACTCCCAAAAAAGCTGCATCATCTATTTAAGAGTGAATATTTCTGGGAGTTTGCTGGCAGTCCAGTGGTTAGAACTCTACTGCTTTCACTGCCGTGGCCCGGGTTCAATCCCTGGTCGGGGAACTAAGATCCTGCAAGCCACGCAGCGTGGCAAAAAGAGTGAATATTTCTAAATTTGAAATATTTCTACCTAATATCAGCTAGACAAAAAATTAATAAAAAAGTCAATGCCAGCTAAGCTTACACAATTTACAGACATCAAAGGTAGTAAACTCAATGTAAATATAGTTCCATTGCATAAGGAAAAACGTGAAGGTGACTATAAAAGTGTTTACCGAAAAAAAGAAAGACTGGCAAGAGGTAAGGTAGGGATAAACCATAGCTCTCAAGATGAATAAAATCACTTTATTTTACCTTAAAAAATGTTCAGCTTGAAATATGGAGACAGAAATCTTTAAAAAATAAAGTCATTAAAGACATTACCAAGGTAGAGAAAAACATCTATAAACTAAAATAATCTCGAATATAGGTTAATAATTAACTTATCAATAAATAAGATGGTACTAAAATGTCACAGAACTTGAGCATTATTAATGAATTTTTTAAACAAAATAATGGACAGTATAGAAAGATCTGGCTTATAAAATCTCTTTTAAAAAGCAAAAAAAAAAAAAAAACAACATGGGGCTGGCGCAGTGGTTGAGAGTCTGCCTGCCAACGCAGGGAACACGGGTTCGTGCCCCAGTCCGGGAAAATCCCACATGCCGCAGAGCGGCTGGGCCCATGAGCCATGACCGCTAAGCCTGCGCGTCCGGAGCCTGTGCTCCGCAACGGGAGAGGCCACAACAGTGAGAGGCCCGTGTACCGCAAAAAAAATAAAAAATAAAAAAAAATAAGTTTCTTTAATACATTTTTAAAGCTATGATATAATTTATATCATTAAGTGCCTAATCTGTCCCCATTTTTTACAAATTAATTTCCAGGGCTTCTCTTATCAAGCTCAACATTCAGTGTTCCTCCAAACTTCTTCTTCTGTTTGAGTTCAAGGATAACGAATAAAAGTGACTATGCATGAATATACTGGATTATGGTCAGTGGTCTATTCTAGACTTCCATTTTTCTAGCTATTTGTATGACTAATTCATTTGCCAAAGCCTCTGTTGTAAAAGTAATGTGCCATTACAAGTACTGCATCCTTGGTAGACTAATCTGCACAATTACTTCCATATACTGTATAGATATGTCCCTCAGTTTGCAATCAGCATCAGTATTGTTTCTTTTGCTCTTCTTATTCACAGCAGTCTGTAACACATTTTAAAACAGCTTAAGTGTTACATTGTAGTCCATGATTCCAACATAAACAGCTCAGTGAATAGCTTAGAGAAAGCCCTACATTCCCACCAATAAAATTTTACCTAGTCAGTACAAGCTACAACTCACTGACACTTGGAGGAAACTTTAAAAAGCCGTCTCAGCCCTGTGGACTAACATACTGACTGGCAGAAGAATGTTGATTTTATTTTCTATGCTTGGGCTCGTAAGCCACATTCTAAGTAGTGTTTTTTTCCCCTTAATTAAATAAGAATTTTTAAAAGGACTTCAGAAGGTCCACATTATCTAAGAATAATTAAAACCAAAAAAAACCCACAAAGAGAATTTTGGTTGACTTAAAACAAGGACTAAACTTTCAGAGTAAATAGTGAGGAAATGGTTTAACTTGAAAATAAAGCTAAATTTCAAAACATTTCTTCAGCTGTAAACTGCCAGGTCCACAATTCCCAGTGATTTAATTTTTTCATAAATACTAACTTTTAGGGGCTTCATGAAATGCTGTATCTTCTACAAGACCTGCAATTTCATTCTCCAATGATCTGTACTGAACTTGTATTGAATTGTCAAATGTCAACAACAGACCAACAAGGACGATGACAATGCTAACCTAAAAACTGGTTTGAGTAAGGACTAGTGAATATTTTGTGTTATACTAATTCTGGCTACTCTATATATCCTAACAGCAGTGATCTTTTTTTTTTCCCCTAACATCTTTATTGGAGTATAATTGCTTTACAATGGTGTGTCAGTTTCTGCTTTATAACAAAGTGAATCAGTTATACATATACATATGTTCCCATATCTCTTCCCTCTTGCGTCTCCCTCCCTCCCACCCTCCCTATCCCACCCCTCTAGGTGGTCACAAAGCACCAAGCTGATCTCCCTGTACAGCAGTGATCTTGATAATGAGAACTCCCAACCCATAACACATCTGGGTAAAATAATAATAGTAAATAAAATTCCAAAAATAATAATAGTAATAGTAGTAAAGAACAGGAAGAGAAAAACAAAGTCAGACAATATAAAATAAAAGTGAATATTTCAAGTCCAAGTTCAACTGGCCACCCATAACTTTAACTATTTATGATTTTAGTTATTCAGCTGAGTTATCACCAGAAATCTATATAATGTGCTTGTATATTTTTTGTCCAGCTTTATTGCTATATAATTGAAATATACTTGAAACTTGTATAAGTTTAAGGCATACAATGTGATGATTTCATATACATATATAATGCAAAATGATTACCACAATAAGGTTAGTTAACACCTCCATCACCTAACGTAATTACCTTTATTTATATTTATTTATTTATTTTTAATATACAATGGAATATTACCTTTATTTTTATGGTGAGAACATTTAATATCTACTATCTTAGCAACTTTAAAGTATATAATACAATATTGTTAACTATAGTCACAATGCTATAAATTAAATCCTCAGAACTTATTCATCTTATAACTGGAAGTTTGTATCCATTGACCAGCATCTCCCCATTTCCCCCACCCTCCCAGCCCATGGCAACCACCATTCTACTCTGTTTCTATAAACGTTTGCTTTTTCACATATAAGTGAGTTCAAACAGTATTTACCTTTCTCTCACTTATTTCACTTAGCATAATGCCTTCAATATCCAACCTAGTTGTTCCAAATAGCATATTTCCTTCTCTTTTATGGCTGAATAATACATACATACATACATACACACACACATACACACACACACACACACACACCCCACATTTTCTTTATCCATTCATTCATCAAGAGACACATAGGTTCTTTAAATATCTTGCTATTGTCAATAATGCTACAATGAACATGGAAATGCAGGTTATCTCTTTAAGATAGTGATATCATTTCCTTCAGCTCTATACCTAGAATTACAATTGCTAGATCACATGGCAGTTCTATTTTTAATTTTTGAGGAACATCCATACTGTTTTTCATAGTTGTTACCAATTTTCATTCTCACCAGCAGTGACAAGGGTTCCCTTTTCTCCACATCATTGTCAACATTTGTTATCTCTGGTCTTTTTGATAATGGCAATTCTAAAAGGTGTGAGGTGATACCTAACTGTGGTTTTGACTTGCAGTTCCCTGGTGATTAGACAGACTGAGCATCATTTCATGTACCTGTTGGTCATCTGTATATCTTCCTTGGAAAAGTGTCCAAGGTTTGTTTTGTGACCAAACATATGGTCTATCCCAGGAAGTGTTCCATGTGCTCTTGAGAAGAATATCTTTGGATATTCCATCTTGGATGGAATGTTCTGAAAATATCTGTCAAACACATTTTGTCTATAGTGTTGTGTCCATTTCATCTATAGTCCAACGTTTCCTTACTGATTTGCTGCCTGGTCTATCCATTGTTGAAGTGGCATACTTAAGTCCCCTGTCATTGTTGTACTGTTGTCTATTTCTCCCTTCAGTCTGTTGGTTTCTTCTTAACATATTATGTGCTCCAATGTTGGCTGCATACGTATTTACTCTCTTGATGAACTGACTCCTTTATCATTACAGAAGAACCTTCTTTGTCTCCTCTTACAGCTTTTGACTAACATCCATTTTGTCTGATTTAAGTATAGCTACTCATACTCTTTTTTGGCTACCATTTGCACAGGACATCTTTTCCATCCCTTCATTTTGAGCCTATATGTGTCCTTAAAGCAAGAGTCTCTTGTAAGCAGCATATAATTGAGTCTTGATTTTTTACCCATGTCTTTTGATTAGATAATTTATTACAGTTACACTTAAACTAATTATTGATAAGTAAGGACTTACTAATGTCATCTTATTATTTTCTAGCTGTTTTATAGTTCCCTGTTCCTCTGTTCTTCTCTTGCTGTATTCCTTTCTGAATTAATGATTTTTTGTACTGTTTTGCCTTGATTCCCTTCTCTTTATCTTCTGTGTGTCAACCATAGGTTTTTACTTCGTGGTTACCATGTGGTTATTATATTACATAAAATATTTTATAGATATAACAGTCTATTGTACACTGTACACTTGTTAACAACTTAACTTCAATCACATACAAAAAAAACTACCATTTTAGTCCCCACATATTTTATGTTTTTTGATAACAAAATTTACATCTTTTTATATTGTGCATACATTAACAAATTTTTGTAGCTATAGCTATTTTTAATACTTTTGTCCTTTAACCTTTATAACAAAGTTAGCTTGTTAACACAACACCATATTACAGTACTAGTATTTGACTGTATACATACCTTTACCATCTGGTTATATATTTTCATATGTTCTCATGTTACTAATTAGTGTCCTTTCTTCTCAGCTTGAACAAGTCCTTCCCTCATTTCTTATAAGACAGGTCTGGTGGTGATTAACTCTCAAGTTTTATATTTTGGGGGGTTTTATTGTTTCTTTTTTTGGGGGGGCTGTGTCGGGTCTTAGTTGTGGCATGCAGGATCTTTGTTGCTGCATGCAGGATTTTTCATTGCAGTGTGCGGGCTTCTCTCTAGTTGTGGCGCATGGGCTCTCTAGTTGTGGCATGTGGGCTCCAGAGTGTTTGGGTTCTGTAGTTCTGGCGTGCAGGCTCCAGAGTGCGTGGGCTCTGTATTTTGTGGCATGTGGTCTAGTTGAGGCACACGGGCTCAGTAGTTGTGGCATGCAGGCTTAGTTATCCTGTGGCATGTGGGATCTTAGTTCCCTGACCAGGGATAGAACCCATGACCCTGGCACTGGAAGGCAGATTCTTAACCACTGGACAATAAGGGAAGTCCCAGGTTTTGTGTGTTTTGGAAATTCTTCATCTCACTTTCATTTCTGAAGGACAAGTGCCAGGGAAAGTATTCTTGGTTGGCAGGGGTTTTTTGTCTTTTTCTTTCAGCACTTGGAATATATCATCCCACTCTCTCCTGGCTTGCAAGGTTTTTGCTAAGAAATTTGTTGACAGCCTTATGGGGTTTCCTTTGCACGTAGGAATTTTTTTTTCTCTTGTTGCTTTTAACATTTTCTTTGTATCTTTGATTTTCAAAACCGTATCATAATGCGTCTCAGAGAAGATCTCCTTAAGTTAAATTTGTTTGGGGACGTATTAGCTTCATGAAGTTGGATTTCTAAATCTCTCCCCATATTTGGGAAGTTCTCATCCATTATTTCTCTAAATAAGCTTTCTGCTGCTTTCTGTTTCTTTTCTCCTTCTGGCACTCCAATAATGCATAGATTGTCTCTTTTAATGGTATCCCATTTTTCACATAGACTTTCTTTACTTTTTCATTCATTTTTCTTTGTTCTCCTCTGACTTGATTTCAAAGGTCCTTTCTTCCATTTCACATATTCTTCCTTCTGCTTAATCCAATCCAGTGCTGATGAGCTCTACTGCAATTTTCATTGCATTCACTGACTCTTCAACTCCAGAATTTCTGTTTGGTTCTTTTTTATGATTTCTATCTCTCTGTTAAGCTTCTCATTTTGACCATATATGGTTTTCCTGATTTCACTGAACTGTCTTTCTGTGTTTTCTTATAGCTCACTGAACTTCCTTAAAACACTTACTTTGAATTCTTTGTCTGGCAAATTGCAGGTCTTCATTTTGGGGGGTTCGATAGTGGAAAATTGTTCCTTTGGTGGTGTCATGTCTCCTTGATTTTTCATGTTCCTTGAAGTTTGCTTTACAGTCTTCACATTTGAAAAAGCAGTCACCTCCTCCATTCTTCACTGACTTGCTTCAGGAGAGAAATATCTTCTGTCAGGCCTATTAGGGATTCTGAGGCTTTCACAAACCTCTTCTATGGATATGACTGCTCTACTCTTCTTGTTCCTTCTTATGAAAGAGTTCTTAAGCTTGAATGCCTTCTCTCATTCCTGCAAAGCCAACCTCCTTACGTTTTCCCTAAGGTTGTGCTGAATGTTTAAGTTTGTGGTTTCTCCCAGACCCACAGAGTCAGGCTGGCTTTCTCTGCATGCTTAGCAGCCATCTGCAAAGGTTCATTCTCACCACCATCAGGAACAGGCATAAGGAGCCAACTACAGTGTGGGGACATGTGTGGGTGAGGGGCACAGAGCACTAAGGATGCCCATGGGTCAACTGGGAAATCTGCAGGCAAGGCATTCCAGCAGCTTCTAAGCAGGCTTCCTGGTAGAGTCCGACACATGGTCAGTGAGATCTATGTTCCTTTAATGCCCTCGGAGAGACCTACCTGCCACTCTCCCATCTTATTTTCTCTTTCTAGAACAGCCCACCACATCTCTCAATTTATCTTTGAGTGTTTTCCATCTATAGCTTTTGCTCTATTTTCTACACAATAACCTATTTCATCTTTCAGCCTTTCATTTTTATGAGTTTTTAAATCAATCACATTTTACTTCTGAGAATAACTTATTTCTCTAACTGCTTCTTTTACAAAGAAATCTATTCTTATTTTGTGACTGCTATATTTTCTCAAAACTCTCTGAAGAAATTTTTTTTTCAGGTTTGCTCCCATTGCTAAATTCTGTTTTCTCTCAAATTAAATGCTTGTTCGGTATGATCTATTTTGTGCTGTTCATTTTCTCGAAATGCCTGGTGAAACTTGTTGTATACTCATGTTTATGAATGAAAAACTAGGAGGATGCACACACACCAGAAATGTCCACTGCAGCAGCAGTTCTGGGGTTGTTTGCCCAACACTGTCCTTCTCTGAATGGGAAGCCAACTGTCAATTATATACATAAACTAGGAATACTGACTGGCAGACTTCAGCTGAACAGAATGAACATTGAGCAAATAAACTAGCCAAGTATGAGAGCTTCCCAAATGCTCAAAATCCTTTAATAAATTTTACTCCTGGATAAAGTTACCCTGAATCAAGCCCACTATTTTGGGGAAATGACTCCACTGTTCCAGATACACTCTTGCTGATTCCTGCTCATTTTCAAGCTCCCAGTTTGCCGTCTCTCAAGACTTCTACAGTGAAGAATGTTTCCAATCTCTCCTGTAGCATTCACTTGCGAGTGCTAGACTGTGGTTTATTCCTCCTTGGATTTTTAGTTATTAGGATTTTAGTTATTAGGATTAGAATTCCAGTTTCCAGAAATTCATTAAAATCTCTAAGTCTATTGCAACATTTTTTAAGACTTCTTCCTTTTTGCAAATGTTTACTACCATTTCATTAAAATTTGAGAGAAAGGAGGGAAGGGCATAAGTAGTAAATGACTGTGCCCAGTCCACCACCTAGGACACAATTGAGTGTTTTCTTTCTCTTTCTAATAGATAACTTGTTATCAGGTGACATTGTCTCTGTATTGCAACCTATATTTCAGATGCAGACTAACCTAATAATCAATGTCTCTGATCAGTCTATAATCTGACTTCAATGTCGCACAGTGACATCAAAAACAAATTCAGTGACATGGAAAATAAATTCAGTGACAAGGCAAACAAGTTCACGTTTTCTTTGTTTTCTTGCACACAAGCAGATAACCTCTATCTTATTTACCTGATAATTTCAGAACAAATTAAGATTTTTTTTTGTAATATCCATAGCATAAAGGAAACATTTCCCCAGGGAGCAGAAATATTTTAGCACTTCCAAATCCCTCAGATAAGACAAATATTCTCAACTCTTATACCTTCCATGTTTCACCTCAGTAAAAGAAAGATAATTACAAGTGCCTATAAAATGTTTAGTTACATTTCTAAAATGTTTTGAGCTCCCTGGAGGAAAGACAGTAAGGATAATTTATCATACAGTATTATCAATGACTATATTTTCATTTCTAATTCAAAACTACTAAAACAACATAAAAACAGAACATCAACTCTTCTTTATCTAATCATTACTTTATAGACCCGGGGGAAACAAGAGTTAAATGAATTCTTTTTAGATACCTAAATTTAGTTGAATTCTCTACCAGGATGCTACAAGACCAGATCAAACTATAAATATTTTGTTCTAAGCTTAAGGAAACTTGTTGCCTTCATAGTATACAAGTTTTCCAACTTGTATACTTTCAGATATACAAACACAGATAACATTTTTCCATGGAAACACAGATAACATTTTTCCTGGAAACACAGATAACATTTTTCCATACTGTGAAGACTTCACAAACATGATCAAAGTCAGTCACAACAACAAGGACAAAAACAATAATAAAAGCAAACATTATTGAGATCTTCCTACTCACTAGTAAGTCTTTTATACGTATTATCTTATTTAATTTTCACATTATTACTCTGTGAGGTAGGAGCTATTATGATCCCAATTTCACAGCTGAGAAAATGCAGGTAGAAGTAAAATGGTTTGACCAAGATCATCATACAACCAGTAAGTAAGGAGCAGTGGCTGGAAAGTCTTTCTTAATGACAGAAGCAAAGTATTTTGAAGCAATCCTGAAAAGATCTCAGCGTTCCTAGATTAATAATCAGGGGCCACAGATTCAAATGGCATGAACACTAACTGGTGAAACCACTGATCCCAGGGTTTAAGTCTCCAGATTCCATACCAGTTTGCTTTCTACTCTTCCATGTTTTCTGTCTCTTAACCTGTACCAGGTTGCTGCCATAGTTCCAGGGACAGAAAGTCAACTTAACACTAATAGCTACAATAAACCAGATCCTCTCACAAGTGCCGATTTTATGGAATAGAGCTAAATCTTTAAAATATCTTTATTAAACTTCTATTTGTATTAACCACCTAACAACAACAACAAAATAACTGCAGAGGTAAAATAATAAATGCCAGACCTGAAAGTTCAGGTCTGTGTGGCCAAAGTACATTTTAGAATAAATGCCTTTTTCTTTCCTTTTCACTTTTTTCCTTTTTCTTTTCTATTTTTCCTTAAATACTTCACAAATACAAGATCAAGTTTTAGTAAAAGTAGCCTTTACCTGCCTCCTGTAACTTTTTCAGCAAAATGAAAATAACGAAGTCCACTGTCTTTCACCAAATGGCATTTACAAGTTGGGCCAAGACTTTTCATCCTCTGCTTTGCTAACTGCTATTAGAGGCGTGAAGGGCATGCCTTAGAGACATATTCCAAATGAGCCACTTTTCTCCTACACTTAAACCCATTTATATATCTTAAATTTCTTCATCGTACTGCTCAATTTATTGAACCAATTACAGTGTATCTTATGCCAGAATGCAAAAAATTCCAGAATATATACATTGTAGGATACATCTAAATGTAATTTCTCAAACAATGTATCATTTCTGACAAGCAATACAATTAATTGTTAGTTTAATAAGCTCATTATGTTTACGAAAGTTGCTAAGAAGTACCACTAAATGGTACAAGATTTACTGGTAGAAAAAACAATCATAGACCCCTTTTATCACATGCTATTCAGTCATATATTTTCACAAATGTTGCAAAATCTACATCTTTTCCTCCAAAAAATTTAACATATAATCCATTATTTTAAAATTAAGGTATTTAAACCCTTAATTAGTAAATGCGTTTTTACCCCTTACATTTACATTTTCTTTAAGAATGACTTAAGCATTTTAATAATTTTATATAGATGATTAAAAGATGATATTTAGCCTTCTAATTAAATTCGTATCTCACAATAGGAACGTGCATGATAAATGCCACACTATAAAAGTCATAGTTCTGGGCTTCCCTGGTGGCGCAGTGGTTGAGAGTCCGCCTGCCGATGCAGGGGACACGGGTTCATGCCCCGGTCCGGGAAGATCCCACATGTCACGGAGCGGCTAGGCCCATGAGCCATGGCCGCTGAGCCTGCGCGTCCGGAGCCTGTGCTCCGCAACGGGAGAGGCCACAACAGTGAGAGGCCCGCGTACCGCAAAAAAAAAAAAAAAAAAAAAAAAGATTACGAGTTAGGTGAGGTGAAGTTGCTTTAACTATGATAGTAAAGGAAGGCCTCTCTCAGGATGTAACAATGGGTTAAGAACCATATAAGGAGAAGATACTAGCCAAGAAAAACCTAGGGAAAAAGATTGCCAAGCAAAAAAACAAACAAAAAGCAAGTGGTAAGGCTGTAAAGGACTAATAAGCTTCAAGTAGTCTCCAGACAAAAAGAAATACAGTATAAAGAATGAGAAGAAAGTAGATAAAGTCAGAGAGGTAGCAGCCTTGTGAGGCATTTAATTGTATCCAGGGTGCAGTGAGAAGTGGGATGGGAAGGTTTTTCTGAATTTTAAGCAGAAGATCAACAAGGTCTAATTTGTATTCCCAATGACTCTGACTGCTTTGTGGAAAACAGACTATATAAGAAGACAGGAGGGCTTCCCTGGTGGCGCAGTGGTTGAGAGTCCGCCTGCCAATGCAGGGGACACGGGTTCGTGCCCCGATCTGGGAAGATCCCACATGCCGTGGAGCGGCTGGGCCTGTGAGCCATGGCCGCTGAGCCTGTGCGTCTGGAGCCTGTGCTCCGCAATGGGAGAGGCCACAACAGTGAGAGGCCCACGTACCGCAAAAAAAATAAAAAATAATAAAATAATAAAAGAAGACAGGAGTGGGAAGATGTAAACCACTCATGCTATTCAGACAGCTCAGGCAAGAGATGTTAGGGCTCAGATTCTGGTTATAACTGTGTAGGTAATGAGTCACTGTAAGATCCAGAGTATACTTTTGAAGTAGAATAAGATTTTACAATGGATTGGACCGAGTATAAGGTGAAGAAAAGAGTTAAAACTCCTAAGTTTCTGGCCTGAGCAACTGGATGGATGGTTGATGTCATTTGCTGCAAAAGGAAGGCTTACGCAGAGCACAGGGAGATCAGCTCGGTGCTTTGTGACTGCCTGGAGGGGTGGGATGGGGAGGGTGGGAGGGAGGGAGATGCATGAGGGAAGGGATGTGGGAACAGATGTATATGTATGACTGATTCACTTTGTTATAAAGCAGAAACTAATAAAAAATATATATATATTAAAAAAAAAGAAAAAAGAAAAAAAAAGGAAGGCTTAGGGGAGCAATTTAAGAGACAGTATTTATAATTGTTTTTTGAATTTAATACTTTCAGTTTATTATTTTTCGAGTTCATCTGTCAAATTTCTCCGACTAGCTTACAATCCCGTTTTGTATTTCTTTTGTATCCTCATGTGCCTAGCATAGCTGATACATAATCAATACCTGCTGGATCTAATTAAATTGAAGTGGTCTTACAAGAAAACTTATGAATCAACATTTTCCAACCTTATGTTTGAAAAATCAAATACAGATGTTTTAATCAAAGACACTGCATGTTCAAAATTAAAAAACAAATGCTAGAGACAAGCCTGTAGGTATATGTTTACAATTTTAAAATGCATGCATTGTTGAATGTTTGGTGGCATAAAGCAAACTGCAGAGAGAAGTTTTCAAAGGGAGTTAACATAGAAAGATTTTTTAATGTCATAAATTATAATTAAACAGAAATGAACTAGAATTTGACATCACATCCTAAATAACTATTAGCAGCAAATGATAAATCTTGAAAAACTGGAATCCTCAGTCATTGTCACAACCAACGAAATAAAGGGAAATCACGTAAATGCAAACTTTTATGTATTCTCCTTTAAATCATACTGTGGCAAAGTTGAATGCTAGCAGCTTATGTTCTTGTGGGTAATTGGCTCTGGCATATTAGCTCCAGGAAAACACTTCCATCATCTTCTAGCCATATCTTGGGCAAATGCCAGAGAAAATATTTAATTCTTTATTTCATACCTTTTCTGTGTACCTTTTATACATTTTGCCCTTTAATAACTAATTATCTAACAATGTTAAAAATCTAAAAAAATTATACAATTTTTTAAATTGTACACTTTTCTTTCTTAAATTTGCTAACATAGAACAAGAAATCAATGACATTTTCACATGGGTATTAATTAAATTATATTAAATTGTACGACTTTGTAATCTTTAAAACTGCTAGTTTAATTATAATTTATGACATTTATAGCTAAGGCTATAAATTACTTAGTTCTAATAACTGAGACTTACCAGGGCTTCCTGACATACCTTATTTAGAGTATGTAGCTCTCTACCTGCCCCCTACAACACTAACATAAACAGAGCATGTATTCACAACTACATAGTATAAACACTGTCCTGTTTTCTGTTTTGAGACAACTATCAATGCTAAAAAACAGAGAGGAAGCTTACATCTCTCTCTCCCTCAGTAAAATATAGGGTCCTTAGAAGCAGGGACTATACCTTGTTTATTTTGGTAACCCCAATTTCACCAACAGTGCCTAACAGAGTAGATACTCAGCAAATGTTGCTTATTCTTTTTTTTGTTCCTAAACCTTGGCCTCAACTTGGCAATCCTTGGAAAGGCAACAATTTTGTCCTGTGATCACCAGTGACACATCTCTAAGATGGAGCTACCTCCGATTCCTCTCCTTTCTTCAAGGTTCAGGTCCCATGTAATTCATAAAACCTTCTCTGATTTCCCCAGCCCAAAGATAACTCCCTTTTCTACAGTTCTAAAGACTGTACTGTCTAATCACATATTTGACATGGATACACTATCTTGGACTATTTATTACCTATTCATTTTAAATCCAAATCTAGATATACCTTATTCCCTCAACTAAATTAATTTCAAGGACAGAATAATGGCTATATTTGTGTCCAAATACATAGCAAAGTGCTCTGCACTCAGTAAGTGTTCACTGATAAAAATAAAGACAAAGATGATAAAGATAATACAAAGCCAGTTTTGCATATTTTTCTATCAGGTATTCATTCAAAGGCATGGCAATGCCTTTGAAATTTCCTGATCAAAATAAGGAGTGAGAAAACTGTCACAGCCAAAACTAACAAAATGATATTATTACTAACTAAAGAGTATTTTACCGTCACCCAACAGTTTGAGTAGGACTGTATATATGCGTATATGTATAAAACCAACCTAATATAATGAAAATATAACCAAGAAGTATGTGAAAAGGTAGGATTACACCCTCAAAAAATGATTATTTAGTACCATGAGCAATCAAAATTATATGGCAGGGCTTCCCTGGTGGCACAGTGGTTGAGAGTCCGCCTGCCGATGCGGGGGACGCGGGTTCGTGCCCCAGTCTGGGAGGATCCCACATGCCGCGGAGCAGCTGGGCCCGTGAGCCGTGGCCGCTGAGCCTGCGCATCCGGAGCCTGTGGTCCGCAACGGGAGAGGCCACAACAGTGAGAGGCCCGCGTACCGCAAAAAAAAAAAAAAAAAAAAACTATATGTCATAGTAACAAAAGATGTCACAAAACAGTATGCCCCCAATTTTTCTTTAATGGGTATATAATGTGTAATGTGAATGTGCATCTATGTTTGTGTATTTATATAGGTACACTGGAGGAAAGGGAAGGGAAATAAAGAAATAAACACTAAAATGTTAGTAATTACTACACAGTAAAACTACAGATGATTTTTACTTTCTTCTTCATGTTTTTCTCTACTTTCCAAATCAGAAACACATACCTACATACAATGAATAATTTTCTTAAAATAAAACCTCCCAACATTTAGAAATTTTGTCGTTGATGTTAAAATAAGCCAACAATCTCAACTTAGTCTAGTAAGCAACATAATAGAGTTACAGAACAAAGTTATTTCTTAAGGTTAAACTCAGTCTCTGAAAGTATTTCTTACCTATTCTGCACTAACCACCCTCTTAGTTAAGTAATAGTTATACAGCAATAGTATAAATAAAAGGCTCTATTCAGAGGAAGGGACGATGAAGATACTAAGACTATCATTAGTATCCAGAATGTATCATGTACAAAAATTCATTTCCTTTGGACATAGATATAGTCAAAAATCCATGTGTAAAGACTTTGATCTCATTACATTTTTAAATTACAGACCCTGGCTGACAAAAGATAAAAGACCAATTCATATTTTGCACTTTTTGAAAAACTTGCCTAATACTGAAATTTATTAATCTGGACATAAAAAGTACAAATCTACTTAACAGACAAATGTTAATGTTAACACAAAAAGGTTCCCATTTAGAAAGATCGAGAGATTCAAAGGTTTATTCTAAATCGGAAACACTATCAAAACAACATAGTACAGCCACTCTGGAAAACAGTTTAACAGTTTCTTTAAAAACCAAACACTCAACTACCATACAACCTGGCACCTACACTCCTGGGCATTTATCCCAGAGAAATAAAAACTCATGTTCACACAAAAACCTGCACATGAATATCTACAGCAGCTTTATTTGTAACAGCCAAAAACTGGAAACAAGCCAGATGTTCTTCAATGGGTGAATAGTTAAATAAACCAGTACAGCCATACTATGATATACTACTCAGCAATAAAAAGGAATGAACTACTGATATACCGAACAACTTGAATCTCCAGAGAATTACGTTGAGTGAAAACAGCTAATGACAAATAGTATGTACTATATAATTCTATTTATACATCATTCTTGAAATGATTACAGAATTTAAAGAATTACAGAAATAAAGAATAAATTAATGGTTGCCAGAGGTTGAGGAATGGGAGGTAAGGGTCAGAGGGAAGTAAATGTAGCTACAAAACGGCAGCATGAAGGATCCCTGTGAAGGAAATGTTCTCTATCTTGACTTACAGTAAATATCAATGTAAATATCCTATTTTGATACTACTACAGTTTTGCAAAATAATACTATTAAGGGAAACTGGGTAGAGAGTAACATGAGATCTCTCTCTTATTTCTTACAACTGCATATGAACCTATGATTTTTTCAAAATAAAAAGTTAAATCTTAAAAAAAAATACAGTATTGGGCTTCCCTGGTGGCGCAGTGGTTGAGAGTCTGCCTGCCGATGCAGAGGACACGGGTTCGTGTCCCGGTCCGGGAAGATCCCACATGCCGCGGAGCGGCTGGGCCCGTGAGCCATGGCCACTGAGCCTGCGTGTCCGGAGCCTGTGCTCCGCAACGGGAGAGGCCACAACAGTGAGAGGCCCACACACCGCAAAAAAAAAAAAAAAAAAAAAGTATTTTTAGGGCGTTTTCCAACATTGATTACGTCAATCAAAATCAAATATCTTCTCTCCAGGAATTTCCAATCTAAACGAGGCAACACAAAAAAAGTTTGTGGAAGTTTACTTAGAATTTAAGATAAGTGTGTAAATACATATAGTATTTCAGTATTAAAGTATCACCATGTGGTAGTATAGAAAAGCATGTGTATGACTAAAAGAAAAAAAAATGCATTAAAACTCAAATCTATTCTAGTATGTAGACATAATATTTTTTAAATTTTTTACAAAATCAGAAAGGAAAGCAGCACCTAGCATAGTTTGGTGCTACTATTATGGTTTCCACAGCACCCTATAATTCATCTTCCAGTCCTTTTCAAACATTATTTCTATTGTGACTTTTCCACTAGACAGCAAACTCCATAAGTACAAGGATGTCTTCATCTTGCTTTCCAGCATATGGCACAGTAACTGACACATGATAAGAACAGAGCAAAAATTAAATATTTTAAAACTGAAATAAGTTGCTGAATACAACCCTGAACTACATTCCCGTTACAAAATTCAAAAACCTATCCTTAGGGCTTCCCTGGTGGCGCAGTGGTTGAGAGTCTGCCTGCCGATGCAGGGGACACGGGTTTGTGCCCCGGTCCGGGAGGATCCCACATGCTGCGGAGTGGCTGGGCCCGAGAGCCATGGCCGCTGAGCCTGTGCGTCCGGAGCCTGTGCTCCACAACGGGAGAGGCCACAACAGTGAGAGGCCCGCGTACCGCAAAAAAAAAAAAAAAAAAAACCTATCCTTAGGTAAACACATAATTAATTCATCTTTCCTTAGTTGAATTTTTCAATGTCGCCTATCAATTCTATTAAACAACTTTAAAAGGTTTTAATACAAATATGTTTTTAAAATATGAACTTGACAATGAAAATCATAACCTTAATTATATATTTACAGTAAATATCAGACTAGACAACATTAATTTCAATTCTGAAAACTTAGAAATTTAGAAGCCTAGCTAATTATATTATTAAATATATTCAGTATTTAGAGATAGAAATGAATGCTATTCTGATTCCAAGAAAACAGTGCATCATAAAAGTTCATCCTTAAATTTTTGCCATAAGAAGTTTGCAATAGAAGCAGAGTATGAAATTAAATTAAAGATATATAGAGAGACATATACAGATATAGATATATACCCTATCAAAGATGAAGATCTAATCTTTAAGGGAAAAAGAGTCATGAAGGACACAGCGCCGTGAATCATCTTCCTCCTGAAGTAAGTGCAATTCAGTCATATATGACAGGAATAAACCAGAGAGCATCAAAGCTATTTTAAACATTTAAGTCTATCCTTTAAAACAGAGGCAGAAAATATTCTCAAATTTAAGTAGGTTTTCTTTTTTTTTTTTTAAGGGAACTTGATTCAAAAAAACAAACAAAAAGAGGTTAAAAAGTGCATGGAAAAACCTTGAAAGCAAAAAAAGAGAATTACTCACCAAGTTGGCCATATAAATTGTGAGCAGCCCTCTCCTGCAAATAATTTTAAGAAGAGACAGTGTGAGACTAACCATCAATTTGACTTAATAATCACTTTATCATTTTTTTAGAAATCTACCAAAACAATTATCAGAAGTTGTGGAAAAGGGATAGATTATGCTGATCTAAGTTTTCAGTACCCTAATAGTTGGCTGTAAATAGATTCTACAAGTCATTCTAATCTGTAGTCATTAAACATTCTGTTTAATGCTCGTTAATTAAAATTCTTTAAAATTACTATTGCCTAGTAATTGTTAACTAGACTTACTGTGATAATCATTTTGCAATATACACCAATATCTAATTATTATATTGTTCACCTGAAACTAGTATAATGTTATATGTCGATTACATCTCAATTTTGTAAACTACTAATACCTTATTATTTATTAATAGGAAGAGAGGTACAATTTGCTATCATTCTATGTTTATGCTAGAGAATTCTAAATTTAAGGAAGAATCCTAACAAATTCATCTTGCCAAAAATGTCAAGGCCATATCAATTCTAACTAAATGCATATTTATTTTTAAAAAAACAGATCTTCTATTTGTTTCACACACAATGCAACACTTCATTAGATGCCATTACAAATCATACAAAATCACCTTGTTTTAATTTCATTGTTAAGTGAAAAGTCAGGCAGTAAGTTAATTCTCTAATGCCAAAGGACAAACAAAAGCTCTATAAACACTCACTTTACAGAAAAACTGCATATTTACTAAATGCATATTTACTCTTACTTAATGAGAATTCATCTAGAAACTCAAAGATAAGGACAATTTTTTGCCCTTAATCACTTTATTTAACTTATCTACACATGAGACCATAAATGAAACATATCCTATCCTCTAAGAAAGAGGTCTTTAATGTTTTAAGAATTCAAGGGCAGAGTTCAAATAACAAACTCTGAAAATTATAAAAACTTACTTGAGTTTCAATTATGAACTTTTTTTAGAACTCAAAGAAACTACTACTTTATATATAAAAGAAGCAACAATATCAAATCACTTTCACTTAAATATCATGCCAGGTCTTCATATTAACATCATCAATCAAATCTTCTTGATGTCAGATCCAGTCATACAAAGTCTTGATTGCTCATCATTTAACATGGCTTAATAAGATTTTTAATTTACTAAAGCCACATGGAGGCAGTATGATATAAGTGAACAATGCTGAAGTGAAGTTAGGAAATCAGGGTTCCAGTTAACTTTAATTCTCTGGTACCCTGTAATTTTGTCATAAAAATAAGGGAACAAAACTAGTTATCTAACTTACATTTTCAAACATAAAAACAACTTAAAGAAAAAAATTTACATTTATCAGCAATATATAAAACATATCATTGGGCCACCCTGGTTGAAAGGAGGAGGCGGTCTAGGCATACCCACTGGGCCACACGCCCCCCAGCAATGTCCCTCTTCAGCAGGTCCTAATGCATCTCAGCAGAACAAGACAAGTCTACTGACCTTCTAAAAAAGAATTTCAGGGCCTCCCTGGTGGCGCAGTGGTTGAGAGTCCGCCTGCCGATGCAGGGGATACGGGTTCGTGCCCCGGTCTGGGAGGATCCCATATGCCGCGGAGCGGCTGGGCCCGTGAGCCATGGCCGCTGGGCCTGCGCGTCCGGAGCCTGTGCTCCGCAACGGGAGAGGCCACAAGAGTGAGAGGCCCGCATACCGCAAAAAGAAAAAAAAAAAAAAAAAAAAAAAAAAAAAAAAAAATAAAAAAGAATTTCAGAATCAGTGATAAGATGATCTGTAAGGTCCCTTTTAGCTCTTCTTTTCTATGATTTGTACATACGAATTGAAATTGTTCTCACTAATCCTTACCAATCTTATTAGTTCCTACCAAATTCTAAATCAAAGATGTTCTAATAGTACTTATTTTAAATAAATTATATCAAGAAAAGTTAGGGTAACATCATCATCCAAGAGTCACACATACACAGAAAAGTTAAATCCTTCTCAAGTGATACCTATTCTTACCAACAGTTGGTTATGTATGAAGAAAAAAAAATATTCTTCATTACAAAACCAAAATAAAAATATTTCTGTAATTTCAGTGGTAGTCCCTGAAAATACTTTTCATTATGAAGTGAACTAATGTATGATGCTATCTTTAAAAACATTTGTTCCACTAATCTCATTCTGCCTCTAATATTAACAGTAATCCAGCTCCAGAATCATCACAAGCTTCCATCTATAACTGTTTACCTTTACTGAGCAAAGATTATCTTGTTAACCTTTACATTTTCACAGACCTGCAAGAATAATATCTGGCATCTATAGACACTAAGCAAATGGTAGAATTATGAAGCAAGGTGTTACTAGGAACCCAGTTTTATAAAAAGGAACACATTACAAACATGCATTATAGAAATATAATCACAAAAGATAGCCACCAGACAGAGCGAGGGCCAATTAATGATACTAATTTATTAGCAAGCAAAGACATGATCTGTTTGTCATACATTTGTATAAAATTTAATAATTTACAAGGTATAATATTTTGAAATCAGATTTTATCCTCTCACTAGTTCTATGAAGTGTAACACAGATACTACTGTCCTCACTCTATTGAAAACAAAGAATCAAAGAAGTGGTTTCCTTAAAAATACAAAAGCAGCAAAAAACAAGTTTGTCTGGCTCCAGTTTCACGTTCTTTCCAATGCACTGCTTCTACAGAAGAAAATCTTTAATTACTAAGTTACCTTTCTTTTTTTTTTAATTTATTAATTTATTTATTTTTGGCTGCACTGGGTCTTTGTTGCTGCATGCGGGCTTTTCTCTAGTTGAGGCAAGCGGGGGCTACTCTTCCTTTTGGTGCACGGGCTTCTCATTGCAGTGGCTTCTCTTGATGCGGAGCACGGGCTCTAGGCGCACGGGCTTCCGTAGTTGTGGCACATGGGCTCAGTAGTTGTGGCTTGCGGGCTCTAGAGCACAGGCTCAGTAGTTGTGGCGCACGGGCTTAGTTGCTCCGCAGCATGTGGGATCTTCCCTGACCAGGGCTCGAACCCGTGTCCCCTGCATTGGCAGGCGGATTCTTAACCACTGCGCCACCAGGGAAGTCCTAAGTTACCTTTCAATTCTAAAATTCACTTACTTGTTTAATATGCTGTCCTAGCAGGCTTCTGTGTGATGAGGATGAACAAAGCCTTGACACATTCTTACTACTGGGAAAAACTGAGGATGCATCGTTATTAGATTATGTCCTATTCTGGTCTCAAGTTTCAATTTATCGTTCCCAAACAATGAGGAAGTTCACCTCCTTCCCAGCTTTATCTGAATTCCAACCCAAAGCTAATAGCCTCAAGAATGAGAGGACAATGCCTATGATGGGCATGATATGTTGGATTACATAGCCATACTCTTTTGGGTGCCTTTACCTGGTACGTCTTTAACCTCCATTCCAATGTCAACTTGGTAGGTTAGAATATGAGAACAGTGATTTATTTTAACACTTCTCCAGAGATGTTCAGTATCATAGGAAATAGATAAGCTAATTAAATACCAATTTTATTTAACACTTGACTGTATCTAGCCTAGGTCTGAAGACAAACAAGTCACTCCCTTCCTAGTGCCTAAATTCTCTCTGGAAACCAAGTTATATATTATAAAACACTGCTACAACAGTGATGGGGAAGGGGGAGGTGCCAATTAGAATAAAAGGTGGCCTAGAGGAAGGGCTGGGGCCAAGGAGGACAATAACTTTTTAAACTTCACAGGAGTCTCTGATACACAAAGACTCCCATTCTGCTGAGCATCACTAGATTAGAAGACTGGTGAAGCTCAGTGAATAAGCAGTCTAAAGTTAGTCGAGTATTTCTTTAAACTACAGATAAGCTTCTTTATTTTTTGATGGGGAAAGGGGGTGAATCTTTTAAACTTGCATGAAAAATGTAAGTGGGTGTGCACATCAAAGGGTACTATCTAAAAAAGTATTAAGAACCACTGCTGTAAGAGCTAACTCTTTGTAATCAGAGTATCACTACTCCTATGGGAAAATATTAAAATAATTAAATTTTCTTAACATCTCAGTAGATTAAAAGGTATTCTCACATTCTGTTGAAATTCCAAGGATTATCTTCTAACGACATTATTTTGTCTAATCAGATGAACAATAGTGCTTTTTTTCTGGAAACTTTAGTGTAAATATTCTTTAGCTAACTTTCTCAAACTTCTGAATGATACTGTATATAACATATTTAATAACTAAGGTCACTACGGAATACAGAAAGAATGGTGTAACCTCTAAATTCTAAATATTTATATATTCTATGTATACATATAAAATATGTGTTCTGTGTTCTATGGATAAGGAGAAATTAGAGATTAAAGAAAAACAAGGTGATTGTTCTTAAACATTGTAATGGTTACCAAGAGATGCTATTTAATCATTTCAGAAAGTCTTTCAAAATATAATAGATTTCATCTGTCAGAATGTTTTAGAAGAGTATAAAATACTTCTTTAAGGTATAAGAGTGGATAAGGTAAACTTCCAGTCTAGAGCAAGAGTCTATAATCACATTCTATTATATATAGTGGATAATACAGAGTAAGCTTTTCAGAAGACTGCAAGGTAATTTAATTTTCTTCCTGTGAACATGACACTGAAACTTGAAGATGCCAAGAATTTATAGGCCAGTTTATAAGTATTCTTTTATTCACATATTATATAGTTGATTCATTTTGATCATATCTGCTTGGGAGTTTCATAACTACAACAGTGTAATTTAACAACTCAAGCCACGAATATACTTAGAATAAATATGCAATTTTTGATACTTTAATCCACGTCCATGTTTGAGCACCCTGCAGTTTCAACTTACCTAAACTAATACTAAATATCAAAGCAAATCCATAGCAATTCTACAAAACAAAATCCATCAGAACAACTTCTTTCTGAACCACAAACAAAGCACTTCCTAGAAAAAGAAAGAGAAGACTAGTTCTTAACAGCCCACCTAGGGATAAACTAGATGTTACCAATGCTTCCTGCTGAGTTACTACCATCACAGTTCTTTGTGGCACAAATTTTTTAAGCAACCCTGGAAACAACTTCAAAGCTTTCACAGAACCCCACAGTGATACGATTAAGATTTAAGTAAGCTGCCCTCTTACAAGGTGTTAGGAACTAGCTGGCAAAGCATGCTTAATTCTGTAGAGGGAAGGAGACTGGGAAAGATGGATGGATGGATGGAGGAATGGGTGAATAAATGGATGGATGAGTTGGAAAGGTGGGAGGAAATAAGTTTAAACCAATGTAGATGAAGACATACTTATGAATTTTGATAGATCTTCACTTTTACATCTATATCTATATATATATATCCATCATACATATGTGTGTATATATAACCATGTTGTATGCTTGTACCTCATTAAACGCTTTTTGAAAAACTGATTATACAAAATGTACAACCTCAGTAAAGATTTTATTAAATACAGCTTTAGAGATTTAAAAATTAGGATTACCACTATTTGCTAATTTGAAAAAAACTGCTTATCTTCCACATTCTGTTTCTTCTACTCTTTCTAATATATTACTGATATTTATTTTTAAAAGGATGAACTGACAACTGATCAACTGATAAAAGATCAATTGAAATCTGATTCCTTAAATGCTGCTGTTTCCCGATTTATAACCTCAGACCTCTTCTTATTCTGAGCTTTGAGACTCTGATCTTCTCCCATAGCTTCAACAATAACCTACAAGAAGGAAACTTCCAATTTTATTTATATAACTACTGTGCTTCTCCTAAATCTAGACTCATATTTCAAGCTGCCTACTGGCTATCTCCATCAATATATCATTGACTTTCTTTGTGAATTAAAGGCATGATTATAAATTCCTTTTCCTTAAAGTAAAAACTATAATATTAATATGCTTCATTTGGGGCTAGATATAATAATTTTGAAATACACATAACTTCAACCTTTGTAAATTACTTACTGTCTATTCAGGGATCTTGATGTTTAATGAAATCAATAAAAATTTGTTTTAAGTAAAAAATACTTTTTCAAAGCAAGTAAGACCACTGAGTTAACTTTTGTGCAATTCCAGATAAACACAGACCATACTTTCTTAAAATAAGACACACTATAAAGCAACTTGTAAAGAAATAAAACAAAAAGATTTGCTTTTCTATCTTTTAAGGTTAATGCCAAAAAAAACTTTTAAACCTGCTTTTTAAACAGTAAGTCACCAGCTTCTGAACAATACTATAAAATTAAATTTTAAAGTTTTTAATTAGACCCCCAAACCAGTATTTGTGGCTGATGTACATATACATACACAATTCTAAAAAAACCCCAAGAACTCAAAAGCTATTTCCAGGTATCAACTGCATCACCTAATAAACAACAGAATCAATACATATCACAAAAAGTTCAACTACTAAACAATCACATCAAGATAAGGATCAATTTTTCTTCAGCAACCATGGGATAATACTTATAAAGAAGCCAAACTTAAAATTCTGATCAGGTCTTCAAAACAGTAAATCCACTCCAATTAATATTTAGAACAGGCCATAATCTAGAACCAATTTTCTATGACTACCTACTGTCTATGAATAAAACACTAGTGCAATAGCTCACTTAAAAAAATAAAATAAGAAAACTTAAAAAAAAATAGTGTACTACCAAATGTAAACGGAGAATAGGAAATAAACTAGTAACCAAAATCGAAGTAATCACCTCTCTTCTAGGAAACCTCTTTATGCCTTAAGAAGTTATAACTTTTAATATCAATAACACAATTTTATTTTAGAATTATTATGGTATTTAAACAAATGTTGGTCTTCAAAGAAAATTTTGACTTTTTTGAAACTAAAATTGTAAAGATAAGACCTAGACTAATACATCAACAGAAAAAAATTGAGAAATCAACAAAACACACATATATATGAGAAAATGGTATATGACAAGAAGCATTCCAAATCAGTGGAAAAAGAATGGACTACTGAGCTCCTGGTGCCAGAGTAACTGACTATTGGCTAGCAAAAAAAGAAAGGAAGAAGGGGTGGGGGGCAGGGGGGGAGAAGAGAGAAGAAGAAAAAAGAAAGGAAAGGGGAAAAAAAAATTCTATAATAAGTAGCCTCTAAGATGGACCTAAACATATTTCTACATTTTGGGATGTGATAATATTAACACTAAGAAGCTATAAAGTTAAAAATATATAATGTAGCCTGTAGAGCAAGCACACACACGAAAGAAAAATATTTTAAAAAGAAATACATAGAAATGGAATTCTAAAAAAAAAATCATTCTTCCAGTTTCCAGTTTCCATGTAGGGAGCTTGGAAGTGATCACTTAGTCCTAACACCAAGTAAAAAGCTCAACAAACTGAAAAGTTAACATCCACAAGAAAAGTAAGGTCACACTGCAAACTGCTGCCCGCAAAATTGGACAGACTGCAGGCAGATACAGAGAATTACAACTTAACAGAGAACAGACTCACAAGCTGAAACCTAGGAGGGAATGAGAGCCAGTAGAGGAAAGCCTGCACTGTAATTGATAAATAGCAGGCGGTTCCGCGTGGAAGTTAAAAATTATAGAGGTATCAAGTCTTAAGGGGGCCCCACACTTTTTTGAGTTTTACCTCCAGGAGCTTGAATAGGTTCTCACAGTAAATAGCAGAGAAAAATCCCATTGTACTTCCAAGTAGGGGGAGGGGAAAAGGAACCATTTTGAAATAAACCAGAGCACTGGCTGCCCTCAGGGGAAACTAGTTAAACAGAGCCTAACCTGCTGGGGTATTATGACAGCCTAACTCACCTGGGGAAGGAAAATACCCAACTCCAGGTGGCTCTAGAATTCCACATGGAGGAAGGAGAAAAACCCAACTCCAGCACACTCTAACCATCCTGCCCCACCAAGGGGGAGGGGGAAAATTGAGAAACACTTGTAAAGTTCACAGTCCACAGGCATATGCTCATTGGAAGGCTGAAACCCAGTCAAGACTATAGAACACTTCCCTTCCCCACACAACTCACCACCACATTACAAAAGGCCTATTTACAGCAATTCCGTTTACCTGGTACATCATGTCCGGCTCACAAGAAAAAATTACAAGGCATACCAAGAGGCAAAAGACACAGATTGGGGCTTCCCTGGTGGCACAGTGGTTGAGGGTCCACCTGCTGATGCAGGGGACGCGGGTTCGTGCCCCCGTCCGGGAAGATCCCACATGCCGCGGAGCGGCTGGGCCCGTGGGCCATGGCCACTGAGCCTGCGTGTCCGGAGCCTGTGCTCCGCAACAGGAGAGGCCACAGCAGTGAGAGGCCCGCGTACCGAAAAAAAAAAAAGACACAAATTGAAGAGACAGAGAAAGTATGAGAACCAGACATGGCAGGGATGTTGGAATTATCAGATCAGGAATTTAAGACAACAATGATTAATATGGTAAGGGCTCTAAATGGATAAAGTAGACAGAATATAAGAACAGATGAGCAATATAAGCAAAGAGACAGAGATCCTAAGAAAGAATCATAAAGAAAAGGACTATGACAGAAATGAAGAATGCCTTTGATGGGATTATTAGTGGACTGAACACAGCTGAGGAAAAAAATCGCTTAGCTATAGGATCTATCAGTAGAATCCTCAGAAACTGAAAAGCAAAGAGAACAAAGACTGAAAAAAAACAGAAGAGAATATCCAAGGATTGTGGGATAATTACAAAAGGTATAACATATGTGTAATGAGTATAGCAGAAGGAGAAGAAAGAGAGAAAGGAACAGAAGAAATATTTGAAACAATGATGACTCAAAAATTTCCCAAATTAATGTCAGACACTGAACCATAGATCCAGGAAGCTCAGAGAACATCAAGCAGGAAAAATGCCAAAACAAAACTATACCCAGGCATATCTTATTCAAACTACAGAAAACCATAGATAAATAAAAATCCTTAAAGAAAAACACAGCTTACCTACAGAGGAACAAAGGTAAGAATTACATCTGGGGCTTCCCTGGTGGCGCAGTGGTTGAGAGTCCGCCTGCCAATGTAGGTGACACAGGTTTGTACCCATGGAGCGGCTAGGCCCGTGAGTCATGGCCACTGAGCCTGTGCGTCCAGAGCCTGTGCTCCACAACGGGAGAGGCCACAACAGTGAGAGGCCCACGTACCACAAAAAAAAAAAAAAAAAAGAATTACATCTGACTTCTCCTCAGAAACCATGCAAACAGGAGAGTGGAGTGAAATACTGAAAGCATTGAGAGAAAAAAAAACACCAACCTAGAATTCTGCACCCTGTAAAATTATCCTTCAAAAGTGAAGGACAAATAAAGATTTTACTAGACAAACAAAATTGAGAGAATCTGTTGCCAGTAGACCTGCTCTGCAAGAAACGTTAAATGTTCTCTAGAGAGAAGAAAAATATGAGTCAGAAACTCATCTACATAAAGAAAGGTAGAGCATCAAATAAGATATGAGTGAAGGTGATTTTTTTTAATTTTATTTTTCTTATTTTTAATTGTTCAAACAGATAACAATTTTTCAAAATAATAGCAACAATGTATTTGATTATGTATGTATATATCGTGTGTGTGGTGTGTGAGTATGTGTGTGTGTGGTAATTATGCTTATAAGTGAAGTGAATGACAACAATGATACAAAGGACAGGAGAAAGGAATTTGGGCTATTTTGTTATTATAAGATACTCTCATTACCTATGAAGGGGTACAGTATTATTTGAAAGTGGACTTGGATTAGTTGTAAAGATGTACTGTAAAAACTAAGGCAACCACTAAAAAAAGTAAAAAAAAAATAACAGTATAACTGATATGTTAAGAAAGAAGAGAAAATGGAACCACATGTAACATTCAGTTAAAACCACAAAAGGCAGAATGAGAGTGGAAGACAAAAATGAGAACAAAGAACAAAGGCAACAAAGAGAAAAAGTAATGAATATGGTAGAAATTAATCCAACTATATCAATAATCACTTTGAATGTCAATGGTCTAAATACAATAATTAAAAGACAGATTGTCAGAGTTGATCCCAAAACATAACCCAACTATATGTCATCTACAAGAAACCCACTTTAAACATATAGACACATAGAGATTAAAATAAGTAAGCATATGAAAAAATGCTCCACAAAATACATATATCATCGAGGAAATGCAAATTAAAACAACAATGAGATACCACCACACATGTATTAAAATGGCCAAAATTCAGAACACTGATAACACTAAATGCTGGTGAAGATGTAGAGCAACAGGAATTCTCATTCATTGCTGGTGGGGATACAAAACGACCCAGACACTTTGGAAGACAGTTGGCAGTTTCTTACAAAATTAAATATACTCTTACCAGATGATCCAGCAATCATACCCCTTAGTAATTATCTAAAGCAGCTGAAAATTTATGTCTACACAAAAACCCACACACAGGGTGCGTTTTATAGCAGCTTTATCCATAATTACCAAAACTTGGAAGCAACCAAGATGTCTGTCAGTAGGTCAATGGATAAATAAACTGTGGTACATCCAGACCATGGAATATTATTCAGTTCTAAAAAGAAACAACCTATCAAGCCATGAAAAGACATGGAGGAAGCTTAAATGCCTATTACTAAGTAAAAGAAGGCAATCTGAAAAGCCAACATACTGTACGACTCCAACTATATGACATTCTAGAAAAAATAAAACTATGGAGGGCTTCCCTGGTGGCACAGTGGTTGAGAGTCCACCTGCCGATGCAGGGGACGCGGGTTCGTGCCCCAGTCCGGAAGGATACCACATGCCGCGGAGCGGCTAGGCCCGTAAGCCATGGCCGCTGAGACTGCGCGTCCGGAGCCTGTGCTCCGCAATGGGAGAGGCCACAACAGTGAGAGGCCCACATACTGCAAAAAAAAAAACAAACTATGGAGACAGTAAAAAGATGAGTGGTGCTAGGGGTTGAGGGGAGAGAGGGATTAATATGCAAGCACAGAGGAACGGAGAAAGATAAAAAGGAGAAAAAAAACAGTAATAAAACAGTAGACAATCTAGCTATAACATAATACATCAAATATTAATGGACAAAATAATCTAATTAAAAGGCAAAAATTAGCAGAATAAATTTTAAAAACCAAGACCCAACTATATGCTATCTGCCAAAAATACACTTTAAAGACAGAGGTGCTTGAAATTAATTGGAAAGAAAATATATACAATGCAAACACTAAGAGAAGGCTGGAGTGGTTATATTAATAACAAATAAAATAGAAATCAGAACAAAGGGAATTATCTGAGTTATAGAGGAACATCTTATATTGATAAAATATTCAATTTATCATGAAAAATATGACAATTATAAATGTGTATATACCAATAAAATCATCACAGAAACTGATAGCATTAAAGAGATAAACAGACAAATTCAGAACCACAGTTGGAGATTTTAACACCTTTCAGCAAATGATAAAACTAGACAAAAAATTCAGTAATGATATAGATCAGTAGTTTTCAACAAAGGAGGGATTTGTCCCATGGGGAACATATTTCCCATGGAAACATTATTTGTTGTCTCAATTTGGTGGGGAGGGGAAGGGAGGGCTAATTGTATGCATGAGTACAATGCACAAGACAGCCCTCCCCAAAAACAAAGAATTATCGGCCCAAAACATGTCAATAGTGCCAAGATTGAGAACCCCTGCTAGATATGAAGAACTACATCACTTTGACCTTGTTGATATTTTTAAAATACTAGAATCAGACTAAAATAAATCACAAGAAAAACACATGATCATATCAACCAATCCAGAACAGACATTTGACAAAATACCCATTCATGATGAAGGCTCTCGGCAAAACTAGGAAAACATGTAAACTTCCTAAACTTGATAAAAAGCATCTTAAAAAAACACCCTACAGCTAACATTATACCTAAAGGTGAAAGACTGGATTCCTTTCCCCTAAGATCAAGAACAAGGAAAGGACGTACCAACACAATAAAGCAAGAAAAGGAAATAAAAGATATACAGACTGGAAATGTAAAAATAAAACTGTCCCTATTTGCAACAACATAATTTTCTATGTCAAAAATCTCAAAGAATATGGAAAAAGACTCCTGGGACTAATAAGTGAATTCAGCAAGGTCCCAGGAATCAAGATCACACTCAAAAACCAATCATACTTCTATGTTGTAGCAACAAACATGTGAAAAGTGATATTAAAAATGTAATACCCCCTTACCTCACATCATAGATAAAAATTTCAACTCAAAATGGATCAAAGACCCAAATACAAGAACTAAAACTATAAAAGTCTTAAAAGAAAACATAGGGGTAAATCTTTGTGACCTTAGATTTGATAATGGCTTCTTAGATATGACACAAAAACACAAGAAAAGAATACATAAATTGGACTTCATCAAAATTTAAAACATATGTACTTCAGAGGACATAATCAAGAATATAAAAAAACAAGTCACTGGGGGCTTCCCTGGTGGCTCAGTGGTTGAGAGTCCGCCTGCCGATGCAGGGGACACGGGTTCGTACCCAGGTCCAGGAAGATCCCACATGCCATGGAGCGGCTGGGCCCGTGAGCCATGGCCGCTGAGCCTGCGCGTCCGGAGCCTGTACTCCACAACGGGAGAGGCCACAGCAGTGAGAGGCCCGCGTACCGCAAGAAAAAAAAAAAAAAAACAAGTCACTGAATGGGAGAAAATATTTGCAAATCATATATCCGATAAGAGACTTGAACCTAGAATATCTAAAGAACTCTTACAAATTAATAATAAAAAGATAAATAACCCAATAAAAAACAGGCAAAGGATCAAAACAGACATTTCTCCAAAGAAGATATACAAATGGCTAGTGAGTACATGAAAAGTTGCTCAACACCATTAGTCATCTTGGAAATGCAAATCTAAACCACACCTTAAATACTACTTCACACTCTCTAGGAAGACCTTAATCAGAAAGACATATAATTACAAGTGTTAGCGAGGATGTGAAGAAGCAAGATCCCTTACTGCTGGAGAAAATGAAAAATGGTGCAACAACTTCACTAAACACTTTGGCAGTTCCTCAAATGGTTAAGCAGAGTTACCATGAGCCAGCAATAACAAAGAGGCCCTTTCATCTTCTTAAGCTCACTACTAAATAATTCTTATATCAAAAGAGAAAAATAAACTAAAATTATAGAATTTCTAGAAAATGATGATCATGTAAACACTACATGTTAGAATCTCTGGGATACAATTATAGCAGTGGTCAGAAGAAAATTCATAGCCTTAAATACTTGTATCAGTAGACTTAAAGAATGAAAATAAATAAAGCCTGAAACTAAAAAGATTTTTAAAAGGAAAGCAAATTAGCCAAAAAAAGAAGGAAAAACAATGAAAGCAAGAACTGAATTAGAAAACCAAAAAACAGAACTAATAAATAAGATGATTCATTGAAAAGCAAAATCAGCAAAATTACTAGCTAAAAATAATACAAAATAAATAACAAATTGAGAAATAACCATTGAAAACATAAAATTCAACCAAATCATAACAGACTACTTTGTACAAACTCCATGCAAATATAAAAATCTTTATAAAATAGATAATTTCTGGGAAATGGAAAATTTGTAAGCGATGGATAACTTTCTAACTATTAGAGAAAGTTACTAAAACTCTTTCTCTATTGAGTGACTTGAAAGTTTAAACAGACCAAGTACCACAGAGGAAACTGATAACTTTTTCTAAGAACTACCACACCCAAAAGAGTCACCATGGCCAGGAGGTTTCACAGAGGAATAGACCAAATACTCAAAGGCCAGAAAATTCACTGTTACTTAAACTATACCAGAGAAAGGGGGGAAAAATGAAAACTTGTGAAATATTTTATAAGGCAAATATGAGACTGATAACTAAACTTGATAAAGAATACACACACATAACTAGCCAATTTCACAAACAGTGATGTCACAATCAACTGAGGTTCATTCCAGCCAAGCAAGGGTTGTGGAATGTCAGGAAATCTATTCATCTAATTAACCAGAAATAACAGATTCATTGGAAAGATCTGGCAATTACCACTTTAATCACATATTCAAACTTTGAACTACTTAGAACTATGGACCATCTGATGGCCTCAGCATCATCTATGAAGTAAATTCTTACCAAGAATGTTTAATCCAAATCTAATCAAGTCTTTCACTGAACTTCAAGTTTACAGGAAATACCAATTAAACAATTCCATGAGGAACAATTTCAGGCAAAACCAGAAATGTTTTACACACAACAAGACCACTGCCCTGGTCACGTCAGAAAGTCAACGCTGTGGGGGAAAAAAGTGGGGAGGTTAAACTACATTAAGAGGAAATAAAGAAATATAACACCATACATCAACTGTGACTAGATTCTGGTTCAAAATAAGGCATTTTAGGGCTTCCCTGGTGGCGCAGTGGTTAAGAGTCCGCCTGCCAATGCAGGGGACACAGGTTCATGCCCCAGTCCGGGAAGATCCCACATGCCACGGAGCGGCTAGGCCCGTGGGCCATGGCTGCTGAGTCTGAGCGTCCGGAGCCTGTGCTCCGCAACGGGAGAGGCCACAACAGTGAGAGGCCTGCGTACCACACAAAAAAAAGCATTTTAGGACAATATGGACAAGATGGTAATCAGGAATGACTGCTAATTTTCTTATGTATGATAATAGTGTTGTAATTATGTAGGAAAGTACCCTTATTTTAGAACATGCATTCTAAAGTATTTAGGAGTAAAATGTCATGATGTCTACAATGTACTTCTATATGGTTCATACACACACACAATACCACACATACATAGACATATAATCACATACAAATAAAGTAAAAATGGTAAAATGTTGGGGCTTCCCTGGTGGCGCAGTGGTTGAGAGTCCGCCTGCCGAGGCAGGGGACACGGGTTTGTGCCCCGGTCCGGGAGGATCCCACATGCCGCAGAGCGGCTGGGCCCATGAGCCATGGCCGCTGAGCCTGTGCGTCCGGAGCCTGTGCTCCACAATGGGAGAGGCCACAACAGTGAGAGGCCCGCACAACGCAAAAAAAAAAAAAGGTAAAATGTTAACAACTGTTGACTCTAGGTGATCGTTACACAGGTGTTCATTTCAACATTTCCTGTTGAAAAGTAGGCAAATAACTTCAAAAATGCCACCTTATTATTCAAGTGCTAAAAAATAAATTAAAGCAAACTTCATTTAAAGCATCTTTAAAGTTCCATATATGAGTACATACTTTGAAATCATATTTCCAAAACCAATATTTAGATTTTTAAATTGATCAGAAAGTTACAATCACCAGGACAAGGCTCTCATTACTTACGGGCAAAAAACCAATAAAAATACTTAACACACTTACCATGTGTCAGGCACTCTTCTAAGCATGCTTACATAAGTAACTCACTTAATTCTCTGAATAACCATGTGAGTAGATTATCACTACCTCCATTTTTCAAGTAAGGAATAAGCCATAGACGTCACACAGTAAGTGGCGGAGCCAGTCTCCCAAGACAGATTTTATAGCTCCAGAATCCAAACTTTTTAACAACTATTCTGTACTGTCCTCTCAGGTGGGGTAACCTATGTTTCTAGCAATACTGACGATTTTCCTGGGGTTATAACATCCTTTGATTTTAGTAATTTTAATAATCTAAAAGTATCATCAAACAGAGAATCACAAAAATTTAGATACTATTACATTTACAAGAATGCATTAAAATGGCTTCAGGTGGTTTAAGTAAATATTTAGTCACCTAACAAGATCTATCTATAGTCTTACTAGGGGATCGATGATTATAACAAACATCTTCATAAACTGAAAGATGATCCCATCTTGATTAATATACATGACCGTATCTTTATTCTC
Organism: Mesoplodon bidens; assembly: GCF_964165515.1. Lineage (NCBI taxonomy): Eukaryota > Metazoa > Chordata > Mammalia > Artiodactyla > Ziphiidae > Mesoplodon > Mesoplodon bidens. The sequence goes on along the minus strand of NC_138164.1, from coordinate 72,882,360 downwards.
TGGGATAAAGATGGAATCAAAGCAGTTCTCAACAGTAAAAATAATTATCCCTGAAATGGCAAATATTCTTTTATGCAAAATGTTTAACTTCATCAGTTTACCTGACTGAAAAACTTATATAACAGTTTGTAGCATTTTGTAGAAATCTTACTGTTCTACCGTGGAACATTTTCAAGTTGATAAAAATGAAAATTTTTTTTAAATGAGAAGATATCTTAAAAATAATAATTGATTTAATAGAGGTTAATGAGCCCGAAGCAAATTACAGATCTAAATGATAAAAGAAAACTACTGTTATTTTCTTAGCTGTGATAATTGTATTGCACTTATGGAAAAGATCTTTAATTAGAATTTACGCAAGCCATGTTTTAGTTTGACACATCAGAGAACCCTCTAATTTTTTAGTAAACAAAGACTAATGGGCATTGTTACTATATAATGTCAATCTTTATTTTTTATAGGCTTAAAAACTTAAATAATATAAGTATAAAATTAAATTTTCCATCAAATATTGGGTTGGCCAAAAAGTTCGTTCAGTTTTAAGTAAAAATAAAAGACATTTTTCATTTTCACCAAGAACTATATTGAACAACATATTCCCTAACCAAACAAACTTTTTGGCCAGCCCAATATTTGTAAGACTGAAAAATATATGTAGTAATATTTCTCCTCCCTGGACCATGATAAACAGTAAGCAAAAAAAAAAAAAAAAAAAAAAAATCTCTAGTTGTGATGGTGGACAGTAAATCAGTTCTATTAAATATGTAGGTATGTAAAAGTTTACCTGCTTTTTCTCTCAATTAGAATGGCCACATAAGAAGCTGGCAAAGCAGCACCAAAGCCGGGACTCCATGAGTAGAATTTTCCAAGTATCTTCCTGAAATTGAAATTTGGAATAATTATATGAAATTTCTAGTCGGTCATTTCAGTTATTACACATAGAAGTTCCCCTTCTCAGTTCACCCTCTATCTAAATGTCCCACAGCACCTCAAATTCAGCATGTCCAAAACCAAACTCATGATCTTTCTCCCTCATCTCCATGAACCTGTTCTTTCTCCTCTCTTTTCCTAGGTTAATGATATCAACAACTACTTATCCACCTATGTGTGACACTTTGAGACATCCTTGGCTTCACCTTCTTCCATATCCCATACATGAAATCATCCCCTTAAATACTTCCATGTACAATTTATCTCTCAAATTCCTCTCCAACCTACTGCCCTTGCCTCAGTTATGTCCTTCACCATCTCTTCTTCAGGCTACTACAATAGCAAACTAATAGGTATCTCTCCTTCCAATAATTTAATGTTATACTCATTCAGACAGTCCCTGGATCCAACACTGCTGACTCTGCAAACCTTCTATGTTCTCAATTTCCTATCTACCAAACGGGAATAAATGTATTACCTATCTCATAGAGTTGTTATGATGGCTACATGAGATATTTCCCAGCACCATTCATGACACATAGGAAGTACTCAGAAAATGTTAGCTATCATTACCATTATTACTATTGTTATCACTGCTACTATTTTTTCATTATGGCTCTTTTTATTGTTTGTTTGTTTTTGCTGTACGGGGACCTCTCACTGTTGTGGCCTCTCCCGTTGCGGAGCACAGGCTCCGGACACGCAGGCTCAACGGCCATGGTTCATGGGCCCAGCCGCTCCGCAGCATGTGGGATCTTCCCGGACCGGGGCACGAACCCGTGTCCCCTGCATCAGCAGGCGGACTCTCAACCACTGCGCCACCAGGGAAGCCCTATGGCTCTTTTTTTATTGAAGTATAGCTGATTTACAATGTTGTGTTAGTTTCAGGTATATAGCAAAGAGATTCAGTTATATATATATTTTTTTCTTTTCTTTTCAGATTCTTTTCCCTTATAGGCTATTACAAAATATTGAGTATAGTTTGCTGTGCTACACAGTAGGTCCTTGTTGATTATCTATTTCATATATAGTAGTGTGTGTGTATGTTAATCCAAACTCCTAATTTACCCCCCACCCTTCCCCTTTGGTAACCATAAATTTGTTTTCTATGTCTGTGGGTCTATTTCCATTTTGTATATAGGTTCATCTGTATCATTTTTTTTCAACTATTACTATTTTTTAATACATGATAGATATTCAAAAACTGTCTCTCCTTCTTTCCTTCTACAACCCTGGGTAAGTTTTTTCTTACATCCCTTACTAAAGAATTTTACATTTTTTACTTATATGTGTATATAAAATTTCTTATTTACTAGAATATATCCCTTGGGAGAAAGAATCTGCATACTGTCTCACAAATTATAAATGCCATTGGGTTGGGTTTTTAAAGAGAAAAAAAAAAGAAATCTGGAGATATTAGGAAGATTCTTTTTTCCTTTCAAAGACAATTTGTTCCTAAGAAAGGGAGAAACAAAAAATTATAAGAAATTATCTGAACAAAGTTGGTCAACTGCTAAATGATGTATTACAGGAAAAAATATATGCTATGTACATACAGATAAGGATAAAAAATCAGATGAAATTTTCTTTTTAACTGAAGCTTAGCTTTAAAAATATTAGAAAACATACATATAACATGGGTATTTCTGCAATGGACATCAGAAACTTTCTGCCTAAGAAAACTGGAAGTGATTTTCCCTCCAACATAAAATACACAAAGAACTTAACAAGTTACTGAATATAAACATTAAAGGAAAATAATTGAGTGAGTCAGTTATAGGAGGAACACAGATGTTACCTTATTATAAGTATTTTATGTCTCCAAAACTTAACCAAAAGCTTCATAGAACATAAATATGCTGCAAGACCAATTTATTATTATTGCAATTTTTAAAACCTAATTATCTTATAACTCTATCTTTAGAGTTTTAACAAGCACTAGAAACTTTCCAGAGACTACGTGGTAAAGAGTTTCTTACACAGATTTTTCAGGTCAATTTAAAGGCATGACTTATTCAATAGTATAAACTTTATCAATTACTAAAAGTTTATAAATATTAATGTTCTTAAGGCAAAAATCTATAGAAAACATTTAGAAATTATATTTCTTTTTTTTTAAAAAAAAAGGATAAAATTATTATTCAATTTATTATTCCCTATATACAAAAAACTAGTTTGGTAAAACATTAAAAGCTTTCACTTTTAGGGCTTCGCTGGTGGTGCAGCGGTTGAGAGACCACCTGCTGATGCAGGGGACATGGGTTCGTGCCCCGGTCCGGGAAGATCTCACATGCTGCGGAGCAGCTAGGCCCGTGAGTCATGGCCGCTGAGCCTGCACGTCCGGAGCCTGTGCTCCGCAATGGGAGAGGCCACAACAGTGAGAGGCCCGCGTACCGCAAAAAAAAAAAAAAAAAGCTTTCACTTTTAGACTGAGAATGATTCATAGCTCCCCATAATTCCCACTTCTACTTAACACTGTACTGGAGATCTTAGCAAGTACAATAATGCAAGAAAAATAAATACAAGGTATAAGAATTCAGAAAGGAAGAAATATTGTTCTTATTAAATTATGAGCATTTTTTTCCTTATTAGTAATCAGTTTAATACACATCAGTGAATACATGTCAACCCCAATTTCCCAATTCATCATACCACCACCCCGACTCCCCCCGCCGCTTTCCCCCTTTGGTGTCCATATGTTTGTTCTCTACATCTGTGTCTCAATTTCTGCCCTGCAAACTAGTTCATCTGTACCATTTTTCTAGGTTCCACACATATGCGTTAATATACGATATTTGTTTTTCTCTTTCTGACTTACTTCACTCTGTATGACAGTCTCTAGATCCATCCATGTCTCAACAAATGACCCAATTTCGTTCCTTTTTATGGCTGAGTAATATTCCATTGTATATATGTACCACATCTTCTTTATCCATTCGTCTGTCGATGGGCATTTAGGTTGCTTCCATGACCTGGCTACTGTAAATAGTGCTGCAATGAACATTGGGGTGCATGTGTCTTTTGGAATTATGGTTTGCTCTGAGTATATGCCCAATAGTGGGATTGCTGAGTCATATGGTAATTCTATTTTTACTTTTTTAAGGAACCTCCATACTGTTCTCCATGGTGGCTGTATCAATTTATATTCCCACCAACAGTGCAAGAGGGTTCCCTTATCTCCACACCCTCTCCAGCATTTGTTGTTTGTAGATTTTTCTGATGATGCCCATTCTAACTGGTGTGAGGTGATACCTCATTGTAGTTTTGCTTTGCATTTCTCTAATAATTAGTGATGTTGAGAAGCTTTTCATGTGCTTCTTGGCCATCTGTATGTCTTCTTTGGAGAAATGTTTACTTAGGTCTTCTGCCCATTTTTGGATTGGGTTGATTTTTTTTTAATATTGAGCTGCATGAGCTGTTCATATGTTTTGGAGATTAATCTTTTCTCCATTGATTCGTTCGCAAGTATTTTATCCCATTCTGAGGGTTGTCTTTTTGTCTTGTTTATGGTTTCATTTGCTGGGCAAAAGCTTTGAAGTTACATTAGATCCCATTTGTTTATTTTTGCTTTTACTTCCATGACTCTAGGAGGCTGATCAAAAAAGATCTTGCTGTAATTTACGTCAAGGAGTATTCTTCCTACGTTTTCCTCTAACAGTTTTATAGTGTCCGGTCTTACATTCAGGTCTCGAATCCATTTTGAGTTTATTTTGGTGTACGGTGTTAGGGAGTGTTCTAATTTCATTCTTTTACATGTAGCTGTCGAGTTTTCCCAACACCACTTTTTGAAGAGACTGTCTTTTCTCCATTGTATATGCTTGCTTCCTTTGTCATAGATGAGTTGACCATAGGTGCATGGATATATCTCTGGGCTTTCTATCTTGTTCCATTGATCTACGTTTCTGTTTCTGTGCCAGTATCATATTGTCTTGATTACTGTAGCTTTGTAGTATAGTCTGAAGTCAGGGAGTCTGATTCCTCCATCTCAATTTTTTTCCCTCAAGATTGCTTTGGCTATTCAGGGTCTTTTGTGTCTCCATACAAATTTTAAGATTTTTTTGCTCTAGTTCCGTAAAAAATGCCATTGGTAATTTCATACGAATAGCATTGAATCTGTAGATTGCTTTGGGTAGTATAGTCATTTTCACAATATTGATTCTTCCACTCCACGAACATGGTATATCTCTCCATCTGTTGGTATCATCTTTAATTTCTTTCATCAGTGTCTTATAGTTTTCTGCATACAAGTCTTTTGTCTATTTTGTCTCCCTAGGTAGGTTTCTTCCTAGGTATTTTATTCTTTTTGTTGCAATGGTAAATGGGAGTGTTCCCTTAATTTCTCTTTCAGATTTTTTATCATTAGTGCATAGGAATGCAAGAGATTTCTGTGCATTAATTTTGTATCCTGCAACTTTACCGAATTCATTGATTAGCTCTGGTAGTTTTCTGGTGGCATCTTTAGGATTCTCTATGTATAGTATCATATCATCTGCAAACAGTGACAGTTTTACTTCTTCTTTTCCAATTTGTATTTCTTTTTCTTCTCTGAATGCCATGGCTAGGACTTCCAAAACTATGTTGAATAATAGTGGTGAGAGTGGACATCCTTGTCTTGTTCCTGGTCTTAGAGGAAATGCTTTCAGTTTTTCACCACTGAGAATGATGTTTGCTGTGGGTTTGTCGTATATGGCCTTTATTATGTTGAGGTACGTTCCCTCCATGCCCACTTTCTGGAGAGTTTTTATCATAAATGGGTGTTGAATTTTGGCAAAAGCTTTTTCTGCATCTATTGAGATGATCATACGGTTTTTATCCTTCAATTTGTTAATATGGTGTATCACATTGATTGATTTGCGTATATTGAAGAATCCTTGCATCCCTGGGATAAATCCCACTTGATCATAGTGTATGATCCTTTTAATGTGTTGCTGGATTCTGTTTGCTAGTATTTTGTTGAGGATTTTTGCATCTATATTCATCAGTGATATTGGTCTGTAATTTTCTTTTTTGGTAGTATCTTTGTCTGGTTTTGGTATCAGGGTGATGGTGGCCTCATAGAATGAGTTTGGGAGTATTCCTTCCTCTGCAATTTTTTGGAAGAGTTTGAGAAGCATGGGTGTTAGCTCTTCTCGAAATGTTTGATAGAATTCACGTGCGAAGCAATCTGGTCCTGGACTTTTGTTTTTTGGAAGATTTTTAATCACAGTTTCAATTCCATTGCTTGTGATTGGTCTGTTCATATTTTCTATTTCTTCCTGGTTCAGTCTTGGAAGGTTATACCTTTCTAAGAATTTGTCCATTTCTTTCAGGTTGTCCATTATATCAGCATACAGTTGCTTGTAGTAGTCTCTTAGGATGCTTTGTATTTCTGCGGTGTCTGTTGTAACTTCTCCTTTTTCATTTTTAATTTTTTTGATTTGAGTCCTCTCCCTCTTTTTCTTGATGAGTCTGGCTGATGGTTTATCAATTTTGTTTATCTTCTCAAAGAACCAGCTTTTAGTTTTATTGATCTTTGCTATTGTTTTCTTTGTTTCTATTTCATTTATTTCTGCTCTGATCTTTATGATTTCTTTCCTTCTGCTAACTTTGCATTTTGTTTGTTCTTCTTTCTCTAGTTCCTTTAGGTGTAAGGTTGGATTCTTTGAGATTTTTTTTGTTTCTTGAGGTAGGCTTGTACAGCTATAAACTTACCTCTTAGAACTCCTTTTGCTGTATCTCATAGGTTTTGGATCATCATGTTTTCATTGTCATTTGTCTCTAGGTATTTTTTTGATTTCCTCTTTGATATCTTCGGTGATCTCTTGGTTATTTAGTAACATATTGTTTAGCCTCCACATGTTTGTGTTTTTACAGTTTTTTCCCTGTAATTCATTTCTAATCTCATAGCGTTGTGGTCAGAAAAGATGCTTGATATGATTTCAATTTTCTTAAATTTACTGAGGCTGGATTTGTGACCCAAGATGTGATCTATCCTGGACAATGTTCCATGTGCACTTGAAAAGAAAGTGTAATCTGCTGTTTCTGGATGGAATGTCCTATAAATATTAATTAAACCTTTCTGGTCTACTGTGTCATTTAAAGCTTCTGTTTCCTTATTTTCCTTATTTCCTTATTTTCATTTTGGATGATCTGTCCATTGGTGTAAGTGAGGTGTTAAAGTCCCCCACTATTATTCTGTTACGGTCGATTTCCTTTTAGAGCTGTTAGCAGTTGCCTTATGTATAGAGGTGCTCTTATGTTGGGTGCATATATAATTGTATCTTCTTCTTGAATTGATCCCTTGATCATTATGTAGTGTCCTTCCTTGTCTCTTGTAATATTCTTTATTTTAAAGTCTATTTTATCTGACATGAGTATTGCTACTCCAGCTTTCTTTTGATTTCCATTTGCATGGAATATCTTTTTCCATCCCCTCACTTTCAGTCTGTATGTGTCCCTAGGTCTGATGTGGGTCTCTTGTAGACAGCATATATATGGGTCTTGTTTTCGTATCCATTCATCGAGCCTGTGCCTTTTGGTTGGAGCATTTAATCCATTCACGTTTAAGGTAATTATCAGTATGTATGTTCCTATTATCATTTTCTGAATTGTTTTGCATTTGTTTTTGTAGGTCCTTTTCTTCTCTTGTGTTTCCCACTTAGAGAAGTTCCTTTAGCATTTGTTGTAGAGCTGTTTTGGTGGTGCTGAGTTCTCTTAGCTATTGCTTGTCTGTAAAGCTTTAGATTTCTCCATTGAATCTGAATGAGATCCTTGCCGGGTAGAGTAATCTTGGTTGTAGGTTCTTCCCTTTCATCACTTAATCATGCCACTCCCTCCCGGTTTGTAGAGTTTCTGCTAAGAAATCAGCTGTTAATCTTATGGGAGTTCCCTTGTATGTTATTTGTCATTTTTCCCTTGCTACTTTCAATAATTTTTCTTTGTCTTTAATTTTTGTCAGTTTGATTAGTATGTGTCTCGGCGTGTTTCTCCTTAGGTTTATCCTATCTGGGACTCTCTGCGCTTCGTGGACTTGGGTGGCTATTTCCTTTCCCATGTTAAGGAAGTTTTCAATTATAGTCTCTTCAAATATTTTCTCTGGTCCTTTCTCTCTCTCTTCTCCTTCTGGGACCCCTATGATGTGAATGTTGTTGCATTTAATGTTGTACCAGAGGTCTCTTAGGCTGTCTTCTTTTCATTCTTTCTTTATTCTGTTCTGCAGCAGCAAATTCCACCTTTCTGTCTTCCAAGTCACTTATCCGTTCTTCTGCCTCAGTTATTCTGCTATTGATTCCTTCTAGTGTAGTTTTCATTTCAGTTATTGTATTGTTCATCTCTGTTTGTTTGTTCTTTAATTCTTCTAAGTCTTTGTTAAACATTTCTTGCATCTTCTCGATCTTTGCCTCCATTCTTTTTCCAAGGTCCTGGATTATCTTCGCTATCATTATTCTGAATTCTTTTTCTGGAAGGTTGCCTATCTTCACTTCATTTAGTTGTTTTTCTGGGGTTTTATCTTGTTCCTTCATCTGGTACATAGCCCTCTGCCTTTTCATCTTGTCTATCTTCCTGTGAATGTGGTTTTTGTTCCACAGGCTGCAGGATTGTAGTTCTTTTAGCTTCTGCTGTCTGCCCTCTGGTGGATGAGGCTATTTAAGAGGCTTGTGCAAGTTTCCTGATGGAAGGGACTGGTGGTGGGTAGAGCTGCCCTTTGCTCTGGTGGGCAGAGCTCAGTAAAACTTTAATCCGTTTGACTGCTGATGGGTGGGGCTGGGTACCCTCCATGTTGGTTGTTTGGCCTGAGGTAACCCAACACTGGAGCCTACCCGGGCTCTTTGGTGGGGCTAGTGGCAGACTCTGGGAGGGCTCGCACCAAGGAGTACTTCCCAGAACTTCCGCTGCCAGTGTCCTTGTCCCCACAGTGAGACACAGCCACTGCCTGCCTCTGCTGGAGACCCTCCAACACTAGCAGGTAGGTCTGATTCAGTCTCCTATGGGTTCACTGCTCCTTCCCCTGGGTCCCCATGCACACACTACTTTGTGTGTGCCCTCCAAGAGTGGAGTCTGTTTCCCCCAGTCCTGTCGAAGTCCTGCAATCAAATCCCACTAGCCTTCAAAGTCTGATTCTCTAGGAATTCCTCCTCCCGTTGCCAGACTCCCAGGTTGGGAAGCCTGACGTGGGGCTCAGTACCTTCACGCCAGTGGGTGGACTTCTGTGGTATAAGGGTTCTCCAGTCTGTGAGTCACCCACCCGGCAGTTATGGGATTTGATTTTACTGTGACTGCGCCCCTCCTACCGTCTCATTGTGGCTTCTCCTTTGTCTTTGGATGGGGGGTATCTTTTTTGGTGAGTTCCAGTGTCTTTCTGTCAATGATTGTCCAGCAGCTAGTTGTGATTCTGGTGTTCTCGCAAGCGGAAATTATATTTCTAATTGCAGTTAAAATTTACCTGCAGAATTATTTTGGGTAATACTAACTGGGGAACATTAATAGTAATATAATGTGAAGTTAGTATTTAAACTTGACAAATTAAATAAACTAGTTTGGGTTTCAACAATGTGTTGGGGGAAAAGATAAAAAGTAAACATATAATAAACAGGCTAAGTATATCATAGCACTAAAAACTGAATTCTAACTGCATGTATATTGTATGAAGCATGTGACACAGATAATGCACTGCATCAGGACCAAAAGTTTCATCAGTAGGATATACCAGAAATTTTACAGATAAACACGAGCATTTCATAGTCCTTTTGAAATCCATTCACTGCATACGGACCTAAGCAATATCATGGACAGTTGCTTTGAATTCCTAATCTATGAAACTGAAAAGTTAAGAAATTCTCATTAACAAGTCAGTAAATGTAGTGGGCCTCAGAAAATGTATGATACATTAAAGCACTTTTGCTATATGATCACAGCAATAATTTGAAGTATATATTACATTTTTAGGCCAAGAGGCCCACAACTCCTGGTTTTACAAGCGTTCTTTGAGATAAATAAATGTCATTTCACAGAGAGAAAAAAAATACACAAGCAGTGACCTGCACAACATTTATATAAACATCTGTTTGTTTCAGTTTCAACAAAGGAATTTGTATTAACCACCAGTTGTGATTATGTGTACCAACCTTAAAATGCAAAAGAAAGCCATAAACAAGGCCCCATTAGCAGTCAGAAATGAAGCAGATTGTAGGATCTCAGGGAGCAGTTTGTGTAAATAATAATCTAATTTTCGTTTCCGGAGAATTGCTGCAATCTGGAAAAAAAAATAAAAAACGGCTCTTTTGTTTAATATAACCAACTTTTCCCACTTAAGTTAGTTCTTATGTGGAAGATATTGAAATAATAGCATGTATTTAAAAATTAAAGTAAAAACTCTGGTATTTTACTGGCTCTCCATGAAAATTCAACTTCTGGGACAGAAGACACTTTAATTTATTTAAAGTGTAATGGGTAAATAAACACCTAGAGATTACAACATGGATCATATGATAAATAACCTCCAAACATTGAGATAAATATTTATAATGCCTTAAAAAGTTTTAAACTGGGGCTTCCCTGGTGGCACAGTGGTTAAGAATCTGCCTGCCAATGCAGGGTACAAGGGTTCGAGCCCTGGTCCGGGAAGATCCCACATGCCGCAGAGCAACTAAGCCCATGCACCACAACTACTGAGCCTGCACTCTAGAGCCCATGAGCCACAACTACTGAGCCCATGTGCCACAACTACTGAAGCCCACATGCCACAACTACTGAGGCCCACGTGCCTGGAGCCCATGCTCCACAACAAGAGAAGCCACCACAGTGAGAAGCCCACACACGGCAAGGAAGAGTAGCCCCCGCTCGCAGCAACTAGAGAAAGCCCACGTGCAGCAACAAAGACACAACGCAGCCAAAAATAAATAAATTTTTAAAAAAAGTTTTATACTGAAAAATAAAATATATGTTTAAATGGAAAAAATTAAGTCCAATCAAATAGAAATTGAATGTTAAAACAAAACTAATTACAGATACTATCAGCCTGGATGTTAGAAAACTTCAGTGATAAAAACCAGAGAAATTCATTCATTCAGTTTCACTGAGAAGGGGACATGAGCTAGATTAGGAAGAACAGTATAATTCTCACAGGTCACCAGGAAGAAATGCTTTTCTATCATGATGAAACAATATATCAAAGGAACAAAAGTTAAGGGGACAGAATTAGGGAATGAGGGAGGGAATGTAAGAAAGGGAAAGACTGACTTGAGAAAAGGAAGACCAGAGAACTCTGCATTCACTTTTCACCATTCTAGACCTAACAGCTTCCCTATGGTCAGGGATCAACAAATCTAATGGCCTCTTCTCAGTTCTTTTCTTACTCTACCCCTTAGAAGCTTCTGATAATTTCCTACTTCATTCAATTAAACAAACTGTTATTAAGAATTATGCCATACACAGGAAAAACAACAATGAAGAAGATCTAATCCTTGCCTTCAAGGAACATAAAAACTTGATAGGGAAATAGATATATAAACAATAAACTACAATAAGGCAGTGTGCTAAATGCTATACTAGAAGAAGGAGAAACTGCTATAGAAATACATATTAGGGAATAACCAAAAAGGAGATGGGACTGGACAGGTAATAATGCCTAGAAGATGATCTTGACAAATAGGTAAAACTTTGACAAAAGAGAAGTTTCTATGGTTTCTGTGACTTCACTGTTTTCATTCTCCCACGATATCTCTAAGTGCTATTCCTTTGTTAGCATTTCTTCCTCGAATCTCTACTCATTCTATATACAATCTCTCCCACAGCATCATCTATCATGTCAAAGTAGGAATTCCAATATAACCCCTTCTAATTTTTTTTTTTCATATTTGGCTGCATTGGGTCTTCGTTATTGCACACAGGCTTTCTCTAGTTGCAGCGAGCGGGGCCTACTCTTCATTGTGGTGCACAGGCTTCTCATTGAGGTGACTTCTTGTTGCGGAGCACAGGCTCTACGTGCACAGGCTTCAGTAGTTGCAGTGGGCTCAGCAGTTGCAGCACGTGGGCCCTAGAGTACACAGGCTTCAGTAGTTGTTGCTAACGGGCTCTAGAGCACAGGTTCAGTAGCTGTGGCACACAGGCTTAGCTACTCTGGGTATGTGGCATCTTCCCAGGCCAGGGATCAAACCCATGTCCCCTGGATTGGCAGGCAGATTCTTAACCACTGCACCACCAGGGAAATCCCTCCCCTAAATTCTTAATGCATACTTCAAATGTCTATTGGACATGTCAATAAAAACATACCACAGACATCAAAAAAAAAGAATGTCCAAAGTAGAACTTATTATACTTCCCAAAAATGCTTTTATTTCTGAGTTTCTAACCTCAGGTAATAGTACCACATCCACCCAATTACTTAGAAACAAAATGTTGGTGTCATTTTCAATTACTCCCTGGATCCTCAACCATCTCCTCAGTTCTAATAGTCTCCTAGTATCTTCAGGATTTAGAATGTAATGTCTCTTTCATTTTAGACTCAACAATGGGCAGAATATGGTACTCTGTTATATATTCAAGTAGTTATAGAAAAAAATCCCCTTTGTTCCTGGAAGGCAAAAAACAAAACTGTCCCTATTTGCAGATAACCTGATTGTCTACACAGAAATTCCCAAGCAAGTTACATACAGACACACACACACCTCCTAGAACTCATAATGCAGTTTAGCAAAGGCAAAGATAAACATACAAAAGTTATTTGTATTTCTATATAAAAAAAATGAATACATGGACAACAAAATTTAAAATACAATAGCATTTATAACTCCTCAAAAAATGAAATACTTAGGGAAAAATCTACAACACTTGAATATGACATGTATACTGAAAGACGCACAATGCTGATGGAAGAAATCAAAGAACAGATTAATAAATGTTCATAGATAGGAAGACTCAACATGGTAAAAATGTCAATTTTCCCCCAAAGCAATATACAGGTTTAACACAATTTCTATTATGATTCCAGAAAAGGTTTTGTAGATGTGGACAAGACTATACTGAAATTTATATAGAAAAGCAAAGGAACTATAAGAGCTAAAACAACTTTGAAAAAGTGAATAAAATGGGAGGAGTGAGTCTACCCAATTACAAGACTTATTATATAGCTACAGCAATCAGGTTTTGTGATATTGGCAAAAGGATAGACAAATAGATTAATGAAATAGAATAGAGAACCTAGATATAGACCCACACAAATATATCCAACTGATTTTTGACAAGGTACAATGGCAATTTCATAGAGGAAAAATAGCTATTTCAACAAATGGTGCTGGAGCAAATAGATATCCACAGGCAAAAAAAAAAAAAAAAATTAATCACAGCCAAAGTCTCACAGTTTATACACACTTTATACAAAAATTAATTCAAAATGTATCAGAGACATAAATCTAAAACATAAAACTACAAAACGTTTAGGGGAATATAAAAATCAGGGAAAATCTTAGGGATCTAAGGCTAGGCAAAAGCTCAATTCATAAAAGGAAAAATTATAAATTACACTTCAGAATTAAAACTTTTTCTCTGTGAAAGACCTGTTAAGAATAAAAACCCTAGCTACAGAATGGGAGAAAATACTTGTAAACTACACAGCCAGCAAACGACTAGTATCTAGAATATAGAAGGAAATCTCAACACTCAACAGTAAACAAATGAACAATCCAATTAGAAAATACAAATGATATGAACAGATATTTCACTGAAGAGAATATGCAAATGGAAGATAAGCGTATTAGCCATTAAGGAAAAGCAAATTAAAACCACAATGAGCTATCACCATAGAACTGTCAGAATGATTAAATTTAAAAATACTGGAAACACCAAATGCTGACAAGGATATGGAGAAACTGGATCTCTCATGCATTTGTTGGGGGAAATGTGAAATGGCAAAAGCATTCTGAAAAAGTCTGACAGTTTCTATAAAAACTAAACAAGCAACTATCATATGACCCAGCAATTGCAGTCCTGAATGTTTATCCTAGAAAAATGAAAACGTATGTTCACCCAAAATTTGTGCACAAATATTTATAGCAGCTTTGTTTGTAATAGTCAATAAATGGAAACAACTCCTATGTCCTTTAAGAGATGAATGGTTTAAAAAACTGAGGTGTGGGCTTCCCTGGTGGCGCAGTGGTTGAGAGTCCACCTGCCGATGCAGGGGACACGGGTTTGTGCCTCGGTCTGGGAAGATCCCACATGACGCGGAGTGGCTGGGCCCGTGAGCCATGGCATGTCCGGAGCCTGTGCTCCATAACGGGAGAGGCCACAGCAGTGAGAGGCCCGCGTATCGCAAAAAAAATAATTAAAAAATTAAAAAAATTAAAAACTGAGGTGTATCCATACCATGGAGTACCATTTAGCAATAAACAGGAACAAGCTAGTGATACACGATACAATAATGATGAATTTCCAGAGAATTATGCTGTATGAAAAAAGCTAATCCCAAAAGACTACATACTATACTATTCCATTTACGTAACACATAAAATGACAAATTTATAGAAATAAAGAATAAATTAATGGTGACTAGGGGTTAAGAGGAGGTGGGTAGGTGGAAGGGGTGGGTATTGCTATAAAAGGGCACAAGGGATCCTTGTGTTGATGGAAATGTCCTGTATATTGACTATATCAACGGCAATTATTTTGGTTGTGATATTTTACTATCATTTAGCAGGATGATACCACTGGGAGAAACCAGATAAGGAGCACAGGGAATCTATTATTTCTTACAACTGCATAAGAATCTACAATTATCTCAAAATTAAAAGTTCAATTTAAAAAAAAGCAGTCATCAACATAGCCAATGGGCATATGAAATATGCTTAGCATCACTAGTATTCAGAAAACTGCACAATAAAATATCACTACACACACACACCAGAATGTCTAAAACAAGGATAAATGACAATGCAAAGCACTGTCAGGAATGAAGTAACTAGAACTTCACACATTGCTGGTGGGAATGTAAAACTGCATACTTACTTCAGAAAACTGTTACTATCTAATGAAACTAAATGTACACTTATCCTATGATCCAGCAGTTTCACTCCTAGGTATATATCCAAGAGAAATAACTGCTTATCTCCATCAAAAGTCATATTCATAACACTATCTGTAATTACAAATACTGCGAAACACCTAAATGTCCACTAACAGTAAGGTAGATAAATTCTACATATTTGCAATGTTGGTAAATCATGCTGTACAGTCTACTGTAAGAAACAGGGAAAATCTGACACAACACATGGGAAGTAACCTAAGACCTTATCAACACTGTGCTGTAACCCAGAGCTTCCAACCAGGGTTTACAAGTGGCCAAAAGACTGATCCTCTCAACAGTCTGGGTAGCCAGACCAGGACTAGGGTAACAGAGCCAGGTGATAATCATCTCTGTTTTCCCTAGTGTGCCACACAATTATTATCATTGTCTATGTACATCACAGCATGCTATAGTGTGAAAAAAGATTAGAAGCACTCATCTAACCAAATAACATAAAAGTAACTGTACTAGCCATGTAGGAATTGTAAGGGCACAGGCACACATGTATAAAATCATTATCAAACATCATCCAACAACTTCACAAACATCATATTGTATAGCAAAAAATGTTGCAGTGTTCATATGCTTTTTACCAAGTAATTCCATGTCAATAAATTCCTTATGAATTTTCCAAATATGCATACCAACATTTAGCTCAACATCAAAGTATATAATAATACTATGATTATTAAAATATATATTTGTATTTATTTATTTACATTCATATAGCTTTTGAATACAATATAATGACCAGGAAAAAAATGAATGAAAATACTTAAAGTCTGATAAGACAGACTACAAAACAATATTTTCTAATGGACATATGGAACAAACACTAGAACATTATGAACTGGTTTATCTTGGTAATAGATTATTTTAATCTTCTTTTTGCTTTTGGGTATTTTCTAGACATTCTGCAACAAACATGTTACATTTATAAAACTGGTAGAAGGGGAATAAGTATGAGAAAGTGTGGATTAATTATTATAGAAAAAGATCTGAATAGAGAATAGAAATAATCAGCATGATAAAGTATAAAATAATCAGGAGATACGATTTTTACTCTTAGTTCTACAACAATTTATATGAATACTACTTATTTCAATGCTGTTTAGATTTCATCTTCCTCATTTATTAAATAAAGAGGCTGACTTAAATGACACAGGTGACATCAGTAAGATGGCAGAATAGCAGTTTCCAGCACTCATCCCCTTGCAGAAATATCAATTTGAACAAATACTCATGTGCAAAAATACTTTCACAAGAGCTAAGGATTCCAGGTGAGAGATTAAAGCACCCAGGTGGAGTGGAGGAATAAGAAAAGATGCATTGAAGAGGGTATGAAAAATAATCTCATATTACCCACATCACCCAACCTCCAACCCCAGGCAACTCAGCATGCAGAGAGACACCCACCCAAAGGAGGAAGAAGAGTGAAGTGAGCTCCCAACTTCACCACAAACCCCAGCTCCAGGCCTGCCAAGTAAAATCAGGCATCAGGCCAGGCCACACAGATCCAGGATTCAGAAGTGCCCCCATGGACTCAGACTCCAGGCCCATCCCAGTGCCATGCCAAACCCCAAGAAACCAGGCTCCAGGCTTACCCCATGGATCCATTTCAAGCCCCAAACTGAAGCCCCAAACACCAGGCCTGCCCAGGTAGACCCAAGTATAAGGTGCACACCAGCAAACTCAGGCTTCAAGTCCACCCCCAGGCACCAGAGTAGCCTACCTGAAAACTCCAGCAGCAAACCTATCCACAGACTCCACCAAATGGCTTTCACTGGCTTTCACTGCAGAAGCCCAAGTGTAAAGACTGGAAAAGGTGCCTACTTCTTCAAATGAACAAGCACCAAAACAAGGCCACATAAATACGAATGTTCAGGAAAACATGACACCAACAAAGGAAGAAAATAAAGCACGAGTAACCAACCCTAAAGAAATGGAGATCAATGAACTGCCAGACAAAGAATTCAAAATGGTTGTCTTAAAGAACTGCAGTGAGCTGTAAGAGAACACAGATAGACAACTAAAACAAAATCAGGAAAACAATACATGACCAAAATGAGAAGTTAAACAAAGAGATGGAAGGAAGAAAGGAAGGGAGGAAGGGAGGAAGGAAGGAAGGGAGGGAGGGATGCATGAATTCTGGAGCTAAAGAGCACAATGACTAGCCTTGATCAAGCCAAAGAGAAAAAATCAGTGAGCTCAAGACAGGTCATTTGAAATTACCCAGGCAAAAGAACAAAAAGAAAAAATATTGAAAGAAAATGAAGAAAGCCTATGGAAATTATGGGATACCATCAAAAGAAATAACATATGCATTGAGGGAGTCCCAGAACAAGTAAAGAAAAAGGAGCAGAAAGCTTATTTAAAGAAACAGTGACTGAAAACTTCCTGAATCTGGAGAGGAAAATGGACATCCAGATCCATGAAGCCCAAAGAATCCCAAACAAATTAATTATAAAGAGATCTATTTCTTCTTTTTCTATTTCATTAATTTTGAGAGGATGAATGTTCACTAATTCCATTGTGATAATCATTTCATGATGTATGTAAGTCAATCCATTATGCTATACATATTAAATTTACACAGTGCTGGATGTCAATTACTATCTCAATAAAACAAAAAGAAGAAAGAGAGATCTTCACCTAGACACATGATAATCAAATTCTCAAAAATCAAAGACAAAAAGAGAATTTTGAAAGCAGTAAGAGGGAAGAAAACTTGTCACATGCAAAAGAACCCTCGTGGTGGGGGCGATAAATTGGGAGATTGGGATTGACATATATACACTATTGATACTATATATAAAATAGATAACTAATGAGAACCTACTTTATAGCACAGGGAACTCTACTCAGCGCTCTGTAGTGACCTAAATGGGAATGAAATCCAAAAAGGAGGGGATATATGTATACATATAGCTGATCCACTTTGCTGTACAGTAGAAATGAACACAACATTGTAAGGCACCTATACTCCAATAAAAAAAAAATTTTTTTAAAGAAAATATTAGTAAATAGAATTTAGGGCTTCCCTGGTGGCGCAGTGGTTGAGAGTTCGCCTGCCGATGCAGGGGACACGGGTTCATGCCCCAGTCTGGGAAGATCCCACATGCCGCAGAGCAGCTAGGCACATGAGCCATGGCTGCTAAGCCTGCACGTCTGGAGCCTGTGCTCCACAATGGGAGAGGCCACAACAGTGAGAGGCCTGCGTACCGCAAAAAAAAAAAAATAGAACTTAGCAACAACACATAAGGAGAATTATATACCATGGCCAAGTGGGCTTTATTCCAGGGATGCAAGGCTGGTTCAATTTATAAAATCAATCAATGTAATTCACTATATTAACAGGCTAAAAAGAAAAATCACATGGTTATATAAATCAATATAAAAGCATCTGACCAAATTCAACACCCATTTATGACAAAAACTTTCACAAAAATAGGAACAGAAGGCAAATTCGTCAAGTTGATAACTACAGCTAATTTCTACTTAACGATGAAAACACTGAATGCTCTCTTCCTAACTCTTATCAAAATATCAGCAAGGTTCTTTGTAGATATAGAGAAGATTATTCTAAAGTTTAAATGAAAAGACAGAGGAACTAGAAGCTCTACAACAATTTACAATAGGAAGAATAATGTAGGCAGAATCAGTCTGCCCAATTTCAAGATTTATTATATAGCTACAGTAATCAAGACTCATAATAGGAAAAACTGAAAAATCAGACCTTATCAAAATTTAAAACTTCCTTTAAAAAGGAAGAAAAGAAGCAGTATCCATATAAAGAGGATGAAAAGACAAGCTACAGACTGGAGAAAATATTTTCAAACCACATATGCACAAAAGGACTAGGAAGGGGCTCCCCTGGTGGCGCAGTGGTTGAAAGTCTGCCTGCCGATGTAGGGGACACGGGTTCGTGCCCCGGTCCGGGAAGATCCCACATGCCGTGGAGCGGCTGGGCCTGTGAGCCATGGCCGCTGACCCTGTGCGTCCAGAGCCTGTGCTCTGCAACGGGAGAGGCCACAACAGTGAGAGGCCCGTGTACCGGAAAAAAAAAAAAAAAAAAAAAGGACTAGGAACTAGAATCTATAAAGAACTCTCAAAATTCAACAGTAAAAAAAAAATAATCGGGGCTTCCCAGGTGGTGCAGTGGTTAAGAATCCACCTGCCAATGCAGGAGACACAGGTTCGAGCCCTGGTAGGGGAGGATCCCACATGCCACGGAGCAACTAAGCCCGTGCACCACAAGTACTGAGCCTGCACTCTAGATCCTGGAGCCACAACTACTGAGCCCGCATGCCACAACTACTGAAGCCCGCGTGGCTAGAGCCCATGGTCCACAACAAGAGAAGCCACCGCAATGAGAAGCCCGCACACTGCAACGAAGAGTAGCCCCCGCTCACTGCAACTAGAGATAGCCTGTGAGCAGCAACAAAGACCCAACGCAGCCAAAAATAAATATAAATAAATAAACAAATTTATTTTTTAAAAAACAAAGGTGATACAATACATTACCAAATGAAGGATAAAAATCATGATCATCTAAGCAGATAGATAAAGCATTTGACAAAATTCAATACCCTTTCAAAATAAAAACATCAATAAACCTCATCATAATAAAAGGTCATATATGATAAGCCCATAGCTAACATCAAACTCAACAGTAAAAAAATGAAAGCTTTTCCTTTAAGACCAGAAACAAGACGAAGGTGCCCACTCTCACCACTTTTACTCAACTTAGTACAGGAAGCCTTAACCAGAGTAACTAGTCAAGAAAAAGAAATAAAAGGTATCAATATCAGAAAGGCAGAAGTACAATTGTCTCTGTTTGCAGAAAATTCTGAAACCCCTACCAAAAAAAATTAAAACTAATAAATGAATTCAGTAAAGTTGTGGGATACAAAATCAATATACAAAAATCAGCTGCATTTCTACACAGTCACACCAAACAATCTAAAAAAGATACTAAGAAAACAGTCCTATTTACAATTATATTATCAATAAAATACTTAGGAATAAATTAAACCAAGGAGGTGAAAGATCTGTACACTGAAAACTTTAAAACATTAATGAAAGAAACTGAATAAGATGTAAATAAGTGGAAAGACAGTCCATGTTCATGGATTGGAAGAATTAATATTGTTAAAATGTCCGTACTACTCAATGCCATCTATAGATTAATGCAATCCTTATCAAAATTCCAAACGCATTTTTCACAGAAATGGAAAAAAACAATCCTAAAACTCATATGGAATCACAAAAAAAGGTAACTAGCCAAAGCAATCTTGAGAAAGAAGAACAATGCTGGAGGCAACACACTAAACCTAACTTCAAAATATACAACAAAGCTATTGTAATAAAAACAGCAGAGTACCGGCATAAAAACAGACATGTAGACCAAAGGAACAGAATAGACAGCCTAGAAATAAATTCATGCATTTTATGGTCAAAGGATCTTCAACAAAGGTGCCAAGAACACACAACAGGGAAAGGACGGTCTCTTCGATAAATGGTGCTGGGAAAATTGGTTATCCACATGCTGAAGAATGAAACTGGACCCTTATCTTACTCCATATACACAGAACAATTCAGAATCATTAAAGACTTCAATTTAAGACCTGAAACTATAAAACTACTAGAAGAAAACATAGAGAAAAGGCTTCTTGACATTGGTTTGAACAATACTTTTTTGGATATAATTCCACAAGCACAGCAACAAATGCAAAAACGGACAGATGAGATTACATCAAACTAAAAAGCTCCTGCACAGCAAAAAAAAAAAAAAAAAAGCTATCAACAGAGTGAAGAAACAACCTACAAAATGGAAGAAAATATTTGCAAACCATTTGCAAAATTTGATGAGATTAATATCCAAAATACAGAAGAAACTCAAACAACTCAATAACAAAAAAGAATAACCATTTAAAAAAAATGAGTAAAGGACCTGAACACACATTTCTCAAAAGAAGACATACAAATGGCCAACAGGTACACAAAAAGATGTTCAACGTCACTAATCATCAGAGAAATGCAAATCAAAACAACGAACTATCACCACACACCTGTTATAATGGCTATGATCAAAATACAAAAGATGGTCAGTGTTGGTGAGGGTATGGAGAAAAGGAAATCCTTGTGATACACACACACACACACACACACAATGGATTACTCAGCCTTAAAAAAGAAGGAAATACTGTCATTTGGGACAACTTGGATAAAACTGGAGGAAATAATGCTAAGTAAAATAAACCAGGCACAGAAAGACAAATACTTCATGAACTCACTTATATGTGGAATCTAAAAACCCACAGAAGCAGAGCAGAATGATGGTTGCCAGTGGCTGAGGGGGTGGGGGAAAATAAAGAAATGTTGGTCGAAGGATACAAAGGATACAAAGGTGTAGTTATGTAGTTATATAGGATGAATAAATCTAACAGATTTAATATACAGCACAATGACTATAGTTAGTAGCACTGTACTGAATACTGAAAATATGCTAAGAAGGTATATTTCAGGAGCAACTGAAACATTCACTTTGTTGCCACATTCATTTTATTGTGGCAGTTTTATTGTGTGGCTGTTTTATTGTGAAACTGAACCTGCAGTATCTCTGAGGTATGCATGTATATCAAATCATCATGTTGAAATATAAAAATAAAAGGTCAACACTAAAAATATGACATAGAGTTCTTTTTTCCCTACTTCTAAAATTGTATCTTTTTTTTTTTTAATAAATGGTACTAAATGAACTGGATACCTGTGTAGAACAAAAAATTTAACTTTGACCCCTTCCTCACACTATAGACAGAAGTTAATTTGAGATGGATCATAGACTTAAATTTTCAAAATATGAACAATAAAGTATCTAGAAGAAAACATAGACAAATATCTTTATGAACATTCCAGGCATAAGTCAAAAGTCAGAGACGGCATTAAGCATGGCTCATGAGGGCAAGTATGGAGACTGACCTGACTAACACAAAGGCTACAGACTGAAGATTGATGCAAAATTATAATGACAGGCCCCCAATTTAGGAGTTTCCCTTTACAAAAATATCACTATTAAACATCTATCAGGCCTATGTACATTTCATCTAATTCCTTTATTCTCCCTTATGTCTTTCCCCATGTGATTAATGCTGCACATTTGCCACACAAATGGTTGACTGGTATGGGGATTGCATGGCTATGGAACAGAACACAGCTAATTGGCCCTCAAAGGGGCTGACCCCATGATCTTAGCCTTAGTACCAAACTTTAATTTAGCAGTCTTTGCTAGCCCCAGAGCTTGATCATTAACTGTCCTAGAAGACTATTTCTAGAGGGTCTAACAAATCTAGATTTTGGAAAATAAAAGTTTCTAATAATAAAGAGTTGATTTTATGTTTTATTTATTTAATCACCAGCAAATAATGATTTCTTTAAAGCAGGTTCTCTCAACCTCGACACTACCTACATTTTGAGCCAGATAATTTGCTGCTGTGGAGGGCTATCTTACACATTACAGGATGTTTAGCAGCATCCCTGGCTTCTGTTCCATAATGCCAGTACCATATCCTGAGCTGTGACAACCAAAAATGTCTCCAGGGAGTACCAAGTGTCTCCTAGAAGGCAAAATTACCTTATTGAGAACAACTACTTTAAAGAAAACAGCATAATGAATTTACATTTTTAAAATATTAACAGAATATTTATTTAACAAACACTTGTAACACTTACTATGTGCCAGGCACTGTTCTAAACACTATACAAATGTTAACTCAATCCTCATTAACAATCTATAAGATGGACATGATCAATATTTCCACTTGAGAGATAAGAAAACATGGGCACAAAGAGATATGTTGCCCAAAGTCACACAATGAATAAGTAGGAAAGCAGGGACTGAACACAGGTAAGTGGATCCAGAGTCCATGCTCTTAACCATGATACCTGACGCTAAAGTCTGACATTCTAAATGAGGGGACATATCACTTATCCATTGTGCATGTTACAGAAAAAAAACTGTGACTTACTAACCCCTATAGGAATTCAGGCTGCCCATCCTGAAAGAAAAAATACTAAAATATAGGGAAAACAGAACTGAGATATATATATTTTTTAAAACCTAATAAAATATTCATAAATTTGGTATATACATATACCAGTTATGTAACCCGGGGGAAGACTAACTAAGGCACCATGATGATTCCAGGGCTGGAAATTACATTCCCAGTCTACAAGAGCTAAAAATGAAAGAAGACGGAAACACAATGTTCACAACACTAAGTCAGCAAGTAAAAAGAACTAATCTCAACAGAAGAAAGTGGAACCAACCAGCTGTGCATCTAACTTTACTCTTATTTCCTTCTCCTTCCAAGAACTCAGTACTTTTTAAATAAATGAGATAACAGATATAAGTACTGAGCAGAATTAGCACATAGAAGGCACTTAAAATATATGTTTCCTTCTCTCTGCACAATGGCTCCCTGCTCTAATTCCAGTTCCTTTTTGTGCTGTGCAGGTTTGTTCTATTAGAGTGTTTTGAAGACATTTCTGTCTCTAGTAAATCAAGATGTTTGAAAAAATTAATGGAAATTAAAATAACTATAGAAGAAGTTAAGTGGTCCTCGCGAGACTCAAAACTAAACCACGTATTTTTTGGGTTTTTTTTTTTTTTTTTATGGTACGCGGGCCTCTCACTGTTGTGGGCTCTCCCGTTGCGGAGCACAGGCTCCAGACGTGCAGGCTCCGCGGCATGTGGGATCTTCCCGGACTGGGGCACGAACCCGTGTCCCCTGCATCAGCAGGCGGACTCTCAACCACTGTGCCACCAGGAAAGCCCTAAACCACGTTTTTATAGCACCGACTGATTCAAAATAAAAACAGAACTTCAATGAACAGAACTAAAGTAGAATATTCATCTCTGGTCAGAAGACTTCCTCTATTTTCTCTCTAACAAATTTCAAAACCCTTTTAAAAGAATAAGACCTCATTTAAAAAAAATATTTAGCATAGTAAGGGAGGTTGAATTACTTTGTTGTCACATACAAATTTATACTGCATGTGCTGGTTAATTTTGTATCAACTTGACTGAGTCACAGGGTTGCCAAACATTCTGGGTGTGACTGTGAAGGTATTTCTGGAAGAAATTAACATTTTCAGTATACTGGGTAAAGCAGATTACCCTCCCTAATGTGGGTGGGCCTCATCCAATGAACTGAAGATCTAAATAGAACAAAACAGCTGAGTAAGAGGGAACTCCTCCTGTCTGCATGCCCTCAAGCTGGGACACTGTAGTCTTTTCCCACCTCAGACTCAGAATAAAACATCCACTAGGCTTGGGTGAAAGCCTACTGGCTTTTGGACTGGAGCTTAGGCTACTGGCTTTCCTTGTTCTCAGGCCTTAGGATATGGACTATAAGGAACTACAGCTTGCCAACTGTATATCTTGGAATCTCTCAGCCTCTATAACTGTGTGAGCCAATTCCTTAAAAGAGGTCAGTCTGTCTGTCTCTCTCTCTCTCTCAATATATATTGTATGTGTGTGTGTGACACACACCACACACTCTCTCACATACAACACACACCACACCCTCTCACATACAACACACACACACATTCTCACACACACACACACACACACACACACCCTTCAGGTTCTGTGTCTCTGGAGAACCCTAACAAATACACTGCATTTAAATTGCTGCCAACACTTTTATTTTTCAGGTTAAAATTATTTTTAAGCTACAAAAGCCAAATTTAAATTCTAAAACAAAAAGACAAGGAACCAAGTATCACAGACCAATATTTACATATCTTTCTGCAGTTTTCAAAGCTTTCACATATGTACTATCTCATATGACTGCCACAGCCTATCATGAAGTAGTTAAGACAGGACTGTCATCTACTTATACATGAGGAAACTGGGAGTCAAACTATAAACTGCAGAACAAAACAAAAACTCAGATCCAGATCTGCACCATGCTGACTCATCACACACAGACAACAAGCTTACTAAAAACTAGACGTTTTCACTCGTCTCTCATGGTCAGCAAATGTATGATCAGACCACCCAAGATGGTCGTTCTCTTGCTCTTGGTATATCCCCTGCTGGGCCAGTGCCTATTTCACCTACACCCTACTCACATGCCTACATACTTGTTCCCACCCCAGCTGGTGATTGTTCTAATACTTAGATTATAACACCTCCACAATGGTAGCTTACCAAAGGGACAGTAAGGGGAATACCCCTCTGCTAGTTTCCTTGTTAACCAATGAGCCAACCAGATGCCACTTCCCCCTATAACTGGTAACCTCCTCCTCCCCCTAGGAGTGAAGGCTGCTCCCATGTTCTGCCCACCGTCTGCCGCATACGATGGGGTGTTGTTCCAGGACCTTGCTTCAGACATGTAAGACTCTCCCATCCATTAAACCATTGATGTCTCTGTTGCTGACTCTGGGCTCTTCCTTTGGTCTTGAGGCTGGGCAGGTACAGGGCTTGCATGCCTGCAGGGTGCAGCCCAACAGTGAATTAGGATGCTTATAAAAAATCATGATATCACCAGCACCCAAGAAGCACTGCCCCCTCCAGTGACCATCCCACCCAAAGGGGAGGAGATCAAGATGGCAAAGTAGGAGGACACTTGAGCTCACCTCCCCACCAAGAACACATCAAAAATATAGCTACATGTACAGCAAATCTCACTGGAAACAAACAAGACTGGCAGAAAAACTCTCCTACAACCAAGGCTATAAAGAGTCACACAGAGTCAGGGAAGAAAAGAGGCAAGGTGATCAGGTCGGTACCCACACGCTTAGGATGGGACACAGGAGAGAGATATCATGGGCTGGGAGATCCTCCGTGAGGCATGAGGTATTCATACCACATATTTGACACCCTAGCCCTGAGGTCCAACATCAGGAAGACAAGTCTCCTTAGCTGGTTTGAAAACCAGTAATATTTACAAGAGAGCTCTAAGAAATTGAGACTCCACTCATGAAGAACACATGCACATACTTATTGACTCCTGGGAACAAGGCGGAGGAAGCAAACTGAGACTGCCTAGAGCTCTGGCCAGTTTCTCACAAGGGCCCCAGCATGCCTGGGGCCCCACCTAGTGCCTGCTCCAACCTCTCTTCCTCTAGCACTGCTCCCCTCTGGGATGAAGCTGCCTTTGCCAGGAGGGGGAGAATGCACACTTAGAGGGAACGGAACCAGCTCAGACCCAGCCCTTAGGGCTTCTACTCCAGCACCTTGGCACCCAACCACATCCCAAAGAGGGCAGTAATGACCACCAGAGGAAAAGATCTGGCTCACACTTGGCCCTGGATCTAGTCCATCAATCTCCAGCCCCACCTCCCACCAAGGTGATAGCTGCCAGCATACCCTGGGTGAAGACATGACCTCCACTCACTTCAGATCAACCTCTCCCACCAAAGCCTGGGCACACGCAGACTGCATACAGATGTTCCCACATAAGGACATGTCTTCAAGAATGGGACAGGTAACTATTTCACCTGATTTCACAGAGACAGAGAAAGTTAAAATGAGCAGAAAGAGGAATTTGTTTCAAATGAAAGAACAAGAAAAAAAACTGAAAAAACTGATGAAACAGAAATAAATAATTTACCAGATAAAGAGTTCAAAGCAATAGTAATAAGAATTTTTACAGAACATGGCAAAAGAATAGATGAACACAGTGAGAATTTCAACAAGGAACTAGAAAACAA
Organism: Mesoplodon bidens; assembly: GCF_964165515.1. Lineage (NCBI taxonomy): Eukaryota > Metazoa > Chordata > Mammalia > Artiodactyla > Ziphiidae > Mesoplodon > Mesoplodon bidens. The sequence continues at coordinate 72,855,668 of NC_138164.1, read as the reverse complement.
GCAAAAGAACAAGTCGGAGCTGAAGAATACAATATGTGAAATGAAAAACACACTGGACAGAATAAACAGCAGACTAGGTGATACAGAAAAACACAGAAGTGATCTGGAAGATAGAATAATGAATACCATCCAATCAGAAGAGCAAAAAGAAAAACAAATGTTAATAAAGGGGACACTGGGCTTCCCTGGTGGCGCAGTGGTTGAGAGTCCACCTGCCGATGCAGGGGACACAGGTTCGTGCCCCGGTCTGGGAAGATCCCACATGCCACGGAGCAGCTGTGCCCATGAGCCATGGCTGCTGAGCCTGCATGTCCAGAGCCTGTGCTCCGCAAAGGGAGAGGCCACAACAGTGAGAGGCCCACGTACGGCAAAAAAAAAAAAAAAAAAAAAAACTTCCTAGCAAACAAAAGTCCAGGACCAGATGGCTTCACAAAGGACTCCCACCAAACATATAAAGAGGAGCTAATATCTATCCTTCTCAAACAATTCCAAAAAATTAAAGAAAAGGGAACGCTGCCAAAATTTATTCTATGAGGCCACCACTACCCTGATACCAAAACCACTATCAAAGAAATTACAGGCAAATATCACTGATGAACACAGATGCAAAACTCCTCAACAAAATATGAGCAAACTTAATTCAACAATATATAAAAAGGATCTTACTCCATGATCACTGGGACTTATTCCAGGGATGTGAGGATGGTTCAATATCCACAAATCATGCCATGTGATACACCACATTAACAAAAGGATAAAAATCACATGACCATCTCAATAGATATAGAAAAAGCATCTGGCAAAACTGAACATCCATTCATGATAAAACAACTCTCATCAAAGTTGGTATAGAGAGAACATATCTCAACATAATAAAGGCCATCTATGACAAATGCACAGCTAACATCATACTCAGTGATGAAAACCTGAAAGCTTTTCCTCTAAAATCAGGGACATGGATGCTCACTCTTACCACTTCTATTTAACACAGTATTGGAAGTTCTAGCCACAGCCATAAGACAAGAAAAAGAAATAAAAGGCATCCAAACTGGAAAGGAAAATGTAAATGGTCACTATTTGCAGATGACATGAGACTGTATATAGAAAACCCTAAAGTCTCCAACAAAAAACTATTAGAACTAATAAATGAATTCAGTAAACCTGCAGGATAAAAGATTAATATACAGAAATCTGTTGCTTTCCTATACACTAATAATGAACTATCAGAAAGAGAAATCAAGAAAACAATCCCATTTTAAATGGAAAGATATACCATGTTCTTGGATTAAAAGAATCAGTATTGTCAAAATGACTATTCTACCCAAGGCAATCTACAGATTCATGCAATCCCTATCAAATTACCGATGGCATTTTTCACAGAATTAGAACAAAAAAAAAATTTAATTTGTATGGAAACACAAAAGACCCCAAATAGCCAAAGCAATCCTGAGAAAGAAAAAAGGTACTGAAGGAATCAGTCTCCTTGACTTCAGGCTATACTACAAAGCTATAGTCATCAAAACAGTATGGTACTGGCACAAAAACAGAAATATAGATCAATGGAACAGGATAGAAAGTCGAGAAATAGACCCACGTACCTATGGTCAACTGATTTACAACAAAGGAGGCAAGAATACACAATGGAGAAAAGACACTCTTCAATAAGTGGCACTGGGAAAACTGGACAGCTACATGTAAAAGAATGAAATTAGAACATTCTCTAACACCATACACAAAAATAAACTCAAAATGGATTAAAGACCTAAATGTAAGATGAGATACTATAAAACTCCTAGAGGAAAACATAGGCAGAACACTTTGACGTAAACTGCAGCAATATTTTTTTGGATCCTTCTCCTAGAGTAATGGAAACAAAAACAAAAATAAACAAATAGGACCTAATTAAACTTAAAAGGAAAGGAAATCATAAACAAAATGAAAAGACAACCTATGAACTGGAAGAAAATATTTGCAAACAATGCTACCAACAAGGGATTAATTTCCAAAATATATAAACAGCTCATACAGTTCAATATCATAAAAACAAACAACCCAGTCAAAAAAATGGGCAGAAGATCTAAATAGACATTTCTCCAAAGAAGACATACAGACGGCCAAGAAGTACATGAAAAGCTGCTCAACATCACTAATTATTAGAGAAATGCAAATCAGAACTACAGTGAGGTATCCTCACCCTGGTCAGAATGGCCATCATCAAAAAGTCTACAAACAGTAAATGCTGGAGAGGGTGTGGAGAAAAGGGAATCCTCCTACACTGTTGGTGGGAATATAAATCAGTATAAGCACTACAGAGATCAGTATGGAGGTTCCTTAAAAAACTAAAAATAGAACTACCATATGACTCAGCAATCCCACTACTGGGCATATACTCAGAGAAAACCATAATTCAAAAAGACACATGCACCCCAATGTTCACTGCAGCACTATTTACAATAGCCAGGTCGTGGAAGCAACCTAAATGCCCACTGACAGACGAGTGGATAAAGAAGATGTAGTACATATATACAATGGAATATTACTCAGCAATAAAAAAGGATGAAATAATGCCATTTGCAGTGACATGGATGGACCTAGAGATTATCATACTAAGTGAAGTAAGTCAGACAGAGAAAGACAAATATCATATGATGTCACTTATATGTGGAATCTAAAAAACTGATGCAAATGAACTTATTTACAAAACAGAAACAGACTCACAGACTGCAAAAACAAACTTATGGTTACCAAAGTGAAAGGTTGGCGGAAGGGATAAATTAGGAGTTTGGGATTAATATATACACACTACTATATATAAAATAGATAATCAACAAGTACATACTGTATAGCACAGGGAACTCTACTCAGTATATATATATATCTTTTAAATAAATTTGCTTATTTATTTATTTATTTTTGGGCTGCGTTGGGTATTTGTTGCTGTGCACAGGCTTTCTCTAGTTGTGGCGAGTGGGGGCTACTCTTCGTTGCAGTGCATAAGCTTCTCATTGCAGTGGCTTCTCTTGTTGTAGAGCATGGGCTCTGGGCGCATGGGCTTCAGTAGTTGTGGCACGCAGGCTCACTAGTTGTGGCTCGCAGGTTCTAGAACACAGGCTCAGTATTTGTGGCGCACAGACTTAGTTGCTCCACAGCATGTGGGATCTTCCCAGACCAGGGCTCAAATCCGTGTCCCCTGCATTGCCAGGTGGATTCTTAACCACTGTGCCACCAGGGAAGTCCTCTACTCAGTATTATGTAATAACCTATATGGGAAAAGAATCTGAAAAAGAATGAATATACGTATATATATAATTGAATCACTTTGCCATATACCTGAAACTAAGACAATATTGTAAATCAACTATACTCCAATATAAAATAAAAATTAAATTTAAAAATTGCATCAAAAAGAAAAAATATCTAGAAATAAACTTAACCATGGAGGTGAAAGACCTATACTATGAAAACTATAAAACACTGACAAAGGAAACTGAAGATGATACAGAAATGGAAAGCAATCCCATGTTCAAGGATTGGAAGAATATTATTAAACTGACCATACTACCCAAAGCAATCTACAGATTTATCAAAATATCCATGACATTTTTCACAGAACTAGAATAATCCTAAAATGTATATGGAACCACATAAGACCCTGAATAGCCAAGCAATCTTGAAAAAGAAAAAGCTGAAGGGATCACCTCCCTAACTTCAAACTACACTACAGAGCTACAGTAATCAAAACAGCATGGGGGCTTCCCTGGTGGCGCAGTGGTTGGGAGTCCGCCTGCCGATGCAGGGGACACGGGTTCGTGCCTGGGTCCGGGAGGGTCCCACGTGTCGCGGAGCGGCTGGGCCCGTGAGCCATGGCCGCTGAGCCTGCGCGTCCGGAGCCTGTGCTCCGCAACGGGAGAGGCCACAACTGTGAGAGGCCCGCGTACCGCAAAAAAAAAAAAAAAAAAAACAGTATGGTACTGGCAAAAACCAGACAAATACATCAATGGAACAGAATAAACAGCCCGGAAATAAATCCACACATTTATGGTCAATTAATCTATGCCAAAGGAGGCAAGATTATACATTGGGGAAATGACAGTCTCTTCAATTAGTGGTTCTGGGAAAACTGGATAGCTGCGTGTAAATGAATGAAATTAAGATGTTTTCTCATACCACATACAAAAATAACCTCAAAGTGGATTAAAGACCTAAATGTAAGTCCAGACACCTTAAAACTCCTAGGAGAAAACAGGCAGAACACTCTTTGACATAAATCATAGCAATTTTTTTTGATCTGTCTCCTAAGGCAAAAGAAACAAAGGCAAAAATAAAATAGGACCTAATAAACTTAAAAGTTTTTGCACAGCAAAGGAAACCATTGACAAAACGAAGACAATCTACTGAATGGGAGAAAATACTTGCAAATAATATGACCACAAAGAGGTTAATATCCAAATACATAAACGGCACATACAACTCAATATCAAAAAAACAAACAATCCAATTTTAAAAATGGGCAGGGCTTCCCTGGTGGCGCAGTGGTTGAGAGTCCACCTGCCGATGCAGGGGACACGGGTTTGTGCCCTGGTCCGGGAAGATGCCGCGGAGCGGCTGGGCCCGTGAGCCATGGCCGCTGAGCCTGCGCGTCCAGAGCCTGTGCTCTGCAGCGGGAAAGGCCACAACAGTGAGAGGCCCGCGTACCCCCGCCCAAAAAAAAAAGGGCAGAAGGGACTTATCCGGTGATCCAGTAGTTAAGACTCCACACTTCCACTGCAGCAGGCACAGGTTCAATCCATGGTTGGAGAACTAAGATCCCAAATGCCACACAGATCAGCCAAAAAATAAAAATATTTTTTTTAAATTTTTTTTAAAATGGGCAGAAGACCTATATATAAATTTTTCCAGAGAAGACATATAGATGGCCAACAGGCACATAAAAAGATGCTCAACATCGCTAATCCATCAGAGAAATGCAAATCAAAACCACAGTGGTATCACCTCACATCTGTCAGAATGGCTATCATCAAAAAGACAAAAATAACAAATGTGGGTGAGAATGTAGAGAAAAGGTAACCCTAGTACGCTGTTGGGGGGGATGTAAACTGGTGTAGCCACTACGGAAAACAGTATGAAGGTCCCTCAGAAAACTAAAAATAGGGCTTCCCTGGTGGCACAGTGGTTGAGAGTCTGCCTGCCGATGCCGGGGACACGGGTTCATGCCCCAGTCCGGGAGGATCCCACGTGCCGCGGAGCGGCTGGGCCCGTGAGCCATGGCCATTGAGCCTGCGCGTCCGGAGCCTGTGCTCCATAACGGGAGAGGCCACAACAGTAAGAGGCCCACGTACTGCAAAAAAAAAAAAAAAAAAAAAACCCTAAAAATAGAACTACCATACGACCCAGCAATTCCACTCCTGGGTATACATCTGAAGAAAACAAAAACACTAATTCAAAAAGATAAATGCACCCCAATGTTCACTGCAACATTATTTACAATAGCCAAGATATGGAAGCAACCTAAGTGTCCATCAACAGATGAATGAATAAAGAACTCAAGTCATAAAAAAGAATGAAATTATGCCATTTGCAGTAACATGGGTGGACCTGGAGGGCATTATTCTTAGTGAAATAAGTCAGACAGAGAAAGACAAATACTGTATGTTATCACTTATATATGGAATCTAAAAATAACAAAGGAATGAATATAGCAGAAATAGACTCACAGATATAGAGAAAAAAATAGTGGTTACCACTGAGAAGGAAAGGGGTAGAGGCAAGACATGAATAAGGGATTAAGAGGTACAAACTACTACATATAACATAAATAAGCTGGGACTTCCCTGGTGGTCCAGCAGTTAAGACTCTGCGCTCCCAATGCAGGGGGCCCGGGTTCAATCCCTGGTCAGGGAACTGGATCCTGTATGCCACAACTAAAGATCCCACATGCTGCAATGAAGATCCCGCGTGCCGCAACTAAGACTCGGCTCAGCCAAATAAATAAATAAATGTTTTTTAAAATAAAATAAAATAGTAAGTTACAAGGATATATTATACATCACAGGGAATATAACCAATATTTTAAAATAACTTTAAATGGAGTATAACCTATAAAAAGTTTGAATCACTGTGTTGTACACCTGAAACTAATGTAAATCAACTATATTTCAATAAAATATAAAATTTTTAATTTTTTAAATAATAATAAAATTTTTTAAAAACTAGGGCAACTTTGTTACTAATATATGCCAGAGAATACAAGCAAATCTTCAAAAGTTTCCTTATCTACTTACTCTTAAGCCTCCCTGGAATGAAAATCATACCATCAGGTTTCAGTGATGACCATTAAGTTTATAATCATCTACTCTCAATAAAAGAGCCACTTTCAAATTTACAAGGAAGTTGACATAGGCTCTAAAAATAAACCTGAAAATATACTTTAGATATAATATTGAGACAAAATATGATCAAGAACAAAACTCAGATTGAGTCCTGTGTATATTATTACAGCCATGCTCTGAACTGAGTAATATTAATATTTTTGGTAATGTGGGGATAGTCTTGAAAACACACACCTGTTACTTACTTCAACTTATTGCTATAACTCCCCATGTAATACTATAATCTTAAACCAAAACATTTTTCATAACCTGCCATCTTCTGCATACTTAAGTACAAATATCATGGGCTCTAATGTGAAATACCTTAATTAATGAAGAAAAATTCAAATAATACACTTCCTACTGAAGAACTATATTCAGATGAAAAACAGAAGGTATGTACATACATTCCAGTCTCTCCAATGAGAATATCGCGTATTGAATTGAATCCTTAAAATAGAACTCTAACAAACTAAGAGTTCAAGTCAAAGAAGTAGGGACAATTTGAGCGAGAAGAAAGCACAGATATCAGGGGACTATGTTGCTAAAAAATACCAAACTGCCTTACCATCTGTTGTTATATGAAATTTTTTTAACAGAAGACAAAGCGATTCTCAAAAGGTTTAAACTGTATTTGTACTCACACATTTGCTAAAACTCACCCACACTGAAGTCTAACAATTAGCCCGTCAACTATTTAACAAATATAAAATAAAATCCCTTACTATTTTCTGATGGGGATAATCCTGACCACCTATTTAAACCAGAAAAGAAATTTAACCATAAATTTAACCACATGAAAAAGAGAAAAGAGCACAGAAAAGGAATGCTTTAAAAAGATGCTTAACTTCCCAGACCTTTAGACAATTTTGTCTAAAACAACCTTGATTTACCTTTAAATCAGTGAAGACAAATAGAGATTAAAATAGTTTTTCTAACATTTGTAACTGAAAATTTCTGACTACCTTAACTTAAAATACAGATTTTTATTAGAAGGAGGTTCAATTTCAGAGAATCTGTTAATCAAGGTATTTGTATGATCTAAGCTGTTTCATTACTGCCTTTGGCTTCAAATTTAAGTAAAGACCAAAGTCAAAAGGAAAGAAATCAAATTCTTGCCCAGGATACTGGTTTTAAGAAATTGTTAAATAATCTCTCTGTAAAGTAACTGCTTCTTATTTCTCTGAATTATCTCACACTAAAATTTGGGTTATGTGCCATAAATGTTAAGCCTAATACATATTCACTTAATATATGTATATATTCATATACTCACTATGTTACTTCGTTGGGAAAGCCTTCCCAAACCCACCTCATGTAACACTCTCTAGTAACGTCCTGTACTTCTTATTAGCACTTACCACAGTTGAAATAATTTTTTGTATATTTCTTTTATCTTCTTATCTTCCCCCTTAACTGTAATGTCCACATACATCTTGATCCCCCTACCCCTGTATTTCTGACACATTGTAGGCAATCTGTAATATTTGAAGAGTAAAATGAGGATAGGAAAGAGAGAGAAAATGAAGATTCATAGTAAATACAGTTACAGTAACACTCCCTGAACTCCAAATGGAACTATGAGCACACTCTGAAATTCAGTCTGATCCTGATTAATTCAGTGTCTCCTGGGCTTGAGAGTTTCTAAGAAATAGGTCTGAAAAAGATGGCCCCGTGTCTACTTTTTTCAGGGTTTAGAAATCAAAAATGATCAGAATAAGTCTCCTTCCATCATTGTCAGTAGATACTGAATCCTTCAGGGCAACTCCCAAACTGGACTAGTGACAATCCAAACTCCAAGGATCTAGTTAGAATCAAGAAATCAAAGCAACCTGACACATATAATGAGTCAAAAGACTATACAAAATAAATGATAATAAGTTGAAAACACTGTAAATTCAGCATTCTTATAAAAGGAACCTGATCAAACCTGATGATACTTGAGCCAGCATTCTTCCCTCTTTTCATACTCTTTTTTTCACACATACATTCATTTCAATTAATATTTTTCAATGCTGCTGAAAGCAAAATTGCTTAAAATCTGCATTCATTCACTTCAATTGATTCTCCTCAAGCATATCTGAAGGAGAGAGCCTCATATACAATTTGTAACATCAATTTACAGTACCAATTTGATTCACTAATAAATCAGGCTCATTAACAAATATTTATTAACTACACTCCTAGTTTCCTCAGATGAAGCAGATACATCTCACACTAAACATGAAGGAAAAAATACACCCAAGAAATCACAACACTCTTTTAGAGGAGATCAATTAGTAGAAAGAAAGCTAAGATAGTGATAAATCAAAAGACAATTTAAAAGTTTGACCTCAGATCAACAGAGATTAAAACAAATCTTTAATAAAATACCAGTTATGATAAAATAGTTTAACACCCTTAATCATCAAAGCATCAACTAATATGCATTACTATGTGCCCAGTATAGTCCTTGGGGACGTAAATATATTTCACATTCACTATATTATACAAGTAATGAAAAACTGTACCAATACATTTTTAATTAAATTTTTTTATTGGAGTATAGTTGATTTACAATGTTGTGTTAGTTTCTGCTATACAGCAAAGTGAATCAGCCACACATAGACATATATCCACTCTCTTCTAGACTCCATTCCCATAAAGGTCATTACAGAGCAATGAATATAGTTCCCTGTGCTATACAGTATGTTCTTATTAGTTATCTTTTCTATACAGTAGTGTGTATATGTCAATCCCAATCTCCCAATTTATCCCCCCCCTTTCCTCTTTGGTAATCATAAGTTTGTTTTCTACATCTGTGACTCAGTTTCTGTTTTGTAAATAGGTTCATTTGTACCATTTTTTTTAGATTCTACATACAAGCAATATCATATGATATTTGTCTTTCTTTGTCTGACTTACTTCACTCAGTATGACACTCTCTAAGCCCATCCATGTTGCTGCAAATGGCATTATTCATTCTTTTTTATGGCTGAGTAACATTCAATGGTATATATGTATCACATCTTCTTTATCCATTCCTCTGTCAGTGGACATTTAGGTTGCTTCCATGTTCTGGCTATTGTAAATACTGCTACAATGAACACTGGGGTGCATGAATCCTTTTGAATTATGGTTTTTCTCCAGATATATGCCCAGGAGTGGGATTGCTTGTACCAATACATTTTGTATAAATTTATTTATTTATTTATTTTTGGCTGCATTGGATCTTCATTGCTGTGCGCAGGCTTCTCTAGTTGTGGCAAGCAGGGGTTACTCTTTGTTGCAGTGCATGGGCTTCTCATTGCAGTGGCTTCTCTTGTTGTGGAGCATGGGCTCTGGGCACATGGGTTTCAGTAGTTGTGACACACAGGCTCGTGTAGTTGTGGCAGGCTCAGTACTTTTGGAGCAGGTACAACAGGCTTAGTTGCTCCACAGCATGTGGGATCTTCCTGCAGCAGGGCTTGAACCCGTGCCCTTGCATTGGCAGGTGGATTCTTAACCACTGCGCCACCAGGGAAGTCCCTACCAATACATTTTGAAAAGACTTTCTAAAACCTTATTTAGCTCTTTATTAAGCAGTCACTTCAATTAACTCCCCTTCTCAAATTATCACCTAGCACAGGCCTGGTACATATTCAATAAATACTTAATGAATAAATTATAAATCTATTATTAAAGTCTTACACATTTTTTATCACTATCAAACCTTATACAGGTAGATCTATGGAACATAAGTTTGTGTTCCAGCCTTTCGATCCAGGTTGTCTTGTCATAATCAGTAAAAGTAACTACTTACACGTATATTGCTTATGCACAAATATGAGGCAAGGTTTTTTTTCTCGAAGTCATAACTCATGAAAAGAGGAAGCCATACTACATTCATTTACTCCACAGACATGTTCATTTTTTGACAATCTGTTGTCCAATTTACTCCTCAGAAATCAAGAGCTCTCCATCCTAAATAACAAACCTTAGATTCAAAATTATAAAATAAATCATGTAATTATATCTGGATGGAGGTGAATAAGCAAAGGGAAAAATGGTATGAAATGCAATCAAGCAACAGCCATGGCAAAGATTTCACATTTTCTGAGATGGAAAGCCACTGGAGTGTTCTGATTCATATTTTTAAAAGACATGAGATAGGTATTTGACTCCCATTTTACAGATGAGAACACTGTGGTTCACGTATGTTAAGAGACTTGCTCAAGGTCACAAAGCTAGTAAATGGCAGGACTGAGATTCAAGCCCATGCTCTTCCCACCTCTTAACAATACCTCCCAAAACTCCCTGCTCAACACTTCTCTGCAACACTCTATCTTCTCCATCTCTTCAGACCTCTCTGACTGCTTCTTTTTTTTTTTCCTCCACTCCAAAAATGAGCATTCAAGTTGTCTTCTCTTTCTAAACCCTTGCTGACCTAAAGACCTCTCTTCCTTGTTGACTTACCAGGGCTTCAACTTTCATCTCTATCTTACGACATAAAGAATATTTCATAAGAATAGAAATGAAACCTAAATCTCTATCCTCACCTTTTCTCTAGAACAGCAACTCTCCATTTCTCAATGCCTCTTGGTCATTTTCCACCCAGATATCGTACTAGTAGCTAAAACTCAATATGCCCCAATGCAATCGAGCATATTTCACTGAAGATATTTTTTCCAAAGCACTACCTTGCACATATTCCAATAAACGAGGCTTAAAATCTTATAGCTTCATTGGATTCCTCCCCCTGCTTTACATCTGAGTCACTGAATCCAAGATTTCTATATACCACTGCCAGATTAAGCTTTATGAAATAACTTCAAGCATACTATCCCTGTTGGCCACCTTTAGTGATTGCCTACTGCAACAAATAACGTCCAAATTCCACCTGCCATTCCCCAAAGCACACCATATCCTATTCTACCTGAATGTCTTTGTTCAAGCCATTCCTCTCCCTTAACCCCCACCTATTTCTACCTTTCCAAATCCTGTTTTCCCTTCAAGGCCACTAAAATGCCATCTTTCTCGTTAAGTTTCCCCTTATCTCCCCAGCCAAATATGATCTTCCACCTCCATCTCTCAAACCACTTTAATATGTACCTTATGGTATTTATCTCAATGAATTTTATTACAGGATAATACATGCCTAGTCTCCCCTACTTCTTATAGTATAAGAAATATGTCCCATTCATTTTTTTTATTTTCCACCATACCACATAGCACACAGCTGCTATACACAGCAGCCTGCACATAGCAGACTCAATAAATAACTGGTAAATGAATAGGGGACAAATATTCCAATACTAACCATCAAGGTTCAGATATATAATATTACTAAACCTAATCATCAAATCATCTCCCCTCAATTTGTGTATATTTTTTCATCAGTGTTTATCAGCAAATAATCATAAAAAATGTTTTAATGAGTCAAAAGTTCATGAAAAATATAATTTTCTAAATAGTAAATAAGAGGTCTGGTTATTCAAAATAATCTGTACCACAGTGAATCAACTAGAGAGTTGGTTATGAGGCAATCCCATGGAAAAATCTGTCACCACGGGGATGACCAGAGTGGATTTGGAGCCCTAACTTCTCCAGGTGTGCTTCTCTCTCTACCAAAATGAATTATTCTATTGAAGAGGATAATAAACTTTCCCAGATAGAGGATCACTCCATTTCATTTGAAAAGAATTTTGTAGTGACGAGGCAAAAGGAACTAATGCTGACATTGAAAAATACTTATTAAGGATTTGTTGAAGGCTTTAAAATTTTTTTAAATCAACCAAATATCCATTTTAATAAGAATCTACTGACTCAGAAACATGAATAGCAATGGATCATAATTATTTAGATCCTATATTCCAAGATTTATTAATTTTTATCCCCGATTTAGGATAACTAAAGGGGCAAACAATAGTAAAGAAGATTTGGCCAGCTATACTCAGATAGATATATCTACTACAGAAAAGGGTGAGTTATGAAAGTGTTTAGTATAATATGTCTTCAACTTTCAACTAGAAGTAATGTGCTGGAAGTGTGCTTTGTACCCAAGAGAGATCAGCCAAAGAATACCAAGAAGTCACATAGAAAAACAAGTTCAACACACTCACAATTTCTTGTTGATGAATAGGAAAACTCATCACTTAATTGCTCATTTGAAAGACAAAGACCAAATGACTGTTACACCTCCAAAGGGATAATAACAAAGCTTGTAAAAGAATCATCATTTACTTATTGACTAGAAAAATAAAATGAGCCCCTCACCTCCACCCCTAAAGTAGGACACAGGGAAAAATCAAAGGGGAATTAATCTATCATATTTACAAATTCCATGATCTCCAAATGTCAAATAATTCAAATACTCTCAGCAGTTTGTATTCCTTAATGACTTTGGTCTCTCTCTTTTTTTAAGTAAAAAACAAAAACAAATGGCCTATTACCAAAAATTTCAAGAAGTCTCATTGCTGGACTCATTTTCTCTACCTGCTAAAACACTGCCTTTAAAAACTCAGTGCACACTATGTGCCAGAAGCACTTCATATATTATGCCACATTTAATCCTCACCAGGGCCTCCAGAGTTAAAATTTACCGAACCTGAGGCTTAAAGTAGTTAGGTAATCTGTCTGAGGTTACCCAGCTAGTAAGTAGTGAGCTAGAATTCTAACATAGGCAATTTGATCCCAGAATCTAGGATCCTGCCTCCTAAGTCATACTGAAATACAGAAATCTGAACACCATCTTGTAAGTGGAGTTAAGCTTGAGAAGTTTTGTAGAATTACCATTTTTTCCATAAAATAAAACTGTGTGAGAACATTAAGAAAAAAAAAAAAAAACTCCATCACTAAAATTTTAGTCAGTGGTTTTCAAGACTTTTGCACTAAAGACTGTCCATAAGTTGTTGTTGGGTTTTTTTATTCCTAAGAAATCCAACTTCTGCTTAAGTGTTTATGAACTTACACTCTAACAAGACTGTTAAGATTATAAAATTCAAGGGGAGTAAATATTAAGTAAACATTTTTATACTCTGAAGAAGGGTGTAAACATCTGAAGTCGCTGAAGAAGCAGGTTTTTAAATCATTCCTTCCCCAAAGTGTGAAAGGCTCTACTCTGAAGTCAGCTAACGATAAATGCCAGTACCCTAATCTGGAGGTCCTGTGGAAAGACACCAGGAAAAACATAAGAAAGATCTTAGAACCACCTGAGACAACTGAACAAGCTTTCCTTTTAGAAAAGGCACCAAAGAATTTGAACAGCATAGAATCCATCCTCCTAAATGGGCAACTGTGTATTCTAAATTTGCCACAAAGTACCAAGGGCACTATGCTTTCATTAATTTTAGTGGTAGTCAAGGGTTTAAACAGTTGAACAACTGTTTCATGTGAATGTGTGTAGTGATGGGTACCACTTATTGTGAATACGTGGCAATAACTATATTCAAAATATAGCTTCCTGAAATACATTTTTGGTACATACATAAATTATTAGCATACATTACAACATATGTAGGATTCTTTTTAAAAAAAAACTACATCAAGTAAATTGATGATGATGTTTTTTACAAATCATGAAAACACAAAGATTCACTGTGAAAAGGAATAGTCCATCTATATTTCAACATGGTTTAAGCATTAGAAGGTGAATACCAAGAACAGCTGTAGATACCAGGATGAGAAAAGCATGAGAGCAGATGTATAGAACAAGAGAGTAAACCCGGGGACTTCCCTGGTGGTCCAGTAGCTAAGACCCCATGCTCCCAATGCAGGGGGCCCGGGTTCAATCCCTGGTCAGGAAACTAGATCCCACGTGCTGCAACTAAGAGTTCACATGCCGCAACTAAAGATCCCGCATGCCGCAACTAAAAGATCCCGCGTGGGACTTCCCTGGTGGCCCAGGGGTTAAGACTTCGCCTTCCAAGGCAGGGGGTGCAGGTTCAATCTCTGGTCAGGGAGCTAAGATCCCACGTGCCTCGCAGCCAAAACAAAACATTAAAAAAAAAAGAAGCAATATTGTAACAAATTCAATAAAGACTTTAAAAATGGTCCACATAAAAAAAAAATGATCCCACACACCACAATGAAGATCCCGCGTGCCACAACTAAGACCAGGCGCAGCCAAATAACTAAATAAATAAATTTAAAAAAAAATTTTTTTTAAAGAGAGTAAACCTGAAAGGGACAAAAGGAATCAGTTTAGTACAACACACATGGTAATATTTCAAATGAAAAGCAGATATACAAGCAGATATATATATAGGCTCCAGAAAACACTCTTGACTAAAATTTTCCCCCAACCCAGCTTCCCTTAAACTTCTCCTTTTCTATCAATGATGGCAACAGCATCAGACTTGAAATCCTGGAAGCATAAACAAGTCCTCACACTGCCCTAATATTCTCAGTCTCTAAGTGCTGTTCGTTCTTCCTATGAAATGCCTCTCCTGTGAAATGCCTCTAAAACTGCCCTTCCATTCTCTCTGGCACTACCTTTGACCTGCCAAATACTATCTCCTCACTCCTGAATTATTCATGAATTCATTCATTCATACCTGCACTCATTCAGACACTTACTGAAGCACCTACTGAAGTACCGTGCTAGTTCTGAATACAAACCACCATTCTAACTGGAGATGGAGACACAGATCATAACGAATGCACTGTTTTAATAACAGCAATGCTTGATTAGGGCCCCACTACATGACAGCTGCTATTCCAACACACTATTATCCCATTTAAATCCTCACGACAACCCTAAGAGGTGGGTATAATTATCTTCTGCAAAGCTAGGAGACTAAGGCTCAAAGAAGTAAGATAATTTTCCTAAGATCACACTGCTAATAAGTTGCAAAGTAAGATTCCATGAGAACTGATTCTTTCTACCACTTGAGTGAATCTACTGCATCAACTCCTAAACAGTCTTTCCAATCCAGTCTACCCATTTCGACCAGATTCATCATCTGAAAGCACCATCCTGTACTTGTAACCCCTTTGTTCAAAAAAAATCTCAATGGCACCTTTGGCCTGGCCTTCAGTCTTTGAGTCAAAAAAAAAAAAAAAAACACCTTTCCTTTCCCTTACTAGCTCTGAGTCTTGGAAACTACTTAATGTCTCTAATCTTCAGTTTTCCTACCTATGAAATGGAGATAAGACAGAGTTGTGTAAGGATTAAATAAGAGAAAATACATGAAGGTTTAAGCACATGAGTGTTCAATAAATAAGAGTTGTTATTACTCATACAGCTATACACATAACTTCTGTTTCAGCCAATCAATACACGTACTACTTCTTTTAAGAAACCACTTAGATTTCTGCCTCAATTCACACTATTCTCCCTCCGCTCCATTAAGAATAAGTATCCTATAAATATCTAATACATGAATCAATACATGAGTCAATGTCTGTACATCCTTATCTTCAAGGCCCAAGTCAAATGCTACTTCTTCCAAGGAGCCCTCCCTAGCCGCCCTCAATGAACTTCACACCTAACTTAAGTGCCACTGAGAGAATGGGGAAGAAAAAAATGCCGAATTATTCAAGACCTATTATGAACTAGAAAACATGATACATCTTCAGTGCATTATTTCACTTAATTCTCACAGAGAAAGACAAAGTAACTTGCACAAAGTCAAACAGCTAGTAACTGATGAAGCTGAGATTCAAAATCAGAAGTGGATGATCCCTTTTAAAAGCCCACTTCTTCCCAAACCACCTTGTATCTTGGTACCCTGGATTGCACATTTAATCAACAACTACCTAACACTGACAATGAGCAAAGTGCTGGTATATGCTCTAAGAGCCCCAGCAACCCATACAAATATAACAAACAAAACTGTCATGAAATAATGCTTATCCATACCACCTGCAGTGGACTCTAATTTTTTTCTATTCTCTTCTATTTCACTTAAAATAAAATACTGGTCAATTCCACTAATTTTACTTCACAACCACTCTTGAATAGCGACCCAGCTATCTTGTAATACAGATATTACAAGGCCAAATAAGATCGAGAATTTGTCCTCAAGAAGTATTTAATCTAGCTGGAGACATAATGGTAAAACACAAACTTTTCTTGACCCCCTTGCCCCCAGCCCACCTACTGGAATAGAAGGTGGGCTTCTATTGCTCATGTTCCTGTTGCTTCCCCAAACTAGCCTATCAGGAAACATAACCAATAAATTATCTAGGCTGTAAATATGAAAAACATCAGGCCCTCAACGAACAATTGTTGAATGAATGGATGAATGAATAAGTGAGGTACAATAAAAGCGCTATGGATTTTCAGAGGGAGAAATTACATACCATAAACTCTCTCCCCACATACCTCATAATCCTCTAAGGGAAGGAACAATCTCTTTGTATTACTGAATACATCAAGAGCGCAATCATGTTTGTAGATATTCTATTTTAAAAAAAAAATTTGAGCTACGGACTGGCCACAATTCATGTGGAAAAGCAGATAAACATGGATCTTGGCCAAAGAAAATCCAGGAAGGCATTTACAGCTCCAATGATAAGTTTATTATCAGCCTTTACTCTAGATCCTTACTATTCAAACTGTGGCTCTTGGTCCAGAAGTATTAATATTACCTGGGAGTTTGGTAGAAATGCAGAATCTCAGGCCCCACCCAGATCGACTGAATCAGAACCCCCATTTTAACATTCTCCCCCAGAGGATTCCTAACACACATTAAAGTTTGAAAAGCATAAGTATATATGATACAAATGAAACTGGCTTCCGCAAGCTCAGAGAAAGTTACCATCTTCTCCTCTGTTATCTCTGTAATATATAATCAGACTTTTCAAGAAGTACTACAGATATGGTCATGACACACCTTCAGGAATATTAGGGTATAAATCTAAATCATTACTCAATGAGAAGAACTGACCATCCACTGAACATTGGATGGAACTTTTAGAAAACATACCAAAAATAAATATACCTTTGCCTTCTTAGGACACAGGCTCTATTGGGCAAGAAAATAAGAGAATGAACTTCAATAGCCAAAGTGATAAATCTTTAATACCAAGGATGAGATTATTGAAAAAAAAGAGATGCTGGTGAGAACATTTAAGAACAAACTTCTTTAACAATTCTCCGTGATACAAACACGTATTTCCAAATATTCTCTATTTAAAACTCCAAACTTAGATTGCACTACAGGTAAAGCTGTGTAATGAAGGACCTACCTGACATTAAGTCAGATCTCCTAAACATTTTTCACTGACTCAAAGACTGGAACCACCCTTTAAAACACCAAGCAAAATCTCAACCAGGAGACCACTTTGTGAACTTAAAAAACACTTGCAAAACCCTCAAGCTACAATCCTCTCATCCCAAACTGAGACAAGATCTGAGGCCACAGGGACTTGATGTCCAATATGCCCTTAAAAAAAAAAAAAAAAAAAAATTGGGGAGGAGGGCGCCCAAACAGGGTGAATTAGATGAGGAATGATTGCAGGCCATTTCTCATCGCCTCGCTGACCTACAACACCTCTCCACAAGTCAGGAGGGAGGGAAAATAACGCAGGCCTCTGAACTCACAATTTTAAGGGCCCCAAACTTAATCCTGAACTTGGGAACCCATCTTCTCCCCAACAGGCATTCAGATGACAGCTCAACTTCTAATTCCCCTCCCCCTTCTCCCGCCCCCCGTAGGATCTGGGATACCCGCCCCTCGCGATCTCCCCCCTTCCCACCCACCGCCGCCAAAAATACCCTGACCCCTCCCAATCAGAAATCGACACAGGGCAAGTGCCCCGGGCCCCTCCGGAGCACGACTGCACGCCCTGGCCCATTCTCCACACTAAATTCGCCCTGGGGGAGGAGCTGATGGGTCTCACCAAGTACAGGGGGGCATAGATCTTCAGGGACTCCTCCAGGGCGCCCCTGGTGATCTGCACGAAGGAGACCCCGCAGGAAGGGTGCCAAGTGTGGCCGATCTCGTAGCAGTTATGAGGGATGGACTTGCTGAGGGCCGCCATGACGAGAAGCCGCGCGCAGGGGCCGGGAGTGGGTGAGCCGAAGCTCGGCAAGGAGGAAGAGGGGCGGGCAGCGAGCGCCCAACCGCTGCGGGCTCTCAGGGCGTGCCGGGGGTAGGTGCGGAATAGAGGGGAAAGCTCACGCTAGCGGGGTTATTCTGGGCCAAAGTCCTCCGAGGTTGAGCGCTCGGCGCACGGCTGCTCGAGGGGGCGGGGCGCGCATCAGGGAGGCGGGGAGAGGCGGAGCGTGCGCGCTCCCTCAAGCGGCCGAGGCCCGAGGCCCTCGCCTCTCGGAGCCCAGCTCAGCGCGGGGAGCAGAAGGTGGGAGAGCGCAGCTCGAGGACGCGCCCGCCACCCCCTCGTTTAGCTTCGCGCCGGCGCGAGCGCGCCGAGAAAGATGTGCGAAGATAGGTGACTTGCGTAACATTGGACTCTAGTCTCTGTCCTCTAAAAGCCCAACCAAGTAGAACTGAGAGCAGTGGAAGAAAGGGATTAAATGTCTTTGTTGGGAGCTGGTGGAGGAAGACGATTGCCAGAGGAGAGCCTGGACAACCATCCTCCTCAGAACTGCCAGCTCTGCTACCCTAGAGCGCCAGGTAATAAATAGCCAAGGCTGCCTGCTGGTTGGGACGGCACTGCTCCCAATTACTGGGCTTTCTAAGCTCTGCAGTGCCTGAGAATGCTTGAAAAATCTGTTAGCTGTGTTCTTGCACTTCCTGTATGGGGAAAGGACAGTAGTAGGTCGTCCTCTCCAAACCCTGGGCCACTGAGCAGTCCTGTCTACAGCATACATCACAGGTGCTCATCAGCCAAATATGTAACCCAGCAAGGACTCACATGCCCCAGGCTCAGAAAGCCAGACTCCGACAGGAGGTGTTTGCAGCAAAGTAAAGTTTTATTGCAGGGCGCCAAGCAAGGGGGTGGGAGACAAGCCTCAGATACACTCCCACTTGGTCTTTGAGTTAGGGGTTCCTTAAAAAGGAAAAACAAAGAGGCTAGGATTAATCATCATCTCGTGACATTTCTTAATCGTAGTTTCAGGAGTCAGGATGTGTCGAATTCTCAGGCCAGGTGGTCCATGGCTTCGGGATCTGTGTGCTCATCTTGCCCTGGAGAAACAACCTGAGTTTGTACACTAATAATGATGATATCTATAATAGCAGTTTTAGTACATTAATGATGTTATAACAACAGCAGTTTTAGTCATCTAACTAGTTGATTAGTGTTCAGTTACCACAGGATTGAGGTCAGGGGGGAAAAGGAAATTAAATTTTAGATAGATTAATCATAAACTCAGTAGGGGAACTCAGTTTTAGGGGGACTTGGCTTCAAATAGTACACATAGTAGAGGCAGCAGTGGTCTTAGAACGCATACCTGGCTAGAGAGCTTGGCCAACAATTGGCATGACAAGGAACCCGTGCGGCCTATGAGTCTTATAACCCCACTAAATATCAGTTTCCTCACCTATAAATATCTTTCCAGTTTCCTTGAAATTACAAATTCTGAAGTTTCTTAAAGCAGGAACTTGCCATTAGACTGTTTAATATTAGTTTTATGTACAACCTTTAGAGGAATCCCATTCATTCATTCTACAAATATTTACTGAGCACATACTATTTTCAGGCACTGTTCTAAGCTCTGTAGATTCAGATGTGAACAAGAGAGACAAGGTTTCCACCCACCTCTCCTCTCCTTCTCCTCCTCCTAGTGCCACAGAGCTGGAGCCAGAGCTGCCAATGCAGCCCCAGGCACTATGGCTTCTGGAGTTACAGTGAATGATGAAGTCATCAAAGTTTTTAATGACAGGAAAATAAGGAAATCTTCTCCACAAAAGAAGATAAAAAGGAAAGAAAGAAAGGAGGGAGGGAAGAAAGAAAGTCTCTTCTGTTTAAATGATGAGAAAGGACAAATAACTGTAGAGGAAGCAAAGCAGATCTTGGCAAATGACACTGGTGATACCATAGAGGATCCCTACACATCTTTTGTGAAGTTGCTACCTCTGAATGATTGCCAGTTTGCTCTGTATGATGCCACATACAAAACAATAGTCTAAGAAAGAAGACCTAGTATTGATATTTATATTCTGGGCTTCTAAGAGTGCACCTTTAAAAAGCAAGATGATTTATGCTAGCTCCAAAGATGCCGTTAAAAAGAAATTTATATATATTAAACACAAGTGGCGTGTAAATGGCATGGATGAGATTAAGGAGCATTCGTCACTTGAAGAGAAATCGGGAGACGATGTAGTAGTCTCACTTGATGGAAAACCCTTGCTTCTAAAATGACAGTCAAATGCCATCTGGGTGTTAAGGAGCTTCCACTTCTGCAGCTCAGTCAATTGGAATAGTGTTGGATTTTGTTTTGGTTTTTCCCCTTCCCCAATGGGCCCTTTCTAAACAATGAATGAAGGAAATATCATTCATTTAAGCAGCCTATCAGTGATTGCCATTAGACTGTTTAATACTATTACTTTTATGTACAACCCAAGGAATGCTTTCCCATCATATTTTAGACAAAACAACTAGTTATATGAAAACCTAGTACTAAGTTATAAGAAAACTACACAAGACAATATGAGATAGGTGTAATAATAATATAATATAGTATAAACTAAATAAGAT
Source organism: Mesoplodon bidens (assembly GCF_964165515.1). Taxonomy (NCBI): domain Eukaryota; kingdom Metazoa; phylum Chordata; class Mammalia; order Artiodactyla; family Ziphiidae; genus Mesoplodon; species Mesoplodon bidens. The sequence goes on along the minus strand of NC_138164.1, from coordinate 72,834,735 downwards.
AATAAAAGAGGAGTACTCAGATTGAAAGCCCAGAAGAACAGTGGTAAAAAGATAAAAGTTTATCTGTCTGGGGACTTCCCTGGTGGCGCAGTGGTTGAGAATCTGCCTGTCAATTCAGGGGACACGGGTTCGACCCCCTGGTCCGGGAAGATCCCACATGCCGCGGAGCAACTAAACCTGTGTGCCACAACTACTGAGCCTGAGCTCTAGAGCCCACGAGCCACAACTACTGAGACCATGTGCCACAACTACTAAAGCCCACGCATCTAGAGCCCGTGCTCTGCAACAAGAGAAGCCACTGCAATGAGAAGCCCGTGCATCGCAACGAAGAGCAGCCCCTGCTCGCCAAAACTAGAGAAAAGCCCGCGCGCAACCACAAAGACCCAACACAGCCCAAAATAATTAATTAATTAATTAATTAATGTATTAAAAAAAAAGTTTGTCTCTCTCTCTCTCTCTCTCTCTGATAAATATAGACAGTCTTAGTCTAAGATGGTGGCTCCATACCCATCAGGAATCCCTGACTTCTTCTGACAGGTTGCTCTGCAGACTATTACCTGTGATTTCCATCCTAACTTATAAGTTGGCTGCTTCACCTTGAACCATGACATCCACGTGCTAGCCAGGAAGACCAGCCAAAGAGGAAGAGAGGACATACTTCCTCTCTTTAAGAAAACCTCCCAAGAAACCTATGCAAGCCACTTCTCCTTACAACTCATTGCCCAAATCTTAGTCACATGGCCACACTTAGTTGCAAGAGAGGCTGGGAAATGTAATCTTTTTTTATTGGTTGAACAAATGCCCAGATAATATTTCAGGTTTTATTACCAAGTGAAATGAAAAGAACACATACTGGGGGCACCCAGAAGTGTCTGCCGTAGTCCTATGCCTCTGGCTGCCCAAACATCTGGACACATCCTTTTTCCCCAGATAAACATACCCTCTCCTTCTCAAGGGGAAGAACCTAAATTTCCATCCATTTACCCCATCTTGTTCAACATCCAGGATCTTCTGTAGGATCAAATACAGCTCTCATGTTCAAGTTATCTCCCTCTTTAACATACCCAATATACAATGGTAGGATAGGAACAAGATAATCACAATTAAAAAAAAAATCTCCAATTCAAAATATGACAGGATCAGAAACACAGCATAAACTTGTCCACAGAAATTACAGGAATAGTAATGCGTGCATAATGATACGAATAATTTTTACCATGTGGCACAGCAAATACAATGTACCAAGAAATAAGGAAAATTTTAAATTAAAATTAAAAGCATGCAATTTCTTTTAATTAACTATTAAATGGAGACTTGAAGCTTGAAGATATTTGAGAAGAACACAGTTATTGTTGTCACAGGTGCCAAAAATGACAGTGCTAAAGAGTTGGATGGTGAAGGGGCAATTTCAGGCAAACTCTCAGATTCAAACAAATGGAAAGAGTACTCTCTATCTTGACTGGTGCTGCTATAGAGACTCCAGAACAGGGAGGCATTAATAAGTTCTCAGGGAGGATGATGTGTGCTTTAGGATTAAAACAAACAAAAAAAAAAGCAAAAGGAGCAGTTTGCAATAAATCAGTAGTTTACATTTGTAAATTCCTTTATATGGTATTATAAGATATATAAGGCTGTTATTCAGAAGAAAATTTTCTCATAATGTTGCCAATAATTTTAAGGGTAAAGTTACACATTGTACCTACATGGGCCATTTATTCCTTTTTTTAAAATAAATTTATTTATTTTTATGTTTGGCTGTGTTGGGTCTTTGTTGCTGCACGCGTGCTTTCTCTAGTTGCAGTGAGCGGGGGCTACTCTTCATTGCGGTGCACAGGCTTCTCATTGTGGTGGCTTCTCTTGTAGCGGAGCATGGGCTCTAGGCATGCGGACTTCAGTAGCTGTGGCATGAGGGCTCGGTAGTTGTGGCTCACGGGCTCTAGGGCGCAGGCTCAGTAGTTGTGGCGCACAGGCTTAGTTGCTCCGTGGCATGTGGGATCTTCCCAGACCAGGGCTCGAACCCATGTCCCCTGCACTGGCAGGAGGATTCCCAACCACTGCACCACCAGGGAAGCCCTGGGCCATTTATTCTTTTAGGTTGTATATGACCAGTAGCTTGACTGGATACTCTCTTGGGCCTTCACTGTTGCTTCTTTTCCATTAAAAAAAAAAAAAAAGGCTTTAGGGTTCATCAACAAGGTGAACCAGACTTTCTTCAAGGAAGATACACAGTGAATGAAGGAAACTAATATGGCAATCTGTGGCTGAATTCAAGGGCTTTGAATACATGCCAAGCTGAAAATTGTTGCTCTTGCAAGATTCTGGCTTTCAAGATCTCTTTGAAAAAGAATGGAAGAGCTCTTTAGAGCTCATGCGGAGGATTTAACCACACTAAATTGTTCAGCTTTACATGTAGTCATTGTAGAAATGCATATCAAGGATAGTGTAATGACAAAGCATGGCTCAAACTAAGTATGATAACTGTGGTACCTCCTAATTCCAGCAACATTCAGATACACTTTCTCTTTGTTGATACTAGGCAAGCTTTTCAAAATAGCTACATATGATTCTGACTTTCTACCAATTTTGGTTGCAAAACCTCACATTTTTCTTCACATCGTTTTATTTAAAGTATTATATTCAGTTTTTAAGATGCAAATATAAATTTTTGCCCATATAAATGTTGAAAGCTGCTATATTGAGAGATACTTAGGCTCTTTCAGTCCAAACAGGTATTGCTTCTGCCAATACAGTTTTTTTTTTTAATTTGGGGAATTCTCATATATCAAACTCTAACCACTCCATTTTTTAAAAGCCACGCTCACTTTCTTTGAGAGTGTCAATCTTTTTGAGACAGACACTCTCCATCTTGAGCTGAGAGTCAGGAAGCTATTGGAAAATGCCCTTAAAATATTTAGAAGCCTTCTTATCAATCTGAGAAGATCTAGAAAGAACATTCTTAAATCTTTCTACGATCTTAAAAAAGTCTTACAGCTGCACCCTTGCTTTAACCTTTGCCTTAAAGCAATTCCTAACCTTTTACCAACTGGCCAGGCTAGGAATAAACAACATCTTGATTTTTTAACCCGAAGAGCCTAGGTTCTTTATATTTCCTCTAAATTCTGCCTAAAAAGTGAATAGTTCTTTCATCTGATCTCTCTCTGTGTCTTATCACACCTAGTTCAAAAAAAAAAAATTAGTTGGTACTTTCAACATTCTGCCTGGAAATTTCCTTAACCAAATGTACCAATTTGTTGGAGATATGTTCTATATTCCACAGTTCAGCAGGCAACAGTGTTGCCAAACTTTCCTCCACTACATAACAGGTACATAACAGGGATCCCTTTTTCTCTAGGCTCTGATACCTATTTCCTCACTGTCCTTCAGGCCTTCAGGAATTCCACAAAATGGCTCTCAAATCACCTTATGAAATATTCAGACACACTGCATAGAATTCCCAGTGTCTATATCAATTTGATGATGTTATCAGTACTTGGAGATGAGGGTTAGGGCACCATTCTCCCCACCTCAAACTTCTACCACTCCCATCACAAAATTTGAAAGTAAAAGATTTATGATTGTTCTTTGAGAGGAAAAATACATAAACTACATATAATAGATAGGAGTAGATATATAAAAAGGAAGGCTTCAGAGGCCAGACCAATCTATCTAAAAAATTAGAATGCAATAATATGCATAAAAAGTAAAGTTAATAGGATTATAAGAAGGAAAAAAAGGAGAGCCACTGAGGCAACTCAGGTATATGCCAAGGGGAGTGGAAACTGCAGTCCAGGGACCTCAGGTATCCCCCAGGGACCCACTGACAAAATATCTTTACTGTGAAATGGATTCACAAGCTCTGTTGGAAGGATAGCATTAAACATTTGATCCATCTAATTAATGCTATTTTTCTGAGAACACGTGCACCAGACAAATTTTGATTATGGTTTGACTTTCCATGCAGGTCTGTCTTGAAAGAATGGGCTTGATCATGGTAACACGGATATCCTAGTTTGAATGAGAGGGCTTTTTCCCCCCTCCCTTTCATTAAATGAATGGGCATTTTAATTTTTACATTCATTTATAAGCTTGTTTTGGGTCACTTAGCCTATGAAACACAGAGCCTCCACTGGTGGGCTGACAAAACCAGGTTTCTGACCTTGGCAGTTTATGGGTGATGAATAAATACTGTAGTAGCCAAAAAAGGTTAGGCTATGCTGTGATACCAAATACACCCCTAAATCTTAGGGGCTTAGACTAAGAAAGGTTTATTTTGTGCTCACACGAAGTCCAAAGCAGGTTGGCCAGCACTTCAGGGCAACTTTCCTCCAAGTAGTGATTCAAGGTTAAAATTTCCTCTATCTTTAAAAAAAAAAAAAATTCCTCTATCTTTACTGGGCTTTCAGTGGTCACTTTTTTTTGTTTGTTTGTTTGTTTGATTTTTTGTGCATAATTTTTAGTTGTTGTATATAGTAATGTGCCAAAAAAATTAAGTGTACAGCTTGATGAATTTTTACATTTGCCTTCACTCCTAAGACAACTATCCTAAAAAAGAGTATTTCCATCATGCCAGAAGGCTCTTTCGTGCCCCTCTGCAGTTAATACACCTGCAAAGAGAGATAACCACAATTCTGACTTCTATCACCATAGCTTTTTTTCTGCCTTTTCCTGAAATTTACATTAATGGAGGCATACATTAATATTTTTTGACATCTGGCTTCTTTCACTCAAGATTTTGTGCACGTTGCTGTGTATAGCTATATTTCATTATTTTTTATCACTGTATAATATTCTATTATATGAACACAGCACAATTTTTCCATTCCAGGACATTTGGGTTGTTGTAAGTCTGGGGCTATTATGACTAAACTCGCTATGAACATTCCTTCACTTGTCTTTCTGTAGCATATGCTTTTGTTTCTCTTGGGACTATACCTAGGTGTGGTATTGCTAGGTCATGGGGAAGTTGTATGTTTAGCTTTAGTAGATACTCGTTTTTATTTTTAAGGGCCAGAACTCAAAGTCGTTTATGCCACTTCTGCTTGCAACCCATTTCCAGAACCTAGTTACCTGCCCCAACCTAACTTCAAGGGAGAATGGGAAATGTAGTCTTCCTGTGGGACCAGAAAAGGAAGATTGAAACGAGATTTGTTAAGTATCTACCCCTGTCTCTGCCAAAACACACAAACACCTGTGAGACAACAGGCTAACCTTCTCAGTTGATTCTCCTTCTCCCTTGTAGTCTGCACGACCCTCCTTCTCAAATGAATATGTGTGCAACTCTACAGCTTGTTTTAAATGAACCAGAGCAAGCTGATCATCCTCACTGACTGCAATGGACTGAATGTTTGTGTTCCCCCAAACGTATATGTTGAAATCCTAACTCCCAATGTGATGGTATTTGGAAGTGGAGGCCTCTGGAGGTGATTAGACCATGATGTGGAGCCCTCACTAAAGGGATTAGTCCCTTATAAAAGAGCCTCCAGAGAACTCTCTATCCCTTGGCCTTGTGAGAACATAGCCAGAAGGTGCCAGCTATGAACCAGGAAGTGGGTCTTCAACAGACACGGAATCACCTGGTGCCTTCGTCTTGGACTTCCCAGCCTCCAGAACTGGGAGAAATGAATGTTTGTTATTTAAGCCACCCAGTCTATGGTATTTAGTTATAGCAGCCCAAACAGACTAGGACACTTACATTTAAATTTTTAATAAAACTCCCTCTCATTGTAAACTCCTTGAAGGTAAGATCTTCTGATTCTTCTTTGTTATTTTCTGTACCATTTAGCTCAGTGCCTTGCACATAGAACATATTTAATAAAATATTGAATGAATAAATAAAGATGTGGTGGGAAATTGTAAAGCACTGTATGTTCTCCTTAAAGAAGAAAGCAAGACAAAAATATTTACAATTTATTTTTTATTCATTTGTTTGTTTTTGGTTTACCTCCTTAACTCCCTTGTTAAACTCTCCATTCCTTGGAAGCAGAATCTATGTCCTAATTGTCATCTTTATGACACCCTCAGAACCTAGCATACTAGTCTGAAACTGCATATTATGAGGGAACAAGTAACTGATTCCCCTATAGAATTTTTGGTTGGTTTATCACCCCAGTCTATATAGTTTCTAGAAGGGGCATTTTACACTTTTTAAAATATTGGGACAATATTAACCTGACCTTAAGCTTCTGGTCCTCTCAAACTATCCATAAGCTTCATAATTTTGCAATATTTACAAGTTAATATAGTTCCACGATATGAAATTTACTTAAGCCTGTACACTTGAATTCATGGAAAATAGCTAAATTTGTATTGTCTTCTCACGCACCTTGGGCTTCAATGATCCTTAATTTTATTCTTTCTAATAAATGATCATTTTTTTTTGGCTGCTTTGGGTCTTTGTTGCTGCATGTGGGCTTTCTCTAATTGTGCCGAGTGGGGGCTACTCATTGCGGTGGCTTCTTTTTGTTGTGGAGCATGGGCTCTAGGCTTCAGTAGTTGCAGCGTGCAGCCTCAGTAGTTGTGGCTTGCGGGCTCTAGCGCACAGGCTCAGTAGTTGTGGCACACGGGCTTAGTTGCTCTGCGGCATGTGGGATCTTCCTGGACCAGGGCTCGAACTCGTGTCCCCTGCATTGGCAGGCAGATTCTTAACCACTGAGCCACCAGGGAAGTCCCCAATGATAATTATTATTGATAGAAAATGTAAAGCAAAAGAGGAGTTAATCACTTTGTACTCTGCTTATCATCCACTTAGATTACAGTATTTGCCCCCAAGCACAGAGCCTACTCCTTCCCCTATGAGGCCAAACAGAGCTACAATGTCCTATTTGTTGACCATAATGAGACTCAAACAATTGTTCATTCTGGGATTTAGCTACATCCTCAGAGTTCTTACTGCTACTTGTGTGTGTCCTTCCTTAATAAAGTGCCTCTTTTTCTAACTTTTCACAAGTTCTTTGAAAATCTATGCAAGACATGTAGCACCAGCATTTTATTTCTCTTTGTGAAGATTCTACTGCTGTTCTTTAAACAATATTTTTTGAATCTCTGGTACTTAAAAACCTGCACGTGCTTTGAAGGCAGGAATCATTTCTTGTTATTTCTTTGTGTGTCAGATGTGCTCATAGAAGGTAGTCAATATAATCTTTTAAAATAAACGCTTACCTCTCTGCAATTGATATTATTGTTTGTCTCTCCACAATTGCTATTACCCATTTACAAAATGGAGCTATGTTTTTGCTTAAAGTAATTTAGAGAATTAATACATTATCAAATGCATTAAGTTCTTCAAAACGGCAATATCCTCCAAAACAGATGTAGTGTCTTTAGTGCCTAACCCAATATTTAGCACATAGGCACACTCAAGTATTTGCTGTAAAACACAATTTAAAATATACCTTTATAGCTAAACTTCTATAGTTAGCACTCTGTAGTTATACTCTCATTTGAAGATTCAAGTGATAGGCCATTTATATATTTTTTTCTCTCTAAACTTTTCAATGTCTGTTTTACTAAAAGCCTTAAGTGCATGTCTAAACCTACCCAATAATTATATTCTTACATATTACAAATATTACAAATTCTAAGATGACCTGCAGATACTTCTTATCAAGGATCTTATCACTGCCATTGCACAAATCAGTGCTCCATGATGGTTAGAATTAAGTCCAAAGGCAGAGGTTTTCCTCATTAAAATTACCTTAAGAAAGATAAAATTTTCTGCAAGAATTTATTTAATAGTCTGCTCTTAATAGAATAAGACCTAACTGAATAGTTGAGTTCCTTTCATACTAAATCTCTTTGGATTAGTTTGTGATCAATTTTTTTTGATTTATTGATTTTTATTTTTTATTAAGATATAACTGACATATGGCATTTTATTAACTTTAGGTGTACAACAGAATAATTTTATATATGCACATACTGTGAAATGATCACCACAGTAAGTCTAGTTCACATCCATCACCACATAGAGTTACAAATTTGTTTTCTTGTGACGAGAACTTACACAATCTACTCTTAGCAACTGTCAAATATACAATACACCATTGTTAACTATAGTCACCATGCTGTACATTACATTCCAGAACTTATTTGTCTTACAACTGGAAGTCTGTATTTTTTTACCACCTTCACCCATTTTGCCCTCCTCCCCACCCCACCTCCCACCTCTGACAATGGCACGTGATCAATTTTTGAAAAGTATTTTCCAAGTGGTCCGAAGGACAAAGCCATCTGTCACAGGCACTCAAAGTCATTCTTATTTTCTGTCTTTTTGTTTAAAAATTCACAACAAATTCTCTCCATTTGGTGTCTATTCTCATGTTTCAAGATTCCCTCCCTTAAAATACTGCATCTCATGTACTTGTAGTCTGACTATAAATAAGCAATATTTTCAGAAGTAATTTCAGCAGGATCTATGAAACATTTTAAATACACATATTCTTTGGCCCAAGAATTCTAATTCTAGGGCTCTATTCTATAGAAATACTGACAAAAATTCTCCAAGCATTATTTATAAGAGCAAAAATATTAAAACTATCTAAATGTCCATATCCAGGACATGTTAAATGAACATTGATACATCTATATTGTGGAATGTGGATAGTATAATGAGTAAGGTAGATCTGCCTGTACCAATATTCATGGATGTGCATGACATTCCATTGAATGGGAGAAAAAACCCACCAACTATTTTATATAGCGTGAGCTCATTGTTTAAAGAATAAAAAGTATCTTGTATATTTATATTTGTGTACATGTTTCTATTGGCATTGAAAAAGGTATAGGAGAATACACAACAAATAAAGGGATCAGGACAGAGCTCTTTCACTTTTTATGTTTTATACTACTATATTATTTAATTTCTTCCCACATAGTGTATATTATACTTGCATTCCAACACTTCCTTCTGGATTTTTTTTTCTTGATACAGTTTATTTTAGGTCATGAGTGCTAATTGTTTTAAATCTTTACATGTCCAAACAAGGCTTTATTTTATTTTCACTCTACTCAAACTACTGATAATCTGGTTATAAATAAAACTGTAGATTCACAGTAAATTTTCCCTCAGTATTTAAAAAATATTTGTCCATTGTTTGCTTGCATAGAATTTTGCTAATCAGATATCCAGGGTTATTTGAATCTTCTTCCTTTGTAGTTCAGCTTTCTACTCTGGTAGTTTATAGGGTTTTCTCCTTATTGCTGATATTTTACCATATGTTTCAGTCATGTTTATTTCATTTTTTGTATTATTTTGCTAGAATTCAGTGAACTCTATTAATCTGAAGTATCATGTCTTTTTTTTTTCAGGTCTAGAAAATTAAAGAATCACATTTCCTCTGTTCTTGGGAAATCTCCTGGAAATTCTGAGACCAGAGTTTTTTAACCTGAGGTCTGTGGATAGAATTCAGGGGAGTCCATGAAACTGGATGAAAAAACTATTACATTTTAATTCTCATTAGCCTCTAACTGAAATATATTACTTTCCACAATTTGCATACTGGCAAAAAACCACAGTAGTATTGGCAGTATCTGTGACATTATCACCAACAGAAATCACAGATATTTTCATGTTATATTACAATTATGGCAGATATCTCAAAAATAATAATAAGCTGGCTGTAACATCTCACTATTCAATTTGTTAATATGTTAACACATGACAAAATTTTAACATTTTGATAACCGCATTTCAATATAATTGATTTCTTATATAATTTTATATATTTTATTTTATGCATTTGAAAGTATTAATCTGAGAAGGTACTATGGTCTGAATGTTTGTGTCCCCCCAAAATTCATATGTTGAAATTCTAATGCCCAATATGATGGTATTAGGAGGTGGGGACTTTGATAGATGCTTAGGTCATGAGGGTGGAGTCTTCATAAATGGGATTAGTGCCCTTATAATAGAGGCCCCAGAGAGCTCTCTCAGCCCTTCCACCATGTGAGGGCATAACAAGAATACTGGCTATGGACCAGGAAGGTGACCCTCACCAGAACCTGACCATGGCAGCACCTTGATCGTGGACTGCTCAGCCTCCAGAAGTGTGAGAAATAAATTTCTGCTGTGGTATTTTGCTATAGCAGCCCAACTAGACTTAAGTCAGAAGGGATTCCATGGTCTTCACTAAGCTTGCTGAAGAGAGATCCATGGCACAAAACATTTTAAAAACACCTGCATTAGGTTGATGATAAAATCTCTGTAACCTCAGTACCTCTTATCTTTCCTCTCAGTTTCAATTTTTTTTCTGTCTCTTCATCTCTTCGGTTAGATTAGAGAGAACCAGAAGGCCCCCAGCCAGGGCAGTATGTGACAAAGAGCAAGAGCTTTGAGGTGGTGGGAGCCTCAGCTCACCGCTCTGGTTTCCCACGTGATTACGGCTTCTAATCCTAAGAAAGTTCCTTCTTTGTTTTTGAATGTTTATTAACCTTTTTTTTTTTTTTTTTTTTTTTGCGGTACGCGGGCCTCTCACTGTTGTGGCCTCTCCCGTTGCAGAGCACAGGCTCCGGATGCGCAGGCTCAGCGGCCATGGCTCACTGGCCCAGCCGATCCGCAGCATGTGGGATCTTCCCGGACCGGGGCACGAACCCGCATCCCCTACATCGGCAGGCGGACTCTCAACCACTGCGCCACCAGGGAAGCTCTATTAACCTATTTTTTTATCAGTCCTGCAATTATGGTGTTGGAGAGTGAGATGACCAGTATGTGCTCCGTTTGCATCTTAAAGCTGGGATGCATGTATTAATTTTGCATTTAGAAAGAGAAGGAAAGCAGTGCTACATTCTTTCCCCTTCTATTAATCGTTTTTGTTTTTTACAATATATAATATTATAATAATAAACCATTACAAGGCTATTTTACAAGTGAGAAAACTGAAGTTGATACAGGATAATCATTGATTCAAAGTCAGGTAACTCATTAATAACAAGGCTGAGTCTAAAACTCAGGTTGTGGTTTCCTCTCTAGTGCTTACTCTTTTGAGCTTTCTTGGGAGAGTGCTTCCTTTCCAGGAGCTAATGGTGCTGATATTATAAACCACAATCTAGAAAAATCACTGTGTTGTTTATTTGTTATTGTACATGTGGTTCTCTCTGCCAAAGATATTTTTAGTCAATCGGGTCAACTAATATTTTAGAACAGTTGATGTGTGCCAGGTGCTGAGCTGGGTGCCAGGCATACAATGGACAAGATTGATCCCAACCACACAGAATTTATAGTCAGTGTATTAAGAAGGCTAGACATCAAACAAACATTGAATTCTTCTCCCCTTCTTTGGTGACCTTCTACTCATCTTTCAGGAACATATTCAAATGCAACTTCTCTATGAAGCTTTCTGGGCAGTTAGTTGTCCTTCTCTGTGCTTCTACAATGCATAATTCACTCCTGTGTTATCGACTGAGAACAGGCTTTTTATTGTAACACTTTAGTTAACAATGTTTCCTGCCACTTCACCCATCTCTGTCCTCCAACTGGGTGGTAAAGAACTCAAGGGCAAGCTTCCTCATTTATCTTGATAGCAACTTCAGGACCTAGCACAGTGCCTGGCACATAGGTGATAAATACTTGAATGAATGGAACTGACACCAAGAGGAAAGACTGGGAAGTTCTGTATGACTTCTTTCTATATACTGTATGTCCACTTGTGGTTTTGAAATTAAAAATGGCATTCCCTATTGATGATTTTTAGCTTTATGGTTGGCAAAAGTCCATTTTTCTTGTTTGGGCTAGTGGCCAATACAAATGGAAATAGACGTAAGCTCTTGCCAGCTGTTGTTAATTATACTTTAAGCCTATTCAGTAATATTGAGAAAATCCACCTTTTGCTTCAATTTATCTGAGTTGACAATCTCCACAACCTAAATCCACTAAAATCTACACCTCCAAATTCATTTAATTCTGCATGACCTATGACTAGAAATTGAATCCCTAGAGTCTCAATTTCACAATTTGGCTAACTCTAATTCTTTAACCTTTATAAAATTCTTTTTGAATGACTGTTGACAAGCCGGGTATCTAAGGTTCAAGAAAAAGAAATCAAAATTAGTTCCATTCTCATGTGGCAAGGAAATGGCTGTGGCCCATGGAAGGAGGAAGCAATTTCTCTTCTACCCTTACCTTAGAGATTGACTCTAAGCTTGACTACCTTAAAGTGAGACACTTGGGAAAAGCCACAATCTCTAGGGGTAGACAGGCACATGATGCTTGTAACCAGAGCCCTGTCAAAAATGGCCTGAGATTTTTGAAGGCTGGGGTGGGGAGAGTGGCTTGAACGTTGTAATTTCAGATCTTCAAGCAGTTTTTTTTTTCTTTTAAAAATTTATTTATTTATATTTATTTTTGGCTGTGTTGGGTCTTCATTGCTGCACGTGGGCTCTCTCTAGTTGTGGCGAGCGGGGGCTACTCTTCGTTGCAGTGTGCAGGCTTCTCATTGCGGTGGCTTCTCTTGTTGCAGAGCACGGGCTCTAGGTGTGCAGGCTTCAGTAGTTGTGGCTCGCGGGCTTCTAGAGTGCAGGCTTGGTAGTTGTGGCACACGGGCTTAGTTGCTCTGTGGCATGTGGGATCTTCCCGGACCACAGCTCGAACCTGTGTCCCCTGCATTGGCAGGCAGATTCTTAACCACTGCGCCACCAGGGAAGTCCCCTCTTCAAGCAGTTTTTCAAGGGTAGTTTTGGTTTAGGGGAAATGATCTAACTGGACAAGATTAGATATACTAATACTAAACCAGACCATTTTCTGGAATGGAAGTTTGACAGCTCCAACTCCAGAGACCTAAACTTTTCTGCATCATAATGTCAAAAGTTGCCTTTATTATGGGTGGAGCTACATCTCTGGAGTTTAAGATGCCTCTCGAGAAATATTTCCTTTAAGGTGTGGGTATAGACTCCCTTAGCCGGTATGGGATTGTTTATTTTCATAGAGATGCTTGTGCTTCCTGTTTAAACAACTTCTCACAGGAGATGGGGAATGAGCACTTTAGGACTACAGGGAAGCTACAGTTCTGGGTTTTTACTTCATGTGGATAAAATGCCACAAAAAGAAACTGGACTTGTCCAGGCTTAGTACAAAAAGACAGGCCTGTGATTACCTCACAGGTGGTAATACTCAAACACAGACGTGGGGAATGTCGTCTATCAGATATTTTGCTTTTATGTGATGATCTCACAGAGGCCATAGAAGCAGACCTGACCCCGTGAGTTGGGGAGGGCTGAAGTTTCCTCAGAGGAAGTGGACAGGAAATGGGGGTAGGAGGGGCAAACTTGAGGCTAGAAAGACTGCACAGGGAGAAATGTGGTCTTCTTCTGGGGCCTCTGGAGATTGGGGCCTGAACTTTCAGTAGGGTGAACTCACTTGAGGTCACTCCCAAAGGGAGAAGATAAGCAGCCCCTGCCAGAGAGAGCAAGCCTGGGAACTAGGCAACAAGGCACCTCCACGGCCCTAAGACAGCCTGTGCTGCTTGTGGACTCTTGAGAGCGTTCAGAACTCATAGCCATTTAGCAATTTGTCAGTTTTATCATTCCTTTCTCTTATCCTTAAACTTTTAATCAAATTTTATTAAATGTTGCAGCCTAGTCCTGGTCAGGCTATGGGAAATTAAAGGAAGGGTCTATGTCCACCGCTGGGAACATTTAGTAAAGGGAGGAAAAGCCTTCCCTTGAGGCCAGCATGGCTGTGGTGACTTCAATCGTGGGGTTGCAGGAGGTGAGAGGTGACAGTGGGGGAGCTGTGATGAACAATCTGGAACCACATGGGTGGCCAGGGCAGTATGGATTTGTGGAACACATGAGCCACTGGCAAGTGCAAAGACCTCTGTGTAGAGAGGAGCCGCATAAAACATGAGACTGCCTGTCATCAGATATGATGAAAGTTTGAGCCACAGTAATTTGGCCATTACAAGGTAAACTTGACCTCATTTAAAAAAAATTTTTAAATTTAATTTTATTTATTTTTGGCTGTGTTGGGTCTTCATTACTGCTTGTGGGCTTTCTGCAGTTGCAGCAAGCAGGGGCTACTCTTTGTTGCGGTGCAAGGGCTTCTCATTGTGGTGGCTTCTCTTGTTGCGGAGCACAGGCTCTAGGCGCGCAGGCTTCAGTAGCTTTGGCTCATGGGCTCTAGAGTGCGGGCTCAGTAGTTGTGGTGCACAGGCTTAGTTTCTCCGTGGCATGTGGGATCTTCCCAGACCAGGGATCAAACCCGTGTCCCCTGCGTTGGCAGGCAGATTCTTAACCACTGCACCACCAGGGAACTCCCAGAACTAACATTCTTGATCACTGCTCTCTCCTTCTTGAGATTCTTTAATCCATTTCTTCCATTATTTTTCTTTTTATATTGTCTTTCCATCTATATGATTCTTCCTTTCTGTATTCTTCTCTGGATCCACTTCCTTCATCCACCCCTTAGATTTGTGGTTTTCTGAGAGTCTTTGTCCTTGTATCTGATTATAATCATGACTGTTCATTATCTTTTGAATAGGCTTTCTATAGTAGGGGAATTCCCATATTTATATAGTAAATTTTACAATGTAGTAGTCAGTCTCCTTGCAACAAGGATGCAGGCACACAATTTTGGTACCATCAATCGGCTCATACCACATGAGACTTACCTAGAAACCCAGTATCCTTTAGTTATCACCCTCCAGGTTCCCCATCTTCTCAAGCTCTAAGCAACAACTAATCTACTTTCTATCTCTATAAATTTACCTATTCTGTACATTTCATATGAATGGAATAATAAAATATGTGATCTTTGGCCACTGGCTTCTTTCACTTAGCATAATGTTTTCAAGGTTCATCCATGTTGTAGCATATATCATACTTCATTCCTTTTTATGATCAAATAATATTCCATTGTGTGGATACATCATGTTTTATTTATTCATTCATCAATTGATGGACATTTGGGTTGTGGCAGCTTCTATTATTACAAATTCTACTTTATTTTAGAGATGAAGAATCTGAATCTCGGGGAAATAACTTGACCAAGGTGAGAGAGCTAGAAAGTGACATAACTGAGATGCACACAAACCCTGGTGTATCTGATGCTTTCATTCTTATCTTAACCACTACACCATTGTCTCTTACCATGCTATACAGCCTTGTGAGCTTACACAGAAGAGGATGGGGCAAGACCAATAAAATTTCCATTGTAAATCTTTTTCAGAGCATGACTGAAATTTCATCCTGAAAATCAAGTAGGTGAAATTATGCAAGAAATTTTTGAGAAATAAGATTTTTTTTTTTTTTTTTTTTGGCCATGCTGCGTGGCTTGTGGGACCTTAGTTCCCTGACCAGGGATCGAACCCATGCCACCTGCAGTGGAAATGCGGAGTCCTAACTACTGGATCGTGAAGGAATTCCCAAGAAATTTTTTTAAATAGCAAAATATAACTTAACTTTACCAGATTTTAAATCAATATGTCTATGATAATTAAATATTAATAACCAACACTTACATAGCACTTACTGTTAAGCATCTAAGAACAGTTCTAACTGCTTTACATATATTAACTGATTTAATCGTCACAGCAACTATTTTTGTGTATTAGTGTCTACACTTTGCAGATGAGAAAATAAAGATGCTGGGAATTTAAGTAACTTGCCCCACATTACAGAGCTGGTGGGTGGTAGAGATGGTATTTGAATTCAGGCAGTCTGACTCTGGATTTGGGGTTCTTAATCACTACACTCATAAGCCAGACAAACAAACATAACAAACCAACTAATATAATCAAAGAAAACAAAGAAAAGAATGATTATCAAGTATGTATGGGGTAAACTATTTAAGTTTAAAAGTAACAGAAGATAATACAATGTTAAAAAGCAATACATCGAAGTACAAAAAATAATTTCTCTGTACCCCAGACAAACCAAAATCAAATGGAAAACAACAAATAGGAAGAAAGTATTCCCAGTGTATATGGAAGATAAGAATTAATTCACATGAAAATTAACAAGAAAAATAGTACAGAACCAAATAGAGAGGAACAAAAAGGACATAAATATATTATGTCAAAAAAAAAGAAAAAACTTGAGAAACATGTTTAACCTCATTAAATGAAAGAAATGCAAGTTAAACTCATGTTGATTATTTTTTTCCTATAAAATAAGAAAAATATACAATATTGAAGGAGAACATTTAGTCTTGGCAATGGTGTAATAAACTGGTGTTCTCATACATTGGTGGTAGAAGTGTATATTAGTAGAGCCCCTCTGTCAAATCATCTTGCAAGATAAACCAAGAACCTTAAAAATTCATATTATTTGATTCCTCTCCTGGGAATCCAGGCTAAGGAAATAAATGTAAATTTAGAAAAGGCTTTATGTTCATTGACATTCATAACAATTCAGATAAAAAATATTGGAAACCATCTAAATACCTAACAATGAGGAATTGAGTTAAATAAATTATCCAATGTATACACGTTAAGTGGCCATTAAAACTTTATTCACCTAATTATGTAAAACGTTGGGGGAATATTCCTGTTATACTTTTACATGCAAAAAAAAAAGACAGAATACAAATTTATATTGATTACAAAATGTATATGATGGAAGAAGGCAGAGTAGAAGGACATGGGCTCACTCCCTCTTGCAAGAGCACCAGAATCACAACTAACTGCTGAACAATCATTGACAGGAAGACACTGGAACTCACCAAAAAATATACCCCACAACCAAAGACAAAGGAGAAGCTGCAGTGAGATGGTAGGAGGCGTGCAATCACAATACAATCAAATCCCATAATCACCAGAAGGGTGACTCACAAACTGGAGAACGCTTACACCACAGAAGCCCACTCACTGGAGTGAAGGTTCTGAGCCCCACATCAGGCTTCCCAACCTGGGGATCCGGCAACAAGAGGAAGAATTCCCAGAGAATCAGACTCTGAAGCCCAGTGGGATTTGATTGCAGGACTTCGACAGGACTGGGGGAAACAGAGACTCCACTCTTGGAGGGCACACACAAAGTAGTGTGCGCATTGGGACCCAGGGGGAAGGAGACTGAACCACACCTACCTACTAGTGTTGGAGGGTCTCCTGCGGGGGTGGGGGGTGGAGGTGGCTGTGGCTCACCACAGGGACAAGGACACTGGCAGCAGAAGTTCTGGGAAGTACTCCTTGGCATGAGCCCTTCCAGAGTCCGACATTAGCCCCACCAAAGAACCTGTAGCCTCCAGTGCTCAGGTGCCTCAGGCCAAACAACCAACAGGGAAAGAATTCAGCCCCACCCCCCAGCAGACAAGCTGATTAAAGTTTTACAGAGCTCTGCCCACCAGAATAACACCCAACTCTACCCACCACAAGTCCCTCCCATCAGGAAGCTTGCACAAGCCTCTTAGATAGCCTCATCCACAAGAAGGCAGAGAGCAGAAGCAAGAAGAACTATAATCCTGCACCCTGTAGCACAAAATCCACATTCACAGAAAGGTAGGCAAAACAAAAAGGCAGAGAACTATGTACCAGATGAAGGAACAAGATAAAACCAGGGAAAAACAACTAAATGAAGTGGAGATAGGCAACCTTCCAGAAAAAAATTCAGAATAATGATAGTGAAGATAATCCAGGACCTCGGAAAAAGAATGGAGGCAAAGATTGAGAGGATGCAAGAAATGTTTAACAAAGACCTAGAAGAATTAAAGAACAAACACTTAGGAGAACTAAACAACAAACAAACAGAGATGAACAATACAATAACTGAAATGAAAAATGCAGTAGAAGGAATCAGTAGCAGAATAACTGAGTCAGGAGAATGGATAAGTGACCTGGAAGACAGAATGGTGGAATTCACTGCCATGGAACCGAATAAAGAAAAAAGAATGAAAAGAAATGAAGACAGCCTAAGAGACCTCTGGGACAACATTAAATGCAACAACATTCCCATTATAGGGGACCCAGAAGGGGAGAGAGACAGAAAGACCCAAGAAAATATTTGAGGAGATTACAGTCAAAAACTTCCCTAACATGGGAAAGAGCCACCCAAGTCCAGGAAGCGCAGAGAGTACCAGGCAGGATAAACCCAAGGAGAAACACGCTAAGACACATAGTAATCAAATTGACAAAAACTAAAAACAGAGAAAAATTATTAAAAGCAACAAGAGAAAAATGACAAATAACATATAAGGAAACTCCCATAAGTTTAACACCTGATTTCTCAGCAGAAACACTAAAGCCAGAAGGGAGTGACATGATATATTTAAAGTGATGAAAGGGAAGAACATACAACCAAGATTACTCTACCTGGCAAGGATCTCATTCAGATTTGACGGAGAAATCAAAAGCTTTACAGACAAGGAAAAGCTAAGAGAATTCAGCACCACCAAACCAACTGTACAACAAATGCTAAAGGAACTTCTCCAAGTGGGAAACACAAGAGGAGAAAAGGACCTACAAAAACAAATGCAAAACAGCTAAGAAAATGGTAATAGGACATTACCTATAGGTGATATTAATAATTACCTTAAATGTGAATGGATTAAATGTGAAAGTGAATGGATTAAGTGCTCCAACCAAAAGGCACAGGCTCGATGAATGGATACGAAAACAAGACCCATATATATGCTGTCTACAAGAGACCCACATCAGACCTAGGGACACATACAGACTGAAAGTGAGGGGATGGAAAAAGATATTCCATGCAAATGGAAATCAAAAGAAAGCAGGAGTAGCAATACTCATGTCAGATAAAATAGACTTTAAAATAAAGAATGTTACAAGAGACAAGGAAGGACACTACTATAATGATCAAGGGATCAATCCAAGAATAAGACATAACAATTATAAACATATATGTACCCAACATAGGCGCACCTCAATACATAAGGCAAATGCTAACAGCTATAAAAGACGAAATATACAGTAACACAATAATAGTAGGGGACTTTAACACCTCACTTACACCAATGGACAGATCATCCAGACAGAAAATTAATAAGGAAACACAAGCTTTAAATGACACAATAGACCAGATAGATTTAACTGATATTTATAGGACATTCCATCCAAAAACAGCAGATTACACTTTCCTCTCAAGTGCACATGGAACATTCTCCAGGATAGATCACATCTTGGGTCACAAATCAAGCCTCGGTAAATTTAAGAAAATTGAAATCATATCAAGCATCTTTTCCGACCACAATGCTATGAGATTAGAAATAACTTACAGGGAAAAAATGTAAAAAACACAAACAGATGGAGGCTAAACAATATGTTACTAAATAACCAAGAGATCACTGAAGAAATCAAAGAGGAAATCAAAAAATACTTAGAGACAATGACAATGAAAACATGATGATCCAAAACCTATGGGATGCAGCAAAAGCAGTTCTAAGAGGGAAGTTTATAGCAATACAATCCTACCTCAAGAAGCAAGGAAAATCTCAAATAAACAATTTAACCTTACACCTAAAGGAACTAGAGAAAGAAGAACAAAGAAAACCCAAAGTTAGTAGAAGGAAAGAAATCATAAAGATCAGAGCAGAAATAAATGTAATAGAAACAAAGAAAACAATAGCAAAGATCAATAAAACGAAAAGCTGGCTCTTTGAGAAGATAACCAAAACTGATAAATCTTTAGCCAGACTTATCAAGAAAAAGAGGGAGAGGACTCAAATCAATAAAATCAGAAATGAAAAAGGAGAAGTTAAAATGGACACCACAGAAATACAAAACATCATAAGAGACTACTACAAGCAACTCTATGCCAATAAGATGGACAACCTGGAAGAAATGGACAAATTCTTAGAAAGGTTTAACCTTCCAAGACTGAACCAGGAAGAAATAGAAAATATGAACAGACCAGTCACAAGTAATGAAATGGAAACTGTGATTAAAAATCTTCCAAAATACAAAATGGCTTCTCAGGTGAATTCTATCAAACATTTCGAGAAGAGCTAACACCCATCCTTCTCAAACTCTTCCAAAAAATTGCAGAGGAAGGAACACTCCCAAACTCATTCTACGAGGGCACCATCACCCTGATACTAAAAAACCAGACAAAGATACTACCAAAAAAGAAAATTACAGACCAATATCACTGATGAATATAGATGCAAAAATCCTCAACAAAATACTAGCAAACAGAATCCAACAACACATTAAAAGGATCATATACCACGATCAAGTGGGATTTATCCCAGGGATGCAAATATTCTTCAATATAGACAAATCAATCAATGTGATACACCATATTAACAAATTGAAGAATAAAAACAGTATGACCATCTCAATAGATAAAGAAAAAGCTTTTGACAAAATTCAACATCCAATTTTAATAGAAACTCTCCAGAAAGTGGGCATAGAGGGAACGTACCTCAACATAATAAAGGCCATATACAACAAACCCATAGCAAACATCATTCTCAATGGCAAAAAACTGAAAGCATGTCCTCTAAGATCAGGAACAAGACAAGGATGTCTACTCTCGCCACTATTATTCAACATAGTTTTGGAAGTCCTAACCACAGTAATCAGAGAAGAAAAAGAAATAAGAGGAATACAAATTGGAAAGATACTATAAATAGAGAATCCTAAAGATGCCACCAGAAAATTAGAGCTAATCAATGAATTTGGTAAAGTTGCAGGATACAAAATTAATGCACAGAAATCTCTTGCATTCCTATACACTAACAACAAAAGATCAGAAAGAGAAATTAAGGAAACAATCCCATACACCATTGCAACAAAAAGAATAAAATACCCAGGAATAAACCTACCTAAAGAGGTAAAAGACCGGTACTCAGAAAACTGTAAGACACTGACGAAGGAAATCAAAGATGACACAAACAGATGGAGAGATATACCATGTTCTTGGATGGGAAGAATCAATATTGTGAAAATGACTGTAGTACCCAAAGCAATCTACAGATTCACATGCAATCCCTATCAAATTACTAACAGCATTTTTTACAGAACTAGAACAAAAAATCTTAAAATCTGTAAGGATACAAAAAAGACCCCAAATAGCCAAAGCAATCTTGAGGGAAAAAGACAGAGCTGACTTCAGACTATACTACAAAGCTACAGTAATCAAGACAGTATGGTACTGGCACAAAAACAGAAATATAGATCAATGGAACAGGATAGAAAGCCCAGAGATAAACCCACACACCTATGGTCAACTAATCTATGACAAAGGAGGCAAGGATAAACAATAGAGAAAAGACAGTCTCTTCAATAAATGGTGCTGGGAAAACTGGACAGCTACATGTGAAAGAATGAAATTAGAACACTCCTTAACACCATACACAAAAATAAACTCAAAATGGATTAAAGACCTATGTAAGACCAGACACTATAATACTCTTAGAGGAAAACATAGGAAGAACACTCTTCGACATAAATCACAGCAAGGTCTTTTTGACCCACCTTGTAGAGTAATGGAAATAAAAATAAAAATAAACAAATGGGACCTAATGAAACTTAAAAGCTTTTGCACAGTAAAGGAAATTATAAATAAGATGAAAAGACAGCACTAAGAATGGGAGAAAATATTTGCAAATGAATTACCAGACAAAGGATTAATCTCCAAAATATATAAACAGCCCATGCAGCTCAATATTAAAAAAACTAACAACTCCATCAAGAAATGGGCAGAAGACCTAAATAGACATTTCTCCAAAGAAGACATACAGATTGCCAAGAGGCACATGAAAAGCTGCGCAACATCACTAATTATTAGAGAAATGCAAATCAAAACTACAATGAGGTATCATCTCACACCAGTTAGAATGGGCATCATCAGAAAAATCTACAAACAACAAATGCTGGAAAGGGTGTGGAGAAAAAGGGAACCCTCTTGCACTGTTGGTGGGAATGTAAATTGATGCAGCCACCATGGAGAACAGTATGGAGGTTCCTTAAAAATCTAAAAATAGAATTACCATATGACCCAGCAATCCCATTACTGGGCATATACCCAGAGAAAACCATAATTCAAAAAGACACATGCACCCCAATGTTCATTGCATCACTATTTACAATAGCCAGGTCGTGGAAGCAACCTAAATGCCCATCGACAGACAAATGAATAAAGAAGATGTGGTACATATATACAATGGAATATTACTCAGCCATAAAAAGGAATGAAATTGGCTCCTTTGTAGAGACGTGGATGGACCTAGAGTCTGTCATACAGAGTGAAGTAAGTCAGAAAGAGAAAAAAAAATATCGTATATTAACGCATATATGTGGACTCTGGAAAAATGGTACAGATGAAGCAGTTTGCAGGGCAGAAAAAGAGACACAGATGCAGAGAACAAACGTATGGACACCAAGGGGGTAAAGCGGTGGGGGGAGGTGGTAGTGGGATGAATTGGGAGATTAGGATTGACAGGTATACACTGATGTGTATAAAATGGATAACTAATAAGAACCTGCTGTATAAAAAAATAAATACATAAATTCAAAAACCAAAAAAGTTTAAAAATAGAACAGTGAAGTTGTAAAAAAAAGTATATGACAACTATTAAAGAAATAACCTACTGAAAGGCTAAAGAGAAACATATCAAATATACTAAGTTGTCAAGGAATTTTTTCCTTTGCACATTTTGTTATTTGCCAAATTTTCTTTGAGCACTGATTACTTTCATGATGGTAAAAATAACAACAACAACAAAAACTACCTTTGCTTTTAAAAAACAGTTAATGGCTTGTGTTATATGTGTTAAGTTGACTGATCCCAATTACTCCTGTCTCTCACTGGCACAGCTATCTGACCCAGGGGAGTGGTGTGCATATATCTCTTTGAAGAGTCAGCTCTGGAGATAAGCCTCCATTGACTTGTGGGCCTGCTGATTTGCTAGCAATGCCAGATAAGGAATTTTAAACACCGAAGGAAACTTCAGAGCCACTGGCTGGTTCTCATCAGGAGAACCCAATCAGTACAGCTTTTGTTTCCTCTGGTCAGTGGCCCTGAGAGAAAGCGAGATTACACTGTAGCTTTTGCACTCTGTCCAGGGCGCCAGGCTTCGCCACTTACAGAGCTGAGGTGGGCTGCAGAGGAATGCCTGGCTGGAGAGACAGAGGAAAACGACACCCGGTGGTGAAGGACGAAGATAAGATCTCCAAACAAAGAAGCTCGTTCTGGTTAACAGTTTCCAAAGTCTGAGGAACAAACAGAAACCTCTAGGGAAGAGGAAATCAAATGTGGCTAGGAATTCCCTGGCCTGACCCATGAGAAGGGTTAGAGGCCTTTGGAATTCTTACTCCTGTTCTCATTCTTTCACTGACCAGTAACTAATTGAGCACATAGGATAAGCTGGATGTGGCTCCTCATAGGTTTTACTTACAGACCCAAACAAGAGATAAACTGGGAGACAGGCAATTAGGCCCGGTGTATAGGATGCTATGGCTGTGATATCAGGGGCATCTTCAAATACTGAGGAAGGCTTTTTGGAGGAAACTTGACTCTAAAGTAAAATCTTAGGAATTAGCCTGATGAAGGTGAATGGGGATAAGGAAGAAGGATCTTGCGGGCTAGGGAAATGGCTAAGATTTGCAGGCAAGAGAGATAGAGAGCATTTGAAGAAGCTTAAGACATCTGGAATGGAAGATGGGAAGAGGCGAAGTGGTTTCTTCCTGTTCCCCTTAGACTGAGTTATGAAGAAAGGTGAGAGGAAAAAGAAAAATAGATTTGCGAAAGCCTTCCTCTCGAAACTTTGCCCTTTTTATTAGTCCCAGACTACGCTGCTATTAGCTCTCTTAACCCCTGTGGTGTTGCTTCAGGGTTGCAGAGGAAATGAAGGGACGGAGACAGCCCAAGGTTGAAGTCTGAGATCCATACAGAGGCTGCTGCCATCACACAGAAATGAGACTGAGCAGCCAGAACAAAGGTGATCCACGTTGCCCTCAAACACGACAACTGCAGTCATTTTCAGTTCCAAGAGGCCAGTGGTGGGGTGGAGATGTCATTCAGTCATTCTGAATATGTTGAGTGCACAGTGAGTATCCACTGAGGTAATTCACAGACTCATTGGGGAGGTAATATATGCAAACATGAGTGATTTGTATATTTACTTGTATGAGACAATAGTGGAGTGGGGAGAACAACAAACTTTTATTGAGTCCTTATTATGTGTTAGGCACTATGTGAAGTGCTAGGGAGTAAAAATGAAAAAAAAAAAAAAACCCAAAAAAACCTCTCCTAAAGTAGATCAGGGTTTACTAGCCCATGAATATATGTAGTGGAAAGAGAACAAGGTGGGAAATGAGCCTTGAAATACACTTTAAAAGTAAATGTTTTGGGCTTCCCTGGTGGCGCAGTGGTTGAGAGTCCGCCTGCCGATGCAGGGGACGCGGGTTCGTGCCCTGGTCCCGGAAGATCCCACATGCCGCGGAGCGGCTGGGCCCATGAGCCTTGGTCGCTGAGCCTGCGCGTCCGGAGCCTGTGCTCCGTGGCGGGAGACGCCACAACAATGAGAGGCCCGCGTACCGCAAAAAAAAAAAGTAAATGTTTCATTACCTTGTGAGCCTGCTGAGATAGATCCATTGGCTCTCTGTCCTTTTGTACAACTCATTTAAGGGCTGAGTTGAATAACAGGTGAATATCTCACAGCTCCTTCACAGATGGGAAAACTCACAAAAATATGATAGGGTCAAAAGGACATGAAGTGGGACTTCCCTGGTGGTCCAGTGGTTAAGAATACGCATTCCAATGCAGGGGACATGGGTTCGATCCCTGGTCAGGAAACTAAGATCCCACATGCCGTGGGGCAACTAAGCCCATGCACCGCAACTAGTGAACCTGCGAGCTCTGGAGCCTGTGCGCCACAACTAGAGATCCTGTACACTGCAACAAATGCTCCCACATGCCACAACTAAGACCCAATGCAGCCAAACAAATAAATATTATTTAAAAAAAGGACTTGAAGTCAGAGAGCCCTGAGCTTGACCTTGAGGCTGCACTCATTCAACCTATGTCCTTGCCAGGTTACTTAAACTTTCGGAGCCTCAGTCTCCTCATCGAAAACAAGTAGTGAGTGGCAGATAATGCTGGTAGTCTACCCAGTGACAGTGTCCCTTCTTTCTGCTATCAGAAGCTCTCTCAGTTTTGTTTGGGGGAGGGAAGTAGCTAAACTAGTTGATGGCTCGTGAGTGGTCTAAGGCAAAGGTTGGCAAACTTTTCTGTAAATGTGAGATAGCAAAATTTTAGACTTTGCAGACATTTGAGTCTTTGTCACAACTCTGCCATGGTAGCATGAAAACAACCATAGACAATACGTAAATGAACGAATGTGGATATGTTGCAACAAGACTATGTACAAAAACATTTACAAAATTTATTTACAAATTCCCTGGTGGTCCAGTGGTTAGGACTCAGTGCTTTCATTGTGGGGGCCCTGGTCAAGAAACTAAGACCCTGCAAGCCATGCGGTGTGGCCAAAAAAACCAAAAACAAACAAACAAAAAAACCAAAAGAAAAACCAAAAGCGGACAGTGGCCCAGATTTGGTTGTTGTTTGCCTATCCCTAGTCTAAGGCCACCCTGAAAATCCTATTTCCCACTTTGTCCACTCCTTTTGAAACTAAAGGTATCCATCTGGTCTAGTTCTGGCCAATGATATCTAACTAGAAGTCTTATGAAGGGGGTTTGGGAAAAGTTTTTGCATTCCTGATAAAATGGGGACTAATATGGTAGGCCCTACATTTCCCTCTGAGTTCTACCTTGAACGTGGATATGATATCTGGAGTTGATGCAGCTATCTTGCAATCATGAGATGATAAGCATAAGGCTAAAGGCCAACTTCCCAAGGAGAGTGATGCAGAAAAAGAGACTATTCCTTGATGTCAATCACTTAGATGCTGAATCGATGCCAGCACCAGCTACTGGACTACTAAACCCCTAATTTGTTAAACCACTCAGGTTAGATTTTCTGCGTTTTGCAGTTAAATCTATCCTTAAGTGACTTCACAGGCTTATTGTGAATATGAGATTAATATGCAAATCATTTAATAGATGCTCAATAAATGATACTTCTCTTCACATTTCATTTCACAGAAAATTGATACCATTCGTTCTGTGATCAGCAAACATTTGCAAACAAAATGCTAACATTTTGCACAAGCTCCTTTCAAGAATATGTCACCTAGAATGGAATATTTTTCGGCACCATCTTTAGTTTCACTCTAATGTTAAGTTTCCAAGGCCTCAGAAGGAGTAGGAAAGGGAAGGACTGAAAAGAATATCTAGTTTAGCAGGAGCCTGAGTATGAAAATATCCCAGGGAATTGTCAAACAAACTGGAGCAACAAACTCTCCCTGGTAACAATTAATGAAAGTATCCTTTTTCATTCCCTTCCTCTGCTGCTTGCCAAGGTTCCTCATACCTGCCTGCCTCTGACTTCAGATGTGAAGATAAGAAGCACGTAGGGTGCTCTGCACAATGAGACCCTCAGTAGATGCTATTCTATTTTCCCTTCTTCTCTTTTCCCTGCCTTGCACTCTCACAGTCTGGGCTTATTAAAGAATCGGATCCAGTGTGCAAGGGAGCCCCAAGAAGAAGGCACTCTAAGCCTGAAGGAGGAGAAGACAGAGAGTGATTACTCCAGGGATTGGGAGCAACAAGGAACAAAGGTTTAGAGGTGTTCAGAGTCAGGCAGTTCAGAAGCAAATTTCGGAGAAGCAGGTTTCTGGGAATCTCTCTCTCTCTTTAAATAGTGTCATGTGTGTGTGTGAGAGAGAGAGCTTAAGGTACCCATGCAGAGACAGACAGTATCCAATAAATGTTTTTGAAAGTATGGATCAACGGGTGGATGGATAGATAGATGAATCATTAGAGAAAGGAACGGATATTGTGAACATTGAGCTGCAGTGGTCTGGCTGTCTCTTGGTTTGGCAAGCTCTGTGAGAACTTTTCAAATTCCCTGTTGCAACTAAATTCTATTATAAGGTGAAAGTAGCCACAGAAAATATGTAAAGGACCTCAGAAGTATGTTTCCCAGTAAAACCTTACTTATAGAATCAGGTGGTGATTCAGACTTGACCCACGGATCATAGTTTGCCCATCCTTGCTCTGGACTATGTCCACATCTGGGAATGCCTCCTAGACCTGCAGCAGCCATTCTGCTACCTGCCTGAGGATGGAGATGGACAGGTGCAGATAAAGAACCTTGGTTATTTGGCAAAGCCTCTATCCTGATGCACCTGAAACCCGTCCTCACTCTGTGCTTCTTATCTTGTGAGGCAGGTGGTTTTTGTTTTTATTATGTTCATTTGAGTGGACTTTTCTCTTACTTGTAGCCAAGAGCATCCTAACTGCTCTATTTCCCTAAGAGGAAAACTCCCCCTTGTCTATTTCCTTCACTAGGTTGTAGTGAAATAGCAAATGTACTCAAGGCTGGTAGTGGTAGGGGAAAGAAGGAAAAAAGGAAGAAGAAGAAGAAGGAGGAGGAGGAGGAGGAGAAGAAGAAGGAGGAGGAGAAGAAGGAGAAGAAGAAGAAGAAGAAGAAGGAGGAGGAGGAGGAGGAGGAGGAGGAGAAAAAGGAGAGGAAGAAGGAGGAGAAGAAGAAGAAGGAGGAGGAGAAGAAGAAGGAGGAGGAGAAGAAGAAGAAGGAGGAGGAGGAGGAGGAGAAAAATGTCTCCTTACTGAAGACTTCCCAGAGCAAGAATTCACTTCAATTTAGTCTATTTTAAAATCCTTTAGGAATTACTATACTGCTAAATACCCTGAACTATCACTGATCTGTTAGACCCTTGTTTAGAGAGATGTAGATGATTGGAATATAGCTCCTGCTCTTGTTTAGTGGGCTGACTTCACTGAACCACTCATTTTTACTGTCCTTCATTTGTCTCTTATTGTTTCATATGTGTAAATTTTATTTCTATCAATTTAGAGAGAAGTTCTTTTATGGCAGGAAAGTTTTGTTATTTGTTTTTGCTTTTTTTTTTAATTACAGGTGATTTTTTTTTTTTTTTTGGCTGTGTTGGGTCTTCGTTTCTGTGCAAGGGCTTTCTCCAGTTGCAGCAAGTGGGGGCCACTCTTCATCGCGGTGTGCGGGCCTCTCACTATCGCGGCCTCTCCTATTGCGGAGCACAGGCTCCAGATGCACAGGCTCAGCAGTTGTGGTTCACGGGCCTAGTTGCTCCGCGGCATGTGGGATCTTCCCAGACCAGGGCTCAAACCCGTGTCCCCTGCATTGGCAGGCAGACTCTCAACCACTGCGCCATCAGGGAAGCCCAGCAGGAAACTTTTTATAAACCTCACAGAATTAGGCACTTAACAGGTATACAGTATATGCATTATTAATTCAATTTTTAAAGGGTATTTTCATGAACATGTTACAGAGTAAGAACAATTTGGGGTTATTTTAAATGGCTCTAGTCTGATTTAAACTACCTATTGCAAAAAAAAATTGTAATGAGTCTATCTGGGAATTTTTTTTTTAATTGAAGTATAGTTGATTTACAATGTTGTGTTAGTTTCTGGTATACAGCAAAGTGATTCAGTTACACATATATACATATATACTCTTTATCAGGTTCTTTTCCATTATAGTTTGTTACAAGATATTTAATATAGTTCCCTGTGCTATCCAGTAGGACCTTATTGTTTATCTATTTTATATATAGTAGTTTGTATCTGCTAATCCCAAACTCCTAGATTATCCCTCCTCCCCTTTCTCCTTCAGTAACCACAAGTTTGTTTTCTATGTCTGTGAGTCTGTTTCTGTTTTGTAAATAAGTTCCTTTGTATCATTTTTTAGATTCCAAATGAAAGTGATAGCATATGATATTTGTCTTTGTCTGACTTACCTTACTAAGTATGATAATGTCTAGGTCCAACCATGTTGCTGCAAATGGCATTATTTTATATTCTTACAGGTGAGTGATGGAAATGTTTTTTAAAGTCAGTTAATTTTGAACTATTTATTCATTCTTTCTCAAAGGGGAATATTTCCCCTACAGAGAAACTTGTATGGTATGAACTTGAACCACGGGAGCCCACTTGTCCAGCATGTGGTTGATACAATTAACATATCCCAATATGCACAGGTTTACCATTATTTTTCTGAGATTCATAAGACATTTATTGTTATGTACAAATATCGGAGGTTGGCCTGTAACTTTGGGGCAGTTTTCAAATACAGTTGGGTAAAATACATAAGAATAGTAAGGAGTTGAAACTAGGTTATTATGGGAAGCAAAGAAAAAAGAGAAAAGATCAGTCTAGTTTAGACTCGCCTTAATTACAGCCTATATGCACTGAAATGTGGCAATTTGATCCTAGTTGATTAATGGGATAATCCCTTTTTTGTACTAGTAAATATCCCCAAATTGCCTTCTGTATGAATTATGTTACAAGAAATGTGTAATTCTATAAGAGAAATTGATTAAACAAAAGAGGTAGAATTTTAAAGGTAGTGTTAAAAAAACAAAACACCATGGGTTTTTTGTTTTGTTTTTTTTCTGAGATTCCTACAAACTCTAAGCACCTTTTAAAAAATTACAGATTTATTTTCTTGGCTGTGCAAATAATATGTGCACTCTGTAGAAAGTACAAAGAAGAAACTAAAAATTATGCATAAGCTCATAAGCAAAGATAACTGGTTCTTTCTCTCTCTCTCTCTAGATGTGTATTTTTTACAAGCCATTCAGGCAATTCTGATGCTCACTAATGTTTGAGAACCACTGTCCTATGGGATCAACAATCTGCAGAACATCCTTTGGGAAACAATTTGCAAAATTGCCTTTCTGATGAGTTTCTATATTTCCTGAAAGGAAGACGCAAATTGCTGGCTGCCTCTGTTCCCTCAAGGGCAAAACAGGGATATTAGCTGCCTCCCAGGTTAAGATTAAATATAATAATTAGTAAAAGTGTTTTGTAAACTATTAAGTGGTGAAGTGATACATAGATATTATTCTTATGGTGACCTTGAGTTTAAGCTGAAATATTTATATTACTTAGCTCTGGGGAAACCCAAATGGAATGTGGACACAGATGGTTCTTAACGTTCACATATTCAACTTTTCTTTTTAGTAAATTTATTTATTTTATTTATTTATTTTTGGCTGCGTTGGGTCTTTGTTGCTGCATGTGGGCTTTCTCTAGTTGCAGTGAATGGGGGCTACTCTTTGTTGTGGTGCCTGGGCTTCTCATTATGGTGGCTTCTCTTATTGCAGAGCACGGGCTCTAGGTGTGTGGGCTTCACTAGTTGTGGCACACAGGCTCAGAAGTTGTGGCTCGCGGGCTCTAGAGCACAGGCTCAGTAGTTGTGGCGCATGGGCTTAGTTACTCCGCGGCATGTGGGATCTTCCTGGACCAGGGATCGAACCTGTGTCCCCTGCATTGGCAGGCAGATTCTTAACCACTGTGCCACAAGGAAAGTCCCACATATTCAACTTTTATACAACCCAATTTTCACACATGACACATGCCACCCCTAAAATGCCTTTCCCACACCAAATCTGGAATTTCCTACACTTGCAGTTTAATGAGCAATTTGACGTATCCCATGGCTGCACCACCTGCCAACCCAAAGCTCTGTTTTGGCAAGCTCACCTCTTTTTATATTTTGCAGTTTTTGTGCCTATTTTATTGCATCTAGCCATTATCATTTACAAAGAAAACAAGAGAGAAACAGTAAGAGACACAGTCCTCAGCCATGTTTAGTTTCTATTACATTTCTTTGGCAGTCTTAGGCTGTGATTGTACGTATTTTTGTTTTATGCATGTGATAGCCTCTCAAATGTTCCTAGCTTCCCAAGTTCATATTTTATCAAGTCCTCCTCTGCTCACTGAATTAGCTTTGCTTCCTCTGGTCAGTTTGTTCTCTTTGCTCCTTCTTTGTTTTGATGCCGGTGATCCTCAGATACCTGGTAATTCCTAGTTGTCTGTTCATATTTATATGACTTTTAGGTGCCTGGTATGGGCTGCCTCTGCAGCTACTCATGTTCATTTTCCCCAACAGACTTCTCCCCTAAGAGGGAGAGTGGCTGTGATCTTCATATAAGTGGGCAGGGCTTTGACCAAGAGATTCCGCTTTACGGACTTAGCTGTCTGGCAGACAGACAGGCTAAAACCCCTTACCCTCTCCACTCCCACCTTCCCCCTCATTGCCAGACAAGAAGGGCTTTACTTTGGCATTGGAAGATGTCAATGAATTTTTCTCCTAAGCAAAGATGACTTAAGCTTTTTTAAAAATTCCTTCTGAGTCCATTTTGGAATTTTCAATTTATCTCTCTCAGCCCTCTCCCCACCACACATCCTATCCCTCCCCAGATAGGAAGTTAACATTATTTGCAGGAATATTCTACTGGGACTTTAACTCAGGGTCTAAGGCTGCTGCTGTTGCTGGCTACTCAGTGGTGGCGGGGATGGGTGGTGGTGGGGGTCAGGGACATGACTTTGCTGCTTTGGATGCAGGTCTGTAATTAGTTATCTGGATAATTAATTATGCAAATTATCTTGTAATCAATTATTCAGATAATTATCGCAGGGCCCCTACTGCTCTTGACTTATATAGTCACCCTTACTCTGAGCTAGGAGTTTCTTTCAATCTTATCTTTCTTTCTGAGCCAATCTACTTTTTTTTTACAGATTTCTCTACAATAGTAGTTCTCCGAGTATAGTACCTGAACCATGAGTATCAGCACAACCTGAGAACTTGTCAGAAATGCGAACTGTTTATCTATAATACTGCTGATGAGAATTTGGTTGTTTCTAGATTTTTGACCGTTATAAATAAAACTGCTGTGAAATTCTTGTACAGGTGTTTCTGTGGACATATCTTTTCATTTCTATTGGGCAAATACCTAGAAGTAGAATTGTAACACAAATCCAGTCTGATGCAATCCCAAAATTCTTCCTAACTATGATCTACTAACAGTACAGTGTTATGGATTTATTCTTTTTATGGTTGCCAGATAAAATACAGTAAGTCCAAAATATTACATTTGGGACATATTTATACTAAAAAATTATTCACTGTTTATCTGAAATATAAATTTAACTGGGTGTTCTTTGTTTTGTTTTTTGCTAAATGTGCCAACCCTAATTCCTTTTTATTATCATTTATGTTATTTTAAGGGCTTCCGAGGGTGGGAGAAACAAGATTAACTTGTATAATTATTCCACCATCTTAATCCAAGACAAAAATTTGGCAGGAACTAAATAGCCTCATAATCCACTTACCAGTTGCCTCATTCCTCTGCAAAATAAACTTCCCAAAAGCCAGTGAAAAATTACCATCAGACAGTCTTCCTTCCTAACCCTAAATCAATATCTTATGTCTACAAAATATCATTTCAAATAGGCTCAGAGCAGAATTTGAGATAAGCAATTACTTTAAATAAGAAATTTTATTTTCTGTATTTAATGTTTAATTTGTGTTTTGACCATTTTAAATAATCATACATATATATACATATATATGTTTATATATATATGTGTTTATATATATATATATAGTCTAACACTCAGATTTCCATTTTTAAACCAAGATTAAAACACTTATAATATATACTAGGAACTCTATAATTTTTTTTGTTCTTATGGATAAAATTCCTCACATAGCATGTAAGTCTATTGCTTGATTTTTATATATTAAACTTTTCATATAAGTTTTCAGAAACTCATTAAACTCAAAAATGGAACAGACTCCAAAAAGACTTAATGGGCAGAAAAAAGTTTTAGGTGTAACCATGAGACCCTTCGGCTAGAAAAATAAATATCTTGGTGTCTTATTAGTTTTCCGGCAAGCTTAACCAATTTTGTTACCCAACGGTAAGTTTTTACTAAAGAGTCCTAGCGTAGTTAGTTCTCTCTTAGCAGTTATGGAGGTCATGAGATTATTATATATTCTGCATATGAATATTTTGGACTTGTATTTCTTTGTCCTATAATTTTTTAAATGTGGCTCCTTTCACCCCACTGTTTTGGTACAATCTCTTGTGGTGAGTTGGTGGCAGGACACCACCCTGGCTTTGAGGCTTCTGGCAGAACATCACTCTTGTAGGGCTGTGGTTGCTACTAAGTTATTGCTGAGGAATCCTGTCTGAGGCCTATCCCCAGTTTGGGTTTTGCCTATGCATTAAACACTGTGAGTGGTTTTAGTCCCTCCATTGTTCCTATTTGGATAAAATGAAAACTGTGAAACAGGATTTCCGGAGGTAGGAAAAGACCCAGGTCCAATAATGCCCAGGTTGCTCTGCACAGATTGGATTTACTTCTGTTTAATTCAGCCATTCTCTAGAGAGGCAAGAAAAATTCTACTTCTAAATTTTTTTTTCATATCTGGTAGAAACATTAATGATAATAATAATAATCAACATTTACCATATATCAGCTTAAGTACTAGTCTATGAACTTAATATGTGTTTCTTGATTGATAAGAGTCATAATCATAAACAGTATAATTTAGCAAACCTTGTCTATAAGGTGGGTGCTTTACCTACATTATTCAATCTTCACAACTTTTTGAGAGAGATATTCAGAAACAAGGAAGTTGAGGCAGTAACAAGTTAAGAAGCACGTCCAAGATTAGACAGGTGGTAAATCATAGAATTGGGATTTAAACCCAGACCCTCAAGCCTTCTTCATGTAATGCAGTTGAATCAATTTTTATTCTTTTTTTAAAAAAAACATTTATTTATTTATTTATTTATTTATTTTTGCCTGCGTTGGGTCTTCGTCGCTGCACACAGACTATCTCTAGTTGCAGTGAGTGGGGGCTACTCTTCGTTGCAGTGTGCAGGCTTCTCATTGCGGTGGCTTTTCTTGCGGAGCACAGGCTCTAGGTGTGTGGGCTTCAGTAGTTGTGGCTCGCGGGCTCTAGAGCGCAGGCTCAGTAGTTGTGGTGCACGGGCTTAGTTGCTCCGTGGCATGTGGGATCTTCACGGACCAGGGCTCGAACCCATGTCCCCTGCATTGGCAAGCGGATTCTTAACCACTGTGCCACCAGGCAAGTCCCTAATCTTTATTCTTAAGAGTATGGTCACTTACCTTTTTTAACTTTGACTAGAACTCCTGTGGAAAGAAAAAAATATACTATTATCTCCATGATGTTAAAGGAAAATGAGATATAAGAAGTTAAATAGGGGGCTTCCCTGGTGGCGCAGTGGTTGAGAGTCCGCCTGCCGATGCAGGGGACACGGGTTCGTGCCCCGGTCCGGGAAGATCCCACATACCGCGGAGCGGCTGGGCCCGTGAGCCATGGCTGCTGAGCCTGCGCGTCCGGTGCCTGTGCTCCGCGGCGGGATAGGCCACGACAGTGAGAGGCCCGCGTACCGCAAAAAGAATAAAAATTAAAAAAAAAAAAAAAGAAGTTAAATAGGGCTTCCCTGGTGGCGCAGTGGTTGGGAGTCCACCTGCCGATGCAGGGGACGCAGGTTCGTGCCCCGGTCCGGGAGGATCCCGCATGCCGCGGGGCGGCTGGGCCCGTGAGCCATGGCCATTGAGCCTGAGTGTTCAGAGCCTGTGCTCCGCAACGGGAGAGGCCACAACAGTGAGAGGCCCGCGTACCGCAAAAAAAAAAAAGAAGTTAAATAGCTTGCCCCACTTTCCATATTAATGGTAGAGTTAGCCTAGGGTGCCCACTTTCTGGCCGTTTAAAGCAATTCCTTTTCTACTATCCACCTACCCTATGACTGGGTGAGGTTACGTCAAGAAAATATATGTTTAAGTCTTTCCACTCAAAGCAAACCTTACAGGCTCATCATCCTTGAATTCTTAGTTCCCACACAGTCATTGTCTATACCTAGTCTAAACCTGTTAAATATCTAAGAATCCAGAGAGCCTTAGTTTGTGCCAACAAACACTGATTTTTCAAAGGTAGAGTCCTCTACAGTTTTACTCTCCAAACCACACTTCCCAATAAAAATGATCTTCTGCAAGTTCCAAAGTAAGCGCCAGACCTGGATCCCAGGCCATGAGTTCTATGTGAGGGCATCATCTACAACCCACTGGAAATTTGGCAGGTTGTTTAGACAACCCGTCTCCATCAAGCTGCCTTCGATGGCAAAGCGAGGTGAGCTTCTTTGCACCAGCTGACCTTCTCTACTCATCTCTGCAGGGCTCTCCTCTTCTTTTACCCTAACCCTCCAGGTCAGATCTCCCTGCACAAACACTCCTCCTTACCAAGAAGATACGTTGGCTCAAATTATCCGATAAATATGCTGGTCATTTTTCTGGGCAAATCAATGCTGTGTCACTTCAGGTCTCTACAAAATGCCCTCCAACTGCTTGACAGCCCTATCCACTTACAATCAGAGTTCTTAAAACCTAGATGCAGGTTGAGCCCAGATTCTAATTTCAAATCTCCGTTGGCTCTCACTTGGAGTATGTCCTGTCTTCCGTCTCCAGCTGGCCCACTATCATGCCCTTTCCTCTGGAATGAAGACTTCCTCACATTCATCTCCACATTCCTCATACTTAGAAGAGTGGAATTTATAGCTTGCTAACTCAGCCTTGTCTCCAAGAGCAAGCAAAGGGGAACTGGGTTCAGGGTTTGCCTGCTAGGCAGGAAGTAGTCAAAGCTCCAGTTTTTGAACTTTTTGCCCATTTTTTCCTCCTTTCCCTTTTGAAAGACTTGCCTTCTAGAGGTCTCTGCTTAACTTTTTAAGCACCCAGCACTTGATCACTGCCTGGTTAAGGTTCAGCAAAAAAAAAAAAAAAAAGCCTAATGAAAGTTTTTCAATCAGATTCTTTCCCTGCTTCAAGCTACTCCCCAGCAGTCCAGTGGGAAGTTTTTTATTTATTTATTTATTTTTTTATACAGCAGGTTCTTATTAGTCATCAATTTTATACACATCAGTGTATACATGTCAATCTCAATCTCCCAATTCATCCCGCCACTGCCCCTCTCCCCTGCCACTTTCCCCCCTTGGTGTCCATACGTTTGTTATATTGGGGTACAGTTGATTGACAGTGTGTTAGTTTCAGGTGTACAGCAAAGTGATTCAGTTATCCATATACATGTATCTATTCTTTTTCAAATCCTTTTTCCAGTGGGAAGTATTTTTGAAAGATGCATTAACTCTTTTAGGCCACTAGGGTGTCATTAGGTAAATCACTGCCTATAAAATGACCTGCGAAATTATGTAAACTTCCAGTCCATTGCATTAAATTGCAGTGTGGATGCCCCTGAGCATTCTCATGATTTTTAAGAGTTCCTGAAAGTGACATATACAAAGAGAGGACCTCATCAAGTCAGTGTCCCCTCAGCCATTTCTTGTTTTACAGAAAGCAGACACCTGGACTCATTTTCTCATTCGTTCAACAAATATTCTTTGTGTCCCTGCTCAGAGCCAAGTATGAGTTAGGTGAGGAGGGTACACCAGGTAAACACAAAATAACAAAAATCCCTGCCTTCAAAGAGTCCCAGAGCCTGAGGAGGGACTCAAGCCTCAAGTTGCATTTCTATTTCTGGTGGCTTGACCCATCCTGAGAACTCCCGGAGGCTGTGAAAGTATTGCCCCTCTCTTCTTATTTAATCTCTCACCCCTACCACAGTGAGGTGGAAATAGAGACAGATCAGGTGCAAATTCCCCTTCCCTCCTAGAGTTCGTCATATCTTAACCTCTAGTCATCTCAGCTACCTTGTTCATAAAATAGTCAGTAATACTTAATGTCTCCTTTGCAACGTTGTTGAAATTATTAAGAATAATATAAGTAAAGTACCTGGCAGACAGCGACTGTTTGATAAACAATGGTAGCTATTTTAATAAGAAATGGAAGGTGATACACTAGTTGCCCAATAAGTAACTGTAGCTATCACTATGGTAGTTCTTTGTCTTTAAGCCAAAATTCAAAGAGCTGATATATCAAGGTGAGGGTTAATGGATGTGAAGGATTATTTTCCCTGGCACCTATCTCATCCTGTATCATGCAAACCTTGTTTGCGCAAACCTTTCTGTTCTGTCCGAAGGAGCTCAGGGTGTGTCTACGCCTCATGCTGGCCAAGTTCTACCTGCTGAAGCTTCCTGTGCAGCCAGGGGTCAAGCAGTTGGCAAAGGCAGGCCAGCCAGCTGCTGTGAAGTGATACTTCTGAAGGAAATCCTGGATCGGTCCTGCAAGGGAGTTGCTAACTGCCCGGGTTAATCCAGGCTGTTCACCAGTGCCTCAGCTGCTTGTCCACTCTCTGCAGGGCAGCTGGGCAAGAACTCCAGAATGGCCACTCCCCACTGCCCAGGATGGCCAGAGGGAACAGTGGGGATTCCTGATCAGTACATGCTCTCTTTCCCAGAAAAGGGATTAAGCGTGCCCTGACAAAGTTTACTCTTCCATCAGTCTTTCTTGGGGAGTGAAGTGGGAGAGAAAAGGGACCTGAGAAGTCCATTCCCCCCAAATCCCCTAAAGATCCCTGCAAGGTGCTCCATTCTGCCATCAAACACTGGATCTGAGCAAGCAATCTACTGGCATCAAATGTGTCTGTGTTCTTGATAAAATGAGGAAAATAATGCCAACCTTAGTGGGTTGTTATAAGTACTAAAGGAGAGATCACACGTGAAAGCAACTTACCCAACTGCCTGGCACATGGTAAGTACATAATACATGCTAGTTGTCTCTTTTCTTAATAATTTTGTAAGGAGGTATTGCATAGTGTGAGGAAAAAAACCCATAAGTCTCTATCAGAACCCTCTCATTGTAGGTGATCAAAACCTGACTCAAACTAGATTAGGAAAAAAAAAAAAAGGAATCCATTGGCTCATGGAACTAATAGGCATGGCTAGGTCAGACGCTCAAATGAAGTTTTCAGGGTTCTGTTTGTCTTTCTCTGTACTTAGCTGGCTCTGCTTGGCTCTGCTTCTTTGTGCTGTTGGTCTCATACTCTCACAGGATCTCTCCATGTGGAAAGCAAGACAGCCATGGGAATCAGGATACAAAAGGACAAGGCACACACTCTCTCCCAGTGTCCACGTATTAAATCTCATGACAGGACTTTGGCTGTTTGTGGGTCACATGCCCATGTCTTAGACCAGGAGTCAACAAACTATGGCCCATGAGCCAAATCCAGGCTGTCTACTGTTTTTGGACAGTAGGCAAGCTAAGAATAGTTTTGTCATTTAAAAAAAATGTTTATTTAATTAATTAATTTATTTTTATTTTTGGCTGCATTGGGTTTTCATTGCAGCATGCAAGATCTTCGTTGGGGCATGCGGGCTTCTCTCTAGTTGTGGCCTGCGGGTTTTCTCTCTCTAGTTGAGATGCATGGGCTCTAGAGCGTGTGGGCTCTGTAGCTGTGGTGTGGTGCGTGGGCTTAGTTGCCCCGTGGCATGTGGGATCTTATTTCCCTGAACAGGGATTGAACCCATGCCTCCTGCATTGGAAGGTGGATTCTTTACCACTGGACCACCAGGGAAGTCCCAGTTTTGTCATTTTTAAATGGTTGGAAAAAAAGGAGGATAGTATTTTTACACCTGAAAATTATATGAAATTCAAATTTCAGTCTCCATAAATTTCAGTTTTATTGGACACACCACATCCATTCATTTATGAATTGTGTTTTCTGCTATCACAGTAGAATTGAGTAGTGGTGACAGAGACCTTATATCTCACAAAGCCTAAAATATTTCTATCTGTTCTTTATAGAAAAATTTTGCTGACCCTGCCCTAGACCAATCATGGCAAACATGAACATAAGACACTCTGATTGACCAGATCTGAGTCATGTGTCCACCCCAGTAGCTTGGAGACAGGTAGGGTATGGGTCTGCTCTAGCAAAACAATGGTGGGTAGGATGGTTTGCCCGGGAAGGAAGGGTACTCAGGAAAAGACACAACAGGTATCCATAACAGTGTCAGATTAATATAAGTTTGGAAATCTTTTACTTAACTTCTTAGGACTTTCGTTTTTTTTTATCTAGAGTGAAGTAGATAAGCTTTGCCCTTTGGGAGTGTAGTAATGATGTTGGCTAATATTCAATGAGCATTTACTCTGGGCTAATACTAAGTACTTTATGTATGTTGTCTCATGGAGGAAACCAAAGCTTAGAGAGGTTACATAGATTGCCCAGAGTTACGTGGGGAAGCAGGGCCAGGGCTTTGATGAGAAGCCATGTCTGTCCACCTGGAGGGCCCAGGCACATAACCACTATACCGCACTGCCTCCTATTCAAGAGGATGAAGGGAGATGAGATATCATATAGGCTGAGCAGAGAGCCTGATATACTGTGGTCACTCAGTTGAGATTAATTTCTTTTCTCCCTCTTTCCTGACTTTTCACATTCACATTACGGAGATATAAATAAGCAAGGAATCCGTATGCACCATTCAAGCATCCTGTTGCCTCTATCTTTTAAGTTAAGAAGAAAAAAAAAAACCCCTCCCCTGCAAAAAAAACTCCCTTTAATCAGTCTTGCTGTCAAAAAGGCAGAGTAGGGCTTCCCTGGTGGTGCAGTGGTTGGGAGTCTGCCTGCCGATGCAGGGGACACGGGTTCGTGCCCCGGTCTGGGAGGATCCCACATGCTGCGGAGCGGCTGGGCCCGGGAACCATGGCCGCTGAGCCTGTGCGTCCGGAGCCTGTGCTCCGCAACGGGAGAGGCCACAACAGTGAGAGGCCCACGTATCGCAAAAAAAAAAAAAAAAAAAAAAGGCAGAGTAAAAATAGTAAAAGTTCAGAGAAGGGCAGTGAAAATAATTGGCGGCATGCATGGCAGAAGAGCATGGCATAAGAAGAGGAATTCCAAACCCTGGGATCATTTCATTTGAAAAGGAAAGCTCCCAGAGGCACAATGTTTACAGTATAATAAGCTGACGACAGGTATAGGAAAGACTAATCAGGACCTGTTATTTACTTTTCCCCCCAAATACAAGAACCAGACTGTTTCACGCATTGTATAATAGCCGTGTCACCTTCCACTTTGGAACACTATCAAAGTGAGCTTTACCCTCCCTTCCTACGGACTGTGGAGCCAAACCACACCTCCAGTCCCAATCAGTACACAAGACACTGCACTCTACACGTACTATTCAGAATCTGGAGGTTTCTAGCTGGAAGGTGTGTTGGGGCCATGTTATAGAGAAAGCTGAAGCCCAGTTAGGTGAAATAGTTTGTCCAAAGTTGCACGGTGAGCTCATGGCACATCTAGATTTTACTTGGCCTTGAGGTCAGAGAAACTGGATTGAGATCCTGGCTAGACCTAAATGACCTTTCTGAGACTCAGTATCCCCATTTTTAACCATTTTTAACATAGTTGAAGAATCAAATAATACAAGTGGCCTAATTCTCAGTTCAGTGTATTGGGTATTGTGGCTTAATTCTCAGTTCAGTGCTTTTTTCCCTAAGTCATTCTGCTCCTTGGATCACCCAACATAGGAAAAAAGTGCAATGCTGGATTGTTGGAAAAAAAAAATTGGAAGATGCCGCACCACCCCCTCTTTACTTCCCCTTACCAACAATAAAGTACAAACTTCAAAAGAAACAAACTTGAAAATGGTGAATGCTGGACTCAGAGACCTTTCCTGGAGTGGAACCCTGTGGTCAGATACTGGCCAGGGCAATCCTTGAGCAACTTGGTTGCCATCCAAGTATGTTTTCAGTGGGGAATAAAGTTCATGTTTTGGAGGCAGTATCCTTGACTTTTTTATCCTGTTATTCAAATATTTCCTAATAATCTTCAGCATTTACACACTCAAGAGACCTTGAAGGAAAAGGATGCAGGACTCCAATCTTTTTTCCTTCCTTTTGCTAATGAATAGCTGTTTTCTTTCTGAATTCACTGGCCCTATCACCCTTTTTTTTTTTTTCATTCAAGTAACCTTACAAGATAGAGGTCAAATAGCAAATGGAAAACTGTAAGTTACCAATTTCTGGTTTGGGCTTAATGCTATGTGTGCCTTTTCAACGTGAAAAATCTATGTAGAGAGGAATTGACGTTTTAGCAAATATATACATAATGCATAAATTAGTTGGAATAAGTGTGGGTGTTTCTGGTGCCACCTGTTGGTCACACTGTGAGATTGAACGATACACAGTATTGTTGGTCATGAAACCGAATATAAAATGGAATTTATGCTGTAGCTGTCACAGTTATGTATTTCAGCAGTCTGGCTGAATGTTGAAATAGGGTGACTGTTGCTTGAACATTATTTTTACTCACAGCTACTTGGAAGTACAGGACTGTTTTGCTGCTGGTTTATTCACCAATTAAGTGTGTAGAGAGGAATATATAATGAAGCATAATCTCTGGGAACTCTGAGATTAATGAACCAATATTCAGATTCAAATTATTTTTGTGCCCTGTGGTTCAGAACTGGTGTTGGTGCCCTGCCCAGATCCCTTTTACCAGCCAGCGCACCCAGGCAGTTTCCCTGAGCTACTGGGAGACTTGGCTAATACAATTCACAGTTACTCCCTTCTCTGGAGAAGTGCCCTTGGCTAAAAGGGAGCCACCTTGAGCAAATGGGAGCCACCTTGACCAGGAAGCTACACACACAGGCACACAGACATGTGGCCTCCATGGCCAGTGGCCAAAATATGACTGTCATGGGGGTGCAAAGGGCCAGCCCTCCTAACTTTAAGGCGAGATGAACCCTCGGGTGCAACTTGTGTTCCAGAGCTCCCCATGGGATCAAGCCAAAGCTAGACTCCAGCTGAAGCCAAATTCTTGTTTAGCCCTTTTCCCCTGTCATAACTGTTTCTCTCCTTCTCCTTGAAAACAAGCAATAAATCACTTGAAACCAACACATCTCAGGCTCTGCTTCTAAGGAACCTGACCTAAAGCAAGAACTATCCCATGGAAAACTGTATGTGTGTAATGATAAAATTCATGAGAGCAAAATAGGCCTTTGGGTCTGTGAATGTGGTTTTCCCAACATGTTTGGGAAGAAACACCAAACAAAGCAGCCCTTCTCCATAGGCGGCAAAGCCCAGACGGAAGGACAACGGCGGTGATACTGCACTATGGGACAAAAGACCTGGGTGATGATATAAAATACATCCTTGCAATGGCACTATGCCTGAGTTTTCTCAGAAATGCGTTTAGTTTCAAAATAGTACGTCCATGCTGTCATTAGACCTAGTGCTCCCAGGGGCAATGAAAAATAACCCAGAATTGGAGGACTTGAGGCTTTACACA
This sequence comes from Mesoplodon bidens, assembly GCF_964165515.1. Classification (NCBI taxonomy): domain Eukaryota; kingdom Metazoa; phylum Chordata; class Mammalia; order Artiodactyla; family Ziphiidae; genus Mesoplodon; species Mesoplodon bidens. Next base: position 72,792,732 of record NC_138164.1, on the reverse strand, counting down.
TTTCTATATCTGCTGGAGGAACCAGAACTTTTTGGCTTGTGCCAAAGGAGGACTTTGGGGAAAGGAAAAAACTCTGCCAGAGGACAATTTTGGAAATCTCAGAAGAATTGTTGGTTGATTTAATTGGGTTTTGGTTGTAGAAGTTCCAGCTGGTTCTCCAGAAGTGGCAATGCCAAGTAAGAAGTGGGGAGCTTTGGGGCTAGTCAGGCCTGGGTTTGAATTCTCCTCAACTTATTAACTCAAGTTTCCTCATCTACAAAATGGGGGTCATAATATTTATCTCCCCAAATTGTGGAGAGGTTAGATATAGTGCCAATTCAGCACCTGGTATATAATGGTCAGTGAATAAAGGGTAAGTATTTTTTTGTACTCAAGCTGTAGCATCTACTGAGCAGTGTAACCTCTGTCACTAATAAACGCAATATTTTTAGTTTATTTATTCAATGTGTTTCCAACCCAGTGGGAAAAAAGATGCTGTTTATTTAGGGCCTTATTATGGATCCCCTAAAAAGCTATTTTAATTTTTAAAAATTAACCCTCAGGTGACTGAGATCATCACTTGGAGAAAGTCAAGGGAAGGGTCTCATATAACGAAAGGCCGTCCTGTATGGTTGAGAAGATTGTATACAGTGTACAAAGGCCCCCCACTGTGGGCAAGTGGGGCTACAATCTAGCTTTCCTTCTCTCACCAAGCCATGAACCCCTTGGGCAGTGTCCACCTAGAGGGGATAATTTACTAATTCTCACAGAAAATGGGCTGGAAGCAGCCCTGACATTGTTCATGCCCTTTGTCAGGGTTAAGGTCCCTCTTGTGAGTGGAAGGGACCATGAGCACTTCCTGAAGACAGTACGGAAGCATCATACTCTCTAGACTCAACCTCTTCCCACCTACATGCCCTGTGCTCAAAGATAAAGCCTAACAGTGACATTTGGGCCACAATGATTAGCTGGAAGGGGTTACCTCAAAATAGGGTTCCTAGTTCAGATGTTTCTCGATCAGTAATACTCAAGGTAAGGTCTGAAAAATTACTGAAGCCATCACTTGGGGTTCTTGACAGAAGATATTATTTCCTGAGCCATACACCTGACCTTCTAGATTCTAGACTTGCTAGAGGTTAAATTAGGGAACAGCTGTTGAAATAATATTAATAATTTCTTCACAGGCTTACTGACCATAAAGAAGGCTTTCTTGGTCAAAGATTCCCTTCATTCACAAAGTCTACATAGGAGTCATGGTAAAGAGTTGAATGTTCCTTGGAGAGGCTCTTCCTCTTGGAATAAGCCCAGAGATACTGACAGCCATAGACTTCCTTTCCCTTGATAACCCTCTTCCACTCCACATCCCATTCCCCCAGCATGTACACAAAATTATCTCTTATGAGAATCCTCTTTCTCTCTCCCTTTCTCATTTATGGTCTATGATGTGTAGAAAAACACATCTTCCAGCAGGCAGAGGCAGCTAGGTGATGGTTATCTGTCCTTAAAATTCTTGTTTATCCTTTAGAATCGCATTTAGCATTATATAATGCCCTTCCTAGAGCCCTGGGTTACCCAAGCCCTTCCAAGCAACTTAAGTCTGCCCTTGGTGGAAATCCTGACAGTCAGGGAATGTTCACATGATGGGTTATAAAGTTAATGATGTCTTCAATATAACATAGGCCTTAGATAATAGCAGTTAACATTTAAACACCTTAACATAAGGTTTGCCAATCAAAGAACCAAATTGAACTGTCCTATAACCAACAACTATACCATGGGGTATACATCTAGAGTTGTGTCAATTCACTTTACCCAGTTCCTAGGTAATTACTTCCAAGTGGGCATCAATGTCACTGAAGAACAAATCCATGAAAAGATATAATCTAAGAAAGATTCAACACCTGTGCTAGGAGCTAGGGATAAAGATAAAGTAAACATGGTCTCAATATTCAAGAAATTCATAATCTAGGGAGTTCCCTGGCGGTCCAGTGGTTACGACTTGGTGCTTTCACTGTTGCGGCCCTGGGTTCAATCCCTGTTCAGTGAACTAATATCTCACAAGCCGCATGGTGCAGCCAAAAATAATTAATAATAATAATTATAATAATAATAGAAATTCACAATCTAGTAGAATAATGACTATGGAAGCACCCTGTGACAAAAAGACTATACCAACTAAGGGATTATCATTATTAAGAAGAGAGTCTTGCACTATAATTTAGGTGCTGAGAGGAAAATTAATATTTACTAACCACCATTAAACTTTCACAACAATCCTACTGGTTTGATTGCTGGATCAGTTATAGTGCCTTCATGTGCAAGAAATAAGAAAGAAACCCAACTAAAAGTGGCTTCCACAAGAAGAAAAATGTATTATCTCACTTAACCATAAGTTCAGACATAAGGACTACTGGGGTTGATTAATTCAGTAGCTCAATCATATCTGTAAGAACCCAGGTTCTTTTCATCTTTCTGCTCTGTCATTGTATTAGGGCTATTCAGAAAAATAGAACCAACAGAATATATATACATATATCAAATTGGGTATAGAACCTGACTAGTCCCAAGATCTGCAGGGTGAGTTGGCAAGCTAGAGACCCAGGAGAACTGTTGGTGTAGTTACAATCTGAAGTCTAGCAGGCTCAAGACCCAGGAAGAGCCAATAGTTCAGTTCTAGTCTGAAAAGAGGAAGAAAACTGATCTCCCAGATCAAAGGCAGTAAGGCAGGAGGAATTTTCTCATTTCAGGGGAGGGTCAGCCTTCTTATTCTATTTAGATCTACAACTGATTGGATGAGGTCCACCCACATTAGGGAGGGCAATCTGCTTTACTCAGTCTATTGAGTTAAATGTTAAACTCATTCAAAAATATCCTCACAGAAACACCCAGAATAATGTTTAACCAAATATCTGGGCACCCTGTGGTCCAGTCAAGTTGACACATAAAATTAACCACATATTCATCATCAGCACTTGGTCTGCAGTCTTTTGGGTAGCAAAATGGCAGCAACAGTTCCAGCCATCACATCCTCACTCAACATCCAAAAGCTGGAGTAAGAAGAGGCAGATGTTTTTGCTATACCCTTTCTAAAAGTTAGGAAAAACATCCCCAAAGATGAGCCCTCCATACCTACCCCTCATTTGTACTTCCATCTCATTGGCTAGAATTATGTCATATGCCCATTCCTAAGCCAATCACTTACAAGGGGAGAGATTTACCCCCATGCCCTAGGACCAGGAAAGAGCTCATCTTCCTCTGAAGCACTCGACAGTTTAATACACTGTTGTTAGAAAGGAAGAAAAGGTTTGGATGGGGCAAGTAGGGGTTGGGGGAAGCTACTGGCTAAACAACTAACAGTGTCTGCCATAATTTCTATTATGTCTTTTTAAAGATATGGACACTGAGGCTCAGAAAGGTTGAATTGATCAGCACCACCCAGCTAGAACTATCAAGTTAAAATTTCCACTCAGATTCCTCTGGCTTTAATTTGCTTGCTCTATTTATAGGTCTATCTGTAGACAGACCTAACTCTGCCCCATACTGTAAACTTGAGCAAGTGCCTTAATCCCTCCAAATTGTCTGTCACTGATAAATAGACACAACAGTAGTCCTGACCTTTTAGAGTATCATATTAACTTAGATCATGTATGTAAAGCACTTTAGCTATTATTTATTGCCACTGCATAGTAAAAAGAACACACACTGTACAACTCCAGGAGGCACTATTCACCTAGAATATAAGACAAATTATGCCCCTGGAATCTTACCATAGCATTACCCTTACTAAAAGGCATAGAAAATTTACCTCTAGAATGAGGAGTGGAGAATTCTTGGATTTAAGTATGACAACACAGGCAAGTTTTAACTCAGTGCCACAACAAACAGGTGAAGGAAAGCCAACAGAATTTTCCAAGCCTCATGGTAAGAACCTTTATATATGTATGCTTTATATTCTCACAAAACCCCTAGGATGATAAAGAAATTTTGTTATTGCTTTTGTTTTTCCTGTAGAGAGTTACTATGGTAGGGCTTAATTCTAAAAAGGAAACAGAATTTCCTGATTTCCTTGCTGGAAGATATCGTCAGTCAGTCAACACCCTTTCCAGGTGGCTCATTGTGTCCCTTGTATTCTAAGTGCCAGGGCTTCAGCATGATGTAGGAGGTACTGAGCTGCAAAGTCAGAAGATCTGGGTCCTAGCTTTGCTCTGTGTCCAGCTAGCAATATCAGAGTGAACAGTCAATGATCATGTACTTTTCTCTCTGTATCCACATTTACCCGTAAATAGGGTGACAAGGTAGACCCATTGGTCTCTAAGGTATCTTCCAGTTCTGACATCCTCTGAGCCACTCCCACCGCTCTGGCCTCATGGGGATGCTGCAATTCCGACTTCATTAGCAGGGATATCTCAGCTCACCCCTCAAGAGGGGCTTAAACAGTCACAGAAGCAGAAATGAGGAAGCCATTCAACACAGCTCTTCTGAAACACAATGTATGGACAAGGAGGAAGGAGAGATGGGTTGGCTGAGGTAGAGGAGTGACTGGTTGCTCTGAAGGGTGGGCAGGTGAGGCAAGTCTAGTCATCCTTAGTGCATGAGTGGTCATGTGTGGCAGTGCTACTGAGAATGAGAAAGGGCCTGGCTTACAGAAAAATCTATGACCTAGCTCCCTGTATATGCAGTCTGAAGCCTCAGGTCTGAGTAATGGGTCTGTTGCTGTTTACCCATAACCTGGTTTCCACAGCGATCCTGGTTTCTCCAGTAAGGAGGTGGAAGGAAGATGGTGCGATGTGATGGGAGGAGTCCTGGAAGCAGGGTAAAGGATATCTAGTTTTAGCCCCATCTTGGACAAGCCATCTGCACCCATTGGGTCTCAGATGCTTTAGCTGTTGAGTCCCGCAGCAGATGATCTGGAAGGTTCCTTCCAGGTCTCTGGTGATCTAACAGATGTTATCAACTGCTACTGTTTCTTTCATGTATCTGAAAATTGTTTTCTTAAAATGTGTCTCTTCTTGTTTTATCTTTATTTTTTATTATTATCATTGTTATTATTATTTTTTTTTTTTTCTTTTGCGGTACGTGGGCCTCTCACTGCTGTGGCCTCTCCCGTTGCGGAGCACAGGCTCCGGACGTGCAGGCTCAGCGGCCATGGCTCACGGGCCCAGCCGCTCTGCGGCATGTGGGATCTTTCCAGACCGGGGCACGAACCCGTGTCCCCTGCATCGGCAGGCGGACTCCCAACCACTGCGCCACCAGGGAAGCCCATCATTGTTATTATTTTTGGCTGTGCCCTGCGGCACACGGGATCTTAGCTCCCTGACTAGGGATCGAACCAGTGCCCGCTGCAGTGGAAGTGCAGAGTCTGAACCACTGAACCACCAGGAAAATCCCCTGTCTCTTCTTGTTTCAGAACAGAAATGGTATAGTTTCTTGAAGGCAAAAGAGATAATGAACAAAAACTGGGACAGGGAGGTCGAAAATTCAGTCACATTCTTGAAACTGAAAAATTGAGGGCTACTGAAGGAAAATCAGATAAAAATGCAGGCATCTGTAAATTCCCAGGATGTGATAAATGAGGGATCCTCAATGTCTGTCCTATTTGGGGGAGCAGTTCCAATTACCTTATCAGTGCCCATAGGAAGGACTCATAAATGGTTAACTGATTAACTTTACTATCAATATAACGACTAGGCAAGGAGGTAGGTGATTATAAAAGTTTCCTTGCAGTTCTAATATCTGGATACATTTTGCACCCAGAGGACACTTGTGGAGGCAACAAAGCCTCGAAAGTAGGATGCATAATGGTCAGGTGAACCTGTGTTGGAATAATATCAACTAAGCTATTTACTGCAGGACCCCAGGCAAGTTTTTAATCTCGCAGGCACTGTGTTTCCTCATCTGTAAAATGGAGAGAATAACAGTAGGTACCACACAGGTTTGTTCACTTAACAAATATTTACTGAGTACCTACTAGGCACCAGGGATATATTAGTGAATAACACAGTTAAGACCCTGTCCTCATGGAGATTCTTTCTAGTTAAGAGAGAGACAAAGTTGATAAATAAGCAAGTAAATAACCAAGACAGTGATAGGCATCAATAAGTGCTGTGAAGGAAATAAAACAGAGGAAGGAGTGAGTGACTGAAGGGAAGGGTGAGACATGAGTGTTCAGGGCAGACCTTGCAGAGGAAATGACATTTTTCAGGAAGGAGCAGCCATGGGAAGCTGGGGGAGAGTGGCCTCTAGGCTGAGGAGACAGCAAAGCCTCTATGGTAGGAACTAGCGGAGTATATTTTAGGAATAGAAGGAAGGTCGCTGTAGCTGGAGTGCAGTGAGCAAGGCAGAGGGTGTGACCGAAGCGGAGGGGAGATGGGGCCAGATCTTATAGGACTTTGTAGGCCTGATGCATTTTAATCCAACAGCAGTGGGAAACCACTGACAGGCTTTCAGCAGGAGAGGAAGCTGATGGTGGAAGCTGATGCGTAAAGATGGCCCTGTTTGCTGTATAGAGAAGAGACTGCCAATGAGCAGGCCTGTTAGGAGTCAGCTGTAAATGAGGGGTGATAAGGGCTGGGCAATTGGTGGTGGTGGAGACGGAGAGAAGCATTGATAATTCAATACTTCAGGATATACGCTGGAGGGCAAGTGGAGTAAATGAGGTCATCTATGTAGAATACCAAGCACAGTGCCTGATATGAAGGGGCTCAGTCAAGTGCTTGGATAGATAATAGGATCTGGTGTAGCAGGCCTGTTGCAATTCCATAAGTCAAACAGGAATTTGGCAAATACTTAGGTCACAGAGCAGGTTAGCAAGCTGGTTCAACCACTCATTTATTATGTGCCACTTGGGCAAGTCACATTTGGGACCTCAGTTTCCCCATTCAGAAATGAGGAGTGGACCAGGTGAACTCTAAGGCAGCTGCCAGAGCTTACATCCTATGAGTCTTTTTTTTTTTTTTGTGGTACATGGGCCTCTCACTGTTGTGGCCTCTCCCGTTACGGAGCACAGGTTCCGGACGCGCAGGCTCAGCGGTCATGGCTCACGGGCCCAGCCGCTCCGCGGCATGTGGGATCTTCCCGGACTGGGGCACAAACCCGCGTCCCCTGCATCGGCAGGCAGACTCTCAACCACTGTGCCACCAGGGAAGCCCTATGAGTCTTTTTTTATAGGATGTATCAGTCAGGGTTTGATCAAAGAAGCAGAGTCACTCTGGGTAAGGTAGAATCAAGAATTTATAAAAAGCATCAGACCTTACAAAACTGTGGGAGCCAGTGCAGTACTCTGCAAGGGTACTGGGCCTGAAGTCAGTACAGATCAACCAGGCCTGCAGTCAAGAAGGAAAGCTGGGCAAAAAGTTTGGGAAGTTGAGGGCACACTGGAACCACAGGGACAAACTGGATCCTGTGTCTGTCTCTAACTACCTCTAATCTTGAGGATGCAGGTGACCTGCAAAAGCTTGAGCCCTTGGCCACAGAATTACTCAAGCACCTGGCCCAGGACTCAGAGACGCTGAAGGACATAGTGCAGGTCCAGATCCTGCCAGCAAGTGAGCCAGCAGTTAGGGACAACATCCATGAACCGCCACCGTGCCTGGCACTCAACACTGACTTTCAGAGCATAAAGTGCTGCTTCACTTCCACCTCCTCAGTCTCGGGCTAATTTCTCTGGTGGCCAATCCCAATCTAGAACCATGCAAGAGAGGGAATTCTGGAAACTGTAGTTCTACTGTAGCTAAATGGGCACAGTACAAAGCTACCAGTGTCACTCTCTGTCAACTTGGCAGTCACACACCCTTCTTTTAAGATTTTTTTTTTTTTTTTTTTTTTTTGCGGGCCTCTCACTGTTGCAGCCTCTCCCGTTGCGGAGCACAGGCTCCAGATGCACAGGCTCAGTGGCCATGGCCCACGGGCCCAGCCGCTCCACGGCATGTGGTATCCTCCTGGACCAGGGCACGAGCCCGCGTCCCCTGCATCGGTAGGAGGACCCTCAACCACTGCGTCACCAGGGAAGCCCATACACCCTTCTTTTAACCATACTTAACTTCTTATTTATTTATTTATTTATTTGGTTGCACCGGGTCTTAGTTGCCGCACGTGGGCTCCTTAGTTGCAGCATGCAAACTCTTAGTTGTGGCATGCATGTGGGATCTAGTTCCCTGACCAGGGATCGAACCTGGGGCCCCTGCATTGGGAGCACAGAGTCTTATCCACTGTGCCACCAGGGAAGTCCCCATAGTTAACGTCTTCTTTTTTAATATATTTATTTATTTATTTACTTTTGGTTGTATTGGGTCTTCGTTGCTGCGTGCAGGCTTTCTCTAGTTGTGGCGAGCGGGGGCTACTCTTCCTTGCAGTGCACGGGCTTCTCATTGCGGTGGCTTCTCTTGTTGCAGAGCATAGGCTCTAGGTGCGTGGGCTTCAAGAGTTGCGGCACACAGGCTCAGTAGTTGTGGCTCACAGGCTCTAGAGCGCCGGCTCCATAGTTGTGATGCATGGGTTTAGGTGCTCTGCAGCATGAGGGATCTTCACAGACCAGGGCTTGAACCCGTGTCCCCTGCACTGGCAGGCGGATTCTTAACCACTGTGCCACCAGGGAAGTCCCCCATTCATTTATTTATTCAACAACTCTCTATTGAGAGCCTTCATTGGGTCAGGTAGTGTTTTTCTTTGCTGTTCAGCACAGCCTCTAACCTCAGAGGATTGTGAAGGAGACTGAAGAAAACAAAACAAAAAAACAGAAACAAAGAAACCAAACGTATAATACAGTAAGAGAGCTCAAGAAAAAGCACTTAACTATAAACAAGCTTGTTTCACTCTTGGTCTTATGTCTTAATCTCCTCCAATGTGACTATAAGCTCCTTGAAGGCAGGGACCTCCTTTTATATCTGCATACCACTCAGTACTCAGCTCAGTGGCATGTCCACAATGGTTATTTGGACTAAACATCATTGAACATTTGCTAATGGCTTGACTGATAAATACTGAAATGAAACAAGGTTGTGGAGGTATAAAATGTTTGCGTTACTTTTTGTCTCCTGCAAAGGTTATTGGTTGACCATCTGTGCATTAAACCATCACCACCAACAGGTAAGAGTGTCCTCTGTACCATTTTATTATGCTTGGAAAGAGGAACAACAGGGCTTTGATTCCTTGATACCCAAGAGTTCTATGGTGCCTTGATTCTTCTCTGCTAGCTAATGGTGCAACCATTATAAGAAGGGGATTTGGCTCTGCCATTACTTAACCACTTGGGGACTCTGCTTCCTCAACTTTGAGCAAGATTAGTGTTCCCTTCTGCTTTATTCAGTACACATGTTCTTGTTTTATAACTAGCTCGGGTGCAGGGTAAGATGCAGCACCTAGACTGTCCATAAACCCATGGGATGGGGCATGGCTTCTCCCTATGCTTCTGTTGTCCCACAGTAAATTCCCAATCCTTATGAGGTTTTAGTCGCAGTGAATTTTCCCCTCAAAAACCATACAGGATAATAATGAACCACTTTCTTGCATTTTCTATCAAGACAGCTCTTTGTGAGTTTTAAATGTTCTGTTCAGATTCAAAGAAGCTGGTTTCTTCATGAGTGGTTGGAATAAGACTTTTCTTGGAAGCTATTGAATATGGATTAGTTGGATTGTTTCGCAGGAAATAAAAAGCAGGCTCTAGGGTGACTACTTCAGCACTTAATTGGGTTAGCAAAGAACTGCAAATGAGAGGTTTCCCTTAGGAGGGAAAGGATGTTTATAGCCCCCCCCCACCCCCCTAGGTGGTGGATTTTAACCTAAATGTTAGTCTTCAAATGCAGCCTTTAATTTAGGAACCATTGCAAGAATCTATGAGAGCAGAAAATGTCAGGTTGAAAAATTAACACATCACAGGAGTTAATTAGAACCCAGCCTCTCATTAGATGCAAATGGAGAGCCCTCCAACTGCCCAACAGCCCGCTGAAGTCATGTTTGTTGCCGCTCCAAAGTGGTTGCATACCTATTACTCAGGGAGTGGACTAAGAAGCTGCCCAGGCACTCAGGCCAGAGCCACTACGGACCCATGGCCTGTCCTTTAGGTTAACAGAAGGTCTATTCCCAAGTCCCTACCTTCTACTCCTCTCCTAAGCGCTCTGCATGTCACAGGGTGGATAGCCTTCTGCCTGGAACTCCCTTGGGGAAGTGTTTTCTGCAACAAAGACAAACATGCCATGCCTGTCACCAGGCGCAGATTGTCGACTGTGTAAACCACTCTGTGAGAGGGAGGCTGAGGCGCTCCAGGCCATTCAGACTTAGTTCTAAGTCGTGGTCTTTGTTTTCTTTCCACATTCAGACTGAAATGTGATTCCCCTGGCTTTCTTTTTTGGAAAATACCTGCGATGAGTTCCATGCCGGGAAAGAAAAGCTGTTGACAGGAAAAGCTTCTGACGGGCAAGGGGCTTTTTCAAGTGTTCTCAAAGGAGACAGTCGCTTCAAGCAGGCTGAGGCAGGGATTCCCCGGGCTCTAGGAATAAGAGGTCCAGATCACAAAAGTATCATCTTTAACTACGGATTAGGCCAAGTGTCAAGCAGCTTCCTCTGTAAGAGCAGTGTCATGCACACAGACTTCTGGGCCAGGCAGATATGCATCTGAGTCCTTCTCTGTCACTTACTCTGTGTTCTTGGGCAAACTGCTTAACCTCTCGGAGCATCAGTTTTCTCAGGCTGTTGTGTGAAATAAATGACATAATGCATGTAAAGTGTGTAAAACAGTACCTGGCACAAAGTACAGGTTCTATATGAGTTATTTGCTATTGACTTAATGGTATTCCTTCACCCAACACCAGTGGGTTCCCTCTGTGTGCCAGGCCCTGTGCGAGGGACAGCTCCTGCTTCTTGACCTCATGGACTCCATTGTTTAATAAGCCATGTACACATATCTTTAGCACAAAGCAAGCTCCCCCCACCCTCCCCGCAAGTGCTGTAGGAGAAGTGCCAATCGCACATAGCTCTGCTTTGTCCAGTAGCTCAGAATCCTACTGATCATCCCCCTTTGGGCAGCCCTCCAAACTCGGCTACCTCTACCTTCAATTTACCCACAATTCTCTCTGTGTGCACTTACACCTCGAGTTACAGTTGTCTTTTTATTCTTTGTCTCCTCCTGTGAGCTCCTACAGGGTGAGAATCATCTATTCACTTGATTCATTCACCTAATCATTTATTCATCTCTGTAGGCCAATGGTCTCATGCATTACTCTGCAGAGATGAATGAGCACCACATGAGTGGTACAGAGGCCCTTCCAACTTGCATCCAGCCTCTGCCATATGCCAGACTTAGCTGAAATGGGAGGTTATAAACACACATTAAAACTTGGTCCCTGTCATCAAGTCCCTGGAAAACAGTGGTATAAGTGTTGGGCCAAAATACCTCAGGAAGAGAGTAGAAAGCTCTTAACCCAGATCCTCAGACCTGGGCTGCAGAAGATGTCCCACAACAAGAACAATAACCAAGTTGTTCGGCGCTTAGGATGTGTCAGTGCGCTCAACAATTTACACGCATTATCTCATTTAACTCAGAACAACTGTGTGGGGGGAGATATGAACTTCCTTATTTTACAGATGGCCAGTCTGAGGCTCCGAGAGGCACACTGGCTTGACCACAGTCCTGCAACGAGTAAATGGCTTAGGAATCCACCTGCTGAGGGTTTCCCTGGCCCGACTGGAAAGTGGAGAGTGTGGGCTAGCACAAAGCTCCGTCCAAGGAGGGGCGGGTGGGGAGAAGGGCTGGTAGTGAGAGGGAAAAGTTGGATCGAAACACGGCTGGCATGAGCCCCAGGACTCCCGCAGAAGCAGAATAAGTCAGAAAGAGATGCAGGCTGCAGGGGAGGGATGCCCGGGAGGCTGGGGAAGGGGAGCCCCGGCGGTTGTGCGCCTTCTCAGCCCCCCATGCACAGGTCAAGCTTCTCCCCTCCTGCCCTCTCACCCTCCCAACCTTATTTAGAAACCGTGTCCCCGAGACAGGAAGGGCGGCGGGCCGAGAAGCACGGAGCGTCCCGGTCTCATTTCCTTTCGAATCCCCCTGTGGAATTTCATTTCATACGGTGAGGAAATCGGAGCGCGAGACCGTTGGCTGGTCGGCTGCTCCGGGGCGCCTCCCCCATTCGCGGCTGGAGACAGACAGCTCCCGGGTGCAGGTCAGGCCGAGGCTGGGGGCGGGGAGAGGGGGCCGGGCTCCAACCCAAGCAAGCTCGGAGTGAAAATAGCTGCGAGCTCACGCTGTACCAGGCACGGTGCTAAGCATTTTACGCGTTATCTCTAATCCTCCCAAGTCTCTTTACGGATGAGGAAACTGACGCCGAGAGGCTGAGCAATTTGCTCAAGGTCACACAGCCGGATTTAAAGGCACAATCTTTGTAAATCCAAATCCCGTGTTCTCTGCTTGAAGGGCAAGTGGCCACGGGCTGAGGTGACAGCTGGAAGTAAAAAAGGAAAAGGGAGCCGACTCCTCTGGGAGCGCTTCTCACCTGGGAGAGAAGGGGCAGGCTGGCCCGGCTGGAGCGTCTAGGCTCCATCCCCGCCTGGCCTCCGAGCGCCGCGAACCGGGTGGGAGGAAAGTGAGAGCCGGGAAGCGGGGCGGAGCGCTACGGGACGGGAGGGAGGGGCGGAGGAGGGGGGCGGGCGGGCGGGAGCCTGACCCTGCCCAGGGCAGAGCGGCCCCGCCCCTCGCTGGCCACGGCGCCCGGCCATTGGAGGGGCGTGCTGTCCGTCCCGTCCCGCCGCCGCCCAGCAAAACTCCAGCGCCTCGGAGGGCTCGGGTGGTGAGAGCGGTGGGGCGCTGCGTGCTGGCGGGCTTCGCGGAGACCCTGAGCGGCCGCGGCCGGCGCCGGGTTGGGGGCTTGCCGCCTGTAGCCATGACCCTCGCAGTCTGTCCTTCGGCCCCGGCCGGGGGCGTCTAATACCCCACACAGTCGCGCGCAGCTGCGGGAGAGCCCGGCCGCTGCCCCCTCGTCGCCCTTGGCGCCTTATCACACTTCCTTTCCCGGAGCAGCGCGGGCAGCCGGCTCCCCCGTGCAAACTGGGGGTGTCTGCTGGAGCAGCCCTCGCCACCGCCGCCGCTGCCCCCCGGCTCTGGCCATGGCCTGGCGGGGTGCAGGGCCGCGCGTCCTGGGGGCCCCCGGGGGCGTCGGTCTCAGCCTGCGGCTGCTGCTGCTCTTGCTGCTGCTCCTGAGGCCGGCGCGGGGCTTCGGGGACGAGGAGGAGCGGCGCTGCGACCCCATCCGCATCTCTATGTGCCAGAACCTGGGCTACAACGTGACCAAGATGCCCAACCTGGTGGGGCACGAGCTGCAGACGGACGCCGAGCTGCAGCTGACAACTTTCACGCCGCTCATCCAGTACGGCTGCTCCAGCCAGCTGCAGGTGGGCGCCCCTACCCCGGGCGGGACCCCTAGGGCAGGGACGCCCCAAACTAACTCCGTGGAGCCCTTGCCAAGTCGAGCCCCCTGCCCCCTTCCTAAGTCTGCAGGGTATTAACTATCCTGGAGAAGTGATTTCCATTCCCACCCCCACTTTTCTGTCCCTTCTCAGGGACTGGAAGCCAAAACATTGTGTAAGTCATCTGGCCTGCGAAAGGACCCACTCTTACACCCCGCCCTTCCGTTTTTCTCCCCTGCCCACCCGTGTCTGGCCAAGCCCCTAACCCCAGTGGAGCTGAGAGTTATCTTTGCCAAGGATTCTGGCCGCCGCTGCTCGGTGGGCGAGTCCCAGGCAGGGCAGCCAGCTGCAGCTAAGACTTGGAAGGAGAGATAAGGAGACGGGGAACTTCCCCTCCCTCACCGACCTCCTTCCTCCCCCCATATTTTTTGGGTGTGTTATTAAATGAAACACCCCTGCCCCGTTTCTGCAGAATGGCCCCTCGCGTCGTCCTGCATGATTTTAGAGGTCATGCAGTAAGGAATGGCTGCGATGGCTTGAGTTCCTTCTTAGCCTCAGGGTTAAGGGCAGGTTTAGTACTTGGCGGGGGAGAAGATACCACTCGGGAAAAAGGCGTTAGTATGGTCAAGCTCCAGAAGGTAGTTTGTGTATTGGAAGGTTTTTAGGGTTTTTTTGTTTGTTTTTGCAGTCATTAAAAATGTTAAAGCTTATGTAATAATGTAGAAAATGTTCATCCTACCATACAAAGTGAAGAAGTTGCATATACAGGGTGATTATAATCTTATAACAACAACCAGTTCATTAAAAAAAAAAAAGAAGAACCGAAAGGAAATTTTTAAAAATGTTAACACTGGTTGTGTTTTGATTGGTGAGGCTACGAGTGATTTTTAGAAATTTAGAAAAGAGAGAAGTTGGGGGAAATAGAGGATAGTTATCCAGGCTAAAAGCTTTAGAAATCTGTGGTTCTGATTGTAACTTTTGAGAGATAAGAAACAGGCAGGCAGCTGACTTACTAGGTGCATGTTTTTACACAGGTCGTTTGAAAAGTTGGATTGTGGTTTCAGAAAGATGGTTGGGATTAGACCTGTTGCTGGTAAAATGTCCCTTTGGAAGTTTCAGGACTTTAGAACTAGGTTATAAAAACGTAAGAAAATGATTCTCTAGCTCTCAGTTTGGAAACAGCACATATCCTGACATCAGTGACAATTTTGTTGGCGAAACAGCTTTTGCAGGGATATATATTTTTAATTACATGTATCCTGGGGAGGCAGCCAAGCTGTTTTGAAGGACAGGACTGGATCCCTTTACATGCTGGAAAATAGTTACTTGTAACTCTAGACTTCATAGACAACATCTGTAAGGAGCCAAGCAGACTGTTTATCAATGCTGGAGGAATTGAGGACAGCAACTGGACTCTCCCCTGCTGGTACTGCAGTTTCAGGGACTGAACATTTATATTTTCCTATTGTGCTTCATTATTATTCTTTGAGGAAACCTGGCCAAACAAACCCCTGGTATCCAGAGGCTTCAACCTGCATCCCATCCTTGGATTTAACAGTATCTCAGTGAGGACATTTTCTCTTTCAATATGAGAGTGGTTAAAAAAAATAATTTTAGGGGATAAAATAGAGAAAGGAGAGAATATTAACATGAGAAAAGCCGTATCTACTTTTTTTTTTACATTTATTTTTACGGTGATAAATGGGGGTAAAAATAAATCACCCCATCACCCAAAGGACCGAGTCATTTGATTAGTTTGTCCAGCTCTTTCAATAGTAGCTGAAAGGGGAGGGAGACTCAAAGTCAGCTTTTTAAGGTTTATTTCCCTAAGTGTTGTGCAAAAAGGGATTATGTAATGCTTCAGGTCCCTTTTATATATTTATTTATCTATGTTCTCCTGGAAAGGATTACTAGACCCAAAAGAAGAAAAGTGTGCAAGTGATGGATTATTAGGTACATTTGTTTGAGGTCAGAGTCAACAGGCACCCCGTAGACTGATTTAAAAGTAGATGCGTACTTTGCCCAGAAGCATTCAAGTCAGTTTTGTGCAAGCCTTTGGTCAAACTTCCAAGTCATTGTTTTCTTTGCTCGTTTCATGACTTTTCCAGTTCTTCCTTTGTTCCGTGTATGTGCCCATGTGCACAGAGAAGGTCAATATCCCCATCGGCCCCTGCGGCGGGATGTGTCTTTCGGTCAAGAGACGTTGCGAGCCTGTCCTGAAGGAATTTGGATTTGCCTGGCCAGAGAGCCTGAACTGCAGCAAATTCCCACCACAGAATGACCACAACCACATGTGCATGGAAGGGCCAGGTGATGAGGAGGTGCCCTTACCTCACAAAACCCCCATCCAGCCTGGGGAAGAGTGCCATTCCGTGGGAACCAACTCTGATCAGTACATCTGGGTGAAGAGGAGCCTGAACTGCGTTCTCAAGTGTGGCTATGATGCTGGCTTATACAGCCGCTCGGCCAAGGAGTTCACCGATATCTGGATGGCCGTGTGGGCCAGCCTGTGCTTCATCTCCACCGCCTTCACTGTGCTGACCTTCCTGATCGATTCTGCCAGGTTTTCCTACCCGGAGCGCCCCATCATATTTCTCAGTATGTGCTATAATATTTATAGCATTGCTTATATTGTCAGGCTGACTGTAGGCCGGGAAAGGATATCCTGCGATTTTGAAGAGGCAGCAGAACCTGTTCTCATCCAAGAAGGACTTAAGAACACAGGATGTGCAATCATTTTCTTGCTGATGTACTTTTTTGGAATGGCCAGTTCCATCTGGTGGGTTATTCTGACACTCACTTGGTTTTTGGCAGCGGGACTCAAATGGGGTCATGAAGCCATTGAAATGCATAGCTCTTATTTCCACATTGCAGCCTGGGCTATCCCTGCAGTGAAAACCATTGTCATCTTGATTATGAGACTGGTGGATGCAGATGAACTGACTGGCCTGTGCTATGTGGGCAACCAAAACCTTGATGCCCTCACGGGCTTTGTGGTGGCTCCCCTCTTCACTTACTTGGTGATTGGAACTTTGTTCATTGCTGCAGGCTTGGTGGCCTTGTTCAAAATTCGGTCGAATCTTCAAAAGGATGGGACAAAGACAGACAAGTTGGAAAGGCTGATGGTCAAGATTGGGGTCTTCTCAGTCCTGTACACGGTGCCTGCAACCTGTGTGATTGCCTGTTATTTCTATGAAATCTCCAACTGGGCGCTGTTCCGGTATTCCGCAGATGACTCCAATATGGCGGTTGAGATGTTGAAAATTTTTATGTCTTTGCTGGTAGGCATCACTTCAGGCATGTGGATTTGGTCTGCCAAAACTCTTCACACGTGGCAGAAGTGTTCCAACAGATTGGTGAATTCTGGGAAGGTAAAGAGAGAAAAAAGAGGGAATGGTTGGGTGAAGCCTGGGAGAGGCAATGAAACTGTGGTATAAGGCTAGCCAGCCTCCATGCTTTCCAGATTTTGAAGGGGGCACGCCAGCATTGCAGTGCAAATGCTACTAAAAGCTTCATGCAGTGAATCTCAGTTTGAACAAGCTAGCAACACTTAAGTGACCCCCATAACCCTCCACCACTCTCCTCCGTCTCCCCCCCCAGCATCATAAAACTAATGATTTTGCTGCGGACTTTGGAATGATCCAAAAATGGAAAAGCCAGTTAGAGGCTTTCAAAGCTGTGAAGAATCAAAACATTGATCACTTTAGCAGGTCGCAGCTTGGAGCGTGGAGGTCCTGCCTAGATTCCAGGAGGTCCAGGGCGATGCTGCTTTTCCCTGCAGGGTGGGATTTGAGCTGTGAGTAGGCAACTTGCAGGGAGAAAGATTAACTTTTTTAACCCTTAAAAATTTTTAAATACTAACTGGGTCTTTCAGATAGCAAAGCAATCTATAAACACTGGAAATGCTGGGTTCAGAGAAGTGTTACAAGAGTTTTATAGTTTGGCTGGTCTAACATAAACATTTTCTGTGGTGTACTGTCTGCTGTTTAGAACTTTGTGGATTGCTCTCCCAAGAGGTGGTGTCAGAATCTTTCAGTGCCTTTGTCATAAAACAGAATTGTTTGAACAAACAAAAGTTCTGTACAAACACACAGAAGGTATCCAGTGGATTTTTCTTCTCCCTCTTCCTCTTAAATTTCAACAGCTCTGTCCTAGGCTGCTGCTGTTTTCTCCATTTTACATTAATGACTCAAAAACAGGTATTTTTTTATAGGAACTTTTGCACTGCAGCATGCCTAATGAGGGGGAAAGGAAGGGTGATTCACTTTCTTGACAATCACTTAATTCAGAGGAAAATGATATTTACCAAGTCGACTTACCTTACCCACCCCAGAGACCGACTGCATTGAGCAATGGGGACTTAATATATTTTACTTGGTGTGATTGCATCTATGCAGACGCCAGTCTGGAAGAGCTAAAATGTTAAGTTTCTTGGCAACTTTGCATTCACACAGATTAGCTATGTAATTTGTGTGTGTCAATTACAATTAAAAGCACATTCTTGGACCATGACATAACAGTTACTCAGCTGACTTTAAAGCTATGGTCAGCTTGCATTCTCAGAATGATAGTGCCTTTTTTTTTCTTTAGCATAAGAATGTTATCAGAGTCTGGTCTACTTACCACAATGGAGACTTTTTCAATTTTGTAAAGGGAGCTAAAGACAGCTAATCCAACTACTTGGTGCATAATTATTTCCTAGTAATTGGCAAGGGCTCCGTGTAAGATTTCCTTGGAGGCAGTGTGGCCTGGAGTATTTATATGGTGCTTAATGAATCTCCAGAATGCCAGCCAGGAGCTTGATTGGTTCGTAGGGAATAAAGTGTAGACCATATGAAATGAACTGCAAACTCTAACAGCACAGGTTAAGGTCTTAATTGCCTTTTGCAGAGGTATCCAGAGCTTTTAAAATTTATGCTTTATGTTCCTTGCAAGGGGGAACCCGTAGCAGACTCGCAAAAGCTGCAATTCTTTTAAAATTGTAACTGGCCTTTCTCCTAACCCGCTTCAGGCCTTCTAATCACCAGATCTCTGGGACAAATTATCGACGATGTCACAGGTTGCTGTCCTTGAAGTTCATACCTGTCTTTGCTTCAGCAACTACCTTGCGATGACTCATTTATTTATTTATTCATGCTCCTCCCCCCTTTAAAACAGGTAGGGAAGCTCTTTTATCACATTTCTTTGTGGAAAAATATTTCCAGGGACTCAAAATTCCAAATAGGAGTTCAAATTCTGGAAATAAGCATGTCTTTTTTTGTTTGAGCTTTATGCCCCCCTGGTTTGACATTTTCCTTTCTTCTTTCTCTGTTGTGGTGTGGTTCTTGACCTGTCTGAGATGAAGATACACGTAAGGTCTGTTGCATGTTTTGGAAGGCAAAGTCTTGGGGCTTTGGACACAGATCCTAAGTGGGCACCGGTGGCCCCTGCTGTGTGTGCTGAGCCTGAGTACCTTGGCTGGACTCTGGGTCAGGGCTCCAGGAGCATGAGAAATGATCCCCAGAAGGACCAGTTGAACTCCATCTGAGACTGCATCGCCTATGAAATGTAAAATGTGAACGCCCCGTGCTGCTTGCAGATGGTTCCCATAGCTGGCCGGGGCCCTGGAGCATGCACCCAGGGGCAGAGCCTGCCCTTACTCACGCTCCGCTCCAGTGTCTTGGGAGTTGTGCGGAGACTCTGGCCCAGGAAAGGAAAGAAGGACCAGGCAGGGGATTGTAATGCAGTTCTCTTTGTAATGTTTCAGTGATCGTGTGACCGACGCAGCACCTAGCAGAGGGCCCGGCATGGAGAGGGTGCTCAAAATTTATGAATAGTAACAAATAAGTAACAATAAGAGTACTTGGGTGAACCTGGACCCCCAAGTTTTGGAGCTTTCTGGGTTGTAACGTGTCTCTTCCATAAATCTCTTGCCTTCACAGGAGAAATATATATTTGATCAGAAGTCGTCATCGGTGCAGAATAGATGAGTAGCCTTGGCAATGTCACAGGCTTATAGGCCGTTCCTTTCACATTCCAGACCATGGAGAGTGTTTACGGTTTTAAGAAAGGAGCTTTGTGGCCGAAGAGTTAGATATCAGTTACCTTGAAACGAATCCATCACCTGTTAAGTTGGTATTGGTTTTAAAAAAGGTTAATTATCAGCACATTTATTGAGTGGTAACTGTGTGTAAAGCCCTGTGTTAGGCACCTTAGGGGATGTCAGGGAGAATCAGCTTTGTTCTTCTAACCGACCTGGACTGGGATGCCCCTGGGTCTGCTGAACTTGGCCATTGGTTTCAGGAAGTCGCAGGGGCTACTGAATTGCCATCTGTTCCACTGTCACCATCCCATAAACCTCTTCCTGGGTCTTTCTCCCTTTAACCCATGACTTATCCCTTCCCAGGATTCCTTGCAAATCGATTCACAGGGGGTTTGCCAGAAAGCATCAGCTCTGTTTCATGACAGTCTCCATGGAAATCTCCTAGGAAGATCACAAACATTGGCTACAGGGACATGAACTCCCACATCTAATACGGCTTCGGGAGCAGGCAGTTTAGGGCTTGGGGTGTTCTGGTGACTCGTACAGGTGAATTTGAGGACAGCATCTTGCTAGGGAAAAGGTTAGCGTTCTTTTTCTTTCTCGGAAATCTAGGATAAGTAGGTATAATTATAGCTTCCTACAAAAATCCCTTGGCCTCAACAGGGACCAAGGGCACCTCTGTCCAGCCTCCTCTCTGGCATACTCCTTTCTCCTCCTTCATAAAGGCCACACCTCAGGGCAGAGGAACATGGGAAGAGTGGAACTGGCCAGGACCACCTGATGGAGCTACTTGGTTGATTCATATCCTTTTTCCTCTATGGAGACCTGTCTCCTGATCTCTGAGACTGCTTCTGATCTGGCAGCTTACTCAGGGACCTGGAACAGGAGAAGCGGTGACACTTTTTATTTCCCTGAGATGCTCTTTGACTTTGCTTTCCCCTGGCCCTCCCTCCCCTGCATCCCCCAAACCTGGAACCTGGGAAACTTCTGTATCTAGCTTCTGAATTGTGATGTTACCAGCACCCCCAGCCCTGTCCTCTCTGGCCCCCCTCAGCCCCCGGTCACAGAATTCAGTGCTGGAAACCAAGCCGAGGCCCGAGGGTGTAAAGAGAAACTCGACAGCCTCAGCCCTGGAAGGCAGACCCAACTTAAGATTTCACCAGGATGGTGCAAGCCTCGGCTTCTAGCGAGGTGGCCACAACGGCAGTTAGGGGAGAGGGCTATGGAGCCCAGACTCTGGAAGGAGCCCCCAGAATCGATCTGTTATACATCCTGCATTTCATTCTGTGATGGAGGAGATTGGAGAGGCTTGCTATTCCAGCCAGAGATGTCGAGTCATTGGACTCTGATGGTTCTTTTTGTTCCTTTATTATACTTGGGTTCAGAGTCCCCGTCTGGGTTTGTATTATGTCTGGCAAAGGACCCGGGTTCTCGTTTTTCTTCTGGGCCTAGGCTGTAGATCTTGGAAACTCCTAGGAGAGCATTTTGCTCCTACCAAGGATCAGATACCAGAGCCTTAAATAATGGATGTTGTTTCGCTGCGGCCTGGTTTGAGCTGTCTGCTGCCGCCTCTTGCCACGCACATGTGCAGTGATGGCCCCCTGGGTGTTACCTGGAGGGAAGTGAACCCCGGATCTCCCCAGTAGGCCTCTTCTCCTTGGTACACCCAGTTGCCCGTTCCTGGTTTGCCTTATTTCCCTTCTTCTTTGCATCAGCAAATTCCCAGGATTCACCCAGGCAACTTGTAGAGGGCCTGCTTGGGGTCCTATGAGCCGTGTCCTCCAAGCTTTTGTAGCTCCCTGATCGCCTACAATATTCAGTACATGACCACTGTCATCCCAGAAGGCTTCCGGGGAGGGGGCGAGAGCCCCTGCCCCCCGGAGGCTGGGTCCATCTGCTCTCCCAGGTGTGCACCTTCCCCCATCCTGCTGAGGGCTCGGGCTGGTATGGCTGAGGGTTTGGGGAGGGGAGGCTGCTCTCCAGGTGTCTCCCCGTGGGGCATCTCGGTGGTCCTGAATTTTTTCCTACCTCACAGGGATGTTGTGAGACTTTAGAAGGAAGGAGGACAAAGGCCCCTTGAGCTCTTTGTAGGAAAGGCGGAATAAATATCAGGTGTGATCTATGCAGAGATGAAATCCGGCCTGCTGGTGAGGCAGACACGCTTGTGCTCTGTGGCTGTTCTCGGGCCCCCGTGCCACCCGAGCTCCGGCCACCTCAAGGCCTACCTGAGGGACTTTCAGATGTTCGACACAGAGGTACCAGGCAGACCCTCCTACATGCCCTGAACGAGTTGCTGAACGTCAGAGGAAATGGACCCTGTTTTTGAGGATGTACAAACGTATGTCTGCATTGATGTCTGTACTGTAAATTTCTAATTTATCACTGTACAAAAATAAATAAATAAACTTTGCTATTTAATTTTTGTATCAAAGGAAAATAAAGTTTTGTTTAGTAGCTGGTGTGTGATTTGGCCTATTCCTGCAGGTGCCTGAAAGCCCCTGGGAAGCATGCTTACCCAGCAGTGAGAAATAGAGAATTGGGTTTGCAGGGCTGAGGGAGAGCCTCTTGCCGAGAGCCTCGTTGTCTTTTTTTTTTTTTTTTGCTGGTGCTATTTCCCCCCCCTGGGATTTCTCTTGGGTCAGCAAACCCCCGAGATCCAAAGTCAACAGACTTTATCACTACTGTGGTCATCAGTAACACTCAAGTGGTCACATGATACTTCGGATGTGACTATAGTTCTCAAGCTGTCGTCACCCCATGACACCCCTTTTTGGCATTTCCAATACATGTAACCATTTTTAAACACCTTCCCAGTCCCCTTGACTTAATCTGGCAGCCTGCAAAAAATTTCCCTATCACTGCTAGAGCTTCAGGCCTCTTGAAGAGGGGAAAGAGAGCTTTTTTTTTAACTTCAGATTTTCATTAAAAGTTTTTTTATTTTTCTGGTTACAAAATGGTTCTGTTTCGTGTAATAGACATGGGAGTATGTTGTATCAGTCAGCCAGGAAAATGACTTTAGCTAAATTTATAAGTTGGGTGGTCTGTGTCCCCATATCCAGAAAAGCCATCAGACAAAGCAAATTCAAGGCCATTAGCAGGACACTGTCATGGGAGCAAGTAATATTATGGACCACACAGACAGAGGGTAGGGAAGTCACTGCCATTGGAGACGGCTGCTGATGTCCCAGAGAACATCAGTCCTCTTGGTTTGCCTTTCAATTGCTTTCCACCCCTTGGTCTCACCTGAATACCACCCTGTTTTAGTGTGAGTAAAAAGCCCAGGGAGCAAGAATCTGCAATGCTCTTCTCCTTCGCTGCAGATCGCTATTGTATTTTATCTCAAACCATACCTGAAAGGAGGCATGTAATTTAAATTCTCTTCCCTGTAAGGCCGGCTGTGTTTCTCATTTCATTACTACTCATTATGTAATTATATGACGTTAAGGAAAATTCAACACAAGCTGGAATGAATTCATAATCCATTGCACTTGTAGAAACACTTTCCGTATAGAAAATATTTTTATTTACACGAATTCATTTTTTGCTCATGGCACCTCTCAGGTAAGCAGCGCAGGCACTACTTTTCTTTCGAGATGAGAACTGAAACTTGCCGGGAGTACCTCCGTGGGTGAGTAGCCTGTGGGCTAACCTTGTTCTCTCATGCCTAGCCCAGGGTTTTGTTTTCGTTCTACACTCAGTTGTGGGTTGAATCGTGTCTGCCCCAAAGACACGCTGAAGTCCTAACCCCCTTTACCTGTGAATGTGAATTTATTTGGAAGTAGGGTCTTTGCGGACATAATCAAGATGAGCTCCTACTAGATGAGTGTGGGGCTAATCCAATAACTGGTGTCCTTATAACAAGAGGGGAATTTGAACACAGACACAGGAGAACGCCATGGGAAGGCAGAGGCGGAGATTAGAGTGATACAGCTACAGGGTAAGAAATACCAAGGATTGCCAACCACCACCTGAAGCTGGGAGAGGCGTGGAAGATTCATCTTCAGAGCCTCCAATAGAAGCCAACCTTGCCAAAACCTGGGTGTGGACTTCTATCCTCCAGAACTGTGTGAGAATAAATTCCTGTGTCTTAAGCCACCCAGTTTGTTTCGGTAGCCCTAGGAAACTAACACGCTCTATTCCTCTGATTTTTTTTACTGCAAATAGTTCACTGAGAATGGGTAAATGTTTTGGCAGGCAACTCAATAATGAGACCTGGCCATGAGCTTCTGTTGTTTAAGGATTATGTAGCATAATCACTCTTGTAAGTTTCTTTATCTGCAAGCTGGACACCTCTAGAATAAACCCCAGGACCCTGGACACTCAGCTGATCTGAACTGGTCTTAGCTGCTCTCCCGTCCACCCACCCCTGATAGGAGCTCCATACGCAGGGCTGGGACCTTGACTGGAATGTGGCCTAAGGGTTTTTTAGCATTTCTGTCCTGAGAACTGATTTTTTCTCTTTCCCATTTTAGCTTTCACATGCAATCATAATTTTAAAGTTGAGCAGACTCTTGACTAAAGAGGTCAGCCTTGGCCTCCTGTCTTCAGAGTTTCTGTGAACAGAAATAAACCACACTCGGAGAAGGGCGTTGTCCTCTGCTCAGTTTTCCTTCACCATGCAGCTGGGGTGTAGGACTGGGACCATCTCGCTAAATGTTTTGAAAATGTTGGACCTGCAAAGGTTTAGTCCAAAAAGTTTTCAGAATGGACCGTGGTCCCACCTGAAATTCCCAGAATCACCCTGTCCTTTTCCTTAGGCAGAGAAACCACGGAATCATCTGTTCTCACAGCAAAGGATTCCAACTTCTCAAACCCCCAGGGAGAGAGAATAAAAAGTAAGATTTATTACATTTCACATCAACCGCCTGATTTTCATCAGCCTCCCACATGGTTTCCTATAAGCACCCGATCCGGTGTTCACCCAAGAACGTGCTTAATCTCATAGATAGCCCACATTATCAATGCCTTTCTCTTTAAGAGATTGAATGATTGGCTGTCTAAATTTTCCAAGATGCTGCAGGATTGCATCATTTCACTTGATATGAGGTGAATGTAGAGTATAAAGCACTGAGATGGGATTGATAAGTCACAGAGAAAAATCCGTCCTAGTTCCATCGTTTTCCTTACTCTCCCTTGCCTTTCCGCATGTGTTTCCCTTTGCCTGCAATGCCCCTTCCCTCTTTTTTCAACTAGGCTTGTTTCTATTCTTCTTTAACGTTGAAATCTTAGGTCATGTCTCCTGGGAAGACGCCCCTGAGCCTCCTACTTGCCACTTCCTGCCTCTCTTTTCTTCTTATCATAGGTAAATTTTAGCCTCTGTGCTTTCAATTCTGGGAGCCTTCACTGAGCTGTTGGTAATAGACTATTCATGTGTCTGTCTCCCTACTAGACCGAGCACTCTGACGGTGACTCTGAGCACCCAAAGGTGCCCATCTGTGAGTTCTCAAGGCCTGGCATGAGTTTCTGAAATATCTATGGAGAGAATAAGGAAGGGAGGATAGAAGGACAGGAGGGTTTTAGCTTGTTAGGCGGGGAAACTGGAGCTTTGGTGACAAATGTGGCCAGCATAGGAAAGAAACCAAAGGTCCAACAAGAGGCCTCGCCTAGGCAGGACTTTCTGGAAGGATGCTTGGGCAGTAGCCGCAGAAAATACTGTAGTCTCAAAGACGGTTTTGAGACTGATCACCTACCTACCCACCGTGTTGCTTATTGTTAAGCTGTCTCTCTTCCCCCTTTTTTCTCCTCTCTCCCCAACAAATATTTGCTGACCGCCTATTATATGTAGAATACTGGGGTGGGCTGTGGAAGGGAGAGAGGGAGTGATTGTAGAAAACCACAAAGACAAGGCCCAACCCAGAGTCCAAAAGTGCAGATGATGAAACAGAGAAAGAATTCATCTGTTATTAACAAGCTTAAATCTCCAAACCTGGAAAAACAAATCCTCTATTGCTTAGTAAATATTTGTGGAATAGCTGAATGAGGGTCCAGCATGTGTCAGCCTGGGAGGGTACACCAAGATAAATAAGGCACAACTTCTTCCCTCCAGAAGTTCATGGCAACAAACTACATGCCTCAGTACCTGGTAAAGGATCTGTACCTACTAAGAGATCAGTGCTACTATTCCTATCACACTTATTAGGTAATTTCTTCCTAATCTGAGTCCCAGGGCCTTGTTGGTTTAGTTTGGGTAGAACAGCTTCTGAGTACTGAGTGCAATGGGAAAACGTTTTCTAAACCATTCTCATCCCATATGATCCCCGGAAGGACACGTCTGCCTCAACAGGTAAATGTGTAGGGAGGGCGCAGGAGTAGGAAAAAGGGGGCAGATCCCAGCAAGCATGACTTTTCTAAAACTTTGCCTGCTACTCAAAACCACCCTCTGTTCAAAATGTAAAAAGTAAAAATTAGGGACTTCCCTGGCTGTCCAGTGGTTAAGACTCTGTGCTTCCACTGCAGGGGGTGCTGGTTCGATCCCTGGTGGGGGAACTAAGATCATGCAAGCCATGCCCCATGGCCAAAATAAAATAAAATAATAAAAATTACAACTTACTCGTGAGGTGCCATTGGAGGCATTTAGTCAGTCATCAGATCGGCTGCCTCCATCTGAATATCTTCGCTGGCACACGTGGTTTATGAGACTTGCACCCAGTAGGTGGTGTGTGTAGGCGTGTCTGCCCTGTGTCCTCTGAGACCCGCTCTCTTGCTTCTCACATGTCATAATTCTATAAATCCAAAGAGACTACTCTATAGAAATCAAAAGAAGTGCACAGTCCACCCTCATCTCCTCATTTGCCCAGAGTGGAAGGAAGAAATGTGTGAATAAACTTGGCTGAGAGGGCCTTCCCTAGTGGCGCAGTGGTTAAGAATCCATCTGCCAATGCAGGGAACACAGGTTTGAGCCCTGGTCCGGGAAGATCCCACATGCTGCAGAGCAACTC
Source organism: Mesoplodon bidens (assembly GCF_964165515.1). Taxonomy (NCBI): domain Eukaryota; kingdom Metazoa; phylum Chordata; class Mammalia; order Artiodactyla; family Ziphiidae; genus Mesoplodon; species Mesoplodon bidens. Next base: position 72,766,401 of record NC_138164.1, on the reverse strand, counting down.
AGCCCGTGTGCCACAACTACTGAGCCTGCGCGCTACAGCCCGCGAGCCACAACTACTGAGCCTGTGTGCCACTACTGCTGGAGCCCACGTGCCTAGAGCCTGCACACTGCAACAAAGAGTAGCCCCCGCTTGCCGCACTAGAGAAAACCCCGTGAGCAGCAACGAGGACCAAAAAAATAATAATAATAACACAAACCTGGCTGAGAGATAGATCCCTGTGGGGCGGTGCGGGCGGTGAGTCGTTGATTGTAACTGGAGTCTGAGATTCTTGGAGTGGGAGTGTGGGTGGGCTGAGGCCGAGTTACGAAAGGCCTTGGAGCTTGTCCTGTCTCCTGCGCTGGGCAAAGGGGAGGTGGCAAAAGTTTGAGGGCAAGGGAGGCTCACATGCACTTTGGTGTTTTACAAAGCTCGCCCTGGCTGCCGCAGGGGCCTGGGCTGGAGACAAGGCGGGGCTGGGGAGGGCAGGCAGACCAGTTTCAGAGACCATGAAGGTCTGAATGAAGGGGGTAGCAGAGAGCTGCTGGAAAGGAGGGGGCGATTTTCAGAGAAACCACAACAAGCTGCGTCCTCCTTCGCACAGTTCAATGAGCCGAATCTGTGCTTTCTAAACGGCCTGTGTTTCAGAGGCCTGGAGCTTTGTTTGCTCTGCACACCTGCTGTAGCACACTCCCTGCGTTGCAAGTTCCAGATAAATAACGACCTCCTCACTGAAGGGCTGTGGCAGATTGCACCCTGGGAAGCTGGGGTTTCCCGGATGAGACAGTCTCCCTCGAAGTCTGCAGGTCAGCATGACACCATTTGTTGGTGGCTGGAAGGGACAGGGTCCTGGGGAGGAGAGCATAGTGCTTAGTTGTTTGTGTAGTGCTAAGGGATCCCACCACCTCTTTTGGACTCAGAGTTTCCTATCAAGACATACCTCCTAGAATAGCTGATACAAATTCCATAGTAAGCGCTTCATTTCGTACAAACTTAATCCCACGCACGTCTCCCATCTAATAGATTTTATTTCTTGACACAGTTTTCTCTGTGGGTTACTGTGATCAGTAAAAGTCTGGACTGCCCAACCAGACCCACGGCAAAAGATACCACGAGCACACACATTTTCCCGAGTCCTCTTCCTTTTAAATCAGAAATTCTGTATAACATTTTCCATAAGTGAAACAGAGAACCACTTCCTAGCTTTTTTTTTTTTTTGGTCCTTTTTTTTTTTTTTAAACAACAGACCTTCCTTTTGGATTTACATCAGCATTTAGCTAACTTCCTGAACACTTCACCCATTTCCTGAACTTATTCTGAGGAAGGAAAAACATCCTCCTTCAGAAATAAATGCAAATAATCGCAGAGATTATTTTTATTAAATAAATAGTGTAAATGCAATGGAATTTCCTGTACGATGAACGTTTACCGTGGATATTTCAACAAAAATCTATTTGTTGTGATCCTGTAGGCACTATCTTATTTGAAGGTAGTCTGAGGAATTACAACCATTATGTAGCTACTCAAGAGGTAAATTCTGAACATTTGCAATTTTTGCTGTTGTTAAGAATATTTTTTCTTTTTTACTCAAATATCTGAACACTAGGGGGAATGGTTTTCTTTAGGTCAGCAATTTTGAAGATTTGTCTTTTTAAAAACAGGGTTCTCATGACATCTAGTGGTAAATAAGGGAAGGACAGCTTCAGAGCAGAGATTAACTTTATGGAGTGTCTCAGTGATCAGGATTTTTTGTCTATGCATTAGTTTGGGAGAAAGCACACCTGTCCCAAGGACTTCTTTTTTTTAAAAATATTTATTTATTTGGCTGCGCCAGGTCTTAGTTGCAGCATGCGGGATCTAGTTCCCCCACCAGGGATCGAACCCGTGGCCCCTGCCGTGGAAGCTTGGAGTCTTAACCACTGGACCGGCAGGGAAGTCCCCTCTTCTCTTGATTAATATTTCTTCAGAGCCAGCCCACCACCTAGGACTAAACTGGTTTAATTTACAAATAAATGAAAAATGTGAGACTTTGCAAAGAGAAACACATCAATATATCAAGCTGGAGTCAGGTTCCCTTCAATTTTTTTTTTTTTTTTTTAATGAAAGCAAGTTCTCTGCATTTGTAAGAAGGCCGATTTGGTCATCTTTTTGTGGAGAAGAATGGTACTTTTCTGGTGAGTAAATCTCACTGACACCTTAGAGATGTGTTTTAGGCTAACTGTCCCTGTCTTTTATGAAAGCTTTATAGGGCCCTTCCTTTGTTCTCCAGTATTGGGCAGCGGCTGATTTTTAGAGACAGAGGTGATCAGGATCTGAGAAAAGCTTTTCACCCCGCATCTTGACCTCCACCCCATCCGGTAGAAGGCTGTCTGGCACAGATGGATATCTGGCTTCTTGCACCATCCCCAGGAAGAGATTCCTTCATCCATCACTGAGGCTGACATTCTTCCGTAGGTCCAACCCCTTAGTGTGATATCCAAGGCCTCCAGAATTGGACCCCTTTCCCTCTCCTCCAGTCTCACTTCCTGCCTCTTCTTGAGACACAACGTATGTTCTAGCCAATTCCAACTCCCTGTGTATCTCACGCTGTCTGAGTCTCTTCTGCCTTTGCATATGCGGGTCCCCTCAGCCAGGAGATTCTGTCCCTCCATGGCTCTGGGCTCATTCCTCAAGACCCTGTGTAAGTGTTTTCTCTCCTGGGAGCCACGAATGATCCAACCTGGCAGACACAGTGCACCCAGTATGTCACCTCTCAAACACCTATAGTTGCCTGTGTTATTTTACATTTTTTGTCTGTATGTGTCTCTCCCCTAGACGTCTGTGATCTTCTCAAGGACAAGAGCTGTCCTGGTGCCCAAGTCCCTGGCTTGTCCAGGCACTCTGCAAACGTTCACTGATGTCCTCACATCAGCCGTCTGTAGGGTTAGACTGTCCCACTGGGCTGCAGTGTTTTGATAGGAGCAAATTGGGGGGCTGGGACATGCAGCTGGTTCAAGGGTAGAGTTGGCAATCAGCGGAATAGGTCTTTGAAAATGTACAGAATCATTTATTATCCCAAACGACCTCAACCTTCACCCCCTGAGAAATACGATGGTTTCCCAAAAATGATCTCTAAGTTTCTGTCTGGGCCCAACATTGTAGTTTTCTATAACCGGGGAATCTGTGATCTAAAACGCCTGGGTGTTTTTTAAAAATCTGGGGTCAATGAAGGAAGTCTACAATTGCATGCAAACTGTTTTATGTACACATGTGTCTTTTGGGAGGGAAATAGTCCAAACTTTCATAGATGGGTCTATGATCACAAAAGATTAAACATCACTGATTAAGAATTGTTCACCGGGCTTCCCTGGTGGCTCAAGTGGTTGAGAGTCCGCCTGCCGATGCAGGGGACACGGGTTTGTGCCCTGGTCCGGGAAGATCCCACATGCCGCAGAGCAGCTGGGCCCGTGAGCCATGGCCGCTGAGCCTGTGCGTCTGGAGCTTGTGCTCCGCAATGGGAGAGACCACAACAGTGAGAGGTCCATGTACCACAAAAAAAAAAAAAGAATTGTTCACCAAAAGGATATTCATAATCTCTATTGGCTCAGTAGGAGTTGACACCTCCTTGTGTGCTTCAGGAGAGAAGCTTATAAACCAGCAGTCCTGTTGCTTTTTGTCCACTGTCCTTCATTAGGGCACCTACAGGTCTGGTCTGCAATTTAAAAAGTGAGACTAAGGGGCTTTTGGCTGTGTTTCATTTTGTGTTGTATTAATGTCCCCCATCCTTAGGTTCTAAAGGTAGGTGAGGGTGTAGTCAGAACCCTTGTCAGCCCAAGATTATGTACCTTTCCCCACATAAAAAATTCTTCCTGGTCTGGGAAAGCTATCACACAGCACCCACAAATTCTGCCCACATGGTCCATGCTGAACCCTCTGGGTAACATCAGGTAACCTGCACGTGATGCATGATTATAAAACATTCTGCCACTGTGGTCTGGGCCTGCAAATTGCTATGATGCTTTTGCTCCTGGATGGGAGATGCCATCTGTAAAGTGAATTGTGGCTGGAGGGGCAGGCTTCATGGGTATGTGATCTGGGCAATCTTTCAGGGTCCCATGCTTTGTTTAATGCTCTACTGTTGCTCTCTTGAAGTTCTTAATAATTTTTGAACAAAAACCTCTATTTTTACTTTTCACTTGGTCCTGCAAATTATGTTGCTGGCCCTGAGTGGCTGTACCTACTTGAAGGAGCAGCATGCAGTGGAAAGGACATGAGCTTTGGAGTTGGCAGTTGGGGTTCAAATCCCAGTTCTGTAATTTCCCAGCTGTGTGAGTATGAGTAGGTTACTTAACCTCTCTGAGCTTCAGTGTTCTTATATCTAAAATGGTGACCATAATATCTGACTTTCATAATTGTTGAGGTCATTAAACAGTATGTGTGATATAGTGATGGCAATGGTTGATAATGATGACAATGATTTGAAGTTAACTAGTTAAGGAAGAATAAAATACATTAATGTGAAAAGGAGATCAAAACAAAACAAACAAATAAAGCCATACACACAGACTTTTAGAGGTGGGAAGAATCCTAAAGATGAGCTCCTAGGTTGAGTTGTTTTGACCTTTGTCCCTCCATAGCACTTTGCACATAATGTCATTAGAGCACTTAAAAATATTATGTTATTACCGGGCTTCCCTGGTGGCGCAGTGGGTGAGAGTCTGCCTGCCGATGCAGGGCACACGGGCTTGCGCCCCAGCCCGGGAAGATCCCACGTGCCGCGGAGCGGCTGGACCCGTGAGCCATGGCCGCTGAGCCTGCACGTCGGGAGCCTGTGCTCCGCATTGGGAGAGGCCACAACAGTGAGAGGCCTGCGTACCGAAAAAAAAAAAAAAAAAAAAAAAAATATATATATATATATATATATATATATATAATGTTATTATTATTTTCCTTTATTATACATATTTTCCCCATTAAACTTTGAGACTCCCCCCACCCCCACCCCGAGACCAGGGACTGTGTCTATCCTTTAAAAAAACCTTTTCAACTAGGCCTGTCACAAAGTAGATGTTTAATAAATATTTGTCGAAAGAATAAACTAGTTTGTTATTTTATTTTATGGTTGAGAAGCTGAGGCCCAGAGAAGTTAAGTGAGCTACGCAGGCTCACAAAGCTTGTCCTTGACAAAGCCAGAACTGGAATCCCTTCTGTTTGTTTTGCAAGGATTGGCTGGGGGCCCCATGTGGACCCAGGCTTCTGAGCTACTAGACACTGTCTTTATTGCTTGCTGAGTTGCAATGATCGGATTACCTGGGAAATGTTTGAGCCTTTTGTGTAAGTGTATATTTATTTATTTGGAGTCAAAAATCAGAGGGGAAGACCAAGCACTGGAGCTGGAATATCCTTGTGTCTATCCCAGAGAACTTCTGGAGAAAGCAATCCATCAGATCACCTTTACTGCGCTCACAATCCTGGGACAGCTCAGGTTCCCCTCTCTCCTTCCCCAGATCCTCCCATTCATGAGATTATCTTCTGTGATGCGATGTCCTGGATGTGATTGATTACCCACCACTATCTTGGGGACCCGAGAGTGACCTTCTGGGTGCATTTGTAAGGAACCAGCTTGGAAAAAACAAAAACAAAAACTTGAAGGCATCCTCCGGTTGGCCTGAGATAAGGGGACCTCAGAGTCATCTTTCATTAGCCTGGCAAAACAATCTAAACAATAAAAAAATCCATAAGAAAATATTCTCCTTCCAGGGACTTGAAGGATACTCCTAATTTCACCCACCCTGTCAACATGATACCACCCCTATGTAAGAAAAACAAATGTGTGTGTGACCGGAGGAGAGGAAGGGAGGAAAGAAGAGAAGGAAAGGTTAAAAGAGAAAAGGAGGAGGTGGGAGGGGGAGGGTGGAGACGAGGAATGCCAGGAAAAAGATGAAGAAATAAAGACAGAGGGAGAGACTGAACATATTTGGAAAGAGATGTGGGACTAATATTTACCGGAATAATCCCAGGAGCTTAAATCAAACCATCAGGATGAATCAATCCAAGTCACCTTGTTAAGCTCACTTGGTATAACGATAATTCTTGGGCTGGGGAGGAAGCAGTGGGATAACTGCGGAAAGATCTGGGTTTGAGTTTTGGCTCGGATGATAATTTGTTGTGTGAACAGGGACACGTCGTTTCAAGTCCTGGACCTCAGTTTTCTCATCCAGAAGTGGGGGAAACAGATGAAGTGAGACATACGAAAGTCATTTGAAAAAATAGAGTGTGACACAAGCAAACACGGTCCTGAATTTACACTCAAGCTGGATCCATTCCACTTAAATCAAAACAGGCTTGGACGTGCCCCCAGCTCTGCTCTTCACAGGCTTGAGAAAGTTTTCTACCTCGTGCTTCTTAAATAAATAAATACATGATCCAATGAGCTCGTTACATCATTATGCTCAGGTGAAGTCATTCCAAATCATGGGTACAGTTCTGAAATCATAATAAAAAGAGAAAAAAGACACATGGCTTACCCATCAGCTTCCAACACATTTATTACAGTGGAATGGGCACATCTTGTGAGGAATGAGATCTGATGCAAGTTCTGCCACTCAAGGGCTGCGTGGCCACCCACAAATTTCTCAGTCTCATCCAACCTCACTCCTTCCACTTCTGATGCGGAAACACCTCCCTCCCAGTGTTGTCAGCACAAGCACAGCGCTTAGCACAGCTCCTGGCATCTGTTAGCGCCTCTGCCTGTATTGACCATCACTGTACCGTCAGTTCTAGCACAGACTAGATGGGAAATACGTGGTACTTCTCCTTCTCCCTTTCTCTTTTTCAGTCCTCTTACCTCATCCCCACTCCCACTTACTCAGCTGTATTTCCATGGCCCCCAAAGTAAAGTCTTGGATCTGAGTATCTGAGATACTGCTAGACAGCATCTCTGCGAAGCCTTCAGACAGGAAATGAAACCACTATTTTATGACTGTGTATCTGTCTTCGGTGTCAGCAATGAAAACAGATTGTAGATAACTTATTTGAAAGGGAATTTATTGTGGGGTTATTGGAGGATGGAGAGAATTAGGCTTAGAAACTGGTGGAAATTAGGGGAGATTCTTGGGCTGTGAAGAAAGTAGTTGGGGAGAGTGAAAAGGTCTAAATATACGTTTTGGCTTGGTTGATAATTTGTTGTGTGAACATGGACATGTCATTTCACATCCTAGGCCTCAGTTTTCCCATCCAGAAGTGGAGAGTCAGGGGGTGAGGCCAAAGGTGTCACAGCAGTGGTACCCTGGCAGGAGTGGTTTGGTCAGCATGCCGGTTCTGCTACTTCCTGAACAATGACTTCCAGCTTTCTCCACGGACAGCAACCAACCACATCCATGTTCTTGTATTGCTTCCCTGAGACTCCCAGTTCAAGGGAAGACCACCAGTGGGGCTAAGCCCAAGTCAGTTGCCCATCCTCAGATTTTGCCAGGGCCAGTGAGTGTGTGTGTGTGTGTATGGGTGTGTATGTGTGTGAGATCCTGCCTACTTTTTTTTGTGTGTGTGGTACATGGGCCTCTCACTGTTGTGGCCTCTCCCGTTGCGGAGCACAGGCTCCAGACACGCAGGCTCAGCGGCCATGGCTCACGGGCCTAACCACTCCGCAGAATGTGGGATCTTCCCAGACCGGGACATGAACCCGTGTCCCCTGCATCGGCAGGTGGACTCCCAACCACTGCGCCACCAGGGAAGCCCCCCTGCCTACTTTTGATGTGGGAGATGGGTCCTACCTCCCACCAAGAGAAACCACAACAAAGATCAATCCTTAGAAAGAGAGAGGGACCGGCTGACAGATACTAGATAATAAAAATACAACACATGTCCACTGCAGCTCGGAAGATGATCTTCAGTCATCTTCCAGAGGTCATGGAATCTAAGGCCCCGCTTCATGCAGGGACCAAGGGCCCAAGTACAGCACTGGGGTGTTTAGCATCCATTGGTGTGAATAGGGAGGGCCCAGCTGTGTCTGGTCATTCAAAGTGGTTTTGGAAAAAAAAACATTAAATGAAAATGAATAATTAGGGATTTATTAACATTGAATAAAAAGCACATATAAGAAAGTTGAATTCAGTTAAATGGTGAGAGACCAGCTATTCAGATGGCTTTTGACTGATTTCCGCACAGCTGTTTCTCCAAACCTGTCTACAGGCAGAGGCAGATGCCTCAAGCAGGCACGTGTGTTTCCCACACACTCTCAGCTCTCAACAAGCTCTCCTGAATGCTGGGTGGCCGTGTCACTGATTGTTATGGTCCCTGCCTCAGGAACTGACTACTTCCTTCTTTCTGTATCTTTCAAACCCTAATTATTCAAAAAAATAAAGACTCAAGCCCAGCAGCTGAATGCATTTTTTGTTTGGGAAAGCCCAGTTTTCAATAGAAAACTACTCCCAGCAAAAGCAGTTCCTCTCCCCACCTTTTTTTTTGCCCCAAGAACAAGTATTCTGATGAATCTCAGCAGCCATTGGATCCATTTCCTACCAAAAGGTGACAAACCAACAAGAAAATAATGATTAATCACTCCCCCAGCCCTTCATTGCAAATAAACAGGACTACCTTGGGCAATTCAGATGGTCAACAATCACCTCCAAAATTTGCTGTGGATTTAGACTAAATCCTCACTTTTGCACAGGGCTTCACAGTTTATATAGAGCTTTATGGCTTGCATGGAGCTTTGTAGTTTGCCCTCTTAAACACATTATTTTATTTGATCCCTGTGCTAGGCCACTGGGCAAGCATCACCTTTCTCCTTGAATATTGTAAACACCTCTTCACTTTCTCAATGTCCACTCTTCCCTTTTTCTTTTAAATTGAGGTATACTTAACATATTATAAAAAGCACAAGTCTCAGTTGTTAGCTTTGACAAGTTTTGACAGTTTTACACTGTGTAACTGCCAAGTACAAAAAGATATAAAACATTTCCAGCGCCCCAGAACATTTCCTCATTTTTCTTTCCAGTCAATTTCCCTCTCCCCGCAGCAGCTACTTTCTGATTTCTATCGCTATACTTTTTTGTACATGGATTTCATTTCATGTCAATGGAATCATACAGTATATGCATTTCTGTGTCTGCTTTTTTTCCTGGATTTAAAAATGATCCATGTTGTGTGTACCAGGAGTTCCTTTCTTTGTATTGCCAAGTAGTATTCCATTGTATAAATGTATCACACTTTGCTTATGAAATCATCTTTTGACAGAAATTTGTGGAGTTTGAGGGGCACAATTTTTGCTTTTATAAATAACGGCTGCTATAAAAATTCTTGTACAAATGCTTTTGCGAACATATGTTTTCATTTAACCTGGATAAATACCTAAGAATGAAATTGCCAGGTCATAGGGTAGATGTATGTTTAACTTTATAAAAAAAGCACCAAATAGTTCTCCAAAGTGGTTTGTCAGATATATGAGTAGTCAACATCCACTCGGCTTCCTCTGGTCATTTGTCCTCATAGACTCCAGAGCAATCTATTCAAAACACAACCTTGATCCCATCACTTTCCTGCTGAAACCGTTTCAATGGCTTTCCACTGCCCTTCGGATAGAGTCCAAATTTTTAAACAGAGCCTGCATAGCTTGGCCCCTAACTTTGTATCAGCTACCGCTTCCCCAGTATCCCTGCCCCGTTGTATCTGCATTCCAGTCTGCTGAGTATGTTTCCACTCCTCGCCTGTGAAGCTCTTGCTCTCCCCAGGGGTTTGTACTTGGGGTCCCTTTTCCTGGATGGCCCTTGTTCATCCATGGGCCCCTCTGCCTATTTATCCTTCAAGTTTCAACTTACAACTTACTTCCTCAGGGACTTCCTCAGCAGACTAGGTCAGGTCACACGTTACCTGCTTCTGTAGCACCCTGGCCTTCACCTTCTTAACATTCATTGTAGTGTTGTTATTTTAAAATTATGTATATTTATTTCAATTTCCGAATAGGTTATACATTCATGTGGTTCAAAAATTCTCAAAAGATATTAAGTGAAATGTTTTATTCCTACCCGTGTTCCCTTTGGCCTGGTTTCCCACCTACCTTAAAAAAAGATAATAACCCCTTACATTGGTTTTAAAATCTTTTCCGGAAATTAAAAAAAATGCCTATACAAAATTTTACACACATATACACTATAGTAATTATTAGTATTACTCTTACTAATATTATTATATAATTTTATTATATTAGTTTGTAACTAACACTATTTGTACAACTATACTATCATTAGTATTACATTAATACACTCTATATACCATCCTGCACTTTGCTTTTTCCACTTAGCAATATGTCTTGGCAATTTTCCTTGTCAGAACTTAGAAAGCTTCCTCATTCTTTGTCACTTATGCCCAGTGTTTCACTCTATGGCTGATCTAGGCCTATACTGGTGGCCATTTCAGTTATTTTTAATCTTTTGCTATTGCAAACAGTGCTGCAGTGATAACAATCATATACATATGTTACCTTTTGTGAAAGTGAGAATATCCAAAGGATAATTTCTTAGGAACAGATTGCCGGTACAAAGGGCATACGAGTTTGTATTTGAACAAATTTTGGCAAATTGCCTTCCATGAGGCTGTACCACTTTATACTCCCACCCACAGTGTATCAGAAAACTTGTTTCCCCTTGACCTCATATGTGCTGCAGAACATTTGGAGATTTGGCAATCTGAGAATAGAAAAATATTATCTTGGCATAGTTCCTTTTAGTTTGCATTTCTTACTTGAAAAAACTAAGCGTCTGATAGGATTTGTTGTGCTTTTAATTACATAGCACAGTGACGGGCATGTGGTAGATATCCAATAGAGCTATTGATACAATAAAAAACATATGTATTATATATTAATACATATACGATGTATTGTATGCCAACTATACATGCCTTATTTATTAATGTATATTTAGCATATGTATTATACACAGATATATATAATCGTTAAATGGATGAAAAACTGAATGATAATCAAAGAGCTTAAGATAAAGTGATTTAGGACACACAGCTCATAAGTGGAGATTTTCTGGCATCAAGTACACTATGATTTCTATCAGCCTGTGCAACCCCACATTTCTAGGGTGGTCCAGAAGGAGAAAGGAAAAGGAGAGGACACTAAAGGGCAGAAGGTATAATCTTAGCTCTGCCTTGCTCTCAGCATTACTGTTGAAATCATTTACATGATGCCAAGTGTACCACTTAATGCCAACTGGAGAACACCAAGCTCAGGGCCAGATTCCGGGCTCTCATCACTCTGTGTTTGGTTAAGAGCATGGTGGTGAGGGTCTATCAGACCTGGGCATGAATCTCAGCTCTGAGAGCAGCTTCTTCTAAGGTGCAACTTTCTGCTGGTGAAGAGGCAATGACAACAGAAACCTCAAGGCTTCTGCTTGTCCCCAGTCCTCTTCCTCCAACAACTTTCCTCCCCGTCGGTACCCTGTGACTCCTCCAGGCCCTGGCAGAGCTGGTTGGACCCAGGGTGGACTGGCCCAAGTTAGGTCCTTCAGAATCTCAAGAGAATTTGGGCATAGAGGCCAGAGGCTCTGTTAATTCTCGCTCTGGGACAGGGGGTGAGGCCACGACAGGGCGGCCCTCTTTTTTTTTTTTCTTTTTTTTTGCCGTACGCGGGTCTCTCACCATTGTGGCCTCTCCCGTTGCGGAGCACAGGCTCCGGACGCGCAGGCTCAGCGGCCATGGCTCACGGGCCCAGCCTCTCCACAGCATGTGGGATCTTCCCGGACCGGGGCACGAACCCGTGTCGCCTGCATCGGCAGGCAGACTCTCAACCACTGCGCCACCAGGGAAGCCCTTTTATTTTTTTTTTTAATAAATTTATTTATTTATTTTTGGCCTGTGTTGGGTTTTTGTTGCTGAGCGCAGGCTTTCTCTAGTTGTGGAGAGCAGGGGCTATTCTTCGTTGCGGTGCACAGGCTTCTCATTGCGGTGGCTTCTCTTGTGGCAGAGCACGGACTTCAGTAGATGCGGCATGAGGGGTCAGCAGTTGTGGCGCACGGGCTTAGTTGCTCTGCGGCATGTGGGATCTTCCCGGACCAGGGCTCGAACCCATGTTGCCTGCACTGGCAGGTGAATTCTTAACCACTACGCCACCAGGGAAGTCCAAGTGGTGGCCCTCTTTGACTGTATGTAGGAATTTGAGGGGGCCCAGGCAGTGGCCTCCCTTTCCTTTGCCCCACTTCAGAGACAGATAAGAGATGGGCCAGGTTATGGCAGAGGAGGACTTACACATCTGCCTTTTGTAGATGAACTTGGCTCAGTGTGGCATTGCAGAACCCCATAGTGAGATAGACCTTGTAGGCAGCCCTGAGCAGTCAGAGACCACCCCATGTAGATGCAGGAAGGGAGGTTGGGAGCTTTCTGAGGGCCTCCAAAGAGAAAAAGGGGAGGGGAAAGGGCTGATCGATGAATTCCTGGTCCTTTCCCCAAATTCATCAATCAAAGGCTGGAGTCTAACCCTAATGGGGGCCCTTGTGCTTAAGCACACGGTGGGTCACCCTAACATGGAGGTGCAGGACTGAGAGAAGTTGCTCATTGGAGAGGCAGCCTCGACTGTCTGGGCTCTGACTGCCCAGCTCCTGCTTCTCGTCTCTTCTGAAGCCCAGTCACACTTCTTGTTCTTTTTTTTTTTTTTTTTACAACTTTATTGGAGTATAATTGCTTCACAATGGTGTGTTAGTTTCTGCTTTATAACAAAGTGAATCAGTTCACACTTCTTGGTCTTAAGTTCTCTCAGACGCATGACTGTTCTTTATAATGATGTGTCCCCCTTTATTCAAATTCTTTCATGTGGGTCCTGTTACTGGTGCCCAACACCCTTTAATAAGGCTCTAAGTCACACAATTGTTGTGAGGTTTAAATAGAGAAATGTCTATAGGGTATCTAACATGGTGGACTCAATATATATATTTTTTGATGGGGGAGGGAATGGGGCAAAGCTCTGAGACTGTCAGTCAACTCGTTTCCAGTTTGAACATGACACCAAATGAACCCCAAAGTCTTCAAATTTCTACTTGAAGGTCAAAGAGCCCCCCAAAGTTGTATATTTGCTGTGAAAACATTGTTGAAGTCATGTCTGTCACAGGCTGGGGAGACAGTGTCGGGTAGTAGCTGGAGCCAGACACACTTGGGTAGCAATTCAGGCTCCAACACCTACTATCTGGGAGGTTTACAAAAGTCATCACCTCTCTGAGTCTGAATTTTCTCAACCATAGAAGACAAACCTAATTTGCGTGGTTGCTATAAGCACTAAATATGCCCCTGCACACAATGAGTGCTCAGTGAATGGTAGATATGTATTATTGCAATATTCTCAGTATTCCCAAGAACAGTCAGGAGGACCCTTCTTTCTGGTGATAAGAGCTACCTGCCTGAATATGCTTCCCTTTTAACCTAGAGTCCAGAATCAAATTTACATCTTAGTTATGGCAGCCCTGTTACCATTAAGGTTGTGATATTATAACCTTTTCCTAGCTCTTGATTTTCTACTTCTGAAGCTTATCAACAAATGAGAAGAACTTATCAACCTGACCAGACCAGGGCATGTGTATATATGTGTGTACACACACATGCACAAGCTTCGAACAGCTATTTTTCAAGGCAATTCCCACTTGGGTAATCCCCTGCCAAGAGAAAATGTAAATCACTTTTCAGTCCAGCATCCAGGGGCTCTGCAAATCAGTCCAAGATAAATTTAATCTTGGTCTACATAACAGAAACCGGGCAGCCAGCCAGCTAACTTTTGTTTTGTGTTTTAAGACATATTAAGAGAAATGCAACGTGCTCTTTGTCAAATGATGTCTATGGTGATCAAGCACGGCCCCAATGGGCTAAGGTGTAGCCCTGGCAAAGGACCAGATAGCTTGATGGGTTGGGCTAAGGGAGGACCTTTGAGGGGTCAACTCCCCTGGGTAACTTAAAGGCTGCAGAAACCTCTAAGGAGGGAAAAAGCAAGAAGCTCAGCATTCAGGATGTTGCTTCTAAAAGTGTCGCAGATCAGAAACTCCTAAGGGTGGAGTGGGGAGGTGAGGGTGAGAGGGAAGCAGGGAGATGAGGTGCGGCCAGGTCACAAAAGGGAGTTTGAACCTTCCCCTAGAGGCTGTGGGAGCCCTTGGACCAATTTAAACTGATACTGTCTTGCCCACTCTTCAATTCAGCACTGTTGAACTGGGAGTCAGGAGATTTCTCATTATCATGTAATTACTATAACAATACTTGGAGGTAGACTTTATTACTTTTCTTTTCCAGTTGAGTAAACTGAGACTCTGAAAGTAACTAAATTGCCTAGGATCACCAGGCTACATGGAGCCAACACTTGAAGTCCAAGAGCCTTCAGCACCACTCGTTGAATTTTCCAGTTTGGCTCCAAGGCAAGGACAATATCTTAATTATGCATCTTTGTTTTCCCTACCCCTCCCCGCCTGGTCCCAGCTCTCCAAAATTTAGTCGACTTTGGGAGGTTGAAAAGTCAAACAGGACCTCGCCTTTTTTTTTTCTCCCCCTCCAGCAGGCCCTGGGAATGGCTGTAGGAGCTGGCAAAATAAGTGCACTTTGAGGCCAGAGACCCTTTTCTCCCCTTCGGAGCACATTCCCTTTTCCTGTTCTGTCTCTGAGAGAGGAATTTTGCCCGTGGGAGCTGTCTCAGGTGCCAAATGCTCCCCTTGACCTTTCCGTGCCTCCCTAACACATTCCTGCATTTAAATCAGAGCTGGTCAATGTTTCATTCCCTGCTACCCACCCCCCCCAGCCATATCTTCTGAAGCTGGTGAACCATTAACCTCCAACAGCCCTTGATCTTCCTCCTGAGAAGCCTCAAACACTTTACTACTGGGTGTCATTGATCTACCAAACCTCTCCAGTCTCCGAGGAGCCCCTTGCATACATTTTTTATAATGATTCTGATGATATACGATTCACGGGCCTCTCACTGTTGTGGCCTCTCCCATTGCGGAGCACAGGCTCTGGACGCACAAGCTCAGTGGCCATGGCTCACGGGCCCAGCCGCTCCGCGGCATGTGGGATCTTCCCGGAGCAGGGCACGAACCCGTGTCCCCTGCATCAGCAGGCGGACTCTCAACCACTGCGCCACCAGGGAAGCCCCACATCAACTCTTGAATCACATTTTCTTGAAATTTATTGAAAATTGAAAATTACTGAAAATTATTACAAAGAACCAGAGAAGACGGGCGAAGATTCTAGCTTAGCTCTGCCACTTATGTCCTTAGCCAAATCTCTTCACTTATGCAGGTTTTCTCTTCTTCACTTATCAGATGAGGAGAATCATTCTTTTCTCTTACATTTAGTATACAGATTAAACATCAGTGTAAAACGGTTTGGCTCGTAGTAGAAATATAATAAGTATTCTTACTTAAGAAGAAACTGTAGCCTAAAGTGTGTAAAGGCATAGACTTCTGAAACTGGAAAGCACCTGATAGAGCTTGTGCATCTTTTACAAGTGAGGGAGCTGGAAGGGAGAAGTCAGAACTGTATTCATCAACCCCTCAGTCAGTCAGTGGTCTATAGTCTATTTCAGCTCTGTCTAGTAGAAATACAATAGATAAGCCATACATGTAATTTTAAAAGTTTTAGTAATCACATTTAAAAAGTAGAAGGAATTGAGACTTCCCTGGTGGTCCAGTGGTTAAGACTCTGCGCTTCCACTGCATGGAGCACGGGTTCATTCCCTGGTCAGGGAACTAAGATCCTGCATGCCGTGTGGCATGGCCACAAAAAAAAAAATAAGAAGGAATTGACACAACATTGTAAAGCAACTATACTTCAATTAAAAATTTTTTTAAAGTAGAAGGAAACAGGTGAAATTAATAACATTTTATTTAACACAATATATGCAATATATTTTTCATGTAGTCAACATAAAAGTTATAAACAAATTATTTTATATTTGTTGTACTAAATCTTCACAATCTGGTGTCTATTTTACACTTAGAGCACTGTGAAACGGACTAGCCACACTTTAAGTGCTCAAGTGGCTAGTGGCTACCATATTGGACAGCACAGCACATATCTAGTTCAATATGTCAGCAAATATTTTGTGTACCTGTTATGTTCCAGGCACTCTACTGATGCAGGGATATGAGGGTAAACAAATGCAGGAGAGGACCAGGTGGACAGCCATGGAAACCACAAACCATAACCCAAGGCTGGGAGCCCTTCCCCAACTAGGCTGCTGGATTATGCATGTGTATGTTTGGTTGAGCAAGTCAAGAAGAAAATTCTCCAGGGACCGTATCTGTATCTCGAGGGCAGTTTCCTTTACTTGGGTATCAGGGATAGCAAAGTTTTTGTACCGAGTTGCTATTATGTCCTAGGCATTGTGCTCTGTACTCAACAGGTATTGTTTGATTTACTCCTCTGAGTGACTGTGTGGGGATATTATTTTGCCCATTTTAAAGAAGAGGAAGTAAAGGCTCAGAGAAGCTGAGTAGTTTGTCCAAGGGTCATACAGCTTATCAGAGGCAGAAAGGAGTCTGCCTCTGGTCAGTGTCACCCACGGAGAAGTGAGCAAGATGAATGTTCCTTGGCCATTACTATTTTGGACTATTTAGAAACGTTCCTAAAGTTTCCTGAATAAAGTGACTGGAGGTTTATTTTAATAACAACTTTCCATCCCTGGTGACCAAAGTTCCTGCTGCTTGAAGGCTGTTTTCAACTCCTGCTCACACAGGAATTGTATGAGCTAGTAAAAAGTACCTAGAACGTGAATACCCACCAAGCTGGAACACGGGCTGCTGCAGCTCCAGTATTTCCTGAAAGAGTATCCACTGCCATAAGGGCCACAGATGAATAAGTTTATGAACCTGGAATAATCAAGGAGAATGAAATGTTCTGCTCAAGATCATCAATGTGATTTCATGGGGACATCTCCCCAGTAGACAGTGTGTGTGTGTTGGGGGGAAATTAGTTCCTAGAAAAAGGTGATACTTTGCATTAAGAAACAATTCAAAATTAGATCACATCCTGAAACACAGAGCATATGACACCCTGTGAGACTCACCTGGCTGAACTTGAACTGGATTGACTACAGTATTAGGAAAAAAAAAATCAAAACCACAAGTTTATTCTGTTATTTGAAATGATTTTGTTTACTTATATTTCATTCATTCAGCAAATATTTTCTGAGTACCCACTAGGTGCTGGATCTGCATGTATGGCAGGGAGGATGGGAGGTAGACATAAGAAAAATGCCAAGGGAGGCCACTTGACCCTCAGGTAGCCTTTAAGCTGAGCTGAGAAGTCTAGATTTCAGAGCTTAGGTTTGGGTTTACAAATCTAGGAGCTGATACATGGTGCTTAAAACCATGGGAATAAATGAGATTCCCTAGATAGAAAAAAGAATAGAAGGTCCAGGACTGAGCACCAAGAAATAGTGACATTTCACGTTGGGTGGAATAGGGGCTGAGAAGGGAGGCTGGGAAAGGAGCAGACTGTGAACTTGGAGCATAACTAGGAGTGTGGGTGTCACAGAAGCCAAGAGAGTGCTTCAGGAAGGAGAGGGTGCACTACTGTGCCACGCGCAGCTCGGAGGGAAATAAGATGACAACAACAGCAGCAGTAAAAAGGGTCATTTGGTTGAGGTGTCATGGTGACATAGGTTAGTGGCTGAGGGGTGGTGCTGAGACCGGATGGGGTGATGGGTGACTAGGAAATGCAGATGGGAGGACAGAGCATGAAATTTGCTTTTTTGGAACATCGAAAATATGAAGCTGAGAAATTGAGTGATATGTGGAAGGGGAAGTGGTTGGATCAAGAAGGTACTGGGTTTGATTTGCAGATAGAGCCTGCCCATAGTCAGCCTGTCCTTTCTTCTGGAGTTCCTCTGCAGGCAGAACTCTACTCACTCTGTAAGATCCAGATTTAAGTGTCCCGTCCTCTGTCAAACATTCATTCCGGGGCCAGTTAGATGTCTGTCCTAGGTCCCCAGGCCACGCTGTGTATACTCTGTCTGCCTTAAGGCTTATTTCAGAAATTAGGAGGAGCCCTGGAAAACCATTAAATCTCGGCTCCTGCCCTGTTAGATGTTCCCAGGTCCCCCTCTAGAGCTGCACTGCCAGCCCCACAAGACACCTGGGGGTGAAACCCTCACATTCACATCAAGTTTCACACTGCACCACAGAAGCACAGGTCTTCACCCGTGGGTGGGTGGACCAGGGAGGGGGGTCTTGGCTCTCTGTGGATGAAATGCCCAAGGCAGTAGGCTAGAAAACTGAACCGAAACCAGGGGGCACCACAAGGTGTCACTGTTGATCCTCAGTTAAACAAAAACTGATTAGGGCAGGGACTTGGAAAAACACTTCAAAAACACTTATTCTGCAGATGAAGAAACTGAGGCACGGAGAGGTGACACGATTTAACAAAGATCATGTAGCCAGTTAGTGGCAGAGCAATTATGAGAATCCAAGTCCCTTAACTTTTGGACCATCATGACCACCTTCCCCCGCTGCTCTTGGGCAGCACCTAGAGAGGAGGACCAAGCTGTTTCTACAATCATTCACTCAAGACCATAGCTCTAGATTGGAAATAGAATAGAGAAAAATGGAGGGGGAAAAAAAGAACGGAAAAAGCAAAGCTTTAGCATTCACTTTCCCCATATGCCTTATGCAAAGTGTTCAGCTTAGATACCGTGGCCCACAATGAGAGTGTGGCACGCAGGGTCCCCATCTGTGACATGGTTTGAATAGCTGAATAGAAAAGTATCAGGTAATGGGTTTCATCCTTTTTATGGCTTCGACTTAAAAAGAGTCTGGTTCCCAAGGAAAACAAGAAGCCAAGTTGCTTCAGCAAAGAATTGGCTGAAACCTAAGTAGGAACCAGATAAAAACATTTGGCGGATAGAAGAATGAGGATAAATTTCTGGGCCCTTTGTTCGGGGAACGGGGCGCTATGGGGCAGGAGATCCTTTGTGAGCCAGTGACCTCTAGACCAGGCATTTATCCCGGTGTCTGAAAAGAACAAGGTAGCAGAGGAGTCTTGGAAGAGGGACTTTGTCCTCACCCACCAGGTGTCTCATGAGGTCTCCCCTGTTCCTTGGCCTGACTTCCATCAGCCCTTTCTTCTCCCCTTGTGGTTTCTACTGGAGTCTCCTTTTATTGCCTCCCAGTCAACTTTTTAAAAAAGTTAAGGTAATAAAATTAACATGAGCTCATTTCAAAAATTCAGATACCAAGTAGCAGAAAGAAGGAAATAAAAAGATCTGTAATCCCTCCATTCAGAAATCATTGCTGTTAACCTATTGTCTGTAAGTCAGGCAGTTGGCTTGGGGAGCACCTGCCCTGTGTCCAAGGTGCTGGGTTTAGAGCTGGGAAACAACACACACCGATCCTGGCTCTGCCACAGCCTCCATTATAGTTCGGGAGGCAGACAATCAACTTTAAGAAGAAGTAAAATACTTAGTGTCGGAGTCTGGTAAGTGCTATGGGGACGGAGAAATGAGAGAAGGGGATGGGAATTTTACTGGTGGTGAGGTGGCGACTTAAAATGGGATATTCTGGGGCTTCCCTGGTGGCGCAGCGGTTGAGAGTCCGCCTGCCGATGCAGGGGACACGGGTTCGAGCCCTGGTCTGGGAAGATCCCACATGCCGCGGAGTGGCTGGGCACGTGCCGCTGAGCCTGCGCGTCTGGAGCCTGTACTCCACAACGGGAGAGGCCACAACAGTGAGAGGCCTGCATACCGCAAAACAAAAAAAGGATATTCTGAAAGTGCCATCTGAACACGGCCCTGAAGCAGATGAGAGAGCAAACCATGTGGTCACCTGGGGAAAGGCTCCTTCCTTCCCATCCATTTCCTGTGCATATGTAATAATGCAATTATAGCATAAGTAATATCTGACTACCACCTTGATGCTAAAAACATAAACAATATGGAAACATATAGATGATGAGAGAACCAGTTTCTCATCACCCATCACCCATCACCTCCTCCTCCCTCCAATAAACACATTGACCATGGTGTGTTCCCTACTGAACTTGGTCTCTGCATTTGTATTCATTTCTGTGTATCCCACCCATGAACTTAGCTTCATTTTATTTACTCCATAAGTGAGATTATCCTTTGTGAAGGTGATGCCTTTTTATTTTCCACAGACAGTCTCTTCTAAATGTTTTCTATACTTCAGAAATATAGGAGAGCTCTGGGCTTCACATAAAAATGAAATAGGTACATTTCATTGCTAAGTGTGGTTGGATGTTTCTCTTCCTCCCATGGGCTATTAATCTAGGATTCATTGCATTATATTATAATAATTTGTTTCTGCCTCTGTCTCTTCTATTGGACAGTGAGTTATTTGTGGTCAGGGATTGGGTCTTCTCCCTGAACTTCCAGTGCCTGGTACAATGCCTAGCACATGGTGGGTATTCTGTAAATGAATGGACAGTTAATTACACTTTCCTACATGACCATATAAGGCTTCCAACATTGGATGGGTTATGCACTGAGATCAATGTTATGGTCTTTCGTAATGGGAATTATTTATTCTCCATTGAAAAATCTGTGTCACTATTGGATATAGCCATTATTGGATGGCAGCCAGGATGCCTGGGGTCAAGTCCTTCAAATCAAATACTCCAGTGTTAGTTATGAGAGCTACCTTTCACTACCCTTGCTGAAAGGAAATGAACATTTAATGAGTGCACAAATGTGCTAAGCACTTGACAAAACACTGCTCATTCAAGGCACAGAAGAGCTCAATAAAGTAGATACTATTTTGGAGATGTGAGCAAACCAAGAATCAAAGAGATTAATATGGAGATTACATGGGTCCATTCATGTACCACCATGCAGGTTTATCTTACCATTTCCCGACATTTATTTTAGATTTTTTTTCCAGAAATAAACCATTATGTATAAATATACCCTGGAGGACCATGTTCACAAATTTAATTGCAAGACTGGATGGAACATTTTAAAAGCCACTTATGCAACTTTGTCACTTAGCAGATTTTAATTGATCTTAGGCACCGGGCTAGGCCCTATGGATACAGAAAGGAATGAAGCATGGTCCCAGCCCCAAAAGAAACTCCCTTTCCAGAAGGAGTGGCATGGCAGATACAAAAGCTTTTACAGTTGACAAACTGAGGCTCAGGGAGGGCTGGTGACTCTACCAAGGGACAAAGCCAGGTTTGGAGCCCAGGGGTCAAATGAAACTGACCTCTTAGAGCCCTGGGAGACCCCTACAGCACATCCCTGCCCACTTGCAGCAGGGCGGCCCCTGAGTGGAGGGGTCTCCTCTCGGAGGGATGCCAGCCACACAAGAGAGCTGGTCTGACACAACCAAGCAGGATCCATGAGAAACACTCATGGCTGTTTTTTTCTGTCTCCACTAACCAACTTTTTGCTGCAAAGAATAAAATTCTTGTCTGGTGACACACACTTCCTGTCAGGATGAGGCACACCCAGCCAGTGGAAACCACCCAAATCAAATGAAGAAAAATCCTTTTAATTCCTCTAGGTGCACATTTTTGGGTTCCACTGGATTGTTGCCATTTTCCCAGGGGCTACGCCAGTGGTGGGTTTGAGGAACAGCAAATTAGAACAATACACTAATAAGGGTAACAACCACAGTGACATTAAATCATCCACCATTTAATATCTCCAATTAAATTCCCATGTTCTATAAAAGCAATTCATTCTCATAGAAAACTCAGAAACTGACAAAAATCTGTGTGCTTTTTTGATAAAAACAAAACCCAGATCTATATTTTCTCAGTTCAAACAACCACTGTTAACATTTTGATGTGTATAGTTCCTTTTTAAAAATAATATTTATGTACATTTTACATCCTGCTCTGTTCACATAACTTTATATGGTACATATGTCCCCATTAATTATGTTCTTTAACACATACTTATAAATGATATGTAACATTCTGCTATGCAGTTGCCATGTGATTTAGGTGGTTAATCTATTTTTGGACATTCACATCCCCACGTAATTTTTGGTTATTATATTATTACAACTCTAAGCAGATTCTTGCCTTATTAAGAGGCACCACTGGACTTCCCTGGTGGCACAGCGGTTAAGAATCCCCCTGTCAATGCAGGCAACGAGGGTTCGAGCCCTAGTCTGGGAAGATCTCACATGCCGTGCGCGGAGCAACTAAGCCCATGCACCACAACTACTGAGCCCACACACCTAGAGCCCATGCTCTGCAACATGAGAAGCCATCGCAACAAAGAGTAGCCCCCATTTCCACTAAGATCAGGAACAAGACAAGGTTGCACACTCTCACCACTATTATTCAACGTAGTTTTGGAAGTTTTAGCCACAGCAATCAGAGAAGAAAAGGAAATAAAAGGAATCCAAATCGGAAAAGAAGAAGTAAAGCTGTCAGTGTTTACAGAGGACGTGATACTATACACAGAGAATCCTAAAGATGCTACCAGAAAATTACTAGAGCTAGTCAATGAATTTGGTAAAGTTGCAGGATACAAAATTAATGCACAGAAATCTCTTGCATTCCTATACAGTAATGATGAAAAATGTGAAAGTGAAATTAAGAAAACACTCCCATTTACCATTGCAACAAAAAGAATAAAATATATAGGAATAAACCTACCTAAGGAGACAAAAGACCTGTATGCAGAAAATTATAAGACACTGATGAAAGAAATTAAAGATGATACAAATAGACGGAGAGATATGCCATGTTCTTGGATTGGAAGAAGAAACATTGTGAAAATGATGCTACTACCCAAAGCAATCTACAGATTCAATGCAATCCCTATCAAACTACCACTGGCATTTTTCAGAGCACTAGAACAAAAAATTTCACAATTTGTATGGAAACACAAAAGACCCCAAATAGCCAAAGCAATCTTGAGAAAGTAAAACGGAGCTGGAGGAATCAGGCTCCCTAACTTCAGACTATACTACAAAGCAAAGCTACAGTAATCAAGACAGTACGGTACTGACACAAAAACAGAAAGATAGATCAATGGAACAGGATAGAAAGCCCAGAGATAAACCCACGAACATATGGTCACCTTATCTTTGATAAAGGAGGCAAGAATATACAATGGCAGAAAGACAGCCTCTTCAATAAGTGGTGCTGGGAAAACTGGACAGCTACATGTAAAAGAATGAAATTAGAACACTCCCTAACACCATACACAAAAATAAGCTCAAAGTGGATTAAAGACCTAAATGTAAGGCCAGACACTATCAAACTCTTAGAGGAAAACATAGGCAGAACACTCTATGACATAAATCACAACAAGATCCTTTTTGACCCACCTCCTAGAGAAATGGAAATAAAGACAAAAATCAACAAGTGAGACCTAATGAAACTTAAAAGATTTTTCACTGCAAAGGAAACCATAAACAAGACAAAAAGACAACCCTCAGAATGGGAGAAAATATTTGCAAATGAAGCAACTGACAAAGGATTAATCTTCAAAATTTACAAGAAGCTCATGCAGCTCAATAGCAAAAAAACAAACAGCCCAATCCAAAAATGGGCAAAAGACCTAAATAGATATTTTTCCAAAGAAGATATACAGATTACCAGCAAACACATGAAAGAATGCTCAACATCATTAATCATTAGAGAAATGCAAATCAAAACTACATTGAGATATCATCTCACACCCGTCAGAATGGCCATCATCAAAAAATCTGCAAGCAATAATTGCTGGAGAGGGTGTGGAGAAAAGGGAACCCTCTTGCACCGTTGGTGGGAATGTAAATTGATACAGTCACTATGGAGAACAGTATGGAGGTTCCTTAAAAAAATAAAAATAGAGCTACCATATGACCCAGCAATCGCACTACTGGCATATACCCTGAGAAAACCATAATTCAAAAACAGTCACGTACCACACTGTTCATTGCAGCTCTATTTGCAATAGCCAGGACATGGAAGCAACCTAAGTGTCCATTGACAGATGAATGGATAAAGAAGATGTGGCACATATATACAATGGAATATTACTCAGCCATAAAATAAAACAAAATTGAGTTATTTGTAGTGAGGTGGATGGAACTAGAGTCTGTCATACAGAGTGAAGTAAGTCAGAAAGAGAAAAACAAATACCGTATGCTAACACATATATATGGAATGTAAGAAAAAAAAATGGTCACAAAGAACCTAAGGGCAGGACGGGAATAAAGACACAGACCTACTAGAGAATGGACTTGAGGACATGGGGAGGGGGAAGGGTAAGCTGGGACAAAGTGAGAGAGTGGCATGGACTTATATACACTACCAAATGTAAAATAGATAGCTAGTGGGAGGCAGTCGCATAGCACAGGGAGATCAGCTCGGTGCTTTGTGACCACCTAGAGGGGTGGGATAGGGAGGGTGGGAGGGAGGGAGATGCAAGAGGGAGGGGATATGGGGATATATGTATATGTATAACTGATTCACTTTGTCTTAAAGCAGAAACTAACACACTATTGTAAAGCAATTATACTCCAATAAAGATGTTAAAAAAAAAAAAGAGTAGCCCCCGCTCGCTGCAACTAGAGAAAGCCTGCGCGCAGCAACGAAGACCCAATGCAGCCAAAAACAAACAAATAAATAAATATATGTATATATTATTTTTTTAAAAAGAAGCACCACTGGTCTCTTTTCTTACATTATCTCATTTCCTCATCTTAAGCCTCCAGGGTAGGCATCACAGTGTTTTAGAAATGAAGGGACTGGGATTCAAAGAGGGTAAGGAACTGTCCCGAGGTCAGAGCCAGGTTTGGAACCCAGGTCCCTCTAACTCCTGAGCTAGCCCTACCCATTAGCACACCTTGGGTATGCTGGGCTCTGTCTTCACCATGTTGTTTTCTGTCTTCACAGAGCATCAATGCCTGGGATGGGAGAGTGTTCTTGTACTCTCCTCTGCCCAAATTCTTAATCCTAGTCTCACTCCTTTCATGTTCCCATGGATAGCCTGGTCCCTTAGTATGACTGAAGCCTTTCCAATGAAACACTCTCCATTCGAAAGTTCCCAGGCAGCTGGGCTGCTGCGACCGATGGTTCCCAACTGCTGCGCCATATGTTCTTGCCCTCCTTGCTCTCAGCTGTTCTCAGATAGGCCGGCTGTGAGGTTAATCACATCTCACAATGTAAAACTGAATCCTGATACACTCACGAAAGCCTTCATGTTTATTTGTGCCGCATTCCCATTCTCATTTATATTCGCAACGATTTCCAAGATCTGAGGTGACCTCATCAACTCAGCACATTTTAAACAGAACACTAAACTTAAAAGAAAATACGTGGAGCTCAAACCTCTCTTTTCATTCCAGACTTGTATATCCAACAGTCTAATCGACACCGTTTCTCAGGTGTTTTGAAACTTATTCTATTCAAATCAGAATTCTTGATGTTTTCCTCTCAGACCTGTCTCTGGTAGGCGTGTGGGCTGTCTGGCCAGTAACCATTTGCTGCCTCCTTCTACTTCACAGAACCTTGATTTTGTTCAGGGACAATGTGCCCAGACCAAGGGTTGAACTGACATGGGTCTAAGCCCATCATAGAAATCTCAGCCCTATCGCTGGGTGTTCCTGCTCTTGGCCTCCAGCAAGGGTGAGCAATGGGATCGAAAGAAAGTCTGCTAGAGAATTTCTAGGTGCACATTTTCACTGAGATAAAAGAGAGGTTACATTAGACATTTCTCATGTAGCACTTCAAGTCATCTTGGATCACTGCTTACTTACTCTAGCCATCTCTGTAGAGATCAACTACTTGCAAAATTCTACCAGCTTCCCACTGGTGCAACTTGGGCCTACAGCTGAGTGTCTCTTGCTTTCTTCCCTGGGGCTCCCCATCTATGCAACCACCACCCCAATCGAAGATGCCAATCATCTCTCACTTGAACTACTTCAACAGCTTCCTAACTGATCTCCTCTCTCCAACTCTTGCCCCCTCCCCAGTATAATTCTCCACATCACAGCCAGAGTGAGCTTTTAAAAATACAATCGGAATCATGCTAGTTCCCTGCTTCAAAACTTTCAAGGAATCTGCATTATATTCTGAGTAAAATCCAAACTCCTTACCATGACCTTCAAGACTTTGCATGATCTGGCCATCTTTCCATGTTGCCAGACTTTGCTTATCTCAATTTGCCCTTGTCCAAATTGTCCCCTAGGTCTTACATGTTTGGAATCTTCACAATGCAGATCCTTCTGCCTGGTATACTCTTCCCCTATTGTTCCCCATGGCTGGATCCTTTTTGTCAGCCAGATGTCAGTTTTAATGTCTACCTTCTTACAGAGGACTTCCTTACCACCCAGGGTTAAGCAATTCCCCATTATACTTTTTTAAAAATTAATTAATTATTTGGCTGTGTTGGGCTCACGCAACGTCTTCGTTGCGGCACGCGGGCTCTTTGATGCAGTGCGAGGGCTTCTCTCTAGTTGTGGCGTGGGCTCCAGAGTGCTAGGGCTCGGTAGTTGCGACGTGTGGGCTTAGCTGCCCTGCAGCATGTGGGATCTTAGTTCTCCGACTAGGGATTGAACCCGCATCCCCTGCATTGGAAGGCGGATTCTTAACCACTGGAAAACCAGGGAAGTCCCTCCCCATTATTCTTTGTACCACATCTTGTTTGTTCTCTCCATAGCAAGGCACAAAAGCTAATGCCTTCTGCATTAAGCTTATAGTTAAGTTGTTATTACATATTTTTTTTCACCCTTTAATTGCTTATCTCCCTGATCAGGTTAGAATCTTTTCTAGCAAAGGCCAAGATTTTACTCTCCACTATATACTCAGGTCCTTGTACATTGCCTGCCTTAGAATATGTGCTCAATAAATATTTATTGAGTGAATGAATAAACTGTGATAACAACAGTATCAGTTGCCATTGAATGAGGTCCTTGCTTGCGTGTTCAAATCTTGGTTCTGTCACTTATTAGCTCTGGGAGCTTAGGCAAGTATTTTAACCTCTCTGTACCACAGCTTTCTCATCTTAAGTGGGGATAATAATAGTACCTAGTTGAGTTGTCAAAATAATTAAATTATTTGTTATTATTATACATGTGAAAACTTAGAATAGTGCCTGGCAAGTAGTAAGCATTATGTAAATGCTTAGCTGGTCTTGTTGTTGTTATTATTATTATCTCTGCCAAGAAATTGAGGCTCAGGAAGACTAGAGTCATATAGCTAGTAATTGGCAACCTGGGGTCACAACCAACTAGAGGTGTGAATTAACAAAGACACCTCCACATAGTGCAGCATTGGTTGTACAGTGGTGAGCATAGCTGCCTTCCAAAGATACCTCCACTTTAGTGTAGGTGAAATTATGAAATCTTTTGAGGGGAAAGTTATTGATGGACATTACTGGAAGTGTCTGCCACCATTGCAATCTCTTTGCCAATTGTTTGCTTCTAAATGCTTTTGAAAGCGTAACCAGATGGCAATTTTTTTCAAGGATATTCACATAAAAAAGGGAACCAAAAATGGCTTAATATAATTACACTTAAAAAAATTAGGTGGTGCATGATTGTAAAATTTGTGTGTGGACAAAGATCACAGAAAAACAAGTGGAATGCTTCAAAGGCATCTATAGACGCAGAACAATCTGCGCTTCCTCACTTCCTGTTCACTTTTTAACTCTCTCCAATCTGGCTTCTCCAACCTCCACTGAAACTGTTCCACAAAGGTCACTGGTGACTTTCCAACTACCAAGTCCAATGGGAGCTTTCTGGACCTCAGCTTACTGGATTAATTTGAGTTATTCGATGTTATTAACCAACAACAACTCTCAGCTCTCAGTATCACCACTACCACTTTCCTGATTCTCCAGCATCTCCTACTCTTCTTAGCCACTTTGCTGCCCATCACTCTCTGCATCTTCCCCAGGGTTCAACTTCTGGTCCCCTTCCCTTCTCGAATTTCCCACTGTCTCCTGAGAAAATACCACCCAAGATCATGGCATCAACTCTCACCACAACCTGCATTCCCTAACCAGAAACTCTTGACATTTTAGTTCAGACTCAAAAGCTGGCCATTCTCCTGAAGAGTTGGGATTTTAGAGTCTGGAACTCTCAAATACAAACTTTCCTTTTCACCTAAATGCTGCTGCTATGAACTCTCATCCCCTTTCCCTGGGCATTTTACCACAGCATCCTGACTTATCTCCCCATCCCTAGTCTCACCTCCAATCCATTCCCAACACTCCTGCAGAGTGCTTTCTAAAACGTGGAAATCTGAGGTTCCACTTCTGATAATGGCAGAGTTGCTCCTGTAAATAATTCCCATAAGTAACAAGTATAAGCTATAGAAAAAAATATAAAAACCAATCACGGGGAGGCAATTAAAGAGGAACCAAAGTTGACATGGTGGACAAGAGTCACGCTTGGAAGAAAGAAATGTCATGTGTGAGTTTTGCATTTTTTATGGATTTTTACCTGAGGGAAAACTCCAGTCAGTACTCAGCAGGACAGCTAAAACTCAGATAGAAGCATGCAGTCTTACTAGTTAGAAGAACCAGAGGAAAACATTCAGTAACCCTAGCCACTGTAAATTGGCGGGTGTGGAGGTGGGGTGGGAGGGGTGGGGGGATGAGGGGAGATCTAAGAAAAGAGAAAGCAATTTCAGAACTCACCATATAGTGATCCATATTGGTCACTCTTGTATCCTGTTACTTCTAAATTAACATTATTTTTATTATTACAAAATAATGCATAGGACATTTAGAAGATATAGGAGAGCAAAGGTAAAAATAATTCATTATTCAGTAATTACTCACTGAGCACCAATTATGTGCCAAGGATCATCTTTGGTACTGGGAACACAGCCTTAAAAAAAAAAAAATCTTTGCACTCACTCTAGTAGGTGAGTCACACAAGAGGAAAATGAACAAATAGATGTGTAATCTAATACCCAAGATGGGAATTAAAAAAAAAGTCAGTGTTTCTGGACAAAACAGAACAAGTGTGAGGATATTTAGAATACTAAAAGTGGGTACTTACAGGAAATTTTTTTTCATTGAAAACATTTTAGCTCATTCTAGATACTTTAGAAATGACCTTCATGTAGCAAAGTTTAAGGATATAAATATTTTTCTGGGCTTCCCTGGTGGCACAGTGGTTAAGAATCCACCTGCCAATGCAGGGGACACGGGTTTGAGCCCTGGTCCGGGAAGATCCCACATGCCGCGGAGCAACTAAGGCCGCGAGCCACAACTACTGAGCCCATGTGCCACAACTACTGAAGCCTGCACACCTAGAGCCCATGCTCCGCAACAAGAGAAGACACCACTATGAGAAGCCCACACACTGCAACGAAGAGTAGCCCCTGCTCGTCACAACTAGAGAAAGCCCACACGCAGCAACAAAGACCCAACCCAGCCAAAAATAAATAAATAAAATAAATAAAATATATATATATAAATGCCTTTCATTTAGGCACTTTATTTATAGTTAAATATGTCTTATTTTTTACCAGTAAAATGCTAAAATATATCCTATGTAGGTTCAATCTATGGCTGGATCTCTCTATGGAGCGAAACAATTTTTGATCAATTTTTTAAAACCCTGAATTGACACACCGTTTTGGTGTTATTTAGATACAGTATGAATTTATGTCTCTGTCATGTGGAGATGGCACAAGGTATTATTACAGTCAGAGAAGAGCTGTCATGAAAAGTGTTCTTCCATCATCCGTCATCTCCCTTTAGCCTAATGAGATACTGCCATTATCTCCTGATGAAATATTGTTCTGCAAAACCTTGTCCTGTCATGCAATTCCTGCAGATCTTACAGGGGCAATCTGAGCTCAAGTGATATTAATTACTATTCCATCACTCCATTTATCTCTCAGTAATCATGTATTTTAATGATCTTCTCTATTTCCTGTGGGTTGTATAGAAGTTATCTTGGAGACTAACTCAAAACAGTCAAATGTGTCCCTTCAGGGGCTTGAGGAAGATAGAATAAATAGATCATTTACCCAGGGGTCTGGAAATAAGTTTTTTTGTTTGTTTGTTTTTTTGCGTTACACGGGCCTCTCACTGTTGTGGCCTCTCCCATTGCGGAGCACAGGCTCCAGACGCGCAGGCTCAGCGGCCGTGGCTCACGGGCTCAGCCGCTCCGCGGCATGTGGGATCTTCCCGGACGGGGGCACGAACCCATGTCCCCTGCATCAGCAGGCGGACTCTCAACCACTGCGCCACCAGGGAAGCCCTGGAAATAAGTATTTTAATTGTTCTAAAAATATTTTAAAAGATTATGCATGAAAAATTACAGTAATTGAGGAACCACTTGGTACGGTAGTGGTGCATGTGGCTGACATGTAAATGACTGGTAGGCATGCCTGAGGAGCTCAGTCCACGCAACACAGATGGCATGAATCAGGACAGGTGATGGCAGTTACCTTGTAAGACAAGAAGCTGGGATTCTTGTTTGCTTATATTTTGGTGGATAGCACATCTTTTACATTTTTTAACTGTAATTGTGCAAATTGACATTAGACATTCATCCCTTAATCCATATAATAAATAAGAACAGAGAAAGAGTGAGAGAGAGAGAACAGGAGGAGGAGGGGGAGGCAGAGGAGGAAATATATCTAAAAGATTCTGGAGCTGGATCAAGCGGTAGCAAGAAAAGCTTTTTTTTTTTTTTTTGCGGTCCGCGGGCCTCTCACTGCTGTGGCCTCTCCCGTTGCGGAGCACAGGCTCCGGACGCACAGGCTCAGCGGCCATGGCTCACGGGCCCAGCCGCTCCGCGGCATGTGGGATCCTCCTGGACCAGGGCACGAACCCGTGTCTCCTGCATCGGCAGGCAGACTCTCAACCACTGCGCCACCAGGGAAGCCCAAGAAAAGCTATTCTGAAGATGAGGTATCTATACTTTGGAAATATCATTCATTCATCGAGGCAGGTGAGGTCTCAGACAGCTCAGTGAGTAATCTTCCTCTGTGCTGTTGTTCTCTGTATCTTGGCAATAACGAGACCGAGGCTTGAAACGGTTACATAGCTTGCTCATTCTACTCAGAGGCAGAACCAGAATTTCCATACTGCTTTCCCAGAATCCACAGTCCAAGCTCTTAACAACTATTATATACATCTTTTATCCTTGGAGAAAAGGGAAGACATTTCCAACTCAAGCCTGAAAGCATAACGGGGTTGAGAGAAACAGTTTGGAATTAGTTAAGATCAGAAAAAACAAGCGCCAATCTGTGCTTTGATGTTTTTCTGTTTTGGGTAGTTTTCTTTACTGTCTTTGTAGAAAAAACATAGGTAGTGGCATCATGTGCAGTAATCCTTTTCTCCTTAGTCATTCATATCTGGAGGTAGTTTAATAGCTGGGCCTATGACACCAGGCCTGTAACCTGCCATCTGGTGGCAGCTAGCCAATGTATCCAATTTCTTTAAAATTTCACAGAGGGAGTGCGCTGAGGGGAGGTAAGTGAACCTGAACTGGCTGAAGATTGGATGAAGACTCTTATCCAAGTAGCCAAAGATGGGAATGAGATAGCCTGAGTTACAGTAGTTAGGGAGTGGAAAATTGAGTACAAATGCCTTGTGTTAAGGGAGGGAAGACTCCAGCTGGGAAATATTGTCAAAGGTCAGGACACAGACTGAGTGTAAACAGAGCAGGAGAAGTTGGGAGTAGAGAAGGGGATTCTGGGGATTGTAGAGTATGTCTCCACAGGGTCTGAGCACAGGTGGGTCAGGTTAAAGGTACAGCATCTTCTTAAATGGATACTGGGAGGGGCAGCTTCATCTCAGTGAAAGAAAACTCCAAAAATCGCATAGACACACTCTCATCCATCTGTTATTCAAGTAAACATTAACTGATGATCTACTCTGTGCTCAGCACTGTTCTGGGCTCCAGGTAAACAAAGAGCAGGAACATCCAGTTTCTGGCCTGGAAGGAGCCCCCAGTCCTGGTTCAGTAGAGGGAGACAGACATGAGTCGTGAGTTTCTCTCTTTATCTGCTTTTCCCAGGAAGTGTCCTGGTTTTCATAAATGACCATGGCTTGACATGCTATGCCTTTATAATAATATTTTACAATCAGTGGAAAACCAGAGGAATGCCTGGAAATTGCCTTTAGTTATGGGAACAGCTGGGCTTCTCGGGATAACACGGGCAAACACTGCACCATGTGGGCAAGGATCTGCAGGACCCAGTTTTCTCTGGAGGTGCAGCTGCTTCTCTTTCAAATATCAGCTTCACATTCTGACATTTTGGCTTTTACATGAGTGACTGTGTGACCAGGTACCTGAGTGACCAGTTCTCCAGGAGACTTTGATTAGGGGCTTCCTGGTTTTAGAAAATGGTCCTTATTTTTCTTAAAGTTCTTTATAAATTTTCAGACCAATAACCTCCCTTGACCATAGTTCCTTGGCTGGAGAGAGAAGGCAGTCTGCCAACCTACCATTTTGACTTCAATTCAATTTGGTGACAAGCACTTTTAATAATTGGATATATTATGTTGTGAGCTGATTTTGGTCAGAAGCCACATGTACCCTTTCTGAGCCAGCTGCAGGAGCAGATAATCTGGTAGTTCTCACCAAGGCAGCCATTCACTGATTCTCCAAATGTTTGTCACACAGCAGTCTGAGCCAGGAGCTGTCCTATGTTCATGGCATACAATACCCATAAAATAGTTGTGGTTAGTACCCCCATCTATGAGGGGTGCGGTGACAGACATTAAACAAATAACTCCACAAATTTTAACAAGTGCCAATAAGGAAGAGACTGGGCTACTCTGAGTGTAAAAAGGGGCTGAGCTAATTGGATTAAGAGACAGGGAAGGCCTCTTTAAGAAAGAGACAATAATGCTGAGATTTGAAGGAGTGAGCACTAGTCAGCCAAAGAGGCCGGGGAAGAGATTCCAGGCAGAGGGAACAGCACGTGCTCAGACTATAAGCTGGAAAGAAGAGGGTGTCACCTACAAACGGGTGAGCCGGAAAATGCAGCCGTGGCATAGTCGTGGTGGGAAAGAGAGACACAAAACGAGCACGTCCAGGTGGCTCAGAACCACACCCTGCAGGGCCTCGTAGCCTCTGGTGAAGAGCATGAGTTTCATTCTGGTGACATGGGAAGTTACAGAAGGGTCGTAAGCAAGGAAGGAGGGTGATCTGTTTACATTAAAAAATACCTGTGAATTCTGTGTGTAGAATGGATCAGATATACATTTAAGAAAAACACATGACGCAGCCTGAGTCATTGTGTGCCTGGCTTACCTGCGTGGTGTCCTGGGCCAGTTGCTTTTCCAAGCTCTATGGCCAGGTGGGCACGGGAAGCTGGACATCACCTGGACACATACAGATCACCTTCTCCACCTGCCTGCCCTACCAAGGGTCCTGCCTGGGAGGCAGAATGTGGCTTCCAGACCCTGAGATAAAGTACAAAGTGTCTGTGTAGCAGCAGAGGATGGCTTTGAGGGGGAAACAATCAATCAAGTTTTAAAGCTCTCACCAACTTAAGATCAAGATTCCAGTCTTAGGTTGATTTTCAGTGAAACGAATACATTCGGCTGTAAGTGTCTCAGGAAACATGTCCTTAGGGCCCACTGATTTAGAAACATCTCTATTTTCAAAGTGGTGTTTAGTCAGTCCCTTCCCTTTTCTAGCTCAATTTCCTTGTTTTCTCCCTCACAGACCATGCATTCTTTGGTTATCTGATTTTCCTTTGTAATTTTTGTTTAAAGACAAGTAAAAACATCTTGATAAATTGGGTCTTTTTAGTGTTACTTGTCATTAGTTTCCCCTCCCAATTTACTTCATGGCTGATGCCTCCCTTGGGGTAATATTTTTTCTTGACTTGCTTGTTCTCCCCCAACTCCCCATCAGTGGGGACTGCGGTTGGGGTAGGAGTCAGCAGGGCCAGGGTTTGTGGAAGTAGGTGGGAGTTGAAGGGTGAGAGACAAATGCCTCCCAACTTCACACGGAAACCTGGTGACCGCTCAGCTGGGACTTAGGTGTGTACTTTGTCTGCCGGGTGTGCCTGGAAGTGGAGTGATGCCCCGGAATATGTGTGATGTAGTGGTCAGGATACCTGGGTTTGATTTCTTATCACTTCCTAGTTAATAACTCTGGGCCACAAAAAAGTTAATGGATGCGTGCCTGTTACCACCAGACAATGTCCATAAATGTTCCCAGACACTCAGAGAGGTGGGCACTGTTTTCTCCATTCAGAGGTAAGGAGATGAGGGTTCAGAGAAGTTAAGTAAAACACCCAAAGACACACAGCTGGTAAGCTTCAATTTTTCAATCTGTTAAAGGAGGATAACATTGGATGGTAAAGCCTAGGGGAGCAATTTGCACACTGTGAAACTTCCATGAACACATGCGGCCTTACGTGGCTGATGAAAGCCTCCGTGAATACATTTGAGGGGTCTCCAGAATGGGCCTTGGATCTCACCCGTTTCTAGGAAGTTGTCTTGTTAAACACGAAATTGTGCTCTCCTTTGAGACAGCTGCCTCTGGCCCATTCCTCCCAGGCTCAGTCACCCCACTCCCCACCCAAATTCTGCATTCCCCTCCAGACCTACTCTTAGGAGCCCCAGACCCTCCCCCCAGGCAGGTCTCTCTGCCTGGTAAGTCTCTGCCTGCCCCATCTCCCTCTGCTGAGGAACTCAGATTCTTTCTGCTGATCTCAGCATATAATGTCACGTCCTCAGTATGACATATCTATCTCCCACACAAGACTTAGGCCCCTAGGACAGGGACCCATGAGGGAACGACAGCAGAGGGATATAGATCTGAAAGGTGCTCAGCTCCATTTGCCTTTTCTCCAGATAACATGGAAAAGGGGCCCATAGCTACAGTCAGGATGGAATTCCCAAAGGGACTCTTTCCTCATGATTACATTCAATGGAAAATGGAGTCTTGTGGGACTCTGATCTCCAATAAAATCTCTCTATATATACCTCTCTCTATATCTTTACATATAGATATCTATGTACATACATAGATATTAATATTTGGTACCCTTACCATATCAGATTGGTCTTAATGAGTCGTGGCAGCTTCCTCAATTTTTTTAATGTTATACTTCATGAAGGAAATTAAAAAGAATAAGTCAGTTGTTCCATCTGGTTCTAGGGGAATTCTTCATTATTATCTTTTTTAACATCCATGGAAACAGAGGTGAAAACCCTTCTCCTCCTTCTCATTGCACTATTGACATTATAAACATTGACCTAAATTGTAACCATTAGGTTCCCATTGAAATGAAAATTCTGCCCTGGGGTTTAAATTCCTAAGTTACTTTGTAAGATGAGCCCCCATTAAAGTCTTCTAATAAGAAAAACAGAGATTTGGTGTTAAAACATCTTCAAATAAACTGTGGGGAGCTTTACTTATAATTTTATAGCACTTATCACAGTCTGATCTGAGCAGAGTGTAGGTCTATCTGTCTCCCTCTACTAAGGAGAGAGCTCCTTGAGAACAAGGAATTTACCTGATTCATGTTGACATTTGACACGTAATTGAGAGCCCATAAGAGGCACTCAATAAATGCTGGTTGAACAGAAAGGAAAAAGACATGCTGAGAGCAAAAGAGTAAGGTAAAGCCATTCTGGTCTTTTTCTACTTTGATGATGATGATGGTGGTGGTGATGACTATGGTGATGGTGATGACAGCAAACGTTATCTTTGACTGAGTTGTTTCCTATGTGCCAGTCACAGTGTCAAGCACCTTACATGCAATGTACATGTACAATTTAAACTCTATAATCCTATGAGGTACCCATTTTTCCCATTAAGTAGTTGAGGGCCCAGGGTCATTAACTAAAGCAACCAAGGTTACCTGCCTTAGAGGTGACATTTCCTAGATCTCACTTCAAGTCTTTCTGCATGCTTTTAACCACTGTGCTGTCTTTCCAAACGAGCCAACATTTCTTCTCTTTTCATGCAAACAGTTGGGTCAAGTATTAGAAAACATTTCATATGTTCTTATTTCAGTTAGTTTGCAAAGCAACACCACTGGGGCTTGAATAGGGTAAAAGATAGGCTGAAGTTAAAGATACACACATGTATAGGATGTATAGGATAATGTTTGCTAACCTCGAAGGGTTGAAGGGAATTAAAAGTTTTCAGTGTACCAATTTGAGGCAGAAAAGTGTTAGCATGTTATGAGGAATTTCCCCTCCTCTGAGTCATTGGGTTTATGCCAAGGCTGTAGGGTAGATGCTTCATTAGTAGAAGATGAATTTGATCTAGTAAGACATCTTCTCAATCCCTGTGTAAGATTAGTCTGAGTAGGAATCACTTGGTAAGAATTTGGAATGGAGTGTTAGAAGAACATAGCTTTGTCTGGGTTGAGCCTAGAAATGGGTGACAGATGTTGATGAGCGACTGAACAGATGTTTGGGGGAGAATTACAAAAAGCGTTTCTATCACACAGGATCTAAACCTTAACCTTCCTGGCTGATGCTGAAAGGAGAGCTTGTTTATGAAACATGCTCTTGCAAAACTGTTTGGCAGATTGTGACAAAGATGAATGACCGGATCCTGTAATTTAAATTTGAAAATAAGGTAAATGGGGGTCCTTGTTTGTGTGCATGTGTATATGTGTTTTCTTTGACAAGGGTCAATGCCTTATTAAAGAATAGGAGGGCCAAGTAAGTAATTTCCCTCTGCCTTCTCCATTTTTCTACCCCCCCTGGAAGGCATGAGCAGAATTTGATACTATACCTTAAGGCGCAACAAAATTATTAAAATACCATCACTTATATCCATTCTGAAATATTTGCCCTATAACTACATTTGGAAAAAATATTCTCTGTACAAACTTAATTGATAGTTTTAATTGGGGTCTCTGAGACTTACTAGAAGTTTTTTTTTTTTGTATTTTGGGTTTTTTTTAAACAAGGACAGCTGTTTTTATTTTATTTTATTTTACTTTTTAAATTTTTGGCTGTGTTGGGTCTTCGTTGCTGCTGTCTCTAGTTGTTTCGAGCAGGAGCTACTCTTCGTTCGGTGCGCAGGCTTCTCACTGTGGTGGCTTCTCTTGTTGCGGAGCACAGGCTCTAGGCGCGGGGGCTTCAGTAGTTGCAGCACATGGGCTCAATAGTTGTGGCTCGCGGGCTCTAGAGCGCAGTCTCAGTAGTTGTGGTGCACTGGCTTAGTTGCTCTGCAGCATGTGGGATCTTCCCGGACCAGGGATCGAACCTGTGTCCCCTGCATTGGCAGGTGGATTCTTTTTTTTTTTTTTTTTTTTTTGCAGTCCGCGGGCCTCTCACTGCTGTGGCCTCTCCCGTTGCGGAGCACGGGCTCTGGATGCGCAGGCCCAGCGGCCATGGCTCATGGGCCTAGCCGCTCCGCGGCATGTGGGATCTTCCCGGACCGGGGCACGAACCTGTGTCCCCTGCATCAGCAGGCAGACTCTCAACCACTGAGCCACCAGGGAAGCCCCAGGTGGATTCTTAACCACTGCGCCACCAGGGAAGTCCTTGAAGTTTTAAAGAGGCTAAAAAGATCCTTCACCCAAAGTAAATAAGAAACAAAGGTAGAGTTTAAAAGCTGTAGAGCTATTACCATAAACTACTCCCCACCTCCCCACCTTACCCACTTCACAGAAAGATAAACTGTTAGTTGTGTTATACAAATTATTGTGATACTTCCTGATAATTTGCCTGAAATGATTGATGGATGAAACAGAGGCATTTATTAATTCATCTTTGTATATAGCCTATAACTGACATAAATATGACTTTTCTTTTGCTAACTGTAGCTATGTCTATATAATAATATCATAAATTTGGTTGAAAAAGATGAATGCAGTCAAAAATCCAAATACTCTCAGTTTAGTGTTAAAAAATAATAAATGTATCGAACTTATGATAGACACTGGACATACAATAGCCTTATATGTCACAATAACCATGCAAGGTAAATTTATTATCCCCATTTAATGGATAAGAAAGTAGATGCCCAGATAAGTTAAGTGACTTGCGCAAGGTAATATATGCTACGAAGTAGCAGGACCAGGATTTGTACCTTTGTCTGTGGTATTCAAAACACTTTCCAGTATGCTAGACTCTCCTGGGTAGAACAGACACTTAACTTTAATGAAATCTTGTGTGTTACTGTATATCAAAACAGAATCTGATTTAAAGCCATGATTTTCAGACTCAGGATCTGAAGTCTCATTTTTCTAAAAGTCATAACCAGTTTTATGAACTTGCACACATTTATCAATTCTAGTACCTACCCAACAAATCATTAACACACAGAAACATGCAACATGAGAAGCAAGAAATATCACCCATGCTTTCTGTATATTAGCAACTTGTCACTTCTGAGCAATGGTGCTCCCATCCCTGAGGTCTGTGACCAGTCATTTTCTACATTCATCCTGAGTGCAAGATGGAAAGAGTAATGTTCAAAGAGCAGTGTTAACTCTCTGCCCTGTTGAAAGGGGAAGGGAAACACTAGACCCTTTTGCTCATGCTAAAGAGAGAACAATAGGAAGGAAGTTGATAAATGAGAAGGATGTCAGCTTTGGGCAAGGCAGTATACTAGAAGTGGTGAGAGTTAGAATGATAAATGAGATACTTAGAGCCTGCAGGAGAGATGAGACACATGCACAAATAGTCGGTGATGAGGAAAAAGAGCATACGTCAAGTGATATGGGAGTTAAGGGGAGAATGAGATTTTTTTTTTTTTTTTTTTTGCGGTACGTGGGCCTCTCACTGTTGTGGCCTCTCCTGTTGCGGAGCACAGGCTCCGGATGCGCAGGCTCAGCGGCCATGGCTCACGGGCCCAGCCGCTCCGCGGCATGTGGGATCTTCCCGGACGGGGGCACGAACCCGTGTCCCCTGCATTGGCAGACGGACTCTCAACCACTGCGCCACCAGGGAAGAATGAGATTTTTAACCCTGAGGGTTAGGCAAGGCTACATGGAGGGGTTGGCTGCATTGTGAGCTTTCTAGTTCAAAAAGGCCAGTGAAGGTTAGTCCTTCCTTCCTTCAGCCTGACTTTCCCTTCCTGTTCCTAGTCTACTTCTTCCTTTGATTGCCAGAATTCTCAAAAGAGTAATCAAGATGTTCTGTCTTCATTTCATTATTATTTACTAGTCCTTAAACCCCTGATCCAGGCCACATGGAATAAAGCCTACTTTGGCCAGCCTCCCATGCATCAAGGAATGGGCATATGGGTAAGATCTGGCCAACAGAATATGATTGGAAGTGATGGGTGCAACTTCTAAGTTATACCCTTAAAGGAAAGGGGTATAATTTCCCCCTTCCCCACTTCCTGTTGATGGGAATGTGGTTGTGACATTGGTGAGCTGTCTTAGTCCATGCAGAAGAAAGTGTCACCCTAGGGATGGAGGAAGAATACGTCAGATAGAAGGAGCAGGTCCCCTGGCACTGGGAACTGCCACAGTAGTTCTAGAATACTTATTCTCACGTTATTATGTAAGAGAGTATTAGGAAAACTGTGAAAGGTTTTGAAGTGAGCAATGAAAAGATTCCTGGCTGTCCTGAGGAGCTTACCCAGCCAGGTTATCTCTACCATTCATTGTCTTTGAACTGTTTTATAACTTTGTAACTTGTGCATAACTGACAGCAGTGCAAATGATTATTTCTGTTCCATATGCAAACAAATTCTCTCTAGTGGAGGTACAAAGAGGTTCCCCTCTTTCTTGCTCCCCCTCTCCTGCCCCATGGAAAAGCCAGTTTTACATCTATTTGTAGATTCATTCCAGCATTCGTGATTGACCTACATAAGTGTGATACTTTGAATTCTCTTTTGAACTGGTAGTAACCTCTTCCTGTTTCCTTCCTTACTTAATGAGTTAAAATCTTTGACGTGTATTTATTTTATATTGGCACGAGAGTTGAAATTTTATCTTTTATTTAAAAAAATTATTCTTTAACAAGAGGAATAAACTTCTATTTTGTTTAAGCCACTGCTACATTGGGTCTTTGTTATAATGATCAAACCTCTATCCCAACTAACACCTCCCACAATCTTATTTATTTCCTTGCAAGTTAGCATTGATTTTTTTCCCTCTTTTCATTTGTGTTTATTTAATGAGGATCCAGCATTGACTTTTAATCACTAAATCAAATATCTTTTCTCAGCCAACATTCATCCTCAATGAGAGAACAAGTAGAACAGTGTTTTTTTTCCAACTGTAGGTGACAACCCATCAATGGGTCATAGAAGCAATTTAGTGGGTCACAATCAACATTAACAGAAAATAATCTATTATTATTTTACATCTGTAAAATATTATCTGTACATCACACATGGTACAGATATTTTGTGAAGCTCTATATTCAGATACATATAAGTACATGTATGATGTTCCTGCTGCTATAACAAATGACCACAAACCAGGTGGCTTAAAACAGAAATGTATTCTCTCACAGTTCTGGAGGCTAGAAGTCTGAAATCAAGGTGTCCAGGGCCATGCTCTCTCAGTAAGCTCTAAGGGAGAATCCTTTCTAGACTCTTCAGCTTCTGGAGACTCTTGATGTTCCTTAGCTTGTAGTAGCATCACTTCAATCTCTAGTTCCATCTTCACATCGCCTCCTCTGTGTGTCCTTTTCTATCTCTTATAAGGACACATTCATTGGATTTAGGGTCCATTGCAATCCAGGATGATCTCATCTTGATGTTTACCTACATTACATCTGCAAAGACCCTATCTCCAAATAAATGGGAGACCATATTCAACCCACTATATATATATATCATATCTATGTTATATATATGATATATATGTATATATGAATGAATATTCTTGATCACTTTATAAAATGTTTTTCTTATCATGGGAAGGGGTTTAAAAAGTTTAAAGGATAGGACTAGAAGACCCCCACTACCTCTTCCACTCTGACTCCACAGAAGCATTTATCATTGTTAGCCAGCCCTTCCCATTTGCAGTAATAATAGTAATAATTAATTAGCATAAAATTTATCTAGGTAGTTTTATATGCAATAAATCATTTCAATCTCATAACACCCTAGGAAGTGAATTTTAATAACATCACTATTTTAAAGATTATCATGTAGCCAGAAAGTGAAGGAGCCAGGATTCAGTTCCAAACCCATGCTTTTCCACTACTTGTTTCTTTGGAAACTCACATCTCCCTTGGCTTCCACATTGGCATCGATGGCTTCCAGAGGCATCAATCTGTCTCTGACCTGACTCCATTCTTCTGGCTTCTATTTTCTTTTTCCCATCTCCTAATATTGTCACTCTATCAACTTCTGGCTGTCGCCTGCTTCCTCCCAATCTCACTGGCTTCCTTGCTTTCTACTTACAGGGATGAAGAGGCTTAATGCTATCTGTAGGCAGAATGGAAGGAGCCAGTAGAGAGCAAAGCTTGCAGAGAGTTGAAGGAGAGAGAATGACTGATGAAACGAGGCTCCAGAAGGATGACCAAGGGCCAGGAGGAGGAATTCTTTGTTGGAAATAGGATGGACACCTCTTCCTCTGAGACATTTGGTCATCGTAACAGGGCAGTGACAGCAGTAGAAGCAGGGGGTCCCTGTCCCTTTAATTGGAATAAGTTCTCCAGTTTCTGGCCATGAGCCTTGAAGTGAAAGGTGAGGCCTTGCCACGTGGATGAGGTGCTCCATTTTACAGATCAGGCCAAACGCCGCCTGGGAAAATAAGGAAGTAGTGCAGACTGTTTGGTGACACTGTTTAAGAAAGAAATGTGGGAAAGCACAAAAAGAAAAGCAGAAACACCCAACACCCAGAAGCCTTCCTCTTTGTCACCTCACTAGCTGATGTGACTCCCAGAGACTTAGAGAACAGGTCAGGAATCCAGGTTGGCTGTGTTCTTTGGCTTGGAGGAGCAGTAAACAGCCACAGGAGCTTGAACCAGCTGCCATCTTCCCCAGATGATTAATGAGGAATCCTGTGGCAAATGAGGGGCGACGCAAGCTTCCACAGCTTATTTCTTCAAATCAGGACATTTTAAATAAGAATGCATTGTTGTGGGAGCAATAAAACCATCAGAATGTGGCTCTGGCTTCTTTCCATCTTATTAGGCTTGAGGTAATTATCCAGGTAATTCAGGAAAAGTAAATGTCATTGCCTGAATTACTCAGATAATTACCTCAATGTTGCAATTCGGTCCAGTGGTGGAGGGCCAGCTGTAAATGTCTCACGGGCCTCAAATAGTCTGATAACTGAAAACAGACTTGGTAATTTTGGAGCCAGGGTGAAACAGTGAAAGGGGTTGAGCTCAAATTATTAGAAAACCTGGGTGTTTTAGACCAAGCTCTGCAGCAATGACCTGCTTATTCCCGGCTAATTTACCTCACTGAGCCTAAGGCCATTTTAAGGATGGTAAACTATAAATTGCTAGCCAGTACAATTTAAGCAATTATTATTAATAATATTTTTTGCTGGTGGTGTTATCAACTGACGTAAACTTTTGTTCTGGCATAAAACTGGAAATAAAAAATTATGCTTTATGCAAAAGTATGAGATTCCAGGGCAATGCTTTTCAACATTAGCTGCCCATGGGATTCATCTGAGGAGCTTTTAAAAAACAGAGGATTTCCTAGACCCCAGCCCAGACCAATTAATCTGAATCTCTGGAGTGGGGGACCTTGACACTGGTTATTTTTTCAAAGCTCTCCAGA
The DNA here is from genome assembly GCF_964165515.1 of Mesoplodon bidens. Lineage (NCBI taxonomy): Eukaryota > Metazoa > Chordata > Mammalia > Artiodactyla > Ziphiidae > Mesoplodon > Mesoplodon bidens. The sequence goes on along the minus strand of NC_138164.1, from coordinate 72,723,907 downwards.
TGATTCTAAGGGGCAGAACCACTGCATGCCAGAGAAAGATTCAAAGAGGGGAGGTAGATTTCTGTCACTGGAGGGTTGTTTCCAGGGTTTAAGGTGTCTGACGGATAAGCCTCAGAGTAACAGGTGAAGCTGTCTGGCTGTTCAGCCAGTTCCCCAGAGTTCCAGGTGGAAAGGGTCCCAAATGCCTTCATCCCTGCGTGTCCAAGTGTCCTGATCTGAACAGCAAGGGAGGAGCTCGCTGCACCTGCGAGCTGTCATCCGCCGCTCCTGAACAAAAGCAGGAGGGGCCAGCGGTGTCCACTCTCCACACCAGAGTTTGTTTGAGTAACTGAAGGACTTGTCAAAGCCACGAAAGCACAGCTAGTTATTAATGGATATGGGCTGAAAGCATCATTTCCACCTCTTTTGAATTCTTTATAACTTTCCTTCCCAAGGATTAGGACCAGGCACAATCCCTTCCATGAGTTACCAGGTCTTTCTAAGGTACAACACTGCATCACACCAATGGTCATTAAAAATAACGAGACCGTAACTGCTAAAAGACGTTACTTCATCCTGGTGGCAAATGTTTCCCAAGTGCAAACCTGCCATCTGTTAGGCAGTACTGGGAACTAGAAAACTCTTCCTTCTGAAGCAATGCAGTTGGATCCTCTGGCTAAAAGCATCTGTTTGGTAACGCTGCTGTCAGCGTGAAGCCACCTTCTTGGTTTGGTTTCAAATGGCAAGGTGTCAGAGCCTGAAGAGAGAATTTCTGTGGTCTGGACACAAATGCTACCAGGGCTTACAGATGGGGCTCAGCAATCTCTCAGCAATCTCTCAGGAATGGTCAACAATCTCTCTGAACACAGCAAAACATCTTTTTCCTCCACGTAGTTCCACTGAACCTAAGCTGCCTTCCCCACACACATGCTGCTCCTGCAGGGTTTTATGACATGTGAATTCAAAAGACCATTTCTTTTGTCCCATGACAAGCTTTTCAAAGGGTGAAGTGCTTGGGTTTACAGTAATTCCCCCAGCTGTTGAAATATGGAAAACACCAAGTGCCCCTGATCTATTACAGGACAACGCAGTGATTATTCCTCAAGGAGTGCTCTCCACACCTTGGAGAAAAGCAAGTAAAAGCATGTGTCTTTTCTTCCCCTTAGAAAATAGTCTAGTCTCTCAAAATTCTCCATGACTACAGAGAGCCCCGTTACCCTTCAAGGCCCTGTTCAAATGTCACCTCCTCTGTGAAGCCTTCCAGGGTGTTCCCGGGCAGAATTAACCACACCTTCTGTGGCAGCTCAGTCTTTCTAGTAACCAGGGACTCAGCTGCTTTTTATAACAGTTAGTTGTTTAGTATGTGTGCTGCGTCCTTTCCACTCCCACCTCCATTCCCAGTAGGACAGATTGTGAGCTCCTCGAAGATAGGGATCATGTAGGGAGGTGCCCAGTAAATACTACGCGGGGAATTCAATTTGATTCCTGATTTAGGATCTTTTGTTGTTATTTGTTTTGTTTTTACAGTGGGTGTCAGGGCTATTTGACTTTTCCAGGCGCTTCCGTAAAGTTGTGTTCCAAGTCCTCTGCAGGGAGTAGTTCTTGAACATTTTTATCTGCTCCCTCATATTTGCCTCTGGTGCTATGAAATCTTCCTTCTAGAACAGCCCTGAGTTTTCTCACAGAACTTTCCTGTTTCTGTTTTTTTTTCCTGACTTTTTTTGTCCCCTTCTAGTTGTTTCCCATTGGCTGTTTCCCATCTTGGACAGAGCTGCCACTTACTTGTAGTTCACTACCAATCCAGCCTGGTCTTGCATTTTGCTTGAACAAACCCAGTCTCCATCTGCCATGTGCCTTCCTCCAGATAATTGCATTTGGATAAAATCTCTAGAAAGATTACTTAGAAGGAGATAGGATAGCCTAATAAGGATGAGCACAGTTTTGTTTTCTTTTAGGAAAAATAATAATGTTTTATTTATCTTTGCTAGATTCCATAAATTATCCCCAACTTCACACCACAAAATTAATTTCTGTCCTTGGGTTAGAACTTGGGAGTTATAAACCAGGAGATTTTTTTTCATGAAAAATAAAAAGAACAACTGTTTTTATGTCATCTAGCATTTTTAATAACTGACTTAAAAATGATTTTAGAACAACACCCATAAGAACATAAACATGGGCATTATAATTAATCTACAGCTGGGCCAAGAAATAAACAACCATACAGGGAACTGGTAGTGCAAATAAGTACATTCTATTAAGAGGCCAGACAGATAGTACCATGTGGGTTTAACTACCAAGGCACTGTAGGAAAAGCACATTGTCAGTAATAACCAGAAAAAAAGTCTTAAAAATTTGTAACTACTGAAAACAACTCAGTTTGATGAACATAAATTGAATGAAGGACCAAGCATCCTATTTTTTAAAGGACACTATGTAAGGATTTGTTAAGAGAAATGGGACTTAGTCACTCACGGGCCAGACTTGTCTCCGAGGCAGGCAGAGCTGCACTCTACCCTCTACCAGCTGTGTGACTGACCTCTCACTGGCTTAATCACTCAGAGACTCTATTTTTTTCAAAAATATTTATTTATTTATTTATTTATTTATTTGGCTGCATCAGGTCTTAGTTGCGGCATGTGGGATCTTCGTTGAGGCATGTGAGATCTTTCACTGCGGCGTGTGGGCTTCTCTCTACTTGTGGTGCATGGGCTCTAGAGCGCACAGGCTCAGTAGTTGTGGTACACGGGCTCTAGGGCACGCAGGCTTAGTTGCCCTGCGGCATGTGGGATCTTAGTTCCCTGACCAGGGGTCGAACCTGCGTCCCTGCATTGGAAGGCGGATTCTTAACCACCGGACCACCAGGGAAGTCCCTCTGAGACTCTATTGACTTGTGTGGAAAATGGGAAAAATAATAAAGCTTGGATGAGCACAGTTTTGTAGTCATTTATACCTGGATTTGAATCCATCTTTAATTTTTTTTTTTTTTTTTTTTTTTTTTTTTGCGGTACGCGGGCCTCTCACTGTTGTGGCCTCTCCCGTTGCAGAGCACAGGCTCCGGACGTGCAGACTCAGCGGCCATGGCTCACGGGCCCAGCCGCTCTGCGGCATGTGGGATCTTCCCCGACTGGGGCACGAACCCATGCTCCGTGCATCGGCAGGCGGACTCTCAACCACTGCGCCACCAAGGAAGCCCCAAGATTCTTTTTTTTCAATTGAAATATAGTTCATTTACAATATTGTGTTAGTTTCAGGTGTATAACAAAGTGATTCAGTTTTATATACATGCATTTTTTTCAGATTCTTTCCCATTATAGGTTATTACAAGATATTGAATATAGTTCCCTGTGCTATAGAGTAGATCCTTGTTGCTTATCTAGTTTATATATAGTAGTTTGTATCTGTTAATCCCATACTCCTAATTTATCCCTCTCCCCCTTCCCTTTCCCCTTTGGTAACCATAAGTTTGTTTTCTATGTCTGTGAGTCTTTCTGTTTTGTAAATAAGTTCATTTGTATTATTTTTTAGATTCCACATATAAGTGATTTGTCTTTCTTTGACTTATTTCACTTAGCATGATATTTTCTAGGTCCATCCATGTTGCTGCACATGGCAATATTTCATTTTTTTATGGTTGAGTAATATTCCATTGTATATATATACCACATCTTTATCCATTCATCTGTTGATGGACACTTATGTTACTTCCATGTCTTGGCGATTGTAAATAGTGCTGCTATGAATATTGGATGCATGTATCTTTTCAAATTAGAGTTTTTGTCTTTTCCAGATATACACCCAGGAGTGGGATTGCTGGATCATATGGTAGCTCCATTTTAGTTTTTTAAAGGAAACTCCATACTGTATTCCATATTGGTAGAAAAGATTCTTTTGTATTAGTCAGGGTTCTCCAGATAAACAGACATCTGTTTATATATCTGTTTATACATATATAACAGATATATAAACATATAACAGATATAAACATATAAACATATAACATGTTATATATAACATATATAAACATATAATATGTTATATACAACATACATAAACATATAACATGTTATATATAACATATATCACATGTATCTGTTTATACATATATCTCCAGATAAACAGACATCTGTTTATACATATATACACATATATCTGTTTATATATATATATATATATAGAGAGAGAGACAGAGACAGAGAGAGCGAGAGCGAGAGAGAGAGAGAGAGAGAGAGAGAGAAATTATGGAGACTGACAAGTCCAAAATCTGCATGGTAGGCCGGCAGATTGAAGACCCAGGGAAGAGTCAGTGTCATAGTTCAAGGCCAAATGCTGTCTGCTGGCAACATTCCTTGCTCAGGAGAGGTCAGTGTTGTTCTATTAAGGCCTTCAACTGATTGTACTAGGCCCATCCACACTATGGAGGGCAATCTACTTTACTCAGAGTGCACTGATTTAAATATCAATCACATCCAAAAAACACTCACACAGAAACATCCAGAGGATGTTGACCAAATATCTTGGCACCATGGCCCAGCCAAGTTGACACATAAAATTAACCTCACAGGAAGTGGGTAACAGATTTCACCCCTAATTTATAGAATCAGAATTAGGCAAAGAGGGTTTTATGGTGTGTATAACATTATTCAGTGACAGTGCCAGAATAGGTTTCAGGTCTCTGTGCTTTGCTCTTGTTAATTTTGCCTGTAAAGTACTTGGGATGTAGTAGTTAAGTCAGTAACATTCTTGAGTCACTGGTGGTGAAAGAAATTTAATGCTGTTATATAGTATGTGACAGTGTACTGAACAATGGGAGATTCAATCACTGAACACCTGGTTTGGGCCAAGATGTACTCTAGCACTGGAGATACAAAGCTAAATTAAATATGTGCTCTGCCTTCAACAAACTGTTTTCTAATTGGAACACAAACATCACAATGAGCACAATACTATAAAATAATTATTTTACTGGAGATGTAGATACAGTATATTCTGAGCATAGGAGAAGCACCTAAGTTGTTCTAGGGGAACAGGGAATGCTCTCCAGAAGAGGCAGATTTGAGCTGAGACTTGAAAGATGCCAGTTGGTAGAATGCCAAGTAGGGAGGAGATCTCTGGGGAAGAAGGTAACAGTATTCATGGTCATGGAAGCGTGACAGATACAACACATGTTCAATAATTTATACCTGTTCTGGAGGGATAGAGGAAGATGTGATCGTTTAGTGGGAGATGAAGCTGGTTAGGGAGGCAGGGGCCATATCTTGAAGCCTGTATGTCATACAAAGTAATGTAGAGATTATTCTACTGGTAATGAGGTTTTGAGCAGGGAACTGATATGATTAAATTTGAGTGTAAGGATATTTTGTTGGCAATGTGGAGGGTGAGTGAAAAGTGTTGAAGACTAGAGGTTAAGAGATGATAGTTAAATAGTCAACGAGAGAGAAGATGAAAGAACTTAGTCTAGAATAACATTAGTGTAGATGAAAACAGAGAACATGATATATGCCAAAATTTGGTGGTGGTGGGGGATTGAGAAGCAATAAGACTAGAGGATTTATTTACTGGCTGTAGTCATAAGAGAGAGAGGTGAATGACTCCAGGGTTTGTCTCGTCTACAACAAGAAAATTAAGGAATGTAGGATGAGAAGGAAGGTGAGGTAGAAAAGGAAAACAAAAAAAAATTAGTTTAATTTTGATTGTTAAATTTGAGGTACTTGGGGAGCATCTAGTTGTTTAAAATTAATAAATATGTGGAAAGTAAACAACACACTCCTAAATAACCAATAGATAGAAGAAGAAAGTCACACTCAAACTGACATTTGTGTCAGTTTTTTTTTAAACTGACACAAATGTTTGTAACAGGTTTATTTCCAATAGTTACAACCTAGAAATAACCTAAAGACCCATAAAGAGATGGATAAATAAATCAACAGTGGCATATCCCAAGATAAGAATATTACTCAGAAAAAAAAGAGATGAGCCACCCATATCTCAAAGTCATAACAGAACATGAAGGAAATCAGAAAAAAATAAACAGTTTATTATTCCAATCATATAAATACAAAAAGATGCAAAGGTTATCTATTGTAAGGGAAAGTAAACCAATGGTTACCTGGAGAAGTGGGAAAGGTAAGAAGAAAAGACATGAAGTAAATGACAGATATGGTCATTATCAGGACTAGGGTGATGTTTTCAGAGGTTCATACCTATGTCAAAACTTATCAAACTGTACACTTTGAGGGAGTCTACGCTCTCTCTACTCAAACTGTACGCTCTAAGGGAAATTAGAAAACACTCTGAGATAAATGAAAATGAAAACACAACATACCAAAACTTATGGGACGCACTAAAGCAATGCTCAGAAGGAAATTTATAGCTGTAAACACCTATATTAAAAAAAAAGGAAAATCTTAAATCAATAATGGAAACCTCCATTTTAAGAATAAATATAACAAAATGTGCAAACTTGCACAAAGTTACAAATCATTGTTGAAAGAAATTTTAAAAGTCCTAAATAAATGGAAAGACATTTTTTGTTCATAAATTGGAAATTTTAATATTGTTAATATTGACAATACTCCACAAAATGATCTAAAGATTCAATGCAATAACTATCAAAATCCCAACGTCTTTTTTTTTTTTTTTGTAGAAATGGACAAGCTGATCCAAAATTTCACATAGAATTGCAAGGAATCTCACCTAGCCAAAACAATTTTTTTCTTTTCTTGAAAAAATAAAATTGGAGAAAGCACACTTCCCAGTTTTAAAATAGTACAAGGCTACAGTAATCAAGACAGTAAGGTATTGGCACAGGGTTAGACATATAGATCAATGGAATAGAATTGAGAGTCCAGAGATAAACCATTACTTTTATGGTAAATTGATTTTTGACAATGAGGCCAAGATAATTCAACAGGAGAAAAATAGTCTTTCCAACAAATGGTGCTGGGACAACTAGATATTCACATGAAAATAATGAAGTTGAACACTTCCCCTACCTCACGCTATGTACAAAAATTAATTCAGGGCTTCCCTGGTGGCTCAGTGGTTAAGAATCTGCCTGCCAATGCAGGGGACGAGGGTTCGAGTCCTGGTCTGGGAAGATCCCACATGCCGTGGAGCAACTAAACCCACATGCCACAACTACTGAAGCCCGCGCACCTAGAGCCTGTGCTCTGCAACAAGAAAAACCACTGCAATGAAGAATAGCCCCGCTCACCGCAACTAGAGAAAGCCTGTGCACAGCAATGAAGACTCAATGCAGCCAAAAATAAATTAAATTTATTTAAAAAATTAATTCAAAATGGATCAAAGATCTAAATGTAAGAGTTGTATGCTATAAAAATCTTAGAAAAAAGCAGAGGCTTAAATCTTCATGTTCTTGGATTAGGCAATGGATTTTTAGGTATGACACCAAAACAAAAGCAAAAAAGAAAAAGAAGAAAGGTAAAGTGGACTTCATTCATACTAAAAATCTTTTGTGCTTCAAAGGATAGTATCAAGAAAGTGAAAAGGCAACCAATAGAATGGAAGAAAAGATTTGTAAATCATATATGACATATAAATCCATACCCCAAATCCAGAATATATGAAGAACTCTTACAACTCAACACTATAAAGGCAAATAACCTACCTTAAAAATGGCCAAAGGATTTGAGTAGACATTTGTCCAAAGATATACATATGACAGGCACATGAAAAGATGCTCAGTATCATTAATGAGGTGTTAGTGGGTCTTTTGTAGTGCCTCATCCAAGAAACATCACCTTTCCCTTTACACTCCTCCAATTCTCCAGCAATTTTGTAATCTCAAACTATATATTTAGACTCTTGTGGAAATAGAGTGTATTTTTTCTTAACCTAATTTTTCTTAACTGAACACTGAAAAAACATATGATTAAGGATAGAGAAGCCTCAGTTAGTAATATGTTCATAAAATATTTGAGTTTAAAATGAATCCAAAGCCTTTGCACAGGTAAAGAATTAGAACTTTTTGAGATGAAGGGGGTTGGAAGAACTGGAACTGTGTAAGGAGAAGCGAAGGGTGTACACACTGGATCCCACCAGAATGGGGACCTTTCCTTTCCTTTAGCCTCCCTCTAAGGCTTCCTCTGGCACTGTGAGGAAAGCTGGGGATTAGAGAAAAGACAGATGTTGTCCTTGACCTCGAGGAGCTTACAGTGCTGTGGAGGAGACAAACTTGAATACAGATGATAGAGTAAAATGGATAAGATTATGACTGGGGAGTAAATGAAGTACTGGGAGAGCTCGACACCCGTACTGCACACTGTCCTGAACCAACACACGGGCGGCCGTCTTGGCTTGACTGCAATTGGTTGATTGCAATCGGCATGGGTGAGCCCAGTGCACTGAGGTGTCCTGATCACTGACGTGGCAAAAATGATTGTTTGGCCAAGGCTCAGATATGCAGGCATGGAAGAGAGGTTATACAACTCCTTTTTTCAGACGGAGCCTCTTCAGGTTGGACTTTGGGTGATAAGACTGAAGCATGTGTCCAATATCCCATGCCCCTGGGAATTCTTCCATATCTAACCCTGTTTGTTTTCTTCTTTTAACTGATATCCTTAGAAATTAGGATTTTAGTTTTTACTAGATCCTTTTGCATGTTGCCCATAGGTTGCTTTGCAATGGATCTTAAACTGCCTTGTTTTTTTTCTTGCGGTACGCGGGCCTCTCACTGTCGTGGCCTCTCCCGTTGCGGAGCACAGGCTCCGGACGCGCAGGCTCAGCAGCCCAGCAGCTCCGTGGCACGTGGGATCTTCCCGGACCGGGTCACGAACCCGTGTCCCCTGCATTGGCAGGCGGACTCTCAAGCACTGCGCCACCAGGGAAGCCCTGCCTTGTTTTTATTTCATCAAAATGTATATTCTTACAGACCACTGCCTTTCAATCACTAACATGCATAGGAGTCACCTGGGGGTCTGGTTAACTGTAAATTCTAATTAAGTAAGTCTGGGATGAGGCCTGAGAGTCTGCCCTTCTAACAAGCTCCCAGGTGATGCTGGTTCTTACTGTCCGTGGGCCACACATTGCTTGTGAGACAAGACCAATCTTTAATATTTTAACATTTATAAAGCACTTTAATACCTACCATCTTAAGCAATATTTAAAATAACCCTGTGAGGTAGGGAGGGGATGGTTATTATTATTCCCATTGTATCGATAACAGATGTAAACTGAGCACATGCTGGCTAGCCAGAGGAATCTAGAAAGCACCCTGCCTGGAACTCAGCCTCAGACTGTCTGATTCCTTCATAGCAGATATGGTACCCCCTTAATCAGCTATGATCGCTGGTGACAAGAACTGTGCCTTGATCATCACCGTGTCCTCTGAAGTTTCTAATGTGATGTTTGGTAGATGGCAAGCATTTGATGATGGGTTATTCCACAGTTCATTTTAATCTCCCAGTAGCAACTATGCAATGTTCTGGCTGCTTTGTTTCATTTGTATTATAATCCTCACACTAACTCTCTCAGAGTTATGATCTGCACTTTACAGTGGAGAAACTGAGGCTCAGAAGTAGAGTGACTTGCTCAAGACAGAAGTGGGAAAAAAAAGGAGTTTAAATCCATGTGTGCCTTCTAAAGGGGCCCGTGGCGTTTCATTCTATTTTTAGTTATGAAGTTGTGCATGTATCATACAGTGACGAAATTCTTCTCCATCATCTCTTTATTACTGATATCCAGGTTGTCAAAAATCTTTAGAAACTTGGTCATGAGAATGAGAGTTGATCTGCCCAAGACCTTTGAAGATGAGAAGAGCTGTTCTCATTTTCCTCCTGCACATCCTCACAGCTGTTGCAACCTCTATCCGCAGCTTTACACCAAATGACGGAGAATAATTGATGGAGTTGGAGGTCTCTGTCTATAAAGGAAATATGCTTGTTCTGATGTCCTTGCTATGTTATGCAGTTGCTTACATTTTTAACCAAAGATTTAGTCAAGAAATAGTGCAGACAGAGTCCTGTTAGTGCTTCCGAAGAAAGTCTGGATATTTGGAAAAGAATTTTATGCCATGGACTCAGAAAGTATTTGACTTTTTTTACTTTGTGAATGAGTCAAAGTTCCTTACAGAGGAGGGTCTGAAGATGAGGTTTAAAAAAATTTTTTTTAATTAATTAATTAATTTAGCTGCATTGGGTCTTCATTGCGGTGCACGGGCTTTCTCTAGTTGTGGCGAGCAGGGGCTACTCTTCGTTGCAGCGCGTGGGCTTCTCATTGCGGTGGCTTCTCTTGTTGCAGAGCATGAGATCCAGGCATGCGGGCTTCAGTAGTTGTGGCACGTGGGCTCTGTAGTTGTGGCTAGTGGGCTCTAGAGCGCAGGCTCAGTAGTTGTGGTGCATGGGCTTAGTTGCTCCGCGGCATGTGAGGTCTTCCTGGAGCAGCGCTCGAATCCATGTCCCCTGCATTGGCAGATGGATTCTTAACCACTGTGCCACCAGGGAAGTCCCTGAAGATGAGTTTTTAAAAATGACATTCTCATCCTGGTCAACTCATTAGTGTGGCCTGTTAAAAACATGACTGTAAATTCTTTCACATCAAAAGGTGAGGTCTAGGCCCCCTGTCCTTGAATCTGGGTGGCTTGTGACTGCTTTGACCACTAGAAAACAGCAGAAGTGAGGCTGTATGACTTCTGAGGCTAAGTCATAAAAGACCATGCAGTTTCTGCCTTATTTACCTGATCAATCCTGCTTGGAGCCCAAGCCACCAGGTAAAAAGTCCAACTACCCTGAGGCAGCCTGTTGTGAGGAACTCAAGCCATGTAAAGATGTGTATAGGCATTCTGGTTGACAGTCCCAGCTGGGTCCAGCCTTCAAGTCATCCCAGCCTGGGTACCAGACACATGAGTGAAGAAGCCTCCGGATGACTCAGTTCTCCAGCCACATGTGCATCCTTTGCTATTTGCATCCCAGATGAGGCCTCAGACATTGTGGAGCAGAGATAAGCTGTCCTCCCTATGCTATGTCCTAAATCATGACTCATGGAATCCACAAGCATAACAAAATGGTTTTTGTATTATACCACAGAGTTGGGGGCGGTTTGTTATACATCAGAAGATAACTACAGCAATCAGTCAGAACTCTTCGGGTTGCAAGTGATAAAAGCACAACTCAGGGCTTCCCTGGTGGCGCAGTGGTTGAGAGTCCGGCTGCCGATGCAGGGGACACGGGTTCGTGTCCCGGTCCGGGAAGATCCCACATGCCGAGGAGCTGGGCCCGTGAGCCATGGCCGCTGAGCCTGCACGTCTGGAGCCTGTGCTCCGCAATGGGAGAGGCCACAACAGTGAGAGGCCCGCGTACAGCAAAAAAAAAAAGCACAACTCAAATTAGCTTAGGAAAAAGAGAATCTGCTGGAAGGGCACTAGAGTATGGTGGTAGCCATGAGCCTGTGCCTTGCAGATCACCTGTGGGAGTGTGATTGACCCATGGTCCCAGCGGCTGCACGCTGAGATCCATCACTGTGTTCACACTGAGTCCAAGCTCCTCACAAGCTCAGGGGTGCCAGATTTAGCAGATAAAAATATGGGATGCCCATTCAAGATTTGGACATATGTATACTAAAAATAACTCTTTGTATCTGAAATTCAAGTTTAACTGGGTGTCCCATATGAATTGGGCAACCCTACACAAGCTGTGTAGTGACTGGATGTGGTGGGCTGTTCTTGGGAGACACAGGAACCCTCTGATTGGTGACTTTGGCTCAAGGATTCTCCATCAGACTTGCTGAATTCCTTAGAGCTATACTGCAGTCCAAGACTATCCCCCTGTTTTTCTCTTCTCAAAGTTTAGACTTGCATCTTGGTCTGATGAGGGGGTCTCCCGTTATCCTCTGTCTCCCTCCACATTTTCCCTCACAGGCATCTTCCCTAATCAATGCCTTGCACTTCTAATCTCATTTCAGAACTTACTTCTCATAGGACCCAAAATAACACAGGAAACTTGCATGAATGAAAGAAGTTTGAGTAACCAAATCACGGGCAGAGCTGTGATGCAGCTGAGCGCCAGGAACCTGAAAGCCTCCATTTCCCTTTCTAGTGCTCTCTTCTGCTTCTCTCTGTCCATCCATTCATTCTTTCACTCCACAGACTGGCTTCCTTCATGGAAACTCCCAAGTTCCACATCCTATAACTTTCACCATCAGAGGGATGTTTACTCTCTTCCTTGCTTTTAGTTTGAAAAACTGAGGGAAGGGCTCTGATTGGCCTGGCTTGGGTCAGGTGCCCACCTCTGGATCTATCAACAATGGCCAGGGGTGGGGTCTGTAAGAACAGAGATTCCTGTGCAAATCACATGGTTGCAATTGGGGGAAGAACTATCCCGCCAAAGAGAGGATTGGATAGACAATATCATAGGTGAGTATCCACTTTACCCCCTGATCTACTGCGTAATGTCATCCAAACTTACCGGGATACATAAAACTCCAGAGTTAAACTAATGGTTGATTGGATCGATTAAATGTTGGGAACTGAATTTCCACAATGTACCATGGAGAATGTGTGGTAGAGGCTTGAGGTATATTATTTCTTTATAATCTTTGTAACAGACCCAGGAGGTAGAGTTATTATTCCTTTCTTACAGATAATATTCTGAAGCTCAGAATATTAAGTAAGTTACTCAAGGTCATTCACTTAGTAAACAGCCAGGAGCTAGGATTTAAAACCAGATCTTGATTTCCCCAGGTCTTTCCACTACTCTTAGCTGGTTGTTCAGTATTAATTGGAGCCAGTAAAGGGGTAATTGTATTTTCACCTTTACAAAACATTGCTTTGGTGTGGTATGAGCATAACTTCAACTTTTATTTTCTTGTGTGAAAAATTACCTTTTTTATTCCATTTAAAAAATTTAAGAATATTTGAATGAACTTACTATGTGCTCTGACACTGTCCGTAAGAAAGACAAATAGGAATAAAACTGGTCTCTGGGCTCAAAGGTGCTTAACAGTCTAAGATGAGGGTAGACAGTGGGCATGGTGTATAGACATGTTTATAAATAAAACAATGAGAGGGATTTCCCTGGTGGGGCAGTGGTTAAGAATCCACCTGCCAATGCAGGGGACACAGGTTTGAGCCCTGGTCCGGGAAGATCCCACATGCCGTGGAGCAACTAAGCCTGTGCACCACAACTACTGAACCCATGAGCCACAACTACTGAAGCCTGCGCGCCTAGAGCCCATGCTCCGCAACAAGAGAAGCCACCGCAATGAGAAGCCCACGCACCACAATGAAGAGTAGTCCCCACTCGTGCCTCAACTAGAGGAAGCCCACACACAGCAATGAAGACCCAATGCAGCCAAAAATAAATAAATAAATTTATTTTTTAAAAAAACGAGAGGATGTTAGGGTCAGGAGCGTGCTAAGTGTGGGATGGACATCAAACTCTCCATTGTTCCTGTTGAACCACTTGGTTTTCCAGAACTTTAAACAACTCAGAAAAATGATATTTATATTTGGAGAATATTTTCTGGTTTTTACACATGGCCCAGGATACTATCCATTATGTTCCATTCTCTGCACACTACTTAAACATTTGCAAAAGAATGGATAATAATAACACACCATATAGGATTTACTCTATTACTTTGCTTGATGCTTTACATATTTATCACATTATCGCAGTTAATCCCTATAGGGGTCCGGCTGGGTAGAGGAAGCCAAAACAGGAAACAGAAGTCTTGCCAAGTAGAGGAAACAGATATTGGTGTTTGGGCTTCTGAGGTGGCTGGAATGTATGGGGCAGTGTCCTGGAGAGGAGGACACTGCAGAAAAGGAGCTTTAGAAATATGCATAGAGAATCTCTTGTGTCTTTGCCTGAATACCAGTTTGCTTTTGTGCAGGATAAGACCCCAGAAGGCCTGGCAGAGAAAAATACCTGAGGGGCAGAGAGCTGAACAGAGACTCCAGAGGTCACACAGTGCTTGTGTGACCTCTGGACACGTTGGACTTTCAACCATTCTGAGGGAAGTGGTGATGTTATGAAAACTCAGGGAATTTAGTTGAGACATCAAGAGGCCGTGTTTTAGGAATAAGGCTTGCGTCCTGTAGTTAGGGCAACTCCAGACGCATTCTAACAACATGTAAAACCAAGTCTCAGCAGGATCAAGACGATCTGCTAGTAACCTAACTGCCTGCTGACACAAAACTCAACACTCTTTAAAGGAAACTACAGTAAGTCCTTACATATGAATGAGTTCCGAGAGCGCATTTGTAAGTCCAGTTTGTTTGTAAGTTCAACAAAGTTAGCCTAGGCACCCAACTAACACAGTTGGCTATATAGTACTGTACTGTAATAGGTTTATAATACTTTTCACACATATAATACATGACAAACAAACAAACAAAAAGTAAAGAAAACATTTTTAATCTTACAGTATATGGGAATGTGAATTGGTACAGCCACTATGGAAAACAATATGGAGGTTCCTTAAAAAACTAAAAATAGAACTACCAGACGACCCAGCAATCACACTACTAGGGATATACCCAGAGAAAACCATAATTCAAAAAAAACACGTGCACCCCAATGTTCATAGCCGCACTGTTTACGATAGCCAGGTCATGGAAGCAACCTAAGTGTCCACTGACAGATGAATGGATAAAGAAGATGTGGCGCATATATACAATGGAATATTACTCTGCCATAAAAAGGAATGAAACTGGGTCATTTGTAGAGACGTGGATGGACCTAGAGAGTATCATACAGAGTGAAGTAAGTCAGAAAGAGAAAAGCAAATACCCTATAAAAACACATACATATGTAATCTAGAAAAATGGTATAGATGAACTTATTTGCAAAGCAGAAATAGAGACATAGACTTAGAGAACAAACGTATGGATACCAAGGGGGAAAGAGGTGGGGAGGGAGGAATTGGGAGACTGGGATTGACACATATACATTATTGATACTATGTACTAAAATAGATAACTGATGGGAACATACTGTATAGCACAGGGAACTCTACCTAATGCACTGTAGTAACCTAAATGGGAGGGAAGTCCAAAAGGGAGGGGATATCTGTAAGTGTATGGCTGATTCATTTTTTTTGTGCAGTAGAGGCTAACACAACATTGTAAAGCAACCATACTCCAATAAAAATTAATTTAAAAATCTCACAGTACAGTACCTTGAAAAGTACAGTAGTACAGTACAACAGCTGGCCTACAGGGTCTGGCATCCAGTGAACAGGCAAGAAGAGTTACTGACTGGAGGAGGGAGAGGAGGTGGGAGATGGTAGAGCTGAAGGACTCAGCAATAGGAGACGGAGGGCAAGCTGCAATTTCACTCACACCTGAGGCTGATGGCACAGGTTCTGGTTCCTTGCTGGATTCAATTCTATCTACTCCCCTGGAAAATCGATCCAGTGATGTCTGGGTAGTAGCTCTTTTTTTCTCTTTATAGATGACACGGTAGCACTGGATTGCATTCTGAACAGCTGCTGCAACCTTCATGTACCATCCTACACTTGAGACCTGTGCTTCAAAAACTAACAGTGCCTCCTCAAATAAAGCAAATCCCTTTGCCATTTCCTGCATTGTGATACTCTTTGGTTCTTCAGTTACTTCTTCCTCTTGTCTCTCTTTGTCCTTTCTCTGGGCCTCCAATTCCATCAGGTCTTCATTAGTAAGCTCCATGTTCTCATCTTTGAAAGTTTGCAACCTGAAGGTTCGTATGTAGGGGACTTAATGTAATATAATCTGGACTGTCTACAATTTAGCAGCTAGGTGAGTGTCCACCGTAGCCCGTGATCTACTGTGCAATGTCAGCCGAACTTTTCTAGTCCTCAGTCAAATGACAATTTTTAAGGTCTCTCCAGTTCCAATTTCTAAAATTAAAAATATGATCACAACTTTCTTTCCTTAGGACCAGCTAGTTAACCATGCCACTGCTTATTAGGCTTCAGGCTTCAGAATCTGTACACAGAAAAAGGAACTTGATTCCTGTAAACACTTCCTTCCGTTATTCACCTATTAAAGAGCAACTTTATTATTGATGACTGTCCAAGAAACGGGACAGGTGAAATTGACACAGGTGGGATAATTTGGGAAAGACGTTTAGCTCTGGTGTTTTTTTCCCTTCTTTGTAAAAAATCCATCATCTCTGCAGAGCCAAGGCACGGGTGAAGACTTGTCAGCAGGACTGGGATGCTCTGACCATCCGAGCCCGCCCTCTGCTGGTTAGATGAAGCCATATCATGTTGTGTGGAAACAACTAGGGTGGGGAGCAGGGAATCATTTGAATTTTGCCCTTTTCATATTTTTAAATCCCTTGATACTCCTCCCCTGGGGCTCCTATAGTCTTTCTTAGGACCTCACCATATGTATATGTATATGTATATGTATATGTATATGTATATGTATATGTATATGTATATGTATATGTATACATAGAGAGAAACGGGGGAGGGAGGGGAAAGGAGGGAGAGGACGGGAGAGATAGGAAGAGGGGAAAATAGAGAGAGAGGGAGAAAATAAGGAGGGAGGGAAGGAAAAAATAAGGAGAGGCAGAGACGTGGAGGGGAGGGAGAGAGAGAAGGAGGGGGAAGAGAGTAAGAGGAAGAGAAGAATTAAAGAGAAAGCAAAGGAAGTGAGTTTTATGGAGAATGGGTATATGCTTCTCTTTTTTGACAAGCTCTAGTGGATGGAAAAGAGGGACTCCAGGGCTAGGCGGGTCATTCACTTTTTGGTTGCTGACTTTTTTTTTTTTTTTTTTTTGCGGTATGCGGGCCTCTCACTGTTGTGGCCTCTTCCGTTGCGGAGCACAGGCTCCGGACGCGCAGGCTCAGCAGCCATGGCTCACAGACCCAGCTGCTCCGCGGCATGTGGGATCTTCCCGGACCAGGGCACGAACCCGTGTCCCCTGCATCGGCAGGCGGACTCTCAACCACTGCACCACGAGGGAAGCCCTGGTTGCTGATTTTTTTCCTTCAGTGTTGGAGGCGAAAGCCCAGGGCCAGAGCCAGAGAACTTGGATTCTGTCCCTGCCCTGGCCAAGTGACCTTAAACAAGTCAATTGACCTCTCTGAGCACCGTGCACTCATTAATTCAGCATTCAATATTGAAGACTTACTATGTTCCAAACCCTGAGTTAGGCTCTGGGGGAATATAAAGATGAAAGAGATGTGGCCCTTGTCTTCAAAGGGCCCACAGTCCGGTGGGGGAACCAGGGCTTATCTCACAGTGGCCAGTCAGGCAGGTGCTGAGCAAACATCCAGGAGACTCTTGGGCCCCAGTCCTGGAGATAAATGCAGTTCATGGTAGTGAACACTGTGATAGTATGAGCCTGTTGAGGCAGCTAAACCTCCACTTCCCAGAGGGCTTGCAGAAATTAGTCCAGTTGTGTGACCTTGGGCAAGTCATTTAACTTCTCTGAGCCTCTCTCTTTCTCCCACTTCACAGAATAGTCAAGCCCTGTCTTTTTTTTTTTCTTTCTTTTTTTTTTTTTTGCGGTATGCGGGCCTCTCACTGTTGTGGCCTCTCCCGCTGCGGAGCACAGGCTCCGGATGCGCAGGCCCAGCGGCCATGGCTCACGGGCCCAGCCGCTCCGCAGCATATGGGATCCTCCCAGACCGGGGCACGAACCCGTATCCCCTGCATCGGCAGGCGGACTCTCAACCACTGCGCCACCAGGGAGGCCCAAGCCCTGTCTTTTGATGCCCTCAGGGACAACGCCGGCTCTTCCATTAGCACTCACCATGGTAGATTTCAGTGGCTGTCTGCCTCTCTCACTGGGCTCTGAGCAACGTGAAGGCAGGGCCATGTCGGTCGTATTCACAGATGTTTCCCCTGCTCCTAATGCAGTGTGTAGCACTTAGTAGGCGCTCAGTTAATGTTTGATGAAGGATTGAATATATGGCTGAGATGGGAAGCAGGAAATGGCTTCACTGGACGCCATGTGTTACGGCTGCTGCTCTCAGATCAGCAGGAATCTAAGATCCCATCACGGCACTCGAATTTCCTTCACGGTAATAATACCTGCCATTTATTGAATGTCTCTCACGTTCCAGGCAATGTTCTGTCAAATCTGATACATTTGTTCATCTACTTTTCTCCTCGTAATAATCATCTGCAGTAGCTGACATTATGTCTGTTTTACATTCCAGATGAATTTCAGAGCAATTTAAAAAACTTGTCCAAAGTCATACAGCTGAGAAATGACAGCAAGATTCCAACCCAGGTATCCTGACTCCAAAGCGTTTTGCTTCCCTCTGTACAAGCTGTGTCCAGGGCTCTCAGAGCTAGCTGGATCCAGGGAGTACAAATGTGGCAGCTGCAAGGAGCTCCGCGGCATGGCACACAAAGACCTGTAGCCAGAGGGCGCTCAAGGGCGCTCCCTTGGCTGCCCTGGAGTCAGTGGGGACTGAGAAGCAGTCTTGGCAGTGTCTGGGCCCATGATGATACTAATGAGCTGGTGAGTGCCAGCGCCTGGTGTGACTGGATGCTCACTTTTCCCGTTGGCATCAGTCAAGCCTCCTTATGTGGATGACTGTCATCCCTCACTTTTCCAACCACATCTACAACCCCCCTCTACGTCCTTAACCACTGAGGGTGGATCAGTGCCCTGCACCATCCAGATGCTATCAGTGCATCCCATGTGGAATGGAAGCCAGAAGGATGAGAAGCACAGTTTTCTTCCTTCTCATTCAAGGAACCCACCCAGATCCCACGCCAGCTAGGGAATTGGCAGGGCCTCTTCTACTCTGCTCAGCCCGCAGGGTGGCCGAGATTTGTGCCCCCCATTCATGATTCCATGAGAGTCTCTCTATATCATTTTATTTTTTTTTTTTTATTTTTTCTTTTTGCAGTATGCGGGCCTCTCACTGTTGTGGCCTCTCCCGTTGCGGAGCACAGGCTCCGGATGCGCAGGCCCAGCGGCCATGGCTCACGGGCCCAGCCGCTCCGCGGCATATGGGATCCTCCCAGACCGGGGCACGAACCCGTATCCCCTGCATCGGCAGGCGGACTCTCAACCACTGCGCCACCAGGGAGGCCCTCTATATCATTTTATAATGATATATAGTGATGTATATATATGTAATTATAGCATTATACAGTGATCTATAGCTATCATTAGTAAAATGCTTGGCAACAGTGTGCTCTTAATAAAATGCAGCTCTCATTACCTCAGAGTCACAGATTAAATCTGATTCTTACTTAGTGGTTCTGTAATGACTACCCTCCACCCCTAAACATACACCAAGGCCCCAGTTTAGGTATTGCTACACTTCATGCCAACACCTATCTCATTGTCTGGCACCAACTGGGCACTCTGTAAACACTTAGTGAACGTATTAATGAAGAGACAGAGAGGAGTGAGTTAGTGCTGGCCATGCAGTCAGATTACGAGAGCTTTCTCATGGTTGACATCCTTGGCCATCCGGCTGGGTGTCAGCAGATGGGTGATCCTGGTCCTCTCAGAGGACGAGCAGGCGGGAGAGTGAGACCTCGTGCTATTGACAATGCACTCACTGTCTTTCACGGTAAAAGGACTTACCCAAGCTCTTGTGTACTCTGTTGGGTTGGATGTCCTCCAAGCAGTGATCACACAGTCATCTCAGCCAGTGTTTGGGGTTTGTTTTCTCCCCATGAGACACAATCGCTGTGGACTCAGTTTGCCAGCTTCGGTGTTAGACAGTCTTCAAAGTCGCAAGGGAAATCCCAGCTCCATTTTTCTTCCAAGGACTTTCTGGGTCCCCGCCATGGTTCTTGAAGGCCGTTTCTCAAATATTCATTTGGCCGCTTCTTGCTTTTCACTGCACATAAAATCACTAGAAGTATGAGTTCACATAGCTGGGTTAGAACACTATTCTGCTACCCACTGGCTGTGTGAACCTGGGTGAGTTCCTGAAGTGCTCTGTGCCTCTGTTCCCTCCTCTGTGAAATAGAGGTTGTAAAGATTAAGTGATATACATGTGCAGTATTTAGCACAGCACCTGGCTGTATTAGTCAGGGTTCTCCAGAGAAGTAGAGCCAATAGGATATGTACATTATATAGAAAGAGACTTGCTATGAGGGATTGGCTCATGTGATACGGAGGCTGAGAAGTCCCTCGGTCTGCTCTCTGCAAGCTGGAGGTCCAGGGAAGCCGCTGGTGTCATTCCAGTCCTAACCCAAGTCCTAAAAACGGAGGTCCAGCTCAAGCAGAGATCACATTCATCCTTCCTCTGACTTTTTGGTCTATTGGGTTGGGTTGGTAACATCTTATGGAAAAACCCAAATGAACTTTTTGGCCAACCCAACATTTAGGATTTGATTTAGGATCAAAGGATTGGATGACGCCCACCTGCACTGGTGAGGGAGATCTTCTTTACTCAGGCTACCCATTCAAATGCTAATCTCTTCTAGAAACAGACACATCTAGAAATAATGTTATGCCAGCTATCTGGGCATCCCTTAGCCCAATCAAGTTCGCATATAAAATTAACCACCACGTTGGCCATAAGTGATATTGAAGGTTAGAGTCCTTATGTCCTACTTTTTTAAGTGGGGTGAGTTAGCAAGGATTTTTCCATTTAAATACTGAGGGCTCTGAGATTTTTATCTCCTTACAGCGGGTACTGCTTAAGATGGCCTGTCCTGCCCTCCACTCCCAGAAAAGTCCCTGGCATTGACAATCCTGCCTTGTTAGGGCCAAATGACCTCCTTTTACTGTCCTGAATGTCTGAATTTTTAGCCACAACTCCTCAAATTCTGAAACATCCCCACTCACTCTCCTCCTCATCAAGTTATATCATGAGAAGCATTAGGACTTGCTGAGCCTTTGCTCTCTTGCAGTTGTGGATATGGAAGCCTCTGGGGGAGAATTCTTGGACACAAAGAGAAGTATTCACCATGTCCCCAGCCTCCAGCAAGAGGGTGTCCCCTTTCTTACAAGAACCATTATTATCGTTATTATTGTTATTATCACTTATAGTAACAAACAGGTCCAATTCCCCCCTAAATACTTCAGAACACTTTTTCGAGGAACAAGGATATTCTCTATCAACATAAGTAAACTAACTTTGCTACAATGCTATAAATTATAGTCATTCAAATTTCATCAATTGCCCTGATAATGTCCATTATGACTATTCCCCTCCCCCCACCATTGTGAGACACCAATCCAAGATTATGCATGGCCTTTAGCTGTCACTTCTTTAGCCTCCTTTAATCTGGAGGTTACACAGAGCTGATGATCAATCCCTTTGCTCTTTCCACTACAGCCCTACTTCCTTGCTCTCGGTCATGGAGAAAGAACTCAGAGAAATAAATCATCCTGTGCAGCACCCTTTGGGGTATTGCAGTGGGGCTGCTATTTAGGTGCTGGATTAATGCCAGTGCCTATGAGGTGTCTGAATGACCAGGGCACTGGGTGCTAGAGCTAAGAAAAGTAAATTATGGATTTGCCATACCTATTTGAGAACAAACCCATATCTTAGCAGCTCATTTCTTTTGACTTGGCAAAAGGTATAGACTGCCATCGCCAGCAGCAGCCATGCCAAAGCCAAGTTTTAAAAATCTCTCTCTCTCTCAGCTTCTTCCCCTGCCTCGTCCCTCCCTTCCTTTTTAAAAAAGTGATCTGAGCTCAAAAATCATCTTATAAATATTTTAACTGAATAACAAAACCAAGTGATTCTCTGAAATGAGCTCATAGTTGGGCTGGTTCCACCCATCAGGGCCTGTTTTCAACAATTGCAGAACCCAGGCTTCCTCATTTTTGGTAGCTGGTATCAAATATATTAAAATGTACATACAAACATGTAAGTTTTAAAAAATTTATTTGATTATTTACTTCCATCCTCCAGTTCCTCACCTTGTTTAAAGAATTGAGGTAACATTAGTTTGTAACATTATATAAGTTTCATATGTATATTTTAACTTCTGTATACACTACTGCATGTTCACCACCAAAAGTTTATTTTCCATCTGTCACCATACAGTTGACCCAATTGACCCCCTTTAACCATTTCACTATCCTCCCACCTCTCATCCTTTCTGATAATCACTATCCTGTTCTCTGTATCTTTGTGTTTGTTTTTGTTTGGTTATTTATTTATTTATTGCACATATGAATGAAAGCATGCAATGTTTGTCTTCTCCATCCAAATTATTTCACTTAGCATAACACCCTCCAGGTCCATGTTGTTATAGAAGACAAGATTTCATGTGTTTTATGGCTGAGTAGTACTCCATCGTATATATATTCCCCATCTTCTTTATCCACTCGTCTGTCAATAGGCACTGAGATTGTTTCCATATCTTGGCTACTGTAAATGATGTAGTGATGAAAGTAGGGGTGCAAATATCTGTTTTAATTAGTGTTTTTGTCTTCTTCAGATAAATACCCAGAAGTGGAGTAGCTGGATCATATGGCATTTCTACTTAATCTTTTGAGGATCTCCATACTGTTTTCCATAGTGGCTGCCAATTTACAATCTCACCAACAATGCACAAGGATTCTCTTTTCTCCACATCCTCTCCAACATTTGTTCTCTCTTGCCCTCTTGTTAATAGCTCTTTTAGTGGGGATGAAGTGATAGCTCACTGTGGTTTTCACTTTCATTTCCTTAATAATTAGTGCTATTGGACATCTTTTCATGTGCCTGTTGGTCATCTACATGTCTTCTTTGGAAAAATATCTCTCCAGATCCTCTGCCCATTTTTAAATCATGTTGTTCGTTTTTTGCTGTTGTTTAGTTGTATGAGTTCTTCATATATTTTAGATATTAACCTTTCATTGAATATATGATTTGCAAATATCTTCTCTCATTCGGTAGGTTGCCTTTCCATTTTGTTGATGTTTTCCTTTGCTGTGCAGAGGCTTTTCAGCTTGATGTAGTCCCACTTGTTTATTTTTGCTTTTGTTTCTCTTGCCGGAGGACACGTATCTAGAAAGATATTGCTAAGATCAATGCCGAAGAACATACCACATATGTTTTCTTCTAGTAGTTTTATGGTTTCAGGTCTTACATTCAAGGCTTTAATCCATTTTGAGTTGATTTTGGTGTATGGTGTAAGATAGGGGGCTAGTTTCATTCTTTTGCATGTAGCAGTCCAGTTTTCCCAACACCATTTATTGAAGAGACTATCCTTGTACATTCTTTATTCCTTTGTGGGAAATTAGTTGTCCATATATGTGTGGGTTTATTTCTGGGCTCTTTGATTATGTTCTATTGATCTACGTGTCTGTTTTCTTGCCAATACCATGCTGTTTTGATTACTATAGCTCTGTAGTATAATTTGAAATCAGGGAGTGTGATGCCTCCAGCTTTGTCCTTTTTCTCAGGATTGCTTTGGGCTATTCAAGGTCTTTTGTGGTTTCATATAAATTTAGGATTTTTGGTTCTATTTCTGTGGAAATTGTCATTGGGGTTTTGATAGGGATTGTGTTGAATCAGTAGATTGCTTTAAATAATATGGACATTTTTACAATGTTAAGTCTTCCAATCCATGAACACAGAATATCTTTCCATTCCTCTGTGTCTTCTTCAATTTCCTTAAACAATGTTTTATAGTTCTTAGCATATAGGTCTTTTGCCTCCTTGGTTAAATTTATGCCTAGACATTTTATTCTTTGTTGCAATTGTAAACGGGATTGCTTTCTTAATTTCTCTTGCCACTAGTTCATTGTTAGTGTACAGAAATGCAATCGATTTTTGCATATTGATTTTGTATTTTGACAATTTACTGTACTTATTATTTCTAACAGTATTTTTGTGGAGTCTTTAGGGTTTTCTGTATATAAAATCATGTCATCTGCAAAGAGTGACAGTTTTACTTCTTTCTTTCCAGTTTTGATGCCTTTTATTTCTATTTCTTGCCTAATTGCTCTGACTAGAACTTCCAATGCTATGTTGAATAAGTGTGGCAAGAGTGGGCATCCTTGTCCTGTTCCTGATCTTATAGGAAAATCTTGCAGTTTTTCACCATTGAGTATGATGTTATCTGTGGGTTTGTCATATATGACCTTCATTATGTTGAGGTATGTTCCTTCTATACCGATTTGAGAATTTTTATCAAAAATGGGTATTGAATCTTGTCAAATTCTTCTTCTGAATCTATTGAGATGATCATATGGTTTTGCCTTTCATTTTTTTAATGTGATGTATTATGTTGATTGATTTGTGGATGTTGAACTATCCTTACATCCCTGGAATAAATCCCACTTGATTCTGTATGATTCTTTTAATGTGTTGTTGTATTCAGTTTGCTAATATTCTGTTGAGGATTTTTGCATCTATGTTCATCAAAGATATTGGCCTATAATTTTTTTGTGCATGTTGTACTTAAGTCCATCTGGTTTAATGCTTCATATAAGGCTGCTGTTTTCTTGTTGACTTTCTTTCTGGATGATCTATCCATTGATGTAAGTTGGGTGTTAAAGTCCCCTACTATTATTGTGTTGCTGTCAATTTCTCCCTTTAAGTCTGTTAATAATTGCTTTATATATTTTGGTGCTCCTATGTTGGTGCATATATATTAATAACTATATTAATAACTGATATCTTCTTATGAATTGTCCCCTTTATCATTATATAATGTCCATCTCGTCTCTTGTCACCTTTTTTGGCTTGAAGTCTATTTGTCTGATATGAGTATGGTTACACCTACTTTCTTTTGGAGTATCATCTTCTATCCCTTCACTTTGAGTCTGTGTTTATCTTTAGAGCTGAGGTGAATCTCCTGGAGGTTGCATACAGTTGGCTCTTGTTTTATTAATCCATTCAGCCACTCTGTCTTTTGATTGGTGAACTCAAAACATTTATATTTAGGGTGATTATTGCTAAATGAGAGCTTAGTATGGCCATTTTATCTTTTGTTTTCTGGTTGCTCTATATCTCCATTGTTTCTTTTTTTTAAAATAAATTTATTTATTTATTTATTTATTTATTTATTTATGGCTGCGTTGGGTCTTCGTTGTTGAGCACAGGCTTTCTCTAGTTGCGGTGAGTGGGGGTTACTCTTCATTGCAGTGTGCGGGTTTCTCGTTGCAGTGGCTTCTCTTGTTGCAGAGCACAGACTCTGGGTGCATGGGCTTCAGTGGTTGTGACACGCAGGCTCAGTAGTTATGGCTCGCGGGCTTTAGAGTGCAGGCTCAGTAGTTGTGGTGCATGGACTTAGTTGCTCTGTGGCACGTGGGATCTCCTGGACCAGGGCTCAAACCTGTGGCCCCTGCATTGGCAGGCAGATTCTTAACCACTGCACCACCAGGGAAGTCCCCTCCATTATTTCTTTTTCCTGTGTTTCTGTTTGCCATTTTTGTTTGGTATTTTTCTATGATGTTTTTCTCAGTTTCCCCTTTTTTTATGTTTCATGTCTGTGCTCTAGTTTTATGTTTTGTGGTTACCATGAGGTTTGTATAAAATGTCTCATAGATAAAATAGTCCTTTTTCTGCTGATAACATCTTATCTTCATTTGTCTATATGGGTTCCATCATTTTCCTCTTCTTTTTTTTATGTTTTTGTTGTTTCAAATTATCTCTTTTTATGTTGTGATTTTGTTAACAAATTGAAGTAGCTATAGCTATTTTTACTGCTTTTCCGCTTTTAACCTTTATGCTATAACTTAGTGCTTAATAACCTATTCTTATATGGAGTTGCAATTTTCCGATTCTATGTATCACATTACTCAAAGTTTTGTGTACCTTTGTCTTTTTGTTTCAAGTAGAAGAGCTCCTTTCAACATTTCTTATAAGGCAGGTCTAGTGGTGAACTCTCTGAACTTTCACTTGTTAGGGAGATCTTTTATTTCTCCTTCATATGTGAAGGATAACTTTGCTGGATAGAGTATTCTTGGCTGACACTGTTTATCTTTCAATATTCTGAGCATGTCATTCCACTCCTTCCTGGCCTGTAGAGTTTCTGCTGAGAAATCTGCTGATAGCCTAATGGGGGTTCCTGGGTTACCATGTTTATTTTTTTCCCCCTGGTTACCTTTAAAATTCTTTCTTTGTCATTGACTTTTGCAGTTTTAATATAATGTGTCTTACATTGAGGTAATTAGGTGTTCTCTTAACTTCATGGGCTTGTATATCCAGTTCCTACCTTGAGTTTGGGAAATTCTCAGCTATTATTCCTTTCTTTCTTGGCCAAGCCACGCAGCTTGCAGGATCTCAGTTCCCCAACCAGGGATTGAACCTGGGTCACGGCAGTG
The DNA here is from genome assembly GCF_964165515.1 of Mesoplodon bidens. Classification (NCBI taxonomy): domain Eukaryota; kingdom Metazoa; phylum Chordata; class Mammalia; order Artiodactyla; family Ziphiidae; genus Mesoplodon; species Mesoplodon bidens. The sequence continues at coordinate 72,697,784 of NC_138164.1, read as the reverse complement.
AAAGTGCTAAATCCTAACCACTATTACTTCTTTAAATAAACTTTCTGCTCTATTCTTCCTCTCTTCTTCTGCTGGGATACCCATTTTCCTTATCTTGTCCTCCCTAATGGAGTCAGATACTTCTCTTAGAATTTCTTCTTCTTCTTCTTCTTTTTTTTTTTAGGTCTTAGTTCTTTCTTCTCTTCTACCTGTATCATATCTTTGAGCTTGCTAATTCTTTCTTCCATACTGTCTGCTCTACTTGCAATGCTTTCTAATGCATTCTTCATCTAATTTATTGAATTCTTCAGCTCCAGAATTTATGTTTGATTCTTTTTTAGAATTTCAATCTCTTTGGTAAACTATTCCTTCTGTTCATTAATTTTATTCCTGAGTTCATTGAACTGCCTTTCTGAGTTTTCTTGTAGCTTGCTGAGTTTCTTCATGACAGCTATTTTGAATTCTTTATCAGTTAAATCAAAACATTCCACGACTTTAAATTTGGTTTCTAGAGAACTGTCATTTTCTTTCTGTGACATTACATCACTGTTGTTTTTCATGGTGCTTGAGGAGTTGCTCCTTTGCTGGCACATTTGAAGTAATGAACACCTGTCTTCTTTAGGTAAAGATTTTTAACTCGATTCTAACAATTCAACAGTTAGTAATTAGAGGTCTTTCTTTTGTTTTTCAGTGGTGCTATAGCACAAGTTTTTGGTTTCTTTTACATGAGTTACCTCTGGCTAGATTTGAAAATGGGCACTTTCCACCCTCCACTGCCTCTGTAAGAGTGGTCAGCCTCATTGTCGCTGTTTGTTGTTTCTGGAATTGCTGCTGCCTTGCTGCTGCCGTGGTTGCTGCCATCCCAGTCTGGGTACCTCCATCATGTCCAGGGTTGCCTGGTTCCTGCCCTCCACCACCGTTGGGGGCGCAGTGGAGAGCAGCAGGGGTTGCAGGTTGTTGTGTTCACCAGCACTGCTGCTGTGGGTGATGGCGGCTGGAGTTGTGTGTGCCACCTCCCCTGGTACTGCATGTAAGTTTTTTGAAAGTCTTTTTATAACTATGCTTTTGAAATTACTTGGCTATGTTCCTTATTTACTTTAGGATTGCTTGTAATATCTTGGAAATCTTTGTGCCGTCTCTGGAAATCTTGTGATGTGAGAAATTCTAACCTTAAATTGTTTTCAAACTGTAATGAAAATTTCAACAAATAATAAAGACAAAAATGAATCAAGTTGGTTTAACAAAGTCAATACATTACATCTTACAGATATTTAAAATTTTTTTCTTTTCGGTTTTGCATACTCCCTGCAGTATTTTAGAATCACTGTATTCTTCTTGTTTCACAGGGTTCAAATGTCTTTATAGTTTCCTAAAAGGCTTGGGGGCCTCAGGCACTGTACCTATGGGCCTAAGGGTTCAACCTGAACCCTGGTCTAGAATAAAGTTAACATTTAACATTATAACACTCATCAGACATAACTAAAACTGCGTGTGGGAAGTCTGTCTCTCCACTTGCCTGTGAATGATGTACAGCAGGGCACCTGCCTGTTTTGCTCAGTGTTGACCCAGAATGGGGCCAGCACCACATCCATCCATCCATCCATCCACCCACCAATTCATCCGTTCATCCATCCATCCATCCAACAAAATGTTTATTGAGTACCTACTGCTGAATAATGACTAAGGATGCCAATCCATTTTGGAAATCTGGCGGACGTGGTGGTAATTTGCACCATAAAATGTTTATTTAGCATCCAAATATGTGACTGTCTTTTAATATAGACATTTTGCCTTATAAATCACACAATTCACTTGTTTACATTTTTAAGGGATTCACATATACACACTACTATGTATAAAATAGATAACTAATAAGAACCTACTGTATAGCACAGGGAACTCTACTCGATACTCTGTAATAACCTATATGGGAAAAGAATCTAAAAAAAGAGTGGAGAAATGTATATGTATAACTGCTTCATTTTGCTGTACAGCAGAAACTAACACAACATTGTTAATCAACTATACTCCAATAAAAATTAATTTTTAAAAAAGTTGTATGAAAGAAAAATCTAAGTCTTGAATAAAGTCTGTCACAGCCAAAGTGTGGGACCTTGTTGATGTAGGGTGGAGTCTAAATTAAGTTAAGCAGTGAGACGGTTGGGTTCAATTCCTAACTCAACCATTGAGCTTAGCAGCCTGGAGCAGTTTTTTCAGCTAGCAGTTTTTTCACCTGTAAAATGTGTATAATAGCAACTGCTTTACCGGCCTCCTGGGGCTTCTGGGGGGGGTTCATGAGATCCTGAATATGTGTTTTATGAACCGTGAAGAGTAATATATAGTTGTAAGAAAATATGATTATGAAAGTGATGACCAGGGCTGTTATGAGAAGGGAGCAAAAGAGGTGTTAAATTGTAAAGGATTCTATAAAATTCAGATACCAAATTATGAAAATTAATGAATAGACTCAAAGAAAGGAAAGGCTTTATTTTAAGGAATAAAGAGTGATAGAGACATAACCCTTTCCCCCATTTCCATAAATGTAAAGAATGACCTGTATGTGGGAGTACAAAATCAGGACATCGTTTATGATTTAACAGCCTCCCTATAATCTCCTGAAGCAAATATTTAGATTCCAGATTCAATGATGCCATGGAGCTGTTACTCCTTGAAGAATTTGCACCACAATTCACAGAGACTGGAGATGCTCACACTTTCTCCTGTTTTGGAAACTCAGTGATGCCGATCTGTTTGCAGAGTTGTTCTGTTCGTGTAGACATTTAGGCGGAATCTCAGCCCCGTTTGCTCATGCCCTCAGAGGGAAGTGATGGCTTCCCACTACCTTTCTCGGCAGAGAGGCTCCTTTCTGGGTTTATTGGGTGAGTGGTACTTTGATCACAAACAGGGTCGAGGAGCCACATATAGTCAGATCAGCATCCTGACAGGACTGGCACCCAAGTCTCTGTCTCAGTTCATTGCTCATACTGAGCACCCACTAGTTCAATGTAGGAGTTGGGAGGGGAGATGCGGTAGAAAAAGGTGAGATTAAATCACAATGAAGTAAATAATCCAAGCACGTCTAAAATAGGGTCAGGTAGCCACACATGGTCCTTTGTCATTGCTCAGGGAATCTTGTGGGCTCAAGCACTCCAGAGAAGAGAGTGGGTTCCTTCATAGGTTCAGAGCTAATATTCCCCCCACCCCGGCCCACTGTTCTCAATCCCCCCTCTTTTCACTTGGACAAGGGTCCTCTTTAGCTTCACCCTCCCTTCCCCAAAGCCCCCTGCTCTGAATTCTCAATGTAGCTTTGTGAGTGAGCTTTGCTCCATTAAAATGAATCGGAGTGTGGTTTTTTCTTCAAAATCTTTAAAAACCATTTTACTTTAAAACATTCATTGGTACTCTGACTTATTGAATCAAACCAATTATTGGCTTTTTGCTTATTAATGAAGGTTGTTTGAAGTAATGATGTGTGTGCACTGAGTTTCCTGGTTCTGGACTAATTGGCCAGGACCCAGCATTCTGCAGAGGGTCAGGTCCATGACACGGGCCAGGCCTCACCCTTCTCTTGCTATTTGGATGGTGCTCAAGTGGCTGAGCCAGCAAGTCACAGCCCCGGTTGCTCAGCAGGAGTCAAGAAGTCTGGGACTGACTGAGGCCCCTAGGGCCGGCTTGTTTATGTGGGTGAGAGGAGGGGGCTCCCGCCCAGCAGCATTCAACGGGCTTCATTGGCATTTTCAAGGCACAGCATTGCCTGTAAGTCATTGTCATATCCTTAGGCTACCTGGCACCACTCCACTGGGATGTTGGCAAAGGGAAGAGAGTGAGGGGTGGACAAGTAAAAACATGGTACCATGGTACAAAGAGGAAAAGCAAGAGTACAAACTTGAAGGCAGGATTTCACCACCATCAGCGTCAATGGTGTCTTGATCACCACTGAGTGTTTGGGCCACTTTGCACATTGTACACTTTTAATTTCAAGATTCTGTCTTTGGAGGTTTCTCTGGGCAAAAGCAAAAAATTGTGGAAGGGACAAAATGAAAAACAAATACGCAAAGCAGCCTATTAGTATCTGAGAAATAGTCATAAGTTGAATAAACCACTAGGGGGCGACCCAAGAATGAGCAAACAGCCCAGTTGGCCAGGGAAAGTTCACTTGGGGAGAGAGGATTTTTTTTTAGTATGTTTTTCAAAGCTTGAAGAAATCTGAGATCGTTTAGTATGAATCTGCAGACCAAGGTTGTATTTCAAACTGTCATTTATTTTGGGAGGTTCTTTTTTGAGCTAGAGAGGAAGGTCTTCCTAAATGGTCAGAAACGTTTATTAAATAAGAGTTGTTCAGAATCATGTTATCGGGGGTATATGTATATGTATAGCTGATTCACTTTGTTATACAGCAGAAACTGACACACCACTGTAAAGCAATTATATTCCAATAAAGATGCGAAGAAAAAAAGGGAAGAATCATGTTATCATCACAAACAACAGAATTAGAATCACAGTGTATCTTAAAAACTTGAATCTCTTCTCTGAGGCATTTCAGAAACTTCTGAATGTTGGCCATTTTAAATAGATTTTAATGAAAGATATACATATAATTTGACAAGCATGTAAAAAAAACTTAGAATACTTCATTCACATATAAAATGAATGGAATCATGCATGATTTGTATTACACTTTTACTGATGTTACACGTTCTTAGGTATGTAATGCAGCTTTGCAGATACATGCACTTATCCTTTTTCTAGTGCATCTTCTTTCCAGATAACTCAGTATATGCTAACCAGTTGCTCACAGGGACTAAATTGATGCTTCATCAAAGATCAAACATCTTTTGCTCTGTGCTGCATTCCCTGAAGCCCCCTCCCCCAACCAGGGAGGTATGCTAAATTGCTACATTCCCAGTAGTTCCATGACACCTTGCTCTAAGTAGAACAAGAGCATGAGCTCTGGAGGCAGACTGCTAGGATATGAATCCCAGTTTTAAATGTGTTTTTTTGTCAAGTTAACTTCTCTGTGCCTGGATTTTCCCATCTCTGAAATGGAGATAAAATCAACGCCTCTTTCATAGGTTTGTAGTGGGAAGTAAATGAATTAATCTATGTAAAACACTTAGAAAAGTGTCCACACATAGGAGGTATTCAATAAATGCTTGTTGATTTCATGAATAAATGGCCTGATACTTGCCTCAATCCAATATAAATTCTTTATAAGAGCAAATTCATGAGGAAATTGTAAGATTCTTGGATGGGTTTTCACTGGCTATAGAAAGTCAACAAGCCGATGGCAAACAGGAGAGTTGAATGGTGAATACCCTCTACAAAAGAAACTAATTGATGTTCAGGTCTACCAGATAAGCCTCTTTGTCTCACCTCTACAACATGGTGACAATCAGTGAGCCAGAAATATAGGGCACTTTAATAAAAGTATAGAGTTTGTTTTAAAAATGCTGGCCAGCCACTTAGAAAAGTTTGATCTGCAATCACAGGATTTCTTACTTTGTTTTTTATCTTTTCAATTGTAACCATCTAAAGAGCTTAAAATTTGCCAGATCACCAGCTTGACTCTCTAGGCAGATCGATAACATTTCAAAAGATAAGGTTTTTAAAATGGCATCTAAAACAAACACTATGTAAAAGGGTTATGGAGCTCCAGAGTCAAGAAAAACATAATTCAATACACTATAAATTAAAAAGAAAATGTTTAGGGAAACAGAGCTCACAGTAAGAAAGTCATTTAAAAAAATCAAATCAAAGGCTCTTTCTTACTCCGAAGAGCTATATTTTCAACAAAAATGAGCCATTTGAAAAAATATGGACTGAAAAGAAATCTGATTACAATGTTAACGTCTGGATGTATAGACTCAAGTGTAATCATAATTATGTTTTATCCTTTCACACAGTGAGTATTATAAGTAACTGGATTTCAAGTCAAATTATTTTTTATGAGTGATTCTCCATAACATTTTACCATTTTAAGTCCTCAGATGAATGCAAATGAAGAGAATGTGGGACATTAAACAACTTGAAGAACTTAATGAGGCATAAAGAAGCGGATCAAAAAAAGGGGGGGAACTGAATGAATTCTTCCTGATATTATGTTAGAGTCAATCAACAAACACCTTTTCCCCATGAGGATAGAAAAAAAACGGTGGCCTTTCTGGGGGATCTTCTAAATCTGGTCTAGCAAACATCCTGGAGTGATTAAATGTGTTCATGCTAAAGGACAATGTCCTTACGTCCAAGTGAGGCTTATCCATGGAGGATATTAGTCATGCCTGAGTTATACTGGTTTACCAAACATGGCATTTTCCATCAGGAAACTGGATGCAGAGCAGTATTAAAAAATCCCAGAAAAGAAAGGCACTAACCAGGCAGGACAATCTAACTCAAAGATTTATTAAAATGTGAGAGGAACATTCAATTAGTTCAATGTACCAAGTGGCAATTCCGTTTCATGGACACCAAGATATTCTTGTAGACAGGGTAGTGACTGAGCCTTACCTCTCTGGGGAGTACAGCAAGAGTCAGGACTACAGTGACCTCAAAAGGAGAAGACACAGGAACACCTTGAGCACAGGGATGTGTCTCATCTGTCTCTGCAACTCCAGTGTCAGCACAGTGACTGGCACCAAGAAGGGCTTCTTGCTGAATGAATAATTGAATGGCTGAATAATTGAAGAGCTGGGGGAAGGGCAACCTAGGCAGAGGAGGAGAGCTTGGGCAATGGGAGAGGCTTGAAAACACAGCTGCATTCAGTACAACTTGCTGGAGGCCAGGTTGTAATGACTGGGGAGCCATGGAGGATAAACGTGACCACCATATTGGATGGATGGTAAATCCACGGCTAAGAAAAGTAAACTTTATCCTCTAGTGGCCACAGTCTAGTCAACAAGACACATAGGGGAGGGGCCTAACCAGGTCTTTTCTTTAGAACATGCCTTGGGCAGCTGTGAGTGAGCTGGGAGGATATGGTCTGGAGGCTGCTATGACTGTTTAAAGAAGAGAGGGTAAGGGCCAGAATCAGGGCAGTGGCAGAGGAGCTGGACAGAAGGAGATGGACAGCACATCTATAGGACAGGTTGCCTGATTACATGGGAGATGTGGGAGAGGAAGAAGGCTCTGGGCCACAGGCCAAGTCATAACAAACATCCATTCATTTTCTCGCCATATATTTCTTATGTTAGACCATGGGCCAAACAATGGAAGATACAGGGAAGAATAGGAGTCAGCCACTGCTCTTACAAGGCTCAGAGTCTAGAGACAGACACATAAATAACAACAGCAATGTAATACATCCTAGAACAGGATGGAATACATAGAAGACTTTTTTTTTTTTTTTTTTTTGCGGTACGCGGGCCTCTCACTGTTGTGGCCTCTCCCGTTGCGGAGCACAGGCTCAGGACACACAGGCTCAGCGGCCATGGCTCACAGGCCCAGCCACTCCGGGGCATGTGGGATCCTCCCAGACCGGGGCACAAACCCGTGTCCCCTGCATCGGCAGGCGGACTCTCAACCACTGTGCCACCAGGGAAGCCCAACATAGAAGACTTTTATTCTGGAATACATTTGGACACAAGGAATAGCCAAGCCCAAGTAATCCTGAGTCATGGCATTACAGGTTATATAAAGCCACCAGGATTGTTTCAATCATTCGTTTGAAAAACATTATGTATTGAGAACCCATGTACCAGCCACTGGTCTAAGTGCGGGGGAACAACAGACAAAAATCCCTGTCTTCACAAAATTATATTCTAGTAGTGGGGGACAAACAAGAGAAATTTAATATAGAGTATGTGAGATACTGATTAGTGCTAAGCAGAGACATTAAAGCAGGGAAGGGAAGTCAGACCTGTTTGAGGCGGGGGCTGCGGAGAGTTGACTTTTCAGAGAAGATGGTCAGGGGAGGCCTTCCTGAGAAGACAGCTCAGTTGATGGCAAGGCTGAGCTGTGGTTCCCAAGGCTGCTGCTCTGGTTCCACTCACGCGCTCTGTTTATTTCATTTTCCAAGATTCTCCTCATTCTCTCCAATGCAAACACCTCAGTCTTGCTTCACTGGACTGGAACTTGACCTTCTCAGAACTGTCCTCATTCTTTATGAAAGAGCGTGCCTTAGTCCTTTTAAAGTCTGAAGACGAGAGTGATAAATCAAGACTAAGAGAGCACTTGGTATTTTTACACATTTGATACACACACACACACACACACACACCACTGAAGAGTCACGCTGCGCTTCCTATCCTCAGAGAACATCAGGCTGGGCAGAAGGGGGTGGCTGTGGGCCTCCCTGAGCCCCTGTTTTTGTTGCCCTTGGACTCTCCCAGGGAGCGTGTGGCCCTGGATCCTTGCACTTCCTGAGGGCTCCACTGAGGATTCGGTTAATCAGTCATCACAGGCAGTGAGGAAGCAGAGCCTGTGCTCATGCAGTGGGGAGCACAGAACTGCACGAGGCGAGGCTCTGCTTGGAGGACCAGGTGGCTCCTTAATGGACTCCTGCCTGCCTTGCCCACCAGTCAGAAGGACATTTCTGGGTACAACCTCTTCTTGTCCTGCCCCTTTGCCCTCCTCCCTCCCCCACTTGGCTTTGAACTTTTTTTCTCTTGGCTTCTCGGAGGCCATACTTTCCTGATTTTCCTCTGACCTCATTGGCTGCTTCTTCTCAGCCTCTTGGCTGCCTCTTCCTCCTCCTTTTCCTCTATGAGCCCAGTCTCTAAATGATGGTGGACCAGGATCCCATCCTCGGCCCTCTCCTCAAGCCTCATTCTGCTCCTTCTCTCCACAGGTGATATTCTTTCACTCTGTGGCTTTACGTGCCATCTACATGCCAATTCAAGATCTTTCTACTGAGCTTCACTATCAGAGATCCTTACTTAACAATTCAAGCGCTCACTTGACATCGCCACTTGGGTGTCTATTAGATATTTCAAACACAACATGACCGGGCTTACCTGGTGGCGCAGTGGTTGAGAGTCCACCTGCTGATGCAGGGGACACGGGTTCGTGCCCCGGTCCGGGAAGATCCCACATGCCACGGAGCGGCTGGGCCCGTAAGGAATGGCTGCTGAGCCTGCGCGTCCGGAGCCTGTGCTCCGCAACGGGAGAGGCCACAACAGTGAGAGGCCCGTGTACCACAAAACAAACAAACAAACAAACAAATCCAACAACTTGACCAACACAAAATTCTTGATCCAAAACCTAATCCTCTTTCCCATCTCAGGAAATGGCACCTGGAATCTACCTGGATGCTCAGCCCCCAAACCTAAGTGTCATTCTTTTTTTAAAAAAAATTGACATATAATTGACATATAACATTAGTTCCAGATGTAAAATATAATAATTGACTATTTCTATATATTGTGAAATGATCATCACAATAAGTCTAGTTAATATCCGTCACATACATAGTTACAAAAATTTCTAAGATCTACTCTTGGTAACTTTCAAATATATAATATAGTATTATTAACTATAGTCACCATATTCCTCATAACATCCCTATGACTTATTTATTTTAGAGTGGAAGTTTATACTTTTTAACCCCTTCACCCATTTCACCTCCTGAATGGACCAAATTTGATCCTGCCAGGGGCCCTTGCACTCCAGCTCCCTCAACCTAGAATATTTTCTCCCCAGATCTTCAATGGGCAGCTAGCTCACAGTTGGGTATAGCAAGCCTGTGAGTTTCTCATGGGTAATGCCAGCCTGGAAGAGTATGGCTGGACTTGGGATATTTTGCTGGTTAACCACTTGAGAGGCCTGTCTTCCAGGTCAAGAGTGTGCCGGCAGCAGGAGGCAGAGGGTGACATCACCAGAGGGAAGAGCTAAGGAGGATGGAAGAGCTGGTATTATCTAAGAAGCAGCAACCACTGAGGAGCGGACCCAGATGTTTGCCCTGTTCCTCTTCTTCTGTCCTACCCCAGCCCACTGGAGGAGTAGGAGCCCAGAGAGAGAGGATCTTTAAATCAGAGAGGAGGGTCTTAACTTTTAAACTGAAGTGCATTGAGATTTATTCACCAAAAGGAAGCAGGTGGGCTTCCCTGGTGGCGCAGTGGTTGAGAGTCTGCCTGCTAATGCAGGGGACACGGGTTCGAGCCCTGGTCTGGGAGGATCCCACATGCCGCGGAGCGGCTGGGCCCGTGAGCCACAACTACTGAGCCTGCGCGTCTGGAGCCTGTGCTCCGCAACAAGAGAGGCTGCGATAGTGAGAGGCCCGCGCACCGCGATGAAGAGTGGCCCCCGCTTGTCACAACTAGAGAAAGCCCTCGCACGGAAACTAAGACCCAACACAGCAAAAATAAATAAATTAATTAATAAACTCCTACCCCCAACATCTTTAAAAAAAAAAAAAAAGGGAGCAGGCAACTATGGAATCAGTCGGCCCAACTCCAGGGCCTCAACACCAGTCTGTTGCCTTAGCTCTCAGTCTTATTTACTCTTGTTCTGGAAGCTGGTTTATTCCCTTCTCTGGGGAAACAGAAGACTAAAAACAGATGGGTTGTTCATCTGCTAGAAATGGTTTGTGTTTACCACCTAGGGACTCTAGACCCCACCCCACTGAAAGGATTTTTAAATGCTCTTCCCCTATCAGAGGCCCTCAGAATGCTGATCCAGGCAAAGAAGGCATGCAGCCCCACTATTGTTCCTCGGTTCACGAAGATGGCTGTTGGTCTGCATTCCATACAGTGCTTTGCAGGGTTTACCAGTTTAGGTGACCAGACATGCTGGATTTCCCAGTACCCACCGGTGGTGTGCCTGCTGCCCTAGCCTCATTATTAATAGAATTCCCTTTCAGTCAGTCTCAAAAAAGTATGATAAATTAAATGGCCACTCTACGAAATATTCATAAAAATCAGTTGAGGGAGGCAACTTCAAGGCACCCTTGAGCTGATTCATGACAAGGACTAAGAAAAAGGACAGACATGAGCAGTAAAACTCAGAGAAAGCAGGAAGGAAAGCCAGGCTAGCGCAGTGACTGTCCACTAGCCTCCTTGGCCGCGAGCTCTGACCAGCCGTGAGAGAGGAAATGCTGAGGACTGCTGTCCAGATTGTTTCGGACACTCTGGATGACTGCCACTTACCCTTCAGCTAGCACAGGGCGGAAAGACCAGAGTCTTTATTCCAGTGTAGGCTTGTCATCCTTCACAAGTTCGAAACTAAAGACTCCCGGAGGTGTTAGAGAGACATCATTAAACATTGACCCAGGGGTCATCGCGGGCTTGCCCTCCCACCGAGCAGGTAGTATGAGTCACACAGAGTGAAGAGCATGATCTTGGGGCTCCGCTTTACTTAACAGGGTTTTTAACAAATCCATTTTCTGGTCCAAAAAAGGTAAAGAGAGAACACAGGTACAACACTGCCACTGGCCAGTTCATATTTCTGTATCTCTTTCAGCCCTGTTTCACCTCCCCCGCTTTTTTTGGACTAGCTCCTTTCTGAAATTCAAACCTTTGTCTCGTCTACGGAAAATGTGTGTCCCCAGTTCTGCCACAAGCTTCTGATTCTCAACAACAAATGATGTTTCAAGTTTATTGTCTCCTGTTTCACCTTCTGAACATTTCCAAATCTGGATACGGGGTTCTGGTGAACCCGGAAGGCACCGGTACCTGACACCACTCGGGTCTCATACTTTCTGCAGCGCCACCTAGACCAAAAGGCTGTTACAGCAATCCCTAAAATGTATTCATTAGAACACCAAATCACTCGTAGGTATTATATGAGAAAACAAGGTTTCTGTGATCAAAGGTGCTTATTGAAATGCAGATTTTAAAACATTTCTCTTTATTACAGGACTTCTTAGAGCTTTTAATATGCAAACATGCAAGTAAATCCCCAATAAAGAGAGGGAATATTGTGAGGCAACCCCCTCCACCTTGATGATGGTGCCATTTTAATTTTTGGTAGAAAATCTGGAAGGATAAGCATTTAAGGCACACACTTCAGGAAACGTTCTTCTACTAGCCTTACTAGGAGTATATCCTTACAATGTACAACTAATATATGTAAAGCACTAATTATATTAGTAATATTGCAAGAGACTTTTCTTTATTTCAACTTCCATGATATTTCAATACAATGCTTCTTTCTATTACCACTGAAAAGGTGGACACGTTGAACTATAATAGTCTTCTTTTACAATTCTATGAATTATGCTGTATATAGACTGTGGGTAATATTCTTAGTAAATTACATCTACTTGTGAACTAAATATTGTATTGTTTTGACTTTGTGCCATTGCTCACCCTTGTTGAGTTTCAACATTGCAAAAAATCAAAATCAAGAAATCAATGTGCTTCATAAAAGGAGCATCTATCAATATTTTAAAAAAAAATCAGTTCCCGGGGGCTTCCCTGGGCTTCCCTGGTGGCGCAGTGGTGGTTGAGAGTCTGCCTGCCGATGCAGGGGACACGGGTTCGTGCCCCGGTCCGGGAAGATCCCACATGCCACGGAGCGGCTGGGCCCTGAGCCATGGCCGCTGAGCCTGTGCGTCCGGAGCCTGTGCTCCTCAACGGGAGAGGCTGCAACAGTGAGAGAGGCCTGCGTATCGCAAAAAAAAAAAAAAAAAAAAAAAAAAAAAAAAAAAATCAGTTCCGGTCTAGGTGTCCAGCAAACTTCCTTTAGCACCAAGCAAGAGCAAAAACAAACAAAACCCCCAAATACCAGACATAGAGATGGAGACCTCTCTTCTTCCTCAGGCTAGATTCCTGTTAGATTCCAAAGCACATTGTGGAAATCCAAAGATTTCTGGTGGCCTTGCATCTCTGCTATGCACAGTATTTCTTACGTGATTTGAGGAACGCACTACGGGTGTAGTTTCTTGAGTGCTTTATCATGATTATTCTTCTGAAAAGCTCGAGGAACATAAGCCAAAAGTCACCCAGAGAAGGTTTAAGCATCAGTGCTGTATTTCAATGTCCTCACAAATAAATAGTCACAATGCAGGCTGGAAATGTCAGGGGTGCATGCACACCACATATCTGCCGTGTAATTCATTTGCTTTTTTTTCTCTACTGATACATTTAGAAAGAAGTGCTCGGGCTGAGAGGCATAGAACGAAAACATAAAATGAGTCCAAATCTTTTCCTTATATACTGTGATGAATCATATCGATATAACTTTCATAAAGACATTTATTGAAGTGGTGATTCTGATCCATTTTGCATTCCCAATTTTCATTTTTTACTCTTGTACTTGATTATGGGTGTCTGTAGCCTGGAGAATTCTAGTAAAAGAGGCCCTTTTAAAGCTAGTAAAAAAAAAAAAGCCATATTGGTTTTTCTTAAAGCATTTTCTAAATATTTTTACTATAAATTAAGTAAGAGAGAAAAGTTTCCAAATTGCACAAGTCCACAGCTCCCTGAAAGCGTGCTGAAAACTATGCAGAATAATTTTGATTAGGCTGGATGACTGTGCCAGGCTCCAAACAAGTGGTTATTCTGTTGTGACATCTGCCAAGCAATGTGTCCATTGTGCTCTGGAATTTAATTCATTTTAAATTACTCCATCCAAATGATAAAACATGAGATGTGCTACACTCCAAGGGTAAAATACAATGATTGTTTTTAGTGTGACCACAACTGTTAGCTGGGAAGCAATACAGCCTGTTCTAATTAGGCCCTGATTATTGTCTTCTGGAAAACAGCTAGTTCAAGAAATGTGAGTGAAATCCTGTTAAATGGAAGGATTGGCATAAACAATCTTGCTTACTCTGGTGTGACTACAAAAGCTGGCAGAGCCACATGCAAAGGCTTCCCAGAAAGTACAGCAACAGTCTCCAGAAGAGAAACTATTTCAAACTTGAAAGATGCTTGGGATACTTACTGTAGGATACAGTTTAATATGTGTACCAGTATAATCAATAAATTATTTTACTGATCCAGGACTTCTGTGCAAATGCCCCCAAATCCAAAATATTATAACTGCCTGTCTAAAAAGTACTGTGAAAGTTCCTAAGAGTTGTATGTGGTGGGGAACACTGCCATCTGGAAACATTAATGATTAGGCGCTAAAAGAAACAAAACAAAGCAAGTTGAACCTCAGGAGAAAATACACACATACACACACATAAGAATTTATATCTCCCATATGCCACGTATTTAATATAAGCTTTGGAAACAAGTTCAGATGAAATAAAAATCAAAGTTCTCAAAAGGTGAAAGATTAACTTAATCACTAAATCTTCCCTATTGACCCAAACATCAGTATGTTTTTTATTTCTATGCAAAAGTATGCCTTCAAACTGCTTCAACGATATATGATACACAAACCAGTTTTCAAATAATACAGCCAGTCATCTTGCAATTTAAAAAAATTAGGTAAAAGATATTATAACACATTTTACACACACACACACACACACACACACACACACCCCAATGACAAAATTTGGCCTCTCCTAAAATAGAAAACCATTAAGAGCGGCTAGAAAGGAACACCGTGTCACCCCTCCCTACAATCCAGGTAGTTTCCTTTAATCCAATAGCAAATCTGGGCATATTTGAGAGGGGTGATTCTAACAGCCACGTTGAAATCTTGTGGAGAACCGTTCATGTCTACCCACTGGTGCCCGGAAAAGATGCCAATAATTTTTCGCTCCCACTTCTGCTGCTGTCTCTTCCACATCCTCACGTAGACCCCGGACCCGCTGGCCCCGGGCTGGGCGTCACACTGCTGGTACAGCAGGTCATAGGTCTCATCTTTGACATCACAGAAGCGGTATACCAAGTTGCCCGGTCGGTCATTGTCATAACCGGAGAAGTGGATTCTGCCCCCTGGCAGCTGCTTGGCGGGAGGGCTTACCCCAATCTTCATGAACTTTCTTTTGTGGGGTTTTTTGAGTTCCAGGAGGGCATAGTCATAATCCATGCCAATGTCATTGGCATTGCCCTTGATCCAACCCTTGGGCACATGGGTGCGCTTCACCCGGATCCACTGAAATTTCATCTTCTCGGGCACGGCTGAGCTCGAGTCGTTGGCCCCTCGACCACCATCTTTAAACTTGGGCTTTAGGAAGCCCACTCGAAGTTTCTGGGTTCCTTTCACGTAGGTTTTCCCATCGTGTATGCAGTGGGCAGCCGTGAGGACGTGCTTCTCCGCCACCAGGGTGCCGGTGCAGCCTGTTGATAACTTCACCGATGTTGAGAATGGGTAGTTGAGCAGGAAGTCCTTCCCAAAAATGCTGAATCTGCTGTCATAGCCATAAATCTGCCGCTTCCTTCGAGACTTTCCCGAAGACTCACCCTCACCACTTCTGAGGACATAGATGCCCACCTGTGTCTCGGTGCGGCTGCCGTTGGCATAGAGGGTTTCATAGGACAGGTACTGCTTGGCTTCTTCATAAGTGGGTAGTGGACTTCCCTTATGACACTGGGGGCCACACGAGGAGGACACTTCCAATTTGGCTTCGGCCCCAAAGTGTGGCTTGGCCAAGTTTAAGGTGGACTGGGGTAAGACCACGGGGAGGCGGTAGGCAGGCCAGGTGGGTTTCCAGTGGGCGCTGTAGGGGCTCACCTGCCCAACAGCACAGAGGAGAATGTTGAGGAGGAGGAGAAGCCCTGGGGTCCCCGCCATGCTGAGCACCACCCTGCAGGAACAAAGACAAGCAGGTCAGGAGGGCAAGGGGCTGAGCACTCCTTTGCTGGGGAGGCAGCCTGGGGGCATGCCTGTCGTTGTTTTAAGACTGTGAACCCTGCTCATTAATCGGGGTGTGGAGAGGAATCCCTAGGTAATGGTCTCACTCACAACGCAAGGGCTTGACCTTGTTTGTTCCTGTGGCTGGGTACCCAAAATGAAATTGGGTATTCATTCCCCTTGATGTTTAAGGTGTCCCTAAGGATGGCCTGCTGCAGGGCAGGTGCATGGAGTCATTAATTCACAGATGAATTGCTTGACCAGCCCTGATATCCATACAATTTTGAGCCTTCTTTGTGCTTGATTCTATACTTTCATCCTCTCCTACCTTCCTGGTCCCCCTGCTTTTCTTTCCTTCCTTCCTCTCAATCTCATTATAGGATGTACTTCGAAAATGTTTAAAGTAACTTGCTCATCTCGAGGGTAAATTTAAATTACACAGTTTATTGAATGACTAAGGCATCAAGGAGGGATGGGTCCACAGTGTCACACTTACTGGGACTCTGATTGCTTTTAAATGGTGAGTGATTGAGAAGAGGGAATGAGACTTTGTTTGTTTTGCTTTGTTTTGAATTTAGAACAACCTTAACTATTATAAGTTTAGTTTCAGAGTAACCAGGTCTCCGACAAACCAAATATTCCTTCATCCTTTGGATTTTGTTGTGTACTACCAGGGTCTTTGTCAAAGATCTAAAGCTCTAATACTGCATCAAGTATCACATTGTGACTATTTCTATTCCTATTTCAAGTAACTATTGGTTACTTTTTCAGGTCTGTGCATCTGTGTTCCCAGCTAGTCTAAATGCCTTGAACTTGGGCCTATGCTAGTGACTCAACAACGATTTATTGAATGGATAGTTTGTATTTATGAAGAGTGAATGAATGAATGATTAGTGTGGCTCAAAAACTATATATATAGTTTTAATTGGGGTATAGTTGCTTTACAATGTTGTGTTAGTTTCTACCGTACAGCAAAGTGAATCAGTTATACATATACATATATCCCCTCTTTTTTGGATTTCTTTCCCATTTAGGTCACCACAGAGCATTAAGTAGAGTTCCCTGTGCTCTACAGTAGGTTCTCATTAGTTATCTATTTTATACATAGTATCAATAGTGTATATATGTCAATCCCAATCTCCCAGTTAATCCCAGCCCCCCTCCCCCTTGGTATCCATACGTTTGTTCTCTACATCTGTGAAAAAATATTTTGAATGATGCACGCTGAGTGCTAATGACAGAGATGCACATAGATGATATGGTAGCTCAGAGAAAGGGCGTGGAATCCAGTTGTGGGGAGAAGAAGAACAGGGGAGGTATTGCGGGGGAGGTGATGCTTGAGATGGGTGTTAAGTCTGAACAGAAAGTAGCTAAGACAGAGTGAAGGGGACACTTAGAAAGAGGGAAAAACAGTCTATGCAAGGGCAAGGAGACAGGCAACAGTACAAGTCACTTCAGTAACACACTAAGCTCAGTAAGGGTGGAAGAGAGGACAGGGTGGAAGCAGCAGGCAAGAGCCAGATTATGCAGGGCTGTGTATACTAGATGAAGGAGTTTGGATTTTATCCTGAAAGGTATGTTTAAAGACCCGGAACAATCATCCCACAAGAGAAACAACAACAACAAAGATGATTGGAAGTACTCTTATAAATATTGAAGCATCAGTTGGCTCAGACTGGCTCCGAATCTTCTGTTCAAGAGAAGCTGAATAGCAGGTATAATTCATTCACAATGAAGGACCCCAAAACAAGGACAAGGAGGGGTTAGGTCTTAAGAAGCTAGTGGGACATAGTGGGAGTGGGAGTCAGGAAGAAACTGTTTCACTATTCTCACGCTTCCTCTTTGAGAATACAGAGCTGCCAGCAACTTCTGGGTGCCTTTTGCTTTCTTTTACCTAAAACTGGAAAATCCCATTGATCTGATCTAGTCCAGCTGAGCATGCCAAGCCATACTCCCAATATGCACACACTATGTTTTCCAGTATGTGCTTGCCCCACCTGCCTCTGGGAACTGTTTTGCTTGACTCTTTCTGATTCCACTTCTGTCAAGTGCGTGGCTGGAAAAGAAAGAAATGAAGTGCTGGAAAAGCCAATTCCTTGGGACTTCCTGATTCCTTGAAACTGTTTCTCTCCATTTTTCCAAACAGGAAGGGTCCTTGGGCCCTCTGGCATGGAGGAAATATATCTAATTATTCCTCTAAATCCTCGAAATCATGGGGGGCATGTGTACGTTCACACAAGTGTTTGTGCTGGTTGAGGGTATTGCCAGGACTAAAGGTTCTAAATGGATGAGGGAGGGGATGCTAATGCAGGTAGAGCCCTCTTCCCTAAGGGGGACTTCGCGGGTGGATTAGGTGTGGTGAGGACAACACTTCAGGAGACTCCAGGAGATGGTTCTCTCTGATTATTCCCATCTCCTAGCCGAGGACCCAGACCTTGGACATACCTAGGGCTTGGACAGCCTTTTCCCTGTATAAGTTGCTGTGTAGGTGACGAAATGCCCCCCACACCAGAATCCCTGCCAAGTGTGATATGTACTAGGAGGAATCATGTATTTCCCACAGGGCTTCAGCTTGGACCCCTACATACCATCCCCTCCTCACTTTGACTATAACATGGAGAACATTAATGTCTGCTAACACTGAGCAACAGATGTGTTAAGCCAAGTTTACTTCAGCTTACCTTTTTTTTCCTTATTTATTTATTTATTTATTTATTTCTGGCTGCGTTGAGTCTTCGTTGCTGCCCGTGGGCTTTCTCTAGTCGCGGTGATTGGGGGGCTACTCTTTGTTATGGTGCACGGGCTTCTCATTGTGGTGGCTTCTCTTGTTGCAGAGCACGGGCTCTAGAATGTAGGCTCAGTAGTTGTGGCGCGTGGGCTTAGTTGCTCCACAGCATGTGGGATCTTCCCGGACCAGGGCTCGAACCCATGTCCCCTGCATTGGCAGGCAGATTTTTCACCACTGCGCCACCAGGGAAGCCCCCTAGATGGATTTTTAAAAGTGTATTTGAACTAGTTTCAGACTTGTTCCTACCATTCTCTTCCCTGACACCCCGGCCAATAGACAATGTCAACGGTTGGACGAATGGATAAAGCTAAAGACACATGCCATTGGCACAGTCCTACAGAGTGCAAATTATTTACTGCAGTAAATAATTTGCACTCTGTACTCCTAAGATCCAATTAACATACAAATTTCAGATTTAGGATTTCAAAAGGCATGTTCTAGTTGATAATACGAGCATATTTTAACTGTCATGTTCTTCCTGCCCCTTGAAAATATCTACAACTCATGCTAATATATAAGATCATACTATCTCATCTCCTCCTCTCTCTCTCCCAAGAATAATATTTTGAAAACAGGAATACTTGGCAGCTTGGACCTCTGGATTCTGTGTGTTCTTTCTTAAGATAAGCTGAAGTAGGGACTTCCCTGATGGTGCAGTGGTTAAGAATCTGCCTGCCAATGCAGGGGACGCAGGTTCGAGCCCTGGTCTGGGAAGATCCAACATGCCGCAGAGCAGCTAAGCCCGTGCGCCACAACTACTGAGCCTGAGCTCTAGAGCCCACGTGCCACAAGTACTGAGCCCATGTGCCTAGAGCCCGCACTCCGCAACAAGAGAAGCCACTGCAGTGAGAAGCCTGTGCACCGTAACGAAGGGTAGCTCCCACTCACCGCAACTAGAGAAAGCCCGCGCACAGCAAAGAAGACCCAACGCAGCCATAAATAAATAAATAAATAAATAAATAAATAAATAAATAAATAACATTGTTAATGTACTAAAATTGCAAAAAAAAAAAAAAAAAAACCATCCATCTAAGAACCTTGTGTTAATGAATTAACCCCCTCTCAGGCAAAATCGATTCTAATTTCACCTTTCCAAGTGCTTTTCCTGTATAGTAAACCCCTGTTTAAAAAATACTTTCCAAGGTCTTAAAGCATGCCTCATTTCACATGTGTCACCATGGCATACCTTTTTGAAAAATGTCTGCCTTTCAAAAAGTAAACACTGTTTTTAGAAACCAGTTAGTGGGTGTGGAGACACAGGAACGAGTCTTTTCTGGGGTATGCGTGTTGGCTCTCACTGGCCACAGCTTCACTCCAGCCTCTCAGCACACAGAATCGAATTTGTTCTTCAGCAAAATGAGGGCATCCCGGACCACTTACAGATCACAGGATGCTGTTAGAGGGCACTAAAGAGCCTACTGCAGACTATGGCTAGAATATTAAGACTCTAGACGAATAGCATCTAATCTAATCCAGAGCCTTCACAAGTGAAATTCTGGGCAGTCAGCCAGTTTAGGAGAAGTCAGCCATCTATAAGTAAAACTGCTAAACCAACAGGGCAGGGTAAAGCTCTAATCCCTTAAAGATAAACTTTTCAGATACCTCAAAAACACTAATTCTCTTAGTTTGAAGCATCGCTTACAAGTTCCCTATATTATTATTTCAACTCTATTCATTACTTTGTGTGGTAAGACCTTATTCTGAGAACATTTTATATCTTCATTAAAGTTTCTAGGGCTTCCCAGTGGCGCAGTGGTTAAGAATCCGCCTGTCAATGCAGGGGGCACAGGTTCGAGCCGTGGTCCGGGAAGATCCCACATGCCGTGGAGTAGCTAAGCCCGTGCACCACAACTACTGAAGTCCGCACGCCTACAGTCCATGATCCACAACAAGAAAAGCCACCACAATGAGAAGCCCGCGCACCTCAGAGAAGAGTAGCCCACGCTCGCCGCAACTAGAGAAAGCCCACGCGTAGCAGCAAAGACCTAACACCGCCAAAAATAAATAAATAAGATAAATAAATTTAAAATAAATAAATAAGTTTCTATCTAACTCTGAAAGCTATAAAACTGTATTTAAAAAAAACCCTTAGGGCTCCCCTGGTGGCGCAGTGGTTGAGAGTCCGCCTGCCGTTGCAGGGGACACGGGTTCGTGCCCTGGTCCAGGAAGATCCCACATGCTGTGGAGCGGCTGGGCCCGTGAGCCATGGCCGCTGAGCCTGCGCGTCTGGAGCCTGTGCTCCGCAACGGGAGAGGCCACAACAGTGAGAGGCCACGTACCGCAAAAAAAACAAAAAACAAAAAACTTTAATTCAGATTTAGAAATTAATGCAGGTCAAATTATTCCAAATTGATTTGGTTTTTAAATACCTGATCAGAAATTGGAAGAGAAAGTTGTATGTTCTCAGGTCCCCACCTGGGTTTAAACTGACAACTGTATTAAAGTTACAAGCTTCATAAGTTACTCCTTTACCAAATGTGTATTTAGGGTGATTTAGAAATTGTTATGAACAATGATCTCTTAGTCTTCTAGCTCTGGTTTTTCCAGGTCCAAGATTCTCTCATTTTATAATTTTCCAGGGACACAAAAGTCCAGGTCAGGCATTATGTTGTTTATAGACAGCGTCTGCACTGTCATTTACTGCTCAGGAGCGTTTACTCAAAGAATTGTGGAAGGCGGAGGCACAAGGGGAAAGGAAAAGGAAAATTTATCATGCTGATCTCTTGCCTGTCTGGACAGCAAGGTTTCCCTTATCTGTTTGCAAAGGAAACAAAGGCCTCCAGCAGAGGGCAGCTTTCAAGAATGGAGTGGAGGATGGCTAGGTGAGAAAGCTCTTAGGAAAGTCTTGGGGTAGAGAGGAGGAGGGGGACACACCCTACTCCAACTCAGGGCCTTTCCTAAGGCATTCACACCTTGCCCTGACCCCTTCCCCATTAATAAAACACTTTAAAATTAGGTTGGTGGCTTTGCATTAATTTCCCAGTTCACCTGATACCAGAATAATTCCCCAGGAGACAATTATTGTTTCCATTTTTATAAACTCTTGGTAAGCCTTAGCTATGCCCATTTAAGTTTATTTAAACATAAACACTCTAGGATGAAAACAGTCATAATCTCACTACTGGAAAAGTAACTAATGGGTCACATAATTTTTAATTCTCTCCTGCCTTTAAATGAATCATTTTATCCTTATAGAACTGTCTGGAAAACTCACACCTTAAAAAAGGAATGAACATTTCCAAATCTTACCCTTATTATTAACCCACAAGGACTTACTGTATAGCACAGGGAACTCTGCTCAATATTATGTAACAACCTAAATGGGAAAAGAATTTTGAAAAAGAATGGATACATGCATATGTATAACTGAATCACTTTGCTGTACACCTGAAACTATCACAACAGTGTTAATCGACTATACTCCAATATCAAATAAAAAGTTTAAAAATAAATAAATTAATTTAAAAAATCTGGACAAAATAATTCAGGTCTACAACATTTCATTTCTAGGAATAAGCCTTTACTGGATAAGGAGTCCTTAGATACCTAATTATCTTTTAAACTTCCCGACTAAGTATTTTCATGCATCATTTCACCTAAATGACAAAGAATGGAAAATGAAGGTCAGCAAATATTTTCTCGCCATGCTTAGTAATATGGAAACAGTATTCCTTTTCCAGCTCTGTATCTCTGACTCACAAGAGGGTTATTACACTTTCCATGTTCCATCACTCAACATGAGCTGCTGTCCCTCTGTCCACTGTCTGAAAATATTTATACCTTATGAAGATGCTGCCACTTCATAAGCCCACTAATAACCTTACAGTGAAGGGACATTGCACATTATCAGATGTGCAGACAACAATCACTGCCTGGAGACCGTGGCACTGAGATGGCTCTCTGCCAGTTCTACACCTTGAAAACTGCAACAACACAGGTCTCCTCAAGAGGGCAAGTGTTTGGGATAATGGTTTAACTCCCATAGCAAAGAAGTGCTGGCAGGGAAAATCTAATCCTCAGGGTATAAGTTCTCTGTTGTACAACGTCTGAATCCCTGTGACCACTATAAACGGTAATGACAGGGAGGAACAGCAGGGAAGTTTGTGAGGATAAAAGTTTTGGACACCATTTGGAAGGATGGCAAAGGGTTTTTCCATGGACTCTCTGCCCAGGGATACTGAACAGTGAAACCATGCTAATTCCTAAAGCAAATAGCTCAAAATGAACAAAGCTCTGGGAATACTCTGCAGCCAGGCATGCTCTCATTTTCCTGAGGCACAGAACCTGTTAAAGGGAAACAAACCTAATCACATAATGGTTTAAGAATTACAGTCTTGTACAGGAAAGAAATGCAGGGTACTTACAAGCCCAGCTACCCTAAACATAATCTTGTGGTCAAACGAAGTTTAACTTCTTCTCTATCAGATTTTAGGCAAAATGAACTACCCTAGTGAGCCTGGGACAAACCTGGCAGCAGAACAAGAGCAGAGTATAAAACTGTCAATGGTGAGACCATGAGAAACGAATTCCCTGGAGTTGGGGGCGGGGGAGGGGAGTTAGGCATGAATAATGGCTGGTGGATTAAATCCTAAGGGATCTATGAGAAAAGATGTGCAGGAGAACCTGAGACTCTTAAACACTGCAGACAGGGGCCAGAAGTGTTCTCAGACCCACTAATGGGCACTTTGGCACTTATACTACAGACAGAAAAATGCACCCACATTCACCATCTACCTGAATAAGTTGTCACTGTTACAAAAATGAGATCCATATTAGTTACCTTGGAAAAAAAAAATGCTTCCTTTCCAGGTCAGGCAATGGAAAGGACGACGAGTTATCTCTTGACTTAAGTGGCAAAAATACAAGTGAAACAATCTATTCAAATGCAGACGGTGTGCATATGATCACAAACACTTTCACAAGTACATATAGTGGCTTTCGTGGCAGTTCCTAAGTTCCTTTTCCCCACTCCACCTCCAATCCACTCCTGACAGACTTCTTAAGAGATGCAGTTATAAGGTCTATTTTAAATGCTCTTATGCACAGGTATGATTCTGAAACAAGTGCAATAAATAGCCTGATATTAATTTGGAATTCAGCTTTTGGCCACAGCTGACTTCAAACCATAAATTCAACTCCTTACCACAGGGCCTCGTCAAAACGATTCTGGCATTGGCTTGCCTGCTCCTAAGGAGGGCACAGAGACCCCTCAAGTTCAGTTTCAGACGCTAAGAGACGGCAACCCTAAGCCAACACCGATCCTGAACAACCAGGAGCTTTCCATCAGCCAGGGGCTGTTTCTGAAGTCTCATGGATGTCACCCAAAAGGGAATTAAACAAACAGGCTTTTTATCAGCCGCTTTCTCATGAGATGTTCGAAAGTAAACTTAATTTGTATTCCGGAGGGGAGTGGTAGTTTTCCTTCATCTAAATAATTTTTCTCCCTCCTCTTTTAAAACATTTTTGAAACTTTTTTCAAACTGTTTTTTTAAACGTTAACTAGTGATTAATGTCCACAGGCTCAGGAAGAATTGCTTCCAGCAACTGTTGATAGTTCACGGACAGTAGTTTCTAGGGATGCGCAGGGTTATCAATCAAGGCACCAGAGAAAAGAGCCTCTTTGCTGCAGTCTCCTTGCTTGCTAAGGTCTGTTCACAATCACATGCCCAGGGTTTAAAAATTAATGTTCAAATCTTGTTGCAATACGTATGTGCAAAACTCAAGGGAAAAAGTGAGGGTGTGCGTGTGTGTGTGTGTGTCTGTGTGTGCACGTAGGAGGCGCCGGTGTTATCATCTTCCAGCCGGAGGACAGCGTACCCAGAGCGGGCTCTTTCTTTACTCCCACCCAGCATCCGGGATGGTAGTTGCACAACTTTCCTTCCCCACCCGATCCACGGGTGACACTGCGTGAATCCAAATGCCCTGCAGCTCCTGAGTCTCCGCGGAGCTCCCCCAGGCCGCCGGTCGCACCCCTCGAGCCCCGAGGGTAGCCGAGGCGAGGTCTCCAGTGCCGTCCTCCCCAGCCACGCAGCCCGCGGTCCCCCCGCCTCGCGCCCACCGGCCCTTTGTTCCACGGCCCCCGCCGGGCCAGCGCCCTCACTCACCCGCGCCGGGTCGCCCGCCCGGGCCCCGGCTCGCCGCGCCGCTCAGACAGGTGTGGGGGCCGGGAGGGCGCGCGCAGCTCCCATGCTGGCTCGGCGGCGCAACTGAGTGCGAGCGGGCGGGCGGGGAAGCAGTGCCGGCGGCTGCCGGGTCCGCCCCCCGCGCCTCCGGAGCCCGCCCGCCCCGCCTCCGGCCTCGGGGAAGCCGCTCGGCCGCCCCCCGCCCCCCTCCCGCGCCCCGCGCCCCCGCCCCTCGCCGCCCGCAGCCGGTCCGAGCCGGGCGCGCAGCCGGGAGGACCCGCGGCCTTGCGGCCCCGCGCAGGTGGCCCCGGCGCCGCTCGCCTGTCCCGGCCTCTCCGTGCCAGCTCGCGCCGGCTCTCGGGGAAGGGCCCGCCCTGCCCGGGGACCCGCGCAACCCTTCCTGAGCGAGCCTGGGGCCTTCGCTGCCTGCGGTCCGCCGCCTGCTCGCAAAGACCAGGGGCCCCTAAAGTCGACAGCCGAGATCTGGGGCCGCGGGCCACACCTGGTGCGCGAAAAGCCCCTCCGCAAGTTTGAAGAGTTGGAGAGAAACCTGTGCGCTTCCCACCCCACATGAGCTTTGAGAGTTTTCAAAGTTTTGAGGTGATGCCCGAGTTCCTTTCCGCTTCACCCAGTCTCTTGGGGGCCTCAAAGGGGCGGAAACCCGCGATCCGGTGGCAGGACCGCCAACGCTTTGCATCCCCTGCAGCAGCGCCCAGTGCGGTGCTTGGGGCCCGGAGCAGGGCAGGGACTTTGCAGCTTCCAGTAACCGGCTGGGTGGGGAGCCCACCGGCCTCAGCTCTCTCTATCCGGGCACCAGCGGGTGGAGCCACCTCCTCACCCAGTGGGCAAGGGGCCCACAGAACGGGCAAAGAAGGTACAAATTACCCCCCCCCCCCTTTTTAACATCTTTATTGGAGTATAATTGCTTTACAATGGTGTGTTAGTTCCTGCTTTATAACAAAGTGAATGAGTTATACATATACATCTGTTCCCATATCTCTTCCCTCTTGCGTCTCCCTCCCTCCCACCCTCCCTCCCACCCCTCTAGGTGGTCACAAAGCACCGAGCTGATCTCCCTACGCTATGCGGATTCTTCCCACTAGCTATCTGTTTTACGTTTGGTAGTGTATGTATGTCCATGCCTCTCTCGCGCTTTGTCACAGCTTACCCTTCCCCCTCCCCATATCCTCAAGTCCAATCTCTAGTAGGTCTACAAACAAAACTACCGTATGACCCAGCAATCCCACTACTGGGCATATACCCTGAGAAAACCATAATTCAAAAAGATTACCCCTCTTTGACAGGTAAGGCAGGGGAGGAGGTTTTTGGGGGCCTAATGACTTGCCCCAATGCACTGAGGCCGCATTTTTTTTCTGTGAAGCCCTTTAGCCTGCCTGTCTCCCACCAAAGTCTGCTCTCGAAAAGAGAGAACCTAACAGGCTGTTTCACACCAACGTGTTAATGACAGACCAAGGTGCTTGTGTTTGCCACCGATTTTAAATAGGAAAGCCCCAACACGTGTCACTGTGTGGTGATTCTCAAATATGAGGGCACTATTTTAAGGGCAAAATTTTCTTAAACCAACCCACTCCTGGCTTAAATTATTTTCTTTTAAAACGTTGCATTACTATAAACATAAAACGAGATATAAACTTGTGTTACAGCTTTTGAACAACTTTGGAATAAAATCAAAACAAATTTATAAGTTAAATATAAAATTCTCCTCCCAGAACTGTAAAATTTAAATTACCAATGTTTACTCAACTACTACTAGCAACACGTGGTACTGACTGCCCAGGTGTGAGTACATTTGAGCTCTGCGTGGCTCTACCACTCTTACGGTGTGGGAAGTGCCCTGTATTGACTCGATTTTCTCACCTCTTTCCTCCCTTCCAGGTACCACACCTCCTCTGCTGACACCCTATATTATTGTAATAGTTGGCTTTCATTTGACTCTGATACATAATTAGAGATTAACTTTGTGCTATTCCTTTCTTATTAGCATAACGAGTGAAGTGATAAGTGTTGGTGGCAAGGCATAGCTCACACAGGCACTGAGATCACAAGGCAGTACTTGGTATCAGATGGTTATCCCAATGATCCAGAATGTGTTCATATTCATTTTTTTAATCATAACTGTGAAAAAAATAAATTTTGGCTCTCCAGCTTCCATTTGGAGATACACCATTTAAAAGTCAAATACCTAACTTAATAGAGAAGCCGGGGGCGGAATTAGAAGGAGGGGAAGAAGGGAGAGACTTCCTAAAGCACCTACTACATGCAAAGCATTGTGTTAGGCACCAAAATAAAGAGACGGCCACAGGAAGACAGTCCAGCAACATAATTAAGAGTATGCCAGTGGCATTCAACTATGTGAGTACTATTCCAGGCTCTGCCCCTTATTAGTTGTGTAGCTTTTGGCTTGACCTTTCTGTGCCTCAGTTTTCTCCTCAGTAAAATGACAACTACTTCATAGCAGTGTTTGAAGAATTGAATGAATTAATACACATAAAACGCTTAGCACATGGCCTGACACACAGTAAGTCCTTAATAAATATTAGCTATTGTTACATCTGTTATGTAAAAAGAATGTGCCTTCTCTCTGCTTTGGAGCACCATCCTTCAGGAGTACCTCAACCTACTTTGACATTCATTGCTCATTTGTCCTGGTGGTTTCTGAAATTAGTGTCACCAATTTAGGGAAGTAGAATCTTGGAGAACAAGATGATTTTATTCCCATCATTCAGAGAGAGCAACTGAAGCACAGAAGGACCCATTGTGCCCTCTCCTAGCTCCACTCCCAGAGCCAGCCTCAGGCCTATTGCCCCTACCCAGACAGGAGCTCCAACTACAGATGACCTGCGGAACTGTGGGTTTGAACAAGCTCCACCCACTTCTCTTGTTTCCTGGAGCTGTCAGTAGTAAAACGAGAGGATGCTACCTGGCTCTAAGGTTGTCACTGTGATTGCCATAAGGACAGCAACAACAACGAATCTGTAGAGAACTTTGACGCCAAAGAGAAATGCCCTGTGTAGCAGGAGTCCTCATGCTGAGCCTAGATATTTGCTATTTTTTTTTTTTGTATTTGCCCCACTCTGCTACCTGAAAAAAAAAAAAATACCACCAGAAAAAACAGAACCCTCACTGCTTAAGAACTCAGTTCAACTCCATAATCGTAATTCTCAAATACTTTTCATGAGTATGGCACTTGAGTTGTTAAAAACGCATTCAGGGCAAGGCCCACACATTTAGTGAGTGCTCACTCTGTATAAGGTACAGGGGCTGTGAGAAAGAAAGCAAATATCCCTCATCTCAAGGAATTTATGCTTTGGATAGAAACGAAACAAAATCAAATACAGGAGAAAGTGAGATGTAGGCTGGATCAGGCTACAGCTAGAGAGCATGGAGGGAGGAATTATTAATCCTCACTCCGGCAGGTGCTATAGTCTCCCATGAGGTGGTAGAATTTGAGCTGCAACTCAGAAGATGAAGACTTGAGCCAAGCTTCAACAAACATCCCGTTGGGTTCCTCCACTGTGTAGATGAGGGCAATCTGGGGGTGAATGAAGAGGGCCGAACTAGGATGGAATTGTAATAATTACAGCTATGTTTGTTGAATGCGTATTATGTGCCAGGTAGTGTGGAATATACTTTATTACATGTGAGACTGAGGTTCAAAGTGGTTAAATGGGATACCCAGTGCTGTACCACTAGGCTGTGAGTTCTGCCCAGTCTGTCCTACTCTTTCAGCAGGCTCCGCTGTGTTATATTGCTTCCCAGACCTGCCTTTTCTTGTGCTAACAATCAGGAGGTTGAATCAGTGGCTGCTGTCGCTTGAGCTCAAAATATCCTTTTGATTCTATCTTGCTTTTGTTCCAGTTATGCAATCACTTAGTAACGACCTGTTACATGGCCTCAGTGCAGGAGACAAGATGGGACTGAAAGATAATTGGAAACCTAGGGTGTGGCAGGGAGGGGGAAGACCCAACGCCACCTCTATAAACTGCTAAACTCAGTTTTAGTGCTGATTTTCTTTTAATTGAAGTATAGTTGATTTACAACGTTGTGTTAGTTTCAGGTGTTCAGCGCAGTGTTCAGTAATACATATATATCTGTCCTTTTTCAGATTCTTTTCCATTATAGGTTATTACAGGATACTGAATATAGTTTCCTGTGCTATACAGTAGGACCTTGTTGTTTATCTATTTTATCTATTAAATATAGTAGCGTGTATATGTTAATCCCAAACTCCTAATTTATCCCTCCCCTTAGTGCTTATGTTTCACGAGGTCGAGATCCACGTGCAGCTTCAACAATTTGCCAGTTTGAAAGGTATCAATGAGGATTATTTCTAAGGAGATAAACGTACATAATTAAAAATCATTTCCACCTGGTTTCTTATTTCTGTGGTGATAATATGGCTCTAGGAGTTCACTCAGTAAGTGGAAGTTTCTAGCTCCGTGTAGGGAGTGAAAAGAGAAATGGAGTGAGAGACAACAAAGGGTTGGGAGAGAGGCATTCTCAACCTGTCTGGGTGACTTTGGATAAATCACTTCACTTAACCTGGATTTCTCATCTGTAAAAAGAGAGCCTAGATGACCTGCTCTTACAGTCTTTGAGTCTACAACATTGTAATTCTTATGGAAGGATGATCCACATATATTTTTATCTTTGGGCACCCAGCATGTGGTCCTAGGGTAGTAAAGCTTGTGGAACTCTGGAGTCTGACTGGCTTGGACTCAGTTTAGAATTCATTTAGTTGCTGGGTGATCCTGGGCAAGTTATATGACTTTCTGTGCCTCACGTTTCTCTTCTGTACAATGGAGCTCATTTCAGGCTGTTGTAAGGGCTCAGTGAGATAATCAGTACAAAGCACATAGTACAGGGCCAGCACAAAAGAAATTCTGAATTGGTATTACCTATTGTTATTATTATTATCACTACTGTTCCTCTAAGTGCTTAATAAATGTTTTTAAATTTGTTGAATGAGTGAATGAATCAATCAAATTGTTATAGTATCAATGCTAAAAAGTTTAATCCAGGCTTTCCAAGAAAAAACTATCTCAAGACTTTTTTTGTTCAACCCCAAGTCTTTTGTCATAGGTTTGGTTTGTAGGCAACAAAGAGTTTCCTAGTCCAGTCATCCCTTGGTATCCATGGAGGATTGGTTCCAGGACCGACGCAGATACCAAAGTCCAAGGATGCGCAGGTTCCTTATGGCATAGTATTTGCATATAATCTACAAACATCCTCCATATACTTTAAATGACCTCTAGGTTACTTATAATACGTAATATAGTATAAATGCTATGTAAATAGCTGCTGGTGTGGCAAATTCAAGTTTTGCTTTTTGGATCTTTACGGATTTTTTTTTTCAAATATTTTTTGATCCATGGTTAGGTGAGCACATGGATACAGAGGGCTGCCTGTACTGAATTTAGGAAGAGTTACAGATTCAAATGGGAGCCAGGGTTAGATTTTTGTCTCCTCTTCCAATCTCCCTATGGCACCATCAGTTCATTTATTCAACAAACATCTACTGAACGCTAACACTGTCAGGTCTATATATTTGTCAGTGTTTTAAGGGCAAAACCAGGCTTTTCTCTCATGATGGTGGGATTTAAAATCTTGCATGGTAAAAAATAAAACCACAACAAACTCCTATAATTAAAAAAAAAGAAAAAGCTAACAAAAAGAGCCACTAAAAATCATCTTTATAGCACTTAATAAAACAAAATAAATGTATTTGTATTGCACTTAAAACTTTTTTTAAAATTCCTGTTTTGTTACGTACAGATTACTCATTTTTAAGTATTTGGAAATATAAGTAATCAGTACACTATGAATATAAATATGTAAAGTTATATAAAACCTTAAAATATAAAGTAGTTGTAGAGTTAAATTGTCACATTGGTACATATGGTAACCTAAAAAGACAAAAAAAAAAAAAAAAGCTGCACAGCAAAGGAAAGCTTTACTCTAATCCTACCTAAAAGAATATAGCAATCTAAAATTATTAGGAAGAAAAACAGGCTTTGGCAATTTCCTGTATACCGTGGGCAGTGTTCTAAACTGAAAACTTAGATACATTTTGAAATAACTGTGTGTTGCTCATTTTCTCTGTTCAAATTCAGAAAGTCTCCAGAGGCCAGTGCTGGACTTCTCTGATGTACTCTAACTTGCATACTGGATCTCATGATCAAGAACAAAAGAGAAAAAAGATTTTTTTTTCTTCCTTTAACTCAAGGAGAAGCAGCTGAGCTGCTGGCCTTGAAACAGACTTTCATAACC
Organism: Mesoplodon bidens; assembly: GCF_964165515.1. Taxonomy (NCBI): domain Eukaryota; kingdom Metazoa; phylum Chordata; class Mammalia; order Artiodactyla; family Ziphiidae; genus Mesoplodon; species Mesoplodon bidens. The sequence continues at coordinate 72,666,977 of NC_138164.1, read as the reverse complement.
TTTTGATATTCTCTTTACATTTACGTTATTAAAATTTCTCCCAAACCTCTATAACTTTAAAAGGCATTTTTTGAAAATCCTTTTGTTTTTAATTTATGTTCATATTTATCCATATATATTGGATTCTTTCTTTTCTGTCTTATAAGGAGTAATCTTTTATGCAGTTAAGTATGGGGTCTGGATATTCAAATTCAGTGTCTTTTCATGAGGTTTCTCCTTTTTCCTGGCAAATTCTACTCATCCTTTAAGCTTAAACATCAGCTCTTTTCTGAAGGCCTCCAAACCCCTCATTGCTAGATAAGGAGTTCATTCTCTGTGTTTTCAGAGAATTGTATTGAAATTATAGCTTACATTGTAACTATATATTTTCATTTCATGTTCAACCTCAAGCAGTCCAGAGCTTTTTTTTTTCTTAAAGATCGTTATACAGTCTTTCTTTCCTCCCTTCCTCCCTATTTCCCCCCTCCCTCCCTCCCTCTCTCCCTCCCTTCCTTCCTTCCTTCCTGCTATGTGGGCTCTTCATTGCTGTGCGCAGGCTTCTCTACTTGTGGCCTGCGGTCTTAGTTGTGGTATCTGGGAACTTAGTTCCCCGACCAGGGATTGAACCCGGGCCCCCTGCATTGGGAGCACGGAGTCTTAACCATTGGACCACCAGGGAAGTCCCGGTCCAGATTTTCTGATGAGTGGGAACTCTGTCTTTTTCTTCTAGTCCCTATGGTTTCCCTCTGTAGTCTAACAGAGCCTGGCTCAGGATAAAGGCTCCATTAATTTTTATTTAATAAACGATTGAATGATGAATGAGTAAAATTCTTTCTTTCTTTCTTTCTTTCTTTATTTTTGGCTGTGTTGGATCTTTGTTGCTGCACACGGGCTTTCTCTAGTTGTGGTGAGCGAGGGCTACTCTTCGCTGCAGTGTGCGGGCTTCTCATTGCGGTGGCTTCTCTTGTTGCAGAGCGTGGGCTCTAGAGCGCAGGCTTCAGTAGTTGTGGCTCGCGGGCTCAGTAGTTGTGGCTCGAGGGCTCTAGAGCACAGGCTCAGTAGCCGTGGTGAACAGGCTTAGTTGCTCCGTGGCATCTGGGATCTTCCCAGACCAGGGCTCGAACCCACGTCCCCTGCATTGGCGGGTGGCTTCTTAACCACTGCGCCACCAGGGAAGCCCCTTTTTTTTCAATATGGTAGTAACATGTCATAGAACAGTGGAGTTCTGTAGGATACAGTTTGTGAAAAAACATCCATAAGCTTACCCCCACTTCCAGGAGTAAACCACCTCTGTTCCCAACATGTGGTTTGTGCTTTTTTGCCTCATTGCCTTTGCTTGTATTTGAAACTCTTTCCTTCGTATCCATTTGTCTCAATTCTACTTTTTTAAAAAATTGAAGTATAGTCAATTTACAGTATTGTGTCAGTTTTAGGTGTACAGCATAGTGATTTGGTATTTTTACAGATTATACTCCATTATATGTTATACAAGATAATGGGTATAATTCCATGTGCTATGTAGGAAATCCTCGTTGCTTATCTATTTTATGTATAATAGATTGTACCTGTTAATCCCATACCCCTAATTTGTCCCTCCTCCCTTCCCTCTCCCCTTTGGTAACTACTAGTTTGTTTTCTAAATTTACTTCTATACATTTTTAAAAGGCCTAACACTGTGTCACATCCTCTACAAAGTTTTTGTTTTGTTTTGTTTTGTTTTTTTCAGTACGTGGGCCTCTCACTGTTGTGGCCTCTCCCGCTGCGGAGCACAGGCTCTGGACATGCAGGCTCAGTGGCCACTGGCTCATGGGCCCAGCCGCTCCACGGCATGTGGGATCTTCCTGGACCGGGGCACGAACCCGTGTCCCCTGCATCGGCAGGTGGACCCTCAACCACTGCGCCACCAGGTAAGCCCTACAAAGTATTTTTTTAATTGGCCTTTGATCTCCCATAACACTTTCTACAACTTTCTCATGGCTCTCATAATTTTATTTCTCTTATTATCAGTTTACCTCTCTTCTCCCCTACCACTGAATGCTATGGGTTTGAATCTCTGGTCTGCATCTCTTTTGCTGGATGTATCAGTCGGGATCTTGACAGAAACCCAATTTGCCCTTGATTGGCTCAGATGAGGAGATTTTATTGAAGTGGCTACTTATGGAGGTGAGGACAGGGTGGAGGGAACAAGCAAGGACAGAGCACCCAGTGTCTAGCAACAGGCGGAAGCCATCACTGCTCTTGGGATGGGAAGTAGAGGGAGGGAAGGCTGTAGCAGAGCTGGGGGAGTGAACGCCCAGGTCCAGGGCCTGCTGCCAGGAGCCATGTGTCTATAGAGCAATGCAGCCGCTGCAGGAAAAAGGGGATGAGTGGGAAAGAAACACCCTGACCTCTTCTTCTCCCACCCTCTGATCTCTGGAGCCTGCCAAAGTCAGCTCACAAGGGAGCTGGGCTGTGCTGTCCTAAGGCTCAACCTCCTGGACACAGGGCAGGAAAGTGAAGGGTGGAGAATTGCTGGGAGGCAGACAGAGAATGACCAGCACACTGGGAGAGGCTCCGTTTCCTCATCTGCAAGATAGGGTAGTGACAGTACCCTCCTCCCAGGGTTATAGTGAGGATTAAATTAGGAAATGCATCAGAATACTTCTCAACATATGTGGTGCCTGATTCTACTCATTAGCTACTTCTTATTATTATTTACAATAACAACTCTTTGGATACTCCTAGTGTAAAAGCTAATTGAGGAAGGTATCGTGCGTTGGTTATTTTGTAGCCCTTACACATCCAGCCCAAAACACTGTTGTAGCATGGCTCAAAATAGATGGCATTTTGTAGGTGATGGGGGAGGGCTTTTTTAAAAAAAAATTTTTAAATTTAATTTTATTAATTTTTTTATACAGCACATTCTTATTAGTTATCCATTTTATACATATTAGTGTATATATGTCAATCCCAATCTCCTAATTGGGGAGGCCTTTTGGACAGGGGTAACAGGGAAGATTGTTTGGCTGTTTGGACTGACATCATCAGCCAATCTGACCTTGAAAACAGACAACGATGAGATAAATTTGAGACTTATTTTTAGTTTTCAGCAGACTTTTTGGGCACTTCTTAGACCTAGTCCGAGGCCTCTAGCCTTTCTTTACCTCAGTAGACGGGAGAGTTACTGAAAAACAAGCCTGCTCACCAGGACTGGCATTCCATAGCCATCCCTGGGAATTGTAGTGATTCCTCGTATTTTGAAAGCAAAGTAAGGATGGCCAGCCCAGGGTTTAATGCAGGAAGGTTTGTATCTATGGAAGCCATTTGCTTCCTGCTCTTTCAGACCAGTAACCTGGTTTATTTCAAACACAGGATCAACTGGCTTCTGCTCCCCTTGGTACACAGATTAGGGAAACCACAAGAATAGTCATCCGTGTTCTTTTCACTTCAAAGCCTGCAGAACACCTTGGAAAGCCAACTGACTCTCCACCTATCAGAAAGGCCGATTCAAGAGAAAGTCCTTTCACAGGAGCTGGGGGTGGGGTGAGGTGTGAGGTGGGGACTCACCCACATGGAGGCAAGTGGGTGTCGGAGCTGGTGACTGCAGCTTGTGCGTTTGGGGGAAGGGCGAGTTCCCAGGGTGACAGAGCAATGAAGGTCACGCTGGGAGGAGATTCCAGTCCTGACACCAGCAGCTGCAGGTGGGGACTCCCTTCAAGGAGGAGTGACTTTATCCAGGTTTCCAGCAGACTAAAATTCGTGAGGACACTTAGCTCCCAGATCTTATGGGATCTGTAAGTAGTTGCTCACATTATTGTCCCTGTCCCTGAAAAATCAAGACCCAAGCCAGAACTGTTAAGAAATGGCTCTAAAGCTGCTCCACACGCCAGCTTCACGCTGCCCTCGTGGTCCCAAGCGTGGGTCCTCTGACTTCCTAGAGCACACGAGCGTTTTATCTCTTTACTCAAGGCTGGCTGAGGGCCTGTTTGGACAACTGTGTGCAGCCAGAGCGAGGCCTTACTCGCCACATAAGCAGTAGGTTCACTCCATTAAACAGAGGGGTAATAGGTAACAGAGTAGTTTGGGGATTATGCTGTCAATTAACATTAGCTCCTCCTTTAAAACTCTGACACCCTCCAATCTGCTTCTGACCTTCATCTTTGGGTGATTATTGTCTTTTATAAAAATTTTAAGAGAGACTTCCCTGGCGGTCCAGTGCTTAAGACTGCGTCTTCCAATGTAGGGGGTGCAGGTTCGATCCCTGGTCGGGGAGCTAAGATCCCACAGGCCTTGTGGCCAAAAAATCCAAAACATAAAACAGAAGCAATATTGTAACAAATTCAATAAAGACTTAAAAAAATTTTTTAATAGAAATTTTAAGAAAGATACAGTGTTTCCAAGTTGCTACAATTAACAGTACAGTTTCCATTAAGAAGATCTTAGAAATAAAAGAGTCATATAATAAATCTCAAGAAACAGATTTGAAAGTTGACCTATATAATATATGCTTTGTAATTGTGGCAAAAACAAAACAAAGCAAAATAAAAACAAGCAAAAAATTGGCTCTTAGCAATGTGACACCATCCCAAGATGATATTTTTTGTTTTAATGTTGAAATGAAAAAGGCACTTGGCTTCAATCCAGGAAGACCCAGAAGGCGCAGCCCTGTGCTAAACTATTATGACCTCATGGTTGTGTAAATTGCATATTGGTAAAGTGAGGGTATCCAAACTGTCTTCTCTTTCAGAACAAGAGATGGCAATGTCTCTCTTTTATTCCTCTTTTTTTTTAAATCAATGCAATAAAATCAAACTATTTAATGCTTAAAACCCTTTCTGCAGGAAAATTAAGAACAAATAAATGACAAGTCTTTGATTTGTTAGACCACTCTGAAAAGTTGATTGCTGACTTCAAGGCAAATTCCAGTCCTGGTAGCAGCCCTCCAATCTCAGCTCCAATCATAATTTTATTATCAACACTTTCATCCCCTGCCCCATGATCCCAAATCTTCAGGGAATTGAAGTTCACTCAGAGGCTGAATATTCTTGATCTGAGCATGTTAGGAATCAACCTTTGTATTTACTCTAAGACCTGCCTGACTAGAGTAGAAAGCATGAGTGAACCAATAAAATTGTTTTGTGTAAATTTAGAGTTTAAAGTTTTTTTGGTAAAAATATTTATAGCATTGGTATAAAGTTCATTTTCACAATAATGGCTATTTATTATCTACCAGGTACCAGACACTTCCCACTGCTTATTGTATTGGATCAAATAGCACTGAGCAGTAGGAACACGTATCTTTCCTTTTGCTGGTAAGAACACAAGGCTCTAAATAGTTAAGTAAAATTCCCAGTTTGAAATGTTGGAGAGGGGATTCAAACCCAGGACTCTCTACCCCAAATCCATGTATCATAAACTTTCCCACATTGTTTCTGTTAGAATGGTTTCAGATACAAGTAATGGAAACCCCTGACTTACGCTGGCTTAAATGACAATAAGGAAGTTGATTATCACACATGTCAAGAAGTTCAAGGGTAGAGTGATTTCAGGTAAGGGGAACTCAAGGCTCCAGCTCTGCTTCTCTTGGTTCTGCAATTACCATATCCAATTACATCCAGAGGAAAAAAAAGAGGAGCTTCTCTTCCTATGTCTCTCTCTTAGGAGCAAGACAGTAATACCACTTCCCAGACCTCTCTTCATATCACTGAGGTGGAGATTCAGTGGTCATTAAGTCCTTTGCTAAATCAATCACGGGCAAGGGAAGAAGTTACCTGTTAGCCTAAGGTAAGTAGCACAGAATAATTGGAAGAGCTCTGGACTAGGGCTCGGAAACCTTGGGTTTTAGTCCTAATTCTGTCATCTACTTGGTTGTGGAAACTTGCTAGTTGCTTAGCCTCTCTTAGCCCTTACTTTTTCCTTATTTCCTTATTACAGGGCTGATAATTCCTGTCCTACTGATCTCACAGGGTTGTAAAACAGGAATGAAATAATGTCTGTAGAAGTATTTTGTAAACTGTGCCACATGATATAAAACCATGTTATGGCTTCTATTAACATGGTTCAGAGAGAACTTCTGGTTGTGAGATACTTTTTCAATTACACTTGTGGTTCTTGATCATCATCAAGATAATTTAGAATTTTTAAGGTTTTGCCAAAGATTATCTGACTTTTACTTTTTTAAATTTTATTAATTTTATTAATTTATTTTTGCTGTGTTGGGTCTTCGTTTCTGTGCGAGGGCTTTCTCTAGTTGTGGCAAGCGGGGGCCACTCTTCATCGCAGTGCACGGGCCTCTCACTATCGTGGCCTCTCTTGTTGCGGAGCACAGGCTCCAGACGTGTAGACTCAGTAGTTGTGGCTCACGGGCCTAGTTGCTCTGCGGCATGTGGGATCCTCCCAGACCAGGGCTTGAACCCGTGTCCCCTGAATTAGCAGGCAGAGTCTCAACCGCTGCACCACCAGGGAAGCCCCTGAATTTTACTTTTGTGTTAGAAAATTAACAGTGCAAAAATAGGGGGAAAGTGTGAAATTTAGTACTTAAGAAAGCCAATTCCAAGCATCCTCGTAACTCCAGTAGTATCTGTTTATATATGGATAGGTTGTTTATAAGTTATTTTTTATACTCATCGAAAAGCAAGTTTCCTAAGGATCTATTAAACAACCTTTCTCATTCCTTCCTTTATATCAATTCAGTAAACATATATGGGGGGAGGGGATGGGATGCACACATAAGAGAATCTGAAACAGACTCTGTCTGAAGGAGAGTAACTACCTACAAGGGAAGACGTCTAGAGAGCAGACTAGATAGAACATATCCACAAGTAGCTATAACAAAATGTAGAAAGATAAGAGGAAGTGATAGGTAAAGTCCCAAGGTGTGAAGAGATAAAGGGCAGTAAGAATTCAGAAGGTTCCCAGCTGTGGGGTTAGGGAAGACATCTGGACAAGGCTTCATTTGACTTGGGAGTTGGAAGATTTGGCCATGGGAAGAGCTAGTTCACCTTGGCTCTACATCAAACTTGCTCTGAACTTGAATACTCAACCAGAATGCAATAATCCTTGAGTATAAATTATATGAGAGCTATAGCAGAAAATAGTAGTTGGAAAGGTAGAGATTGCAGCTAGATTATAGAGGGGTTGGAATACCAGTCTAAGGAATTTGAACTTTATTCAGTAAGTGTGAGATAATAGAAAAGATGTATATGTTGGTCTCTGCCCCTGGTTTCTAGCACGGAACTTCTAAAACCCGTGTAATTTCCTAAGTGATAAGAGCGCTAGGAGCATCTAGTTCTAATATTTGGTCTTTGATCCCGGTTCCTGACACAGGGCTTCTGAACCCTTATAATTACCTGAGTGTTAGGAGTGTCTTTTGTTCTAATGAGGTGGCTTTGGTTGGGGTCCTGGATGACTTGTGAATGGGGGCTGGTCACCAGAAAGAACAAGCCAGGACTAGAAGCTTGGAGTTTTCAGCCCTGCCCCCATTCTCTGAAGGGAGAAAGGCTGGAAGTGGAGTTAATAATTGTTCATTGTCTACATGAGGAAGCCTCCATAAAATTGCAAAAGTGTGGGGCTCATAGAGCTTCCAGATTGGTGAACACATCCACGTACTAGGTGGTTAACACACCTCACCTCCAGGAGAACAGAAGCTCCTGTGCTCAGGACCCTCCCAGGCCTCACCCTATGTATTCTTCATCTGGCTGTTCATGTGTGTCCTTTACCGTATCCTTTAATAAACTGGTAAACATAAGTAAGTGCTCCCCCGAGTTCTGTGAGCCACTCTAGCAAATTAATTGAACCCAAGGAGAGGGTCATGGGACCACTCCAATTGGTAGCTAAATTGGACAGAAGTTGTGGGTAACCTGAGGAACTACTGCTTGCAATTGGCATCTGAAGTGGGAGGGGGGCAGTCTTGTGGGACTGACACCTGTGGGATCTGACACTATTTCCAGGTAGATGGTGTCAGAACTGAATTAAACTGTAGGACACCCAGCTGGTATTATGGAAAATTCCTTGGTGTGGGGAAAACCCCTCCACATTTTTGGTGACCAGAAGTGAGGTATTCTTTGTGAGCAGTAAAGGAGACACACAAGAGGGAAAGACTGTAGGTTTTTAAATTCAGGGGGCAATGGGGGTCACTGAAAGTTTTGGAGCAGTAGAGTGAGTGCCTTCATGATATCTGTGCTTTATGAGGATTCAGTGGGCAGCTTCTGGGAAGCTAGATAGGAGGGGAGAAAGTGGAGGCTGAGAGAAAAAACTCAGAGTTTGCATGTTCAAGGTAGAGGTCATGAGAATTTGAACTAGATTATGGGCATTGGCCTGTAGATAAGCCAATAGATATGAGATATTTTGGATGGAGAAACCATAGGTCTTGGTAATTGATATAAAGACCAGTTGGGAAAGGGGGAGTCAGGAGTCTTTTATTTGAAGATGACAAAATGTCAATGCAAACTTGTCTAAATAAAGAAGTGAATTTGGGATTGACATGTACACACTGTTATATTTAAAAGAGATAACCAACAAGGACCTACTGTATAGCACAAGGAACTCTGCTCAATATTATGTAACAAATTTTTATGGAAAAGAATTTGGAAAAGATTAGATACATGTATATGTATAACTGGATCACTTTGCTGTACACCAGAAACTAACACAACATTGTTAATCAACTATACTCCAATATAAAATAAAAAGTTTTAAAAAAAGTAAATTTACCTGTTCACTTAACTGAAAAGTCCTGAATACAGGTGTAGCCTCAGGAGCTGTTGGATCCCAGGTCTCAAATGATATCATCAAGACTTGGGCTTCTCTACCACTTAGTTTTTCTTCTGTGCTGGTTGATAAGGCAACCCCCAGAAGCTACTAATTTATATTTTTGGAGGATTAACTCCAGTAGAAGAGAGAGCTTGTCTCCCCATCAGTTCCAACAAACATCCCAGATCTGGTTTCCATTGCACATTTCTGAAGCAGTCCCTCTGGCTGCAAGAGATGATTGCTGACTGGCTTAGACCTATATGTGGTCTTTTATTTTCTATTGTAATTTTGCTAATTTGTCCACAAAGACAACCTAACTCTAAGCCACTATGAGACATTTCCCTGTGACCAAAATGAGATCTCACTCTGAGGAATTCTTGCTAACTGAAAGACACCGCTTCAGAAGAGTGATGGCTGCTTCTCCTTCAATTACATCAACTGCAATAATTTTTTGAGGCAAGTTTCTTGAGGACCTGGCACCTATCTGAACTCATAAAATGAATAAAAACTAGACCATTTCTAGGGCAGTCTTCAAATTGGGCAGTGCAAATGCTATATAGGTGCCAGAAAGATTTCACCTCTGGGAAAAAGTTGAGTGTTGTCTGAGAGGGCTCGACAAAGGAGTAACTATTGATCTAAGTCTTCTAGCAAGTATAAGCTTTGCTTCAGCGCCATCTAGGCAGGGCACTGAATGCCAAGGAGATGTTGACAAGTCATTTGGATTCCATTTGAAATGGGGTAATGGCTCTAGAAATAGCATGAGGCCATCTGCCTGATCTGAGCAGTCTTATCTTTACACAGTATGTGTGATGTCTAAACCATGTTTTTAAATTAGAATTTTACAAAGTGTTTAAGTACACTAGGAAAGCTAACTCCTTTCAGAGAACCGTATGGAGATTACTTTGGTGAAGAAAAGAATCATTCTGTGAAGTGAATCCCTCAATCTGAAAGTGCCTCTCTTTCCCCTTGATTTGATGGGTATACATCCATTTTCACATACTGGATTTGCTTTAAAACCAGGTGCATGCACGTCAACTGCATTAAGGAAAAATCTTAAATTCCATTAGAAGACTTTTAAATTGGGGGTCTGTTTTTATTAAGGAGAAAACATCAATTTGAAAAGTGTCAAAGGCTCAAATGCAGCCTGAATCAAGTTGTTACTGACAATCACACTGCCGGTGACACATTTTCAAACATATGGCTGAGCTGCTCGTTCAGCTTTCCAGAATGATCATCATCCCATGGATGCAGATTGCCATAACATGTAATTTGGAATGAGATCAAAAGTTTGAAAATTAGGAAAGACAATCTGGGTGGAACACTTGATTTTTGATTTTGCAAAGCAGACCAGAGCACTGGTCTAGCTTGAGCTGGTTGTCTGGCAGGCAATCAACAGATCCTTCCATCAACAGGCCCTCCGAGGCTGAGGGTTTGCTGCAATATGGCAGCTGGACTTGCAAAGCCCAGGGATCCTCTTGGCCCTTATTAGGCTCTTAAGAGCCACCCTGAAACAAGCACAGGTATTAATGACAACACTGAGAGGAGACCCAGGTTGGGAGAGGATCACTTTTACCTCAATTATGCAGCTTTCTAACTGGGGATTGGGAAGCCTGGAGGCAGCTAGAGGAAAAAGAAGATGATTTAGGAGACCTGTATTCCCTGCTTTTATTTGAGTGCTTCCCCACCCTCCCCCCGACCAAGAAATAAAAGGAGGGGCCAGAGAAGGGAGCTTGCATTTGGTGATCTGTACTTCGCAAATTCCTGGCATATAGTATACACTCAATAATGAAAATCTGTTGAAAAAATGAGTGGATGAATGAGTGATTGGATGAATTAATAGTAGACTATGAAAAGTTCCCTCTTTGTGACTTTTCTGGGAATGGACTACGCTTGAGCTTTCCTTAGGACCAGCCAAGATGGAGACTGTCCTTTTGGTTATTGACTGGCTGGGAGACAAGGAGTTATGCAGAAAACGAACTCATCTTAAATCTTTACAGGATCCGGGCAACTCTTTTCCAAACTTATTTGGAAATGTTTCAAACTCTATTTCCCACAGAAAATAAATTCTGGGAAAAGAATTCAGAAGCCAAATCCAGTAAACAAACAAACAAAAAAAGCCCAACCCTCTGTTGAATGTACAACACTCGAAAAACATTTAAAGTTAGGGAAATTGTTAGTGACTTAACAACAGAAAACTAGAGAAACTGTTTGTCTGAAGCCAAAATGACTTCCCTTCTCTGCACAAGACTCCCCCCCCCAACTGCCCCCATCTATGTCTATACCTGTTAAAAGGCGAGGCCTTGGAGGATGTTAAATGCTGCAGGAAAACTCGAGATACAGCTTGGAATACTCAGGCTGATTTCAGACCTCCACGAATCCACTGGTGGGTAATCAAGAGATAACCAGGATAAAGCCTTCTCTTCTTTTCCCATCAGCAAATGTCTTTATTTTTATGGAGGTTCAGGTTCATAACTTCTAGTCCGAACATCAGGAATCAAAAAATTTTGAAGAAAGGAAAAATAGGAGGAAAAAGACAGAGAATGAGTCTGACCCATAGTGAAAGACCTCAATTGGAAGCATGGGCAAGAACATTACAAAGCAAGCCTTGGTTGGGTGTGTGTGTGTGTAAAAGAGATTGAAAATGAATTTCTGAAGGCCTCATCCATTCTGGTTCAGATAGAACTCGTAGGAGGGACTCTCATCCTTTTGGAAATGGGTGACTCAATGATTACTGTCCATGAGGCCCTACTGTCTTTGCTCTGAAAGCTTGTTTGCTTTAGTGGCTTAATAACCTGAAGGCCTGAACCTGGCATCCATGGACTTCTGTCCCCTTGAGTCTTCAGGGCTCCTCACTAGGTGCTGGGAGTTTATGAGCTGTGTTTCTCTTATATCCAGAAAGCCAGTTGGTGACTCAGTGGGCCTTCTCCACTTCCCAACTCCAGGAGCAATGCCACCTGCTGTGTCCCTAGGGGTTCTGGTGACCAACGAACAACGCTTCCCAGTTCTCTTGTCCTTATTATCCTCAAAGATGCACACATGGGCTGTTTCCATTTTAAGAATTTTAGTGCTAATCACTCCTACAGTGTTTCTTGCTGTTCAGGGGAACTGCATGAGAATTATCAGGATTATATATTTAAAGCTCCCCAAACTGTTCTAATAATACTCTTTTTCTTGACCTCGGTGCAGGATGCATAGATACATTCAGTTTGTGAAAATTCAACAAGCTGTATGCTTATGTACACTTTTCTGGTTGTACATTACATTCCGGTAGAAATGTTTTTAAAAACCACCTGAACCAAATGAATCAGAATCTCAGGTTCGAGGCCTGAGAATATGCATTCTTACCAAACTCCTCAGGTGACTCAAGTTTCGGGGCCTTTGCACTAAGCAGAAATAAACAAAAGATTCCAAATATTCAAAACCATTGTACCAGTGCTCGTTGTGGTGTTTGTGGGCCTACTTCATTACTCATTCATGAACATCTATTCCATAATGCATTGTGTCAGGCCCAGGATCACAACAGTTCAGTGATGGACAATGTTCCTGCCCTCATGCTGCTGAGGAACCACTGAGCTCACCTAGACACCATCCCTGGCGGAACTCCCAGCCTCCTAGAGGAGATAATGGGCCAATAGTTAGGATGCAGGCTGCTTAGTGCTAGAGAGAGGGAAAGCACAGGGTGATCTGGGAGACCTCAGAGCCACCAACCATATCCCACTAGTTGGCAACTGTACCCAGACAATCCTAGAAGGATGCTCCCTGATATTCTCCCCTCCCATAGGGGAGGCTTCCTTTCCCTGTCCTGGGGGATGGACCCACCTCCCAGCACGTGGGACTACAGGCCAGGCAGGGAGGAATAATAGGTGCCAGGAGAGGCCTTATAGAGTATTAGTATGGTTTAGATCATGGGGTGTAGAGCCAGAGTCCCTTGGTTCAAATCCCAGCCCAGGTGTTTACTAGTTGTGGGAGTGATTACTATAGTACCTAACTAGTTCTATCATCTACTTCTAGGTGTGGTTATTGTGGAGAGTAAACAAATTCATATCTGTGTAGTTCTTAGATCAGTGCCTGGTATACAGTTAGTGCTGTATAAATGTTGTTATATGATCCTTGTTGTTGTTATTATTTAATCCACCATCAAATCTCAAGTAGATAAATTACATTCCTGAGAACCTCCAGACAGGGTGACACCCATCTCAGTGGGATCAGGCTGCCTTCTGGAATGATCCCCTTGAGGCAGTCCCTCCCAGCCTGGAGAGCAAATAAGCCAAATAGAAAAATACTTAATTCAAACAAAACAAAAGCACAATGATGACTGAACATGAGGAGGAAGGGAAAAATACTGGTCACAGCCATGTAAGAGCCCTTCCCACAGGCTACATCACCACGCCGGTGTGGAGGCCACTTTCTTGCACCCCTGTCTATGCACCTGTTAATGTTACTCAGGGAAATATTTACAACAACGAGAATCATGCAGTGTATTTGCTCCAAGACCTTCACTGGACTCCCATAAGTACTGTTTCCTTCTCTTCCTCACCACCTGAAGGAAGTTCCTAGAAGTACTTTCTGTTACTGTCCATATTTCATTGATGGGAAAACTGAGGCACATCCAGAGTCATTAAGCTATTGGCTCCAGATCACAAAGGTAGTGAAGAGTAAAGAGCCAGGCTTTGCATCTTGGCTCTCAACTCCAAGTCAGGTGTGTACCACGAGAGAACCAGACAAGCAATCCCTGGCCATGTATGAAGCCAGGCATGAAGAGGTTCAGGAAAAGGACAGAGCTAAGGACCTGGAAGCAACATGGCAATATAATTCAGCAATTAAGAGTATGAGCTTTGGAATTGGACAAGTCTGGGTTTGAATCCTGGCTCTGTCAGTTTTATGGACTGAATGTTTGTATCCCTCCCCCCTCCAAGTTCATATGCCCCAACCTCCAGTATGGCTTTATTTGGAGATGGGACCTCTAAGGAAGTAATTAAGATTAAACGAGGTCATAGAGATGGGGCCCTGATCTAGTAGGATTAGTGTCTTTAGAATAGACACCAGAGAGCTCACTCCCTCTCTCCATGCACATATAGGAGAAGGGCCATGTGAGGACATAATAAGAAGGCAGCTGTCTGCAAGCCAGGAAGAGATGCCTCACCAGAAACCGAATCAGCTGGAATAAATTTCCGTTGAGTGTTCAGCCACCCAGTCTATGATATTTTGTTATGGCAGCCCAAGCTGACTCATACAGCTGCTACTAGCTACGTGACTGAGCAGATAACTCTCCTGAACCTCCTTTTCCTCATCTGTCAAATGAAAATAATAGTAATCCTACCTCACAAGATTGTTATGGTGATTAAATGAGATAATGCATTCGAAGAACATAGCCAAAGGACCAGCACATGAATGTTAAAAACTCATTCATTCACCCTGTTTATTTAACAGATGTTGATTGAGTGCATGCTTTCTGCCAAGCATTGTCCTAGGTGCTGGAAATCCAGGAATGACCAAGAGAAATAAGGTCCCTGCACTCATGAAGCTCACACTCTAGTTGGGGAGACAGATGATAAATGAGGAAACAATTAAGATAATTGTGGGTTGTAATAAATGTCATGAAGGAAATAATCAGGTAATAAGATAGAAAGCAATCTGAGGAGGCCACCTAAGATATGGTTGTCAGGGAAGTTCTCTCTGAATAAGATGTTTGAGTTGAGACCAAAAGAATGAGAATGTGCCAATCATCTGAGGAACTGGTGGACAAGCATTCCAGGCAAAGAAAACAAGTGCAAAAGCCAGGGGGTGGAAAGGGCAGAGTGCTCCAAAGAAAGGAAGGCAAAGTGGCTGTGCTCTGTGAATAAAATGCCCTGGGATTGTGGAGACAGGCAAGGGCCAGAGATTACAACACCTTGTGGTTTTTTCTATGAGTAATGAATTGCTATCAACTGATTCATTTGGGGGGATGACATGTTCTGATATGGGTTTTTTTGAGACATAACTCTGGCTGGTGTGTAGAGAATGGATTACAAGGGTTATGAGCAGAAGCAGTGAAGCTTGTTAGGTGACTGTTAAACCAGTTCAGGGTAGAGATGATAGTGACTTAGATTAGAGATGGAGAGGAGAGTTCAGTTGCCAGATTATGATGGAAGAATTGGCAAGTATTCATGATAGGCTTGAAGTAGGGTGGGGAAAAGGGAGGAACAAAGGGCGACTAGTAGGTTTTTGCTTGGTGCTGTTAGCTGATGGGTGGGTGGGAGGAAGACTGGGGAGAGACCAGGTGTGGAGTCTCAGCGATCACCAGAGGTTGGCAGATTACACTCTGAGAACTGCTGATGTAGGGGACAACAGGAGTGCAGTCCTTCAGAGGGCCAGAGGGAATGTGGGGGAGTGCACAGGTAAAGGGGTTGAACATTGACAGGAAAATGACAGTTCTTCCATTTCCATAAGTGAGGAGGCGAGAAGATTGGTAGAGATTTTAAAAAGTTTTTTTAATTGAGGTATAGTTGATTTATAGTGCTGTGCCTATTTCTGCTATGTAGCAGACTGACTTAGTTATATGCATATATATATTCTTTTTTATATTCTTTTCCACTATGCTTTATCCCAGGATATTGAATATAGTTCCCTGTGCTATACAGTAGGACCTTGTTGTTTATCCGTTCTGTATATAATAGTTTACGTCTACTAACCCCAAACTCCCAGTCCATCCCTCCCCCACCCCCCTCTCCCTTGGCAACCACAAGTCTGTTCTCTATGTCTGCGAGTCTGTTTCTGTTCTGTAGATAGGTTCATTTGTGTCATATTTTAGATTCCACATATAAGTGATATCATATGGTATTTGTCTTTCTCTTTCTGACTTACTTCACTTAGTATGATAATCTCTAGTTGCATCCATATTGCTACAAATGGCATTATTTCGTTCTTTTTTATTGTATATCCATAAATATACATTATGAATATAATGTATATATCCATTCATCTCTTTATCCATTCTTTATCCATTCATCTCTCAATGGACATTTAGGTTGCTTCCCTGTCTTAGCTATTGTGAATAGTGCTGCTATGAACATAGGGGTGCAGGTATCTTTTTGAATTATAGTTTTGTCCAGATATATGCCCAGGAGAGGGATTGTTGGATCATATGGTAATTCTATTTTTAGTTTTCTAAGGAACCTCCATACTGTTTTCCATAGTGGCTGCACCAACTTACATTCCCATCAACAGTGTAGGATGGTTCCCTTTTCTCCATACTTTCTCCAGCATTTGTTATTTGAGACTTTTTAATGATGGCCATTCTGACCAGTGTGAGGTGGTACCTCATTGTAGTTTTTTGTGTTTTTTTTTTGTGGTGCGCGGGCTTCTCATCACCGTGGCTTCTCTTTGTTGCGGAGCATGGGCCCTAGGGCGCGCAGGCTTCAGTAGTTGTGGCTCACGGGCTTAGTTGCTTTGCGGCATGTGGGATCTTCCTGGACCAGGGCTCGAACCCATGTCCCCTGCATTTGCAGGCGGATTCTTAACCACTGCGCCACCAGGGAAGTCCCCTCATTGTAGTTTTGATTTGGATTTCTCGAATAATTTGCCATGTTGAGCATCTTTTCATGTGCCTGTTGGCCACCTGTATGTCTTCTTTGGAGAAACATCTATTTAGGTCTTCTGCCTGTTTTTCAATTGGGTTGTTCGTTTTTTGTTGTTGAGTTGTATGAGCTGTTTGTATATTTTGGAAATTAAGCCCTTCTCGGTCGCATCATTTGCAAACATTTTCTCCCATTGTGTAAGTTGTCTTTTCTTTCTTTCTTTTTTTTTTTTAATGGTTTTCGTATGCATTTTATTGGAAGTGATTTGAGGCATTTCCTCTCTGATAACATGTATTTTCTCAGTGAAGTATAAATCAAAGTCTTCAGCTGAGAGGGAAAAGTGGTAAGAATGGATATGGGAAGTTTAAGGAGAATGAAAAGGGTGTGAGCTAGTTGACTTGGAGAGTGGGGAGTGGATTTGCTGGAGAAGCACAGTAAGTTTTCCAGACAGTGCTCATTTGAGGTTTGTGAGCATGAATTTAAAAAGAAACAGATTGGCTTTGTTTTGTGCTTTTTTCTCCGGGAATAGTCACCTGTTTGGGTGCAGGCACAGAAAATCTGAGAACTTGGTTCACTGACTGCTGAGGTTTATAGGTGAGTATGATGGAGAGAGAGAGAGAGGTGGAGAGAGAAGGAGTAGACTTGAGCAAAGGAGTTGAGGGTGACTGTTGCCAGGGAGTGGCTGTTTAAACTGGGTAAGAAGAATGTGATGGAGAGAAGGATAGAAAGAAAGTGATGGGGTCAGTAGACTGCAAGTTTTGATAAAGTGTTGTCAGGGAGTGGGCTATTTGAAATCAGGGTGGAGCTACCACCGATGGCAAGGTCTAGGGTGTGACCATGGGAGTGGATGTTTGTGGTTGAGAAGGTGAGAAAAGCAAGGAACAGAGAGGCCAAGGATTTGGATGGTCCATTTATAGGCATGTTGAAAGCATCCAGAAGATGACAGAGGTAGAATAAGACCTAGAACCCATAACCAAAGCCTTCAGTTAAAGAAGGGGGGTGAGTGACTGGTGACTGGAGGGGCAGACAGTTGACAACTACAAGGCATTTGTGTGAGCTGAAGGCGGGAGCTTTAAAGGAGCTGCAGTTTCTGAGAGAGGAAGCGGAAGAAATGGTCTAAACTGGAGCATGTGCAAAGAGGATGCTCACCCCACCTCCGAGCACTGAGATGCACTTGGTGTGAGGGAGAACAGGGCCTTGAGAGGCTGTAGGGGAAGCAGTGTCTGGGGGGAAAGCCAGGTTTCAACAAGGCCAGGAGATGAGAGAGTGGTCAGAGTGAAACCGTGCAACCCAGATGGGGACTTTTAATTGAGATCACACACCTGGTCTCAGGACTTACTGAAGCTCAGGTTCTTGATGTCTCCTCACAGAATGAGGAGTGAGAACTCAGTGAGAGACAAAGTGATAGGTAAGAAGTGGATTTATTTAGAGAGAAACACACTCTACAGTCAGAGTGTGTGCCATCTCAGAAGGCGAGAGGCCCTGAAATATGAGGTGGTTAGTTTTTATGGACTGGGTAATTTTATAGGCTAATGAGTGGGAAGATTATTCCAACTATTTGGGGGAAGGGGCGGAGATTTCCAGGAATTGGGCCACCGCCTACTTTTTGATCTTTGATGGTCGGCCTTGGAACTGTCATGGTGCTGGTGGGTGTGTCACTTAGCATGCTAATGTATTACACTGAGCATATAATGAGACTCAAGGTCCACCAGAAGTCAAATTTTCTGTCATCTTGGACCTAGTTGATTCTAACTAGTTTTTATCATGTCCTATGGCTATGTCATTCCTTTAAAGGTTGTGCCCTGCCCCCTTTCCTTCTGTTTCAAGAGCAATGAGGACACAGGGAAGTTTGTTGATCACAGATCTCTTTCCAGAGGGCTCTAGAAAAGGGTTTGGGAGGAAACTGAGGGGTGAAGGATTGGGTTGGATGATGAAAAGTATGCAGCAGGAGTCTTGAACTTCTGTGAGCTCCTGAGATGACCTGAAGACACTTCTCCCTGTGTACCTCAATGGGGCAGCAAGAGAGAGACATGAAGGCGACCCTCTTTTAGGTCAACCTGGTATTATTAGGTACAGTTATCATCACCCAGTTCATCTCCCTGCCTCTGGGCATAGCTAAATATAGACTGTCCTACTTTTTAAAGTGCCCCAGGAGAAAGTAATTTTATAATTTCTCTCAGTAATTCATGCCTTGGTTTAATGTTTAGTAACTATATACTACCTGACACATAGTAGGTGCCCAATAAATAGTTTGAATTAATTGAATGAATTCACAGTATCAAGATTTTCCTTTTACGTCTTTTAATTTACTCACGCTGTAGTGCTAGCCCATTGCACTACTTTGACACAATGGATCCACAATTAATGTCCCCATTTTATAATTTCCATTGTCACAGATAAACTGTTCTATATCATCTGTTACTCAGATGTTGATTCTATTCAATACTATTTAGTTGTGTCATATCTGTATCCCGGATCTCCTCAGCTAGGTTTAAATTCCCTCAGTATATATGGACCAGTTTGCTAATTCTCTTCTCCATAGTATCTACTCTAGTGGAGGCAGAGAGTCAATATTTAGTAGGTGCTTTTTGAAAAAATGAATACATTCTCTAATTCTTGAAATAATAAATACTTATTTGAAAATTCATGCATCTTCCTAGACAGCCACCGACATGTCCTATGAACTAACACCTAACATAACATCCAGATTGCCTGGGTACCAATTGTAGCTGTGTCCCTTACTAGCTCTGTAACCTTGGACAAGATACTTAATATTTCTGTACCTCAGTGTCCTTGTCTGTAAAATGAAGACTGTTAACTTATCACATATTTGTTTTGATGAATAAGTTAATATGTGTAAAATGCTTAGAGTAATGCCTGGTACGTAGTAAGCACTCAGAAAATGTTGTTGTTGGACTTCCCTGGTGGCACAGAGGTTAAGAATCCACCTGCCAATGCAGGGGACATGGGTTCAAGCCCTGGTCCGGGAAGATCACACATGCTGAGGAGCAACTAAGCCCGCACACCACAACTACTGAGCCTGCGCTCTGGAGCCCACGAGCCACAACTACTGAGCCCCTTGCCTAGAGCCCGTGCTCTGCAACAAGAGAAGACACCGCAGTGAGAGGCCTGCGCACCACTACGAAGAGTAGCCCCCGCTCGCCACAACCAGAGGAAGCCCGTGAGCAGCAACGAAGACCCAACACAGCCAAAAATAAATTAAAAAAAAAAAGTCATGCTGATTAAAAATTGACCAAAAGACCTTAAACAAAAGGGAGCGTGAGCCAGTTTGCCTGTGTTGGGGGAGATGGTGGGACCCAGAGACTTCAGGAGCTGGCGTCAGAATCTGTTTCATTCCTCATCTGTGTGTGTGTTCTGGAGAAGTCAGAGTGACACAGATGTAATTTGCAGCTGACCCAGCACTGGGAGGTGTGGCGCGTATAATCAAGACAGAGAAGCAACCGAAATCTGACTCAGAGGTGCTAGGAATACTGCCTTGCAGTAATTTTAGAAAAGAGAGAGCAAGCCTGAGACTACACAACATTGAATTCGTCAGCATTGACTGGAACTAGCTGTGGTGTGGTGGAAAGAACACTTGAAGTGTTTTTGCAGTCAGGGATCCTGAGCTTAAATCTAACTGTGTCTCTCAGGGACTGTGTGCACTCAGGCATTTCAGCTCCCTGGGCTTTAATTTTATCATCTTTAAAATGAGGATAATAAAACCTGCCTCAAAGTGTGTGGCTGTGAGCATGAGCTGCTTTTACAGGGCTGTAGGGATAGCCGCTGTGATGACGCAAAAGTGGTATTTATGCAAAACATAAGACAGTGGAAAGCAACATAAATTTAAAATCAGGCAGACCTGAATTCACTGAAAGTCAAATCATAGCTTTTCTTCTTTGCAGCTGTTGGACTTTGGGCAAGTTTGTTTCACTGAGACACCTATAAAAAGGTATATGTCTATCTACCCCACAGTGTTCTTAGAAGAATTAAAGGCAATAATTAATGTGCATAGGGCCTGACACAAAAAGGCTCCGTGCATCTCTGATTTCTCCTTCTGCTGCCTCTCTTCTACCTCTAGCCAGAGAAAGTTCTCTGCTTTTGAAGCCTCATGAAATTAAATTTGGTCCACCCCGATAATTCGGGATAATCTCCCCATTTCCTTCTCAGGTTCCAGGCATTAGGATGTGGACAGTTTTGGTGGGGGCATTCTCCCACTTTCATGGGCCAGGTACTTTGCTAAATGCTTTTCATGTATTATCTCATTGAATTACCTCAATAACTCTATGCAGTTTATTTCTGTCAGTCACTCTATAAGGAAACTGAGACTCACAGATGCTAATCAGCTTGCCCAAAGTCACACAGTTAGGAAATATAAGAGGCGGAATTTGAATGTAGGTCCTGTGAGTTCAGAGCTCATACTCCTGTAGAGGACAAATGTCTAGAAGGAGAAGGCATCAAGTTGTAGGGCCTTGAGATGCATGGGCCTTTTTTGTGTGCAGCAGTGCTCCACGTAATCATGTGAGGAGAAAATATGTAAAATATAAATTCTCTGTGGAAGATCAAGTGGTATTTGGAAAGTCTGGCTTACAAATACTTACGGGTAACAGGAGGCAGATTAAAATTTTAATGGGACATTGACTTGGTCTCAAGAAATTGTGTTCTTGGAAGGAATCCAACGTGGTCTGTCAAGGCACAGTATGGAACTATGACCATGGACTACATAAAAACACAAACAGTTATTAGGCTGGATTCTGGGAGGTCTCCAGAGGATGTGATGAAGCCTGAGGGTCAATCTTAGTTCACTTAATATCTACACTAGTGATCCTGGAACATGGGATCTTCATCCTTTTTTAATGAAATTCACTGAAGATAATAAAATGGCTGGAGTTACAGTCAACAGAAAGGACAGAAGAAAAGTTGACAGGAAACATTTCCCATTAAACATGGGTGGGGGGCGTGGGCAGAGGAAGAAAGGAATGCAGAACATAGATAGTCACTAAGATGAGGAGGTCTGGATGGAGCCACCATGATTTAAGAGGCCTACAATAGACAGAAAGGGGAGACAGGAAATTATACTGAAAGTGAAATATGGTAGCTGGCTTGAAAACTGTTTCCCAAACGTGCAAAATTCCAAATGTCACAAACTTCTGTGCTTTGGGGGCACAGCTGGAGGGCGGCCCCTGGTCATGCACTGAGCTGGCTTCCTGGGTACCAGAGAGCTAGGAGTAGTTTGGGAGAAGCAGAGGCAGAGCAGGCTGGGACAGGGTTGGGAGAACAGGTTAGAAGAGGGATGAATATGTGTCACAAAGGGCAGCTGCACTTCCTCTTAACTTGCCTGCCCACCCTCCCCTTCAGTTAAGTTATTCTGGGCTGGCCCAAAGGGCAGTGTTAAGTGGCCTCTGTGTTTCTCCCTGAAGAATCTCTCAGGGCCTCCCATATCTTCATGAAGTCATTGCATGTGTTAGGTTGGATGGTAATTACTGGGTTACTTGATTCTCCTTCTCCAAACCTTGAGCGCCATAAGGTCACTTGAGGAAAACACAGGATAGGAAACCATCCCAGAGATGGCTGTTAATCTTTTTTGGGAGTCTTAAAATTTGATAAAAGCTATGGTTTTTTCTTCCTAGAAAAATGCACAATCAGACAAACATTTGCATACAACTCCAGGGGCTTTATGAAGCCCCAGGGTCACTTTGGAACCCCCAGGGAATCTCCTGATCTGTATCCTCCAGGTTAAGAACCTCTAGTTATAGCAATGGCAAATGCTTGACTCCTGCTATAGTCTTTACTACCTCCCACTTCAGCCCCCGGCCCTCCCCGCCAGTGCCTTGGTGCATTGGTAAACATCGCTAATTGATCACACATTCTCTGGCAGAGGATAGTTGTGGTTAGCTATACATATTGTGGTAATCATTTCCTGTGGTAATAAATGTGAATTAAACCATCATGCTGTATGCCTTAATCTTATAGTGATGTATGTCAATTATTTCTCAATAAAACTGGAAAAAAGAAAGCACTCTCTTAGAAATAAATGTATATTTATTCAATAGTCACAAGAAGTCAAGTGATTTTCCTAAAAGACCTTCCACTCATTTTTATATTATTTTCCATTATATGTGAAATACATCACCTCTTCCTGACCAAACAAACTAACAAACCACACCTCAACCTAGTACTCCCAATTTTTCACCAATTTTTCTGAATTGGCATCCGAATTCAATCCTGGAAATGAGGAAAGAAGATAAGGAGAAAGGCTCATTGAAGTCTAAGAGGATTTTCGAGGTGGAAGGAGTAAGAAAAGGCTGAATAGGATGAGGATGGAGAAAAGGATTATTGGAATAGGCAGTTAAATGTTTGGTGACCTAGGAGAGGGCAGTTTAAGGAGAGCTGTGGGGTTGTAGCCAGATCACAGCGGGTTAAGTTGATGGGTTTCTTTGACTGTATTCTAAAGAATACATTCAAATTTATTCTAACTGTATTTCCTTGAATGTTTTCTAAATAATCAGTCATATGCATAGGGATAGATGTACAAGGATGTTAACTATGGTCCTATTAAAATAGTACTAGTACAAATTGGAAACCATCTAAAGGCCAAATATTAATGAATTTGGTTAATTTGATTTTAATGCATCTATATGGTGGAATGATATTATATTAGTAAGGATTCTTTATTTTAAGTAACAGAAACCTGAATCAAACTAGTTCAAAGTTCAAGCAAAGAAAGGTAAGAGGGATTTATTGGCTCATGCAATTAAAGAGTCCAGAAATTGCCTGGCCTTAGGCAGGTCTGGAACGAAACGCTCAGACGATGTCCTCTGATTTTAAGATCTCTCTCTCTCTCCACTCCACGCCCCCACACCACCATGTTTCTCTCCCTTCCTCTGGAATGGCTTCATTTTTACACAGGATCTCTCTTCATGATGAGAAGGATGGCCTCCCGTGGTTCCAGCACTTCTAGAGCTCACCGTCTCCACAAGAGAGAAAATTTCCTGGCCTCCGCATCCAGGCCAGGCCCCTCCCTCAAGAATCTTACCAACCGCATTTGCATTGCTTGCCCATCCTTCAACTGCTGTGCGCAGAGGCGTGGAGTACCGTGATTGGTCAGCCCGGAGCGCATGTACCTTCCTTGACAAACCCACCAGAATCACGTGCTGTGGGGGAAAAGTGTCTTCCAAAAGGAAGGAATTGACCAGAAAAGAGGTACCATTGGGCTTCCTTGGTGGCGCAGTGGTTGAGAGTCCGCCTGCCGATGCAGCGGACGCGCGTTTGTGCCCCGGTCTGGGAAGATCCCACATGCCGCGGAGCGGCTGGGCCCGTGAGCCACGGCCGCTGAGCCTGCGCGTCCGGAGCTGGTGCTCCGCAACGGGAGAGGCCACAGCAGTGAGAGGCCCGTGTACCGCAAAAGAAAAAAAAAAAGAGGTACCATTATAATTGTGAACTTGTTTTTTTAAAAAGACTGTATAGATCTACCTTTATGGGCATGGAGGCTTTGGGTGATGGGGAAAGACTGAGGTTTCATCAGAGCTCTGCGGTTCCCTGTGCCGGGAATCCCCCCACCTATCACTCCAACCCTTCCCATGTCTCTGGGCTATTGACTAATTGGGGTGGGTAGAATAATGCCCCCTCCCCCAAAGAAGTCCAAGCACTAATCCCTGGAGCCTGTGAATATGTTACCTTATATGGCAAAAAGGATTTAGCAGGTATAATTAAGTTAAGAATCTTGAGATGGGAGATGATCCTGGATTATCTGGGCGAGCTCAGTGAAAAGACGCTCCAAGTACACTGTGAAATAAGAGAAGCAAGTTACAGAACACAACGCAGAATATTATTTTATCTTTAAAATCTGTTTAACTTTACTTACATAGGTGCAGAGAAAAAAGTTTGGAAGATGTACTCCAGATAATAATAGAGTTATTTCCGAGGTGTTGGGATAGTAGATTTTTTTTTCCTTTTTGCTTACATACAGTTTCTAACTATTCTGCCATGAACATGGATTACTTATGTAATTCAAATCCATAAGAGGTGAAGGAGAGGAAGCAGCCATTAAAGAGAAAGGTGGGATGGTGTTTTGACTGAAGCACATAGAAAAAAAAAAGTTGCTCGTTTATCCATTTATGTATGTATTTGTGTGGGGAACACTGGAGCCTCTTTTTAAGCTGAGGTGATGGGCCTAGGGGAACTGAAGAAGAAGATGCAGGAACCAGGAGAAGATCTTGGGGAGTCATATCTCTAGGACTGGTAGGGGAAGGAGTACCTCCTCAAGCTCCAGGCACGGGTGTCCCTAAGAGGCCGGGAAGAGGGAGGAGAGGCTGGGAAGAAACATGGAGGTTTTTAATGGGAGAAGAAGGAAGTCAAGGACCTCAGTCTTCCAAGCAAAGAAGGAGCCATGGGCAAGGGGGTTGGAGTGGGTTTCGGGGGCTTAAGAAAAATGGAAGCAGCTGGAAGAAGATGTGGTCTGAGGAACGTGATAAGAGTCAGCCAGCATCAGTGAGGCTTTCTGAGTGGCCTCAGTGCCACGGAGATTAGATAATTAGCATGATTAGATTAGTCATGCTAATCATAACAGTGGCCTGACTTTTTCCTGTGACATGGAGCAACCTGAGAACAGAGAGCAAAGCCAGCAGAGAAAAAAGAGAGGGCTTGGCTGCATGGGCGGCTTCGGATTATGGGGTCCAGGGTTCCCCATCAGACCTCAGGGACTCCAACTGAGCTTCCTAATTCAGTTAATTGATTAGGAATCCCCTGCACTGCTCTGCCCTGTGCCCCTTGTGCCACCATGTGGTTGTCATGGATCTTTCAGGCCTCATAGAGATGAATCCAGGAGTTCCACTGAGAGTATCTGAGGCCAAAACAAAAACAAAAACCATAAGAGTGTGACAAAGGACGTAGACAAATGGTGCCATTGAGCTGTTGGGAGCAAAGGAGGGGGTGAGCTGAGGAGAGAAAGCGAGAGGGGACAGGCTAGTTTCCAAACCAGAGGTACAATCCGGGTCATCTTTACAGGATGAGTAAGAGTGAGCCAGGCAAAGTAGGGGGGAAGGGCATCCCAGGAAGGGGGAACTGCAGGAGCAAAGGCATGGAGGCCTGAGGCTGTGTGGTACATATAGACAGACACATGCGAGTGAGTGTCTTTACCGGGTCAAGTAGAACGGAGGGCCTGGTGGGAGATGGGGCTGGAGAGGTGGGCCAGGACGTCACCCAGAGGAAAAGAGGCCTCTGAAGGAGCTTGAGAGAAAAGGATCAGAGAAATAAAGAGCAAAAGGAGAGAGTACAGTCTCCTAAGTCAGGTTAGCCCAGAGGTTATTAGAAAAAGGAATGATTGACAGTGTTGGGTATCCTAAAGATACCCAATGAGACAATTTCAAAAATCTCACCAACAGACTTGGCAATTAGGAGGTCCCATGTGACTTTTGCCAAATAAGTTTTGATGGGGCATTGAGAACTGAAGACAGACCACAGAGGACTGGAAGGTAAGGGAGAAAGTAAAAAGAGAATCTGAAAACTTTGGCTCAGTAGAAAAGAAAATAAGATAAAAGCAAGAATGGATCAGAATTTCAAGAGAGACTATGTGTATTTAAGGAAGGGAAAGATTCTAACATAGAGGCTGTCAGGTGAGGGACAGGTTTACATTTTAGGAAAGAAAAGATAAATTGCATAGAGCCCTCAAGATGGGAGGGGGTGGGTTTGGGTAGGAGGGGCAAGGAGAACTGATCTTGTCTAATCGCCTCTATCGTCTTTATGAAGTATGCAGCATGGCGATCTGCTGAAAATGGGGAGTGAGGAAAATGGTGGAGTTAGAAAGAGGAGGTCACATGGAAGGGCCGTTGGAGAGGAGCTCAGGACTTGTGTGGGCTGCAGAAAGTACACGAGGTCGTGCATGGACGATGCACTGCTCAGGGCCTGGGTAGTAAAGGCCCTAAACAAATGGTGAAAATTATCCGTGTTCGAGGTGAATCTTGAGGAACATATTCAGGGCCTAACTAATCTCAAAGGGACAATATTCTGGGTCGGGGCAGCGATGGGTTTCAAGGTCAAACACCTACAGTGTGGGGAGGGAGGGGAGGGGGGAAGGGGGGACTGGAAGGCAGATGTCTAAAGCAAAGAGTTTCTTAGTAGTTTGTATATTGCTCTCCAGCATCTGGGTGTTGAGATTTGGAAAGAAGAGCTAGTTCTACAAAGAAAGGAAAAATCGAGAATTCGGAGGCCATGTTATAATTCCAGAGGCAGAACTAACTCTGCTATCAAAGTCTGAGCCTTTTGCTGCAGTGACTGCAAGTTAAGAAATATTAAACTGATAAAGTGCAATCTGAGATGATGTGGTTCAAAATAGAAAAAATGATTCCATGACTGGGCTTGGTTGGTTCAATCTATTTGTTATCTTCCCCCATTTTCCTAAATAAATGTTTACTCAGTGTCCTAGTAGGTTCTCAAAGTCAACAAAAACAAAGTGTTGCATAGATTTTTGTTGGCATGTCCCTGATTTTGTTGGTGTTGACAGGTGTGGGCAGCATGTGCAAGTATTGTTTTGCTTTGTTTGCTTGTGCTAACATGGTGGAGGTTAAGAGTACCTGCTCTTCTGTTGCACTAATGGGGTTTGATCCCAGCTACCCCTGACTAAACACCATCACATCACTCTCCAAGCCTCAGTTTTCTCATCTGTAAAATGTGGATAATATCAGTATCCATTTCCAAGGGTGATCAATAAATGTTTATCCTTACTATTATTGTTAGCTTGACTTGCCTTAACTCCTTTTGAATGCCCTCTCACCTGCTAAGCTGCTCCATTGGCCCATGAGCCACAATCAGGTGTAGTCCCAGAAGATAAGGCAGCCATGTTGTTTTTACAATATGACAAGTTGCCTAGTTCTGTGGGATGACAAATAGAGCCATTCAGACACAATGCCTTTCGAAGAAAAGCAGCTATGTGGGTCTCAGTTAGTAGCATCAGTGCCATAGGAGGAAAAAGCACAGCCCCTCCTGGGTTAGAGGTAAGGGAGGCCACGTGAAGCCAGATGAACCCAGCAAAAATCTCCCAAGTCCCAAGTCCAAACCAGGCTGCAGGATTACTCTCTCTACAGTGCTGGGAATTGGAGTATTCTAGGCAAGGGCTGAGTAAGAATATGGCTCGTGATATGGACTGGTCTCTAGGAGCAGATAGAAATAACTAACAATTATTTATTCATTCATTTATTTACTCATTTATTTGTTTATTCAATCATTCACTTTTCAGCACTTGCTGGGCATCCACTATGTGGCAGAAACTGCTTTCATGCTGAGGTACAGAGATAAATCTAATATTCTTGAGGCCAAGCACATAACAGTTCTAAAGGCTACTGGCCATTTTGAAAAATGTCTATGTTCGAGACATTATACTAAGGACTCAGCATATTTTATTTCAGTGCCCCTTGCCTCTTAGATCTTTACACATGCTGTTCCCTCCTCTCTTTCTGGACTAAATAGGCCTTCAGAACTCAGTTGAGCTGCCATTTTTTCCCCAAGAGATCTTCTTTGACTACCCCTACCCCCAAGTCAAGTTAGGTGTCCTTCTTTAATGTTTCCCAAGCATCCTGGATGCCTCCTGTGGGCTTACCGTGCTATATAAATGAATCCTCTCTTTGTTAATCTATATCTACCTCAAGATTGGAAAAGCCATGAGGGCAAAGATCTCATTTGTCTGGTCTACCACTGTATTCCACCAGGCCACCCAGTACACAGAAATCTCTCAGTAAATGTATTTAGAGTAAATACATGCTGATACTCACAAATGAAGTAAGCATTATTACCTTTACTTTACAAATAAAGAAAGTGAAGTTTGTTGTCAAATAATTTTCCCAAACTTAAAGAGCCCTATATAGGTAGAGATTGGAACTGAACAAATCCATAGTGTTAAATTCCAGCTAGGTACCACTAGAAGGTTCTGAGGCTGCAGTCTGCCCTCTCTGAATATTGGAGTCTTAGGAAAAGTAAGAGAAAAGTTAAAAACATATTATCCCCAAACTCAGACTTTTCCCCTAAAGAATCAGAAAATTTGTTTTAATTGAATAGGGACTAACTTTTTAAAAAGTATCAGTGTTATTTAATGCTATATCTTTAAGCCACTTAAAAATCATCTCACATACTACCCGTTGTGTATCTCGCATGCTGGTCTAAGGCAGTAGATTTTACTCCCTACTCTGGGAGCCCTGGGTTCTTCTGGGGTGGAGAGTGACTGTGTCAATATGGGGAAGTAGCTAAGCAGGTAGGGCTCTGAGGCTGCACACGTAAGTTAGAGCAGCTCTGCTCTTATTCAGGGCTGTGAACCATTTCATTTTTTAAAGGGTTACACTGCTAGAAAAGAAATATCTTGAAAACCACCAGCCTACTCACTAATAGTGTCCACTTACTTACTATACACCTGCTATGGGCCAGTCCTTTACATACTTTAAACCAGCGGTCCCCAACCTTTTTGGCACCAGGGACCAGTTTCATGGAAGACAATTTTTCCATGGACGGGGGGTCTGGGGGGAGATGCTTCAGGCGGTAATGCCAGCGATGGGGAGCGATGGGGAGCGGCAGATGAAGTTTCACTTGCTCACCCGCTACTCACCTCCTGCTGTGCAGCCCCATTCCTAACAGAGGGTTGGGGACCCCTGCTTTCAACTTCTCTCTACAAAGTAGCTGTTGTTAATGGATGAGGCAGTTGACACTCTGAGAGATTCAGGAACCTATTCAAAGTCTTCTGGCTGATAAGTGACAGAACTGGCATTTCACCCTAGTCTATCAGCTCTCTTTTTGTGTTTGTCTCCTGCTTTGGGATCCTTTCCATTCAACACATTATTTATTGAGATTCTACTACTTTATAAGCACTTGTTAATTTCTGGGTTTAGAAACTCACAGTCTATTGGAGGTGAAAAGCATGTGAATAAATATCTACACAAAGCGTTTTGGATGCTATTCTCCAATGAGACATGGAGTGAAGAGAGGTCAGTTCTACCTGGTGGAGTGAGAGAGCGGTCATTTAGGTTTCTTAAAGGTGGTAATGCTGCAGGGTCAGTGACAAGTAGGAGTGCGGGAGAGATGACATTGGAGAATTGGGGAGGCCAGATTTTAATGGGCTTTGTGTGTCATCCATACAAAGACTTAGAGCCCTGTGGTCTGGGAATTGCATCATTTAATTGATTTATAGTCCCCTAATACTTAGTTGTTTTGAAAATTCCAGTCTTAGCTAAAAAAACCTCTGTGGAAGAGATTTGTTGCCATTTTAGAAGGAAAACGGAAAGATAGCTGAAGAAAGAAAGGTATTTGGAGGAGTGGCCCCTCTCCCACCAAAGAGTATGGACTTTAGATATTGAGGATCAGTGAAGGATTACAATGCTAATTTATCACACTGTGGCTCTGAAGTCACCTAGGGCCTCCTTGACCTACAAGATCCAGCTAAACTCGCCTCAGAACTCCAGTTTCACAGCCTGTCTCTCCCAGCACTTGTTCCCCGAGGACTTATTCTCTCATGGCCCATTTGTCTCTAGATTTTGTCTTCCTCCAACCCTGTGTTGCACCAAGGATGACCCCAACCAGACACGAAAGTCAATATCCAAAAGAATTCACTCACACCGAAGCACAAATGAGCATTGTAGATTTTACCAAAGATTTCTAAGGGGAGTTAGAGGAAGAATTTACAGCAGTCACACCAAAGTCCACTTTTAGACATTCTTGTTCTCTCCAAATTCCTCCTTCATGCAGTAACCAGCCCAAGGCACCTTTCCTCATTTCCTGGATTACCTGTTGAAACTTCAAATTCTTCTATTACTGAAAAGTGCATCTGTTACCCTGGCCCAGGAACAGACCTGGACTCAGATCCAGGGATTAAGATAAATTTCAAGCCCCAAGTATTTATAAAAGCTTTTCCACCCCATATCCCACAGCCTTCAGGCCAAAATACAATGTTCTTTGTAAGAGAAATCCTGGTGCATAATTTTTCCTATCTGGTTATAAAAGGATTAAGATAACAGTAGACTCTTTGATCCAAAAGTGTAAAGCTATACCATTGTTTGTACTGGGCAATCTCCCTTGAAGAATGAATCATCCCGTCAATCTTGGGGGGAAAAATATGTGTCAGAACCAAGCTTAGATAGGTAGGGGGAGAGAATCTCTTTTGATCTTGTCAACGGAAAGAGTCGAGATGTTTAAGAGAAGATCCTAGGTGGTGGCCATCAATACGGCATCACCCATGGGCAACAGGTGGGAGCTTTGAAGTGAGGACTTAGGCAAAGGCTCTGGGAAGTGATGTCAGCCCTTTGGATAACTAGCTCATTGCCATTCATGGAACCTGTGTGAAATGGGAAGAGGTAAAATCCCTGAGAACTATCCAGTTCAAGTGGAATCACAGCCTGTGCTTTGGAAGTTGCATCATTTAAATGATTTGTACTCTCTGTTTTCCCCTTTTGCTCTTCCCTAACATTCAGTTGTTTTTGAAAGTTCCAGTCTTAGCTGAAGAATCTGAAAGTGACTTATTGTCATTTTAAGGGGAAAATAGAAAGATGTTTGAAGAAAGATAGAAAGATGTTGGGAGAGCAGCACCTTTCCTGCCCAGGAAGGTGGGGAGCCATTGAAGAATGGAGGCAGTGGGCTTCTCTGGTGGCGCAGTGGTTAAGAATCCACCTGCCATTGCAGGGGACACAGGTTTGAGCCCTGGTCCGGGAAGATCCCACATGCCACGGAGCAACAAAGCCTGTGTGCCACAACTACTGAGCCTGCGCTCTAGAGCCTGTGAGCCACATCTACTGAGCCCACGTGCTACAACTACTGAAGCCCACGTGCCTAGAGCCTGTGCTCCGCAACAAGAGAAGCCACGACAATAAGCCGTGCACCGCAACGAAGAGTAGCCCTCGCTCGCCGCAACTAGAGAAAGCCCGCGCACAGCAATGAAGACCCAACACAGCCAAAAATAAAAACAAATAATTTAAAAAAAAAGAAGAAGAATGGAGGCAGCAAGCAAACTGAGAAAATCCAAAGAGGAAGAGAATGCTCGGAACCCAGAGGGACAGAAGAGAATTTCTAGGTCCAACTCCCATCCTCCACCTGGAGATTCTCCTTCCAGGCTAAATTTTGGAGGATTTGAGTTTTATTTTATTGGGAGAATGTAACAGTAAATTTCTTTATCAAAATATGGTTGCTACAGCTGGGCCAGGCTCCCTCCTATTTCTGACCCATAGTAAAAATAGGCCTTCATGTCAGTGAAGTTCTGGAAACTTGTGTGCCCAACACCCACCTTCAACCCCAGCCATATACCTGCTGCCTCAAGGTCTGCCTGAGGATGGGGATGGGAGAAGGATGTTGAGATGCATCCTCTAGCTCAGAGGTTTCAATATAATTTTTTCTAGCATTGGAATTCTGTCCTGAGTAAAATTTTACTTTTAACCCCAAAATAGAAAACATAAAATTAGATTGCTCTGGTTGAATTGCAGCAGGGGGTCGGGATCCCATCCCTTATGTTGCTGCCCCCCTTCCCCAACTCATGCCAATACTCCAAGTTTCCTCCTGGGAACTCTAGAGTTTGAAGGAGTTCAGTATGAAGGCCACCCCTCTAGATAGTCATCTTCAAAGCCCTCGCCTCATGAGTTTGGCAATTGCATGTGGATAAACGTTCATCTCTGTCCATTTGAGCATTCCCACTTTTCCCTGGAAACACTTGTATGTGCTATAGGGGAAGTACAGGGTGCATTTGATCCGTGAGGTTATGTACCTGTGCTGGCATCTGCTGAGGTGTCCAACAGTTCTTTGGGTTCTCAATCATCTATCCACACAGGTTGCCTTTGAATCATTCTTCATTCACACCTGAAAGCTTCTTTTGAGTCTGTGGCAGTCTTGGCCTCTCAGGAATGATTCTAAAACTCCAGTGCCACAGAAGGACACAGGAAACCGAGTCTTTCTACAGCCTACACATAACAAGCAATCATTTCTTCTCAAACAAACACCTTTCAAGATTTCTGGGCACAAGTTTTCTTTATTCCTGAAGCCAACAAGCATCCTATTGGGGTATTTGGGGCTTCAGAACAGAACACCCAACAGAGAATAACTTAAAACATAAGACTATGTGTTACTTACCATAACAAGAAGTCTGGAAGTGACAGGGAGTAAAAGGATTGACTAGTTCATCAACGTAACAAAGTAATCAAGGACCCAGGTACTTTCCACTTCTCCCTGTGTCATCCTCAGCATGTGGACGGCCATCCTCAGGCTTGTTCCATGGTTGGAGGTGGCTGTCACTGTCTCAGACATCACCTCCTCACACAACTGTTCCAAAGGCAGGAAAAAAGCCTCCTATATCTTTATTTTTTAAATTGGAAAGTGTAACAGACAAAACAGTTTGCCAAATAAGGAGATGATTTTATTCAAGCTATTGCAATAGGGAGAATGTTCATGAATGAGAAAGTTCTCTAAGAAAGGAAAGGGGGCCTGGGATTTTAATAAAGGCAGGTCAACAAGGGGGTCATCCACAGTCTTACAAGAGTCATGAAGAAGGATAGAGATGGGTCTTCTTTTAGTACATGGGAGAGCATTGCTGGTAGCTGTTTCTTGGAACACAAAAGAGAGGAGGGATTTCAGAGAACAAAGGTGTAGGGGAATTTCTTAGCCAGCTCTGCTTTCTGAGAGCACAGGGCTCAGGTAAAGTTCAACATTGTCAGTCTGCCCTTTTGTTCAAAATGAATGAATATCACTTGTCACTGAACAACTCAGAGGTAATTTATAAACCCCTGAATGGAGTGAAGCAGGGTCTGAGAAATAGTCTCTCCAGGACGTTTTCTTGCCTCTATTCCTGCAAAACCAGTTCAACCATCTGCAGAGAAGTGGTGGCAAAAGTTGGTTATTTTAGACTCCTGGAGATCAGGCATCTTAAAAGAAGTATGCTTAAAATGAGAAAAGGGAAACAGTAACATAAAAGGTTGTATTAAAGAACCAGGAGTTGAACTCTAAGGGTAACCAGTGCAGTGGATTCCAACAGGCCAGTGGAGGAAAACATCCAGTTATGCAGCACAGCTCCTTGAGTTTCTTGAAGCTCTTGAGCTAGGATGTCAATGCTCTTGGTGATGTTATTTTCCACAGTCAAAAAGATTACCCCTCATATAAGGGCATGCGTGACCCAAGTATTTCATCGGCCTTACTTAGTAATCCAGACAGTGGCTTGTCCAGAGAGAATTCGGGCTCATGCATGGTCTACTGCAATGGTGAGTCCTTTGAGCTTTATATCAAGCCATAGAGCTTCAGCTTCCAGGCCTTCTTCAGGTCCTGGGGAAAATGGCCAGCTGCAAGGCAACAGAGAGTCCCAGGAAGGATACGGACAGTCAGGCTATAGTTCTCAGTAATTCCACCAGGCAGAAGCCAGATGAATTGGAAAAGTTAGTTTGGAAGGTTGTAGCCAGATAATGAAGGAATCTGGAAGACTGAAAAATTGGGGAAAATTGACAGTTTGGGCAAGGTAACGGGATCTGGTTCAGTTTGCAGTTTAGGTACCAAAACTGGTTTCTCTAAGCGGAAGAAGGAAGTCAATTAATCTCTACCTGACAAGACAGAGTTTGCATATTCATCATCTACAATTTATAGAGAGGTGTAAAATAGCTCAAAGACAATGAAAATCTCATAAATAAACCCAACAAATGTAGCCAGCTCTGACCGCAATTAAATCCCCTTTCAGGAACCTTCTACGATTTTCTATATCTGTTGCACATCCTTTATTACAACTTCTCAAAGTGATAAAAACAAACACATTCATTAACGGACCCAAATATGTACATATACCCTCCCCATAGCATATAAAAATAGGAAGCAAAAGTACACAATCTTAAATTATACTTAGTGATACTTTTTCAGTATTGAATCTTCTTAGAAATGATCTTAGTATCTAATGAATATCTATTAATTAACTCAGTTTAGTATCAGTCCAAGGTTTTAAGTTACCTAAGGATCTTGGAAATTATCTTCAAGCTGATGCAATTTCAATTAATGTTGAAATAAAGTTTGTCAGAATAATGATCCAATATGGTTAAACAAAAATTTAAATTTTAAAAAATTCTATATATTTAGTAGAAGTAATGCTAACCTGCTCTATCAGTAACTCTGGATAAGCTTAGGAAGAAGATATTTACGTAAAGTAAAAAACGTATGTTTGTATCATGCTTAACTTTAACTCAGAGAAAACAGAGCTATTTTATTAAACTGAAATTACTGACCTAGTCTTGTTTGCCAAAGACTCACCTACATCTTGAGAACTTGAATTTTAAAAAAATTCTGAGTTTGTTTCTATAAGAATACCTTTTCTTTTCCACATTGGAAGTATTTCAGGCTCACTTTCCTTTATTCCTGAGAATTTTAGGAATATTCAATTTATATATGAGCTTTTTTGTCTCTAAGCCAGTCAGAATACAATGAACTGCTTTAAGATATTTTATAGTATAATTTGGGAATACCACCCAGAGATGGGAAAATACTACACAATCAGATAATGAGAGGTTTTCTGAGGCCTTTCTGAATTACAGACATATAAACATACAGAGAGAGAGAGCCACTTACAACTTCAATTCTAAGTTTCAGCCATAGGTTAAACATGGTCCTCCTTTTTATTCTCAGTCTTCTTTCCCATATTGCACTTTGAAATCCTCCCCTTCTTCAAAGCTCATTCGAAATGCACCTCTCCCTTGAAGCCTTACCTTAACCCTCAGGAGGGTGGAATTTCTTCCACAACCATTGCTCCTCTCTGATCACTTGAATCAATCAACCTGAAAATGCAGTTATTTATGTATATTCCTCATCTTCTCTTTAAATCCAAACTCAGGGATGGCAGAGACTAGATTATCTTTCTTTCAACAAGCATTTATTTTACACCTACTGTGTTTCAGGCACTGTACTAGATAACTTTTATACAATGAGTGACAAAAAGGTGGGATCCCTGCTTTCATGGGCCTTCCAGTTTGGAATTTGATATACTTTTGTATTCTCTTTTTGTATTCTTTGCAGCATTTGCAGTGGTTTGTTGAATAAATTAATATCTTCAGGCTTAGATTCACCCTGATACTGAAAGGGAAGAAAAAGGAATTTTTTTTCTGAGGACCTATTGTGTACCCTGAGCTCTTAGGCACTTTGAACAAATTACCTACTTTAATCCTACTAATATCCAGAGTCTGAGCTGAGTGCTTTATATACATATTTCTAATCTTTACAGCAACCTTGTAAGGTAGATGATTTTACAAAGGAAAAAACTGAGGCTTAGTGAGCTTATCCCACTTGCCCTGAGTCATGAGGTATCAGTATAGGGATTTGAACCCAGGTCTGTCTGACTCCAAAGCCCCAAGTCAGACTGCTAAGTATAGTTAAACTGCCTTGGAGAAAACTTAGGTCATATATCCCAGAGAACAAGTCACAGGTAAGTCTTGACTTAGGGAGCCTGTGCACCTCGGGCACTAAATGGCAGGCTGGACCACACCAGTGACTTGAAGGCCCTTTCAGCCCTCCAAGTGAGAGCCAAGGTCAGCAAGTGGTGGCATGCTTTGTGCAGGTGGGGCTGAGGTTCCCGGGGGCAGAGGGCTCTCTCACCTGGAGTTGCACTCAGCCAGGCAGTCAGGAGTCAGGGGCTACCGGGGAACAAGAGCTGTTCACGCCAGAAACACACTCCCCCCGCTGAGCCCAAAAGTCACATTCCTTGTTTTAAGATCAGTGCTCGGAGCTGGACCTTTCACAGAAGAGATGCTGTATGTGAATGAGCTCAGTGATAACCAGTACCAAACGCATTTTAACCTCTCAGGTTTGCAACAAGTGACTACAGTCAGTCTAACCCATGTAATGTTGGGAAGGAGGGGAATAAGGGTCGCTGCCTTGACTTGAGGGATGCAGCAGCTCCCTCACCTCCTGTAGGAAACCAGGAGCAGTGGCAAGAGCAGAGAGCTTTTAGGACACATTTTAGGCTTTACAGACATAATCAAATTTATTTACCACAGTTGCCTCATGAGGTGGGCACGGTTATTATCCTTGTCAAGTTACCAGCGAGGAAGCAGGCACACAGAGATTTAAGTCTCTTGACCTATATCACAAGTCAGTGGAAGCAGCAGGATTTGAAACCAGATTGTTTGAGTCCAAAGACGGTGTCTTTAACCACTACATAATATGGCACCTCCAGGCAAAAATACCACAGAGGATTATTATGATAACAGCCACCCATGAATCATACTTCACGTGTCCACACCACTTTGCATCTTGTCATTGTTGCCTCTCTCATCAAGAGGTGGAATCTATTGCTCCACCCTTTTAAAAATTTTTCTTTTAAAATCTGGGCTAATCCTGTGACTTGCTTTGACCAATAATTATGGCTGAAGTGACACTGTGGGAGTTCCAGAGCCTAGACCTCAGGAGGCTTTGCAGCTTACACTCTTACCCTTTTGGAATTTTGAGACCGCCATGTTAGGAGAAAGTCCAGGCTATCTCCCTGGAGCATGAGAGGTCATGTGGAGCAGAACGAAGGCTCTGCAGCCCACAGCCAGCCCAGTTGGCAGTTGAGTAAACCCTTTTGGATGTTCCAGCTTCAGCTGGCTCCCCCTGCCTGCAGCTGCACCTGTGAGCCCAGGTGAAACCAGTAGGACCTCCCAGTCAATCCACCGAATCAGAAATAAGAAACCATTGTTGTAAGCCACTAGGTTTTGAGGTGATTTATAATGTAGCAATATGTAATTGAAATAGGTAGGTTTTAAATTCATTGTCTATCTTGGACTCCCTGCTTTTTGGCAATCTAGAGTTACATGATAGGGAATGATGGGAAATTTGAGCTAGAGGAATGGCAGACAGCATCTAATTAAACCCTTTTATTTATTTATTTATTTTTATGTTATCATTATTTATAAATTACAAACAAGGCATACTGACCATCACTTGAATATGTTGTTTTTTGACGTTTTATGTAATCTGTGAATTATATAGTCAGCCTTTGATAATGTCTGAAAAAACAGTGTTTCTTTAATTAAAGTTTTCAGATGAATTTTCTTGCATTTTGCTATGGCCTTGCTGCTTTTGTCTTTTTAAAAAATTAATTAATTAAAGAGCTTTATTGGAGTATAATTGCTTTACAATGGTGGGTAAGTTTCTGCTGTATAACAAAGTGAATCAGCTATACATATATATATCCCCATATCCCCTCCCTCTTGCGTCTCCCTCCCACCCTCCTTATCCCACCCCTCTAGGTGGTCACAAAGCACTGAGCTGATCTCCCTGTGCTATGCAGCTGCTTCCCACTAGCTATCTATTTTACATTTGGTAGTGTATATAAGTCCATGCCACTCTCTCACTTCGTTCCAGCTTACCCTTCCCCCTCCCCGTGTCCTCAAGTCCAGTCTCTACTTCTGCATCTTTATTCCTGTCCTGCCCCTAGGTTCAACCCTTTTATTTTATAGAGAAAGAAACTTGTCCCAGAGAGGAGAAGTGACTTGTCCCAAATCACAGTTTTTACAGCCTGAGACAAGACTAAACCTGTCTTCAGAGCCCCACGTCTAGAATTCTCTTTGCTACACGGCACTGCCCAACTACACTGCAGTGAGAGAGTGTAAAAGCTATTTCTGACTAATTTCAAGGATTAACACTAAAACCTGTTTATAGTACATAGCCTTAAATTTATAGTCTTCAATTGTAACATCCATGCAAAGAAATCCATGTGCCAAGTACCCATAAAATGCCAGGAAGGAAGCAATTACTGGAAACAAGACAGTGAATTATCATAAATGAGTATATATATTGTCTCTGGTGGATCTGTGCATTTACGGATGGGCCAGCTCCCTGGTAGACCAGTTGGTCTCACCTTGGCTGCACCTTGGAATCTTCTGAGGAGTTTTAAAGACCATCTGAGGTTGGCCCAGGTATCAAGAGTTTTAAAATTGGCCCAGGGTGAATCTAGTGAGCAGCTGGGGCTGAGAACCCCTGCTCTGGACCGTGAATTCCTGGAGGGGCAGAATTTTTATCTTTGCACCCCTCCGGAGTGCCATGCCAGAGAACAATTGTTGATTGAAACTGGGGACACATGGCTGAAAGTACTTAGAGCAGCTATGGCAGAGTGGAAATTACATGGGCTTTGACGTCAAAAATATGTCTTTGCCTCTCAATTTTGCTATTTAGTAGCTGTGTAACCTTGGATACAACAGGGTGTCTGAGCCATCTGTAAAATGGATATAAAGATGATACTGACTTCCCAGGGATGTTATGAAATTCAGCTGAGATTATTTAGCTTTAAAAACTCCTTGATAACAATAAAGACCTTGTTAAGTATTGTTATTTCTATTCAGAAAGGAAATAGAGAAGCTTTTTTTTTAAATGGTAAAAGCAGTGAAAGATGATTATAAGAATTTAAGCAATATGGAGAGTTATTTTAAAAAATCAAGTACAAATTACCTATAATTCCTCCATAAGTACACTTAAGCATTTTGTTATTTCTCC
Organism: Mesoplodon bidens; assembly: GCF_964165515.1. NCBI lineage: Eukaryota > Metazoa > Chordata > Mammalia > Artiodactyla > Ziphiidae > Mesoplodon > Mesoplodon bidens. The sequence goes on along the minus strand of NC_138164.1, from coordinate 72,628,269 downwards.
TTCCACATGTTTTTCTTGCTGTCTCTATGTGCCTGCACACATTCAAACACATGCACAAAAACATGATTGAAAAAATACAGGACTGTATTGTGTCCACTTTCCTTGTTAATACCTTGAGTTCTTCATATCCATGAATAGCAGTTGTGAATGTTTTTCTAACCTAGGGATTTGAAGGCAATTGAAGGAGGTAATATGGCTATGATGAAATGGAAGCAAGAGCAAAGCCAGTGCAAATTTGCAGAAAAATTACCCATTTGGGGTGCCTAATGATTGCTGAAAATTATTTGCAAGGTTCCACTGTGGCTTACCCATTTTCTCCCCTGAAAAGACTGACGTTTCCCACAAAAGCTTGGGAATTGACATAGATGGTCCTTACCCAAGAGCCTTAGTCACAGCCCCCAAATCCTTTTGGCCAGCAACCTTTATTTACACATGGCTTCAAAGGTAGTGAGGAAGGGAATGGAAGGAAGAACAAAAGTGCTTATTCAAGTAACTATTAATTTGAGGAAAGCAAGTTTCATACCCGAGCCAACCTAGAGTTGATTCAAAAGTCAACAGTTAAAAGAGCCAGAGCAAACACACAGGTCAAACCTCTGAGGGTGATACTGTCTGGCAAGGGACCCAGCTTTGGGAAGGACATGAAGACGACTGAACCCTTTCTGGCTCGAGCCTCCTTTTTCTCTGGACATAATTCCTCATAGCTTCAGAGCCTCCATGTGCCTGTTGGCTGGGGGTCTTGCATATAAGGAGGCTGTGTTTACAGAATAAATGAGGAATAGAGGAAGGGTGGCTGTAAATCTAAACAAGAGGCCCCTTTTAAGGATGCCCCCAGTACGGGCATGAGTGTGAGTGTGGCGTCATCAAAATAAGGGCTTCACCAGAGCGATGTCTTGTTCTGCCCAGGAACCACTGCTCAGAACAGCCTTGGAATTTTTCTTTGCAAACTTTTTTTAGAGGCCCACAAGGAAAATCTATTTCATTTTTTATAGTACCTTCTGATTTTTTTTTTTGGTATGTGGACTTGTTTAGAATAAAAAGAACTAGATTTGGATTTGGAACCTGTGTTATTAATTCCAGTTAATCTACTTACTAGCTGTGTGTACTTGGATAAGTCACATATCCTCTATATTTCTTGATTTCCTTATCCATAAAGTGGGGAGCATGATCCTTACCTATCTCCCATCATTTATCACATGGGAAATTACCATGATGCAGTGGTAGCCTCTAAGGTCACTCTACCAGGCAAACTGGTACACCCTACCAGAGGTCATGGAACAGAAAGGCTCACTAACCAAATCAGGATGTTGAATCACGCGGATTATAAAATCAATGTAAAACACATAGGGGAAGCAAGAGGAAAGAGATGAGCACTCTGAGGTAGGGTGTGATCAGGGTGGAAGGACACACCGAATCCTGGGGTAGGCAGTGTTCATTTGCCCTGTCTCTTTCTCTGCCACATCAGCCTTCCCCGCTGGTGGTTTGGTTACAGGACCAGAGTTGAGATTTGAGCTAAGGGGCTCGCAAATGGAAAGTGCCCTGGCCAAGAACACACACTTAAACTATTGGAGAGACAGGACAAGTACACCAGGCTAATAGCTGTAGCTTGCAGCTCACCTGCTAAGCAGCCATGAATTTCAGCCATGAGCTTGCAGAGGACACATGAGCCAGAATGGGTGTCAATCAGTATGTGGCTGAATTATGGTCTCATGAATATTGATTGCCCATGTATATGTAGTACACCCAGCATATTAGTTCCTCATAGGACTCATGCATATTTATATATCACTTATTAGTATATAAGTGCCTCATGAATATTTAGTGCCTCATAAACATTAGGTATCTCTTGATCTTTCCATCCCTTTCTATCTATGTTAAATATATACATGCCATATTTTCTAACATATTTTATGAATTTCACTTATCTAATTTTTTTTCTTTTTCTCTGTTGCAGAATTGAGTATTTTCAAACCAAACAACAAATACACATTACAACATTCTGTCAGAAGGCTCAAGTGAGAAAACACCTTGTAAGATGTAAAGTCCTACGTACTTTTAAGGGATTATTATTATTCCTGTTATTTTGATTATGGCCATTTATAAAAATCAAATCTATCTTCAAAGTGTAAAGAGGAAGCAGTTTAACCCAATGACTAAGAGCTGTGAATTCTGCTAATAACTGGCTTTGCTCGTCTTTGGGAAATTGTATAACCTCCCTGAGACTGTTTTCTCATCTGTAAAATGGGAATAACAATAGCAACTTCGTAAGGCTCTTGTGAAAATCAAATGAGATAATGTGTGGAAAACACTTAGGAAATTGCTTGACCCACAAGAATGATGATACCTAACTTTGATTGAATGCTGACTCTATGCCAAGCATTCACGGACTATATGATTATATAAGTATGATTATCATGCCCATTTTACAGATGAGGATTTTTTTAAATAAATTTATTTATTTTTTATTTATTTATTTTTGTCTGTGTTGAACCTTCCTTGCTGCGCGCGGGCTTTCTCTAGTTGCGGGGAGCGGGGCCTAATCTTCGTTGCGGCACACGGGCTTCGCATTGCAGTGGCTTTTCTTGTTGCGGAGCATGGGCTCTAGACAGACAGGCTTCAGTAGTTGTGGCACACGGGCTCAGTACATGTGGCTCGTGGGCTTAGTTGCTCCACAGCATGTGGGATCTTCCCAGACCAGGGATTGAACCTGTGTCCCCTGCATTGGCAGGCAGATTCTTAAGCACTGTGCCACCAGGGAAGTCCCACAGATGAGGATTTTTAAGACAAAACCAGAATTCAAATCCAGGCAACCTGACTACAAGCCCACACTCTTTACCATTTTGCAACACTAACTCTTAACGCAGCAATATTCAATACATGTCTCATCAACATATTAGTAAGATTGTCCACTAGAGCAGATACTCAATATCACGTGCCACTGGTGATGATATTTTGGATTGACTCTCTCAATGGCAATTCTACCTTCCATCTAGTTAGAGAAGTTGGAAAACTATACATGACATTTTCTAGAATACTTTGCAGCTAGGGTTATAAATGTAAATTGTGCTTTGCGATCAGATGCATTTGTGAATAACATGGAAGACAGAAAGAAGTGAGGGGAAGCCACCCTCCTGCTGCTAAGGCTGCTGGCAAACAAGGTGTGGTGGACAGACTGTCAGGTGGCCCCGTGATCCCTCCTCCTGGCATTCACACACTTCTGTAATCCTCTCCCCTGAAGTGTGGGTGGTGGGACCTGTAACTTGCTTCCAACCAATAGGATGTGGCAAGGTGATGGGATTACATGTACATGATTATGTTGTATGAGATAGTAGCATCCATCTTACTAGGAGATGCTCTCTCTCTTACTGGCTTTGAAGAAGCTAGTGGCCATGTGGTAAGGGGTTGAGGATGCCCTTTGCCTAATACTAATTGGTAAGAAACTGAGGCCCTGCAGAAAACTGAATGCCGTCAACAATCACGTGAGCTTGGAAGCAGTTCCTTCCCCAGGCAGGACTCAGATGAGACGGCAGCCCCAGTTGACATCATGATGGCAGCTTCATGAGACACTGAGTCAGAGGATCCATGTAAGGTATGCCTGGGTTCCTGGCCTACAGTAACTATGATATAATAAATGTGTGGTGTTTTCAGCCCCTAGGTTTGTGGTAAAATTGTCATGCAGCAATAGAAAACTAACACATGAGGTTACAAATCCTGGAGATGATTTGGCCGTTGTGGCAGCTCATGTGATGGCAGCAACCTCCTGACATGAGCATGGCAGCTGTGGTGGATGGATGCCCTTGAACTCAGTAGTCCAGTGCTGGGTTCTTGACATCCACTCTTCCAGCCTTTTTGGCAATTTTATTTTCCTAATTCCTTGCATTAAATCACTTTCTTTTTGAATTACTCAAAATGATTTCTATTTTCTGTACAGAATCTTAGTTCATACCATCACCCCGCTTCAAAATCATGGCCTAAGTATCCCAATATTTAATTCTTTCATCACCCAAAAAACATTTTAGGGGAGAACAGAATAGTTTCCTTTCAAAACGTCAAGGGAGAAAGGAAGTGATAATCATTGAGCAAGTGTAAGCTTTGAATAGCCACAACAAGCCTTAAAGGAAGATTATGTTAATCTCATTTTATGGAGGAGAAAACTGAAGTTCAGACCCTACATGACTACCTAGTGTGGATAGTACACCCGGGGTGTAATTCTTGGTCGAATGGACACCAGACTGCACATTCTTTATGCTGAATCATGTTGTTAAGAATATTCTGGGTTCCTGTATGTCCTTTCACTCATTCATTCCTCAAATTTCTATTGCATATCTATTGTGTATTGAGTGCTGTGCTAAGCCCGGGGTGCATACAGGGCCTTACCTGGTGGGGCTCACAATCCACTGGAGCAGATCAATGAGAAAATAGACCATTACAAAGCAGTGCATCAAGTCCCATGATGGAGGCCAGCTCAGAATGCTGAGGGGATAGTGAGGAGGGCCATCAAATGACCTGACTTGGGTCAGAGCCCCAGGAGGAAGGGACAGTGGCCTGGAATAGCCTTCCTTGCAGGCTCTTCATGGGTCACCGACACAGCTGTGGGAACCCCACAGCAATGGTGCCAGGCAGCGACACTGGCAGAAAGGTACATATGACTCGGTGAGACCTCAGGCAGCCTTGACCGGGCACAGAGCCGACCCTGGCGGTTCTCTGTCCACGTTACTGAGCCACATTGCAGTCCCTGGAGACCCCATGCTTGTTCTCCAAGGCTGACTGGCTGTCAAGCTCCAGCCAGCCACAAGGCTTGTTTCATTTAGTTGTTTGCTTTTGGGAACAAATGTACTTCCCATTAATCGTGGTTTTCAAAAATTAAATTAAAAGCCTTTGATTGAGTCTAAAGATAGATCTGGCTCACTTTTCATCAAAGCTTACCCAGCTCTCCTGTCAGGAGAGAAAACAAGGTTTGAGAGTTTAAATCTCAGACAGACCTTAGATTAGTTCGGATGCCAAAATATCTCAGCTCTAACAGCCCATGGGCAATTTTGTTGGACTCTTATGAGGCTCAATTTCCTCATCAGAAAAATAGGTTAACAGTGGTTCCTGCCTGAGAGTGTGACTGTTTATGTGGGGACTAAATAAACTAATGCGAATGTTCCTGTCCCTGGTGTGCCGGTCCTTGATGATGTTCCTTCCATGTCCTTCCCCTGCTTGGCTCTGCATGGTGTGGTCTGCGCCTGCATTTCCCAGCTCCCGTACCAGCTGGCGCCTCTCTGGGTGTAGTCAATGGGAGGTGGTGCTAATGGGAGATTATAAGGTGGGAGGAAGGGAGAAGAGAGGGTATTTCTCCTCCCTCCCTCTTGGGGTAAAACCTCCAGAGCAGTTGTTTCGCCTTTGCATCAGCTTCCTGCAGGCATGTCCACCATGGTCTGGGTTCAGCAGTACCAGTATCTAGCCCAGTACCTCGGCTCGGGGGACGTAAGCTCCTCCCTTCCTCCTTTCAGTTGAAGGTGCCAGCCGCTTCCTGCTGAGGTTAACCCCTGGACCGCCGCATCACCCCTATGGTTTCTCCCATCTTCCATCTTCTCCATAGCCATTTCCTGGTATTAGATTCTCTCTGTTTTAAATACTTAGGGAGGTTCTGTTTTCTGGTTGGACACTGACTGCTGCAGTGAGTGACATGCACTTGCCCCACGGGGTCTATTTTCTCAATGAATGATTAAACAAGATACAAGGTGAAAGGGGGCGGGGAGCAAAGCTTAAAACACAGAAAAGTTGGTTATAGATGATGGGGTGTCTTCACTCAATGTCTGGCGAATAGGTGTTCAGTAAACGTGGTGGTGATAGGAGGATCGTTCCCTTTCTGCTTACGGAGGGTATAGTGAGAAACATGACTTTGACTGGAAGAGAAGGGCAGACAGATCTGCCACTTCTGTTGGCGCTTGGAGGCCCCCCCCCCCAGTGCCCTGGAGCCTGGTTCTCAGTGCTGGGAAGAGCTGGCCTGGCTTCTCAGCACCCAGGCTGTCACCATGGGGTTGCTTGGAAGAACTGATGCCCCTAATGAGGAACAGATTTTTCCAGCCCCACAATCAGGGGTGAGAGTGCCTCTCACCCTAAGAACAGAGGGAGAATGTTTCAAGAATATTTGCCACAGCTCTTCAACTAAGATCTTATTTTCACATGCCTGCTGCTGGCTTCCCGGCCCCGCACCAATCTGTTGTTTTATGTTCCAGGGCCACTTTACTTTCATTCCCAAGACAACACGAGTCAGAGGTATCCAGAATGGGCCCCATCCAGAGGCAGAAAGAGTTTGACACAGTCTGTGCCACCGGAAAGGAGACCAGACAGTCACTGGACTGAGCTCACTGGAGGGAGGACAGGAGGTGAGTTTCATGCCAGGACGATGCCTGGCACACTGGGAACGAGGGGATACAAACACGGTCCTGTGATGCAGGCTGTGAAATTAGCCTCCTTCTCTGGTACCCTAATACCACTAATTGCCTGAGCCATGACTGTGCCAGGCACCTCGCATACACTATTGCTAATCCTCACAACCACCCTGTGAGGCAGAGTTATGAAGTCCAGTTGACAGATGGTGACACCGAGGCTCAGAGAGGTTAAGTGATTTGTGCAAAGCTGCACAGCTGGTCATCTTTCAGGTTCCAAACTCTGCATTATTTCAGCAGTTCTGTGCTGCCTCCCTGACACCTTTGTGGCAGAAGTTTAAGAATACTGTGGGCTGCCACACCACATATTCTGCAGCTGCCTTCACCAAATGCCTGCATGGATCCCAGTTGGCAAAACAAGAGGGAGAATGCCTCTGAGCCCAGTGGAATCCACTGCAGTCAATCCCCAGGGTCTCTCCTGCAACTCTGAAGCTAAACAGCAGCCGTTACCTGGGAAACCAGAAGCCATCTGAGAGGGCAGGGGCGCTAGAGAGGGAAGGTTCACTTGGATACACCTCCCATCACCCTGAGATTAAGGGACATAAAAAGAGATGGCGGCTGTGAGTTCCTCAGTGGCTGGCATGAGAACCAGGCTTTTGTTTTGCAGACCAGTTACCGCTTGCAGGGAGTAACCACTAAACCAAGAGAAGCGTAAATAACAAAGCAACAGCCAGAGATTACCTATTAAATGAACCTTGTTCCCAATCTTATGTCTATGATCTGACCCTCCCAGGGGTTACCAAGGCAATCACATTTACGTGTAATACCCAAGTCTCTAGGGCACTGAGCCTCAACCTGTTTGAAGGTAGGAAGAACAGTCTTTGACAGAAACCCCTCGGAAACATCTCTGAGAAGCCCCAGGGATGCTTACTGTATCCAAGAATCAGCGTTGATGGTTGTTTGCCCAACAATGCAGCTGCTACCCAAGGCGGGAAGCTGCCACCCCCCTAGTGAGTTAGTACTTCTCCCCTTCATGGTGCCCCTCCTGACCCTGCTTTTTGGAGGATTCCACCCATTCGTTCAAGTCCTAGCTCCCAATTCTGCCTCAGGAATGTTTTTCAGTACCGCCCTCACCCTACTAGTCACTCCGTGGCCTTGGATTCCCCACACCTGAGCACATGCTTGTTTTGTTATTCTGTGCGTGGATGACCAAGTTGTGTCTCACATAATATGGGATGCAGAGCTGTGCACATAGGTTCCTGATGAATGAATGTATCCAGATACCCATGACATAAACTCCAAAAACGTTCAGTGTGGACATACACACCATTCAGTCTTGTATTTATTTAGAGCCACTGCCCAAGCACCTTTAGCCAGTCCCTGCAGATACAAAATGGACCGAATGTGGCCCTTGTCTCAAGGGTTTGTGTGTTCCAACTTGTTTAGATCCCTCTTGCTGTTTGATTTTTTTGCAGGGGAAGGGAGTATATTGGCACATTTTTTCTTTTTTTCTGCCCCCAAATAAATGATAAATAATTATCTAACTCTGCAAGCAAATAGAAAATTTCTGAGGAAGAGAAATCATCAATGAAAACACAAATCCTTAGTAAATAACATAATATTTATCCAATTATAGCACACTTACTACATTCTGGGCCATTTAGAAACGGCATCGCACTCATCCCTCCATGCAGCTCTTCAAGTGCACTATTATTTCTGCTTTAATGATGGAAAAAAAGGAAGCAAGTGGCTTGCTCAAGATCCCTTTAAATGTGATGCCAGGTCTCAAACCCAGGTTTGTGTAGTAAGCAAGGCTGTGTCCACAGCTGCTGTTCTATGTCACTGCCCTGTCCCTGACAGTCCTTCTGTGTCCAGGGTCATAGATGATGAAATGAACAGTGATGAGTCACTGACAGCTGGCAGCAGACCTGAGGTGATTGATGAATTTGTTATCAGTAAGTGGGGTTGGAGCTTACAGAACAGCGTTAGAATCTATTGCACAAAACCCCAAGCTCTCAGGGAGCCATGCAAAAAGCCAAGGCACTTCATTGTCCTCAGAGCAGAGTTTGGTGTCTTGACCTGCCTTCCCACCTGTTTACTCTGGGGCCTTCTCTCCTTCAAGGGTGTTTCTCTAGAAGCAGTCCAGAGAATTCAGATTTAAAAAGATTGTCCCCAGGGCTTGTCTGCCTGACTCATTGTGTGCTTTCTCATTGGTGAATCACCAATCTGTGACTCAGCTTTCACCTCCTACTCAGGGCTCAGAGTTTGGCTGTTGGGATCCTGGTGATGGATTTACATGGAGGTGACATAAGGTTAGTGATGTGCTGGTGAGCCAGGGATCCTGGGCTCTGCTTCTTTCCTTTTGCTCATAGGAGCACCTTTTAACCTGTCAGAGGTGCTCATGGATTGGCCAAGACCAAGGTCACTGAAGTGGCCTCACCAGTGAGGTCAACTTCCATTTCTGATGCTGCTGTGTGGACTCCTAGTGTGGATCCTCCACTCGGTGGGTGGAGGTCAGCGTGACAATGGTCTGTCAGCGTGAGACAACACCCTGTAGAGGAAGAAATCCTCCGTGTGAAGAAACATGGGTTCACTTCATACCTGTTCTTTCTCAACTACGCTGTTCAAAAAACTTCAGTTTTTAATCCAGGCTGTAACCCAACCCCATAGTTCCTCCAGGTAAACTCTAGGATAGAAAGAATTCACCTGGGTTGTGTGCAAGGAGCTCAGAAAGTTAGGTGATGAGGAGCATCTTGGAAATAACTGGGTCTTCAAGAGGTCCCTGCCTCTGCATCCAAGCAGGCCATTGCTTGGTTGAGCATTCCTGGAGATGCCATACCCAGAACAGGCTGCTACAGTGATGGGACATTAACAAGATGTTGGAAGGGGATTCTTGCCACTGGTTCACCTGAGACCCCACTATGCTGAACACGAAGATTCAAAAATGAGTATGATAACACACCACAGGATGCAGATTTTCCAGGGGAAGGGCTCAGGTATCTTCACTCTTCATCCAGCTCAAGGACAGGGAAAAGGGTCAGAGAGAGTGGAACAGGGAGACGATTAGAGAAGAGATTCCTTTGAGGGGAGCTGTTCCTGCTCTCTCCCTTCAGGGGAGGGGTGCAGCTGCTGCAGGAGAACACCAAAAACTATTCCTTACAGAACGGAGACACAGAGAACCAGTGCCCTAGTCATGCCCGAGAAAGCCAGCCGTGACTGGCACCTGGCTCCTTCCCCCAAGAGGTAGAGGATGAGAGAGGGGTGACTTGCTATGTAGGTTCAGGAGCCAGAAGAGAGTGCTGTGGGGCTTTGGACTGAACCCCCAGAGTTTTTCAGGGTAAGAGATGTAGTTGTTTCCTGTGCACAAGATGTGGGCCATACCAAACAGAGAACAATTGTGTGGTTGGGTCATTTAGATCTTGTCTGAAAGTGCCTTCGGGAGGAGTGAAGGGGTTTTGGCAGGAAGACAAGATGTGCTACTCCCCAGCGCCTCAAGTGCCTTCAGGAACGGAATCGCATCTGTCAGAGTCAAGGGAACTATAGGACAGAGGTCTCAGAAGGTGATCTTGGAAGAACCCATGGCATGACCCCAGGAGAAGAGTCCTGCTCTGGCCCAACCAGGGATGCTTTCTTTGGCCAAAGGCCAGGCTCAAATCAAAGCTGTCCTATCTCTTTACCTTTCCTCTTGCTCATGGCTTTGACCTGAAACAGCAGAGAGGGAGAGAGGGGTGGGGAAAAACCAGGACAGGGGGAGTCAGTGATAAAGCTTCATTTCTAATGTGCCATGAGTCATGCTTGTTCAACATACTAGTTACACAAACCAGAAAAGGTGTTACCTGTTTTCTGTTTATTTTTTTAATTAATAATAAACATCTTCACCTTTCTCTTGGACCCTGCCCACATCCCTATCTTCCACTCCTTCTCTCTGTATCTCATAATATTTTGTATAAGCCTCTGTGATAGCATACCACCTTGTACTATAACTGATTATTTACCCGAATCCATCATATAAAGGTGCATTCTTTGTGGGCAGCAACTGTATCTTATTCGTAGCAATAGTCCCTGTAAAGCAGCATCGTGATGTGCTCTGGTTGGTTTGCAGTCAACTCTTATTATGTGAATGATTAAATGAATGTAAGCATGTTGATAGAAGGAACTTGGCCAAAGGGAGATATATTTATTTAGATCTTTTGGACCTCCTCAATTCTCACCAGCTGCGCTGTGCCCGTTGTTTCTACTTGTAGCTCCAATCATGTTCCCTGAAGACCCGGGTAGCTCTGTGCCCATTTGGATTTTTGAGGGAAATCCCAGTTATCCCCATAAGACAGAATGTCCCTAAGGAGGGATGGAGACATTGAAGAGAGCAAGATCTCCATCAGGGAAAATAAAGAATGGGAGTTGAGCCACGCCTGCCTGATTTCAACAGAACCCTCTGTTGTACAGGGAACAGAGGAGAAACTGTTCGTCCACAGCTCATTGCTCATGGAAATATTCTGACTGCAAAGTCAGTGTCAGCTTTGATTTCCTGCCCCGGGAGGAGGCTTGGTCAAAAGGCACAAAGTTGGCCTGTGAAGAGTCAGAGGAATTGTGAGTTTGGGTGAGAGGAGACCCTCACACTCCATCTTTGTTTGGTGGTGGAAGTTCTAGCACTGGGGTGGTCAAGCCAGCACAGCCCAGCCCTCGCCTTAGTCTCTTCTGAGAACTCCAGCCCAGCTTGGAAGCACCACAAGATCACAGGCGGAAGTGTGAAGGTCAGACCAGGCCTGAGGGTCAGTGTCCCGGTCCTGCGCTTGCTTCCTTGAAAGGAAGGAGCACAGAGAGGGTCTGGAGTGATGGGAATCTGAGGAACCGAGGGCTGGAGAACCAGAGGCAGACTTCACCCGACCATTCCGGGTCCCCTTAAAGAGGACACCAACTAAAATAACCTGGGAAAGGCACTTACAGAGCAAAAGCACAGCCAGTTGCTGTCTCAAAGCTAATTTTAAGAATGTCCTTTTCTGTTGAAATTTCATCACCATGACTCATCGCACCACAGGCCAAGATTCTGAAGCTCTGAGTCAGACTGGGCCCTGAGAGCCGAAGCTCAATGGGAGTTTTACCTAAATAAAGCCTGCAAGTGGGCCTGCTGTGATAGATGTCTTAGAAATTTGCTAATTCAGCAGCAGTGCACACACCCTTGCACCTCTGCCGTTCACACAGTTGCCCACACGTTCCTGGGGCTGTCGGTGTGACAAGGCGTCTCTTAGGTGTGAGATCTTTCTTTTGCTTGAATCTTCAGTTAGTTTGTTTCCATACCTTCTCTGCCAATGTGGTTCCTTTTCTATAATCTGGTCAGTGCTACTATTGGTGCTTTTTTGATACTTGTAGCCAGAACAGGTATGATGATTAAGCACAAATTCCAGAAAGGATCTCTAAATGCCAATCAAAGGGAATGGCATTTAAATTGGGATTTTTGAAAGTCAGAGCTGGAAGGGGCCTCAGCTCCTGTCATCCACCCTCCATGTCATTATATAGACACCCAAGTAATCCAAGACTCGGAGATGCCAACAACTTGCCCAAGGTGACACAGCCAGTTAGGAAGAGAATCCAGACAAGAAGCCAGGGTCTGCTCACATCTTAATCTCTAGACTAAACTGTCTCTGCTTTTATTTACTCTGTATCCAGATAAAGTCCTGGACTCTACAAAGCCCACATCTGGGCGCTGGGGGAGGAGAGGACGTATAGGAAAGAGGAGGCAATGTTCAGGGCTGACCACCTGCCTTGGTGTCCCTCGAGCTCCAGGCCAGGGACCTGAGAAGATGCTGGCCGTAACCATGGTGGCAGGAGGCCTGGTGAGCAGCCCTGGAGGGGAAGCTGGGACTGGTCAGGAGTGGGCCGGAGGCAGAGACCCAGTGTTTACTCAGGGATGGTGGGAGTGGAAGGTTAACCAAAGCAACATGAGACATGAAACTCGGCCTCGGGAATCTTTGGCTTCTCGGCCGTCCTTGGGACACACAGCGGGTGTCGCCCTTAATGAGAATGAGGGGGTGGGGGGCATGTAGTCAGGTGGAGTCAGAACAGCTTTGACATCAGGCTGTTGAAGTCAGAATTTGGGGGGATGCAGCAGAGGTCCACTCTCCTGAGCTCAGGTAGAAAGGATTATTATGAGGCTCCAAAGACCTCTCAGGAGCCCAACAGTGCAGCTAAGACTCCTGGGGCCTAAAGTCAGGGCTCTGTCAGGAACCCAGCCTCCATTCCCTTTGGCTCTGTGTCCCTGCCCTGATCTCTTCCTCTCTTTCTGTCTCTCCATGTCTCTTTCTGTATCTCTCTGCTTTTACACTCACTTTCTCTTGACATCTCTGCTTCTTTCTGTGTGTCTGTTCTGTCTTCCCCTCTCTCTGCCTGTAGTTCTGCTCACTGTAGTTCGCATGTGACCCAGAATTGTCGCCCCTGTATTAAGTGCATCTCACCAGTCTTCAGCACAACTTCCATAGCTCAGTGGCTGTGATTTTTCTAGATTCTAAAATCATAAGAAAGGAGCCAGATGGGCCCAGATCACACTTTAAAGCCTGGCTGCACAAGCCATAGGCTGCTGGCCACCCCCTGAATTAGCTGCCCTTGTGTCAGATGTCCAAGCCTTATGTGATCAGCTGTGGCCACAAGTGCGAGGTCTCTAGGCTGCAGTCAATCAGCAGGGAGTGAGAGAGTATAGACTATGGAAGGTTCTTGACCTGAAGAGTTTCTATCTATACATTCCAGCTGTGTCATTTCCAGGACATGTGACTTTGAGCAAGGCTTTGAGCAAGGCTTCATACTTCTCTGAACCTTAGTTTCCTTATCCATAAAATGAGGGAAATAATACCTACTTCCCAAGGTTGTTAGGAAGACCAGATAAATATGATATGCAATCAAGCCATGCCAGGCACATGGCAAATGCCCAATAAATTGTTGCTATTGTCAACTAGTATTGATTTAAGAGTGCCAGAGTCTTGGGTATGCACAGGACATTCTGGCCTGTGGCCTTTTGAACTTCTCCCTCTTTTGTCTTTCTCCATTTGGAATTTTTTTTCTTTCCCCTCTTGATGTTTGTTAATTTCTCCTTTATTGTCAGTGCTATAACCCAATGCTTGAGGATTTCACAACAGGATGCACTGGAGCCAATGTTTTCCATTTGGATATGACTTACATGCTCTGCCTTGCTGTTGTCAATAACGTTAAAGGGGTGGAAGGTGCCGTTGACTGTACTGAATAACAGCTGTGATCTGGTTTTTAGAAAATTGCTCCAACAAAAGAATGAAGTTGTCTATGACGACACTGCTGGCTTTTACAACATAAATATGAAGCTCTGTGTTGTCGTTTGGCACACTCCCAAAATTTCCCTCAAGAAGCTCAGGCCAAGTTGAGAGTCAACTCCAGAATGCAGAGGTATATTTTAATAAAAAGCAAAAATTACTCAGGATGCCAGAAATTGTTATAAACAAATACTTTGCCAAACATACACAGCCTTCTCTCTCCCCCCATCAGTCCCCTGTCTGTACACATTGCAGAGTCATTGCCTGGAAAGCTGAATGGGTGAGCTGTGTTCTGGAGAATATCAGTGTAAAGGCTGGTCTGGCGGGGGAGGTAGGTTACTGGAGTCTTGGGAAGTTAGAGACAAATGGGGGAAGGGGCCAACAGATGGAGACCAAGTCCTAACAGCCATGGTGAAGGCAGACTTGTTCTAGGTTAGAGCAGGGAGATGTGTTGCAAAAACAGAGGGAGAGGGACTTCCCTGGTGGCTCAGTGGTTAAGAATCCGCCTTCCAATGCAGGGGACATGGGTTTGATCCGTGGTCAGGGAAGTAGAGCCCGCTTGCATGCCGCAACTAACAGTTCGCATGCCACAACTAAGGAGCCCGCAAGCCGTAACTAAGGAGCACACGTGCCACAACTAAAGGAGCCTGAGAGCCGCAATTAAGGAGCTCCACTGCCGCAACTAAGACTTGGCGCAACCAAAATAAAAAAATAAAATAAAAAAATCCCCAAAAACAAAGGGAGAATCTGTGGTGAAAACCAGGTCATTCCAAAAATTTCAGTAAAACCTGCAGGACCTGGGCTGACTTCATGAGCATGTGAGCTGTGAGGTTGCACAGGGTCCCACACTCAAAAGGGTCCCATGCTTGCCTCAGTGCTCTGCTGTTGATGTATTGAAATTCTTAAGATTTTTTTTTTCTTGGCCGCACAGCATGGCACGTGGGATCTTAATTCCCCAACTAGGGATTGAACCCGTGCCCCCTGCGGTGGAAGTGTGGAGTCTTAACCACTGGACAGCCAGGGAAATCCCTGAAATTCTTAAGAATTTTTGAACACGAGACCCTATCTATATTTCAACTTTGCACTGGGCCTTGAAAATTATGCTGCTGGTGCTGGCCAGGGAGAATTGAACCAAAGACTCATTTCCAGAAATACAAGCTGGCAAGAAGAACAACGGAAGGATGAAGTAGTGGCCCCGCCCTGGTTATCAGGGCAGGGAGCAGGGGCAGTCATCAAGTGATTTTAGAACCTAATAGAACCAGGCAGAGGTCAGTGACCCAGCTTGAATAGGCAAGGACCGTGGCAGCAACTGATACCCCAGCAGGGCTATGTCTTGAAGTGTGCCGCGGGTGGTGAGGCACACAAAGCACTGGGCTTGGTCAGGAGAGGTGCCTGGGTATCAGGTGTCAATCCTTATCCAATCAAGTGTGGCCACAGCAGGGTCTCCTGGCCACAGCCAGTCAACAGAGAGGAAGAGTAGTACAGGCAAAGGAGAGCTCTCCATAAACAGACCTACATGTAGATGTCAGCTTTGCCACCTACAGGTGTTGTGACTTCGGGCAAGGCTCCTTACTTCTCTGAGCCTTAGTTTCTTCATCTGTGAAATGAGGGAAACAATACCTATTCACAGCTGATGAGAAGATTAGATGAGATACAGTATATAAAGTTTCTACCACTTTGCCTGCACATGTAAATAATCAACAGTTGCTACTATAGCCTCCTGTTGATTTAGGAGAACCAGAGTTAAGAAAAGTAGGTTCTAATCCTACTGGCTGTGACCTTGGGCAAACCACTTTACATGTCTGAACCTCAGTTTCCTCATAAGTAACAGGGAAATAAAAAACCCAACACCTGAGGCAGTGCCTTGCACATAGTAGGTACTCACCAAATACATATTAAGTGTCCCGCCACACTGCAATAAAAGATAAGAGCTATTTGCAAAGCTGCAAAGGGCTTTGCAACTGTATTATCTCTTTGTTGACTTTAGAAAATCAGATTTATTACTTTTGGGGGTTGGGATCAAATAAGGTTGAGATCACCTCACTCTCAAAATAAAATAACTTTCTGAGTGCTTGCCTGCTTTGGGATTTGGGTCAATCTTTTGTTACTGGCATCAGCACATAGCTAACTAATCCAAATGTAACCGAACTGAGCTGGGAGTCTTTGCATTGCTTTTTCCCCCCAAGTTTTTCTTTCTACAATAACAAGGAAATGCTATTATCACATGGGTTACCACAAAGCAAAAAGTATAATCAATGACAAGACATTCAATCTGCATGCACCTACATCAAATGGATT
This sequence comes from Mesoplodon bidens, assembly GCF_964165515.1. NCBI lineage: Eukaryota > Metazoa > Chordata > Mammalia > Artiodactyla > Ziphiidae > Mesoplodon > Mesoplodon bidens. Next base: position 72,612,326 of record NC_138164.1, on the reverse strand, counting down.
CAGAGAATGTCATTCCTATTCATTACAGCTCATGAAGCATGAAGAGTATTTATAGAGGATGAAAAGTCTCATTCATTAGCCTCAGAGATTCCAAGAGGGGAAATGACTTATGTACAAATGACACAAAGCACATATTTTTCTTGTTCTGAGTTTACATATCCCATATGGGATCAAAGGAAACCCAGTGTCACCATATTAAGTGCCTTGGATGAGAAGAGTTTCAGGCTTCAAGGATAGAATAACAACCTGAACACTGAGAGGCCAAGGTCAGCTTCACCAAACTGGAGTGACCTTGAGATTGAAAGGATTCTTAAGGCATTACATACTTTCTGCCTCAAATGATGGAATAATATGATTAAATATTGCTACTGAGGCCTGTCTGGCTAAGTCTCCACCAAAAATCTGTGTTCTTCCTTTCATTGTATAGAGTTGTAGCTTTGCAATCAGGGGCGCTGTTTCCCTGGCCTCTAGCAATAAGTGTGACTGTGTCGGTAAGTTCTGAACGATGGAATGTATAGGAAGTGTGTATATATCTTCTTTGGAGAACCATGCATATAAATCCTTGGCCCATTACTATTTGGATTATTTGTCATTTTCTTGTTGAGTATAATAGTTCTTTATATATTCTGGTAATAGTTCTATATGTATATTACTCTTCCCTTATCAGATATATGATATATGATATATATATGATCAGATATATGATTTGCAAATATTTCTCCCATTCTGTGGGATACTTTCTTGATAGTGTCCTGTGAAGCACAAAGTTTTTAATTGATAAATTCCATTTTTTCTATTTTTTTCTTTGTTGTTTGTGCTTTTGGTGCCATAGGTAAGAAACAATTGCCTAATTCAAGGTTACAAAGATGTACACCTATGTTTCTTCTAAGACTTTCATAATTTGGACTCTTACATTTTCAACTTTGAGCCATTTGAGTTTATTTTTGTATATGGTGTGAGGTAGGAGTCCAAGTTTATTTTGCATGTGGATACCTGGTTGTTCCAGCACCATTTGTTGAAAAGACTATTCTTTCCTTATTGAGTATTTTGGCACCTTTGTCAAAATCAGTTAATCAGGTTTATTTCTGGTCTCTCAATTCTATTTAATTGATCTATATATCTACCTTATGACAGTCTGTGCCATCTTGATTGCTATAGCTTTGCAGTAAGTTCTGAAATCAGGAGTGTGAGTCCTTCAACTTTATTCTTCAAGATTGCTCTGCCTTTTCTGGATCCTGGCATTTCCATTTGAATATTAGGATTAGTTTGTCAATTTCTGTAAAAAAGACAACTAGAATTTTTTTTTTTAGGATAGTGTTGACTCTGTAAATCAGTTTGGAGAGTACTGACATTTTAACAATATAAAGTCTTCCAATACATGAACATGGGATGTCTTTTTTTTTTTTTTTTTTTTTTTTGCGGTATGCGGGCCTCTCACTGTTGTGGCCTCTCCCGTTGCGGAGCACAGGCTCCGGATGCGCAGGCCCAGCGGCCATGGCTCACGGGCCCAGCCGCTCCGCGGCATATGGGATCCTCCCAGACCGGGGCACGAACCCGTATCCCCTGCATCGGCAGGCGGACTCTCAACCACTGCGCCACCAGGGAGGCCCAAACATGGGATGTCTTTACATTTATTTATACCTTTTTAAAATTCTTTCAACAGTTTTGTAGTTTTTAGTGCATATCTCTTCCACTTTTAAAATCAAATTTATTCCTAAGTATCAATATTTTATTCTTTTTGATGCTATTATAAATGGAATTCTTCTCTTAATTTAATTTTCAGATCATTCATTGCTGGTATTTAGAAATACAATAGATTTTTGTATGTTGATCTTGTAACCTGCAACCTTGCTGTACTTGTTTATTGTCTCTAATGGGTTTTTTTTCTTTTTTGTACTTTCCTCAGGATTTTCTATAACCAAGTTCATTTTATTATGAATGAAGATAGTTTTACTCCTTCGTTTCTAATCTGGATGCACTTTATTTGTTTTCCTTGCTTAATTTTCATGGCTAGAACTTCCAGTGCAACATTGAATGAAAGTGGCAAGATTGGACATCCTTGTCTTGTTCTTGTTCTTAGAGAGAAAGATTTGAGTCTTTCATTATTAAGTCTGATGGTAGCTGTGGGATTTTCATAAGATGTCCATCATCAGGCTGAGGAAGTTCCCTTCTATTTTCAGTTTGTTGAATATTTTTTCATGAAAGGATGTTGGGTTTTCGCAAGTGCTCTTTCTGCATCAATGAAATGCACACGTGGTTTTTGGTCTTTATTCTATTAATATGATGTATGACATTGTTCAATTTTTGTATGTTGAACCAAACTTGGATTTTTGGGATAAATACCAGTTGGTCATGGTGTATGATGTCCTTTATATATCTCTGGATTCAGTTTGCTAATATTTTGTTAAGGATTCTTGCATCTATATTCATAAGGGATATTGGTTGGTAATTTTCTTTTCTTGTGATGTCTTTGGTTTTGATATCATAGAATAAGTCAAGTGTCTCCTATTTTTTTGTAAGAGTTTGTGAAGATTTGTATTAATTCTTCTTTAAAGAAGTTTTGGCACCAATGAATCTATTCTGTTTGGACTTTTCTTTGATTACTATATCAACCTCTTTATTTGATATAGGTCTATTAAAATTTTTTTTGTTTTTGAGTCAGTAGTTTGTGGCTTTCTGGGAGTTTGTTCATTTTATCAAAGGTTATCTAATTTGTTGGCATACAAAATGTGTTGCTCATAATATTGCCTTATAATCCTTTCTCTTTCTGTAAGGTTGGTAGTGATAGTCCCTCTTTTATTCCTACTTTCTTAATTTGGATTCTCTCTCTCTCTCCTTTTCTCCCTCCTTGGTCAATCTAGCGAAAGCCTTGTCAATTTTATTAATCATTCCAAACAAACATTTTTTGGTTTTGTTGATTTTCTATTAGTTTTCTACTCTCTATTTAATTTGTTTCCACTCTGATATTTATTATTCCCTTGTTTTAGGTATAATTGTTCTTTTTTTCTAGTTTCTTAAGGTAGAGTTTAGGCTATTGACTTGAGGTCTTTCTTCTTTTTTTAATATAGGAATTTATAGCCTGCACAAATTCTTGCAGCAGCCTTATAGAGGCGTTAAGATTACCCCCATTTTCAATGTAGAAACTGAAAGTTAAAGGAGTTAAATAACTTATTTAAGGCTATACAGCTGGTCGGTAGCAGAGTTGGAATTATAATGTCAATCCTCTAAATGGGAAATGAGGGTTAGAATTCAAACTCACCGTACTTTCCTCTCTGCCACATTGCTTCTGGAAGCATTCAAATATTCCCAGAGAATTGTAGCACTCACATTTATGCCAGACTGTCTTATACTATTCTGTAATCATTGTAACCATTGTGTGTGTATGTGTGTGTTTGACATCTCTGTAATCAGTGTGTGTGTGTGTGTGTGTGTGTGTGTTCGACAGTCTCTGTAATCAGTGTATGTGTGTGTGTGTTTGTATGCGTGTGTTTTGGAAGCTCAAGGAAAACACATCTTCCTTGAGGGTAGCAAGTATTCTGTGAACTTCTGTATCTGTAGCATTCAGAACAGTAGTTTAACATTTGTATACAGTACTAGAGTCTACCCAGTACCTTTTCTCATCTATTGTGCTATTTTACATTCACCAAAATCCTATAGGTAGGTGATACTCCGGGACCCAGAAGCTCAGAATTGTTAGTATGGCCCAGGTCACAGTATTACTAATAAGTGTATTACAGACATAAAACGGCGTGCCTGATTCTAGATTCTGTGCTCTTTCTGTTTTACATATTTATTGCTGTGGTGAAATGGAGTAGGTGAAATGGAGTGCTTTAGAAATAGAGTTTCATTCATTTATTCATATATTCCAAAAATATTTGTTGAGCCTCTGTTCTGTGTCAGGCATTGTGCAGAACACTGATGAGAAATGGTAAGCAAAATTAGATGTAGTCCCTTTGCTTGTGGGAGGGACAGATGTTAATCAAGTGGTTACACAAATACATGTAAAATTAGAATTGTGATAAATGGTAGAAGGTGGACTTGCATCATTATGAGTAAATAATGAGGTGATCTGACTAGTAAGATAGGTCAGGTGAGGCTTCTCTGGGAAGTACTACTTCACTGAGATCTGAAGTTAATAGGAGCTAAATGAAGAACAAGTAAAGAGCATTCCACACAGAAATAATAGTCTGTGCAAATGTCCTGTGGCAGCCTCAGCTCTCTGCGAAATCTAAGGATTTTGTTTACTCCATTTAAAACGTATTAGTCAAAACAATATGATACCCATAGAGGAATTTTAACAAACTTTGTTCTATGGGTATTGTATTGATTTGCAAGGCCCAGCAAACGTTTGTTTACCAAACATTTACTTTTCCATTTCCATGTAAATTGCCTTCCTCCCTAACATCCTCTTTTGTCTTTAGCTGAAGATGATATTTCAGGTGAGGGTTTCAGCCATTTGGGTGGGTTACTCAGTTTTCCTGGGTTTCTCCCATGTATGCATGTTATTAAACTTTTGTTTGATTTTCTCCTTTAAACAAATGATATATCACAACTGAACAGGAAAATGATGCAGTGTAAAAAAAAAGACAAGTTAACCCTAGCTTCTTCAAGCCCTAATTTATCTATCTCTTTGCTTATAAGCATCCACATCAGAAGATAAAGAAGAGAACAAAAAAGGACGTGATATTACTGTATATATGTAAACCCATACAGTTGATCAAGAAGAGTGTTTGTTGAGTATTTCAGGGAACTGAGGATGCTAGTCTCTTCTTTGGGATGGTTGTTAGTCCTTAGAAGAATAAGCATCTCATCATTCCTTTGGGGGCCCGTGAGGTCTATGAACCTGTAGGAGCCTTTAGAGCCACAAGGGCAGTCCGCAAGGTCTTCTTTCTGGGCAGAGTAAGCTGCTTTGCTCTAGGGTGTCAGGCACGTTCCCACACGTATTCATGCATTAACCAATTCAAGTTCTGGATTAAAGGCAGTGAATCACCTTGAGGATTGACTGTGGTGTTGGTGCTTGCAGGAGTTTAAACAGCCAGTTTGGAATCCAACACCGTGTTGAATTTAGAGGGAAAAATATTCACATATAAGAATCATGTTTCTCCCTCCCACTGAAGCAGGATTAATCATTATTAACAAGGAGGAGACCTATGGTGACTGGGAGGGAAGGAATGTCTGGGAGAAATTGTGATTTGCTAATTTATTTATTACCTGCACTTCTCTTTGATTTCCTTCTTTGTCTAGGGATTTTGTTTGGCATTGTGTGTGCTTAGTCATTTTGTCATGCCTCAGTCAAAGACACTACAGATCCAAGCACTGATGGGAACTGGGGCTACACAGAAGCCTAAGAAACAGGTCCTTCCTTGTAAGGAGTGGCCAGCAGAGAATCTGATCCCAAGAAGTGCTTAATAAATATCTATTGAAATGAATGGGACTGGATAAAATTAAATGTGCTCATTGTTTGGGGGAGAGTAAAGAGTAAAAAAAAAAAAAAGAAAGTAGTTATCCTATAATAGAGCAGCTTTTCTTCCCTTAGAGATGCAGGGTTATATAGAGATTAAGCGTTCTAGATTTAGAGAGATTGACATGAAATCCAGGCTCAAATCCTAGCTCTGTCACTAATCACCAGTGTGACTTTGAGCAAACTGCTTAATAGCTATGTGTCAGTTTCCTCATCTGTCCAATGAGATTAAGGCTAGTGCTTACCTCAAAGTGTTAAAAAATTACAAGAGATAATATATATAAAGCATTTAGTAAGATGCCTGATGCTTATGTTCAATATTAAGGACATTTTGAGTTGCAGAGGATTCACAAGGGCCCAAGGAACACAGAAAAATGGGAGAGTAGGAAGTTCTCCATCTGAGTGGCTGAATATCAGGATGTGATTTGGAGTGGACCTGAGGACGGATGGATGGACTGGTGGCAGGATAATGGCAGCACAGGAGAGGGGTTAGCCCAGGGTCTGTTGTTCCATCTGGCCTCAGCAGAAGCTGCTTGCATGTCCTACTGGCTTTCCTGTCATCCGTAGGATGGGCAGGGTGTGGCAAGGCACTGATGTGAGGACCTATCTTTCTTTACATTTCTGCACAACCCAACATGCATGATTCTGGCACAGTAAAGCATCAGCATGCCAGGGTTTGGGGATTCGAGGAGGGAAGCAGGATAGTCAGGGAAGGCATTGGCAGTGGTGGAGACATTCAGGTGTCTTGGAGCAATGGACATCAGCAAGGAGGTTAACGCAGTAGGACAATTTTGGACTTGTTCTTAAGTTCTGGTGAGATCTAGGGACTCCACCAAAATAAGAGGGATCTTTGAGAAAGAGATGAGATCCTGCAGGTGGGGCTGTGAGCTTGCAGAACTTGGGTACTAGTGAGAATTTATTCATTCTCTCAGTTTGGTGGGACTTGAAAACATTTGGGTTATACTAAGTCTTAAGTATTCGCAATTATTTCTTCCCTTTAAAGGTTTTGCTGTGAATTTTCATCATCTTATTCACCACTTTCAGTGATCATTCCGGAAGGAAGAAAACTAAGTGTCTGTCGGAGAGGACAAACTTTTCCTCTTCCAACTTGGGTCCAGTGATTGGGGCCTGCAAATTAACTGACCATAGGCAAATTAACAGGAGAAAAGACAAGGTTTGTTTACAGGGGGTTAATTGTAGCTGTATTTTTGGGAGGCTCTGCTTTAGTTAGATATGAGGCATTCAGATAAGATTTCTTTCTGCGTCATTTTAGCTCAAATGTTTTTACTTTAAAATAATCTTTATACTAAGTCTGGGGTCTGAGCAGTTCCCTACATGGCTTACCAGACATTGTGCTAAATTTAGTCACATACTGTTACTTTTCAGGTTATTCTATGAGATGTCTCTTTTTTACAAGCAAACCAAAAATTGGAAGATCACACAGGTCAAATGACTTACCCACTATTTATTCAAACGATGATGAATGATATTCAGTGTGTGACACGCTCCCATGAGTTACACATTTCTTGTCTACTATCTATGACACGACCCCTCTCTTTTTCTTTTTTTTCTTTTTGGCCACGCCTCGCAGCATGCGGGGTCTTATTTCCCCAACCAAGGATCAAACCCAAGGTCTCTGCGTTAGAAGCACAGAGTCTTAACCACTGGACTGTCAGGGAAGTCCTGACAACCCATCTCTTTTGACTGAAGAAAGCATATTAGTAAACAATGTGTGACAGTGATATTGTATGGAGGCACTTTTATCCACTACAATGTATTTTTAAAGAAAATAACTAGCAGGCTTCCCTGGTGGCGCAGTGGTTGAGAGTCCGCCTGCCGATGCAGGGGACACGGGTTTGTGCCCCGGTCCAGGAAGATCCCACATGCCGCGGAGCGGCTGGGCCTGTGAGCCATGGCCGCTGAGCCTGCGCATCCGGAGCCTGCGCTCTGCAACGGAAGGGGCCACAACAGTGAGAGGCCCGCGTACCGCAAAAAAAAAAAAAAGAAAATAACTAGCAAACATTATTTACCTATTTATTATTTCTAATAGATTACTTGTGATGATTTCCACAGACCACAATCCACTTCTACGTCATAATACCTCAACTGAGAATGCTGCCCTGCCCTGTGCCATTTCCCAAGGTGTGTAGTAAAATGCTGAGACCCACTAAGTTATCCGCCCCATGATCTTGACCAAACTCCCAGGTGTTGTTTAGAAAACATCCTCCACAGCCAGTGGACTGGCAGGCATCCTTTGTCAACTGATGCCATATTCACGTTTCAGGCCCAGGGGTGGGTGGACTCCCACAGTGGATGGCACATGGCTACCTTGATTGATGAATCCTCTCTGGGCAAAGGTCCTTAAAGTCAGTTAAGTTGAAAAAACCCAACTCTCCATACATTACTGCCCAGAGTACAAGAGAAATAGATTTAATGCACACATCCAATTTATTTCTGCCATAGAGCTATCCCAAGGAAAAGAATGCACTGCCTAAAAATGTGTGTTCTCAACCCTGGGATTTCCCTTTCTGGGCTCCTTTATCCTCACAGTGAGTGAGGAGCAGTGTAGTCTTCCTCCAATTTTCTCTTCAGTTTCCCACCCATCGCTCTCTTGGTCTCTTTCTCCCTCCCATCTTTTCTGAAAACATGGAAGAAATGTATCCATCATTGCATGTAATACATGAATCTATTCTTGCCACCTTATGCATCTGTTGCCCAACTAAAGGAAAACACCTTGAAGGCAAACACTGTAATTTTCATCTCTACCTTCAGTATGCAATATATTCAAGAATAAATTATGCTGAATAAATAACCAAAATAGCTTTCTTTCCTCGTTGTATGAACAATCTCTCATTGCAGGCAAGAGCTTATTTATAAATAAGTCATATAGTAATAGTAGCAGACGTATATTAAGAACTAACCATTTGCCGAGCACCGATCTAAGAGTTTTTTATACATTGAGGAATCCTGGATTCCCAAGCCTCATACGTGTCAGACAAATTCTAGTTAATTTTGTCTATGAGAAAAGATGTGGAGGTTATGGGAAACATGGGGAGTTAACCACAACATCTGTTATCAAGCAACTTCAACCTTGACATGGAAGTCTGAAGGAAAAAAAAGACCAAGTATTTTATTTAAAATAAAAATTGTATATATTTAAGATAGATATACAATATGATGACTTGATATACATATATACAATGAGGTAATTACTACAATCAAGCTAATTAACATATGTATATATGTGTGTGTGTATGTATGTATACTTATATACATACACATACACGCCTCACATAGTTACTGTTTTTCTGTGTGTGGTGAAAGGACCTAATATCTACTCTAAGCATATTTCCAGTATCCAACAGAGTGTTATTAACTATAGTTATCATGCTGTACCTTAGATTTCTAGACTTATTCATCCGACATAGCTGTAACTTTGTACTCTTTGACCAACATCTCCCCATTTTCCCCTACCCCCTTACCCCACCCCTGGCAGCAATGGTTCTATACTCTGTTTCTCTATTTGATCTTTTTTTTTTTTAAAGATTCCATATATAAGTGAGATCACACAATATTTGTCTTTCTCTGTCTGCTTATTTCACTTAGTATCATGTCCTCCAGTTTCACCCATGTTGTTGTAAATGACGGGATTTCCTTCTTTTCATGGCTGAATAATATCCCCTGTGGTATATATAGACCACATCTTTATTCACTCATCCATCGATGCCCAGGCTTTTTTTTTTTTTTTTTTTTTGCAGTACGTGGGCCTCTCACTGCTGCGGCCTCTCCCGTTGCAGAGCACAGGCTCCAGACACGGAGGCCCAACGGCCATGGCCCACGGGCCTAGCCGCTCTGCGGCATGTGGGGTCTTCCTGGACCGGGGCACGAGCCCGTGTCCCCTGCATCGGCAGGCAGACTCTCAACCACTGCGCCACCAGGGAAGCCCTTGGGTTTTCTTTTGATTACCATCTTACATTGTGTATTTAAAGATTTCTAAGTGAGCAGGTCAGTAAAATGCAGATTTTCTGCAATATTTTGTGTTTTCAGTGTATCACTATTGCACAGTTTCCATTAAATTCCCATAAATTTCCATTTGTTTCAAAGTATTTTGTATTTTTTATACTATTGTAAATGTACATTGCAAAACATATGTTTGAATTTTATCTTCCAACTGTTTGTTGCTAATATATAGAAATACAATTAATTTTTGTATATCGACTCTGTGGCCTTTTGCTAAATTTACTTATTAGTTCTAGTAGGTTTTTGCAGTTTCCTTAGTCTTTGTGTTTTCTTTTCTTTCTTTTTTTTAGAACTAGATGCATTTTACTAAACAGCTCACTTAGAAATCCTTAAATATACAACTTAAGATGGTATACATTGGGTTTTAAAAGACACTTCCACCACTTCATCACTCAGGAACTAATGAAACCCAGTACAATACCAGTTAGTCTGAGTTTTTTTGGGTTTTTTTCTGAGAGTTATGTTTTATTCAGCAGGGAATTTTTAAGACTTCAAGCCTGGGAGGCAGCATCTCAAGTAACCCTGAGAGAACCACTCTGAGGAGGTGAGGTGGGGAGCTAGGATATATAGGAGTTTTGTAACAAAGGGCAGGTAGTCGGGAACATCAAACGATTACTGTTAATTAAAGAAAACCAGATATGTCAAGCTAAAGAATTTAGTGCTTTTCTATGCATGGGAAAGATGCAAGAGTCTGCGCTCACTGAAATCATTCCTTTGATGTGCATCTCAGCTCTCTGGGGCCAGTATCTTGTGTTTTCCCATGCTGAGTTTCCTCAAAGCTCACCTTAGGGAGAGGCTGCAATCTGATGGCTGCTAGATGGCAGGTATTCTTTCCCTCCTGAGTTTGCTCAGGGCTCACCAGCTCATTAGTCTGAGTTCTGATGTGTGCAGATTTCTCTTCTAGAATTGTCCAGGTTAGCTTGGCTGCTCCTCTGTTGGTGGAGTACCCGTCCTTGCCACTTGCCTGTCTGAGATGCTGTTTCTTGCTTTAGGCACTCTGCACTGTGACGGTGGCCAGCTGGGTCTTCACCTTTCATTTGGGGATTGGCGTCTCTCACACCCACTGTCAGCCTCGAGAGCTGGTTGGGGTGTGTCCTCTGGCCCAGCCAGTGCTCTGCACCATGCTTCACCCTCTGGTAGTCCTGGAGAAGAAGAGTGTGATGGGAAAAGCAATTTCGGTGGCTGGGAGTGGAGATGAAAACAGGATCTGGCTTTGGGCAGAAAAAAGTTCCTAAAACTTACTGTGCAAACTATTAACCTCTAGGATGCAGAGTCCAGTGGCTTATTTTCATCCGTTTTGACATCACTTATCATGGAGGTGGGGTAGGGGTGGAGGTGAGAATCGTGTTACATGGAAAATCATAATAGAAGGGGTCACAGTAGTAAAGCAGCCATTTTTATTTGATCCCACATCTTTGCAATTCTCTTCACCGCTCAGTAATAGGAAAGCAAAGTAACCTAAACGCTATACACATGCATTCACAGCATTGTTTCTTTTAAGATATGAAAGTATATTCAGGACTTTCATGCATCTTAATTGTTGTTCACCTGTATTAAAAGCTGGTTCTTCTTCATGCCTTTGCATGGTTTTTGATCTTTCACTATTGTATTTCCTCCTCCACAGAATCTACTATACTCTATCATAATTCTTCATCTACTACAAGACTGTGAGTTCTGAGAGCACGTTATGCCTGACGTGCTCACAGGTTATCCCTGTATCCAGCATTGCCAGGAACAATAGGAGGGGATGATTCCTTAGGACTTTCTAGGTAAACATGTTGTCAATGAATAAAGACAGTTTTTTGGGTGTTTTTTTTTGTTTGTTTTTAAACATCTTGATTGGAATATAATTGTTTTACAATGGTGTGTTAGTTTCTGTTGTATAACAAAGTGAATCAGCTATACATATACGTATATCCCCATATCCCCTCCCTCGTGCGTCTCCCTCCCACCCTCCCTATCCCACCCCTCTAGGTGGTCACAAAGCACAGAGCTGATCTCCCTGTGCTATGCGGCTGCTTCCCACTAGCTATCTATTTTACATTTGGTAGTGTATATATGTCCATGCCACTCTCTCACTTTGTCCCAGCTTACCTTTTCCCCTCCCTGTGTCCTCAAGTCCAGTCTCTACATCTGCATCTTTATGACTGTCCTGCCCCTAGGTTCTTCAGAGCCATTTTTTTTTTTTAGATTTCATATATATGTGTTAGCATACAGTATTTGTTTTTCTCTTTCTGACTTACTTCACTCTGTATGACAGACTCTAGGTCCATCCATCTCACTACAAATAACTCAATTTTGTTTCTTTTTATGGCTGAGTAATATTCCATTGTATATATGTGCTACATCTTCTTTATCCATTCATCTGTCAATGGACACTTAGGTTGCTTCCATGTCCTGGCTATTGTAAATAGTGCTGCAATGGATATTGTGGTACATGACTCTTTTTGAATTATGATTTTCTCAGTGTATATGCCCAGTATGGAATTGCTGGGTCATATGGTAGTTCTATTATTAACTTTTTCAGGAACCTCTATACTGTCCTCCATAGTGGCTGTATCAATTTACATTCCCACCAATGGTGCAAGAGGGTTCCCTTTTCTCCACACCCTCTCCAGCATTTATTGTTTGTAGACTTTTTGATGATGGCCATTCTGACTGGTGTGAGGTGATCCCTCATTGTAGTTTTGACTTGCATTTCCCTAATGATGAGTGATGTCGAGCATCCTTTCATATGTTTGTTGGCAATCTGTATATCTTCTTTGGAGAAATGTCTATTTAGGTCTTCTGACCATTTTTGGATTGGGTTGTTTCTTTATTTTTGATATTGAGCTGCATGGGCTGCTTGTAAATTTTTGAGATTAATCCATTGTCAGTTACTTCGTTTGCAAATATTTTCTCCCATTCTGAGGGTTTTCGTCTTGTTTATGGTTTCCTTTGCTGTGAAAAAGCTTTTAAGTTTCATTAGGTTTCATTTGTTGATTTTTGTTTTGATTTCCATTTCTCTAGGAAGTGGGTCAAAAAGTATCCTGCTGTGATTTATGTCATAGAGCATTCTGCCTATGTTTTCCTTCAAGAGTTTTATAGTGTCTGGCCTTATATTTAGATCTTCAATCCATTTTGAGTTTATTTTTATGTATGGTGTTAGGGAGTGTTCTAATTTCATTCTTTTACATGTAGCTGTCCAGTTTTCCCAGCACCACTTCCTGAAGAGGCTGTCTTTTCTCCATTGTATATTGTGGCCTCCTTTATCAAAGGTAAGGTGACCATATATGCGTGGGTTTATCTCTGGGCTTTCTATCCTGTTCCATTGATCTATATTTCTGTTTTTGTGCCAGTACCATACTGTCTTGATTCCTGTAGCTTGGTAGTATAGTCTGAAGTCAGGGAGCCTGATTCCTCCAGCTCCGTTTTTCTTTCTCAAGATTGCTTTGGCTCTTCAGGGTCTTTTGTGTTTCCATACAAACTGTGAAAGTTTTTTGTTCTAGTTCTGTGAAAAATGCCAGTGGTAGTTTGATAGGGATTGCATTGACTCTGTAGATTGCTTTGGGTAGTAGAGTCATTTTCCCAATGTTGATTCTTCCAATCCAAGAACATGGTATATCTCTCCATCTGTTTCTATCATCTTTAATTTCTTTCATCAGTGTCTTATAGTTTTCTGCATACACATCTTTTGTCTCCTTAGGTAGGTTTATTCCTAGGTATTTTATTGTTTTTGTTGCAATGGTAAATGGGAGTGTTTCCTTAATTTCTCTTTCAGAGTTTTCATCATTAGTGTATAGGAATGCAAGAGACTTCTGTACATTAATTTTGTATCCTGCAACTTTACCAATTTCATTGATTAGCTCTAGTAGCTTAGGGTTATCTATGTATAGTATCATTTCATCTGCAAACAGTGACAATTTTACTTCTTCTTTTCCAATTTGGATTCCCTTTATTTCTTTTGTTTCTTTGATTGCTGTGGCTAAAACTTCCAAAACTATGTTGAATAATAACGGTGAGAGTGGGCAACCTTGTATTGACAGTTTTTTTACAACTATTTTGTAATTGAAGTATAGTTAATTTACAGTGTTGTATTAGTTTCAGATGTATAGCAAAGTGAGTCAGTTATACATATATGTATCTATTCTTTTTCATATTCTTTTCTGTTATAAGTTATTACAAGATATTGAATATATTTCCCTGTGCTATACATTAGGTCCTTGTTGTTTATCTATTTTATATATAGTAGGATGTAATATTAATCCCAAACTCCTAATTTATCTTCTCCCCCCACTGCCCCCCGTTATTATCCCCTTTGGTAACCATAAGTTTGTTTTCTATGTCTGTGACTCTATTTTGAATAAAGATAGTTTTACTTTGTTCTTTCCAATCTTTATGACTTTTATTTTTTTCTTGCCTTATGACACTGGCTAGTACCTTCTGAACAATGCTGAATAGAGATGATAAGAGCAGACAGCTTTACTTTGTCTTTCATTGCAGGGAGAAAGCACTCAGCATTTTATCATTAATAATTACATTAAATGTAGGTTTTCTCATAGATCCCTTTTATTATATTCAGGTAGTTCCTCTTTCTATTTTGCTAAGTATTTTAAAAATAAATGGGTGCTGAATTTTGTCAGCTGTCTTTTGGCATTCATTTCCTTGCCCACATAGTTTTTCTCCTTTATTTTCTTTTTTTAAAATATAAATTTATTTATTTATTTTTGGCTACATTGGGTCTTCACTGCTGTGCATGGGCTTTCTCTATTTGCGGCGAGCGGGGGCTACTCTTTGTTGTGGTGCACGTGCTCCCATTGCAGTGGCTTCTCTTATTGTGGAGCATGGGCTCTAGGGGCGTGAGCTTAAGTAGTTGCAGCATGCGGGCTCAGTAGCTGTGGTACACGGGCTCAGTAGTTGTGGCTTGCGGCTCTAGAGCGCAGCCTCAGTAGTTGTGGCATACGGGCTTAGTTGCTCCGCGGCACGTTGGATCTTCCCAGACCAGAGCTCGAACCCATATCCCCTGCACTGGCACGCAGATTATTAACCACTGCTCCACCAGGGAAGTCCCTCCTTTATTTTCTTAATACATTAATTATATTGATTGATTGTTGAATGTTGAACTATCCTTGCACTTCTGAGATAAACCCCATTTGGTCACACTGTATTACCATTTTTATACATTGCTGTGTCTTATTTGGGAGTATTTTGTTAGAAATGTTTTCGCCTATGTTCATGAGCGATATTGATTTTCTGATTTTTTTAATGTAAGATCTTTTTGATATCAAGGTTGCCATGAATGGTTAGTTACTAACCATTTAATGATGCTTAACTCTATTAGGTCTGTCTAGTTGCAAGTAACAAAAAGTAACTTGAGCTAGCTTAGGCAGCCAGCTCAGATTCCAAGGTCACACATGAGACAGGTAACCTAGCCTTTGGAAGGAACTGGAATCACAAGCCACTGAGCCTTCTCCCTCCCTGTCACTCTTCCTATTCCTCAGCTTCATTCCTCCCACTTTGCAGACTTTCTCCCTCTGCTTCTCTGATTCATCTGGCAATTCCTAAGCTTATTAATAACAAATAAATAAACAAATATGTACATAAGGCCTAGAAAGGTTCAGGAACTTCTTTCATACATCACTAGTCAAATGCATGCACAGTTATAAGGTAATAAACTAGTCTTAGTCTGAGAAAAAGGAAAAATGATTGAATCAACGGATCAAAGCAAAAATTTCATTAGTATAGCTACACTCACTAAGTACTTACTGTATGTTAGACCTTAGGTAAGCTTCATCTTATAAGATCTTCACCACACCCTTATGGATAGAAAGTTGTATTATCTCCACAGATGAATAAAGTGAGGCTTAGGTGAAATAAGTTTACGTAGTCATCTCTGAATGATAAATTTCAGAGTCAATATTGCTGCATCTAAAATGCATTGCAGGGGCTTCTCTGGTGGCACAGTGGTTGAGAGTCTGCCTGCCGATGCAGGGGACACAGGTTCGTGCCCTGGTCCGGGAGGATCCCAATGCCGCGGAGCGGCTGGGTCCGTGAGCCATGGCCGCTGAGCCTGCACGTCTGCAGCCTGTGCTCCGCAACGGGAGAGGCCACAACAGTGAGACGCCCGCGTACCGCAAAAAAATAAAAAATTTAAAAAATAAAAAAATAAATAAATAAAAGGCATTGCAGGCCTCTGGGTAGGACACAAATCCTTTGAAACAAAAAAGAAGAAAGCAGAATGTAAAAACTATTAACCCTCATATTGTGTATGAGTTTGTATTTATTGCATTCATGGCAATATAAAGATGATTGCCAGCAATATGCTACAGGAAGATTTTTATCTAATAGTGCTCCTGCATAGTCAAAATGATAAGATCAGTATATATTACAGTAAAGAAGCTTTTGTATTCTCAGTAGCAAACTGAGCATTGCTCTAGCAGAAGAATATAAGAAAGAAAAAGGAAAATAACTTAGGTGCTAAAGAGGAATTTTAAATTAGAAAAAAAACTCAGCCAATAACAATAATTACTACTTTATCAAGGATTTACTAAGTGCTAGGGGCTCTGCTATGTGCTTTACTTTTATTGGTTTATTTGCTAGTCACAACAACCCAAAAAGTAGGTATTATTAGCCACACTTAGAGATTGAAAAACTGAGTTTCAGGAACTTTCCCAGGAATCACAGCAAGAAAGCAGCCGATCCAAGATTCTAGCTTGTGTGGTTGCAGAAGTTACAAGAACACTGATGCGCTCTTTGCTTTTGGATTGCTTATGGCCCATTCATTATGGTTATTTTGAAAAAACGAAACAAAACATTGGCAATTTCTCAAGAATTCCTTGCTGTCTTCCAGAATGCGACAACATCGTGAATCCAGAAGCTCCGAGATGCTCTCATTAGCTCTCAACCCTAGAGATTGCTGCATTTCCTTGACCACAGAAAAAAACAGCTTCTCTAGCCTAGAGGCCCAGGACTCATAACCTTTTCCAGTTTTCTAGAAGTGCTGAAGACTAGAATGTAAATAGTCCTTCAGTGTGAAACAGAGCAGGGCAAATACAAGCATCCACAGGCTGGAATGTTGGCTCAACACACAGATCTCTAACAGCAAACACAGCAAAGCAAACATGGTGCTGAGACAAGGAAAAGGGGATGGGTCTAAGGAAAGACTGCCAATCACACCCAGATATTCATCCGCCTGAACCTCTGGTTCCCTGGAGAGGGGCAGGTTGGAACCCGGGAAGCCCAGCTTTGCCTCCTTCAAGCACTTGCTGCACTGATTTTGGCCGAGCCTACAATTTGAGCAGCGAAAACCGCTTGGAGAGGCCTTTGTTTGGTCATATTACAATTTGGCATCCAAGATGAAAACATCTAAAATGTTGACATTGATCCTGGGTGGGTTAAAAAAAAAAAGATGAATATCAAATCAAAGCACTCCTAACTGCTGAGGTCCACAGGCAACGCTCAGAGTAACTTGCTCTAGACTAGTGAAAACTCAGGCTACTGAAACCTGGACAAATGGAAACCTGGGGACTCTGCCCAGGGGACTTCCTTGGGTAAAGTCTGCCTCCAATAAAAGCTCTGAGATGGGGGGTGGAAATCCTCTCCCCTCATTCACCAATACACATTACCTCCGTGACCTTCACACCCACCTAAGCTAATAAATGTGTTAATGCACAGATAGCTTCTTCAGTGATTGTTAATTAATTGCACTAAAATTTTGAGGGTAGCCAGTTGATCATTGAGTTAGAACCCTCAATCCTCATGGTTTTCTGTTTGCTAAAATAGGAAAGCATCACCCATGAATAGGTCAAATGCATTGGTAGGCAAGTCTGGAAAAAGCCTTTCAGGTGAATGGCCAATATTACAAAAAGGCAAATTCTGTAGGATACAACGAGACAAGGTGAAGATGAATATACAGAGCACTTTCCCACAGTTCTACCTGTCTGTCTGTCTGTCTGTCTGTCTTGAGAAGTAAGGAGTCTCCAGGAAAGGGGTAGCAACATATTGTAGAGGGAGCCAAGCCGATGATGAGGTTCCTTGTATCCTGCCAGGTCAGGAAAACTGAGATCCAGTGTTTCTAAATCATTCCGAAATCTTTCTTGAGCTTCCTCTATATTCCAGGCACAGTGCTGGGTGCTAGTGGCATAAAAATGAAGACAGAGTCCCTTCAGAAGCATAGGGATGGCTGGGGAGACCAACACACAAATAGACTATTTAGATCAGGAGAGGAGGTGCTGCATCAGAGTTTATGTGCAGGGCACTATGAGAGTCCAGTGCAGGGGGCTGCTTGGGTGCAGGCAAGGGAAGGAGTCAAGAAATGCTTCCTGGGGATGATGTCTGAGCTGATTCTTAAAGTGCATAGGAGAGGGCCGAGTGGAGATGTGGGGTTGAGGGCATGATACATAGTGTGGTCTTGCCAGATCCCACAGTGGGAGCTGGGGAGGATCTGGAAATGAAGCCAGAGAGAGAAAGGCAGGGACCTGGTAATAGAGTAATATGAGTATCCCCATCGGCAGATGAGGGAAGTGATGTTTAGAGAGGGAAGATCCAATGCCCATGATTTAAAGTCACACAGTCCTAAATTCAAGTCTCAAGTTTGCAGCTTACTCATCGAGTGAACATCTAAGTTGTTTATCTTCTGAGTCCCGGTTTCCTGATCTGCAAACTATAAATAATGACAATACCCAGCCAATGGGGTGCTGTGAGGATTAAACGAGGCATGCAAAGCCCGTAACATGGTTTCAGCACATTGTAAGCACTTGATAGTGATAGATAATGATAGAAATTAACTTTTAGAAAATGTATAAATTTGCTCAAGATTGTACAGTAAATGGCAAATGTGGATCTGAACCCACTGGTAGTGAACACCCAGGGTGACAGTGGGAATGACCTGCCCTGGATGCCAGCAAGGGGTGTGTGCAAGCTCCACAGAGAATTTTAAAACTATCATAAAACTGAATAAGCCATTGGTCTGCTTTCCATTATTGTCAAATGTAGAGAATTCCAAACATTGTCAGTGATAAAATACTCCTCCCTCCAATATTTTTTGTTGCCCTAAGAATTTCTAAACAATTGCTGCTTGGTTACTGTTGAGTTTTTAATAATACCTATGAAAGCCACATGGTCCTCCGGCATACACTGTAAACTAGAAACCGATCCTCCCCTGGATCCCATTCATCAGAACATAGTTTTCAAATGATCACTCTGGCCCCTTTGTTTCCCTGTTTTAAATGTTAGACAGATAAACATTCCAAATGATTACACAGGGTGACAGAATTGAAGTGACTCAAGTTCCATGTCTTTGCCTTTCAGTCACTGTACTAACATTGTTTATTCTGAATCTAATGTTTCAGCGAGGGAATATGTCCTCTCAAAGGGATGGGAAACATCAACCATACCCAAAGTGTGCTTGAATGATTGTCAACTGTTAGGAAACTATGTAGACAAAATGTTTATTAAAGAATAAGGAATAAAAATGGGCTAATCTAAAGCTATTTACTGCAAATAATGTTTTCATACAGAGGACAGTGTTAAAAAGTTATCTGCTCCGGATTTCATACATGAGGGTACCAGCTCTGCCAGTCTGTCAGGCTCTAACACTTGTGCCAATGTTTCTCCTCTTCTATCCTGACTGCTCTAGGGCTCTGACCGTCCCCATATCTCTCCTTCTTCGTTCTGGAACCCAGGCACTCCTATCAGTGGAGTTAGTTACTCAGGTTCAGTTGTGTCCCTCTGAGGCTTCACTGAAATGCAAACTCATCATTTGAGATGGGCAACCCCTTAGTACTGAGCAGCCAGGACAGCGCAGCAGGGTGGGTGCCCTCTGGGATAGAGAGCTCTAGAGGAGGCATTAAACTAGGGGATGCTGAGGGGGGAGAGAGCTGGGGTTCAGAATGAGGGAGCTGATCACCTGAGGGTGACATGGAGAAGATGGATGACCCAAGTGGGGAGACACCCCAGATGAGTGAGATGGCTCACAGGAAGGCAGCCTCAACAATGAAGTTTTTCTACTTTACAGTTTTGACCAAAGCAGAGGAGTATAAATTTGCTCTTTGTCTTCTGCTGGGTTGGAGGAATTCC
This sequence comes from Mesoplodon bidens, assembly GCF_964165515.1. Taxonomy (NCBI): domain Eukaryota; kingdom Metazoa; phylum Chordata; class Mammalia; order Artiodactyla; family Ziphiidae; genus Mesoplodon; species Mesoplodon bidens. Next base: position 72,592,789 of record NC_138164.1, on the reverse strand, counting down.
AAAAAAATCCCCAAAGCCTTGGAACTAATTATAGCAGAGGATGGACACTCTTGTAAACACACAAGGAGAAGATAAGGACAGCATGCTTTTGAAAAGAGAATTTGAGTCAAGTAGCCAAAAACCTGAGAGTGACAAGATGGCAGTAGGTAGGCATATAAACCCTCCTTGTTGAAAGTCTAGGTGTGCCTGTTCCTCCAAGTCATTGGATTTTAGCAAGTTTCATTGATGAAAGATCACTGCAGAGTTTACAGACATGATCTACAGAATGACACTGTGCTCTTGAGATGGCCAGAGCCACCAGCTCTTTTCACCATCTCGTGACACGAAAGTTAAGTCAATCAGTTACCTTGTATTTGTTGGGCATTTACTTTGCCTCAGGCAATTTGTTTGACTCTGGGGATACAGTGATGAATGAGAAGAACATAGTCCCTATCCTCACTGGAATTAGAGTCTAGCAGTGGTGACACCTTAAATTATTACACATACAATAACAATTTCAAGCGAGTGAAGTGCTGTGAAGGAGAAATACAGGATGCCATGGGAGTGTATGGTGGGGTGAGGGTCGGAGAAGTCTTATCTGACCACCCCATGTTTAGAAAGGACAAAAGCAGAATGGGTTGGAAGAATTCAGCCATGGCAAATCTTAGTGGGAAATCAAGAGTAATGCTAATGCTAGAAGTAACATGGTGAGATTTCATTGAAATCTCTGACTTTTGCCAAGGGTAGCTAGGGGAAACTTTCTGGCACACTCAGAATAAGATATATTTAAGAGTGACTTACACTCACATGACTTTATTTTGGGGAAATCAACATTTCCGGATAGAAAATACATTTCCAAATTGCACACAGGCAACTAATACACTTATAGCGGCATATGTGGTAGAAAACCCAACACAGGCCAAAATACCCTCAATACGGACTAGATAAAATTGGTGCTAGCTTAGGAGCACTAGGACAAGCCAAAAGCACTTGTAGTGAAAAAAGACACAGTGAAGAAAAACACTTAGCAAAAAGGAAGTTTTTCAAGGAGGAAGGGAAAGGATGCAGCCTGGGTCAACAATTTAACACTTGATAAATGGATACAACAAACTCAACAAATAATTAGACAATATGTTAGAGACAAAGATGGGCAAGAGTTTGCACCAGAATTCAAGAACTGTTAAATAGGTTCATTCAAATGCAAACAGAGTTTCCATTTGAACTTCTACACGAAGTTAGCAGGGATTTTAGCAGCAAAAGCACAGGGAGTAAATCTATGAGAAGCCTCTGGTTTCCCTAATCTGTGGCAAATTACAATGGTGAATGCCCTTTACATAAGTCCTCTTTCACTGCCAAGACTCCTCATCTAAATAAAAATAAGAGATATTCAGTGGTACAGTTGGAGTGGGATATAGAAAGTTTATTTATTTTTGGCTGCGTTGGGTCTTCGTTGCTACGCGTGGGCTGCCTCTGGTTGCGGCGAGTGGGGGCTACTCTTCGTTGCGGTGCGCGGGCTTCTCATTGCAGTGGCTTCTCTTGTTGCAGAGCACAGGCTCTAGGCTCATGGGCTCCAGTAGTTGTGACACGCGGGCTCAGTAGCTGTGGTGTGCAGACTCTAGAGCGCAGGCTCAGTAGTTGTGGCACACGGGCTTAGTTGCTCCGCAGCACGTGGGATCTTCCCGGACCAGGGCTTGAACCCGTGTCCCCTGCATTGGCAGGTGGATTCTTAACCACTGTGCCACCAGGGAAGTCCCTAGAAAGTTTATTAAATTTGGCTGAGTGTTGCACCTAAATTGAAGATGGACCTTACTCAGAGGAGAAAGTGGTAGCTCTATCTCCAGAAACACTCATATCCATTGTGCTGATCCTTCTTATTGCTTTTCATGGTCTGGAATGATTTCACTTACTATTTTACTTTTATTGTAAAAGTCTCCCCACTCTGGTGTATATAGTTTATGAGGTCCAAGACCATGCTTGTCTAGGTCACAGAAACAGTTCCAGCTCTCACAGTCCTTGGAGAGAGGAGGCAGTGACATAAACATCTAAGGAATGAATGGATGATGTGACATCAAGATTGGGACATAATGAACAGGCAGATTTGGCCAGGCTGTGAAGGAAGCACATTCCATGTCAGTGATCAGAGTGGATGCCAGTCCACATTGCTTCAACTGGAGAAACCTCTTATACTGAACAAGACTCACACTGCAATTCTAAGACTGAACAGGAGAGATGAATAAAACATGCCGGATGCTTCACTCTTCCAGAATACAGGCTGAACCTTCTAGAAAAACTAAAAAAAAAATCAGGAGTTTAATTTTCAACATGATGAGTTTGGGATTATGTATTTTCCATCCAGGTGGCATTATTAAAGTAGGCAGTTAGATATACAAGTGTGGAGTTCAGGAAAGAAATTGAAGCTGGGATTAAAATTTGAGAAGATGGATATTCATTTACCTGAACTGTAAAGTGTGGGAAAGTAGCAGTGGAATATAGGGCTGGAAAGGTAGGTTGGGGAGAGCATGTTAAAGGATTTGAAAGAGAAAGATACATTCTAAGCCTTGAGGAAAATGATGATAATGATGACGACTTATGTACCTGCTAGACCAGAGTAGATATGAGGGTTAACACTTAGGGTTGGGAACAAGTGCCTAAGTCATGTGCCTTCAGAGGTGGTATGTCCAAGCATAAGGGCTCCCAGATGCCTACATGCATCCCAGCTCCCTTCCACTGAGCCCCTCCCCACAAAGGAAAACAGAAGGGAGCATCAACAGGTGAAGATGAAGACATAGTGACCAAACAGACTCCCGGCAGGGTCTATCTCCTGCTTTGAAGGAATTGAATGTGAAATTAATCATGTAAAGACATAGCAGGTGATCTTAAGAGGAGTATTTTGATATTGTGATGTAATAAGAATGATATATTTGATTTTCTTCCCTGGTTCCTGGCATAAAGCTCCCAAAACCCTTGGAATTTTCTGAGTGACAGGGGTGAGAAGAGCATATTTTGTTATTTATTGTAAGCCCGCCTCAAGCCTGCCTGACTTTATGCTAAGGAGATGACTCTGGAGAGTGGGAGCTGATTGCCAGGGAAACCAAGCATGGATTAGAGGGTTAGAACTTTCAGCCCGAAGCCTCATTACCCCCACCTCTGGGCATAAGAGATACGCTGGGGATTCATTTAATCACCAAGGGCCAGTGATTTAATCCATCATGCCTGTGTAATGGAACCTCCATAAAAACCCTAAATGAAGAGGTTTGGAGAGTTTCTGGGTTAGTGAACACATAGGGGTGCTGGGAGGGTGGTATGCCCAGAGAGGGTATGAAAACTCTGCACTTCTTTCCATATACCTTGCCCTATGCATCTCTTAGATTTGGCTGTGTCTAAGTTGTATCCTTTATAATAAACTGGTAATAATAAATAAACTGTTTCCCCAAGTTGGCTTCTATGAGGTCGTTCTAGCAAATTATCAAACCTGAGGAGAGGGCTGTGGATACTCCCAACGTATAGCCAGTTGGTCAGCAGTGCCAGAAATCCAGACTTGCGATGAGCATCTGAAGTGTGGGCAGTCCTGTGAGACTCAGCCCCGTAACCTGTGGAGTCTGCATTAAGTCCTGGTAGTTAGGGTCTGAATTAAATCAAATCATTGGGCACCCAGTTGATGTCCCGAGAGTTGAAGGACTAGTTGCTGCATGGCAAAACCCCCACACCTTTGGTGTCAGAAGTGTGTTGTGAGTAGAGAAACAGTTTTGTTCCTAGGTATATAAACTTGTTCTCTCAACTAGAGGCAAGGAGGTATAAGGCCCTGCCACCATTCTGTGTGCTTCCTGCTATGACCAGATACCAAGGGGTATGAATAAATCAAGCATTAGAGCTTAGGGATTTCTTTGCTTCAGCCATGGGTCAGAGGCTGAATTGGGGCAGCCAAGCCACCAAAAATCCTTTGCAGTGGTAGTAGCATCTGTAGAGCAGCAGCAATAAAGGGCCCTGCTGCCTTAGGAGAGCCTGCTAACATGACTCTTTATTAAGCCCTTGCTCAATGCCAAATCCTTGCTAAAAGCTTTATATACAGTATCCCTATAACAAACATTTTCTGGTGGCAGAGCCAGTAGATACACATCACGTTACACTTATGACGCCATGATTCTAAATGGAGAGCTATACATTTCAACTTTATGAAGACAAAATTTTTTCATTAAAAAAACTTCAGTGCTTAAGTTCAGTTGGCAAGACCTAACCCTGCTGCTCATTTGTAGTTTGATCCATAACCCTAGAATTTGCTTAAGTGCTCCCTAAGGCTATGGAACAAAGAAATATGCGTTTGAAAGCTTCAGTGAAATAATTAATTGTAACTTTAAAGATGCACAAATGTTACTTCATGATTTTTGGCCTGCTTCCTCTTTATGTGTGGGGTAGGGAAGGATGGCATGTTTTTCTTTTTCAATTATTTAGGAGTGTTAATGAGTCTCTCTTTGACTCCATATGTTACACCACTGAAAAACTGGTCCTTAGTTTAGTAACATTTGGAACTGGGTGAGCAGCATTTCTGCTCAAGAACTATCTCCTCTCTCGTGTATGACAGAAGAGTTAGGAGAGAAGAATCCCGTTGCTTTGCCAGCTTGTCTCGTTACAGGACAAAGGCATCTCTGTTGCAGGCTTTTGATGTTTTAGAAAGATCTAGAAGTTTTTAAGCCAGTCTCCAGGAGAACCCTTAAGGTTGCAAGTAGTATGTATTTGTTATGTATGTGCATTTTTCTAGGATGGGCCCATAGTTTTCAACTGAGTCTCAAAGATGTTCTTGACCTTACCAAAATTAAGATCACTGCTAGGCTACAGAAATTTCTAGAGACATAACTAACTAAATACATGGAACAATAGAGAGACTCTTTATAGCTGGATGTATTATAGTACAGTTGTCCTCGGTATCCACAGATGATTGGTTCCAGGACCCCACAGATACCAAAATCTGTGGATGCTCAAGTCCCTTGTATAAAATGATGTCATACAGTCAGCCCTTCACATCCACGGGCCCACGCATACACGGTTCATCCTACTGTGGATAATTCGATTCAAGGACAGTTGTATCTGATGCAGAACCTGGGATATAGAGGGCTGATGATAATTCTATGTAAATTAGAGCTATAAAAGAGTATGAAAAAAATTATATGGTCCATGTTTGTGAGTCACATGTTTTTTTCTCTCTGAGATTCTCCAGGTTCAGCCGTTTGTCATTGATATTCTATCTATCTGTGCCTTTAATATTATATGATAATTCTGCCTTTTGTTGCTGAGATATAGTGTAGAGGTGGTATTTTGATTTTTTTCTCCCAATAGAGAGAATGGTCTTGCTCTAACACAATCACTCTCACCTGGCAGTTCCCCTGGAATATCAGAAAGCAGTTATTAGATAATCGATGATGTTAAATGATGTGTGTGTGCATGAAAGCTTATGGGTGTATACGCAATAGCTAACGTTGAAAAAAAATGCCTCTAATTTAACATTCAGTATATAACCCATATAAGTTTCAACAGCCTAGTGACTCTTTCCATGGTTTCACATTCAAAGAAATTTGGTCCTACATCCATAATAATCAAAGAGAAATGTAAGTTTGTATTGAAGTCTCTCAGCACCGAATGGAAAATAATCAAAAGCAAAAATTATTTGATATTCTTGGTTTCCCATCTCATGTCATTTTATCATCACTCATGCCTGGAACCTGCTCCAAAGTATTTCTCCTCCCTTACTCCAAGTTCTAAAATTTCCCCCAATTCAGTGCATTTAAGCTCTGATAGATCCATTCCTCTCTCTATCTTAATTCTATGTTATGGAGGTCAATTTAACCTCTCTGGTTTCTTTCTTTTGCCTGTTTTGTCATAACTCCAACTGTTCTCCCTTCCCCCTCCCCCCAAAAAGCTGATCTAGCAAGCAAGAGCCCTTTCTGGGGAGGTGAGGAATAAAGCAAAGAAAAAAATTTATATTTGCAACTTAAATAATTTTTTTGTCTCTGATACCAGTATAAAGAAAAACACCACACTCATTTGAGATCTAAACATAACTTCAATTTGGGATTGTAGCCTTCTTAATTAACATGTCCAATTAAACCGCTCACACCTGATTAATTTGTTAAAAAGAACTGTTCATACATATTAGTTAATACATAGTTGCTTTTTAGCCTCAGCAAGTTCATTCACTGTATGTAATACACACACACACACACACCCCTTCACCCATTTAATATTTAGCTTTTCATTTTAATTGAATCAGTCTTTCACTCTAAGGGCCCTGGTTGAGAGCTCTGTCCAGGAAGGAAGAGCTTTAAACCCAGGCAAATGGAAAATTGATTTGCGTAAAAGCATCTGTTCATGAGTGAAAGTCTGGCTTATTCTAAATCCTGTAAGTATGTAGCCTCTCTTTCTTTCACCATTAAAACCTGGAAAGCAAATTTTCGGGGGAAACATCCTGATGAGATACGTGGAGTGAGGCACATTGGTAGCTGTAAGTGTAAGCCTTTCTTTGTTGTTCCCACAGCAAGGGAACCCTATGGGCACCTGACATGAGGCTGTGGATGTGCACACATGGATTTCACATGTGCCCGACCAGAGTCCCGGAAGCCAGAAATCCCAGGAATGATCGCTGCTGAAACCTGCTTTGGGTTTCAAAAGCACAGGTCCATCAAACCTGCACATCTCTCTGAAAATTTCCATCAGTAGTAAAAACAACTTGAACTTGAGAACTCAACAAGTGGCTTTGGGTGGCTGCATTATGAGTTTCCCATTTGGGACAGGAAGTTTATCTTGCCGGAAAGAATTGTCCCCCATTTCAAGGAAATCTACAGTCAATCAACCGTGATAGGGAGCACCCAGGGAGAGAAACTGGGACCACGGAAGAAGCACCAGACTGGGAGTGGGGAGAGTTGGGAGACTCTGTCATCAGTGACTTGTGTGACTTTGGCTTTGAGGATGCCTTCCAGGTCTAATATTCTCTGATATGAACAACTTCATAATCCATGATTTGGAAACAATGTGCATATGCCACTGTGTAAGAGACTGAGAAATAAAGACAGTTCTGGCTCTGGGCCTTGGGCTCGTTATTTGTAAAATGAATAGCGAGCAGAGCAGGGAGCAAAACTATCTCCCAAGTCCAGCTTAAATGTGTGACTGTTTTCACCAAGAAAACACTGTGACAAAGGCCCTGTATAAAGGAACATTTTTTTTTTTTTTTTTTTTTTTTTTTTGCGGTACGCGGGTCTCTCACTGCTGTGGCCTCTCCCGTTGCGGAGCACAGGCTCCGGACGTGCAGGCTCAGCGGCCATGGCTCACGGGCCCAGCCGCTCCGCGGCATGTGGGATCTTCCCGGACCGGGGCACGAGCCCGTGTCCCCTGCATCGGCAGGCGGACTCTCAACTACTGTGCCACCAGGGAAGCCCCTAAAGGAACATTTTAATAAAAAACCCTGCCCACAGGAGGGTTCCCATCTACCTAATGAGAGAAAGTATATCTTCTCTTGTTAACTAGAATGGAACACTCCATATATGTGTGCGTGTATATTGGTAAATGTGTATATAACAATCAAACCACTTATGAACAAGAATTTGACAATATGTCAAATTCTAATAGATGTCGTTATTAGCAACTATTTGATTGTTTGAAACAGGCTTTTAGAGATAATAGCAGTGTATTAAAAAGTGCTAAATGTGTAACGTGGAAAATAGTGTGAAAGATGGTAATCCTGCATTCTTTGCCTGGCTCCTAGCCCTACTGTGCATTCGGGCCTCCCTAACTTTTACAGGTGTGAATCCCAGTTCTCTTGTTTTCAACAGCTCCCAGCACTGTGATCAATCTCCCTGGTTTAGGGAAACGTAAAATGCCGCAGTAGTGGTTCTCTGTCTTCGTAACGTGCACTCCTGTTGTTTGTCTCGAAGTTACCTTGGTCCCTTTGCCTTGTACGTCATTCATTCATTCCTCAGAGAAGCTAAGCACCTTGTTAGGCACTGGGGTGCAAAGGAAAGTATATCTCCTCTTAAGCATCACTTCCTCAGGGAGGCCAAATTACCTGATCGCTCCGTGTAGGGTCCCACAGCTCCTGTATCTCTCTTGAAGCCCATCAAAGTTGTTGCACGTATCAAGAGTTTGTTCTTTTTTATTGCTGAACAGTGTTGCATGGTATGGATGCCCCAGAATGTGTTCAGCCATTCACCCCTTGAAAGATGTTTGGCTTGTTTTTAGTTTTTTTGCTGTTATGAATAAAGCTGCTATGAACATGTGTGTACAGGTTTTTGTGTGAACATGAGTTTTCACTTCTCTGGGGTAAAATGACCAAGAGCGCAATTACTAGGTTGTATGGCAAGTGCATGTTTAGTTTTGTAAGCAACTGCCAAACTGCTTTCAAGAGTAGATACCTTTGTACATTCCCACCATCAGTGTATGAAATCCAAGCTCTCTGCATCCTTGCTGGCCTTTGGTATATTCATGCTTTTTGTTTTAGCTGTTTTCATAGGTTTGTAGTGATATCTTATTGTAGTTTAACTGACATTTCTCCAAGGGCTAATAATGTTGAAAATCTTTTCATGTGCTTTGTTTTTGCCATCTGTATTCCTCTGTAGTGAAATACTGTTTATGTCTTTTTCCACTGTATAACTGGATTGTTTGAGTCATTTTACTGTTGAGTTTTAAAAGGTTTTTTTATATATTGTAAATATAAGATCTCTGTCGGAGAGACATTTTGCAAATATTTTCTTCTGGTCTCTAGCTGTCTTGTCACCCTCTATTAAGAAGGTCTTCCACAGAATGAGGTTTTTAATTTTGATGAAGTCAAACTTAGTAGTATTTTCTTCTATGAATTATGCTTTTGAGGACATGTCTAATAACTCCTCACCTAGCCCTAGGTCCTGAAGATGTTTTCCTAAAAATTTTGTAGGTTGAGTTTGTAGGTTGTATTTTACATTTAAATCTCTGATCCATTTTTAAATTAATGGTTATATATGATGTAAAGTTTAGGTCAAGTTTCTTTTTTTTTTTTCTTTTTGCCTAGGGATGTCCAGTTACCAAACAATTTGTTGAAAATACTATCATATTTCCTCCAGAGTTGTTTTGCACTAGCAATTAACATGTTTTTTAAAAAATTGAAGTATATTTGATTTATAATGTTGTGTTAGTTTCAGGTGTATAGGAAAGTGATTCAGGTATCTATCTAGGTATGATAATCTTTTTCAGATTCATTGCAATAATAGGTTATTACAAGATATTGAATATTGTTCCCTGTGCTACTCGGTAGGTCCTTTTTGTTTATTTTGTTTTTGAAAATAAACTTATTTATTTATTTTTGGCTGCATTGGGTCTTCGTTGCTGCGCGTGGGCTTTCTCTAGTTGTGGCACGCGAGGGCTACCCTTCCTTGCGGTGCGTGGGCTTCTCATTGCGGTGGCTTCTCTTGTTGCAGAGCACAGGCTCTAGGTGCTCCGGCTTCAGTAGTTGTGGCTCGCGGGCTCAGTAGTTGTGGTGCACAGGCTTAGTTGCTCTGCGGCATGTGGGACCTTCCCGGACCAGGGATCGAACTGCGTTCCCTGCATTGGCAGGTGGATTCTTAACCACTGCGCCACCAGGGAAGTCCTATCTGTTTTATATATATTAGTGTGTATCTGTTAATCCCAAACTCCTAATTTATCCCTCCCGCTTTCCACATATTTAAAAATTGACTTTCGTGAAAGCTGTGGTTCATGGCCTTATGGAGCTGAAAATCTCCAGAGGGAAACAGTACTAATAACAGCACCTTAAGAGAAAAACTAGAACAGGGTGTGCACAGGGTGCTGGGGAAGCAAGAAGGCTGTGCTCCAGTGACTGACAACCACACCTCCCTGTGACTGAGCCCCTGGGGCCCTGAATTCTGCTCACAGACCTTCCTGGACTAGAATAGTCAGGTCTAACCAACTACATTGGAACAATGGCCCCTGAACTCTGCTCCCAGTTTTTCACCCCAGATCTCTGCTCCCTCCCTTAGCCGCTTGACTCAACTCTCATTCTAGGTCTACTTCAGTCTTGGCCATCCAATGTTACCTGAGATGCTGTATTCCAATGTATGAAACCCACTGTCTCTCCCCAGTTTTGTTTGGGGTTGCCTACTCAGACCAAAGATATCAGGATAGAGAGAAAGGATATCAGGAAAGCAGAGAACTGTATATTCTCCAATGAACTGGTGCTGTGCAGGTAATCAGTCAGGTATACATACTCTGACTCCAGATTAAAGAGATGGTGGACAGAGAGAGGAAAGGGGTGTTTCTTGCTAGACTGACAGCCTATTCTGAGCTCATTGGCCCTCAGTGTGTAAAAAATAAATTAATAACAACAATAATAGCAACAAAAGTAATCCATTGTGTGGCCTAAACTATGTGGAGTGTTGGCCCCTTAGTTAATTACATTAGCCACAGAATTGCTCCACTCTCCCCATCAGACAGTTTGTTAGGAACTGATCCCATTGAGCTATCTCTGCTTAACTATTTAGGGCTTGATCTGTGAATCAAGGTCTTTGAAGAAAGCTCATGCTTGCAAAAACAACTAATAGGGGTCTTGGCATGGGGGTGCTTTTCTTCTATGGCCATAGTGACTGCTAAAAGCCAAGGGATAATTTTTTCTTGCTGGAAATGTGATTAATCAATTAAAGCCTGGAACACTGGCCTCTTTCATCACTCAGATGCCCAGGATGTAATCAACCAGAGTCATCCTATTTCCATGGCAAACCTGGCATGTAGTCAGGACTTAAAAGGAAAAATTCTAAACAGGGCTTATTAGTACTAGAGAACTTTTCCTTTTTAGAAGATCTATTAGTGAAGTTCTCCTGCCTTGGGATATGTGCTAATTAGTCATAAACCAAAGAGATAATCCCTGTTAAGCTAGTACTAGCCGCTATAACACATAAACTCCAAAATATTAGTAGCTTAGCAAAATATAAAAGTTCAAAGGGGTTTTCCATCTTAGTGGTTGGTTCTGTTCCAAGTAATAATTAAAGATCCCAAGATTCCTCTAGCTTGGAGCTCCTCCATCTTCAAAACATGGGCTCCGGGCTTCCCTGGTGGCGCAGTGGTTGAGAGTCCGCCTGCCAATGCAGGGGACACGGGTTCGTGCCCCGGTCCGGGAGGATCCCACATGCCGCGGGGCGGCTGGGCCCATGAGCCATGGCTGCTGGGCCTGCGCGTCTGGAGCCTGTACTCCGCAGCAGGAGAGGCCACAATGGTGAGAGGCCTGCGTACCGCAAAAAAAAAAAACCAAAAAAACAAAAAAAAACATGGGCTCCAAGATCATTGACTTGAGAGAAAGAGCATAGAGGATGGCAGTTAGGTGTTTTTATGGGCCAGGCCTCAAGTAGTTCAGATCATTTCTGTTCACATTCCATTGCCTAGAACTTGATCTTATGGCCACACTAACTTCGGTGCCTGGGAAATGTAGTAAAACCCTGTGCCCAGGAAGAAGAGGAAACAGGTTTGCCATACTCCCTGAAGTCACTGCATGTCAGTGATCTAAAACCAGTGATTTGCAAAATATTTGGAGACCTTCCAAGGTATATGGTCCTATCTACTGTAGCTTGCTGAATATAATGATAATGATGATGATGAGAGTAAAGTTGTTGATGCATCAAAGAGGTCCTGATCAGCCAATGAACTCACCACCAAAACTTTGTCAGTTGTCTTGCTTCTTTAAATCTGTATATGAGTGGGTGTATAAATTGGCAAAATCCTTCCTTTACCATTGAAATAAATTAATGGTAAGCAGTCATCAGCATAACCATCATATCTTCACCCAGAATTAATACACTGTCCATGAGTTAAACAATTCTTTGCCTAGAGAGAAAATATAATGCAGTGGCTATAAACATGGCCTGGAATTATACCTGGGTTCAAATTTTGTCATATGCCAGCTGTATTAATTAAGACTCTAACTGAAAGTAACAAATATAAACTTGAGCTAGTTTATGCTAAAAAGGGGAATTTATTATAAAGGTATAAGGGTATCTTATGGAAATCATGGGTAGAAATACAGCTGGAGCTCAAGAAGAGATGTAAATTAGGAAATGGAAGGCTACCATGACTCTGTTTCTCATCTCTGCTTCTCTCTTTGCAGCAGCTTCATCCTAATTTTCTGTGCTTCCTATGCTTCTCTAAACATATTATTGGAATCTGCCTCCCCAAGGCTGTCAAGTCTATGTGTTCCAGCCACAAGCAGGGACTCACGGTCTCTGAATTGCAATTTCAAATTTCTAGGAGAAAGAACCTGATTAGCTCAGCTTTGCGTCACATGTTCATTGCTGGTTCCGATCAAAAATGACAAGATAGGCAAGATTCTGTCCAAAAAAGCTTCCAGAAGCCAGCTCCTGTAGATGTGGGCTCAGTTCCACAGGGAGTGAGAGAGAGAGATTGTGTGAGAGAGAGAACTCTGCTAACAAATGTCTCACCTCTCAGCCTGATTCCTCATCTGTAAGATGGAGATAACACCACCTAACCCAAAGCGTTAGTCTGAGGATTGAGGACTGTATTCTGAGGTCTGTATATAAATTCTAGCACAGTACCTTTCACAAAGAAACTGTTCAATAAATAATGAATGGATGGATGTATATAAAGTAACAATATGTCTCTCCATTTATCAGAGGCTACAAGCATCAAGGCATACATCTGGATAAATTAGATAGGAGTTCTGATATGAAGGTTATTGAGTTTCAATTTTATGGGACTATATTTTTTATTCTGCAATCCTGAAAACCAAAGATCGTTATGCATAAACAATGAAAATATTAGGATCTTGAACCCTAATATAGATCTGTGGACTTGTGAAATTCCACATCTAAGATTTATTTATTTTTTTCTTAACACCTTTATTAGAGTATAATTGCTTTACAATGGTGTGTTTCTGCTTTATAACAAAGTAAGTCAGCTATACATATACATATATCCCCATATCTCCTTCCTCTTGCGTCTCCCTCCCACCCTCCCTATCCCACCCTCTAGGTGGTCACAAAGAGCCAAGCTGATCTCCCTGTGCTATGTAGCTGCTTCCACTAGCTATCTATTTTACATCTGGTAGTGTATATATGTCCATGCCACTCTCTCACTTCATCCCAGTTACCCTTCCCCCTTCCAAGTCAATTCTCTACGTCTGCATCTTTATTCCTGTCCTGCCCCTACGTTTTTCAGAACCATCTTTGGGTTTTTTTAGATTCCATATATATATATGTGTTAGCATACAGTATTTGTTTTTCTCTTTCTGACTTACTTCACTCTGTATGACAGACTCTAGGTCCATCCACCTCACTACAAATAACTCAATTTCGTTTCTTTTTATGGCTGAGTAACATTCCATTGTACATATGTGCTACATCTTCTTTATCCATTCATCTGTTGATGGACACATAGGTTGCTTCCATGTCCTGGCTATTGTAAACAGAGCTGCAATGAACATTGTGGTACCTGACTCTTTTTGAATTATGGTCCCCCAGGGTATATGCCCAGTAGTGGGATTGCTAGGTCGTATGGTAGTTCTATTTTTAGTTTTTTAAGGAACCGCCATACTGTTCTCCATAGTGGCTGTATCAATTTACATTCCCAGCAACAGTGCAAGAGGGTTCCCTTTTCTCCACACCCTCTCCAGCATTTATTGTTTGTAGATTTTTTTTTAAGACTCATCTATTTTTTAAAATTTATTTATTTTTGGCTGTGTTGGGTCTTTGTTGCTGCACGTGGACTTTCTCTAGTTGTGGGGAGTGGGGGCTACTCTTCGTTGTGGTGCACAGGCTTCTCATTGAGGTGGCTTCTCTTGTTGTGGAGCATGGGCTCTAGGGTGCTCAGGCTGCAGTAGTTGTGGCACACAGGCTCAGTAGTTGTGGCGCACGAGCTTAGTTGCTCCGCGGCATGTGGGATCCTCCTGGACCAGGGATCAAAACCGTGTCCCCTGCGTTGGCAGGCAGATTCTTAACCACTGCGCCACCAGGGAAGTCCCTGTAGATTTTTTGATGATGGCCATTCTGACCGGTGTGAGGTGATCCCGCATTGTAGTTTTGATTTGCATTTCTCTACTGATTAGTGATGCTAAGCATTCTTTCATGTGTTTGCTGGCAATCTGTATATCTTCTTTGGAGAAATGTCTATTTAGATCTTCTGCCCATTTTTGGATGGGGTGGTTTGTTTTTTTGATATTGAGCTGCATGGGCTGCTTGTAAATTTTGGAGGTTAATCCTTTGTCAGTTGCTTCGTTTGCAAATATTTTCTCCCATTTTGAGGGTTGTCTTTTCATCTTTTTTATGGTTTCCTTTGCTGTGCAAAAGCTTTTAAGTTTCATTAGGTCTCATTTGTTGATTTTTGTTTTGATTTCCATTTCTCTAGGAGGTGGGTCAAAAAGGATCTTGCTGTGATTTATGTCATAGAGTGTTCTGCCTATGTTTTCCTCTAAGAGTTTGATAGTGTCTGGCCTTACATTTAGGTCTTTAATCCATTTTGAGTTTATTTTTGTGTATGGTGTTAGGGAGTGTTCTAATTTCATTCTTTTACATGTAGCTGTCCAATTTTCCTAGCACCACTTAGTGAAGAGGCTGTCTTTTCTCCACTGTATATTCTTGCCTCCTTTATCAAAGATAAGGTGACCATATGTGTATGGGTTTATCTCTGGGCTTTCTATCCTGTTCCATTGATCTATATTTCTGTTTTTGTGCCAGTACCATACTGTCTTGATTCCTGTAGCTTGGTAGTATAGTCTGAAGTCAGGGAGCCTGATTCCTCCAGCTCCGTTTTTCTTTCTCAAGATTGCTTTGGCTCTTCAGGGTCTTTTGTGTTTCCATACAAATTGTGAAATTTTTTGTTCTAGTTCTGTGAAAAATGCCAGTGGTAGTTTGATAGGGATTGCATTGACTCTGTAGATTGCTTTGGGTAGTAGAGTCATTTTCCCAATGTTGATTCTTCCAATCCAAGAACATGGTATATCTCTCCATCTGTTTCTATCATCTTTAATTTCTTTCATCACTGTCTTATAGTTTTCTGCATACACGTCTTTCGTCTTCTTAGGTAGGTTTATTCCAAGGTATTTTATTCTTTTTGTTGCATTGGTAAATGGGAGTGTTTCCTTAATTTCTCTTTCAGCTTTTTCATCATTAGTGTATAGGAATGCAAGAGAATTCTGTGCATTAATTTTGTATCCTGCAACTTTACCAAATTCATTGATTAGTTCTAGTAGTTTTCTGGTAGAGTCTTTAGTATTCTGTCTGTATAGTATCATGTCATCTGCAAACAGTGACTGCTTTACTTCTTCTTTTCCTATTTGGATTCCTTTTATTTCTTTTTCTTCTCTAATTGCTGTGGCTAAAACTTCCAAAACTATGTTGAATAATAACGGTGAGAGTGGGCAACCTTGTCTTTTTCCTGAACTTAGTGGAAATGGTTTCAGTTTTTCACCATTGAGAACGATGTTGGCTGTGGGTTTGTCATATATGGCCTTTATTATGTTGAGGTAAGTTCCCTCTATGCCTACTTTCTGGATGGTTTTTATCATAAATGGGTGTTGAATTTTGTCGAAAGCTTTTTCTGCATCTATTCAGATGATCATGGTTTTTATCCTTCAATTTGTTAATATGGTGTATCACACTGAGTGATTTACATATATTGAAGAATCCTTGCATTCCTGGAATAAACCCCACTTGATCATGGTGTATGATCCTTTTAAGGTACTGTTGGATTCTGTTTGCTAGCATTTTGTTGAGGATTTTTGCATCTATGTTCATCAGTGATATTGACTTGTAGTTTTCATTCTTTGTGACATCTTTGTCTGGTTTTGGTATCAGGGTGATGGTGGCCTCATACGATGAGTTTGGGAGTGTTCCTCCCTCTGCTATATTTTGGAAGAGCTTGAGAAGGATAGGTGTTAGCTCTTCTCTAAATGTCTGATAGAATTTGCCTGTGAAGTTGTCTGGCCCTGGGCTTTTGTTTGTTGGAAGAGTTTTAATCACAGTCTCAATTTCAGTGCTTGTGACTGGTCTATTTATATTTTCTATTTCTTCCCGGTTCAGTCTCAGAAGGTGTGCTTTTAAATTGTTGATTTCTTCCAGGTTGTCCATTTTATTGGCATATAGTTGCTTGCAGTAATCTCTCATGATCCTTTGTATTTCTGCAGTGTCAGTTGTTACTTCTTCTTTTTCATTTCTCATTCTATTGATTTGAGTCTTCTCCCTTTTTTTCTTGATGAGTCTGGCTAATGGTCTATCAATTTTTTTTTATCTTCTCAAAGAACCAGCTTTTAATTTTATTGATCTTTGCTATTGTGTCCTTCATTTCTTTTTCATTTATTTCTGATCTGATCTTTATGATTTCTTTCCCTCTGCTAACTTTGGGGTTTTTTTGTTCTTCTTTCTCTAATTGCTTTAGGTGTAAGGTTAGGTTGTTTATTTGAGGTATTTCCTGTTTCTTGAGGTAGGATTGTATCGCTGTAAACTTCCCTCTTAGAACTCCTTTTGCTGCAGTCGTTGTGTTTTCATTGTCATTTGTTTCTAGGTATTTTTGATTTCCTCTTTGATTTCTTCAGTTATCTCTTGGTTACTGAGTAGTGTATTGTTTAGCCTCCATGTGTTTGTTGTTTTTTTTTTTTTTTTTTGCTGTACGAGGGCCTCTCACTGTTGTGGCCTCTCCCGTTGTGGAGCACAGGCTCCGGACGCGCAGGCTCAGCGGCCATGGCTCACAGGCCCAGCCGCTCCGTGGCATGTGGGATTTTCCCGGACCGAGGCACGAACCCGTGTCCCCTGCATCGGCAGGCGGACTCTCAACCACTGCGCCACCAGGGCAGCCCCGTGTTTGTATTTTTTACGTATTTTTTCCTGTAATTGATATCTAGTCTCATAGTGTTGTGGTCTGAAAAGATACTTGATACGATTTCAGTTTTCTTAAATTTGCCAAGGCTTGATTTGTGACCGAAGATATGATCTATCCTGAAGAATGTTCCATGAGCACTTGAGAATAAAATGTATTCTGTTGTTTTTAGATAGAATGTTCTATAAATATCAATTAAGTCCATCTTGTTTAATGTAACATTTAAAGCTTGTGTTTCCTTATTTATTTTCATTTTGGATGTTCTGTCCATTGGTGAAAGTGGGATGTTAAAGTCCCCTGCTATGATTGTGTTACTGTCAATTTCCCCTTTTATGGCTGTTAGCATTTGCCTTATGTACTGAGGTGCTCCTATGTTGGGTGCAGAAATATTTACAATTGTTATATCTTCTTCTTGGATTGATCCCTTGATCATTATGTAGTGTCCTTCTTTGTCTCTTGTAATAGTCTTTCTTTTAAAGTCTATATATTTTCTGATATGAGAATTGCTACTCCAGCTTTCTTTTGATTTCCATTTGCATGGAATATCTTTTTCCGTCCCCTCACTTTCAGTCTGTATGTGTCCCTAGGTCTGCAGTGGGTCTCTTGTAGACAGCATATATATGGGTCTTGTTTTTGTGTCCATTCAGCTAGTCTATGTCTTTTGGTTGGAGCATTTAATCCATTTACATTTAAGGTAATTATCGATATGTATGTTCCTATTACCATTTTCCTAAGTGTTTTGCGTTTGTTATTGTAGGTCTTTTCCTTCTCTTTTGTTTCCTGCCTAGAGAAGTTCCTTTAGCATTTGTTGTAAAACTGGTTTGGTGGTGCTGAATTCTCTTAATTTTTGCTTGTCTGTAAAGGTTTTCATTTCTCCGTCACATCTGAATGAGATCCTTGTGGGTTAGAGTAATCTTGGTTGTAGGTTTTTCCCTTTCATCACTTTAAATGTGTCCTGCCACTCCCTTCTGGCTTGCAGAGTTTCTGCTGAAAGATCAGCTGTTAACCTTATGGGGATTCCCTTGTATGTTATTTGTTGTTTTTCCCTTGCTGCTTTTAACATTTTTTCATTGTATTTAATTTTTGATAGTTTGTTTAATATGTGTCTTGGTGTGTTTTTCCTTGGATTTATCCTGTATGGGACTCTCTGCGCTTCCTGGACTTGATTAACTATTTCCTTTCCCATATTAGGGAAGTTTTCAACTATAATCTCTTCGAATATTTTCTCAGTCCCTTTCTTTTTTTCTTCTCTTGGGACCCCTATAATTCAAAAGTTGGTGCATTTAATGTCGTCCCAGAGGTCTCTGAGACTGTCCTCAATTCTTTTCATTCTTTTTTTTTATTCTGCTCCGTGGTAGTTATTTCCACTATTTTATCTTCCAGGTCACTTATCAGTTCTTCTGCCTCAGTTATTCTCCTATTGATTCCTTCTAGAGAATTTTTAATTTCATTTATGGTGTTGTTCATCATTGTTTGTTTGCTCTTTAGTTCTTCTAGGTCCTTGTTAAATGTTTCTTTTATTTTCTCCATTCTATTTCCAAGATTTTGAATCATGTTTACTATCATTTCTCTGAATTCTTTTTCAGGTAGACTACCTACTTCCTCTTCATTTGTTTGGTCTGGTAGGTCTTTACCTTTCTGCTTCATCTGCTGTGTGTTTCTCTGTCTTCTCATTTTGCTTAACTTACTGTGTTTGGGGTCTCCTTTTCACAGGCTGCAGGTTCGTAGTTCCCATTGTTTTTGGTGTCTACCCCCAGTGGCTAAGGTTGTGTAGGCTTCCTGGTGGAGGGGACTACTGCCTGTGTGCTGAGGGATGAGGCTGGATCTTGTCTTTCTGGTGGGCAGGACCGCATTTGGTGGTGTGTTTGGGGTGTCTGTGACCTTATTATGATTTTAGGCAGCCTCTCTGCTAATGGGTGGGGTTGTGTTCCTGTCTTGCTAGTTGTTTGGCATAGGGTGTCCAGCACTGTAGCTTGCTGGTCATTGAGTGGAGCTGGGTCTTAGAATTGAGGTGGAGATTTCTGGGAGAGCTTTTTCCATTTGATTATTACGTGGAGCCAGGAGGTCTCTGATGGTCCAGTGTCCTGAACTCAGCTCTCCCACCTCAGAGGCACAGGCCTGACACCCAGCCGGAGCACCAAGACCCTGTCAGCCACACAGCTCAGAAGAAAAGGGAGAAAAAAAGAAAAAAGAAAGAAAAAAGAAAACAATAAAATAAAGTTATTAAAATAGAAAATAATTATTAAAAATAAAAAAAAGTAAAAAGTAAAAAAAAGAAAGAAGACAGCAACCAAACGAAAAAACTAATCCACCAATGATAACAAGCACTAAAAACTATACTAGAAAACAAAACAAAACAACGGACAGACAGAACCCTAGGACAAATGGTAAAAGCAAAGCTATACAGATAAAATCACACACAGAAGCATACACATACACACTCACAAAAAAGAGAAAAAGGGAAAAGATATATATATATATATATCATTGCTCCCAAAGTCCACCTCCTCAATTTGGGATGATTCATTGTCTATTCAGGTATTCCACCGATGCAGGGTACATCAAGTTGATTGTGGAGATTTAATCCGCTGCTCCTGAGGCTGCTGGGAGAGATTTCCCTTTCTCTTCTTTGTTCGCACAGCTCCCGGGGCTCAGCTTTGGATTTGGCCCCACCGCTGCGTGTAGGTTGCCTGAGGGCATCTGTTGTTCGCTCAGACAGGACGAGGTTAAAGGAGCAGCTGATTTGGCAGCTCTGGCTCTTTCAGGCCGGGGAGAGGGAGGGGCACGGTGTGCGGCGCGAGCCTGCGGCGGCAGAGGCCGGCGTGACGTTGCACCAGCCTGAGGCACGCCGTGCGTTCTCCCGGGTAAGTTGTCCCTGGATCTTGGGGCCCTGACTGTGGCGGGCTGCACAGGCTCCCCGGAAGCGGGGTGTGAATAGTGACCTGCGCTCGCACACGGGCTTCCTGGTGGCAGCAGCAGCAGCAGCCTTAGCGTCTCATGCCCGTCTCGGGGGTCCGCGCTGATAGCCACGGCTTGCGCCCATCTCTGGAGCTCGTTTAGGCGGTGCTCTCAATCTCCTCTCCTCGCGCACCTGAAACGATGGTCTCTTGCCTTTAGGCAGTCCAGACTTTTCCCCGGACTGCCTCCCGGCTAGCTGTGGTGCACTAACCCCTTGCAGGCTGTGTTCACGCCGCCAGTCCTCTCCCTGGGATCCGACCGAAGCCCGAGCCTCAGCTCCCAGCCCTGCCCACCCCGGTGGGTGAGCAGACAAGCCTCTCGGCCTGGTGAGTGCTGCTCGGCACCGATCCTCTGTGCGGGAATCTCTCCGCTTTGCCCTCCGCACCCCTGTTGCCGTGCTCTCCTCAGCAGCTCCGAAGCTTTCCCCCTCCGCCACCCGCAGTCTCCGCCCGCGAAGGGGCTTCTAGTGTGTGGAAACCTTTCCTCCTTCACGGCTCCCTCCCACTGGTGCAGGTCCCGTCCTTATTCTTTTGTCTCTGTTTATTCTTTTTTCTTTTGCCCTACCCAGGTACGTGGGGAGTTTCTTGCCTTTTGGGAGGTCTGAGGTCTTCTGCCAGCGTTCAGTAGGTGTTCTGTAGTTGTTCCACATGTAGATGTATTTGTGGGGAGGAAGGTGATCTCCGCGTCTTACTCTTCCGCCATCTTGAAGGTCTCCCCACATCTAAGCTTTTAAACAAGAATTTATGGAAGTACAAATAAGCCTGTTTACAAGAGGAAACTATTATTGCTAACCTACATGATTTACTGTGCAATGATTAAGCAGATGGAGGTTTTATAAAAACAATTCATTCCCATGCTTCCAACCTGTCACTTAGTTGCAAGTTCATGCCCAGGGGCTGTCTTTACCACCATCTTTATTACTCTGATCTTCCATGAAATCAAAACAGAGTTAGCAGTGAAACTCTTCCAAATCCTATGCTGAACCTAATTTGGCTAACACTGTGGAGGGCCTACGTTTCGATTTCACTGCCACTGTCACACACAGGCTTCACTGTATTCTCCAGGGTCAAAGAAATGGCTCCCATCTGTTATCTTCTTTCCATTCCACTGCCACAAACCTTCCCAGGCTGCCCTCTACAGAAAGAATAACCTTGAAACTCCTCAGCTGGTCATTCCTGGACCTGTACAATCTGATCCCAGAATATTTTCTTATAAAATTTTGAATCACTTTTCACTCAATTCCAATAGCCTCCTTTCCATTTTCTAAACACTCTTCAATGTTCGGACCTGATTGTTCTGTTCATGCCTAACTTCTCACTGGAATATCCTACCTACAAATTCTCTGTTTATTGAAGTTTCATCCATCTCAACTCAAACCTCAACCTCTCCACAAGCCTTTCCATAATCTCTTCAGGTAGTAATTCCTCTCCTCACCTGTCCAGACACTCATTACACACTGTGGCAAATCAGTTATTTGTATCAGTTCTTAAACTATTAAAATATTGAAACTAAAAACTTATCATAAAAATTTAAATTTCATTCTACATTCATTAGGTTGGTATTTCAGTAATATTCTGCATGCCAATAACAAAATCCTGGTATTTTTTGTTGGGGGGTACAAGTCAGTAAGACTTCGGACTACAACTTCTAAAGGTGAATTGCAAACGAACGTTAGATTGGTGTTGGATTTCTCATTTGCAACATCTAGTAGCTAGTAGAACAAAGTTCACAGACAATTTAGGCAAAATGATTATAATCTAGGGATCCTACAGATGTGATTGTTTAGTACAAGAGTACAAAATTTCTTAGCCATGCAGTGATTAAAAAGGTATATCACCTGTATTAATCTAAATCTTGGTTGGAACTAACAGAAGCTCAACTAAACTATTTCCATGTCCATTGGCAGACTTCAGTCATGCATCAGTGATATCATCTGGGCTCTGTTTCACCACCTCTTGGTTTTACCATCTCTCTAGACATAGCAGCAGGAGGCCACCAACACCTTGACTCCCATTCTATAAGTTTAGAAATCCTCAAAGAGAAAGTGATGCTCTCTGATGCATCTTGAAGAAAGATCCCAGGATTTGGGTCATATGCCGTTTCCTGGGAAGTTGAAGATTTAGGTAGAGTTGGGTAGGGCCTTACCCAAATAAGTGAAATGGATTTGTCACAGGGAAGCAGGGCTCTGAAACTATAAGAAGGGAAAAAGGATGCTGGGTAAACAAAAACCACAGTGGTCCACCATTGTACAATTATGTACAACTCATGTACAATTAGTAAGGAAATTACTCTAGAAATATTCAAGGCAGCTGAATGTCAAATAACACCAAAAATGAGGAAAGAATAAGCAAAAAGAAATAATTCATCTATTAAAATTTTATAGCAGTTAATTCTAAGTACTTTTATAGTTTTAATTCTAAGTAAAACATAACTGGGAACTGATCCTTGATACAGAGAGACATCCATAAGGAAAAACTTATTTGTAGCCTTGAAATAAATTGTAATTTATTTCAAGAAATTTTAAGCTATTTTTGGATGGAGAGCTAATGAAATGGGGAAATAAAAAGAATATTCCAGGTTTCATTTTAGTTAGAGTAGGGGGAATAAGAGTAGGGAAGCTAAAGCATATAAACACTCTACTTTTGGTTGGGACAATAATATATATTTTTATCAATAAAGTAATATAGGTTTAATATGACTAAACATAGAAAGGTAGCCATTATCAGAAAAAAACATAGTGAAATTCCCATATTAAATAACAGAGAAAAGAGGAAAGTTTTAAAACTTAAACTAGCAGAAAGAAGGAAATAAAGAAGTGGCAGCAAAATGTAGTAAATAGCATGTGTAAAATATAATGGAAAAAATAAAACTAAGCATATAAATTATAATAATAAATTTAATAAATGAAATTATCCCATCAAATGACAAAGGGTCACAAATTGGGAGAAAGGTTAAAATCTGTCCATCCAGCTGTTTATAAGAAACCAAAGAAAACAAAAATGCCCTCAAAGTGATTTTTAAAATAGTTAACTAATATGGCATGGGAACTAACCAATCAGAACAGATATTTGTTATAAGCAATTGATAATTGAGCATCTGTGAATACCAACTTCCTATTAGCCCTGTCAGAGAAACACTGAAAAATGTACAAGACATAAAAAAACTAAACAACAACAAGGAGACAAAATTAATACTAAATAAAGTGGAATTCAGAGTAAAATATTCAATACGACAGAAAAGGATATTTTGAATGGTAAAAGGAATATATCTCTGCTACAAATTCTTATGTGCCAAACAAAATAAGAGTGAACTGCATAAGATAAAAACTTTTATAAATGGAAGAATTTGATAAAACTGCAATTAAAACCATGTTTGGGGGGGCTTCCCTGGTGGCGCAGTGGTTGAGAGTCTGCCTGCTGAGGCAGGGGACGTGGGTTCGTGCCCCAGTCCGGGAGGATCCCGCATGCCGCGGAGCGGCTGGGTCCGTGAGCCATGGCCGCTGAGCCTGTGCGTCCGGAGCCTGTGCTCCGCAGCGGGAGAGGGCACAACAGTGAGAGGCCTGTGTACCGCAAAAAAAAAAAAAAACAAACAAACCCATGTTTGGGTTCTTTTAATATGGAACTATTTGATTACTATGAATAGTCTATGAACATGCAAGTAAATATATTTGTGGACATATGTTTTTATTTATCATGGATAAATGCAGAGTGGGATCGCTTGGTCATATAATAAACATATGTTTAACTTTATAAGAAACTGTCCAACTGTTTCCCAAAGTGGTTGTACATTTTGTATTCCCACCATCAATGTATGAACTCCTTTGTTCCTCTTCTTCACCAACACTTCGTATTGTCAGTGGTTTTTATTTTAGCCATTCTAGTGAGTGTAGTAATAACATGAGGTTTCTATAAAGATTAAGATAATATCCTAAAGCACTTAATCCTGTATCTGGCAAAATAAGCACTCAATAAGTATTAACTATTAAAAGTATCATGTAGGGGACTTCCCTCGTGGCACAGTGGTTAAGAATACGCCTGCCAATGCAGGGGACATGGGTTTGAGCCCTGGTCTGGGAAGATCCCACATGCCACAGAGCAACTAAGCCCATGAGCCACAACTACTGAGCCTGCATGCCATAACTACTGAAGCCCGCACACCTAGAGCCTGTGCTCTACAACAAGAGAAGCCACCACAATGAGAAGCCGGCACACTGCAATAAAGAGTAGCTCCCGCTCACCGCAACTAGAGAAAGCCCACGTGCAGCAACGAAGACCCAATGTAGCCAAAAATAAATAAATACATTAATTAATTAATTAATTTTTAAAAAGTATCATGTAGCAGAAAAGGGATTAATAGGCATACAATAAAAAGAATGACTATAAATTATTAAGAAAAGGATCAGAAAACTATGAATCAATGAAACAAATAGTTTACAGAAAAGGAATTATAACTAGACAATAAAAATATAAAAGATTCTCACCCTCACTATTGATCAGGAAAGTAAAAATTAACACAATAATGAAGTGTTATTGTTTCCCATTTGATTAACAAAAATAGTGAAACTGATAGCATCAGTGTTTTGTGAGCATGCAAAAAAGGACATGTTTGTATACCAGTGATGAGAATATAAATTGCTATAACTGAGGAGACTAATTGGGCAGCATCTATTAAAATTTTTAATGTCGATATATTTTAAACTGGCATTTCCACTTCTAGGGTTTTTGTCATTCAATGATAAAAGCATGAGAATGTGATAATGCAGTTTATAATATAAATAATGAAAAATCTCCTAGTCACTCATTAATGGTATAGAATGGAGTAATAAATTATATCCAACCTTACTAGGGACTACTATGCAACTATGAAAGGAAAAATATAGGTCTATATATGTTGTCTGGGGAATTTTATATGATATATAGTTAAGCAAGTCACAGAGCAATATTTGTGGTGTGATCCCATTAACAGGAATGACCTGCATGGACTACAAACTCAGATATGCAAAAAATATATAATTGTCTTTATTTTTCTGTGACTGAGCTTTAGTTCTATCTTAAGTCTCTATTCTACCTGATGAGATGATGAAAACTGAATCACACTCAATGTAGGATTTCTACCCCTCTCCTTTTCTTTTTTTTTTCCCTGTGGGTTTAAGGAGATCCATGCCTTAAAGTATGTGATTGGGGCAGGCACAGGACAATGGTCCTTGGTCATTATCTGCTACTGTGTCCTTCCCTCTAGACTATAAGGTCCCTTGGGTCTGCCAGCAGCTAGTGCCACCTCCACACTGATTGCAAGGGAAAACATTCTGCTGCTCTTAGAGGAACATGGAGGGGCATACAGACTCTGTGCATGTGCCACAGTCCTATGCTACATTGCTTCCCCTTTGAGGCATTTACTCATTCCAAAGCAGTGAGATGTGAAAAGATATGAGCAGAAAGCAAGCAGAAAGCAGCAGCTGAGCAGAGCCTTTACAGTCTTAGGGAGACAGCATTCAAAAATTAGCATTTAAGGGCCTCCCTGGTGGCGCAGTGGTTGAGAGTCCGCCTGCCGATGCAGGGGATACGGGTTCGTGCCCCGGTCCAGGAGGATCCCATATGCCGCGGAGCGGCTGGGCCTGTGAGCCATGGCCACTGAGCCTGCGCATCCGGAGCCTGCGCATCCGGAGCCTGTGCTCCGCAACGGGAGAGGCCACAACAGTGAGAGGCCCGCATACCGCAAAAAAAAAAAAAAAAAAAAAAAATTAGCATTTAAGTTTATCATGTGCTATAGACTGAACGTTTGTATCCCCCCAAAATTCGTATGTTGATACCCTAATCCCCTGTGTGATGGTATTTGGAGCTGGCACTTTGGGGCACTAATTAGGACATGAAGGTGGAGGTTTCGTGATGGGATCAGTGCCCTTATAAGAAGAGACATGAGAGAGTTTGCTCTCTCTCTCTGCCATGAGAGGTTTCAATGAGAAGATGGCCATCTGTAAGCCAGGAAGAGGGCCTTCACCCTTCTGGCACCCTGATCTTGGACTTCCAGCCTCCAGAACTGTGAGAAACAAATGTCTGTTGTTTAAGCCACCCAGTCTATGGTATATTTGTTATAGCAGCCCGAACTGACTAAGACATCAAAGCATGCAGCACTTGAGAGGCCAAGAACCTCTCAGGAAGGAAAGTGCAGAGAAGTGAGTCCTTGAGGCATTTGCGAAGTCCTGAGTGGTCCCCAAGCAGAAAGCAGTTGATAGGAGGCTGAGAAGCCTAGATGAGCTTGCCCTAGTGGCTGACTATTTGAAAGACAAAAATTAAAGCTCAAGGCCCTCTAAGGAAGAGGGACACAAACAGATACTTCAGATCTTCAGTTGGGGCTCCAAAGGACTATACTCTAGACACAGGGGTGAACTAGAAACAGCACAGCTCTTTTTAAAAAGATGAAATTAGGAATTTGTTATTTTTCTTTCTTTTAGACCCTTAGCCCAAGAATTTGTATGTTTTCTGTTGTGGTCAAAATTCACCTTGAAAGCGTTCTTCTAAGTCTATTGTTTAGACTGTATAGACAAGAACCATATTCGTTTGATTCTCTTTTCATTTCTGTTGTAATGACTTTACCCTGTGGATAACCAGTGTCAAAGGTGAGTTTGAACAGAAGAAGGGCACCGGGTTTAAAGAAGAAAAATTGATTGCACAAAAATATAAATTTTAATATAAAAATATATAAATTTATAAAAATATAAATCTCAATATAAATTATATTGAGACAATAAAACCTACTATGCAAAGCTGTTGGTAGACTAGAGATAATGAATATGACTTGCTTAGCACACAGTAGGGCTGCAACACGTTATACCCTTATAATTTCTTCTTTAAAGGTTATTTCTATGAGACTAAAGTTAAGAAGTGTTGCTTCCAAGCTCAGCCAAGTGTGTGTTTGGATACACAGGACACTATAATTGACTCTAAGCTTTTCCTTTTAATAGTTCCTATTTGACATCTTGGCTAGTCAGCTATGATCAATGTTTTTCTGGAACCAGAACCTTTGAAGTTACAGCAATGTTGAATACAACTGAAATTTGGTAAAAGAATCAGAGAGGCTTAGAATAAGAGTTCCTCATTCTCACTTTAGCCTCCCTGGAACCTTAGGGCTTTTAGACAGTAAGCTGAAGTTTTAAGAGCTATTTTCAGAATTAAATAAAGCTTTGCAGAAAGAGCAAGCTTGCCACACCAGCTAAAATAAAAGGTCAAGTTTCTTCAGGCTGCAATATTACGACCCCTGCATTAATGCTGCTTAGCTCATGCTCACCAGTAGCTTTGATCTCTTGTTGATGACGTCATTGGAATTCCTAGGATGCAATCAATCGGTGGGTGACATGTCTTTACAGCCACATATTTGGTGATTTCAGTAGTCCAACGGAACACGTCCAGGCATGACCTTGGACACAAGTATAGTGCAACAGCTGGAGTTAGGCCACTAACTGCTGAGTTAACTTTTCCCTCATTATTATAATTAGTGCCACGACCATGACAGTGACTCCTGTGATTATGCAATTCGTAATACTAAATTAAAATGACATTATTGATAGTTACACAATAACTGCCCAAGCAAAAAGCACTGATTGAATAGATGGATTTTTTCTTAATCAATATTGTTTACTTGGGAGATGCACCTTTTCAGAAGGTGGCATTCATAGAAGGGAGAAAGGAGGTCTTTGGGGACCAAGATTTGGGAAATCACCCGCTTGAAGTGCAGACTGTGACCTTGAGTGGTGGGAGTTCAGAGAGGAAAGATGTACTAAGCAAGGCTTGGAGACTTATGAACCAGGCCTTTCAAAATATCTGTGATTTAGACACTGATGAGTAAAAAGTGTTCCAGGAGGAGGGAACTGCTTGAATAAAAGCAAAAAGGCCCTTCAAAGCGCAAGGTGAGAGAGAGAGCACTTCTAGAGCAATCCAGAGCCATAATCCTCAGTCAGCCAGTAAGAGAGGCCAGCATCAATGCATCCCTGATATTCCTGCCTCAGAGGAGGAACTCCACAACATTTTCCAGTATACGCTTTTCTGACGAATCTAAATTGCTAATTATTAATGCCAAAGCAAGTAAAAGAGTATATCTATTTCCTATTCTGCATCTTATGCCTATTTGTATGACAGCTACTATCAGTACTTTGGGCTGTTAATAATGTGAGCTATACCTACAACAAAACCAATAAAAAGAAACAAAAATAATACACAGCTTGTTTATATATCATTTCTTTTTCTACATCACACACATTTGTTAGCTTTTAAACACTCCGTCACCAAAGTACTGATGTTTATACTTGCTCCAAGAAATAAACAAGCTGTACTCCCGCTGTGATTGATAAACTGCGGTTAAATATATCCAGTGTTAAGATTTGGTTTTAGTCCTAAGCTTTTATAATATTCTAAAAACCAAGTAATGTTTTAATCTTGTAAAGAGGACACCGTTTCCTATGATTTTTAAGCATAGAAAACATGCACTGCATTCTGTTGTGGCAACCAAGAAAGTTGAGTCATTTTATGCTCATCTTTCCTGTTTTACTGATTTTGGCATTTGGGTGGTTTTGGCTTGTTGGGACTCGCCACATACTGGCCCTAAGAGTCTGACAGGATCATGAGCAAATCTGCTTCAGGCTCCCAAAGGAGCCAAGACTGTCTGGAAAAGGCTCTGTGGGACAGGATCCCAGGCACTGTCAGGACGTCCAGGGCAGAGGCAGCCGGGAATTTTCATATGTCTGTGTGATGTTTCACTACTGACAAAAATGAGTCAAGATGATCCACGCTTGGCATGGGTTATTGAAAGAAATTGCAGTGAGTCATATGCATAGGAAAGCCTATTCCAAGTCATTATTTCCTATACTGAATAATCCATTTTATTGCCCTGGTATCATGATCTAGTATTAATTAATGAAACCCAAGTTAGATAATAGCATCCACTTTCTTCCTAATGATTAATAAATTAAAACCCCGCTAGGGTGACATCTCTATACAATAGAGACCCAGACAGGGTAGTTACAGAACTCTGGCTTTCTAGTTAAAGTGTGTCATCTAATTAGGGAGCATTCTTTGTTTTGGCTAAAATTCTCTATCAGAGTGATGGTATTTGGTCAATGAGCTACATGCTAGATGCCTGTGCTCCAGAGTTGCTTCATCTCTGAACTCTGTATTACCCTCTTCTCTTGTCAGCTCTTTCTCTTACTAAATTCTGTCTGCCCTCCAACCACTTTCCCATCCTCAACCTCAACTATCACTTAAGGTAGAGACAAGGAGAATAGGTTGATTATACCAAAACTCAGAGAATAGTGGTAACTGGACAACTGATATTTCCAGTTAACTCAGGATTAAATGGATCCTTGTGGGTTTTCACATTTTACTGAAGTGAATTCAACCACCTTTTTTGTTTTTGCCTTAGCATTTTTGAAGTCATTAAACTGAACATGAATTCTAACTTCTCAGACCAGTAACTATTGAGGTAGAAGTAGGAGGATATTGGGCAGAATGTGATTGAGTCCAGGCTTACCATGTAATTTTTTCCTTACTGACCTTGATATTTTCTTATTTTGTTGGTGTTTCTCTTTCTCTAAGAAGTCCAGGACTGCAAAAATAACTAAATGAAAGCTTCTGAGTGTTGACCTTCTAGCTGACTGAATACTAGAACAGTGGTCTCCACTGGCTTACCACAGAGCTCTACCCTGTCCCAATGTTCCTGTTAATGCAATCCCAGAACACCAGTTTGCCGATGTGTGCATGATGCAAAACGATGAGTGAAACCTAACACATGAGTAACAAAGTCAACATCACAAAGATTGCAACAAGCTGAAAACAGCTGAAATAAATAAAATTACAGTTATAAGCCATGAAAGAACAGAGAGGTATTTAGGTTAGAAATTTTCTGTAATCTCAAAAAAACCAATTGTTCAAATAGACAAGTGCCTTTTTAGTTGTTCATTTGACCTTGAGGTTTCCATTAATAACAACTTAGCCTAGCCAGCATTGTGGCAAAGCTCTTACAAATTTGAAGTGATATGAGGCTGCATTATTAGAATTTTGATGGATGGGGTAGGTACTTTCCTGATCAGTCCGTATCTGGAGTTGGTGGTCAGGTAGGTGGGTAAGAAACCTGCTAATAAGAGAACTGCTTGTTCTCATTCTTCCTGCTTCAGTGATTGGTGTTTAGTACAATGTTATAGTTCGGGTTTCCATGGATATTTGTCCCAAACAAATAGTGCCTTCTTAATAGGATGGTTACTGAGAACATATATTAGCACACTCCACCTCTAAATTTTACTTTTCTTATTAAAAAAAACCCTCAGAGACCTTATAATAGAAAAGCATAAACTATTTTAAATTAATTTTTATTGGAGTATAGTTGCTTAACAGTGCTGTGCTAGCCCCTGTCGTGCAGCAAAGTGAAACAGCCACATGTATATATCCACTCCCTTCCAGGTTTCCCTCCCATCTAGGTCACCACAGAGCACTGAGTAGAGTTCCCTGCGCTATACAGTAGGTTCTCATTAGTCATCTATTTTATACATAGCAGTGTATATATTGTCAATCCAGTCTCCCAATTCATCCCACCTCCCCTTCCCCGCTTCGTAACCATAAATTTGTTCTCTACATCTGTGACTCTATTTCTGCTTTGCTAAAAAGTTCATCTTTACCATTTTTCTAGATTCCACGTATAAGTGATATTTTATGATATTTGTTTTTCTGACTTAACTTCACTCTGTATGACAATCTTTAGGTCCATCCATGCCTCTGCAAATGGCACTGTTTTGTTCCTTTGTATAGCTGAGTAATATTCCATTGCATATATGTACCACATCTTTTTTATCCATTCCTCTGTCAATGGACATTTGAGTTAGAAAAGCATAAACTATTAACTAATATTAGTGTAACCACTTTATTGAATATGGTGATTTCGATGAAGTACAACAGGAAATGCCCATTTTAGCCCTTCCCATTAGGGCCTTTGGTTCTATTTGGTCAGGTCTCCTTTTCATGACCCTTGAGAAAGTCTCAGATCTCAAAACTTCAAAGTTACCTTGAAGTAATGAAAGTTTAGTAAGGTACAATTTAAAATTTCAACCTCATGTTCACTTCAAAGATTCTTCTCTCAGCTTGGGCCTGTTTCACATGCAGTGGGAAATCTCTGGGGAAGAAAAAGGCATATATAGTCTATTCTTGCCTCCTCTTCCCCCTCACCTTGAAATTTCTGCTCTCTACCTGGTTGGAGGAGGAAAGGGGGACAAGGAATGTAGTTAGTTGAATTGTTACCTCAAAGATGATATGTCCATGTCCTGATCCTCAGATCCTGTGATTATGAACTTATTTGGAAAAGGGATCTTTGCAGATATAATTAAGTTAAGGATCTTGAGCTTATCCTGGGTTATCCAAGTGGGTTCGAAATCCAATGACATGTCCTTATCAGAAACACAGAGAGAGAAGAGGAAGAGGCAATGTGACCATAAAGTCAGATAAGAGTGATGCAGCCACAAGCCAAGGAACACCTGGAGCCATCTGAAGCTGGAAGGGTCAAGGAATGGATTGTCCCCTTAGAACCTTTGAGGGACCCCAGCCCTGCTGACACCTTGATTTCAGACTTCTGGCCTCCAGAATTGTGAGAGAATACACTCTTATTGTTTTAAGCCACCAGGTTTATAGTAATGTATTATGGCAGCCCTATGAAACTAATACAAGGAGCGAAAGCCTTTATATTAAGAGTGTATTCTTTGTAGTTCTCTCATGGTTGCTGAAGCCCTCTGTGTGGCAAGTGTCCCAAAGCTAGCTGTGTCATTAGACACAAGAGCAAGTCTTCTTGGATGCCCTTATGGGAACCTGACTTAGGTAAAGAGCTCCCTGGCTGACCTCCCACGACTTTCTGCCCAGTTCCTGACCAGGGTGGTAAACCTTACAGCCTCTTACAGCTACAGTCCCCTCCCTTGCACAGGTCACCCTCAGGGGTGTTATACCCTCAAATGACTCAGGCCCAGCTACTTTTTGTTGTATCTCTTTGGCCTTCAAGAATCTCCACTCATCCTGGTCAGTGTGAAGAGTGGAGATCACTGCACCATGCAACTGGTCTCTCTCCTTTCCCACCATCACTGACTGCTTTGATCAGCCTCTGGCTACAGAATTTCCCACCTCCCGGGGCCACAGCTCAGGCTCTCTCATGAGCCACCGAGACGGGCTGCTCAGTAAGCCTCTAGCCAGAGACTGAGATGCTAGCCCACCCTCTTAGAGCAGCACTCATCTCCAGGTGTGGTCCCTTGGGAGGCTTCTTTCTTTGTCTACCAACAACGAGAAAGGAACCCTGGGCTCTCATCTTCTGCCAACGGGGGTGATGGCTGGAGGATCCATTTGGATCCTTAGAGCACTCCTGGAGTCCATGTCTAATGGTTCCTTGGTTTCTTTACAGAATGAGGGGTACCACCTATTGCCCTTAGGTTGGGGCTTTGGCTGAAATCCTGACATAATAAGAAAAATCCCATTCAATATCCTGTTGCTACTAATTCTCATCTATTATCAATCAATTATTATTCTATCCAGGATTTTCATTTTTTTGGCTTGGTTAGAGCTAGTTGGAACTTGTGATTAGATCAGACGTCCCTGACTTAGAGTCTGTTAATTGCCATGAATTTTCTCTCTGTGATAGCTCCAGTGCTCAGCATGTGGATTATGTATCAATCCAGTCTCTCACTTTCTTCTTATAAAGTAGAAATTTTCTTTCTGAAACATGAGGCTGCTGAATGTGATCATTCTTTTTCATCATAAGGAATGGTCTTCTTCCTCAAGGGAGGGGGTTTTCTCCGTTTCATTAGAAATCCCTCTGCACGTGTCTTCTCGCATCCAGAAAGCTCTTCGCAGAGAGCAAAGTTTCTATTCTTGGCACCATCACTGATTTATTATAAAACCTAGATGATCTCTAAGGTCCCTTCCAATGTGAGAATTATGTAATTTCATGTACTCTGTAATTAGCTGGAGTTTTAGAAAGCTCCCAGCTCCACTTTGACAATTCTCCTGACTTGTAAAGAAATTCCAATTCCTCCCTTCATTTCTGTCACACATCTTGTTAAATCAAATATTTTTAAGGACATGTGGCAGGGCATCTCGACTGGATGAGAGCTTGGATTTGGAGGCAGTTCTGTTGAATTTACACAGCTCCTATTGGAGGTCAGTCCTCTGTATGCTCCAGGCAGACAAATGTCTTAAATGTGACAGGATGCTTGAGACATTTAAATCACTGTCTGGGCACATTGCTGATTTGCATGTGGCCTTGGAGTCTCATGAAGAAAAACTTGAGCCTGATTACAACTGATTGCTATATGTGTGTATTAAACCAGGTGGACCTACCGAAGCTTGAATATAGATAGGGAAAATGCCTTTCCTCCAGAAAAACTTAAACAGTTTCCAGGATAGGCTGGCCAGGAGGAAGCAGAGGTTCAGAGTGC
Organism: Mesoplodon bidens; assembly: GCF_964165515.1. Lineage (NCBI taxonomy): Eukaryota > Metazoa > Chordata > Mammalia > Artiodactyla > Ziphiidae > Mesoplodon > Mesoplodon bidens. The sequence goes on along the minus strand of NC_138164.1, from coordinate 72,559,578 downwards.
ATATGAGGTTGTCCTGGAATCCACTTTGTCCCATCTCCCCCCAGGACCATCTGTGCACTCTGAGAAGGGGAGAGATGTAATGACCAAATCTGTCGAGGTCCAGGGATCTGCACTCTTCCAAGGGGGTGGTAAATCTGAAAGAATCGTGTTGAGAGGAGTCCTAGACCTTCATCTCAACCTTCCCCTGCCACCACCAAGAGAGCTAGACTCTAGAAGACTCTCCAGCAGAAGAGAAAAAGTGGGGAACCACAGAAATGCAGAGACAGGTAGAAATAGCAGAGTTTCACGCAGTACCAGCCAAGAAAGCAGCTTCAGAAGTTGCAGTGGTCAGTGTCACTCGTCAGAGATCTGAGCAGAGTTGCAGCAGTGCTGGGGACTGGAACAGATGGCCACAGCCCAGTGAGCAGAAGGGAAGCAGCAGAGCCACGGGGGTAATTCAGATGATAAAACCTGCCTCTCCGCTGGGCAGAATCCTAGATATGCACAAAGTTGGAGTGAGCTGAGGCCTTGGCATTTGATAGGTGGAGGGACATAGATCTAGCAAACTAAAGGCTAGTGGTGCAGGTGACCTTACCTGCAACGTGAGATGGGGGAGCCCAGGGGACATTCAGCATCCATTTAAATGGTATCTAAAAGGTTTATACTGTGTGTGTGTGTGTGCGCGCACGTGTGTGTATTTTCTATGATAATTAAAATACAGCTAAAGCTCACTGAACATTCAGCCTCTACTCTGGGTATTACCCACCTTGGAGATATACCAATATTTCACATTGATTCTTTGAAAGCTGGATCTTTGAAAATTGAGTCAAGCGCAATTTAACCAATGTTTATTTAGCAATTACGATATACCCAGAATTGTTCTGTGGGAATACAGAGGAAGCATTGAAATAGCAATACTTACTATTTATTGCAGATTTACTGGGTACCAGGTATTTAATCCTCACAACCATTTTATGAGTTAAATACTGTTACTATCAGCCTCATTTTATAGATAAGAAAATTGAGGTTTAGAAAGATCTAGTAAATCTCCCAAGATCACACAGCTAGCGAGTATCCAAACCCAGACGTATCTGCCTCCAAAGAGAAAGCTTTCAGCTACTATACAAAGAAGTTGAAATTTATATTGGCAAAAATCTGAGACAACAGCCTGAAATGGTGACCATGGTTTCTATCCCTTATTTTGCTGTGCAAATTAAAGTGTTAAATAACATGTTGATGGAGCTCAAATCTCAAAACCTGCTTTGAAACAGCAGGGTCAAGCCTGCAAAAACATAAAACCAAGTGGAGCTAATTCTGATACCTGAAAAGCAAAAAGCTGTCTCTCCCGTCCATATCACTTGGATGCTGCTGGATCAGTCTCCACTTGTACCCTTTGTAAGCCAGTCTTTTAGATTTGAAACCAAGCCCCAAATTCAAGCTGAGGAGAACTAAATCCGCCTGCTCTGAGAAGCACGCATTTTCCTGATAATGAGTGGCCTGCGGGGAATAATTGGTATGACCTGGAGGGAGAAACACTGACCTTTTGGTCAGAATCCACATTTGGTTTCACAGCCCAGTGAATGCTTGCTCTGTGGGCTGCCCCATGACACAGATAACATCCAGAGCAATAATAAACCATACAAGTTGAAGCTCTAACCTGTGAATCCACAAAGGAAACAAATCACATCTCTTCGGGGAAAGGCTCAGTCAATTCGGCAGCGGGATTTAAGGCTGAGTAAGAGCTGAGGGGAGGGGTCGAGTGGTTAAATCTTGTGAGAAGGGAAAACAAAAGCCAACTGAAGCGATAAGGAGCTGAAGAGAACCTTGTCACTGTTCACTAGGAATTGACTAGGCTTGTCAATCTCACTAATTATATACATAAAGAAAACATACTTGAAAAACACTGAAAGCAAAAATAACCCAAACTCTAGTGAGATCCTTAAGATTCCTCCAGAAAGCTGACGATTTTTGTCCCGCTGAGAAATAAGACTGTCAACAGGGAAAACCATTTCCCTCCCCATTATGGAAGTATGTCCGGACTGTTGCAAAGTCAAGGAGGAAGCAGGAGACTATGCTCATTACAGTTTAACAAGCTCAGAGCCGAAGATGGGAAGGAGCTGAGCTGGTGAATCGGGGGTCAGCGGGTGCAGGGGATGCTGAATGGGCCAGATGGGCGAATCACACTGCGGACAAAGAGCCCGCCCCTCACCCCGCTGAGCCACCGCCCTGACCTCCGAACAAACACCCAGGGCACAAATTTGTTCCCCTTTATCAGCTGCTTAGCCTAGCAGCTGCTGCCATGAATTTCTGTTTCCACATCTTGCCTTTTTCAAACAGATGCCTTTTTGTCTAACTTTTTAAAAAATATATCTTTATTGGAGTATAATTGCTTTGCAGTGGTGTGTTAGTGTCTGCTTTATAACAAAGTGAATCAGCTATACATATACATATATTCCCATATCTCCTCCCTCTTGCATCTTTGTCTAACTTTTGTGTGAGGTCGAGGGGCTGGGAGCAGAAGGGAAGGATGGCCTGGTGGCTGTCAGAGGACTGAGTGATTGAATAGAGTGTTTCAAGAGGGGCAGAAAATAGATTTTTAAAAACAACCTCTGGGAAACCCAAAGGCCTAGAGAATACACAAGAATTGCTGGTTATTCGTTCTCTCCCTGGTCACCCTGATCAAGAACATTTTCCTCTTGGCATTCTTGCTGCGGGACGGAAGCGGGGGCATGTATGAAATGGATTATAAATTGTTTGTGCCGAAACCACCCATGAAAATAAAGACTGGCCTGTAGGTCAGGCCAGGAAGGGAAGCGAGCCTGTTCAGGATTAGTGCAAAACTAGATGAGAATCAGGCAAGGAGTCGGATGAGAAAAAAATGCAGTATGTTATATCCTTCTATCTGGAAGCAATTATGTTTGGTACAATTGCTTGAACAGAAGGCTGAATGAGTTTATAAATAATGATTTCAAAGTGTTTTGTGATAACAGTATGCAGCCGTAACTGGATCTGGCAGCCACCTCTATTAGAAATGTGGTTAGTTCAAAGATATTCTTCTCTTGTCAAAATTAGCTATCACAAAATTATGGCACTGCAACAGAGGAATAGAGAAATAGAATGCAATGCAATAGAAAAATAAGAAACATGTTTTCTTCTGCTACCCAACAAAATTACTCTTTCATTTCTCCTTGTGACTTTTTCAGAAGGTCAGAGGACTGTTTATTCCCACTTAAGGGACAGGGGGAGGGTGGCAGGGAGGTGGAGAGAGAGATAAGAGAAGGAGAATCAGTTACCCTGGAAACAGCTCCAAAGGAGGGAGTCAGAGGGATCAGATGCAGAGGCTCTGTGGTCCCTCTATGCCACGTTGTCCTTCCCTATTCAGGTGTATCAGATTCAGTTCCATGGGCATTTATCGTTCCCACCCTGTGCTAGTTGTCATGCAGGATGCAACGGTGAGAGTAACGACGAGGATGATGATTGGAGATCAGATGATCACTGTCCATTTAGTGTTTGCCCACACCAGGCCAGGCTAAGCATTTCCCAAATGTAAGCCCTTCGTGTCCCGGTCATCACCATGGCCTCTGGAATCTGGGTTTAAATCCTGGCCCACTTCAGTGAGTTATTTGACCTCTCCAGGTCTTATGTCCTTATCTGTAAAATGGAGATAATAATTGTACCAGTCAAGAAAACGGTAGTAGGTGTAGCTCAACAGAAAGAATTTAATAGAAAGAACTGGTTTCACAGGTGTTAGAGGGCTGAATGAGAGGGAGGGGCAACCACAGAGAGTAACTGTAGGAAGCAGCTCCCATTTCTAAGGCTGGAGAAAAGGGAAGAGGCTGGGACCATCAGAAGCTGGACACATGGAGGAAGTGACCCACTGCTGAGTTTTCAGCAGCCTGGTGAGGCTGGTTCTAGAGCGTGGAAGAGGCTGGGACCAATGGTTGATGGTGGGTGAAAGGCTGTGGCTGGAGGGGATACTGAAAGGAAATAATGGCAAGCAAACAGAAAGGAGGACATCTCCCCTCTCCAGCCTCAGTCTCCCCCTACTGCCCCCTATTGACAGGAATTAATAGAAAACCCGCTGCTCCCAAAGAACTGGTTTGCAGAGTACCAACTCCAGCCATAAACCAGCGTGTAGAAAGGTAGATCCGGAGCCGAGGGAGATAGCTTACTCACCGGCTCAGTATTTCATAGAAACACAAAAAGAGTATTACTCATATTATTAACTATTAACTATTAAGTGAGTTAATGTTTATAAACTCCTAGAATCGTGCCTGGCATGTGGTAAGTGCATTACAGTGAGCTTTTAAAAAAACAGATGACTACATTGCTCCACCGAAAACCAATGTGGGAAATAATATTAGAATGCCAGTTTTTTTTTTTAAACAATGTTTCTGTGACATATCTTTTTATTTTTTTTAAGATGTTGGGGATAGGAGTTTATTAATTAATTAATTTATTTTTGCTGTGTTGGGTCTTCATTCCTGTGCGAGGGCTTTCTCTAGTTGTGGCAAGCGGGGGCCACTCTTCATCGCGGTGCACGGGCCTCTCACTATTGCGGCCTCTCCCGTTGCAGAGCACAGGCTCCAGACACGCAGGCTCAGTAGTTGTGGCTCACGGGCCTAGCTGCTCCGCGGCATGTGGGATCCTCCCAGACCAGGGCTCGAACCCGTGTCCCCTGCATTAGCAGGCAGATTCTCAACCACTGCACCACCAGGGAAGCCCAGAATACCAGTTTTTAATCCAGGAAAATGATATGGTTTAAAGAGGTCATATAAAATGCCCAAGGTCACACAAGCTGGTCACTGGTGAAGTCAGGACTATCTGAATGAAAAGCTGTTGCTTTTACTTCTGTAAGCCTCCTTTGAGGCTCAGAGGAAAAGGGAACATAAATAAATCACTTTCCAGTGAGACGGACTATAAAAGTGCAAGAGGAGAGGTACAGATAAAGTTTGGGGAGCACGTGGGAGAGAGGCGAGCTGCTGCAGGTTGAGGAATCTGAGAAGACTTGCCGGAGGATGTGGTGTTTGAGTGAAGCTGAAGGGCAGGGCTTCAACTGGCAGGTGTTGGGAGCAGAAGAAACTGCTTGAGCAAAGACCCAGAATGCAGGGCATGTATGCGGAGTGGCGAGTATGAGGACAAGGGGGAAATAAATGTTCCTCACCATCCTCTTTCTGTGTAGACAACAGAGTTGAAGTGTCTCCAAATATTCCTAGCAGCAATGTGAATTAAAGAGTTCACCACATTCATAACATGTTGCGTAGAATATTATACATTTGTGAAGCAATGGGATTAGCTGGAAATAATTATTTTAATGCACCTCCATTTTTAAAAACGCATAGGGAGGCTCATTAGAATCTCCTTACAAGAGACAAGTGGTCTGGTTTCAAGGCAGTCAGCTGAACTAAAACCCTAATTTGAAGCTGCTTTCCTGCCCTTTTACCAATGTACCAAATTTGGTTTCAACAAGTCCACTTCTTAGAAGGGTGTGCACAAATTTGATTCATACCAGTTTTATTTAGTGCAACAAACTAAGGGCATTCTTGGTGCCAGGTACTGTCCCAGGTAGTGGAGATGCAAAGAACTGTAGATGGTGGTTCCGGTCCTCAAGGAACTCAATCTAGTAGTAGATACATGTGCAAATCTCTGCAGTCAGAATGAAAGAGCAAAGGTACTAAATGCAAGGGGAATATGGGAACTCTGGCCGGGGAGGATGGGAATGGGATTCCTTTCCTGCCACTCCAGGAGGCAGCATTACAACCATAGCAGAAGTCAGTACATGGGACGTGAAGGCAGCGAGACCAAGACAAATGATGGAGACTCATCAGTTCTATCTAGTGCTGGACCAGACCACAGGGCTGGCTTGCTAAGGAAGTCAGAGTAGTATGGAGCTGAAGAAGTTCTGAAATAGTTCCGTGGCTCTAAACCTGGCCTCTGTAATCCTATGTTGAGGTCTAAAAGTCAGGAATGTGCTAGGAAACCGGAGATGGAAACTACACGTGCCAATAATAATAGTTAACAGTTTCTAAGCATCCACTCCACGCCAAGCACTTTCATATAAAATGAGTATTATATCCAGACTGGTAGTTATTAGTCCCCAGGAATCATTCTCCCCTTCCTCCTTTTAGTAGTAGACTCCCCTACTGAGCTTTAGCAGAGGGTATATATGCCTTTCCTGCTAGAGAAAATATTTCCAGGCTTCCTTGTAGCTGCTGTGACTGTGTGACAGGTTTCACCAGCAGAACGTGAGTAGGTGTAACATGTGCCACTTCCGCATCATTTCCCTAAAGGAGTGCCCTCCACTTCCTCTTCTCCCTTTCCACTGGCTGGGATGCTGTTGTGGTGGTATTCGTGCTTCCGTGGAGAGAAGACCAACACCCTGGAGAAAGAACCTGGGTCTATAGAACAGAGCAGCCCTCTCCTCTTGTCACTGCCTTCTGCTGTCCCACCTGGTGAACCTGCCTTTAGCACCTTTCCTTAACTTGGCCAAAGATCAAACACATGCGAAAGAAAAACAATATTGTTAGATTTACATCTGGGTTAAGAGAAAATAGGCCACAGGTGAGAGAATCTTAGACATAAGTTGTATGCGCTCTAGTGAATAGATTGTATAAAAATTATATTGGCTTATCTGGGAACCTTTGATTACATCCTGGTTTCTAGTTAAGTTTCAAATGACTGAGGTTACCTATTAAATATGCTCCAGGTGAGACAACGGTCATTGTGTCAAGGAAAGGCAGACTATTCAAAAGTTCTGGACAATTTGTTATGTGTCAGGTACCAAAGATGGAAGCACACACATACATACACACAGGCACATACACACACACACACACACACACACACACACAGAGTCTACCCTCAAGATGTTTGTCGACTGGTGGGAAGTTTGGCAGATATAAATGAACAGTGTTGAGAGGAAAAGTATCAGTAATACTCTTGGTTGTAAGCAACCAAAAATCTGACTCAAACTGGTTTAAGAAAAAAAAAGGATCATGTATGTGTTTATATAAGTGTACGGCCCAAGCGTAAACCCGACTTCAGGCATTTAAACCCTACTGAACTGGAATCTTTGTGGCAGGGGCCTGGAAATCTGTATCTTGGTCCCCATCCCATCCCCCCACCAGGTAATTTCAATTCTGTTATGGAAAGTAATGTTTTATATAGATAATTGAGCTGCATATTGGAGATTGGACTGGAAAGGGGAGAGAGTGAAGGAGGAGATGATTGTTTCTGAGGGAGAGGAGAGAATCCTGAATCCAGGCAGGGGCAGCCCCGAGTGCCACAATACCTGCTTTGTACTTAGAACAAAGCCAGAGTGCACATTCTGAAGGCTGCTTGCACGGGAGGTTTGAAGGGGAATGATTAGAGGACCATGTCATTTGTCCAGCAGTCTGAGGGTTCACAATCCTTATGAAAGTGGCTGTCACTTCCGTTCCTTCACCCAACTACTATTTATTGTGCAACTATGTACCAGGCACCGAGCTAGAAGTGAGGATACAGCTTTATAGGCAAAGAGCCTTTCCTCATGAAGCTTACATTCTAGGGGAAGACAGACTATAAATAATTAGAAAAACGAGCTAACTCCTGGCTGTGTTAAGTTTTAAGCATGGAAAAAAATCCTTCACTATTTAGTCCCTAGTGGAGGCTGACATTGGATGGAGTGGAGGAGGGGCCTTCGAGTTGACAACTTAGTGGAGACTTGAGAGCATGAGCATTCCAAACAGAGGCAATAGCAAGTGCAAAGGCCCTGAGGTGAGAGGGATTTGGATGGGGTGGAAACACAGGAAGGAGCAAGTGTGGCCAGAGCTCAGTGAGAGGGAGACTGGAGTGGGATGAGCCTGAAGAAATTGGCAGCAGCCAGACTACAGGATAACCTGTGGGCACCAAAAAGAGTCTGGATTTTATTCCACACACAATGAAATGTTCGTGTTAAAAGGAATTTCCTGGCTACTGTGTGGAAAAAGGGTAAAATTAAATTCAGGGCTAGATGGACTCCAAGGTTCTTGCCTGGTCCCAACAATACATGTCAGGCTCCGTGGGGTCCCCAGGAGCCTGCTTAGTAACTGGGGACCCTATATCAGCGGTGTCTGATAGAACTTTCTCAAAGATGGAAATGTTCCACACTTGCGCTATCCAGTCCCAAAGCTACTATGTGCAAGTGGCTCTTGAGCACGTGATATGTGGCTAGTGTGACTGAGGAACTAGAGTTTAAATACTATTCCATTCAAAGTAATTTGTTTAAAGGTATGGAGCCACGTGTGGCTAATGGCTGTTGTACTCGACAGCACAACGCAACACAACACAGCGCTGGGTGCCTGAGGGTTTCTACTCGTTATCCAGAAGGCAGGGCCTTCTCCAAATGGTGGGACTGTAAGAGGATACGTTGATCCCTAAATGCTAAGCCCCCTCTGTGCGTACGGCTTAAGACGGACAGGCTCAGGGAGTATCCTACGCTTCATTTTGTCACCGGGGAGGCACGTGCGCACGGCTGTGAGGCGCTCCTCGCGCGCCTTCAGGGGAGGCCCCGCACTGCGAACAAAGGTTTCTGGACCGCTCTTTCCAGAACGCACCAGACTCGCGCTCTCGCGGCCGCCGGCGCGGTCCAACCATTGGTAGGAGAGGTATAACGGCCCCGCAGCGTCTCGCCCCGCCTGCTCCGCAGCCCCGCCGCGTAGACATCAGCTCCGGGCGCAGCACAGGTGGGCTGGGGAAGCAGGGGACCTAGGCGAGCCACCGAGCGGGGTTGGAGGTTCGGGGACCCCTCCGCGCTCAGTCGCCTCTTTTCCTCTTCGGGGATGGGGGCGTGGGTGGCGTGGGCTCTGGCCCCCACCAGATCGGCTTCCTGAGCTTGCTTTCGCTTTGCCGGGGGTTTGGCGAGGCCTGTGCACCGCAAGCGAGCAGAGAGAGCCGCGCAGGTGGCCGCGCGGGAGGGGCGGGGGGCTGGCGCCTTAAACCCTGCGGGACCCCTGCCCTCTCCCGGAGCACGCGTCCCTGGCACTGGCTCGGTGCCCCGCGGCGCGCGTGGGTCCTGGCTGGCCGGAAGGCGCCCCTGACCTTAGTGTCTCCCCGTGCCAGGTCTGCGCAAGGGCCATGGGCGCCGCGCTGGGCACGGGCGCGCGGCTGGCTCTCCTACCCGGCCGGGCCTGCAGCGCTGTCCGGCACTGGGTGCCCCCCGCGCCCGCCCGAGGCTGCCACTCCAAGGCCGGCCCGGCGCGCCCGGTGCCCCTGAAGAAGCGTGGATACGATGTCACCAGGAACCCGCATCTCAACAAGGTAAAGGTCCGGAAGGGTAGGACGACCCAAGCCACTATTCTGCGGCCCGCTGGATGGGCGCCCCGCCCCCTGGGCCCCGGAGAGGATCCTTCCAGAGGCCCTTCCAGCGGCTTTACATTTTTGCCTTGGGGAGGCTTGGTGTATGTAACTCGGTTTGGCTTTTTTACCACACCTCTTCTGCGTGGAAAGAGGTAATTAGTAATGCAGGAAGCCTAATTTCTTTTGTAAGAACAAAATATAGACTGGGTTAAGGTCCTCATGGCCAGTCTGACTTGACGTCAGATCTCTCCTTGATGCTTGCTGATTCTGTTGATCTTGGGCAGTTCATTTAACCTCTGTGGTCCAAGTTTACCTGTCTGTAAAAGCGAAGCAGTTGTCTCGGGAGTGTTGTGAGATTTAAAGAGAAAATGGAGGTAGCGTTCTTAGCACAGTACCTGACATCCAGTGAGAACAAATGTCAGCTGAGGTTATAATTATTCTGAAGGAAAGATTTTTAATTTGAGCGAGGGCAAGAAAGTCTAGAATTATGGAACGTTTAGACCTTGAAAGGGCATCACAGATCCTAATTCAAACCTCTCCTTTTACAAATGAGGAAACAAGACAAAGGGAACTTGCCCAAGTTCACCAGCTAGTTAGTTCTGCCTCTGCCACTGGAATTTGGGTCTGGATCTCTGGTGCTTGGGTCAGGTTCAGCCCACTGCTAACCCAGTGTTTAGGAGCACACACACTTGCTTCTGGGAGTAGAGTTTAGTATCATTGGTGTTAAAACCAAGAGACCTGGATTTGAGGCCTGTCTCCCAACACCTCCTTGAGTTAACTTGGGCATCTCATTTAATTTCTCTGAGGTTCAACTTTCTCCTGCTTAAAGTGGATATTATGACAGACCCACCATTCCTACCACATTCTGTTATTGTGACAATCAAATGAATTACTGAACTTGAAATCAAATTTTAAACTATATAAAGTGCTTGGTAAATAAGTAATTACTACAAACTAAAAGTTTGAATAATTTCTTTGAGTCAGGATTGTGAAATTGAAGTGAGGAAGTGAAAAAGGTGTTTTTGAGAAACAGGAACAATTATATAGATACTAAGTATAGTGATTATTTCCTGCAGGATTAATAGAAGCTAAGAAAAAAAATTTTCTCTCATCCTCCATCTATCACACTACAATCCCTACTTCCCCCCAGAGAAACCCTAAATCCTTTGTATATTACTACTTTGGGCTAGGTAAGGTGTTTTATGAATTTAAATTTACTTTGGTAGCAAGTGTTAGAAAACTCAGCTCAAACTGGCGTAGCAAATAAGAGATTTCTTTAGCTAAATATCTCGAGGAAGGAAGGGTTTGACCCAGCAGTCCAGATGGCATCCCTAAGGATGCAGTTTCTCTCTGGGTCTCTGCTCTGCTTTTGCAAGGTCAGCTGCATCCTCAGACTCCATCCAGTAGAGTCTTTCACCCGGATTCTGCCACAGTCCCCCATCTCCTTTTTTCATACCACACCATCCAGGGACAGAAGGACATTTTCTTCTGGTAGCTCCTGTGGAAGAGAAAGGACACTTTCTCTGGAGCCTCAGAAAAAGAGTCTTTCTGTCTCATGGACTCTGATTGGATTCCCTTCCATCCCCAAACCGGTCACCATAACTTAAGTAAGTCAGGGCTCACCCCGGGATTTAAAGAGAGAGTTTAGGTTAGGGGCACCCATACCAACTGGCTTAGAATAAAGGGGATATGGCTCCCCACCCTGCCCCCCAGTAAATCTGTGTATTGTCATCAGAGGGAGGAGGGATAGATGCTGGAAAGCAAAATAATAAATTCCCACTACTGACTGTGATTGTTTGAACAATCATTGCTTTAGAAATACTGGCATATTACAGTTAGCACTTAATGCTTTATGAATAGTTAAAAAAAATAAAAGAAGGACTTGAATGTCTCTTTTTTTTTTTTTAGCCCTAAGTTTATGGTTCCCTGAAAGCACTCTTGCCCCTTGCCCTTGTTCTTGATGTAATTTTTTTCCTCCTAAATAATATAAATGGGACATTATCCATAAATCTAGGGGCCTGAACTTTTCATGATGTTAAAGATTTTTTTGTATATCCCTGAAGTCAGCTGATGCTGGTCTGGGGTGAGGAGGGTATCTGGAGTGATGCTGAGAGAGGCTGTTGGCCTCCCGCATTCGCCCTTGGGGAGGGAGGGGAGACAATGGAGGGAGCAGCACTGCCTAGGAGCCGCCCCTCACTTCCCACTGAGGTGCCACCCTCTTGCTGTCCTGGTGACCTCCAGCACTCAGAGAGTCTCCAGGGAAGGCTTGGCGCTTGGCACTTTCCATCAGCCAGATGGGGAGACTTGCTGAGTTAAACAGAACAACTGAGGTTATCACTGAGAAAACAAGAGAAGGGCAGCTTTGAAAGGGACCAGTACTTAGTGGGTGGGTCTGTGGGTGCATTTTTTTCTGCTAGACTCTGAGCTCCTCCAGGGCAGGGACTGAGTTTCATGCATTTGTGGCAGGCACTGGGTAGTTCCTGAAAGGTGTAACAAGGGCATGAACATGAAAGCTAACATTACATTCTTCGAACATGTTCTCTGGGTTTGCCTCCTGCTGTTGACAGATCAGGAGAGGCATTTAAGTTGAAACTTGAGGGCAGAGGGTCGTCAGGAGATGGAATTCTCTGAGAGAAGAGCTACTGAACAGGCCAAGCATCACTGCTGTTGTGCAGTCAGGGTCTGGTCCCTGCTCTGCCATAATCTCGCCGTGCGATCTGTGCTGAATCTCATTAGCCTCTCTGCCCATGTCACACCACTGCTATGAGGATCACAGGGGTGAAATCATTTTGAAAACTGTACGGCACTAAGTATTAGATGATCGTGTTGACAAGTTCCAAAATCAGGGTTGGAGGCTCCGTTAGATATGACCTAGTCTGGAATTGTTGGACGTGACATTAGCTTGGGTCTAACCAGCATTTTTATGTTAAAGAAATGGGTTAGAATAGAATGAAAAAATAGTAAATGTATTAAACTTAATAAAGATAAGTATTATACCAAGTCACCATGTGAAATGCCAGTTTTTGCTGTGGTTAGTCATTTTTAAAAAAAGTTTTTGAAAACCATTGTTCTCATCCAGCATCTCATTTTCAGAGGTAGAGAGACAGGCTGAGAAAGTCAAGTGATGCCACAGAGATTGTCATTTGTTGCAGAAGTAGGCAGAGGAAGCCCACCTCCAAATTTTCAGTCCACTGAATCACAATGACAATTCTCATTCACATCTGCTTTGACTGATTCAGGCACATTCAGAACGATGACAGAACTGGAACTGGATGATTCCAAGTTCCCTACAGGAGTCTAGATTTTCTGATTGATGCAAATTCAGCAATACGTCAATTTCAACTTCCCTTTTTAAAAAAAAACAAAAAAACTAATATTGTGCCTTTCTTCTAAAATTTACATAATGACCTCTTCTGTTATCCATGTAGATTGTGGCAACAGAGTAAATCTTTGATTACATATTACAAGACATCAGACATATTTTACTTACATTAAACAGGCAATTATCAACCCCATTTTATAGGGTACCTTCATAGGACGAATCATCCCTATCCTATTCATGTAGTAGCAAGTGAGCCATCAAAACGTTGCTGGCCCCAGCTTATCTCTGGCCTCTTTTGGGAAGGGATGTTCTATTCCCACTCCCCAAACTAGACTTCAGTCCCCTCCCATTTGTCTTCTCACTCCATGTTTCTTTCCTTTCGGCACTGAGCACCCTGTTGTCATGGCTGGTTGATGTGTCTTCCACACTAGGTCCTGAGCACCCTGAGGACAGAGACTGTCTTGTCACACGATATCCTCTATGCCTGACTTGAGATGCTCAATAAATATTTGCTCTTTGAATGATCTCAATCGAGTCCTAACCCCTTTCCTCTCAATTTTATGAGTCTTAATGTCACTGCTTTACAGTTAGCCTCATGCTCTTGTTGCCTAGAGAAATGTCTACAAGTAGCCTATTGGGAGGAAATACACCTACTTGACCTTAATCATCCGGGACTTCAGGGCATTTCACTGCAGGGGGGCATTGTATTTCCCAGAGTGGGTCAACCTCCTCTGATCCACATGCCAACAATGATTTTTTGCCATAAACTTCCACTGACTCTTCACCTACTTCTTTGCAGTTTTTTGATCTCTTGAGCTTGATGGTCAGGGAAAGAATGAATGAAGGGTGCTTGGTCCAGTCGCTGTGATTATGGACCAGCGCATTTCATGCAGCGGGACCTTCTTAAACTGCAAGGCGTGGTGACCGCCTTCCCATGTGGACTAGATGCATCTAGATTAGTGAACGTGTAAAGGCCTGGGGGCCTGCGCTACAGTGCTGGCTGCACATCTGAGGCCATGCAGGTTTTAGCTCAATCCTTCTACATGCAGTGGTAATTTATTAGACTCCCACACAGCTGGGATTTGCCTTTGACTAAAGTATGTTTTTGTTCAGTGCCAGTTTAGAACTTGATCTTGCCTCCTTTGGGTTGGGGGGAGTCTGTCATCACACACTTGGCTCACTGATCAATCAGGAGGTGATGGCTGGGTTGTACACCGAATTAGAAGTCTGTTGCAGATGCTGTTTTGTGTCCCAAAGGCCGATAACATAATGTGTCTTCCTGAGACCTCTGCTTCAGATGTGATGTTGGGTTGGGCCTCCTTGATTGATAAAGAAGCAATGCATTATTAAGTGAACATTATTTCCATAAGCAGCAGTTTGCTCTAGACCTAAGCCTCTTGCGCAGTGACTCAGGGCATCGAAGCTCAAATACTGTTCAGATATTTTAAGAACAAACAAGCAGAGGCAGGTTGGAATTAAATCCTTCCGTGTCAAATACTGTCCTGGCTTCATGAGATTGATAACACTTGGTGTTAGGGCTTTGTGCTTGGAACAGCGAAAAGAACTTGTATTAGTTAGGCTAAAGGTTAGGCAACTTTAACAAAGTAAACCCCAGACTCAGAGGCTGAAACAAGATAGAAGTGTGTTTTTCACAGAAGTAAGTCTGGGTAGGCAGTCGCAGGTTGGTATGTGGCTTGATTGTGTTGCTCTGCCACCCTCAGTGTGCATCTTACATCTCGTGGTCCAAGATGGTTGCTTCTAGGCTCTGCCATAATTTCATACAGAAGCCAGTCAGAAGGGAAAATACACCATTTGAATGTTGCAAATATCACTTCCATTCACATCCAGTTGTCCAGAGCTTGGTCATACACCATACCTAGCTGCAAGAGAATCTCAGAATTGTAATCTTTAGCTGGGCACACACATATATCCACTTAGAAAGTCTGTACCACTAAGGTAAGAAAGAATGGCTGTTGGGGAAACTGCTACAAAATGCTTACCTGAAATTTTAATTTGATTTACTGTGAATTTTATCCCAACCTTTAAAATCCATCAGTGTCTCGACATCCCCTCTACCACCAGCCTTGTTCACTCCTTCATCATCTTGTGTCTAGATTAGGCAGGAGCCTTCCAGTGGCTCTCCAACTTGCAGTCCTGTTTCTTTCAATCTGCTTCTCTGTGTCTGTTGACCACACCTTGAGAGGCTAAAACCTTGCACACATCCTTAACCACTCTCTTTCTTTCAGACCCCATGTCCAGTTCACCGGATAGTCCTGTTGCTCTGTCTTCAGACTAGATCTGGAATCCACCCTCTGCTCTCACCACGGGTCCCACCCTGACCTAAGGCACCACTATATCTCTGCTGAGTGACTGCAGTGTCCCCCTAGCTCGTCTCCTTGTGTTCCTCTTGTTTGTTCTCCACACAACAGCCAGTGTGAGCCTTTTAAAATGAAATTTGATCACGTCACTCTTCTGCTCGAAACCCTGCAGAGTCAAAGTTCTTACCATGCCCTGCATGATTTGACCCTCTCTGACCTCATCTTTTGCTACTCCTCAGCCTCACGTGCTGCCCAAACATGCTGGCCTCAAACACTCCAAGCATGCTCCTACCTGGAGTCTTTGCACTGGCCATTCCCTCTTGTAGAGCACACAGCCCCTACATAACCATGTGATTAACTCTCTCACCTTCTTCAAGGCTTCTCACTTTCTCAGTGAGACCTATCAGACCACCCATGGGAAGTTGTAAACAGCCCTTTCAACCTTCTTGATCTACTTAACCTGGTCTACTTTTCCTCCATAGTATTTGATACTTCCTAACATACTGTTTAATTTTCCTACTTACCATACCTCTTGGTTATTATTTGCATTTCCCCACTATAATGTAAGCTCCATTTAGGCAGGGGTTTTTGTTTTATTTGTTCATTGATGTATCCAAGTTACTTAGAACAGTGCCTGGTCCATAGTTTGGTACCCAGTAAACAGTCATTGGATGAGTGAATCATTCAGAGAGACATCTACTGAGGCTTCTTCCTCTCATCCCTTCCCTTCCCCCTCCTCCTTCACCAAAGCCCCCCTTCTTTTCCTCTGGTGCTTTTCCTTCCCTGGTATCCCCCTCTATGGGGTTTATATGCCCAAGATCACTTGTATCTGGAATGTGGATAAATCTCACATCAGACCTTTGTGTGCCCAGAGGCCCACTTACTGTGAAGACTGGAGAAGCACAACACAGATGTTCACCCTTTGTTATTTCCAGTTTTACCAGCCAAGCCTGGGGAAAAGGAGACCCTATTCTGGAGACACAGATGGTACCTTGAAAGCAGAGATGGATGGAGACATTCTTGAGGCTCACAGAAAAAAACAAAGGGTGGGGGGTGTCCAGGCTGTGGGCCAGAGATAGGAAACCTCGGCTTCTGTAAGCATCTCCAACTTCCTAGAACTCCCACCCTCTACTTTGAGCCTTGGTAGCCACCATCCCTGCTCTGAACTTCTCTGATTCCCCCGTGCTGCAGCACCCCTGCTGAAGATATGGGAAACCATGTTATAGATTCAGTGACCCCCACCCCTGTTCATATGTTGAAGCCCTATCTCCCTAATGTGATGGTATTTTGGAGGGGTGGGTCTTTGGGAGGTAGAGCCCTCATGATGGGATTAGTGTCCTTATAAAAAGAGAAGCACACTAACCCTCTCCCTCTCTGCCATGTGAAAGTAGAGTAAGAAAAATGGCCATCTGCAAGCCAGGAAGATGGTTCTCACCAGGAACTGAATCGGCCATACCTTGGTCTTGGACTTTCAGCCTCCAGAATCGTGAGAAGTAAATTTCTGTTGTGTAAGCCACCCAGTCTATGGTATTTTGTTATAGCAGCCCAACTGGACTCAGACATCATAACAGGAGCTGCCTCATATCTCGGGGTCAGGAAATCAAGGAAGTGTGGGATGGGATGCAGGAGCACAGGAGGAAGATCTGCTACTTCTAGAACCCAAAACTGATGCTCAGAAAGTGTTTTCTCATAAACATGTTGTTATAAACAGTTAAATTGTTCTCCAAAGAAAAGTATATTATGTGTTAGATTAGCATTTGTGTGATCATTATGAAGATTTCAGAAATGTTGGCTTATGTTTATGAATGCTTAATTCAAAATGCAAAATACTAAGTGGAATCTATATCCATGAGCATTACTGTAGAAAGATGTAGCTCTATAAAAAGACTTGGAACTAAATGTGTGAAAATTATCATGTTAGGGCAGTGGAATTATGGGAGATTTATTTCCTCTTTATATAATTTTCTTTAATGGTCCATTGTCTTTTCAATTTTAGGCTACGGTTTCTGTTGGATATTGAGTTTCTAGAGCCAAGTAAATAACAGATCAACTTTTGGAAGTTGACCCATCTGTAACACAAGGGTGGCACTCTGATCCTGTGGAAATCCCTCTAAAATAGTCCTATTTCAAGATTTGCTTGCCTATATTTTCTTGTCTTCTAGAGGCAATGTGTTTAGATTCATGTAATAAAATGTCAACATGGGAACCTTCCACCTGTCCTAAAAACAATGGTAAACAGCAGTATCTAGAGCCTGCAACCAGTAGCACTGGAGGGCAAATCCCACACAGAAATTCATGTTGTCTGGCTCAGACGGGCCAAATGGTGTCAGAGTCAGTCTAAATCTGGGCTCTCTATATGGAGTTTCTGTGGACGCTTTTTCAGGCTCATCTCCAGCCTCTGTTTCCAGTTTCTCTTGGTCCTCCTGGGCCTTTGTAGGCTCTGGGGGTTGCGGCTTTATTTTACTTTGCATTTGTGTCCTTTCTACCAAAGGTTTCTTTTATCGTCTACTCTCTTCTTTCCAATGCCAGTCTTATAGTGAAGGGCAGGGGAGAAGGCCTTTTGATTCGTGTGGCCATTGCATAGGGGTCAACGGTGTGAGGCACTTTTGTTCGCAAAGACGAGGTTATAGTCAGCTTCCAGATCTTCACTTTGATGTGTAGAAAGTATTATACATTGGGAAATCCTTGGGGTGGTGTCCCACTGCCTCTCTGACACAGAGCACAAAAGATGCTCTGTGACTGTGTGATGAAAATCTGAGGGCTAGCCCATGATTGGGGGTGCCAGGGTCAGCAGTTAAAAGCATGCATTCATTCTGTACCCAGATGGTTGCCTGGCAGCCTGGTGAAAACAGTTCCTACCCAAAGGACAAAGTAAAGAGTAAAAAGTACTCAGTCATTTGAGGAGAGGGTTTTTGGGTAGAAAGATCATCAGCTTTTGAGGAACTTGAATAAGAGAAAATTAAAGCTGCTTTGCTTTTAAAGGTGATATGAAAAGCTAGAGGGACCATAGGGGATAGAGTTGAATGATTAGCAACTTGAGAATATTATTCTTTTTAAAGCATTTTGTCTGGATTCTGTATCGTCGTTTGGTAGTAATCTCCATGAAGCCCATAGCATAATGGTCCTGAAACACACTCCCCTGTGGTGTGGAACTCTGGAGAAGGCAGAGCCTGTTTGTTCCTTTGTTTTGTTTTGCCTTGTTCTTTCAGAAAAGAGCAGGAGGGAGGCAGCATCTGCACAAGGTGGCATCTCTTCTGAGTTGTTGATCTGTTCAGTGACTTTCCCCATGAGACAAAGGCTCTCATGTTCCCTCATGACTTCAGTGGAGCTGGGTCTCCATTCACAGTAGACGGTTCCCATCCCCACTTTGTCCGGTTTCTGAAGGAGGTGTTGAGGATTCCAACCTAGATTCATATTATACTGAATTTCCTTCAGTAGCAGAATGCCTTATGGAAGGAATCCAAGTCATAACAATAAGAGCTAGCATCTTTTTGGACATACAATGTGCCATGGATTGCTCTAAGCAGTTTCTACACATTAACTCATTTAATACAATATCACAATGCTTTGACATACACTGTCGTACCACAGATGAGAACTCTGAGGTTCAAGGGGGTTAGCTAGGTTAGCTAACTTGCTGGAGGTCTAGCAGTTCATAGTGGCAGAGCTGGGTCTTGAACCTGGACCATCTTGTTTTAGGGCCCACATCCTCACCCCTTCTGCTGTACTGCCACTTCCAGTGTGCAAGTGCCCTCTCACTTACACTGGTATATAAAGTCTGATGCTCTGGGGCCTTGCCAGTTATACGGGGGACAGTCCCTGCTGTGGCCCTCTGATGGGCTATGACCATACCCGCTGGCTCTGTTAGAATCAGAATCTGGGACTCGGAGGGAACTTTGAAGATCACTGGATACCTTCTCTTTGCCCTCTAAATTTGTGTAATTCTCCCGAGACTCATTTGTTTATTTATTAAATTTGTTCATTAGACATTGGCTGAGTGTCTATTATATATTTTAGGCAGTGGAACCTCAGTGGTGAATACAACACTTCTTTTGCCTTCAGGAGCTTATGTGTGAGGGGGGTGGAGGTGGGGACCAGTTAGTAAGCAGACGGTTTCCATTCAGAAGGGTGGTGTGATGAGGAGAACATGTACTGGTGCTGTGGGAGCTTGGGAGAGGGGTGCGAAAACACTCTTCCCTCTGGCAGTTCTGTCATCACTGACTCTGTGGAAGAGCAGTCAGCAGATGAAGGTGATGGAGGAGAAGTCGTCTAGGTCAAACCATGAGAGAGAATGGCTTTCTCTCTGAGAACAGCCACCTTTTGTGGTTGAATGTGCAGGCATTGAGCAGTAGGCCCATACCTTGTAAGGGGCCCCATTTTCAGAGAGCTAAATCATTTTACAAAACCTCTAATTCTACAAGCAGAGTTAATGATAGACCTCTAGGACTGTGACTTGCCCTTTTATTTTGTTCTTTTCCTTCGTTTTGTGTTTCCCAACTCCTGGGGGTACCATTCACGTTGGGTTCACTTATCAAAATCTTCAGGGCTCAGCTCTCCAGGGCCACCTCTGCCATGCTGCCTTCCTTGATAATGCCCCGTGCAAGTGGCTCGTTCACCCTCTGCGCTCCTCTGGCATGTAGCTTGTGTAGTCATGGCCCTTTTCTACATTTGGTTTCAGTATATACTTACAAGGCATGTGTCTGTCTCCATCTGGATGTCATCTTCAGAGCCAGGACCCCCTCTTAGGCACTGCATGGCTCGCACGATGCCTTCTTCATAGTATACTCTCAATAAAAGTTAGTGATGTGAATTACTTTCACATTGCCTCCTGGACACATCAGAAACCGCTCTGGTGAACGCTGACAGTACACAACCCCATCTGCCATCTCTTCTAAAAAGATGGTGACAATATAATTATGCTTAGATCTCTCCATGGGGCTTGGAGGATTTTGAAAGCCAAGAGAAATCTTTTATTTTGGTCATAAAAATTTCAGAAACCCATTTCTTTTTTTTTTTTTTTTTTTTTGCAGTATGCGGGCCTCTCACTGTTGTGGCCTCTCCCGTTGCGGAGCACAGGCTCCGGACGCGCAGGCCCAGCGGTCATGGCTCACGGGCCCAGCCGCTCCGCGGCATGTGGGATCTTCCCAGAACGGGGCACGAACCCGTGTCCCCTGCATCGGCAGGCGGACCCTTAACCACTGCGCCACCAGGGAAGCCTAGGAACCTGTTTCTTTAAGAGAGTTTTCTGCCCTGATGCTGTACCAGGTGCACTTCATCTAAAGAAGAGCACCTTTATGATCAGATGATTTATTCTCATCCTTGAGGCTGCTTAAGACCCTAGATTTAGACCTCTGTAACTAGCAACAGGTTAAAGGGTTCTGGTGGTGAAGGAAAGCTGTCAGCTAGAATCAACTGTGTGTGCCCCCCCGCCCCCTCCCCCCACCACCAGGGCACAGCCTGTGACCAGATAGTAGGCAACAGAGCACACTGGCTATGATCTAGGGATTTGGAGTCAGAAAAGCCCAAGGTTCCAGTTCCAGCTCAGCCATCCACTATATGTTGGATTTTGGGAAGGGCACTTCATTTCTCTAAGCCTCAGTTTCCACATCTGTGAATGGGGATGATAACAAAATATACCCACTTCACAGGGTGCTATAATGATTAAATGAAATAATGTATGTAAGCGCCTTGTAAGTGCTCAATTAATTCTCAACGAATCCACAACTCTAAAAATTTTGCTCCATTCTTAACATAGTGTGAAGCCCTATGTGGGCCTCAGAAGAGGGCACAGACCTAATAGGGTTTAGACCTGGTCCTTGCCCTTCTGGAGCATCCAGTCCAGAAGGAGAGGGGAAGACTGAGGGATCCAAACTCATTTTCCATGCTTGTGGATACATCGGATTTTGGCAGAGACTTGATAAGAGAGGAGTGAATCCAGGAAGAGGCAGGTTGAATAGAGACTTTACAAATAATTTCTGGGTACTTGATGGATCTTAAGCTGGATGATCTAGACGTTTGTCTGAAAGAAAATGAAATTAAAATGTCTTCAGCAGCAGGAAACAGAGTGCCATTTGAAAACCTGGTACTTCCAGAATTTAAAGCTGGTGTTGAAGGGAGTGGCTGCTGTCATACCCCAAAGGAATCTCAGGATTTTGCCCCAACATTTCGGCACATTCTAACCAAAGTTTTTAAAAGGAACATTGATCCAAATGTAGCTGGATCTTTTTATCCATTAACTTGTCTTTTTGTCTCTCATCCATCTATCTATCTATCTATCTATCTATCTATCTATCTACCTATCTACCAACCATCACTACAACACTCCCAGTCTCGTGAGATCATGATAGCAAGACAGCAAGACAAGAGAATGTCTGCTAGGGTAGTTTAGCATTAAAGTTAAAAAGTTGCTTCAGGGCTTCCCTGGTGGCACAGTGGTTGGGAGTCCGCCTGCCGATGCAGGGGACACAGGTTCATGCCCCGTTCCGGGAAGATCCCACGTGCCACGGAGCGGCTGGGCCCGTGAGCCATGGCCGCTGAGCCTGTGCTCCGCAACGGGAGAGGCCGGAGCAGTGAGAGGCCCACATACCGCAAAAAAAAAAAAAAAAAAAAAAAAAAGTTGCCTCAAATCCAGCTAAAGAGGGCATGGCTGGGCCCACCTCACCTAGCAGGGAGTTTAGATAGTCCTCCAGCCTCCATACACTCTGCTTTGGGTAATGAATAAATAATTGCATATGCATATTTTAAATGAGCATCTCTCCTCTATAAGAACCCAGGATGAGCATTCCCCAAAAGACTATGAAGAGGTCATCTTGTCCAGCCCTTTGTCTTTGAGCAGATAAGATCCATTGATCTGTATGTCTGTTTTTGTACCAATACCACACTATTTTGATTACTGTAGCTTTGTAGTATTGTCTGAAGTCTGGGAGAGTTATGCCTCCTGCTTTTTTTTTCCCCCTCAGGATTTCTTTCACAATTTTGGGTCTTTTATGGTTCCATACAAATTTTTGGATTATTTGTTCTAGTTCTGTGAAAAATGTCATGGGTATTTTGATAGGGATCGCATTAAATCTGTAGATTGCTTTGTGTAGTATTGCCATTTTAACAATATTCTTATAATTCAAGAGCATGGGGTGTCTTACCATTTCTTTCAATCTTCTTTAATTTCCTTTATTAATGTTTTACAGTTCTCAGCATGTAAGTCTTTTACCTCCTTGGTCAGGTTTATTCCTAGGTATTTTGGTTTTTTTGGTGCTATTTTAAAAGGTATTTTTTTTACATTCCCTTTCTGATATTTCATTGTTAGTGTAAAGGAATGCAATCAACTTTTGAATGTTAATCTTGTATTCTGCTGCTTTGCTGAATTAATTTACTAGATCTAGTAGTTTTTGTGTAGAGTCCTTAGCATTTTCTATATATAGTGTCATGTCATCTGCATATAGTGACAATTTTACCTCTTCCCTTCCAATCTGGTTCAGTGGAACAGAATAGAGAGCCCAGAAATGAACCCATACACCTACATTCAATTCATCTTCTACAAAGGAGGCAAGAATATAAAATGGGAAAAAGACAGTATCATTAGCAAGTGGTGCTGGGAAAGTTGGACAGCTGCATGTAAATTAATAGTTAGAACACACCCTCACACCATGCACAAAAATAAACTCAAAATGTCTTAAAGACTTAAACATGAGACATGACGCCATAAAACTCCTAGAAGAGAGCATAGGCAAAACATTCTCTGACATAAATTGTACCAATGTTTTCTTAGGTCAGTATCCCAAGGCAATAGAAGTAAAACCAAAAATAAACAAATGAGATCTAATCAAACTTAGGTAAGCCTTTGCACATCAAAGGAAACCATAAAAAAAATGGAAAGACAAACTATGGAATGGGAGAAAATATTTGCAAGTGATGCTACAGACAAGGGCTTGATCTCCAAAATATATAAACAGCTCTTACAACTCAATAACAAAAAAACAAACATCCCAATTGGAAAAATGGGCAGGAAAAAAAAAAAAGAAAAATGGGCAGAAGACCTTAATAGACATATCTCCAAAGAAGACATACAGATGGCTAAAAAGCACATGAAAAGATGCTCAACATCACTAATTATTAGAGAAATGCAAATCAAAACTACAATGAGGGTCTTCCCTGGTGGTGCAGTGGTTGAGAGTCCGCCTGCCGTTGCCGAGGGCACAGGTCCGTGCCCTGGTCCGGGAAGATCCCACATGCCGTGGAGCGGCTAGGCCCGTGAGCCATGGCTGTTGAGCCTGCACGTCCAGAGCCTGTGCTCCGCAACGGGAGAGGCCACAACAGTGAGAGGCCCACATACCACACACACACACACACACACACACAAAAATACAATGAGGTACCACCTCATACCAGTCAGAATGGCCATCATTAAAAAGTCTACAAATAACAAATGCTGGAGAGGGTGTGGAGAAAAGGGAACCCTCCTACACTGTTGGTGGGAATGTAAACTGGACCAGCCACTATGGAAAACTGTGTGGAGGTTCCTCAGAAAACTAAAAATAGAATTACTTCATGATCCACCAATCCCACTCCTGGGCATATACCCAGACAAAACTATAATTCAAAAAGATATGTGCTTGGGCTTCCCTGGTGCCGCAGTGGTTGAGAGTCCGCCCGCCAGTGCAGGGGACGCGGGTTCGTGCCCCGATCCGGGAGGATCCCGCATGCCACGGAGCGGCTGGGCCCGTGAGCCATGGCTGCTGAGCCTGCGTGTCCGGAGCCTGTGCTCCGCAGCGGGAGAGGCCACAATAGTGAGAGGCCTGCGTGCCGCAAGAAAAAAACAAAACAAAACAAAAAGATACGTGCACCCCTATGTTCATAGCAGCACTATTCACAATAACCAAAACATGGAAACAACCTAAATGTTCATTGACAGATGAATGGATAAAGAAGATGTGGTACATATATATAATGGAATACTACTCAGCCATAAAAAAAGAATGAAATAATGCCATTTGCAGCAATGTGGATGCAACTCGAGATTATCATACTAAGTGAAGTAAGTCAGAAACAGAAAGACAAATACCATATAGATATCACTTTTATGTGGAATCTAAAATATGGCACAAATGAGCCTATCTACAGAACAGAAACAGACTCACAGACAGAGAGAACAGACTTGTGGTTGCCAAGGGGGAAGGGGGTGTGGGGGAGGGATGGACTGGGAGTTTGGGATTAGCAGATATAAACTATTATGTATAGGATGGATAAACAAACAACTGTATAGCACAGGGAACTATATATTCAATATCCTGTGATAAGCCATAATGGAAAAGAATATTAAAAAAAGAATGTCTGTATGTGTGTAACTGAGTCACTTTGTTGTACAGCAGATATTGGCATAGCACTGTAAATCAACTGTATTTCAATTTAAAAAAAAAGATCCTAACGTGTTACCACCATTTTACAGATGAGGAGTGCCTGAGTCAGCCTCCGTCGACTTAAGCAGAGTGCTTTTGAGTCTCTTGTAGAAAGGAGACGTGTTCATGTTTGTTTGTTTATTTATTTATTTATTTAAGTTTTGGCTGCGTTGGGTCTTCATTGTTGCAAGCGGGCTTTCTCTAGTTTTGGCGAGCAGGGGCTAGTCTTTATTGCAGTGCGTGGACTTCTCATTGCAGTGGCTTCTCTTGTTGCAGAGCACGGGCTCTGGGAGTGCGGGCTTCAATAGTTGTGGCTCACGGGCTCCATAGCGCAGTCTCAGTAGTTGTGGCACACGGGCTTAGTTGCTCCGTGGCACATAGGATCTTCCTTGACCAGGGCTCGAACCTGTGTCCCCTGCATTGGCAGGCGGATTCTTAACCACTGCACCACCAGGGAAGCCCACGTGTTCATGTTAAACAATGTATATCGCAAACCTAAACATCTGCTGACCCAGCTTGTGCTATCACTCCTGTGTGTCCATTTCTGATGAATGGACATGTTCACGATGCCCACCTTCATCTTGGGATTTCTATTTTTCTCTGCAGTAACATGATCTTGAAGACAGTCCACCAACCATTTGACAGAAAGCTCAGCCCTCCTGTCAGACCCTCCCTTATCTTTTATTTTTGGGCTCTTCTAGCCCATAATTATTTGTTTTGACTGGTGAAATCACTTTGGTCACAGGACAGTGAATAGCAATGCAGTTGCCTCCTGATAAAGCAGGTGCAGAGAGAGATGGTGTGAAGAAAAGCCTATTAACAGCCATTTTTAGAAACAGGCTTCGAAATCCGCCTGTCAGAGCTGAAAGATTTCCCCTGTTCTCACACTTCAAGAGCTGGCAGCAGCTTCCCCTCGTGTCTGAGGAGCCTCGGGAGCTGCCTAGCCATGCCTGTGGGAGAGGATGGCAGGGGTGCCAGTGGGGCAGCTGGCCAGGTGGTGCCAGGAGGGAGGGCAGGCCAAGCAGGGGGACAGTCCAGCCTCCAGTAACCAGCCTTGGCTGTGGGGCTGCAGGGTCTTGAGCATCCTCAGCTGCTTTTTTGTTGACTGAGCTGTTCAATGTTCTGTGACCTTCTACTAGTCAAATGTACACAGAGTCAGCTGCCTCCTCTGGGACTCATAATTGCTGGAATAATAATATTAGAAATAATAAATTATTATAATTAATTATTATTAATAAATTATTATTATAATAAGCACTTACCTAATGCCTTGCATGTCAGGTCCTCTTATAGGTGCTTTATATTTATTATTCCCAAGCAGAGAAAAAAAGTATGAAGAAGGTAAACTTTGCCTATGGCTCCCTCACCTCCTGTTTCCATGGCTTCCTCTCCTTTACAGATCTCTATCCAAGACATCCTGAGGGTCTTCATGGTATCGCTAGGATGTCTAGGGCTGCCAACCTAACAGACCTTTATATCGCACAGAATCCTGCTTCCTGACCTGGATCTCATCTCTTTCTTTACTTCCTTCTCTGCCTCCCCATCCAACCATCCATCCATCCATCCATCCATCCATCCGTCTGTCCATCCGTTCATGTGTTCATCCATCTGTCCATCCATCCAACCATCAGATGTTTATTGAGCACCTACCATCTACCAGGCATTGTTAGGTGTTGGGAATAACATAGTAGATACGACAGCTACAATCCTTCTTCTTACCAAATATGTAACCTAGTGAGAAAGACAGTAAGTATACAAAAGTGTACAGATGGGTTATTAGTGGTAGAGAAGAAACCAACAGTGTATGGCATGAGGGAATAATAGAGGGTCTACTTCAGTGGTGAGAGAAGACCTCTTAAGAGGTGATATTTGAGAAGAGACCTAGGGAAAGAGGAGCCAGCGGGCGGAGAAGTCAGGGTAAGAGTGCTTTGGGCAGAGGCAACAGCTGGAGGCCACAAACACCTTGGCATGGCAGGTTCTGGGAACTGAGAGCAGGCAGTCCAGTAGGAGTGTGGTGAGCGGGGGGAATTGCCTAAAATCAGGGTGGAGATGGCTTGGGGATCTCAGTTCTGTGCAGAACCTTGGCATCTGTGGGATATGGGCTGGGTTCCGTCCTCTGGAAAGCGGGACACTATTAAATGGTTCTAAGCAAGGAAGGGATGTGATCGGCTTTACATTCATGAAAGATCTCTCTGGCTGCCATGTGGAGAACAGACTGGAGGGGGCAGGAGTGGAAGCGGGAAGCCCAGTTAGAGCCCCTGCAGCAGTGGGAGCGTGAGAGGGCAGCGGCTGGGCTGAGGGAGGGAGCAGGGAGAGGAGGGGGGTGGTTGGACTGGGAGTCAGGTTTGAGTGTAGAATGAACAGGACGTGTCCCCTGCGTCCTTCACCTTCAGATTCACCCGGACTCGGCATGTATTTTCCCTGCCGTGTCACCGCCCTGCCCCCGGCCATAGTTATCACCACTGTTTATTTCAGTTACTTCCTGTCCTTCCTCGGCACCTTTCATAATAACAAGGAAATGGAATGTTTGTGTTTTACCTTTGGGGCTTCCTGACTGGTCATCTCATTTGATGCTCACAAGGCAGACGTTACTACCTTTGTTTTGTAGGGGAGACACCAGGACCCAGAGAGCCTACATGAGTTGCCCATGGTCTCCTGGATAGTAAGGGGCAGCAACAAGACTCGGTCCAGGTTTCCTGAGACCATCCAGTGGTTTATTCAGAAACATCTATTGAGCACCTACTGTGTTCCAGGCACTGTGCTGGGTTCAGAAAATGAAGAGATGAATCAGTCATGGTCCTTGCTCTCAAGGAACCTAGAGTTCAGAGGAAGAGACAGATTTGCAAGCTCACAAGTGTAATGCAGTATAATAGGTTTTATATTGTATTAAAAGTGTGTTATTAATAACGTCCAAGTAATTTTTGTCTTGGTGGGGAGAAACAAGGTGACATTTCTTTAAGTGGGTGACCTTTGGTCCTTATATTAAATTACACAGATAATGTGTTGCATAAAGTAAAAAAAATTTGCTCTGACCTCTTTTCTGAGGTAACTACTTGTTTTTTTTTCTTGGTGCTAAGACCTAAAAGATATATAGGGATTCCCTGGGTGGACGAAGTGGGGCAAGATGTTCCAAGGAAATATAGCAGAGCGGCATGGTATGTGAGGACCTGCGGTGATTCTGAAAGAGGGCAGGGTGTGTGGAGGGATGGCGCTGGAGAGCAGGCAGGGGCCAGACCTGCCTAGGGGTCTGGGGCTGCTCTTTGCCTGGGGGAAGACTTGGACGTTACTCCTGAAGGTGACTGGAAAGGGACACAGTGGGATTCAAGCTACAGACAGATCACTCTGGCCCAAGGAAGGAGACAAGAGCAGAGTCGGGGAGACTAGAGAACAAGGAATTCAGCTCCCATGAGGGAGATGAGGAGGACCTGAGGTGGCCAGTGGTGCTGTGGACACATATGTGAGAGGTGCTGAGGAAGTCGAAGACTGTGTCCCTTCCAGAATTCCTTGAGCTCCATGGTAGCAGCAAAAGGAATCCAAGGTTTATTGTCAATATTCTAAAAAAACCCTAATGGAAACCTTACATGTTTCTACCGTAAATTTATACAGCTTAATTACCGTGTCACATTCCTTTGTCTTCGCCTAGAATTAAATGAAACTATTAATACAGATGATCTCATGCCAGTAGCACAAGTTCTGTCTGCCCGTTATGTGTATCTCAAACATTGGAAAATAAGTTTATTATAAACGCGAGATTTTTCAAAACATGAAATTCCAAAGGAGTTTCCCAAAGGAGTACTTTGGGACTGGTGAAAATGTGATGAATTACTGACTTGGGCTCTGCTTATCTGAAGTGTTTTATTTTGAATATTGGTGTCATTGACCTTTATCTAACTAACCATCCTTGTTCTGGCTCTACTCTGACAAAGCAACACTCTGATTATAATTTTATCTCCGAAAGTGGAGAGAATGCACTGACTCGCTGAGTATGTGCTCACGTTAGCTGGCATTTTTATCATTATGGGGACATTGCTCAGCCTCCCAGGCAGTAATTAACATCACTGCCCCCCATCACAAAGACGTGGGTGAGACGCTATTTTAACACCTGTAGGAGTTTATGGGACTTCCTTTTTCTTCTGTGCTTTCTCTCAGTTCCCTGGAAAAACAGTAATTCCTTACATTGAAAATGGAAAGAATGTTCATGGTTTGGAAAGTATATTTTCTAGATGAGAATTTCCTTTCTTTAGGTATTTTTTTCCCTTCCTTCCTCTATTTTTTTTTTTTTCTGAGAAGACTTAGGTGGAATAGAAACAAGAATTTGAAGTTCATGCAATATGAACCTTTCACAAATTGGCCTCCATAGACAAGTTCTGTCACTTTCTCTGTTGGATTGGGTTTTTGCTTGCCTTTGTCTTTGCTGAGTCCTGGTTTGTCTTTATGAACCATGATTCCTGGAGAAGGAAAATAGAAAGTCAGAAGCTTACAGGAATGATTTTCTTGGCTAATTTGACCCAGTATCAGCCACTTGTCTAGGGAAATAACTATTGACAGATTTTTAAGAGGAGGTAAAGTTTTATTAGAATCAGCAATAAGAATACCGTAGTAAGCCAACTCTTGTTTTTTGTGCATTTTTTGGTGTCATCTGGGCAAGATGATCAGTCACGTGATATGACTCTAACCATGAAGCCATGGACAACATAGAAAGTTCAATGATGAAAACAAGTTCCCAGAATGAAAATTCTTGGGAGGCTAGTCGTCTTACAGTTCTTGCAAAATTGTAAAAAATCTTTGGTTTTACACAGTGGGTGTCCCAAGTCTTTGATCTTGTGTAACTTACCCTGTGTAATATAACTGCAGTGGTCATCTTTAATTCACTTCCTCTTCAAAAGTGAATTTTTATAAGGGGGGCTTAATGCTGTAAACATTTCATAATACTGTAGCTTCAAAGAAGGAAGGTTGTAAACACATTCGCATCCATTTAGCTGGTGGTTTGTAGATCTGAGGGACTCTTAGGTCTCTGTTTTCCACGGGGAAAGCATTTATTCCATTGGCTTTGCCTCTGAAGTGTAGTTCCCACTAGCTCTCTCAGAGAGCAAGGGCTTCATTAGCATCTTTGGTCAAATAACCTTTTCTGAGGAATTTTTATTTGGTTTTTGTGTTTTATTTTGGTTTTGGTCTGCCTTAAACTGTCTTGTTAATTTTGCTATTGCTTTCTTATCTTCCTTACTAAGTGAGTGAGAACACTTTTCTCCTGCTTTCTTCTTTTCTACGTGGTGTCAGGACATGGTATCCAGTCCATTAGAGTCGCATAAGGGTTACTGAAAATTATACTAAATTTAAATATATACTATGCATTCAGTCTTCTAAGATGTACTAACATGTGCCTTTCATTTACCCCAGTGAAACAGAGTATATTGTGTTCACTTAATTGGATTCCCAGTTGTCGAACATGATGATGTTAAGCCTCTGGGGAGTCAGAAACACTTTCTCCCCCATTTCTTTCCATCAGCAGTAAGTGTTCAAGTCTGGGGGCTCTAATCCTGGAGGTGAGATCCTGCGACTGAATTGAGAGGGAGAGATGCATCCTGAAATATCAGTGGCGGAAACCCCAAGCTGAGAAGGAGAGAGGAGAACCTGACGGGGAGGTGGGCCAGTGGTGGAGACCAAGAAGAATTGGATTGTGTACCATGTTGGAGAGCATGACTGAAGGTGTAACATGACAGATCAGAAAAAAAGAGGTGAAAAGAGAGAAGAGTGAGGATCAAGGTCTGCAGTAGGTGGGGTGAGATAGTTCAAGATCAGAATGCATGACTTCTGGGTGCCTATGGAACACTGCTGTTTTGGTGGGTTTTGACACCTCTGCAGAGGTAAGGCAGTACCTTAAGAAAACCAATCTGGGCTGGATGGCTGCCACCTGCCCAGTCAGTACGAGAAGCCTGTGATCCCAGTAGTGTCATTTGAGCATATGGTAGTTACATGCTAAAGCTGTTGACCCAAACACTGGGATCACAGCCAGTGAGTATGAGAGGTGAGACCTCCACATACATGGCAGTCACTCTATACATCTGCAGCTTGAAGGACATCAGGGCCCCTGGGTTTAAGGAAATCAGACTCAGAAGCCTTCTAGCTTAGGAAACCCCATACTCTCTTACTTTCCAAACTGGGGTGGCCTTTAGTGCCAGAAGCTAATATGCTCTGTGGAACTCCACCAAGGCTGCAAGTGGCAGGATCCAATGTACCAGGAGACTTCCTTGCAGGAGTCTGGCCTAAGCACCAAAGATTGTCATGCAGTCTTGATTTTGTTGTCTCTTCTTCCTGTGTCGAGGACCTCTCAAATGGTTCTCATTTAACCATGGTTCTTACTGGTGGGGGAATAGAGGGAGCTGGGGCAGAAACCTGTATGTGGCTAAGGTTTGACCTGAGGCCAAAGGTCGGTTCTGGCCTCACGTCCACTCTCTCTGTCTGATAGTAGATGGTCAGATCACATGCCCAGAGGTGGGTTCTGATTCCTATCAGCTCTGCTCATTCAGTTCTCTCCCCCTTCCAGCTAACCACACCCAGTCTTCAGTTACCCACCAATGCCAAGCATAATTGGTGGACTGTGTCCCAGTTATCTGCCCATCTTAGAGACTTTGAATCATGTGACTCTTAGAACAAACCTGTTTATCACTTAATTTGAAAGAATATTCAGGCTTCTCTCACCTTAAAGCTTTCTGCTCTAATGTGGAGCTTCACTTTTATTCCCTTTAACATTTTTCTATGAACTCATAGAAAAGAGAGATTTCTGGACATCACTGAGATCAGCGTAACTGAGTTTATGAATTCTTTTTTCCTTTGGGAGAAAATTAGATTTGAATCCAGACCCAATAGAAAACTTTTATATTCTGGGTACGGGTGTTTAGATGTATGCTTTTGTGGCATCAGGAGCTGGTCACGGCAACATGTGGGGGAGATGTTTATCTTGGGATAAATATTTGGGTGGGAGGTTTGTGTTTCAAGACACTGAGCGCTAATTGTAAATGAAACCATTTCGCTGTGATTTAATCACTTCTTACTCATTCTCTTGTAGGATCTTGTGGAAGCAGATTATGTACATTAGGGAGACACAGATCATGCTTTTCCATTGAGTAAATCTGCTAGAGGAAAAGGCGTTATTACTTACTTCCCTACCTCCTTTTTAGACACAGGCGAGAATAGAAATCTCATACTGAAAAAACAACAAGAACAACAAACTTTTGCAGGAAATCATTGACTCCTGAGACAGGAGACCTCAGCCTGATATAGCAAAGAGAACACTGGCCAGGAAGAGAGGAGACCTTACTTATAGACTGATGGCCCTCCTCTCAAGCTGTGGGATGTGGGGAAGTGATTCCCATTCATCTCTGATCCCCATCTTGGGGGATCTGAGTTGATTGCTTCCAAGGCTCCTTCCCGTCTAACATTCCCTAGAGATTTGAACAGGACACTAGGGGAGTGACTTCCTCAGGGACTTCCCAGCCAGCTGTGGAAGTACAGCTGTTCACACTTCCATACAGAGATAAACAGGGGGTACAGTGGGAGGAGCTCAGGCCTTGGAATGGAATTTGAGGGACGTGAGTTTGTATCTTGCCGCTGCCGCTTACTAGCTGTGTGATCTCGGGAAGGCTAGGTGATCTTTCCCTCCCAAAGTCTATGGAAGGAGGATAAC
Source organism: Mesoplodon bidens (assembly GCF_964165515.1). Classification (NCBI taxonomy): domain Eukaryota; kingdom Metazoa; phylum Chordata; class Mammalia; order Artiodactyla; family Ziphiidae; genus Mesoplodon; species Mesoplodon bidens. The sequence continues at coordinate 72,527,568 of NC_138164.1, read as the reverse complement.
AATTCCAACCTCCTGAGGTCATTTTGAGGATTAAAAGAGACGAAATATATCTAAAGTGCTTGCTTAACCCAGTATCTGACACATAGTAGGCACCCAGTAAATGCTAGTGAGCTTCTTACCCTTTTACTAACATTGACATCATATTCATAAGAGTTCCAATTTGAAAGACAATATGTCCTCTACCTTCACCCTACCCTCCACAAGAGCTTCTGTCTTTTTCCCAGTAAGAGCTTTTATTTTAACAAAGGCACATTAAATACTACTTATTTCCTTTTATGCATGCTGTGGGTTGTGATTTTTTTTGCATTTGTATATAAAGTCAGTAGTCAATGCCAGTTTCCCTTTCCCCTGGGGACTGTAATTGCCGTGTTAATTTAAAGTTCTGATTGCAGAACCCAGCGCAGCCTGATGCCCTCCGTCCGCATGGCCCTGGCTGTGCTGTGCGTGGGTCCAGGCACGTAGTACTCCCTGTACTTCACATTGTTTGGGAGGAAGTTTCCAGGACCACAACCTCACAGCCGGTGTTTAATAACCTCAAACTCTGGGTTTGAGGTTATTAGTCTGGAAATGAAAAGCTATTTGGGTTTCCCACAGCTCAGAAGTAAGAGGATGGGGCATATCTAGGGTAACCTGGCAGAGCCAGACCTGGGGGACTTCTTTGGGAGCTGGAAACAGGTGTGATTCATGCCAGGTGTGATTCAGTCCAGGCAGAACCAGCTGTATGTGTGTGTGTGTGTGTGCGCGCGTGCGTGCATGCGTGTGTGCCAAGTTCACGATCTTGTCTTTCTCATCTGGACATTTTTTTTTTTTTTTTTTTTTTTTGTGGTACGCAGGCCTCTTACTGTTGTGGCCTCTCCCATTGCGGAGCACAGGCTCCGGACGCGCACGGGCCCAGCCGCTCCGTGGCATGTGGGATCTTCCCAGACCGGGGCACGAGCCTGTGTCCCCTGCATCGGCAGGCGGACTCTCAACCACTGCGCCACCAGGGAAGCCCGTCATCTGGACATTTTTTTTTTAAATAAATTTATTTACTTTATTTATTTATTTTGGGCTGTGTTGGATCTTCGTTGCTGAGCATGGACTTTCTCTAGTTGTGGTAAGCAGGGGCTACTCTTCGTTGCGATGCACAGGCTTCTCATTGCGGTGGCTTCTCTTGTCAAGGAGCACAGGCTCTAGGCATGGGGGCTTCAGTAGTTGTGGCCTGTGGGCTCAGTAGTTGTGGCTCACAGGCTCTAGAGCGCAGGCTCAGTAGTTGTGACACATGGGCTTAGTTTCTCTGTGGCATGTGGGATCTTCCCGGAGCAGGGCTCGACCCATGTCCCCTGCATTGGCAGGTGGATTCTTAACCACTGTGCCACCAGGGAAGCCCTGGACATTTATTTATTGCCTTCTTTCCATTTTCTCCTACCCCCCAGTCCAACTTCTATTTCAGCCTCCACCAGATGAAATTTTTAAAACATGGACACTCCGCTTCTTAAAGCGCTTTCTGTGGCTTCCTCTCACCTATACTACAAACGGCACACTCCTTCGTGCAATGTCCATGGCCCCTGTCAAGGAGCCTCTCAACCTAGCAGCCTCATCTCTCCTCCACCATGTGCTCTGTGCCTGCCTACCCCAAACGTGTTACAGATCTCCAGGGCACACCAGGCTGTCTCTCAGCCCAGGTCTTTGTGCCTGCTGGTCCCTTGCTCCTCTTAATTCTGACAGCGCCAGTGTCACTTCCTCTGAAAAGCCTTCCTGACAGGTCCAGACCGAATATAGGCTTTTTCCATTGTCTCCCCATGATTATTCCACTGCCATGGCTCTTATCATAGTCCTGATGAGTTTTTTTGGCTTTTATTTTTACCTTACCCACTCTAATAGGATCCCCCACAGACAGTAACTATTCTGTCAGTTTTTTGTTTTTCTGGGTTTTTTTCTCATCTTAGAACAGTTTGTTTTTTTAATTTTTTACTTATTTTCTTATTAGTCATCCATTTTATACACATCAGTGTACACATGCCAATCCCGATCTCCCAGTTCATCACACCACCATCCCCACCCCCCGCCGCTTTCCCCCCTTGGTGTCCATACATCTGTTCTCTACATCTGTGTCTCAACTTCTGCCCTGCAAACCGGTTCATCTATACCATTTTCTAGGTTCCACATATGTGCGTTAATACACAATATTTGTTTTTCTCTTTCTGACTTCCCTCTTTATAATAGTCTCTAAATCCATCCACGTCACTACAAATGACCCAATGTCGTTCCTTTCCATGGCTGAGTAATATTCCATTGTATATATGTACCATATCTTCTTTATCCATTCCTCTGCCGGTGGGCATTTAGGTTGCTTCCATGACCTGGCTATTGTAAATAGTGCTGCAATGAACATTGGGGTGCGTGTGTCTTTTTGAATTATGGTTTTCTCTGGGTATATGCCCAGTAGTGGGATTGCTGAGTCATATGGTAATTCTATTTTTAGTTCTTTAAGGAACCTCCATACTGATCTCCATAGTGGCTGTATCAATTTACATTCCCACCAACAGTGCAAGAGGGTTCCCTTTTCTCCGCACCCTCTCCAGCATTTGCTGTTTGTAGATTTTCTCATGATGCCCATTCTAACTGGTGTGAGGTGATACCTCATTGTAGTTTTGATTTGCATTTTCTCTAATAATTAGTGATGTTGAGCAGCTTTTCATGTGCTTTTCTTGGCCATCTGTATGTCTTCTTTGGACAAATGTCTGTTTAGGTCTTCTGCCCATCTTTGGATTGGGTTGTTTGTTTTTTTAATATTGAGCTGCATGAGCTGTTTATATATTTTGGAGATTAATCGTTTGTCTGATGATTCATTTGCAAATATTTTCTCCCATTCTGAGTGTTGTCTTTTCGTCTTGTTTATGGTTTCCTTTGCTGTGCAAAAGCTTTTAAGCTTCATTAGGTCCCACTTGTTTATTTTTGTTTTTATTTCTATTACTCTAGGAGGTGGATTTAAAAAGATCTTGCTGTGATTTACATCAAAGAGTGTTCTTCCTATGTTTTCCTCTAAGAGTTTTATAGTGTCCAGTCTTACATTTAAGTCTCTAATCCATTTTGAGTTTATTTTTGTGTATGGTGTTAGGGAGTGGTCTAATTTCTTTCTTTTACATGTGGCTGTCCAGTTTTTCCAGCACCACTTACTGAAGAGACTGTCTTTTCTCCATTGTATATCCTTGCCTCCTTTCTCATAGATTAGTTGACCATAGGTGTGTGGGTTTATCTCTGGGCTTTCCATCCTGTTCCATTGATCTATATTTCTGTTTTTGTGCCAGTACCACATTGTCTTGATTACTGTAGCTTTACAGTATAGTCTGAAGTCAGGGAGTCTGATTCCTCCAGCTCCATTTTTTTCCCCAAGACTGCTTTGGCTATTCGGGGTCTTTTGTGTCTCCATACAAATTTTAAGATTTTTTGTTCTAGTTCTGTAAAAGGTGCCACTGGTAATTTGATAGGGATTGAATTGAATCTATAGATTGTTTTGGGTAATAGAGTAATTTTTACAGTATTGTTTCTTCCAATCCAAGAACATGGTATATCTCTCCATCTGTTTCTATTATCTTTAATTTCTTTTATCAGTGTTGTATTGTTTTCTGCATACAGGTCTTTTGTCTCCTTAGGTAGGTTTATTCCTTGGTATTTTATTCTTTTTGTTGCAGTGGTAAATGGGAGTGTTTCTTTAATTTCTCTTTCACATTTTTCATCATTAGCATATAGGAATGGAAGAGATTTCTGTGCATTAATTTTGTATCCTGCAACTTTGCCAAATTCATTGATTAGCTCTAGTAGTTTTCTGGTGGCATCTTTCGGATTCTCTATGTATAGTATCATATCATCTGCAAACAGTGACAGTTTTACTTCTTCTTTTCCAATTTGTATTCATTTTATTTCTTTTTCTCCCCTGATTGCCGTGACTAGGACTTCCAAGACTATGTAGAATAATAGTGGTGAGAGTGGATATCCTTGTCTTTTTCCTGATCTTAGAGGAAATGCTTTCAGTTTTTCACCATTGAGAATGATGTTTGCTGTGGGTTTGTCATATATGGCCTTTATTATGTTGAAGTAGGTTCCCTCTATGCCCACTTTCTGGAGAGTTTTTATCATAAATGGGTGTTGAATTTTGTCAAAAGCTTTTCCTGCATCTATTGAGATGATCATATGGTTTTTCTTCTCCAATTTGTTAATATGGTGTATCACATTGATTGATTTGCGTATATTGAAGAATCCTTGCATCCCTGGGGTAAATCCCACTTGATCATGGTGTATGATCCTTTTAATGTGTTGTTGGATTCTGTTTGCTAGTATTTTGTTGAGGATTTTTGCATCTACATTCATCAGTGATATTGGTCTGTAATTTTCTTTTTTTGTCGTATCTTTGTCTGGTTTTAGTATCAGGGTGATTGTGGCCTCATAGAATGAGTTTGGGAGTGTTCCTTCCTCTAAAATTTTTTGGAAGAGTTTGAGAAGCATGGGTGTTAGCTCTTCTCTAAATGTTTGATCGAATTCACCTGTGAAGCCATCTGGTCCTGGACTTTTGTTTGTTGGAAGATTTTTAATCACAGTTTCAATTTCAGTGCTTGTGATTTGTCTGTTCATATTTTCTATTTCTTCCTGGTTCAGTCTTGGAAGGTTGTACCTTTCTAAGAATTTGTCCATTTCTTCCAGGTTGTCCATTTCATTGGCATAGAGTTGCTTGTAGTAGTCTCTTAGGATGCTTTGTATTTCTGCGGTGTCTGTTGTAACTTCTTCTTTTTCATTTCTAATTTTATTGATTTGAGTCCTCTCCCTCTTTTTCTTGATGAGTCTGGCGAATGGTTTATCAATTTTGTTTATCTTCTCAAAGAACCAGCTTTTAGTTTTATTGATATTTGCTATAGTTTTCTTTGTTTCTATTTCATTTATTTCTGCTCTGATCTTTATGATTTCTTTTCTTCTGCTAACTTTGGGTTTTGTTTGTTCTTCTTTCTCTAGTTCCTTTAGGTGTAACGTTAGATTGTTTATTTAAGATTTTTCTTGTTTCCTGAGTTAGGCTTGTATAGCTCTAAACTTCCCTCTTAGAACTGCTTTTGCTGCATCCCATAGGTTTTGGATTGTTGTGTTTTCATTGTCAATTCTCTCCAGGTATTTTTTTATTTCCTCTTTGATTTCTTCAGTGATCTCTTGATTATTTAATAATGTATTGTTTAGCCTCCATGTGTTTGTGTTTTTTATGTTTCTTTACCTGTAATTGATTTCCAATCTTATAGCGTTGTGGTCAGAAAAGATGCTTGATATGAGTTCAATTTTCTTAAATTTACTGAGGCTTGATTTGTGACCCAAGGTGTGATCTATCCTGGAGAATGTTCCGTGCACACTTCAGAAGAAAGTGTAATCTGCTGTTTTTGGATGGAATGTCCTATAAATACCAATTAAATCTCTGTGCTCTGTTGTGTCATTTAAAGCTTGTGTTTCCTTATTAATTTTCTGTCTGGATGATCTGTCCATTGGTGTCAGTGAGGTATTAAAGTCCCCCACTATTAATGTGTTACTGTCGATTTCCTCTTTTAGAGCTGTTAGCAGTTGCTTTATGTATTGAGGTGCTCCTATGTTGGGTGCATATATATTTATAATTGTTATGTCTTCTTCTTGGATTGATCCCTTGATCATTACGTAGTGTCCTTCCTTGTCTCTTGTAACATTCTTTATTTTAAAGTCTATTTTATCTGATATGAGTATTGCTCCTCTAGCTTTCTTTTGATTTCCATTTGCATGGAATATCTTTTTCCATCCCCTCACTTTCAGTCTGTATGTGTCCCTAGGTCTGGAGTGGGTCTCTTGTAGACAGCATATATATGGGTCTTGTTTTTGTATCCATTCAGTGAGCCTGTGTCTTTTGGTTGGAGCATTAATCCTTTCATGTTTAAGGTAATAATTGATATGTATGTTCCTATTACCATTTCCTTAATTGTTTTGGGTTTGGTTTTGTAGGTTCTTTTCTTCTCTTGTGTTTCCTACTTAGTGAAGTTCCTTTAGTATTTGTTGTAGAGCTGGTTTGGTGGTGGTGAATTCTCTTAGCTTTTGCTTGTCTGTAAAGGTTTTAATTTCTCTGTCAAATCTGAATGAGATTCTTGCTGGGTAGAGTAATCTTGGTTGTAGGTTCTTCTCTTTCATCACTTTAAGTATATCATGCCACTCCCTTATGGCTAGTAGAGTTTCTGCTGAGAAATCAGCTGTTAACCTTATGGTAGTTCCCTTGTATGTTATTTGTCATTTTTCTCTTGCTGCTTTCAATAATTTTTCTTTGTCTTTAAGTTTCATCAGTTTGATTACTATGTGTCTCCGTGTGTTTCTCCTTGGGTTTATCCTGTATTGGCCTCTCTGCACTTCCTGGACTTGGGTGGCTATTTCCTTTCCCATGTTAGGGAAGTTTTCGACTATAATCTCTTCAAATATTTTCTCGGGTCCTTTCTCTCTCTCTTTTCCTTCTGGGACCCCTATAATGCAAATGTTGTTGCACTTAATGTTGTCCCAGAGGTCTCTTACACTGTCTTCATTTATTTTCATTCTTTTTTCTTTATTCTCTTCTGCAGCAGTGAATTCCACCATTCTGTCTTCTGGGTCACTTATCTGTTCTTCTGCCTCAGTTATTCTGCTATTGATTCCTTCTAGTGTAGTTTTCATTTCAGTTATTGTATTGTTCATCTCTGTTTGTTTGTTCTTTAATTCTTCTAGATCTTTGTTGAACATTTCTTGCATCTTCTCGATGTTTGCCTCCATTCTTGTTCCGAGGTCCTGGATCATCTTCACTATTATTATTATGAATTCTTTTTCTGGAAGATTGCCTATCTCCATTTCATTTAGTTGTTTTTCTGGGGTTTTATGTTGTTCCTTCATCTGGTACATAGCCCTCTGCCTTTTCATCTTGTCTGTCTTTCTGTGAATGTCGTTCTGTCAGTTTTTGTAGTCTCAAGAGCCTGGCTTAGGGCTTCACACACATAACAGGTGCTCCCTAATATTTACTGATTGAATGAGTTCATGGGTTCATGCACTGAATGTGCTTACCTAGATATTAGTTGTGGATAAGACCCAGCCATTATTAGTCTTGAAACACCTTAAGGATACTGGATACAGATACCATTAGCGCTCATTTTGGACTCCATTTTATACTTCTATTAGTCCTTATGTAGATGCAAGAACAGTGGTAAGCAAACAGCAAATTCTTGACACAGAGGATCTTGAGCTTCTCATTTCCTGCATAGATACACTCCAATGGCCTCATGGCATCAGGAAGCCTAGATTTTAGACCCTGCTCTGCTGCTTACCAGCCTCTGTGTAACTACAAGCAAAGCACTTAATTTAAAAACTGAAATTAACATTTTTAGGGACACCTTCACATACCTTTCTCATTTAATTCCCCACAACACCCTTGGAGGTACTCATTTATCTATTCACTTTGTTTAGGATGATGAAACTGGGATTGGAGAAGTTAAGTAACTTGCCCAAGATCCCATTCACAGCACACAAAAAAGCCAGAGTACGCGTGCAGCTCTGGTTTCCAAACCTGTGTGTCTTGCGCTTGACAGCTTTATCCTCTTTGAGTCTCAGTTTCCCCATCTGCAACCTCCCAGGACTGTTGGGTGAGCGAGGAAGAAAGGAGGCTGTACAGTGCTCTGCAGGTCGTCCCGGGTCTCCTGATGTGGGGAAAGTTGTTGCTCTGGCCTTTCATCTGGATGATGCTCCCCCTGAACCAGGGCTGGCTGCAGTGGTTGGGCAATGCTCAGCCACTGCTCTTCAGTCCAGGCCATGACCTTGATGTCTCTCTTTATGAGTGTTTACTCTATTTCCAGGCAGCCTCCTAAAGTGCTTCATAGTCATTATCTCAGTTTATGCTTCATAAAAATCCTTTAGGTAAATCTCTCATGGTAAATACCATAATTAGCCCCATTTTATAGGTAAGTAAAACTGAGGCACACAGGATGTAACAGTCATCCCTAAGGTCTTACAGGGAATTAAACCCACGAAGTCTCGGGCCAAACCTCCCTCACCCTGCCCTCCAGCGCTCTTAACCCCCAGGCAGAACTGCCTTCTGTTCCTTCAACCCTCAGAAGCTTCAGGCTTCTGCAAGAACCCAGGTTTTCTCCCTGTGACCCTGGTAGGCTGGTAAGTGGTCTCTGCCACCTCTGCCTGACACTGTGGGAACTTTAGCCCTGAGCCTTCCCAGGACATGGGGACTAGGTTGAACAAAACAGCCCCCGAAGAACCAGGGAGGGAAATAATCCAGTTGAAAGACCAGAGTTCCAATAGTGGCTCCACCAGTTAACCAGGTTGTGCTGGTCCCTCCACCTCTAAGTCAGTTTCCTTTACCTGTAAAATGAGGTAGCAACATCCCTGAGTTGTTCTGGGAAATGACACAGGTAATCAATAAACCCTTGTCTCAGTGAGCTTGGGCTGCCAAAACAAAATACCGTAGCCTGAGCGGCTTAAACAACAGACTTTTATTTTTCACAGTTCTGGAGGCTGAGAGTCCAAGATCAGGGTGCCAGCATGGGTCAGGTTCTGCCGAGAGCCCTCTTCCTGGCTTGCAGACCGCTGCCTTCTCGCTCTGTGTTCCCATGGCCTTTCCTGGGAGCATGCTTCTGTGGAGAGAGAAAACTCTGCCCTCATGATCTCATCTTAACCTAATTACCTCCCAAAGGTTCCACCCCCAAATACCGTCATACTGGAGGTTAGAGCTTCAATATATGAATTCGGGAGGGACACAAACATTCAGTCCTTTGACAGCCCGCAACCTGCAGTAGTCGTCATCATGATGTTAATGAGGAAGTGGAAGATGATTGTAGGACCAGCTGCTGGGACCTCTGAGTTTGGGGGACATATTAAGGTCACCTGCAAAACCCTCACGCCTCAAGTCCATGGGCAGTTCCTAATTTTCTAACAGTGCCTGGGGACATCCAGAGTGGAGCAAAGATAGAATCTCACCTCTCAACAATTGCCACGGAGAATCTGTCCAAATTAATTTTTATTGTTCCTTATCATCCATCACAGTTTCAGTGTGTCCTAAGGGAGCGAGCAACAGATAGTGTTTAAAAAAACTTGCCGAAAAGTTTCCCAGAAACATGACGATGGACAAATCAGCTGCTATCTATGCCCCATTTTTTTCAAGAACAACAACAATAACAACAACAACAACAAAAACCAAATAAAAAACCACACAGAACCCAGAACCACTTTCCAGCCCATAAACGTGATCTCCTCTCTTTCTTGAGCTTTCACTCACAGTAGACAATGCCTCGGATATGGGACTAAAATGCTCCTAGTCACCCTTTATCGTCTGGATAATTGTCTTTTGGAGACATGACTATTTATTTCAGATCCAAAGCCACGGCTCTGCCGAGAGACAGGTAAGCACAGGATCTGACTGTGAGTTGAGAAAACTGGTAAGTCTGCACTCCCAGAGGTCATGCTGCCAATTAACTGACACGATGGTTGTCATCAGGCTCGTGGCTGCCCAGGCTGCTGGGGGTTAAGAGTAGTGAGAAGCCAGCCCTGGCACTGGTGCAGGTGACTCACATGTAGAGGCATGTGCCCTAGGCTCTGGCCCCCATATTCCTTGGTTCATTTGGGGGATTTACATCAGGGCCTCCACCTCTGACTGACAGGTAGAGACTCCCTTGACCCTCCTCTCTCTGATCCTCCACGTGTCTCCTCCCTAACTCCTCCTGCTTTTCTTTTCCTTCCCTTCTTCATGCCCAGGATGGTTGTGTGTTGGCGTGGAAGGAGAGGGGTGGGTGTATTTTGGATGGGATTTGGAGACTGAATTAGTGGAACATATCAGTCAAAGGAGAATAGGTGAAAGAGGGAAATTCTGGTCCCTTTTGGTTCTTCTCTTCTGGACTCCAAAGGCAACATGATGGCAGAGTTAACTGCTCCCATCTCAGCTCTGTCACTGTGGGTGGCCAGTCATGTAACTGCTTTGAGTCCCAGTTCCCCATCTGGATGGGGAGATGTAACCTCACAGCATCACTGTGATAAGCCGGTGAGATAGCCAATGTGAATATGGCTTGAAAGTGCTATTTATGATAACACTTACATTAATTATAACATCAAGAGTCATAGCACTTGCTGTGTGCCAAGTACTGATCAAAGCTTTTTACATATACTGACTCTTTTATATCTCATAATAACTTTTGGAGGTAGGTACTATTATTAACCCCATTTTACAGAATTTGAAACTGAGGCACAGAATTAAGTAATTTGCTCAAGATCACACAGCTAATGGATGGTGGAGCTGGGATTCAAATCAGAGCTCTCTAGCTCCAGGGTCTATGCTCTTAATCACTCTTCTATAAACATTAGCCACAGTCTTACAAGGAGGAAGATGCACGGGTCCTGGTAGAGTAGACAATGCCCCACTCCTGTCTGCACTGTCCCTTGGCTTCCCTTTGGGCAGTGGCCTCATTCCTCTCTATGGGGAGCCACCCATCCTCCGTGCAGCCCGTCTTGTCTGCCGCATTGCTGGGATCTGCTCCATCTCCAGGGTTCTAGACTGTGTCAAGTGAAAATTCACCTCCTTCCTGCTCTGCCAGAAACTCAGCGTAGGCGCCTCTGCGCTGTTGATTTCTTCCATCTCTACCCTCTAACCCTCCGCCCGCTGCCACACATACAAATGTTTCCTGTCCTGAAGTCCTGTTGATTCTTCCTTTCCAGTGTGTCTCTCACTTTGGATTCCTGGTGCCACTGTCCCTGTTCAGGTCTCATTGTGTGCTGCCGTCTGTCATGGTGCCGTCCTGTCTGCTTGCTTCTGTCGGCTACACACCCTGCACCAAGACAGCTTCCGAAGGCTTTGCTCTGTCGTGCGCTGTCCTATTTGGAAAGATTCAGCCACCCATTGCCTGACAACTCAACCTCCTCAGCCTGTCGTTTAAGGTCTCCTGTGATCAGACCTCTCCAGCCTGGCTCCCCCCACTACTTCCCTTCACACATGCTATGACCCAGGAAAACACAACTCCCCACTCTTCCTGAAAGTGCCATGGCATTCCTGCCTCTTTGCCTTTGCTCAAGCTGTCCCGCCTCCTGAAAGGACCTCTCTGCACCAGCCTCCATCTTCATTTGTGCCTAGGAAACCCTGAGGCCTGTGGCAGATGCTTCTTCCTGAGAAACCTTTCGTGATGCATCTGATGGACATGCTGTCTTCCTCCTCTGGGCCCCTCTAGCACTGTTCTCTGTTGCCCTAGGGAAGAGCATGCACTTGGTTTCAGATCAACCTGGATCTGTGTCCCAGATACCTGTGCAGATAGCTTCCTCTCCCTCATGTCCACCTCTCCCAGAGCGATGGAGTCTCAGTGCCCTGTCTGGTCCCCTTTTATTTCTCTTATTACATTTCTCCTTCGTGCCCTTATTTTCTAGTTATTTTAATGTAGAAAGTGGAATGTGCCATTTACCAATAGGAGCTTTAGAACTAGCATTATGTGGGTTTAAATTCTGGCTTTGCCTCCCCTGACTATGTGACTTTGGGCAGATTGTCTAAGCATGTTGTGCTCAGTTTCCTAATCGATAAAATAGGGTTGAGCACCCCTCCTGTGGTTGTTATGAGAACAAAATTCATCAGTACCGTGAAGCTCTCGGAACAGTGCCTGGCGCACAGTAAGTGACTAAATGTCAAGTTGTCCTGGGTCACATCTGTCCTGTGTGTCAACAAGCTGACTGGCACCGTGAAGCCACCTCCTACTTTGCAGAGGCGAGTTTCTCTGGCCAAAGAATAAGAAACCAAACCCTCAGCCAGACCACACAACACTCAGTGGTTACTCAGTGGTCATCGCTGGAATGCGTAGCTGAGACCCACAGCGTTCTTCTGTGGGAACCCTCGACATCCCGACTCCGCGTCCCTGGGCACTGGGCTCGTGTGGTGCTTGGGAGGAGAGTGACTAAGTGTTGCTGTTCAGCTGTGGTGACTGACTCACGAATGAGAGGGTTCAAGGATGGGGACTTGGAAAACCCACACCTCCTTGTGGGTTTCCTGTCAGTCCAGCCCTGCTCTGGGGTCCGGGGCTTCCATGGAGGAGCGATGCCTAAGGGGGCTTCCTGTGACTGCCGAGCACCTGGGTGCCCTGAAGGAAACCACCTGCCTCCACCATCACTCATACTTCCTGTGCCGGCCCGAGGCCCCGGAGAGCAGCTCTCCCCCCCCGATCTCCTCTGTACCCCTTTCGCAGTGGGACAGCTGTTTGTCACAGGGAATTGATGCCAGAAAGAACCTTGGGGACCGGGAGCGCCTCTGATGTGCAGATATGGACACTGATATGGACACTGATGTCGCAGGAGAGTTAGCAGTACAGTCAGGGCTGGAACGCTAAGGACTGATTCCCAAGTCTGTGTTCTTTTCAGGAAACCTTGTTCAAGTGGAAGGATGCATCTGCTTGGCCTTGGTGAGAGGAGTGGGCAGAATCAGGTGCAGGCGGGCGAGTCCCAGGAGCACAGCTGAGCAGAGGCTGCTCTGCCAGGCTCCAGCCAGCTGTCTGCTTTCACTTCCCAGCTCCTCTGTTTACTCAGCGAGCTGTGAGGTTGGTGCAGCAGCCCTCCTGGGAAAGAGGCTCTGCCCAGGCTGCCCACTCATGGTCCCAGCGTCTCTCAAACGTGTCCCTGTTGCAGGTACCCCCATTCACACCGTGACTTCGGCCTCAGGCAGGCCCCTGGGGAGTCCATGGACAAGGTGCTTAGCCCCTTGGAGCCTCTGTTTCTCCTTCTGAAATCTTCTGCACTAAATTAAATGAATTCATGAGAGCCAGCCCTCAGAACAGCATCTGGCATAGCGTAGGCAGGTAACGTGCAGAGCCTATGATTTGTTATTGCCTTTTATCTGTAAGATCTTCTGTCAGATTGTCTTTATTGTGCCAGTGGTTCCAGATGCCTCAGAATCACCTAAGGAGCTCTGTAGATGATACAGCCTGGTTTAGTAGGTTTGGGATGGGGCTGGGGACCTTTTTAAAGTTTACGGAGATGATTCTGATGTGCGCTTGGATGTGGGACCATAGCCCCCTCATTGCCCCCAGTTTTCCTATCCTGAGTCTTGCTCTAGTTCTTTCACATTTTTTCATTCCCTGCAAATTAAAGCCAGTTTTGTATGTGGGCTGCCCCTCGTTTTGGAAAGTTCTGACTCAGTCTCTGATTCGTCTGTCCTTCTTAATGAGCTACATCCCACCAAGACATTGACGTGCAGAGAACAGGGTCTGTTCTCTCCGGAGGCAGGAAGGAGAGCACAGGGATTGAAAACACTGGGCTTCGGAATGGGAAATCCCAGTGTTCAAATCCCAGGTCTGTCTTTTACAGACTGTGAGACCTTTGGCAAGTTGCTTTACCCGCCCCCCCGAAACCAAGCCCCAGGACCACCATTATGCGAACTGGCTGTTAAGCGTTTTGGGCTGCCCAGCACCTGTAACTCAGTACGTAGTATCTTTCCCCCAAACCATCAGTTCTTGGGCATCCTGTTTCCCAGGGCCACAGTGACCTGGGCTCATCCGTGACTCGGCCGGTCCGTCCTCTCCTGCGTCTTGTCCATCCTCCTTTGGAGTGGGGGCGCCCACCAGCACCCTCTAACTGCCTGCAGTCCGTCGCCCCGCCCCGCCCCCTTCCAGGTTCTGGGTGGCCCCAGACCATTGCCCCTCGGGGGCTCCGGATCAACTGTCACTTCCTCCCAAACCCTTTGCCTGCAAACTTGTGCAGCGCTGGACAGGCAGCAACCTGGGCCTGAACAATCCTTCGAAAATCCTGACAGGTCTCCAACAGACTACTCATACGTATTAACAAGGTTATTCACGAAATAACAACAGTTTCTGAGGAGAAATGCTGGAGGTTGGTATTCCGAGAAGATGCCAGCAAGTGTGTTTAATGCAGGCCAAAGGTCTTATTTGATGAAATCTGTTGCATCCTGTTGAGTTTTCTTCACATTTGGACTTGTCTGAGGTAAATACTGCAGGAGGTTTGGTTTTTTACCTAAAATTGTAGTGTTGCTTTTGACTTGGTGCTTAGAATCTTGTGTGTAAAGCACCAAGTCACTGTGTAAACTCTGTAACAAAGAAAAGGCCAGAAACACAGTCCCAGTGGCCTGCTTCCCAGAAACCCAAGGAGAGCACAATCCATGGCATTATGGGGGACACAGGGGAGTCAGTGGGGACAAACCCACTCAGGTGTCCGGCTCAGGCCCCTGGGGTGGGAGGCATTTACAAATGCAAAGTCTGGCTGCATTTGTAAAACACTTCAACCAAGGGCCTTGTGACAGACATCCATACTTACGCTGCTGTGTTCTTTTTCCTTTATTAATAACAGAGGTGAATCCATGCGGCTCAAACCTTTTGTTCATATGCTATTTGCATGGCCTTGAACTCTCTTCGTCAAAGAACTCTTTGGGGAAACCCTGTACAGAAAACAGATCAAAGCAATGAAAGGTTCATCAGGGGATTTAGATCTTTATTGCAAGCCATTGTTTGTGGACCCCGTGAAGTTCCCCGGGTTCTGCAGCTCTGAGGCAAGCACCTGTGTGGATGTTGTTCAGACGCAGTTGCCTCTTCTGCATGCTTCATACTGTCTCATTGTCGTGCTGCAGGTTTAGCAGAATTAAACCTCAGCAGTTCCAATTTAGATTGTTATTCACATCCAGGTTCAATCACAATCCCTCACGCATCAAAGCTGGCTAGGGAGCCTCCTGACAGTGGTGGGTGGGTGGGTGAGAAGCCCAACCAGCAGGGTTATTTATTTATTTATTTATCTATCTATCTATCTATCTATCTATCTATTTATTTATTTATTAGTTTCTGCTTTATAACAAAGTGAATCAGTCATACATGTACGTCTGTTTCCACATCCCTTCCCTCATGCATCTCCCTCCCTCCCACCCTCCCCATCCCACCCCTCCAGGCGGTCACAAAGCACCGAGCTGATCTCCCTGTCCAGCAGGGTAATTTCTGTAAGCTGCCTTCTTAGGTAAGAATGATTGCTTTGCTCAGAACCTCAGACACCCCTGCCCTGTGTCTGACAGGTCCGACAACCCAGGGCACGGCAGATACTCAGGACAGTAAGAATTGACTTTAGGATTGGAGGACAGTGTAGATTGTAGCCAATAGTTTTTTCTAACAGAGAGGAAAACAAAAGCTTTATTTATTTATTTTAACATCTTTGTTGGAGTATAATTGCTTTACAATGGTGTGTCAGTCTCCGCTTTATAACAAAGTGAATCAACTATACGCATACATACATCCCCATATCTCCTCCCTCTTGTGTCTCCCTCCCACCCTCCCTATCCCACCCCCCTAGGTGGTCACAAAGCACCGAGCTGATCACCCTGTACTATGCAGCTGCGTCGCACTAGCTATCTGTTTTACACTTGGTGGTATATATAACTCCATGCCACTCTCTCACTTCGTCCCAGCTTACCTTGCCCCCTCCCCGTGTCCTCAAGTCCATTCTCTATGTCTGCGTCTTTATTCCTGTCCTGCCCCTAGGTTCTTCAGAGCCATTTTTTATTTTTTAGATTCCATATATATGTGTTAGCATACGGTATTTGTTTTTCTATTTCTGATTTACTTCACTCTGTATGACAGACTCTAGGTCCATCCACCTCACTACAAATAACTCAATTTTGTTTCTTTTTATGGCTGATTAATATTCCATTGTATATATGTGCCACATCGTCTTTATCCATTCATCTGTCGATGGACACTTAGGTTGCTTCCATGTCCTGGCTATTGTAAATAAGGCTGCAATGAACATTGTGGTACATGACCCTTTTTCAATTATGGTTTTCTCAGGGTATATGCCCAGTAGTGGGATTGCTGGGTCATATGGTAGTTCTATTTTTAGTTTTTTAAGGAACCTCCATACTGATCTCCATAGTAGCTGTATCAATTTACATTCCCACCAAGAGGGTTCCCTTTTCTCCACACTCACTCCAGCATTCATTGTTTGTAGACTTTTTAATGATGACCATTCTGACTGGTGTGAGGTGATACTTCATTGTAGTTTTGATTTGAATTTCTCTAATGATTAGTGATGTTGAACATTCTTTCATGTGTTGTTGGCCATCTGTATATCTTCTATGGAGAAAAGTCTGTTTATGTCCTCTGCCCACTTTTGGATTGGGTTGTTTGTTTTTTCATTGAGTTGCATGAGCTGTGTGTAAATTTTGGAGGTTAATCCTTTGTCAGTTGCTTCATTTGCAAATATTTTCTCCCATTCTGAGGGTTGTCTTTTCATCTTGTTTATGTTTTCCTTTTCTCTGCAAAAGCTTTTAAGTTTCATTAGGTCCCATTTGTTTATTTTTGCTTTTATTTCCACTTCTCTAGGAGGTGGGTCAAAAAAGATCTTGCTGTGATTTATGTTATAGAGTGTTCTGCCTATGTTTTCCTCCAAGACTTTTATAGTGTCTGGCCTTACATTTAGGTCTTTAATCCATTTTGAGTTTTTTTTTGTGTATGGTGTTAGGGAGTGTTCTAACTTCATTCTTTTATATGTAGCTGTCCAATTTTCCTAGCACCACTTATTGAAGAGGCTGTCTATTCTCCATTGTATATTCTTGCCTCCTTTATCAAAAATAAGGTGACCGTATGTGCGTGGGATGATCTCTGGGATTTCTATCCTGTTCCATTGATCTATATTTCTGTGTTTGTGCCAGTACCATACTGTCTTGATTACTGTAGCTTTGTAGTATAGTCTGAAGTCAGAGAGCCTGATTCCTCCAGCTCCAGCAATCTCAAGATTGCTTTGGCTATTCGAGGTCTTTTGTGTTTCCGTACAAATTGCGAAATTTTTTGTTCTAGTTCTGTGAAAAATGCCATTGGTAGTTTGATAGGGATTGCATTGACTCTGTAGATTGCTTTGGGTAGTAGAGTCATTTTCACAGTGTTGATTCTTCCAATCCAAGAACATGGTATATCTCTCCATCTGTTTCTATCATCTTTAATTTCTTTCATCAGTGTCTTATAGTTTTCTGCATACACGTCTTTTGTCTCCTTAGGTAGGTTTATTCCGAGGTAGTTTATTCTTTTTGTTGCAATGGTAAATGGGAGTGTTTCCTTAATTTCTCTTTCAGATTTTTCATCATTAGTGTATAGGAATGCAAGAGATTTCTGTGCATTAATTTTGTATCCTGCAACTTTACCAAATTCATTGATTAGCTCTAGTAGTTTTCTGGTATAGTCTTTAGGATTCTCTCTGTATAGTATCATGTCATCTGCAAACAGTGACCGCTTTACCTCTTCTCTTCCTATTTGGATTCCTTTTATTTCTTTTTCTTCTCTGATTGCTGTGGCTAAAACTTCCAAAACTATGTTGAATAATAGTGGTGAGAGTGGACAGCCTTGTCTTGCTCCTGATCTTAGAGGAAATGGTTTCAGTTTTTCACCACTGAGAACAATGTTGGCTGTGGGTTTGTCATATATAGCCCTTATTAAGTTGAGGTAAGTTCCCTCTATGCCTACTCTCTGGAGGGCTTTTTATCATAAATGGGTGTTGAATTTTGTCAAAAGTTTTTTCTGCATCTATTGAGATGATCATGGTTTTTATCCTTCAATTTGTTAATATCGTGTATCACATTGATTGATTTGCGTATATTGAAGAATACTTGCCTTCCTGAGATAAGCCCCACTTGATCATGGTGTATGATCCTTTTAATGTACTGTTGGATTCTGTTTGCTTGTATTTTGTTGAGGATTTTGCATGTATGTTTGTCAGTGACATTGGTCTGTTGTTTCCTTTCTTTGTGACACCTTTGTCTGGTTTTGGTATCAGGGTGATGGTGGCCTCATAGAATGAGTTTGGGAGTGTTCCTCCCTCTGCTATATTTTGGAAGAGTTTGAGAAGGATAGGTGTTAGCTCTTGTCTAAATGTTTGATAGAATTCGCCTGTGAAGCCAGCTGGCCCTGGGCTTCTGTTTGTTGGAAGATGTTTAATCACAGTCTCAATTTCAATGCTTGTGATTGGTCTGTTCATATTTTCTATTTCTTCCCGGTTCAGTCTCAGAAAGTTGTGCTTTTGTAAGAATTTGTCCATTTCTTCCAGGTTGTCCATTTTATTGGCATATAGTTGCTTTTAGTAATCTCTCATGATCCTTTGTATTTCTGCAGTTTCAGTTGTTACCTCTCCTTTTTCATTTCTAATTCTATTGATTTGAGTCTTCTCCCTTTCTTTCTTGATGAGTCTGGCTAATGGTTTATCAATTGTTTATTTGAGATGTTTCTTGTTTCTTGAGGTAGGATTGTATTGCTGTAAACTTCCCTCTTAGAACTGCTTTTGCTGCAGCCCATAGGTTTTGGGTCGTTGTGTTTTCATTGTCATTTGTTTCTAGGTATTTTTGATTTCCTCTTTGATTTCTTCATTGATCTCTTGGTTACTGAGTAGTGTATTGTTTAGCCTCCATGTGTTTGTATTTTTTACATATTTTTTCCTGTAATTGATATCTAGTCCCATAGTGTTGTGGTCTGAAAAGATACTTGATACGATTTCAGTTTTCTTAAATTTGCCAAGGCTTGATTTGTGACCGAAGATATGATCTATCCTGAAGAATGTTCCATGAGCACTTGAGAATAAAATGTATTCTGTTGTTTTTGGATAGAATGTTCTATAAATATCAATTAAGTCCATCTTGTTTAATGTAACATTTAAAGCTTGTGTTTCCTTATTTATTTTCATTTTGGATGTTCTGTCCATTGGTGAAAGTGGGATGTTAAAGTCCCCTGCTATGATTGTGTTACTGTCAATTTCCCCTTTTATGGCTGTTAGCATTTGCCTTATGTACTGAGGTGCTCCTATGTTGGGTGCAGAAATATTTACAATTGCTATATCTTCTTCTTGGATTGATCCCTTGATCATTATGTAGTGTCGTTCTTTGTCTCTTGTAATAGTCTTTATTTTAAAGTCTATATTGTCTGATATGAGAATTACTACTCCAGCTTTCTTTTTTTTTTTCTCCTTGTGGTACGAGGGCCTCTCACTGTTGCGGCCTCTCCTGCTGCGGAGCACAGGCTCCGGACGCACAGGCTCCCCGGCCATGGCTCACGGGCCCAGCTGCTCTGCAGCACGTGGGATCCTCGAGGCCGGGGCACGAACCCGTGTCCCCTGCATTGGCAGGCGGACTCTCAACCACTGCGACACCAGGGAAGCCCCTCCAGCTTTCTTTTGATTTCCATTTGCATGGAATATCTTTTTCCATCCCCTCACTTTCAGTCTGTATGTGTCCCTAGATCTGCAGTGGGTCACTTGTAGACAGCATATATATGGGTCTTGTTTTTGTATCCATTCAGCTAGTCTATGTCTTTTGGTTGGAGCATTTAATCCATTTACATGTAAGGTAATTATCGATATGTATGTTCCTATTACCATTTTCTTAATTATTTAGAGTTTGTTATTATAGTTCTTTTCATTCTCTTGTGTTTCCTGCCTAGAGAAGTTCCTTTGGCATTTGTTGTAAAGCTGGTTTGGTGGTGCTGAATTCTCTTAATTTTTGCTTGTCTGTAAAGGTTTTCATTTCTCTGTCGAATCTGAATGAGATCCTTGCTGGGTAGAGTAATCTTGGTTGTAGGTTTTTCCCTTTCATCACTTTAAATGTGTCCTGCCACTCCCTTCTGGCTTGCAGAGTTTCTGCTGAAAGATCAGCTGTTAACCTTATGGGGATTCCCTTGTATGTTATTTTTTCCTTGCTGCTTTTAACATTTTTTCATTGTATTTAATTTTTGATAGCTTGATTAATATGTGTCTTGGTGTGTTTTTCCTTGGATTTATACTCTGTGGGACTCTCTGTGCTTCCTGGACTTGATTAACTATTTCTTTTCCCATATTAGGGAAGTTTTCAACTATAATCTCTTCAAATATTTTCTCAGTCCCTTTCTTTTTTTCTTCTTCTTCTGGGACCCCTATAATTCGAAAGTTGGTGCGTTTAATGTTGTCCCAGAGGTCTCTGAGACTGTCCTCAAGTCTTTTCATTCTTTTTTCTTTATTCTGTTCTGTGGTAGTTATTTCCACTATTTTATCTTCCAGGTCACTTATCAGTTCTTCTGCCTCAGTTATTCTGCTATTGATTCCTTCTAGGGAATTTTTAATTTCATTTATGGTGTTGTTCATCATTGTCTGTTTGCTCTTCAGTTCTTCTAGGTCCTTGTTAAACGTTTCTTGTATTTTCTCCATTGTATTTCCAAGATTTTGGATCATCTTTACTATCATACTCTGAATTCTTTTTCAGGTAGACTGCTTATTTCCTCTTCATTTGTTTGGTATGGTGGGTTTTTACCTTGCTCCTTCATCTGCTCTGTGTTTCTCCGTCTTCTCATTTTGCTTAACATACTGTGTTTGGGGTGTCCTTTTCGCAGGCTGCAGGTTCGTAGTTCCTGTTGTTTTTGGTGTCTGCTCCCAGTAGCTATGGTTGGTTCAGTGGGTTGTGTAGGCTTCCTGGTGGCATGGACTGGTGCCTGTGTTCTGGTGGATGAGGCTGGATCTTGTCTTTCTGGTGGGCGGGACCGTGTCCGGTAGTGCGTTTTGGGGTGTCTGTGACCTTATTATGATTTTAGGCAGCTTCTCTGCTAATGGGTGGTGGTGTGTTCCTGTCTCACCTGCTGTTTGGCATAGGGTGTCCAGCACTGTAGCTTGCTGGTCATTGAGTGGAGCTGTGTCTTAGCATTGAGATGGAGATCTCTGGGAGGGCTTTCGCCGTTTGATATTATGTGGAGCCAGGAGATCTCTGGTGGCCCGATGTTCTGAACTCAGCTCTCCCACCTCAGAGGCACAGGCCTGACACCCGGCTGGAGCACGAAGACCTTGTCAGCCACACGGCTTTTGGGAAGTCGGAGGTCTTCTACCAACATTCAGTAGGTGTTCTGTAGGAGCTGTTCCTAATGTAGATGTATTTCTGATGTATTTGTGGGGAGGAAGGTGATCTCCACGTCTTACTCCTCTGCCATCTTGAAGGTCTCCCAAGAAAAGCTTTAAATGGTTTATCTTCATACAGTGCCTAGGGCTCCAGTTGATGAAGGAAGTTGCAACCAGTCTAAGAATACCAGTTCCACTAGGCTACAGGAAATCAGGAAATCGCGTGTCCTTTATCTATAGGGCGGGGGGTGGGGGTGGGAGGAGGGGAGGAGTCTTATCCAAAGCTTGACATTTGGTCAACCTTCTTTCTTTTTCAGCTTTAGAGAATCTCCCACAGTTTTAAAAAACTATTTTCTAGAGTGAAAGCCTTCTTTAAGAAAACAAATAAATGAGTACAAGCCCTGCATTAAACAAAGCCATGCCTCTGGGAATAGTCCAGCTTCTCTAAATGTTATGACAAAGGAATACAAGTTCAGGGACATGAACTCATGATTCTAGACCTTCTCATGACCCCTGTGAGAAAGATAGTAGGGCTGCGCTTTCCAGGCTTGGGTTTTCTTTCCCCAAAAGACAGATCATCATTCAGGCCCATTGAATTCTCCATATCACCAGTTAGCTCTTGCAGGAGCAAGGGGTATGCATGAGGCTTACTGGTTTCTCTCTACAGAGACTTTTTACTTGGGTGTGTTCATGCAGAACATCAAGGTAGGAAAGTGGACTGGCTCCATGCTTGGGCTAATCAGATGACAACCAGTCACCTGCTTTGTTTGATATTTTTCATCCCATACTTGCCAATGACAAATACTAGATCTAGAAGTTTCTCTCAGGTGAAGTTTCTCCTCTGTCATCATAGAGAGCTTTCTATAAGTAAGACTGTGAAACTGAAGCTCAGGAGCCCATAATTTAGTCTAAGTCCACACAATGGAGGGGTTGGAACACTGTTCTACATAAATACAAAGTCTGTTTTTCCAGCTCCTGTCTTGGTTACCTAACACATTACCTGAAAAGGAGTTGGGATCCTAGGCAGTCAACCAGAACAGAAACATTATTAAAACTTCCAGGCAGGACTGGTCTCTGGATCAAGGAATAAGCACTATTTTCAAATAGTCTACAAGGGCAGGGGCAGACCCACTATAGGACACTGGTTCTCAACCTTGCCTGCATTTTATAATTATTTGGAGAATTTTTTAAAAATACTAATGACAGGTCCCAGAGATTCTGAAAATATTTCTCTGAGGGTATGGCCTAGGCATCAGAATTGTTTAAACCTCCCCAGGTGATTGTAATGTGCAACCAAAATTGAGAACCACTGCTTAGGAAAGACAGAAATGGTATCTTAGAAAGTGAGGCTGGAGCTGCTTGAATGTCTGCTGCACCAGGGGCAGGACCCAGAAGGCATTCTAGTGACCCCAGCAGTACCAGGAAGAGAGATGGACATGGGGAAGGGCAGTAGTGCTCAGCCAAGGCTGGGAGCCAAACCGTCAAGCTGAGCGCCCATGGTAATCATTGTGGGAGCCAAGGGGTTGACTCTTGTGTACTGGCTGGTAATTACTTTATGTACTTAAATCTGAACTCTCCAAATGGATTGTAAGCTCCCTTAGAGCTTCAGATGCCAGTACCCAAAAGAGGTCTACCATCTTCCCCATTAAATGCTATGCTCTGGAGGGCAGGACCTATAGTTATTCTTCTTGACAGTCTCCCAGGCTGCAGAGCACAGCACGTGGTGACTGGACACAGAGGATGGTGTGGCGGGGGACTTTAGTTGGAGGCATGGTCATCCCTGGAAACGGTAATATTTTCACATTGATTCACTGCAGAAGCCGTTCTGCTTTCATGTCTGAAATTGGGGATGTGCTTATGCAGCATGTAACTGAAGCTGCCCTTGCCTGGCAAGTGCGTCGACCTCTTGCCACAAGGTTGGCCTCCTGTGCTTTCCCTTTGGTGCAGGTAAACAGGATTTGCTGCCAGTGAGAGTGGCCTTGGCCAAAAAGCGTGAAGGAGATTCACTGGGTCCTGAGGGTTGTGATTTTGAGGGTGGTAACTAAATCCTTCAGAGTGAGGAGAGGAGGGCAGATTTCACAAGTCAGCAGAAAAGCTGCCAAGAATATGCTTGCCGAATGGCTGTGTACATGATTCTCAGAACCTTGGTAATTTCACTGTGTCTGATTGAAAATTCGTATTTGTGGTCTTGGGCAAGACAAGAATAAAGAAATAATACACTTAATATTTGTATGCATATGGGCAGAGAAACTTTCTTTTTGTTTGTTTTTCAAATATTTATGTATGTATGTATGTATGTATGTATTTATTTAGGCTGCGCCAGGTCTTTAGTTGTGGCATGCGGGCTCTCAGTTGCTGCCTGCATGTGGGATCTAGTTCCCTGACCAGGGATCAAACCCGGGTCCCCTGCATTGGGAGCCCAGAGTCTTACCCACTGGGCGACCAGGAAGGTCCCCAGAGAAACTTTCACAGTTTGAAAAAGTTGTCCTTTCAAAGTTGAAGATCACAAAGGGCAAGCAGATCTGCTCACAGTTTGGTCAGAAAACCAGCAACAGGCCTTGTAACCATGATACAGAAAGGGGATAGAAGTTAGAAATTGAAATTTGCTGAGCATCTATTTGATTTGTACAAGTTGTTTTGTAAAGGGTAGATCATTTGATACTTGCCACACTCTGTGTTACCCAAGAAGATATTTTCAAAATACAAATATGAGACTGTAACCCATCTGCTTAAAGCCATTCAGTGGCTTTCCAGAGCTTTTTGGAATAGAAAACTGGAACCTTGACATGGCCCATAAGGCCTTGCATAGGCTGGTCCCACGCTACCTGTGGTCTGTCTGCTCTGACCATGGCAGCTCTTGAGTGAGTCCAGGCAGGAGACTGAAACCGTACTAGTTATTTGAACCAAGGGGATATAATATAATATATTATAAAATAAGTGCCGAGTTATTAACTAGTTAACAGAAAGGGTGAACTAGATAACAGAAGACGGGTTGGAAACTACAGCGCATGGACCAAATCCAGCTCAGGGTCTATTTTTGTGTGACCAGTGAGCTAAGAATGGTTTTTACATTTGTAAAAGGTTGTTAAAAGAAAAAAAAAAAAGCATGTGGCCCACAAAGTTTGAAATATTTACTATCTGGCCTTTACAGAAGAAGTTTGACAGCCCCTGCTCTTTGGCAGCACAGAGGCAGCAACTGTGGGACGCAGCTACCACCTCTGGGACTGTGGGAACACAAGTTGGAATGATTAAAACTTAGAAGGTTAAAGAAGGGACACAAGGGCCTGCAACCCAGACCTCTGAGGAGGGGGCACCAGCAGCTGGAGCTGCTGTCTCTGAGGTGCCTTGTGATGAAGCCGGTTCCACGAGTGGTAGCAAAACTGCACACAGGAAGGAACCACTGCTGCCCAGGTGAAGAAGCCTTGGCCTTGCACGGGTGCCACCCACGGGTACAGAAAGCCCACAGAAATCACTCAGGAGTAGACAGGAAGGGGCAGGTTCTGTCTCTCCCCTCCAGGCTTTCAGTCCCCTCCATTGGACCCTCTTGGTAGAGCCCAACATAAAGGCAAGTTGCAAAGCAAAAATGCGGTTTGCAGATGCCAGTCCTCCAAATCACAGCACACGCTGTAGAGGAGGAGGTTTGGAGGATGATAATTTTTTCAAAAATTTTATTGGAGTCTAGTTGATTTATAATGTTGTGTTAGTTTCAGGTGTACAGCAAATTGATTCAGTTATACATATACGTATATACATTCTTTTTAATAATTTAATAACTGGCACAGGAAGACTTCCCTGAACTCCATGACGTGCTCAGTGACCTTCATCATATCGTTATTGTGCTATGTGTCTTTTCTCTGTAGCACTTAACACAGCTAATGATGATAATAGCAAGCACTTAGCACTTACTATGTGCCAGCACAGTTCTAAGATTTAACCACAGTTTCAAGATTTAATCCTCACAACAACCTTGTATAGATAGATACTCATATTATTCCCCCTTTACAGATAATGAAACTGAGGCATAGAGAAGTGCACTAACTTACTCAAGGTTACACTTAGCCAGTAGGTAGAAGAACCAGACTTTGAATTTCGACAGTTTTGTTCCAGGGTCTGGGTTCTAAACTACACGGTACTTCTCTGCGGTTTCAGCTTTGTTTGTGAATCTTGATTCAATGTGTGTCTTCCAAATTAGACTGGCTTCATGAGGGCAGGCGTTGGGTCTCTTCCTGATGACCATTGCATCTGCTGTGCCTGTCACGAGAACCGGCACGCAGGAGGCTCTCAATAAATATTTCTTGAATGGATGAATAAATGGATGTGGAACTGGAGTCACAGAAAAGTTAAGCCAACTGGTAACTGTCAGAGCTGGGATTCAAACCCAGGTCTGTTTGACTCTGCAGACCATATTCTTCCCAGTCATGAGCTAGTGGATGAGTGCTTGCCAGCGGGTTGATACACGATGATGGCCTAGAGGCACTATAAATTCATGACTGTTCTCTGTGTTTTGAACAAATGATAGTGTTCCTTGCGGTCTTTGGGTTATCCAGAATGTGTGAATTATGTGTGTGTAATACACCATTCCCTGGTCATGCTGCATGAGAGAAATCACTGTGCTCTGTAAATACAGTCCCCAAACCCAGAGAGCTGGGTCCTCTAGTAAAGCTTTTTCAGATACATACCACATTAACTAACTATAGTTATGTCTGGTGACACATTTAGCAGTGAGGGTAGGGGATTCTTGTACTTTTTATTCCATATACTGTTCAAGGATTTGGATTTTTTTTTTTTTACAACGAGCATATAAAGAAAATATTTTTATTTAAAATACTCAAAAAACAGTGGTTCTTTCAGGAAATTTGAACAAAATTGAATGGTGTTCATGACTTCAGGACAACATTCTTGCCCCTTAGCATGTCATCTTCTTTTTTTTTTTTTTTTTTTTGCGGCACGCGGGCCTCTCACCGTTGTGGCCTCTCCCGTTGTGGAGCACAGGCTCCGGACGCGCAGGCTCAGCGGCCATGGCTCACGGGCCCAGCTGCTCCACGGCATGTGGGATCTTCCCGGACCGGGGCACGAACCCGTGTCCCCTGCATCGGCAGGCGGACTCTCAACCACTGTGCCACCAGGGAAGCCCCCTTTTTTTTTTTTTTAATCTCCTGACCAGGAATTGAACCCACATCCTTGGCAGTGAAAGCGCAGAGAATCCTAACCACTGGACCACCAGGGAACTTCCTCTTTTAGTGGGGGGCGGGGACGTGTCATCTTCTAACTCTTTCTACCCCACCTAGCTCACATACTTACCAGGCTCCACAGGCTGCATTTTCTCTTTTCTCTGTACCTTTGCAATACCGTCCACTCGGAGTAACCCAACATCCCTACAGTAGTATGTGAAGCGCTCTGTGGTGTGCCCTCAGAGCAGCCCATGTGCCCTTTCTCTGGTGCCAGCATGGAAGCTCAGAGGAATTGGAGGGAAATAACAGAGAAAGGCAGAAGGGCAGTAGATTTCACAAACATTCATTTATCCAATTCACCTTTTAACCAATCAATAAAATGTAATCACTCAACATAATCAGCTTAGTTTCCTACGTGGGCGATCTTAGTTTCCTGTACTGGTTGTTTCTCATATTCCCATGAACAGTAGCAGCTCCATATTAAATGTGATCCAGGGCAGTAATCTGGTTAGATGGGGCACTGGGAGGGGGGAAATAGAGGAGTGGTCTCAAAGCTATTTGTATGGTAAGCATATTATTTTTATTCAATACTGGAGTCTATGTTTATTGGGTTGGAGGGATTCATCTGAGAATCTAAAGATTTTACAGCCACTGCTAGTGAAAGTGATGCTAGATCTCTGCTAGTTAAGACAAGCAGAGAAACAAACTTGGTCTAGATGAAGAAAAATAGAGAATCGAAGGTTATGGGAGTGTCAGACAGAGCCAGTCGGTGGAATTCAGGCAGGCCCGAGGGAATACTGGAACCAGAGGCTGGGAGGTCCTCAGAATCCTCTAGCTTCTCTGTTCTCTTATTGCTAATAAGCCAACTTCTTCTACTTCACAGTTTCTCATTGTGGGAAACATGACTGCTCCACAGCTCCCACGTTTATATTAAACTTCCAGCCTCAAAGACATAAAGCCATCTCTTAGTCTCAATACTAAGTTATGAGAGAAAGAATGGATCGGTCCAGCTTGAGTCAGGTGGCCAGTAAGTGACTGGAGGAAAGTATCACACTGTGCATCAGGGCTGCTGGGGAGTGAACAGGCATGTGTTGGTCGGGGGGTAATTTTGAGCTGGGCAAGCATTTCAAAGATATCTACTGTATTAAGAAAAAGGTATGTATAACCCCCAGAGGGAAACATATGTCCATGATACATCTGGATACACAGAATGCTTGATAACTGCCTGCTGTTGAACTTGAAGAGCCCTCAGAGGTACCTGTGAATGATCTATTGATTGAGCTGCGGATTAAGTTGTTATTTCTATAATAATGTCTTGGTTATTTGACCCTTGACTGTCTGGTAGCCTCAAACAGTATGACATTAATAATAATAATAATAGCAAAGACTTACATAGCACTTTAATATATCAGACCCTGTTCTAAGCATTACTTTTTGTTAATTCATTTAAATTAATCCTCACTACAATACCATGAAGTAGATACTATTATTAGTTCCATTTTATAGATCTGGTAACTGAGGCACAGAGAGGTGAAGTCATTTACCCAAAGTCACACTGTCAATAAGAGGTAGAGTCAGGATTTGAATCCCAGGAGTCTACTTCAGTCTGTGCTTCCAGGGAGTAGGGTTGGGAGTCGCTGAAAGGCTCCACAGACAAAGCTGGGAAGACATCCTGGGATGGATCAATTTACCAAGTAAAAAAGAGGCTGATGATGGCAGCTGGAGCCAGGAGCAAGAGTAGCTGCACCAAAAAGTGAGGAGACAAGAAAACATCAAATAATATGGATGGAAGGAGAAATAGACTAGACCAAAGAGGTGGTGGGAAGGACTGTGAAATGGAAAACCATAGAACAGAATTGGCAGAAGGAAAACACCATCTCATTGCTTTTCGGATTGTGGTGTATAGACCTTCTGAGCTCTTGATAAAAATGCAGTTGCCTAGACCCCACTCTGGACTGAATCAGAAATCTACCAGGTCTACCAGAAAGCCACTTGTTTTAACAAACACTGTTAGGCATTCTCAGCTCAGGGGAGCACCAAGTGAGTGGCACACAGCCTTGTGTACCCCTACCACCCTGTAGGCATCACTGGATATGGCATTGTCTTCCTTGAATCTATTATTGACTAAGGCAGGAAAATGTGTAATACATTTTTAATGACTTCCATTGACAGGAGATCTCAAATGAGAACCCAAACTGCTAAGCTTTAATTCTGGCTCTGTCACAAACTAGCAGTTGTGACCATTGGCAGACACTTAATTTCTCTGCAGTCTCAGATTTCTCTTTTGTCAAGGTTGTAGGTTAGACTGGGTCAATGAAAGATATCTGGAATATGTCCTTCCACACATGTCCTTTCATATGTCCTGCAACCTTCCACATCCTCCCCTGGCCGTGGCAGACATTGTTAATCAATCATGACACTCCTGGCTGAACTCAGATGGGACTTCCCAATATTTATCTCAGCACCCCAGGCACCCACTAACCATTGCTTGAAGTTGGCGTCCCGTTAAAACTTACTTGTTATCTCTAGACTAGATGATCTGCAAAGCCCTTGTAAATTCTTAAAATCCATAGCTTTCTTAAAGGAAAAAAGTAATTTCTTTTTTTTTTTGCTTTAAAGTATTCATTGTCATTTGTATAAAAATTCATTCAACAAATATTTTGATTTTTTTTAAGTTTCTTGCAGATCTTCCCTCTCCCAGTTATTCCAATTCTAGATTGTAATTATGATTTGAATGTTGCTTGTCCTGAAACCCTCTAAATCTTCATTATTAAATTATGCTAAGAGGTTGGACTAACTTGACCTTACATGTTTTAGGTCAACTTGAATTTGAATACATCCCTATTCGCAAATACAAGTTTAAAGTTTGGGAATTTGCTATTTTATTTTTTAAAAAATGAATAAATAAGGAAAGAAAGCCCTGAATTTTAAAGTAATTTAGGGAAAAAAACAAGTAAAAACTATCAGAAGTGATAAAACCACACCTGGCCTATTGATTACCCAAGAGAAATTCTCAGGCCAATTGTAAATAATTCAAAGTTCTGCATTTTTGTTTAAGAAATCTGAGAATCTTACAAATTAGCCAAGACTGAGGAGAAATAAAGTTTGAAAATATGATGCAGTTGACCTTTATTGTTCTTAAGTCCCATGAATTCTGTGCCAATAAAACCATTGTTTTTCTTTCCATTGGCACTGGGTTGAAATGATTGAAAATGGTGTTTTCGCTCCTTTTATTAACCTCAGAGAACATTGTGTCAGGATGGGAAATGAATATTTCAAGTAGGCAGACAGTCTTCCCAAAGCGATTATGGAGAAGTTGGGAGTTGGCACAAATAGGTGGGTTTTGATATCCTGAGCTGGACTCAAAACAGAAACATGTTGGTTCTGGACACTTCTCTGTGAGGTCTGGAAGAGTTCCCTTGGCATCCACTGTGCCCTGGATCCTAACCCAGACCTTACTTCCGAGGAGGCCTAGTCAGGAGCTTGGACTGTGTTGCATTATTTAACCAATCACAAGGCCTGAGAAACCTCACACTCTGACGGGAAAATGTACTCAGACAAGTGGCCTTCGGTCAGATGGAGCCCATTATGTAAAACCTCAAGAAATTGGACGAAGGCCCTGGAGAGCAGAGATTGGCTGAATTAGCAAAATGTCTGAATTATAAAATACTTAACCAGGAGAAAGATGTATTATATTAAGGTACACAAGTAGCTGAATCTAACTCCTCAAAGGGCAGTACCTGGTGGAGGTGCCTATAAGGTGACCCCTTCCTTTGTAATCAGCAGCATTAATGTACAAATGAATCATGTGTCAATTTCCTTAAATGATTGTTCACTTACATGTGACCGACATTCTTCCTGCAGCTGTATGGCATGATGGGAAGAGGAGTGTATTTCTAATCCAAAGCTTTGACTTCAGACACTAGCTCTGAAGTCCCTTGCATAAAGCCTGACATATTAGGAAAGAGAAGACCTGTATTCTAACATATTAGAAAAGAGAAGACCCCCAAAGGGAAGCAGTGTGACAACGGCTAACAGTGATCATCGATGCCTTAAATTGATGCTTAAATACCCTGATCTTGTGTTGGTTCATTGTAAAATGGAGCGATGGCCTCTGCCTCATCTGCCTCACCAGGAAAATCCAATGGCCTACAAGACCCTACTTTCTGTCCCTCCACAGGCCAGTCTCTTCTCTTCCTGGTCTTCTTCTTGTCCATGCCACTCTGGTCACACTGACCTCCTTGCTATTCTCTGGCTTTATGGGCTTTTCTCTGCTTTACCCCCTGCCTGGACCCTGGTTCCTCCCAGTAGCTGCTCAGCAAACTCTCTTACCTCTTTCAAGTCTCACCTTCTCAGAGGCCAACCTTGACCAACCTTTTTAATACTGTGACCTGCTCTCCCTGCCATGTCTCTCTCCACATCTTACATATCCCATTTGACTTTTTTTTCTTAGCATTTATTGCTAAGATATCTCTTTGCGAACTTACAATGTTTATTACTTTTTATCTGTCTCCCAAACGGAATATCCTTCAGAGTAAAGACCTTTGTGCCAGTTTTTTAATTTAATGCTGCCCCTAGAACAGTGACTGGCACATAAATAGGCACTTGATACATATTTTTTGATGATTAAATGAAAGCTGAGCCTCCAAGCAACCAGAAGGGCCCATGGAACACAACTTGTGTGGTTTATTCTGAAGGCAGCCCTGGAGTCGCTTGCAGAGAGCTTGTCGACTCTTATTTTTAGATGTCATTCCTATCAAATAGACTATCATTTCCCAGCTCACAACAGATTGGAAAAGAGAAGACCCTGAAAGGTGACAATATGATAACAGCTAGAGTACACCTTGATGAGACAGGAGATGGAAGACTTTAAAACAAGCTGGAAAAATTAAAGATCACATGTCTGCAACCATTTTATGAAGGCAGATAGCCTCAGAGGTCTTGACTCACATGAGATGATGTACAGTTACTGTGTTTAGAATAATGATGGTAGCCATTAAGATAAGGTTGGATCATGTTCATTAAACATACTTAAGAAGGTAGGAATACATGTCATACACTGCAGTTTAGCAATACGTTTCTTGAACCTCTAGAAAATGCCAGGCACTGTGCTTAGTGCTAGAGATTTAAGGGAAGATAGGTGTTTGTAGTCTTGAGTGTGAAGCAGAAAACGTAAATAATTTTATTTTTAATTTTTGTCCAAAAATATTGAATTTTTTAGCACTTAAGGTAGAATTAATTACACTGGAAAATCTACTTACATGGAAGAGCTCATTCCCTGGAGAAATGATTTGTTGCTATGAATTACTGTGAATCTCAAAGTTAGAAGAGGGTTAGTCAGCTAACTAGGCTTCCACCAAAGGGATAAATATGCTGCCCTAATTAATGTATGATATTTAATTCAAACTCTTCCTTCTCTCCACTTCCAAAAGGTATCATGTTGACAAGTAAGGTTGAATTCAGCAGCGAAAAGGAAGCTGATGTTAGTACCATATATATATATTTTTATGGTGCATACTATTTTTTTTAATATATACATTTATTTATTTTTATTTATTTATTTTTGGCTGCGTTGGGTCTTCGTTGCTGCGCGTGGGCTTTCTCTAGTTGCTGTGAGCAGGGGCTGCTCTTCGTTGCCGTGTGCGGGCTTCTCATTGCGGTGGCTTCTCTTGTTGTGCAGCACAGGCTCTATGCGCGTGAGCTTCAGTAGCTGTGGCATGCGGGCTCAGTAGTTGTGGCTCACGGGCTCTAGAGTGCAGGCTCAGTAGTTGTGGTGCATAGGCTTAGTTGCTCTGTGGCATGTGGGATCTTCCGGACCAGGGATTGAACCCATGTCCTCTTCATTGGCAGGCGGATTCTTAACTGCTGCGCCACCAGGGAAGTCCAGTACCATATTTTTAACAATCAGATTAACACTCTGTTAATGCAGTTTCAGTATTATTCTACACTTTTTTGTATGAACAGTTTTTTCACCAACCAGATTGCAGATTCCTTGACATTAGAAACAAGGTCATAAAGGTGTGACCAGGTTAGTACTATGCATGTTAGTTCTATGCATGCCTGATTTAGCTGATATTTATTCATTGTCTCCTATATGTGAGCTCTATGCAAGGCATTTTTCACATGTTAGCTCATTTAATTCTTATATTGTCTCTTAAAGAATCTTGTGATATAGATATTCTTCTCACACTTTTGGGAGTAAGGAAACTGAAGGTAGGTGATTTTTGTTAGGAAATTGATGATTCCACATCTTGTCAGTGGATTTGAATTCAGGTCCTGGACATTAGGTCCAGTTGTGTTGAGTCTTGACTTTTAGCCATGCCCATCCTTAGTCTTCTCCTGAAGTCTAATATCATCTCAGAATATTTTTTATATCTTGGATTATTTATTTTCCTTTTTTCATTTGGACCCTAACTTGTAGATCAAGTTTCACATCTGTTCTGCAGTTTAGCACCCAAAAAAGAAGTTTTATATATGATAGAGCCAGAGTGCATTTTTCTTTATCCTTTGGTTATTTTTCCTTTCTTACTCACATAGCTTGTGGTTAAATTATTTTCCTTAGACTTTCGTACTAAAATAATTTGCCTTTGGGTAGAGGCCAAGCATGGACAATTTTCAATTCTCTACAACACTGTTTTCTTAAGCAGTTCAAGTGAAAGAATTCCTGTGTCTTACAATGGGCATTTGTAAGTTGGTTATTTTGGACAGTCAGTGCTAGAATGTAGTCTCTTTTCATAACCTTGCATCTTCTCACTTCACCTACCCTTAGGAAGCGACCCAATAACTACACAGAAAACAAAAACAATGACCCAAAAGCCCACACCAGTTACCATTTCCAGATTCATGTAACAGTTTGTCTCCTTTGTGTTGAGTTTGCAATTTTAATGAGGCTATTTAATTTTCCACTTTTAACATAACTGTGCATAAAAATTCCTTCTTACCTTAGAGGAAACAAAGAATTGTACAAAGAAGCCCTCAAACTAAATAAAATAATCATATGGCTTACATTTGTCAAGCACTCACCTTGTGTCAGGAATAGCTAAGTGCCTTATCTGCGTTATTTTAGTTAAGACCTATAACCCGCTGTGGTAAATAATTTTCTTCATACAAAATAGATGAACCTCGCTCAAAGAAGTCATTTGTCTAAGGTCACTCAGCTGTAACAAATACCAGATCCAGGACTCAAAAACAAATCAGACTGACTCCAGAACCCTTGCTCTTCATCTTTTTTAAAAAAATAAACTTTTATTTTGAAATATTTTAGATTTACAGAAAAGTACAAAGCTATTACAGAGAGTTCATGTACGCCTTTCACCCAGTCTTTCCTCATGTTGACATCTTACATTTCCATGGTACATTTGTCAAAGCTAAGAAACTGATGATAGTACGTTACTATTAACTAAAGACTCCAGATTTTATTTGGATTTCACCAGGTTTTCCACTAAGGCCCATTTTCTGTTCAGGATCCAATCCAAGGTACCACACTGCATTTGGTTACCATATCCCCGTATTATGTCTGGTCTGTGACAGTTTCTTAGTCGTTCCCTATTTTTCATGACCTTGACATGACCTTGACATGGTCTTGAGAAGTCCTGGTCAGGTATTCTGTAGACTGCCCCCCCAACTGGGTTTCTCTGATGTTTTCTCATGATTAGACTGGGGTTTGAGTTTTTTCTGAAAGAATATCACAGATGTAGAACCCTTTTTCTTAACCACTTTCTGTGTCATTTTCATACGTGCATATATTATAGGTGGGCAGAGTATTTCTATTTGCCATTCTACCAAAGAATGAATTGTAGCTGTAGTGTGCTATTGGGAGAAAAAAGGGGGTGTTCATGTAAGAATATGATATAATTAAAAGTCTCATGATGACTTGCTTATTTCCATATTGACAGTTGACAGCTTGATAATTAATGTTAACACTGAGAAATTCCTAATGAAGTGATGTTTCAGATGAAGAGAAGTTCCAATATTTTCATGTTGGAAATCTTTCCAAGAGAGGTAACACTAAATATGGTAAAAGCTCTATTCAGAAAAATTTCCTTTAGTGCTATTTATGATAAAACATTTAAAAAGAGCCTACATGCCTAACAACAGAGGAATGTTCACATAAATTGTGGCATATCCCCATAATGGTATATTATACAACCTTTTAAAATGATGTTTATAAAAGGTGGTAATAGTATAGACAGTATTTAGTGGGAAAAGCAAGATACAGCACAGCATATTTGTAATAGTCACAGCTAACAATATATGAATTGTCCAAAAATGCCTAGAAGAAAATATACTAATTCACACGGGTTAGAATGGGCATCATCAGAAAATCTACAAACAGCAAATGCTGGAGAGGGTGTGGAGAAAAGGGAACCCTCTTGCACTGTTGGTGGGAATGTAAATTGATACAGCCACTATGGAGAAGAGTATGGAGGTTCCTTAAGAAACTAAAAATAGAATTACCATATGACCCAGCAATCCCACTACTGGGCATATACCCAGAGAAAACCATAATTCAAAAAGACACACGCACCCCAATGTTCATTGCAGCACTATTTACAATAGCCAGGTCAGGGAAGCAACCTAAATGCCCATTGACAGACAAATGGATAAAGAAGATGTGGTACATATATACAATGGAATATTACTCAGCCATAAGAAGGAATGAAATTGGGTCATTTGTAGAGACATGGATGGACCTAGAGACTGTCATACAGAGTGAAGTAAGTCAGAAAGAGAAAAATAAATATCGTATATTAACGCATATGTGTGGAACCTAGAAAAATGGTACAGATGAACTGGTTTGCAGGGCAGAAATTGAGACACAGGTGTAGAGAACAAATGTATGGACACCAAGGGGGGAAAGCAGCAGGGGGTGGTGGTGGTGGTGTGATGAATTGGGAGATTGGAATTGACATGTGTACACTGATGTGTATAAAATGGATGACTAATAAGAACCTGCTGTATAAAAATATATATAAAATAAAATTCAAAAAAAAATAGAGACACAGATGTAGAGAACAAACGTATGGACACCAAGGGGGGAAAGCAGGGGTGGGGTGTGGTGGTGGTGAGATGAATTGGAGATTGGGATTGACATATATACACCAATATGTATAAAATAGAAAACTAATAAGAACCTGCTATGTAAAAAAAGTACATTTAATTTAAAAAATATACTAAAATGTCAACAGTGATTGTCTTTGGGTGGTGGGATTATAAGTTTTACTTTCTTCTACTTCTCTATACATTCCATGCAATTAGGATGTTTACATTTTTTCTGTTTAAAAAATATGTTTTTTCAAAGGAATATACTCTTATACTACTAAAAGAATATTTTGTGACCTCAGAGAGGTGATTACACAGAAGAATCCTTGAGAGCAAGGCATACGAATTAGGCTTCATTCTATCTCTACCCCCCAAGCTATAGCACCCCTGCAGGTCGGAATGCTAACAGTCTCTGAGTATGGGGAGTTGAGAATAGAAAGGAGGTATTCCACCACTACCTACCTGACACTACCAACACCCAACACCCCCATGTACACACTCCCAATTCCTCAACATCCCTCCAAAGGCAAAAGGCATACCTGTAGCAACTTGACCATAGACTGAGACAGAGGTGGACCCTTGCTAGCTCTGTGATCTTGAATCAAGAGATAGTGTAAAGAGGTGGTTAAGGGTAGTCCCATTGTAAAGAGGTGGTTAAGGGTAGTCCCGCTGCCTGGATTTGAACCTTGGACAGGTTATTTAACTATCGTGCCTCTGTTTCCTCATCTATAAAATGAGAATAATAACAGTATCTACTTTATGAGACTTGGGAGAGGACAAAATAAGTTAATACCTGTAAAGTGCTTGGAACAGTGCATGGCTCATAGTAGGTACTCAGTGAATGGTATTTAATATGATGGCTTGTGATTGAACAGTTAATTTTTTTTTCACCATGAATTTGAGAATCCTCTACTAGATGATTTCTCAGGTAACCTCCAGCTCTAAAATGCCATGATTCCAGTTATCCAGAGGCTATATAGCTTCTCAAATTGTGACTCTGAAAAATATGTACGGTCTAAATGTGGCTAAAAGCTCACTAACATCTATTCATGTGGAAGAATAGTGTATAAACTCCTGCTTTGACTTCTAAAAGTCGTAAAAGCACGTCCCAAAAGGACCTCCAGCTGAAGGCCATAGCTCTTGGTTTTTCATGCTGGATCATATAAAAAAAAAAGAATTTGGTTCTGCCAGCGTGGATGAGTTCTTACAGCCAAAAACTCTAAAAGTTCTCCTGTGGCCACAAGTGACATGATTTAACATTTTGGACATTTTATAGAGAAGTAGTTCATTAATTTATTTGAAGTGGTAAGTGCTGTGGAACTAGGAATGCCAAGCTCTCAATATTTAATACAGTATTAAGAATAATATCAGTATAAGGGAAGTGGCTTGACCTGTTCATAGGTTAGTGGATACAGAGAAGCTATCGAAAAGCTTAATCTCCAGAACACTTGATTCAGGGAAGGGTTTGGCAAGTGAAGTGAATATTTGGGTTTGAGGACTTAGCTTTGGGACACTACCAAAAAACATCCTTAGGCACCTGGTTGGTGACCGTTGCCAAGAAGCTGTGAAGACAGAGAGCTGAGGTCCAAGGTGAAAGCCCCACCCTGGAGATTGGGAGATTTGGGTCCCCCAGGGATGGTTGTTCTTGCTTTGGGGAGCCCTTAGTGTCTGACCTGGCCCACTGAGGGCCGAGACAGAAAGGAAAAAGTTCCCCAGTCTGCTCATATGGAACAAAGCGGGTCTTGGACTCACAGCAAGAATGTAATCCAGCCTATGTGTTTTGGATTTAAATTAATCCCAAGTCATTTCAAGAGAGAATGTTTTAACCCAGTTGAGATGAGTTTATAACTTCTACATGAGCAGTGGAAACACATTTGCAAAGCATTTTGCAGCTTCTAGTGCTGTAATAGTCTTTGGAGCCAGGCAGACCTGGGTTTGAATCCCAGATCCACAATTTATGAATTTAACACTGGTGCAGATTACATAAGCTTTCTTCTTAGAGATGCTGGGAAGCTAATGTGAGATTCTGTTTCAAAGCTCTAAGCACAGAGCCGGGCACATGGTGAACATCAATAAATGGTGGCCAGTGGTGTATTGTCTTTGTTCCTCTTTAGGGAATTGTTGCTGTGGCCCCTGTTTTACAGATGAGAAAAGTGCAGCTTAGAGAAGCTGAGTACTTGTCCAAGATCAGACATACAGAAGCAGAGGAAGTGCCAACATCCAAGGCCCATCTTCAGACTTAACTTCTAGGTCTTCCCATTGCAGGACAAGGTGCTTCCTTCCTTTGAATGCAATATCAACCAGATACTCATTTCTGTCAGTCAAACAACAAGTGTCTTTTGAGCAGCTACTTCTTTTTTAAAAAAATAAATTTATTTATTTATTTATTTATTTATTATTTATTCATTTATTTATGGCTGTGTTGGATCTTTGTTGCTGTGTGCGGGCTCTCTCAAGTTGCGGTGAGCGGGGGCTACTCTTCGCTGCGGTGCGCAGGCTTCTCATTGCGGTGGCTTCTCTTGATGTGGAGCACAGGCTCTAGGCGCGCGGTCTTCTGTAGTTGTGGCACATGGGCTCAGTAGTTGTGGCTCGCAGGCTCTAGAGCGCAGACTCAGTAGCTGTGGCGCACAGACTTAGTTGCTCTGCGGCATGTGGGAACTTCCTGGACCAGGGCTCAAACTGGTGTCCCCTGCATTGGCAGGCGGATTCTTAAACACTGGGCCACCAGGGAAGCCCTTGAGCAGCTACTTGTTTTTGAGTGTGTACTTGGGAAACCAGCTATTGCCCCCAGAGGCTCTGGCAAAATGGTCTAAGGCTCTGAGTTATGCCGTCCCAGATTTTCTGATCCAGACCACAAGCAGTTAAAGAGCAGGTGAGAACCAGTCAGCAGTGTGGCCAGTCCCCATAGGCACAGGTGGTAGGGTGAGCAAGAGGCCGAGGCCTAGGTTCAGGATAGTGTCTAGCAAGTCCGCTTGGAGTTTGGGGCTGTCCAGACCCAGTGCCACAGCTGCCTGAAAACTGGACTGTCTGGGGTATTCCAAAGTGCTCTGGTCTTTCTGGCCAACAGTTGGTTCAGTTTTGTTCAGCAAAACACTTTTCCCTTATTGTCAGCCAGTCACTGTCTGGATTTTGAGTTGCAACAAGTTCCCATCATTCCTCCCCAAACTCCAAAGCAGACACTCTGTCGGTCATTATTCATGCTTGTGAACAGACTTCCGCATCCAGCCAATCTGCCTTTGAGAAGCAGGCAAGCATGCCCCCTCCCACGCCATCCAAGAGAGAGCCACAGGATGCCAGCAGATTCAAGCATTTCCAGCCAGCCGGGTCACCCCTGGCAGAGAGGCTGGGGCCTCCCGGTTCCCCAGTTCTACAGCCACAGAAAAAGGCCAAGTAAATTTTGGAACCACCAAATCTGGAGTCTGACTCCCTCAGGCTGGGCCTCCTGGGGGCCTCGGGATGGAAAGTGGAATGTCTTTCTAACAATCTGAATTCTCCTGCACCTCCCACCTTTGTGCTCAGAGTCCTGCACTCTGCACGCGTTCTGATTTCCGCATTTGCTAGTGGTACCCATAATGTTTAGGTCTCATTTAAATGCCCCCTTCTCCAGGAAGTATCAGGAATCATGTTTCTTTCCTTTGAGCCCTCAAGGTATTTAGTTTCTTTTTGTTGATCTCTTTCTTTATTATGAAATAGTTCAGACATTTAAAAAAAGTATAAATATAAAGAGTATCTGTGTAACAATCATCCAGCTTGAGAAATAAAAACATAAATACATTTGATGCTTGCTCTATTCCCCTCCCTGATCGTGGTCCCCTCCCTTTTGCTACCCCTAATGTAATCACTATCATAATCTTGGGATTCCTATGCATGTTTTAATACCTTTATTACATATGGATATATTCTTAGAGTCTTTTGCATATGTTTAAACATCTTAGTGTTATATCAAATGTAGGTATCCTTCAACTTCCTCATTTCTAAGATGGGTTTGGTGATAGTATCTAACGTTAAAGAGTTTTTGTGAGGACTAAATTGAGTTAATACATGCAAAATGTTAAATAAATGTTAGCTATTATTATCATTATTTTTTCATTTATTGTATTTCATGAGTTATCTATATAATACATTTAGCTTTAGCCCATTCATTTTAATTACTATATATAATATTTCATTATATCTGTAAAGTGAAAGTTACTTCTCCATGCCTCTGTTGATGAAAGTTTAGTTCCTCATTTTTACTATCAGAAATAATTTTGCAATCAACGTTCTTATATGTCTCCTTGTACATGGGCAAGTTTTTTTCTGGCTTCTTATAAATGAAGAGTGTGGAATTGCTGGTTTATATCTTTTATATATCTTAACTCACCTCTGGCTAGTATTATAATTATACTGGTGTGTGTGTGTGTTTGTGTGTGTGTGTGCACAGGTTTTATTTCTAGCAGATCATAAGCTCTTAGAAGACAGGCAATGGCATTCCATCATTCATTGATTCATTTAACAAATGTGTACTCAGCACCCATTATAGGCAGCATACAGGTCTAGGTGACAGGATGCAAAGACTAACTGTCATGGACTATCTCCCAGGGGTCTCTGTGCTCTGGGAGACACCGGACACATGAAATCAGATTGGTGATCATTTCAGAAGGGAAGGTTTTCCTGAATATTCACAATGGACCAGACATTGTATGTACAGTCTCTCAATCAAGCCCCTCATTAATGGCACCACTGCTTGTTGGGTGCCTGAGGCTAGTCATTAATCTTGATGAGTTCAGTTTCCTCCAATGAGAAAGCATTATTTTATTGTGTCTAAGAGCACAGACCAGAGTTCCAATCCCAGCATCACCACATATGAACTGCATGAACTTGTACAAAAGATTTAATTCCCATAAGTCCCTGCTTCCTGATCTGTAAATGGTGCCAATAATAGTATCTGTCCAAAGGGGGGCTTGTGAAAATTACATGAGAAAATTCAGGGAAAGTATTTAGCACAGTGCAGTGACACATAAGTTGGTGGCTGTAATGATGATCATCTTGATTACATCACCTGTGAACCAAAAGATACATGTCATTTTAGACATCAGCGTATCTAGGAAATCATTAAAAACTTTTACATTTTTCATTGTTCTGTGAACCATCAGCCTATTACCTAATTTGAACTTTTAGAATATTACCAGTTACTGCCTCTTCTGTATGGATGTATATTCACAATGTATTTGATCTCAGCCTTACTTTTTTTGGAGAATGGAATTTTGTTTTGTTTTCTAATTTGTTTCAATCAATAGATTTGGCTCTAATTAAGAGAAAGGTTCAGTAACTCCTTTTGTCTCTCTTTTTTTTTTTTTTTTTTTTTTTTTTTTTGCGGTACGCGGGCCTCTCACTGTTGCGGCCTCTCCCGTTGCGGAGCACAAGCTCCGGACATGCAGGCTCCGGACGTGCAGGCTCCGGACATGCAGGCTCAGCGGCCATGGCTCACGGGCCATGGCTCACGGGCCCAGCTGCTCCGCGGCATGTGGGATCCTCCCAGACCGGGGCACGAACCCGTGTCCCCTGCATCGACAGGCAGACTCTCAACCACTGTGCCACCAGGGAAGCCCCTTGTGTCTCTCTTGATGCTGCTCTGGGCACTGGGACAGGCTTCCAAACCCAGGAGCTCTGCTGGCAGCTGCACACGTGAACCTCTAGAGGGAGCTTAGAGGGTATTTGAGTCCATTGCTTTGCCTCTGGGCAAAACTGCGTTTAAACCATGCCTGAAAACATCACTCTTGTGAGTGGCTTCTCAGAGAAAAGTTCCAGGATCACTTCCCAAAATAGATTCAGACACTGCCCAGATTGTTTCCATCCCATGCATATTTAATTTTACTAGAATTAGCTTTCATTTCAGAGTGGTCTCCAGCTCCCCGCAGCGGCCCTGCCTAGGAATTTTTTCCAAAGTGAAGCCAGCGTGCGTGGACTCCGAGAGACACATAGCCTTATCTTTTGGCTGCCTCTTTGTTCCTCTGCAAGAAACAGGCATAACTTTTCACAAATAATGAGCTGCAGCTGAACTTCAATCTGCTAGCTCCATTGCAGAATGTTTGGAACTTTTTCTCTCTCTCTAAGAAATACCTTCTGTTATTTT
Source organism: Mesoplodon bidens (assembly GCF_964165515.1). Lineage (NCBI taxonomy): Eukaryota > Metazoa > Chordata > Mammalia > Artiodactyla > Ziphiidae > Mesoplodon > Mesoplodon bidens. Next base: position 72,486,399 of record NC_138164.1, on the reverse strand, counting down.
AAATATTTTCTTCATCTGCAACCTTATATTTAAGGGGTGTATTGCTTATGCTTAATCAATTCTGAATACAATGTGTGCAATATTTACATCCGCCCCGGAAAACAAGCTGGTGCCAAGCATTTGGGAAATAACCTGACAGGTACAGTTGACAGGTACAGGGACAGTCAGGGCACGATCCTCATTCTAACATGCAGGGAAAAATGATTTTGGGACCCCAGTCTCTTTCTGAAGGACAGAAGGCAGATGAGAGCCCTCCTCAAATATCTGAAGGGCCATCAAGTACAGTGAGAAGTAGACTTGCTCTGCATCTCCAGAAAGCAGAAGGGCATATGAGCAGGGTTTACTGCGAGATCAACTTTTGCTCAGTGTAAAGAAAAACTTGCCAAAACACACTGACTTCTCCATTTCTGGAAGCACTTGATTGGAAGCTAAAAAAACATCTATCAAGGATACTTCAGAAGGGTTTAGGAAAGACCCTCTTAGGTCCCTTCCAAATCTAAGATTCTGTAAATCTCTATGGGAACAACGGACTTTCCTACTTTGTTTTTTTCTGATGATATTGACTTCACTTTGGGGGAATATTTTTCCCTGTAGTGAGAAAACTATGTCTTATATAACTCTTTGGTGTTAGACAGTGCTATGGAATCAGAGAGGAAGGAATGACTAACAATGTGCATGGTGGGAAAAGGGAGAGGGGAAGGGGTTGGGGAAGGTTTCACAACCTGAGAACATTGAAGGATAAGAAGAATAAGGGAAGGTTGGAGGAGTCAAGGCAAAGCTATGTGAAAATAAGAGATCTTGGTTTATTTAAAGCATGATGTGTTTTCTTTTTCTTTTTTTTTAACATCTTTATTGGAGTATAATTGCTTTACAATGGTGTGTTAGTTTCTGCTTTATAACAAAGTGAATCAGCTATACACATACGTATATCCCCATATCCCCTCCTTCTTGTGTCTCCCTCCCACCCTCCCTATCCCACCCTCCAGGTGGTCACAAAGCACTGAGCTGATCTCCCTGTGCTATGCAGCTGCTTCCCACTGGCTATTTTACATTTGATAGTGTATGCATGATGTGTTTTCTATAATGGCTTGACTTAGTGCTGTAAAGGTAGAAGTAGAGGTTAATAAATAGAAGTAATATTCAAAATATTTAATGACCTGTATGGCATGGATCTAAAAGAGTCAAAACAGAGGCCAGCCATTTCACAGTGCTGCTGGTATACCAGGCAAATATCAGCCTGATCAATAAATCTGAAAAGTAATTTCTGACCAGAATATGCCCCAAAAGGAGTAGCACTGTCATATTTCTAACTTAGAAAGATCACTCTGAGAGGGGGGCGGATTGCTAAAATTCTTAAGGGCTGGGAATGTACATTGAATAGAATTTATTCAGCAAGTTTCAAGAAGCAATGCTATACTAAACTGTAAACCCAGCTATGAAAAATAAGCCTGTCCCTTGGTCCAGAATAACAACAACAAAATCCACAGTGTGCAAAAATGAAAATCAAGCTGCTGGTTTACAAGAAGTGTAACCCTAGCTCCTTCTCTTGTTGTCAGCGCCAGACTGGTTTTCAGGCAAACCCTGGTTTGGCATTGATTACTGAGTGAATTTGCTGAAAACAGCCACCTCGCATGTTTACACTTCTTCCTCCTGGTGACTGACACTTGGGTTAGAAAAAGAAATAGGGATGATTAAAACAGGAAGGGTAAACACCAGATAGTCTAAAGCCAGACAAATGACCTCCAACTCAAAACCAGTCAGCCAACAAAAGTCACTACACCACTCTACCGACATCGCTCCATTTTTCCTTGAGGGAATAGTCATCAGCATCAAGGACTGTCAGTTCCCATTGGGTAATGGTGGATTTTTCCATCATCCCCATGCGAGGATGTGAGGCCTGAGCAGCTTCTGGTGAACATCAGTCACTGGGGTTGTCAGGGATATGTTGGGGGACTGTCAAGCTCATGGAACACAAGGGAAGCCTGTGAGGTGGAATGTGAGAGCACTGAAAGGGCCCTGAAAATAGCCTTACCAAAGACTGCCACTGACTGATTCTTTAGGATCAAAGCCAGGGCTCCATCTGAATGGCACTTGGGTGTGTAGCTATAAGTGGGCAGAGACACCCTCTCCCCTTTTCTGTCCACAAAGAGAACCTGAGGAAGGCATGTCCCTGAGATATTTCCCCAAACTCCAGCTTAGCCCAGGAGGGAAATGGTGTACTGGGAGCTAGGTATGTTACCACGGGCAGATGAACTCTGTGACCCTCAGTCTCCTCATCTGTCAAATCAGTCCTCACTTAACTTATGGAATTGCTGTGGCAGTCTCATAAGATAATCGATAGCAAGGGATAAATTGATCTTTGTTAGGTAAGGGTCACATGATATTGCCATTATTCTTCTTCTCAAATGAGCTCAGATAGCTTTGAGGGGCAGATCTCTGATGCATGGAGTGGACTCCCAGATCCTTCTCTGGGAGGGATGCCTGTGGGCTTTGGAAGCCCTTAGAAAATTGGTAGAGTGGAGAAATAGTCAAATGTTACTGGGCAGTTGTGGGAGGCCCATGAGGTGGGGCAGGGAGGCAAACTCAGAGAAGAGAAAATCATTGAAAGAGTCCTGGAGGAAGGGACTTGACCTGAAAAGACTATGGGCTTTGGAGTCATACTGTCTGGGTTTGAACCCTAGCTAGCTCCTCCCTTTCTGGCTGTATGATTCAGGCAAGTTACTTGTCCATTCCATCTGTAAAACAGGCATGATTTTTTTGTTGTTGTTGTTTTTTGTTTTTGCGGTACGCGGGCCTCTCACTGTTGTGGCCTCTCCCGTTGCGGAGCACAGGCTCCGGACGCGCAGGCTCAGCGGCCATGGCTCACGGGCCCAGCCGCTCCGCGGCATGTGGGATCTTCCCGGACCAGGGCATGAACCCATGTCGCCTGCATCAGCAGGCGGACTCTCAACCACTGCGCCACCAGGGAAGCCCAGGCATGATTTTTATATATCTATTTTTAAAAGGTTGTTACAAAGATATTAAATAATGTAGTTAAATAGGGCCTAAATAGTAAATAGAGCCTAAATAGTAAGTCAGTGAATAATGACTATTATTAAGGCTCACCGACTTCAGTATAATGCAACAGAAAATACTTGTTCATACAAGTACTGCATGGGATCGCTTACACGTGGAATCTTTAAAAAAGTTGAATACATAGAGACAAAGAGTAGAATGGTGGTTGCCAGGGGCTGGGGATGGAGCAAATATGGAGAGGTTGGTAAAGGGTATAAACTTTCAGTTATAAGGATCTGATCTAATGTATAACATGGTGACTGTAGTTGATAATACTGTATTGTATAATTGAAATTTACTAAGAGAATAGTACTAAGTGTTCTCACACATACAAAAGGGTAAATATGTGAGGTGATGGATATATTAATTAATTCAATGCAGAGAATCCTTTCATGATGTGTATGTATATCAAATCATCATATTGTACACTTTAAATATATTATAGTTTTATTTGTCAATTATACCTCAATTAAGCTAAAAAAATTAGTGGTCGTAGAGGAAATGCCAGGTCATAGACTGAAAGGGACTCTGAGCTCACCTAAATTAATGGATATGGAAGCTGAGGCCCCCAGAGGCTGGCCCAGAGTCAAACAGCTATTGGTGGCAGAATTGGGCTCCCAACAAAAGTCTTCAAAGGGTAGAGTCATGTCTTCTCCGTCACACTTCTAAGACACTTCCCAGGACCGACACCTGGTTACAGGTCTCAGATTCCATGACCCAGAGGCATATCCAGCCTTCAAACTGTGTGTTTGTGGAACAGTATGTGCAGATGCTCCAACGGTGGCAGAGGGTGGTGCAGACTGGAAGCCAGGTTGGCACTGCCAGACTTAGGGGCCTGTGTCTCAGAGCCAGAGAAGAGGCCAAAGGGTCAGATCACCAAGTCTTTCTTAGAAGAGGGGGAGACTGTAGGGTTTTAGAAGACAGAACAAGCAACTCGGTCAGAATTGTGTTTTAGAAAACTCACTCCAACAGTACTGTGAGGACACCACCTGGCTTGGCCTGCCCAGGACAACACCCATGCATGGATAACAGTTTATGAAGTACTTTTGTGTGTATGTGTTGGGGGTAGGCAAGGCTGTTCCACTGGAGTCTGATTCCTTGGTTCAGGTTCTCATTCTTCTCATTTGATTCTCACAACGGCCCTCAGAGGGAGGCAAAGAGGATATTATCACCCCCATCCTACAGATAAGGAAAACAGAGGGGCAGAGGTAAAGCAGCTTGTCTGAACTTGACTGGGCATGAAACTGGGTGCTAATTCCAGTACTTTCTTTGTACATTGCACTGGATTATGTATGGTGTAACCGTGTCAGTAGTAAAAGTCTTCCACTCCAAATTAAATCAAAATACGTTGAGGACAAGAGACACAGTAGATGCTTAAATACTTGTTATTTTTTTCTACTACAAACCACAAAGTTTAATAATGAATTTCTATAACCAATTTTAACAAATGTAGTTTCCCATAACAAATATTTATAGTTTCAAGGGTATAAGACAGCTGTACTTAGAAATATGGAAACAAACTTTTTAGTATCATAAGAAGTCTCTGAATAAGCAACAGACACTGAACTTTAAGATAAGAAGATAAGCTACAGAATGGGAGAAAATGTTTACAAGTCATGTACCTGATAATGATTTAGTGTCCAGAATATATAAAGAACTCTTACAAGTCAACAACAAAAAGACAAAAATAAAACAAAACAACAAAAAACATAAACCAAAAAGCTAACTAAAAAAATGAGCAAAGTACTTGAATAGACCTTTCTCCAAAGAAGGTATACAGATGGCCAACAATGCAGGAAAAGATGCTCAACATCATTAATCATTAAGGAAATGAATACCAAAATCGCAATGAGATACCACTTCATACCCATTAAGGATGGTTTGACCCATCCCATCATCATCCAAGACCTAGTTCTGATGGGGGAAATAGAAGACATAAAGAAAAAGGAGAGAAAGTACAGAAAATGAAAGCAGAAGAGAGAGGCAAAATGATATAATAAATAAACATTGCACTCAGAATGAAGTTCAAGTCTAAACTCTGCCACTTCCTACACACATGATCTTGGCCACATCATGGAACCTTTCTGAAACTTCAGTTTCCTCAGCTGTAATGTGAAAGAGGTAGACCAGATGAACGTTGAGGTCCCTTCCATCCCTGGCATCTTACGATTCTACATGTAGGTAAGAAACTTTCTTAAAGTCTCTCAGGCTCTTCTGAGAGTAAGAAAGAAGGGGGTCAGAGCATAAGCATGACTTGGAGGTATTATGGGATGAATTTTGAGTGGGAACTAGTAGGAGTAGCCAGTCCTTCTGGTTAAACGTTTTCCTGGGCTTTACTGAATAAAGTCCGAAACCTGTACTTTCAAAATGGAGAAAAGGGAGACTTGGCTTCAAATATATTTCATTTGACTATGATGAAAGTGTTAAAATTGCACAAGTAGGAAATTTATAGGGCACTTTACATTCTGCTCATTTTTGCACTAGTCAGAAGAGACTGAAATTCAGTATGTTCTCAAATTAGCTGAAGAAACCCCTTGTCAGAGAGCCCTCAATCCATCTGGTTATCATTATTAAAGTATTATAGGGTGTGTATGCTTTTCATAGGAAAAAAATGAATAATCCCTTCAAATATGTAATTTCATAGGTTTTAAAATGTGAAGGCAACCGTTAAGGGAGCTATCAAAGCAGTCTGGGGCACAGAGTGAGTTGTCAGGGGAAACATATAAGAGAGTTTTCAATAACTGAAGGTCCAACCATTTCTAATGCCAAGGCCCAGGATTTTATGAACACTTCTTGGAATTCTAAAGACTGCCGTTTTCATTGCATGGAGGGATCTGAACCAAAAAGATAAATTCTAAACCATCTGGACCATATTAGAATATCTGGGGCCTCAAAGGTATAGAGAGGGGCTCACCCAGATCTGCCTTCGAACATGACTGCCCTCCCAAAGCACAGCACAGCTGAGCTTCTGTTCCTGTAGCTGTGGCATTTTGTTCCAAGAGCACCGTGCCCTGTGCCAGCCTCACTTCTTAGACATCAACCCAAACAAGAAAACATTTTCCCTTAAGCAAGGTGTAGTAGAAACAATGAGGGCCTGGAGTCAGACAGACCTTGAGCCAGATGCAAGCTCCCAGCCCTCAACCAATGCTCGTGAGCTTTGTGACCTTGGGCCAGCACAGTGCGTGGTTCATAGAAGGCATTCAGTAAATCCCTCTTGACCTGAACTGTTGAACCATGCTGATTACTTACTTGATTTGATCATCAGTTTCCTTCTTATAAGATACTGTTTCAGAGCACAAGCTTTAAAGGCAGAACAACTGGGATCTGATCCTTGCTTTACAAGTACTTAATCTCTCTATGCCTCAGTTTCTTCATCTGTCAAATGGAGATGATAGTATCTACATCATAAGCTGATTATGATGACCACAGGAGTCAAAAGTTCTTAAAACAGTGTCTGATACAGAGTAAGCACTATGTATGGATGTATTGTAAAAAGAGAATTCTGAAAATTTCTAACACATGATAAACGCTCCGAAAATATTACGTAGATAATATTTTCACTTTCTTTCTTGATATTTTATTGACTTATTTTTATATATTTCCATACATTTTATAAGACCCTGCCAAAGTCTTCAACATCCTCCAAAGGCCTCCATGAAAAAGAATAAAACTCCTTTCTACTGCTCAGTGCTTTGTAGCTTACCAAGTGCTTTGGTGACAGACTCCCATTTGATCCTGACCCTAACCCCTACCTGTAGGGATCCCACCTGGCTTGTTCTGGCTGATCCCCCAAAGAAGTCTGGCCTTTGGCTGGAGAAACTCACTGCTGACTTTTCTCCCAGACACATCAAGCCCTAACAGAACATGGATTTGTCATCATTATTTCTGGCTACCTTGCAGAGTATAGGAGGTGATTCCACTGTTGTCATCCCTGACTTGGGGCTGGGATTGTTCTCTCACTGGAGGGAAAAAAAACAACTTTGAAACTTACCATTTGGATGGGAATTTAAATGTCTCTTCAGTTTACTTGTGTTTTGTGAGGTGGTGAATAAATGGGGGAGAGAGTGAAGGGGAAATGTCCTTAAGGAATGCGACATAGCCATGAACTGTTATGAAATTGTCAAAAATTTTTGAACCAGAATACTCAGTGCTGGTGATCATGCAGTAAGACAGATACTGATGTACTGCTAGTGGGATTGTAAGTTGCTCCAGCCTTTCAGAAGGTGATTTGGCAATATGCCTAAGGAGACTTAAAAATGTTTAGATTTCTCTAGAACATAAGATTCTTTTTTTTTTTTTTTTTTTTTTAGCGGTACGCAGGCCTCTCACTGTTGTGGCCTCTCCCGTTGCAGAGCACAGGCTCCGGACGCGCAGGCTCAGCGGCCATGGCTCACGGGCCCAGCCGCTCCGCGGCATGTGGGATCTTCCCGGACCAGGGCACGAACCCGTGTCCCCTGCATCAGCAGGCGGGCTCTCAACCACTGCGCCACCAAGGAAGCCCTAGGTGTGACTTTTATTTAATTTTTCTTAACTCCGCAGTGTACAATAAGCATATATTACTTTTAAACTTAAAAAAAAAAAAAGATATGTTACAAAATCCCTATTGAGGTTAGAGTTAGATGGAGACCAGGCTTGTGACCCAGCTCTTCAACCTGCTGGTTGTGTGCTGATGTTCCAAAGACTTTATGTGGTTCATGTGATATATGTAAAAGTGTTATTTTACAAAATGCTAAGCATAAAATTAATGTATGAAATGATAGCTGTTGTTGTTACAACCGTTGTAGCAAAGTAGCATCTTTTGAGAAGGGTGTCCAGAGCGTTGTAATATCCTTTTGTGACCGGTGTTAAAATTCCCAGCAGGTTGGGAAAGGCATCGTCAGTTCCTACAGTGGGGGAGACACCATCTGTTTTGTATATTACGGTGCCTGGCAATTCACGTGCCTGCTGACTTCTACTACGTGAGTAAAGAAAGGTTGAGGGGGCTTCCCTGGCGACACAGTGGTTGAGAGTCCACCTGCCGATGCAGGGGACACGGATTCGTGTCCCGGTCCGGGAAGATCCCACATGCCGCGGAGCGGCTGGGCCCGTGAGCCATGGCCGCTGAGCCTGCGCGTCCGGAGCCTGTGCTCCACAACGGGAGAGGCCACAACAGTGAGAGGCCCATGTACTACAAAAAAAAAAAAAAAGAAAGAAAGGTTGAGGAATTGCTGACCTGCCACGTTAACTTGTCAGGGTAACAGTGACCTGTACTCTTGTGTACACAAGTGAGTCATTTTCCTGGATGTGAGCCTAGCCCACCATCATCACCTCCATGCAGCTTCTTTGTTCTCTTTTCACACACAGTCGTGCTGAATCCTCGTAATAACCGTGTGCAGAGGGGTCTGTATTATGCCAGGTTTATAGATGAGAAAGCTGAGGCCAATGGAAGGGCAAACAGGCTGCCCAAGGTCACAGACTTAGCCACCCATGGAACCAGGATTCAAATGCAGGTCTCTTTGGGTCATAAGTTCTGTAGTCTTCCCCTTCCTGGATTTCCTTCCAGAGGAGTGACTAGAAAGTGTATTCTCCAGGTCGTACTGAACTGGGGAGACTTCCTTGGACATTCCAGACAGCACTGCTCTAACCTTCTCTGTTTTGTTGCTAGCCAGAAATGGAGAGAACCCGACATCTCCAAATCTGGAGAGGAACTGCATAAAATGCTCCTTTGTTACCGGTTTCAGGAGCAACCCTTAGATACATGGCTTACATCAGATGTCGGGGCTGAGCTAGCCACATCCAGCAATTGTCTAGCAAAACCATGTCGCCCCATCAGTCACAATAAAACGCCCTGTGTTTGCCTGCTGAAGGCCACAGGCCTCCCACTTCTCTCTCCTCGGATGTAGTGAGGAAGTCACCACAGTTGGGGAAGTGCTCCTTGACCTTTACCATAGCCTTTACCTCTCGAAGATGGAGTCCGTTTACGTTGTTCTTCCAAGTGGTATTTGTTCGACAAAGCTCAATAGTCATCCTGGTGTAAGTGAAATATTCTCCCTCCTAACGCCTGAGGAGCCAGGTCTGAGAGTATGCTGAGAGCTGGGTTATTGTGAGCTTTGTGATCCAATGGACTGGCTCTTTAGAGAAAAGCAGCAGTCCCCTGCGGGTAATAACCCAGTGCCATTCTTGCTCGAGTGACCGAATTCCCTGGACTCACCTGCCCACCCATTGTCATGGTGACTGTAATAAAGGGATGGGCCAGTGAAGAAGCTGGACTGGCTGGAGAAATAAAAAGAGGGAACGTGGTCGTAGGTCCTGCCCAGGTGGGTTCAGGCAGGCTTGGACCCTGGGTGAGATTTTGTTCACAGGAGGTGTATTAGTTTGCTGGAGCTGCCATAACAAAGTAGCACAGACTGGATGCCTTAAACAACAGAAATTTATTTTCTCACAGTTCTGAAGAGTAGAAGTCCAAGGTCGAGGTGTTGGCAGATTTGATTTCTTCTGAGGTCTCTCTTTTTGGCTTGCATGGGGCCGTCTTCTCCCTGTGTCTGCATATGGACTCTCTCTTCTGAGTCTGTGTCCTAATTGCCTCTTCTTTAAGGACACCAGTCAGAGTGGCTTAAGGTGCACCCAAACTACCCCATTTTAACTTAATTACCTCTTTGAAAACCCTACCTCCAAATACAGCCATATTCTGAAGTACAGGGGTTAGGACTTCAACATATGAATTTTGGAGGACACAACATAACAGGGAGCCTGCAGAAAATCGGAATAGAACAACCAGAACTGAGCAATCACTTAGCACATTCCGAACCACAAGGGCTGATGTCAACAACTCTGATGCTGGAGTGGCTCATCACACCCCAGGAACAGAGCAGCATCGTAAAGACTGTGAGGACCCTGGCCTCATGGATGCCCACGTGACGCTGAGCAACAGCCATGGGCGCTGGCCCCAGTCTCCCAGGCCTGGGGAAGGTCTTCTACCTTTCCCCACATGGCTCCGTACACTGGGAGGCCCCCGTCTTGCGTCCTCTCCTTCTGAAATGTACCTTGAAGCCATCTCTTCTCTTCCACTTCGTTTCCTCCGCTCTGCTTGGTATAGAGCATCTTCCTTCTTCACATGGACCACGGCCACAGCCTATCACTGCCTCGAGCCTCCAGCCTCTGCCCCTCCCCATCCATCCACTCACCTGCCAGAGGGCTCTTCACTGTGAAGGTTGGGTCGGTACGTGCGGGCTTGCCTTCCCCATCGCCTACAGGATCATTAGCGTTCCTTAACAGGGCACATGAGACCGTGCCTGAAAGCCCTCAGTGGCTTCTCACCGCCCGCAGAGTAATACAATTAGCAAAGCCTGCAAACCCCGTTTCAATCTGGTCAACTCTATCCCTCCAGCCTGACTGCCCCTCAGTCCCACCCCCCATGTGGTCCAGCACCCCACATCTGCTCCTCTTCCCTCAGGTGCTCCGTGCCTGCCCTGCTTCCGTCTCCTGCCTCCAGGCTTGAAGAACTGTCCAAAGTCAAGGTCTAATTCAAATGTTGCTTTTCAGTGACGCCTTCCCCACCGCTCCCACAGCCCTCAAGGAGCATTGTTCTCTCCCCACTCTGTACTCCCTTAGCACTTGATACATTTCTGTGTCTGTGCTTGACATCTTGAATTGATTCATTTTCTTTACTTTATCTCCATTATTAGGATGGGAGCTCCTTAACAAAAGGACTTTCTCCTATCCATCCCTATATCCCCACAGCCCCGCACATAGTAGGTGCTCTGTAGACCCTTGCTAGTGAGTAAATAGACGAAGTTGTAGGGTGTGTGTGTGGGGTGTCTCTCTATGACCTTATGATGGGCCGGGCTTGTCAGGTTCTCTGATGATGTCCTTTTCAAACTGGAGTGATGAGCTCTTCCAAGACAGTGTCCATGACCATCCCGTCTGCAGCAGCACTTCTGTCCTCTGGGGGCTGGGTTCCCTCCCCATTTGGGACAGTCAGCAGGAGTGCTATGAAGTGCAGTGTAAGTTATGTTAAAATTAGGCATGAGAAAATGGAGCCGGAGATAGAGATTGCAAACACCACTCACCTCAAGAGCCCCATCACTGCGATGTCATGTGTAAGGAGAACCAGGACGTGTGGGGACCAGGCGGCGGCAGCTTAGCTGTTGGAGCTCTGGCCCAAGTAGAACACAGTGTGAGTACTTGGCAAGTGAATGCCCTCATCCGTGTCGTTCCTCCTGCCTTCCAAGAATAAGATGCAGGAGAATGTTCTACCAGTGGTCAGAAGCAGAAGAGATACAAGTACTTGCCTTGTCACGGAAAAGAGCAAAGCAGGAAGAGATGTAAGGGAGAAAAATTTAGCCCAGTATTCTTTTCAAACAATTTTCTTAGCCACAGAACCTTTTATTCACACAAAATTTCAAATAAGGAAGCTCAATGAATATCATAAAAGCTGAGTTAAGCTGCATGGGAGAAGCAAGACAGACACCTATTCTCACGACACTCCCCACCCAACACCTCTGTGGAACCTCTGAGGACCCACTAGGGTCTTCAAAGTCCAGACTGGCATCTCCTAATCTAGTTGTCCAACCTTGGAGACTAATATTTATTCTTTCATCCATTTGTGTGCTCTCTCTCTCTCTCTCTCTCCCCTTTCTCTCTTTCTCCAAACATTTATTCAGCTCCTACTACAAGCCAAGCACTAAGGTAAAAATAAGTAGGGCACAGTACCTGCCATAAGGAAACCTCGGCATCTAAATGGGGAGACAGACTTGTAAACAAACACTTGCAGCAAATTGACACGTATTTTTAGAGCTCCAGGACGGTGCAGGGGACAGTGAGGTTACCAAGAAAGGAGAGAGCAATTGATCTCCAGTCAGTGCCCAAAATAAGGTTGCCTGAATTACCAAGCCAGTGAGATTTATTCCCTACCCCAGCTGCCACTAACGGAATAAAAGAGGAAGCTTTTCTGTTAAGAGCCTGTGCACTGCCCGGGGCCGCCCAGCTCAGCACCAGCGGTGCAGAGAGCACAGGGCAGGCGCTGGGAGGGGAGGGAGGGCAGGAGGAGGAAATCTCTCTCCAGCCTCAGGACCCACAGCTGCTGCTTCACAATGAGCAGGGCCAGTGCTTGGGCCCTGGTTCTTTTGTCCCAGGCCACTGGGGAGTTAGGAAAGCCATTGTGCCCAGAGATCTATAAATAACATTGTCACTCACGAGTAAACCTTAGGGAAGCCCAGCCTTTCTTTCACCAGAAATGAATTGAGCCCCTTAGTAGAGAAAAGGGCCCTGCCCTCCCCTTCGTATTTTAGTACCTGGACGGGCTGTGGAGAGGGCCAGGCCTTCACACTCAGAGCTGCCATTTTTGCCTGCACACAGCCCGAGTCCCAGGACGATGCTCACCCTGGAGCTTGATGTCTTTGCACTTTCTGTTCTGCTGAGCCACAGGTTTTGAGGATGAGATATGTGACTTCACGCGATCATTTTCTACTGGTCTCCTTTGATTTAGGAGCCTGGAGAGGACACGAACTTAGTCACCTTGGGTTTCCTCGGCAACCCAGCTGTGTTTATGGGGGACTGAGATAGTAACTACTTACAGTGGGAGCCCCTGAAAATTTCGGAAATAATTAGTATACACTAGCAAACAGCACTTGTTATATTATTTTGAGAGAAGTTAAGAAAGGGAGGGAGTTAACGTAATGTGTATGAAGGGTGCATTCTGAGCCAGGCACCGAGCGGCGTGCCAGGCTCCCTAGATTATTATACTAGCAATTATTGAGATATTATTTATGCAATGTTTCTCTCTCACCCTGTGATCTGCAAGCTCCAGGAGGGCAAGGACTGTGCCCCTCTTGTGCACTGCTACAGTCCAGCTCCTAGCACAGTGCCTGGAACACAGTAAGGCACGCAATACATAGGTTGAATGAATATACGAATGATCTTATATGATCTTCTGATCATCTTGTGGAATTGGTATTATTAACCCCTTTTACAGATTAATAAATTGAGAGTCTAAGAAGTTGAGTAACTTGCTTAAGGTCACACAGTCACTAACTCTGAGGGTATTAACCCAGGGCTTTCAAACTGAGCCCTTGTCTATACTTGAACCTGAAAGTACTCACTCTTTTTTTTTTTTTTTTTTGCATAGAAAAACAGAAAAGAGAAGGAATCCTTTTTTCCAGTGCTCTAGGAACGACTCTTGTTCTGCCTTCTTTCTAGAAGAGAGAGACAGGTTACTCTCTCATAATTATAATTTTATGTCTTACCAGGTCTTTCTCTAAATGGGTGAGGAGGACACTTGGTAACACAAATGGTGAATGGTGGCCTTTTCCACTGCCTTTCTTTTGGGGTATGATTCTGACTGTAACAATGAAAACATTTGTGGAAAAGGAGGAAGGTATGGACTGGAGTAGTCATGAAAGGCTTTATTCCAGGGCTAAGACTTGGTTTAGTTCTCAGGGATGAGTAGGATATACCCAGAGGGTTGAGGCTGGACTCTCCATGAATAGTATGAGCCAAAGCATGGAGGGGGCAATGAGGAGAGCAAAGAGACGCACTTGTCTGGAACAGACGTAACCAGGGATCATGCCTTGTCCCCACTTAAAAGCCTGCAGGAGCTCCCTAAGTCACAGGGCCCTCAGCTGGACCCCAAAGCCCTCCATGACCTGGGCCTGCCTGCCCTGTGCCTGCCCAGGTCTCTGGCCTGATCTCCACCACTGCTCTGCCCAGCAGCCCCACTGAAGCAAGCTGCACTGGCCCTGTGCAGCACACCTCCCAGGCCTCTGCGTCTTTGCGCATGCTGATTCTCTTACCTGGAGTACCTCCCCTCCCCTTGCCCATCGGCAGAACTTCTACGTGACCTCAACTAGACATGACCTCCTTTGCAAAGCCCTCCTGTCTACCTCCTTTGTAACCCCAAGCGATTAGCCCCCTTCTCCTCACATTCCCAGCTGCTCCTTTATTTGCGTCTCTTTCTCTGTCAAACTATCATGTCTGTACATCCTTGCCCCTGACCCAGCTTTCCATTCTCCACCCTTCCACTTGGATTTCAGGAATAATGACCTTCTCTTACATCTTCAGTCCCTTCCAGGACGTTATCTCCACCTCCATCTATTAACTTAAACCTACCCCCAACCTGAGTTGACTGTTTCTCCCAAACCCTTCTCATGCTGCTTTCACAGTCCTCAGCCTTCCAAGTCAGCACAAAGGTAGATAGATAGCCTTTTATTCCTCAAGAATAAAAACTTGTAGAACTGCCCTTTCCCATCCTCTTATTTAAACAAATAACTTCCACAGCAACAAAAACCGCTTCTCTGTGCCTTTTCTAAGAGTTGCGCTATTTAGAGAGACTGACCTTTTCTTCTTTTCATCACTGTCGTTTACCACCTTCCATTCATCGAGGACCTTGGCACCAGCTTATAGACTTCTTCCACCCCAATCCTGCCATCATCTTGGATGACTTCAGCATCAAAGGGCTGGTTCCTCCAAAACCCAGGCCTCTCCCAACTGGAATACCTTCCCTCTGCATTTCCCCTCAGCCATTCCCACAGTCATACCCTGGACCTTGGCATCATGTGAAACTCCTCTCTGTGAATCACTGAAATCATAGAATCATAGGTATCAGTGATTCTAACAACACTCTCTGACCAGAGATGTTGCCTGGTCAGCCATGCCCTCTGAACTCACCACAGTCTCCAGGCCACTCAGCCCTCTGCCTATGCCAGTCATCGCTCCTGCCCACGGACCTAGTCCAGTCCTGCTTCAGGTCCATGGTCCATCATTCCTGCTCTTCCTGACAGTACCCTCAGCGTTGTGCCTCTATGTCTTTTCATTGAACTCTTTTGAGAAAAATCACAACCCTCGATAACATAGCATGATGTGGAGAAAGCAAACAATTCAGTTTTGCTTTCTCCATGCCATGCTAGAGGAAAACACGCAGCAGGAAATAGTATACAACTGTATATTTATTGTCACCAACCTCAACTGAGTCCTTTTCAGTGCTCAGAAGTCTCCTGTTTCTCTGACCACCTTGCTCTCACCCTCTCACAACTTTTCTTTCAAAACTTCCCTACTCCGAAATCTCCAACCCTCAATCCCGGCAGATAATTTCCCCATTGAGCCTGTAAGCACACAGCACCTTCACTTGTGCATCCCTCCTTCCCTTCTGCTACAGCTGCTGAGGTGGCCTCCTCTATGGCCAGTCCCCGCCGGCCAGGCTGTGGCTCCCATTCTCTCCCTTCTTGAGGAATCCACCCCCTCAGCATCTAAACATGCTCACGTCTCTCCACCGTAAACCACTCTTCATTAGTAGCTGACCTTCTTGTAAGAATCGTGTGCATTTGCTGATTCCCTTTCCTACCGTCCTGCTCTCTCTTCCAACCACAGAAGTCCAACTGCAGCCGACCTTCACTGGCTTACAGGGAACCTCCACTTGGCTAAATCCAGCAGACAGTTTTCAGCCCTCGTATTACTTGACCTCTCAGAGAAATTCAGCAGAGTTGACCACTCCTGCCTTCCTGAAACACTGTTCTCTTGGGCCATCTTGTGACAGCCCATCTTCTGGTTCTCCTTCTATCTTTCGGCTGCTTCGTCTCAGTCTGCTCCCCTGGCTTATACTCTTTTATCCAGCCTTCAAATGCTGGAGTTTCTTAAAGCTTAGACCTAGGATTCTTTCTCACTCTGAACTCTCTCCGTAGAGGAATATATCCCCGCTGTGGTTTCAGATACCACTGATTCGCTAACAGTTTTCAAATTCATTATCTAGCCCTATATCCAGATTTCCAGACACCCAGCTGACTGCCTGACATTTCCAGGTGGATGTTTCAAAGGTTGTCAAACTCACTGTGTACCAAGTTCAATTTGAGATGCGTTCCTTTCCTTCCAGCCCCTCCTCCACCGCAAAATCCTCATTGCTTAGCGTCTCATCTCCCAGCCACCACAGTCATCCACCCGGTTACCATGGCAGTGATATCGCCCCAGTTCTCTTCGCTGTAGCCATAGTGATCTTCCCCCGACACACACACACACACACACACAGAGCAAATTATGTCTCTTCTGTTTAAAACCTTTCTGTTCTTGAGGCTGAAAACCTAAGTCCTTAGCAAAGTTGCCCACACACTGTACCATCTTGGTCCTGCCGCCCCTTCCTGAGCCTTGAACATGCTGTTTCTTCTCCATTTAGGATGTTTCTCTGCTCAACTC
Source organism: Mesoplodon bidens (assembly GCF_964165515.1). Classification (NCBI taxonomy): domain Eukaryota; kingdom Metazoa; phylum Chordata; class Mammalia; order Artiodactyla; family Ziphiidae; genus Mesoplodon; species Mesoplodon bidens. The sequence continues at coordinate 72,470,187 of NC_138164.1, read as the reverse complement.
TGTCCTGGCACTTGGCCTAATTAACTCTTTGTTTGTCTTTCATATCACATCTCAAAGGTTGCTTCCTTAGGGAAGGCTCTCCTAGTCACCCTTCCCCCAAAGGAAACTACATCAGGGCTCCCAGTTCCTTCCATGCTTTCATACCATCCTCTGCATCTGCTCTGTAGTGTTTCTTATCATGAAATAATTACGTGGTAGTTATTTATTGACTACTTGTCTTCCCTATGGGGATGGGAACTTCTCTTTCACACAGCTGCATCCCCATGCCTAGCACATTACCTTGCACAAAGTAGCTACTTAACAAATTTTTGTCAAATGAATGGCACCCCCTTGTTTTGTTACTTTGAATGAATGATGAATCACTTTGTCTTGTGTCATCTGTGTTAATTTTCCTTACTGGAAGGTGAGCTGGGCTTTGCCATCTCTCACCTGTGCCTAGAATTATGTACGTCACACAGTACCTGCTAGTTGAATGCGTGAATGAGTGGATGATGGTTCGGTTGAGTAAGAAGGGTGGACCAGGTGGCGGACAGCTCAGCAGAGGCAGCAGTGAGAAAAGCTTCCTAAGGTCCTTATCTGCAAGCCTCAGGTTATCTGGTTTGCATTAACTTTCATCCATAAAAATGCTTCAGAGAGATTTGTTCCCTATAAAAGCCAGTCACTGGTTTTGATTTCTCACCAATGTTTAATGATCTTGATTTCTCACCAATGTTTAACTACCCAGAATGCCCAGATACTTAACTTGAAGCTTCTGTTCTCTCTCTCTCCCTTTCTTTCTTTCTCTTTTTTTTTTTCTGGCAAAATAACAGAGAAATCCCTTTGATTCAGACCCAGTGGAAAGAACTCGGCTCCTGTCTTCTGCATAGGGGTGGCAGCCGATTTTCTCTCTGTTATAAACTTACCCAGTGCCAGGACTCTCGTCGGGGTTTTCCACTAGGGACAAAGAGAGACCTTGCTAGACAACGGTGTGTGAGGATTAGTGCCATCGTTGTGCTTTGGCCGTATGCAATCTTCGTATTTTCAGGCAATAGCATTAACAGATAATTATATTAAAGAGCAGCATTTTCCTTCTTGTCATTCCTGCTCATCCCGAAAGAGAAATCTTTACTAATAAGTCAGCTTCCACCCACCTCACCCCCACCTCCTTCAGAAATTCTCCTGATTGCGTGTCTATTGAGATATTTCCCCAGGACAATATACTCACCTATACTCCTGAATTTGTGTGCAGTGGAGAGAATGAGAATGAGAATTTGGGCAAAACTTTTGTCTCCTCTTCTGGGGCAGTTCCTCATTATCACCGGGGGTGCAGGTGAAAAGCCCCGACTCTGCAGGAATCAGCATTCACAGGTACAGGCCTAGGACTTGAATTTTAAACCAGCAACCCAGGTGCTCCCCAGGTACACTGAATTTTGAGAATTTTAAGTTTAGATCAATAACCTTTCATCCTTCTATGCACTAGAGTGATTAGTGGACAGGCATAGAAGAGCATGCTCAGCAGAGGCACCAGCACGCGTACACACACACAGGCATGAAAATGCCCACTTCCTCTGGGAATGGTAAAGGAGTTTGCTATGTTGAGGGCTTCTCATGGAGGTTGGCAGGAGATGAAGCCAAGAATGATGCACAGCTTATGAAAAGCGCTGCAGGCTTTGATAAAGATTTTTTATTGAATTATAGTTATTTACAGTATTTCAGGTGTGCAGCAAAGTGATTCAGTTACACACACACACACATAACAGACACATATATTCTTTCTCAGATTCTTTTCCCTTATAGGTTATTTTCTTTTATATATAATTTTTATTTATTTATTTATTTTTTTTTTTTTCTGTGTTGGGTCTTTGTTGCTGCAAGCGGGCTTTCTCTAGTTGTGGTGAGTGGGAGCTACTGTTTGTTGCAGTGTGTGGGCTTCTCATTGTGGTGGCTTCCCTTATTGTAGAGCACTGGCTCTAGGCGCGCGGGCTTCAGTAGTTGTGGCACGCGGGGTCAGTAGTTGTGGCTCACGGGTTCTAGAGCACAGGCTCAGTAGTTGTGGCGCACGGGCTTTGTTGCTCCACAACATGTGGGATCTTCCCGGACCAGGGCTCGAATCCTCATTGGCAGGCGGATTCTTAACCACTGCATCACCAGGGAAGTCCCTCCCTTATAGGTTATTATGATATATTGAATATAGTTCCCTATGCTATGCAGTAGGTTCTTGTTGTTTATCTATTTTATATATAGTATTGTGTTACCTGTTAATCCCAGATTCCTAATTTATCCCACCCCCCTTTCCCTTTTGGTAACCATAAGTTTGTTTTCTATGTCTGTGAGTCTATTTCTGTTTTTTAAATAAGTTCACATCATTTTTTTAGATTCCACATATAAATCATATCATATATTTGTCTTTGTTTTACTTATGTCACTTAGTATTGAATATGATAATCTCTAGGTCAGATAAAGATGTTTTAAGTTAGAGAGTGAAATTATCAAATTTGGTTTTTGGAAAATGTCAGTCTGGCAAGTTCTGAAAGGTGTATTCCAGGGGTGGGACGATGAGAGCGAGGAATGGGAGGGGTTGAGACTGGAGGCCAGGACTTGCAGAACCATTCGTTTATGAGCAGATCGGGGATGATGTCGATCTTAAATAAAGGAGGATGAGAATGAGGAAGGTGGATAAAAGAGGAATCTCAAACTCTGTCTCAAACTATTCAGAAGATAGAACATCACCTAGATTTGGTAATGACTGCAAATTTGGGCTGAGTTGTGAGGAATCCAGGATGATTCAAAGTTCTAATGAGCTACCGGGTGATACCATTGGTGAGTAGAGAGTGTGGGAGGGAGGTTTGGCCTGGAAGATGAGTTTGATTTGCAACATGTGGTGTTTGACAGGCCTATGAGACATGTAGGTCGGGATGCCCAGGAAGCAGATGGATGTCTGTGTCTGGAATTGAAATGATTCTGGAGACATAATACAAAGCATTGCTTTTGCCAACAAATTATCACCCAACCTGCTTTGTTTGAAATAACGATAGCTGACATTTACTTAGTGAGTCCTTACTAAGCATCAGATGCACTGCTACATGTGACACACATTATGAAGTGCATACCGTTATCAGCTCGGTTTTACAGAGGAGGAACCTGAAACCTGAAAAGTTCGGTAATGTACCCAGGTGCATCTAGTAAGGGTCAGAGCTGGCATTCAGTCTTTTGCAGTCAGACTCCATCACTCGTAATCATTATCCTGTGCTACGGTGTTTCTCAAACCGTTTAAACCACAACCTTCAGTTAAAAATACACTTTACGGGCTTCCCTAGTGGCGCAGTGGTTGAGAGTCCGCCTGCCAATGCAGGGGACACGGGTTCGTGCCCTGGTCCGGGAAGATCCCATATGCCGAGCGGCTGGGCCCGTGAGCCATGGCCGCTGAGCCTGCGCATCCGGAACCTGTGCTCCGCAACGGGAGAGGCAAAAAAAATATACACTTCACATCACAAGCCAGTACACAGATACACAATATACACGCACACATACGTGCACACACATACACTTGAAATTAAGCAAAACGACACTTGTCCATGCTAAGTGTGATACAACCTGGTATTTTCTGCTCAAGTCTACATCATTTTTTAAATATTGGTTGCTCCCTATTAAATTGATTTCAGAGCTGGTTTGATAAACTTAGCCATATTTATTTCTCCTGGGGTGAATATTTCCCTTCTATTCCCAGCCCTTGTCATTCTCCCACCTTTGGGGAACGAACACTAAATGTTGCTGAATGCTTTTCCCCTTTCCCTCTAGAGAAGGTGTTAAATGTAATAGGCTGGGGTCTAGTGGCATAAGGCGAGCCAAGAAAGTCTCACTTTAGTAGACTGATCAAACTGTCTTTAATGTGGCTGACAAACGTTATTGCAAAATGTTCAAATCACAACAAAGGATGCAAAATGATGTGTGCAAAATAGTGATTACAAATATGGACTTCAGTGGCACACAGACCTGAGTCTGTATTCCAGCTCCACAGCTTATTAACTATACAACCTTGGGCAGATATTTTACTTCATATGGATATTGTAGAAGGATAAAATTCAAAGAGTGCCTTGGTTCATTCAGTATCTACACAGCCTGTCCTTTAGTAGGTACCAAAAAATGGTACTAAAATCTTGATTAATTTAATAGAAGTTATAAAATATAAACCAACCCACAAACTGAATATTCATCTATAAAAGCAAATTAAATTTCCAGACTATTCAACAATGACCCAATCAGTCATTCAGTGGTGTATTTAGTCAATCAGAATAAATTTAGAATAAGCTGTTCGTTTGTCCTTTAAAGGAGCCTTTAAATATTGACTGTACTTATCACAGGATAGAGGTTTTACAAGAGCTTAGTAGCTAATGACACTATATATAGTCTTGGGCATAGAGCTGTTTATTTTGAGACATTTGGAGGAGAGATCACCCTGCAGTTCTCTGTGAATGTCAACATCGCTTCCTTCAGAGGACATAATGTCACTCTAGAATAGCCGAGCCACAATTGTAGGAATTCTAGTGACCTTTTAGGAAATCACCAATAGAAAAGAACGATTTGATTAACTAAGTACCTGTGGACCCTAACCACAGAGGTCCCAGAGCTGATCATGTTTCTGAGCTGAGAAATTTTTTAAGAGATTCTCAAATTCATTAAGTGCAAGGATTAGACTCTATCTCAGGAGGAAATAATGAAACCATTTAATGTTGATGATGTAAACTAAGCACTGGTAAGAAAAACTCACGTGGTTTGAGGTTCTACATTTCTCCTTTCCCTTTCTTTTAATATAAATCTAATTTAAAAGTGGAAATACAGTTCCGAAAGCATTCCCAGTACTTCAGCTTTTAACTTTCAGCCCCGCCTCCTGCTGTCACCACAGAGAAGGAGACTGGTTACCCTGATCCCCTGTATGCACATCGGTCATCTGTCTCCTGGGCAGAATGACCTCCTCCCTAGTTCACCTGATGGGGGGGCGGAGTTGAGGTCAAGGCCCAGGAGGAGGAGGATTTGGTTAACATCAGGGCTGGAACAGGTTAACAACAACCTGCTGGATAGTTGCCCTGTAAGATGAACTTGTCCTTGGTCGGCCTCACGTCCAGCGCTGGCACCCCTACCCACTTGACGGCACGCACCAGGCATGCACGCACAATGCCTGTTCAGTGTCTGTTTGCTTTATTCCTCCTGGTCATAGTTCACTTTTTGACCCAGTCCTCCCAGGCTGGGCCCGTCAAGGAGCCGTGTAGCTGTTGGAGGAAGGAAGCGGTACTCCCCTGTCCTCAGCGGCTCCCCTGCCCATCGCCTTCCTGTGCCATTACCCTGTGGAGGTTCAGCTGAGTTAGAGGGCCATCAGGGTGCCAAGAATAATATTATTTAAGTTTTAAATCATAGCCTCTTGGGAAGAGAGGGTCATGAAGCATTCAAACCGCCGCAGGGAGTTTTGCCAACAGAATGATTCATAAGCCTTCCAACTAGCCACCTCTGTTCCCTTGTTCAGTTAGGACAAAATCCTAGAGTCACCAAGGATTTCAGAAGTAGACTCCTCCATTTCTCTTCCACGTTGGTCCTTATCCAACAACTTCGTGTAAACTAGTCTTCCAATGGCAAGACAATTGAAAGAGCCATTATTGTCACATGCTTTTGACTGGCTTGTACTAGCCACACGCCCTCAGCATGACATTGACCCACCTGGGCCTCAATTGCCTCTTCTATAAATGGGGATAATAACACCTGCCCTGTTTGGGGTCAAATGACATAAACCACATGAGACCATTTTAGAAACAATAAAGCAGTAAAAATATGCAAGACGTGCTCGGCAGAGGGGCACACAATTCATTAGACATCGTCACTGCCCGCAAAAATCTTATTGTCTTGCAGGGAAAACAGACAAGAAAGGAAATAAATACCATAAAGTGCAATTGCTAAATTGCTTAGTCGCAGCCTTTTTAAAATCTTTTTGCCACATCTTTGAATTTACAAAGAGATGCCGGCATCTCAGTGTTCTTATTCGACTGACACAACCACCCAGTGAATGCAGCAAACTCAGAGAGGTGCAGCCACTTTCTCCAGAATCACACAGCCAGAAAGTAGAGGGACTGAATGTAGAGCTTTTTTCTTATGGTTCCCTTCCCCCATACGGGCTGTGTGAGGGCAGCACCTCTGCATCCTGCTTGTTATCCCATGGAAGGAAAATGGAAGTGTAATCCCACTAGAACAAGAACTGTGCACATCATAGGTGGAACGGTTACAGGCAGCCTCCATACATTTGCAGCACCAAAGCCCAGTCTCTGAGCCCAAAACTTGTTTCGGGTTGGTTCTGGGCAGTAAGGAGTAGCGTATCGTCCACTCTCCTTTCGGGAATTTACACTGTGTTTCTGGATCTGTAATTTTGCACCTGATCACAGAAGTATGTCTGGGAGGAAGGCCATTCTCCGGGCTGTGTCTGCTAAGACTTCCCGATGCCTGTGTTTCTAAGACCCCCCCTATATCCATCCCAGACGTGTGCTCAGGGGCCCTCATAAACCTGGGGTTCAGTCAGAGAACAGCAGCCTCAGTAATCCCACTTCCTGTCTCCAACTGGAGTCCACGTCCCCCTAACTCATAAAAGTCCCAAACATTGAGTCCTGAATTACTAGGGCAGAAGGAGGAGGAGATGCCTTCCGGTCCCCTAACAGCTGGTCAGCTTCCACTGTACAGTTTCGGAGCTGACTGCCCCCAGCTCTGTCCCGGCAGCGGCTCCTCTCTGCCGTTGACTGATGGAGGAAGCTGGCCAGCTGTAGCATAAGCAGTCAGCCCAGAGCATGACGTAATGCTGCTGGAACAGAAACCCTTACTGGTACACGTGTGCCTGCTAATCCTTCCTTCCAGTAACGACGCTGCTCTGAGGAAACGTGGCTACATGTATGTCATGAGCCAAGTACATAATCGCACATGTACAAACACTCCTGTTTGCAGATAGGCTGACCAGCCTGGTGCTAATACAGAGGAGCACTTAGCAGTGGCGGAACCATTAAGGTAACTGGCTCCATTTGCAGAAGCAGAATTATTCTATCTCCAGTCAAATCAAAGCCAACTCAGTCAACAACCTGTTTAATCTGTCCAGTCTCAGGAGCAGCTGATAAGCACAGAGGAATGAGTGTGAACTTTGGAAGCGTATGGATCTGGGTTCTACTCCTGGTTTTTCCATCGACCTACTGTGTGGCCTTGGGCAAGTTACCCCTCTGGCCTCAGTTTCCTAGTCCATAAAATGGGGATAATAATCCTCGGATTGTTAACTCAGGGTTGCCATGAGGGTTAAATGAGATGGCCAGTATCAAGTGCCTGTCTCAGTGCCTGACCCAACCCAGTGGATGTTCAGTGAAAGCTAACGGTTGCTCTTGTTATTGGTGATGATATTTTTGTGCTACAGCCTGTTGTTAGCTGCTTCAGAGTGTCTGCTTCCCATTACCTCAAGTTTATTATCTGGTCATTAACGGTCAAGAAATCAAACAGGAAATGCCCTTCATGTGCTAAATTGTATGACACTGACTCTGAGAGAAGATGGAGAGCTGCATGAGATGGGGCATCAGGGAAGGCCTCCTGGAGGGACAGCCTCTACTGGGGATTGGAAGATGGATGGATGGGGGGAAGCGGTCAGAGCAAGGTGGACAGGGGTCCTGACGTGAGTCAGAGCATGGCAGCCAGAGTGAGTGTGCCTGTTGGGTGGGGTGGAGGACGGGGCAAGTGCATGGAGCCTTGCCTGGGCCATCAGACAAGCGGTTACGCTGGATGTGGTGACGGCACTTCAGCCCCTGTTCCTCCATCTGCCTTCTGCAGGATGAGCCCCTGACCACCCTTCAGGGCTTATCTCATGCATTGCTAATGAGCTCTCTCGTGTCACCCCGCCCCATGAACAAATAGTAATGGTAATAAGGAGAACAGTTGGCGTTCACTGAGCACCTCCTGTGTGCCAGTACCCGTGCTGAGCATTTCACTCACGTCATTTCATTTAATCCCACAGATACGAAACAGGCAGCATTCCTTTTCATAGGTTGGAAAAGTGGCCTGCCCGAGGCGGAGGCCCAGGATCACCAGTACGTGTTAATCCGGTAGATTAATCCAGTAGACAGTTAATCTACTGTCTTTGCCAGTAGACTCAGGAGCATAGTCACCGGCTCTTATTCCTTTCAGGACTCCCTAGTGCCTAACAGGGTACACCTAGCACAAAGTAGGAACTCATAAATGTTTGAAGAATGAATGAGAAGAGATTGTCAAGCGTCCAGCAAGGCTCTGGATCCAGAGGCAATAGGCAGATCACCAAGAGGGGCTTGGGAGACCTCAGGTTGGGAAAGGTCAGTTTTTGAGGAGCACTGGGAAGCCTGGGTCTCTGGACAGCAGGAGGCTGATGGGCTCACTGCCTTTGATGGTGGGATCTATTCAAATATCTTCTCTCTGATGCCAGTAAGTTTGTCCTGGGTTGAGCCCACGGGTGGAATTTACTGGCTGAGCCAGAGATGCTCATTCAGGGAAGATGATAAAATAGGTTGATGGTTAAAAGATTAACACTGGTACAGCGTAGGCACTGACCAATCAAAACAGCAGGATCTTGAAGCCACCTGCTTTGCCAAACATTAACCCATTGGTTGCTGGATCTTGGGGAGGTTCCAAAGGTTCCCTGGGAGAAGCCAGAGCAGGTTGGGAGGGGCACCTGACTGGGGGAAGTAGTCAGAGCAGTGGCTCTGTAGCGATTCAAATATTTCAAAAGAGTCATAAATAGTAGGTCCTTACTGGTGTGTCCTGGCTGAACACCACAAGGTTGCTCTCTGCTAAGAAAGTCAGCCATTTTTTAAAAGCCATTTGTCCTATTTTGAGGACTTTGTTAAAACTAGATAATATGACCCCAAGCTCTATTTAACTAGGCATACAGAAACTGTAGATTCTCAATGTAGTAAGAATGAATAAGGACCCCCACTATCAACTCCTCCAAGTTGTACAAACCCTACTCTTACCTTAGGACTTCTGGTATACCTTATGGGAATTGTGACTTTTTGACGTAGAGACCAAGAGCCTGAGTGCCAATTAGTAAAGTTTATTTCTTTTGTAGAGAAATGTAAGTTCTAATACTTTTCCCTTACACCCTAGTGAATCGTCTTGTGCCTATCCTATTTTGGAAGCCATGGTAAAGCTAAAGTGCCTGCATTTCTGCTTTGCAAACTTGTAAATCTGAAGTTGCCTTAACATTAGCTTCAGGATGAAAAGCTTCTAGAAGTATTTTTTTTAATCCCTGAGATTACCAGTTGCTAAACAGTCATACTTTTTCCTGAAATACAAAAGAAGTTGGTGACAGTCAGACAAGAGAAACACTTAGCCTTGTAGAAAGAAGCTGACTCTTATTAAAAGCCACAGTGGTCATTAACAAAGGTGATGTCATAATTACATGACCGGGCCTGCCTGGGATCCTACAGCCAAGGAGAGACAAACCCAGTCTTTAGTAAGCCAGTGAAGACTCACCTGCTTGATGGTGTTTAGTGAGAGTGCCCAGTCTCCAGGGCAAGCTGCTTCCTGCAAAAGGATCAAGGACCTAGGTGTCATACCATGCTTGCAAAGCTGGTAGCCAGCACAGGGAATTTATGAACTGGTGACTTTGGGCTTTGGTGAAGAAAACGTTGGGAATTTTATGTGCAGAGATACTTTGCAGAGGCTCCATGAGTCATACTTTCAAACAGAGTCGAGCGTAACCTGATAGGTCTTTCTAGCAGTTCCAGCAGTTCTTCTGAGAGGAGGAACAATTCCTCAGGATTTTCATAAGCTGAGTAATCGTTATTAGTTTATAAAAGCATAATAGGAGCCAGAATTCATAGTTTTGGGTATTCCGAGGTTACAAAACAAAAACGAAGAGGAAATAGGGAATAGCCAATATTTGCTTTTTTCACTCTATTTCTCTTTTTTTCCACTCCTCTTTCACCCCTCACCATCCCAACTCACATTTTCTGAGGTCCATCTCACCAAGGTCCTCTCAGGGTGTACACTATGTAAGTGGCAAAAATAGAGCCTGTGATCAAATGTTGACTGTCACTTACCTCTAGTCAAAGAAATCATGAGGAAAAAGATTATCACACCGAACGGACTTACTGATTATAAGATGCATCCTGGTTTAGCAGGCAATAAAATATGGGGTAATAACTATGCAACTTCAGGAGCATCATATAACCTCTCATGCTCAGCCATCTTATCTGTACAGTAGAGGCTGCAAAACTTCCTTACAAGGTGATTGTTAGGGATGGGGTGAGATTGGGTATTTATTAGTCCTTTTCTTAGAGCTGATGATAGCAACAGCTAGGTGGGGATGATCAATATATGGGCTTGAATCGCCCTGTCATTATTAAACTCCCTGTAAAAGCACTTGTAATAACTGTAGATGAGGTATTTTTCAGCTGGTGGAGGAATGAGTGGAGCTGATGCTCCCTACCTTTTCAAGCTTCCCCTCCCCATAGGAGTCTGGGGAAGCTAGACAGCCATCAGCGTCATTTAGTTCTCACTTATCTCCCACACAGCCTTCACGTCTAGGAGGAACCTTGCGTTACTTGGGGCTTATTATGAATGGGGAGCTTAAACAGGGTTGCCCCAGGTATCATCAGCCTTGACTACAATGAGGGTCATAATAACAGTATTAATGAATGAATTAGTTAATTAAAAACTGTTCTCGGGCTTCCCTGGTGGCGCAGTGGTTGAGAATCTGCCTGCTAATGCAGGGGACACAGGTTCGAGCCCTGGTCTGGGAGGATCCCACATGCCGCAGAGCAACTAGGCCCATGAGCCACAACTACTGAGCCTGCGCGTCTGGAGCCTGTGCTCCGCAACAAGAGAGGCCGCCATAGTGAGAGGCCCGTGCACTGTGATGAAGAGTGGCCCCCGCTTGCCACAACTAGAGAAAGCCCTCGCACAGAAACAAAGACCCAACACAGCAAAAATAAATTAATTAATTAATAAACTCCTACCCCCAACATCTTCTTTAAAAATAAAAAATAAAAAAATAAAAACTGTTCTCAGCCCCCTACACAATCCCTCCATGGGGATTCTGGTCCCTTCCTTGTTGATGTGTGCCACCCATGGAGCCACTCTGGGGCTTGCCACTGTGGCCATTGCCACAGTGAGAAGGTTGGGGAAGCTGAGGAAGCCTCGACCAGGAGCTTCTAGGCAGGGCTAGGGCAGCCCTCATTCAGCAGAGCCACCCAGAGTTCTACGCGGAAAAGGTGTCTCTTTTTCACGGTGTGTTGCACATTGTCATTTCAGGATAAAGGCAGGGCAGCTGGGGTCCCCATGTCCCTCAGTATCCCTTATGAGAACAGGTCCTGCAACTTCTGGCAACAGACACTGTCTCCAGAGGGCTTAACTGGGCCAGGGAGCAGATTCCATGGCGTCCTACTTGTCCCCCATCTCTCCCTGCCAGTGCCCAAACCAGAAAATGCTGTTCAGTGAAAGACACCAGTCAAGAGAATGAAAAGACAAGCCACGTACTGGAAGAAATATTTACAAAACACATGTCTGATATAGGACTTGTATCCAAAATATGCAAAGAATTCTTTTAAAACAGCTTTATAGAGTTATAATTCACATACCACACAATTCACTCATTTAAAGTATACAATTCAGTGGTTTTGGAGATAATCCATTATTAGCTTAAGTTGTGATAAAGTATATGTATATATTTACAGCAAAATTTGGTTAAACCATTTGTACAATTAAGTGTCATTAAGTACATTCATAATGTTGTGCAACCATCACTACTGTCCATTTCTGAAACTTTTTCATTGCCCTAAATAGAAACTCTGTAACCATTAAGTAATAACTCACCCACCACTTCCCCACCGCCCAGCCTTTAGTAATCCTAATCTACTTTCTGCCTCCATGAATTTGCCTATTCTAGATATTTCATGTAAGTGGAATCATACAATATTTTGCCTTTTGTATCTGTCCTTCTGTATCATAATATTTTCAGTGTTCATCCATGAAGTAGCATGTATCAGAATTCATTCTCTTTTATGTTTGAATAAATTTTATTGTACGTATATACATTTTGTTTATCCGTTCACATGGTGGTCACCTGGGTTGATTCCACCTTTTGGCTATAGTGAATAATACTGCAATGAACGTTGGGGTACAAGTAACTGTTCAAGTCCTTGCTTTCAGTTCCTTTGGGCATATACTAGGAGTAGAATTGCTGGGGTCATATGGTAATTCTGTGTTTAGCTTTTTGAGGAAATGCTAAACCATTTTTCCATAGGGGCTGCCACACTTTACATTCCTACCAGCAATGTACAAAGGTTTCAGTTTCTCCACATCTTCACCAGCACTTGTTATTTACTGGGGTTTTTTTTTTTGGGTTTTGGGGGGGTTTTTTGTTGTTGTTTTTTGGGTTTTTTTGGTTTTTGGGTTTATAGTTACAGCCATCCTAGTGGGTGTGGAATGGTATCTCACTGTAGTTTTGATTTGACTTTCCCTAATGACTAATGATGCTGAATATTTTTTCATATGCTATTGGCCATTTGTATATCTTCTTTGGAGAAATGTCTGTTCAGGTTATTTGCCCATTTTTTACTTGGGTTGTTTTTGTTGTGTCCTAGCAGTTACTTAGAGACTGGATATTAAACTGTTATCAGACCTACGATTACCAAATATTTTCTCTCATTTTGTATGTTGGCTTTTTTATATATAAATTTAATTAATTAATTAATTGATTGATTTTATTTTTGCCTGCGTTGGGTCTTCGTTGCTGCGTGTGGGCTTTCTCTAGTTGCGGCGAGCGGGGGCTACTCTTCGTTGCAGAGAACGAAGCCATCTCATTGTGGTGGCTTCTCTTGTTGTGGAGCATGGGCTCTAGGTGCACAGGCTTCAGTAGTTGTGACTCGCTCTGTGGCATGTGGGATTTTCCCGAACCGGGGCTCGAACCCGTGTCCCCTGCATTGACAGGAGGATTCTTAACCACTGAGCCCCCAGGGAAGCCCCTGTACATTGTCTTTTCACTTTCTTGACAGTGTCCCTTTATGCACAGAAGTTTTTAGATGAAGTTGATTTATCTAATTTTTTCTTTGCTGCTGGTGCTGTTGGTGTCATATCTAAGAATCCATAGTCATACCCAGGGTCATGAAGACTTACCCCTATGTTTTCTTCTAAGAGTTTTATGATTTTAGCTCTTATATTTAGGCTATTGATCTGTTTTGAGTTAATTAGGAGTCCAGCTTCATTCTTTTGCATGTGGAAATCCAGTTGGCCCAGCTGCATCTCTTGAAGAAACTATCCTTTCCCCACTGAATGGAATTGGCATCCTTGTCAAGAATCAACTTGCCACAGATGTATGGGCTTATTTCTGCACTCTTATTTCTGATTCTATTCAGTTGATCTATAAGTACTTATGCCAGTACCACACTTTTTTTTTCCTTTTTTTAAAGCACCACACTATTTTGATTGCCACAGTTTAATGTTAAGCTTTGAAATCTTTTTTTTAAAAAAATGGTTTAGGTTGTTCAAAGCCCCTTGCTATTCCGTATGAATTTGAGGATTGGCTTTCCTATTTCTGCAAAAGAGGGCATTCAAATTTTGATAGGGATTGCATTAAAACTGTAGATCAAAGGACTATTAAAACTCAACAATAAGAAAAAAACAATTAAAAAATAGGTGAAAGATCTGAACAGTACCTTACCAAGAAGATATACAGGTGAAAAATAAGCATATAAAAAATGCTCAACATAATATGTCAATAGAGAGTTACAAATTAAAACAATAATAACATGCCACTACATATCTGTTACAATGACTGAAATTTTTTAAACTGATAATACCAATTACTAGAGAGAATGTGGAGCAAGAGAAACTCATTCACTGCTGGTGGGAATGCAAAGTGATACAGCCACTTTGGAAAACAGTTTGGTAGTTTCTTAAAAAGCTAAATGTAATCTTACCATATGATCCAGCAGTTGCACTTCTGTGTATTTACTCAACTGTTTTGAAAATTTATGTTCACATGAAAACCTGCACATGAATGTTTATAGTAACTTTATGTATATTCACCAAAAACTGAAAGCAACCAAGGTGTCCTTTAGGTAAATGGAGAAACAAGCTGTGGTACAACCAAACAATGGAACGCCATTCAATGATTTAAGAAAATGAGTGATCAAGCCGCAAAAATACATGGATGAAACTTATGTGCTTATTGCCAAGTGAAAGGAAGCCAGTTTGAAAAGGCTACATAATGTATGATTCCAATTGTATGATGTTCTGGAAAAGGCAAAACTGTAGAGACAGTAAAAGAAAAAATCAGTACTTGCCAAAATTCAGGGAGTGGAAGGAGGGATGAATAGGTAAAACATGGGATTTTAGAGCACTGAAACTGTATAGTATTGTACTATAGTACAGTACTGTCGTGATGGATACATGATATGCCTTTGTCAAAACTCATGGAACTTTACAGTACAAACAATGGACCTTAATGTATTCAGATTTTTAAAAAAATATTTAATAGGTTGGAGGATCCCAGGAAGGAATGCAGATTGTGATAAGAGATCTAACTGTATTACAAATATGTGATACCTCAGTGAAGGGGGTTCAAGGAAAAGTGCTGATTTAAGTGACTTTGGAAATGAGCGGAGTTTATAAGAGTAAAGGCAAAAACAATGGCACATAAGCAATATACTCTGGCTCATAAAGTTGTTTCCCACTGTAGTACAGGTTAACAGTGTTGATACTACTATATGTCAATAGGGATTTGCAAATTAAAACAATAATAACATACCCGGGCCTCCCTGGTGGCGCAGTGGTTGAGAGTCCGCCTGCCGATGCAGGGGATACGGGTTCGTGCCCCGGTCCGGGAGGATCCCATATGCCGCGGAGCGGCTGGGCCCATGAGCCATGGCCGCTGAGCCTGCGCGTCCGGAGCCTGTGCTCCGCAATGGGAGAGGCCACAACAGTGAGAGGCCCGTGTACCGCAAAAAAAAAAAAAAAATAATAATAATAATAATAACATACCACTACATATATATTACAGTACTGAGTAATTAAGCATATAGATGGCAGATGATGGGAGCTAAGTCTCTCACTGTTGGAATCAGAGTTCGCAGACCAGCAAGGTGATGAGGCTAGAAAGATCCATGTGGTAATGGGTTAGAGTTAGAGACATTAGTATGAACTGATATTTAGCTTAGTATAGATTCATTTCCTTACTCTGTCAGCTGAGAGGGACTGAAAACAAAGAAACTCCAGTAGCAAGGAGCACAAGGAATAAGTAGAACCCAGATTGTGGTTTCTAATACCATGCCCCAGAAAGGAATCCAGCCTCTTTGAAAAAAATGGCTGATTCTAGGACTTGGGCAGGCACCGTGCAAGATGAGCCTGGAGCATCTTGTAGTGCCAGAAAATAAGAAGTACTAATGAAAAAGAGAAAGGAAAGGAAAGGAAAGGGAAGGGGAGGGGAGGGGAGGGAAGGGAAGGAAAGGAAAAAGCAAAATTATAGGAGTTAAAGGGACACAGAGCCAACTGAAAGAGTTTCCAATGGCCAAAACTAGAACAATTTGAGCAAAAAAAATACATAAGACAGTATTGGATTATAACCCAGAGTATAAATCAAATACCCATGAGTTCATTCTAATATAAATTAATGATTGAACAAACAAATGAGACAAATATCCCATGCAGAATTCCAAGTAACTTTACAGTGGAGAGACCTGACAAGCACTACTTCAGCCAAGTGATCATGGTCAACATCGACAGTGGTGAATCATGTTGCTAGTATGTGCCTTGATCTGATGTGGTGAAAATGGCACTTCACCTCTGTGGTCTTCCTCCTCAAAACCCATTACCACACTGCAGTCATGAGAGAAACATCAGACAAATTCCAGTAGAGGCATAGTGTACAAAATACCTGACCAGTCCTCTTCAAAATGCTCCCTGGTCATCAAAACCAAGGAAAGTCAGAGCCAAGAGGAGCCTAAGGAGACATGATGACTCCATGTATTGTGGGATCCTGGATGGGATCCTGGAATAAAAGAAAGGGCATTAGGTGAAAACTAAGGAAATCTGAATAAACTGTGGACTTTATTTAATAATAATGTATCACTGTTGATTCATTAACTCTAACGAATGTACCATACTGATGGACGATATTAATAATAGGGGAAACTGGGTGAGGAGATATGTGGGAGCTCTCTGTACTATCTTCTCAATTCTTCTGTAAATCTAAAACTGCTCCAAAAATAAAATACATTTTAAAAAAATAAACAAAAATAAACCAAAAGAACCCCTGACGATATAGCTATTTTCCATGTTTTTCTAAGAGGAAGCTGGAACCCAGAAGAGTCAAGATAACTGGCACAGATTGCCCAGCTACTTAAATGGCAGAGTTGGGATTTGAGTCCAGGGTCCTTGCTGTTGAGTCACAGTGACTTTGGCCTGTCTGTGAATGGAACTCTTCTGTTCCTTGGTTTCCTGCTTATCCATTTATGTGTGTGTGTTTCTTTCTTGTTCTCCCCAGGGCATGGCCTTTACCCTTGAGGAAAGGCTGCAGCTTGGGATCCATGGCCTAATACCCCCCTGCTTCCTGAGTCAGGACGTCCAGCTCCTCCGGATTATGAGATACTACGAGCGGCAGCAGAGTGACCTGGACAAGTTAGTACCTAAAGTCTCTTCTCTCTCCCCAGAGCCCCAGGCTTAGCTGTCTGTTTGCTGTGGTCCACAGAGGGTTTTCTGGATACTCTCTAGCCAGGAAAGGCTGAGAGCCCTGAGAGATCCCAGATCCAGCCCTGCCTTCCATAGGGTGATGGTCTCCTTGAGGACCAGGGCTTGTTATGATCAAGGCACAGTCAATGTGTCCTGGGAAGACTGGGAAGGGAGCCTGAATTCCAACCAATGGAATCTGGTTGGGCCCCCAGGAAGTGGTGGAATCAGAGTCAGCCCAGGAAGCACCAATAGGACTTCAGCATTCAGCAGTGGGGTTCATGGAAGGCATTTTACTCAGCGGGAAGAAGTGGGGCAAAAATGTAGGGAGAGGTATGTTAAGGAAGTGGTACGTGGCCCAGGTTCCTGGAATAGAGGGAACGTGGTGGAGAGGAGGGGAAATGGACAGGGGCACCTTGGGAAGGACCTGCGATGTCGTAGGTTGGAGGTTTAGGGGGAGTAGTTAACAGCCCTACTGCCCCTCTGGTCCCTCCCCAGTGGGGATGTAGACCTGAAGAGCCAATGGGGGATCACAGGGTCAGCTTTATCAGTCTTACTAAAGAAGGTAGTGACCTCACAGGTCACATGGCTATGAATTGGCACAGCCAGGATTTGAACACAGATAATTAGCTCCAGAGTCCGTGCTTTCAACCTCTCTGCTACAGCGTAGCTAAGAGGCGTTGAAGCTTAGTGGCTACAGGACTAGACTAGTACTAGACTGAGTTCAAATCCTCATTTTACCACTTAACAGCAAAAGTTCTTTAGCTTCTCTGGGTCATTCCCCATCTGTACATTGAGTATATCAGTGGTGTCTAACTCATAGGGTTATGATGAGGATTAAATACATTAGTATTTGTGAAGTGCTTAGAACAGTGCCTGGCCCATAGGCGGCACTATGTGAGAGCTTGTTAAATAAATGTGTCATCTTGCCATGGGCTCCAGCAGAAATGTAGGGAGAAGATAAGTGTTCCTCTTACATATCCATAGAGCTTAATGGCCAAGACTTTGGGTCCTTGAGGGTGTGGCTGTCCCCCTAGGGGCTGAGTGCAGCAGCTTGTCAGGATCTTCCCATGTCTCCCCAATACCATCCTTCACTTCTGAGCGGTAGTGGGTAAGGAAGCCTCTGCCCCCTCCCCCCTCCCCCTCCCCTGCAGCACTAACCTCTATGGTCATTACTCACATTAACTCCAAGGCCATACTGCAGCCCAAGCCAAACATTCTCTCCCTCTTGTTTATTCCACTCAGATTGGGTCTAGCCTCGTCACCCTGAAGAGCAAACCAGAAAGTACACATTGATTCCAGCTAACAATATTAGACGTGCCCTAACTTTGAACAATCCGAACTTCTCTCGTTTGTTAAATTTGCAAAGAAGAATTAAAGTCCAAGGTGAAATCCTCTTTCTTAAAGATATTAAGCCCTAAAAATCAGAATCCAAAATCTTTCCCTTTCCAGTTCTTTCCAGCTAGATGGGCCTCACTCATATGCCTGGAAAGATGTGCCAGGCTCAGGGGGCAGAGGCCTGATGCTGGGAGCGCTAGGGGGTTTGCTACTGACACTTGCCCTGTTGACTACTCTGACCCACTCATTCCTGGAGTCCCTCATTTCAGCAGGTGCTTAGGGGGAAATGCTAAGGACGCTCCCCAGCTTCTTACGGGTAAGGACAGTGGAGTGCTGGTAAATGTTTAAGAACTGGCTTTGGGGCCGTTGGGTGGGGATTTAGAGCACTTGCCAGTTTCCATGGTGTAAATACTCCCACCATGGCCAGTTTCAACTTACCAACTTGACATCACTGAATGCAGAATTGAGAAGTGATGTGTACAAATAGCTACTGAGTAAGGGAATCCTTACAGTAGTGCTGAGCTGAGATCCTGGCTATTCTAAGCATAAATCCTCCCTTCCGAAAAGTGCCTCCTAAAACACGTTTTTTAGTTCTGAACCAGTGTCTTTGGTGAAGAAGAAGAGGCTGACGCCCCAAGAAGTCACAAGACTTCCTCACAGTGACACAGCTAGTGAAGAGCAGAGCTGCAATTCACACCCAGGACCCTGACACAACACCCAGGGATCATTCCCCTGTCAGAGCATCTCTGTCACCCCACTCCATGCCAGGACCTCACGTGCCTTCGTTATCTCTCCCAAACTGTTGTCCCAAAAGGTTGCAATATCAGCAGTCACTTACACCTCATTGGGAATTTCAATCCCTTGCTTTTTTCTCCCAGACTTTTTTTGCATTTTTAGGAGTGTGAATGAAAGGCTCTTTTCCTGGCTTAGTGATTTCAGGCTTCAGGAACTAAGTAAGAGAGAGATTTTTTTGGGAACATGCTTCCTGAGATCACTTGGTACTCAACCACTGGTGAACACTGCTTGTGACAGGAGCCAGCCCTGTGTGGTAGAAAAGGCCAGTTCATATATCACTGGTCCGTCCAGTATTTTCCTTGACCCTCCCCCATCCCCAGAATGCCGTTATTCTGTTGTCATTCATTAATGTCCACATAATAATAGTATAACTAACCACCTTGCATCATGGTTGAGAGTGCAGATTCTGGAGATTGCTTAGGTTCAGATCCCTTGGGTGAATTATTTCATTTCTCTGTGTCCTGATCTCCTTGTCTCTAAAATAGTCAGAATTATAGTACCCACCTTCCAAGTCATTGGGAGGCGTGTTCCCCATGTTAAATGAGTTAATGAAGAATATTTAGAATAGCACCACGTGTAGTAATAGCACCATAAGGCAGGTACTATTCTCCACATTTCATAGATGGTGAGACACATGCTTAGAGGAGATGGTGACTTGCCCATGAAGGTGCCATTGAAAGTATCTGAGTGGGAGCCCTGGGTCTTTGCATCAGGGGCCTTCCGTGCTGCCACAGATGGTGCTCATGTGATCAGCTTGGTTCTTGCCTCACCTCCCCAGGTACATCATCCTCATGACACTCCAAGACCGGAATGAGAAGCTCTTCTACCGAGTGCTGACGTCAGACGTGGAGAAATTCATGCCCATCGTGTACACGCCCACCGTGGGGCTGGCCTGTCAGCAGTACGGCCTGACCTTCCGCAGGCCCCGGTGAGTGGTCCTGGGACAAGGGCTCAGGGAGGGGCTGTCTCATGGAGGGGAATCAATCTTCCTGCTGGCCCTGCTTGTTGGGACTCCGGAGGCGCTTTCTGATTGGGGCAGCGGCCCAATGTTTTTAAGCAGTTGCTCAGTGAAATGACCCCATGTGCAGAGAAATGAGCTGAGAGAGTATCTAGCAAGGGGATAGTGGAACTTCTTCACCTTGGAATAATAAGTGCCCGACATGTTGTTCAGAGTTGGCCTGAGAGGAAGATTTGTTTTTCTCTCCTTATCTTCCTCCAACTTCCTCCCTCCCTCTCTCCCTCCAAACCCTGCTTTCCTGGTCATCTCCAATGTGCCAACAGCTCTCCTGCCAATTCAGGCCCATGAATAATGGAGTGTTGGATGCCAGAGACTGAATTCTTTTGCTGATTCAAAGAACCAGTATTCCTTCATTTGGGTTTGACTCAGATTCCACTCAAATCATCATTTTATTAGGCAAAAATTTGGCACTGCATTTTCTTTCAGAGCCAAAGAGTTTGGGAGCAGTTTTCTAAAGAGATCACCTGGTTTTTTCACAGTGAGTTCAGCATATACATTTTTTAAAAATTAAAAAGGAAAAAATGGGAGGATTTTCAAGTCTTCAGTGCAAGGTAATTGTCAACACATAGTTCTATCACTGATGATTAAAGAGCTCCTGGGTTTATTATATGTCATGGAACGTTGTTTCAGTCTGTGTTAAAATACGTAAATTTACAACATACTGTGCACAGATGTGTAATTTATGTTTACATAGAATTTATGAATCTGTGTTTATAAATCATGCGCTATGTGGGGAACATGTAATCATGGATCCAGAACATCTTTTGTTAATTTGGAAAAACAGTCTTCCGGTTCTGAAGGCAGCATTTGGGATGAGCATTGCAGGCTGAGCCCAGGGAGTCCCCAGTGTTACCCTTGGCAGAGGGCAGCGTGTCACACCTCGTCTGGGGGAGGGTGTCCGGCTGTTGTAGCAGACTCGCCCTCATCACTCAGAGCAGCCACGCTTCTGCCATTCTGGGGCACGGGGTAGGGGTGATGTGTGGGGAGCGAGGCAGTGCACCAAGGCCCCATAGCAGTTCTGGTCTTTGACCTGCGTCTTTCAACAGGAAAGAGACTCCTGTTCCCTTATTCTCATCCCTAAAACCAACACTGGCAGAGACCTTGGAAGCTGATGGTACATATCTGAAGGATGCAGGACCCTATTTACCTCCCAGTTCCTACTCAGAGATGGTCCTTGCAGGTCCTTCCTCTTGCACAGTGCAGCTCAGCTCATGTCATTTCCCTCCTCTGAGGCTGTCAGCAGCCACCTGGGGCTTAAAGAAACAAGTCGAACACTTTGACAAAACTAAGCCTGGCACAGCCCAGATCGTCCTCAAAAATCCCATGTTCTGGCTCCCCTGATCTAGTCTTCTTGTCCAAGTATGCCTGGCATTCTCTGCATGCCTTTGCACATGTAGTCCCCTCTGCCTCAGACTCCTGCATTCTCTCCTTTCCTCATTCTCCACCCGTCAAGATTCAAGTTATCCTGCACACACACCCCTTCCAAGAGTCTCTGTGGAGCCCTCCCTGATCCACGCAGGCCTGAACTGATCACTCTGCTCTCAGCCTCCCACACAATCCATTACACATATTTCTATTCCATAGTTTTATTGTTGGTGCTTTATGTTTTTAATTATTTGTGTATCAGCCTCCTCTACTCGAATACAAATTTCTGGAGGGGGCAGGAAATGCATCAGATCCATTTCTCGAGTAATCGACCCTCAGATGGGAAGGTAGCATTGTGTACTGAGTGAGAAGAAAGAGCTAGGTGTTCGCAGTTAGCCCCATGGTTTAGTCTCCTTGACCTTGGGCAAGTTTCTTAACCTCTCTCAGCCTTAATATACACATTTATCAAATGGAGGTAATAGCGCTACCTACCTTAAATAATCATTGTGAGGGTACAGTGTGATAGTGTAGTCAGGTACCTGGCATAAATGTTAGGGTCTGTTTCCTTCAGTAACTACTGGGAGGAAGGAAGGACTGATAAATATAGAGTTCTACTATATATCTGCATTTTAAAATTTTTGCAAAGAAAATTGAGTCATTGAACATGTAATGAACAAACGTGTAACTACAGATGTGATTTGCCTCTTCCAGACTCATTGTTTCCTGAAGAGGTCCTTTAATCCTAAAGGCATGGCTCACTGCTGTCACTGGCTTGCAGCTGAGATCACATGGAAATACACGGCCATCCCACTCCCCTCTCCCACTCCCAGGCTGTGTGGGAGCCCTTCTCCACAGGCGCTATGGACTAGATTGTTAATTAAGCTGTTGGCTTCAGATAAACTAGTATCAGGCTGGTGATGGTAGAGTTTGCCTCCAGGGTCCACTCCAGAATCCAGGAAATATGCAAGACTGAATTTGAGTTAATGAGCAATTCTGGAGCTGTTACTAGGTGCTGAGCATCATGTTACACACTGTGAAGTTACCCCCAAAGAACAAAATACAGTTCTTGACCTCAAGCAATAATAATGTAAGTTGAATACAATAAAAGTTAAAAGGAAATAAGAGATTTAATAGGGACAAAGGATTACAGGAGCACAAGGGAGAGGAATATTTCTTTTCCCTGAGGGCAGCAGGAATGCTTCACCTGGAAGGCTGAATAGGAATTCCATGGGTGGAGAAGGAGGGAAAGGCCATTCCAGGAAAGGGCTTGGTTTTATCGGCTTTGTAGACAGCCTGGCAGTCAGCTACCTTGGGTATCTCCCCACCTCCTCTGCCTGGCAAGGAGGGCAATGTGAGGGGACCTAAGCCTTTACATCCATTGGCTTATAATGGATCTTCCCAAAGCCCTGGAAGGTTAGTTTGTAAACAGTGTCATTCATTTCACAAATGAGGAAACTGGGGTGGCCAAAGGAAAGGAGCTGGTCTGAGATCACATTTGGCAAGCAATTTATAAAGTGAAAATTCTGACAGTGGGAATCAGGGGAAAGCCACACCAAGAAAATGACATTTGATCTGGGCCATGAAAGATGAGTGCAAAGAATTGAGACAAAAAGTCTTTGTTGCTCTTAGATAGCCTCATCCACTAGAGGGCAGACAGCAGAAGCAAGAACTACAATTCTGCAGCCTGTGGAGGAAGACCACATTCACAGAAAGACAAACAAAATGAAAAGGCAGAGGACTTTGAACCAGATGGAGGAACAAGATAAAACCCCAGAAAAACAACTAAGTGAAGTGGAGATAGGCAACCTTCCAGAAAAAGAATTCAGAATAATGATAGTGAAGATGATCCAGGGCCTCGGAAAAAGAATAGAGGCAAAGATCAAGAAGATACAAGAAATGTTTAACAAAGACCTAGAAGAATTAAAGAACAAACAAAGAGATAAACAGTACAATAACTGAAATGTAAAATACACTAGAAGGAATCAATAGCAGAATAACTGAGGCAGAAGAACAGATAAGTGACCTGGAAGACAGAATGGTGGAATTCACTGCTGTGGAAGAGAGTAAAGCAAAAAGAATGAAAAGAAATGAAGACAGCCTAAGAGACCCCTGAAACAACCTTAAACAAAACAACATTCGCATTATAGGGGTCCCAGAAGGGGAAGAGAGAGAGAAAGGACCCGAGAAAATATGTGAAGACATTATAGTCGAAAACTTCCCTAACATGGGAGAGGAAATAGCCACCCAAGTCCAGGAAGCACAGAGAGTCCCAGGCAGGATAAACCCAAGGAGAAAGACGCCAAGACACATAGTAATCAAATTGACAAAAGTTAAAGACAAAGAAAATTATTGAAATCAACAAGGAAAAAATGACAAATAACATACAAGGGAACTCCCATAAGGTTAACAGCTGATTTCTCAGCAGAAACTTTACAAGCCAGAAGGGAGTGGCACAATATATTTAAAGTGATGAAAGGGAAGAACCTACAACCAAGATTACTCTACCCAGCAAGATTCTCATTCAGATTCAACGAGAAATCAAAAGCTTTACAGACAAGCAAAAGCTAAAGAGAATTCAGCACCACCAAACCAGCTCTACGACAAATGCTAAAGGAACTTCTCTAAGTGGGAAACATGACAGAAGAAAAGGACTTACAAAAACAAACCCAAAACAATTAAGAAAATGATAATAGGAACATACATATTGATAATTACCTTAAACCTGATTGGATTAACTGCTCCAACCAAAAGACACAGGCTGCCTGAATGGATACAAAAACAAGATCCATATATATGCTGTCTACAAGAGACCCACTGCAGACCTAGGGACACATACAGACTGAAAGTGAGGGGATGGAAAAAGATATTCCATGCAAATGGAAATCAAAAGAAAGCTGGAGTAGCAATACTCATATCAGATAAAATACACTTTAAAATAAAGAATGTTACAAGAGACAAGGAAGGACACTATGTAATGATCAAGGGATCAATCCAAGAAGAAGACATAACAATTATGAATATATATGCACCCAACATAGGAGCACCTCAATACATAAGGCAAATGCTAACAGCTATAAAAGAGGAAATCGACAGTAACACAAAAATAGTGGGGGACTTTAACACCTCACTTACACCAATGGACAGATCATCCAGACAGAAAATTAATAAGGAAACACAAGCTTTAAATGACACAATAGACCAGATAGATTTAATTGATATTTATAGGACATTCCATCCAAAAACAGCAGACTACACTTTCTTGTCAAGTGCACACAGAACATTCTCCAGGACTGATCACTTGAGTCACAAATCAAGCCTTGGTAAATTTAAGAAAATTGAAATCATATCAAGCATCTTTTCCGACCACAATGCTACGAGATTAGAAACTAATTACAGGGAAAAAAACCATAAAAAACACAAACACATGGAGGCTAAACAATACATTACTAAATAACCAAGAGGCCACTGAAGAAATCAAAGAGGAAATCAAAAAATACCTTGAGATAAATTACAATGAAAACATGACAATCCAAAACCTATGGGATGCAGCAAAAGCAGTTCTAAGAGGGAAGTTTATAGCAATACAAGCCTACCTCAAGAAACAAGAAAAAATCTCAAATAAACAATCTAACCTTACACCTAAAGGAACTAGAGAAAGAAGAATAAACAAACCCAAAGTTAGTAGAAGGAAAGAAATCGTAAAGATCAGAGCAGAAATAAACGAAATAGAAACAAAGAAAACAATAGCAAAGATCAGTAAAACTAAAATCTGGTTCTTTGAGAAGATAAACAAAATTGATAAATCTTTAGCCAGACTCATCAAGAAAAAGAGGGAGAGGACTCAATCAATAAAATTAGAAATGAAAAAAGAGAAGTTAAAACGGACACCACAGAAATACAGAGCATCATAAGAGACTACTATAAGCAACTCTATGCCAATAAAATGGACAACCTGGAAGAAACAGACAAATTAGAAAGGTATAACCTTCCAAGACTGAACCAGGAAGAAATACAAAATATGAACAGACCAATCACAAGCACTGAAATTGAAACTGTGATTAAAAATCTTCCAACAAACAAAAGTCCAGGACCAGATGGCTTCACAGGTGAATTCTATCAAACATTTAGAGAAGAGCTAACACCCATGCTTCTCAAACTCTTCCAAAAAATTTGAGAGGAAGGAACACTGCCAAACTCATTCTATGAGGCCACCATCACTCTGATACCAAAACCAGACAAAGATACTACAAAAAAAGAAAATTACAGACCAGTATCACTGATGAATATAGATGCAAAAATCCTCAACAAAATACTAGCAAACAGAATCCAACAGCACATTAAAAGGATCATACACCATGGGGCTTCCCTGGTGGCGCAGTGGTTGAGAGTCCGCCTGCCAAGGCAGGGGACACGGGTTCATGCCCCGGTCTGGGAGGATCCCACATGCCGCGGAGTGGCTGGGCCCGTGAGCCATGGCCGCTGAGCCTGCGCGTCCGGAGCCTGTGCTCCGCAATGGGAGAGGGCACAACAGTGAGAGGCCCGCATACCACCAAAAAAAAAAAAAAAAAAAAGGATCATACACCATGATCAAGTGGGATTTATCCCAGGGATGCAAGGATTCTTCAATATACACACATCAATCAATGTGATACACCATATTAACAAATTGGAGAAGAAAAACCATATGATTATCTCAATAGATGCAGAAAAAGCTTTTGACAAAATTCAACACCCACTTATGATAAAAACCTCCCCAGAAAGTGGGCATAGAGGGAACCTACCTCAACATAATAAAGGCCATATACAACAAACCCACAGCAAACATCATTCTCAATGGTGAAAAACTGAAAACATTTCCTCTAAGATCAGGAACAAGACAAGGATGTCCACTCTCACCACTATTATTCAACATAGTTTTGGAAGTCCTTGCCATGGCAATCAGAGAAGAAAAAGAAATACAATTTTGAAAAGAAGAAGTAAAACTGTCACTGTTTGCAGATGCCATGATGACTGTACATAGAGAATCCTCAAGATGCCACCAGAGAACAACTAGAGCTAATCACTGAATCTGATAAAGTTGCAGGATACAAAATTAATGCACAGAAATCTCTTGCATTCCTATACACTAACAATGAAAGATCAGAAAGAGAAATTAAGGAAACAGTCCTATTCACCATTGCAACAACAAGAATAAAATACCTAGGAATAAACCTACCTAAGGAGGTAAAACACCTGTACTCAGAAAACTGTAAGACACTGATGAAATAAATCAAAGATGACACAAAGAGATGGAGAGATACACCATGTTCTTGGATTGGAAGAATCAATATTGTGAAAATGACTATACTACCCAAAGCAATCTACAGATTCAATGCAATCCCTATCAAATTACCAGTGGCATTTTTTACAGAACTAGAACAAAAAAACCTTAAAATTTGTATGGAGACACAAAAGACCCCGAATAGCCAAAGGAGTCTTGAGGGAAAAAGTGGAGCTGGAGGAATCAGACTCCCTGACTTCAGACTATACTACAAAGCTACAGTAATCAAGACAATATGGTACTGGCACAAAAACAGAAATATAGATCCATGGAATAGGATGGAAAACCCAGAGATAAACCCACACACCTCTGGTCAACTAATCTATGACAAAGGAGTCAAGGATATACAATGGAGAAAAGACAGTCTCTTCGGTAAGTGGTGCTGGGAAAACTGGACAGCTACATGTAAAAGAATGAAATTAGAACACTCCCTAACACCATACAGAAAAGATAAACTCAAAATGGATTAGAGACCTAAATGTAAGACCAGACACTATAAAACTCTTAGAGGAAAACATAAGAAGAACACTTTTTGACATAAATCACAGCAAGATCTTTTTAGATCCACCTCCTAGAGTAATGGAAATAAAAACAAAAATCATCAAGTGGGACCTAATGAAACTTAAAAGCTTTTGCACAGCAAAGGAAACTACAAACAAGACAAAAAGAGAACCCTCAGAATGGGAGAAAATATTTGCCAACGAATCAACGGACAAAGGATTAATCTCCAAAATATATAAACAGCTCATACAGCTCAATATTAAAAAAACAACCCAATCAAAAAATGGGCCGAAGACCTATATAAACATTTCTCCAAAAAAGACATAAAGATGGCCAAGAAGTACATGAAAAGCTGCTGAACATCACTAATTATTAGAGAAATGCAAATCAAAACCACAATGAGGTATCACCTCACACCAGTTAGAATGGGCGTTGTCAGAAAATCTACAAACAACAAATGCTGGAGAGGGTGTGGAGAAAAGGGAACCCTCTTGCACTGTTGGTGGGAATGTAAATTGATACAGCCACTATGGAGAACAGTATGGAGGTTCCTTAAAAAACTAAAAATAGAATTACCATATGACCCAGCAATCCCACTACTGCGTATATACCCAGAGAAAACCATAATTCAAAAAGACACATGCACCCCAATGTTCATTGCAGCACTATTTACAATAGCCAGGTCAGGGAAGCAACCTAAATGTCCATCGACAGACAAATGGATAAAGAAGATGTGGTACATATATACAATGGAATATTACTCAGCCATAAAAGGGAACGAAATTGGGCCATTTGTAGAGACATGGATGGAGCTAGAGACTGTCATGCAGAGTGAAGTAAGTCAGAAAAAGAAAAATAAATATCGTATATTAACGCATGTATGTGGAACCTGGAAATATGGTACAGATGAACTGGTTTGCAGGGTAGAAATAGAGACACAGGTGTAGAGAACAAACATATGGACACCAAGGGGGGACAGTGGCGGTGGGGGGAAGGGGGATGAATTGTGAGATTGGGATTGACATATATACACTAAAATGCATAAAATAGATAACTAATAAGAACCTGCTGTATAAAGAAATAAATAAAATTCAAAAAAAAAGTCTTTGTCTACAGTGACCCAAGCACACCCACCTCCCCCTTGCTAGAATGCAAGGCCTCTGGGACCTTATGGAGGGTGGAACAGCAGACTAGAGGGGCTGGGTAGGAGAACTGACCAGTGGTTCTGCCCAATACTTGGTCTCCTCCCCACTGCCCAAGGGGGCTGGATTAATGGGGAGCTGTTTCACACTCCCATCCTGGACTCACTGGTGGTTCTCCAGTGGGTCAGCAACGGAGAGGGTCTTGACAGCAGAGTGGAGGTCCATGTGGGTGGAAACAGGGCCCTGCCAACCACCTGATCCCAGAGAGCCAGGTCGACCCTGAGTGGGTGTAGAGAGGGTGCTGCAGAAGCTGGACACGTAGCATGGAAAACAGATGTGTGATGGTCCCGGCAGGAGACCTGCAGTTGTACTAGAACCAGGAGAAAAGCATCATCATAATAACTGCTTGCTAAAGGCCAGGTGCTATCCTAAAATCTTTATATAAATTACCCCTTTAATTATCACAGACCCCCTAAGAAATAGGTACTATGATCATCGTATTTGTAGATGGGAAAACTGAGGCACAAAGAAAACTTGCCCAGAGTCACACAGCTCATAACCAGCAAAGCCAGGACCTAAACCCACGCAGTCTGAACCAGAGTGTGGACAGATAACCTCCACACCATGCTGCTTGCTAGAGTTTGGGGCTGTGCACATTTGGTGGGTATTCAGGATGGGGTGCCCTTGCAGCTCCTGGAATTTGATTGCCCAGGGGTCTGAGGTGAGGGTTGCTATCTATATACTGTTTCCAGAGCCTCTCCTGGGAGGGAATGAACCCCACTATCAGGACCACTGGGTGGGGCTGAGGCAGGCACTGGCAGACTGAACCGTCCTCTTGGATTCATCCCTCATGCTCTTGGTACAGACTTCAGTTCTTCAGATGATTACCCAATTAAATTATCTGACACGTGACATTCTGAGCTGTTGCTCCAGGTGTCCACTTGGCTGCTTTCCTGGTATTGACTGCATACCTGCATTGCTCCTTAGGGAAAGGAGAGTTTGGGATCCACCCCAGCCCTGAGCTTCATCTGAGGCCTGGCTGGGAATGGATTTGTGGATTAAGATCCGAAGGGAGGGCAGCCCCAGGGCCAAGAGGGAGAGGGCCAGGTACTTCTCAGTTTCTGAAATGATAAACATTCCTGCCAGGTTCTTGGGAACAATGGAGTCCTCTGTGAAAGGGCTTGGCCCCCAACCTAAGCTAATTAGATCTAGCTGAGGCTAAAATTGACCCTTCAACACCCCTGGGGCTCTGCATCGCCTCACAACCCTGAGGGAGATGCCAGAGTGTCTCAAGGACACCTGAATACCCCTGGGCAGACACAGCAGAAGGTTCTGGGCTCTGGAGCCCTCCTCTGCCCCTTCCTGCGCCTGCCCTGACACACCCCCTGCGTGTGCCTCCATGGGCCATGGGTCCTGGCTAGCCTAGCTTAAAGGAATGCACCCAAGGTCATTAGTGTATGACTCAGAAGAGGTGGAAGCCAGAGGAGAGGCCAGGCGAGAGGAATACAGTTCAACCACAGAGCAGGTGTGGAGAGGAAGCCAGTATGGTGTAGTTTGCTGTCCAGTGTGAGCGAATGTTCTCCCTTCAGGAGGCCACCTCCCGTGGACCAGCCCGGTCCTCACCCTCCGCGTCCTCTCGAGCTCCAAGCGCTCTGCACACACATACCTGTACGCCTAACACTTCCCGGCCCCCCTTTTTGAACTGCCACACGTAAAGGGCGCTTGTCAGTGCTCGGCAGCTGTGATCCGCCTGACCCATCTCCGCTAGGATCTGTCATCTGACACAGTCACCCCACCCAAGAGTCTCAACTGCAGGCCTCGAAATGCCAGCCACTCTGTTGTTTGATTCAGACCTGCGTGATCTGTACTTGTGCTTAACTGGCACATCCACCAGCAAGTACTTGTGCAGAATTACGGGGCCATGATGAGTTAGAAAGGTGAGGGTAGGACGTGGGACTTGGTTTCCCCAGTCGAGGTTCTGTGGCAGATACCTGAGGACAAATTCGCATTTGGACAAAGCCAGCAGCCCCTGGCCCTACGCCAGGCTCTTGTCTCTCTTATCTGCAGGTAGATGGGCTTCTGTACACAGGCCAGTACCAGGTACACAGGATATTAACAGCTACTGTTGATTGAATTTTACCAGGCTCCTTGAGAGCCCAAGTTAGGTTCTTTGTGTACTTGATCTCTGAGCCCTACCACAACCCTGCAAGGTGCTTGTTACTTTACCCAGATGAAAACTAAGTTGTCTAAGACATCACAGTGGACCCAGAGCCAATTCCCTGTATTTATCCTGTGTTCATAGTCCAGCTTCTTGTGGCCCTGGTAAACATGACGCCTCACAGACAAACACTTGCATTCTTTTCTTTTTTTTTTTTAAAGGGCTTCAAATGCTTGGCTTTTTATTTATTTGTTTGTTTATTTATTTATGGCTGTGTTGGGTCTTCGTTTCTGTGCGAGGGCTCTCTCGAGTTGTGGCAAGCGGGGGCCACTCTTCATCGCGGTGCACGGGCCTCTCACTATCGCAGCCACTCTTGTTGCGGAGCACAGGCTCCAGACGCGCAGGCTCAGTAGTTGTGGCTCACGGGCCTAGTTGCTCCGCGGCATGTGGGATCTTCCCAGACCAGGGCTCGAACCCGTGTCCCCTGCATTGGCAGGCAGATTCTCAACCACTGCGCCACCAGTGAAGCCCAACACTTGCATTCTTGAGGGACACACGTGAGGTACAGACACACACACCCAGAGGGCAGGATACCATGGTGGTCAGAGCACCGGAGCTGGAGTCTAGAAAGAGGGGGTCAGCTCCCCCAGTAACAACCATGTGGCCTTGAAGCCTGGCTGCTCCCGGCCCTTGAGCCTGGATCACAGGCACTGTGCACCTCGTGGGGACGTTGTGCAGGTCCGATGAGCTAAATGTGTATGAATGTGCTTTATCAATTGTAAAGGTCCTCAAAAGCTTGAAGGGGGTTTACTTTTTCATCTCTTCCTCTCCCTCCCCAATCCCCATAAAAGGATGTGATTAAAGCTCACACTCACCCCCTTGGGGTTTCCTGCCTGCCACTGTCAATGTCTGGCGAGCCCTTGCCTCATTTTTTACACTGGGACCCTTTTATCTTCAACCACCTCTACCATCTCCACACACACACACACACACACACCCCTCTCTGCTTCTTAAATGCCTACTAAAGCCATTTTCTAGCCACGTACAAGACTGATGTTGCCAACACCTTGACCAAAGCTACTCTGGAAAACAAAGACAACTTTATCTCAGCAAAAGTCAGAAGACCGCTGACACCCAGGACACCGTCTTTGATCACACTGCAATCTGGACTGCAGCCCATCTGTCAGTTCATCAGGAACACACACACACACACACTCCCAGCGTAAATGGGAGGCAGGCAGAAAGCAAGGATTAGCCTCATCAGACCAGCTGTCTCCTCCCCGTCCTTAGGGCCCCCAGTGCTGATTCCTTTGCCAGAGCCTGCTCCACGTCCAGTTATGCCCAGGTTCCTCTGCCAGACTCTTCCAGCTGTGATGCTGGAAAGGCTCCCTGGAGCAGAGCGAGCACAGGGCTGCAGCTGGGTCTGCTTCACTTCCTGTCTTCACTTCCACGTCTGGCCCTTTTAGTCCCCCAGCCTTGGTGTTCTGAGCAGAGCACGGGGTTAGGAGTCAGGACACCTGGGTTCTAGCCCTTGCTACTCTCTTTCTGGCCATGACTCCTTAGGCAAGCCACGTAGCTCCTTAGGCTCAAGCAAAGGTGGTGGCGTTGGGTGGTATGGCTTCTGTGATCTCTTCCAATTCTAACCATGTAGGATCTAGTAACTCAAGCTCTATAACCAAGTTACAAGTAGGATCTTCAAGTGAGCCATGGTCGCCTTATGGAGCTGAGCTGAAGTTTCTCCACCTGTAAAATTAAAAGGTCAAGTTAGGGCTTCCCTGGTGGCGCAGTGGTTGAGAGTCCGCCTACCGAGGCAGGGGACATGGGTTCATGCCCCGGTCCGGGAGGATCCCACATGCTGTGGAGCGGCTGGGCCCGTGAGCCATGGCCGCTGAGCCTGTGCATCCAGAGCCTGTGCTCCGCAACAGGAGAGGCCACAACAGTGAGAGGCCCGCGTACTGCAAAAAAAAAAAAAGGTCAAGTTAGAGCAGGAGTTCTCAGTGGCAGCTGTGACAAAAAGCATCTGCAGTAGTTTAAATCTGAATCCCAGAGGTGGGGCCCTGGCAGCTTTAGTTTTCAGGAGCACCCCAGGGATTCTCTTGGGCAGTTGCTGAGTAGGGTAACCTCCAGCTTGGATCTTCTCTGACTTGTCAGGAGTTGGTAACCTGCAGCCCATATCTTCCAGGCCACCCCAGGCTGGCAGTGTACTGACAGTTAGGGTCATGATAATGTAACAGAAACTTTATCTCCAGCTCAACCGTCAGCAACCAAACTGTTGAACCTCACTGCCAAGTTCCCTCATGTCTCATTCACGTGGTTAGTGGAGGGGCGGGTAGTCTCATATGTGTTTCCCCCGCCCCCCAATTTCCTCCTGAAGCCTCTGTCACTGCACAGAAGTCACCTGTCTCCCAAGCTGCAATTCATCCTATGTCAATAGTTCATTAGACGGGAAAAAGCATCAGACCAAAGGTGACTGATTATTTGGAAGAGGGCGTGATTCAGGGTACCCTGGCTCAAAAGAGGAAATGGGCCAATTGGAGTCCTTTCCAGGAATTTGAACTGACAAAAGGGAAAAATTATATGGAGAGAATTTTCCAGTTAGGAAGGGAAATTAGGGCAAAAAGGTTGCTATGGTTTAGATTTTAGAGTTGGATCATGGTAGGCCAAAGGCAAATGCCAGCTATGATGGGGCAGAAAAAAAAAGAATAGGGAATAAAGGATCGGATCTGTGGAGAGAGAACAGGGCAGATGGGAAAGAAAGAGGGGAAAACAAGCAGAGCGAGTGACGGTCCCCAGAACTGCCTCAGTTCATGATCATTTTCCACTCCAGTTCCTGTTCACAGATTTACAGTGAACTCTGTTCCTCCAGAGGGAACTTAAGTGAGCCTCTGCTTTAGGTCCCTGGAAGAGCCAGACAGAAGAAGAGCTGTGAAATTAGATGGTTCTGATTAGTGCCCCAATCCCCTTGTTAATTGGGTGGATGGAGCTAACAGATTAAAGTAGGGTGTCTCAAACTTTAGGGTGCACTAAAATAACCTGGAGGGCTTGTGAAAACAGACTCAGAGAGTTGACTGAGCCACCAAGTTCCAGGCGCTACTAGTGCTGCTGGTGCAGGGACCACACTTTGAAAACCACTTAATTAAAGGCTGGTGAAAAGTCACTCACGCACTGTGGCTGTAAATTTGCCTCTAAAATTCCTGGCATTTAAGGCAGATAAATGCAAAAGGAGATGAAAACACATGGCTTTCATTTTCTGACAAGAAAAAGCTTGCAGGCTTATCTGCAGAAGTGTCATTTTGCTGAGAGTTCTGACTCACATGTGGGCATCTTCCCAGACAGACCAGCTGGGCAGTCCAGGGTCTGTCATGGATCGTTTGGCGCCAGTGATTGGGAATTGATGCTGGAATGGATCTGAGGAAGGTGGCACGGGAGTCCTTCCAGAGCGTGAGGTTGTTCAGCTGTCATTTGACATGAATGTCATGTGGTGTAAGTTAAATTGTATCTGGATCCCACATTGCAGAAACACTTTGAGACAGAGAGATGGAGGAGAGAAGGACCTTTTTTTTTTAATTTTTTTTTTTTTTTTTTTAGTAAAGACTTTGTGGGGTTTTGGGGGTTTTTTTGTTTTTTTTTTTTTTTTCGGTACGCGGGCCTCTCACTGTTGTGGCCTCTCCTGTTGCGGAGCACGGGCTCCGGACGCACAGGCTCAGCGGCCATGGCTCACGGGCCCAGCCGCTCCGCGGCATGTGGGATCTTCCCAGACCGGAGCACTAACCCATGTCCCCTGCATCGGCAGGTGGACTCTCAACCACTGCGCCACCAAGGAAGCCCAACTTTGTTTTTTTAGGAGCAGTTTTAGGTTCACAGCAAAATTGAAGGGAAGGTACAGAGACTTCTCATAGACCCCCTGCTCCCACACATGCACAGCCTCCCCATAAACAACATCCCTCACCAGAGTGCTACATCTGTCGCAACTGATGAACCTACAGTGACACATCATTATCACCCAGAGTCCATAGTTTACATGAGACTTCATTCTTGGTGCTGTACATTCTATGGGTTTGGACAAATGTATAATATAGTATCATACAGAGTGTATTCACTGCCCTAAAAACCCTGTGCTCTGCCTGTTCATCTCTCCCTCCCCTACTCCACTCCTGGAAACCACTGAGGGTCGTTTATTTTTGTGTCTGAATTACATGGGTTTCAATCACTGAGGGAAATGGCTTCTTTTTTAGAGGAAGTTTAAAGATTTACAGACGAAAAAGTGAGTTTGTACTTCATTGCATGTGACCTGCCTTCATTCAGGAGCAGCTTGCTGTGTGCGGAGGATACAGAACCCTCACCCGCAACCGGCACCCATGAGTCTGGGTGTAGGGGGCTCAGAGTGAAGGTAGAAAAGGTTGAGTGGCCTCACACAGATGCAAAGATTTTATTTTTCTGTTCAAGCTGGAAGCAGATGAGCTTTATTAACTAGAACAGGATGTTCTGAGTTTGACTTCCTTTAGCCGAAGGCAGATTTCCCTGGCAATTTAAACAAACTGATTTTTGTTTCTTTTTTATCTGACTCTGTACTTTTCCTCCTTTGTCTCTGGCAATCCCAACCATGGTGATCAAAAGAATAGGTGTGGGAGAATTTCCTTACTGAGAAGGAAATCCGTACATACAGTCAGGAGTTGAGTAGACCTTTCCGTAAATAACCTTGATCTCTCATTAACCTGTAAAATGCACTAAAGCTTGTGTTTGCTCACAGAAACAGACTCACAGATACAGAGAACAAACTAGTGGTTACCAGTAGGGAGAAGGAAGGGGGAAGGGATGAGATAGGGGTGTAGGATTAAGAGATATGAACTACTATGTATAAAATAGATAAGCAACAGGGATATCTTGTACAGCACAGGTAAATGTAGCCATTATTTTTAATAACTTTAAACGGAATATAATCTATAAAAATATTGTATCACTATGCTGTACACCTGAAACTAATGTAATATTGTAAATCAACTATATACTTCAATAAAAATAAAAGCTTGTGCCTGCTCAAGCTATGTTTAGTCCCCAAAGAGCAGTTTCTTAAGAGATGCTGCAAATAGTGCAAATATTTTGAAAGGTTCCAGACTAGAGGAAGAGTAAAAGATCATTGCTGTAGAATTTCTTGAAGAAAAGTGAAGGCTGTCTTGCCGGAAAAGAACCCACCACCAGCTGGCCAACCCCCAAAATCCAGTATTATATGCCCCTGCACCCACAGGAATCCCCCAAATTCCTCACGTAACCTGGATAGGTAACATTGAGAATTTGAAAACTTGATCTATAAACTAGTTTTTTAGAGACTAATATCAAACCAACATTCCCCTAGATCATAGGGACTGGGACTTAGGAAGGAGAGGTTTTGTGTGAATGGGACGAGAAGGAACAGATCAGGAAGAGTGTGTCTGGGGTGCTGGAGATGGGAACAAGGCTCAGGCAGGGTGCCCCGGTGTGGCATCAGCAGTGTCCAGAAGGTTACTGGAGGGGCGCAAGTGAAAAAGCTAAAAGGACAAAAAGTAAAGTGAATGGTAGAAGATGGACCTCTCCAACTTCACACAATTTCTCATATGAGTTCCTCTCCTGTACCACAAGCTTCAGGGGGGAGATTAACTGTGTTTTGTTCTGCCCTGTGTCTCCCAGGGTGCCAAGCATGGTACCTTTGGGCACCTACCAGAGAGAGGACTTAAAGACCATCTTTTGATTTGGTTCCATTCAACAAGCATTGATTAAGTGCCATCTTTATGGTTGGCCACCATAAGTACCTGGGAGATCCAAATGGAATAAGACAGTTTACTCATGGTCCCTAACCTTGAGGAGTTTACAGCCCACGTGAGGTGAGGTGCAGCCCTAAGGTGATACAAGCCAGTTACTAAAGTGTGATCTGGATTGTCTAGTTTATTTTGAAAGTATGGAGGTAATTCATTATGGTAAGAAATCGCTCCGCTGAGTTGTTGGCTCTTGATCTAAACCTTGAGAACAGGATTTTGATTCATGGTGGGAAGGTGGCCCAGCACAGTCGCTGACATACAAAGATTTATTGCGTGAGTTCCAAGCAGGAGGAATTGCATAAGCAAGAGGTGTGGCTAGAACAAGCAAGAATCACAGACTCTCAGGACTGGGAATGTAGGAGACACTTCTTGCTTCTTAACAAGAACCCCAGGTTTCTTTCCAGTTCTTTCTTCCCCCAGAGGGCCATGTGCTTTGACAAGCCTTGGCCCTTCCCAACACCAAGCAGTGGGTCCTAATTAATCCCAGCCAGTCACAGAGAAGTTCCCTTACCAGTGACAATTCTGGTTGAAGAGCTGTGAGGGCTCTGCCCAAGGATTCCAGGAAAGGTTTTCTCATCACAGGAGAGCACCTTGTTTCCCGGATGTTCTCATGTCTGCCTGGGAACTGTGACGATCATCCTACAGTTGTGAGGAAGACAGTGCAGGGACACAGCTGTAACACCAAGGATGGTCATGGAGGGAGCCTGCATCCTTGGTGACGTTTTGAGCCAGTAAATAAACAAATCCCAAGTTGCCTTCCCCTGGATTTCTTGTTATGTGAAATAAATTTCCTCTTTCCAGCCAGTTGAGTCAGACTTTTCTATTACCTACAGCTGCCAGCAGTGCCCCTTCCTGATGGGATGTTTGAATCACTTCTGTCATATAACAGTGGCTCCTATTTATTTATTCAGAGCTTTCAATGCACGAGGCACTCTCCTAGGTGCTTGACTCAGGCCCACAACATCTCTTTCAGTTTTGTGATGTTAGGCCCATTTTCATGAAGAGGAAACTGAGGCCCTGAGATTTAAATAACCTGAAAACAGTTACATATCTAGTACACAGTCAAGCTGCGATTTGAACCCAGGCTCCAAAGCACACACCCTTGGCTACTGCCCATCATGTCCTTCTGAGCCTCTTCTCCCTGGTGATGGAGCTTCTCCAGGACAGAGGACTCACCACCACCGTGTGCACAGCATGTGTGAGGAGATCACTCCATCAAGTGGGTGGGGAAGGAAAGGCCAATGTGAGGCCAAGTGAGGACTTTGGATTTGCTCATCAGGGATCACAGTACACTTCTGAGAGGGGGGCTACACCGAAAGCATTTTCCAAGGAGGATAGTTCTCGGAGGACTAAAGAGGAGCGTCCACAGAGCACTGCTGTGTCAGCTGAGGGACAATGAGACAAGAGCCTGACAGAGCCTGAGATGCAGAAATGAAGGGTGAAAATGCAGGACATTGAGAAAGAGAAGCCTGCAGGATGTGAAGACTAGTTGGATGTGAAGGTGAAAGAGAGAAGAAGAAACGTCAGATGTGAACTGCATCGCAGTGCAGTGACAGGCATGGAAAGTTGAGCTTGGGCTCCAGAACTGGAACAGTGAGCTGGATCAGAACAACGGCTGCCACTGCCTTCTGTTGAGGGGTCAGGACCACGATAGTCGCGTGACCTTTATTCTTTGAGTCTCACAACAGCCCTGAGAAATCAGAATATGTTACTGTCCCCATGTCACAGAGGAGAGGTTCAGAGGTGATGGGACACTTGCCTGGAGCCAAAGGGCTAGTAAGTGGCAGGATTCAAACCCGAGTCTGTTCTGTTCCAGGGCCTTTCCCTCCTTCCACACTGGAACTCCCTCTAGTCCTGCATTGCTCAGCATTTCTTAGTCATGTGTCCCACACATATGTCCTCCTCAAACTGACAGCTACAGGGCTTCCCTGGTGGCGCAGTGGTTAAGCATCTACCTGCCAATGCAGGGGACACGGGTTCAAGCCCTGGTCCAGGAAGATCCCACATGCAGCGGAGCAGCTAAGCCCATGCGCCACAACTACTGAGCCCGTGAGCCACAACTACTGAGCCCACGTGCCACAACTACTGAAGCCCGTGGGCCTAGAGCCCACTCTCCACAACAAGAGAAGCCACTGCAGTGAGAAGCCCGCACACCACAATGAAGAGTAGCCCCGGCTCGCCGCAACTAGAGAAAGCCCGCGCTCAGCAACGAAGACCCAACGCAGCCAAAAATAAATAAGTAAATTTATAAAAGAAAAAGAATGACAGCTAAGCAAACACATTCCTTAGACTGAATGAAATTAGCCACAGGGATCTGCAGGAGCCCGCGTGCATCAGTCTCGGCTGGAGTCCCCTGCGGGGAGACGGGGGCCGTGTCAGGGTGCCCGGTTAGGGAGCCACGGGGAGAGAGCCAGGGTTTGCACCTTGGCAGGATCTTCACACCCGCACAGGCAGAGCCCTTCAGGCACATAGCAAGGACACACCAAGCACTTCATGGATCCTGCTCCCATGATACGTCCTTGAGTTGGTATCAGGTTATTCAATGGCTCCACATTTAAGCGCACCCCCTGCACAGCCAACACAGATGCTACCTGTGTGCCCCCGACAGCTCCCTCCCCACAGCTCCCAGACAACTCCCCGCTCCATGTTCCAAGACAGGCTGAGACGTTTGCCTCCTAAGAGGACTTTGAGAAGAGTCACATCTTTCCAGGAAGTCTTAGGTGAGGCCTTGTCTGTAAGGAGATGGAATAGATTCCCTCTTAAGAGACCCTTGAACTCAGCATTTCTGTCAGTTTGCCTCTCTTTGCATCCTACAGTGACAGGATCACGGAGCTCAAACCGAGGCCAAGAGGGGACATGACACCCTCCCCACCGGGGGTACAAATCAGTGGAAACAGTAGGACTAGAACTCAGGTCTCCTGACTCTTTATTCCCTTACTGCCGTGCAGAGAGATAGGTAGGTGTTCCCCCGCCATTTGAATCAAACTTAATTCGTAATTATTATTTACATTTATATAACACTTTGAAGTTTGAAGGTGAATTTAAATACAATCCTGCCAACTGCTCTGTGAAACACAGGGCAGCCCCTTTCGCGTGACGAAATGGGGGATCCAGAGGTTGACTCCCCCAGGCTCTCTACAAATAGTAAGAGAGAGAACTGCACCTGGAGTTGGCAGCTTTCTATTTGTCATTCAGGACTCTTTCCACGACTGGACTGACTGTAAGCTTCCGACTGGCAGGAACCATATTTGTTTAGCTCATCGTTGGATACCCAGCACCCAGCACCCAGCACAGAGCCTGGGTACACTCCTTGTTAGATGGAAGGAAGGATGGATGGAAGGACCAATGGATAGAAGCATAGGATCAATGGATAGAAGAAAGAGTCTTATTTTCCTGATGACTTCTAATAGATCTTTGGGGAGTGAGCTTCTATTATTAATGGCTCCTTAAAAACAAAGAGCTTTACCTCTGTAATTTGGTTTAAAATTCATTATGTCCTAATTTTTTAAAATGTTAATGTAAATTACATTTGGTTCCTTTAAGAATCTTCAGCAGGAAGACTTGCCCAGGACTTGGGACATAGTAGCCATTCGATAACTGTTTCTGGAATTTAACTGAATTTAAAAGCAAGGCTGGAGAGGTAAAAGTAATTGCAAAAAGTCTCTATGTTACTGGTATAATTAAAGAACAGACTATCTATTACTTGCAAAATAACTTTATCTCCAAATCCAGGCCTATCCATTGGGAAGAAATCAACAGCGAGAATGGAATGAGATCATGACCTGCATTTCCAGAATCTTTGGTTCCAAAAGATTAATAACGATGTCCAATCCTCACCACAAATAGGTGCAATAGATTGCCCTTGCCTGCAGGTGCAGGATGGACCCTGCGTGAGCCAGCTGTGCTTCTTGTGTGCAACCAAGTGGAGGGACGTGGATGTGAGGTTGTCATGGTAACTTTTTCACTGATTGGAAGAATAGATGTAGCTGGAGTGAACCTCCTTGGCTCATATGGGGGTGGGAGTGGGGTAACGAGTAGTAAGGGGCAGAGAGACTTTTGTCTCTCTCTCTCTAGACAAAGACGGTGCAGGAAATTTGAATTCAAGTAATAGAGCAAAATCAGGTAAAGTGCTGGCTAGAATTAGGGTAGATAGGTAATTAAATGATTTTGATGATCAAACCAGAAATGGGGGGGTGGTGTTTGAGAGTAAACCTCTACCCAGGCCAGTGGTTTTAAACTTTTGTAAGAGTCCACTTTAAAAAATTACAGACTGTAGCTCCCTTTCCCAAGATTCTGTTTCATTGTGTCAGGAGTGGGGCACAAGAATCTCCATTTTAAAACTACTACTACAAACTTGGGGCTTCCCTCGTGGCGCAGTGGTTGAGAATCCGCCTGCCGATGCAGGGGACACGGGTTCGTGCCCCGGTCTGGGAAGATCCCACATGCCGCGGAGCAGCTGGGCCCGTGAGCCATGGCCGCTGAGCCTGCGCGTCCGGAGCCTGTGCTCCGCAACGGGAGAGGCCACAACAGTGAGAGGCCCGCGTACCACAAAAAATAAACTAAACTAAACTACCCAAACTCATTATCCTACAGGAAATGTATGGACTATATTGGTAGCACGTGGACCATAATTTCATAAACTCTCCTCTGGGTAAGCAGAGCATCAGAAATCAAACTCAAGCTGGAGCTGACAGCTGTTCTCATCTGATGGGAAAACTTAGGGGAAAATAACAGCTGTTTTCTACTTAGTCCTAGTTTTAAAACAAAACAAAAACCAGAGTTTAATTATTCCATGATTGATAACAGTTGAGTTTCTGAAATAAGCTACTTTAGTTTATACATTATACTTTCTTTTAAACTTACATTCTACCAAATGCTTCCCTCACTGACAGAAACCAGCAGATGTTCACTTTGCCCGATGGCCTTTCCCCATCTTACCCAATGACAAATTCCCACGTACCCTTTAAAATCATCCCAAATGTCTTCATCTCTTGCCACCTCCTTAGTCTCTGTACCCACACTCTTGCTTGCAGAATATTTTGATCCTTCTTCTATGTCTGTCCACAGTGGCCTCTGCTAATACTCTACTAGTGAACTTACTACATTGTTATCCAGTAGTTATTTACAGACCTGCTCCATCACTCTCTCCTCTATCTGACGGAGCTTAGCAGACAGTGTGTCTCATTCATCTTTGTAACTTTGCCCTTCCCTTTCTTTAACTCCTAGCATGGCAGTTCCCATATACTAGAATGAATGAATGAATGAATATATGTTCCATAAGGGCAGAGACCTTTGTCTGTTTTGTTAACTGACGTGAATATTCCAAATGCCTAGAACAGGTCTTGTCACAAAGAGGGGTCTAATAAGTAATTGTTGAAATAATTCATGAATGAGTGCTTAGCTTACACAGCCAATAGAAAAGAAAGACCGGACCTGCTGTGTTTCTCAGCATAACAGTAAACATTTTTCATAGTGGCACAGTCTCATGAACAGGTCATGATTGAGCTTCCCATTTTATATTTCTGGCATCTAATAGTTTGGGGTTTAGCTATATAGACCCAAGGTAT
Organism: Mesoplodon bidens; assembly: GCF_964165515.1. Classification (NCBI taxonomy): domain Eukaryota; kingdom Metazoa; phylum Chordata; class Mammalia; order Artiodactyla; family Ziphiidae; genus Mesoplodon; species Mesoplodon bidens. Next base: position 72,428,508 of record NC_138164.1, on the reverse strand, counting down.
TCTAATAGAGAAACAGAAGTAATATTGCAAGCATATAGTTCATACCTACCTAATCGGATCAAGTCGACTTTTTTCAGCCTTCCTCATCACATTCTGCTACTAATGGTAAGCCTCGGATACCAATGATTCTCTAGGAGAGTTTACATGGAGTAATAGTAAAAATAGCTTCTATTTATTGAGCACTTACTAAATGTACCAGGCATTGTACTAACTGCTTTCCATATATTATCTCTTTTCATCGTTTTCAGGCAACTTGATTAGAAATGTTTTATTATCCTTATTTAACAGATGAAGAAACTGAGGCTTAGATGTAATCATTTGCCAAGGTCACTCAGCTACTAACCAGAATACATGAGATTTGAGCCTAAGTCTGAGCTTCTGCTCTTGAGCTTCACAATAACTCTATAGTGTTTTGAATTCAGTGGGTCCAATTGGAACACACGTCGTTTCCCAGTCATCTCAGAGTAAATACTTTCTTGGCCTTCACCTTCCTGATCTTGAGTTTTCTGAGACTTCTTCCTTTAAAAAGATTTATAGTTTGGAGGCTAAACTCAGTCAAAATGACAAATTACATCAAATGCCCCGCACCCACCTCACCCCAGCTTAATTATACCTGATGAGTAGCCCTTTCATACATTTGGTTCCAGGCACTTAGCTGTCTCTTGCATTCGCTTCCAGTGATCAGGGTCCCTGAGGTTTGCACATATGTTTTCCCAGTGAACTTTTGTCCTCTCTGAAAACTGCATTCTGTTCTCTTTTATTAAATTCCAGCTTTCATGACTAATATACGGTGATAGCTCCAGAAATGTTTATACGATAAATTAAAGTGGGCAGAATCTTCCGCTTACAAGTTGCTTCAAGATAGGGCTCAGATGTCTACCAATAGAATTGTCTCATAAATGCTAGCATAAAATTGATCCGAGCTTTTACAACTTCAGCTTGCCCTTGGCTTAGGGGCCTATTGTTTCAGTGGGTTTCGACAGGGTCCTGTGCTCGTAGCCTGTTTCTCAAGCTGAGGCTACAGAGATTTATGACTCAGTTGGAAAAAGTATGTGGGACTACTTCTCAAACCTGCTTCAGAAAAACAGGATGTTTCTCTCTCCCAATCTTGCACATACCTGTAAACAAATGACTCATTGGCAGGGCCTCTGAGTCAGAGGTAGGGAATTTTCAGTCTCTCAGGTTTATTTGCTTGGATAAATCAGAAGTTCATGTTAGAACAGAGCCACGTTCCAAAAACTTATTGCCCAGAGACCCAGATTAACTAGAGACCTTCTAGACGGTAGGAAGGTGTGTGTTTGTTTTATAAAGTGGAGGCATGTGTGGGTCTGTGCCATGTTCACAGCCATAAAAGAAAGTGAAGAGTGTTAAGTGTGGCTTCTCAGAGAAAACGGGGCCTGAAACCTCTGTGATTATTATTGTTGGAAGAGTAAATATTTCAGTAGAACAAGAAACTCCTTTGTACCATCTCTGCCTGAGTTTTCTTGGCCTGTTTTAATATTTTCAAGTAGCAGCTGAAACCACACTCACCTTCCTTGTTCTAATTGGAAGCATCTGTGAGTTGCAAAATTAGAATTTTCAGATTCTTAAGTGATTTGCTATTTGGACAGGGGTGTCAGTTTCAGCGGAAATTTTCATCTATGCAGCCTTTTTTTTCCCTCCCAATTATAAATTGTCCAGTCAGCTAATGATGTGATGGTAACCAGGGCACTCTTCACCAGCTTTCCACGTGCGGACGCTTTCTTAGAAATGAAAACCACACTTTCTTCTACAGCTGCTTGTACACCTTCTCAGGCTCCTTCTTATTCGAGGAGAACAGAGGGAAAAATTCCCCCAACCCTTGGAATTCGACTCGAACAATTTTCTCCTGCCAAAAGGCATCTGATAATCAAAAACACTAGAGCAACAAGTGATAGTTGCCAATTCCAGGCAGAAAAAAAATTGTTGAAACCATTAGAAACCTCTTCCAGGGTTTCTCTATGTTAGTAGGAGCCTGTCTTCTGAAGGACTTTAGTGTTTCACAAGTATCTCCCGAAACTTCAACAAGAGAGACATGAAGGTTCGGTGGCTTCTTACCTGCTTGCCTGTACTTGCTACTTACACTACTTCCTGTCTCAGCACTGCGACCTCATGGAGCCTCAGTTCTCCCGGGTGTAAATGAGAATTTCCTAGCTTCCTAGACTCATGGTGATGAGTAAATGGTGTAGCATTTGTAACATGCTCCCGGTGGGAGCTGTCTTAGTCCATTCTGGCTGCTATAACAAAATACCACAGACTGGGTGGCTTATAAACAACAGAAATTTATTTCTCCAGTTCTGGAAGCTGGAAGTCCGAGATCAGGGCAGTGGCATGGTGGGATGAGGGCTCAGTTTTGGTGGCAGACTTGTCCTCATACCCTCACATGGCAGAAGGGATTAGGGAACTCTCCAGGGCCTCTTTTATAAGGGCAGTAATCCCATTCATGAGGGCTCCACCCAAATGCCCCTCCCAGAGACCCCACCTCCTAATACCATCACATTGGACATTAGGATTTCAACATAAGAATTTTGGAGGGGCACATTCAGACCATAGCAGGAGCTAAACAAACGCTGTCTTCTCTTTCTCTCTTTCCTACATTTTACTTGTCGCAACTGAGGTAAAAATGACATGACTTACTTGAGGCCAAAGATCAGGCAGGCCCTCCAGGAGCCAAGACAAGCCTGAAATTTACAGGTCTAGAAACTTCAAGTCTCCATCCGCTGTCTGCGTTCAACACCAGCTCTACAGAATTTGGCACAGGGTACGTTGTAGACTGTTCCATAAAGTCATAGAGAGCAAAAGACTGTGGGTGCTACAAGCCACTTCACAGATACTTTATGTGGCGAGTAGGATTAAAATTAATGACTGCACAGGGGAAGGGTTCAAAATGACGCCACCAAAAAGCTGACCCTGACTTTCCATACTAGGCTCCCAATAAGCGTTTGCAGTATTAAATTTAATAGGCTGGACCTGCAGATCAGTAAGTTTTTGAGAGTGAAAAAGAAAAACAAATAATAGTTGTCTCAAGACACAGGCAAACCAGAATATGTAGTCGCCCTACCTGGGAACCACAGCATGAATTTCTGTGTCTCTTGGAGGGAAACCGCCATTCATTCCTTTGAGAAATACATCGTATGTTCCAACTTAAGATTTTTCAAAAGGCTACTTGTGACCAACATCGTGTTGTTTTACTTAACGCTCGCACCAGCTTAGTGAGATGGATTTAATTATTAAATCAGCTATTAATTAGCGCCCCATTTTAGTAATGAGCAACTGACACTCAGTGAGGTTAGTAATTTGTTAAGGTTGCACAGCAAATAAGGGTAAGATTTGGGATTTGAGCCCAGGTCTGTCTAACTGTAAATTCATGCTCTTGCAACTGTTCTAGGTCTAGTCTGCAGGTCTTGCTAGGTTATGTCATAGGATCATAGATTTTTAGAGGTTATCCGATCTACCTTCTACATTTTTCAGATGGGGAAACAAGCTCAGAGAGGTCTGATAGCTTTTTCAAACTCACATAGCTGGCTATAGTAGCAGAAATTTTCTAGTGCCCTTTTCCCAGCCACTCCATTCCCACACAGGGAAGGAGAGAAAGGAATCTATTCAAAGATTCCCTTCTGAAGTGGACACAATGTTTATAGGGCTGTACTAGGGACCCATGGAACTCATTGGAGGTGGAGCTGCTCTTAAGATGCTTCAGGTCTTCTTGGGGAAAACTGTCCAACAGCAGCAAGAGGAGGGAGGGTGAGAGGGAAGGGCCAAAGTGCCCTAGCGTGGAGGCTCCAGGCCCAGCTCTGCTGCTCTTTCACTGTGATTTAGCCATCCTTGTTAACTCCTTGTTCCATGGTTCTCCCCATCCTCCAATCATGTCTCCATTATACCGTTTTTTTTTTTTTCTAGTCTGCCTAGAACAAAAAACTCCACTGGATCAGAGGTAAAGCCCTACGATTCCTTGTTTCCCATGTGCCCGGCACAGTGCTGGATGCCTAAAGCAGGATGCAAGAAGCCTGAGCAGGGGACAAGGCAGTCAGTACTCTCAAGGAAGTCCCGCCCACTCCGAGGCCCCGCTGCGGGAGTCACGTGGGCGGAACCACCGTCCTCACCTTTACATCTCACTCCAAAGACAGGCACGCTCCACCTCAGTGTCATCTGGGAGGGTCGGAAGGAAAGGGGGCCTCCTCGGGGTGGGAGGGGCCACGTGCCCACCTAAGAGGAGACAGAATGGGAAACAGGAGGGGCCGTCCGAGGTCCAGGAAATTAGCTATGGTTCAGTGGGTTAAAAATAATCAAAATGTCCCTCAAGATAGAAACTAAAACCAAAGAAGGATGGTGAGTGACCTACCACTAACAGGTGCCCGCCCCGCTTTATTCACATGCCCCCAGGGACATTTCACAGAACCAGGGGAGAACGTGATTCCTAATTTCTCCCAGGCACGATGGCTACCTCACTGTATCCTCAGGCTCTGCCTTACCAGGTGCTGGGCAGCCAGGCACTGGGACTTCTCAGACCTACTTTCTCCTGCTGTGCTGTTGAGTCCGGGAGGCTGTTGCTGGGTTTTAAAAATAGCCTCTTGCCTGTTTTCAGAGGACAGGTTCCCTGGCTGCCAAAAATGTGCAGAATGGTGGTTCCGTGGCAACAGCGAGCCTTTGTTCCAAAGTTGAAAGTTCACGTCCCTCCTCCTGAGCCCGGCCTCGGTGGTTTGCCTGATGTCGCTGACCCTGTTTTAATTAAGTCCTCCTTTTTTGTTCGACTTGGTGCCAAGAAGCTTGAATGAATCTTGTGTTGTTGAGTGGGTTTTGTTGGGGGTTTTTTCTCACTTCTATTCTGGAAACTTCTAAGGGTCCCTCCTCAGCAGGCGGAGATAAGGGTTAAGAGTCTTTTTCTCAAGAAATAACATTCTCCTAAGTGAACATTATCTTTGTTTTTCTTTCTCTCTCGTGTAACTGAATTCTAAAATTCAAGGGGGTTTTCTGGCTCCTGATGGAAACTGGAGATAGTATGTAATTTACAGGCCTCTGTGGGAGGGAGGACACTTCACCAGGGCTTGCCCTTCTGAAATTCCAACAGACTGAGTTTTAAGACAGGTTCAGGGAAGGAATCGTGATCACCACTGCTCATGGCCACTGCACACAAATTGGATGTTGGTGTACTAGCTTCCTAGTGTTGCTGTAACAAAATACCGCAAACAGGGTGGCTTAGAACAGCAGAAGTTTATTGTCTTACAGTTCTGGAGGCTGCAAGTCTGAAATCCAGGTGTCGACAGAGTTGAGGTCTCTCCGAGATCTGTAGGGGAGAACCCTTCCTCGCCTCTTGTAGCTCCTGTTGTTTGGCAGTGGTCCTTGACATTCCTTGCCGTATAGATGCCTCACTCCAGTCTCTGCCTCCATCACCTCGTGGCCATCTTCTCACTGTGTCTCCCTCTGTCTTCACCTCTTCTCATAAAGACACCAGTCATTTTGGATGAAAGTCCTCCCTGATGACCTCACCTTAATGACATCTGCAAAGACCCATTTCCAAAGAAGGTCACAGGTAGCAGGGGTTAAGATTTCGGTGTATCTTTTGAGGGGGACACAATTCAATTCACAGTTGTTTCATTTTCTTGGCTTGGAATTTTCTGTCACCCAGAAAATATTTGGATATGTTATTGCTCTCTAGCATAAGTAACCAATATCAGCTACCACTTATGGAGCATTTACCACACGCCAAGCACTATGCCAGGTACCTGATCTATTATTTCATTGAATCCTCACAGAAGCACGTTGAGGTAGGTGTTATTATATGCCCAGTTTATAACTGAAAACATAAAGGCTCAGCTGTGTCTCATTTCAGCACCCACTTCTGCACCACTCAGCATACCCAACATGCATGTTGCTTCTAGAGCACCTGTTGTGTGCTTGGTGCTATGCTGGGCCCCAAGGTTACAGCAGTGAACAAGACAGATGTCGTCCTGCCCTCATAGGACATATAGTCTAGTAGGAGGACCTATGCATTAAAGATATACTTTTCTAAGTAACAGTCACTAACCTGCAGTGCTGTAGCACCGTCTCCAATCGGGAATTCTTTTCCTCTGCTGTCATTGCCTGAGGTCCGTTGTAGGAACAGTGACTACTGAGATGAAGAGTAGTGAGAAGACCTTCCAAGAAGGAAGGCTCTCACCTCTGCTTTAACCAGAATGCCAATATCTCGTTTAACAAAATGGGCATCTCTGAAAGGTTTTGTGGAACAGAGTTTACCATGGCTACATGATGCTATGGAACAAACATCCCTTAAAGCTTATTCTGTGCTTCTGCATCATGTCCCGTGGGTCAGCTGGGGGCTGTGCTCAGCGTCTTCCTCACTTCAGAGCCAGGTCCTGAGGTAGCCTCGTCTGGAACAGTACAGATGGTGGCAACAAAGGAAAAAGAGAAGATGGTGAATCATATACTGGCCTTTAAACGCTTCCAGCCCAATGTGTCAGGTCAGCCCTGTTGCAGGATGAACAGCCTGTAACAAATATGTCTTTTAGGCCAAATGAGTTACGTATGTGAAAGAATAAGTAGGTGTTTACTTTTTGTTAAGCATGAATCCATTCCCTTCCCTGGTCACACATTTACCCCAAAACTCCATGTGAGAGGGGGCTGCCCCCTTCTCTGGTCCCTCCTTCTCAGGCCCTGATGTCCAAGCATCAGCTGAGAAAGAACCTGGGTTCTGTTTCTAGAAACCAAAATAGGAAAGTCCAAATTTGTGAAAGCCATAAATCAGGGGACAGTAATTTATGTTCCTGAACAATTTTCTGCAGCTTCCCTTTAAACAGCAACCTCCCGAGTACACATACGGTATTATTTTAGGTATATTTTATTAACTCACAACTTTTCAGGAATGTTCTGTAAAGCAGGGAATACATTCATTTAAGCCCTGATTCCATAGGTTGGCAGCTTGTCATATTTACTATATATATTTTTTCTTCCCTCAAGTTCCAAAATTGCTTCCCTGAAGTAAACTGGAAAAGCTTGGGGGAAGGTATCAGTAGCTACAGTTATTTCTGGTTTTTTGTTTTTTGTTTTTTCCTGTTCCAGTTAACGGCTATTAACAATGAGAGATTCCCACGACAGCCTCTCACCCAGAGGCCCATCTTCACAGCAGCAGGAGCGCCAAGGGCGTTCCGTTCTAATTACTCAGAGGATCCATTAGCCTGGATGAGTGCTCAGGTTATGTTAGCTCACCGCAGGATGCTCAGTGCCTCGGGATCCCCGGGGCAGCGTATAATTCAGTGGGAAGCTGGAAATGCTTCCACCTCGGTGCAAAGCCAGGCCCAGCACTTCCTGGAGCTTCCCACCTTCCTGCCTTCTTTTGTGCCTCAGGACGGGGTGGTAGAACATGACACCAGCTGTCAGAGCCAATGTCTCACAGAGCAGCCTTCATTTTGGGGGTGGGGGGAAGGGTCTGACTCCTTCTCATGGAGAAAAGATTAAAACAGATCCAACTGTGGAATACAGAGAGCTCCTCAGCACCCAAATTACTACCCCATTCACCCAGAAAGGGCCGTCAGGAAACCAGAGAGATTGGCACACTTAACAGCCCCTCTCAGACTTACCATATTGGTCAAGGTCAGATAGATATGAAGAGTCACATGTCTACAGGGCTTTACAGTGTGCAGAGTGTGTGTGAACTTGCCTTGCTTCATCCTCACAGCCACTCCGTAATGGAGAAGCCATTGTGCCCATTTTACTGAAGAGAAGACTAAGACACCGAGAATTGAAGAGACTTGTCCCAAATCCCACACCTAAAGGAGCCACATTTCCATGCTCCAAGAGATGTGTGTTTAAATCTCACCTCTACCTTCACACCTCTTCCATCTTAATCTCATCTATAGAATGGGGATGATGCCTGTCTGAGAGTGTTGCATGAGAATTAAGATAATGTGCATAAAGGGACAGACAGGGTTCCTGAGATATTCAAAAGCCCAATGGATGGATGGATGGATGGATGAGTGAGTGAGCGAGTGAATATTGCCCTTTTGCGACTTGTATTCCCTTTCAGGCTGCCCTTGATCTCACCCTATTGAATACGAGCTCTTGCAGGGAACGTGGGAAACTGCTAGCTCCAACTGTGCATCACCAAAGAACTCTATTTTGCCCTCACTCAGTGACCCTCATACTGCAAGATTTTCTACCAAACTTTGACTGCCTTCCCGTTTCACCAAAAGCACATATAACTGTAAATCCTAGTTCCTGGCAAACATGCATATTAACTTGGTATAAGTCTTGATATAAAATACAAATTAATAATTAGCTACTAGTGTTTACTGAGCACTTACTATAAGCCAGGTTCCTCCCTGGACATTTTGCTAGCATTTGGACCCAGGCGGTCTGACTGCCGGGCCTGCACTCCTAACCATGAACTACACTAACTCAGCAACGCTACGAGCTGCCATTTTTTGGGAACTAACTACATGCCAGCAGGCACCACAGTGAACTCTTTAAATATGCATTGTCTTAGTTGATCCTTAGAGCGAAGGCATGAAGCAACTGGTGTCAAGTTCTCCATTTTACAGATGAGGAACTGAAGCTTGAAGAAGGGGTAACCTATCCACAGCCACACAGCCAGCAAGGAGCTAAGGCAGGATTTGAACCCAGTGCTGTGGCTGCAAAGCACGTACATTTAACCCCCCGTCTATGCTACCTTCCCTCTGCCACTTCTCTAAAACTTCACTTGAGTCACTTGCAGCTTTATCACTTTCAGTGATCTGTTTTATTGGAAGTAGTCCCTGAAAATCCCCACGCCAGCCTCAGGGACTCCTGTGGGCCTGAGGTCTCTGGTGAGACTAAGCAGGTGTGGGTAGCTGCGCCTCCCATGGCACCTAGATATGCTTCCTGAAGCCGCTAAGAAGGAATGCCGAGGAGTGAGTGTCTGCATTTCTCACTTGAGAAATGAGAAAGTGAGATAAGAACCAACCATAGCAGCAGAACCAACCCCATCACCATGTGTTGCTGGAGAAAATAGTGCCCCACTCTTCGAGTGGAAGTGGTTAAACCTGAAAGTAGATTGCTGAGGACATCTAAGAAGTTTTCTTCCCCGGAAGTATCTTCTTCTTGAGCTGGTCTAGATACAGTTCCACCAGGAAATTTGGCAAGCAACCCCCTAGGATCCTACTGGAACCTGCAGTCCATTTGTTTATCATCATAATCCCTCACTCTGCACATTTTACTTCCTCACCAACATGCATCAGAGAAAAATATTTCATTAGTGGCCCCAGTGTGCATCTCTGGTACATTTCAGTCCATATCCCTGGCTGTCTGTTGGGAACTAGATCCATGGAGAGAACAGGCAATCTGGGTCAGTAGAGAGAGCCCTGGACTCAGGACCTTGGTTCAAGCAGGTTCTGCTGCTTATGAGCTGTGTGACCTCAAACAAGTCACTTCACCTCTCTGGACTTCAATGTCCTCGTTTATAAAGTGAGGTCTTTGGACTAGATATCTCAGAATCCTCATCCAGGGTGATCCTTTGGGGATGATTTGTAGCTGCAAGTTATGTGATAGACGGAAGTGCACTTTGAGAAGTGATTAAAATCTGTTAATACATTTCAAAAGGTTTTATTTTTGCAGTATGATCTCTTCTGAGAATAAAATTATATATGCAAAAAGAAAGGAGTCTTTTGAAATTTTAATAGCTCAAATTTAACTGTAAAAGTATTCATTTGAAGTGTCCCTCTGCCCTCTTCTTATCTTCAACAAAGAGAGCCTATTTTAATGTACCAGATTATTTCCACAATCACACTTTTCCTGTGTTTAGAATTAACTGCATCAGAGCTTTGCTAAGGTCTAAAATGGCGCCTGTGTCTTACCCCTTAAACATGTGAGCTTTTTGCTGGATGTAATTACTAAGCCTCTATCTGGTAAAGGCAAAGTTGAGAACAGGAGTTGTTCGGCTGAGTTACTTTTCCAAAACAGATCAGGGTCAAGAGCTGCTAAAGGCCAGGAATGCGTCATTGGGATTAATTAATGTGGGTAAATGACTTCCCCAAGGTCACTCGATGAGTCATCATTGAGCCTTGGGCTGAGACCTGGTTTTTCCAGCGGGAAAGAATTGGCCTCTTTGTTAGCATTGTTGTTCCATGTGACTAGCTCTGGATGACCTGAGGAGAAGCTGCTTATGAATATGAGAGCAGCAGCTGTGGAAAAACAGAAGCTGGTGAAGAGTAACAGCCCTAACAAGACCTCCTCAGGCCACACCTTAGAGCAGCAGCTGGTTTGGAGGTACAGGGGGTGGTTCTTTGAAAGCGTCCAGATGTATAGGCTCACCTTGGCCCACTTACCCTTCTACCGACACCAAGACAGGTACCACTATTTAAACTTCAGGATGGCTTGAAGCATCCTGAACTTCAGTCCTTGGAGTTCATTATTATCAACACAGTGTGATTTTTCCAAACTCAAACTGCCTGGAGATGATCCTTAGCGACAAGTTCCAAAAGGCCAATCCGATACTTGGTTTTGTCTTGACTGATACAACTGAGTGCCCCATGATCATTTCAGAATGGCACAACAAACTCCTGGAACTTTTTCTCAAACCTAATGAATAAGTTAATTCAAAGACCCACATCGCCCCCAGTCAACATGCTGGAAAGAGCCCTGCAACTCCCAAGTCTTAGGCTCTGGGGTTTTCCTCCCCACTGGCCTGTCCACTGCCTTCCTACATGCATTTCCCCACTCTAAACCACAGGCACAGCCCAGCACCACCCAGCCCAGCACACTGATCCCTGGAGCATGATACAACATAACACACATTAAAGTTTCCTTCACTCCAACTTTATTCAGCACCTTTCATCTTCAGCCCTCAACCTTCAACCATCCTCATAGTTCACTTACTCCTCCACTTATTCAGAAACTATGTATGAGCATCCATTATGGACTAAGTCTGGGCATACGGTGGTCAACAACAACAGAATAAATGTTCATCTTACCCTGATGAAGCTTACAGACTAACGGGGGAAAGATATTAACCAAATAGCCACACAAATAACTGTAATAGGTTTGTGTATGTAGGTATGGGGTACTTTGAGAATATATAACGAGGAGCCCCAGCTTTGACTTGGAAGTCATCAGAAGAATAAGTAGAAATTAACTAAACATAGAGTGAAGAGAGGCAGGGGGTACCAGGCAGAGGGAACAGTATGTGAACTTGCCCTAGAGTAAGAAAATCATGGCACATGGAGGAATGGAAAGAAGGCCAGTGCAGCCGATGACTGGAGAATGAAATAAGGATGAAGAGGTTGACAAATGCCAGGCCACGCTGGGCTTTGCCGGTAGACCATGCTAAGGACTTGGGTCTTCATTCCAAGAACCATGGAAAGACATGAAGGATATTTATCACAAGGGGTAACACAGTAAGGTTTTGGAGTTCCCTGGTGGTCCAGTGGTTGCGACTCAGCGCTTTCACTGCTGTAGCGCGGGTTCAATCCCTGGTCAGGGAACTAAGATCCCACAAGCCACGGCCAAAAAAATCACACGGTAAGGCTTTGATTTCAAGAACATCACTCTTTCTACTGTGTAGAAAATAGGTTAGATAGAGACAAGAGAGGACGTTACAAAGTTATTTTGGTGCTTTAAGGAAGAGCTATTGGGAGCCTGGACCAGGTAGGTGGTGTCATGGATGAAATAAAATGTATGAACCAGGAGCTAATTACAGAGTAGAAAGGAAGGACTTGGCAAGGGCTTGTATAAAAGGGGAGAGGACAGTGTCAAGGATGCTTCCAGGGGTCTGGGGTTGTTAAACTAGATGTATGGGGGTAATAGTCACTGAGAAAGGGAGCAAGAGAAAAGAATCAGGTTTGTCTTGGATTTTCATTTTGTCTTGTCTTTGAGTCATAGTGATGCAAGTTTAGATCATAAATTTGGTTTTGGACAGGTTAAGTTTGAGGTGCCTTTGAGACATACAAATGGAGATGTCAAGCAAGCAGTTAAAGATAAGGATCTAGAACAATGGCTCTAAAGCCAGGGTCACATTTGCTCCCCAGGAGACATTTACCAATGTCTGGAGACATTTTTGGTTGTCACAACAGGGCGTGGGGTGCAACTGGCATCGAGTGGGTAGAGACCAGGATGCTGCCAAACATTCTGCAGCACACAGGACATCCCCACCCCTTGCAGCAAAGGGTTATCCAACCCAAAATACCAACAGTGCCCAAGGTGAGAATCTCTGGTCTACAGATATTTGAGAGTCACTGGCCAAAAGCCTTGGGCACCGATGAGATTATACAGAGAAAGAATAAGAGTGAGGAGGAGAATGGGATAGTGCAAGTTTTTGAGGAACTGTAACACCTGATAGGAGGATGACCCAGCATAAGGGACTAAGAAGAAACGGCCTGAGAGGCAGAAGAAAACTCACAGAGAGGGGAGTCGCAGAAGCCAAAGGTTGGGTGGGGAGTGGTTTACAAAGTGTCCGATGCTGCTGAGAAGCCAAAGGACATGGGGACTAGAAAGCTGCTGCCATTTAGGGATGTGGACGTCATCGGTGGCCTTGGCAAGAGCAGTGCTGGCAGCACAATATTAACAAAAGACATGTTTCAGGGGAAGACGAAAAATGGAGGCGGCTAGTGTAGACAATACTTTCAAGAAGTTTGGCTATGGAAGGAAGGAGAGAGAAAGAACAGTCTCAACAAGGAGCGTGAAAGTCAAGAGTAGTTTGGGCTTTGGTGGTATTTTTCTTGTTTTGTTTAAACTTTTTATTATGGAAAATGTCTAACATGTATAAAGTAAGCAGACTGTTATAATGGACCTCTGTGTACCCTACATTCTGTGAACTCTGGATTATTTTGTTCCTCAGGAGGGTAAGTTTTGTTCTAGGAAGGACTTAACTTAGCCAGACTCAAATTCCAAACTCTGTCCCTACTGGTCTGCAGACATGGAAATCTCTGCTGGGTTCTTTCAGCGTTCAGCTGCAGCTCTTTTTTTCTGTTTTTTTTTTTTTTTTTTTTGCCAGGCCCTTGGGTATGCATACCTGAGTGGTCAGCCAGTGATTTGGGCAGGTTTTACACACAGACTTGGAAGTTCATCCTCTCTGCATCTCCTTCCCTTGCAGAACTTTCCCCTTCACTTCCTGACTGCTCTTCCAGCTCCAACTCACTTCTCTGACACCTCATGCTAGTAAGACTCTGGCTTTCTGCTGCCCCAAGTTGCTTGCAGATTAGACCGCTCTCAGGCCAAAGCTGCAAATTTGCAGATCTCAAAGGATATAATTCCTGCTTTCGAAGGTAGATTCCTGTCCAGTGTCTGCCTGTTTTTGGCCAACTTCCATTGCCTTAACTTAAAATAATTTTGTAACATAACAATAACATAAATTGTTTAACAATTAACCATCTCATCATTGTTATCTGCAGAAATGTTATTCTGTCCAAGTGACTCTGTCACTACCAGGAGCCAGAAGTTTTTAAGATGATGGACTTGGGCATATTTTAGAGCTAATGGAAAATCTAGTAGAGTGAGAGATTGAGAGAGACAGAGAGAGGGAGGAGGGATAATCAACAGTGTGAGGCTCTGTCATTTTCACTGGAACAAGAGGAATGAAGAGGTTGGCTGTGGATGCAGAAGTTTGTAGATTCACTGGTAGGAAACTGACAGAGATGCTTCCTGTGACATCAGAGACAAGGTCACTAGGGCAGTGGGGTGGGGGGAAGATGAGGCAGTTGGAGGTTTGAGGACAGAGGATTTTGAAACAGTCTTTGCAAAGAGTGGAAAGAGTGAATTTTGACCAGAGAAACTCTGTAGGCACAGAGGCTGGTCAGTACTGAGAGTCTATGCGGGTTGACAAGGATGAGTGAGTGGATGGTGGCACCGATCAGTCTGCCCTGTAGTAGGATTGTTTCCATCTGCCTTCGGCTGCCTGGCTGGAGATGCCCAGGGAGCAGAAAGTGGGTTTCCTCAAGGGGTGAGAGTTTTATAAGACTGGTGAGACCAAAGAGCAGGGCCATGGGTGTTTACAGTATTGACGAGGGCATGACTTAAATAATGGGTCACAAAATTCAGTAACTGTTAATAACTGTTAACTGCTAATAAACTGTTGAGTAAAATATGTCTCATCCTCCTACCCTTACAAATATACCTTCATGATTGTCTGGAAGGCCAAGTTTGAATTTAGAACTCTCAGACTCTAAAACTGGCTCAAGGCTGGCAGCCCACCCCTCTTCCTATCCCCAGCTCCATCCCCCACTGCAAGAGGCCATGTGTATGAGTGTCTGGACATCACAACCCACACTCCCAAGTACCAGTCATAGCCCCAGGCTTAGGGATCCACCCACTGCAGTGTAGTCTGTACTTGGAAGGAGGGACCCAGAGAAAAGACTCACAGAGTCCCTAAAAGCAGCCTTGAGACCACTCAATCAGAGAATTCTGGGGTCCTGTGTGCCTGATCTAGAGAGAGGAAGGAAGGTACAGGCTCTGTGAACACAGGCTCCAGGTGGGTACATCCCTCGGCCCCATGGACCTCTTTGCCCTCTGGAGGGGAAGAGTTGGAGGAAAACCAGAGCAGGGCTCTCTACATTGCTGGGGCTTTGGGCAGGGACCCCTTTTGCCCAGGTCTATGGTGAAAATTAACTGATGCAATGATACACAGTACTTGTAGTCTTTGCTCTGTTCCTAGTCTGACTGGTTTCTCTGTGTGTATGTGTTTTTCTTTTCCCAGTGGGCTGTTTATCACCATTCATGACAAGGGCCATCTTGCAACAATGCTGAACTCTTGGCCAGAAGATAATATTAAGGTATGGCCCTGTTTTCTTTGATATTGCTCTATTGTTGGATGAATCCTTTCAGCCTGGACTAGAGTCGTTCTCAGCTATGAAATGGGCCATTACAACACTGAAGGCAAGACACTGCATCCCTTCCCCAGGCCCAGACCATAGACCAGTTACAGCCAAGCACAAATGCACCACGGAGTAAAGGCTTGCATTAACCAGGCATCCGTGTGAAAATGTCTATTAGTAGTAGTAGTAGTAGTAGTGCATGTATTGAGTACCTGCTGAATATACACTGCCAGTTTCCATGGTGGATTCAGGGAAAAATCCAACATAGACCCTCTTCTCAAGTGGCTGACTTTTCATGAGGAAAATAAGACAGAGACACAAAAGATTAACAGGTGGAAGCTGATCAGAGATAAACAAGGCACCTGAAGAGCTGGGGGTGTTCAAGGAGGCCGAGATTACTTTCAGCCTGAAGGGGATCTGGGAAGACTTCCTGGAAGAGGTGACATTGGAGCAAGGCCTTGAGTTGAGGGGTAGAGTTTGGATGGTCAGGCGTTGGAAGGACTAAGATGGAGGGCAGGGACATTCTGCACCAAGAGAAAAGGTTTATGATGAGAGACGTCTTCACACCTGGCTGTACACTGCAGTGTATGTGTTGGGCGGGGGCGGGGGGAAGGGACGCATATGCAGAGTGACAAAATGAACCTGGCACTGTTTCCTGGAGCATCAATTTTACTTGAAACATTTAAGGAAACTTTTTTATATGTAACAAACAGGATATAATATAGAATGCAAAATTGGTGAAGCTTTGTAGAAACATGTTAGCCTCTGGCTGTGTCCCCACATCTCCTCCTGTCATGGGGACTTCTGTGGAAGAGTTTCAGGGACTCTGGATTCTAAGATCATTATCACTTCTGCAAACAAACGGGTGAAGCAAAATTACAGAACATCTGCTGGCTGCTTGGTGAGGGCATTTCTGGCACTCGAGCAGGGGAGGGGTTGGACCTGACCAAGCCCAATATATGTACCTCTCGGGGCAATGCTGGAAGGCTGAGAGTTGTTTGCTCTCAGGCCCTCCTTCCCTCCATCCCTGCCAGTTCCCTGGGCCACCTCTATCCACCAGGCACTGAGTACAGCTTCTCTCTACCTACCTCTCCTTGTGTCCCACCCACTTCTGGCCCTCTCGGGGGTGTGGCAACATTCAGAACCAGAGCCAGTAGGGCAAGACCTTGGCTCTCAGCAGCCAGGCCTGAGCCACAGCTGAGGCCCTTGGACTCCAGTCCTGGCCTCGGTGAAGAACTCAATTCGTACATCTCTGTCTGGGTGTGATGTGCCCTGTGCTCTTCTTTCCTGCCTATCTGCTTAGACTCTGGTTACATGCAGGCCTTGGCCCTGCACGTTTTGGTCCCAGTCCCAGAAGAAGCAAGTTTCCAAGGTATGTCTAGGATGAATCTATAATAAAATCTTGAGCACATTAAGGGAAACCAGCTCACTCGATGGGAAGTTAACTCCGGCCTTCCCTGCGGGGACATGCTCTGAGGTCCTACAGACTAATCTTTCCTCCTTCCTGGACGGTTCAGCCGTGGTGAAACTTGTCCACAGTACGCACTCAGTAGATGCTTGCTGAGTTGAATGAACTCAGTAGATGGAGACGATGAACATCTTCCAGGTGCCAGGCCCTGTGCCAGGAGCAGGGAGATGGGGTCTGCACTAACATCTATGGTGCCTCTGTGCAAGCTATGAGGAGTTAAAAAATAAGATGAAAAGACACCCCATTTTCACCAGTAAGAGAAAAGCACTGCTTCCTCTAGGCTGGCACAGGGCCTTGGTGAGGGGCTCATGGGCTGGGTTTCAGGTCCCCATCACTCCTCTTGTCAGGGCGTAACTTTATAAAACTGCACCCAGGGCTCTGCTTTGAGGAGTGTAGAATGAGAAGAACACAGACCCCGACCCCACATTGCTTCACTCTGACTGAAATCAAGATATGAATTCAAAATAGAACCTCGGCTGCTAAGTATCCATGGACTTCAACCAACATATTCTGAGAACCTTCTGAGTGTCTCCAGAGAGATGGAGATGCACCTGTTGTGATTTTAGAGAAAGAGAAATGAGGGCTTTCGGGTCACCCTGGGAGAGGTGGAACTCGGCAGGCCTCAAACAAGGAGAAGCATCCAGAGCCTCTAGGAAAAGCATAAGTTACATGAGTAGATATCTGGGCCAGTGCATCTAATTCAGTTGCATTCAACAGCCATTTAGTAACATCTGTGTGTAAGAGTTCCCTGGGGGTTCAGGGATAAAGAAGGTGCACAGGCCCCACCTCAAGGAGCTTGCAGGCTAGTTAGAGGGACTGACCTGGAAACAATTACAGTAGACTGTCTGTGCTGCCGAAGACAGGAGCCCGAGGATGAGGAGCAAACAGGGTGACTTGTTGGCCACTCACCCTGCAGTACCCCGGAGTAGACAGGTGAATGCCTGAGGCCACCTCTCCCCCTCCACCCTATACTTGGGTTTCACTTTGGAGGAGGCCAGAGGTCAGTCTCAGAAACTACGTAGAAGAGTCAGCTCTGGCTTTGCAACCAGGCAGGCCTGAGTTCTAGTCTTGAATCTTCCATTTACCTGCTGTGTGTGCGGATAACCTCTCTGATCTCACAACAGGAGATTGTGAGGATTAACTATGATAAAGTCTGTACAACACTGAAGGTCACTTGAATGGCCACTGTCATTGCTGGAGGTGGACAAGGCGGCTGTAGCACACACAGCAGTGCAGGGAAGAGACTGCAGATGCCTAAGGGTGGCCGAGGCGGGGGTCCCCTTACCAGGGAACCACAGACCACAAAAGGGCAGCCAGCCGATTTGGTCCCTAGAGATGTTTGATTTAAAGTGACTTTTGAAAATTTTGAATTCGTGGACAACATTTTAAAATTAAGAGACTTCATTTGAAAAAAAAACTTTTTTTTAAACCCTGGATTTCTGACTTCTCTAGAAAAACCAGGAGCTCTGAATATTGGCGCATAGTTTGGCATGTGTACAAGTCAAAGAGGACTGATCAGGTCGCCCCTAGTCCCTACCCTGCCCCATCACCGGCCTTTTTCTGGACAGACCTTCTCTCTCACTCCAGGACTGCCCTTTCAAAGGTTCAGAATGTTCTAAGCCACAGTTTTTCTTGTTTATTGGTGTGTTTTCTCCAGTTACCTTTAAAAGAGGAGATGAAGAACTCCTTCCCTAAGTAGGGAATCTCTGCTCATTATCCCTTTCATGGTACTTTGGTGCTAATGGAGTCTCCCTTTCAGTATTTCATTTGATTTTCACACTGTGATCAGAGTGGAGTAAAGATACACTACCAAACGTAAAATAGATAGATAGTGGGAAGCAGCCACATAGCACAGGGAGATCAGCTCGGTGCTTTGTGACCACCTAGAGGGGTGGGATGGGGAGGGTGGGAGGGAGGGAGATGCAAGAGGGAATAGACATGGGGACATATGTATATGTATAACTGATTCACTTTGTTATAAAGCAGAAACTAACACACCATTGTGTGTTAAAGATGTAAAAAAAAAAAAAAAAAAAAGAGTGCTTCTGAAACCCCCCAGGTGGGTCTTGGAGAAGCGGTAGGGTAGGGGCGTGACTTTTCTCAGATGAGCAAGCTGGTGTTAAGTGGTACCCACAGTCATCCACAAGTAACTGATGATGCCACCCAGAGCCCTGCTGCTGAGCCATCGCTTCCCCAGCTTCTGAATAGGGCAGGCAGGCAGAGTTTTTCAAGGCACAGGTATCTCTGGACTCTGATGTTGTTGGCTGGAGGGGAGGGGTAGTTCAGAGAAGCTTCTGAAACAACTCAGAAGATAAAAGCTGAGTTTCTGTGGCTTCCCAGCCAGAAAGCGGAACTGCAAACTGAGATGTAATAGGAGTAGGCTGTGAGGGAAGTGAGGCCAAAGCTCAGGTCTTGGGGACCATGAAGTTTTGTGGTCCCCTCTTGCTCCGGGAGGACGGGCCAGCCTGACCCACCCAGAGCTTTCCAGCATAAATCACAAAGGGGAGTGAGAACTGCTTTTCTGACTCTTTCCCACAGAGACCATTTCCCGGAGCCAGGAGGAATGATCAGCTCAGAAAAGCCCTCCCAAGCTTTCCCAAGTTCCTAAATCTCTTCTTCATCCCAGTCCCAGCAGCTTTGGGGAGGAGGTGCTGGGAGGTGGCCGAGTACTGGAGCCAAAGGAGCATCCCCTGCCTCTGGGCACCAGCCACTTAGGCCTTTAAACTTGGACCAGATGTTAGTGCTAATTGCCTGCCTGTCATGCACACACCCACCATGGGTTAAACCCCACTCGGTGTTAGCAGTTGGATTTCCTGGGAAACATTCTCTGAGATGGAGGTTTGCATATTAGGCAGTGCTCTTGGGATCAACACCTCTAGAAGGAAAGGAAGCAGGACAGGGAAAAGGGAGAGAGGGTGGGCTAAGTGGGAGCCATCGGAAGAACCAGCTGAGTGCACTAGGAGGCTCCTGAGCAGGGATGGTCCTTCAGAGCCATCCTGAGTTGGGCCAAGGGATCTGGGCCTTGGTACCCCTGCGTCCATCATTCATTGGTTGTGGGCTGCTGCCCTGGGAACGGGGTGTGACTTTGGTCAAGGTGGATCTCTTCAGTTGAGGAAAGTCCCAGAATAGGCTCATAGCTGAGGGTACCACTGGGGGAATAACCCCTTCGTTCCTAAAAGGGGAATCTGGGCGGCACAGCACCCTGTCCACCTCACCAGCATTCTGCTAAGTGCTCAACACAGACTAACTCACTGACTTCTCCCAGTGACCCTCCAAGAGGCAGGGGTTGTTATCATCCCCATTTTATAGACAAGGAAGCTGAGAGGTTAGCTCAGCTTTGCTCATGAGGGATGGAACCAAGATGTGAGACCACGGACTGTGCATTACTTATGTTGTGGAGAGAGAGACAAAAGGAGGAGGCAAGGGATGGATAAGCAGGAAGGAAGGAACAGCAGGAGGAAGGAGAGGGCCTCAATCCAAGGAAACCAGAGCCAGAGCAAGCAAGGAAGCGTGATCCTCCGATCAGTCCTGGGTCAGCCCCGTTGGGTCCACCTAGGCTGAGGGAGGTGGCAGTAAGTCAGAAGCTAGGCAGACAGAGAAGGAATGGGCCGCACCATCCCTCAGTCGTCTGAATCTCCTCCTCGCCATCTGAAGTACTACAGAGGGGTTATGAGTTGTAAAAGCCATCCTAACAAGGCAACTGTGATCCAGTCCACTGGTAGCTATTGCTGGGCTCTAAAACCCCAGGATGCTGCTCAAGTTTGCCCTCAGCCTCTTGACCCCGACTTCTCCAGTGACCCACAGCTCTAGCTCCACTGACGTCACAAAACAGGAGGCAGCGTCTTCTCTCTGAACTTGCCCATCTGCTCCAGTTCTGAATTCAGTCCCATGGAGAAGAGCCTTTGCTCTCTGTGTTGGATCTACGACATTGTCCATCGTTTCCTGAGTTCATATCACATTGCAGGCCCCAGGCTAAGTGCTAACGAATCAAAGAGGACGAGACCCTTTACTTGCCCTTAAAGAGTTGCTACGAAAGACAAGGAAATATATATAACTATAATACAAGGAAGAAAGGGATAGGTGCTGTGGGAGAGGAAAATGCTATAGGAATGCAGAGTTGGGAGTGATAACTTCCAGAAGGGAAGCTTCATGGACGGAAGTGCCTTTTGAATTGTTCCTTGAAACATGCAAGGATGGTAGGGTTTGGATCAAGGAGGTATAGGGACTGAGGTGTAAAATGGCGTGTAGTCAAGAAAACACACACTTTATAAAGATTAACAGCATTTCAGTTTGGATGCAGCATGGAGTGGATAAAGGGGAAATTCAAAGAGCAGATTGGGCGTAGACCACGGAAGGCCTCAAATGTCAGTCGGGGTTGTTTGAGCTTTATTTTATAGGCATCAGGAGCCATTGGAGGTTTGGAAGCAAGAACGTGACAAATCTGGGTGTGCTTTGGAAAAATGAAATGGAGTAGGGAGACTCCAAGAATAGAAAGACCAAGCAGGGGACCACTAAAGTGGTCAAGTGAGACGCAGATGGGCTGGTCTAAGGTTAGCAATAGAGATGAAGATCATGAAACAAGTGAGAAAAATTGAAGCAGGTCAAATCAGCAGAACTTGGTGACCAGTTGACTGTGGTTGACTGATGACAGAAGAAGTCAAAGTAGATTGGACAGTTTTGAGCCTGGGAGATAGGAGGTAACAGAGCGAGGGAGGACAGCAGAAGTGGAAAGTTGAAAAGGAGAAAAAGGGAAAAGCAGATTCATTTGGTAAAGGACTTGGAGGATTGGAGAGGGCTATTGGACATCCAAGTGGCGATCTCTGGCAGATGGTGAGCTGTAAGTGTTTGCTTAGAGATGACAGTATTTGCCATTGGAATGAATGACAATGTCAAGGTTAGAATGCTGTTGAGTTTCTCATGGCCAGACTTTCTTAAAAGCTGCCAAGGTCTCCCCTTGGTTTCCTTTTCATTCACTCATTTAACAGATATAATTGTTCCATGGCCTTTCTATGGTGAGGCTGAACTAAAGAGAGATGAAACAATGAAAAATTCTACTATGTAATCTTTGCCCCAAATAATAACCATCAATATAATCATACAAGCAGTGACCATTTGCCAATCACTTACAAGGCACAAGGCACCTGGTTAAAATGAGACACTTATTATTTCATTTCATCTTTACAACAAGCTGAGGAGTTGAACATTATTATTGTTCCCATTTTATGGAAAATTAAAACTCAGAAAAGTTATCTGATGACCCAAGATAACATATTGGTGGGTTATCAAGGAACCTAGATCCAAATACTGGTTATCAGACGCCAAAACCCCTGCCATTAACCTTTAGGCTATTTGGTGAGATTAAATGGACATTTTTTTAAATGTTAAATAAAGGGCTTCCCTAGTGGCGCAGTGGTTGAGAGTCTGCCTGCCGATGCAGGGGACACGGGTTCGTGCCCCGGTCCGGGAAGATCCCACATGCTGCGGAACGGCTGGGCTCGTGAGCCATGGCCGCTGAGCCTGCACGTCCAGAGCCTGTGCTCCACAACGGGAGAGGCCACAACAGTGAGAGGCCCACGTACCACAAAAAAAAAAAAAAGTTAAATAAGAACCCAAATGCTATCACCATCAGATTTTTAAATTGCACCTATGCAGGGCTTGGCAAGCAGTAGGTACTTAATAAATGTTTGCAGAAGGCAGGCAGGCAGACAGGAAGGTTGAGCAGGCCAGGTGTGTGGTAGATACAGCAAGTGCCAGGAGAAATCACATTGGGTTGTAACGGGCAGGATTTGCACTGCTGGAGAAAGAGCAGAAAGAGACAGGAATATAGAGGCTGAGAGGCTAGAGACTACTGGTGAATTCAGAGTGTGTCTGATGGGAGTGAGGCGAGTTCTGCTAGAGGGGGCAATTGTGTGTAGAGTTTCAGAAGGTATGTTGGGTTCCTGTCATTAAAGAGATAAGCCTTTTGGACTCTATTTTATGGAGTTAGAAGTAACTAAAGGCCTTTGAGCCTGGTTGTGAAGCTGTTGCAATAATCCAGCCATTAGCACTACAGGATGGAGAGTGGATGACAGATGGAGGTGAGACATGCCCTCAGAGGAGTCAGGCATGTAGTCAGGCACCTTTGGACATCCCCAGGCTGGGAGGGTGGCCCTGCAGAGCCCCGCTACCATCTTTTTTTTTGGCCACACTGCGCGGCATGCGGGATCTTAGTTCCCCAGCCAGGGGTCGAACCCATGCCCCCTGCGTTGGGAGCGTGGAGTCTTAACCACCAAACTGCCAGGGAAGTCCCCCTGCTACCATCTTGAAAGGCCTCAGAGTTATAAGGAGAACACCCTGGAGTCGTAGCTGATTTCCTCTGTTGAACTCTGTGTCACGCACTGCCCCTCAGCAGAGAGAAATCTAAGAGAATGGGAACCAGAATAAGGAGGCTTTGATTAGGAGAGATGGTAGAGAAATGCCCAGAGTTTGGGCACTGAGGGGTAGCATGAAGGCACAGGCTTCACTAGGGAGAGCTGCCAGCAGGGGGTCAGAGGCTGCGGAGAGGGTGGCACCAAGGTGGGACAGGACTTTGCCAAGAGCACAGGTGCTTTTTCCCAGCCCAGTGGGGTTGTAGAAAGAGCCCTGAACCAGGTACCCGAAGCCTGATTAGAATCTCGATTTGCCACATACACAAGCAAGGTGCCCTTGGTAAGTCATCTAATATTTCTAAGATAACCGATGTGGAAACATCCAGCGCAGTACCTGGCGGTTGGCTGATACTTAACAAATATGTACAGAGCGTGAAGGTCCAGGAGCTTCAGTTTGCTCACCTGTGAAACACAGATAACTATCCCAGACGGGCTTCCCTGCCAGGGCGGGGGAGGAGCAAGTGAGATGCAGGACGGGGACACTCGCCCTAGAGGCAGGAGACCAATCTAAGGGGGACAGCACGACCTTCCTGGGTCCGCTGCACTCTCCAGAGCCCCCTTTCCAGCAGTGGAGGTGTGGTTTTACGAGCCTCTACACCTGTTTCTACCAAAAGGCAGCACAGCCCTGTGTGCTCTCACCCTGGGAGAGAGAAGATTCCATGGAGCCTGTGGGTGCTGGATCATAAACCCTCCCCAGTAGGAGTGGGTCTTCGTCTCTTTATCGCCGGTGCCCACCACTGCACCTGCGTGGAGTAAACTGACCTCTACGGTGCCCATGGCACCACGCTTGGGGCCAACCAGGACAGCCACAGCTCAGAGCTGATCCTAAGTCCTGACCCAAAGCTGGTTCCAGTGGAGGGCTGGGTGACCCCATAAACTCCACTCATTTAGAGATGGAGGGAACCAGTGCTGGAGAGCCAGTTGAGGTGACCTATAAACAACTTCACCATCACCCTGGTGGGTTCTTCTTAGACTGACATTCAGGGCCCCTTGCAATCTGACTTTCCATTCTCTCCTTTCGTGGGGCCTGAACCCACACACACAGCCTACCTTCCCCCCACTTCTACCCTGAACCTTTTTCCTTTTGCATCAAGTACCTTTCTCCCCAGCTGTACCCCTAATGGATAATCTCCACCTGTCCAAGATGTGGCACATGTGTCCCCTCATCTAAGAAAGGTTGTCCTACAGGAGGTACCTCTCCCTTCTCTCAATCTCTGCTGCCCTTGAGCTGTTCCGCTGCCCTCACACTTTCCCCCCAGAGTCAGTATAACTATACATGTTCCATCTCTCTTTTGCCCGCTAGTCCTTTAGAGGGCTGGGTCCACGCATTCTTGTTTTTATAGATGAGCAAACTGATCCTCCTTCCCCCAGGATTTGGCACACTGTCTTTTGCAAAGTAGGTGTTTCATAAAGATGTATTAAATGAACGAATGAGGGAATGAATAGCTGTCATTATCATATGATTATTTCTGTCATCACTATCAGCTCCATCAGCATCTGTTAATTCACAGTAGGTAAGCCTGGAACTAGTACTATGTCTAGTACCTACTATGCCTTCGGTGAGTTTTTGCCAAAACACAAAGATAATCCCAGGACAGCTTGAGAACCCTCCTGGTTTCACGTGGAATAGTGACCCTAGCAGATGTCACAAGGAGCTCTGTTTTTTGCAGATTGGATTTATTACACATAAATTGGATTTATTACCCTGTTCCTGCTCCTCCGGAACAGGGCGGAGAGCACATATATGGGTCTCTAAACCCTGGGGCTGTAGTAGCAGCATAAACACTTGTTTTATTATCTCCTTTCATTCTGCCTTCCCACCCTGTCCCCAGCCCCAGATCTCAAGCTGAGAGAGTCTGCTTAATTTCTTTGAGGGAGAATGACTCGGTGTGGGTTCCCTCCGGCTGTTCCTGCAGGAACAGAACCTCGGAATGCAGGCCGGTGTCTTTCCATCCTCTCACCTCGGCGGGGTTTCTCTCCAGCCCTGCCAGAAAGGGAAGGGGATGGGGGAAGGGCTCACCGCCTGCAGTTGAAAGAATCCTTTGGCCTTATCCCAGACAAGCTGTTTCATCCCGCAGCAGAGGCGGTGGGCGTCCAGTCGGCAGGCCTGACATGCTGTACAAACGAGCACTTTGTCACAGGAGGTGCTGTCCCTGATTGATGGCGTCCTGCTTTGTCTTTCAGGCTGTGGTGGTGACTGATGGGGAGCGCATCCTGGGCCTGGGAGACCTGGGCTGCTACGGCATGGGTATCCCCGTGGGCAAGCTGGCCCTGTACACGGCGTGTGGAGGCGTCAACCCGCAGCAGTGCCTCCCTGTCCTGCTGGATGTGGGCACCAACAACGAGGTAATGCGCTGCCTGGGCCGGGAGCCAGAGGGTGGCAGCTGGGATGGCGTGGGGAGCACCTCTGTGTGGTGGTTCTGTTTACAAAGCATCGGGCCATTTCATTCTGGGGTCCCCGCTGCCAAGACACTTCCCCTACATGCCTGTGATGCCAGGACCTCTCTCCTCCCTGGTTGCCCATCGCACTCTCCCAGTCCCATCCTCTCCCCCCAGCCACTGCTGGGTCTTCTTGCTCCCCTACCTCCTGCCAAGGTACCCCCTGCACGGGCTTTCTGTGCTTCCTTGTCCCGTGTCCCTAGGCAGCTTCCATTGCCCTCATGGCCTCTGTCTGATCCACGAGTGAAGAAAGCCGCTGAGGCGAGAGTGGCTGCTGGGCTGTGTTTTTCAGCATTTTAGAGGCCAGCTACCCCTGTAAAAGGATTAAAACTCAAAGCACCAGGACCAAGGGCTGAAATGTCTGGATCAGGCAGATGAGCATCCTGCAAACCCAGGGAGAGAAACTGACCCGAGCTGTGGCTGAGAGCCACCTGCAGGCTTCCAGGAGGTTTAGGATTTAAGTAGCTCAAACCCCAGCCAAGAGTTTGTCTGCTCTGGGTACCACCACGCTGGGTCACAGTGTTTGTGCATGTCTGCAGTTCTCAGCTCTGTGTCTCTGTATCATGAACATAAAAGAATTTCTTCTTGGTGATATTTATCTCTGGGTTTAAAATCAGTGCATGTCCATCTGACAAAAACGTTTTCTCATGTTCATTGAGAAAACTCCAGAGAAGCATTAAAAATAAAATATTAGTCACACAGCCAGTAATAATCATTGTTTACAATTTGGGATATTTCTTTCCAGCCTTATCCCTCTGAAACGTTTATAAAAACAAAATTAAGTTTATATTGCATATACAGTTTTGTATCCTGCTTTTTTAAGTGTAATGTATGTCATGAGTTTTCTCCCAGGTCACTAGCCATTATTCCACAATGTCATTTTCATAGCTGCCTGGCGTATCACAATTCACGTAAGAAACCCTCCACTCTTGGACATTTAGGTTGTTTCTAGTCTTCTTGCAAATATAATTGTGCTCTGATACCCGTTTTTGCAGATCAGTCTTTCCATCTCTGATGATTTCCCAAGGATAAATTCCTAGAAAAGGAAATATTGAAGCAAAGGGAATGGTCGTTTTTTAGATTCTCGATTCATATTGTCAAAAAGCTTACACTTATTTGCATTCTGAGTTGATCCTTCTCTAGAAAACTTGTTGTGACTCTGCACGGCCTCCTTCCTCCCTGGATGCCACACAACATCCTCATTGCTAAACAAGAACAAGCACTGTAGCCTCTAATGAGAAGCGATGCTTATTCAGGCTTCATCCACAGATACGGTCAAATGAAGGAGCAGCAGACAGACCTGGCTTCAGAGCTGAGAACTCACGGGGGTGGGAGGGGGATGAGGGAGGACAAGAAGAGCACGAGAAGTGCTGGCCCAGGAAGCAGGGACCCTGGTCCCGGTACCCCTGACAGCCGGGTGAGTCCCTGTACCTGTCTAGATACCATCCCCTCTGGTACAATTAGGGCCTGGACCAGAAAGTTACTAGGTATTCTCCCAGCGCTAAATCTCTTCTCCATATGCCTCCCCACCAGCCTAGGAGAAGGGAGGCTGCATGGTGGCACAGCCTTATAGCTGCTCATTAAGACCCATCTTCAAGGTCTGCTCTGCACTGTGGTTCCCCTCCTCAGCCACACGCCTGGGTTTTGCTGAAATTGTCCCTCAGCCACAAAGGACATGTGTGGAACCGCACAAACGTGGATGAGTATAGCAAACTTTAGGTTAAGTTATTATTTCCATCCATCACTTCCTGCCATGTTCCAACTGGATTTGTTTGAGACCGTCTCTCTCTCTCTCTCTCTCTCTCTCTCTCTCTCTCCCTCTCTCTCTCTCTCTCCCCCCAGAAAGCTGGCTCTAGGCAAGAAGTGGAACGGCTTGAGACTGATTCTTAGGCCATTGCATCCCTTGGAAGGGTGTTGGTTGCCTCTAGCAGATGCCTTAGATCCTTTATCACTGAAGGTCCAGCACTCGGCAATGATGTGCTAAAGTTTAGAGTTAGTGCCAACTTGTAGCAAACCCACCAGAGAAGATGGTGAGAAACTATGAGTAATCAGGGCCGGGCCCTTTTCACAGACCACCCTGTTTCAGCCTGACAATAACCCTGTGAGTGGAGCTCAGTTATTACCCTCTTTTTACAGCTGAGGAAACTGAGGCCCAGAGAGATTAATTGGCCCAAGAAGATCTGCTGAAGTGGCAGGAGTGGGTCCTAATCCACATGAGCGCTCCTCTCCCCACACCATACCACACTGCCTGCCCGGGTTTTTGTTGCTTTATGAGTAAAGATTATGTCTTGACTTTTAGAATTCTTATTACTAAAGTAACTTTAAAACATTATTCAAAATTTTAAAAGGAGAAGGAAATGGTATTTCTCCCACTATGCTACGTTTGTGCTCCTGTCCGATGTTTCTCTGTGCGTATACATAGATGTAGTTACAATATTACCTAATTAATCCTACTGTGCCCCTAATTTTGTTCTGATTTCTTCAATGAGGATTATTTTGTGGGCACTTTTCTCTTTACTTATTTTTTTTAAGTTTATGAAGTGTTTAGTAGGTGGCAGGCATTCTGCTAGGCTGAGGGAGATAAATGAGAGCCAGGCGTGGGTGGAATCTTTCAGTTGTCAGTGTTTCAACACTGTCACCTAATTGATCATTTTAATGGCTCATGTGTTACGTCTCCTCAAAGCGTCTGCTTCTCCCCCCCGAGGCTTTCCGCCTCTGCCTCAGTTCTCCCTCCTGGGTGTGGAAGGGAGAGAGTTTTGGAAGGACCAGAGGATTCCCCAGCTGAGGGGACAGGGCACAGCCTGACCCGCCATGCAACACCACAGGCGCGAGAGAAAGCAGTGTTCTGCACGCCCAGTAAGACCTATGCCAGCACCTGCAGTGGCCAGGCATAGTTCTGGGCCCTTGTACATTTCAATCTCATTTCATTCTTTCTTTTTTTAAAAAATATTTATTTATTTAATTTATTTATTTAATTTATTTTTTTGGCTGCGTCAGATCTTAGTTGGGGCACGCAGGATCTTCGTTAAGGCATGCAGGATCTTTATTGTTGAGGTGCATGGGCTCTTTGTTGCGGTGCTCAGGCTTCTCTCCAGTTGTGGCGTGCGTGTTTTCTTTCTCTAGTTGTGGCACGTGGGCTTAGTTGCCCCGTGGCATGTGGGATCTTAGTTCCCCGACCAGGGATCGTACCCGCCTCCCCTGCATTGGAAGATGGATTCTTTACCACTGGACCACTGGGGAAGTCCCTCAATCTCATTTTGTTCTCACACCAGCTGTATGAGATATTGTTCTCCCCTTTTTACAGATGAGGGAACTGAGATTGACACACATTAACTACTTACTTCAGGTCACATAGCTCGAGATTGACACACGTTAACTACTTACTTCAGGTCACACAGCTCGAAGTGTTGGAGCTGGGATTTGAACACAGGTCTCTCTGGCACCAGAGTGGCCTTGTCTACTGTGGCACACCGCTCCAAGATGTCAAGTATTTGTGTCACAGACTGGGTAATGAAGACTGAGAAAGTACGTGTTTCACACAGTCTGTGTTCCATGGACACTCAGGATCAAACTAGGGCACACTGATGCCATTTTCACAGCCCTCCCCCACAAAGAAAGGTGAACTCCCGCCAGACCTTCTTCAAGAAAGTTACAAAGAGGCCAACATTGGGAAGACGGAAGACAATGATTTCTCTCTTTTCAAATGCATTGACTGGTGCTCTTCCACATTTTTTTTTTTTTTTTTTTTTTTTTTATGGTACGCCGGCCTCTCACTGTTGTGGCCTCTCCCGTTGTGGAGCACGGGCTCTGGATGCACAGGCTCCGCGGCCATGGCCCACGGGCCCAGCCACTCTGCAGCATGTGGGATCTTCCCGGACCGGGGCATGAACCCATGTCCCCTGCATCGGCAGGCGGACTCTCAACCACTGAGCCAGCAGGGAAGCCCTAGAGTTCTTTTTTAAAAATAATCAGTTTGCAAGATTTTTCCCTTAGAAGTCTGGGGGGGCACATCTCTCACCCAGAGCAAGCCACAGCAGCAGGAGAGGGAGGCTCTGCCTTGCATCTTCCGTCTTATGTGGCAGTGCAGGGAGGGTGCTGCTGTGAAGGCTTTAGTTTCAGAACAACTAGACCATCTGTGTGTATGTCTCTATAAAAAAACTCCTGAGGCAAAAGGAGCTTTAATCAGAGTCAAAGAAAACACCCCTCCAGGTTTCCTGTTGAAGGAAAACATCTGCTATCTACAGCCCTGAAACTCTGAGTCACTTTTACCTGCTGACACCAAAGAGGTTTGGAAAAATAAATATGTGAGACGTGATCCCAGGAAGGAGGGACATCCCGTGATGAAGTTCCAAAGGGCCAGGGGAGGGAGCCCCGCCCAGTTAGACAGGGCACCTGCTCTGGCCCTCCCTCCCTTGTGTCTGTGTGTGGATTGGTTTGTACATCTTGTTTCATACACACACAGCAGAGTCACAGACTGTTCACATTAGATATCATACTTACTAGATATTACATACAAATACTTCTCACTCAACCCCCTTGTTTCACATGGGAAAAGGGGCCCCAGGGCAGAAACGGCTTCCGCCAGGTTTGAGTCCAAGCCCGGTGCTTGTCCCATTCTGTGCTAAAGGTTCTGTGGGACAACCCAGGGCTTGGCTTCTCCTGCGGAAGTCTTGAGCCTCAGTGGATTTTCCTCTCAAGGAGATGCTGTGAAAGTCTCTGTGGACATGAGTAAAGAGGGGGATGGAGGGGACAGATTATCAGCAGAGCCTGGTAGACTGTGCCTTGGGTGTTACTGGTTGCTGAGGCAGCGTGGGATCGCCCACAGAGCTGGGTATGGAAGGGTTCCTTCCACCTGGCCAGATTGTCTTTATTGCAGCTCATAAATAGTCAGCATTCACCCGGGTTACCATCGGGTGCAGGCTCTCTGTGCACATGCGACCAGTGAAGGGGCCCTTCCTGGGATCTTTGTAGCTTACCCTTGGGCTTAACTGAGCTTCCAGAGAAATACATGGTGGGCTTAACTGTCACCCAGAGGGGGAAAGTGCACCGTGTCCACACCATGAACCCAATCCCATGACCTCCCCAGACCCCCAGATGCTCTCTGAGTAACATCTTCATGTGCCCGTTGCTCTGCAAGATAAATATTTTTCCAGACCAAGAGGTTCGTCTCTCTTCCAGCTTAAACCCAGTGCTCAATGATATGGCAAGTGAAGACGAGCCAGCCATTTTGCTTTCCATGACGTTTAGTCTGCAAGATTTTTCACCTTAGAAAGAGCCAGGCACACAGCCATGGAGGGTCTATTCAACTCCCACAGCAGAGGAGGAAGCTCTGGTTCATCTGCTTTGGATAGAGCCTTAACCTGAAGGCTTACTTAGTGCCAACGGGAACTTGGCAACTACCTAGCAGAGGGGAAGCAGCAGGCTCAGAGGTGAGGAAGCTGATCCCACCTGGGAAGACCCCTGCTCTAGAAGCTGTCATTTCCACCCTGTGGCTTCCACCAAATTCGTTTTGTGACCTTAGGCAGTTCATTTAACCTTTCTGGGTCTCGAAAACTCATTTGGAGGAAGCCGAACCAAGTGATTTCTAAGACTTTCCTAGTTCTTAATTCAGCATCTCCTTAGCCCAGTCCTAGAATAAATGCAACTCACATCAGTAAACACTTTTTGATGGCCTGCAATGCGCCAGTACTGTAAACATCACTAGGGAGATGCACATGAATAAGGACCCTTTCCTCAAAGAGCTTGCATTATGCAGTAGAGATCATTACTATCCCTATCGGACAGAGAAGTGAAATGAAGCAGGGACAAGCACCCAAAGTCGCAGAGCCAGTTAAGTGGCAGAGCCTGAATTCAAACCCAGGTGTGTCCAATTCCAAAGCCCAGAGCCCCTTCTGATTCTAAAACCACACTGTCCTGAGGGTGCTCCGGGAGAGCATCTGACCAGGGCCACTGGGCCTGGCAGTGCCCTCTCCTCTGTGGCACACTGCCTCCCAGCCTCAAGATTCCTTCTGCCTCTCTTGATGGGGTTACCAGATTTAGCAAAGAAAAATACAGGATGCAAGTTACATTTAAATTTCGGATAAATAGCTAATCATTTTT
Organism: Mesoplodon bidens; assembly: GCF_964165515.1. Lineage (NCBI taxonomy): Eukaryota > Metazoa > Chordata > Mammalia > Artiodactyla > Ziphiidae > Mesoplodon > Mesoplodon bidens. The sequence goes on along the minus strand of NC_138164.1, from coordinate 72,397,303 downwards.
TAACGTAAGTATGTTCCATGCAAAACTTGGGACATACTTATACTAATATATATATATATATATATATATATATATATATATATATATATATATATATATATATATATATATATATCTCCTATCTGAAATTCACATTTAACTGGGTGTCCTGTATTTTATCTGGCAATACTGCCTTCTGAAAACTTCTCTTTTTAACATTTATGTGAGGAAGTCCAGGATAGAGGAGAATGCCAGGGGAGGGTCCAGGCCAGTTCATAGTCCCACGTCTTGGTGGCAGTCATTCTTATAATCAATCACTCGGTGGGACACAGGGCAGAATGTGGACTTCTTGTTCCATGTGGTACCAAGACAGTGTGGAAGCTCCACCCTCTGCTGTTTTTGAGAAGTCATTTTCCCTCCTGACTAAGGAAAGCCAGCTGGCTGGAGATGTGGACACGGTCTTTCCCCAGACCCCATTCAGGCTGTCACTGCTCCCCAGCCTGGTTTACAGGACCAGCTGCACCTTCCAGCCACGATCGGACTCTTCCAGGAGGACCAGGGAGGGAGGGGGTCAGGAGCTGAACCCACATTCCCTGGTCCCCACAATGTCAAATGATGGCGTGGAAAGGGCGCGGTCATGAGACCCAGTGAAAGCAAGGCTCAGTTTCAGCTTAGATATTTTCTGGCTGTGTGAGTTTGGGCAATTTATTTAAACCCTTGAACTCTACCTTCCTCATCTGTAAAATGGGCATGAGAGTATGTAAGACAGAAGGATCAAACTACTTTTGATTCAGAAGGAGTGAATTACCTGAAAGTTCTGTACAAGTATAAGAAGCTATATTTTCGTGTCATCTCCATATAGAAACTTTCTTCCCAATTTTTTGGAGTGCTTAGTTTTGAAGTATTTCAGACATAAAACATTTTTTATAAATAAAATAAATATTATAAAATATCAGGACTTTTTTTTAAAGCTTCTTATGGTCACCTTTATATTTCAGTAGTACCTCATTAGTGTTGACCTTTCATCTTAAGTGCAGATATACTGAGACATTTTTGGAAAATCCTAAAATTCTTCAGTACCACTGGAGAATTGGACCTGCCCCAGAAACCGTGTATGCAGCACTGAGAAATCCACTCTTGGCAGCCTAATGCACTACTGAACCAATCTGTAACTTGGAAACATTACAGATTATAATTTACCGTGGACCCTTTCACCTCTATAAGAACTAAAAAGTGAATATTTTCTGCAAATGCCAAGAGTTAGACTATTTTTATCATTTGTGTGTATGCCCTTTGCAGGCTGTTCGTATGTTTCAGACAGTTGAAATTGTGATATCTGTGCAATTTTGTATCCTGCTTTTTTCATTTTGAATAATCTCATACACATTTGTCCAGGTGGCTGCATAGTCTTAAAAGCCACCAATTTCAATGACTGCCTAGTTGTCCATCTAGTTGTTACATCATCATTTACTTCCTTGATCCCCCTTGGCTGGATGTTTGCTGCCTCTAAGTGACTTTTAGATGATCACTTTGAAAGTGGCCTGTGGAAGGGTAGGCACCATATATGTCCCACTCTCATCCTTTGGTCACACACACACGCTCACACGCACACACCCAACTGGCAGGGCAGGGTCGTAAACAATCTCAAGGATGCATAACCCAGGAGGCAAAGAGATTGAGAAAAGAAGTTTAGACCTTACTGTCTTTCTGATGTAGCCGTGTGGTTCCTTGGAGAAAGCGCTAAGCCCACCTCAGATGCTGTGGACCCATAACTGGGGGTGAGGGGTTGAGAAGGCAGGTATTTCCTGGTCTTTTCTGTCCACTGTACCTTTGCCCTGTCACCTCCTACAAGACAATATGGAGCTAGAATGGTGTCCTAAGCAAGACTAAGCCACCTAAGCAGCCTGGCTCGGTGGTTAAGACCATGGGCTCTGGAGCTGGCAGCTGTGAGCTTGAATCCGGATTCTTCCACTTACTAGCCCAAGAAAGAGGCGGCTGTTTAACCTCGCTGTGGCTTCCCCTCCCTCAGCAGTATCTGACACATTAGCAAACACTGTGAAAGTCAAAGCTGCTGCCATTACTTTACAGCATATGTTATGATTCACAAAGCTCTTTCACGTGTAGTATTTCATTTCCTCATCACGATCACCCTGTGCAGGTGGTATTTTATCTCCATTTGACAGATGAGAAGAAGGCTCTGAGAGGTCGCGTAATTTGCCTGAGGTCACACAGCTTGTCAGTGGTGGAGGTGAGACTTGACTCTGAGCCCCTTGAGGGCAGGACCCATGACATCCTTGCCTCTGAATCCTGCAGGAGCAGTCCAGATGGAGATGACGATAACACAAAACCTTGACCCCAAGGAGCTCATATTTGTGGCGGCGGGGACACAAAAATAGATCATTTCCAAATACCCGAAAACTTAAAATTACTTCCTATTCCTTAAACACACCAGGTCACCAGGTACCTCTTCCTCCTTTCTACCTCCAGCCCCCAACCTTTCTTTCTGCTGATTTCTAAGCCTGGAGAGCCCAGCCCACCTGGCAACATCTGCCCATCTTTTAAAGCCTGACCATTTCTTCCGTGTCACCATCCCCACCCGTTCCCCGGAGGGAATTACTCCACTCCTTCTCTGTGCTGCCAGGTGCTATGCTTTGTGCCGAAGAAATGTCTCTACTCTGTAATAGAGTTTGCTTACTCATCAGCCACCTGCATTAGGCCGTGAGCACCTTAGAGGCAGTGACCGTCCCTTACCTACAAATTCCCCGACAGGCCTGATGGCAGCAGGCATAGAGGGTCAGTAAATGTGTCGTGCACGAATGAGCCCGCTGATTTCTGCATAGGGGTGTGTGTGAGGGGTACAGAAGAGGCGGGAGTGGTCATCAGACCAGGGCAGACAGAGAGGATGACCAGACAGCGTGTGAAAGCGGTGACAGAAGAGCTGCAGGAGGTGGCGTGGAGGGGGCACCTAACACAGGCCGGCGTTAAGGTGGGCCTCTCTCTTGAATGGAAAGTTCTGGTTGTATCAGGCTATCCTTGTATCCCCAGGGACCAACACAGCGCCAGGCACATGGTAGGTATTCAGTAAGCTTTCACGGAAGGAAGGGAGGGAGGGAGGGAATGTTTTCTAATTTGAGTCCAGGTCAGTGACTTTGGACAAGACCCAGTACCTCAATCCAGATGTTGCCTGGGGCGATTCTCAGCATGGGCCATTTTATCCCCCAGGGAGACATTTGGCAGAGTCTACAGATCTTTTTGACTGTCACAACTGGGGGTGCTACTGACTTCAAGTGGGAAGAACCCAGAGACACTGCTAAGTATTCTGTCAATACAATATGCGGGTCAGCCTTCACATCAAAGAACTGTCCAGGCCAAAATGTCCATAGTATCACTGTTGAGAAACCCTGAAACGAACCCAGAGCTGCAGCCAGAGGTTGGAAGACTGTATCAGAGAGTTTTGCTTGTTCAAAGCATCCTTGATTCATTCCTAAAGTGTGGACCCCTGGGGGTCTACCCTCCATCAGTGGCTTGGCTTCCAGAACCTTCCAGAGACAGCACCTGGGGAGTGGGGAGCAGCCTCCTCCTTCCCCCCCTCCCCCCCTCCTTCCCGCTAACCCAGGACACGTGATGGGACGGATGCTGTCTGTTGCAGGAGCTGCTCAGGGACCCTCTGTACATTGGCCTGAAGCACCGGCGCGTGCGTGGGCAGGAGTACGACGACCTTCTGGACGAGTTCATGCAGGCCGTGACAGACAAGTAAGTGGGTCAGCCTGTCCCTTGTGAAAGAGGACTGTTAAGAGATAGCATGACTAAGTCAACACGGGTTTTGGCAGAGATGCATGCTTTTCCGGATGGTCCGAAAATTCCAACTTGACGCCGTGTACTCGCAAATCTCAAAGCCAGATGGGCTCATTCTCTGGGAGAGTCTTTGGGAGCAGAGAAGGGAGGGGAGGGGATGACGGCTAGTTAAGTATCTGCTGTCCCGGGAGGAAAACCCCCTGGGCCGAGCTCTTCTGGGTTCCTGGCAGGAATAGGGATGCTGTTAGCAGTGGGGGAGAGAAGTGTGCCCTTCTGACGGAAGGGCTTGGAAGGCAGCTGGCCACCTTAGTTGTCATTTTCCAGCTCCAAGGACCAGGCAGTATCAATGGGCCACCACCGCAGGCCACACGGGCTGGGCCTGCGAGATTTATGAGGTGTCGTCTCTGCACGGGGGTGCGCCACACTGGCAGCTCCTGCCCCCCTGGCCTGCCCCATCTGTTTGCCATCATTGCCCCCCGCTTCCCCCGCTGAGGCTGGGGTGACATGCTGGCTCTTCTCAAAACAGCCCCCCGCTCTCCCACGCTGAGTCTGACAGGCAAGTCAGTCAAGACTGTCTCAGCAGCTCGGCAGGCCCCCTGCAGAACCAGCAGGTCCCCTTCTCGCTTGAAAACCTCCAGCCTTTCTTGCTGTCCCAAGAGTGCCCAGGTAGGCAGAGCTGGTCTGGACGTCCTTGGCAAAGTACTTCCTTGTCTGAGTTCAGCCCCTTGAACCAGAGCGGTGGGCCGGAGAGAGAGCTGCTGTGGCCTCTGCAGCCCAGGAAGCCTCATCTGGGTGGGCTTTGGGGGTGGGCAAACCAACCCCACACTTCCAGGTCATTGACCTTGGGCAGGTTACTAAACTTTAAAGTCTCCTTACCTGGATTCCTTATCTGGGGATAAGAAGAAAGCATCCGATTGTTGTCGTGTTTTTTGCTTTCATTTGTCAGGATGAGGGAAAGCAATACTGAAGTTATATGGGATGGGGATGATCCTAGAGGAAGGATGAAATTGGTAATGGAGTGTGGGGTGTGGAGGTAGGCATGCTGATAAGCAAGTGGCCAAGAGTCCAGTGCACACCTGGGAGCTTTGTCTTAGGTGGGAGCACAGAGCCCATCCACACAGAGGGAAGGCCGCACCCTGGGCACAGATGCCAGCAGGTGGGTAGATGTTGAGGGGGTGTGCGTGAGAACCCCCTTGGAGGACAAGGTCATCTGCTGAGGGCGAGGATGGGGACAGAGGTTGTGGAGGTTTCAGGTGCAGGAGGTAAGAACTGGCACATCCAAACTAGGGAACTAGAGGCTGGTTGCTGGCCTCCTGGAGGTTACTGATCATGAATTTAACTTAGGTCAGTTAAACCTTCTGTGATTTTCTCTAGCCAGTTTCCACTGTCTGGATGCAGGGCAGGAAGAGACAGAGAGTGGGATTTAATCCGGGCTGGGATTTTGCCAGGCAAGAGAGAAAAAGAGAGAGAAAGGAATTGAGAATGTATTCAAGGGGATGATTATAAAGATGCATCATGAGGCCTAGGCCGGGTAAGAAGGGACAGCTAAGGCCCTGCTGCAGAGGAGGGGTGAGGAACAGTGGTATGAGCAATGGACAGTAGGTCCTGATGAGGCCTGAGAATTATTGAGTTGGGTACCAGAGGGAATAAGCTGGAAAGAAAAGAGGTAATCAGAAAGTCAGGGGTTGGAAGCTGAGACTGTGAAGGAAGGGCTGCTATTGAGACATGACCACCAAAACAGCCAATTCAAGGGTCGGCTACGTACACAGAAGCGTACCATCTAGAACACGAGAGGTGACTGTCCTGCTTAATTCTCCCCCTTTCAGATCATCCTGAATATGACATTCAGTTCCAGACAAGATACTTTGAGGCTGGTAAATTACCTAAAGTGCCTTTGGAGAACAATAGCCACGGCAGTGACAGGAGCCAAAGGCTCAGCCTAGTGAGGAGAAGACATAGGGACTGCTCTGTGGGTACCGGGGATGCAGTCCTCCCTCCAGAAGTCTGAAAGCTGTTCTTCCAGAGGAGGGACTGGACTTGTTTCTGTATACCCAGCCGGAGAAGAACCCATTGATAGAATGCTAAAGGAGGAGGCTTTCCGCTCAAAGTAAATCCGAGCTATCCCACAGTGCAGGGGACTCTGTGAGAACAAGTTCAAGTTCAGGTTGAGTGGCTTCTGGGGGGCACTGTCACAGGAGAAAACGTAAGCATCCGTTGTCCTTTAAGATGGCTCCCTGCCCCAGTGCTCTCTTCAGACCTCTTAAGATCCCTGCGTGGCTGGCAGGATAGGTTTTATTATTCCCATTTTGTAGAAGAGGAATCTGAGGCTCTGAGAAGCCAAGGAACCTGTCCCAGGTCCCGCAGCTTCCGACAGGACTGCAAATTGACCCTGAGTCTGCTGACTCCGAGGCCAGACTGCTTTCTACAATTACCTGTGGATGACAAGAGAGGGGAATGAATTTGGCTTTGAGAGCCGGTTTTTCCTTCCTGTTTCCAGGGCTCGTTGCGTATCTAGTGAGTCAGTAGTCATTCCGTGATTCCCCACAGAGAAGTCTTGCTATTCGTGTGAGAAGGTTAAATAAACTAGGATGTAAGAGGTTCTTCAAATCATCATTAAAATCAGTTCACAGTCTCACAGACACGCTCATAGAGTCCAGGGGTGAACCCTTGGTCAGAAGTGTGCGTCAGCCAAGAGGAATGTGTCCTTAGGTGGAAAAGACAGGGATTGACACTTGGTTGTTTTAACTTTCTAATAAGCTAAAGCAGATGTTTCTGTGGATACTGTAGTTAGGGAGTGAGCCAGTCTCCCAGGCTCTCTTGGGAATATAGTAGCCCCATGATGGAATGCCCAGCCTGGGCAGCGCTGGGTGAGTCAGCAACCCTGAGGCCAAACACGATATGCTTTAAGAAAGAACCTTGGGAAACGTTGACTCCTGCCTTCAACATCCTGTCTCTTTCCAAATGTCCTGCAAATAAAAGCTCTGCCGTCTTGCCCCTGCCTGCTAATCGGGTGTTATCTTAAGATTTTGGGGGCCTGAAAAAAAGAGTCACTGTAGCTCAGTTACTACCCTGGAGTTTGGCCACTGGGGAGAACCCACCGAGGCAAAAGGAATCTCCACGTGCACCTGTGAACCACAGCAGTAAGTGTGTGTGTCCAGCTCAAAGCTAAGACACAGCCTGATGTTCCCGTGGCAACGACCAGTCATTCTGTGCTTCCTGCTCTTTCCCTGCCATGCAATGGGACCTGGAGCGTTGCACCTGAGGGACAAGTTTTCCCTGATGGTTTCCACTTATATTTTTCATTTCTATTACTTACAGCAGAATGGATGGGAATGGTTCTTTTTTTTTTTTTTTGCGGTACGCGGGCCTCTCACTGCTGTGGCCTCTCCCGTTGCGGAGCACAGGCTCCGGATGCACAGGCTCAGCGGCCATGGCTCACGGGCCCAGCCGCTGCACGGCATGTGGGATCTTCCCGGACCAGAGCACGATCCCATGTCCCCTGCATCGGCAGGCGGACTCTCGACCGCTGAGCCACCAGGGAAGCCCTAGGGAATGGTTCATTTTAAGTTTGCACCTGGAGCCCCAGCTCTGTCTGATGCTTGGCCTGGGCTGGACAGGAGTTTGACGTCAGCAAACTTTAGGCAGGCCATGAGAGGAAGCCACCCCCTTTCTCTAGTTCACCAAACCCTGAATCTAGAGATTGCTAAGCTCCTGAGATAAGAGTGATAAACAAGAAGGGAGATAATAGGTTTTTTTTTAAAACCTGACTTTTAAAAAAAGCATCTGCATTTTAGCTCCAGGAAAATTTCTTTTTGAGTCTCTCCATCTTTCTCTCTGATTTTCTTTCTCTCTCTCTCTCTCTCTCTCTCTCTCTCTCACACACACACACACACACACACACGCACGCACACACACGCACCATCCTACACCAGATACCTGAGGTTTATGCCATAGTGGAACTGGCATAGTACAATTTCATCACATTCTGGTGGTTAAGGCAAATCAGAGGTGCATACCAGATTCCAAGAGAGAAGATAACACAAGGGTCGAAACACCAGGAGGCATGGTTCATTGGGGAGCCACCAAGGTAACAGACTACCACACACCATCCAGCCTGGGAGGGGTAAGGAATGGGGCAGCCAGCATTACAGGAGGAGGATGTGCTCTGAAAATGCAAGAAGGGCGGAGAAAACAATAGCACCATTACACATGGAAACAGGAAGATGCATCAAATACAACTGATAGTCAGTTATTGAGTATCTGCTGGTATATATGACGCTGTGTCAAATGTAGGTGGCAATCCACAGAGAAATTAACAGTACAGCTTTCAAGGAGCTGTTCATTCAGAGACATTTTTTATCTACCTACTGGAGTTCAGACCCGACCTCTAAGCTTTCTTGGCCTCGGAGTCTCTTTAAGAAGAATTCTAGGGAGAAAACATAAAGTTGGGAGTTACCAGTTCATAGATGGTAGGTAAGGTCAAGGGCATGGTGGGGTCCACCTAGGGAAAGAGAGTAGAGAAAGAAGAGAGAATGGCTTCCCACCGTTTTTGGAACCATGCCCTGTGAATAACTGCAACTTAAAGTGCTCAACAAAATTTTAGATTAGACTAGGATATTGTTGGTAGAAATGACAAGGAGGGTAAAAGGTTTCATTCCTCGTACCAGCTCTGATTGCTAGGATCCTAAGGCCTCTCTAGGTGCAACAGGAAATGATGATTGATTAGCAATGTCTGTCCTGCAGGGGAGTGAATTGTGGCAGCATATGTGCCATGCTTTAGCCATCCTGGATCTATGAAGAGCCTATGGCCTAAGCATCTGCAACTTCATGAGCCCTCACACTCACCGGTCCTTCTGCAACTCCTACAGTCAGCAGAAACTCAGAGGCCAAAGGAACCTGAAGGCTGAAGATTTCTCATAGCTAGGTGTTCAGGATATTTCAAGAGCTACACCAAGCCTGTCTGTTGGGTCCACATGAAACTGCATCTCCTTCTTCTGAGTTACAGAAACATGCAGGAATATGCTCCCATGGGCACACTCCACCCTCACGCCCACCCCAGTCCACTCTGGAACAAAGCAGTGGATCAAATAAACATAAGCATATGAATACTGACCTGTGGTTCCCAAACATGGCTTGGTATTGGACTCATCCGGGGAGTTATCAAGAATATAGACTCCAGCCTCCTATGCCATAGTAGGCCCGGGCTAAGGCCTGGGCATCTCTGTTTTTGAAGCTTTCTTGATGCTTCTCTTAGAGCCACACAAAGGTTGAGATCTAAAAAGCTCAGATGGACTACATTCCCTGTAGAGGCATGTTTTGAGCAGCCCCAGCTCCCCCTACCTTCAGAGTCAGACTGGAGCCTGAGGCAAGGGTTAAGGACCAATACACATCATATACAATTGATAGTCAGTATTGAGAGGCTTTCCACACATCTTCCCACCAGGGACCTGCATGAAGAAAGGCCCAGCACCTTCTCTGGGCTCACCCTCCCAGGCAGTCTATCTTGACAACACACCTGCAGCTCTAACAGTTTCCTTCTGCTCTGAAAACCCCCCAAGCCGGGCTGTGCCTGCTGCTTCTGCTGGTATCCCCTTCGCCCTGGAGGAACTTGAGCTGCTTTCAGGCCTGACATGATTGCATTTCCACATATGGGGAAAGCACACACACACACATCTGGGCACCCCTTCCCAGAAGACTCGTCATGGGGAGGAATCAGGCCCGCCTTTCCCCACCAACTAGGTGCAAGCTCAAGCCTGATCCCCCGGCCTCAAGCCTTGACTCTGTGAGGGCTGATGAGCATGGAAGAGGGAGATGGCAAATGCATTGGTAAGGTAAAGGCAGTCATGACTGCCTCATTCAGGGGATTTCTTACAAAATGCTTCCCATGGAAATACAGAAAGTCACATCACCCTCCCAACAATTATGTCTATTTTTTTTTTGGAATTTGACTTTTCAAACTCGTTCCATGAGGGAATATATTTTTCTGGCAAAGAGATAGGAGCAGCAGGTACTGCATGGAGTGCTCCTGGGAACTGAGCTTTATTTTACCACTGAGGTGAGAAAACTCATTCTAGAAGCTCCAAGAAAGCTAAGAGCAGCACAAACAAACAATGTATCTAGTCATGCTTTTCCAGGGCTTTTGAGTAAGGACTACATGCCCAGCACTCTACTAAGCCCTGTAATGAGATTCAAAAGAAATAAAAGACATGCACTGTGTCCTCATGAATCTTACAGACCTTCCAAAAAGACAACATTTTGAACAGGAACTAATTAGAGAAGTGTTAAGTACTCAACTGTTTGGTGTTGACTTTCAGTTCAGTGGAAATTCAGAGAAAGAAGCAATCAGGGATCACTGGGAAGAGATGGAAAGTAAACAGATTCAGGGCCAAATGTGATTAAGCAACAGGAGAAAGAGCACATTCCATATGGATGATACATCATGAGAAAAGCAAGGACACAGCAAAGGCAAGGACAAGGCAAGGAGTACTCAGAAGACTCTGGAAGACTGGCCCCACTAGAGGTGAATGTTTATTGGTTCCAAAAAAGGTTAAGTAGCAGTAGAGCAGGCTATGTGATAGGCCTCAAAACCCAGGCAGAAGGTTGCAATTATTAGAGCTCAAAAGTGGAAAGGACTTCAGTTATCTAATCCAGTGGTTTTAAACCAAGTTTCCCCAAACCCCAGGCATTTACAGAGGTGCATCAGGAGTGCTAGAAATGAACATTTTCCACCAACCATACAAGATTGAAACCACTTGAAGAAAAACATCATTGTTTTTCATCGCTTTCTGTGTCAGGGTTCTGCTCAAGATTTCATTAATTAAAAAATTCTTCTACTAAAAATGTTTGAAAACTATCAATCCACACAAAACCTTACTTGGGACTTGATTCAGAGAACAATAGGGAGCCATGGTAGGTTCTTGAACAACAAAGTATTGAAATTGACAGGACGTGGGAGAAGATTAGAACAGCAACCATAGCAACGCCCCAACTCAAATTCTGCCCTCCCCACAGAGGTCTGCCCTGACAAGCCTGGCCTGAAACTCTTTTGCTGTTTGTAGTCATAGCATAACTTATTGGCTGTATAATTCATTTGCTAATTAATCATGCACTGCATCATGGTCTTTTCTATAATAGTCTAGAGTTTTTCTTTAAAGCTTTTTTGGTCTTTTAACTTTTCATCATCAGAGCAGAGACTGGGCAAAGATGTGTCTGGACTATTGTAGAGAGGTTCAAGTATCAGCCTGGCCCAGACTAGATGGACTTTGAAGAACATTCCTTCCTCAGGTCCTGTAACTCTGTAACATCTCTACCAGACTGGTAGTTCCTGGGGGGCAGGGAGCATGATTTTACTCATGGTGGACCCACTGTAAATAGTAAGGGTGGGAGTTGGACGGTTGGTTGGTTGGTTGGGTTGGTTGGCTGAGGGATTGAAAGCCTTCACCGGGCTAGCTATCAGTTAGAATGGACTGAAGGTTATGAATTTGATGGTATCTGAGGAAGCTCAGAGGAAGGAATGTTGGGACCCATTCTAGCTTGTCTGGCCTCTGAAAAAACAGATCAGTTTCCCAGTCTCAGCCTGACGTGGCTAATTGTTGACAGTCCAGCTCCGACATGTTCCCATCAGAATAGGAGCCAGATGCTGCAAAATGACAGTCTCTCGTGCCTGTGAAGACTCTATCTTGGGTCACAGAAAGGGCTGGAAGGCTGTAGAAAAACACAAACCAGCACCCAACTCTCTAGGATCTATTTGTTTCCATCGTGACCAAGCAGACTGAATAATTGAGAGGCCAAAATGTGATGGAGGAAGTTCACTAACTGGGAAGATGGATTCAGTGATGCCAGCTGGCTATTTCCATTTCATTTTTCCCCAAGAGGCAGATTTTATCACCTGGTATCCGAGTAGGAACAAAATCATGCCCAGACCTGAAAGTTTAATATTATAGCAGAGGAGAGGGAGGAATAAAAGGGTTTTTTCACCCTGATTTTTCTCAATGGATTAATAATAATAATAATAACAAGAACTCTTTTTTACTTAATTGCCTGCTATGCACAGACTCTAATATAAGCGCTTCATACAGTATTAATTCACTGAGTTCTCACAGCAGCCCTCTGGGGTGGGTACTATTTTTTTTTTTTTTAACAATTTACTTAGCATCTCCTGTTTATTTATTTTTTTAATTAATTTATTTATTTATCCTTGGCTGTGTTGGGTCTTCGTTTCTGTGCAAGGGCTTTCTCTAGTTGCGGTGAGTGGGGGCCACTCTTCATCGCAGTGCGCGGGCCTCTCACTGTCGCGGCCTCTTTTGTGGTGGAGCACAGGCTCCAGATACGCAGGCTCGGTAGCTGTGGCTCATGGGCCTAGTTGCTCCGTGGCATGTGGGATCTTCCCAGACCAGGGCTCCAACCCGCGTCCCCTGCATCGGCAGGCAGATTCTCAACCACTGCGCCACCAGGGAAGCCCGGGGGTGGGTACTATTATTAGCTTCATTTTAAGGGATGAGGAAACTGAAGCTTATAAGGTGTAAGTAACCTCCCTAAGAACAAGAACCCTGTTAAGACCCCACCCACTAACAACAGTTGTTAAAAGCACAAACTCTAGAGCTATACTGCCTGAGTTTGAACCTCTCACCTGCCACTTATTAACAAGCTATTTAATTTTCTGTGCCTCGGTGTCCTCATTTCCAAGATGCGTTTTTAATATTTAACTTGTAGAACGCTTCTGCTGAATAAATGAGACAATCCATATAAAATGCTTACCATTATACCTGGGTAATAGTAAACATGAATGTTTGCTATTATTAAAAATAATAATAACTTAGGCAGTTTCCAAAGCCACTGTCCTTTAAGCAGTGCTTTAGTACTGCCTCCATTCATGCGATCAGTTAAATTAGTCATTAATATATTCATCTTTTCCTTCCATAGTCCCCCACTCATCCATCCCTGCCATTCCAATAATAGCTTCCTTCTCTTACGCAATTCTTCTTCCCTGGTGCTAATCTGAAGAAATAAAAAGAACAGTTCTGGAAGCACTGGGTGTGATCCATCTCCATGTTCAGATCCTGGGTTTGTACAATTAGTAAATGTTTGGTCCTTGCCCTCTACACCTATTCAGTTAAATTCTGCCCACCACCTCCCTCCCCCAAGTGGAGAGGCATTGTGTGTATCCATGTATACATGTGGGGGTGAGAACTCATATTTTCTGTAGTTGTTTCAGATGAGCGTTATTTGGGCCTTACAGACCCGCTGTTCTGAGAGCTAAGAAGCTAATTTCCCAAGTGAAGAAATGAGTATAAAAGTGTCCCCTACCAGTGACATGGCTGGAGAACCTGGCAGAGGGAAAACTAAAACTCCTCTATAGGGTCACTCCCACAACCCATGCCGTGTGGAATTCCTTGAAGGGAAAAGCAATTCCCCAGTGAAAATAAATTCATGATTCACAGTAACCCACACAGAAACAGTCCACAATGTGGGAAAATCAGAAACTGATAGAAGAATTAGAACCCCAAGGAAAAGGAATATTCTGAGAGAGACTATAAAGCAGTTATACTTAGAGGTATTAAAGAGCTATTTTTTATAAGAATGAAGTAATAAGGAAAGTACCTAACACTTAAAAAAAAAGTAGCAGGCAGATTTGAAAAAGAAACAGATAAAACTTCTGAAAATGAAAAACAGAGTCATGGACATTCAGCAGAGTATACTAATGTTAGCTCAAGACACCGTCAGAAAACCCAAATCCTTAAAAATCACTGCCTGCAGGCATTTCAGAGACCCTCCAGTCCTACTGCTGATGATCCAGAAAGAACTGAGACACCAGGTGTTTTAATCAGGAAAGATTTCTCTGAGCTGCTTGTGAAAAAGAGCATTTCTCTCAAGGGGAAGAAAGGATGGATAAGACCGCAGCCCCCAAATCCAAGCCTCATCATTCCATGCCAGAGAGGATGTAGCAATTCCAGGCAACCCCATGGTACATTTACTCTCATTTTCTCTTTGCCTCTCTTTCTGTGTCTCACTCATTCATACACACATATTAGGCAGTCTCTTCTTATTCTACTGCATTCATTTTATTAGGCTCAAGCACATTGTTTTTTAATGTGCTTGAGCCTAATAAAATGGAATCCTAAAAGCAAATGATTCTGTCAAGATAAGTTATGTAAAGAAAAAATGTCTGGATGTATACATACCACGCTGTTAACAGTGATTAGAGTTAAGGCATGAGATTGCTGGGGTTTTTGCTTTCCAAGCCAGTCATTCCTATATTGTTTGTGTGCAGGCATTTCTTTTGTAATTAGAAAAAAACAATGGATTTTTTAAAATAATGAGTTAGGCAGCGGGTTCTTTCCCAGAGACAGTTCCTTGCATTTTTTTTTAAACCCACTAAACATACAAAGAAGCAAGCAAGCATCCCAGGCTTCACCCTCTGGTGAATTGAGTACTGGTCTAACCTAGGCTCCTAAAGACAATAAAGTAATTCACATCCATCAACTCATGTAATACTCACAATAATCCTATTAAGGAGATACAGTTATTGTCCCATCCCACTAAAATATAAGTTCCAGGGAGAGATCTTTGTCTCTTCTGTTCACTGCTGTATCTCAAGTGCTCAGAACAATGCCTAATGACAGCATGGATTCTCAATAAACATTTATTGAATGTATGCACACTTTACAGATGAAACTGAGGCACAGAGAGCTTAGGGATCTTGTCCCAGGTCACACCATTAGCAATGGTGGAGCCAGGCTTTGAACTCAGGTGGTCTAACTCCAGAACCCACCTTCTAACTTGAATACTCTCTATTTCTTTTCTTCTACATGAAAGAAAAGACAGTCCAACATACTCCAGACACCTTTTTGATGCAGCAGGCAAGGAGAACAAATGGGAGGAAGTTCTTATGGAGACTATTCTACTTCACATACTCATGTCTCCTCTCTCCAGCTTGTTCTAGGGCAGGGTTAGTGACCCACCAGTCCTCACCATTAGGGAGGCTATGGAGGGACCAGACATCAACTCCCATTTTCAAAACTCTCTAGCCTTTCTCAGCGAGGGATGCATCCTCTTTTTTATTTTTATTGAAGTGTAATTGACATGTATCATTGTGTAAGTTTAAGGTGTACAACATGTCGATTTGACACATTAATTTTTTTAATAGATCTTTATTGGTGTATAATCGCTTCACAATACCGTGTTGGTTTCTGTTGCACAACAAAGCGAATCAGCCATATTCATACACATGTCCCCATATGCCCTCTTTCTTGAGCCTCCCTCCCACCCTCCCTATCCCACCCCTCTAGGTCATCGCAAAGCACCGAGCCGATCCCCCTGTGCTATGCTGCTACTTCCCACCAGCCAGCTGTTTTACATCCGGTCGTGTATATATGTCGACGCTACTCTCACTTTGCCCCAGCTTCGCCCTCCCACCCCATGTCCTCAAGTCCCTTCTCTATGTCTACCTCTTTATTCCTGCCCTGCAAATAGGTTCCTCAGTACCATTTTTTTTTCGATTCCATAGACATGCGTTAGCGTATGGCACACATTACTATCGTGCAATATGATCACCACCACCGCGTTAGCTAAGCCTTCTATCACATCACATAGTTATCATTTCCTTTTTTCGTGGTGGGAAAATTCCCCAGCCCCTGAGTCAGTTGGCACTTGCTTCTTCCTTCCTAACTACCTAACAGTGGTCCAGGCGCCCCATCATTCACCAGGGCTGGGCGCCCCCTGCAGGCCTCTCCACAAACTGCAAACCCAGCCAGTGTTACCGAGCCCCAGGGGAAAAGCTGAGGCTCATTGGCTCCAAGCTTCTCCTGGTGGTTTTAAACAATACAAACAAAGGAAAAGCCCTAAGCTTATGGCATCCAGACTACAAGGCAAGTTTCAAGATTTTATTTTGATTTTGAAAGATTGTAAAGAGTGTGACCATTAGCTCTGAATCTTGATTGTAATGTTTCACAGGAGCGTTCACACGCTGAGTCCCTCTCAGCAGAGACAGTCACTGCTCAGTATTTTCATATACACTGAATTTTAGGAATGCCTTTTGCAGTTCAACCTGTGTCTTACTTTATTTTCCCACCTGGCCCTCCTTAGGACTGTAACCACACAATCTTAGAATACCTGAACAAGAAACAACCTGCTCATTGATCCAACTCCATCACTTTGTAGGTGGGGAAACTGAGACCAAGAAAGAAAGTTATTTCCCCAGAGTCAGATAATGATAAAAAGCAGTGGGAAATTAAGGGGAACTTATCTAGTTGTTTGCTCCCATTCACATAATTCATGAAATCTCTTCCAAGTTTCCATTTAGCCTGTATTTATCATATGCTTTCTCTGGGCCCCAGAGTGTGGCCAATACAAAAAGACCTAGAGTTCAGTTGAGTTCTGACCTAGAGTTCAACTGTCCTAGAGTTCAGTTTTCCCTTGAGCTTGTAATATGGACACATGAAATAATCAGAAAATAGTTCAAGGCAGCATTCAATTATTCTTTTATCTATTTATTCTTGTATTCACCCATACTTTAATTCATTCAATGGACAGATATTTATTGAACATAGCAATAAGTCAGAAATAGACTTTGCTCTCAAGAAGCTTATAATTGACTGGGAAAAATTAAAATATGCTTAACTAATTACTGCTGAGTTTGTGTAGATTTAATGTCTACTTAGTTAATGGCCCTGCCTGCAGTGTCAGTCAAGGCTGATGGGGGAATACAGTGGTCACAGCCCTGGGGCATTTAGTTGGAGTTCAAAGTCATGGCCTTCTTCCCAGGAAAGAGCTAGAAATTCACTTTTACAAAGAACCTACTCTGTGCTGGGTGCTTTACTTTTAATTATCACAGCAACCCTTAGGGATAAATAAACTGAGGTTCAGGAAGGTTAAGTAACTTGTCCAAGATCACCCAGTTAGAAATGGAAGAGTCTGGGCTCACCCCAAATCCATCTGACTTCAAAATCAGAGGTGCTTTCCTACAGCCTCTGCTGCCTGCTCTCCCAGCCTAGCTGGAAACCCTTCGCTGCTTGCGGCCTCATTTGTGTTGATTCCTCGGGGTAAAGGAAAGGGACTGAAAAGGAAAGGGGGTCAGCTATTGTGATACAAAGATACTTTGCAGCAGTGGCCTCTAGAAGAGGACAGTGGGGCTTCCAGGGGACTGGGAGTCACGTGGGCTGTGTGTGACTGGTCACCCCTGTAGAAGGACTGTGCTCTGGCAGGCATTCATTCATGCTTCCATTTGTTCACCAATGCTGGTTGAGCTGGGCAAGCACAGGGCCTTGGGCATACAGCAGCAGGTTTGTTTGGTCTTCTAACTTGGGTGTCTGAAGCTGATTTGTCCAGAGCAGGGGGCAGGAGAGGGGGTCAGTTAAAACTCCTTCTTCAGCTGTCGTGCCCCACATGGTGAGTGAGACACCTCCCCTGCCCTCAAGGACCCTGCCTAGTGCCTGCTTTGACCTAGTCTGTCCCATAACCTGGCTTAGTCTTTCCTTTCTTCCCCTCCCTGACTTTGACTCACTTTGGTCCTGAAAGGCCACAAACACAGACTGCGGTTTCCAGCCTTATTGACTTTCACCTGAATGTCAACATTCAAGGTGGAATTTAGCCAGTTGCACGAGAGAGGGACAGTTTAGATGTTTAGGAAGTCCAAGGTACAATTGTATGACAGACTGTATGGTACAAATACTACAGTAGTACACCTGAATAGAGAGATCAGAATAAGCCAAACTAATCAGAGAACATCAGTCACCTCATGACAACTAAAATGTGCAGTCTGTGGGCAAATCAGAGCTGGTGTAAATGCCAGTGCCCCAAGTCAGCCAGTGGGTTGGAGGCTAGGAAGAGTGCCGAGGCTTTAAGAGCAGAAGGTTGGGGTGTGAGCTGCTGTGACCTAGAGGAAAAACTCAATACTGGCCTCTGACCTTTGAGACGTCGAGAGGTCAACAGATCAGCCACCATCCTCTTCCCAGCACTGGGATTTCTGGCGCCATTTGCGTGTTTGCCCAGGAAGTCAGACAAACGGGGAAATTGAGGAGGAAATACAAACTGTTCCCGGAGTGTTTTCTGTCTGGCCTGGGATTGCCATCAGAGCAGTGACTGAGGAATGGCCACATTATTCTGGTACTTTTGCTTAGAAGTTCCTACTTCCTTTGACTGTCTTTTTACACGATGGGACTTTTCCCCCTTTAGGCCGGAATGGCAGCCACAGGAGCCCGCCAGTCTGGCTGCCCGCCCGGCACACCAGGGGAATCTCCCAGTGTGGGACCTGGGAAGGGAAGGGCCTCAGAGGTCCATACACCACGTCCACCGTGGCTGGAATCCTTTCCACAACTTCAATGCCAAGTGAAGTTCTGGGGGCCCTGGCATCACCTCCAGTGACAGCCTCTTCCATCTAGCGTTTGAGATCTCTGCTTTATGTGGCACAGAAATCCCTGTCCTTCTGACTTCCACCTGTTGGCTCTGCTTTTCTCTTAAGGCCACATAAGATCAGTCTACCCTAATTCCCTGTCCTCAGAACGGTCCTTCGTGTCTCTGAAGATAATCATTATGCCTCGTTCCACTGAGATTTCTTTTTCAGACACAACATTCCCGCTTTCCCCAATCCATGGTTTCCAGTTTGCTCACCTACAGAAGAGTTTCCCTGTCATCCTTGTGAGTCCCTTCCCAAGCACCCCTCCCGCCCCCCTGCAGAGTGAGTCACTCCCTCTACATGTGTGGTGTGAAGGCTGCACATCTGTCCCTCCACTAGGCTGGGACGTCCCAGAAGGAGGAACCATGTCTCCTTCACATTCCAACTGGACTTTGGCTCCTGTCTGCTCCCATCTCCCTAGGACCTCGATCCCCCATCATCACTCCTCGCATCTCCCCTCCTCACTGGCTTCTCTATCTCATACACACACCTCCCATCCAAAACGCATCCATCCTTCAGTCCCACATCCACCACCAGCTGTCTCCCTACCCTTGTTTCATAGCCAAGCCTCTTCTTTAACCCCCCGCAGAACGGTTCCCTCCCCACGACTCCACCAAGAGTGCTCTGGCAAAGTTCACAAATGATCTTCTGACCGTCACTTCCCCGCCCCCCTTCAACACTTCCAGATCCCTGTGTCCGTTGACCTCTCCGCAGCATCTGACACTGCCCACAGCCTGTCATGCGGCTCCCGTGGCAGCTGCCACCGTCCACCTCGCCGGTCCCCCTGCTGACTTTCTTTCTCTAGACTCTCTTGCTCCGCCCCCTGCTGCTCCCCGGACACAGGTGTGCGCGAGGTCTGTCCTCGGCCTTGCTCCCTGCTCGGTGCGCACGCTCTGCCTGAGACCCTCACAACACCCTGAACTCCCTGTTCCTCTCTGCTGAGTCTCATGTAGCGTCTGCTTTTCATGAACACGTCCACTTGGACATGCCAGCACCTCAGACTCAGCACGGGCCAAGCCTGTCTTGCGGAGTGAGTGTATCTGTCCCTCCCTGTCCCCAGCCTTGGCGACCAACAGATGCCTCCACCCCCATCCCGGGCTCCTCCTCTTTCAGCTTCCACATCCTGCCCTTGATTAAATCCTGCCCTTAAGAACAATCGCCTCCATGGACTCAGTGCCTACGACGTGCCAGGCTTTTTATTTACATTATCTCATTTAATTCTCAGAGCAGGACTGCAAGAGAGGTATTATCATCCCGCTCTCTTATCGGCAAAGACTGAAATTTGGATTAAATAACTTGCCTGGGGTCACACGTTTAGTAGGTGATGGCTCCAGACCTGCGCAGCCCCAAAGCTCCCTCCGCTGCCCACCCTCTGCCTTCATGTCTGTCACCCCGCCCTCCTCTCACTCGAGGTCCCTGTTGCCTCGCCCCAGCACTTCACGGTCCGGTCTCTCACCGGGGCTCCGTGCCTCCAGGATGTCCTCCCAGCTAGTCCATCCCATCACCCACCCTGCTGCAGAATGGACGTCCTAAAACACAGGCCACTTTCCTGCC
Source organism: Mesoplodon bidens (assembly GCF_964165515.1). Taxonomy (NCBI): domain Eukaryota; kingdom Metazoa; phylum Chordata; class Mammalia; order Artiodactyla; family Ziphiidae; genus Mesoplodon; species Mesoplodon bidens. Next base: position 72,377,583 of record NC_138164.1, on the reverse strand, counting down.
CGAAGCCCCTCGGTGGGTCCCCATCATCCCCCGACTGTGTAGGCTCTTTTACACAGGCATGTAAAGGGGGGGCCCCTGGAATCCGCCTAGCCTCAGCTCTCCCCACATCTCCCCTTCTTCACGCCTCTCCCAGCTCTGGTTATTTTCCTGCAGCTCCAGGAAGGCCCCCCCCTACCATTCTCATTCCAGACGCATGTGCTGTTCCCTCTGCCTGAGGCACCCTTCTCCCTCCCCTGCCACCCCACCCCCGCCTGCACAGTCTGCCCCTGAACCTCTGCTCTCCCTCAGGCCGAGCCCCGGTCTCCTGCTCTGTGGAGCCCTCAGTGCCTCTCCCAGAAGAGCTGATTGCCCCCGTGGAGGCCTCCCACATGCCTAGGACATACCTTCATTATTACCCTTGTCACAGTATGTTGCAACTGCTTTTTTTATTTTCCTGTGTCCCCATCAGACTTGAAATTCTTGAACTTGCCTTTGTAATCTAGCAGGGAAGACAGTCCCTTGTTCACAGTGGACACTTAGAAATGTTTGCTGAATTGAACATTTATATCATACCTAGGAGAGTTCCTGGCACAAAGGGGATACCCTGCCCGATACACTTCTTTAATAATTAAAACAGAAATGTCAATAAATAATTGTGATGCAATGTGATGTATCCTAACAGAGATACGCCCAGAGTAGCAAGGCAGCCCAGGGAAGAGAAGAACTACTGTTACCCTGGGTAAGGAAATCGATGGGTCAGGGAAGCCTTCCTAGAAGACATGACATTTCAGCAGGGCCTTACCGTTTAAGTAGGAGTTGGCCAGGGTAAAATGAGGCCCTCTGGGCACCTGAGCAAAGACATGGAGCAGTGCAAGGGCGCACAGTGGTTGGGAAGCAGCAAGAGATGCCCAGGGCGACGGAAGACATGAGAAGGGGGTGAGCATTAAGGTTGGGGCCAAAGTGAACGCCATCTAAGGAGTCTGAACACAACCCCAAAGGCAGTAGGAGTGCTGTAAGGATTTTAAGAAAAGACATTGCACAGATTTGTGTTTAGAAAGATACAGTGGAGGGATTGGGGGAAGGGAAATAAAGCTGGAGGTGGTGAGATCTGTTATTATAGGATCCTGGCCAGAAGTAACAATTGCAGGAATCCCAGGGAGAGATGGCCTTGCCCTGAGTCCACCCAGCCCCTGCAAAGTTCTTTCTGCAGAGAGCTGTGTCTGTCATACTGTGCTCTATCATATAAACAGAGGGTGGGACACAGAAGGGTGAGGTCTCTAGTCAAATAAGTTTAGAAAATGCTGAGTTAAACAGGCTTCTTAATGCAGGACTTTTCAGAATCTTTCATATACATTGTGTATGTTATATGAACATTCAGAGTTTCCCAAATGGTTTGAGCCATGGAACCTCTTTCTGAGAGCATCTCAAGGGACTAGAGTTTAATGGAATGTGTAAAATAAAAACAAAGACCTAGAGCTTTCGGGATTCTGTCAGCTCTAATTTCTGGAAGGACAAAATAAACAAAAGAAATAGCTTTCCACTGGATGTAACTGATGTCCTCACAATGCACTCTGCTGGGGAGTCTTGTGTGTGTGTGTGTTTTGTTGGGGGCATGGAGTGGGCTGCCATGGAAATATGAGTGGTAGGTTTTAGTCATTCTGTTTGGAGGCAGGCTGAGCAAATTCACCTGCTCTTCCCAGGTGCCCTGTGTTTGTTCAGGCCTGAAAGAGGTCAGACCCAAGTGTTTGAAAAAATGGCAGGTCCTGACCTTCAGAACAAAGAAACCAGGTCTGCAGCCCATGGAATGTTCTGGTCTCACCACATCTCTCACGCAGCCTTTGGTCAGCTTGCTGGGGGGAAGGGCAGAGCAACCATCTCAGAATCTCTTTACCCTGGGTAGGCTGCATCCCAGGTGACAGGTACCTGGGTCCTGGCTTAGTCTCCTCACATTGTCACACACAGCTCCCTAGGGCTCCCAGGCACAAGTCGCCATTTTCAGGCTTCCTCTTGCCTGAGGGCTGGAGGAAAAAAACCTTTTAACATCCACCCATCGGCCTTGTGTCTTTAAGTGAGCCCTGCCTTAGAATGCCTTCTATGGCAGCGCCAAGGCCATTTCCCAGCGGAGTCCCCAGGGTGGAGGAGTCTGGGCAGCTCCGTGTGCGGCCTGGGAAGGCGCCTCTTTCTCCATTGCAGGAATTCTCCCCTGAGAAGCAGCAGATATTCCTCAGCCCCTGCCAGGAGTTCAGGATGAAGAGTTCAAAAGTGCAGAAGGAGACAAGCAAACAGGACCCGCCCCGGTGAGGGGCAGCTTCTGGCAGGATGGAAGGTCAGCGATGAACTGGCGGCACTGAAATCAGGAAACTGCCCAGAGCCCTGAGTAGGGGGCCTGAGCGGGGCCCCTCTGGAGGGGCTGCTGCTCCAGCTGTACCACCTGGACAGGGGCCGCCTCCGCCCTGCTCGCTCAGCCGGTCTGCTCTGGGTCAGCTCAAAGAGGACTCGAAAATACTGATGTTCCTGTCCTATGTTGCTCTTACCAGGAATGGTCAGACCTCCCTACTTTGGACTTACATCTCAGTGAAGCTCCTAGTGTATCTATTCCAACCCTACGTTAAGGAGCTCCTGCTTCCCCCGCAAGGCTCTCAGATCAGGAACTAAGACCCAGAGAGAAAGGGGACTCACCCAAGGCTCAGAGCTTATATCAGAGACAGAAGGAGAATATGATTTTCCTGTCCCCCAGTTCAGCGTTTTCTTCACCACATGGCACTGTTTTTCTCGTTGGAGAAAGAAACCTAACTTTAACATCTACTTCACTTTATGTTTTACAAAATCATATTGCTGTTAAAACTAAACGAAGTTCTGGTGTCAGATAGAGCTGGATTCAGATTCCAGCTCCACCACTTTCCAACTGCAGGAGAATAAATAACCCCGGGGGCAAATAACTGAACGTCCTGTAGCTCAGGATTCCTTCTCTGAAATGGCACCTACCTACTTCATAAGGTCATGGGAAGATTAGTTGAGATAATTCATGCAAAGAACTCAGCCTGATGTCCAGCACCATCGATAACCATTAGCTGTTTTTGTTACTGTTATCATTAGTAGAAGTATTTTCATGAATATGTAAGGCAGTTAAAATTAACATTTAAATTGGTGTTATGATGAAGGTCCAACATCCTGTATTTGGATATACATGGATGAATTGAGAAAAGGTTTTTTGTAACCTAAGCTTTTAAAATTTTCATTCTGAAATTTTTTTTGTTCTTAATTGGCTTTTAATTAGTTTAACAAGTTGGCAGGAAAACTCACACTAAATTTCCACCAACTCTTTCATGTACCCAGCTCTTCCTAAAACATTTACTGAACAACAACTACAGTATTGGTTTATCATAGGTGCTCAGTAGATGCTTTTGGATGGATGGGTGGACAGGCAGATGGATGGGCAGAGGGAATGGATGGGTGATGCAAATAGAGCAATTGAAGTAACCACCATTGGTTCAGACTGGATAGTTAGTGGTGTGGTTTCGTGAAAAGCCATAAGTCAGGAGCCAAGGGACCAGGAAAAAATGGTAAAGGGCCCAAAGGTCTCACTGGAGATGAAGAAGAGATATAGTGGAAGTAAGGGAGGTGGAAGGAGAGGCTGTGGTCAGAGACTGAAATGCACAGTGTGGAATTTTATTAGGAGCGGCTCCTGGTGACGAAAGGTCCAGGGAGCAGCCATGGGGGAGGGCATCCAAGGTGGGTAGGGGTCCTGCAGGTCATTAAATACAAGAAGGTCAAGAAACTCTGAGTCTAGGTTATTGGATGGGAGATTCACATAGCCTTTTATCCAATTCCAAGTTAGGATTAAAGTGACTTGAATGAACGAGATTTTACTCTGTATCTCATCAAATTCCTCCCTGGGAAGGTTCTCTTAAGTGAAACTGAATTTGCCATGGAAGAATAATAGTGCACTGAACAAAGGTATTTATTTATAATCCCTGCCTTATTTTTTAACCTAAGAGTGGTGTTACTTAAAGGTCAAGTGTGTGTGTGTGTGTGTGTGTGTGTGTGTGTGTAAGAGATAGAGAGTGAGAGAAAGGAGAAACAATGTGCATCACATTGTTTTGTCGTCTGACCTTTCCAGCATTTTAGCTCCAGGCCAGTGCGGGAGCAACACTGGGAGTCTTGTGAGGATTCTGTGTATCAAAAGGTCACCAACAACCAAAGACATTCTGTTCCTGCCTCCCCATCCAAATACTTGAAATTCACACCCTGAACAAAAATTCACAGTAAATGTTGGTTTGGTGAACATAGCATTATAATTGTGCACTGAAGGTTTTTTTTTTTTTTTTTAACCATTTCTATTCATTGTACAAGGAGAAGAGAGCTGGATGGTGGATCAGGAGACACTGCAAGCTCCCTACAGCTACCCCCACCAGCACTTGCTCTGTGACTGGGAATAAGAATTGTGGCCAGGATGACACGTGTTTAGCACTTTACAATTTAAAAATCACCCCCAGCTTTTAATCCTCACCACAGCCGCAAAGTTGACCAGGCAAATATTATACCATTGACAGATGGAAAACTGAGGCAGAATAGAGAAGTGAAGTGACACTCGGTTGCAGTGGCAGGGCCAGGTCAGGCCCACGAGCCTCCTGACCCAAGCCCAGAGCTCAACACTGGACTGAGGCAAGTTGCTGCCTCTCCATTTGGCCCCTGTGACATGAACCTGTCTCCAAATCCCCCCACCAACAGCTCCAACTGGAAGGATCATGGTAGGAGCAAATATTTGCCTGCCCACTGGCATTTCTACTGTACTTTTTTGGCTTCCTCCCTTTTCTGGTGGTGCGCTTCCTTTTACAACAAACCTCTATAAACAGTTTCTGAGAATTACTGAGCTATGTTTGTGATGCAGATGTACTCAGGGAGTATGTAAAGTAATCATTTTAACAAAAGGAATAGATATTTAAAATTTAATACTAACTATGGGAAAAGTGTCCATTGTGTAAAACAGAGTTTATCTTTGGATTCAATGTTTGTCTTTGGTTTCACAAAGTAGTTTGTACTTTCAGTATTTTCCACATAATATAGTCAAATGCAGAGCAGTTGCAATGCATCCAAAAAATGGGTAAATTTTCTGAAAAGAAAAAAAGGATATGCCATGCACAAAATTCAGAGGTTGGAAAAAATGTGTTCTGGGCCACTTCAGTGCTACTCAACCCCTCACAGCCACCAATCTCATCAGACAGATGTCCCGACAGCACAGGAAGCCCAACACATGTGGGCCCCAGCCACCTTTTCCAACAAGGTCGTACATCTTTCTTTCCACAGCTGGTCCCAAGCTGGTCCCAGGCCTCCAGTTCACACAGTTGGGAATGGCAGGCACTTCTCCCTACCACATGCCCAGGCGCTCTGTGCCGATCAATCAGGGCATTTTTTTCTCAATGAACGTGACCGCAGATACTGTGGGTCACAAATTGGTCCATGAGATGAAATCCTTTTTCTGCCCATGGATTAAGTAATTTTTAATAATTCACATCACACTTGCTTCCAGAAAGACTCCAATAAGAGACACAGTACAGGGCTTCCCTGGTGACGCAGTGGTTGAGAGTCCACCTGCCGACGCAGGGGATATGGGTTTGTGCCCTGGTCCGGGAAGATCCCACATGCTGTGGAGCGGCTGGGCTCGTGAGCCATGGCCGCTGAGCCTGTGCTTCCGGAGCCTGTGCTCCGCAACGGGAGAGGCCACAACAGTGAGAGGCCCACGTACCGCAAAAAAAAAAAAAAAAAAAAAAAGAGACACAGTACAACCGAAAAAAGCAGGATCAAAGAGCCAGAATCGAGTCAGGGGAGGGTGTGTGCAGAGAGCCTCGGCTGAGGGAACCTACCGTTAAAGGGCAGAAGACAGCTCTTGGCTTCCTGACGCCCAGTGTTAACAGGAAACACAGGTTACCAATCCAGTCATTTTTTAGGAAACACAAACTTTTTCCTGACTTTGAAATCTAGAAGGCAATTCTAGTGTAGATATTAAATAAGACAACTCAAGCTGCTTAATGGGTCTTGTCTTTACCCACCAAGGCAGTGTTTCTGAGTTCTCCAGACAGGATCAGAACGATCTGAGGTGCTCACTGAAAATGCATTGTACAGCATGGTGACCAAAGTTCATAATTACTACTGTATCATGTACTTGAAGTTTGCTAAGACAGTAGATCTTAAATGTCCTCACCACTCAAAAAAAAAATGATAACAATGTGAGGTGACGTATGTGTTAATTAGCTTGATATTTGTGGTAATCATTTCAAATGTATACGTGTATCAAAGCATCCTGTTGTGCTCCTTAAATACGTACAATTTTTATAAGCCAGACATAGAAGGACAAATATTGTACCTTCCACTTACACGAGGTACCTAGAATAGACAAATTCATAGAGACAGAAAAAGAATAGAGGTTACTAAGGGCTGGTGGGAGGGAAAATAGGGTTGTTACTGTTTGACGGTTACAGAGTTTTTGTTGAGGATGATGCAAAAGTTTTGGTTATAGACAGTGGTGATGGTTACACAACACTGTGGCTGTATTTAATGCCACTGAACTGCATATTTACAAATGGTTAAAATAAATATGATTTATGTATATTTTACCACAATAAAAAAAAAGAGGAATAACTGAAAAAAATACATACAATTTTTATTTGTCAATTATACCTCAGTAAAGATGGAGGAAAAAATACAGATTCCTGAGCCCCAGCCCTAAACTCACTGAGTGAGTCTTTGGGAGATGGGCCTGGTGCTCTGCACTTTGAACCAGCTTACCACCTGATCCTGCTCTACCTGTACACGGAGAACACCCTCACCAAGGTGTTAGTGGATGACAGTGGCTTCATGCAGTGGCCTTTCCCAACCTTCCCTGTATCTTATCAGGGAATAATGCCTGAACCCAGAAGAGTCTCTGGTGGAGGGACTCGAGACTTCAGGATCCACCAAGGGAGATGTTTGGAGGCTGCAGAGGCTCCCCAAGCCTGAGTGGCAGAGGAGCCGGGCTCTCTGCACGCACTTGGGTTTGGAGTGAGCTTTCTGCTGGGATTTCAGATGGCCACAGGCCACAGAGAGGCAGGGCCCCATCTCAGCCCTTCCAGCACCCCTGGGGTCTGCCATCCAGAGCCCATGAGAGTCACCAGCCCACATTAGAGACAATGATATGGGCTTGACTGACCACCAGGCTCTGTACTCCTACTCTCTGCCCCATCCTCATCCATAATGGGGCAGGCAATTTGCAGCAATGTGGATGCAACTGGAGATTATCATACTAAGATAAGTCAGGAAGAGAAAGACAAATACCATACTATTCCACTTTTATGTGGAATCTAAAATATGGCACAAATGAACCTATGTATGAAACAGAAACAGACTCACAGACATAGAGAACAGACTTGCCAAGGGGGAGAGGGTTGGGAGAGGGATGGACTGGGAGTTTGGGGTTAGTAGATGCAAACTATTACAGTTAGAATGGGTAAACAACAGGGTCTTACTGTATAGCACAGGGAGCTATATCCAATCTCCTAGGATAAACCTTAATGGAAAAGAATATAAAAAAGAATGTATGGGACTTCCCTGGTGGTGCAGAGGTTAAGAATCCACCTGCCAATGCAGGGGACACGGGTTCGAGCCCTGGTCCTGGAAGATCCCACACGCCACAGAGCAACTGAGCCTGTGCTCTAGAGCCCGTGAACCACAACTACTGAGCCCGCGTGCCACAGCTACTGAAGCCGGCATGCCTAGAGCCCGTGCTCTGCAACAAGAGAAGCCAGCGCAATGAGAAGCCCGTGCACCAAAACGAAGAGTAGCCCCTGCTCGCCGCCACTAGAGAAAGCCCTCGTGTAGCAACGAAGACCCAAACGCAGCCAAAAAAAAAAATATATATATATATATATTTTTTTTTAATTACATAGGAAGTATTGTCAAATGAGTAATAAATCTTCAAAAAAAAGAACGTATGTATGTGTCACTGAGTCACTCTGCTGTACAGCAGAAATTGACACAACATTGTAAATCAACTCTACTTCAATTAAAAATAAATAACTAAATCATAATGGAGCAGGCAGAGCCAGGAGTCCAGGAGCCAGCCAGGTGGCATAAACCCCAGTGAATGAGCCATGCCACACCCACACCCACCCCTGGCCTGCACCTCCCTGCTCCCCAGTGCAGGCTGGGACCTGCCAGGCATCAGCTTGGGGAGGCAATCACATGCTCTTTCCTCTCCCTCTCCACAGGTTTGGAATAAATTGCCTCATCCAGTTTGAAGACTTTGCCAATGCCAATGCCTTCCGCCTTCTCAACAAATACCGCAACAAGTACTGCATGTTCAACGATGACATCCAAGGTAAGTTTCCACCCCTCCTGACAAAGCCCCTGAGGACTAATGCCTTCTCACAAAGGCTCACCTGGGTGCCGAGGTGGGGAGGGACCACCTCATAGCCGGTTTGCTGCCAGCAGCTGTTGAAGAAAGAGCAGTAAATCCAGATTCACTTTGCTAATTCTCAGCTCTGTAACCTTGGACATGTCCCATAACTTTGCTAAGTCTCAGTTTCTTCACCTATAAGATGGAGATGATTACTGCTTCAGAGAAAAGTAAGAATTTGGTGATTAGACATATGAAAGAAATTTTAAACAATGCTGTGATTTACTAGCTGGTTGAACGTGGGCAGATCACCTCTCTAAGCCACAGTTTCATCATCTATTCATTGGGAATGATAGTAACTACCTTGGAAGATTATTGTGAAAATTTAAAGAGCTAATATATGGAAAGTACCAGCGCATAGGACTCATCAGACCAAAGCATCAATCACCATAAAAGTGGCCTTCACCAGCCACAATAGCTCGCTCTTGGATTTTCCAAACACAAGGCATGTGACTGTCAGGGAATCAGGATAAGGCCTTCTCTTCACTTGGCTGGAATGAGTGCTTCTCACAATGATAACCGAGGCCCCAGAACATTCCAAAAGTCAATGGGAAGCATATTCTAGTTCAGGGTCAGCTTGGCTCCCTGTTCTGTGGACCAGAACTATCTGAAGGCACTTGCTTCTTGCTGTGGAGATGCCAGCATGTGACACTGGAGTAGGAAGGGTGGCTTCTCAGCGATTATCTCACCTGATCCAGGAGTCCTCAGGAAGGAGCATTGCCAGTTATTCCTAGTATTTTATAAAGCCCAAGGGAAACCTTGATGACATGTAGGTTATTATTTAACAAATGAAGTTTGGCAAGCAAGATCTTTTCAAATCAAGGAACCATGTCATGTAAAAAAGAACAGGTTGGTAGGGGACAGGTATGGGTCCCTGGGAGTTAAAGATGGGCCAACATTTTGCAGATGCGGCCCAAAGAGGTCACAGTTTTCATCAAGTGAGTAAGATAGACCTAGGAGGATTCAAGCCCAGGTTAAAAATAGCTAAGGTTTAGAGCTGAATACTTGTTATTCATCAGGCACGGTTCTAAGCACTTCACAGCTTAATCCTACCAGATATTACCAACCCCGTCTTATTTGTACTCCTGTGACCTCCCTCTGGGTCAGTTCCCTCTGCACGTGAAAGCTCTGCTTCTCAGCTTGGGACAATCTTCCCCATCATCTTTGGCTCGGTAACTCCTACTCACCCTTCAAGGCTCAGCTCCAGGGTCTCCTGTCCCAGGGCAGGGACAGCCTGATTTGGATGCACACCGGGTGCCTCCACAGCCTCCTGTGCCCCGCTCTGTCAACTTTCTTACCACACGCTACCCCACATGCCTGCACTGAGTTGTCTGTCTCCCCAGGAGACAATAGACTCCCAGAGGCAGGAACCACATCTTTTCTCTTCTCACTTCCCAGTCCCAGCACAAGTGCCTGGCACACTGTAGATGCTTCATTAATGTTGGAAGAATGAATGAACGAGGTCCACTTGCACAAATTGAGATTCTCATAAGCACCCACCTGTTCATGTGGGTGTGTCTACACTGGACACCTGCCCCCGAAGCCTCTCTCTTGTCCAGGTCGTCATACATATACTCACCCAGAAATGCACCCCACATGTGCTCACACGCAGACATATATACATCTTCACATGTATACACCCTCATGTATACACACACAAAAGTTCTTAAATTAAATCAGTTTGTTACTTTTTAGTTCCTGCTGATACCCAGTTCCAGTAGAGCCTATTTCACTCCCAGGCAAAGCCAGATGGAATGGTTTTCTGGGTCCCACGGCAAACAGAGGAGGAATTTCCCATTCTTTTCTCAGAAATGAGAGACTAAAGTCATTAAACTAAAATGCATGAGGAGAGCTGGCAAATCGTACTAGAATGGCAGGAGCCCTATAATATCGAGTCTTTGATCGGGACAACCTGACCATTAGGCGTGGCCATGTGATTAACAGCACCGCCCAGATCTTCCTTCAAGAAAGGACTTGTTGCCCCAGCTGGCGGCAAGGCTGGCTGGAGCATCAAGCAGACCACGGTCCTGCCCTGCCAGGACGGCATCACCAGGTGATCAGGGAATATAGAAGCTCAACCATTTTGGCCCAGTGCAGGACAACTCTGAGGGGACATTTAACTCCAGAGCTCCCCACGGGGTTGGCTGAGGCCCTGGGGACCGCGTCGCAGCTCAGCTTCTCCTGCTTCCCCATCCTCGACCCCATCCTGCTTCCACTCCCTCCCTAGCACAGGTGTGCTGGTCCCAAGGGCACTTCTTGATAACATCCTGAACACTTCACATCTCTCTGAATCTGCTTCCCAGGGAACCCAAACTGTGCCAAGGAATCCAGTTGGCATGAACACAGAGCTTTAGGCTAGAAAAGTGTTTTCCATCCACACTATTTCACAGCTTCCTTGCCTCACCCCCTCCGCCTGTGGGGAGGACGGACGTTGCTGTTCGTGTCACTGATGAGGCAACTGAAGTTCAAGGCTTAAGTTTTGCTCCACGTCGCACAGCCTAACAGGCATAAAGCTGGGGCTAGAACCTAGTCATTTCTAACTCGGAATTCACTGTCTGTCCGTGACGTCGGGCTGCCTGTGCTCCCTCGTAGGTGAGGCAATGCCGTGAGTCTCCTTGGTGAGGATTAAATTCCGGACCCCACGGAAGTGTGGGTGTCACCGCTCTCCTCACCCCTCCCATCCTCTCCTCTAACTCCCACAGTTCACAGACCCCCCGATGAGGCCTGGGGACGGGGAGGGGCTGGCCCACAGTCACCAGCTGGTTAGTGATGGGTCCAGAACCAGAAGCCTATGATGTGTACTCTCTGTGCTGGGTGGGCAATTAGCAGACTGGTGAGGAATTACGGGGTTAATGGGGCAATGTGGAAGATTAAGCTCATGCTAGAATTGACCCCCTTACCTCCAAATACAAGGTAAAGAGCAGAGGAAAAAGAAACATGAAACTACATAGCCATGCTCAAAAATAGAAAGGAACGCCTGCATGCACAGAATTGGAGAGAGCTGGGAGAAGGGGGAGGGTGGGAGGAATCACAGTGGTAAACAGACACCAAAACCAAACCGCACGTGGTTGCTGGGCACAGGCCCGATCCCCCCCAGCAGGACTCGTGGTCAGAATCTTCTGGAACACCCCAGAATGGCGGGGGATGGGACCAGGCTGCCCACATGAAATGAACACCAGCGCAGCCTCACGTCCTCAGTGGAATAAGGAAAGATACAACTAAAGGCCTCAGGGTCCCCACCAGACTAAGCTCCATGAGGGCAGGGCCGTGCCTGGTGCTGAGCAGAAGCTGGGGCACAAGATTTGAACTCTTTCCCAGCCAGTCCTGCTGTTTCACACTCCTGGGAATCACCAACCCCACGTGGCCGACCACAGGGTTGGGCCTCTGAAGCCCCAGCACTGGCAGGGTAAAGAGCTCCCCAGGGCTGCCATGGTCTCCTCCGCACGCCCCCTGCCCCGGCCCTGGCCCTACTCCCAGCTCAGATGGGTGGAAAGCCTCAGCCTCCCCAGGCTGGTTCTGGGTGAGCAGGGCTGCCCGTGCACTGACTCATCACTGGAAGCCTCTTCAGGAGTTTTGGAAAAGGCAGAGGCTCAGGTGACTTTTGTTGTTTCAACTGGGATCACAGAAGCATCCCAGCTCTTAGCAGAAGAGAGAGAGACCTGGAAGGGGAACAGCACCAGGAATGGTCACGCTGGAGGACTGGCCAGCTGTGTCCTTCCCAAGAAGCCAGGTCCAGGATACTGCTGTCCTGGTGAGCACAGGCCCCCGGCCTCCATGGCTAGCTGCCCACAGTGTGGCTGGGGACAGCAAAGCCCAGCTGGCCTGTCAGCTCCAGAGCATCTTCCCACCCCACCAGGCCTCCCTGGACCTGCACTGCCCTCAAGTCCCGCCACATTCCTGAGAGCAGACGGCCAGTCAGGTTGCCTGTGTGGTATGTCAGGCCATGGTCACCCCTCATACTTTCAAGTTTTCATCTGTGAGCCAGAGTGCTTAACAGTCAGATGTTGGACTGAGACAAGCCTAGGTCTGAATCCCCACTTTTATGCTTTGGGGCTTTGGCCAAGTGGCTTAAATCCTCCCAGTCTTCTTTTCCTGCTCTGTAAAATGGACATGGTAGTATTCACAGCCATGAGAGATCCTCAGCCAGTACTGTCAGAAAGATCAGGATGCCTTTCTAAGGCCAGCGTTGATCCTGGCTGGATGGGCACTATGCTAACTCATTGTAAAGTGTTTTCATCATCACCCTTGCTTATGGCCCCAGGTAGTTGTAAGGGCTGCAGTGATGTAAGCGAAGGAACAGGCATGTAACCGTACTCAGTTCTGGTACCGGGTACTGATACCTCTGGTGCACAGGAGGCTCCCAACACAAGTACCAGAGGGAAGGAGGAAGTGTTGAGACCCCAAACAGAGAGGCTTTGGTGGAGGTGAGGAGAGGGACCAGTGTGAGCGCAGGCCTGGGAAAGCCTGAGAAGGGAGGCAGGGGCCCACCTCACCTGTTTCCTCTTTCCACATCCAGCCTATTCTTCCAGCCCATTGAATTAGTTCTGTGAGTTTCCTGCCGATTCTGATTCTGAATGTGCTGGTCCCTCTGCCTAGAACTCTCTTCTGCTCTCGGCTAATTTTTCTTTGTCCTTAACGGCTCAAACCTCACCTCCCCCAGGATACCGCACCCAGGGCCAAACCTGTTCCGAGGGCCCCAGGATGATCCCATCCTTCCCCAGGGCCTGGGAGTGACACTGGGCAGTGGTCACCCACTTTGCAGAATATTTCAAAATACCCCGGGGCTCAGGTGCCACGGTAGGAAAGGGGCAGATGGGGAGGAATGGCCCAGTTCTGAAGTCTGTCCAGCTGGTTTGTCCTGTTTTCAAGACACCAGGGGTTACTTCCAGCTGTCAGCGGTCTGCTGCTCCTTTCTTACCACACACACTAAGCAGCAGTTCCTGGCCTTCCCCGTGTCTCTCCCACAGTGAAACCTCCCCCGGCCGCTTCAACCTCATCTCTCCCCAGTCCCCAGAACCTTCCTTTTCACTAAGTCCTATGTTCTGAGGCTGTTCTTCCCGTACAGGGCTTTCCCAGCCCTGAGATTCTCGTGGGTCTCTTCGCATGTCTAATCCTGGCTGCTCTGAGACCTCCCCCTTAGCCTGTTGCATCAGTTAAATCCCCAAAGAAGCCAAGAAGATGGTAATTATTCCCTCCGGTGGCAGCATAGTCTAACCCTGCCTCCTTCATGGACCGGGAACTGCCTTCTTGAGAGTCCAAGGGCTCCAGAAAATTCCCTTCATGACACAGGAACAGGGTCGAAGTCATCTAGAAGGCCTTTGCTTGGTTTCCAATAAGGGGAACTTGAATTTTCTGAACAGTTATTCTGCTAACCCTTGTGCTCAAGACTGTTGTATTCATCTTCATAAATCTAAGGCTTCATATACCCATATACCCAGTGGAGCCCCAGAACAGGCTCTCACTACACGCTCATGAACAAATGAAAGGCGGCCGCTGGCTGCTGTGGGAAGGTAATTCTGCGGATCATGAAAGTGGGCCAACCTAATCCTAGAGGATGCCCAATCCCCCGTGGCCCCAGGCCTCCAAAGCCACCTTGGCCGGGCCCTGCCGAGCCTAACTCCCTGTCCTTCCCGCTGCCTAAGACAGCAGCCTTGTCTCACCTGAGAAGCAGCTAGTTCTTTCCCTTTTCTCTGATAATGTGTGGTTTAGAATGGAAACTTCTTTAACTTTGTCAAATGTGACTATAAAAAGCAGAATAGAAACTGCATTTTCAGTCCTTTTGTGCTATTTCCTGAACCTACAACCTCCAGTACTCAGTTTGCAGGAAATGCAATTATGGAAAGCTCCCTCTGAAAAGGAAAATTTGTTTTTCTTTCATCATGAATGAGGAACAAATAGTCATGCTTTCAGCTGCCCTCAGCATTTACGGGCACATGTTCTAACACATCCCTAGACCCCCGGGCTTCTCCAGGTGGCTGCCTCCAGAAACCTCTGCAGCTTCCTTCCTCTCTATTTTTAAATCCCTAATACATTAGGGCTTCCCTGGTGGCGCAGTGGTTGAGAGTCCGCCTGCCGATGCAGGGGACACGGGTTCGTGCCCCGGTCCGGGAAGATCCCACATGCCGCGGAGTGGCTGGGCCCGTGAGCCATGGCCACTGAGCCTGCGCGTCCGGAGCCTGTGCTCCTCAACGGGAGAGGCCACAACAGTGAGAGGCCCGCGTACCGAGGAAAAAAAAAAAAAAAAAAAGGGTGGGAATGACATAGGGTCAAGAGGAGGCTTTTTAAGGATGGGAACTCGATGACATATTTGTATGCTGATGGCAGTGATTCACTAGAGAGGGAGCAGTTGAGGATGCAGGGGAAAAAAAGGGAGAGAATTACAAAACAACTTTCTTGAGTAGGTAAACATGGTGGGATCCAGCACACAGCTAGAGGTGGCTTTAGCTAAGAGCAGGGACCATTCATCCACATAACAGGAGAAACGGCAAAGTATATGGACAGGAGGCAGAGGTTTTATAGAGTTGGTGGTGAGAGGATTCACTTCTCTCCTGGTTGTTTCTACTTTCTTTGAACTTCACTTTCCACTTCTGAAAGGGGAAAAAATGGGAGCTCAGTAGTACCTATTTCCTAGAGTTGCTGTAAAGATTAAATGAGCAAATAAATGCAGGCAAGCGCATACATAGCACAGGGCCAAGGTCACGGGGAGAGCAATCAATAAGTGGCAGTTATTGTATCCTTTTGAAATTTTCAACTCTTTTCTACCAGATTTCCCAATGCTTTGTGTTTTCCACCCCGTCCAGAGTCACAACTGAACAATTACATCCACCACCTAAGTTCACTTCCCTCCACCTCCACTACCACCTGCTCCTCAGGTCTCCCCCAGGGAAACCCCATAAGGCCACTCCTGCTGCCTTCGACTCCAGAGTCAGGAAAGGCTGTGTGAGCTGCATAGACCAGGAAGGGGTGGAAGCAGCAACCCAGGTTTACCTGCTTTACTTCTAACTTGGTGACTGACAGGCGGAAGCCACTGCCTCTCTCTGGCCTCAGTTTCCTCATCTGTACAGTTGTTGGATGTCACGCTCTCCATCCAGCACTGAATTTCTGCAGGTAAGCTGTTATTCAGCCTGTGGGTTCTAACCACAAAAGATACTTGACCTCCAAGAAGGAACAGACCCATCAAGAATGCAGTGTCTTTGGGAGGTTCTCTGATGAAATATCTTTGGCGCCACCTGGTGTCGTATGCTTTGTACAGCTCCTTTCAGGAGGCAGAAGGCTGTGGTGAAATATAATAGAATCAGATGAGGGGAAAAGGTGCTCTCTGTCCAATGGAAAACTGGAAACAGAAAACGGAAAGTTCACTCCTGCTCCCACCCTGCAACCATTAGTATTTTGTAGCTCCTTTTGGATTTTGTGTGTATATTTTGTTACAATTAGAATCATAGTATGTAGACTGTTGAATGTTCTCTTCCTTCCAATTAACTCAGTGAAGCATGATTTAGGGGTTAAGAGCACATGCCCTAGAGCCCGATTCCCTGAGTTCAAAGCCTCACTCTGTTGTGTGATCTTGGACGACTCAGCAAACTGCTCCGTACCTCATTTTCCCAATCTGTAAAATGGGGATGATGATAGGATTAAATAAATGTCTTTTCCCAATCTGTAAAATGGGGATGATGATAGGATTAAATAAATGTCTTTACATTAAGACATATAAAGCACTTAGAACAATATGTGATGTTAGTTACTAACTTCATAGCATTTTCTGTGTTGCTACACCATCTTCATAATGAATACTTTTAATAGCTTCAATATCCTGCTAGTGCCTACACTAGCTAATTTACTTAGCCATTGCTCTTTTGTTAGGTGTTTGTTATTTCCAGTCATTCTACATTATAAATAACACTGTCATAAATATCCTACCACATACCTTTTGGATTTTTTCATACATAGATTCCCAGAAATAGAAGCATGAGGTCAAAGGGCAAAAACATTTTATGCCTTTGGTCTATATTGGGAAATAGTTTTCCAGAAAGGGTTGTAGCTCTTTAACATGGAATGTGTGCTGAACTTTGCCCTTTTCGTTGCTCCCTCACCAGCCATAGATAACATCAGTTTCTTTGATTTGCACAATTTTAATGACCATAAACAGTCACACTTTAATTTCCTTTTCTTTGACCATCATAGAGGCTTAGCGTTGCCAGTTGCGATTACTCTATTGTGACTCTGTCAGGGTCCACACCAGTCGTTTTAACAGAGAAAACGCGACATAAAGAATTGTGAATTCTGCATTAAAGAACTGAAAAGCCGGAAAGAAACACTAAGGATCTGCTACCACCCCTGAGGCTGGGGGAACACGGGGAAGACGAGGTGACAGCTGGCTAGCGTTCATGCCTCTGAGGGGCACGAGCTACGAGGCTAGTTCTGTAGGTGACGGACAGACAGCAAACTGGATTCAACTGCTGCTTGTGGAACAAACGGCTGCCGTAAGATTAAAAAACCAAGGCTATGGAGTTGCCAGATTTAGCAAAAACAAAATGCAGATGATCAGCTAAATTTGAATTTCAGACAAATAACAGTTTTTAGAATATTTATGCTAATATTGCATGGAACACACACTAGAAAATTATTTCGTGTTTATCTAAAATTCGAATTTAACTGAATGTCCTACATTTTACCCAGCAATCTTACAAAGTAGGAATGCTGCTGGAAAAGCTGTTCTTTCCCTGCCCATCTAGTCTTTCAGTCGCCCTCTGGCACCCCCTATTGGCAGAGCCCACCATAGAGCCAATTGGTAAAGCTGAAAAGTGGTTTGCAGACAAAGGAGAAACGATTACCCAGTAATCGTCGGCACAGTCCACCCTTCTGGCTGTTCAGCATCCATACATACCGTCCTGCACATTGGTACTTCCAGACAACAACAGCAAACTCTAACAAAATGCCTAATAAGATGCAACTATCTTTCCAACAACTGAAGACATTCTCACCTTCTCCCTGAAATGGGGAGAGGCAAAGTGTCTACAGTTATTTGCCAGCTAAAGAATGTCGCTCATCATCTGGTTCTACAAGAGTGAAGTCACTAGCCACTGCAGTCACCGACCTTCAACACACCCTGAAAGGAGTTCAAGGCAGAAATCAGGCATGAGGCACTCTGTGCTCTGGGAAAAACTGGCAGAACAGGCCTTCAGATACTTAGATATTTTCAGAAGATTTTATGAGCCCAGTTTCTTGCATCTTCTCATATCTAGGAAAACACTAAAACCATTAACGGAGACATCCACTCCTCGTGACGAGCAACAAGCTTCTTGTAACCAGCAGCAACCTTCTGCCAAAATGTGTGCTTGATTGCACGTACGCCCCCTTCACCAAAATCACATACACTGACACCCACACCCCTCTTCAGAGCTATCTGAGGGGCTGTCTCCTGGGCTATAGTTCTCATTGCGCCCCCAATAAAACTTAACTCACAACTGTCACACTGTGCATTTTTTTGACCTATTTATCTCTGGAATAGAGTCACACCACCCATCTCTGGGCAGGACTAACTACTCTTGTATTTGGCTCCCCTTGTATTTGGCTCCCCTTGTATTTGTCCTTGTTGTTTCATTTATGAATGATGGTGGTAGCAGCACCTGACCCTCTGATCCTCTCTCCCAGGGTAACAATCCAGGAGCTATTTCTCCAACTAACAGTTATCTGCAAAAGAGTGCATGGAGAGTATCATGCAAAAGAGAGTTGCTCGACAACCTGCGTGCCTACAGGGCTGACCTCTGTAAGGGCGAGGGAAAGTCGCTTGTTCCATCACAGGTTCTAGGTGTGGGGAACTCTGCCAAGGGTCTTGGGGGTGGGACCCGGTGGCCAGAGGGTGATCTCCGTCCACTCTGTTGCAGGCACAGCCTCCGTCGCCGTGGCAGGGATCCTGGCTGCTCTGCGAATCACCAAGAACAAGCTCTCCAATCACGTGTTTGTTTTCCAAGGTGCTGGTGAAGTAAGTGCCATCGGGGGCTCTCTGCTGTTGTTCCAGTAGGAGAATAAGAATGGGTGGAGGGGCTTCCCTGGTGGCGCAGTAGTTGAGAGTCCGCCTGCCAATGCAGGGGACACGGGTTCGTGCCCCGGTCTGGGAAGATCCCACATGCCGCGGAGCGGCTGGGCCCACGAGCCATGGCCGCTGAGCCTGCGCGTCTGGAGCCTGTGCTCCGCAACGGGAGAGGCCACAACAGTGAGAGGCCCGCGTACCGCAAAAAAAAAAAAAAAAAAAAAAAGAATGGGTGGAGTAGCCGCGAGGAGCGGTGTTCTGGGCTTCTGAGGAGAGGAAACAGCACAGATGAGTTGTGATCATTGCAGCTGCCTGGGCCCCAACATTTGGGTGTCTCAAGGCAGAGACTTAACTGGGCCTCCTGGGAGTAGTGAGGGAAGAAGCGAGGATCTTGGTGAAGCATCTGATAAAATCCTGAGCAGCTTTTGCCTTTTGTCTAAACACCCACCTCGCAGGCAGCCATGGGCATCGCCCACCTCCTTGTCATGGCCCTAGAGAAAGAAGGTGTACCCAAGGCAGAGGCCACAAGGAAGATCTGGATGGTGGACTCCAAGGGGCTCATTGTCAAGGTACTGTCGGTCTGGAGACCTGGAGGTTACCTGATATCTACAGCTATTGGAACTGGACTGGAAGAGATCTCAAGGGGTAAACTGCTCAGACAGAAGAGAGAGCAGAAGGAGGGCAGTGTCCTAATCCCCAAAGCAAAAGATTCATCCCAAAGTAGCCTTAATTGCTCTTGTCCAAAAGCTTTGAATGTGCATGCAAATGTGTACACGTGTGCTCTTTCCAGTCTCATGTCCCCCCACGTCCTGCCTTGTACTCACCTCTAGCCATGTTGAATCATAGTTGTCCAAAAGTAACATGCTCTCTCTCTTCTACATCTTTGCATATTTTGTTCCTCTGCCTGGAATGCCCTTCTCTTTTTCCACACACCCACTCACAGCCCTCAACTCCATCTGTTTCCTCCCTGTCTTCTGTACCTCCTTCAAGCAGCTTCCCTGAGTATCTGGGTCTCAATTAGTTCCCTGTGTTTATGCTCATGTAGCCTTCCACCCTTCATATATTACACTTATCCCATGTTAGGGCTGTTGCCCCTTTCCTTGCCTCCCTCCCCGTGAGGCTGTATAGTCTTGATGTCAAGGTCCTGCATGTGATAAGTACATAACTGATGTTTGAGGTATGAAGGAAGGAATGAATGAGAGAGACAGTCCAGCTTCTGACTGCAGTGTGGTGAGGGGCACAGTTGGATGACCTCCTCCCTCAGGACTTCCCTCAGAGCTCCATGTTTTAATCCTGAGATTTCACTAACATAGACTGTGACAGTGAGAGCCTAAAAAAAGACAGAGGTAGGAACACGAGGCTCTCAACCAAGAATAGTGGAGACCCCCCTCAGAAGCAACAGACCTTCCTATTGTTCCCTATAAGGGCAGGTTCCCACCAGAAAGAACTGGGATCATTCCAGAACATGGTCCAGGCACAGGTGGAGGCTGCCCCACTTGCCTCTTTCCCACATTTCAACATCACCTTTGCTCACCCCATTGAGCTCACCCCTCCTCAAAGATCTCTCAAAGCTGGTGTTTTCACTCTGGTTCTCATGAGGCCAGCTGACCCAAAGGAGTCATCAGAAACGTTGACCAGCCTGTCACCCACTGACTCCTATTTGAAGAAATGGAAGGAATCTGGACCCCATTGGGAGCAGCCAGCCATTACAAGCCTGTCCTGGATCTCAGCTTATTATTATTTATTGGGAGGTTAATGGCTCTTGTCAAAAACATTCAGATTAGCGCCCTGACCCTGGGTGACTCAGGCCCCCATCCCTCAGCTGGGCCTCTGTGCTATATGTCTTGGGGCCAAGAGTCTTGGTCCAGACTCAGGCATTTCCTCAGAGCCTTTCTGTCCTGGCCCAGGAAGCCACGACCCCAGCAGCTCAAAGAAAGGCCTTACGGGTTCTCCATATGTGATTTGGATTAAAGAAAGAAATACACACACACACATTTAAAATTCTTAGGTTGCATCGTAGATTTTGATCAAAAGGACAGGGCCCGAGGTTCTGACAGCTCAGACCAAAGCACAGGGCTCTGCAGGGAATGCTCTTAGAGTACACAGATGCATCCAGGCACTGCCCAGCGGTTCTCACCACCACAGCTGTATCATGTTCTTCCTTTCCCTGCAGGGGAGGAGCCACCTGAACCGTGAGAAAGAGATGTTTGCCCAGGACCACCCTGAAGTGAACTCCCTGGAGGAGGTGGTGAGGCTGGTGAAGCCCACGGCCATCATAGGTAGGAGGAGGAGCGACCCACTGCCCAGCCCCGCTAATCCTCTTGACTTGCAGGTGAAGACTGAGGCTCAGCGAGGAGGCATAAGCAACCCTTGGAAACACAGCTCTTTCCCCTCATTTCCAATTCAATGCTACAAACTTTTATTGAGGTATTACTGTATAAGAACCGTAGAACTAAGGCACCAAGCTGGGCCACGTGATGCAGAATTATACAGTAAAGTGGAAAAGCACAGGCTGGTCTCTCTAACCAGGATGACATGAGCACTCCTCCCCCAAGGAGGGGACCCTGGCATCACTCTCTGCCCTGCGGGAGCAGCCCACTCTAAAGGACAGTGGCCAGGCACGCTTCACAGGTGCATCTGAACTGGGCTGGGGCCTGAAGTGGACCAGTGGAATTAACAGGGGGTCTCAGCCAACTCAAGCAGGGAGACCCTTTTCTCCCGTCCTCCCTCATCCCCATGGCAGATGCCATCCTCAAGACTCCTGAGTCTTCTGTGTTGTACCTAGTTCCACCACCACCACCAGGAGAGGAATGGGGTGTATATAAAGAGTAGGCACCCCACTACCTCCCCCTTCTCCCCGTAGGCGTTGCCGCCATCGCAGGAGCCTTCACGGAGCAGATTCTGAGGGACATGGCCTCCTTCCACGAGCGCCCCATCATCTTTGCCCTGAGCAACCCCACCAGCAAGGCCGAGTGCACGGCTGAGGAGTGCTACCAGGTCACCGAGGTCAGCGGGGAGTCCTTCCTTCCCCGGGCTGAGAGGACATAGTAACAGTAACCACGAGCAACCCTACGAGGGTGAAAAAAACCCCCACATCGCTGATAAGCAAACTGAGTTTCAGAAAGATGAAGTAACTTGCCCAAGGTCGCAGAGCTAAAAGGGAGTGGAGCTGGCCCTCAAACCCAGGGCCGGCTCCAAAGCCCAGGCTCTTACCAGTAGGCTTTACTGCTCAGGGTTCCCCTAACATAGAGCTCTGACCAGAACTCAAGGCGCTTGTGGACTCTAGGCCATTTGTGTACCTGGCTTGCCCCTCCGGGGAGGTGACAGGTTAAAAGCCACACCTTCCCCGTTCTGTGGTTTTGTGGCTGCCAGGTAACTCAGTGGGAGCTCAGCTTTCTGGTCAGATGAACAGGTGTGCTTTCAGCGCCTGCAATGTCCTCAGCACAATGCTGAGCATTTAGCAGATGATGAGGATGGGGTCAACTTTTGGGAGATAAAACTAGGCCACCATGACCCCTGAAACCTAGCTCCAAGCTCCGTCTCTGGTTTTCTTCCTGCCCCCAGGGCCGAGGGATCTTTGCCAGTGGAAGTCCCTTTAAAGGCGTGACTCTGGAAGATGGCAGGACCTTCATTCCCGGGCAGGGAAACAACGCCTACGTGTTCCCTGGAGTGGCTCTGGGAGTCATCGCAGGCGGGGTCCGGCACATCCCGGACGGGCTCTTCCTCCTGACAGCAGAGGTATTGCAGTCCCCACTGCCCCGAATGCACCCCAGAGGGCCTGTGAGCTCCACGAGCTCCTACACCGGGTCCCCAAAGGTTCCTTCTCTTGTTTCGTCTACCTACCTGCCCCAGTCCTTCAGTGGTTCCCCAGAGTGCTTGAATGTCAAGCTTCTCTCAAAGTCGCCTGGAGGCTTGAGCTTCTCTGAAAACACACACAGGCTTTTTAAGGCAGGGGCGGTGGGGCAAGGAATAGTCAGTGGGAGGGGTGCTGGCAGGAGGCGCTGGCAGTGAGGGCACATACCTCGTACTGCACCCTGCCTCCCAGCAGAACCCGTATGTATGTCAAGAACGGAGATGCCATCAAAACCACCTGAAACCGTGGGCTCACCGACCGTGACAAGCAATAGATTTTTCCAGCCATGGGTCTTGGCCATGTTACTGGGTAACTGGTAGCAAAATAAGCCGCACTAGGGCAGATTTCTGTAAGGAAGGGGATGGGTTGCACGTCAGGTTTGCCTGCTCTGAGTACCCATGTCTTGAGCACAGATGGGGGATGTGGGTGTGCACCTGCTCCAGGCATCTTATCAGAAAAGCTCCCACAAGCGTTCTTTACTGGGCATGGTGAATTGAAAACAAGGAAAGGATTTGTTAAGGCTGACAGCCCACATTCATAATAATGGTTGTTAATCATAACAGTTACAGTGGCTGCCATTTAACAAGCGCTTACCAAGTGCCAGGCACTTCACATTTATCTTCACTCGGAGGAACCAAGGCGTAGAAATGTTTCTGTTGAGAAGTTAAGCTAATCAAAACTATAAACAAATATTAAACGTATTTATCCCCAGTGGGCTCCAAAGGCTCTACTGTGATTTCTGACATGTGTCTGCATTTCCCCCTCACCACGGCACTGGTGAGAGCCCCAAACCAGCAAGCCACAAGAAGGGCTTCCACGCAGCGCTACCCAGCCCTGCTTCTGTGAGTCCCACAAGAAACTAACTGCCTCATGCACCAAGTTCCTTCCTCCTATATCTGCTGAATTTTTATCAGCCTCCCCCAAGCCTTGTGCACACGAGCTCTGGCTTCATGCTGTAGTTCTCTGTCCCTCTTGCTTGAGTATTTTGCGTTTGATTGGTGGTGGTGTTGTCCTGTGGCCATGGGCGGAGCTGTCTGAAACCCCCATTGGATGGGAAGAGTCACTTCCTGCTTGGAGTTGACCCGAAAGCAAATTCCCCTGTTGTGCAGAAACAAGGTTGCTAAAGCCTTCCTATGCAACCCCCAGAAACATCTGCACAACCCACAGCCTCTGCTGTGGGACATTTCAGCTCCATCTTTTCATGAACCGTGTCCGTGAATTCAACAAACAGGACCCTCTCCTCAGTCTACTTCTCAGTCACTTGCTCTGAGCAGCATAAGGCCCCTCCCCTCCGGGAGACAGTCTGGTCTTCAAAGGCCTGGCAGGTTATATTTCTGAACAGGTGTTTGGTTTGGTATGGTTTGGCTGTTTTTTGTTTTTTTATTTATTTTTGGCTGCGTCGGGTCTTAGCTGCGGCACGCGGGCTCTGCATCGTGGTGCACGGGCTTCTCTCTAGTTGTGGCGTGCAGGTTTTCTCTCTCTAGTTGTGGCACACGGGCTCTAGTCGAGGCACGCGAGCTCAGTAGTTGTGGCACGCGGGCTTAGTTGCCCCGGGGCATGTGGGATCTTAGGTCCCTGACCAGGAATTGAACCTGCATCCCCTACATTGGAGGCGGATTCTTTACCACTGGACCACCAGGGAAGTCCCTGAAAAGGGTGTTTTTAAATTAAGATAATTTAAGTTGAAACTGATTTTCCTATGGAAAAGGTAGTACACGTTTTAGGAGATGTACATGCAGTATCTCATTTCACCTTGACAACCCTGTAAATTATAGTGATCACCCCTGTGTTACGGACAAGGAAACTGAGGCACAGAGAGTTTAAGTTACTTGCCCAAGGTCACCCGGCTTGTGAGGGATGCGCCAGGATGGCCCCAGGCAATTTCACTCGGAGACACAGCAGAGCATTAGCAGTGCCCAGCATCTCAGAAGTGGCCACACATACCGTAATGTAACTTGTCACTCTGCAGGAGAGCCTTTCTAGCTGCAGATCTAGCCATGGAAATTCTGCTTCCCTCTAGTCAATTCACCTTACCTCCGCAAAGAGAATCCCTTAAAGCCCAGAACAGGCCATCTCTCTCCTAATTTCAGACCTTTTATGGCTCATTGGTGCTCCAGGAAAGGCCAAACTCCTTCACATGGTTTCCATATAAGGCACTTCATCCAGGGCCCTCCTTCCTCTCCAGCCTTTTAGCCTCCCCCTGCCGTCAACCTACCCCGCCTTCTTATTTATTTATTTATTTATTTATTATTATTATTTTTTTATTAGTTTCTGCTTTATAACAAAGTGAATCAGTCATACATATACATCTGTCCCCACATCCCTTCCCTCATGCTTCTTTTACAGTCGTTCTCTCTCTTCCCTCTAAGAATTTGCATGTGCTATTCCTTCTCCTCTCTCCAAGTAACTCACACTTTGTCCTTCAGGTCTTAGCTTCTGTCTTTTCTTCTGGGAAGGCTTTCCTGTACATGGCAGACTGGGCCCTGCCTTCCTCTGTGCCCATATGTCCCCTCTCCTCGAAATCACTATAATCGTTACTATTGTTTGTTCATTGTCCACTGATACCAGTCTCCGGGAAGCAAAAGACTGTGGCTTCTCCACCATGGCTCTTCAGCACCTAGCACAGAGCCCGGCATATCATAGAGCTCAGTGGATGTTTGACTGAATGAACAGAAAGGACAGAGAGTAATTTAAGAACGAGGTAGCAGAGCGGGGAGCCCAGGTTCCTAATGTCTGCGAAACTCTGAGGCAAGACCAGCTCCTTTCCCTGTCCGTCCCGGGACACAGAGTTCTGAGAGAGCCCTGTGGCTTTTCCCAGATTTCAATTTGACACGAGAAGATTGGGTGGGAGTGCATTCCAAGCCCCGTTAAAGAGGCGGTTCTGCAAGGCTGGCTGAGCACCAGTGCCTGAGGCTGGAGGACAAGGCTGGCTGCGGAGAGCTGGCCCTTAGAGACGAGCTCTGAAGCAGGAAGGGAAGCTGTAGGAGAGGCTGTTCCCGGGCTGAAAGTGCTTTTAGGGCATTTATTCAGGTACCGCATTAGGCCCATTCGTGGTGTCACTGGAGAAGCAGCCTTTCTTCCCTCACTGGGGCCAGGGCCAGAAAGGAGAGGAGAGCCCAAGGAGGCCTGAATACAGAGACACAAGATGGCCTAGGGGGACAGCCCGGATGCGTGGGAGAGGCTGGAACCCGGGAAGCGAGGGACTCAGGGATCCCTGTACAACAGGCTAGGTCAGCCGGGGCCGGGGAGACCCCAGAGTCTGCTTTGCAAGTCGCAGGTTTATTCATCTTGGCCTTAGTGATTTTCCTTTAGAATTCAGACAGCTTCATGTTTTTTAAGCCTCGGCCAGTCTCACGGGACAGAAAGGATGTGTCCTTGCTTAAGCCCAAGCATTAAGCGCCCCTGGGGCCACAAGGTGGCAGAGACAGGAGTAGAAACTGCACTTATAGGCCACGTATGAGGGGCGAGGTGAGTTTCTGGTGTACTGGGTGGGGTTTGTTCTGGGAAGATGGAAACTCAGCTTGTTCCTCTCTGTTCTCTCTCCCCAGCAAATCGCCCAAGAGGTCTCTGAGCAGCATCTGTCACAGGGGAGACTGTACCCCCCACTCAGCACCATCCGAGATGTGTCTCTGAGAATCGCCATCAAAGTAAGGGACGTCTTACCCCCTTACTATGGGGAGTGCGGCTCATCAGCTTCCTCTCTGTGTGACTTTAGGAGGACGAAGGGGGTGGCAGCTACGGAGACAGGCTGAGCTCCCTGGGCTGCACTGCATGCACCCCAGAGGCTGGGTGACACACTCTTGCCTGTAGCTCCAGCCCCACCTCAACCCCACTCAGGGCAGTTCTGGGAAAGCTCCTGGATTTCCCCTCAAACACCAGGCAGAAAGGTCACCAAAGGCCCTAGTTTTGTGGACCAGAATGCGGGTGGAATTTAAAAATGAATCATAAGTGCCCATTTACACAGAAAAGTCAACTCGTATAGCATCATGGAAAGAGCTCAGGCTGCAGGGTCTTAGCTCTACCAATCAGTGGCAGAGTCTCCTGAGCCCAATCACTTCACTTCCCTGGGCCTCAGCAGTTTCCTTCTTCTACAAAGAAGCCAGTAATTCCTCTCTCCCAGAGTTTTGGAGGACATTAAAAGAGAACAGTGGGAAAGCTCTACACTCGGCACCTTTCTGGCCAGAGGAGATGCTCATGCCTCCCCTTTCGCTCAGAATGGCTGGGCCATGGGTGAATCAAGTTCAGGGGATATTCTACATAAAAATGTCACCCAATAGACGATGCAGAGATGATGGGTTTTCAAACAACCAGAACATGGGGCAGTAAAGACTGGCCTGACACTGATAATTGTTAATCTGGATGATGAATTCATGAGGGTTTATTATATTGTTATTTCTATTAATATATATTTTACATTTTCTATAAGTTTGAAGAATAATTTCAGAAAACGCATTGCACAACAGCATGCACTCCCCATGAGCTGTCCAGCGCAAGATCCAGAATCAGCCCTCAAGACCAATAGTGCAGCTTATAGTCCACGTCCACCCTGTCCAGTTCCTTCCTTTTGGGGATATTTAGATTCATCCTCTTCTGAAGCCGAATCTAATACCCAGAGAACAATGTCCAATTCAAGCCACGTTTAAGACAGAAGAAAATATCAGATACTGAACACTTATACCAGCTACCTAATTTTATCCTCACACCATGCCAGAGAAAGCTCTCATGACCCCCACTTTACAGATAAGGAAACTGAGGCTCAGCAAGGATGATGTCACTGCTGAGGACCCACAGGCAGTTGGAAGCAGAGGCAGACTTTGAGGCCTCTTGACCCTGGCCCAGTGTCTATTCCATGGTGTCACAGCTTCCTTACTAGGCAGAAAGCTCAAGATCCTTCCTCTCCAGTGGCTTCCTGGGCCTCAACTCATGAGAGGAACACATCTGCTGCTTCAGGGTATATTCCCCTTCCACAAGCTCCCAAGCAAGGGCCTTTAGACAGGGTCCTCCTTAGATCCAGTTCCTCAGTCAAACGTGTTTTTCCCTAGGTCCTCGACTTCGCCTACAAACACAACCTGGCCTCCTACTACCCAGAGCCCAAGGACAAGGAGGCTTTTGTAAGATCCCTGGTCTATACTCCAGACTATGACTCCTTTACGCTGGACAGCTACACTTGGCCCAAGGAAGCCATGAATGTTCAGAATGTCTGACGCAATCTCAGAGGCTGGTGTGGGGCTGAACGAAGCCGAGAGTAACACTGACAATATAAACGGGTTCCAAAATGGCCATCCTTGTCATTGTGTTTTTCCTTTGAACTTTCTGGTGTGAGGGGAGATGCCCAGGCATATGGTGAATGAGAGCCTTGTCCCTGAAGGCCTTGAGTTCACTTTTCTGTAACCCTCCTCAGGCTTCCTTCCCAAGAATTTCTTCATCTGTGAATTGCCAACTATTGGCTAGACTTTGTGGAAATCTAGGGTCCTGCCTGGAACTCTGCCTTTACAGAGTCCGGGGTCTAGTAGAGGAGATGAGATATGCACACAATTCATTTTGCCACAAGGGAGAAAGTAGTAAGTCCATGGAAGAACTGCAGAAAAAGGTCAAGGGTACTCAGAGAAGGGAGAGGGTACTTCCTATGAGGACATAAAAGAAGGCTTCTTGGGGGGCAGTGTTTGCAGTGAGTCCAAGAGTGAAGGATGGGTAAGGTTAATGGAGAAATGAGGAATGTAAGGGCAGCCACTGGCCAGAAAGCATGGCCCACCCATCAAGGAGTTCAGTCCCTGTTGGAGGAATACACACCCTTTAAGACTCAGATGGGCATGGGGGCTGAGTGGCTGGAGGCAACTCACAAGCCAGAAAGGGTCGCTGCCCTGTGGGCTGTTGAGTGTTAGGCATTCCTTTGTGGTCATTACTAAAAGGAAAACCAGAGAAGTGTGGGTGGAGAGTGTCAGCAAACCCAGAGGAAAGAGAAAGAGAGGCTGTGAGGGGAAGAGCACCCTGGGGAGTTCTAGGGAAGACTTGATTTCATGTTCCTGGCTCTAGAACATTCTCTCTCTTCCACCCTTCACTCTCTGAAGTAATTTAGCAAACTGGAGCAGTTTTCTTACAGAATGATGTCAGTCTGTCCTGAGTGTTTCTTAGACCAAGTTCAGTCATAGCCTTCACCTCCCTCATGTCCAGCGAGCCCACACCATGGGGCTGGGGAGCGGGGAGACGAGCCTGCAGCCCTCACAACCAAAGACCCTGTTAAATTGCTAACATCTGTTGGCATGGCAGCATCCAGCCTCTAATTTCATTGTATAACACAGGAAGCAACAATGCATGCCCAGAGACCTACCACTGCCCACCCCTGCTGCCAGCTCCGCCTCAGGTTCCGCACTGCCCACAGTGAATAGGTCCTCTACGACCACCTCCGTGACAGGCTAGGTGGATGAATGGGATCCTAGAAGAGTAATTAGCAGAGACATCAGTCACCCCTTGCCTAGGTCTTATTCTTCCAACATCTGCTTCCTTGGTGCTGGTGCTCAGCCAAGAATATCCTGAGGAAGCATCCCTGTTCTGTAAATCCGTGGACTCACGGATAATGAGAAACTCTTCAGAAGAGGGCTTGAAGAGTGAAGCTGGAATCTGAACACCAGGGTGCCTTTTACATGATCTTTTCTACGTCCTGTCCCACAACTTCCTCTGTACCCCAACGATACCTCCTGTATACTCAATGTAACAGAAAAGAAAAATAGTAGAGAAAATTTATGAAACCATAACAGGTTGATGAGATCAACTGAATTAACAAGCTTTAGCTATACTGATAAAGACAAAAAGAAAGAAGATAAAAATTACATTTCCTTTGTTTGAAGCTCAATGAACATCTTGCTGGCACTTACACAGGCCCTTACACGTGCTTGGTCTCTACCTGGAAAGCCCTTCCCTCTGCTTCTCTGCTCTTTCCCAATTAAATTTCAGTTCACCCCAGCTTTCTGCCTGGAGACATCATTCATCATTGGAGTTCAGATGTACTTGGCTCCAGGAAGTCTTCTTGGACAGAGTTAATAATTAAATTAGAAATCAACAACAGTAAAAAAGAAAATGGGAAATTTCCAATTCTTTGGAAATTAAACAATATATTTCTAAGTAAGTCACGGTTCAAAGAAGAAATCACAAGATAAATTATATATGTTGAGCTGAATAAAGGAAAATCAAAATTAATGAGTTGTAGCTAAAGTAGTGCTTAGAGGGAAATTTTATAGCTTTAAATGCCAATATCTGGGGGGAGAAAAGAATAAAAGGTCTCAAAGCAATAACATAAACTTTCTCTTTAAGAAACTAGTAAAGAAAACTAAAAATAGAATTACCATATGACCCAGAAATCCCACTACTGGGCATACACCCAGAGAAAAACCATAATTCAAAAAGACACATGCACTCCAATGTTCACTGCAGCACTATTTACAACAGCCAGGTCATGGAAGCAACCTAAATGCCCATTGACTGATGAATGGATAAAGAAGATGTGGTACATATATACAATGGAATATTACTCAGCCATAAAAAAGGAACGAAACTGGGTCATTTGTAGAGATGTGGATGGATGCAGAGACTGTCATACAGAGTGAAGTAAGTCAGAAAGAGCAAAACAAATATTGTATATTAATGCATATATGTGGAATCTAGAAAAATGGTACAGATAAACTGGTTTGCAAGGCAGAAATAGAGACACAGATGTAGAGAACGAACGTATGGACACCAAGGGGGGAAAGCAGGGGGTGGAGGGTGGTGGGATGAATTGGGAGCTTGGGATTGACATATACACACTAATATGTATAAAATAGATAACTAGTAAGAGCCTGCTGTATAAAAAAATAATAAAATTCAAAAAAAAAGAAACTAGAAAAGGAAAAGCAAAATTCAAAGTAAGCAAAGATTAGAGTAGAATTCAATAGACCTATAACAAATAAAGAAATTGAATTAGTAATTAAAAATCTTCCCACCAAGAAAAGCCCAGGCCCAGAATTCTTCATGGGTGAATTTTATCAAATAGTTAAAGTATAAATAATACCAATCCTTCACAAACTCTTTCAGAAAATAGAGGAGGGAACACTTCCAAAATCATTCCATGATACTGGTATTACCCTGATATCAAAACCAGATTAAAAAAACAACACAAGAAAACTATAGACCAATATCCTTCATGAATATAGATGCAAAATTCAAAACAAAATATTAGCGAGCCAAATCCATCAATATAAAAGAATTAAACACGATGAACAAGTGGAATTTATCCCAGGAATGCAAGGTTGTTTCAACATTTAAAAATTGACCAACATAGTACATGATATTACTAGAATGAAGGACACAAACCACAGAAACATGTCAATGGATGTGGGAAAAGCATTTTAAAATACCCAACACCCATTTGAAATAAAACTTTCAACAAACTAAGAATAGAAGAGAATGTCCTTAACCTGATGAAGAACCAACAGCTAACATACTTAATGGTGAAAGAATGAATACTTTCTCCCTAAGATCTGGAAGTTGTTTTCACCACTCCTGGTCAACATGGAGGGTCTAGCCAGTTCAATAAAGAAAGAAAAGTAAAGGCATCCAGACTGGGGGGGAAAAAAAAAGTAAAACTGCCTTTATTCACAGATGACATAATCCTGTAAGCAGAAAATGCCAAAGAATAGAATAGCACTTGCATTGCTCTCGCTCTCACCCTCCCTCCCTATCTCTCTTTCTCTCTCTCCTAACAAATGAGTTTAGAAAGGTCATAGAAAGCAAGGTCAATATACAAAAATCAATTGCATTTCTATAGACTAGCAGCAAACAATCTAGAAATAAAATTAAGAAAACCTTCCATTCACAATAGCATCAAAAAGAAAAAATACTCAAGCAATTCAAGAGGTGCAAGTCTTGTACAATGAAAACTGCAAATCATTGATGATAGAAACTAAAGATTTAAACACATGGAGAAATGTTCCATGGTAGGACAGGGCAGGGAGAGGAAAGACAAAGGGTGAAGGCAAATGGAGCAAGTTGTGGTTGAGAACACATATACCTGAACTGAAAACCAGTCCCTCAACAGGAAGCTATTTCTCTTCCACCGCACATACAGCTTAAGAATGGATGCAAGGGAAGCAATGAGAGAAGAAGATGGACCCTGGCAAGGCAGCCAGGCTCCCCTCACAGGACACAACAAACCTACAATCGATCGTGGTGCAGAAATGCCTGGATGGTGGAATGGTTGGCCAGAAGATCACCAAGGGAAAAATACCCCCTGAGGTCCCAACAAGCCCCGGGTGCGTTATCAGCTAGAAAATTCAAGAAGCATTGCACTGGCCACTGAAGGCAAATGGCCTAACCTACCTTTGGGAGGGTCACACATCCCCGAGGGCTGGGGGAGGGGTGGTAAAATTCACCACTATGGGGCTTCCCTGGTGGCGCAGTGGTTGAGAGTCCGCCTGCCGATGCAGGGGACACAGGTTCATGCCCCGGTCTGGGAAGATCCCACATGCCGCGGAGTGGCTGGGCCCGTGAGCCATGGCTGCTGAGCCTGCGCGTCCAGAGCCTGCGCTCCACAATGGGAGAGGCCACAGCAGTGAGAGGCCCGGGTACCGCAAAAAAAAAAAAAAAAAAAATTCACCACTATGAATCGTTATGCCCAAACACATAGAAAGTATTTATTACAACACTTCATTATAGGTGAGGAAAAGATGAAGTTTCTTAGACAAAGTCACAGAGGGAGGGGCAGGGCTGGGTCAGCAACACCCCCTCAGCCAGAATGGAGCTGAGTGCGCCTCCCAGGCCTGACTGAGGCAGAGTTGTCTGGGGCAGGACGGGAGGAGGACAGGTGGGGGGAACCTGTCTATAGGAATTCCCTCTACCCCTGAAAGCACCAAAATGGCACAGTAATTTTTTCTTCTCTAAAGTACAAATATGTAGTTTCACCATCACCCCTGCACGTTTAAAAAAGCAGGCCCAGATGTTGGGTTTTATACAAACAGCAGGGAGCCATGCATGTGCTTGTTCAGGGGAAACAGGTTGCTCTTGCCCACATTGGAGGGTCGCCTCTGGCACTGCTTGCACCGCTGATACTTCTCACACTGGTCCAGGAGGAAGAGCTTGTTGGAGGCCCTGTGGAGAGGCACAAAAAGGGGTCATTCGCCGGCGTCCCCGAGTCCTTACTGGGCACCTCGCCTGGAAGCCGGTGCAATGGAAGGGATACAAAAGAAAAGTCACACCTGGTCCCTGCCCTCCAGGAGCTTACGGCCCACCTGTGATTTCCCACCTGCAGTCTCTCCCCTCTACGCTGCTACCTGCTGCTCGCCCCAGGCCGGGCATCTCCTGCTTCTCCTCCTTCCCTAGTGAATAAAAGGCTCTGCGTGGTGCCTTCACAACAGTCTGACCCTAGCCCTCCCCTCAACACCCACATAAACCCTCAGAGAACACAGGACTTGCCCAAGGTCACTCAGCCAGCGTGAATGGGATGGTGACTCCAAAGCCTCAGTATTTGCAGCTTTGTCCCATGGATGCGCCTTTACCTGTCAGGCTTCCCCGGGAGACAGCATTTGAGAGGGAGATCAAGCCATTAAGCTGCTGGTTAAGTTTAACACCCCAGCAGACAATGAAGCGTAGACTTCAATGGAAAGTCCCAGGGGGCCAGAGGCCTCTGGAGAGTTAAGGGCAGGAGAGGAAGTGAAGACGTAGAAAAAGAGGATGAAAGCAGCTAGAAGCAGAGGTGAAGGGATGACAGTGACTGGTTTTCCACTTCAACAGTTTTTCTTGATTGTGCAGGATGTGCACAATCCCTGATGTGTTCCCCTGTGTTACCAAAATTTCTACACAGTGGGATTCTGTAAAAAGAAGCATCAATGACAGCCTTCAAAGGGAAAAGGACGATCTTGGGAGATTGGGATTGACATATATACACTAATATGTATAAAATAGATCACTAATAAGAACGTGCTGTATAAAGAAAATAAAAATAAAATTCAAAAAATCAAAAGAAAGAAAAAGGACAACCTTGGCAGTAGGCAGGGGAAGACCTACCCGGCTTGCCTTGGCGATGGGACCGAGTATCATGAGCTAACTGCATACATGTGAACCTTGTTTTTGCTTCTGCTATGTTTTCTTTTTAATGCCAACCAATTCCTCCTTCCTACGTGCTGTCCACTTGAGTCCCTGCCTACAACTTGGCCTAGGTCTTCAGGTGAGAGGTCTGGTCTGCCGTGTCCGTGGAACAGCTGGGCTATCCTGCCACTCAAGGTTATGTCATGTCTCCTCTACCCTTTATCACCATGTTAGCCAAGCCTTCTTCCAAAATCCAACTAAAATTTCCCTCCCTGACACTAATCTCATTGCCTTCTACCTTCTTTCCCACAACATTGAGAAAATGGCTTGAAATACCCAAATCCCCTTTCCCTTCCTCTTCCCTAGGCCAAACAACCTCACTTCTCCTTTGGAACTTATTTTCCACATCATCTGTCATACTTTCATTGTCACAAAATATGGGTTCTACCCATTAGAAAGACAGGCGAGAAATGCCTTAAAATCTAAAAGGAAAAGGAGAGTTTCAGATCAAGATCCACTATAACAATTTTTTCTATGATAAAAATTCATTGATAATTGGCATATTAAATATTATTTTGGTATATTCAGGTTTTAATAACATTTGATTGCCTAGACTTTGTTTCTTCAAGTTTTCAACCTTCTATGAAATCATACCTTCCATTTGTAAAGTATTTTAATTTTTTAAAGTGTAATAATTTTCCAACTCTTTATTTGATCCCCCAAACTCCTGTGTTAGCCAAGCCAGGCAAATGTTTACTTTCCCCATCTTAGAAATAAGAAAAGTAAGGCAAAAAGATTAGCTGCCTCTCCAAAGTTAGTGTTAATTCTCCAAAACATCTGGATTCCCCAACTCTAGATTGTAAATAGATAGCTGGGGAAAGTGAACATGGATATAATACATTTCAGGAAGACGTTCTTGGTTGGGCATCTCACTTTTCCAATTGCCAATCTTACCTACAACCCCTTGACTCTGCTCTTACGAGAGCATCCCATAAGCCTTAGATGTGTTCAGACAGAAACACTTTCTTCCTATTTCCAACTAATTATCTCCAAAGAGAATTCCCACCCTCCTCCCCCCACACCCCCAGGCCTCCCTAGCCTCCACAAAGCGAAAATAAAGCTACTACACAGAGGCAAAGATTAGGGCAGAGATGGCAAATATATAACATGCAACACAGCATTCTCCATCCCATGTCCACAACAGACATTTCTAACATACCATAGCAGTATTTCCCACTGAACCCAGAACTCTTTTCTCACAAAGGTCTCTAGGCAGCCACTCCTAATAAACTGAAGCTGACACTTAAAACCTATCTGCCATCCCAGGATTAGAGGAAATTAACAAGATGCAGAGGGGATTTTCTCTGCGAATGAAACTTCAGGTACAATCAGCTACTACCGCTCGAAAGCCTTCTCCTCCAGGTCCCGCTGCTTCTTCATGGCAGCACTCCTTTCCCAGTCATCCTGTAAGTTTTGGTAGATTCTGCTCACTCGCTCTTGCTCAGCCTTTCTTTCTGCCAAGTGCCTAGAGAGAACAGAAGAGTCTGAGATTCCATTCATAATACTGGGAAGGGCGTGCACCAACCTTAGGAGCCCCATTCCTTTCATGCTAAGTTAAACAGAAAACCTTCTGGTTTTGTTCGCCACTCTTTGAAATAGACTAAGGGGCATGAACACTGTAAAAACATAGCGAAACTCCTAACAAATAATTTGTGGGTCTAGGACCTTTCATCTTCAATCCTGGTTTAAATTAGCAGGATTAAAACCTTTTTCCAATTAACACATTCAGCCTTTAAAGCCATCCATTTCCTTTGAGGCTAATTTAACTGATCTGAAGATTCATCTCAAATGGATTTCCTATACTTTGTTTCCTTCCTTTCAGTCGAGCCTCTCAGCTGTCAGTAGTCCGCCCACCAGTTCTGCCAGATGTTTTACAAGACAAAGTAGACAGGTGTATGAATGAATGGTTAGAAAGAGGGAAAGAAACAGAAATGACTAAGCAAAAGAAAATGAAATCGAGAAAATATCTAACATTGTGAAGAAGGGTTAAAAAAAAAAAAACGTTTGGTGAAGGTCACATCATCAAAGAAATGACTACAGTATAATATCTCTCTTCAAGCACAGTGTTCTAGCATTCCCAATGTTAAGTGTTTCTATTACTGGTCTCTAAACATGTAGTCACTGCTGTGTGAATCACCTTAGACCTGGTTCAATATAAATGTGTCTATTTCTTGCCAAACTGAAACTCTGTTACAGTCAGTTCTCATTAAATTCTGGAAGGGACTTCACTAAATGTGACCCTTGATTTAGCCTGCCTACGCTGAAGGGTCTTGTGTTACCAACCGCCACTAGGTGTCAGGACCCGCCGATAAAATACTGTAATGTGCTCTGTGCTGGTTCACTTATTCTAAAATAGCATGGCCCCATTATCCTCTAACAAGCATTGATTCAATAGCTATTGTGCAGTCATTATAAGGATTAAGTAGGATAATATACAGAAAGCGCCAATGCCTGTCACACAATGGGAGTTCAGTGACGGAACGGTACCTATTATATATATTTTTTCATAACCTTTTTTATCTTTTCACGGTTTTGTTTAATTGTAGTTAAAAAAAATGCATAGGGGCTTCCCTGGTGGTGCAGTGGTTAAGAATTGTCCGCCAATGCAGGGGACACAGGGTCGAGCCCTGGTCCAGGAAGATCCCACATGCCGTGGAGCAACTAAGCCCCTGCGCCACAACTACTGAGCCTACTTTCTAGAGCCTGTGAGCCAAAACTACTGAGCCCGCATGCCACAACTACTGAAGCCCAGGCACCTAGAGCCCGTGCTCCGCAACAAGAGAAGCCACCGCAATGAGAAGCCCACACGCCGCCATGAAGAGCAGCTCCTGCTCACAGCAACTAGAGAAAGCCCATGCGCAGCAAAAGACTCAATGCAGCCAAAAATAAATAAATTAAATTAAAAGAAAAAAAAAACGCATAACATAATATTGACTATCTTAACCATTTCTAAACATGCAGATATATAGTGTTAACTATATTCCCACTGTTGTGCAATCAATATCTAGAACTCTTTTCACCTTGCAAAACTGAAACTCTAAACCCATTAAACAACAACTCCCTATTTCTCCCTCCCCCAACCCCTGTCAACTACCATTCTACTTTGTTTCCATGAATTAGACTACTCTAATTACCTTCTATAAACAGAGTCATACAGTGTTTGTCTTCTTTTTGTGGCAGGCTTATTTCACTTAACATAATGTCCTCAAGGTTCATCCACATTGTAACATGTGTCAGAACTTTCTTTTTAAGGCTGAGTAATATTCCATTGTGTGTGTATACTGCATTTTGGTTATCCTTTCATCTGTGGTTGGACATTTGAGTTGCTGCTATTTCTTAACTATCATGAATTACGCTGCTATGAACATAAGTGTGCAAATACCTCTGAAAGATCATGCTTTCAAATCTTTTGGATATATACCCAGAAGTGGAATTATTGAATCACATGGTAATTCCACTTTTAATGTTTTGAGGAACCACCACTGTTTTCCATAGTGGTTATACCAATTTACATTCCCACCAACAGCATACAGGGCTCCTATTTCTCCGCATCCTTTCCAATGCTTACTATTTTCTGTTTGTTTTTTTTTTATAATAGCCATCCTAACACCTGTGAGGTAGTCTCCCTCTCTCTCTCTCTCCCTTTCTTTCTCTCTCTCTCTCTCTCTCTTTCCTTGCCAGTTCTAGTTTCCTTTATCTTTCCTCTTTACATCATATATATTCACATCTTAATGGTTTTATCTAATACTGAATAGACAATTTTCTTCCTTCCTAATCTTTTGAATGGTCTAAAAGAAGTACTTGTTAAATGTTTCATGGTGTATGTGGTGTAAGAAAAATATATAATTGTTCTTGTTTTGGACATTTCACAAGGCAATTAAACCACAGATATTATAATCCAAGATAAATGATAACACATTTTATCTTTGCATTTACGAAATCTTATTACACTATTCTGCAAATGTATAAATGTTTTCTTTTCGGAAAAAAACACAGAAGAAAAAGATAGCCATCTTATCCATGTATGTCACACTGATATATATATATCCTAAATAGTGAAAGACATTTTCTTACATCTACATGGGTGTTTTGCAGGGGAAAACATGAACAATTTGCTGACTGCTTACTCCATTCGGACTTCCATAGAGTTGGCATTCCAGCATTCTATATTATTGGAATTAAATTATTAAATTGTGTAATATAAAGCACAGCCGTATTTTAAATCTCACATTCCTACCTTGCCACCTTTATTCACTGGAGTAGGGAATCCCTGTGTCACAGGTTCACATAAGTAAATGTTCAATAAAACATGGAATACCTCTTATCTTGGAGAGGCACACATAGAGTTAAATGTTAAATGACCTCTAGTTCCAACAGTGCAATCAATGACAGCTGACAGTTGAATAAGGGTCACCCCCACACTCTCACAGAGCATGGAAACCATTTGTTAATGAGCAGCTACCTCCTAGTGGTTTTGATTTGTATTTCCCCAGTGATTACTGATGTTGAGCATCCTTTCATATGCTTTTTGGCCATTGTTATACAATTCTTTAAAGGATAGGTTTAAAAGTCAGTTTAACTTTAAATGCCTAGAAAGTAAGAACATGAAGTAAGATTAGAGGGGAAGTAACTAGGATTCTCCCAAGACTGCTGGTGGAAGCAAATTGCTGTACCTTTTTAGAAAGCAAAGTGTCAGTATCTGGTAGTATTTAAAATGTGCCATACACTTGATCCAGCAACCCCACTTTTAGGAATTTATCCAGTAGAAACAAAACAACCAGTATAAGGAAAAATAAGAAAAATGCTTAATGCAGAATTGTTGTAATAGCAAAATACCTGGAAAGAAAGTGATTGTTCATCAATGGTGCAAAAGTTAAACTATATAATCCATATTATAGATAGTATGCTGTTATTAAAGAAAAATGAATTTCATATATAGGTACTGACCTAAATACAAATTAATGACACATTATTAGGTTAAAGAAAGGTTGGGTTGCAGAGTAATATGTAAGATCTTACAGGCCTCATTTTCATTTACAAAAATGGAAGGAAAAATATATGTGTGTATATTGTTTGAATATATTTATAAAGAACAGGAAAGGGCTTCCCTGGTGGCGCAGTGGTTGAGAGTCCGCCTGCCGATGCAGGGGACACGGGTTCGTGCCCCGGTCTGGGAAGATCCCACATGCCGCGGAGCAGCTGGGCCCGTGAGCCATGGCTGTTGAGCCTGTGCGTCCGGAGCCTGTGCTCCGCAACGGGAGAGGCCACAACAGTGAGAGGCCCATGTAACGAAAAAAAAAAAAAAAAAAAAAAAAAAAGAACAGGAAAAAGTGTAGAAGGCTAAACTTAACACTGACTACTTGGTAGGGGAGATTATTAGCCTTTTTTTTTTAATCTCTCCACTAACTCACTTAATGAGCATGAATTGTTATTTTTTTTAAACAAAAGCAGAAAAGTTTAAAGCAAAAAAAGTAAAACAAGTAAAAATACTTGCACAGGCCTGTTTGGATCACACAGACTAAGTCATTCCCTCTGAAAGAAAGTGACCTTCTAGTTGCCACAGGAAGACCTAAGATCACATCTTGAGATGGACGGAGGATGGGGAAGTTGGAAAAGAAAAGAGAAGAGAATATGGAATAATCAGTAAAGGATATAGAAACAAAAGACAAGGATCTAATCCATATTAAAACGGGGGTTTACGACCAGAGCTCCAACAAAAGAGATAACCAGATAACGACCATAGTTTGTATTTGATCAGAGCTCTGAAGTTTCCAGAAATGCTCTCACATACATAATCTCATTTAGTCATCATAGTGAGGATAGGCAGGGCGGGTGTGATATCCTTATTTTTCATATGAGGAAAAGAGAGCTCAAAGACCCCATGTGCGGTATGGTCCAGGTCACACAGTCTGGAAGTGACAGAGTTTAAACCCTCCTAACTCCATGTTCAGGAGAACAGCCAGCGAAGCTAAGGAGCAGAAGAGGAAACTGCAGTAATCTCCGCAACACACGCAAAGGGTCCCAGATCTGGCTATGGCAGCATGCACGGAAAGGCAGAGCCACTGCGGGGCAAGGGGCAGCTGCTTGCTATGAAACAAGCTCCTTAAAAGAACTTCTTCATTTGACCCTTAACCACCTTGGAGGTAGATATTAGTATTCTCCCTAATAACTGATAAGGAAACCAATGCCCTCAGGGGGCTGTAACCTACCCAATCCCACACAACTAGTAAAATGGCAGAACCGCATATCAATCAATCAGAATGGAGACCGGAAGTGGTCTTGGAGACCCCAGGTATTCATCCATTCGGTGAAAGATCATGGAGAGGTGGGATGGGGGATCCCAGGGAGAGGCAGGAGCAGCCTGGGCAGCAGGGGTGCACTTGTGGGGCTTGGGGCAACAGCTGTTAATCAAGAAGTATGGAAATATTTCAGTATTTTAGCAAAGAGTACAGACATACAAGTATACATTGCCCTGGGCTGATGCAAGACTCAGTCCGCCATCTGATTTGACTCCAAAAGCCATGCTTTTAACTACTCTCACCTCTCTACCCCAATCCAACCCCACCCTTATCACAATACCCTCCCACCTTCACCCAATTACTCTACTCATATATTCCTGTCTGAACCTACTTGCTATAGAACATAACAGATCTTTGCACCATCCCACTGACCATTTATAAAATTTTAATATAATAACTTTTTTTCTTTTCGTAAGTACAACTGCCTTTTTAAAAGAGGAGATTTCCTGGGCTTCCCTGGTGGCGCAGTGGTTGAGGGTCCGCCTGCCGATGCAGGGGACGCGGGTTCGTGTCCCGGTCTGGGAAGATCCCACATGCCGCGGAGCGGCTGGGCCCGTGAGCCATGGCCGTTGAGCCTGCGCGTCCAGAGCCTGTGCTCCGCAACGGGAGAGGCCACAACAGTGAGAGACCCGCGGACCGCAAAAAAATAAAATAAATAAATAAATAGGAGATTCCTTTGAAGAGAAGCCCTCTTGGAACTCCTGAGAACTTTGATCAAGTGTCTGAAAATTGCTGAACATCTACAAAGAAGAAACTGTAGTTCTCTGTGGCAATCAGAGGGTGGAAGCGGGAGAGTAGGAAACATGGGAAATGGGAAGACAAGAGGAGCCAAGGAGATGTTACAAGGCTGAGGGCTGGTCAGGATCTTAAAAAATTCTCCATTTGTGGGGTAACCAATGGGTACTTTAAAACAGTGGGTGTCTGATGTTTGAGTTTAACGGTATTGTGCATTGCTATGGCATAAAGTCCTCCTCTGCCTACCCTGACCCCTTCAGCACCCCTGCACAAGCAAACATCAGCACAGCTTACTACATGTGCGGTTCTCTGAAGAAGGGGTTTAGTGGAGGTTGAGAAAGGGCCTCAGTTTCATGTTTGTGTCCACTTGAGCAGGACAGCACATTTGTGGCTCACATCGTATTTCCAGGTGACAGTGCTGGGGTGGACAACTCTTTTCAGATATTGTCCTGTAAAGGGAAAGAAAACTATGGAAAGGTAAGTGGAGGGAGAAGTAGGATCGAGAGAGTTTGTTTGTAACTTATGGTTAGCAAAGGGGAAGGGGGGTGGGGGAGGGATAAATTAGGAGTTGGGGATTAGCAGATACAAACTGCTATAAAGAAAATAGATAAACAACAAGAGAGCTATATTCAACATCTTATAATAAACCATAATGGAAAAGAATATGAAAAAAGATAAGGCATTTGGAATTAACTATTGTTTATCTTACATTATATATGTGTATAAATAGGTTTATATACACATGAATACATAATATTCTTTTAAAAATGAGTTTGTTTTTAATTTAATAACTTTTTTGTGGGGGGCCTCTCACTGTTGTGGCCTCTCCCGTTGCGGAGCACAGGCTCCGGACGCACAGGCTCAGCGGCCATGGCTTACGGGCCCAGCCGCTCCACGGCATGTGGGGTCCTGCCAGACCGGGGCACGAACGTGTGTCCCCTGCATTGGCAGGTAGATTCTTAACCACTGCGCCACCAGGCAAGCCCCTCATTGTATATTCTTGACTTGTTTGTCATAAGTTAATTGATCATATATGCATGGGTTTATTTCTGGTCTCTCTATTCTGTTTCATTGATCTATGTGTCTATTTTTATGCCAGTACCATATTGTTTTTTGTTTTTTTTTTTGTTTTTCTTTTTTTTTGTGGTACACGGGCCTCTCACTGTTGAGGCCTCTTCCGCTGTGGAGCACAGGCTCCGGACGCGCAGGCTCAGCGGCCATGGCTTACGGGCCCAGCCGCTCCGCGGCATGTGGGATCTTCCCGGACCGGGGCACGAACCCATGTCCCCTGCATCGGCAGGCGGACTCTCAACCACTGCACCACCAGGGAAGCCCTAATTTAATAACTTTTCTTCATAGGGTGAATTGTGGGGATGAAGCTAGATAAAGCACATAATAAGCTTAGAATAATATTTTTCACATAGTAAGTCCTCAATGTGTTCATTATCACGATTGCTTCTCTAGAGGAGAGGAGGAGGAGGAGGAAAGATCCAGGGTGTCTTACTCTTTGTGCGTCCTCTGAAGCATCATCAAATCCCACTTTTGGTCCACCAGCTGGTGCAACATGGCTGTCCTCTTGTGGTTAGCAGCTGCCTCCATCTGGTCCTTCCTGTAATTCTGTTCTCTCTTTCGATTTTCCACCATCAGCTCACCCTCCTCCTTAGCAAAGATAGCCCCAGAAGAGTCTGGCTCAAACATGGGCAGCTGGGGGTGTTTGTTCTTTATCTGAAGCAGGGACACACATAATGCAGATGATAATTATACCAGGGAATAGACATAATGCACAAGGCCGTAGCATAGTAAAAACCAGCACCTCAGAGGAAAGAACAAGGGCCTCAGAACAACCAAATGGATAACACATAAGAGTATTCGTAACAGTACAGGATTTATACATATTTTTAGAATGCTATTGAAACCCTGCAAAAGTTTAAAGGAATAATTGGCCCCTTACCTGTGCATCCAAAGCTCTCTTGTAACACTGTGTTTCTTCCATCTTATCTTTTATATATTTGGCCCTTTGCGCAGCAAGTCTGGCAGTTATGAATAAGAGAAGGTGGGACCACAGTTTGTTATAGAGTCTTTAGTAATACAGATTAACATCAACAAAACATGTTTAATAAATATTAATAGGAATAAGAGCCTGATGAAAAGTGATATTTCCTTCTAGGAACTTTCATTTTAAGAAAGAAAAGAGTAATTCAAATCCATAGGCTAGTGGACAATGTGTTGGACAGGGATGGATGGGCAGGTATAAGCAAGTGACCAACCATATAGTCCAAATGCACTACCATTAAGACAGGCACCCCTCCTCCCCCCATGCTTAAAAAAATCTAGATAGGAAAGCAGGAAGTGTCTATGCATGCAATACAATGACTCATCATAAGATTCCTTTCTAAGAAGAGTGGTCTTTCCTATTATAAAATGAATCTATTATATGCAAACTCCACATGATCTGTAAAGTGAATATAATGGAACATATGCATTTTATGGAAATAGTTTTTTGGTCACAGAAACTAGATTCTTATTTGTTTTAGGAGTTTCTCTCACACCACAGTAGCCTCCTTAATTGCTCTCCTGACCTCAGTAGTAGAAGTATGGCCCACTTAGGCATGTTTGAACTCTGTGGCCCTGACCCTATCCCGGGCCTCAGATAACCCAAGCAGGACCAATCAGATTCTCTTTCCTGAAAATTTTGACTTGAGACTGAAATTCATCCAACTGTGAGCTGGAATACAGACAATGTCAGCTAAGGAGCTGGGGTGTGAGCAGACGGAAAGCTTTTTTTACATGGGTTTTAGTGCCTGGTTCCAGTCTTCCTGGGTCCCCCATACATTCCTGCCCTCAGGTTCCATAGGACACCCTTCATACTTATAATACAACTCAGCTTTGCCTTGAGGTTACCTGGGAATAGCTGGGAATGAAGCCTGCTCAAGACAAGTCCCTTCCTCCATCTACCAAGATTAGTGATCACAAAACAATACAAAATGATACTCTGTAATTAAAATGATGATAGACAGCAATCATTACTCTAATGATAGTTATAATAATGCTGGCTTTTCCATGTTTCTAACGAAGTATTAGGCTATGGTACTGGCTGCTAGCTGGGTTAGTTTGCTCAGTTGGTTACAGTTGTGCTAATGAAACTACCAACGCTGATCCAATCCCACATGGAAAGAAGCATGATGTGAACATTCCGAATCCATTTTTCAGAGCATGTCTGGCTAGACTCACTCCTCTGTCAGCTGCACTTGTTCCAGGCGGTCCATCAACTCGCTGTTTTGTCTTTGCTTTATGTCCTTTTCCCGTCTGTGACCTATTTGTTTCAGGAGACTTTGGTAATGTTTCTCTTGCTTAA
This sequence comes from Mesoplodon bidens, assembly GCF_964165515.1. Taxonomy (NCBI): domain Eukaryota; kingdom Metazoa; phylum Chordata; class Mammalia; order Artiodactyla; family Ziphiidae; genus Mesoplodon; species Mesoplodon bidens. Next base: position 72,333,786 of record NC_138164.1, on the reverse strand, counting down.
AAGCATTAATCTCAGGACTGAGTGGCCGTTTATCAAAAAAGAAGGATTTCTAGAATGAAAGAGAAGCAACTCATTTATTCTAGAATACTAAAAAGCAACAAAGAATAAGGGTAATCATTCAGAAGACTAAAATCAATCAGAAAGCCTTGATTAATTTATAATGTGTGCCCAGACCTCAACACATTGACCAGCTAGTGACCCACAGAATCATATGAGTACACTCAGGGATGAATCTGAGCAGAACTGACCAAAGCCCCATAACTGAGAGGGAGATGAAAAAGGACTTCACGGGGTAGGCCCTCCGCTAGTACTTACAACTTGCATACTGAAAGGAGGAGGAATTCTGAGTGAGTGCAGAAGCATGAGCAGGGACTGTGAGGAAGTGGAAGAGGGAAAATTGAGCTCCTACTCTGGGCCTAGCCACGCTAGACACTGGGAACCCAGTGATCAAGAACAGAGATCCACAGAGAGCCTCAAGCTCATTGAGCCTGCGTGCTGATGCAAGAGACAGACAGCCAACAAGCAAACCACACACAGATAATTTAAGGTGGTGATAGGTACTATGAAGCCCTTCTCATAGCAAGTGTCCAGGTGGGAATGGGGCTAAACTGGTTATTAGGGAAGACTTTTATTAGGGAGGTGACTGAATCACCTCCACTGCAAATATCAGGGGACCGGTGTCCTATACAGAAGGATCAGCAAGTGCAAAGACACTAGATGGAAACAAGCAGAAAGAAGGTCTATGTGGCTGAGGCATAGTGAGCAAGGGGAGAGTAGAGCAGGTGAGCTCAAAGAGGGAGACAGGCCAAACCAGGAGGACTTGATAAGTCAAGGTAAGGCGTCTGGATTTTATTTTAATTCAGTGGAAGGCCATTAGAGGCTTTAAACCAGAGAATGATCTGTTCTGGTGAACAGTTTTAAAAGATCACCTTGGCTGCTGTGTGGAGAACAGATTGTAGGAGGGCAAGCAGCGAGCCTGACTAGGGAAGTAGTGCAAAAGTTGGGCCTTCTGGGACTTCCCTGGTGGCAAAGTGGTTAAGACTCCACGTTCCCATTGCAGGGGCCCTGGGTTAGACCCCTGGTTGGGGAACTAGATCCCACATGCATGCCGCAACTAAGAGTTCACGTGACACAACTAAGGAACCCACCTGTCACAACTAAGACCCAACGCAACAAAATAAATAAATAAATAAATAATATTTTTTAAAAACAAGTTGGGCCTTCTAATGTGGCTTGGATTAGGGTGGTGACATTGAAGATGAAGAGACATAGAGTGATATTGTATACCTTTTGGAGGTGAAGGCAAGTGGGCTCGCAGATGGTTGGATGTGGATGACTAAGGAGGACTAGTCTAGGATCACTTTTAGGTATGGGGTTCATGCAACTGTCTGGCTGGTGATACCACTTGCTAAAACGGGAAGGCTTGGAGAAGAACAGTTTGAGAAGGGGAATCAAAACTTCTGTTTTGGTCTTTTTCACTTTAAGGTATCTACGGTTATAACAAAGAGGAGATACAAAGTAGGCAGTGATAAATATATAATGTGGACCTTATATCTAATTAAGAGGAGAGAGAGAGAGTACCTAAAGCTCAAAAGCATGGTGCTCCCTCTTCTTCCTTCCCTATTGCCCCTGCCTGGAAGGTTTTGCCTCCATTCACTTCTTTACCTAACTCCTGTATGCCAGGAAATCTTCTCAGATCTCTGGTCTGGGTGAAGTGACTTTCCTCTTTGCTCTGTTCAAAGATTTATCATAGCATTTAGTATATCACAGTCTTGTCTCTTTAAATCTCTTTCCCCCACTATCCTGAGACTTTAGAGAGGGACCTTGTGTTATTCATCTTTGTATTCCTAACCACTAGCAGAGTGGCCAGCACAAAGGAATTCAATGAATGCTTGATGATGACTAAAGAAAATCTATTTTATTAGGTGTATGTCCAGAGTGTCACACTGCCTAGATAGTGAGGTGAAAGAAGGAAGATTCAGGCAGAAATAAAGGTAGGCACATCATGATTGGAAACATTAAATGGCAAAACAGGTGGCTCACGTCCCTCTGAAGCTGGGGTTCTCAAACTTTAAGGAAACTACAAATCATCTAAGTATCTTGTTCAAACGTAAATTCTCATTCTGGAGGTCTGAGGTGGCACCCTAGATTCTGAATTTCCAGCAAGCTCCCAGGGGATGCTGGTTTTCTCCTTAGATCATCTGATCCTGGGGCAGGAATTTAATATACTATCCCTATCCCCACCTCTCCCAGGTCCTGGTTGAAAATTACTATCATTAACAAGTGCTGTCATGACTAGTAGGAACTGTATTATGAATGTGAATGGTGTGGAGGCAGATCCTGGACCACTCCTGCCCTGGAAGGAAGCTTCAGCCTTGCACAAGCCTCTTTTTACCTCTACCACTTTAAAAAATTGGCGCAATACGGAGAGTGGATCCAAATGCTCACAAGGAGGGCAGGTATCAGCCCTAGAAACTTCAAAAAGACTCTTACATGAAATTCAGGTTTCTCATTCTTGTGGATTCTTATGGCTTCAGCAACTCCAAGATTATAGGCAGCATTTTTTTTATTCTGTTCTCTACTAGCCAGACTTTGCATCTGTGAGGAAAAAAAATCACATATTGACATAGAGCTTTTAAAAATTTAATTCTACTGTATTAAAGTAACCCAACCAAGGTAGAAACCTGCCTTTTGGAGGCAATGGTAAATACTTTCTGATGTGTTCATAGATTTTTTTTTTTTAAGTGGGCTTTTGTTTCCCATTCTTGGGCTCCAGGCACCACCTCTACAGGTATCGTAAGAAGGAATGGAATATTTCATGAGTGGTTACCTCTGATATCACAAATGCAGGAGAGGACAGTAAGGCCAGTTATTGGAGATCAGAAATCGGGATAAAGCAAATGCAAAGGTGCCATTCTGTCTTTACTTGAGATAGGCCATGAATTTGAAGGGAAAAGCCCTGACTGGGATTATATTTTATGAGAAATAAAAAATAAAGCTATATAATCCAGGAATTCCACCTTTAAAACTCAGTCTTGGGAATTCCCTGGTGGTCCAGCGGTTAGGACTTGGCCTTCTCACTGCTAGGGGCCTGGGTTCAATCCCTAGTTGGGGAACGAAGATCCCACAAGCTGCACGGTCTGGCCAATAAATAAATAATAAAACGCAGTCTTCATGGGGTGGTGGTGGGGTGGAATCAGTGACACGTACAAACATCAGCTGCATGGATATTCATCCCAGGACTGTTTACTATTAGTGAAAACTTGGACACAACCTAAGCTTTAGTTCAGCAATAAGTAAGTAAATGGTTCACTATGTTACAGTACAGACACACGATGGAACTTTTTAAATGGTGTTTTATAATCACGTTCTCCTGTCCCATGTTAAACACTCCTTAACCGAGGTGTTGATCTACCTGCTCTTTGAAGACAGCCTCTTGATCTTTCATCATCTGATACTGCTGTAGGAGTCGCTCATCTTCCACCTCTCTCCTCTTCCTCTCCTCACCGTAGTACAACGGGGAATTCCGCTGTGCTCGTTGCAAGCATACATAACACATTTCCTGTAACACCAAGTTTTAAGGCAAATTGATTTTTACCTTTTACCTTTTTGCCTATGCATTCCCTTCCCAAGCTCTCCAAAGGCTAGGTGTATCAAGAAGTACACTTCATAAAAGGAAGTATTAAAGATATTAGCCAAGTGAGATTTTCAGAGAAGACCCCACAAATATTCCAGAGGATTTAATAAACTCTTGCCTGAACAGATGTGTTTATAGCAACTGGAAAGTGGAGATTTCCCAACCCTATTTCTGTGAACTGGTAGATTTTGACTAGTAGATAGATTTATCACAGTCCAATTATGGGTCCTGAGTACCTGAGCCATACCTATATATTAAAGAAAGAGCAATTCCCAGAATTCTCTCTGAGAAACAGAAGTCAGAGGAAGATTCTGACTGATTTTTGTTTCTTTGAAGACACTGTACCTGTCCTGCCCTATTATGATCCTGGCAAGAAGTGGCTGGAGAAATTTTAGGCTTCATTTCATTGTCATTTTTCAGACCACCCAGAGATCGTAACCTATAAAAAACAATGTAACATTAATTAATGTTAATGTAGTCTGACATCAATTATCATCAATTATTAATGATAATTTTAGAAACAAGTATAAATATAAGAAAATGAAAAATATCTCAGTGGTTTTCTTTAGAGCATCTACATGTATAGAGGGTAAGAACCCAGGCTTTATACCAGATAAACCTGAGTGGGTTCAAAGCCCAGCTTTCTTTATTAGAAGCTGACTGGCATTAGACAAGCTGGGTAATCTTACAAAGTCTCAGTTACCAATTCAGTGAAATTGGGGTAAAATTTATTCATTCTCCAAAAATTTATTGAGTGTTTACTATATGTACTGCTCTAAGCATGGGAGAGGTAGTAAAGAACAAAATACACATAAAAAAAGCTCTGTCCTCATGGAAGTGACATGCTGATGGGGGTAGACAGCCAATAAACAAGGTAAATGAGTGAATTCTATAGTCTGTTCAGTGATAATAAATGCCATGCAATGCTGGAGGAATGGGGTATTAAATCACGAATAGAATGTCTAGGGAAGTTGTCACCAAAAAGGTGAAATTTGAGCAGATACCTGAAGGCAGTAAAGCAATAATAATAATCAGATATCTGATGGAAAAGGACCTAGCAGAGCAAATGAGCACTAAGGCCTTGAAGTGGGAGCATGCCTGTGTTCAGTATGGCTTGAGGAAAACGAGTTAGTGGGCGAAAAGTAGGAGAGAGGTCAGAGATCAGGCAGGACCTTGACGCCACAGTAATGACTTTAGCTTTTACCCTGGGTGCGTGGAGGGTACAGTGTCCAGTATAAGCAAAGCTGTAGAGAACACAGCAGTCCCTCACATTACTGCTACTGGGGAGATAATTTGGTACAATCTTCCTGAGGATAACTGGTAATGTGTATCAAAAGCGTGAAAAATAGGCTCATCCCTTATCTCTGAAATTTCACTTCAAAGTTTTTACCCTACAGAATACGCAGGTGTGTTCAGAGAATTATCTGTGATTATATTTGTTACAACATTATTCATAATATAAAAAACTAAAAACCATCTAAGTATCCCACAGGAGATGCGCTAAACAAAAGGTTTAATCAATGAGATGATGAGCAACCATTTGTTCATATTTTAGAATATTTAAAGCCATAGGGAAATTTTCACCACTTTTTGTTGTGTAGCAAAAGTTCATATGATATGATCTCAGTTTTGTTTAAAATGTATCTATATGTTTCAAGTATAAATATATGTACATATTATAAATGCATTGAAATGAAGGATGTACACCCATAACGTTACAGAAGGTTTCCTGTATTTAGTGGGGTTATGGGTGATTGTTTTGTATCTCTTGCTTTTCTCATTTCTTCCAAAATTTCTGTGATAAAGATGTATTACTTTAGTAATCAGAAAAACCCAAAAACCAAAAAAAAAACATTGTTTGGTCAACTTCTATAGGAAGCCTTTACTAGGAATCCCTAATAATTACTCCCTCCTCTTTGCAGCCTCTGTACTCTCTTTTGTTATCTTCATCACGTGCATTATTTCTTTAGCCTCAATCTCTCTACAAGTCTAAGTTTATGAAAGTTGGTTTATATGTCTTTTATGTCACATAGCTTTATAGCTTCAGTGTCCAAATAGTGCCTGGCACACAGTGGTGCTCAATGTTTGTTGGACTGAGCTAAATTCCAAAGTACTAGACATTTAATTCTCAATTATCTTTCATAACGGGATTACTCAAAAGAAGCATGCCTAGGGTTTTGAACATGACTTTAGGAATCCACAAAGCACCTAAATTACACATATGATAGCTGATATATTGTGACATTAATAACTTGAAAGTTGACAGCACAGTGAAAGATATATAGTAGATGCTCAATAGATACTTATCAGAACCTTAAGTTCTGATCTGAGGTCTTAAAAAGTATCCTACACAAAGGGAGAGAAAATAGAACTCTTCTGATATAAGAAGAAAACAGGACCATCATAAATTGTAATACATTCATTTGCTCAAAGAACATTTATTGAGTGCCAGCCACGTTTGGCAAAAATGCTTTCCAGTTTGATCTAAATATGAACCTGTGTCACATCTTAATATCCACACACTCAGAAAACAACACAGGTTTTCCCAAAACCACAAGGAAAGTTAGATGTTTCCTCCTCTCTGCTATTTTGTTTCCACCTCTGTCATAGCATTTATCCTACTGAATCATAATTTATCACTCTGGCTTTCCCACAGATTGTGAGCCCTGGTCGTCTTGATTATCCCCAGCACCTAGAATGTAGCATCAAGAATAGTGGATGAAGGAATGAATCAATGAACACTTATTTAAAATTCCCTGTATCAGGATAGGACTTGAAAATACACTTAGTAAAGTGCAACACAAAAAATACCCAGGGACTTCCCTGGTGGTCCAGTGGTTAAGAATCCACATTCCAATGCAGGGGATATGGGTTCGATCCCTGGTCGGGGAACTAAAATCCCACATGCCATGGGGCAACTAAGGCCATGCGCCACAAATACTGAGCCCGAGCACTCCGGAGCCCACGTGCCACAGTTAGCACTAGAGAAGCCCACACACCGCAAGAAAGAAGAACCCACGTGCCACAATGAAGACCCAGTGCAGGAAAGAGAAAGAGAGAGAGAAGGGAAGAAAGAAAGAAAGGAAGGAAGGAAGAAGAAGGAGAGAGAGAGAGAGAGAGGGAGAGAGGGATAGAGGGAGGGAGGGAGGGAGGAAGAAAGAAAAAGAAAATACCCAATGCATTACCTTTCAACGTTCATATTCTTCCCACTACTCCCATTCTGCTCCAATTTCTGCGGGAAACAGACATTTCTTGCTTTGGCGGGGGAGATAGCTTGTCTATATTGAATTACCTTGGGTGATAAGATCTCTGTAGAATGAATGAAAGTGAGTTTCCTTTCAACTCTACATAGGCGATTTGTACTTAACACAGATTTTTTAAAACTCATAATTTTACTAGGGAAATTGTTCACATAAGATACACTTTCTTATCTTTAAAATATTGTCCCGGGCTTCCCTGGTGGCGCAGTGGTTGAGAGTCCACCTGCCGATGCAGGGGACACAGGTTCGTGTCCCGGTCCGGGAAGATCCCACATGCCGCGGAGCGGCTGGGCCCGTGAGCCATGACCGCTAAGCCTGCGCGTCCAGAGCCTGTGCTCCGCAACGGGAGAGGCCACAACAGTGAGAGGCCCACGTAACGCAATATATAAATAAATAAATAAATAAATAAATAAATAAATAAATAAAATATTGTCCCTTGCCCTAGTGTGGTTAAAATATATATATATATATTTTTGCTGTATACTTATTACATGCAAAGCTCTGGCTGGGCACTTTAGAAAATACAAAGAGGCAAGTCTGTGCCCTTAAAGATCTTTCAATAAATACAGTTGAAGAGGAAAAATAAGATATAAACAGAAAACATGAGAGCTGTCATTTGTGGAGGTCTTACCACCTGCCAACAGTACTAAGTGATTTACACACATTATATAAATAGCAACTCAGGACAATGATGCAGAATGTCTAAATCTCAAATAAATGGTGCAATCTCTAATGTTCAGAGAAGAGAGAAGCCACTTCAGAATCCACTGATGAGAGGAGTTTTCATGGAGGAAGTGAGATGTGAAAAGGGTACAAAGAGGAGAGTAGGATTGGGATAGACTGTAAAAAAAGGAAGGGAATTCCAGGCAGGAGAAAAACAGTGAACAGAAGCATGAAGTTGAGGAAGGGCAAGGCATGTTAGAAGAGCATAAACAGACAATTTTGCTCAAAGAAAGAGTCTGTAAGGAACAGTGACAAATGAAACTAAAGAATGAAAGCATGTGAGTATTAAGCTAAAAGTCTGTATGTAGGGCTTTCCTGGTGGCGCAGTGGTTGAGAGTCTGCCTGCCGATGCAGGGGACATGGGTTCGTGCCCCGGTCTGGGAAGATCCCACATGCCGCGAAGCGGCCGGGCCCATGAGCCATGGCCGCTGAGCCTGCGCGTCCGGAGCCTGTGCTCCGCAACGGGAGAGGCCACAACAGTGAGAGGCCCGTGTACCGCAAAAAAAAAAAAAAAAAGTTTGTATGTAATCCTGTAGGCCACATGTCACAAAACCAACATTCACAAGCCAATGTTTACCCATTGATATATATTTTGTTTGGCCCAGTTAATATTTTTGTTTCAATGTAAATTGGTTGCCAAAATCTAACAGTCAATAGATTTCATATGTCAGGATATCTGCTTCTCTTGAAGAATCAGAAAATTTGCTACCACTTGGCCCACAATTCCACAAATCAATAATCTGCTAGACTACTTTATCAAAGGGTAGTTTGGCAACCCCTGGGGATCCCTAGGACCCTTTCAAAAAGTCTTTGAAGTCCTAAGATTTTCTTCACATGCTTCAACCAAAACAACATATCACACCAGATTATATGAAGACGCAGATATAAGAATCCACTATCTTCTATAAAGCCAGATATCAAAGATATAAAACTACCTCTCTTCATTTTTCATAAAAATTATTATTTATGCTAACATGTCTCCCTATCATGTGACATCCAGCCCAGTTCATGCATTTATGTTAGCTGCCTGGACCTCATAGGCAGCTGAGTTTTGAGCCGTGCAGAGCCAGCAAAGAGATCACAGTTTAAGAGTCTGAGAGTCATAAAGTGGTTAAGGTGAGATACAAGATTCCAGGAATAGAAGATGTTTGTTAGAGAGAAGAATACAGTGATTATTCATGAAACTAACTTTATTCACTTTGGCCATAGGAGTTGCTAAGCAGTACGGCTTGGCTCATAAGTAGTAAAGAGTGACAGATTATACCCAGAAATCATCGACCTACCTCGGACACCTTCTTTGTCTGACTGGTCTTTTAACTTCTTCCTTTGTCCATTCTGTCCACCTTCGACAGTGGTCACCATAGGCAGTTTTTTCTCCATCTCCTTGGGCTCAATCCTAGGAATGAACCAAGATATTTGTCCATAGGTGACTGTGTAAACTGTCAGTTCTGAGAAGCAGCCAAGCTTGCTCACTGATTCTGAATGAAATAAGCCTACTTCTCTCAAGGAGGCAAGTGCTTTTATTTAATAAGTACAAATCATGGACTCATTATCTTTGGGAGCCAACCATGACCCTCCCCCTTCTTATATAGATAAATTGCTTTGAAGGCCTGGATTTAAGTTTTGTTTTTTATATCAGCTTGAATTTGTCTTTTCCAGTTCTGTAACCAGATGCCATAGGCCTGAAACAGTGAAAGGTAGTCATTGGATAGCTTGAAGGCAAGGATTCATAGCCTGGTAGGCAGGGTACGCCCAGAAATAACCACTCCTCTCCTCCCTCTTTCTCCTCCCCACTTCTCCATCCTCTCCCCAGGCAAAAGTGAGGGACTTGCAAAGGCAAGGGAGGAAGGGGTTTGTTTAGTTGGTGTGTGTAGTTGTAGATTTTCTTTGGTCTCAGGAACGGAGTGCTGGGTTAGAGTTGGGAAGGAAGGGTGGGGCAGAGGTGGTACTTGCAATAAATTCAAGGGCCAAACTTCAAATAAATGAAACACCTACAGTTGTTTTGAATATTTGAGTCCTCATGTCCATTTCTAGGCTCTCTATTTGACAGGAACTTCCATCTCTGTTCCTTAACTAACTGCAATTATTTCCCTCCTGGATTGCTTAAGCCAAACTATGTCCAAGAGGACAGCCAAATTTGCCTTCCAAAATATAATCAAAATAAAACTATTTGGAAACCACTGATTTATATTTAATGAGTAAGGCAACATGCTACAATGGAAACAACACTGAAACAGTCAGGAGCCATGGTTTTATTTCTGGATTGGCCCCTCAGTTTTGTAACCATTTCATCTGTAAGATGAGGGGATTGGACTCATTAATCTTTAAGCCTTATTCTCCCCCTTACACTGATTTTGCTGAGGTCTGTGGCATACAGTTTTTCCAGGAGGGACTTGTTCCAAACCAACAAACACAAGAGGATGTCACAGACTCAAAAACATGAGAAAGAAAAAAAGAGAGAGAGAGAGAAAATAATACTTTGGGAAGCTGGTTACTATTTCCTAAACTTCCTTTACCCAAAATGTGTAGTAGTTAATGGCACAGCAATTAAGATTAAAAACATGATTAAGAGCTAATAATGGGTAAGTAATGAACAAACGGGAAATAAAACCCAAGTCTCCTGACTCCTATTCCAGTGCTTTTAATACTGCATCCTGTCACTTTACTTGTTAAAAAAAAAAAAAAAAGAATTAAAATTACATGCTGTACACCTAAAACTAACACAACACTGTAAATCAACTATACTCCAATAAAATTTTTTAATTAAAAATTTAAAAAAGAATTACAATTAATTTTGCTCCTCTATAAAATGAATAAAATTATAATATGTATCTCAAATGTTTGTAGTAAAGATTAAATACAAGACTACTGAGAAAGTTCTTAACAATGCCTAGCATCTAGTAAGTGCTCCATAGATGATAACTATTACTGTTATTATTACCATTATTGTTATCATTATCATTATTGTAATCATTGTCAGCAGCAGCCGCTGGTAATGCCCACTATGCTCTTGGAGTGAAGCTGTACCTTGTCTTTCTAGCTGCTTCAGTGGTAAAAAACAGAGCTCAGAGAGGAGGTAGTCTAGACTGCAGGACAAGGAAGAAGCTAGGTCAGAGAAGGGGTGAAAGGTAGAGCAAAGCCTAGCAGGTGAGAAGAATTTTACTAATACTGCAAGGACTAAGGTTGGTGGGAGGTAGTATGAAAATTTCCAGGGAACCAAGAGTAGTTTAAAAAAAGAGTATCCTAAGTGCCGTTGTTTTTTAACTTAACTACAGAAAGTGTATGCAATAAACTCTTATTTGTTGGAGCACTGAGAGAGCAACAGAGAGAGATAAAGAGGGAGAGAGAGAGAGCATGAGCTAGAAAACTCAAGTGTGACACATTGTCCAGTTCCATCAATAGGTCCCCAAGGATTGCTGTGCCTGGAGGAACCTGTGGAGGAAAGCACTGACCTTGGAAATGAAAGCATGCTGTTGGGCCGCTTCCCCAAGGATTCTCTGCTAGACAACACTGAGTCCACAGTGTCAGGCCTCTGAAGACAGGGACAGAGACAGGTTATACTTGGGCTGTGGTCTAGGACACAGAAAAATCAGAGCCACAGGGTGCTCAGAAGCCTCAGACTACCATGATACTCTCTACTGTTATTTTTGTTTAGTGCTCAAAGCCTAGAGCTTAAAATGCAATGAGGAGTGATCTCATTTGTCAAAGTAGTCACCCTGCATGGTCGCATACCAATTCCATTGATGCTGCCTTTTCTCGAAACATTTCCTCCTTGGAAACTGCCCTCAGAGTTGACAGCTCCTTTCAGACATCTTTAAGAGGACAGCCGACTTACTAAAACTCTTAGGAAAATGAGCAAGTTGGCTAATTCCACTCCTGACCCAAATCACTCAAGAGAAGGGCTTTGGAGTCAGGCATCTTCATGTTTAAGTCCTCACACTGCTAACAGCCCCATAGCCTTAGGCCCTAGGTACATGGGGATCATAATAGGATCAGATTCACAGGATTTTTATGAGGTACTGTATATAAGTGGCTAGCACATATAAGCATTCCACAAATAGTGGCTATTATAATTATTATATATAATAATATTTTAATATATAATATTATATATGATTTAAATTATAATTATATAATTATAATATATAAGTTATAAAATATATAATAACAGATAATAATCACATTATTAAATTATACTAGTATGGAATGATATATAAAATTATTCTTTTTGGATTAATGATATGGTTTATAAAAGGCTTTGAAGGGGATTCCAAAAGTAGAAGTTTTAAAAATATTTCGAGGAAAAGCAGCATCAGTGAAGTTAGCACACAGCTTCCCAAGAGAGCTCTTCTGCAGGACAGCACTCAGGTTTACGTTATGGAACATCTGGGAGAAAAACAGTCACTCTCACAACTTTATAGCAGTTTCCCAAAATGTGTTTTATAGACGTTAATGAATATTGACTCAACCTAAAGTTCCATGATTAAATACATTCGGGCAGTTAAAGCAGCTTCTTTCCAGCCAGACCTCTTAGATCCTTTAACATGCCCATGTGCTTTGGCCTCCAGACCGTTTTTTCATAGAATATCTCCCAAGACTAGTTCTTTTGGAAAATGCTCCTTAAAAGGTACGTCTTAGAGTGCAGCAGTCCAATTAAAACATTATCCTCTCTTTTAAACACATATTGAAGCTTACAAATTTCTGTAGAATCCCTGAGGGTGAGAGATGAAGCAGCACTTTGGCCTTGCTTCTGGTTTTGCAAATCTTGCCTATGTTTTTATGAAAAAGAGAGGGTGATACTTGTGTGTGTGTTTCCACTTTTCACACACAGGTTTGGCATCCCTCTTAGCAATCCTGTATGAAGCCAGGGTGTGGAGAAAACACCAAGAGCTTCATTGTGCACAACTCCGTCTCCTAAATACTCATCCCAGAGCACCACGAAAGGAGAAATTAGAGGGTAGAATTAAACCATATTTATAACCTTTCCTTTCATAGCTTTTTCATTTAAAAGTCTGGCTTTTGCTCTGTGGGACACAAGATTATATAACATTCATGATAATCCAGTTCGCTCATACAAACTTAGTACATTAAGATTCAGTTAGTCCTGTTGATTGACTGTTTAACTGCCTTCTTAAAGTCTGCTATGTCCAACTTAGCATGAAGGTCACACCAGCTACATAACGGTTAACAGTGATGGGTCAATTATGAAGTTTCTTCTACAACAATGCAAACTAAAAACTAAAGATACATTTACATGACTTGAATGCGATTTTTCATTGAAATAAAATAGTGTAATCAGCACAAAAAGAGTAATTACGAAGTCTGGGCTTGAATTTCAGTTCTACGGCAGGGCACCCTGACTTCAGGTTGCCACATAACCTCTCTGAGTCCCCATTTTTCTCATTGGTAAAATCAGGATAATAATTCTGGTTTTACAATGTTTTGAGTCTCAAATGAAATAATATATGTGGAAGAATTTTTTAAACCATAAGGTATTATAAAATGTTCAGAATTATAAGAGTTTCTATCACTATATTTTTCAGGTGGCATTGACTTAAAACTTAAAGTTCCTTAGCCCCTCTAACTTTTTTGTCAGAGAGTTAATCATCTATAAACAAGTACTTCTTTGACTTGGGGTAACTGCGATTTAATATATGTCGACCTTAGTTTTTCTTAAAGATGACCCATTTACAGATGATTCAGAGCTACAATCAGGAAAGGGGTTAGGAGTAGGAAAATATTAATTTACATTTGCTAGGGTTCTCGCCAAAGCCCCACTTCCATCAATTGTAAAAAGGAAGTTCTTATGAAATCTCATCTTCACTTTGCCACCTCTGATCATGAGGACCCCAATTCCTTTGAATGTAAACTCCACGTTTTGTTTGGTAGAAATGGATCGTGATAAAAAAAGCAACGTCTCCTTCACACATCTTTCCACCATATCTCTGTTAAATGGACTCTTTAGGGATATCATGACAAAATTAAGTGGAACAACTGGGATGTCACCTAGAGGAGAAAAAGACAGTTGGGGTGAGGGGAAAGAAGTGGAAATTACAACAAGGACATATACACACTCACAAATAATTATCTGATTCTCACTTAATACTCAAAAATAGAACTATCCATGTGAAGCCTTTAGTTGTACCCTATTAATAGATATTAATCAATACAATTTTCTCTAAGAGCAGAATGTTTTTTGCTCAAAATAAGAACAAATAGCTTCCTAAGCAATACTCCAGACAAGATTTTTATTTTCTCTTGGAGACATATTTATAACTAACTGTTCCTCTTCATCAGGGGGTTTTCTGAAGTTTTCAGTCCCCTTTCAGGACACGCTGCAGCAATATTTGCCTCTCTCCTCCAGTTATCATAACATTTTAAAATGATTATAAATATCTACAAACATTAAGTGTTTTGAAAAGATAGTTATCTCCACTAGAAGTCACCTTTCAAACAAAAGTGGGTCTTATCAGAGGGTATCAGTCTGAGTGACTTGCAGACAGCTTTTCCTCTCTAAGGAGTCCATAAATGGCAGTGCGGGGGAATATGGTTATATCTAGCATGAAAGTAAGCACAGGGTCTATTCAACTAGAACAGATATAGGAGCTATGCACGGTCCACAAGTCAGAAAAGAGGGAAAATAGGAAAGATGATCAAGATGATAAATTGAAAGAGAGACAGTAGACAAGGTCCACTGATAGAGGACCAGGACAGAGAGAAGATAGGGGCATTCTAAACATTCACTCGGCAAAACATTAATTTAGAGCCTTTCCAATGTCTACTACTGCTCGATGATGAGACTTACCAGCTCTACAATACACAAGCTTCCCTATATCAGCCCACAGCCTCCTGCACAATTTAATGGTGATTCTATACCATCTCCCCCCAGATTCTCCCCTCCCATTTGCCCAACGCCTATCTGCAATCTGTCTTCCAGCCCATTTATATAAGGATGCTGTCATGATGGACAAGCCAGCAGAGACATTGCAAATCTCATTCTCATGACTTCTCTGTAACTTCTGTGGGCTATACCCTCGCTTTTCTCTTGTATCCATGGCACCACTCTTGGCTTTCCAATTTCTTCCTCCTTGGTCTCTTTTGCTGGCTTCCTTCCCCTTCTGCTTCTTATAAGATGGTGTTTGTTTTAACACCATCTTAGGATTTTGTCTTTGTCGGTCTCCTCTTCTTACTTTATATTGTCTCCTGGGTAAATTTATCTTAATCCTGACCTCTGAAATTATCTATACCTAAACATCCTGACAGGAATCTCAAATTCAACATGTCCAAAAGCAGACTCATTATTTTATCTGCCACCACAGCCTGCCTTTCCCCTTCATTCTCTATGGCAGTTAATGGCATGAGTATCCATCTATTCTCTGAGAAATCTGAGTCATCCTAAATACCTTCCTTCCTCTTGTACCCACCGTTCTCCACTGGTAACCAAATCCCACCAGTTCTACATCTGAAATATCTCATGAGTAGATTCCCTCATCTTCCTCCTGATTGCCACTGCCTTCATTCAGGCTTTCACATATTTTACCAAACTACTTTACTTAAAAGAGCTACCTTCCTGAACTAAAAACTGGACCAATACAGATAATCCCCTGCTCAAAAAATGTCAGTGGCTCCTAAGTGCCTAGAGGATGAATTCCATAGTCCTTATCAAACCATATAAGGCTCCTCACAATTTCACACTTACAAACGTCTTACTTCCCTTTACTTGCCTCCACAGTCAAATGCCCTGGCCACACAGAAGCACCTGTTATTCCCTTAACAGGCTTCACTCTTTCCCTGATGCTTGAATTGTTTATACTGTTCCTGAAATGCCTTCCACTGCCAGCAAAATCTTATCATCCTTTAAGACCTCCTGGCATGTCATCCTCCTAAATCTCCCCAAGCAGAGTTAGGCATCCTCCCCTCTGGGCTCCCGTGGCATTGATCCAGTTCTGCTCAATGATCCAGTCCTGATCAATGTTGCTTTTACAGGACTTAATCATGTTGCATCATTTTCTTATATATTTATCTACCATGCTACATTCTGAGCTCTTCAAAGCAAGGACCATGTCTTAATAATCTTTAAGAATCACTGTACAATGTTTGATTAGTTACCTAATTAATGATGAAGAATTGTCACCCCGGGCTTCCCTGGTGGCCTAGTGGTTGAGAGTCCGCCTGCCGATGCAGGGGACACAGGTTCGTGCCCCGGTCCGGGAAGATCCTACATGCCGCGGAGGGGCTGGGCCCGTGAACCATGGCCGCTGAGCCTACGCGTCCGGAGTCTGTGCTCCGCAATGGGAGAGGCCACAACAGTGAGAGGCCCACGTACCGCAAAAAAAAAAGAATTGTCACCCCAAAGCTAAACTGTCGGGAATTCCCTGGCGGTCCAGTGGTTAGGACTACGTACTTTCACTGCCAAGGGCCCGGGTTCGATCCCTGGTTGGGGAACTAAGATCCCACAAGCCGTGCAGCATGGCCAGAAAAAAAGCTAAACTGTCTTTGTTCTTATGAATGAGTTCAATCATACATGTTTAATTCTGAAATTTCCTCCACCTCCTAAAAAAATTAATTATAAATCTAAAGTACTTTTTTGGACCACACTACAAAATCCAAGATGCAAAATAAGCCCTGTTCTAAGGCACTAATGTTTTTGCAAAAAAAATTGGCTTTATTTTCACTTCATTTGGTAGGTTTTTGATGAATTCGGATATTATATTTCTTCTGTCATAAAATTCTAGGTTAAAAAATAGGCTGGAAAATCCGTCAAACTCACCATACAGAATATATGCATAATGAATTCTAAGTAGAGTTTATTGGTGTTTGTTTGTTTTTCCAATAGATCATTTTTAGGTGGAAAGTTACTCTGAAAATTAACCTTCAGGGTTGTTAACATAAAGGAAAGTTTCAGCCTTTTCACCTGTTGGTATTGGGGGTAGACGATCTCTCTTCATCCATATATGAGTCTGATGCACGAGGGCATGATAAGGAAGATCAAAAGGAACACAACCAGAAATTAAGAAGGAAGCCCCCAAAGGCCTCTAAGTAACCAGGGCAGGTGTCACAAAGACACACATTAAAGCTGGAATTCAAGCGTCCTGTGGCAGGCATCACGTCTCCCACTATGTCCCTAGCACCTGGAACAAGGCCTGGCACATAGTTGGCTCTCAGTAAATATTTGTGGAAGGAAGGAAGGAAGGAGGGAAGGGAGGGAGGAAGGAAGGAAGGAAAAGAGGGAGGAAGGGAGGGAGGGAACAAGGAAGGGAAGAAAGAAGGAAGATTTTAGGGTGTGAAAGGTGTATACAGTGTTAAGTCTTTACGGAATTATTAAGCTTCTAATAACTTTTAAATTTTAATAATTTAGATTATATACAATAGAAACACAGTAATCTTTTCCTAGCTGATATTAACTGCGATTCTTCCAACCTGTGACCCTAACTAACTTTCTCTTCTTTATAACCACTTTTAATTTCTTAGCATCTGAAATATGAATAAAAATCTGTATGACTTGGTGACGTGGCTTTTATATAAATCTGCCTTGATGTCACATCAGGTTTTAAGCTACTGAGGTTTAAAATGGCCCGCAGGAAGACTGTATATAATTTCCTACCTTGGCCGCTCCCTCTACCAAATGTATCACGTGAAAAGAGAGCTCCTCAAATCAGAAACCAATAAAGCAGCAACTGGGCAAGCTTTGCCCTTTCATTTTTATCCCCAGGCTGGTCACCTTCTGGGAAAGTCTTAAAAATGAAATATATTTACCGGGAGTATGTACTTTGTTTTGTATGAGTCCATGGGTCTTTACTAACTTCTCTGCCATGATAAATATGGGCCTCTGAATTAGAATAAACTTGTTGTTTCCCACCTCCAGTTTTTGTCTCGTGAAAGTGAAAGTTCCAAGTCCTGGAATCTGAACTCCCTGAGCGGACAAAGAAGGGGAAAAAAAACAACAAAGAGAATTCACTGTAAATGTAAAGAAAAATAATCCTTAGCACTGTTATCCCAAAAAACATGAAGAAAATTTTAAGGCTGGGCCTTAAAATTCAATGATCTTTATGATTCCTTACAGCTTTAGTATTTTATGACTCTAAGTTTTCAAATAAGTATAAAATATATCAGTCCACAATGCTTTTCTGATCCTTCATCTCCATATCATTCAAAGGCTATGAGGACTAAGAAAACTTGTATGGATGCCATAGCTGCTTTTAATCTATATCTAAGATTACAATTGTCCTAAATTGTGTGACATTTTAAATTTTAATCCCTTGCCATCAGAGGGGGATTTAAGGGGTCATGGGAATCTCTGCTTTCTCATTCTTTTAGTTTTTTTGTCCCTCACTTAAAATCAGACAACACAAAACATCCAAGACACATGCTGCAGTGTGGTGATCTTGGCTGAGGGTAGAAGCAAACACTCCTGGCTCTCACACTGGGTGTCTGTCTTCCTGGAAATATCATACATCAAGGGTTACAAACTTAAATGCCTACAGGAGCAAAGAAAGAATGCAACAGAGTAAAGGTATCAAGCCAGAGAATGTGATGGCTAAGGAGTGCATGTCCCGTCTAAGGGGAAAGCCCCTTGTCAGCTCCAGCCAAGTGTCACATGTAGGGAAGGAAAACTGGTATCGTTAATCTGCTGATTTTTTTGAGAAAATAAATACAAAACTTTGTATAAACTCTTCCAATTTTAAGTGCCCATGACTAATTCAAATTATCGGACCAAATAAAACAGGTTTCAAGGATGACTTCAGCTCAAGAGCTGTCATATTGGGACCTCTGAGCAGGGTATAAAACTTTCACAACATCCCAGTTCCCTCCAAACTCCCCAAATCTCCGATCAGTTCTTTGGCCTCCAAACTGAAGACCTGATGGGAGGAAATAGCCCAGCCCTGGGCAAAGTTTCTCACTTTTGGCAAGTTGAGTTCAGTTCCTGACTGCCTTCTTATATTTCAATTAAAATCCATCCCCCGCAAAGAGGCAAAACAAAAAGCGTCATATCCTTCTACAGCCACGCCAGGACTATCAGATCACAGGTGAACAGAATTCACCTACTTTGTCTACAGGCACCCGGGCTGACCAGCGATACATTTCCTATCACCAGGGGAGCAGAACTTTCAAAGTCATTACCTAAGGGTGAAATCCGTGTTTGTTAAATCTACTACCCACAAGTCCTAAGTGTGAGCATCATAAAATCCCAAAACCGCAAGTTAAACTGAGTGGCTCTAAAGTCTGCTATCCTGCTCCCAGCAAAACTACATGAGACAAAGGCGGAAAGATTCTTTGACCTCCTACATTAAAACTAAAGTATAAATCCTACCTTGTGTAGGGATAGCTGCCGTTCCACGAATTCTGACACATTCCCCCAAATAGTAGAGACTTCTGAAATTCAAAGGAAACAAAAAATAATTTATGAGAGCACCCCTGTGATAGTATCTTAGTGTTAATAAATTAAAATGTACGGGGCTTCCCTGGTGGCGCAGTGGTTAAGAGTCCTCCTGCCGATGCAGGGGACACAGGTTCGTGCCCCGGTCTGGGAAGATCCCACATGCCACGGAGCGGCTGGGGCCATGAGCCATGGCCGCTGAGCCTGCGCGTCCGGAGCCTGTGCTCCGCAACGGGAGAGGCCACAACAGTGAGAGGCCTGCGTACCGCAGGAAAAAAGAAAAAAAAAAATTAAAAATTAAAAAATAAAATGTAAATGCAGAATACAATAACAGTAATTTCTAATTAATTTAGAATTAACAGAAAATAAGGTAATTCTCCAAAGTTAATTTTCCTGGTAAGTAAAGCTACCCCTTTAAGTTCCCAAAATGTGAAGGAGGAGGAGGAAGAGGATGGGAGAAAGGGAGGAAGGGAGGAGGGGGAGGGGAAGAAGAAGAAATTTCTGAAGAAAATCTTCCTAGAATAAAGGGAAATCTGTCACTCCTTTCCCTTTATTCTATAAATAGAGTTAACCAAGTATAATATAGCCTTTTATTAATGACCCATTCAACAAACCTCTAAGGGTCTACTCTAGTATCTGATTAACATGAACATTCATTCTTGCACCATTCTATAACACAGGAAGATGACCAGGGGCCACTAAGGCGTGAAAGGCTGCTGTCTGTACACTAACTGTTTCTGTACTTCTATTTTGGCTAAATTCTTGACTCTGCTTTTCACTCTCATTTGTCACTGGTGGCCTCCAGCTGTTGCTTCTCTCTGCCACTAGTACTTTGCACTTTCTGCTTTTGAATGGTCAAAGGGAGGCCTTCTAGGCTTATTTTCTTGTTCTGAGCTGTGTTCCCAAAAAACTGTGGTAGAAAAATAAGTAGTTGCCAATAACTCAAGTGTTAATGTATGATATGAAGGTATACTCTAGTTATAACTAATATTCATAAATATAGAAAACTATGTCTGTGTTGACATTTCCATTCCAAACCTAGTCAGGAGTTTATTACAGATACGTTTCACTGATGAACTCTTGACAAATGAAAAGAGTGTTATGTTTTAATTCTCAAAATAAAGGATCAAGAACAGTGGCATTTACCAGGTTGCCACCTCAGATCATAGATGCAGTTGGGGACAAAAACGGATTCTTTCCCCATTTTAGAAACTGCTTGATTTATTGGTATAACTGATTTTCCTAATGGTTTAAACCACTACCTACAGCAGAAAATTGCAATCTTTTAATCCAGTATATCAGGGTTATAAATATTTTTAATATACCAGGGAAAGAGCAGGTTAGGCAACAAGAAGTAGCAGTGACTCTTATGAGCATCTAGGAAAAAGTCGGGTGATGGAAACGTACTCAGTCACCATGCTACAGTGAGCCAAATGCCAAGATTCTGCCCTGCACTCCAAACCACGGATATACAGTTTACGATAATCAGGTATTTCTTCTATTCTATCCCATCCTACTGCATTTCCCACTGCTCCTCCCCCCGCAGACAAAAGGATTCTACTGCTGGCTGCTAAGAACTAAGAAGGGCTTTCAAACAGTCCAAACTGTTTTCTGAGTTCAAATTTTCATCATGACTAAAAATATTATTAATTCACTAATGATACAGAATCTCAATATCCAGACTTACATGGAGACTTTTCAAAGCAAAACTGTGAAGCCTTTCACCTAGACTCATGATATGAAGCTCAAATTTCAGGAAAACAATCTAACCAAAGGAAATGATTTAATTAGGGCCAGGAGAAACTAGATAGCTTGCAACCAAACCCTAGTGGAAAGACTTGACTGAGCTTAATTAGAAATTTGAAGATTGTCTTTCCTCATTTGAATGATACATTCAAGTCCCCTGTGTCCTTTTACTCTATAAAATCTAATAGGCAAAGTCATATAAGAGCAGAGTTATTATTCTAAACTGAAATTTGATATTTTTCACTGAAGGAAAAGGAAAACATGTACAAGATTTCCTTTAGAAAGTTTTAGACTCCTGCAATTCAAATGGAATAGATTTGGAAATCTTACAGACTGTGATTTCTAACTTTGATGTTTTCTATATCCCAAAGTGTCAGAAAAGGTATCACTAAATCTCAAAAGAAAAATAATTTTAATCCAGTCTAAAAAGCAAATTAAAGAATATGCTACTTTTATATTTTTAGGAAATCTAAGGTTATTATTTATTTTAATCAAATATTGAAATACCAAGAATCACAAGAAATGATCCCTGAACATACCTTCTATATTCAAATCAACCTTCATCTGACTTCAAATTCTAAACATTTTGTGCATTCAAAACCATATGTTTAAACACAGTGCCAAATGTATTCCAAGCAGGAATACTCTATATATAATCATTATTAAAAAAAGGGCCAAGTGCCCATTATGTAAATTATAGAATAATGTATACTTGAAATAGATATTAATATCAAAAGACAAGCCCCCTGACTTTATAAAACATCTTCTAAAATTAAAATACTGATATACAAGCACAGCAAATTATTACAGAGTGATTTGGACAAGGAAACATATTCCCAGAGCACAGTACAGTGGAAACACCAGTGTGCTGTGTGTCTGAAGACCTACAGCCTTCCTGCCTTCATGGATTGCTGGCTGTGTAGTCTTCAATAGTTTCAACCAGTTCACATCTGTAAAATGATGATGGTACCCTCTAAGTACTATAACTACATAATATTAAACTTTGGTGAAACATATGAAAGCAGCAGGCCTCAACACACACAATGATGAAAAATTAATTTGTGTGTTTTGCTGATACTGGGAGTTTATCTTCATCTCCTTTACAGTGGGTCATTTGTGAAAGTTAAGTAAATAGTCATTTGACTTCTGCTTCTGTCATTCAATCAATAAAGCTCTTGCTGAAATCACCAATGGTCTCCTTGTCAATAAATTCAATGGACTTGTTTAATTGTTCACCTCTCTGACCACTCCCTCCTCCTTTAAGCCCCTGTCCTTTTGGCTTTTGTGACACTACCCTCTCCTGGGTTTTCTTTTTGCCTCTCTAGGTATTTCTTCTCAGTCTCCTTTGCAAGCTTACCTTCCTCAACCCAGCCATTAAATGTTGCAGTTTCTCAAGACACAACCCCAAGCTGCCTTCCCTTTTCACTCTATACTTTCTGCCTAAGCAGTCACATCTATGCCCAGGGCTTTAATGACCACCAATATGCAGATGACCCCAAATGTTTACTTAGAAGCCCAGACACCCTCTGGTCTTTTGAGGTTGCAGACCTGTGTACCCAACTGCCTTCTTGGATATCTCACGAAGGCACTTTAACTTGGATTTTCCTTCCCTTAAATGTTGTCCTTTTCCCAGGGTTTCAATCTCAACAAATGGCCCCATCATTTACTCAGTTATATAAGCTGGGGACTCAGAAGGCATCCTTGAAACTCCCCTTCTCTGTCACCTCTATATCCAGTCCATTGCTATAATTTGTAGAGTTTTTCTCCAAATAGCCTTTCAGTCTGTCCACTTCTCTCCATTTTTACTGTTACCAACTCAAACCAAGAGTGAATTCAGATGACTCATTCCCACTTAGGTTACTGTTATAGGCATTCTTGACCCTCCAATTCATTCTCCACATTGCCACCAGACCAGTCTTCTCAAAATGCAAATTTGACCATGTTATTCAGCTCCTCCTTTAGCTCCACTCAAAACACGTAGCAGCTTTCCCTCAGGCTGAACATAAAAGCCAACATCCTTAATGTGACTTATGAGGTCACGCCTAACCTGACCCCTCCATTTCCCTCCAGACTCTTTATGAACACATTCCTTAGTGCAGCTATAGCGCTACAGAGCATGTTGACCTTCTTTCAGCTCCTCAATCACACCAGGCTCCCTCCCTCCAGAGCTTTTGATCTTGCTATTCTCTCTGCCAAGAACACTCTCACCTCCCCTCCACTCCCTATTCAACTGATCCATTTCACCTACTAAATTCTGAAACCTAGCAGGATGCTGTGGGGCCTTTGCAGGGACAAACCCCCCACCCTCTGTGTCCCCTGCCTATTGCTTGTAGGAAAGCTTTATCCTCCTAGGCCTCCCCTGAGTTCCAAAGAGCAAATTTAATCAGAGAAGTGAGAAAATGCAAAAACGAAGGAAAACAGTCAAGCAAGACAAAATAATAAGAGTTTAACCATAGGGCTTCCCTGGTGGCGCAGTGGTTAAGAATCCGCCTGCCAATGCAAGGGGCACGGTTAGAGCCCTGGTCCAGGAAGATCCCACATGCCACGGAGCAACTAAGCCCGTGCGCCACAACTACTGAGCCTGCGCTCTAGAGCCTGTGCTCCGCAAGAAAAGCCACCGCAATGAGAAGCCCACGCACGGCAAGGAAGAGTAGCCCCACTCACCACAACTAAAGAAAGCCCGCTGTCAGCAACGAAGACCCAAGGCAGCCAAAAGTGAAATAAATAAATGTATAAAAACCCTCAGCTGGCCCCTTTCTCTCATTAAAGAAGTCAATAAAGAAAGTGTATTTGGACGTCCAGCGTGAGGCTGCCAAGGCAACACGGCCACTCAAGGCCCGCCAGAGACAAGGGATAGGGAAGAAGGTCTCCGCCTTGACCCCCAAGCAGATAAAGTTTCATTCCCAGGGCCCCCTGCCCCATGTCGCTTACCCTCCTTGCTCAGCGAGGGCGGCGTGTGCCGCTTGTGCCGGCCTAGGTCCTGCGGGGAAGGGACGATGGTGTCCAACATCTCCAGTCCCCAGTAGGCTGGGTCTTCAAAGGGTGTCTTTTCTTCCCTCTTTATATGGAGTTTACACAAACGTGATTTTCCCACTCTCCTGGGAAATTTGGATGTGTCTTAAAAATAAAAATTACCAAATCTTAATTTTTTTTTTTCTTAAACGTTTTTTTCTCGCCGTCCTTCCCCCATCTGGCTCTCCCGGAAAGGCTCCCAGTACAGAAACTCAGAGATCTGTCTGGCGCTTGAATCAGAAAGTGCAAATCCAAGCCCTCAGGACCACCAAGTGGCCCAGTGAGAGTGTATTCGGGAGCGGTGAGCAAGGTAGGGGACAGAGGGAGGGAATTCCAGCCAAGGGGAGGGAGGAGCCTGTTGCTAGGACACAACAAAGGCTTGCTCCGTTGCCAGGGAGTCAGAGTAGGGCCTCGGCCCCGCCCCCTTAGGTGGATCGGGTCGGGTCCCAGGTGGCCTGGGTGATGCCGGGAAGAGATTGGTAAGTAACTTAATGTTTTTTTAACTTTCTTTTTTCCTTACCCTCTTACCCTGAGCAGCGAAGATACTTGGTCGCTTTTGTAATCACCTTGGACAAAATCTGGGAATAACCTTTTGCCCCGAGTGATGGACTTTTGAGTCTCTGGGTCTGTTTGAGGGTTTGAGTGTGAGCCGGAATTTGTTTCTCGGGTTTGATTTTTTCTAGGCTCCCGTCATAGGAAATGGAGGGCAGGAGGTTTGGGGAGGTAGTTGACTTTTTTTTTTTTTCATTACAGTCATTTTTCCCCCTTCCTTTTACACTTAACCAATCTCATCCTGTAGAATTGTTTTCATACTCTCTCCTCTGCTGATAATGAATTATCACAAAGCAAATACACCCATGTAAACCCCATCCAGATCAAGAAATAGAACTCCATCAGTACCACAGAAACGCACTTCATTCCCCCACCAGGCATTATTCCAACAAATACTATAAATTAGTTTTACCTGTTTTTGAACTTTTGGAATCATACAGTATGTATTCTGTGTGTGGCTCTGTCACTAAACGTTGTGAGATTTCTCCGTGATTTCTGCAGTAGCAATTTGTTCATTTTCAATGTTGCATGTTATTCCTTTGTGTGACTATGGCACTATTTATCCATTCCTCTGTTGAGGGGATGTGAGTTGTTTCCATTTGGAGCCATTAGGAATAATGTTGCTGCAAACATTCTTGAACACAATTTTTGATGCACATATGTACTCATTTCTGATATGTATATAACTAGGAGTAGATGACTGGGTCATGAGAAATGCAGATTTTAACAAATAATGCCAAGCGGATTTCTAAAGTGGTTGTCCCAATGGTGGGAGGGAAGAAGTTCTGGCACGTAGTGTGGGCAGAGACCAGAGATGCTCTGCAGCCTGCAATGCACAGGGCAGTCCTGCACAGTGAAAACTGTTCCACATTCTGCACCATTTTTCATATCTCATCAGACTTCCATGTAAGAAGGAAAAAAAAAAAAAAGGCTGCTTATGAGCCTAGAAAAAAATCCACTTTACATGTAAATACAAAGAAATTTTTGTTCAATTTCAATATCACTTAATTTCCTAAGAATTTAAAACCCAAGTAAATTGGGGGGAGACTGTGCTCTTTTTCAGGATTTAAGAAGAATTCTTCACCAGTTAGGAAAATTATATCATCACCACCAATTAGGCTGGTGGTAGCTGAGTAGCCAACACACCTGAACTAAGCTGCATTTGTAGCTGTTGCATTCAAAGTGATTCTTCCTATAGATAAAGCATGTGGTAACTTTATTTGCCTTCCAGCATAGTCATGCCTGGACATATACGTGTTAAAATATGTATTATTTTACTATACAGTACTTACCTTTAATTTCTCTGATATACTAGAGTTATGACTTTATATTCATTTTAAATGTTATGCTGTCTTATATGGTGTATTATCCATAAACCTCATTTCAGGATAATAAGAAGGCATTGCAAAATATTTGTTATAAAAAAAGAGGGCCTCCCTGGTGGCGCAGTGGTTAAGAATCTGCCTGCCAATGCAAGGGACACGGGTTCGAGCCCTGGTCCGGGAAGATCCCACATGCCTTGGAGCAACTAAGCCCGTGCGCCACAACTACTGACCCTGCGCTCTAGAGCCCACGAGCCACAAGTACTGAGCCCGCGAGCCTAGAGCCCATGGTCCACAACAAGAGAAGCCACAACAATGAGAAGCCAGCGCAACACAGCGAAGAGTAGCCCCAACTAGAGAAAGCCTGCACACAGCAATGAAAACCCAATGCAGCCAAAAAAAAATAAATTAAATAAATAAATTTAAAAAAAATTTTTTAATTAATAAAAAGAAGAATTGTTCTATCTAATACAACTGAGAACATCTGTGCTAGAAAATGGCAAGCTCTATAACTCAGCCTCTTTCTCTCGCTACCTAGTTTACTAAGAAGCTCAGAACTAAGTTCTGGGCCTTTCTTAAGCTAATTTCTTGGAAAAATAAGTTCCCCCCACCCTCCCTTTTACCGTCTGCCTTTTGTCCTTTAGTTTACTGATGGTGTTGTGTCTTGAAGCACTTGTCCTTGCAGCATAGATGTCTCAAATCTTTTGGGGAAATAAGCAGAGAAGATTGCTAAATGGATCAGCAGCAAGCAAAGGGCAAACTCTTCTGTGACATTTGTCTGAACAGTTGCCCAGCCAGCTATTTTTAGTGGCAATATCAGCATTATTGTTCTATCTTAAGATAATAATGGAATTGTAAAAATATATTAGTTTCCTAGAATAATAGATTAGATTTTGAGTGAATTATGGTGATGAAAATTTTAGTCTCTAGAAAAGCTGTCTTCAGTTTTAGAAGACAGTTATGAATGACTGCTAATTATTAGTGAATTGTAGATGGCCAAAGGAGGATCTACAAAAGATAAAGACAAAGACCTTTCTTTCAAGGTCATCTTTTCCTTTTGTCAAAGGTCTCTTGACAAAAGAGGCTGTGGAAACACACACGACCTTGTGTTTACTAGCAACTTCCAATGAGCTGTTCATATCCTGAAACTACATACACTTCAGCTGAAAATAAAGCCTGAGCAAACTGTGCAATTCCACTGCTAATAATTCACTCTTTGGATATACCTGCATGATACATTAAAAAAAATGTGTATGCAACATTGTTTGTAATGCTAAATCTTAGAATTAACCTAAGATAACCAGCATAGGGAACTAGTAAAATTATAAATCTGTACTTTGAAATACACTTTTAAGAGTTTGCTTAAAAGAAAGATTACATTTATGTGCTGATATTTTAAGTTTCAAGATTATTAAGTAAAAGCCTGTTGCAGAATAGTATTTATAATATGATCCTATTTGTTCCAAAAACACATATATATGTAATTATACATGCATATTGATATATATGTTAGTAAACACATAGAATATTTGAGAAAAGATACACAAAAAATATTAACAATGGTTGTTTTTGGATACCGTGAAATTGTGTGTAGAAGTACAAGAGTTCAGAGAACCTTCCACTTTTCTCCTTTATTTACTGTTTACCAAGAACATGGATTACTTTAATAATATTTTAGAGATAATTTACCAAAGAAAGAGAGACAGAGAGAGGTACAGGCAGAGTGCAGAGATTCATGTAAACACTGAAACAAACAAACTGGGCCAAAGTTTTCCAAAGTACTTCAATGTACATATACTTTTCTGCAAGATCCAACTTGCCTTGCAAAACCCACATTGAATTAGCAGTTGCTTTTACCCAGGTCCCAAAGCATACACAATATTCAGTGGCTCATATTCAGGGCAACTTAGAAACCTATTGAAAAAGAAAACATTTACAATACAATTTAAAAAACTGACACCACCAAATGCTGGCAAGGATGTAAAACAACATACATTGCTTGTGGAGGTTAAAAAGGTACAACCACCTCTGAAAATTAGCAGTGTCTTAGGAATTTAAACATACATTTACCCCATGACCCAGCAACTCCACTTTTAGACATTTACCCAAGAGAAAAGAAATTTATGTCCACACAAAACTTGTCCACAAATGTACATAGCATCTTTATTCATAATAGCCAAAAGCTAAGTACAACCCCATATGTTCATCAACAGAAGAATGGATAAACCGTTTATGCAATGTAATACAATGGAATACTAATCCACTGACACATACAGTAACATGGATGAATCTCAAAAACATGTTGAACGAAAGATGCCAGATACAGAAAAGTACATTCTATATCATTTCATTTTTTTGAAGTTCAAGACAGATCAAACTACTCTACAGTAATAGAAATCAGAGCAGTAGTTGGTTATGAATAGTAAGGATTCACTGCAATGTGACACAGGAAACTTTCTGGAGTGATGGAAATGTTCCATATCTTGACTGCGGTGTCGGTTCCAGGTGTATATTTTTGCCAAAACTTACAGAATTGTACACTTAAAACGTGCATTTTACTGAGTGCAAGTCTTACCCCAATTTTTGAAAATGTAAATACACTACTTTCACTGAAAAAAAAAACCATACTCTTGTTTTGATATTACACAGCACCAGAATAAAAATCTGCAATAAATAATTTAATCCATATCTATTGAATATCTAATTTGTATCAAGCATTTTGCTATTTTCTAAAAGAAATACAGCAGTAGAAAATCCCTACTGCAATTCATTCACAATTTATATACAATTCATTCACATTTAATAAATATTTATTGAAGATGGTTCTAAAACCAGGATTTGGTTCCAAAGACAAAGCATAAATTGAAAATTGAATATGGGCAAAATTACTCTAGAAATACCTTTTTAGGAAAGTACCATGTTGGAGACCCATATACCACCTCTTGGTTCATAAACCCAATACAGCCAGTCTGTCTCTCCAGCGTTGGATCAGATCACTTTCTTCAGGTGAGCATGTAATGAAGCAGTTGGCTGGTGATTAGGAAAGCAGTCTTCTTTGAAAAATTCAACCAAGTAGTAGAATTGAACTCAGCATGGTGAGATGCTTATACTATGAGAGGTACTTGGGAACTGAGACAGATTGGAAGTTACCAGATGTGGGACTTCACTGGTGGCACAGTGGTTAAGAATCTGCCTGCCAATGCAGGGGACACAGGTTCTAGCCCTGGTCTGGGAAGATCCCACATGCCGCGGAGCAATGAAGCCCGTGCACCATAACTACTGAGTCTGCGCTCTAGAGCCCGCAAGCCACAACTACTGAGTCCACATGCCACAGCTACTGAAGCCCGCATGCCTAGAGACCATGCTCTGCAACAAAAGAAGCCACTGCAATGAGAAGCCTGTGCACCACAATGAAGAGTAGCCCCCACTCACCACAACTAGAGAAAGCCCGCATTCAGCAATGAAGACCCAACACAGCCAAAAATAAAAATTAATAAATAAGTTTATATTTATAAAAATAGAATGAATGTCCTTATACATTAAAAAAAAAAGAAAGAAAGAAAGAAAGAAAATTACCAGATGTATATCTTCAACCCCTTGCTAACTCAAGGGTTTATGGTGACTTTGTAGTATGTCAAGTTAGCTAAGATGGAACTGCATTTCTCAAAATCCCCTTCCCTGTATGACTCTAGGTTAGGCTTAGTTAAAAGAGAAATTTATGTGAGATTTGGAAGGCAGAAGTAAAGCAGAAGACTTTTTTTGCTCTGAAAATCACTTTAGGGCCAGGCACTAATCATGGCGGCTCACCATGTTGGCATGGGCAAGCAGCCTGTCCTGCAGCTCTCCAGCTCCCACCAGGTCTCTCCTTCAGCTTTTCTGAATCCTCAACTAGGTGCATGTTCAACAGTGTGGCCAAAGGTACCATGTTATCCTACAGGTAATTCATATCACTGAAGTTGGATGCAATGAGAGACACATGCAGATTCCACTTTGTCCTTGCGGTTCCAGCTTGTCCTCACCAGTTCCAATCTTTCCTTACTCTATCCCATTTTATGACCACTTTCCTTCCTGACTGCTGCCCTGCTGACTTTAGGCCCAACACCAGACACAGTCTGCTTAACCAGCTCTTACATAATTGTAAGAGCTAATGCCCATGATAAATCCCATATTTTCTATCATTTATAGAGGTTCTGTTTCTTTGATTTAACCCTAACTGATAAAGGACTGGTGGTTAAAACTGAAATATTTAAATAGAATTATTCTCTTTCAGCTTTACATAGACTTGAATTCACATAAATTAAGCGCTTATGCACTGCAACTCTATTGTAAAGCTATGTTTAACTCTCATGTTAGAGGTATAAAGACAATGTAATAGGAGTACAAGGGGAGGGAGGTTACTTCTGAGATGATCGGTCTGAATGCTTAGTAAAGAGGTTTGGGATTTACTTGGAAGGTGTAGTTGGTTCCTGAAGTCTCTGGAATAAGAGGATGACCTGATCACTCACACAGACTATTATATTCTTCAGTATTGTATTAAAATGGAGTTGGTATTTCATTACATGGCATAAAGAATCCATATGTCAGAAGGCAACTAAACAGTTGATCCTAAAACAGCACGAGTTTGAACTGCCCGGGTCCACTTGCATGCAGATTTTTTTCACTAAACATATCTTATAGTACTACAGATCCCGGGATAGTTGAATCCACAGATGCAGAAAAGCAGATATGGGGGCGGGGGGTGGGGTGGGGGCTGAGAGCCAACTGTAAAGTTATAGGGGGATTTTCCACTGCAGGGAGCGTTGGCACTCCAAACCTCACCCTCTCCCCATTGTTCAAGGGTCAACTGCAATCAGAGAAATTTCTGAGAGAGATGAGGGGAAGCCACCAAACAACTAAAGGATAAGTGCTAGTCTTGGGAAGACTGGCCCCAGAATGATTAATGTCATTGGGAGTGACTGCTATTTATAAACTTTTGACAGACAAAATGGCAAAGATGTAACACAACTCACCAAAGATAAATTAGATAATATGACAAATGAGAATACTTTAAGACTAAGCTATAGAATGATATCCCAAGGGAGAAATGTAGGAAAATTCATCAAGTCAGACTATTTAAAAAGAAAATATTTCAAGTAATAGATAGCACACTGTAACCATTCTACCTGGCCTATCTGCAGGATAAAAGTCATACAATAGGACTTTCCCATGTTTAATAGATGTGACCTCAATGAATAATAAATATGATAATGATACCCATGTATATAATATTATCTATTTATAAATACTAAGTTAATATTTATGCTATACTCATCTGACCTGTCATTCTTATAAACATTTTGCACCTTTTTTTCCATTTCACATAAGCTAAAATAAAAAATTTTGAAATTGAAGACCTGAGTTTACACCTGATGTTAGCATAAATAACTGTATGACTGAAAAAAATGTTAATACTTCAGAGCTTCAGTTTTTCATTCATAAAATAGGAATAATGATGATAAATGCTAATAGAGGAAATTCCAGTATGCTTAAAGAAACAATGGGAAAAGTTAAATAAGAAAAAAATTTTGGCTTCCAAAAATACTAAACTCACAGTTACTCACCCGCTTTTACTATATTGTACACTTCTGCATACCAAAACAAAATGTAATTTCTATAGACAAAAGAATACTTCATGACTGTTTTTTAAATGGAGACTACTGATAAATGAACATACTCTGAAAAGAACTGAAATGTAGTTGATTTTGGCATTGTGTGATAAATTGGTCAGCCAACTCACTTCACACAATACACAAAGATTAACTGAAAATGGATCATAGACCTAAATCTAAAAGTAAAAACTATAAAACTTCTAGAATAAAATGTAAGAGAAAATCTTGCAATCTTGGGGTTTAGCAAATTTCTTAGAACACAAAAAGCATTAATAATAAAAGTTTAAAATTTCATAAATGGCACTTATTAAAATTAAAAACTTTTGCTCTTCAAAAGACACCATTATGAAATGAAAAGGAAAGACATAACAGGAAAAAAATATTCACAATGCAAATATCTGACAACTGGTATACAGAATATATATTTTTTAAATATTCCTAAAACTCAACAATAAGAAGACAGCTCAATTTTTTAAATAGGCAAAATGTTTGAACATATATTTTACAAAAGTAGATATACAAATGGCCAATAAGCACATGAAAAGATTCTCAACATAACTGGTTATTAGGGAAACACATATTAAAACCACAATGAGATACCACTGCAACATTAGAATGGGTACAATTAAAAAGGCTGATAACACAAGTGTTGATGAAGATATGGAGTAATTAGAACTTATATTCTGCAGGTAAGAATGTCATGTGGTTCAATGTACTTTGAAAAACTGGCCCTTTCTTACAAAGTTAAATATACATCTACCATATGACTTATCCGCTCTGGTTCTAAGCATTCAACAGGAAAAAATAAAAACATATGTTCACACAAACTGTTATACATAAATATTCACAGCAGCTTTATTCACAATAGCCAAAACTGTGCAATGACCCATATGTCCATTAAATGGTAAATAAATAAACAACAGGTAGTATATCCATACAATGTAACACTATTCAGTAATAGAAAGGAATGAACTACTGGTATAGGCAACAACATTGATGAACCTCAAAATCATTATATTGATTGATAGAAACCAGATACAAAGAGTACATACTGTGTGACTCCATTTGTATAAAATTCTAGAAAATGCAAACTAATTTAGAGGAATCAAGCAATTCAGTAACTGGCTGGGGCCAGGATCAGAAGCAGAGATGAATTGCAAATGGGCATGAGAAATCTTTTGGGGGTAATGAAGATATTCAGTATCTTGAGTATGGTAATACTTTCACAGTAGTATACAACTGTCAAAACTCATCAAAATGTACTCTTTAGGGCTTCCCTGGTGGCGCAGTGGTTGAGAGTCCACCTGCCGATGCAGGGGACATGGGTTCGTGCCCTGGTCTGGGATGATCCCACATGCCGCGGAGCAGCTGGGCCCGTGAGCCATGGCCACTGAGCCTGTGCGTCCGGAGCCTGTGCTCGGCAACGGGAGAGGCCACAACAGTGAGAGGCCCGCGTACCGCAAAAAAAAAAAAAAAAAGACATATCTATAGCTTATTATTTTTATATAAACTTTTAATTCATCACTTAAGATATAATAACATTTATCTTGAAAAAGGAAATTACCCATGATTAAAATCTGATGCGTTGACCCAAAACAAATTACTTCCAGATTAAAAAAAAACTTTTCCACACAAAAAAAATTGCAGACCCATATGGCTTTAATGGTGAATTCTTCCAAATATTTAAGGGCAAAATAATACCAAGTTTACAAAAACTCTTCCAAAGAAGAGAAAAAGAGGGAATACTTTCGATCTCACTTTTTTAAGACCAGTAAAACATTAATATCAAACCTAAAAAGGACATTACAAAAAAGAAAAATTACAGGCCAGTGTCTCCTTTGAATGTAGATGTAAAAATCTTAATAAAATATTAATAAATAGGATTCCAGGGATATAAAAAAAGTACATAATGCATCATAACCAAGAGGGGTTTATTCCAGGAATAAAAGGACAGTTTAACATTTTAAAATTCCATCAGTGTAATTCACAACAGTAATAGAATTTTAAAAATAGGGGGAAAGCACAATCATTTCAATAGATAAAGAAAGCACATTTGATAAAACTAAACATGCATTCACGACTTCAGGGGGAAAAATCCTCAAAAAGTAGAAATGAAAGGAAAAATCTTTTATTTTTTAAAGGTTATCTAGTAATAAAACACTACAGCTAAATCATTTTCAGTGGTGCAATAGTCAAAGCTTTCTCCCCAACAAGATGAGGATGTCCACTACCACAGCTTTTATTCACCATTGTGCTAGAGGTCCTAGACAGTGCTATAAGACTAGAAAGAAGTAAAAGGTACACTATTGGAAACAAAAAGTACAATTTTCATTTACATATTACATGATTGTAAAAAAAGAAAAACTGAAAATATATCAACTGTTAAAATCAATAGTGAATTTAGCAACAAGCTCTCTAGGTATAAGGTTAACATATTAAAATATATATATTTCTATATACTATCAAGAAACTATCAGAAAATGAAAATTTTAAAAATACCACTTATAGTAGAATGAAAAACATCAAATATCTAGAAACAAGTTTAAGAAAAGTTCCCTAAAGCTAATATTGAAAACTACAAAATATTGCAAGTTTGTACTATAGAAAGAAATTAAAGATGACCTAAATAAATGGAGAGCTACATCATGTTTATGAATCAAAAGGCTGAATATTGATTTCAGTTTCCCCCAATTTGATGTGTGGATTCAATGTAAATGCAATCAAAAGCCCAGCATGAATAGTTGGTGCATATTGACAAGCTGAATCTTAAATTTATATGGAAATACAAAGAACCTAAAATAGCCAAGATAATCTTAAAGATGAATAAAATTGGAGAACTTATACTATCAGAGTTTCAAAACTTATTATAAAGCTGCAGTAATTAAGACAGTGGGGTATTAGTGCAAGGATAGAGAAATAGACCAATGTAACAAAACAGAGTTCAGAAATACACCTATACCTATAGAGTCACTTGGTTTATGACAAAAGCATCACTGCAATTCAGCAGGGAAATGATAGTCTTCTTCATTAAAAGGCATTTCAACAATTTCATATTCATATAGGAAAAGCAATAAACCCTACCTCACATCAAACCCCAAAATTAATTCAAGGTAGATCATAGATTTACACATGAAAGCTAAAAAAATAAAGCTCTAGAAGAAAATGCAGGAGAGTAACTTGACAATTTTGGGGTAGGTAAAGATTTCTTAAACATGACAGAAAAAGTACAGACCTTTAAAGACAAAATTGATAAATTTGACTTCATTAAAATTGAGAACTTCTATCATCAGAACACATCAGCAGAAAGTTGAATAGGCAAATCACAAACTGAGAGAATATATTTGCAATACATATATCTGATATATCTGATAAAGGATTATATCCATAATATTTATATAAAGAACTCTACAGATCAATAAGAAAGCTTTTAAATTTGGCAAAACACTTGAAAATGCACTTCTTAAAAAAGGAAGCTAAACATACATCTACCTTATGATGCAGCAGTTTCACTCTTAAGTATATCCTTTCCCAAATAACATATTGAGTGCAAATGTCTGTAAAAACTTGTATAAGAACGTTTATAGCAGCTTTACTCCTAATAGCCAAAAACTAGCAGCAACCTAAACATCCGTTAATGGGTTAATGGATGGATAAACAAATTGTGGTATCTTCATACAAAGGAATATGATAACAATAAATAAAGAAGAAACCACTGACATGAACAACATAGATAAATCTTCAAAATATTATGGTGAGCAAAAAAAGAAGAATGCAAGAATACCAACTATAGATTACATTTATATGAAGCTGAAGAACCAGCAAACTAATTTATGTGATTGAATTCAGAAAACCTACCTCTGGGAGATGGGGTATCAACCAGAAGGTAGCACGGAGAGTTTCCTTGGGGGCTGAAAATGTTCTGTATCTTGATCTGGGTGGTGATTACACAGGTATATACACCTGTAAAAACATATACATGCTTAATATTTATTTTACTATAGGCAAATTAAAATCTAATTTAAAAAAAACTATGGACCAGCAATGCACATATTATTTGGCACCTTGCACGCACAGCTTTTGCACAGCATGTTCTTTGGTATCAGGGAATTTAAAAGTTAAATCTTCTTAATCCCATCTAGGGACACAATATAGCATAGTGGTTAAGAGTTTGGGATTGACCTAGTGGTGCAGTGGTTAAGAATCTGTCTGCCAGATGAATGGATAAAGATGTGGCACATATATAAAATGGAATATTACTTAGCCATAAAAAGAAATGAAACTGAGTTATTTGTAGTGAGTGGGTGGACCTAGAGTCTGTCATACAGAGTGAAGTAAGTCAGAAAGAGAAAAACAAATACCATATGCTAACACATATATATGGAATCGAAAAAAAAAAAAAGGTTTGGAAGAACCTAGGTGCAGGACAGGAATAAAGACGCAGACGCAGAGAATGGACTTGAGGACACAGGGAGGGTCAGGGGGAGCTGGGACGAAGTGAGAGAGTGGCACGGACATATATATACACTACCAAATGTAAAATAGATAGTTTGGAAAGCAGCCGCATAGCACAGGGAGATCAGCTTGGTGCTTTGTGACCAC
The DNA here is from genome assembly GCF_964165515.1 of Mesoplodon bidens. Classification (NCBI taxonomy): domain Eukaryota; kingdom Metazoa; phylum Chordata; class Mammalia; order Artiodactyla; family Ziphiidae; genus Mesoplodon; species Mesoplodon bidens. The sequence goes on along the minus strand of NC_138164.1, from coordinate 72,297,910 downwards.
CTAGAGGGGTGGAATAGGGAGGGTGGGAGGGAGATGCAAGAGGGAGGGGATGTGGGGATATATGTATACATATAGCTGATTCACTTTGTGATACAGCAGAAACTAACACACCATTGTAAAGCAATTATACTCCAGTAAAGATGTTAAAACATAAAAAATAATAAAATTTAAAAAAAGAATCCGTCTGCCAATGCAGGGGACACAGGTTCGATCCCTGGTCTGGGAAGATCCCACATGCCACAGAGCAACTAAGCCCATGTGCCACAACTACTGAGCCTGCAATCTAGAGCCCGCGAGCCACAACTACTGAGCGCATGAGACACAACTACTGAGCCCACACACTGCAACTACTGAAGCCCACATGATCTAGGGCCTGCATGCTGCAACTACTGAGCCCATGTACTGCAACTACTGGAGCCCACGCACCTAGAGACTGTGCTCTGCAACAAGTGAAGCCACTACAATAAGAAGCCCGTGCACCACAACAAAGAGTAATCTCTGCTCGCTGCAACTGGAGAAAGCCCGCGCACAGCAACAAAGACCCAAAGCAGCCAAAAAATAAATAAAATAAATTAAAAGAAAAAAAAGTTTGGGAATGAGTGTCAGTCTTTAAACAAAAATTTGTTGAGCTTCTTATTACGTGCTACATTTGAACAGAGACCTGAATTATATAAAGAAGTCAGCCATGGGAATATTTAGTGGAAAACTAAGCCTGGGGCCCTTAATTTTCTATTCTGGAAAACTTGGGCAAGCTACTTTATTTCTGTGAGTCTTAGTTTCATCATCAGTAAAATGGGGATCATAATCATTCTAAACTGTATTAGATTTAATGAGATAACAGGTAAAATGTTAACACAGTATCTGATGTATCATAACACAATAAATAATAATTGCTTAAATCATGGGATAAATTACAAATGGAATGAATGCATCACTAACACAGCATGGGCTTTTTCTTAGTCTTCTATATATACAGTGTAGATGTTCCATAAACATTTGGGGTCTGGTGTATCTTAATGTAACACCTGTTTTGCAATGAGTCTGCTCCAATCCAGCTCTAGCACAGAAAAAGAGAGGATGAGAAAATGGGGAAGCTGGAGAAAAATAACTGGCTAAGGAAAGCAGTGGAAATTCCGGGGGGATAGAATCAGAATACTTATTTTAAACAGACAGCTAATTTTTCCAAGTTCAGGTCATAGGACACAGAATTGAGATGAGCCAGATAACAAACTAAACAAATAGCCATAGTTGAATCTAAACTTATGTGTACATATTTCACAGCTTTATGCTTTCTCAAGCCTCCCTACCTCTTTGGTGGTTCTCTCTTAAGTTAGAATTTCCCTCCAAACTTCTATCATGTCCTTGTGCCCAAGCCTCAGCTGTTATTGGGAAACCTTGCCATCCCAATCTGTTCAGGTAGGTTTGGTGTCCCTCATCTGGACTTAAATTTCTCATCTTCAATAGGAGCTCAATATTTCTTGAATGACTGTTACACGAAAGCACTTTGTAAACAGCAGGTGCTTGGAAACTTCCCAGGACCCATGTTACACTATTTATATGTAAAGCACCATCTGGTGGTGAAAGAAGGTGACCATACTTCTAAGTCACCAAGATGTGTTTTACATACTCTGAGCTTTCAGAGAGCTTTAAATATCATGTTAGACAAAAAGCCATGATTACTTGTATGTAGACGTATCTATTGTCAAAAATTATTTTTTCTTGAGTGAATGTTTCCTGCTCTTTCACCTCCTCCCTATTTCCTCCCATCCTTAGTTCTCAATCCCTTTCTACTACATTACAACTGGTTCATTGAAACACAGTTTCGGTTGGCATTTGTTTTGTTTTGGCTGCCTCAAGAACACCCAGATTTCCTTTTGGAATTCATACATCCAGACTGTGGGCAATCTTGATGGGGCAGTAATTCCTGGGGAGCACATTCCGTTACCGGAGCTGACAGAAACAGATCCTTGCCCTCCTTCACTCAGCAGGACCAGGGCCCAGGCATGTGACCCAAGCTCAGTTATCAGATGCTCTTCCTTAGACTCAGACTGTTGAGCCAATGACATAGAGACAATAGAAAATTCTGGAAGATATGCACTATAGGGATGGCATGCTCTCCTCACTATCTTACTTTACAAAGATGGCCAGGGTTCCTAGTGCCCAGCCCTCCACAGTATGATTCCTGCCCATTTCCAAGTGTGATTCTCCCAGCTCCCATTACTCTGTGAGCTTCTTAATAGTCTTCCAATAACTCCTTTCTCTTTAAGTTAGCTCAAGTTAATATCTGTAGTCTTGTCTGCGTACAAGTTTGTAAAACAACTAAATATAACTAGGGTGGTGGTGTAAAATGGTACCACCCATCCTCTCATCCCTTTATCAGGGAATAAATTTGAGGATTGAAGAGAAACACTTAAATCCTAGCTTTAATTAGTCAGGGGGCTTAAACAGAGCCATGTGCAGGCAATGTGAGGGTCCTTTGAAATGAAAACCAGAAAATGAAAGGGGCAAATATCAATAGGAAGATTAGACACTTCTATTGCAGATTAGATCAGAGTGTCCTGGAATAAAAATTAATCCTCATAATAGCACACTAATGCAAGTTATTTTAGGAGAAGACGAGTTGCAGCTGGGTAGCACTCAATGGACACACCCTGTAATCCACCACTTAACAGAACCTCTCTCCCTGAAAAGATAAATGGAGGGAAAAGCAGAAAGAACACATGTATACATTCATTGAGTATATCATGCAAGAGAATTTATGAGACACAAAAGAAACTAGGGGCTAAAACATCTTTATTCTGTGGGCTGAAGAGTGGCTTGCCCAAGAGAGGAAGAAATATGGTGAATCTCTCCTGAGTTATTTTATCACCTGATGACTTACGCAATGAGGTCCTTCTCTGGTCTCATGCAGGGCAGGGGAGAGTTAACTAGACCGAAAGCTGGATGCCTGCTCCCTGCCTATGGACTCCATATAATTTTGGAAGACTCATTTGACTAGTTAGTAAAGAACAGCTTAACATTCTATAAACGTCTAGTGTGTACACAAAAAACCTATTTGGAACAGAGAAATAGAACCCTGCTCCATGGCTGCTGACAGTTTATCAAGTCTTTCTTTCATGGATCATGCCTTTGGTATACATAAAAAGTCATTGCCACACCCAAAGTCATCAAGATTTTCTCTTTTGTTCAAATAGTTATTGGTCATTTCATCATTCATAAGAAGTCCCAAAGGTATATAACTATTTGATTGTTCTTTGAAGCTGGTATGTAATGGTAGGTCACTTCATCAACGTGTGACCCTGGCTGATATCCCACCTGATAGATTTTAATAATGTGATTTGTAATACTTAGTGAACACATAGGATATACCAGGTACTAGTCTATGAGTTTTGTGTAAATCAACTCATTTGTACCTTATAATGAGCCTCTAAGGCAGATACTACTCTCACTCTGTTTTACAGATTAAGGAAACTAAGATAGAGAGGCTAAGTAACTTGATAAGTTCACACCAGTAAGTTAATGGTAAAGCCAGGTTTTGAACCCCAGCTATCTGGCTCTAGAGGCCATTACCTTGATCTTTTTTTTTTTTTTTTTTTTTGCCGTACGCGGGCCTCTCAATGTTGTGGCCTCTCCCGTTGCGGAGGACGCGCAGGCTCAGCGGCCATGGTTCACGGGCCCAGCCGCTCCGCGGCATGTGGGATCTTCCCGGACCAGGGCACGAACCCGTGTCCCCTGCATTGGCAGGCGGACTCTCAACCACTGCGCCACCAGGGAAGCTGTACCTTGATCTTTATATAATAAAATTATATAATGCAGCTTTATTGTTCTCTAAGCACCTTTGCAAAAAGAAAAACAAACCTTTGTTTTTTTTGGGGAAAAAGCTATTTGCTAGTGCTACTGAGATCTAAGATAACTGTTAGAAAGTATTAGTTTTTGATCAATTAAATACAGAAAAGTTGAATTTGTTGATGGCTCAGATCTCTGATACATATTTGGTCCACAACAGGTTCTAAATGGAAAAAAAAAAGGGAACAGCAGGCCATGAAACTGTTTCAGTAAATGTTTAAGCCAGAACATGTTTAGATGATTTCACCATATTTAGACTTATTAAGTGTCTGACAGTAACCATTAAATTTCCCTTACATCACTGCACTTGCCAAAGAGAAACTAAAATGGAATTCTATAGTCCAATAAGCTAGAAGAACACTAAGTTAAACAAACTTCAACAGGTTTCTTTACTGAGGATTTTGAAAAGCCTTTATTATGCAAGTATGTAGTGCTATGAATTTTAAGAAGGGGGAGGTTATGCTGTTTCTTAAACTATTTGACCACAGAAACTTTTTTTTCACAGTACCTAGCAGATTAGTACTTTATGAAATGCATTTTAAATAATATATTATGCCATATTCAAGAAATTAATGTTCATATTACATATGATATTCACATAGCATATTCAAGAAATGGGATAAATTAACTTATCTTGAGAAATATCACTCTTGAGAAATATCATTCCATACTGAAAAACAAAATCCAAAATACCTCTCACTCCTCAATTTCTTCCTTTGCAGATCCTTCTGAAATCCTCAAGTTGGAAGCCACTAGGGATATAAGGCCATTTTAATGAGGGGAGCACTTACTTCTCCACAAAGCATACTGCCCTCGTATCTTGTTCAGCCTTTCAAAAAAATCTACTGAGCATCGACTATTTGTCAACAATTAAAAAGACAGGATAGTTCCTGACCTGAAGAAGATAAAAATGACAAGTAAATAGGTAGTAATAATGCAGTGTGATTAGGTGTCACAAGATCCTATAGGAAGGGGAAAAAAAAGACTATCTAGTTTTGGGGAGTCAGAGAAAGCTTCTCAGGGGAAGTGAAATCTAAGTTAAGACTTAAGGAAGGATTACCAAAGCAAAGGGAATGGAAGAAGAACATACCAAGCAGAGCAGAAAAACATGTACAAAGGCCTCTAGCTATATACACATGGTGGAACATGTGCAAGTTGAAGTGGGGGGGCGAGAGGGGATGAGTATTAAGGGATAAAGCTGAATAGGTTAAGGAGGATCAGTAATAATTCCCTACTTCCTACTTCTTTCTGAAATCAATGAGAAATTATCGAAGGATATGAAGCTAGGGACTGAGATGATGAGATTTATACATTATAAAGATCACTATGGCAGCAGTGCCGCAAATAGATTAGAGGAAGGAAGGATTAAAAGTAGCAAAGAGGGGCTTCCCTGGTGGCGCAGTGGTTGAGAGTCCGCCTGCCGATGCAGGGGACACGGGTTCGTGCCCCGGTCCGGGAAGATCCCACATGCCGCGGAGCAGATGGGCCCGTGAGCCATGACCGCTGAGCCTGCGAGTCCGGAGCCTGTGCTCCGCAACAGGAGAGGCAACAACAGTGAGAGGCCCGTGTACTGCAAAAAAAAAAAAAGTAGCAAAGAGATTCTTGAAGAGAGTCTTTCAAGGACAGCCTAAACATTTCCCATTCAAAATATGGTTAATGGAGAAGCAGGAGCAATGGCAGTACCACCTGGAACCTTGCTGGAAGTACAGACCCACCCCAGACCTACTGAACCAGAATCTACATTTACAAGCTCCCCAAATGATTAGTTGGTACAGTAGAGTTTGAGAAACACTGGCCTAAACTGCCTAGTAGATGCAGAAGTAGACTAGTGAACGAATTTAAGAACTATTTGGAGGGAGATGTGATTGTACTTAGCATAATCATTGAAGGGATAAGGTGGGAAGGAAGGAGAAATCAATAGTGCTATTTAAGCTGTGGGCAACTAGCTTGATAGAAATTAATGCCATTTCCGTTTTTTTGTTTTTTGGCTGCACCACCCGGCTTGTGGGATCTTAGTTCCCTGACCAGGGATTGAACCCAGGCCCTCCGCGGTGAAATCACGGAGTCCTAACCACTGGACCACCAGGGAATTCCTTAATGTCATTTCCTGAGATAAGGGACATGGGAAGAGGTAGAAGAGATGAGTTATGTTTTGTATATATTGATTTTGAAGTTCTTATAGGACATGAGGCTCTTCAGGAGTTCAGAAAAGAGATCTGGAATCATCAAAATGTGTTGGAATAGATTAGATCACTATAGAACTGTACTTTCCAATATGGTAGCCTCTAGCACATTGAGCACATGAAATGGGATTAGTGTGACTGAGGAACTGAATTTTTAAATTTTGGTTTTAATGAATTTAAATTTAAAAGTTAAAGCAGAGTAAAATGTTTTCCCATAAATACAACTTCATTGTTTTGGTAATACTACATTTCACTTTAGCCTTTGAAAATTTGGAATCGAAACTGAGATGAGCTGTAAATATAAAATACACACCAGATTTTGAAAAGTTAGTACAAAAAAAGTGAAATATTTCATTAATTTTTTAATTGATTACATGTTGAAATGGTAATTTTTTGCATATATTGGATTAAAAATATATTATTAAAGTTAACTTCACTTATTTTTTAATGTGGCTGCTAGAAAGTTTTAAGTTATATGCATGGCTCACATTATATTTATATTGGAAAGCACAGCTTTAGAAGTATACAGTGTGAAACACAGAGGGACTAGGATAGAATTCCATGGGTTTCCAAGGGATGCCATAAGTAGACAGCCAAACCAAAGCTCAACCATTTTAAGAAGGACATGATTAAACATGTAATGCTAAGTAAAATTAAGATGGAAGTGTCCAAAGAGGCCAATAATGACTTTGTGGATTAATTTAATTTAAGTGTGCAGACTAAAGTCAGATTGCAAGAGGTTGAGGAGTCACTGAGCTGTGAAGAAGTAGAGATAGCAACTCCACTGAAAAATCTGTCTATGAAGAAGAGTGGACCAAGAAAGGGTACAGATGTGTCATAGAGGGCTTTTTGTTTGAGAGGAGAGACTTGAATCTGTTTAAATGTGGTTGGAAAGGTGCCAAGAGAGGGATAAGATATACAAGAGAAAGGGAATACTGATAAAGGGAGATCCCTGAGAAATTAACTCAGTATGGCCTTTAGAACAGAGATGAGCCTTGGATACATGGAACTAATACCTCATCCACAGTGACAGACAGAAGAATGGAGAAGAGGATAGGTATAGATGTTGGGCTGCAGGAAGTGGAAAGCATTCCCATCTGATAGTGTCTACTTTCTCAGAAAGTGACCAACTGCCAGCTGATGAGAGGGATGTAGTGTGAAGGAATTTTATAAAAAGAGAACAAGGGGATTTTTTAAACTGTTGTGGGACTTTTGGTCTCTTTTTAGGGATGAAGAAAGCTGGATAAACAGATGCAGTCAAACTTACAATGCACAAAGAGCAAGTTCACAACTTTCTTGAATCCATCCAAGTGTTGAGGTTGTAGGGCAACCAACCAAGAAAACAGGTGTGACAGTGGCTTACATAGACAAGGCATAGGTGTACAAAGAAAAGAGTTCAGCTAGGGTGACTGGCAAAAAGGGTGAAGTCTCCGCTACTGAAAAAAGGAGAGTCTCCACCCTGGTGCAGGCTTTTTCCTCATGAATCCCACCGAGTGCTCACATAAAAGATTTTGAGAGTACTGGAAAAGTCCTCATTGTGCAAAACTTGGGGACAGAAACAACAGTCTTTGCTGGAGGTAGAAAATACTTTGCTGGGACTCTTCACTCCTACCTGCCTAGGGAAAAAAAGCCTTAATCTGTGGCAGACAAAAGCTGTCACTGTTAGGGCACTGGTGGAAACTCACTGTGGCTGAGAGAATAAAAATCTGTTCCCAAGGGCAGAGGTAGAAATATGTGTTGGGCTCAGAACTATGTTGGCAGAGGTAATAGCACTAAGACCACATCCCCAAGACCCAGGAACGTGATGACTGCTTAAGATTGAGGCTTCATTAAAACAGAGAACATCTCCACCCCTCAACCCCCAATCCCTACTGCCAGTTAACTAGCATCAAGCAATAAGCAACTTGCAAGAGAGACTCTCTCTAAGGTGCAACACAAAAGGAAAATCTAAAGGTGAGGGTGGAGAAACATTAAAAAGAAAACCTCTGCAAACTATCCCCACCTAAAACATAAGGTATAGCTAGGGAAATTTTAAGCCTGTGGTGCAGTGACAGTAATCTCAAAGCCTCAAACCCAGGCCAACTACTAACCCTGGAATAAAGGCCTAGCAGAAGAGAAGGTATGCCTACTGCCAGGCACAAAAACTATTTACCTCAGACTCTAGACCTAAAGATGTCTGGCTTTCAATAATAAAATGACAAAGAATGGGAAAAGGCAAGAAAAAAAGCAACATATTCCTAAGAGACAAAGGAATCATCAGAACTAGACTCAGATATGACATATATATGTTGGAACTGATAGAGGACTTTTTTTTTTTTTGACTGTGTTGGGTCTTCGTTGCTGCGTGCAGGCTTTTCTCTAGTTGCGGCGAGTGGGGGCTACTCTTCATTGCGGTGTGTGGGCTTCTCATTGCGGTGGCTTCTCTTGTTGCGGAGCAGAGACTCTAGGCATGCAGGCTTCAGTAGTTGTGACACACAGGCTCAGCGGTTGTGGCTCGCGGGCTCTAGAGCACAGGCTCAGTAGCTGTGGCACACGGGCTTAGTTGCTCCACGGCATGTGGGATCTTCCCAGACCAGGGCTCGAACCCACGTCTCCTGCATTGGCAGGCGGATTCTTAACCACTGAGCCACCAGGGAAGCCCATGATAGAGGATTTTAAATAACTATGATTAATATGTTAAAGGCACTAATGGAAAAGATGGACAACATGTAAGCTCAGATAGGTAATTTCAGCAGAGAGATGGAAACTATAAGATAAAAAATCAAATGAAAATACTAGAAATTTTAAAATTCAGTAGGAGAGATGAAGAATGCTTTCACCAACTTATCAGTAGACTTGACGCAACCAAAGAAAAATTTAGTGAACTTGAATATAGGTCTGTTGAAAATAATCAAACTGAAACACAAAGAGGGAAAAATGTGAAGAAGAAAAAAAAAATAAAAGAGCTGTGGCACAATATCAGTGGTCAAGCATACATGTAATTAGAATTAAAGAAAGATAAGACAGAAAGAATGAAACAGAAAAAAACTGGAAGAAAATAACCACCAAGAATTTTCCAAAATTAATGATAGACATCAAATCACAGATCCAAGCAGCTCAGAAAACACCAAGCAAGATTAAAAAACAAAAACCACTTAAGGCAAATCATTTTCAAACTGCTGAAAATAAAAGACAAAGGGAAAATCTTAAAGGCACCCAGAGGGTAAAAACAACAGTTGTGGTGAATGAGATGCAAGAGTTTATCAAAAAACGTAAGATTGCTGAGCAGCACTGACAACCAAGGTGAAGTTAGAGACTGTGGTTACAGGATTTTTTTAATGCAATACTCAGTGGCCTTTTACCAAAAAAAAAAAAAAAGTACACGTGGTTGAACTTATTCAGAACTCAGGTTTTTCTGGTCAAGGTGATAGAAAAGGAATGGGACAAGGGGACTGAATATCAGTCTGGAATATATGCTAAATAATCAATGGAAGTAAAAAATGCCTGAGAACATCTAACTCTACAGGCTACAATATAATGCAAAATGATATCACAATATACTTTCAAGAAACAATGTTTTTAGTGTATTTTTTATTTTTACACTGATTCCTTCTAATGCTGAGCAAGAAAGGAGGCAATACACTGTACAATGGTGGAGGATAACTTTTTGAGGTTTTCCCAATAACTAATTAAAGAGATTAGACTGGTTTCAATATATAAGTATTTTAAAAATCTTTTAAATCAAATAAAAATTGGCAAGAAGCAGACACTACAATTCTGCCAGCTTACTTTTATAAGCCTATTTTAAACACAGTCACTGTTGAATAGTAGTCCTTCTCTCAATTTCCATTAATGTGGGCCAGAAATCAAGATGAATAAAGTGCATGAGCCCAAACAATTTCACATGCTTTCAGTCTAGATTTAACATGTGACCACTATTGTAATGATCAAAGGAAAAACTAATATTGAAATTGGTATGAGCTAGCTTCAGTAACAGAAACTCAGTTAAGGGGACTTCCCTGGAGATCCAGTGGTTAAGAACCCACCCTTCCACTGCAGGGGCCATGGGTTCAATCCCTGGTCATGGAACTAAACCCATGTGCCATGTGGTGAGGCCAAAAAACGAACAAACAAACAAAAACTCAGTTAAGAAAAATAGAACCTGTTAAGGGAAAAGTGTGCTTAATAAAAACCAAATGAACCTCAATTAAAAAAAAAAACCCTCTGTCAGCTCTATGCAATCTCCAGTAAATTATATATGACTTATGAAAAATTTTAATAGGGACTTCCCGGGGGGTCCAGTGGTTAAGAATCCACCTGCCAATGCAGGGGACATGGGTTCAATCCCTGGTCTGGGAAGATCCCACAGGCCATGGAGAAACTAAGCCTGTGAGCCACAATTACTGAGCCAGTGCGTAACTACTGAAGCCTGCATGCTCTAGGGCCCGTAGGCCACAACTACTGCGGCCCATGCCTAGAGCCTGAGCTCCACAAGAGAAGCCACCGCAATGAGAAGCCCGTGCCCTGCAATGAAGAGTAGCCCCGGCTCACCGCAACTAGAGAAAGCCCGTGCACAGCAACAAAGACCCAACGCAGCTAAAAAAAAAAAAAAAAATTTTTAACAATAAATAAAGTGAAAGGAGATATCCTCAAATGTCACAAACAGCTGCTCCTAATTCCATGACCTGATGTATTATTAAGAGCCAACGAAAAAACTAAGATTAAACTAAGTCAACAAAAAAACAAAATATAGAAACTAAAGACCACCACTCTTAGGCAATAAATGTATTAGTTTATAAAGATTTTCTTTTTAAACTATAGATATGTTCTTAAAGTAATAAGAATTGAAACAGAAACTCCAACTTGCATGTGACTTGCAGAGGTAAACTGTATCAAACCTTAACATGCAAGACAAACCATCTTAAATACATGCAGACCCATATATTCTAAGATAAGACCCCAAACAAACTGATCTAACATTAACTGTACTCAGGCTCATGTGTTCTAGAGATCACTGACTTCCAACAACACGTCCCTGCCAAGATGCTCCAAGACTAACTCGTTCCCTTAGTTTACGGTCTCCCTTGCTGCAGCATAACTTTGTTTTAATAAGGGTTTGTTCCTGGTGGTCTTTGTATTGCAGAGCTTAACAAGTTTAGATCCCACTGAGCTCCTTGCTACTCTAGCCTGGACCCTCAACTGGATGGTAATGTGAACATCTGAAATCCCTTTGGTTTCCCCCTTAGAGTCACCCTTGTGCTGAAATTGAATCCATTATTCAATTTCAATGAGTTCTTCAGAGATGTGTTTTTGGGTTTTGTCCTGGGAATAAATTCCCCTGGGACTCTTTGCCTATCTGATTAAATATGTACTCATTTTCCTTGGTGAAGGTCTGCCAAATCTTTGATTTACCATTAGTCATCCTGCCTATTGTCTACAGTACTGCTACATACATGTCTAAAGAAGTTCACAGAAGACAGTTATAGACCCATTAAACCTGTCCTCCAGGCTTGCCTTCCAAGGACTGATAAGTTCACAAGGTCTTAATAACCCGGCATCATTTGGGCAAACTTTTAAAAGTTTGAACTTTTTAAGACAATACAGCAATGTTCTTCAGTCTTGTCCGTGTGTGAAAAATTGGCTTCAGGCAAGATATTCTCTGTATATTCTCTCTGCCAGGAGACTGCTGATTAATGACCAGAGACTCACACAAGCAATAATTTCCCTTTTAACCTAAACAGCCTGTTTGTCCTACGGTTCATCTCAAAAGATTTGGGGTATCTCCAAACAGAACTCTGACTTCTATTTTCTCTATTTTGCATATACCTTTCTCCATGACAACTTCACCAAAGGCAATTTAGAATTACAAGTGGTCACTTAGGGAAACTTTTGCTCATTTGAGCGGTATATTAAAATCAAAAGAGGAATGAATCAGAAGATAAGGGCTCTTAAACTCTACAGGAGCTCCTGTTCTAATTGGCCTACATGAAATGTTCATATAAATTTCAAGAAATAATTCAAGAAACTCCAGAAGGGGGGAAAACCTCCTAATGCTTTACACTTCGGCTCTTCTAAGGAAAACACTTCTGCTTCAACTGTAGCTTGAAAAAATTTTAACTGCTATTAGTTAAGAAAATAGGTACAGGAAGAAAAGCAAGGCATTCAGAGCTTTTAAATGTAAAGTCTTTTAAATTTGATTTATGTACACAGGTTAATAAATTGTATTCAAGAAAAAGTTCATTAAATACTCCTGAAATACAGATGATTCTACACAAATTAGAGTTAATAATATCACTTTACTCCCTTATCACAATGTAAAAATATTCTAGTTTGTACAAGACTAGGTTTGTTTTTTTTCCCACAATTTAAAGTCTCTAAATTTCTTGTATACGTTTTATGGGTTAACACTGTTTCCACAAATCATTTATTACTACAAAAAAACTAAAATTGTGCTTAACAAAATGGAATGGTTATAAGTCTTTTGAGAGGTTTTAAATTTGTGGAATTCTTATGCTTCCATAAGACTGCCATAAGGACTTCCTGTGTCAGCCTAATTTGTAACTTCCAGAGCCTTAGTTATCTTTAAGAATATTAATGAACATCAATTTAATTGAAACATAATCTTGGATAAATAGACAATATAATTTTACTATACATGTGCTCTTATTTAATAACTGGAGTAGCTCTTAGCTACCAGGTTCAAAAGACATTCAGATGCCCTTATATTATGTTGGTATGCATTTACATTTTGAAAGAATATAAAAGAAGTTGTGTAGGTAAGGGGATGTCCATGCAGAGTAATAAACACTTTTTCTACATAGATTAAAAAAAATTTTTTTTTGTCTTAAAACAAAAAGTGTCTGGTTGTACTAGAATACAAGAGTACTTTTTATAAAGACAAATTTAAGAGTATACAGAAAATGTAGAAGGCTTGAGGGGTGAACTTTGTCTGGGTTCATAATGAGCTACAAATAATAGGTTGGAAATGATTAATAAATATGTTAAAACTGTTGACAAAGTTGGTTAAGTATGATGAATGTATTCACAATGACAGGCTCATGAAACCATTACTAGATGTTGTTACATAGAAGATAAACAGAAAGAGTAAAACTATAATTTAGATTTTTTTTTTCTGGTAAAACAGCAAAGCTATCTCTGTGCTCAGCTGAGAGTTGTCTTCTCTCATTATTAAAGAGTTATTAGAGTATTTTGATATACTCAAATCATTTTTGAAAAATGTTCCCCACTTTTGAAAATATTAAAGTTCCTAATAATCTCAGTCACATACTCTTTCATCTTTTATGCTTATGCATCAAAATTAACAAAAGTAGACTATGTTTCAACAAATGGTATTGGGACAGCTGGATATCCACATGCAAAAGAATGAAGTGGAGCCCTACCTCACAGCATTCACAAAAATTAACTCAAAATAAGTCAAAGACCTAAGTGTAAGAGCTAAAACTATACAACTCTTAAAAGAAAACATAGGAATAAACCTTTACAGATGGATAGAAAAAATCTTTTCTTAGATATGACACCAAAAGCATCAGTGACAAAAGAAAAAAGATAAATTAGACTACACCAAAATTAAAAACTTTTATGCAACTATTACTCTCATCAAGAAAATGAAGACAATTCACAGAATGGGAAAAATATTTGCAAAATCATATATATGATAAGGGACTTGTATCCAGAATATATAATGAACTGTTAGAACTCAACAATAAAAAGACAAATAACCAAACAATGGGCAAAGGATTTGAATAGACATTTTTCCAAAGAACATAAACAGATGGCCAATAAGCACACAAAAAGATACTCAATATCATTAGTTATTAGACAACTGCAAATCAAAACCAGCAGATTACCACTTCACACTCACTGGAATGGCTACAATCAAAAGAAAAAAACTAGTGTTGACAAGGACGTGGAGCTATTGAAACTCTCATACACCACTCATGGGAAAGTAAAAGCTTTGAAAAATAGTTTAGCAATTCTTCAAAAAGTTAAACATAGTTACCATGTAACCCAGTAATTCCACTTTTAGGTATATACCCAAGAGAGATGAAAGCATATACCCACATAAGAACTGATACATGAATATTCATATGGGCATGACTCATAATAGCCAAAAACTAGAAATAACCCAAATGCCCACCAATTGATATATGGATAAAATGTGGTATAATCATACAATGTAATATTATCAGCAATAAGAAGGAATGAAGTTCTGACACATGCTATAACATGGATGAATCCTGAAAAATTATGCTAAGTAAAGGAAGTGAGTCACTAAAGACCACTATACTATAGTGGTCTTATAGTAGACCACTATACCACTATACTATATGATTCCATTTATACAAAATACTCAGAAAAGACAAATCCATGGAGACAGAGTAGATTCATAGTTGCTTAGAGCAGATGGGGGTTCTGGAGGCTGGGGATTAAATACTAATGGGTATGGAGTTTCTTTTGAGGGGATAAAAATGTTCTAAAATTAGATCATGATGGTTGCACCATCCTGTGACTATACTAAAAAACACTGAATTGTACACTTTGAGTGAATTTGATGTTATGTGAATTATATCTTAATAAGATTTTTAAGCAGGCAAATGCTGAAAGCAGGTATATATAGAAAAGTTATGGAAATAGATGTGGAAATAAAAAATTATTTGATCATTCCCATAAATCCATAAATCTAAAATCTAAAAATGAAAATGGCTTACAACTATTGACCTAAGAAGACAGCTATCCTCTCTTCAACAAAATTATTGGCTGTCAGTTTTCAATCTATTCTTCATGTATTGCATTTTGACAATACAAGAACCAAAACGTAACGATAAGGTAGAACCTATTAGACATGTATTTGAAATCTATAATCAGCATTTACAAGATGGATATGTTCCCAGTTCATACATGACAACTCAAGTTAAATTCAGAAGACAATGCCCTTATCAGGTAGAAATATCATGAAACTATGAAAATATGAAACACATGTTGCTATTTTCTCATTATTTAAAATTCTAATAAAGTCCCTTACAATCCTTTTATTTTGTTCAGTAAATTATTCAAAAAGTGACTTAGAAGCATTTTTAAAAGTGGACCCATTGGGCACAGATGGTAAATGGTGTTACTATTTTTCCCAGTATACTAAATATAGATATCGGCTGAGACTATTTCTTGCCTTTGGATATTTTTGACTCATGTTCAAATCTTGTCTCCTCTGACCACTATGATTTTGCCTTTCCCATATTGAGGCATAATAAAACTGTTAAGATGTCTTTTTTGCCTAAACTCTCTTGAGTTTCCTTCACTTTATGGAAAAAATGATAATAGGAAAAATTAAGTTCGTTTGGCATTCTCCAAATTTTAATAAATTCAAAACTATTCTAAAGGCCCTTTTTAAAAATCAAACTTAAAAGAAAAAGAAATTGACAAATCCAGAGTTCAGCCTTCCTAGGTTAAACTATGTGCAAGTAAAATTTGTTAATAAAATGCTTCAATGTGTCTTTGTCCCTTCAAGCTGCTATAACGAAATACCACAGACTCACATAATCAACCAAAAGTTGTTTCTTACAGTTCTGGAGGCTGGAAGTCCAAGATCAAGGTGTCAGCATGGTCAGCTGAGGGCCCTCTTCCAGGTCACAGAGGTCTCCATATATCCTCACATGGCAGAAGGGACAGACCTTTAGGAGGAAATTGGTCTCCTCAGGCGTTTAAAAGAATAGGTATCAAATCTTTTACGGTGAAATTTGACTCTGAAACTGCTAAATTCCACTGCCGAAGATTTAATAGTTGTTCCTTTAAACTCCTGAGACCAATTTCCTCCCAAAGGCTCCTTCTGATATTTGAGCTTTCCTCATACCATTAGCCCCAGTCTTCATTATTGTAAAAACTGGAACTTTACTCCAGGTAACAAAATACTTCTGCTATAATCATTATAGCACTGTCAGCAGAACCAACATCACCAAGGGAGGAACAAATGCTGGAGTTATTCTCACTGCACTGGTCATTTTCTCCAAGATTTTCCAGACGTCTATGAAGGAACTAAGCTCCAGTGAGAGTGTGCCCACCACAAGGAAACAATTATTGGCTTACTCCTGTTGTGATAAAATATAGATAAAAATCTATATTTCTGATATTATCTGTAACTCACCAGGAATTACAACATCAATACCAGGCTTTTGCCCACCTCCTACACCCAAACCTATCTTGGGTGTATGGAATAATTAAGAGGCTTTCTGATATTTAAAGCCCTTTTCTCTCCAGTGTAGCATATATCCTTTAGAAGGGTAACAAGAAACTTCCAAAATGAAGCAGGTATTGGCTGCTTGGGAGAGCTCTCAGAAGTGATAACTGAACCTCTTTATGCATACTGTGCAAGACTACTACTCCAGCAGCAAAAATAATACAATTAGAAAAGTGGTCCAAATTTTGCCTCATCCTCTGCTGTGAAAGCCCAACAAACCAGTTTAAATACACTACCCAGGGGGCTTCCCTGGTGGCACAGTGGTTAAAAATCCACCTGCCAATGCAGGGGACATGGGTTCGAGCCCTGGTCTGGGAAGATCTCACATGCCGCAGAGCAACTAAGCCCGTGCGCCACGACTACTGAGCCTGCGCTCTAGAGCCCACGAGCCACAACTACTGAAGCCTGCATGCCTAGAGCCCGTGCTCTGCAACAAGAGAAGGCACTACAATGAGAAGCCCGTGCACCACAACTAGAGAAAGTCCGTGTGCGGCAACAAAGACCTAATGCAGCCATAATTAATTAATTAATAATTTAAAAAACACTACCCAGGACTGTCACGGACAATCACACTCTCTTTATAGCCTCTTGGCAAGCCAAGGGACACTTTGTTTTTAGTTAATACTTCCTGTTGTATCTCTATAAAGATCATTGGACAGGTGAGATCCTGGTGGTTTCTGGTCAATGGGCATCACCAGTAAAAGTCAAAGGGTTCCCTTTGAATGAGACACAAAGGCTTTACCTTCATACAAAGAAGCAATGAATCCTATAGTCTATACACAAATGTGTAACACTACCTATATTAAACAAAATCTGATCAGTATTATGGCAATTTTGTTAATCAAAAACGTATGAATTTGCAGATATAAAAAGTGACAACCAATCTGTTAATTGAAAAAACTTTTTTTTTTTTTTTTTTGACCGCACCATGCAGCCTGTGGGATCTTAGTTCCCCAACCAGGGATAGAGCCCAGGCTACGGCAGTGAAAGCGCCTAGTCCTACCACTGGCCTGCCAGGGAATTCCTCTGAAAAATCTTTTAATCTAAAGAAATACTAACTGAAAATAATTTCTCCATATGTAAAAATGTATATTTGATATGTTTTTCCAAAAGTCCCCAAATTTTGATATAGTTGATTTTAAGTTAACTATTCTAGCAAACCACTGTGAATATAAATGAAAGATTATAAATGCAATGCATTTGGCACAATATTGTGACTATGCTTTATTTTTAAGTAAAAAATGAATCATAGCCAAAACAAAATGTTTTGCCTCTGAATATTTTCAGCTTAAGGGAAAAAAGTCATTAATGATGAACATATTTTCATTTTTCAATGTTTTTAATTTTTTATAAAGATTTTAAATAAGCTTCATAGTCACTAAGCAGTTTTTAAACTTAGGCTTCATGATCCTTTTGACTTCATGCTTTCAAATAGAATGATTATCTTCAAAACATGACAAATTTCAAAATCCATTAAAAATTATTTTATTCAAATTATGTTTTCCAAAAGAGAGGGTTCTGTGCTAGTCGTCTTTGAAAGTTTTCATACCTACAAAAGAAAAACATATTTATAAGAAATTTAATTAGAATCTTTCATAATCTGACAAATGATTCATCAAAAAGCAAATAACTTTACATGTTATTTCTAAAATGCTAAGATTAAAAACTTAGAAAGTTAAAAGTTAATCTGGGAGTTTAATTATTAATTTATAAAAGACAGCAAGCATAGTGATTTAACTGGCTGTATCAGAAAGCACAAATCATAATAAATTTTATTAATTTTTTTATCTTTTGCAAATCTGGGAGCTAGAAGGGACCTAAGAAAAAATGAAATCTAACTCCTTCTCCCTCATTTCATAGATGAGAATAATTTGCTCAAGGTCACACAGCTACATTATTACAAAGCTCAAACCTAATACATTCTAGTACAGTCCATGCTATATACCATGCTACCACTTCTCAACAAACTCTCCTTATGTATCTCCCCAACACTGGGATATTCAAAGTGAAAAGAAATATCTACAAAACAGAAACACAGAAAAGCTGAAGAAATAGATTCATGTACAGGGTGCAGTATAAACCACTCTGATGTTTTATACATGTTTATTTTATTCAAGACTTTCTACTTATGAAAAAAAAAGTTCATTAATATTTCAAGCCTCATATACAGTACTTACAGTTCAAAATATAAAAAAATGTACAGCCCTTAATTGTGGTCCCTAAAACATAAGCAATTTTATTTTCCTGTCTTTATAAAGCCAAAATGGCTAGTATATAACAAAATATTATTTGGGGTAAAAATTATTCCTAATGTGAACTCTAAAGTACATACTTTTTAATTGCATGCAAATGTTAATGTATTCTGATGTCCACAATAAAAGACTATGTTTAAATGTCAAAGAAGAAATACATTCACAAGCAAAAAATACCCATTTTTTGTAGGTTACTAGAAGCCTTAATATGAGAGCTACAAAATGCCCCATACCATTTCAGAACCACATTTGCCGGAATGAACATTTCAGATGGACTTGGTGTCATCTGGGCCTGAGAGACAGCAAACGATGAAGCAAAATTGTAGAAGTTGTCTAACATCTTTTGTGTGAACTAAAAGTTAATAATAAATAGATTAATGGATTATACTAAATACTCCATTTAGACCTTAATATTTTTAATTAAAAATGTTGTCATATTAACTTGGTTTAAGGACTGTGAGTTCTGAGACAGTCTAATGCTGAACATTAAGGCAAGTCATAAAATGACATTATGCCACAAAATCATAACAATTTGCCTTTAGTACTTTCTTTATATCTCAAAGAATTTCTATGATTATCAAATATTTTTAAGTTTATAACATATTCATTTTTGGAAAAAAAAGAAAAAATGTTTTTTCATTCAAAATATCTTCTTTTATCTCCACCTTTGGAGATGACCCTCTCCTCAAATACGACCCTCATCAAATCAACCTATTTTCTCATATAAAATAGTAACCATATCCAAGAAGTCTTTTTCTTACCAGAAAGATAAAAACTTAAGTATAAAAAACGAACAACTTGTTACTTGCCATCAATTACAAAGAAGAGAAAGGTAACACTATTCCATTTCTATTTCCTGGTCTGTTTGTTCTCACTGACCCTCAAATGGGCAAATCCACTAACATCCTCCAAGACTCCTTCATAGAAGCAAGAAGTAAACTGATTGACATTTCTTGAGAATCAAATGGGTTTATGCACTAAACCCCAAAATTAATGAACTACTAACGATAATACTACCTTTTATTCACTCAAAAATAATCTTCCTAACATCACTTTCTCCGAAACACAAAACTAGCCATGAAGGTTCTTGCTGTCTCTTTTCTACATGGAAGAAACATCTTATTAGGGTTTTTGTTTGTTTAATAATATCGAGGTAGTTTAGTCCAAGAGACTCTACTGTTAAGGTACTTGAACCAATATCAGAGTTGAACCAATAAGATCACTAACTAAAAGATCAGTATCAGGAGAAAAAAAATTCAACAGCAACCCTCCATACAAGCAAGAAAAAATTTTAAATGTAACTTTAAGAAGATCCAATTCATGACAGAAACAAAGTCTGTAAGATACCTAGGGGAAATGCTAAGACAAGCTAATAGTAAGACTTTTGTGGAAAATACTTTAAGACTGTCTTGAGAGATAAGAAAGATAACAAGTGAAAGGACTTATATACCATGTCTAGAGGAAAGATACAATATATTCATGGATGGGAATACTTAATGTGATAAAGGCATATTAAACCTATAAATCCAATGTTATTTTCAACTAAATTCCAACAAGATTTTTCATGGCACTTGACAAGCTGATACTAAAATTATTATGAAAAATACCTAAGCCTATTTTGATGACTAGGAGGAGGGACTTGGCCTTCCAGATACTAAGATTTTTCCTGGCAAAGGGACGGGCAAATAAACTAACTGGAATAAAAGAGAGAGCCCAGAAACAAACCTAAGCATATGTGACACATGATATATAACAAAGATGCTATTATTCAGAATTTTTAAAAATGTGGACTAACTATTCATTTAATGGGACTAGAACAACTAGCTTTCCGTAGGGGGGTGGGGAATGAGTTTAGATCCCTTCCCATACCACACACAAACACAATTCAAAAAGTACGTTAAAAGCCTTAAGAACTATAAGAGAACATAACATCTTTACATATCAGCATAGGGAAGAATTTCTCAAATACAAAAAGCCCACAAATCATAAAGGAAACAACTGATAAAACTTGTCTACAGAAAAATATATTATGTCTGTATGCAAAAGACACCATAAACAATACTAAAAGACAAGGTAGGAGAAAAAATTTACAACACATACAACAAAGGATTATTATCCAGAACACATAAAGGCCTTTTCCCAAAAAGCTAAAATTAAAAAGTGCCAAAAATAACACAATAGAAAATTGGGTAAAATTATATAAACAGTCAATTCCTATAAAAGAAAATACAAATGCAGGCCAAAAATCTGAAAAGATGCTCAACTTCACCAACAGTCCAAAAAACAAAACAATAGTAATATTCTAATTTCATCTATCAAGTTTGGCAAAAATTTAAGGTCTGATAAATAATACTAAGAATGTATAAAAACATCTACCAATATGGAAATGGAAAAACAAACTGCAGCTCATTTGTACATATGACATATGACAAACTAAATCGATTCCATGTATCAACACAGATAAATCTTTAAAAATAATGCTGAGTGGGGCTTCCCTGGTGGTGCAGTGGTTGAGAATCTGCCTGCCAGTGCAGGGGACACGGGTTCGAGCCTTGGTCTGGGAAGATCCCACATGCCGCGGAGCAACTAGGCCCGTGAGCCACAACTACTGAGCCTGCACGTCTGGAGCCTGTGCTCCATAACAAGAGAGGCCGCGACAGTGAGAGGCCCGCACACCGCGATGAAGAGTGGCCCCCGCTCGCTGCAACTAGAGAAAGCCCATGCAGAGAAATGAAGACCCAACACAGCCAAAAATAAATAAATAAATTTAAAAATAATGCTGAGTGAACAACAGTAAGTTGTAGAAGTTTGTGCAGTATGATACAAAACATTTATATCCATTTTAAAAACATACGAAAGGGTAAATAACAAGAAGGAAAAACAGAAGAACCAGAAAAAAAGGGATTCAACACAGAAGAGAAACAAAAGGAATTTCTGGAGTAATGGTGAAAGAAAACAATACCTTAACAACAGCTATGCAACAGACCCAGAGAATAATCAGTCCACAGTGGAACAAAAAAGAGAGTTCCAAGAGGAATGTTTCCAAGACAAATTTTATTTTTTATTTTTTTAATTTTTTTTGTGGTATGCGGGCCTCTCACTGTTGTGGCCTCTCCCGTTGCGGAGCACAGACTCCACACACGCAGGCTCAGCAGCCATGGCTCACGGGCCCAGCTGCTCCACAGCATGTGGGATCTTCCCAGACCGGGGCACGAACCCGTGTTCCCTGCATTGGCAGGCGGACTCTCAACCACTGCGCCACCAGGGAAGCCCAAGACAAATTTTAAATTGCTATATTTAAATATATTGAATGGGAATTTACAATTGGCAGAGTTTGGGCATAAATTATTAGAAATGGAAATACAGAAATCCATGCAAAGGAAAAAAATGAGAAATTTATTAACCAGGATAAATGAAAAGTTATACAGAACAAGAAATATAATCATAGCACTACACATGGCTCAGTTTTGAAAAACATTTACCAGGTCATAATACCAAAAACTTTGAATACTAACTTAATGAAAATCTGTATTGGAAAGGTGGGGAGAAAAGATATCTGTGTATTTTGGAGAACAGAGGATTAAGAGAGCTAAATCATGTTATGTATCGGTAAGTCAATGGAAAATAGCTATAACAAATAAATAAAGAAAGATTAATCAAGTTTCTTCTAACACATGGAAATAAATACAAGAAGAAAGAGGGAAAAATATGAGGGGGAGGTTGAAAGTGACTGCTGCTGAGAGGCAGAATAAAGCAGAATATGAAAGGTATAATAGAGGACAGCTGTTTTACACATAAAACTACTTGACTTTCTAAACCATGTACTACTGATAAAAACTAAAGTGAAGTAAGAATAACTAATAGCATAAATTAGAAACATGTTTAAACACACATACAAATAGTACTATACACGTTTTGTGAACAAATATAAAAATTGTTTTTTAAGTACTGAAATACAGATAGGAAAGATATATAAAGTTAGAAGAGTAGCTACCTGGAGAGGAAAGGGAAGAAGAGAAGCAGAGAGCAGTGGGCTGTATCTGTAACACTTTATTTAATTAGTAGCAAATATAGCAAAATGTAACAGTTAAATCTAGGTGGAAGACACGTGGAAGTTTTCAAATATACCCCACTATAAAGAGAGCTCTGTAAGGATGGGTATTATTTTACTTTGTCTACCTATTTTTATCTGTTTGTTCTTAAAAAATGCCTCGCACACAATAGGTATACAACAAATATTTGTGGAATGCACTTTTCTACATATTAAAATATTTCATAATAAAACATTTAATAAAAAATACATATGCTTCATTAAAAAGCTCAAATAACTTATAATTATAGAATAAAAAGTCTTCTTGCCCCTCCCCAGGGATAACATCACTTTGTCATGTATTTTCCAGACATTTTTCAAATACAATCTATATGGCACACTATAAGTATTGTTTTACAACTTGCTTTTTTCAGCATAGTTTATTTTTTAAATTACTGACAAAATTTTTAAGACTCAGACTCTGCCATTCTTTAATTTGGCCCACTCTCAAGAGATCATATGACAAGTTGGCGCTTAAATTCATGGCCACAATCCTCAAAAATGTGCTGCCCAGCAAGCCCAGAAGGTTTCCCTAGTCCATTCACCCTCCTCCTCTCCTAGAGGACTTGTTTAATAATCCTTTTGGTTTAGATTTCCAATACTTCTTTTCTCCTCAATCTTAGCTGATGACCTTGCTTCCTATTTCACTGAGCAAAGAGAAGGAATTGAGAGAGAACTTGCACAACTTCTCATCAGCACATTTACCAACCTCCTGTGTCTGTCTGTGTCCATATATCCATTACTATAAACACTGTCCATTATCCTATCGAAAACCTCCCAATACGGTCTTATTTCCTACTCAAGGACACTACTTTCACAAGCCTCCCCACTCTCCGGCATCATCAATTTTTCTCTCACTAATGCTTCATTCCTGTCAAACATGATATAATATCTCCGATTAAAAACAGAAAGAAGAAGAAAATTCCTTGTCCCCATAGCCCTCTCAAGCAACCAGACAATTCATCTGCTGTCCTTTATGACAACACTCGTCAAGAGTCATCTATATTCACTGTTTCCATTTCCTCCTCTCCAATTCACTCAACCTTGCTGCAAACTCCCTTTC
This sequence comes from Mesoplodon bidens, assembly GCF_964165515.1. Classification (NCBI taxonomy): domain Eukaryota; kingdom Metazoa; phylum Chordata; class Mammalia; order Artiodactyla; family Ziphiidae; genus Mesoplodon; species Mesoplodon bidens. The sequence continues at coordinate 72,274,245 of NC_138164.1, read as the reverse complement.
CACCTCTATGAACTCTTGTCAAAATCTTTAATGACTTCAACCTTGCTGAATCCAATGGTTAATTCTTAGCCTTCATCTTACTTGACCGATCAGCAGTGAATACTATTGATCACTTCTTCCTTCTTAAAATCCAGTCTTGGCTTGGCTTCCAAAACAGCACTTTTGGGGTCTCCTCCTACTTCAGGCTGCTCCTTTCATTTCTCCTTATCTCTTAAGCCTCTCAACTTTGAAATGGCCCCAAGCTCTGTCACTGGCCAATTTTTCTATTTACAGTTGCTTCTCAGTGATCACACCCCCTTCCCAACTTTAAATACCACCTCTACACTGATGACTCCCAAATTTTTACTTCTCTTGAACTCTAAACTTGTCTTCTCCAGCTGGGTATCTAACAGGCATCCCAAACATAGTACAATCAAAATTCAACTCCTGATTCCACTCTCAGCCCATACTTGTTCTTTTTACGATATTCCTGTGTTCTTGTTCCTGGATCCAACACCCTTGGAGTCACAGTTGATGTCTCTATCTCAGACCTCACATGTGATCCACACCATGAAACACTATTGGTCCCATCTTCAAATTATCTCCAGAAATCAACTACTTTTCATCACCTCCATTTCTACTTCCCCATACTTCCTGGTTCAAGTCATTAAAAATCTCTCCCCTAGATTTTCACAAGAGCCTCCTAACTGATCTTCCTCCTTCCCTCTTTGTCTCACTACAGTTTCTCTACAAAGATGCAGAAGTGATCCTTTAAAAATGTAAGTTAGATCATCTTACTCTCCTGCTCAAAACTCTCTTATGTTTTCTCTTCCAAACAGAATATAAGCCAAAGTTTTTACAAAGGCCAATGAGGTCGCATATGATTTATCCTGCAGCCACCTCCCCCATAATCTCCAACCTCATCTCCCATCTCTCACCCTTGTTCACTCTACTCCAGACACAAAGTTTCACTTTATTCTTCAAACGTAACAGGGCCTTTGTAATAGCTATAACTCTGCCTAGATCATTCTCCCCTTCAGGCCTCTGCCAGACAGGTTAAAAGTCAACCCTTATGGAATTGTGTCACTTTAAGCTCCACGAGGACAAGGATCTTGCTTATCAGGTTTACAACTGTATACTCACAGCCTAGCATACTAATTGTGGGAGGAAAAGAGGAAAAGTTAATATTTAAACCCATTTTAAAAAATCACTTTGAGCTATTTTATCACTTTAAAAACTTAAGTCTCATCAAAGCATTTATAAACTTTAAAATAACTACAGAGGGGGAGACAAACTGAAAATATTCATGGAAGCCAATAACTTATGTCATATGTGTTTACCTTCATTTTTACATGAATTCTACCACCAGGCTAATTTCTAGAGTACAGAATGTGATTTTTAAATTATTTTAGAAAATAATGAAATGTACATTCCATTACCTGAGTAAATGAGTCAACTGAAGACACAGCAGCATTACCTACAGGAGTCTGCTGAGCCAGACTGTCCAATAATTCCACTGAAATTCCAATCTGAGCAACAGATGGAGTTCGGACAATATTCATGGCTCCGAAAGGGTGCTGGCTTCCTTCTCCTGAAAAAAATTAACATGTGCCACATATTTTAAATTTAACTTGTATACACACAAATTCCTTTATAAACATGTGAAGAACCTCTGATCTATATGCACTAAAAAGTTCTGTTACATGCAAGTTTGTCTCTTCTCAGATAAATGTAAAAGGATGCCTAGCTTTTACCGTATTAACAAATAATTAAGAAAACTGAAATTTTCCTCACCAGAAAAATAGCTGTTACTTTTCTAAAACTTACAAAACTATTGCAGCTAGAAATGGAAATTAAGAGAATAAGAGAAAAATAAATAAATGAGCATTAATTAGATAAAAGATTCTCAATGCTAACTCTGAGGGAAGGATATTTTTAAAGATTTTTAGAACTAGTTTTTTTTTTTTTTTTTGCAGTACGCGGGCCTCTCACTGTTGTGGCCTCTCCCGCTGCGGAGCACAGGCTCCGGACGCACAGGCCCAGCGGCCATGGCTCATGGGCCCAGCCGCGCCGCGGCACGCGGGATCCCCCCGGACCGGGGCACGAACCCGCGTCCCCTGCATTGGCAGGCGGACTCTCAACCACTGCACCACCAGGGAAGCCCTAGAACTAGTTTTAATATTTTCTGATTATTCCACTAAAGAAAGAGATTTCATTGCCATTAATACTGATAACGACATGGCATATTTCACTAAATGTCATAAATCACCCCACTCAACACCTGATGATCTGTTATCAAATAGGCAATAAAGAAATTTGCAGCTTATTCGGGAAATAGTAATTTTAGCCTTTACAGTATATTTATTTACAAGTAATATATAATACATCATAAATATATAAAATATATCAAATGTATATTTGATATATCTGAGCCTCTAAGTGTCAGCTAACTTATACATGAAAAAATAGACCAATTTTATTAATCCACATAAGACATAATCAGAAAAGTTAGTCTAAGAAAAAAAATCATACAATGAATAGATTTTTGGTTTATCTGCTCTTTTTATATGACTATGTCTAAACAAATACTACAGAACAAAACTCTAGGACAACACACATTCCTAATAACTAGAACACTTACTGCAAGTATCAAAACTCATTAAAATTTCAAGCATATGAATACAAACATAACTGTATTTTTCTGTGCTTTAAAAATACACACACTTCACTAAACATAACTGGTTTAAGATATTTTGGGTATTTTGAAATTATTTGTTTTACTTAATTTCCACATATTTGTGAATTTTCCAGGTTTACTTCTGTTACTTCTAATTCCTATCAATGTGGTCAGAGAACATACTTTGCATGATTTCAATCTTTTAATATATACTAAGACTTGTTTTGTGGCCTAACATACATATTCAAGGAAATGTTCCATAGGCACTTGAGAAAAATGTATATTCTGCTTTGTTGCATAGAATGTTCTATATAAGTCTATTAGGTCTAGCTGGTTTATAGTGTTTTTCAAGTCTTCTGTTTCCTTGATGATCCTCTGTCTAGTTGTTCTATCCATATTGAAAGTAAGGTATTGATGTTTCCAACTATTATTGTTGAACTGATTATTTCTCCTTTCAACTCTGTCTATTTCTGCTTCATGAGGCTCTAATAGGTACACAAAAGTTTGTAATTGCATCTTTTTGATAGAGTGACCCTTTGGTTTCGGTTTGCATAATTTTTTTCATCCTTTACTTTCAACCAATTTATATCTTTGAATCAATAGCTGTATCATGTTTTTTTAATCCATTCTGAAAATCTCTACCTTTTAACTGAAGGGCTGAATTTCATGTTAAATAGATACTTGCCAGTGTACCATTTTAATTCCCTTATCATTTCCTTTACTATATATATTTTTTTATTATAGTCTTTAAATGGTTGCACTGGGGATTACAACTAATATCTTAACATAGAACAACTCTAGTTTGGATTAATACTAATTTAATTTCAATAGTATATAAAAACTTTGCTCCTATGTAACTGCTTCTCTCCCTTATATTGTTATTGTCACATCTTTATACCTAGTATGCCCATAAGCAGACTTTTATAAGTTTTTGTTTTATGCCATTGTCTTTTATATCAGATAGGAAAAAAAGCAAAGTTACAAAGTATGTATTAAGGCTTTTATAATTACCTGTATAGTTACCTTTAGCTGTGTTCTTTTTTACTTAACATGAATTCGAATTACTATCCCAGGTCCTCTCATTTCAGCCTGAAGGACTCCCTTTAGCATTTCCTACAGGGTAAGTCCTCTAGCCACTATTCCAATTTCTGTTTATCTGGGAACGTCTTCATTTCTCCATTTCTGATGGCTAGATAATTCTTGATTGACCTTTTTTCTTTCAGTACTTTAAATATGTCATCCCACCGCCTCTGGTCTAAATGTTTCTGATTAAGAAATCAGCCATAATCTAGTAAGGACCCTTGTATGTGATGAGCTGCTTCTCCTGCCACTTTCAAGATGCTCTGCCATTGGCAGTTTATCATGTCTTGGAGTGAAGTTTATCCTACTTGAGTTTGTTGAGCTACTTAAGTGTGTAGATTAATGTTTTTCATCAAATTTAGAGTTTTAGGGCAATTATTTCTTCAAATATTCTTTCTACCCCTTCTCTCCTCTTCTTCTGGGACTCCCATTATGCATATGTTGGCATGCCTGATGGTGTCTCACAGGTCTCTAAGGCTCTGTTCATTCTTTTTCTTTCTGCTCTTCAAATTAGATATTTTACCTATCTTCACATTCACTGATTCTTTTTTGCACCTACTCAAATCTGCTTCTGAAACCCTCTAGTCAAATTTTCATTGCAGTTACTGTACTTTTCCACTCCATAACTTATTTCCTTAAAAATTTTTTTCTATTGGTATCTTCTATTTGATGATACATCATTCTCCTGATTTCCTTTAGCTCTTCAAGAATATTTGAGACAGCTTCCTTAAAGTCTTTGACTATTAAGTCCAATGTCTATACTTCCTAGGAACAGTTTCTATTCATTTCTTCTGTGAAAGGGCCTTGTTCCTTGCATGCTTCATAGCATTTTGTTGAAAACTGGATATTGAATAATGTGGCAACTACAGCAATCAGATGTTTCACCTCTCCTTAGGGTTTACTGCTACTGTTTGTTGTGGCTGTTTCCTTGTTTACTTATTTTTCTGAACTAATACTATAAAGTCTGTATTTTTTGCCATTTGTGACCACTGAAGTTTCTATTAGGTTAGTGATTAGCTAGTGAATGGAAAGAGATTTCCTTAGAAGCCTGGAACCAAAAAATTCTCCCAGTGTTTGCAGGTGGGCTTTGTGTGTTGAGACATGCCTTCAATGTTCATGCCTTCGGGCTTCCCTTGTGGTGCAGTGGTTAAGAATCCGCCTGCCAGTGCAGGGGACACGGGTTCGAGCCCTGGTCCGGGAAGATCCCGCATGCCGCAGAGCAACTAAGCCCGCATGCCACAACTACTGAAGGCTGTGTGCCTAGAGCCTGTGCTCTGCAACAAGAGAAGTCACTGCAATGAGAAGCCCGCGCACCACTACAAGGAGTAGCCCCTGCTCGCCACAACTAGAGAAAGCCCCTGTGCAGCAACAAAGACCCAATGCAGCCATAAATAAATACATAAATAAATAAATAAATAAACAAATAAATAAATTAATTAATTTAAAAAAATACTCATGCCTTCAAGGTCAGCCAGCAGGAAGAGCTTAGGACCTTCTTAGGTCTTTCCCAAGCACGTGCACAGCCCTGGACACCCATGTGGTCTTTTAGATTCCCAGGAATCCCCAGGAGAATTTCAAAACCCTTGTTCCCCAAAGTATCTTATTCCCAGCCTTTCCTTCCAAGCTTTTTGGTTAGTCTGTTATTTGCCCCAACTGTTGTCACTGCCTCAGGCAGCAGTGATTAACACATTTACCTGTAAACATTTTTGACAAACATATGCAGAAAGTCATTTTAGCAGTGGAAGAGTTCCAAGTTAAAAGAGATAAAGGTGAGCCTTTAAAATCAGTCTTCCAGGGAACCACAGAACAAAACAAGTTAATTACAATTAATTGTGAATAAGGTCCATTCTGCTCCCTCTGGTATCAGTACCAGTACCAAGAACAGGGTCTGTTATTTTCAAGGCTACCACTGAGCCGAGGAACAAGGGTTGGGATCAGGGTAGATTAACTGCCACAAAGCTCACTGTTCTTACAGAGATACAGTGTTTTTTCTTGATTAAATGTCCCTCTGGTTGTGACAAGCCTTTGGTTAGTTTCCAGAGTCCTGAAAATGTTGATTCTGAGAGCTTTTGCCAGTTTTTGTTGTTGCTGCTTTTATGGAGGGATGAACTTTTGGAGTTCCTTACTCCATCATTTTAATTGTTTTAAGCCTAGAATCATGCTAAGTCCAGAAAATGTACTGCTATTTGCCTGTATAACAGGCTCCAACGATCTCAATCAAGGAAAGTAGTTCAATACAACCTACTACTGCCTTAGTTATAACTACCCAGAGAGTGATCGGCCCAAGCAGAAAGCCCTGTCATCTCTAACCTCCATCCTTTATCACACACAGGCTCTTGGCAAATAAGTGAAGCCCTAAGGAAAACTCTCTAAGATCTGTTGTAAAAATTGGGGCTAAGGAAATATTCTGATTCTTTCATTTTAAAGCTCTCTGGGACTAAGACGACTTAAGATGGGAAAAACAAAAAAACCCTCAGTCTTCAGTAATCTTTAATCTGTATTTTCAAAGAAATCCACTGTGCAGTTAAACCATTCCTTTAGTCAATCTTATTCTCTCAAAACGGGCTTAACACAGTAATTGATACCCTCCGAGTACAAAGGTTCTTGTTTGCAAACCATAAAATATTAGAAAGAAACACTGGAACATAATGTACAAACTTACAGTGAGTGTTTAATTTTGGATATGAATTCTTGACAGCCAAAGTAAAAAGAAAAACATGATCAGTTACACTGTGTCTTATAACCAAAAAATTAAAAAAACAAAAACAGCAGGGAAAGTAAAACATCTGACCTGGTCTTTAAAAAAAAAACATACATTACAAAAAGTTCTCAGTAACATTCCAATAGTAAAAGAAGCAGCAGATGTTTTAAGGTTGTTTCTCAAAGTATCCCTCTTCACTAGCCTAACACAAGGCACAACTCAGAGGAGAAAATCCTATAGGAAACTAGTGCTTCACTGTCAGTATACAAAGAAAAGCAGTCATCATCATTTACTATCTGGGTGTGACTCTTTTTAAAACTATATACACTTCATTTCACAAAAAATGTTCAAAAGAATGAAGAGGTGTTAAAAAACTTTATTAAAATTTTAATAAGTACTAAAGTACAGCAAACTCAAACATCCATTCCAGACTTCCCACATTTGCCTGGTTTTTAAGTTATAAATAGCCAAAATGGGCCACGTTCTCTGAATACAACTGTTCCTCAAGTGTCACTAATAAATGTGGAACATATCCATTTTATAACTCTGACTCCTGATTTTAAACACATCTCTAATAGATTCGAGCTTATCATCACTTCTGGTCTTTCTTCTGGCAATTGCATTGTCAAAAAGTGCAATACTTGAAACCTTGAAATTTTGAAACTTTTAATGGCTCATAATTTATTGAAGAAAGAATGGCCATCTTCTGTGATCTGTAATTTGCAAAACAGTCATTTTTAGACTTATAAACATTATTTAGAATAATCAATCCAATTAGTTTCATTCATTTCTACATTATCTTCTCATCACCTTTGTATACACACCCACTTTCAGCAATGTCCACTTACAAACTGTATCCAGTCAAATTTGGAGACCAAACATAAGAGATGAAAGAATACCAGCACACATTCTTTTACCACATGTCCAAGATTTTGTCATGAAGTACTACGTGATTAATTCCTCCTTGCTGAATGACTAAATGGATAAGAATACCATATTTTCTTTTGGTCCTTAGAAATATACTGTTCAATCATCCATTTTTTTATTTGAGAAAATTCACCTAAGAGACCATCATCTGAAGATTCAATCTTGAGATTTTGCTTATATGATCAACTTCACCACCATCATGAATCTAGAATGCTGCTATTTGCCTCATTGTATTCATTTTCTTTTTTTTAAAAAATAAATTTATTTATTTTTGGCTGCATTGGGTCTTCATTGCTGCGCACGGGCTTTCTCTAGTTGCGGTGAGTGGGTACTACTCTTCGTTGTGGTGTGCAGGTTTCTCACTGCAGTGGCTTCTCTTCTTGCAGAGCATAGGCTCTAGGCATGCAGGCTTCAGTACTTGTGGCACACGGGCTCAGTAGTTGTGGCTCGCAGGCTCTAGAACACAGGCTCAGTAGTTGTGGCTCACGGGCTTAGTTGCTCCGCAGCATGTGGGATCTTCCCAGACCAGGGCTCCAACCCATGTCCCCTGAATTGGCAGGCAGATTCTTAACCACTGCGCCACCAGGGAAGTCCCTGTATTCATTTTCTGATTCACACAAAATTGTGAAACTTGTTTCCCTGTCAATTTTCTTCTCTTTGCCATCATGAACAAAATCTGAAAAATTATTAATTCCTAATTCTGTACAATAAAAGCAAAAAGCAGACAATGAAAATGGTGTCTCCAGTCTCCTTTTATACTTCCTGAAACATGACATAATCCTTTGGACAATGAAATATGAAAACCGTAGGATAAGGCAATAGCAAACTAAGCTGCACATGCTTTAAATCTGGCCCATAACCTTTTTTTTTTTTTTTTCCGGTACGCAGGCCTCTCACTGTTGTGGCCTCTCCCGTTGCGGAGCACAGGCTCTGGACGCGCAGGCTCAGCAGCCATGGCCCACAGGCCCAGCCGCTCTGCAGCATGTGGGATCTTCCCGAACTGGGGCACGAACCCGTGTCCCCTGCATCGGCAGGCGGACTCCCAACCACTGCGCCACCAGGGAAGCCCATATAACCTATTTTTGTATGACCTAGGATAGGTCATAAAATAGTTTTTACATTTTTAAGGTTGTTTAAAGAAGAATATGTCACAGAGACCATATGTAGTACACAAAGCCTAGAATATTTACTATCATAAGCTTTACAAAAATGTTTGCCAACCTCTGCTTCAAGTAATTCCATCATTTTTCCTTTTTCTTATTGTTTCAGCCTTTCTTTTCTTCCATAGTTGAGAATTAATGAGAAATGATGAAATAATTCCTTGGATGAAGCAGCAAAATGTTTCAAGATATAGACAAAATAAGATCACTAATATCCTCAAATGCACATTAAATTTATAAAATGGTCCACTGGACCCATATGGTAACTGCAAGATAGAATGAGTTTAAAAAATATATAAGTAAATGTTTTCTCTGGAAGACCTCTACAGAAGAATAAAACTCATGAAATATCAATCTTTCTAAGAGTTATAAGTGCCCCCAAAAGGAAACCAAAAAACTAAAAGTGAGTCCACTGGTTAAGATACTTTTGGTGTGCACAGCAGCAGGGATGAAGACTAAAAAAAACTGTTATGCCAAAAATAAGCAATTCACTATGAAGTGGCATTTGAACATGACATATGCTAAAAAGCTACAGGAAAACAACTTAATTATGCCTGCTGAAAATCCTCTTAGTATTGAATATAAATACTTAGAAATCATATATGTGTATATATATATCCTTAAAACCTCTGCTTTATTTCTATTGATAGCCTGCAAGCCTGAAATTACATTTTTTACTCATGCATATTCTAAGAGCTATGTGACTTCCAAAGGTCTATCAATAATAAGTATTTTAAACCAGACAAAAATAACTTACCTGACATTGTAATATGTCTAGAATTTGGATGTCTGAAATGTATTTAAACTACCAATATTTACCAAGTATCTAAAGTCCATCACTGTGCTCTATACACTCTGAAGAACACAAGGTAAAAGATACAAACAGTCCCTACTCTCAAGGAGCTTACACTCTAATAAGTCAGTAACAATTACTTAACCTTTCTGAATAGGTTTCATTATCTGGGTGATTTTTAAGATCCCTCCTAGAGCTGTCTTTCTATGATTTTATAAAAACGTAATAACCATTCCTTGAGCACCAACTATGTGCCAGGCACTATCATGCATTTTGCATTATCTCTAATGCTCCGCAAAACACATGCACTGTAGGTATTATTATCCCCGTTTTACCTGGATTCTCCTCTAAGGCTTAAAGAACTTGGTCAAGACTACCTAGCTAGTCATGAGTATCACTGGGATTCAAACGAGTCTAGCAAACTCCAAGGTTGATGCTCATTCCCGTCCATTATCCTACCTGTTTACACCAAATTCTGTAGTATGAACTCTTAACTGCTCATTACTTACTTCACAATAAGCCATTCAAGAAAGGAAATCAAGAAACGTCAGGAAGCAAAAGGTTCCCATTCTGGCTCTAGTTCCACCGCATGCAAACAGACTAATAATAGTATCTTGAGGTGTTGTTTTGTCCTTTCTAATTCCCTTGACAAGCTCAACCCAATCTTAAAATGAAAACTAGAATAAGTTTAAAAGTTTCTTCTTGGCAACTGAGCTAGATGAAATGAGAGACTGTATATGTCATGTGTAGAAGCCAAAGCAATGACATTAAAATATGGCAGCAAACCCAAAAAGAAAAGAGCAGAACTATAAAGAAGAAAGTTAAGTGATGATTTATAACAAACTCTAATTTTAACATTTCTTAAAAATTCCTTTTTGGTGCTAAGCCTTCTTTTCATAGATATTTTTAATGTCACTGCCATGAAAGACAAAGAAAGGCTGAGCAATGTGTCTGATTAAAGACTAAAGAAGTGTGACAATTAAATGCAATGTACAGTACTGACTGAACCCTAGATGGAGGGAGCAGGAAACTGCTATAAAAGGCATTATTGGGAAAACTGGCAAAACTTTAATGCAGAATGTATATCAGACAAGGTATTGTATTAATGTTAAATTTGTTGAATTTGATCATTATACTGTGATTATAAAAGAATATCCTTGTTCTAGGAAATGTATGCTGATGTATTTAGGAGTAAGGGGGTATCATTCCAAACTAACACTACCTCACAGTAGGGCCCTGGCCAAAAAAACAAAAAACAAAAAACATAAAAAAGGTAAAACCCCACCATAAGGTGCATAGTTCAGGAGTAAGGGGGTATGATAAAACACAAAAGGTCATCCTTTTCTTGTAACAAGAGTATTCTACAAAGCTCTACCACATTCATTACTCTATTTTATTCATATAAATATATAATCCCTCTTTATACCACAGGTAATTTAATCAACTATTTCTTATTCTTCTATTAAGTACAATGACATATTAAAGTGCTAAAGACACAATAAAAAGTATTTAAGTTCCACATAAGTGTTTTTATTATATCTGACCTAATGTCCTACTCCCCCACCTGCTCTTCCAATCTTGGCCTCTTCCGTTTCCCATTCTCCACATAATTCTCCACTGTAGTGACATACTGGAATTCTCCCTGACTGAGGCATTGAGCCAGTTCCTCATTGTATCTTGAAACACTTTAAAATAGTTAACCTATAGAGAAAAGGAAGGTTTTAAGTTGAACTTAAGTATGTGTATGAAAGAATATGTGGATGTGGCTTAAACAAACTCTTCAAATAGGATATGAACTCTACAAATAATTACCTTTGACGGACATATGCACATAAACATGTATAAATATGAATAATATAAATTCTTCCAGTTACATGTTTTTGGTAAAAGAAACTGCTTCCACCTTCCAAGTTCAGAATTAAAAATTTAAACCTTAATTTAAAAGATACTGTGCTCATGTTAACATTACCTGGCATCTCATTATTCATATATAACAGGTTTTAACACATGTTTAAGTTGTTATAAGTGAACACCAGCACTCAGCTGACCTACTATATGAATGCTGAGTTTTTTTGTGCATCTTACAGTTTAATAATGCTACTAAGGCTAGATATCAACTTCAGAACTATCAGCTTCAGATATCTTCAGATATCAACTTCAGAACTCAGGTAAGACATTTTAAGAAAAACTTTCCAAAATTACAGTGAAAAAAATTCAAAAAGTACTGTGAGACCTGATAATACTTAATATCATAGAACTAGAAACAATACTAAAATTATGTGGAAAATGAGTTTCTAATTCTAATTACAGATATATTTTGTGCTAATGAGATGGACATACATCAAAAATGGACATACAACAAAAAAGCAGCCTATCTCCCAAAAGACTTCATTAAGAAAATTAAAGATGCAGTCCACTGAGAAAATTCCCAGTACAAACCATGAAATGTTTCTCTGGATGAGATTAAGTCAAAGCAAAGGTGAGCAAATAATCCTTTTGCCTCTGCTATTCAACTCTGAAGGATGTGAAAATTCTGAACTTTGGGGAAAAAATGTAGAGTATTTATAACAGATCTTTTGGCTTCCTATTATACATATCTGATTCTCTCACACGCTACTAAGAGATGCAATGTTTAACTTCAGTATGAAGATGATGAGAATGGAGATAAATATTTTTAATTCAAAATAAATTACCAAAATGTGATTTTTCCCCTAAAGTTTTCCTTGTCATATTCAGAATTTCACTAAGTGGGCTGACATAGCAAGGAAAAGTGGAGATGACATGCTATAAAAATGACCAAATCCAGGTTCATAGTTGTCAAATACAGATGTTTATTTTGTTCATATTAATTCATGGTACAGTGTAAAAAGTTAATGATTCATATAATAATCCATAGAGGAACCACTAAAAAAAATGCAAAGGTAAAAGTAAAAACCCAATAGAAGAAATATGGATTTAAAAAATAGTCGATCCAAAAGAAGGCAGAAAAAAAAAACCCAAGATAAAAACTTAAACCTAACCATATCAGTAACATTAAATATTAATGGTCTAACCACCTCATTTAAAAGGCAGAGACAGAGGTCAAAAAAAAAGGCAGCACCTAACTATACACTGTTTACAAGAGATACATAGATTTATCTCAAAGGAAAAATATGGGAAAAATATAGCATGTGAACACTGGAGAGAAAGAACGCTGGAGAAGCTATATAAATTTTAGACAAAGTAGACTTTAAGACAGAAGCATTACCATAATAAAGCGTATTTCATATTGATGAAAGGGGCAATTCATTTTCAATCTTAGACACTCATAAAACAGAGGAAGAGAGAACAACTGTTATGTTTCTTTTCTTTTTCTTGCCTCACTGCACCCTTACTACTTCTATTCAACATGATGCTCAAAGGTCTGGGCAATGCAATAAGGCAATAAGAAGAAATAAAAGGCATAAAATTTGGCAAAAAAATTGGAAAGAAAGTCTTTCCAATCTATGAAAGTCTTTTTCATAGATGTTATAATCATCTATATAGAAAATTCTAGGATGCAACTAGAACTATTAATAAGGGAGTTTAGCAAGATGTTCAATGTGTTACCCTTTCCTTCATCCTCCAGGATACAAAGTCAATATACAAAAATCAATTGTATGACAACACCAAATGCTAGCAAAATATTTAATTTCTCTGACATCCAGTGTCTTGAAAACCAGAAGCTAATAATAAAGATTAAATAGATAATACACATGAAAGCCTAGTACAATGCATTGTATGAGCAGATATTCAATGTTACCCTTTCCTTCATCCTTCAAACATTATAAAATCTTTCTAATTGGCTGCTCTGGCTCTAATCTCAACAAGATTCTCCAACCCATCCTAGACAATGATTTTACTAAAACATCATTTTTTAAAATATCATTCTTTTGCTCAAACACTTGTCTACCAGAAAAAAATGTAAACCCCCCATAGCATAACCAGCACACAACAGCTCCACTTTACCTTTAAACCTCACCCCTCGCCCCACCCGTCCCAAATAGAAGTCTATCAAGCTACCTTTAAAAGTCTCCTTCTCACAGTCACTTGAAGGTGCAGTGTATACTACTACTTTCATGACTGATGATTTCCAAATGCAATTCCCATCCTCCCACTTCCATCCCATCCAAACCTATTCATACTTCAGGTTCATGCTCCAGTCTAATCTTCTATAGAGCCACTTTCAATTACCTCAGCTCAGTAACCTGCTTCCTTTGAATACTGTCTTGGAGTGATCTTAATATTCACACACAGATATGGGGACCCTAAATTGAAGCAGTCATCAATTTGAAATGTATGTGCTAAGAATGAAGTTGATATACAACAAAGTCTTTATATCAGCAAGTACTCTTTTCTTCTGTAACTTGTTTAATGGAAATGTCTACAGTAATTTCTAGTATATTTCCCAAGCATTCACAATGTAAACAGACAACTTAAAAATCACGATATAGCAAAAGACATATAGATACCCACTTTTTAAAATATAAGTTCCATACAAATTTTAATTTTGTTAATATTCCCTTTTATGTGCTAATTTGAGTTTGCATACAATTTCTGTAAAGCAAAGAATCTCTTTATATAATACTCCCAGTATTTCATGATTTTTACTAAGTTTTTGATTAAATGTCTCTTCCGCACTAAACACCAAGCACAGCATCTAAAGATAAAACTAGCAAGAGACTCACTTAAACTTCCCTAAGTCTCTAACCACCAAACTGTATCTAAGCTTGTGCCTTTTATTTATCTACTTTTTTTTAGGATTTCTAGATCCCATGGAGGGAGGAAGGAAGAAGGGAAGTTTCTTCGTTTCTTAACATCAAACCCTCCCTTCTATATTTTCAAGTTTAGTCCTATCCTAATTCTCAACCATCACCCCGGATTGTTCCATCATCAGCCGAAAAGTATATTCATCGTATAACTCTTTTTCAGAACCCAAGAGCTACAAAGAATCTTCTCTCAAACAAGATAAAACTCACAGTAACTTGTTTTAAGATGTCCTACCAACTGCAATTCTCTCAACAGAGCAGTCCTGACCTTCTCTGACCAAAACCTTTCTGTGCAAAATTAAGAAATCTGTTCATCAACCAGCAGAGAACCAAACACTGCCAAAGTTTAACATGAAATCTGCTTCACTTCAACTAACCTTCTACTCTCCCTACTCCCATAAAATTCTTCTAGATTTCTTACTTAATAAATTCTCAGTTCAATCACAACTGCCTAAAGTTACTTCAGCAAGTCTCTCTTCCAACCTGATGTGGTAGTTAGCTAGGTTTGCTCAATGTAATAAAATTTATAAAGGGCATCTCAAAGGTTCAAAAATATAAATCCATTACAAGTCCACCTATTCTTATATTTCAATAATACAGAATTCCCTAATATGAAAAAAAAGTCTAATCTTTTCTGTATAAATTAAGAATTCTAATACTTTAAACATCCAAAAAGCACATTTTCCAAACACACTAAGAAAGAACCACCCAAAACATTTTAACAGCATTTTATCATTTGTTTAATGTTGATAATCAATAAGTCTCTAAATATTTTAAGCTGTTTTTCCTTTAATAAAGCATTGTGCTTTACTCATTAAAAATACTGCCTTGAAATTTCATTTTGTTTTCATAGATAAAGCTATCAAAAGCCATGTTACAATGGAAATGATAAGAAATAATTTATTTTTTAAAAGGCAGGAGGATAAAAGAATTACTTTTATCATAATGGAAATAAATCCATTTTCCCATAATGGATTATTACTCTGGGACTGGATTTTGGACTGTTTTAGCTAACTCCACAGAAAATATGTTAAAGTTTTGGTTAGAGCAACTGTATTAACTCATTTTTGATTGCTGAATTTTCTCCAGATTGGATGAGATAACACAATAAGGAAATGTCTGGGTTTTTATGATCTCAGAATGTTATGCCCACTACTCCCAACCTTTTGGGTGTCACAAGAGAAAAGGGAAAAGACAGCCAAAGGCAGTGCAAAAATGACAGAAGAAAGCACTTTTCACTATTTCCAAGGCGTCTCCTTCACGGAATATAGATGATCATAAATGAAAAAGAGATGTTGCACCCCTTTCCCAACTCAAAATGTTGACAATTTCCAACTATGTCCTGCACTTTCCAACTATGCAAAGGTTAATAGTTGGCTGGCTACTAGCCTATTGCTATACAAACAAAACCCACCACTTTATGTTTAAGGCATTGCTATCATGTTCCAAAGGTTCCTCACACCCAAACCAAAAATCTCTCTCTCTTGTCCCAAGTTAGTTGCTCCTCCTCCTGTATCGCTTATTACTATTAATATCTATCAGTATCCATTTAATTTTCTAGCATGCTTTCCAACTAGTAATTGATTAAAAAACTGTATAACAGTATCTATTTCCATTTCTCTTTCCTTTTTAAATCAATACATATTTATATAAACATCTATATAAATATTCATTTATGTACTTATGTTTTACTTTAAAATGGAGTACTTTGAGAGCTCCCAAGTGAGTATCAAGTGAATATATTTGATGATGAAGGCAGAAAAATATGTCATTACTTTCTCTTTTCAACAAATGGTGTTGGAACAGTTTGATATCCACTTGCAAAAAAAAAAATCAAACTTCAATCCATACCTTGCACTAAATATGAAAATTCATTCAAATTGGATCCCAGATACAAATGTAAAATCTAAAACTAAAAACATCTAGGAGAACACTTTTGTAACCTTGGGTTAGGCAAAGATTTCTTAGATGCAACACTAAAAGCACAATCCAGAGAAGAACAAACTGAAAAACTGAACTTCACTGAAATTAAAAACATGCTCTGGGCTTCCCTGGTGGTGCAGTGGTTGGGAGTCTGCCTGCCAATGCAGAGGACATGGGTTCGAGCCCTGGTCTGGGAGGATCCCACATGCCGCGGAGCGGCTGGCCCCGTGAGCCACAATTACTGAGCCTGCGCGTCTGGAGCCTGTGCTCCGCAACAAGAGAGGCCACGATAATGAGAGGCCCGCGCACCGTGATGAGGAGTGGCCCCCACTTGCCGCAACTAGAGAAAGCCCTCACACAGAAACGAAGACCCAACACAGCCATAAATAAATAAATAAAATTAAAAAAAAAAAAAAAAAAGCAAAAGAAATCTGAATGAAGTATGGTCTAAAAAAAAAAAAAAAAAAAAAAGAAAGTAACAGCCCCCCGTTTGCATACTAGCTAGGTGCCTTCACTGCCTTGTCTCACTAAATCCTAGCGATAGCTCCTGAGGCAGGTGCTATAATTATAAAAAAAAAAAAAAAAAAAAAAAAAAAAAAAAAAAACCATGCTCTAAGTAAATCAACTATATTTCAATAAAATAATTTTTAAAAAGATGCAAGGGAACAAATCAATAAACAAGATGTCTGCAAAAAAACAAAACAAAAAAACACACAAAAACATATGCTCTATAAAACACACCATAAAGAGAAAAGACAATCCAAAAACCAGAAAAACATGTCAAATCACATATCTTATAAATAACTTGTATCAAGAATACATAGAGAACTCTCAAAACTCAGTAAGAGGGGACTTTCCTGGTGGCACAGTGGTTAAGAATCTGCCTGCTAATGCAGGAAACACGGGTTCGATCCCTGGTCCAGGAAGATCCCACATGCTGTGGAGCAACTGAGCCCATGCGCCACAACTACCGAGCCTGTGCTCTAGAACCCGCGAGCTACAACTACTAAAGCCCGTGTGCCCTGGAGCCCATGTGCTGCAACTACTGAAGCCCACGTGCTCTAGGGCCTGTGTGCCATAACTACTGGGCCCACACACTGCAACTACTGAAGCCCGCATGCTCTAGGGCCCACATGCCACAACTACTGAGCCCGCAGCCCTAGAGCCCATGCTCCACAATGAGAAGCCACCGCAATGAGAAGCTCGTGCACCACAACAAAGAGTAGCCCCGGCCTGCAGCAACTAGACAAAGCCCGCGAGCAGCAACAAAGACCCAGCGCAGCCAAAAATATAAAATAAAATAAAATAAACTCAATAAGAAAACGCAATTTTAAAAAACGGCAGAAGATTTGAATAAACACTTCACCAAGGAAGATACAGAGAGAACAAATAAGCATTTCAAAAAATAAAATGCTCAGTATCGTTAGTCATTAGGGAAATGCAAATTTAAAACCTAATGGGATACCACTATACATCTATTAGAACACGTAAAACTGACCATGCGTTGACAAGGACAGGGAGGAAGTGGAACTTTCATATACTGCAGACTGAAATGTAAAATGGAGCCACCATGTTGCAAAATAGTTTAGCAGTTTCTTAAAAAGTTTAACACAGAAGTACCATTATGATCCAGCCATTCCACTCTCAAATATTTATCTAAGAGAAATGAAACCATATGTCCATACAGACTTATACACAAATGTTCATAGCGGCTTTATTTTTATGAGTCAAAAACTGAAACAGTCCAAATGTCCATCAACAGGTGAATGGATACACAAATGGTGGTATACCACACAACTACCCAGCAATAAATAGGAATGAATTACTATTGTAGTGAGCCATACTATAACATGGATGACTGTAAAAGTAAACATGCTGAGTGAAAGAAAACCCTAGAAAATGCCAACTATTTTATAGTGACAGAAAGCAGATCAGTAGTTTCCTGGGGTGGAGGAGGAGATAGGAGAGGGGATTACAAAGGAGCAGTAGGAAACTTTTAGGGATGATGGATATGTTCATTATCTTGATTGCGGTAATGGTTTTACAGATGTATACATATACCAAAAATTACCAAATTGTATACTTTAAATATATGCAGATTACTGTATGTAAATCATAACTCAATAAAGCTATTAAAATTGTTAGTCACAAAAAAACTTAATTTTCTCTGTTCTTTGGGGGATTTCTTTAGAAAGAATAAAAGTCATGAAATATCAACATCTGCCTAAAAGAGAAACTGAAAAATTAAAATTAGGTCCAATGGATCCTGATGATACACAAATGGTTAGAACACATCAAATATAAATAAATACACACACACACATCAATGATATAATTCTTTAAAAAAAAGCTTATTACTTCCAGAGTACGTTAGGGTATCAACTCATTTTTTGAACAATGATATATTAATAATCAAGCATTTATCCTGCCTTATAATGACGCTACCCATAGCAAGTATCTCTTTACAGCTAATAAATGACAATTAGAATATTATCATTTTGAATTAGTGAATCTAAGCATTGCATATAAGTGGCTGCTAATTTCCCAAAGAGATAACTATATATGTGTGTGTATGTGTGTGTTTACATATATATAAAATACACTTCCTGATCAAAGAACACACCATTGCCTATAATAAACTTGCCAAAAATTTTTTTAAATGCATTTGAATGAAATCTGATCAAACCTCTAAATCCAGATAATTTACTGGAAATAGAGACAGAATACATTAAATCTTTGATTTTTATAAAAGATACTTGAGAGACTTATCAACCAATTAATTGCAATGTAGGGACTTTACTATTCAGATGCTGACTGAAAATATTTTAAAACTTTAAAATATATAAACATAAGACTTCTGAGACCATTGGAAATCTGAACACTGATTAAATGTTCAATCCGATATTAAGAAATTATTTAAGTGTTCAGGTGTACAACAAAGTGATTCAGTTATGAGTTGGTCATTTTTGAAGCTGCGTGATGACTAGAGAAGGATTCAATATTCCATTTGGTCTGCTTTTGTACATCCTGAATTTTCTATAATGAAGTTTTTAAAAATAAAGATATCTTATTAAATTCACTTTGTAACTTGTACATGTACAAAGATATAAAAATCCAAAATAAATAAAACTGGCTTAGGCCAAATTTCCTCTTTCATATTGTCCTTGTCCTTTTTGATGAGGATATATTAGCTTCAAAATCTAAACTTAGGGTAACTTTGCCTATTTTCCTATTCTCTGACACTTTATATGAGATATGAACAATCTGTTTCATAAAGGTATAGTGGAACTTTGTAAACCATCTGGGTCTAATAGTTGTATGTGAAAGGGAGAGGTTTTTTTTTTTAATTGGAGTAAAACTGCTTTACAATGTTGTGTTTGTTTCTGCTGTACAATGAAGTGAATCAGCTATATGTATATGTATACCCCTTCCCTCTTGGACCTCCCTCCCAACCCCCCCAATCCCACCCATCTAGGTCGTCACAGAGCACCACGCTGAGCTCCCTGTGCTATATAGCAGGTTCCCACTAGCTATTTTACACATGGTAGCATATTTATGTCAAACCTAATCTCCCAATTCGTCCCACTCTCCCCTTCCCCCACTGTGTCCACATGTCCGTTCTCTACGTCTACTTCTCTATTCCTGCCCTACAAATAGTTTCATCTGTACTGTTTTTCTAGATTTCACATATATGCATTAATATATATTTGTTTTTCTCTTTCCAGCTTACCTCACTCTATATGACAGACCCTAGGTCCATTCACATCAGGAGAGGTATATTTTTAATTACTCATTTTAATTTCTTTATTGATATTGTATCTATTCATGATTTAAATTTATTTGAGTCAGTTTTCTTTAGTATATTTTTCTAGAAAATAGCCAATTTCATCAGTTCCTTTGTTGTTCTCAAATGTATTGGCATAAAATTTCTTATAAATTTTACTTAGTCTCTACTACAGTTATAGTTATATCTCCATTTTCACATTTTCAATAACACTGTGTCTTCTCTTTTTCCTAAATATATCTTTTCAGTAGCTCATCATTTTATCAGTCTTTTCAAAGAATCAGATTTTTATTTCATTAAGGCCCTCTATTATTTCTTTGCTTTCTGTCACTAATTTCTATTCTTAGCATTACCATTTTTTCATCTACTCTCTTTGCGTTGCTATGTTCAATACTCAGCCCACTCATTTCAATCTCTTTTCATATACACACATTTAAGCCTAAGAGTTAATCTCTTTAGTACTACCTTACCTGCATTCAAAAGGTTTGATATGTGATGTTTTATTTTGCTTTAGTTTCTGTGGAAGTTTAATTTCCACAGTCATTTCTTCTATGACCCATTAGTTAAAATATTTTTGAATTTCTAAACATGGCAATGTTTTATCTTTTGATTTGTAATTACACTGCATTGTGGGTTGCATACTGATAGTCTGCCATTTGCTACAGCTTGCTTCATGACTTGGCATGTGGTCAAATTTCATAAATGTTCTGTGTACTTAAAAAGTGTGTATGATCTAATTATTAGTTTCAGGGTTCTATAGTGTCCATTAGCTCAAGCTTGTTAATTCTTTATTCAAATTTTCCTTCTTTACTAGTATTTTATTTACTTGATGTATTAATTATCAAGAGGTATATTAAAATATTGATTGTAAGGTTGTCCACTTATCATTGTAAAGTCAATTTTTTTAAATATTTGAAGTTATGTTTTATATACACACAAATTCATGACATTTACTTTTTCCTAGAAATATTTAAATCTTCCTAGTGAATTATTTCATTCCTAGTGAATGAACCTCTTAATCCTTGATAATGCTTTTGCCTTAGTCCCATTTTTCTAAAACGCACCTATGATAGCTTTTTTGGGGGGTCCTTGTGTTAGACATGTTACTGATAAACATCACTATAATTATTAGTTTGCTGCCTTTAAAAAAAAAAAAATCCCATCCTGGAGTCTCCATGCTTTCTCTGGTAAGTTTAGTCTGTTTAGATTTATTTTGATAACTGATATATGTGAAATTATTTCTACCATCTCATTTTGTTTTTCACATACCATGTATTTTTCCCTCTTTTTTTTTTAAGTTTTCCTTAAAATTTTAACAGAATTACTTGAAAGTAGAATCAATTTTATTACTCTTTCTAAACCACAGGACCTCAGAAAGCTTACTCAGATCACTACCCCTCCTGTCATATGCACTGTTTTCCAGTACAGTATTTAATTCTTGTGCATTTATTTGTTGAATTGTTTTACGTAATCAGGTTGTCCTGATTTGTCTGTATGTTTACCAATTTCTTTGCTAACTTTGAGTCTTGCATACCCTTCTACATTCAGGGATTCAGTTCCTTCCTATTAAAGTACAACTACCTTCAGTAGTTCTTTCAGTAATGGTCTATTAGTAGTAAACGCTACATCTCCACATGAAAACACATTTATTTCTCCTTCACTTTACAATGATAGCTTTGAGGGTTATTTTATTTTTCCTTGGCACTTTGAAGATACTCATCTATTGACTTTTGACCTCTATTCATGCTGTTGATAAATCTGCTAAACTGACTCATTGCTGTTCAGTTATTAATGACTTGTCTTCTCTCTGGTGTCTTTATTACTTTCTATTTAACTTCACTAAAGTGTATTGAGTTGTCCACATTTTTTTCTACTTATTTTTTCTATTTATTTTTAGGTGCAGCTACAGAAGAGAGAAAAAGTGATTTGATAATGACTATTTTCTTAATTCTCCCGAAGACTATTCAGAACTAATACCATGCTATATGTACAAGAAGTATTAATTCATTACATACGGTGGATGCCCTAGGACAATGATTCTCAAACTTCAGAAGGCAACAAAAACACCTAGGGAACCTATTTAAATACTTGGACTCCATCCAAGTTTTCTGATTCAGTAGGTCTGGGGTCCTACCACAAATTTGCATTTCTAACAAGTTTCCAGGTAATGCTGATGCTGCTGGTCAGGGACTCGTGCTTTAAGAACCACTGCCTTAGGGATTAGGGATAATTATCTCAGGGAACCCCCACTGAGAAGGACTGTAAGAATCTGTCCTGGTTCTTAAATCTAGAGATTAGTATTTATCATCAATCTCAACAATTTTTAGCTTTAAATATTACTCTTTCCCATTTCTTCTTGTAGAATTCCAACTACATAAATAACAGCAGCTAACAGTTCATCATCTGGCCAGAACTGCTCCAGTTCATTCTTCACAGTCCTCAGGATAAAAATTAAATTTGATCATATCATTCCCTTACTTGAAATTGTTCACTGGCTCCTCTATACCTACAGGGACAGTTCTTTGTTGGGAGGGACACATGGATGGGCTTCAGAGTACATGCAAATTTTTTAGTATTTACACTATGTTATATTATATTACACATACTTTTTATGACACTATCAAATACGTCTGTGATCTAAGCATGTTAATAATTGCTAGCCTATTAAATTCAAATGAGTCAGTGTGATACATAAGCTTTTCAGCTTTTCATGATCCATGCCTGCCTATCCTATACACCATACCTTGTGCCGTTCTGAGCATACCACGATTTCAAACTTTCATCATTATATCCATATTACCTCTACTTAGAAAAGAATGCCCAATAGGCCTCTCACAGGCCTGACAAACTCCTACTTATCTTCTCAAAAGGTCCAATATCATCTCCTCCCAGAAATTTTCCCCAACCTACTTAAGAGTTAATTGTCCCTTACCTATTCTCTCTCAGCACTTTGTACAAACATCCGCAATTACTTTTCACCCTTCTAAATATTGGTCCATAGAACTATCTTCCTTTGTAATATGAGTGACCTCAGGCAAGAACTTAATCATTATAGTAGATAGCAAAATGTTTGTTAAATATATAAACATGTTACCTAAATATAACTTTGCCTTGGACTTGACAGACTTTTTCCAGGAGAACAAATATTTATAATCTAAGACTCTTCATGTCTGTTTTTATCTAGACTTTCAAAGGAACCAGATATTCAATGGGAGTAAATGCTAGTATCATTCTCAATTTCTAAACAAAATACCTCAAGCATCAAAGCAAGGACTGTCCCTGTAATATCTAACACCTGCAATGTCAATACAACCAACAGAAGAACACTGAAGGGGTAATCAAATCTAAGAGCTCAAAAAATCTTCGTAGAAAAAAAGGACTCTCGTTGTATTTCCTATACAAGTCTACTTGGTTTATCTGTTTATTTAAACACTGATGTGCATATTACAAATTATGAGAAGATTCCTCTCATTTTATTAAAACACCGACTATTCAGAAAAAATCCCTTTACAAAGGTATATAGCATACAAAGAAAACCACAGTGAGTGGTTCTCTCCAGAGGCAGAGGATGGATGGGGAGTATGAGTGTAAGGTCTCTTCACTTACCATTTTTCAAATGTGTCAGTACCATCTGATTTTTTTTTTCCCGGCTGTGCCATGCTCACAGCATGCAGGATCTTAGTTCCCTGACCAGGGATGGAACCTGTGCCCTCTGCAGTGGAAGCATGGAGTCTTAACTACTGGACTGCCAGGGAAGTCCCTGATTTTTTTTTTTTTTTAATAATGTTACATATTACTTCAGCAATCAGAAAAATATAATGAAAAGTAAAAAAAGCCACATTCTATGTTATGCTATTTAAGAAAAACGTTTAATTATGAAACTATTTTAATATATTATTCTTACCAGATTTAAGACCTGAAATTTTGAAGATGGCACTTGGTTTCCCATTTGTGACAAATCCTAGGAGTTGCCATACTGGCATTCCATTTGAATCAGGATAGGAAAAGTAGACAGATCCTCCCATTCCCTCAGGAAATGGGACTGTTCCCAGCATAAAAACCACAACATGGTTGATATTTTCATAATCAGGCAAGTCAAAAACAAACTTATCCTCTGCCACTTGCTGTGCAGCTGTTTGCACCTAGAATATAAGAAACTCGCCTTAGTTCAATAGTTTGATAAGTTTCTATAGCCCTTTTAGTATTGCTGTAAGCTCTGTTACCAAATATAGTCAATTATAGTCATTATATCAAGTATAACATTGGGTCAATCTGATACTCTAATTATGGAATTACCAAATACACCAAAAAGAGTGCTTATTTTAATAGAAAAATCTAAAAATACACATTTAGCCTTAAAATGACTTAATGAATGGAATCTTTCAAAAACATTACTAAATTATTTCAGAAGTGCCCTGAAAGGATTTTACTTACATAAATAAATCACTACAGCTTCAGAATGTTATAAAAATGAAAGGTTGTTCAAAACACCATGCCACCAAAGCTTTATCTTCTAGTTTGAAGGTAAAGAATCTCGGGCAATTAAAATGGGTAAGCAATTCAGAAGTTATTACAGTCAATCCTCATTATTTGCAGATTCATTATTTGTCATTTTGCCTACTCACTGAAATATATTTGTAACCCCCAAATTATTAAACCCTCCGGTTTAAATACAAAGAATAAAACAAAGGAAGAAAGAACATAAATATAAACCAAAATGCCTATATTAGTATTAAATTCAATTTTACCAGCTTTTGGCATGCATAATCTTAAAAGGCACATAAAATCATGGTATCTACAAGTCTTGAAATAATCATTAGGTAAAATAAATATTTCTTAAATATTTGTCAACTCTGTCAAAGGCACCAGACATTCTGTTAATCTGTATTATGACATTCTAATCCTCAACCTTAGGAAAAAGGGTACATCTTTTACTGAGTCCATAACTTTAGATTAGGTGAATTTTTCTAGTAAAAAAATAATGTAGTTAAACGTTGAGGCATCGCTAGGTCTATTTGCCCTTCATTTTGATTAACATGTTCAAATACTCCAGAACTAAAAAGTCAAACACCGTCAAAGAAAATCTTGTCACGAAGGAACCCCTACTGGATATCCATTACGTAGGTTAGGTGTTAGGTAAATAGACACAGGCACCGCTATAACTAAATTCCTTCCAAATTAGCTGACAACACGGATTCCACAGGGTCTTTCTATTCTTTAGAAAAACACACACATTTTAAATGTTATTCGTTAACGAAATTCGTCCCACACTCAATCACAGGCTGGTCCTTTCATTCTTCCTATCCGGAGCAGAAGCAATACAAAGTTATCCCACCAGTATTATCAATTACCACCATCACCAAAAGGGGCCTCCCAGTCATTCAAGGGGCAGACAATAAATCTTCTGAGGATAGCCATCTCCAATTTATCTCTGTGGTTCCTTAGAACTGTGTACACACTACATTATCAAAACTTGATGAAAAAATTCAACAAAGGGGCTGCAACATTTAATAAAGCAGGGAGAAATAATAAAGAGAAAGAATTCTAGGTGAAAGGAATCAGGTCTGAAATGGATTTCTGAGTGGCTTCTACGGAGGCAAGCAAGATTCACCCTCCAGATTCTTCCGGAACAATCCCAGGTACTTAACTCTACCTAACAATTCATCAAGGAGGGTAATCTCTTTTTACCAATAAGGAAATTCGCTGCTCATCTCCTTCTGGGGTCATCACAGATATCGCTCACGCTTTAAGTTTCAGGCGTTTCTATCAGCCCATTTCCAATTACGTTAAGCATATTTTTATTAAGGCCCTTCCAAAAGGACCCAGCAGTTATACTTTGCCCGAGTACCTTCATCTTCGACAAACAGGACGCTACAGACTAGATTCAAACACCACATTTACCTCGAACTCACTTTATGAGCTCAGGCGAGTATTTATACTGCCAACTGCGCTTAAGTTCCTCAACTGCAAAATGAGAATGAGAACCACCATCTCACGAGTTACGGTTAAGTTTGCAGTGCCAAATAAACGCTACATAGATGGCTGAGATGACTAAGAATAGACAAAAGGCGTGCACTGCCTAAGATAATGCACACTCGATAAATGGCAGCTAATGGTGTGACTGCTACTCTGAAAAGCGCTGGGGGGAAGGAGAGCGAACATCCCAGCGTCCCACTGCCCACCCTCACACTCTCAGCAGTGAACTAGACGTGAGGGGGCTTCCCCGCATCCCGCGCACCGACGCACCCTCCCCTTCCCGGGGCCTCGCCCTCGGCGTCCTGCCCCCTCCCTGAGACCACCCGGCCCCATCCTCACCAGCCTCCCCGCCACCAAGCAGCCAAACATGACGGCGGCGGCTCCGCTCAGCCAGCAAGGACCCGAAGCCGGGTACTAGAAGACCTGGGGCTACTGCCCTAGTCGAACCCAAGAACCTTCCGGAACGATGCGGGGGGTGCCTACCCCTCCGCTACATAGCGACTAGGCCAGCGGCAGGAACGCCTGCTGCCCCCGCGACCTGTGACCTCTCCTTCCTAACCAGAACGCCTCTCAGGCGACGAGTACTTCCGGGGCTCACACCGCACCGCCCTTACTAAACGGGAAAGGTGGGCCAGATCCCGTATAAAACTACAAGTCCCAGAAGGGCCTGCGCCGGTTTCCGGGAAGGGAGCGCGGAGGATTTGCCTATTGGGATTGGTAGTCCGTATCCCAAATTTGCGAATCCAGAGCCGGGAGGGAAAGTTTCTAACGTTTGTCTAACATTTTAGAGATTACAGTGCGCTTTTACAGTCATTTCGCTAGATCCTTACAAAAACCCTAGGAGGTAGGTATTATTATCTGCATTTTGTAGTCGAGAAAATTGCCCAGAGTGACCAGCCCCAAATCTTTACACAGCACTCACGGATGGGGCTTGAATCCAAATCCTGATTCAAATCCAGGGTTCTTTCTGCTACACAGTAGCTGAAAAGTACTGATTTTTAATCAGCTGTTTTGTACTTAATGACAACTTTATTGTAGTTCTTTCCAGCCTCACTCCCCCCTTTATTTGCCGAAAACAAACAACACTAATAAGCAAGTTATAATATCTTTGTGCTTTAATGACGCCATTTGTAAAATAAGAATAATAATTGTGCCTGTCCCCTAGGGTTGCTGTGAGGGTCAGATGAATTTATAAACAACCACTTAGAACCTGGCAATACTTAACTAATGGCTGTTTAATTGTAAAATGTCTTTTTTTTCCTCTACGCATTTGCAGAAAAGAACAACTGGCATCAAGTACTGACTGCCAACAGTACTCATTCTCCCTTTCACAGCTTCAGTTCCCTTTCCTCTTGGATAGGAAGGTAAGATATCTCCTCCCTGAAGGTCTCTGCCCAGCTTGAAATATCTGAGCTTAGTCCACCAGCCACCAGCAAGTCTGTCCTCTTAACCGCAGGTTATATGTGGAAGATCAGAATGTTGGAACAGTCCTCTGGTCTCCACTCTGGCTCCATAAACTTGGACCACCTATCTTGTCTCAGATACTCCTTTGAGAAAGCCAAAGATGAATAGATAGAAGAGGATCTTCCTACCAATGTCTCCAACTTTCTACCTAAGAAGTCCCAGAATCTTCAAAATAAAAAGGCCGCTCATTATGAGACAGACATGAGGGGCAGACAAACTGCCTGGATTCAGAGCCCATCTCCGTCATTTATTAGCTGTATAATATTAGGCCAGTTACCCTAACACTACCATGTCTCCCTTTCCCCCTCTGTAAAACAGGATAATAATAAGGTTGTAATGAAGGTTATTACATGTAAAGTACTAAGTAGTAGCCAGAATATAGCTTAATAAACTGTTAGCATTTAGCATTATTACTTTTCCTGACTAACTTTCATGTCTTCATACCCACCTTACTATGAAATAGTAAATAAATATATTGGTCTCTGCCTCATGTACCTGACACAGGCTCCTGAAACCCCTGTAAATTCCCAAGTGATAAGAGCACTAAGAGCATCTTTTGTTCTAATGAGGGGACTCTGGTGGGCTTCTGGGTGGCTCCTAGATGGGAGCTGGTCACCAGAAAGATGAAGTCTGATTAGAAGCTTGGAATTTTCAGCCCCTCCCCACATTCTATAGAGAGGGGAGAGGGGCTGGAGATGGAGTTAATTGATCACGACTACATGAGGAAGCATCCATAAAATCCCAAGAGTATGAGGTCTGGAGAGCTTCCAGGTTGATGAATACATCCACCTGCCAGAAGGATGATGCACCCCAACTCCACCAGGAGAGAAGCTCCTGCACTCCCAGACCTTGCCTATGTATCTGTTCATCTGGTTGTTCATCTGTATCCTTTATCATATCCTTTAATAAATTGGTAAACATGTTTCCCTGAGTTCTGTGAGTTGTTCTAGCCAATAATCAAATCCAAGGGGGGGAGGTCATGGGAACCTCCAATTATAGCCGTGTTGGACAGAAGTTGTAGGTAACCTGGGCACTTAACTACTTGCAATTGGCATCTGAAGTAGGGGCAGTCTTGTGGGATTGAGCCCTTAACCTGTGGGATCTGATGCTATCTCCAGGTGCTGTCTCCAGGTTGACAGTGTCAGGATTGAGTTAAATTGTAGGACACCAAGCTGGTGTCACACAATTGCTCAGTGTAGGGAAAACCCACACATATCTGGTTTTAGAAGTATTGTGAGTACGGTAGTAGTGTGAGAGTAAAGGAGAAACATGGGAAGAAGACAGGGTTTTTTTCCTTTACATACTGTAACTATGTATTTGTATTCTCTGTATTTTTCAACCTTTCTGTGCTTATGCAACTTGTTTTATCTGCCTGTCATATTCACTTGGAAATTTCTTACATCCTCCCAACTGGCTCAAATATTTTCTTTAGGTTGGACAAAGAATTAGAGGCAGTGAGTTTAGTATCCTTTCTCCAGACTATGAAAGCCAGCCTTCTATTCACCAAACTATATTATTATTAAATACAAAAGTTCTTTGTAACTAAAGAGAGCAGAAATAGATACAATGTATGGAAGTGAAGAAAGGCGTTTCAGAGGAAAATATGTCTCCAATAATCAGAGCTCTCTGAAATAAGAATAGGTAGATATAGAATAATGAATTCTCCCATTCACATTGATATTTTAACCAAAGCTGAAATCCACTTATATTGTTAAGGAGATTCATGGAAAACTTGGGAAAATTTACCTCGGACCTCACTGGTACCTACCAGCTCTCAGACTACATTTGCTTCTGTGGAGAAAGAACAAATCATAGTTCAGTTTTGGCCAGGGAATCACGAGCTGAATTCTGGTTTTAGCTCTTCCATTAACTAGCCTAGGGATGAAGTAATTTATTTTATCCTTTTAGGCATTAGGTTTTCACACTTCTAGAATGAGGGCATTGAATTCTGATTTCAAGAGCAAAAATATTATTTCTCTTCATCTAAGGAAAGTTTCCTCTCCAAAACAAGGAGAACAAGAAATAAAAGCACAGGGACTTCCCTGGTGGTGCAGTGGTTAAGAATCCACCTGCCAATGCAGGGGACACAGGTTCTATCCCTGGTCCAGGAAGATCCCACATGCCTCACAGCAACTAAGCCTGTGAGCCACAACAACTGAGCCTGCGCTCTAGAGCCCGTGCGCTACAACTACTGAAGCCTGCGTGCCCAGAGCCCATGCTCAGCAACAAGAGAAACCACTGCAATGAGAAGCCCGCGCACCATGACAAAGAGTAGCCCCCACTCTCCTCAACTAGCAAAAAGCCCACATACAGCAACGAAGATCCAACACAGCCAAAACAATAATAATAAATAAATAAATAAATACTTTTTTAAAAAGATGAGACAAATACAATTAAAAAGATATCAAAACCAGACAAAGATACTACAAAAAAAGTTACAGACCAATATCACTCATGAATACACATGCAAAAATCCTCAACAAAATACTAGCAAACAGAATCCAACAACACATTAAAAGGATCATACATTATGATCAAGTGGGATTTATCCCAGGGATGCAAGGATTCTTCAATATATGCAAATCAATCAATGTGATACACCATATTAACAAATTGAAGGAGAAAAACCATATGATCACCTCAATAGATGCAGAAAAAGCTTTTGACAAAATTCAACACCATTTATGATAAAAACTCTCCAGAAAGTGGGTATAGAGGGAACCTACCTCAACATAATAAAGGCCATGTAAAACAAACCCACAGCGAACATCATTCTCAATGGTGAAAAACTGAAACCATTTCCTCTAAGATCAGGAACAAGACAAGGATGTCCACTCTCACCACTATTATTCAACATAGTTTTGGAAGTCCTAGTCACGGCAATCAGAGAAGAAAAAGAAATAAAAGGAATACAAATTGGAAAAGAAGAAGAAAAACTGTCACTGTTTGCAGGTGACATGATGCTATACGTAGAGAATCCTAAAGATGCCACCAGAAAACTACTAGAGCTAATCAATGAATTTGGTAAAGTTGCAGGATACAAAATTAATGCACAGAAATCTCTTGCATTCCTATACACTAATGATGAAAAATCTGAAAGAGAAATTAAGGAAACACTCCCATTTACCACTGCAACAAAAAGAATAAAATACCTAGGAATAAATCTACCTAAGGAGACAAAAGACCTGTATGCAGAAAACTATAAGACACTGATGAAAGAAGTTAAAGATGATACCAACAGGGCTTCCCTAGTGGCTCAGTGGTTGAGAGTCCGCCTGCCGATGCAGGGGACACGGGTTCGTGCCCCAGTCCAGGAAGATCCCACATGCCGTGGAGCAGCTCAGCCCATGAGCCATGGCTGCTGAGCCTGCGTGTCCGGAGCCTGTGCTCCTGTGGGAGAGGCCACAACAGTGAGAGGCCCATGTATCGCAAAAAAAAAAAAAAAAAAAAAAAAAGATGATACCAACAGATGGAGAGATATGCCATGTTCTCGGATTTAAAGAATCAATATTGTGAAAATGACTATACTACCCAAAGCAATCTACAGATTCAATGCAATCCCTGTCAAATTACCAATGGCATTTTGTACAGAATTAGAACAAAAAATCTTACAATTTGTATGGAGACACAAAAGACCCCGAATAGCAAAAGCAGTCTTGAGGGAAAAAAACGGAGCAGGAGGAATCAGACTCCCTGACTTCAGACTATACTACAAAGCCACAGTAATCAAGACAATAAGGTATTGGCACAAAAACAGAAACATAGATCAATGGAACAAGATAGAAAGCCCACAGATAAACCCATGCACCTATGATCAACTAATCTATGACAAAGTAGGCAAGGATATACAATGGAGAAAAGACAGTCTCTTCAGTAAGTGGTGCTGGGAAAAATGGACAGCTACATGTAAAAGAATGAAATTAGAACACTCCCTAACATCATACACAAAAATAAACTCAAAATGGATTAGGGACCTAAATGTAAGACCAGACACTATAAAACTTTTAGAGGAAAACATAGGAAGAACATTCTTTGACATAAATCATAGCAAGATCTTTTTTGATCCACCTCCTAGAGTAATGGAAATAAAAACAAAATAAACAAATGGGACCTAATGAAACTTAAAAGCTTTTGCACAGCAAAGGAAACCATAAACAAGACGAAAAGACAGCCCTCAGAATGGGAGAGGATATTTGCAAACGAATCAACAGACAAAGGATTAATCTCCAAAATATAAAAACAGCTCATGTAGCTCAATATTAATAAAACGAACAACCCAATCCAAAAATGGGCAGAAGACCTAAATAGACATTTCTCCAAAGAAGACATACAGATGGCCAAGAAGTACATGAAAAACTGCTCAACATCACTAATTATTAGAGAAATGCAAATCAAAACTACAATGAGGGGCCTCCCTGGTGGCGCAGTGGTTGAGAGTCCGCCTGCCGATGCAGGGGATACGGGTTCGTGCCCCGGTCTGGGAGGATCCCATATGCCACGGAGTGGCTGGGCCCGTGAGCCATGGCCGCTGGGCCTGCGCGTCCGGAGCCTGTGCTCCGCAACGGGAGAGGCCACAGCAGTGAGAGGCCCACATACGCAAAAAAGAAAAAAAAAAAAAAAAAAAAAAAAAAAACTACAATGAGGTATCACTTCACACCAGTTAGAATGGGCATCATCAGAAAATCTACAAACAACAAATGCTGGAGAGGGTGCGAAGAAAAGGGAACCCTCTTGCACTGTTGGTGGGAATTTAAATTGATACAGCCACTATGGAGAACAGTATGGAGGTTCCTTAAAAAACTACAAATAGAATTACCATATGACCCAGCAATCCCACTACTGGGCATATACCCGGAGAAAACCATAATTCAAAAAGACACATGCACCCCAATGTTCATTGCAGCACTATTTACAATAGCCAGGTCAGGGAAGCAACCTAAATGCCCATTGACAGACAAATGGATAAAGAAGATGTGTTACATATATACAATGGAATATTACTCAGCCATAAAAGGAACGAAATTGGGTCATTTGTTGAGACGTGGATGGATCTAGAGACTGTCATACAGAGTGAAGTAAGTCAGAAAGAGAAAAACAAATATCGTATATTAACAAATGTATGTGGAACCTAGAAAAATGGTACAGCTGAACTGGTTTGCAGGGCAGAAATTGAAACACAGATGTAGAGAACAAACATATGGACACCAAGGGGGAAAGCTGTTGTGGGGGGGTGGTGGTGTGATGAATTGGGCAATTGGGGTTGACATGTATACACTGATGTGTATAAAATTGATAACTAATAAGAACCTGCTGTATAAGATTAAATTTTAAAAAATACAATTAAAAAAAGAAGAAAGAAATAAGAGCACAAACTCTATCTTCTTTGACCTAAGCGATATCTATAACTCAAAATCACAATGATATCAGTGGAAAGTGGACAGAAGAAAGACAAGTGACTTAGCAGAGCAGAGGAAGGTCAAACTCAAGTACCTATAGAGAAAGATAATAAGTACCAGAGAAGTTCAGGAATTGGAGATACCAGGGGCCACAGAAGGCAGGGGTAAGGCAGTAGACTGAAACATGTAGATTGCTTAAAACTGATGTAAGATTTTGTGTCTGACTCTCATCTACTCCTCAGCCATTGGTATGAAATCTGGAAACCAGATACTGAAAAAAAAAATGGTTTTGGGGCAAGGTCACCTTGTACAGATTAGGTCCTGAATAAGAGTGCCCGGGTGAGAGAGGAGCACTTGGCTCACCAACTCAAACACACTAACGTAGTAGTGTGCCACCCAAAGTCGGGGTGGCTTTTCTAAAACATCCACTTGGAGGATGGAGGTGCCTTTTTCTATATCATCCTTGCAGAGAGGGATATCTCTTATTAAGTCATCCATAAGGGATGAGGGTCACTTTTTAAAAACTCATGTAATAATACAAAACCCTTTCATGATTAAAAAAAATTCAATTAACCAAGAATAGAAGGGAACTTCCTCAACCTGATAAAGAGCATCTATAAAAATCCCACAGCTAACATCATACTTAATGGTGAAAGTTGTATGCTTTCCTCCTAAGATCAGTAACAAAACAAAGATGTCTTCTCCAGGCACTTCTATTCAACATTGTACTGGAGATTCCAGCCAAAGCAACGAGGCAAGAAAAAGAAAAGGCATCCAGACTGGAAATTAAGAAATAAAACTATCTCTATTTGTGACATGAGCTTGCATATAGAAAATCCTAAGGAATCCACTAAAAACTATTAGAAGTAATAAACAAGTTCAGCAAGGTTGTAAGATACCAGATCAACATACAAAATTCAGTTGTATTTCTAAACACTTAGAATGAACAATCCAAAAATAAAAATATGAAGACAATTCCATTAATAATAGCACCAAAAAAATAAAATACTTAGGAATAAATTTAAGAAGGAAAGCATAAAAAATAAGAAATTAAAGATCTGCGTAAATGGAAAAACATCCCATGTTCATGGGTCTGCAGACTTAACATTGTTAAGATGGCAGTATTCCCTAAATTGGTCTATCAATTCAGTGCACTATCAGAATCTCAGCTGACTTTTTTGTAGAAATTGACAACTTGATTCTAAAATGTATAAGAAGGGAGACCCAGAATAGCCAAAACAATCTTGGGGAAAAAAAAAAAAAAGAAAAGAACAAACTAGGATGATTAACACTTCTCAATTTCAAAAGTTATTGCAAAGCAATGATAATGAAGACAGTGTAGTACTGAGACAGAAATAAATATGTAAATCAATGGAATAGAATTGAGAGTCCAGAAATAAATTATATGGTCTACGGTCCACTGATTTTTCAACAAGGGTGCCAAGAACATTCAATGGGGGAAAGAAAAGTCTTTTCAACAAAGATTCCGAGACAACTGGATAGCCACATGCAAAAGAAAAGCCTCATGCCATTTATAAAAATTAACTCAAAATTGATCAAAGGTCTAAATGTAAAAAACTAAAACTGGGCTTCCCTGGTGGCGCAGTGGTTGAGAATCTGCCTGCCAATGCAGGGGACACGGGTTCGAGCCCTGTTCTGGGAAGATCCCACATGCCGCAGAGCAACTGGGCCCGTGAGCCACAACTACTGAGCCTGCGCATCTGGAGCCTGTGCTCCGCAACAAGAGAGGCCATGACAGTGAGAGGCCCGCGCACTGCGATGAAGAGTGGCCCCCACTTGCCACAACTAGAGAAAGCCCTCGCACAGAAACGAAGACCCAACACAGCCAAAAATAAATAAATAAATAAATAAATTTATTTAAAAAAAAAAAAAAAAAAAAAAAAAAAAAAAACTAAAACTATAAAACTCTTTGAAGAAAACATAGGGGTAAATCTTCATGACTTTGGATTTGGCAAAGGATTTTTAGATATGACACCAAAAACATAAGCAAAAAAGAGAAAAAAATAGATCATCTGAACTTCATAAAAATTTAAAACTCTAGTGCTTCCAAGGAAACCATCAAAAAAGCGAAAAGACAACCACAGAATGGGAGAAAATATTTGCAAATCATAGATCTGATAAGGGACTTGTATCCAGGATAGATAAAGAACTTTTACAGCTTAAAAACACAACCCAGGGCTTCCCTGGTGGCGCAGTGGTTGAGAGTCTGCCTGCTGATGCAGGGGACACGGGTTCATGCCCTGGTCTGGGAAGATCCCACATGCCACGGAGCGGCTAGGCCCGTGAGCCATGGCTGCTGAGCCTGCGCGTCCGGAGCCTGTACTCCACAACGGGAGAGGCCACAACAGTGAGAGGCCCGTGTACCACAAAACAAACAAACAAACAAACAAAAAACACAACCCAATTTTTAAATGGACAAAGGATCTTGTATTAATTTCCTAAAGCTGTCATAACAAACTACCAAAAACTGGGTAACTTAAAACAACAGAAATTTATTCTCTTACAATTCTGGAGGCTAAAAGTCAAGATAGGTGTTGGGAGGGCCATGTGCCCTGTGGAAACTCTGAGGAAGAATCTATTCCATGCCTCTCTTCTAACTTCTAGGGGTTGCCATTAGTCCTTGGCATTCCTTGATTTAAGACTCATCATTCCAAACTCCGCCTCTATTTCATATTGTGTTCCTCCCTCTGTGTATATGTGTCTCTTCTTTTACAGACCTCAGTCATTATATTTAGGATTCACCCTAATCCAGTATGCCTCAACTTAAATTGATTACGTCTGCAAAGACCCTATTTCTAAAAAGATCACATTCACTGGTACCAGACTGACATGAATTTGGGGGGGGGACACTATTCAACCCACTGTAAACATCTGAATAGACAATTCTCCAAGGAAGATATATAAATGGCCAATAAGCATATGAAAAGATGCTGGACATCACTAGGCCTCAGGGAAATGCAAATCAAAACCACAATGAGTACACTTCACATTCACTCCAATGGCTAGAATCATAAAGTCAGAAGCAAGAATACTGGAACCTTCATACACTGCTTGTGGGAATGTAAAATGGTGCAGCTGCTTTGGAAAACAGACTGACAGTTCCTCAAATGATAAACATAGATATACTACCAGATGTAAAACAGATAGCTAGCGGGAAGCAGTAGCATAGCACAGGGAGATCAGCTCGGTGCTTTGCGAAGACCTAGAGGAGTGGGATAGGGAGGGTGGGAGGGAGATGCAAGAGGGAGAGGATATGGGGATATACGTATGCATATGGCTGATTCACTTTGTTGTACAACAGAAACTACCACAGCATTGTGAAGCAATTATACTCCAATAAAGATTATAAAAAAATAAATAAACATAGAGCCACCATATGACCCTGTGATTCTACTCCTAGGTATATACTGAAGAGAAATGAAAACAGATGTTCACACAAAAACTTGTATATGAATGATTATAGCAACATTATTCATAAAACCAAAAGGTGGAGACAAATGTCCATCAATGGATGAATGGATAAACAAAATGTGGTATATCGTACAATGGAAAATTATTCATATGTTATTATATATGATTCCACCCATACGAAATATTTAGAATAGAGAAATCTATAGAGACGGAAAGTAGATTAGTGATTGCTTAGGGCTGGGGTAGGTGAGGATGTGGAGATGGGGGTGATAGATAGCTAAAGAGCATGGTTTGTTGTTTTTTTTAACCATCTTAACTACTTTTTAAGTGTACAGTACAGTAGTATTAACTATATAACCTTGTTGTGCAGCAGATCTCCAGGATTTTCTCATCTTGTAAAATTGAAACTCTATGCCTATTGAAAAATTGCCCTATTCCCCCTCCCCTAGACTTTTTGAGGTGATGAAAATGATCTGAAATTGACACTAGTGATGTTTGCACATATCTGTGAATATACTAAAAACCATTGAATTATACATCTTGAATGAATTGTATGGTATGTGAATTATATTTCAAGAAAACTATTTTTTAAATCAGTGCCATTTGGCCTCTCACCTTCTGAGATGGCCCACACTCTGTCTGTGGAGTATGTATCTCCCTGAATAAACCTTCTTTCACTTTAAAAGAAATTAATTAATTAATTAATTAATTAAAATCAGTACCATTTACAATAGTATCAAAAAAAAAAAACCTCATGCAAAAGTACCTATGAGCAGGTGGGTAGTGCTGGAGTGGGGACAGGGCGATTACATGAAAGTCTTCCCCCTCCTCCACAACATTGACATCAAGGCTCATATTTGCCAGGTAGGAGACTAAAGCATCCTTCTCAGGAAAAAGTGAACACCCCAGAGCTAAAGATATCTTGAAATCTCCAGTCACAAAACTGACAGGCTGCCTAATAATAGTGAAACATGCTATTCACAAATAACAGCCTCCTCACAGTTTTTTGCTTTTTTTTTGGCCGTGCTGTGCAGCTTATGGGATCTTAGTTCCCCACCCAGGGATTGAACCCGTGCCCCCTGCAATGGGGGTGCAGAGTCCTAACCACTGGACCATCATGGAATTCCCCACATTTGTTGCTTGTAAATGGAACATGCCACTAAGGATCAACACACATTTGAGGAAAATCGCTATCATGAAAGAGAAAGACCAAGGTAAATAAATAATTGGGGCAGCAGGGGCAGGGGAATAAATTCAGTAGAAACAAAACAATACAAGGAGCAAAAAAAATAAAACGCTGTAGGTATTATCCAGAGAGAGAAATAGAGTGTGTCATTGAAACAAAAATTGAATGCTATAAAA
The DNA here is from genome assembly GCF_964165515.1 of Mesoplodon bidens. Classification (NCBI taxonomy): domain Eukaryota; kingdom Metazoa; phylum Chordata; class Mammalia; order Artiodactyla; family Ziphiidae; genus Mesoplodon; species Mesoplodon bidens. The sequence continues at coordinate 72,236,804 of NC_138164.1, read as the reverse complement.
GGAAAATCAGAGAACAAGGAAGAACCCATGGAACTTGAAAATATGAGGGCTGAAAAGACAGTTTTTAGAGTTTAGAAGTGTTGTAAGATAAGGCCAAGGAACTCTCCCAGAGAAGTGAGGGAAAGAAAGAAAGGGAAATGAAGAGAAAAATGATAAAATTAGAAGATCAATACAAGAGGTTCAATATTTGACCTAGTGGGAATTCCTGAGAGAATAAAGAAAACACTGGACAGGGCTTCCCTGGTGGCGCAGTGGTTGAGAGTCCGCCTGCCGATGCAGGGGACACGGGTTCGTGCCCCGGTCTGGGAAGATCCCACATGCCGCGGAGCGGCTGGGCCCGTGAGCCATGGCTGCTGAGCCTGCGCGTCCAGAGCCTGTGCTTCGCAACGGGAGAGGCCACAACAATGAGAGGCCCACATACCGCAAAAAAAAAAAAAAAAAAAAACACTGGACAATAAATTATCAAATAAATACTATTTTCTTTAAAAGAAAAAATCCCAGAACTGTAGAACATGAGTCTCCAGAAAGAAGAGGCTCATGGACTGCCCAGCAATATGAATAAAAAACCCATACCAAGGCTCATCCTCATGCAATTTCATAATATGGAACTAAATAGAGATTCCATGAAGCTAAAAGAAAAAATTATGTACAATGATTGCAGGCCAAAGTGAATTGACCTCTGTGTAGCAACACTGAACACTGAAAGACAAAGGAAAGGTGCCTTCAAAATTCTGAGTGTAAATTATTTCCTATATCAAATTCAATATCCAGCCAAAATTATAATCAAGTAAAGGGCAAACTAAAGATATTTTCGGACCTGCAAAGTCTAAAAAAAAAAATTACCTTCCATATGTCCTTTCTCAGTAAGTTACTGGATGTGCTCCTCCCAAACAAGGGAATAAACCAATAAAAAGGAAGACATGAGACAATATTCAGAACACAAGAGATTCCACTAAGGAGAGTGATAGAATTTCAAAGGTAATGGCAAAAAGAAGTCCCAGGAAATAATGCAAAGTGCACCCATTTCAGGAATCCTCAAAAAAATGAATAGATTATTTGACATGTCTGACAACATGCAAAGTTATACAGAGAGGTGTTTCATGGAGGTGGTGGATGGATGAAGACTTAGCCTAAGTCAGATATTCAAACTAAAGCTGAAAAAGAGGCCATTATTTAGGCCAGTGCCAATAAAATGACTTAGCACAGAACAATATTTACATGAATGTATTTGTTCCGTATGGCTGCTGTAACAAAATGCCACAAATTTGGTGGCTTAAAACAGCACACATTCAGAAGTCTGAAATCAGTTTCACCTGGCTGCAAACAAGTTGCCATGAGGGCTGCACTTCTTCCAGATGCTCTAGGGGAGAATCTGTTTTCTTGCCTCTTCCAGATTCTAGAGCCGAGTTCTTGGCTTATTCCGTCTTCAAAGTCAGCAGTGTAGCATCTTGCTTCAGTCCTCACATTGCCTTCTTCTCTGTCAGATATTACTCTCCTTCCCTCTTATAAGGATATTTGTGATTGCATTTAAAGTCCAACAAAACAATTAAAAATAATCTCCATATCTCAAGATCCTTCGCTTAATCATATTGGCAAAATCTCTTTTGCCATATGAAGTAACATTCACAGGCCCTGACTATTTGGGGAGGGCATTATTTGGCCTCCCAACACTATCTTAATAAAAACTCCAAATGTGGGTTAACTAGAAATTATTTAACTACATTAAGAAGATGGAAGAACAATGGAAAAGAATATGAAAAAGAATATACATATATATGTATGCATGTATGTATAACTTAATCACTTTGCTGTACAGCAGAAATTAACACAACATTGTAAATCACTATACTTCAATAAAATAAATTTAAAAAGAGGAAGATGGGAAAAAAGGAAGAGGAAGTGTGGATAGCTAAAATCCTCTTCTAACGAATGCTCTCAAAAAATCATCAATAACAATCATATAGTACAAGAATTTCAGCTCAGAAAAAGACATATTCGTGATTTGAAACTTTCCAAATGATAGTTCTGTCCTGAAGGAAGATCTGAATGTCCTTCTCCTGTTACTCATCTTATCATCTGTGGTAGATTGCAGAAATAGCACAAATTCTTCCTCTCCCTGTGTCCATGACCTTGCAGTGTGACTTTCCAGACGGACTCTGTTTCTTTACCCTTGTGGCCTTCTTACTTGATATGACCAAAAGAATGCAACAGAGTGATGTTGTGCCATTTCCATGCCCAGGCCTCAAAAATATTTGCAAGTGGCTGCTCTAGTCCTTGGAACTTTGCCAGTCTACCACAGGAACAAGCCAAGGATAGCATGCTGGATAATGAGAGACACCTGGCCCCATTGCCTCAGCCAACAACCAGTCAAACCCCAGGAGTGGAGCTACCTGACTGCAAGCTGACCAGACACATGAATGAACCCAGTCAAGACCAGAAGAACCACTCAGCTGAGCTCAGCCCAAATAGAATCATGAGATAAATAGATTTGAGATGTTTTGTTATGCAGCAAAAGCTAACTTCTGTGTAGTTCTTTCACTGTCTGTGATTACTTTTTATTTATTAATTTTCCTTCCCTGTAACTAATACTGGTAGTTATCTATTTAATATCCATTTCCCCCCTTCTTCCTTGTTAACCCTAATTTTGTTCAGGAAGGCACCCCTCCTCCATGAGACTCAGGAGCCCCAGAAGAAGACCCTGCTTAATCTAATCAACAAATTTCCATTCCCTTGGCAGTGATTGGTTTAGGATCAGTCCCATAACCCAATTCTGGTTAGTGGCACTTGGGAGGAAGTCTGCTGGGGGCTTCTGAGAAAGGTTTTTTGGTCTTAAGAAAGTCACATGGGGCTTCCCTGGTGGCACAGTGGTTGAGAGTCCACCTGCCTAAGCAGGGGACGTGGGTTCGTGCCCAGGTCCGGGAGGATCCCACATGCCGCGGAGCAGCTGGGCCCGTGAGCCATGGCCGCTGAGCCTGTGCGTCTGGAGCCTGTGCTCCACAGCGGGAGAGGCCACAACAGTGAGAGGCCGGCGTAATGCAAAAAAAAAAAAAAAGAAAGTCACACGAAAATATGGTCACTTTCTCCCTCTACACTGATATATCTAAAAGTGACACCTAGAGTTGTAGCAATCATCTTGAAACAACATGAGAACAACCTAAGAAAAAAGCACTCAGGAAGAGCAAAGAGATGAAAATAACTTGAGTCTTTATTAATGTCTTATGTTGTTAAACCAACCAGCCCTGGAACCAATGTCCTACCTCTGTACTTATGGTGATGCAAAATAATATATTTTTTTCTATTGCTTAAGCCAATTTTAATTGACTTGGTTGTTACTTATGGCTGATGTTATAATTAACACAACTCTTACTAGAATATAAGCTCTGAGAGGGCAGGGACCATGTCTGTTTTGTTTGCCACTGTATCTCCAGTGCCAAGCCGAGCATCTACCCCATAGTAAGCATTTCATAGTTATTTACTGAATGAATGAAAGTATATCAATGATCATTAAATACATCTGCGGTTGACACTTGACTAGAGAGTATAAACATCTAATTAGGGAGCCTGACTCTTCTTGATTGTGAGCCCTTCAAGAACGGGACTCTATGTTTGCTCCCCAGTACCTGGCATACAGTAGATCCTCTCTACACGTTTGTTGAATAAATGTTCTATGATACTGAATTCTGCCAACTTTCCAGCAGGGGGTGCACACAACTAGGTGTTCTGGGCGCTAGGCACTCTCCTTTATCCGCTCAACAGCCTCTCCTCTACCGCCTTGCCCTCCACCTTCCCCACAAGGAGCTAAAGACCACAGCAATGCCTACCGGGAAGCCCAGGGGAAGGGACTTTTCCATATTCAGAACCTCCGTGTCTGTCCTCTCCCAGCTTACAGCACCTGTCAGAGAAAGCTGAGAACATGTTCTATAAACAGAGAAAGTTCTCTTTAGGTCAGGGTCAAGCAAATGTTTTCTGTAAAAGGCCAGATAGTACCTGTTTTGGGCTTCCTAAGCCATAAGGTCTCTGTGCTGACATGCCTTTATAACACCAAGAATTGTGGAACCAACCAGCCTGGGAGACTGCACTACCTCTGTACTTCTGGTTATGCAAGATAATATATTCCTTTATTGTTTAAGCCAGTTTTAGCTGGCTTCATTGTTAATTATAGCTGAAGATATAATTAACCACCCACAACTAGAATAAAAATTCCAAGAGGGCAGGAAACTTAATAAGTACATACATAAAAGAATAAGTAAAATAAGTAAAAGGAATGGCTGTGGCTCTGTCCTAAAAACTTTATTAACAAGAACAGACGGGGACTTCCCTGGTAGTCCAGTGGTTAAGAATCCACCTTCCAATACAGGGGACATGGGTTCAATCCCTGGTCAGGAAACTAAGATCCCACATGCTGCTGGGCAACTAAGCCCACTACTGAGCCCACGCACTCTAGAGCCCATGCACCACAACTAGAGAGCCTGTGTGTCACAACTACTGAGCCTGTGTGCCGCAGCTAGAGAGCCCACGCACCACAACTACTGAGCCCATGCACTGCAACTACTGAGCCCACGTGCTCTGGAGCCCATGCGCCACAACTAGAGAGAAGCCCGCGCACTGCAACGAAGAGCCCGTGTGCTGCAACGAAAGATCCTGTAATGAAGATCCCACGTGCCACAACTAAGACCCAACGCAGCCAAAAAAAAAAAAAACCCACAAGAACAGACAGCTGGCCAGATTTGGCTGAGCCCTGCTTTAGGTAAACAGGCACTGCCTAAGGCAGTGGTTTTCAAACTTTAAGGTTTGTCAGAATCACCTGTAGGGTACGTTAAAACACTTATGGCTGGGCCTCACCTGAGTTTTTCAGTAGGTCTGGAGTAGGGCTGAGAATTTTAATTTCTAAGGAAGTTAGGGTTGCCAAATAAAATACACGATGCCCCGTATATCTTAAATGTGAATTTCAGTTAAATGGTGAATAATTTTTTGTTATTAGTATGTCCCAAGTATTGCATTATTATCTGAAATTCAAATTTAATTTGGTATCCTGTACTTTATTCTAAGTCTGACAGCCCTTAGGCAAGTTCCCAAGAGATGCTGATGCTGCTGGTCCAGGAACCACACTTTGAGAAACACTGACCTGTATACTGGAGCTCTGCTAGTTCAGAGGTCTTAAGCTGGAAAGAATACCCACCAGCCCAACTCAAGAATCTGAACACTCAGTCTGTACATGTGAACATGTTCCTCCTTCATTCACAAAAGGGTTTTTTGCCAAAACTAGATACTTTAAATATGCACTAATTTTTTTAAACAATTATCCATTTATTATGCACTTACTATGTGAGAGCTTGTTTCTAGGCTCTAGAGATAAAACAAGAAATAAGGATCAGGCCCCTTGCTCTCAGAGCTGATGTTTAGTGGCTGTCTGGGAGTAGATATGACTGGTCATCCATCTGTGAAGTTACTGGCCTGCACATTGTCAGGTATTTACTTAAGACACAAACTATTTCGTCTATCACCATGGCTATAAACAGGGACCCTGCAGTTAGAAATTAGTTCAAATCTCAGCCCTGCCACTTACGACACTGGGCAAGGTATTTAACAGCTTTAGTCCTCAGATTCCTCCTCTGTAAAATTGGGACAATAATTTATACTTCATGAGGTTGTCGAATGGTAAATAAAATAACTCGTATAAGGAACTTAGCATAGTTCCTTGGTAGGGAATAAAATGGTCAGTACTCAACTTATAGTATAGCTACTACTATTGAAAATTCAGTGGTTTTCACAGTGTGGTCCTTGGGCCAGTGGCATCAACAGACCCATGAACTTGTTAAAAATGCAGATTCTCTGTGCCCCACCCCAAACCTACTGAATCAGATACTCTGAGATGGGGCACAGCAATGCGTGATTTAACAAACCTTCCAGATGATTCTGATGCATGTTAGAATTTGGAAAACACTACTAAAGAAAATATTATAAGAAGCCAGGAACTGTATGTGCTAGAGGTTAAGAATATCAAGGCCAATAAGGCACAATTCTTCTCTTTTCCCAGGACAGCTTTACATAAGGCTTAGTGGTGTTCATCTCTATTCATACAGTGTGTGTATGTGTGTGTGTTTTTGTAGTCCATATGCCCGAAACCCATCAGAAATTCATTTAAGCAAATATTTCTTAGCTCATTTTTCATTCATTCAACATCCCATTGAGTGCCTACTGTGAGCCAGTGTGTTGAGATTGAGATTAAAAACATAAGGAAACACTTCTGTTTTTCAATAGCTCTTACTCTGGCACTGATTTCATAACATAGGAAAACACAACAGTGCACGCATTTCAGTGGGATGCTAAAATAAGAGTTTCTACCAGAGATATTATGAAGGGAAGTGGAAGAAAGGCAGTAACTGGGAAAGGTAGAAACTCTTTCTAGAGGACATTTAACTGAGCCCCTACAGTGTGAATACAGAAAACAGCTCAGCTACCTGGAAAGCCTCTGCCAAAGCCTGGCAAGGCCACCAGAAGAAAAGAGAAAGGGCATTGGCTAAGTGAGGGGCCCTGGCCAGGAAGAAGAGACTCCAGTCTATGTGGGGTCTTGAACAGTCCCTGTCAAGTCCCAGTCTGTTCACAGCTGTCTCTCTTGGATGTCCTGATCTTGGTTGTGGCCCAGAAGACTACAGAAAAAGGCCGTAGAAAGAGGGGAGGTCTGGCAGGAAGCTGCATCAGGCCCCAATCTGAGAACTGGGACAGAAACAATGCTAAATCCCACAGAGGTGACCCAACAGACAGAAGAACTATTAACAATTTTCCACCACTCCCACTAGTAGCGTTGAACATGAGTTTGAGAGGTACTAGTTAGCCACAGAGAGGAAGTTTCAAATGACTGTGGAAAGTTGTATGGGGCTGGGTTAAGATAAACATAATCTGTGCAGCAGAATCATCTGGGTGAGTTTTTAAAAAAATACTGAATTCAAATCTCTGGTTGGGGCCCAGAGATCAGTCATATGCTAATGATTCTGGTGCACTCACTCTTTCCACCGACCAGCATCTGGGAACCATTGCATGGCACAGGTTTATACAGGGACCTAATTAATGCAGTGCTTTGCACACCTGGCCAATTAAGTTTATAAATAAGTGATTCTCTCCTGTCTACTAGGAGCTCACTTTTTAAGGCAAAGGTAATAAATTATTTTAGAAGGCCCTTCACAAAAGGTTTTGACTTCCAAGAGTTACAAACCCTGTTGCAGCCAGCTATTTTCAGGGATTTGAGGGAAACAAATACAGCAACATAGGTAGCTACTCAGAACTGGGATTATTAAAACCTTGATTTGCAATCAGTCTTTCAGAATGATAAATCAAACATTTTATATACAAAATTTTAGTGGTTTAAAAAGTAATTTTGCATCAAAAAAATCAAATAATGGCCAATAGAGTGCTATACATTACAATGATTTTCTGACAACCCATGATTAAATGGTTTTAGAATTAAACACAACTACACACTCACTTATTACACAAAACATAACAGAAATCACCCAACGTTTTACATTTCACATCAGCCTGGGGTAACTGAAGCAAGGAAGGTGAAATGAGTCTGCTTTTATTCATCTGAAGTCTTGCTCTGCATCAGAAAATAACCACAAAACACCAAGAATCTCTTTAGAAATCCACCAGTTCAATTCCAAAATGATAGTCGTTTTCTACAAATCACAACAGGTTAACCACTGTGCCACCAGGGAAGTCCCTTTAATTCTGTTCTTGCCACTGTGCACAAAGCACCCTATGTTTGGGACAAAAATCACCAACTACTTTTTTTAAAATAAATTTTTATTGATTGATTGATTGATGGCTGCATTGGGTCTTTGTTGCTGCACGTGGGCTTCCTCTAGTTGTGGTGAGCAGGGGCTACTCTTCGTTGTTGTGCGTGGGCTTCTCATTGTGGTGGCTTCTCTTCTTGCGGAGCACGGGCTCCAGGCGCACGGGCTTCAGTAGTTATGACACGCAGGCTTGGTAGTTGTGGCTCAGAGGCTCTAGAGTGCAGGCTCCGTAGTTGTGGCGCACGGGCTTAATTGATCCACGGCACGTGGGATCTTCCCGGCCCGGGCTCAAACCCGTGTCCCCTGTACCAGCAGGCGGATTCTTAACCACTGTGCCACCAGGAAAACCCACCAACTACTTTCATCCCTATGATATCCTCAACTTACTTATTTCTGTTAACCAATACCCTTCTAGAAAAGGGGACAATAACTCACTATACAAACGTACTCCCCATTTCTTTCATTTTTCAACCCACTGCATTTAAGCTTCTATGTCCTCTCCTCCCTTGCTCTACTGATAGTATTTCCACTAAGATGACTAATGACCAAGTTGTAAATCGAATGGCAATAATATTTAACTATAAAGATAGGTTATTAAAACATTACATGTCACAACTCTTATAGAATTTACTTATTACAAAATTATTATAGAAGAAATCATTAAGAAATATAAAACCAGGTGCTTCCCTGGTGGCGCAGTGGTTGAGAGTCCGCCTGCCGATGCAGGGGACACGGGTTCGTGCCCCAGTCCGGGAAGATCCCACATGCCGCAGAGCGGCTGGGCCCGTGAGCCATGGCCGCTGAGCCTGCGCCTCTGGAGCCTGTGCTCCGCAACGGGAGAGGACAGAACAGTGAGAGGCCCGCGTACGCGGGGGGGGGGAAAAAAAAAAAAAAAAAAAGAAATATAAAACCATAGATAAGACAAGGGTTAAAGATAAAGATAGGGTTAAATAAAGATAAGGGTTTAGTGTAGTCAGGTACTGTTCTAATCGCTTCACATGTATTAAATCACTTGATCCTTTTACTTACCCAAGGTCAGTTAGTGGCAGAGCCAAGATTAAAATTCAGTTTGTTCTAGAGCTTATACTTAATCACTATATTATATAGCTTTCTCCAGTTACACAAATAAAACAATAATAATCACTGCAAAAAGATAAGGTGTAATTTTATTACTTTCAACATTTCTTTTCATCACAATGAACAAAACAAAATAAACTAAAATACAACACAGCTTTACAAAAATAAATTTTTATTAAAAGCAGTAGAGTCTGAGCAGGAGACAGTACAAAGAGTGTAAACAATGTAAACATCACTACATTCAGCTCAGCTTGATTGAATGCTGAAAGACAACTCTAAATGCTCTATGTGCCCTTACTAGCAAGATACGTTAGTTCTACTGTACACAGAAAACACACTCTAATTTTGATTGAGAAAAAGTATTTTATCGAAGTCGGTCCCAGCGCCAAATACTGGCATCATCACAAACAGCTATAAGAATGCTGCTATCCCTGCTAAAACTGGTTTGTCGAATAGCAGCACCACATTTATGATGAGTCAGTGTTGTGCATCTAGGGAGAAAACATGACAACAGGTTAAATACCATGCATATATAATGCTGTCAGTATCTAACTTAAAACAATGAATCAGAAAATGAATAGATGTTCCAAGTCATATAGAAAGCACCTGAAACCAGAATACACTTCACAAAGAGCCCAATCTCAAATGTCATAAAATTTGGGTATATTTTAAATCCAAGAGGCACCATATAACTTATATTAAAAAAAGAGAAATAACTTATTACCAAAGTACTTGGGAAAAACAATCATTATTAGAATAAAAAAGAAATACTTTACAGTACTCTGAGAATGTAAGCGTTACAAATGATTTAAGGATGGCATTGCAAGTATCAATTACTTCCTCTATGCTGACATAACACTTTGGAGAAAAAGTGAGAAATTATGAAGAGGAATTTCTAAATACTTACTTGGCTTTATGAGGATCTTCTACTTCTAAATCCCAAACATAAAGTTTGCCAACCTGATTGCCCAATGCAAGCATCTGTATAAACATATTTTTTAAAAAAATCAAATTATTAAAATAAGCTATAAAGATTTCAAACAATCTTAAGACATCTTTCTTATTTCAGAAAAACCTCAGCTCTAGCCTATGGCAACGCTCTTGGTTATTTCTTTGCATCTTATATTTCTCTTTTTTTTGATTTTTTTTTTTTTTTTTTTGTGGTGCGCGGGCCTCTCCCGTTGCAGAGCACAGGCTCTGGATGCGCAGGCTCAGTGGCCATGGCTCACAGGCCCAGCTGCTCTGCGGCATGTGGGATCTTCCCAGACCAGGGCACGAACCCGTGTCCCTTGCATCGGCAGGCGGACTCTCAACCACTGCGCCACCAGGGAAGCCCCATCTTATATTTCTTATATTGTGTAAATGAGGATAAGAGCAACTAATGCTTCACAAAGATGTCTTGAGTAAAATAAGGAGGTTATTTTGCAAATTTACGAAGAACTTTACAATTTATTTACATAGTTAGCATGTACTCTTTATTCTGCCTTAAAGAACTGTAGTAAAAGCCATAGGAAATTTCCAAAGCTTTCATATAGAAATAAATACCCAAGTAATTTGTTATCACAAAATTCTAACACCAAATTTTAAAAAAATTTTAGGTAACTAATATTTTGTCTCTATCTTCCATGTTGGTTTTCTATATAAAAAGATTAACACTCTAATCCAAAACATTAAATCTTAGTAACAGATATTACAGAAAGTAAACACCTAACTGCCACCATTGACACCTGTCAATTTCATTTATAATAAGCACTGCAGATGGTGTGCAGAGCCACAAGGGTAGAATAAATAACATCAAAGCCCAAAGCAATTAATACAAAAAAAATCAAGGTAGATTAAACTTAGAGGTAATAGAATACAGATACACTACAGAGAAAACCAAAATTGCCATGGTTTTAAGTCAAATAATTTCAAAATGTAAAAATATGTTGCTACCTTTTGCCAGAAATCCATAGAAAACCTCATGTACCAAATGTCACACTGGCTGTAATCAAATCGCCCAAGAATAGTCACATTAGACTCACTGGGTTTAATTTTATCTATATCATCTTCCATTTTGCCAGGTTTCCAGCATACAATGGCATTTTCACAAGACTTTAAAAAAGACAGAAATGAGAAAAAAAGAAATGTTAATCAAAGAACTGAATTTTAAACATTAAAAACAAAGCTTCTTCTCTACTATCATTTCAGAACTCACAGCTCTTAGAACCTGGTTATCCATCTACTGAGTCCAGCGATATACATTCATTTATATTTACAGAGTCAGCATCCACACTTAAGGACAAGAAGTCTGATTATCAACAGATTTTAACAATACAAAAGCATTACACTGTCTAGAATATTCATTTCTGAAGTCACAAATTCTCTTTCAAACCAAAACAAATTCAGCTTTAGATACTTCAGCATCCAGAGACTTGAAGTATTTTATAGCAAAGGTAAAATTACACTGTATTAGAATACACAGCTCTTCAATATGGCCCCTGCTCACTTTGCTAGTTTCATCTTTCCCCATTCCACTTCTAAACCCCCATGGTTCCCTTTATATCTGGTTAACTATTAATCCTTCTGTCTGCACTACATGATAGGTGCTCAAGAGATGTCATAGGAAAGCTAATGAATTCAGAGAAGGGGCCTTAGAGATCAGATTATACAGAAGGCAATAAAAGCAGTGGTTCAATATTAAGACACTGATAAGGGGATGGGATTAAAATAGGCTGAGTTACACCTTCGCTATCCTGCAACACTGAACCTTTACATACATTCTATTTAAGCAGCAAGTGGTAAAGAACAGAATGGGAGGAAAAAATGCAAACAGAGGACACTATTTATATTCCTGTGTAGGTCAGTGATTTGCTGGCTAAGGGATATTTGGCAATGTCTCTGGCTTCTAGTTAATAGAAGCCAGAGATGCTGAACACTTTGCAATGCACAGAACAGCTCCTCCCACAAAAAAGAATTGTCTTACCCAAACTCCACAGGGCCAGGATTGAGAAATCCTGGTGTAGGTGAAGAATGCCTCCTGGAACTTTACAGGACACAGCCTAACAACCACATGTGGTAGCTCTGTGGTGTCACAGGGAGATTAGGGAGTGGACAATATGCTTTTTTTCTTCTCTGCCCTTTTTGGATTATATAAAATCCCAGGGATATGGATCTGTTATACAAGTTCTTTTTTTTTTTTTGCGGTACGGTGGCCTCTCATTGTTGTGGCCTCTCCCGTTGCGGAGCACAGGCTCCGGACGCGCAGGCTCAGCGGCCATGGCTCACGGGCCCAGCCGCTCTGCGGCACGTGGGATCTTCCCAGACCGGGGCACGAACCCGTGTCCCCTGCATCGGCAGGTGGACCCGCAACCACCGCGCCACCAGGGAAGCCCTATACAAGTTCTTTATTGTAAAGTATCTTAGAGATCACCTAGGCTGATGACTCTTAACTAAGTACACAATTGGATTGATATAGACTGTACAGCTTTCTTTAAAAACTCATACTGACCCCAACCCTACTGAATCACAAACTCTGAGAGGGGAGGCCAAAGCAGCAGAATTGTAAAATACTTCTTTAAGTGCTTCTTACTGACTGTACTGGTAAAGGATCCTTAATCAACAGAGGTCCCTCATGGAGAACTAAATAATCGCACTAATGGATGGCTGTACTAGAAAATCATCTAGAGAGGTTTTTTTTTTTTTTTTTTTTTTTGCAGTACGCAGGCATCTCACTGTTGTGGCCTCTCCCATTGTGGAGCACAGGCTCCGGACACGCAGGCTCAGTGGCCATGGGTCACGGGCCCAGCCGCTCCGCAGCATGTGAGATCTTCCCGGACCGGGGCACGAACCCGTGTCCCCTGCATCGGCAGGCAGACTCTCAACCACTACGCCACCAGGGAAGCCCTAGAGAGTTTTTAAACATTACAAATTCCCAGGTCCTTATGCCAGATTTAGAATATCTGGGGATGAAGCCTAGGAATCTATTTTTACAATGTCCTCCCAATAGTTCTGATGTGGAGCCAGATTTGAGACCACCAATATTCAGTTCAGCTTCCCACCTAAAATGCAGAAATCCTTTCCTATCATCTGATTAAGTTCTAAGAGCAGAAATTTTGGAGCTACTCCTTTTTAAATTCTGCTTCCAAAACAGATGAAGTAGAGGCACTTTTTCCTATTTATCTCATTAAGTACAGCTTAAAAGTCTGAAGGCTAGGGAGGAGGCAGACTGATTAGGGGCCCTGGGACATGAAGGACATTGAGTTGCTTGGTTTTCTTTTGCTTCTTTATGTACCCCAGACTGGATGCTAGAGAAGGTATCAACTCAACAAAGCTAACAAGTGAAGACAAAACAAAAAAAAGCCCCAACAAAAGCCTACTCTCTGCAAAGGACCAGGAAAGTGGCAACCTAGCATGAGAGAAAATTTTCAGGTAAACACTTAATACCACAGGAAAAACAGTGGACCCATCCACACATGTGGACCAGCAAAGTCCCAGTGGAGTCCCTTCTCAGGTGATAATTAAACACTTAAAGTATGTAACACCCTGACTCCTCCATACCCCTCATGGTAATGAGGTGACTCTCCCCCTCCTCCTCTGCCTGGGGTGGTATTAGAGGAAGCCTAGCAGAGAGTCAGAATGTTCACAACTACCCACCACTCTCAGTGTCAGTGGAGACCACTCGGGGAGCAGTACTGAGGCCTCCCAACCCCTCTTGCTAGGGTGGTGTCACCTGAGGCCCAGTGAAAAGCCTGAACTCCCACCCCAGTACTAAAGAGACATCATCACCAAGTCAACCAAGTGGGGAACCTGAACTTCCCTTGCCACCTGCCAATAATGAAGCAGCACTCCCCTTCCCTAGCTGAAAATTTATCAAAGAAAGCCTGCTTAAATATCAGTAAGATCCAGTTTTGTAACAGTAACCAAAATATCGATATCTTAATCAAAATTCACTTGTCATACCAAGAAATGTAAAAATCTCAACTTTAATGAGAAAAGATTACCAAGAGATACCAACAGTGAGATGACATAGACGTTAGAACTATCTGACAAGGATTTTAAAGCAGCTATCATAAAAATGCTTCAATGAGAAATTACAAACACATTTAAAACAATAAAAAAAGTCTCAGCAAAGAAATAAAAGATAAGAATCACATGTAAATTTTAGAACTAAAAAAACGATAGCTAAAATAAAAAACAACTGAAGGGCTCACCAGCAAAAAAAAGAGAGATGAAAGGGTCAGTAAATTTAAAGTTAGAACATAGAAATTACCCAATTTGAGCAAAAGAAAACAGACTTATTAAATAACAGAGTCTCAGGGACCAAACAAATAATATAATATTCACATCATTAGAGTTCCTAAAGGAGAGGGGGAAGAAAGTGGGGCTAAATAAGAATTTGAATAATGGCTGAAAAGTTCCCAATTTTGGGACAAATTATGTCCCCCAAAGACAAACCCACTACAGATTCGAGATGGGTGAGTGAACCCCAAAAAAGATAAACTCAAAGAAATCAATATCAGGCATATCACATTTAAACTTCTGAAAACTAAAGACGAAGAAAAAAAAATCCCGAAAGCAGGTAAGACAGAAAGAACACCTTACCTATGGAAAAAAACAATTCAATGATGGCAGATGTCTCATTACAAATGACAGAGACCAGAAAGAGGGGGAACAACATTTTTCAAATGTTTAAAGAAAAGAACCATCAACACAAAATCCTACATTCAGTGAATATATGCTTCAGGAATGAAGGGGAAATGAGAACATTCTCAGACTAAGAAAAACTAAAAGAATTTGTCACCATTCTAAAAGAATGGCTACAGGAAGTTTGATGAACAGAAAGGAAATGATATAAGAAGGAATCTTGGAATATCAGAAAGGAGGAATGAACAACAGAAAAAGCATAATGAGTAAACACAACATTCTCCTTCTTCTTGAGTTTTAAAATTCTGTTTGGCGGTTGAAACAAAAATTGTAATACTCTTTGATGAAGTTCTCAATTATAAAGCAAATATTTGAGACAATTATAAGTGGAAGAGAGAGAGAGGTAAGCTTCCTATACTTCACTTGAAGTGGTAAAATGTTGATATACTGACTGATCATATACAGTAACACCCAGAGCAAATACCAAAAAAGCTACACAAAGAAATATACTCAAAAGTAGTATAGATAAATCAAATTGGAATTCTAAAATATGTGCACATAGGCAAAAAAACCCCAGAGAAATGAAAAGAATGAAAAAAAATTAAATAGTAAACTTAATGTAATAATTGGTAAGTTAAGGCTCAAATATAAATGGTCTGAATATACTAGCTAAAAGACAGTTTGGCAAAGTGAATTAAAAAAATATGACCCAACTATATGCTATCTTTAAGAAACTCACTTCAGGTATACAGGGAGATTAAAGGTAAAAGGTTTGAAAAAGATGGGACTTGCCTGGTGGTGCAGCGGTTAAGAATCCACCTGCCAATGCAGAGAACACAGGTTCGAACCCTGGTCCAGGAAGATCCCGCATGCTGCAGAGCAACTAAGCCCGTGCGCCACAACTACTGAGCCTGCGCTCTAGAGTCCGTGAGCCAAAACTACTGAGCTCGTGTGCCACAACTACTGAAGCCCATGCACTCTAGAGCCCATGCCCCGCAACAAGAGAAGCCACCACAATGAGAAGCCCGCGCACTGCAATGAAGAGTAGCCCCCACTCGCTGCAACTAGAAAAACCCCGCGCACAGCAACCAAGATCCGATGCAGTCAAAAATAAATAAACTAAAAAAAAAAAAAAAAAAAAAAGGTTTGAAAAAGATATACCATTAATTAAAGGAAAGCAGGAATGGCTATACTACTGTAAGACAAAGGACCCATCAAAGCAAAAAATTTACCAGAGACAGAGATGGACCTTACATAATGATAAGAGGGTCAAGCTACCAAGACAAAGCAATACCAAATGTGTATACACCAACCAACAGAGCTGCAAAATGTAACAGAACTGAAAGGAGGAAGGGAAAAGGCCAAAATTATAGTTGAAGGCTTCAACACTTATTTCTCAATAATTTATTAATTATTAGACAGAACAGTGGACAGAAAATCAACAAAGACATAGAAGAATTCAACCACACTGTCAACTGACAGGATCTAACTGACATTTATAGAACACTCCACCCAACAGCAGAATATACATTCTTTTCAAGCTCCCATGGAACATACCCAAAACAGGGTCATAAAACAAATCTCAAAAAATTTAAAAGAATCAAAATCATAAAGAGTATATTCTGACCAAAATGGAATCAAACTAGAATCAATAAGAGAACGATAACAAGAAAATTTCCTAGCACTTAGAAACTATACAACACACTTCATATCAAAATTTTTGTGAGATGTAGCTAAAGCAGTGCTGACAGGGAAATTTATAGCACTAAATGCTTACATTAGAAAAGTCTCAACTAAATAATCTAAGCTCCCATCATAAAAATAGAAGAACAAAAACAACTCACAGCAAACTAAAGGAAAGAAGGAAGACAGGAGATAACAGAAAAAAATTTGACAAACCCTTAAAAAGACTGACAGAAGAGAAGATATAAATTACTAATTTCAGGAATGAAACAGGGGCTATCACTAGAGACCTTTCAGATATCAAAAGGATAATAAGGGAATACTACAAACAACTCTCCACACATAAATTTTATATTAGATGGAATGGATCAACTCCTCAAATGGCACAAACTACCACAATTCACCCAATATGAAACAGTTCATTCGAATAACCTTTTCACTTTTAAGGAAACTGAGTGTTTAATTTTTTTTTTTTTTTTTTTTTGTGGTACGCGGGCCTCTCACTGTTGTGGCCTCTCCCGTTGCGGGGCACAGGCTCCGGATGCGCAGGCTCAGCGGCCATGGCTCACGGGCCCAGCTGCTCCGCGGCATATGGGATCCTCCCAGACCGGGGCACGAACCCGTATCCCCTGCATCGGCAGGCGGACTCTCAACCACTGCGCCACCAGGGAGGCCCCGAGTGTTTAATTTTTAAACTCCTCCTCAAAAATTTCTAGGCCTAGAGGCCAGTATTATTGATACTAAAACCAGACAAAGGCAATATAAATAAGAAAACTTCAGACCAATATCATATCTCATTAATACATATAAAATCTTTAACAAAATATTAGCAAATAGAATTCAGTAACATATAAAAAGAATTATACAGCAAGACCAAGTAAGCTTATTCCAGTGATACAGTATTCAGAAACAATCAGTGCAATCCACTGCATTAACAGGCTAAAAAAGAAAAACCAGTGATCGTATCAGTTGATGCAGAAAAAGCATTTGACAAACTTTAACACCCATTCATGATAAAACTCTGAAAAAATCAGGCAGAAGGACAGCTCTCAACTTGATAAAGAACATCTACAAAAATTGTATAGTTGATATACATACTTGTGAAAGACTGAATTCTTTTCCCCTTTAACATCAGAAACAAGCCTAGGATGTCTGCTCTTAACACAGCTATTCAACACAGGACTAGAAGCTTACCAGTGAAATAAGACAAAAAAAGGAAATTAAGAAAAATATAGTTCAGAAAGGAAGATATAAAAACTGTCCTTATTTGCAGATGAAATTATGATCTATGTAGAAAATCCCATGTAATTAACCAAAAACAAACAAAAACCTTCCTGAACTATAAATAGTTCAGATTGAAGGATTCAAGATTAATATACAAAAATCAATTTATTTCTATCTACTAGCAATGAACACAAAGAAATGGAAATCAGAAATACCATTTATTACAGTCACTCTAAATGGAGAGACATACCATAGTCAAGGCAGAAGACTAAGCAGAGTAAAGATATTAATTCCCCACCAAACTGATATACAGGTTTAACACAATTCCAATGAAAATTTCCCCACCCCCCCAAAATAACCCCAGCGGGATTTTTAGTAAATGTAGACAAGATTATTCTAAAATTTATATGGAAAGATGAAGCAACTAGAATAGCTAAAATAATATTGAAAAAGAATAAAGTGGAAGAAATCACTCTACCAACTCCAAGACTAATTATAGAGCTAGAGTAAATGAGCCTGTGTATGTAGTACTGGTAGAGGGAACAGAATAGAAAAATCAGAATCAGCCTCATACAAGTATGGCCAAACAATTTTGAAGAAAGTACAAAAGCAATTCAAAGGAGGAAAGACAGGCTTTCAGCAAATGGAGCTGGAACAACTGGATAACTATAGGCAAAAAATGAACTTTCTACCTAAACCTCATACAAAAATTAACTTAAAATGGACAATTTAACATAAACCATTACAATACTTTTTGAAGGAAACACAGGAGAACATCTTTAGGACCTAGGGCTCAGTAAAGAGCATTTAATAAACACAATATCATAAGCATGATCCATAAAATAATAATTTTTTTAAAAAATCAATAAATTAATTGAACTTTATCAAAATTAAAAACATTTGCTCTGTAAAAGACCCTGTTAAGAGGATGAAAAGACAAGCTACAGACTGGAAGAAAATATTTGCAAACTATTTACCTGACATAGGATTTATATTTAGAATATATGAAGAACTCTCAAAACTCAACACAGTAAAAAACAAAACAAAACAAAAACCAATCCAATCAGAAAATGAGAAGATATGAAGAGACATCATTGAAAGGATATATGGATGGTAAATAAGCACATGAAAAAGATGTTCAACACCACTAACCATCAGGGAAATGCAAATTAAGACCACGATGATGTATCACTACACACCTATCAGAACAGCTAAAATAAAAAATAGTGACAATACCAAATGCCGGCGAAGATTCGAAGACACTGGATCTTTCATACATTGCTGGTGGGAATGTAAAATGGCACGGCCACTCTGGAAAATAGTTTGGCAGGTTCTTAAAAAACTAAACGAACTTAACCATGACCTAGCAATTGCTCTTCTAGGCATTTATCCCAGAGAAGTGAAAACTTAAGTAAGTCCACACAAAAACCTATACACGATTGTTCAATAGCAGCTTTATTTGTAATAGGCCCAAACTAGAAAGGATCAAAATGTCCTACAATAGATGCATAAAGTTAAATAAACTGTGGTACATCCATTCCATGGGATACTACTCAGCAGTAAAAAGGGAGACCTATTGATACACACAACAACTTGGATGGCATTATACTGAGTGAAAAAAATCTTAAAAGGTCCCATACTGTAACATTCTTGAAATGACAAAATCACATGTGATAAAATGACATAGAACTACACACGCACATTGTACAATGTCAATTTCCTGGATTTGATATTGTATTATAGCTATGTAAGATGTAATAACCAATGGGGGAAATTGGGTGAAGGGCAATATGGAAACTCTCTGAACTGTCTTTGAAACTTCCTGTGAATCTAATTTCAAGATCAAAAGTTAAAAAATAGAAAGGTAAAACTATACCCTCATGGCCAAGGAAAAAATAAATCAGGCTCTGCCCAAGAAAATGTGAAATGCCCGGAAACCTGTATCAAGAAAAGAAACTAGATAGCAGTTTCTCCAAATTTGACAATCCTAAATGTTCAGATGACATCACCACCAACTTCTCTAAATTATCAGTAAAAAAAAAATATATATATAAACATATGTATCAACATACTAGAGCAGGGGTTGGCAAACTACATCCCATGAACCAACTCCACCCGTCTGTTTTTGTACATGTAAGTTTACTGAAATGAACACAAACATTAAATTAAAAACAACAACAACAAAAAAAACCAACCACACTACTGGCTTTAGATATTGGTTATTTTACAGTAACACTGGATATCAGAGAACAGTATCAACTTGCAAGTTAACATTTTTCATCTTATTGGAACACAAATTATAATTCATCAGGATGTTTTATGCCTAAAACAAATTTCCAAATCTTTCAAAGTTATATGACTTAAAAATAAAAAAAGCAATTTCCCATCTGTTATCCAATTTACCAACTGCATAAAAAACTGTGCTCCCTGCAAAGTTCCAACTCACACAAACAATGGAAATACAGCTTAACAGCAGTTACCATACCTTGGAAAGTATCAAATCACCTAACCATCGCACACAATCGACATAATTTCTATGTATGTCTCTGGTAGAAAAGTCAG
The DNA here is from genome assembly GCF_964165515.1 of Mesoplodon bidens. Classification (NCBI taxonomy): domain Eukaryota; kingdom Metazoa; phylum Chordata; class Mammalia; order Artiodactyla; family Ziphiidae; genus Mesoplodon; species Mesoplodon bidens. The sequence continues at coordinate 72,216,840 of NC_138164.1, read as the reverse complement.
GAAAATGAATTTTCTGAGAAATAAATGGCCTGAAATGGAAATATCAAAAGTTAAGAGAAAAACGTGTAGCAAAAGCTCACTAATTTTCCTTTTTGGATTTATAAAACTTTGAAAAATAAAATATATGAATACTAATTCTTCTGTGTTTCTACAAAACTAAATACCTTCTTATTTGTTTACTTGGAGCTAAAATCTCATTCCATTTTTGTTTCTACATTTTACTCCATTATTAGCTCTCAACTGAATTTTGTATTCATCCTATGAAATTTCATTTATAAAAATTGCACCTTCCTGCCTTACTACATATAGGCCAAAATTAATCACTTCAATTCTGGCTATCTAACCAATAACCAAAGACACCTGATTACAGAGCTGAAAATTTCTCATAGAAAATACTAAGCTACCTACTCAGTCCTTTAAAATTAAGCATTAATGGTCTATGAAAGTAAACACATCTAGATTATTTCAATAGATAATTATCTTTTAGGAACAATGACACACCATTTCAAAGTCTGCTAAAGGTAAAGTTAGGTGAGAATCCTTCCTAGAACAACAATTTCTGAAGATGATATCTGACAGGAATTTGACATTTATTAGTTAGAACTTCTCCTGTATTTAGAAAAGTAAAATATGGCGCAACTTTTCCTTAAAGATGTTTGTGAGAAGACTATAAACTAGAGAAGTTGCTACCAATTCTGAAGTTAATTAAATGTATACCTAATATTTCTAATCTAGTAAGTGATTTTTATTTATTTATTTATTTATATTTTATTTTTGGCTGCATTGGGTCTTCGCTGCTGTACGTGGGCTTTTCTCTGGTTGCGATGAGCAGAGGCTACTCTTCATTGCAGTGCACAGGCTTCTCATTGTGGTGGCTCCTTTTGTTGTGGAGCACGGGCTCTAGGTGTGTGGGAATCACTAGTTGTGGCTCGTGGGCTCTAGAGAGCAGGCCCAGCTGTTGTGGCTCATGGGCTTACTTGCTCCGCGGCATGTGGGATCCTCCTGGACCAGTTCTCAAACCCGTGTCCCCTGCACTGGCAGGCAGATTCTCAACCGCTGCGGCAGCAAGGAAGCCCCTGATTCAGTTTTTAAACTGAAGTAACTGCAGAAGTATCATATACCATGAATTAGTTGTGTCTTGGGCAACTCACATGTCCTCTCTTTGCTTTTCCCTCATATGTAAAAAGGATGTTGGGCTGAATCATTTCAAATACTCTTTCCAATTCAAATTCTGGGATCTTTTCTTTTCTTTTTTTCTTTTTTCTTTTTTTTTTTTTTTGCGGTTTGCAGGATCTCAGTTCCTCAACCAGGGATTGAACCCAGGCCACGACAGTGAAAGCCTGGAATCCTAACCACCAGGCCACCAGGGAACTCCTGGATTTTTTCTTTATTAAAACATTAAAATGCTATTAATGATCTGATATAAATTCTTAACTGCTATAATTTTATTAATTACTTTTTAGCCAAATATGTATTATAATCTATGGTTAAACCTCTCTCAAAAAGACCAGCATAATTCACTGTTATTTTCTGTAAGCTGTAAAATATAACTTCTATTTATTTCAGAGCTCTAGAAAATATAAAAACATAAACTGAATATTATACTAAGCCCTGGTGTTTTAAAATAAAAATCGAAAGTCATACTAATTCTTAGAGGCTTGAGATCTGATGCATGTCTGTGTATTAAAATATTTACTGATAATTACAAATTCAACTACCAATCTATTAATAATCTGGCTTGATAACCAGAAAATTAACTCTGCTAAAATGAAAAGTGCAAACAAAGTTAACATTTACAAACATATGATAGTTACAGCGAAAGTGTTAATAATAGCTTGATAAGATTCTGAAAAAGATAGTAAATGAATTAAGAGTTGAGGTTTTTCAAAAATATACTAAGAAAAATGCCAAGTTCCCACAGCTAGTCCCTCCCCTTGGTTCAAAGCTCCTGCTTTTGAATTTTCTCCATTTAATGAAGTGAGTATCACTTAAAGGAAAGCATTATGTTATCATGAATTAAAGCTAAGAACCCCATTTAAAATTATGATTTACTTCTGTTTATATAATCATCTTCCACAGATGTGTGAATTTTCAAATAATTTATTTTCTTAGAAACATAATCAATAATAGTTTCAAGGCATATGATATTTAAGGACTGAAAATAAAGCTCTTTCATTATGAGTGAAAAATAAAAATAAAATTATTATTTACTGTCTTGAATTAGAACTTACAGTACTGACAAGCAGTGCTAATAACATTAGCACATGCATACCTAAATAAAAGTGAAATGTGCTACTAAATTAAGATAAAAATACAACTGAAAGGGATTTTGAAAAATGAGCCACAAACATATAGACAAAAATAAAGGCCTTCCATTTAAAATCAGTGAATTTTATGGCATATAAGTTATACCTTAAAGTTATTAAAAGGGGATTCTAAAATCAGTGTTGGAGACCTATACAATAATTTTGGAAAAAGTAAAACGCTATTCAACAGCATGAGATAGCAAATTGTTTTAAGTACTACAACTGTTACCTGTTAGTTTTATTTGGGTTATAATCATAAGATTCCTTAATTGCATTCATCATTCTCTTTGAATTGATCCTCCAAAGTTTAAGAGAGTGATCCATACCACAGGACATTATTTTTTCACCCAAAAGATCATAATCCTGTATGTAAAACAGAAAAGCTTAAATTAAATATATAAATTATTTCCCCAAATTATGCTATCTAATTTTCATCTGATGTCCAGTATTGTGAAAATTGTATTTCAAACCACCATACTAACATTTTGGGTTTCATATATGTAGGCCGTAAGTCACAAAGTTTTCACTGCTTTTGAGATTTATTTTCACTGATGTGTCACCACCACAATATATGAGCTTATACAATATGGAAGGCAAAAAAGTAAACTGAATTTAATTTTATCTATTCAATTATCTTTATTCAAGTATTTGCTATGCTTGATTTTGAAGGTGAATCGAATGATGAGGTAAAACAATTATATGACACAAAAACCTAAATGGTTATGTTACTTTTCTTTGTCTAACCCTGATCAAGCAATGAAACTGACATCTGTATGTGAAATTATGAGTCCTTAAACAATTGAAATTTTACTTTATTTGTACACCTAAGTCACAACACTTCAGGTACCTTGGTTTTAGAGTTCACTTTTTAAGTGAATAAAGGAAAAAATGTCTAAAAAAGGAAATAACATATTTAAACTTTTTCATTTGCTGTTTACTAATTTTTACTAAGCTCGTAACAGATCATCCATTATAACCTAATTCTACCTCATTTCATAGATGAGACACTGAGGCACAGAGATGATATTTAATTTAGCACATGGTACATACATGTGTTAAGGAAAATCTCACACATCAATCCTTCTAGCAGTGAACTCCTATTGTTACAGAGAAGAGATACAGACTCCTGCTCTCATTTTAAGAAATAACAGTAGAGAGTTCTATTTAAGGAGAGTATTTTCCTCACTAAACTAGATATTCTGTTAATCCAACCTTTGAATTAGTCATGAACACTGTTTTACATAGCCTGAGAGCTTTAGGTTTGGTGTTTATTGAATCCAAAGTCTGGTAGCTGCTCTTTTCCTAATAACCTCACTGTCAACAGCAACAAGACACCCTTAGAGCCAGGAGCTCTTATTAGTTTTTAAGGAAGGACAGTAGTCTTTTCACACATAGAGCCAGGTGGAGATTGCTATTGCAACTTCTAGAAAATCCAAGTTGCAAGTTCTAGAAAATCCTTTAAGGTAGGTATAATTATCATAAAAAACCCTAACAAACCCTAACTATAGGAATAGTTAGTACTTCCAATGAAAATGTCACATGCTTCAAAATATGGTGCCCCTTTAAATAGTTTAAAAAAAAAGAAGAAAAGAAATGAGCTATAAGACTACTAAATAAGTAAGCTCTACACGGAACACAAGTAAATCTGAAATAACATAAAAATCTGAAACTTGACTAAAAACATTTATATCATTACAATAGATCATCAATAGATTATAATACGTAAGTATAAAGATAACACCATGCCATCAAAGGGAAGAGTTATCTAAAACTCAGTGTGAACAGCACTTCCTAGAAATGAATAACTTATATTTCAACTTCAAATAAAAGATGAAAGAGTTTCTTAATTGCCAAGTAGGTTAACCTTTTCCTTTAATAACTGAGAAACAACAAAAGTTAACTTGGTGATTTTAGATTAAAAAGGGAAAAGAACAAGTTCATAGTATTCGTTCATGAGAATCCAGGCACTGAGTACAGATAAAACACAAAGAGCCTATTTGCTTTACTTCTTCATCTGTAAGTTAAAACCTTCTCTGTCACAAGTAAATGAAATAACTGTCTGCCAGACTAGATGAAACAAACCACATGCTTTCTTATAAGGAAAGAGTTCTATGGGTATTGTTCACAGCTTTGTACACCTGAAGGTCACTGCCCTGTAGCTTTCAACTTACAGCACTTAGAACTTCATCTCTGTGCCCTTCTACACCTCCAAATATTGCCACCAGAGTGTCCGTTTGGATATTCCATAATCGTAAAGCATGATCTAGTACAGACATAAAAAAATTAATATGAACTTTTATCATTCATTTACTGTGGACTTTCAAAAGCTCTTTAAAGAAGAAAAAGCTACCAAAGTTTGGACTAAACTTACTCACAGTAAAGATTAAGAAGGAATCCATACCATATAGGAACTTAAAATATTTATATCACCTGTAGATTTAACTAGGTATGAGCTCATACTTTCAAGATAAGAAAGAAATATTTCTCTGGTCCTAAATTTGATTATTGCATATGCCACAGAAAAAGGTTCTAGCTTTTCCCTCTACCATATCCATTTACAAATTGAAGAGGACAAAGTAGATTTATAAGATTTCTATAGTAAATCCCAAAATAGGACTGAAACATTCATAGTGACATAATTTTAGAGTATTACAGACCTTACAAACAGGCTGTAACTGTAATTTGAGCAATCTAATTTTCCACTAAACATCAGCAACAAAATAAACAGACAGCAATAGTCATAAATATAACACTATGCAAAGCTTGAAATATAGCAATGTCCATACTGTACATGAATATTGACATATTACATAGGTAACACTAAGAGGCAGTAATACATTGTGTTAGTAGTGGAAATTAACATTGCTACAAAAATGATTTCTTGATTCCAATTTGTGTCCAAGTTTTTGTGCAGACATATTTTCATTTCTCTTGAAGACATACACACCTAGGAGTGGTAATTTTATGTTCAACTTTTTAGGACTGCCACACTGTTTTTCAATGTCCTTACATTTTACATTCCCACCAGCAATGGATGAAGGGGGTTCCAATTTCTCCATATCCTAGTCAACATATTTTATTGTCTTTTTTTTTTTGCGGTACACGGGCCTCTCACTGTTGTGGCCTCTCCCGTTGTGGAGCACAGGCTCCAGACGCGCAGGCTCAGTGGCCATGGCTCACGGGCCCAGCGGCTCCGCGGCATGTGGGATCTTCCCGGACCGGGGCACGAACCCGTGTCCCCTGCATCGGCAGGCGGACTCTCAACCACTGCGCCACCAGGGAAGCCCTGTCTTTTTGATTACAGCCATCCTAGTAGGTGTGAAGTGGTATCATTTTTTTATTAACATCTTTATTGGAGTATAATTGCTTTGCAGTGTTGTTAGTTTCTGCTATAAAACAAAGTGAATCAGCTATATGCATACATATATCCCCATATCCCCTCCCTCTTGCGTCTCCCTCCCACCCTCCTTATCCCATGCTTCTAGGTGGTCACAAAGCACCGAGCTGATCTCCCTGTGCTTTGCAGCTGCTTCCCGCTATCTATCTATTTGACATTTAGTAGTGTAATATGTCAATGCTACTCTCCCACTTCGTCCCAGCTTATCCTTCCCCCTCCCCGTGTCCTCAAGTCCATTCTCTACGTCTGTTTCTTTATTCCTGTCCTGCTCTAGATTCATCAGAACCTTTTTTTTTTTTTAGATTCCATATATATGTGTTAGCTATGGTATGTTTTTCTCTTTCTGACTTACCTCACTTTGTATGACAGACTCTAGGTCTGTCCACCTCACTATAAATAACTCAATTTCGTTTCTTTTTATGGCTGAGTAATATTCCATTGTATATATGTGGCACATCTTCTTTATCCATTCATCTGTCAATGGACACTTAGGTTGCTTCCATGTCCTGGCTGTTGTAAATAGTGTTGCAATGAACACTGTGGTACATGACTCTTTGAATTATGGTTTTCTCAGGGTATATGTGCAGTAGTGGAATTGCTGGGTCATATGGTAGTTCTATTTTTAGTTTTCTAGGGAATCTCCATACTGTTCTCCAGAGTGACTGTACCAATTTACATTCCCACCAACAGTGCAAGAGGGTTCCCTTTTCTCCACACCCTCTCCAGAATTTATTGTTTGTAGATTTTTTGATGATGGCCATACTGACCAGTTTCAGGTGATACCTCATTGTAGTTTTGATTTGCATTTCTCTAATGATTAGCAATGTTGAGCATCCTTTCATGTGTTTGTTGGCAATCTGTATATCTTCTTTGGAGAAATGTCTATTTAGGTCTTCTGCCCACTTTTGGATTGGGTTGTTTTTTTTTTTTGACATTGAGCTGCATGAGCTGCTTGGATATTTTGGAGATTAATCCTTTGTCAGTTACTTCGTTTGCAAATATTTTCTCCCATTCTAAGGGTTGTCTTTTCGTCTTGTTTATGGCTTCCTTTGCTGTGCAAAAGCTTGTTTCATTAGGTCCCATTTGTTTATTTTTGTTTTTATTTCCATTTCGCTAGGAGGTGGGTCAAAAAGGATCTTGCTGTGATTTACGTCACAGTGTTCTGCCTATGTTTTCCTCTAAGAGTTTTATAGTGTCTGGCCTTACATTTAGGTCATTAATCCATTTTGGGTTTACTTTTGTGTATGGTGTTATGCAGTGTTCTAATTTCATTCTTTTACAGCCCAGTAGCTGCCCAGTTTTCCCAGCACCACTTATTGAAGAGGCTGTCTTTTCCCCATTGTATATTCTTGCCTCCTTTATCAAAGATAAAGTAACCATATGTGCGTGGGTTTATCTCTGCGCTTTCTATCCTGTTCCATTGATCTATATTTCTGTTTTTGTGCCAGTACAATACTGTCTTGATTACTGTAGCTTTGTAGTATAATCTGAAGTCAGGGAGCCTGATTCCTCCAGCTCCATTTTGCTTTCTCAAGATTGCTTTGGCTATTCGGGGTCTTTTTTGTTTCCATACAAGTTGAGAAATTTTTTGTTCTAGTTCTGTGAAAAATGCCATTGGTAGTTTGATAGAGATTGCACTGAATCTGTAGATTGCTTTGGGTAGTATAGTCATTTTCACAATGTTGATTCTTCCAATCCAAGAACATAGGATATCTCGCCACCTGTTTGTATCATCTTTAATTTCTTTCATCAGTGTCTTACAGTTTTATGCATACAGTTCTTTTGTCTCCTTAGGTAGGTTTATTCCTAGGTATTTTATTCTTTTTGTTGCAATGGTAAATGGGAGTGTTTCCTTAATTTGTCTTTCATATTTTTCATCATTAGTGTAGAGGAATGCAAGAGATTTCTGTGCATTAATTCTGTATCCTGCTATTCTACCAAATTCATTGATTAGCTCTAGTAGTTTTCTGGTAGCATCTTTAGGATTCTCTATGTACAGTATCATGTCATCTGCAAACAGTGACAGTTTTACTTCTTCTTTTCTGATTTGTATTCCTTTTATTTCTTTTTCTTCTCTGATTGCTGTGGCTAAAACTTCCAAAAACTATGTTGAATAATAGTGGTGAGAGTGGGCAACCTTATCTTGTTCTTGATCTGAGAGGAAATGGTTTCAGTTTTTCACCATTGAGAATGATGTTGGATGTGGGTTTGTCATATATAGCCTTTATTATGTTGAGGTAGGTTCCCTCTCTGCCTACTTTCTGGAGTTTTTATCATAAATGGGTGTTGAATTTTGTCAAACCCAAAAGCTTTTTCTGCATCTATTGAGATTATCATATGGTTTCTCTCCTTCAATTTGTTAATATGGTGTATCACATTGATTGATTTGTGTATATTGAAGAATTCTTGCATTCCTGGGATAAACCCCACTTGATCATGATGTATGATCCTTTTAATGTGCTGTTGGATTCTGTTTGCTTGTATTTTGTTGAGGATTTTTGCATCTTTGTTCATCCGAGATATTGGCCTGTAGTTTTCTTTTGTTGTGACATCTTTGGTTTTGGTATCAGCATGATGGTGGCCTTGTAGAATGAGTTTGGGAGTGTTCCTCCCTCTGTTATATTTTGCAAGAGTTTGAGAAGGATAGGTGTTAGCTCTTCTCTAAATGTTTGACAGAATTCGCCTGTATCACTGTGTTTTTGATTTGCATTTCCCTAATGATTAATAATGCCAAGTGCCTTTCTATGTGCTTATTGGACACTTGTGCAAATTCTTTGGAAAGATGTCTATTCAAAACCTTTGGCTGTTTTTAATTTGCTTGTCTTTTTATTACTGAGCTGTATGACCTCTTGATACAAGTCCCTTATTAGATACATAATTTGCAAATATTTTTTCCTTTTCTATAGGTTGTCTTCTCCTTCCTTGATCATTACTTACAGAAAAATTCCTATTCATTTTGAGAAACTGTTTGAAAAATGCTCTTACTGACACAGTGGGGGAAGGACAGGGTTAAAAAGTTGTAACATTAAGAACAAGTAACGCGTTATGGCCTATGTTACTTGTAAAGGAATACCTGAGCCCAGCTAATGTTATTAAGAGAAGAGAAAAAGTTATTAGCTCTCTTCTTAGGTGTCTATTTCCAAACAAGCCTTGATAGTTAAAGAAAAATCACACTGAAACATGTTGCATGTAAGAGTTTTAATTTGAGGACATCTTTTAATATGAGCAGATTGTGGGGGTTAGGTTATCAGTGTGACAAACTGTTAAAAGAATAAACTTGACTAGAATAATAATGTAGAAATGAAACGAGAAAGGGCAATCGAAAACAGAATGTAGAGATAAGAACAGCCCAAATCATTTTAGAGAGCTCAGAAATGATTAAGAATGATTAAGAAGACTGTCTGAACCCAGAATAAACTTATAATGCCGACACAGCCATACAGAGCAAAGCAATGCTTTCTCTTTACAAATAAGGGAAAAATTACAAAGAGCTTACGCTGGATAACTTAGCATTTTAAGGAATTCTACAGGGAATCCTTTATAAAACAAACGTTTTATATAGAGAGAGTCAAAAAAAAGCAATATCGATCTTCAGATGCATTATTTCTTACTACATGATTGGAAAGAATGGTAAGATGATTTGCAAAACTACCTTCAAACTATTAAAAATGTCATAACTTTGGTCACTTAAAATTAATGAAGCTTAATATGATAATTCAATTGCAGATAAAGTTCTAAAACTATCATAATGCAATATGGTAAATAAGGGTAATACACACTTAATCCTCAGTACCAATTATTTTATTTACATCATATGTTAACAGTGTATTTCAAGGTCCCATCCTCCAATTCTTGGTTTGGAGATGCTAATGTAGGCTAAGATTTTTCTAAAACTTACTTCTTTTTAAATTTGGCTTTTTGCCTTAGAACAGTTTGTCCCTAAAATAAAAAACTCACTCCCAAATAATAGAACTAAAGAAACATTTGCTTCTCTTACCTTTACTTACTGACAGGAGAAGATTTGGATCTCTTGGATGGAATTTCAGCTCATTGATAGCATTTCCATGGCCAACATAGTGCTATAATAAATTTAAAACATTTCTTCAACTTTCATATAAAAATCAATAAATTCTTTTTCATTAATCTTAGAAGAGTGGAAAAATAGTTTCACTTGAAATAGTGGTTCTCAACCTTGGCTGCATATTAAAAGCACCCAACTTGCAGGAAAAATAAAAGATGTTCAAGTCCCATTTGCAGATATTCTGAGCCACAGCAAGGATTTAAAAGATTTTCAGGTGATTCTAATGTACCCCCAAGGTTAACGTGATTTGTGAAATTTCTTTTAGTATCAACTTCCATGGCTTCAGTTTTCAGTTCTTTACAAGGTGCTCTTGACTCTATACGCCCTATTTAGGGGATTTTGGAAAATGAGCCAACTCTTTTCTTATTGTTCATTTAAAGCCTCTCAGACTAAAGCAAGACAAAAGGACAGAAATTATTTTAAAAGAAAATAGTGCAAATGAAAAAATTTTCCCACTTATTCCTTAATTTGCATTACCCAAATGTGACAAAGGTCTCAAAAGACTTGTCTAAATGAAGCAATAGGCAAAGTACAAACCAAATTAGAAATTGCACAGACACTGACTGTTTTAAATTCAACATGACAAGCTTTTGCAGGTGTGCATTCAAAAAAAAAAAAGATCTATAATTTAACAAGAAAACCCACCTTTATGCACTGCATTGTTATGGGATTAATTATCCTAATTATGCCTCTAGATCCAGCTACAGCCAACAGAGGATGGCTTGTATTGCTATCATATGTCCATGCACAAGTGTAAAAGTTCTCATCAGCCTAAGAAATGCCAGTTAAGAAATATAATTTGCTTTTGAAAGGTAAACACATCAATGATCACAATACTATACACAAAAACCTCCAAAGAACTGCTGAAGTTTTTGACAAAGAAGTTCCTATTTTTCTTTACACTACCAGGTTTAACCAATGGAGATTTTAGGTCTAAAATCTATACCAAATGATCAAACAAATCCAGTCCTTCCACTCAGTTTTTTTTTTTTTTTGGTGGTACGCAGGCCTCTCACTGTTGTGGCCTCTCCCGTTGCGGAGCACAGGATCCGGACGTGCAGGCTCAGCGCTCATGGTTCACGGGCCCAGGTGCCCCGCGGCATGTGGGATCTTCCCAGACCAGGGCACGAACCCGTGTCCCTTGCATCGGCAGGCGGGCTTTCAACCACTGCGCCACCAGGGAAGCCCCTTCCACTCAGTTTTGATTACTATTTTGCTGTTTGCATAACTATTTACCTCTGTCTTTTGAAAGCAGCCATAGCCAATGTGTAAATGAATGGGCATGGCTGTGTCCCAAATAAAAATTTATTTACAAAAACAGGTGGCCAGGGGCTTCCCTGGTGGCGCAGTGGTTGAGAGTCTGCCTGCCAATGCAGGGGACAGGGGTTCGTGCCCTGGTCCAGGAAGATCCCACATGCCGTGGAGCGGCTGGGCCCGTGAGCCGTGGCCGCTGAGCCTGTGCATCCAGAGCCTGTGCTCCACAATGGGAGAGGCCACAACAGTGAGAGGCCCGCGTACCACAAACAAAACAAAACAAAACAAACAAAACAAAAAACAGGTGGCCAGCTCTATAGGCTGTAATTTGCTGATCCTGGCTCTATCTCAGTAACTCTATGTGGCTCTAGATAAAGATTAATATTCAGTTTTCCACCTTTTCCTGTGTGATACCTTCCCAGTATGGCTACAGGTCACTTCTTTTCTTATCACCTAAGGGAAGACTAAATGTTCCTGCATTTTCTTATTTGCTAGCTTTTTCAAATGGATCTGGAAGAAATCTTATCACCAAGCTTTGACTGTTGTACCCTTTGGCTTTTTAAAGCGTTTTCTTTATAAACCCATGTATTTCCTAAACAAACTGCACATGTTTATTTTTTCCCTGTAGGCTTTGATGACCAAATACTTGGTATGACTGCCAGGCACAGCTTCTGATTAATCCAAGTTCACCAATATAACTGCCTTGAAATGATAAAATTCCAAGCAAGGTCAAAGAAACAGGAAGTTTCTGCTATCATTTTCTATTACAGGATTTCCAATGCTCATCTCCAGATACCCACACTGTCCTCTTTCATATCCACCCTACAATGGCTTTCTAGGAATCAGGAAAACTAGATACTAGGAATCTTTTGGGTGACAGTGAAGGATAGCATTGGTTAAAGTTAAGAAAGGACAATATAACTTTAGAGAACTAACTAATTTACAAAAGTTTTGGGGTACTTATTGAGAGTCAATTTCTTTAGCCAACAATATGGAAAACCCAGGAAAGGATACATCAGCATCCACATAAGATTGCAACAACCGGATTTCTCCTTGTGAGTGACATTCATATAAGGTAACCTAATGAAAACAAAAATACATTAAATTTTATCTCAAATGTAGAAACACACTCTTCAGCTTTTGAACATATTTTAGTCACAAATGTATCTCAAAGATGCTACAGAAACTACTGCTTTAAAATGGCTCCTTTAAACTTAAGGAAGCTATTATAAAGCCTAATGCATTACATAATTTTCAGAATATATTAAATACTACAGTAATAATAATGGTTTCTGTTTCCAATGTTTTCAACTTTTATCTCATCCATCTAATTGCACCAACTTTTCCAAGTAAATAAAGTTGAATACCTCACAGTAAAGTATAACTACTCCCTAAAACTGTAGTTTATCTTTTTTTTTTTTTTTTTTTTTGGCTGCACCACAAGGCTTGCAGGATCCAAGTTCCCTGACCAGGGAATGAATCCAGGCCTACGGCAGGGAGTCCCAACCACTGGACCATCAGGGAATTCCCGTGGTTTATCCTCTTTTAAAGCTTTAAAGTCTTTGGATAGTTTTAGAGCATTATTAATTACATATAAGAAAATCTAGGACTTCCCTGGTGGCACAGTGGTTAAGAATCCACCTGCCAATGCAGGGGACACAGGTTCGAGCCCTGGTCCAGGAAGATCCCACATACCAGGGAGCAACAAAGCCCGTGCGCTACAACTACTGAGCCTGCGCTCTAGAGCCCGCGAGCCACAAGTACTGAAGCCCGTGTGCCTAGAGCTGGTGCTCTGCAACAAGAGAAGCCACTGCAATAAGAAGCCCGCGCACTGCAACAAAGAATAGCCCCTGCTCGCCACAGCTAGAGAAAGCGCACGTGCAGCAACAAAGACCCAACGCAGCCCAAAATAAATAAATTAATTAAATTAAAAAAAAAAAAGAAAACCTAAAATTTGCCTAATAATTTTCTCATGGACATTGCTCATCAAATATTAACTTTCTGATGTACAGTGGCCTTTTCATCACACATTCTAAAATTAATAATATATACACTTTATTCAATTATGTACAGTTGTCCCTTGGTATCTGCCGGGGATTGCTTCCAGAACTCCCCACAGATACCAAAATCTGAGGATGCTCAAGTTCCTTATATAAAATGGCATAGTGTATGCATATAACCTCACACATCCTCCCATATACTTTAAGTCATCTCTAGACCACTATGACATCTAATACAATGTAAATGCTATATAAATAGTTGCCAGCACAAAGCAAATTCAAGTTCTGCTTTTTGGAACTTTCTGGAATTTTCTTTTCTGAATATTTTTGATCCACACTTGGTTGAATCTGTGGATGTGGAACCCACAGATACAGAGGGCTTACTCTATAATACTAAATTTTTTATAAATTTCTTTCCATTCTTCTTACAGCTTAGTCATGTTAGCAATAACCTGTTATTAATCTTAATATAAGTCTATAAGAACTCTATAAAGATCCTTTAAATCATCTATCATCACCTATTAACAAGATAATTGCTACATAAATATTCTAAAAAAAATTCCTTATATGGATGCTAACTAGGTTGTCTTAAGAGATTATTTTGTTTTGTTTTTGTTTCTTTTTTTTAAAAAGAAGTCCAAACAGCAGACCTTTTTATAATTCAGTAACGTATAATTCAATGTCATTTTAAATGAGAACAGGGATTCTTTTTGTTAGAAAGCCTGGAACATTACAATGAGCATACTGGAGCACAAATTATACTAATTCTAATTATACTAATATGATGGTGAAGTTAGTGAAGTATAATCAGGCTTATAGTGATGTCTGAAAAGTGGATTCAAATGAATTAATGGATTATGTTCCCAATTTTCGGAAAAATAACCTTAATCTCTTCTTCAAACTACATCAATTTCCCTCTGAATTGTTGTTTTCAAGCTACATATCACAACCTACATTTGGCTAAACACCAAAAAAAGCTGTTATCCCAGGTTATCAACTTGAGTATAGAGTTTCAAATTTTCAGAACTTCAATGACCAGTAAAAGCAACAGAGCCTTAAATGTAATTAAAACTTCCTTAAAGACTTCCAGGAAATTACTTAAAGCCAAATTTTACTTTTTAGAAAACAGGAATGGCAAAGTTCTAGCCCAGAATAGATGCATGTGTGTTTGTATGAGTCTCAAACTTTCAGAATAAAAAAGGAAAAAAGCTTGGAAATATGCTGACATTTGAAAAATACTCAGCTGACAACTCCCCAAGTTAGTTTTGATTGAGAACAGAATACTAACACTAAAACAGCAAACAAATATAGGAAATGGCGTGCATTAAAAATCATGGTCTTTTATTTCTCTAAAAAGCTTAGCACAATTACTAAAGAAGCATAAAATTTAATTTCACTCGATTAAAATAATAATTTATGGAACACCTCTCAGATTCACCTCCTTCCCCTCCCCTCTTGTGCTAAAGGTAAAGAAAGTGACTTTGTTTATTGTCAATCCATATCAATTAGTCAATTTCCTCCATCTTTCTTTTTCCAAATACGCCAATCTATTTCTCTGTTACTTCTCATAACTCTTAGTACAGTACTAATGAATAAGCAGAATGTCAGCTAATACAGTAAAGACTTATCAGGAGAACAACTTTTCCGAAGTGATTTCAGCTTAACAGAAAACTCCTGATTCTCCCTGGTAAGCACTAGGGAAATCTTTATTTTTCCCATTCATTTAGAAGTGAATGGAAGTAAACAAGTCTTTGCAACCCACTTTTTCAGCCCCAGGTTTAACTAAAAAGTTTAATCATTGACATCAAAACATGCCCAGCATGTTTTTTTCCATGCATTCTCTTAGTTCAAGATACTCTGGCTTCCTAAAAACAATTCAAAACAAATGTTTATTGCATATACTTAAAATATTTTCAGTAACTATTACATAAATCCACTGGATTTACGCCTTCCATTTACAGAGAGCAACTAATTATGTTTATTATTTTTAAGAAATCACAGACTTTTTACCCTAAATTGACAAACAACTATTAGTCACTTCTAACAAGCAAGGTCAATTTTTTCAGCCACTCAAAACAAAATATTTATGAGTACAAAATGTAAATAAACCTGTTTCATGAACAATTGGGAGTATATATGAAATAAAGATATATTTTCATTCATGAATATTACTTTTAATTTTGTCAGTTTCTAGAATGCTTCACTTTTACATAAAGGAACAATATTGTCAAACCAGCTATACAAAGTTTACTTCAAAATCATTACACTTCAATGTTATATTAACACCAGACTCTGATAAGCCAAATGCCAAACAGTCCCCTTAACACTCACTCTGTTGCTTCCTACAGTTGCAAACACTAATGGATCTCCTTCTTTACTGTGCCAGTTAAACTGAACTCCAAACAATGGCTGATTATGATCTTCCTATAAAATAACCAAGAAACAAGAAAAATTAATATATTTTAGAAACCAAAAAATGGTACTAAACTGACCATTCCCATTATAACTTTTTTCCAAAATGCAAGCTGCAGTTTTATATATCATACATAAACTGACTTTTGACACTTAAAAGGTATCTGTTAGTCCAGTTTTCACATTTTAAAATACTGGTTCATGATAAAGCTTTATAACAATTAAAGATTTAGATCAAAGGTTAGGTAACAAGTACTCATCAATGAAAATACTTTGATAGTTGCCTTCTATATTGTTAAACCCAACTGCACGCTTCTGAATCAAAATAAAATGGATACTTGTGGTAAAGGCATTTAATCCCTTAGGACATAAGGACACAATTTATTTTTCTGAAATAACAAATAACCTAACAGTTAATATAGTTTCTCCAGTACTCATTAAACTTTATTAGGTTTAATTTCCCTTGTACAGTGAAGCATATCAGACTCCATTCAAATCACTGCTTTCTACAGTTCTATAGAAACAACTTTAAATAACCTTGAATTTGGGTCCTAAAAGAAAAACCACCCAAGAAGTTTTATAATGAACAAGAATACTTGAACAGTGGGGGCCAGGGGAGGCAGTGGGCTGTAACTTCACAGTTACCAGGAGGCTATAAGGAGATGTACAAAAAACAAGTATTCAGGTTTTTAAAAATTTTTATTTTACATTGGAGTAGAGTTGATTAACAATGTTGTATTAGTTTCAGGTGCACAGCAAAGTGATTCAGCCATACATATACAGCTTTTTCAAATTCTTTTCCCATTTAGGCCACCACAGAATACTGAGCAGAGTTCCCTGTGCTACAAGTATTCAGTTTTGTTCACGAAGTTATTTTTCAGCCTTAATTATACTGGCAATCTCCTGGTGTTAATAGTAACTTTCATATTCACTTTAAGGCACTTTTTTCACTTTTAAAGTATAACAACATTTATTTCTTATCCTTTAAAAAGCCATAGCTTTAGGCTTTGGAAATATTTAATCAAAATATCCAAATGGCAGTTAAAACCACCTTCCAGATATACTACGTAAAAATAGGTTAATATACCTAAATATTAACATGAAACTACAATGGACACTTAGCTTTAGAAGGAAAAAAAAACCCAACAACCACTGAGATTAAGTTCCCTCCTTTTAAGACAATATAATTTTAAACACTGAGCAATCAATTTTGCTACACAGACAGGAAAATAATTTCTATAAAGCCATAGCTTCTTACGCTTTCTGAAGACTTTAAAGTATATTTAGAGATTTTAAAAAGAATCTATCTAACGTATGTATAAGATAATATAATGTATATTTTTGCTCAGCACAGGAAAAACACCCCCAAATTTAAAAAACAGGAAATGAATATATGTAAAACATTTAAAGTAAATATCAGTAATCCTTTTTAAAAATAAAAAGACTATTGAGGAAGGCAGTAATCTAAATAACTCCAACCTATTATTTTTTCCAAATATTAAATATTCAAAAAATTTTTTAATTTCTACCTTTTTCTTTGAAAACAATTACAAATAAAAGAGTTAAATTTTTAAAGAATGCACAAAGACATCTGTTTCAATTTATGCTAACTCAAAGTTAATGAGTCACATTCAGTTTTTTTCAGTAACAGGTACCAGGAAGTGGCTTATGCTTTTAAGTTTTACCAAAATATGAAGAGTAACATTTCTCAAAATCAATAAAAACAGTAAAGAAAAACCAGATGCAATACTAGGTACTACCCATTTAATGTAAAACAAACAAAAAAAAGCTAAACAAATGTGGAATGGATTATAATAACTATGCAGTCTGCCCTACAAACAAAACTTCAGATTATTATAATTTTATAATATTTTTAACTTGACAGAGTATCCTGAGCATAAAATGTTTACCACTGAGAAATAACTCTGGAGCCCATCATTCAGCACATAGACTGTGTCTTTCTGTACATACCTTGAGACTATTTACACATTTGAAAGAATATTTGCATTTCTTTGACTTCCATTTTCCCTTCCCCCAACTTTTCCTTCCAGGCGCGTTTGGCGTATTTGTAGGTGTATCAGGGCGTTCAGTGTTTGTACCACTTTCTATACTGACAGCATCATCCTATGAGCAGCAAATCAGAAAAAATTATATGAAACAGCAATACTGTACTTAGGAAATGAGTTCATACTGGGTAGCTACTGACTGGCCTAAAAGAATTAATTAAGAAATCCTGCAAGAAATGAAGAAATTTATTCTTGTCTCCAAATAAAAATAAAATGCAAACACATTAGGATTTGTGGATATTTGGTATTTCAGCAAAAATATAAACAAAAAAGCTAACCATGATGATGCTAATGGTAAGAATAATACTGCCTTTAAATAACAAGGCACTGGTCTGTGCCAGCCACTTTATTACATTGCCTCACTTCATCTTTACTGCCCTTCATACAAGGTATTGTTAGATAAGGAAATGTTGCTTAGAGAGCCTAAATGGTGTCTTGCTGGTTAGTGCTGCTGGTATTCAAAACCAAAAGCTATGACTCTTAAATCTGACTGACCTACATGTCTTCATAATTTATTTGACTGCTGCTCAGTTTGGAGCATGGGAGTGGGTAGCCGTTTGAGGCTACAGTGTTAGTGCTTCCTACTTTAGATGAAAATCCTGATTATCATTCAAACTCTGCTTATTTATAACACTTAAACCATTTAGAATATTTTTAGGTTCTACATGTTATGTGCTATATACAAGTGAAATCTGACTCATAGCTCTAGAATACTCATATAATAGAGCTCCAGAAACTCACTGTAAAGTAAAATTCTTCCAAATGTAGAAATGACTGCAGGAAACCTTGAAAATTCACCTAATTTATACCCTGTCTCCAGTCCGCAAGCTATATTAATGGTTCTCTACTCTGAGAACAGGATTTCACTACCTCCTTTGATTACACATTCCAAAGTATTCCTTGGAATAAAGAGATTTATTTAAACCTATATCACCTTAGGGCAGCAGTTACTAAATTCATTCCAGAGGAAGCTTTTTTTTCATGGAGTGCCTATTAACACCTATGAGAACACATATTAGGAACCATTGTCTTAGAGGTTATTTTTAAATTATTGCTTCCTAAAGTTGGTTTTATGATATTACAGATCATTAAAAATTAACTGGAGTATCAAAAAGTATATTAAAAATTCATATTAATTCCTTAAAAACTATATGGTATTATACAGTAGTTCTTAGGGGTGGTTTTTCAAAACGAATGGTTCCTACCAAAATGGAACGCTTTTTAAAAAAAATACACAAATCATTCTAAAATATACTGGTTATCTAGGGTGAAAAAAGAGAATGAAGTGGATAGATGGCACATAGTAATGCTCAATATCTAGACTGTAATTTCACGTAAATACAATCAGCTTTTATAGATATAGAAATGTAAAACTTTAGAGTTCAGTTCCTAGGTTGAAATCACTGGGGTTTTTTTTGTTGTTGTTGTTTTAATTTTCATTTATTTAGGCTGCCCGGGGTCTTAGTTGCGGCATGCATGTGGGATCTAGTTCCTTGACCAGAAACTAAACCCGGACCCCTGCATTGGAAGTGCAGATTCTTACTCACTGGACCACCGGGGAAGTCCTGAAATCACTGTTAATCTCTATTTCTCCCTACCTTTCAGTTGTATTTACACAGATAAAACCTAGTGTAGAAAACAATTTTGTGTTTCACTGGAAAACTATGTAACTACTGCACGCTCTTCCGTGTTATCAGATTATTCTAACCCCCTTCACTGCCTTTGAACAATCTTACATTTCTCACACTGTGCATAATCCAAAGGTAGAGGTTCAAATGTCTTCCCTTTCACGCTGAAGAAAAGTTTTTGTCTCCATTTGCAATTTCATCTCTACATTCCTTTAATCCATATACATTTGTACCGTTTGACTTACACTTGCCCAGTTCCCTCATATGAGTAAAATAAAATGTTTCTGAAAATTTATTCTTTTTCTGAAAATTATCTTTCAACACTAGAGAAATGAAACAATAAAACGGTTAGACATTTATTCACTAGCTTCTTCCCAGTCTGGAAAATTTTTCTTTCCATTCTAAGAATCCAACTGCTAATCAAGAAGCCACACAAAACACTGTTAATAATCGGGGCACATTACATGTATGTGTATGTGTGTGGGTATGTGTATAAACTTTTAACCACTTAATTTACCCATCTCCTCAAATAGGCAAATCAAGATCAAATGGAAATCAAACAAATGGAAATGAAATAAGTCACAATGCTTTCATTTTATCTTTAAATTCAAACCTTTCCTAAGTATCTAATATGTGTACAAGCTGACTTCCACCTTGGCCCCTCATCAAAATACAGAATGGTACTATGCAACAGATATGGCACTACCATCTGCATTTGCTCAACAAGGAAACAGGGATAGTAATTTGGCCCTTAATCTTGCCACAAGCTGCTTAAGCAAAAGACATGTCTCCAGATTCAGCCTTCTGATCTCAGTACCAGACAACAATTAGTATTCTTCCATAAGCTAACTACTCTGCAGTCATATGAAAAAGTTAATAGAATGGCAGATACATATAAAACAAACTTAAAATAGGTCGGATGTTAACTAGATTTACTGTGCTGATCATTTTTCAATGTATACAAATATCGAATCATTATGTTGTGCATCTGAAATAATATAATGTTATTAGTCAATTATACCTCAATTGAAAAAAATTTTAATGTCCTTTCAATTCTTTGATTCACTTTAACCGTAGCAAGTGCTCAGACTACCTTCACTCCAACTCAAAAACACCACATTCTTTCCTCCACTTGCTTTTGGCCTTCCTGTCATTATTTGGCTCCCTCAAGAGTAAAACCACTGCCCTTGTTAGCTTTTTCTGAACTCATTTTTATACAGAGTTCTCTACTCGCTTCCCTTAACCTATGTCCTAGATCTGGGTCCCTGGATGAAATTCAGAGGACCTGTGAACTTAAGCGGCAAAATAAACAAATACATAAATAAATTTAAAGTTGCATTTTAATTTTCACTATCTTTAAGTGAAATCTATTACTTCCTTCTATTATAATGCAGGCAGCATACATGCTAATGTTACTGTAGCTGTGACTTTCTCACCAATGAAATCAGGTATTTTTATATCACATTATAGTAGTTGCAGATCTCAAAAATTGTCTATGCCCATCATAACTATCAGAGTCACTGCTAGACCTAGTTACTTAATGTGCTAATAAAGAAGCACTTGATATTAAAGCACTTTATTAAAACAAATCTTAAATTTGTTTTAAAAAATTCTGTAACTTTTTAATAATTTTATCACTGATTTTGTTTGTAATCTTATATATTGTATTTTATACATTTGAAACTATTATTCTGAGAAGGTTTCACAGGATTTATTAAGGTGTCCAAGGCACAAAAAAGGTTAAAAGTCCCAGCCAAATGGAGGAACCAAAACAACGGCTTAGTCCAATCATCTAGTTCTGAATAGCTTTAGTATGCATCAAGGAGTACATTCCTCTTAAGGGTCTGTAAAAAGAAAATAACCTTTCAATTTATTTGGTTCCCTGAAATTTTCCTTAGTCTAATAGGTTATTGACATTTTCATTACATTTCTGCCTGATTAATATGTGGAAGGGCCAGAAACATAAGTCTAGACAATGTGATTACAAAAGAAGTAATAGTAATTAACACTTGTATGTTACTCATTAAGGGGCAGGCACTCTTTTCAGCACTTTACCTATATTATCTCATTTAATCCTCACAAACATCCCATGAGGTAAATACCGTTATTATCCCCATTTTAAAGATAAGAATCTAGTGCAACTAGGTCAAGCACCTTGCTCAAGATCAAGCAACCGGTAAGCAGTAGAGTGGGGATTTTAACCTAAGAGATGCAGTTTGTGCTCCTAGTCACTAACCTAATCTGCCTAGAGAAATTTAAGAAGAGGTGGAAATAAAACAGACACCAAGGGCTGGAATGAAGAGGGTCAAAAATGTTAGATCCCGATATATAATAAGATTGGGAAGCACAAACAGGAAAAAAACAGATTTAAAGTAACATTCAACACCTAAGCCTTCCAGAAATTTCAAGTCCAAATCCCACAAACTGACAATCTCCCAAATATCTTTCTTCTATCTGCAAAAAGAATTCTTTCCCATCTGTTCAGTTAAAATTCTGGTCTTGACACCATGCCATATATATGCTTCAGTCGGTGATGCAGTGATGTAGAACTTAGGAACTGGGTGTGTAAGGTACAACATTTATTCTTAAAACTAGCTAAACTGAGAAAAAGAAGAACTTACACCACCTTCCTATAACACTTTAAAGGTTTAAAAAAGATAATCAGATGTTGTTACCTCGGAGGGTTCACATTTCAGAGTAGTAATTCGTTGAATGAACTGTGAAGACATTTTGCTGACCTTATTGGATATAAACTTAAAACATGAGACTGAAAATTAATGTCAGTTCGGTCATTACTGGCGTCTCACCTAAAAACACTGGGATCAACTGTTGGGACGAACTAGAGTATTACCAAGATCCATTTAAGAGTAAAAAAAAAAAATCTGATTCCAAAACACCTTACACATGCGAAGCCACGAGCCCACACCTAAAGACATCTACCCTGACCACAGCGGCCAAAAATCTTCCAGGTCATCCCCTTTATCTTAGTGAAAACTTACAAAAGAGTAACTGTCCCTTCTCATTCCTTCCTCAAGGGTCGTTTCCCCCTCCAAGTCAGTAGACGACCCTCTCAATTTTCCTCCTCCTGAAGAGAAGCCGACTGTCAGGCACGCCCCTTCTCCACGGACAAGACAGAAGCGGACACAAAAGCCCCTTTAAAAGAGTCACCGAAATCTCTTACGTCTAAGAGCTACTCTTCCCATCCTGGACAGTCGGTAAGGGTCTACGAGTGACACGGCCCCTAAATTCCTTTTTAAAAGTCCATTAACACACGCTGGCCCCTCCTTCCAACTGTCTTAGAAAAACCTCTAACTTGCCTTTTAAACTACTGGAATCTCAGATCCGCACTCTCCCCAAATCTGCCTAAAGGCCCAGACACTCCGCATGCACGCAAAAGGATCTCAGAACCCTCTGACCTCCACCACCACGCTCTCTCTTAAACCACTCTCCTTCGTCAAGTTTCCGCTCGCTCTCGGCCGCAGCTCAAAATCCCCGTAGAGACAAGTTCGATGTTCTCCTCCACGCCCGCGTTTTCCTGAGTAGAGGGTGACACCTCTCCCTCCCCCCACAGCCGCCTGCCCGCCCCCGCGCCTACAGTTTAAAAAGAATTTGAAACTTTCACTCCAAAGTCCCGTCCGGACTGCTCAGTGCTGCACTCACATTCTCGTCTCCAGAGAGGTCCGGGTTGCTGTTCTCGTCGCTGCTCAGCTTCTGCTTCTTGGCCGCAGGCATGTCTGTTCCCGCCGGCGCTGTAGACACTTCCCTCTCGGACATATTCCTCCGCCTCCCTCCAGGTTCCTGCCGCCTAGGGCGGGGCCTCCGCCACACCGCCGTCAAGCAAGCCCGTCCGGAGCTTGCCGCAAAGTTGCCACTGCCGCCGCCACCTCCACCACTCCCCCCACTGTCGCAAACCGCGCCCAGCCGCCGAGGCGGGCGTGCGTGCGACCCCGCCACACTGCTGAAAAAGGGGCGCGCGCGCGCGCCCTCCCGCGCGGCTTCCTGGATCCTTCCCTTTCCCCACTCCCGTCTTGCCCTTTTCCCGCCGCCCTCCCGGCAGTTTGCACGGAGAGGTGTGATCCTTGGCTTTCGAGGGCAATATTTCGTACGTCCCCCTTCCCCACGACCGCCTCGAAAAAGGAGAGGCGGAACTCAGAGGGATGCCCCCTCACCCCCTTCCTCCTTCCAAAGACGTTTCAGCCGCTATTGGCCCAATCCTTCGATCCCCGACCCGCTGCAAGGACTCGAAAGTCTGTGGAATGGACTAGCCTATCAATGTCCCAGGAGACGGGGTACGAGACGAGAAGTCACCTCTTGGTTTAGCGGTATATGCCAAGTGTCCTTAATCTTGAACTCGGAGAATAACGCTCTCACATTATTCATGGAACTGATCACAATCTAATTTTCGGTTGCGGAGAGAAATTTTAAAATTGTAGACTGCTTCTCACTTTCCTCCCCTACCTAGCAAATGGGAGTTACCCGCTAATGGGTGCGCATGCGCTGGGGCGTATTCTCGCGCTTGGTTGTCCGGACCCGCCTCCTCCAAGCCCCTCCTCTTTGAAATCTTGTTTGTGAACCAGGTAGTCTTCCACCGGGTTTCCGTAGTCCAGGATGGATTTCTAAACGCCACAAAATAATAATCCCTGAATGCCTCCTAGTTTCTTGATGAATATTTATTCTAGTGAATGTTTATTGCGATGAATGTTTATCCTCGTCCAATTGGTACCAATATTGGGTAGGGTTTAGGTAGGAATATACTAAAATTATAATTCTAGACTCCAATGAGTTACATTCCGGAGTGCTTCTTTTACCTGTTAAAGGATTATCAAGGCCGTGAAAAACGACAAGGCCTAAAAGTCAATGGTCATCTCCAAGCATGTATGCGACTGTGAGACAAATGACGGACAATATTTTTTGGCACACCAAATACAATAAAATTCTAGGGGAAGGCAACAAAACTGTTATGCTTCACCAAAATGTTTGCTGTGTTACCGTATCTGGGCGGTTGACAGGTGCTAATTACATTGGTGAGCCTCGTGGATTTGTTAGATGGGTGATTAAGACATATAACCAAATGAATAGCCCAGAAAAGGAGAACTATGACAAGAAATAAAAGCCAGTTCCCCCTCTCTCCCCCTTTTTTGGAACTTAGCTGTGACAACTTATATTTATGGGCCTCATTGTCCTCATCTGTAAAAATGAAGGTATAGGAAGGGACCTAATATTTCTTGATCACTTGATATTATATATTTTTTTGTCTTTTAGACCTCATTACATCACCCATTGGATAAACAGTATAGAGGAGTGCCCCACGATAAAATTCTAGTGTATTAGAACTACTTCTGCATGATGCCTTAATATAGAGAATATCATTATCTCTGTTTCATTAACTGCAGATTGCAAGTCACTCTTGGGGATAAGGAGGGAAGTCAGTTGAGAATGAGTAAGGGAAGGTAAAGCAAATGCAGGGCAGAATAAGAAGTTTTTGCAGTGAAGACTCAGGAAAAATAACGAAGCTGAAAAAATTAAAGTTCATATCTTAATAATAGTAATTGCCCTTGTTTGTTGAACTCCTAATGTGCCAGGCGCTGCTAAGCACTCCTCAGTTGGTGAGAGAGAGATGAGATTGGTATGGAATCACCACTGAGAAAGTAAGATGTGCTTTGGTATGACATTTCCACAGACAAAGACAAACATACCCCACTTATCTGTTAATAAGGATGTTTGTGAATGTAGTTCTACAAATAAAAGATAATTAACTAAAGCGTTTCCAATCCAAATTACTCTGTGTATCTGGGATCAGTGGGAGTCACCTTCTACTAATAAAATCAGAAAAGTGCTGAACATTTGGATAAAGGACATATGGAAGGAAAGTGCCTTTCAGCATGCATGTTATTCATAACAAAGCAAAAATATTTTAAAAAATATTTTAGTTGGGCTTCCCTGGTGGCGCAGTGATTGAGAGTCTGCCTGCCGATGCAGGGGACACGGGTTCGTGCCCCGGTCCGGGAAGATCCCACATGCTGCGGAGCAGCTAGACCCGTGAGCCATGGCCGCTGAGCCTGCGCGTCCGGAGCCTGTGCTTCGCAACGGAAGAGGCCACAACAGTGACAGGCCCGCGTACCGAAAAAAAAAAAAAAAAAAAAAAAATATATATATATATATATATATATATATATATATATTTTAGTTTTATTAAAACTAGGAGAGATATTTTAAAAATTTGATGAGTCAGGGATAATAAATGGAAATTAATGTTCATTATTGCTAATGTTAAAAAATTATTCTGACACTTGTTAAAACAGTAAGGAACTTTAGGACTATTGTAATAGGTGTCAAGCCTATCACAGTAGGAGAGGGAGATGGGGCTCAACTCTGAATACAGCAAGGATAGGTATGGATTTATAATCAAAGAGAAGAGTGGTGGGGGGGTGAAAGAGTTCAGGACATGCCACCTGCAGTATGCTGCTTTGGAATATTGTTTTTTTTTAATTTTTAATTTTATTTATTTTTTTATACAGCAGGTTCTTATTAGTTATCCATTTTATACATATTACTGTATATATGTCAATCCCAATCTCCCAATTCATTACACCTCCACCCCTCCACTTTCCCCCCTTGGAGTCCATACGTTTGTTCTCTACATCTGTGCCTATTGCTGCCCTGCAAACCAGTTCATCTGAACAATTTTTCTACATTCCACATATATGCGTTAATATACAATATCTGTTTTTCTCTTTCTGACTTACTTCTCTCTGTATGTCTCTAGATCCATCCACGTCTCTACAAATGACCCAATTTTGTTCCTTTTTATGGCTGAGTAATATTCCATTGTATGTATGTACCACATCTTCTTTATCCATTCATCTGTCGATAGGCATTTAGGTTGCTTCCATGTCCTGGCTATTGTAAATAGTGCTGCAATGAACATTGGGGTGCATGTCTCTTTTTGAATTATGGTTTTCTCAGGGTATATGCCCAGTAGTGGGATTGCTGGGTCATATGGTAGTTCTAGTTTTAATTTTTAAAGGAACCTCCATACTGTTCTCCATAGTGGCTGTATCAATTTAAATTCCCACCAACAGTGCAAGAGGGTTCCCTTTTCTCCACACCCTCTCCAGCATTTATTATTTGTAGATTTTCTGATGATGCCCATTCTAACTGGTGTGAGGTGATACCTCATTGTAGTTTTGATTTGCATTTCTCTAATAATTAGTGATGTTGAGCAGCTTTTCATGTACTTCTTGGCCATCTGTATGTCTTCTTTGGAGATATGTCTATTCAGGTCTTCTGCCCGTTTTTTGATTGGGTTGTTTGTTTTTTTTAATATTGAGCTGCATGAGCTGTTTATATATTTTGGAGATTAATCCTTTGTCAGTTGATTGTTTGCAAATATTTTCTCCCATTTTGAAGGTTGTCTTTTTGTATTGTTTGTAGTTTTCTATGCTTTTGCAAAAGCATTGCAAAAGCCTTTAAGTTTCATTAGGTCCCATTTGTTTATTTTTGTTTTTATTTCCATTATTCTAGGAGATGGATCAAAAAAGATCTTGCTGTGATTTATGTCAAAGAGTGTTCTTCGTATGTTTTCCTCTAAGAGATTTATAGTGTTCAGTCTTACATTTAGGTCTCTAATCCATTTTGAGTTTATTTTTGTGTATGGTATTAGGGAGTGTTCTAATTCCATTCTTTTACATGTGGCTGTCCATTTTTCCCCACACCACTTATTGAAGAGGCTGTCTTTTCTCCACTGTATATCCTTGCCTCCTTTGTCATAGATTAGTTGACCATAGGTGCATGGGTTTATCTCAGGGCTTTCTATCCTGTTCCATTGATCTATATTTCTGTTTTTGTGCCAGTACCATATTTTCTTGATTACTGTAGCTTCGTAGTATAGTCTGAAGTCAGGGAGTCTGATTACTCCAGCTCCATATTTTCCCTCAAGACTGCTTTGGCTATTCAGGGTCTTTTGTGTCTCCATACAAATTTTAAGATTTTTTGTTATAGTTCTGTAAAAAAATGCCATTGGTAATTTGATAGGGATTGCACTGAATCTGTAGATTGCTTTGGGTAGTATAGTCATTTTCACAATATTGATTCTTCCAATCCAAGAACATGGTGTGTCTCTCCATCTGTTTGTATCACCTTTAATTTCTTTCATCAGTGTCTTATAATTTTCTGCATACAGGTCTTTTGTCTTCCTAGGTAGGTTTATTCCTAGGTATTTTATTCTTTTTGTTGCAGTGGTAAATGGGAGTGTTTCTTTAATTTCTCTTTCAGATTTTTCATCATTAGTGTATATGAATGTAAGAGATTTCTGTGCATTAATTTTGTATCCTGCAGCTTTACCAAATTCATTGATTAGCTCTAGTAGTTTTCTGGTGGCAACTTTAGGATTCTCTACGTATAGTATCATGTCATCTGCAAACAGTACAGTTTTAGTTCTTCTTTTCCAATTGGGATTCCTTTTATTTCTTTTTCTTCTCTGATTTCCATGGCTAGGACTTCCAAAACTATGTTGAATAATAGTGGTGAGAATGGACATCCTTTTCTTCTTCCTGATCTTGGAGGAAATGGTTTCAGTTTTTCACCATTGAGAATGATGTTTGCTGTGGGTTTATCATACATGCCTTTATTATGTTGAGGTAGGTTCCCTCTATGCCCACTTTGTGGAGAGTTTTTATCATAAATGGGTGTTGAATTGTGTCAAAAGCTTTTTCTGCATCTATTGAGATGATCATATGGTTTTTATTCAGTTTGTTAATATGGTGTATCACATTGATTGATTTGTGTATATTGAAGAATCCTTGCATCCCTGGGATAAATCCCACTTGATCATGGTGTATGATCCTTTTAATGTGCTGTTGGATTCTGTTTGCTAGTATTTTGTTGAGGATTTTTGCGTCTATATTCATCAGTGATATTGGTCTGTAATTTTCTTTTTTTGTAGTATCTTTGTCTGTTTTTGGTATCAGGGTGATGGTGGCCTCATAGAATGAGTTTGGGAGTGTTCCTTCCTCTGCAATTTTTTGGAAGAGTTTGAGAAGGATGGGTGTTAGCTCCTCTCTAAATGTTTGATAGAATTTGCCTGTGAAGCCATCTGGTCCTGGGCTTTTGTTTGTTGGAAGATTTTTAATCACAGTTTCAATTTCATTACTTGTGATTGGTCTGTTCATATTTTCTATTTCTTCCTGGTTCAGTCTTGGAAGGTTATACCTTTCTATGAATTTGTCTATTTCTTCCAGGTTGTCCATTTTATTGGCATAGAGTTGCTTGTAGTAGTCTCTTAGGATGCTTTGTATTTGTGTAGTGTCTGTTGTAACTCCTCCTTTTTCATTTGTAATTTTATTGAGTTGAGTCCTCTCCCTCTTTTTCTTGATGAGTCTGGCTAATGGGTTATCAATTTTGTTTATCTTCTCAAAGAACCAGCTTTTAGTTTTATTGATCTTTGCTATTGTTTTCTTTGTTTCTATTTCCTTTATTTCTGCTCTGATCTTTATGGTTTCTTTCCTTCTACTAACTTTGGGTTTTGTTTGTTCTCCTTTTTCTAGTTCCTTTAGGTGTTAGGTTAGATTGTTTATTTGAGATTTTTCTTGTTTCTTGAGGTAGGATTGTATTGCTATAAACTTCCCTCTTAGAACTGCTTTTGCTGCATCCCATAGGTTTTGGATCATTGTGTTTTCTTTGTAATTTGTCTCTAGGTATTTTTTGATTTTCTCTTTGATTTCTTTTGTGATCTCTTGGTTATTTAGTAACGTATTGTTTAGCCTCCATGTGTTTGTGTTTTTTACATTTTTTTCCCGGTAACTGATTTCTAATCTCTTAGCGTTGTGGTCAGAAAAGATGCTTGATATGATTTCAATTTTCTTAAATTTACTGAGGCTTGATTTGTGACCCAAGGTGTGATCTGTCCTGGAGAATGTTCCGTGCACACTTGAGAAGAAAGCGTAATCTGCTGTTTTGGATGGAATGTCCTGTAAATATCAATTAAATCTATCTGGTCTATTGTGTCATTTAAAGCTTGTGTTTCCTTATTAATTTTCTGTTGGATGATCTGTCCATTGGTATAAGCGAGGTGTTAAAGTCCCCTACTATTATTGTGTTACTATATATTTCCACTTTTATAGCTGTTAGCAGTTGCCTTATGTATTGAGGTGCTGCTATGTTGGAGGCATATATATTTATAATTGTTATATCTTCTTCTTGGATTGACCCCTTGATCATTATGTAGTGTCCTTCCTTGTCTCTTGTAAGTCTTTATTTTAAAGTGTATTTTATCTGATATGAGTATTGCTACTCCAGCTTTCTTTTGACTTCCATTTTCATGGAATATCTTTTTCTATCTCCTCACCTTCAGTCTGTATGTGTCCCTAGGTCTGAAGTGGGTCTCTTGTAGACAGCATATATATGGGTCTTATTTTTGTATCCATTCAGCAAGCCTGTGTCTTTTGGTTGGAGCATTTAATCCATTTATGTTTAAGGTAACTATCAATATGTATGTTCCTATTACCATTTTCTTAATTGTTATGGGTTTGTTTTGTAGGTCCTTTTCTTTTCTTGTGTTTCCCACTTAGAGAAGTTCCTTTATCATTTGTTGTAGAGCTGGTTTGGTGGTGCTGAATTCTCTTAGCTTTTTCTTGTCTGTAAAGTTTTTAATTTCTCTGTCTAATCTGAATGAGATCCTTGCTGGTAGAGTAATCTTGGTTGTAGGTTCTTCCCTTTCATCACTTTAAGTATATCATGCCACTCCCTTCTGGCTTGTACAATTTCTGTTGAGAAATCAGCTGTTAACCTTATGGGAGTTCCCTTGTATGTTATTTGACATTTTTCCCTTGTTGCTTTCAATAATTTTTCTTTGTCTTTAATTTTTGTCAGTTTGATTACTATGTGTCTTGGTGTATTTCTCCTTGAGTTTATCCTGCCTGGGACTCTCTGTGCTTCTTGGACTTGGGTGGCTATTTCCTTTCCCATGTTAGGGAAGTTTTCAACTATAATCTCTTCAAATATTTTCTTGGGTCCTTCCTCTCTCTCTTCTCCCTTTGGGACCCCTATAATGCGAATGTTTTTGCATTTAATGTTGTCCCAGAAGTCTCTTAGGCTGTCCATTTTTTTTCATTCTTTTTTCTTTATTTTGTTCTGTGGCAGTGAATTCCACTATTCTGTCTTCCAGGTCACTTATTTGTTCTTCTGCCTCAGTTATTCTGCTATTGATTCCTTCTAGTGTATTTTTCATTTCAGTTATTGTATTGTTCTTTTCTGTTTGTTCTTTAATTCTTCTAGGTGTTTGTTCTTTAATTCTTCTAGATCTTTGTTGAACATTTCTTGCATCTTCTCGATGTTTGCCTCCATTCTTTTTCTGAGGTACTGGATCATCTTCACTATCATTATTCAGAATTCTTTTCCTCGAAGGCTGCCTATCTCCACTTCATTTAGTTGTTTTTCTGGGGTTTTGTCTTGTTCCTTCATCTGGTACATAGCCCTCTGCCTTTTCATCTTGTCTGTCTTTCTGTCAATGTGGTTTTTGTTCCACAGGCTGCAGGATTGTAGTCTGGCATACTAATTATTTTGAGCTGAAGGCACCTGAGACACAGACTTCTCTGAGCTCCACTTATCTGCCTAAAGATAGATCCTCCAGAAGGAACTCGACTCTCATATATCCCCTCTCCAGCAGTTTCATCAACCAGGGAAGATTGACTCTTATCATGGAAGAGGAGACTAGAATTCAGAACTCAACACCACATCCAGAGGAAATTTGTCACAAATGACCATTGTCCCCCTTCTATTCTATGGGCCCATTCATCTTTCCAAAACATTACTCTCCCCTAAGCAGTGTACATCCTCTTTCCATTTTCCCTGCTGAGATGATATAAACTCTCAAATATCACTGCTTTTTTTGATATTCACTTTTTTCCCCTGGCAATGCTCCTGTGCATACAATATTAAAAATTAATAAATTTATAAACCTTTTCTCCTGTTAACTTGCCTGCTTTGGGTTTATTTCATAGATACAGCTTTCAAACCTAGGACGGTAGAGGGAATGTCTTTCTACCCCTTCCGGGGGGTTGGTGGATGGAAATTTATTAGAAGAGACCTCAAGCGTAGGGGGATTCTTCCTAAACTGACTTGCCAGGGTTATCAGATATCAAAGGTGGAGGATTCTTTCTAAACTGACTTAGAAGAATTCTTGCTGCAACTGAACTAGGCAGGTCGAAGGATAAGGTCTAGTTGAGAACAGGACTCAGAGGAGCCTGACTAAAGTTTGGTTAAGGAGTATTTTTTTTATTAGTTTCTGCTTTATAACAAAGTGAATCAGTCATACATATACATCTGTTCCCACATCCCTTCCCTCATACATCTCCCTCCCTCCCACCCTCCCCATCCCACCCCATCCCACCCCTCCAGGCGGTTAAGGAGTATTTAGTCAGGATCCTCTGAGCCCTCTTTTTTTTTAAAATTTTTATTGGAGTATAGTTGATCTACAATGTTGCATTAGTTTCATGTATACAGCACAGTGAATCAGTTATACATATACATATATCCACTCTTTTTTAGATAGTTTTCCCATATAGGTCATTACAGAGTATTGAGTAGAGTTCCCTGTGCTATACAGTCGGTCCTTATTAGTTATCTATTTTATATATAGTAGTGTTATATGTCAATCCCAATCTCCCAATCTATCCCTCCCCCAGCCCTCTTCTAATTTAACATATATAAAACATCACAGGTCTGCTATTTAGAGTGATATTTTTATGGTATTAGTTTAATAAATGCAAAAGATTAGTTACCTATAAAAAGTCATAAGTTTTTCAACACTGAATTCCCTTACTGTGAAAGATTTCAGAAACCATCGCAGTTGGAGAGGTCTTACCACCTCCATTTTACAAATGTGGAAACCATTGCTTAGTGTAATTAAACAATTTGCCCAAAGACACACAGCTTTTCAAAGTGGCAGAGCTAGGGATCATATTCAAGTCTGGTTGATAGGAAAGTACTTTTGCCTCAAGATGAAGGACACAGGCCACTCTAGATTTATGTATTTCTATTCAGAGCTTGATATTTAGAGTACACAATCTTTTATACACCACTGAAGAACATCAAAAAGCTGTCTCACTTGGGACAGAAAGAGGACATAACTGGAGAAATGGGAAATCCAAATAAAGTCTGGAGTTTAGTTAATAGTTATGTGTTTCAATTTCTTAATTTTGGCAAATGTACCATGGTGATGTAAGATGTTAATGAGAGAAATTTTGCAACTATTCTGTAAAATTATCCCCTACGAAAAACCTTATTTAAAAAAAAATCTATCTTAGATTGTTGAGAACTCAAGTCAGAAACATCCCTTAAGCCTTCCCTCATGGTTAAGAATCTGCCTGCCAATACAGGGGACACAAGTTCAAGCCCTGGTCCGGGAAGATCCCACATGCTGCAGAGCAACTGAGCCCATGTGCCGCAACTACTAAGCCTGCGCTCTAGAGCCCGTGAGCCACAACTACTGAACCCGCGTGCCACAACTACTGAAGCCTGCGTGCCTAGAGCCCATGCTGTGCAGCAAGAGAAGCCATCTCAATGTGAAGGCCACACACCACAACAAAGAGTAGCCCCCGCTCGCCACAAATAGAGAAAGCCCACACGCAGCAACAAAGATCCAGTGCAGCCAAAAATAAAAATAAATTTATTTAAAAAAAAAAAAGAAATACCCCTTAGCCCTGAAACAAATAGTTGATCTATCTTGGAAAACTCTCAAAGATCATGTATTTTTAAAGAAAAAGAAAATTCACAGCCTCCCTTTGTATTGTCTTCTAGTATCTTGTAAACTTCATATCAGGAAATGAGTTTCAAAAGCTAAATTAAATCCTTACCATTTCAATTGAAGTCTATTTCTCATTTATTCAACAATTTTTGTCTCTTCTGCTTCATAAATAGCAGCTGTTCATCATCACCCAGGCAGTGTGTAATCATACGCTTGCAGATCCACTTTTCTGTGAATAGAACATCTATGGCTTCTTTGAACATTTTTAAATCAATCAGGAGGAATTTACTGAATGCCATTTATGTGCAAAGCAGTAAGGTAATTGTAAGGGGTGGAGTGAGGGAGGAGGGAAAAAGGGAAAATAAGATACAGACTCTACCTTCAAAAAGCATAATATTCTTCCAACAGTAAAAAATGTCTCGTGTTTCATAAATATTTACTGAGTACTCACTCTGTGCCAAGCACTGTTCTAGGTGCTGAAAATACTTGATAACAAGCAAAACTAGAGCTTACTGTC
This sequence comes from Mesoplodon bidens, assembly GCF_964165515.1. Lineage (NCBI taxonomy): Eukaryota > Metazoa > Chordata > Mammalia > Artiodactyla > Ziphiidae > Mesoplodon > Mesoplodon bidens. Next base: position 72,183,435 of record NC_138164.1, on the reverse strand, counting down.
TAGTGGGGGAAACAAATATTAACCAAATAATCACACAAATAAATGTAAAATTACAACTGTGAAATACTATGAAGAGGAAGTACAAGGCCAGGGCTGCTGCTAGCCTGTGTAGTACCTTGTGCTATTTTTTAAGAGGCACTTCCATAGACAGAAACAACCTAGAGTAGGCACAGCTTGGCAAGCAGACTATGCCTTTGATGAATTAGAAAAAGGCAGCCCTTTTCCAGGCAACACAGCCCTGTTCCATGTGCAAGTCTTTGTAAGTAGAGTACAAATTGGATTTTAGCCACTATTACCTCAGCTGGGAACCATTATTAAGATGAACAACCTGCACAAGTGTACACAGCAGCCCTACAAAAGTTTCCATGGACATACAACAAAGTGAGATTTGGTAGGGTTTCCCTGAGGAACAGATAAAAGAATGAGAACCAAAGAAGAATGGGAGTTAACCAGGTAAAAAGGAAGAACAAGAAACATTCAAGGGAGTAGTAACAACATGTGCAAAGGCCCTGGAGCAGGATAGGAATACATGCCATTGGGAGAGTGAAAGGTCAATGTTGATGAAAGACTGAAAAAGTGACAGAAGCAGTGGTGACAGATAAGGCTAGAAAAAGTAAGTAGGGGGTCAGATCATGCAGGACCTTGCAGATCATCTTAAGATTGCAAAGTAAAAATAGATCTCCTGCTGATAAGACTTATACAGAAAGAATTCAAAGAGCATTACTTTAATTTTTAGTTGGCATTGCATTTAAATACAGCAAAATGCACAGGTCTTCAGTAAACAGTTTGATGAGTTTTGACATAGGCATAAACCCATGCCATCTGCTTTCCTCATGCCTTTTTCTGTTTGAATCCCTACCCCGACCCCTTACCCCACCCTCCAGGGCAACTACTATTCTGGTTTCTTTCACCTTATATTGGTTTTGCCTATTCTAGAACTTCATGTGAAAGGAATAATTCTTTTGTGTCTGATGTCTTTTGTTTGGCATAATGTTTTTGAGATTTATAGAATAGTGTTAACTGTCTGGTCAGTGGTTCTCAAACTGTAACAGGCATAAGAAGCAGCTGGATAGCTTGTTAAATCACAGTTGGCTGTGCTCCACCCCAGAACCTCTGATACGCTATGTTGAGGTGGGGTCCCTTCATGTGCACTTCTAACAAACTCAAGGTGATGCCCGAGCAGCTGATTCAAGGACCACCTTTGAGAACCACTGGTCTAGATGATAAACTCAGAACTGTCTTATGAACAGCTTCTAGAAATGTATGTATTCATTCAGTAAACATATTTTTAAGGACCTGCTATGTGCCAGGCACTTTCTAGTTTCTGGGGATTCAAAAAAAAAAAACTAAAACATCTTGCCTCTCCTCTAGTAACTTACAGTCTGGTAAGAAGACAGAGGTAAACCAAATGAATATTTCTAACTGTCTGAGAAAGTCTCTTCACTCAATAATGGACAAAATATTTTAAAAGAGAAAGTGCTCTTGCTTTCCCAGATCGATAAACAACTAAAAGTAAAAGCAAGGCTGTATAATCGATCCCATCCTAGTCACAGGATTCCTCACTGCCATGCTGAATGCAAAGATGATCAGTAAGATTGACTTTATTGAGTGTTTTCCATGCATCCAGTACTGTGAAAATTGTTTTCCATGCAGCTTGTCTTTTAATTCTCTCAATAACTCTGTGAAGCTAGTACCATATTATCTACACTTTATGGATGAGGGAACAGTAGCTCAGAGAGGTTAAGGGATTAGACAAAGGCCACTCAACAAGTAAGTGGGAGAATCAGAATTCAAACCCACATCTGGTTGACCCAAGTGCTAGTCCTTTTTATCACTAACACTTGCAGCTTTCTAGGAGAAAGCAACCTTCATAAATAACTATAGTGATAAAAATACTAATGAGTCCTATAGTAGAAATACCCAACACTGAATACGGAACTAGGATAGGATGGGCAGGGTAATATATAATTTTAACTGGGTGGAAATATGAGAAGGCTTCATAAAGAGGTGGGAATTAGCTAGGAAAATACATTTTTATCTGTCTTTCCTAATAGAGTTTGAGAGACAGAGACAACACAGTGGATGTATATACTGTATTCCAAACACTAGAAAAGCACACTCTATTGTGGATAAAGGAAAGTTTATTGGGATCAATTATAGCCAGAATAAAATCTCCCTCGTGATTATGCAGTGACTTTGCTTGCCAAGTACTACCTTATGATCGCTAGTTCAACCTTCTGGTTTCCTTGATAACAGGAAGGGAGTGCCCTAAAGAGTGGATATTTGTATTTTAGTCTTGGAGAGGTATATTTCACAGCATAATGTTAATACTTGGGTATATGGTTTATAAATAGGTATCTTGTTAGTTGGGAAGGGGCCAGATTATGAAAAGCCTTCTGCCATTAGTCTGTGGGTAATGGGTGGTCAAAGAAGAGTTTTCCCTTTGGCAGATATCAGCAGGTAACACTGGAGGCAGGGAGGGGAACTCCAAGGCCACTGCAACACTGCAGACCTGAACTCAGACAGTGCCAATGAAGGTGCAAAGTAAAGGGTTGTTTCCAGAGGTATTTAAGAAATATAATCAGCTGGACTCTGTAATTCATGGACTGTAAGGGATGAAGAGAGAGGGCCATAGAGTGACAGGTTTATAGTTTGGCTGACTTCCTGGGTGGTGGTATCTCTAAATAAGATAAGAAAAAAGGGAGGACAAGCAGGTGGACTTTTTAAATTTTAGTGTTGAGCAGAGAGACATATAATTTTACTTCTCCCCATATCTAAGTATAGTCTTCAAGAGCAAGTGGAAATGACAATGACCTATCATTAATCTAAGGGAAGAGTTAGCTCAAAAAATGGAGATAATTCTGATGTCTTGTGCTTTCAAAAGAGTTTTGTATGAGCATTAAATGAGGCGATCTGTGTGGAAGAGCTTGAAATATTTGTTATTGCATGAAAAATTGTTGAATGATAAGTTTATTTTGTTTTATGAAAGAAAAGCTTGCTTGTGTTTTAAAATCACCAGTTTTGATTTTAGGAATAGCAAGATTTTATCTACAATTTTCCCCTTATAAAATAAAAAAGAAGTATGAAGAAAAATATATTTTGATTATAACTATCTTCTGAGACACTACTGATTATAACTATCTTCTGGGACACTCAGTGCTCTTTTCAAATGTAAATCAAACCCAGCAATGTCCCTGGATGAAAATGCTAAGACAAAAAGTATCTAGAAAGTTGAACAAAGAGTTAATATTCATTGAAAGTTTGCTATATGCCAGGGACATTGCATGATTTGTCTCATAATCTTCACCACATCCTTGAACCTCTATTTTGCAGATGAGGAAGATGAGACAGAGAAATTAAATTACTAGCTCACAGAGGTGGTAAGTGGTGGAGCTAGGTTTGAATGCACACAGCCTAAGGCTGGAACCTGAGTTCATCTCTGCACCATATGGCTTCCCACTGAAATGTCAACATGTTTATCTCTTGGTGGGTGGACCTGAGTATATCCTTTATTTCTTTCTTTCTACTTCTCTGTGTTTTTGGTAATAAGCATGTATTACTTTGGGATTGAGAAAAAAAGGTTATTTCAATTTAAAAAGCAATCAGCTAAATGAATTTATTTTAAATAGCTCAATTCTCATTCATTCCCTGAAAAAAAAAACACCTCTGTATCTAATTTTGATTTTAAGCCTTGCTGTTTGAAGACCAAGTTTTGTCTGGCACATGGTTCATATTGTGTGCTTAATTCTCTGAAAAATAAACTACAATTATTGCCAGGTTAATTAACTGTCATTATCTTAGAGTCTGGAATATTAGAGATAAATGCACAATTCTGAAATAAAAGTTTAGCTATCAAAGCCAGAGAAACAGGAGTTGTTTTTTTTTAACATTTATAATCTTTAAATTATCTGAAAGACTGTTAATCAGCCTTAAGAAATTCACTACTATCTATAAGTTAAAGTCAGTGCCCAAACAGTCCTGAGATCTGATGTTTAAGTTAAAAATGTGAGTTAGCACCTTAGAGGTGCAAAATTGCATTTCTAATTTCTTTGCCAATATTTGGTTTTCCTTTTTCCCATGCCCACATTGGATTGTTATTGTATGATGCCTCAGGAGTGTTAATCTGTTGGATCAGATAGTGCTATTTTTGTTGGAATAAGGCAACATCTCGGAAGTTTTTGTGTTGAAAAGGTAATTACATAGATTAAATTACATGGACTTTGCAAAAAAACATGAGCACTTGGGAACAAAGAACAAAAAACAACAACCTCTAGAACAGCGTATACTTGGATTCACTGAACAGTCCACCATCAGTATATATAACCAAGGCAAGAAAAGAAATATACTTAATGTAAATATGCTTGATACAAAAATTACTTGCTGCTTTTGAAGATCTGTGTATATTTAAAAATATGCCTGAGAACCTTCAATAGGCTTTAAGTACAAGGCAATTTTTGCCTAGTGAAGATGTGATAAGTAAAAATAAATGTGCTTTTTAAAAGGGAGTAAGAACTAATTTTAAAATTGTACCTTTTGGGCTTCCCTGGTGGTGCAGTGGTTAAGAATCCGCCTGCCATTGCAGGGGACACGGGTTCGAGCCCTGGTCCAGGAAGATCCCACATGCTGCGGAGCAACTAAGCGCATGCGCCACAACTACTGAGCCTGTGCTCTAGAGCCTGAGAGCCACAGCTACTGAAGCCCGTGCACCTAGAGTCCATGCTCCGCAACAAGAGAAGCCACCGCAGTGAGAAGCCCATGCACCATAACAAAGAGTAGCCCCCGCCGACTGCAACTATAGAAAGCCCTTGCACAGCAACAAAGACCCAACGCAGCCAAAAATTTAAAAAAATTAAATTAAAACAAATTGTACATTTCGAATTTTACTCCAACTTGGGTTCTGACTTTATTTCATTTCTTTGAGCAAAAGGTGACTTCTGGTTCTTAGAACAAAGACTTGATAGAGCTAAAGCATTCAGAAAGCTTAGATTGACAACTGTGAAAAGAGATTTTGATGAGTTAAATGTAAATGAATCAGAAACATATGGATTACACTCCTCAAAGTGCCCATGAGTTTAAAAGTGTAGAGGAAAACATTCTCAGTAAAATGCTCAAGGGCATTCTAGAGCTCAAATACTTGAAATATTTCAGATTTGAGGTGTGCACTTAATGAGACCATGGCCATCCATATCCAGGGTAAACGTGATAATTTCCCTTAACTTCATTTATCCATTCCACATTTCCTAAATCTTATGCCAAAGAACGAGGATGCTATATTCGTGAGCGTCCTCCAGAGAAACAAAAGCAGTAGGGTGTGTGTGTGTTTGTGTGTGTGTGTGTGTATGGCGGGTGGTGTTTAAAGGAATTGGTTCACTTAATTATGAAGGCTGGAAAGTTCAAAATCTACAGCTCAAGTTCAAAGGCCATCTGCTGGCAGAATTTTCTCTCTCTTGTGGGTGGTCATTTTTTGTTCTATTCAGGCCTTCATCTGATTGGATGAAGCCTACCTGCATTATGGAGGACAATCTGCTTTACTCAAAGTCCACTGATTTAAATGTTAATCTCATCCAAAACACCTTCACATGTTTAATCCAGAATAATGTTTGACCATATATCTGAGTACTATTGCCAAGCCAAGCTGACATGTAAAATTAATCATCACAAATGCCTAGTTGGCTGATGTTGTCTGCTTATTTTATTTGATATTTAGAATAATAAAGCAATACCAGTTGAAATGAATGACTAGAATTCACTAAAAAACTTTTAGATCTGGAAAGGCCATTGGAGACCTTCTAATGGTATTTCTTAATGCAAATGCTATTAGCATAGAGGGCAGAGTAATTTTGGTATGTGGGAGATTGTCCTGAGCATTGCAGGGCATTTAGCACCCCTGGCCTTAACCTCTGAATGCAAATAGCTCTCCCAGTCATTGTGACAAAACCATCCCTCAGATTTCCAAACACCTTAGGGTAGGTTTCTTCATTAGGAACCACTCCCTACTCTCTTATAGAGGAAGAAATAGATTTATGCAGACTGTTACTTTCATTTTTTTTCTGATTTGATGGTGTAATTAATTGTATTAGATTATTTCACAGTAAATAATGTGTAAATCTATAATTAAACTATATAAAATGAGGTTTAGCATATAAACTGCGGGGGAGGGATAAATTTGGAATTTGGGATTAATGATACAGACTACTATATATAAAATAGATAAACAACAAGGACCTACTGTATAGCACAGGGAGCTATATTCAATACCTTATAATAATCTATAAAGAAAAAAATCTGAAAAAGAATAGATGTATATATGTATAACTGAATCGCTTTGTTATACACCCGAAGTATTGTAAATCAACTATATACATAGTTATGCAAAGTTGGGTGAGGACTTCAGTCATGAAACCACTAGGGTTTTTGTTAACACACATGTACAATTTTGGTATTAAACTAAAAGCATGGATAAATTACCCCCAATTTTGAAAAACTGGTTAGTTGGGGAAGCATTAATCCAAAACAGTATACACAAAAAAATTGGATGTCACTGTTGATACTGAAAGGGATGACATTTCTGGGGTGACAGCTTTGTTTTGGTTAACTAAAACTCACTCTTTCAACATGAGCTTAGATGTTAACTGTTCCAGGCAGTCATTGCTAACCACACAAATGCACTTCACTGACATCCTATATTCTCCCAATCACAGAAATCATCATTGTAGATTGTAGTTCACATTGCTATTTCCTCCATGAAACTGGAGGCTCCGGGAGGTCAGGGACGTTGTGAAGATTGTTTACATGACTTTGTAAACTCTAACTTTGATCCAAATGCCTGGCATGTAATTGGACTTCAAAAAACATTTGTTGGATAGGTGAATTAGGAGGGACAGTATAAAGAAAACAAACTTCTATCTTTACTGAACCCTATGCACATTTCATTTTCTACTGGGAAGCCTAGGGAACTGTGATATCTAATCATCTGTGTGTTCCACAAGGCCCTAACATTGCACCGGGCATGCATAGTATCTCTTATACTTTATTGAGGTATAATTTATATATAATAAACTGCATTCATTTAAAGTATACAGTTCAATGAGTTTTGACACCAGTGTAACCCTTGCCACCAAGATATAGAATTTTCCATTATCCCAAAAGTTCCCTAGCACCCCTCTGCACTCATTTTCCTCCTCTACCTCCATCCTATGCAAACACTGATTTGCTTCCTGTTGCTATAGATTTGTTTGCATTTGCTAGAATTTTATATAAGTGGAACCACACAGTATGTAGTCTTTTACACATACATACTTCTTGAGATTCAGCAGTGTCGTTGCATGCATATGTAGTTTGTTCCTTTTTATTGCTGAGTATGTATTTCATTGTATGGATACATAATAATTTTTTTATCCATATACCTGTTGATAGACAATTGGGTTGTTTATACTTTGGGGCTATTATGAGTAAGGCTTCTATGAATATTTATGGACAAGTTTTTGTTGTCCGTAACAAGTTTTATGGACAAAACAAGTTTTGTTTTGATTTTCCTTGGATAAATACCTAGGAGTGGAATTCTTGATTATATGGCAAATGTATGTTTGTCTTTATAAGAAAATATCAAACCATTTTCAAAGTGGTTGTACCATATTTTTATTGCCACCAGCAATGTATGAGAGTTCCATTTACTCTACATCCTTCTCAGCACTTGGTATTGTCAGTGTTTTTTTTTTTTTTTTTTTTTTTTGCGTTACGTGGGCCTCTCACTGTTGTGGCCTCTCCTGTTGTGGAGCACAGGCTCCGGATGCGCAGGCTCAACGGCCATGGCTCACGGGCTTAGCCGCTCCGTGGCATGTGGGATCCTCCCGCATCGGGGCATGAACCCGTGTTCTCTGCATCGGCAGGCAGACGCTCAACCACTGCGCCACCAGGGAAGCCCCTGTCAGGGGGGCCATTTTGGTGGGTATGTAATGGTATCTTATTATGTTTTTATTATTTTTTTTTTTTTTTGCGGTACGCGGGCCTCTCACTGTTGTGGCCTCTCCCATTGCGGAGCACAGGCTCCGGACGCGCAGGCTCAGCGGCCATGGCTCAGGAGCCCAGCTGCTCTGCAGCATGTGGGATCTTCCCGGACTGGGGCACGAACCCATGTCCCCTGAATCGGTAGGCGTACTCTCAACCACTGCGCCACCAGGGAAGCCCTATAGTTTTAGCTTTTGCATTTAGATCTATATGACATTTTGAGCTAATATTCATGTGTGATGTGAGATAAAGATTGAGGTTTAATTTTTTTCCATTTGTATATACAGTGGTTCCAACACCATTTGTTGGAAAGACTTTCCTTTCCCCATTGAAAAACTTGGCACCATTTTCAAAAAATCAACTGATCATAAATGTGTAGTTCTACTTCTGGGCTTTCTATTCTATTTCATTGATCTGTATGTCTGTCCTTTCACCAATACAACATCGTCTTGATTACTGTAGCTTTATAGTGAATCTTGAAATCAGGTATTATCTGTCCTGAACTTCTGTTCTCTTTTTTAAAAAATTTAATTAATTAATTAATTTATTTTTGGCTGCATTGGGTCTTCATTGCTGTGTGTGGGCTTTCTCTAGTTGCAGTGAGCTTGGGCTACTCTTCCTTGCGGTGTGCAGGCTTCTTATTTCAGTGTCTTCTCTTGTTGCAGAGCACGGGCTCTAGGTGCACAGGCTTCAGTAGTTGTGGTGTGCAGTCTCGGTAGTTGTGGTGTGTGGGCTCAGTAGTTGTTGCACACGGGTTTAGTTGCTCTGCAGCATGTGAGATCTTCCCGGACCAGGGCTTGAACCCGTGTCCCCTGCATTGGCAGGTGGATTCTTAACCACTGCGCCACCAGGGAAGCCCTGAACTTTTGTTCTTTTCTGTGTATATTTTTTATGTCATTTAAGTGTTTATCCGAGAGATGATCCTATTCACCAGGACCAAGCATAACTTTGTTTCTTTTCATAGCCCTTGATGACTTTAAGTGTCTCTAAAGCCATAAAATGAAAGGATCATGCTTTCCTTACTCTGCCATTTCTAGTTTATTCCCTGTCCCAGGAGACTACTTTGTTCTCTGGCCAGGAGATTCTTTGGCTTACCAATGGATAAAACTTGGTTTTAACTATACAATATAGAGGGTCATGAGATGGGTAAACAGGGGTACTTTTACACGTGCTCAGGGGAATTGCAAAAAGAGATTTCTGTGTAATTTTACAAAAATTATTTGGGGATGAAAATTATGACAAATAGATGAAGTCTGTCCTTGTTATCCATAAGCTAAGACTAAATATTTTTACCTGGCTTTTTTGTTTCCTAAAGACTTTTTCATGTATGTCATATGCCAGGAAAACTGTTCAACACTTACATTCTATAGCTTCCTCATGTCTGTGCTCTAACATTGCCATCACTTGAAATGACTTTACCCCTCATCTTAGAATATCTAAATTTCCTCCTTCTACAAAACTTTTTGTAATCTTCTCAACCAGGAGTAATTGTGCCTTTTCTAGCTCCCCCATGACACATATTTATCTCTTTATTGCATTTATCATAGTAATATAACAGCTTGTATTTATTGACTACTTATTATGTGCCAGATATTGTATTAAGTACTTAACATGCATTATCATTTTTAATCATCATAGAAACATTATTTAGGTAGATATTACATTATAGGTAGATACTATTATTATCTAATTGACAGATAAGGAAATTGAGACACAAAGAGATTAAATAATGTACCCCCAAGGTAACACAATTTTAGAGTTAGTGTTCTAACTAAGGTCTGTTTGACTATGGAGTCTGAATTCCTGACTGATATCATGTCCTGTCTCCAAATAGGCCCTATTTTGCAGGCCTCTCTCAGAAATTCTGGGATACTACTGAAGGCCATCAATAATCCTATTTTCACATGGCCACCTAGTATACTGGAAGAGATGGCAAAGACTTTGGCATTACTCATGAGGCCCCAGAGGTACCATAATTAAAAACCCCTGAACAAAAAAAGATGTAGGAAAGATGCTCCCCACAGCGTCTGTGTCCCAGACAGGATAGGAAGTGACCCTTTTCTTTGCCTCTAGATAAAATTTCTGTGAGTAATGTTTTGAGATGGCACAGTTGGCATCACTAAAATAGCCTTTCGTTCCAGGCCTTGGGGAATTTGGTGAAACTTCTTTGTCAAAATGAGCTACATAATAGGAAGAGCTAAACCACTTTTTGGTTCTTCTTTTTGAAAATATATTTGTTTCAAATATTGAAAGTAACACATGTACATTTTGGATAATTTAGAAAATACAAGAAAACTACAAAGAAGAAAACTCTCTTATATCTTAGCACCCAGAGATAACCACTATTAATATCTGAGTCTTCTAATCTTTCTCTGTGCACAAGCATGAATATACACATATTTGGAAAATATAATTGATACCATGTTACAGTTTTGTAAGCAATTTTTACACCAGCATATAGAATATTTTCCTTTGTTTTCCTGAAGCATCCTTTTAATGGCTGCATAGTGTTACATCATAAGGATATCCATAATTTATTTAACCACACCCCAATTGTTTGGCATTTAAATTGATTCTGATTTTTTTCATATATATATACATACATGTTTATATCTACATTTGATTGTTTCCTTAGGAGAGGGAAGGGGGAAGGAAGCTAAATCACTCATTCAAAGTTACTGTTTCACTCTGGCAAAGTTGTACCAGTTAATACTCTCGGTGGAGTTGGGTTACCATCTGGTGACTAAAAGATCTCTAATGCCTTAGGGGCCAGATCCTGAAAGGGTTGCCAGAATTGTAAGGAAAGATTCCTCCCCTGGGAGCAGGAAGAACAGTGACAACAACGAGAAAATACTAAGCAAGCTTTTCAACTTTCATACCAGAATGCCAACTTTGCCACATGCCACTGTATGATCAGGCCACTCAAGATGACTGTTCTCTTGCTCTCTGTACATTCCCTGCTCGACCAGTGCCTGCTTCACCTACACCCTCACCTGAATGACCTTCCTACATGCTTGCCCCAGGCCCCAGCTAATGATTTTTCTAACTTTAGCCACGTGATAGCTTATTAAGGGGGCAGTGGGGAGCGTGCCCCTCTGCTGGTTTCCTGATAACTAATGAGCCAACCTGATGTCAATTCTCCATATAACTGGTAACCTCCTCCTGCTCCCAGGAGCGAGGACGGCCGCCGTGTCCTAACTGCCGTCTGCCACATACAGTGGGCTGTCACTCCAGGACTTTGCTTCAGACACGTAAGATCCCCGCCATCCATTAAACCATTGATGTCTCTGCTGCTGACTCTGGGCTCTTTCTTCAGTCTTGAAACTGCGAAAAGTACAGGTCTTGTAGGCCTGTGGGATGCAGCCCAGCAACACCTGTTTATTGGTCTATACCGCAAAGAATAACATGGATCAACAATACAAAATCGTGTACTTCAAGTTCTTAACAGAAGTGTCAGCCTTAATGTAGCTAATCAGCTGTGCCACAACCCCACCCCAGGCTAAATTATTTGTGGGCAGAATCCATTTCTGATTCATCTTGATATTCACAATGCCTTCACACTCAATAAATGTTTTCTGAATGAGTGATATCAATATTATCTTACTTACTCTAATTTATATTGACTTCTTTAGAGGATTTAAGGGAGGCAAGCTCCTAGAGTTATCACAAGGATTGAAAGACTTTACCAGGTGAGAACAGAATTAGACCAGCTGAAACCACTTTTACGGGTTGGACCTTCTGGGCAGAGACCTCTTCCACAGTCTCATTAATCCACGTAAATAAAAAGACTTTGAACTAATTGTATTCAAACCTGCATTTGGAATCTATCCAATTGTGACACGCTTGTATAACTGGGTTTTATAATATATATGAATTTTTAAGAATCCCTGCTTACATCAGCAGGAGAAAGGTGCTTTTTCTGAAACTGCACAACTCAGATGGGACTCGAACCCAGCCAAATTCCAGATTGGGACTTGAACCCATGGGCTGGGACTTACACCCACTGTCTTTTAATTGAAATCGCACGCCTGGTCTCTGGACTTAATGAAGCTCAGGTTCTTTATGACTCAGTGCAGAAGGAATTCAGCTAGAGGCAAAGTGATAGATAAGAAGTGGATTTATTTAGAGAGATACACATTCCATTGACAGAATGCAGTCCGACTCAAAAGGCGAGAGCGGCCCTGGGAGAAGCACACACCACAGACAGAGTGTGGGCCATCTCAGAAGGGCAAGAGGCCCAGAAATATGGGTGGTTAGTTTTTATGGGCTACGTAATTTCATAGGCTAACGAGTGAGAGGATTATTCTAAGTATTTTGGAGAAGGGGCGGGGATTTCCAGAATTTGGGCCACCGCCCACTTTTCTGGCCTTTTATTGTCAGCCTGGGAACTATTATGGCACCCGTGGGTGTGTCATTTAACATTCTAATGTATTACAATGAGTGTATAATGAGGCTCAATTTGACTTCTACTGGAAGTCAAATCTTCTGACATCTTGGACCTAACCGATTCTAACCAGTTTATGTCATATCCTCAATGGCTATGTCATTCTTTTAAAGGTCGTGCCCTGCCCCCTTCCCTCGTTTCATTTCCACAAGATCTGTGCTGAAACTTGAGGACCAAGTTCTGTTCTTTCAGGTCAAATTCCAGGGAAACAATTTTCACTATCACAGGGTGGATTATAGTGAAAGTATTTCTAAGCTTTTGCAGGCCCATAATACTAATGCTGTGTTAATATCTTTATAAGTGTTACCGAGTCCAAGCTCCCTCTGCTCTCTGCACAACCAGCCAATAGATCAGTAGATGAGGTGTTGAGGCAAAAAATAGTGACTTTATTCAGAAAGCCTGCAGACTGAGAAGATGGCAGACTAGGGTCCCCCCAAAACCATCTTATAGGGGTCTGGATGCCAGTTTCTTTTATAGAACAGAGAGGGGGAGGAGGTGAGGAAGTAAAGTAAAAAGGTCATTTATCTTAAAAAACATCTCGCATGGCCTGCATCAAGGAGGGTATGTGGGGCTTCCCTGGTGGCGCAGTGGTTGGGAGCCCGTCTGCCGGTGCGGGGGACACGGGTTCGTGCCCCGGCCCGGGAGGATCCCGCATGCCGTGGAGCGGCTGGGCCCGTGGGCCGTGGCCGTTGGGCCTGCGCGTCCGGATCCTGTGCTCCGCAACGGGAGAGGCCGCAACGGCGCGAGGCCCACATACCGCAAAAAAAAAAAAAAAGGAGGGGATGTGTTGATTTCTTCTTTTCTGCAGCCATTCACAGGTGGGCAGGGTCAGAATATCTCTCTGTGAGGTGAACAAAGACACTTTAGTTTAACAGTCAGGGAGAGGGGTAGGGTTCCCTGTGACAGGCCATTATGTATGCTTACAGCTATAGACAGTGATTATAATAACAAAAGCAAGGAAAAGCAAAGGTTAGAGTAAAAGAAACTGATCCAACATGGAGTCAGAATTGGCTCTTCCCTGTTACATAAGGAGATGGTTTACTTATCTCTAACATTCATTCATGTCATGCTAGTGAAAACAACATAGGATATCTTCCATGGCCAGTACATTTGCATGAAATAAAGAACATTGTGGGCTTCCCTGGTGGCGCAGTGGTTGAGAGTCCGCCTGCCGATGCAAGGGACGCGGGTTCCTGCCCCGGTCCGGGAAGATCCCACATGCCAGTATTCGGCTGTTTCCCATCCAAAGTTCCGTCAGGGCTCACCTTCAGCGTGGGGAGGGGGCGCTGTAACATGATGGCCTGATGGACACAATATCCTTTGTTTACTGATATGGCAGCCTTAGTCCACAGCGTCTTTTTAAAAAATATATATATATTTTTTATAAATTAATTTATTTAATTTATTTATTTTTGGCTGCGTTGGGTCTTCGTTGCTGCACGCAGGCTTTCTTTAGTTGCGGCAAGAGGGAACTACTCTTCGTTGTGATGCGCAGGCTTCTCATTGCAGTGGCTTCAGTAGTTGTGGCTCATGGGCTCTAAAGCACAGGCTCAGTAGTTGTGGCACACAGACTTAGTTGCTCCACGGCATGTGGGATCTTCCTGGACGAGGGCTCGAACCGTGTCCCCTGCATTGGCAGGCGGATTCTTAACCACTGCGCCACCAGGGAAGGCCCACAGTGTCTTTGTAAACTTCTCCAAGCCTTAAATTCCTACTGTATAAAAAACTTGGGAATCGGGGCTATTGAGGGAGGTTTATAATGTACTAGCATCATCTCTTTCCCACATCTGCTTTCCTGGTTTTGCTAGTCTGTATATCTATGAATCATAAGCAACTTAGAGTCAGCATGGTGGAATGAAGATCTATAGAAGACCTGTTATAGTTCCAGCTCTACTATTTAAAAACTGTGAAATTGGGACTTCCTGGTGGCACAGTGGTTAAGAATCCGCCTGCCAATGCAGGGGAAACGGGTTCTATTCCTGGGAAGATCCCACATGCCAAAGAGCAGCTAAGCCCGTGTGCCACAACTACTGAGCCCATGTGCCACAACTACTGAAGCCTGCGTGCCTAGAGCCTGTGCTCACAACAAGAGAAACCACTGCAATGAGAAGCCTGTGCACCGCAAGAAAAAGTAGCCCATGCTCGTCGCAACTAGAGAAAGCCTGCGTGCACAGCAATGAAGACCCACACACAGTGACACAGCCAAAAATAAATAAAAATTAAAAAATAGGGCTTCCCTGGTGGCGCAGTGATTGAGAGTCCGCCTGCCAATGCAGGGGACACGGGTTCGTGCCCTGGTCCGGGAAGATCCCACATGCTGCGGAGCGGCTGGGCCCGTGAGCCATGGCTGCTGAACCTGTGCGTCCGGAGCCTGTGCTCTGCAACGGGAGAGGCCACAACAGTGAGAGGCCCGCATACCGCAAAAAAAAAAATAAAAAAATAAAAAAATAAAAGTAATGAGTCCTATTAATTGAAAAAAAAAAACCAACTGTGAAATCGTGGGCTAGTCATCTAAATCAGCTTAAGTCGCCTCTAAAATGGGACTCTGATAGAAACATCTACTTTAAATACCTTGGGGTTGTGAATTTCAAGCGAGATAAAATTATTTGAATCCTTTATTATGCTAATATTCGAGTTCTTTGTTATGTCAGTTTTTTTGTTTGTTTGGTTTTTTTTGGCACGTGGGCTCAGTAGTTCTGGCTCTCAGGCTCTAGAGCGCAGGCTCAGTAGTTGCGGCACAGGGGCTTAGTTGCTCCATAGCATGTGGGATCTTCCCGGACCAGGACTCGAACCTGTGTCCCCTGCATTGGCAGGCAGACTCCCAACCACTTCGCCACCAGGGAAGTCCCATGTTATGTCACTTTTATTTAATTTTTGAATGTTCATTGAAGGCCTTTTTAAAAAAAAACTGCTTTCCTTGGCTCCTTTTCTTCCACCTACCACCTAAATGTCTCCTTTCCTTAAGATTCCATCATCTCTTCCTTTTGTTCTATCAACAAATATGTAACCCCTAGCTGACCTATTCCATTCTCATAGTTTCAGCTATGGAATATATGCTGATAATGGCTATTGGCATGTAGCTCTCTTGTTGAGCTTCAGACCTATATGTTCTACTACTTATTTGACATAACCACCTACATGCTCCAGAAGGACAAGGTCAAATGTTCAAAACTCACTGAACATCCTTCTCCGTTTACTTGCTCCTCTTGCCTTGGTGACTAATACCATCCACTGAGTGGGCCAATCCAGAAACCTGGTATTCATCTTAGATTCTGCCCATTCAATCACACCCTTGTGCAGTCAGTCCAAAGTACTGTAGTTTTACTCCCTTAATAGTTCTCTAATATCATACTCCTCCTCTTCAGTCCACTGCCATCACTTAGTTAAAATCCTCATAAATTATTTCCTGAGTTACTTATATAGTTCTCCTGGCCTCCCTACTTCTTTTCTGGTTCCACTCTATTCTCCTCATTCTTGTTACAGTAAGTTTCTAAAACATAAATATAACCATGTCATAGCCATTCTGCTTAAAACCAGTCAGTGGCTCTGAATAACTTTCAGGATAAAGTCAAATTTCTTAGGTTATCACATGAGGCCCTTTAGGATATTGCTAATTTTGAATTTAGTTTCCTAGCTAATCATTCTGCCACGTTACCCTCTTTCCAGACACAGATTTTTCTCTTCTTATGAACAAATTCATTTCCAAATGGCTCTTCTTAGGTCCACTTGTTCCCAAGACCAAACGGACTAAGAGACGTTTAAGCTTGCAGGCCTAGGATACAGTTCCACCAAAAAGATTCTCTGAAGATTTCAAAACCGACAGACTTACTGTTTATAATAGCAAAAGACTACAATATAAATTCATCCATGGAGTGTTGATTATATAAGTTATGGCATATTTTTATATGTAGCTTTTAAAATGAATAAGGTGTATCTATATGAATTAATATAAAACAATCTCCAAAATACATTAAATGGGAAAAAAGTTGCAGAAATAAATGTATAATATGTGCTGACTAATATGAAAGGAAATATAAGAAACTCTTAATAGTAGTCACCTCTAGGAGGAGAACTGGGGGTTTACGGCAAAAGAAAGACTTGTTTGCTACTGTATATCTTTTTAAACTATCTGGATTTTTAAACATTTACAATGTTTGCTTTAACAAAACCAGTTAGTCTTTAAAATCACAAACCAGACATGCTCTTTTCTCTTGCCTTCTAATAATCTGTAAGTTATCTTTTCCTATAGACCAGTTTCCACTATGTTGAACATATGCCAGGAGAGGTGATTCCCCTCCTTGGTGATGGCTACAAGTGTGGGAAACTCCTTGGAAGCTAAAATATCCGTAAACTATGGAACTTAACTGTGGCTGTGTCAGAAGTTCTCACAGCAGCATTTTTATCATGTTCAGTGTTTAAGTTCCTAAACACACGTCGGTCTTTGCCCAGAATTAACTTTATTTAGGCATTGATCTCCCTTTTCTAGGTGCACACTTGTTAAAGCCTTTCATTCTGACAGTCACTTTTCATTCTTTTTGCTCATTATTATTATTATTATTATTATCATTTTTTGTGGGACGTGGGCATCACATTCTCTAGGCCTCCTATTTTCATTTTATCATAGAGGTCTCCTACATGCCTAGAGTCAGGCATTCAACATAAACTTGAGGGAATGAATGACTTAATGTCTTAATCTGTATGTTGTATATGATTTGCTTTCTCTTACCCTGTCAGCAACAATTTTGAGCAGCAGTGTGTAAATTGACAAGGTCTGTTTTTTTTTCCTTAAATTATCAGCTTAGTTATAGTTTGTACTGGAAATTATCTTTTGATATGTTAAATGTTGGAGCATAGGAAAAGTAAAGAAAGTTTAGGTCTAAATTCATGAATCTTGTATGGGGCCTAAGGTTATTAAAAGGCATCCACCCCTCTCTTCCTAGAAAAGCTATCATGTGCCAGAATAGTGCCAGAATATTTAATTCAGCCACACATTCTCAAGAGTGCCTAAGATATCTAATTATCAGATAAATGACTCAGAGTAAGATGGTATTGGGGCT
The DNA here is from genome assembly GCF_964165515.1 of Mesoplodon bidens. Taxonomy (NCBI): domain Eukaryota; kingdom Metazoa; phylum Chordata; class Mammalia; order Artiodactyla; family Ziphiidae; genus Mesoplodon; species Mesoplodon bidens. Next base: position 72,165,927 of record NC_138164.1, on the reverse strand, counting down.
AGATGAAGTGGGGAGGGGAGTTCTGTAATTACTGAGTGAAGACATGCTGATGTCATGAATTTCCCCAGTGAAGAAGTTAATGGGAAATTAATTGCGTTGAAATACAAGTGTAACCTAATGACTTACTATTACCTTTGAAACCTTGGTTAACAACTTTGCCAGCATTATAATTACAAACTACTTATTAGCTGTATATACCCTTACATTTATGCCCTTAAATTAATTCCCACCCTGTGGTATCATAGAAGGATATATTTTTTTTATCCCCAGTTCCTGGCATAGCTCCTAAGACCCTTGGAATTTCCTGAGTGATAAGGGTGATAGGAGTGTCTTTTAATGACGCCACTCTTGGGAAGCCTCTAGATAGCTTCAGGATGGGGGCTGGTGTCCAATAAGACCAAACATTGACTGGAAGTATGGAATTTTCAGCCCCACCTCCTGGAAGGGGAAAGGGGGCTGGAGACAGAGTTTAATCACCAATGGGCGATGTAATCCATCATGCCAATGTAATGAAACCTTCATAAGAACCCCTAAATGATGGGGTCCAGAGAGCTTCTGAGGTGGTGAACACATCAAGGTGCTGGGAGGGTGGCAAAACCCACTGCACAGGGACAGAAGCTCCTGCACTGGTGAAACCGTGCAACTCAGATTTGGAGCTTGAACCCATGGTCTTTTTTTTTTTTGCGGTACGCAGGCCTCTCACCGCTGTGGCCTCTTCCGTTGCGGAGCACAGGCTCCGGACGCGCAGGCTCAGCGGCCATGGCTCACGGGCTCAGCCGCTCCGCGGCATGTGGAATTTTCACGGAACCGGGGAATGAACCTGCGTCCTCTGCATTGGCAGGCGGACTCCCAACCACTGCGCCACCAGGGAAGCCTGAACTCATGGTCTTTTAATTGAGATCACACACCTGGTCTCAGGACTTAATGAAGCTCAGGTTCTCCGTGTCTCATGGTAAAAAAATTCAGTGAGAGACAATGTGATAGGTAAAAAGTGGATTTATTTAGAGAAAAACACACTCCACAGTCCGAGTGTGGGCCATCTCAGAAGGTGAGAGGCCCCAAAATATGGGATGGTTAGTTTTTAGGGACTGGGTAATTTCATAGGCTAATGAGTGGGAGGATTATTCCAACTATTTTGGGGAGGGGTTGGGGATTTCTAGGAATTGGGCCACCACCCACCTTTTGACATTTTATGGTTGGCCTCAGGACTGTCATGGCACTGGTGAGTGTGTCATTTAGCTAATGTATTACAATGGACGTACTCATTATATGAATATGTTCAAGGTCTACTGGAAGTCGAACTGTCCACCATCTTGGACCTAGTTGGTTCTAACCAGTTTTTATCATGTCCTATGGCTATGTCATTCTTTTAAAAGTTGTGTCTTGCCCCCTTCCCTCCTGTTTCACTGGGACCCTTCTGTATCTCACACTATGTACCACTTCATCTGGCTGTTCATTCATATCCTTTATTATAAACCAGTAAATGTAAGTAAAATGGCTCCCCAAGTTCTGTGAACCATTCTAGCAAAATATCGAACCTGAGGAGGAGGTCATGGTAATCCTTGATTTATATCTAATGGGTCAGAAGCATGAGTGGCCTGGGACTTGGAATCGGCATCTGAAAGTGGGGCGAATCTTGTGGGAGTGAGCCCTTTAACTTGTGGGATCTGACGCTAACTCCAAGTAGATAGTGTCAGAGTTGAATTGAATTGTTGGACTCCCAGTTGGTGTCAGAGAGTTGGAAAAGACATCAACATATATACAGTCAGGAAGAAATAAGCCTCTCATGCCCTCTCACCAAGTCCTCATACCTGTAAGATTCTGTCATTGAGTATTAGCAGTATGCTAAGTTACTTTAAGCAGCCCCTTTAAATCTATGTTTCAACTCCCTTTACCCTATTGCTTTTCATGCAAAAATATTCATTTACTCTACAAATATTGAAATCCTATTATGTGCTGGGCTCTGTGCTAGGACCTAGGGTACAACTGAGACAGGAAGGGGCCAGGGTACAGCCTCTAAAAGAATGACATAGCCCGACACATGACATAAACTGATTAGAACCAGGTAGGTCCAAGATGGTGGATGAGTCAATTTCCACTAGACCTTGAGCCTCAGTATATGCTCTCTGTAACACATCAGCAAGCTAAATGACACACCCACAGGTGCCATGAGAGTTCCAAGGCAGGCCATAAAGGTCAAAAAGTGGGCACTGGCCCAGTTCCTGGAAATCCCCACCCTTTCCCCCAAATAGCTGGAATACCCCTCCCACTGATTAGCCTATGAAATTACCCAGCCCTGTAAAAACTGACAACCCCATACCCTAGTGCCTCTCTCACCTTCTGAGATGGCCCACACTTTGTCTATGGAGTGTGATTCTCCCTGAATAAACCTTCTTTCTCTTTACTGTGGCTCGCTCTTGAATTCTTTCCTGCACGAAGCAAAGAACCCACACTCAGCAGCTGTCCCAGGGACTCGCCGAGGCCTGAGACCTGGGACCTGACCATCCTCTTGTGCCCCACTCTCTTTCCTGCAACACAGTGGTGAACAAAACCAGATATGAGGCCTTACTCTCATGAGCCTAGTGGTAGGAACTGATACCCATCAAAGAATCTCATAATCAGATAGATTTATAATTATGGTAAATGCTGTAAATGAGAGGTACAGATGCTATGATTGTTCTCATCAGAAAGAGCATGAGACATTTTCCTAAGGAAGCTGAAATCTGAAGAACTGTAGGAGGATTACTAAGTGAAGATGTGGGAGTGGGTAAACTTAGACCTCGCTTCTTATAGTCTTCTGAGACTGAGCATTCTTTATCTCCACCCTCCTAGGTCAGCACCCTCCTCCTCAAGATTTTTTCCCCCACAATTTGGCTTCTATGAAGAGCCACTCAGAATATACTCAGAATAGCATCAGGAGAAAACATTTCATAAAGTTAAAAAAAATAAACAGATCATAGTATGTACTATTAGATGCTCAATAAAGTAAGGCCCCTAACTTCTTGTAATTGAGTACTGCTGTCCTGATCAGTTTCCTCCTCACTTTCCATGATGATGCCAACTGAGTGCACCTGCCTTCACCCAGCCAGAGCCCCAGTGATTATGAAAATAATAGAGCTCTGAGACAAGACTGTAGGACGACAGTGGGAGCAATGTACTTTGCTGACTGGAGTCTGGATGCCTTCACAGAGATTTGAAATATGGTTTGAAGGATGAGGGAGAAAGGAGGACTCCAGGAGGAGGAGATAGCATCCACAATGTCACAGAGGACTGAAAGAACATTACATATTTGCAGGACAGTGGGTAGTTTGGAATTCTCTTAAATAAGTCAGGAAAAGATCATAATAAAATATTGAAATTTAATCAGCTTTTTAGAAATCAAAAGAACTAAGCTTTAGCAAACTCTAAAAGTCCCATAGGTAGATCTCCTCATTTCTATAAAATCCTTGATAAAAGAGTTTTTGCTACATGTATTAATCTGAATTTCTGCAATTGTCCTAGGTTCCAGAAACTTAGTTTAATCCCTTAGAATCTGTTTCTTTTCCTGGCATACCTTATTAAAATTCTTTCCCATTTTTTATTGGCTTCCAAGTGTTACCCTTCTCTTTTCTTGCTTACTATTTAGAGTCTTGTCAAATGATTTTCCACATCTTCCCAGACTATGACATGGTTGACGAAGAATTTGTTTTGGCATAGCTCTTTTTCAGTTTCCCTTTATTTGCTGGAATGGAAGCTTCTACCTAAAATGACATGTGGCAAGACCTAGAGGAAAAAAATGGTAAGAAAAACAATTTTAGCCTAATGAGAGACCCAACCACTGAAAGTTCTTCCATAAAGTACATATCCAGATGGAAGACAAATATTTCAGCAATATTTTTGATTAAACAAGTTGTATGGTTCTTTATTACCATATTATCAGACACATAGTCCTGTATGCATCCATCTTCAGTGGATAAAGGCAAACTTTTCCCTTTCTTAAAATTGAGAATGTTGCAGAATGTTCCCATTATGTGTGAAAAAGGAGTAACTATTATACCATTTATTAGCATACATGTTATGCTAGGCTCTGTGGTAGGTGAATCTGAATGAATGATATCTTGTTTAATTAGCTATCAGTGTGCCTAAATAGGGAGATGGTCATACAATTTCAGCATGGTGATAAACTACAGAGTTCATATAACCCACTGCCTTGGTTCTTTAGAGGATAGTTTAGTGGTCATTTAGTTTATTAACGTGGGACTAGAGCCAGGGTCCCTGATGTTCAATCCAATGCTCTTTCAACAAGAGGCTGAGATTCTCAGGACATTTATCTTCTCATCCCTTTTCTCTTCTTTCTCTCTTTCCCCCTCTTTCATTTTTAAAAGTGCAATTATCTCTGTTCTTTGCAAATGGGATGTTTGAAATTGTAACAGGAGGGAAGGGGGCAGGGCACAACCTTTGAAAGAATGACCTAGCCCGAGGACATGACATAAACTGATTAGAACTCAATAGGTCCAAGATGGCAGATGAGTCGACTTCCATTAGACATTGAGCCTCTGTATATGCTCACTGTAACACCTCAGCAAGCTAAATGACACACCCACAGGCGCCATGACAGTTCTAAGGCGGACCGTAAGGATCAAAAAGTGGGCTGTGGCCCAATTCCTAGAAATCCCTGCCCCCTTCCTGAAATAGCTGGAATACTCCTCCCAGTCATTAGCCTATGAAATTACCCACCCCTATAAAAATGATAACCCTGGTGCCTTTCTCACCTTCTGAGATGGCCCACACTCTGTCTGTGGAGTGTTTCTCTCTAAATAAATCCACTTCTTACCTTACCTATCACTTTGTCTCTAACTGAATTCTTTCTGTGATGAAACATTAAGAACCTGAGCTTCATTAAGTCCTAAAACCAGGTGTGTGATCTCAGTTGCAAGACCGTGGATTTTGGCTGGGTTTGAGTCCCACCCATGTGGATTCAAGTCCCAATCTGGGTTTAGGCTGGATTTGAGTCCCGGCCCCATGAGTTCAGGTCCCAGTCTGAAGTGCACGGTTTCAAAATCATCCTTCAACAACTAAATTCAACATTTATCTAAGGATTATTTTCTGCACACTAGTCATCATGCTGGGCATTTGGTTGGATACAGTAAGATAAGCTATACATAGATAAGTAAAATACAAAGCAGCATACATAAGTGCATTATAAACAAGTTCTACAGGATTTCAGAGGTGGGTATGGGGAAACTGCCCTGGGACTTGGGCTTTTAAGGGATGAAAAAGATTTTCAGAATGGAGATAAGGGTTGAGGGTAAGGAAAAGAATTCTAGGTAATACGAAGGGTAATAAGGATACAGAGGAAAGGAACACGTTGGGGAGATGTCAAGTAGAATCATACGCCTAACAAAGTGTTTGTATTAGAAGAGAAGATGGAAGACAAGACCGGGAAACAAGCTGTGCTCTTTGTGCAGCTGGGTAAGGGGCCCTTTCTATCATCAAGATTAGAGTAGCTAAAACAAAGAGCATGGAAGCCCCGGTCAGTTGTCGTGGAAGTTGTAGACAGGTCACCTAGAAGGTGACTGGTAACGGGCAAAAGTCAGCAACCAAGTTAACTAAGGTCGCTGCTAAGAGGAACTAGGTAGGGTGAGTCAGGTGCCTCAGTCCAAGGAGACTCTTACTAGCACACTCCTACCTCCAGGGGGAGCTCAAGGTTTCCATCCTTCCTTCCAAAGTAAAGAGAACTCAAGTGACTAGAACAGAAATGGAGAATTTACAGAAACAGGGATTCTGTGGGAGATTCTGTCGCGGGATTGAAATTGTTATAAATGAAAGTGGCTGAGAGAATATTTTCCCCATCAGTCATCTCTGGCGACTCTTAGCCTTTTGCTCTTGTAATGCTCTTATCTCTTCACCTCTTCTATGCCTGTGATTAGTGTCTGGGACATTCTTAAGTCAGAAAGTCAAAAGTATCCGTGGGGGAGTCCACACTGTCCCACGCAGCTGCTGAGCAAGAGACCTGATAGGATTTGGGGCCAGCATGAACTGGTAATAAAGAGTGGGCATTTACCCCAAGGGTCCTTTGTGTATGTGTCAGGTGAGAAGCTTTGTGCAGCCACATGCATGATGCAGGATACTGGTCAGGCTGCTTTCACCTAACTGTATGTGATTAGCATCTGGTGTGGTCATACAGGGGACCAAGATTTCAGAAGTAGGATTTCATGGGTGGGATTCTTGTTGAGAAGGGATCTTGCTCGAAGCTTCAGCTGGTGATTACCAATAGGCAGAGATGGAGAACTATTTCTGGCAGCAGAAAAGGCTGAGACTACAAAGGCACCTAGCTGCACATTGGTGCAACTCCATTCCTCATGGTGGCAGCAGGATCTGGCCTTGGTCCACATTCACTTCTGGGACTGGAACAGTCTCATCAGCAGGAGCCTGGAATTTGAAGAAATGCAAAGCCACATGTGAGGCACATACCTTCTCTAAAATAGTCTGTCTTCTTGTGCAAAGTTTGCCCTCTCTTAATTTAGAAGTGAGGAACTGGAAATACCAGGAGAAATGACATGAATCTAGGACCCTGGAAAGATGTTTAATCTCCAGGAATGAAGGAGACCTGTGAATGGCCTAGAGGAGAGAGATGCCAGTGTTGAAAATTTTTAGTTTTGCTAGTTCACGGTGATATTAGGTGCAAATCTCTGGGAGGGCAGGCAGCCTGGGCAGGCAGCCTGCACATGCGTTGGATTTACCCTAGCCTCTGAGTATCAGAATATCACAATTTTAACCTTATTTTTTCTGCATACATTCAGAGAACATCTTTTGGTTTTGGTTTTGGTTTTTACTGTCTTCTATGTTCCAGTTATAGGAGCAGCATTATTATTCTAGCACACGATCTTATATTTTAACATGAAAGCCTATGAGTTCTAACCCAAATAATCTCTTATTCTATCATTTATGTGCTTCTAACTTTTCTTATTTATTTAGTAATATTTCTATCTCATTATAGAATTTATAAATGACTAATGCAGGATATTTGAAAACACAAAATACAATGTGGAACAAAACTTAGCCATAATTCAAACACTTAAAGATAAGCACTATTCTCTGTAATGACCAATATGGGAAAGGAATCTAAAAAAAGAGTGAATATATGTATATGTATAACTGATTTGCTTTGCTGTACAGCAGAAACTAATACAACATTGTAAATCAACTATATTCCAATAAAAATTTAAAAAAAGAAGATAAGCACTATAAACATTTTGGTGTATGCACTTTTAGTTTCTTACTATGTATGTACATATTTTAAAACAAAAATCATCATAACATTTACATTTTGTTTGGCAGTTTTTGGTTTTTTTCACTTAGTAATCTATTTGTGAAACTATTTCAACATCGATAAATAATCTACATAATTATTTTTTCTCTCTATATATATTTTTATTATACAAGTACTATCTGTGCATTGTGTGAGCTTAGAAAATAGAGAAAAATTATACCAAAGGAAATAAGTCATCTAGAATTCTATCATCCAGAGATTAATTGCTTTTGATATTTTAGTCTATATCCTGGCAGTTTGTTTTTTAAAGTTCCATAAGTAATAAGTAAATGCATTCTCACTGTAATATTTCAAATAATAGATATATTTTAGTCATTTTTCTTTACATGTAATAAAAAATGGTTTTGTTGGGTTTTTTGAGTAATGTATATATATTTTAATTAAATACAGGAAAGTATAAAAGAAGGTACAAATCACACCAAAACCCACCATCCAAAGGCAACTATTATTGGGACTTCCCTGGCGGCACAGTGAGTAAGACTCCACGCTCCCAATGCAGGGGGCCCAAGTGCAATCCCTGGTCAGGAAACTAGATCCCACATGCATGCCGTAACTAAGAGTTCGCATGCCACAACTACAGAGCCCACCTGCTGCAACTAACACCTAGGGCAACCAAATAAATAAATAAATATTTTTTAAAGGCAACTATTATTAAAATTTTAGTAAGTTTTCAGACAATTTTCTTTGCCATTACTGATAACTTTGCGTAAGTTGTTTCTTTAAATTTTCACAACATACCTAAGGGGTAGATACTGTTATTATCCTGAATTTATAGATGAGAAACTAGGGCTTAGGTGGGTCACATTATGTGCCCAATCTTCCACAGCCAATAAGCAGCAGATCTCAGAGCTGTGAGTGCATGTCTGTCTGATGCTGAAGCCTTGGATTTGACCCATTATATAACACTGCCTCTCAAATTTGTGTACCTGAGCTCATTTGATACAAGTTGTTTTGAAACTTTTTATAATTTGACAGTATGATGTAGAGATCTTTTCATGTCAATGAATTATAAAATATTTCATTACCATTTTTGATAACTACAATATTACCTTGTATGGTATCCTAACATTTATTTAACTGATCTCCTAGATTTAGATTATTTCCTACTAGTTTTTCCTATTATAGGTAAGACTGCAGTATGAACTGTAGTACATTGCTAGTTCCTCTGAATTATTTCCTAATAATAAATTCCTGGAAGTAGAACTACTAGTCAAAAAGTATACATATTTTAAGGTTTTTGATGTATGCTGAAAATTTGAAAAGTCGTAGTCATTTATACCAGAACGACCAGCGTAGGAGAGTGCTCAGTGCCCACACCCTCTAGATAAGTGAATATTGGCATTTCTTTTTCATTTCTTTGATTCTTATTCAGTTTGAATGCTTTGAATGTTAATTGCCTATTTGTATTTCTTTTTTTGTGAATCCCCTGTTCATAATCGTTGCTTATTTTTCTATTAGAATGTTTGCTTATTTCTTCATTAGAATATAAAATATCCTTTTACAATGAAGATTCCAACCCTTCAGGTGACATTTTGTTGGAAATTTATTTTTCCAAATTGCTTACCATTTATTTTATAATTTTGTCCTTTAAAAGACATTTAAAAGACATTAAATATGATGACATTGTTTCACTTTGCTTTTAAAAATTTTTTTTTAAATTGAAGTACTGTATAGTTGATTTATAATGTTGTGTTAGTTTCAGGTGTACAACAAAGTGATTCAGTTATACACATATATATTCTTTTTCAGATTCTTTTTTATTATACATTATTACAAGATATTGACTAGTTTCCTGTGCTATACAGTAGGAACTTGTTGTTTATCTACTGTATTTTATATATAGTAGTGTGTTGTTGTTAATCCCAAGCTCCTTATTTATCCCTCCCTGCCCCCAATTTGGTAGCCATAAGTTTGTTTTCTATGTCTGCAATTGTTTCACTTTTAATACACTGCAATAATGCTTTCATAATTTGATTTTTCCACTTTATGGATAATTCCATTGTAAAATTCTCAGATCTCACCTTAATATTCTGAAAAAATATTCTGGAAAAAATGCATTCAATTTGATTATAAGCCAATTGACTCTACATTTGAGGGGTGGAGTCAATTATTGCTGTTTGTTTTAAATTAATATACTGTTTTTTGAGCTCCTTAAGTTTGCAGAAGAATTTAGTGGAATGTACAGAGAGTTCCCACATACTGCCTCACTCCCATCCTGGCCCCAGGCCCCCCTATTATTAACATCTTGCATAATTGTGGCACATTTGTTACAATTAATAAGGCAATGTTGGGCTTCCCTGGTGGAGCAGTTGTTAAGAATCCACCTGCCAATGCAGGGGACACGGGTTTGGGCTCTGGTCCAGAAAGATCCCGCATGCCGCGGAGCAACTAAGCCCGTGCACCACAACTACTGAGCCTGCGCTCTAGAGCCCGTGAACCACAACTACTGAGCCCGTGTGCCACAACTACTGAAGCCCACGTGCCTAGAGCCCATGCTCCGCAACAAGAGAAGCCACTGCAATAAGATGCCTGCACGCCACAATGAAGAGTAGCCCCTGCTTGCCACAACTAGAGAAAGCCCACCCACAGCAAGGAAGACCCAACACAGCCAAAAATAAATAAATAAAATAAGTTTATTAAAAAAGGTATGTCAATGTTGATACATTATTATTAACTAAAGTCCATAATTTACATTAGGGTTCACTCTTTGTGCTGTACATTCTCTGAGTTTTGACAAATACATAATGACATGTATCCAGATTTACAGAATCATGCAATAGTTTCGCTGACCTAAAAATCCCCTGTGCTCCACCTGTTCATCCCTCCCTTCCCCCTAATTCCTGGCAACCACTGATTTTTTACTGTCTCTGTAGTTTTGCCTTTTCCAGAATGTCATAAAGTCGGAATCATGCACCTGCAGCCATTTGAGATTGACTTCTTTCATTTAGCAATATGCTTTCAAGTTTCCTCCAAGTCTTTCTGCAGACTGATAGCTCATTTCTTTTTATTGCTGAATAATATTTCATTGTATGGATGTACCACAGTTTATTTATACATTCACCTATTAATGGGCATCTTGATTGCTTCCAAGTTTCGGCAATTATAAATAAAATGGCTATAAAAATTTCTGTGCAGGTTTTTGTCTAGACCAGTTTTCAACTCATTTGAGTAAATATCAGGGAGTGTGAGTGCTGGTAAGGGTATGTTTAGTTTTGTAAGATTTACCTTATTTTATTTATTTATTTATTTATTTGCAGTGCGTGGGCCTCTCACTGTTGTGGCCTCTCCCGTTGCGGAGCACAGGCTCTGGACGTGCAGGCTCAGTGGCCATGGCTCACGGGCCTAGCCGCTCTGTGGCATGTGGGATCTTCCTGGACCGGGGCACGAACCCGTGTCCCCTGCATCGGCAGGCGGACTCTCAACCACTGCACCACCAAGAAAGCCCTGATTTACCTTATTTTGATTGTAGTGTTTATGGTTATTTTTTTTTTCTATTTCATTAAATGGTCCAGCACCATTACAATTAATCTCTTTATAGAAATAGTCTTTGGGTTCACAGAAGATGAAATCTGAACAACTACCACAGATTGATGGGAAATCCGGAGAAAACAAATTAATAAAGACATTTCCCTTTCCTCTTCTGTTTTTGCTTTCTAAAAAAGCCAATAACGTCATGGGTAACTAATTAACCCTATTTGCCTGGGACATGGGACTTCTAGTGATCTAAACACCTTGTGACTGATAACAGCAATATGGTTCTAGATTGTAATATACAATGTAAATTGGATTCAGCTTTTGCTTTGGAAATTCTATTATGGCAGCTAGGCAGTTGTAAGATGCTGGCAGTTGTCTGTGATGTGGTTCTGTGATTTCATTGTGTTTATGTTTTGATCTTAAATTTACTGGTAATGTGGGCCTTGTATGAGGAAGTATACTAATGGGCTTTATCAACTCACTGGATCTTTGGATAATAATAGAGAATTCTTTTTCTCTTGGAATTAATTCTCTGGGTTACTGACTCATCCTGATTTGCCGGGAAATTTCCCAGTTTTAGCACTGAAAGTCCTGTATTACTGGAAACTCCTCAGTCTTAGGTAAATATGAAGGGTCTTGGATCACTTTCTTTTGGGTAGTTGACTTGCCTCTCTGCCTGTAGGGTTTTGACCAAAGGAACGACATACTCATAATACATTTAAGGAAGACTTGTCTGGTGGTGGTAATCTGGAGTGGAATGGAGTGAAGTTAGAGTCAGGGAAACCTATCTTCATACAAGGCAGCAAAAGCCTGAACCACTTCAGAAATGCAAAGGAAGGGGGAAAGATTTAGAGGATATTCTCTAGAATACTGGTTTTTCTTACTGCGGGGTAACTGCTTTTTTGAAGTTCACTAATAACCTCTTTACCACAATTTCAGCAGTCTCTTTTTAAATTCTCCTTAGTTTCACTTCTCTAATTCATTTCACATTATTTAAAAACCCTTGCTGAATCCCCCACCCCCCCTCCCTCGATCTAGCATCCTTCAACATCCTCATTTACTGAGACTTTTTTCATCCTGGTCACAGTGCTTCTTTCTCCTCCCTCCCCTCTCTGCCCTAAATTCATGCATCCTAAGCAAACGGCTCCCATATAGAAGATCAACCCAACATCCTGAGTTCCCAGTTCCACGAACTCCTGACACCAATGCTCTTTGCCATCACCTTACTTAAGCTACTTGAGTCCTCCTTTGGGACCTTGACGTCACCCACAATGGCTCCAACCCTTACATTATGTCAAGTCTTAAACTCCTCTGACCACCTCTTTCCACTCCAGCTTCATTCCTTGGCTTTTACTATTAGCTCATTAAGATCTACAATTTATTGATTCTTCCATTTCTTTTCAATCTGTCAGTCTTCTGGCTTCAAGACCCTTTCTATGTAGACTAAAGAGAGTCCAACGACCCAGACAGGTTAAATGGCTATGCTTTTTCTAAAAATATAGAGAAACTGGTCAATTTAACCTTTCTTTCAGTGTCTAGGAAAACTTTTCAGGATTTTGCAAAGTCTTAAGGACATCATTTTGAAGGCCATCATCATACTGAGAACCTTAGAAATATTGGTTAATTAATGGAGAGTTTTGGTTGAGAGAATACCAAGCACACTAGTTTTTACAATACTTTCTTTTCCATTAATTATTTAGAGTAAAACAAAATAAAGAAGAGAAAGTAACATTCCAGAAGCCTAAACTTTCTAAAAAATTCTTGGAAAATGTCATATGTTGTTGGCAAAAATGGTTTACTTTCCTGGAAAAGAGAGTAAGAAGGGGTGGTCATCAGAGTTACTTGAATTAAACTGAATATGCAGCAGTGAGTGAGAAGCAGTAGAAAGATTTTTTGCACATGGCTGCTGTATTAGTTTCCTGTAGCTACTATAACAAACTGCCACTAGCTGGGTGGCTTAAAAGAATCTCCCAGAGAGTAGATTATTCTCTGACTGTTCTGGTGGCCAGAAGTCTGAAATCAATATCACTGTGCTGAAATCAGTGTCAGCAGAGCCACTTTCCCTGTGGGAGCGGACTGCATGGGAGAATCAGTTCCGTGCCTCTTCCAGCTTCAGATGGTTTCAAACATTCCTGAGCATGTGCTGTGTCACTCTAATTTTCAAGGCCAGAATCTTCAAATCTCTCTGTTCTATCTTCACATTACCTTCTTCTCTGCGTGTCAAATATCCCCCTGCTTCTCTTTATGAGGATACTTGTGATTGAATTTAGGACTCACTCTCATAACCCAGGATAATCTCCTCATCTCAAGATCCTTAACTTAATCACACCGGCAAAGAAACTTTTTCCGAATAGGACAACATTTTCAGGTTCCAGGGATATCTTTGGGCAGCCATTATCCAGCCTGTTAGAGCAGCATCACTGGGCAGGATGGAGTTTCCCTGAATCGATAGGAAGAAGAGATGAGGAGAATCTTCCAAGGGCACCAACCCTCAAGTCAGTTCCATTTCCTGGAAAAAACCACGATAGGTGGAGTCAATATATTGGATCAGGGAGAAAAAAAAGACAATGACCCTGAGGAAACTGAAGTACAGATTTCGGACTTCTTGTCAGTTTAGAGCTTGAGTGTTCTGCATGTAAACTGTGGGTTACAATTTTTTTAAGCTGCTGAATACTCAACTGCGAATGTGCCTGAGATGGCAGAATTTAGAAGTGGAGCCCACAGCTGTGGTCCAAGACATGAGCTAGAGGCACAAGTGGATCAGAGGCCACTGGCAGAGGCCATAGATAGAAGCTCCAGCAGAAAGATTCCTAATCTTGCCAATAGTCATGAGTGAAGTGGAGGGCATTCAAAAGATAGGGACTTTGGTGGCACAGAATCTTCAGCTTTAACAGTCTATCTACTGATTTAATGCTAGTTACTGATTATATTCTACCAATTAAGCTTTTTGATAACCTTGCTTTAAATGGCCTCGCAAGGGGTTGAACCAGACCTGCCTGTCTCTTCATGTGCTATTCTCAGGAGTGTAGGAGGGGAAGTAAGCTGATAGGGGTGATAATCTTTAATAGGTGACTGGTGACTAGAGGACTTTATGGAAAGAGTATGCCAAATATAACTGTTGCATGTGTACACCCTTCTGAAGGTTAAGTCTGTCATCTGACTAATTTGGGTGATTTATAGGGATGGTATATTTTTCTCTGAGAGGATAGAGAATTTGGGAAGGTTCAAGTAGATGAGCCTGAAAGGTTGGGTGTGGGTGGAGACAGTTACTTCAGCCACCTCTCCCCACCAAAAGGAACCATAGTGGAAGCTCAAGTTCTTAATTCAAAGGTCTTCAGAGATGACTGAGCTGGAGTTCCCCAGCCACAAACAGGAGACACCTCAAGTGAGGGGTAAGGGCGAAACTCTGTAGGTGGCACTGAGGTTTTCACCCAGGTCTCACCCCTGCACTGGGCATTTCCTCCAGACAGAGGCCCTGCTTCAAGAGTGAGCACCATGGGCTGTGCTCTTGCTGCCCTCAAAGGGGCTCAGGTATTTTCTGAGTAAGATGGAGAAAGATTTGATGACTAAGTGAAGCAGAAAGGGGGCAGTGATGGTGATGGGCCCCACGTTGGGACATTCCAACCATGAAGTTAAGAAGAGGGGAGCTGACAGCCACTGGGAGGGAAGAGGAAGAGGACAAAGGAGACACAGAGCTTTGGGACAGTTTATGAACTTCATCTAACATTAGATGCCAGAGAAAGGAAGAGGAAGGGATCTCTCCTTTACCAATCTCTCTCTTCCCCTATTGATGCCAAAAACTCGGCCCCTGTGCACTGGTGCTGAATTGAATCTCAGAGACAGAGTTGTGGGTGAAGTACTAGAAAGAATAGCTTTATTGCTTTGCCAGGCAAAGGGGGGCATAGCAGGCTCATGCCTCAAAAACTGTGTGTCCCAACCTGGTGGGGGATTTGGTGAGGAGTTTTATAGCAGTGGTTCAAGGGCAGGGTTGCTGATAATGATCAGGGTGTGTGCAGGGTCTGCACTCCTTTAATCTGGCCTCCTGATGAGCTTCTCTGGTTCCTTTAATCTGGCCTTTGGAACTCAGGGAAGGTATGGAGGTTGGAATCTATTCCCTACAAACAAGAAATGGGGGACACAGAAAGGCTTCTGTTTCCAGGAGCCCCACAGGGTCCTGCTCAGTTTCACTATTATCTACTTTTGCATCCCTAACTTGCATTCTATGTCAACACTAAGTAATTCTAATGAGAAAATACATGTAATAATGCTTTATGAGCTTAGAGCCATAATAGTAATAATCAATAGCATTTATCGAGAATTATTGACCTAAGCACTTTACATTCATCTCATTTAATCCTAATAACAATTTATTGTGTCCCTGGCTCTTGCCTTGGACCACAGCTGTGGGCTCCACTTCTAGTTATGCCATCTAAAGCACACTCTCATTGAATGTTCAGCAACTTAAAAATTTTGTAACCTTACAGCCTACAGGCAGAACTCAAACTCAAAACTGATAAGAAAGCCAAAATCTGTACTTTAGTTCCCTCTGGGTTGTTGTCTTTTTTTTTTTTTCTCCCTTGAAGCTTAGTGAAATCAAGGTTAAGGAATTTGCTCAAGGACATATAGATAGTAAATGGTAGAGTGGGGATTTGAACCCTTCTAGCTCCAGAGTGCAAACTTTAACCATTTTGCTATACTGCCTCGCCAAATAAATACCTGTTAAAGTATTTATTTCCAACTTCACTAAATAAGAGTAAATGTGGATAGAACACAGACACCAGCAAACTCAGATTTGATTAAAAACAACAACAATAAGAACAACCTAGTATGTAATGGATGAGAACAAATCAATGCAAAGTCACTTTAAGGAAGCAAAATGGTACCCAGTCCAAAATCAGGAACCTTGGCTCCCAAGTCTCTTCTTCCCAGACAGAGTCTTAGGGTGGACTCACTCATCCCAGGTCTTCATGAAATGCCCAGAAGCTAGGGTGCCCATCTCTCAATTTCACTGCCTTGAAGGCTCTGCTCTCTTCTCCAGCAGTGGCTCCCAGTGACACTCTCTGGTCATGGGCTCTAACACTGACCAACTGAGTTCAGGCCTCCTGTCCCCAGCCACACAGTCCTGTTTGCTGAGGCTGCTTGCCCTGAAGTAGTGGGGAGTACTGGGCAGGCAGAGATATAACTACTGTCCTCACAAACAGGCTAATCTTGCATTTGTGCTTTCATAGCCTCCCTACAGTCAGATTTTTATTAGGTGTATTTCCTCAGTTTCTCAAAGAGCTTGGTCAAGGAACTGGGGGGGCCTTCCCTTCAGCCTGAGTTAGGGAATATTTGAGTTGCTCTACTCAGTGTCTGACTAAAGGGAATTCCTCCCTATTAATTGTCAACTACTGTGCTAGGACTGAGCTAGAACATCTGATGCCTTTTCTGACTTGAGGAGAGTCCTTTCATCTGGGTCATTACCTAGAGATAAGGGAAAGTCTCTCCCCCGTGGAACTTCCACTCTTTCTAACACGTCCAAATACTGGTGCTTCTACCCATTAACCCCATGATCTTGGACCTTGCACCTTCAAGCATCAGGCTCCTTACCTGTAAAAATGGTGGTGGTAGGGGGAAGATTATTTTCAAGATTGATGGGAGGACTAAAAATTACATGATAGTGTATAGATCAGGTATGTAGATAAAGTACATATGATTGGTATTAATTAAATGCAAACTTCCCTTCCCTAATATTAACTTATACTTTCTCAAAAAAACCAATAAATTAATGCATATCTCTTTGAAACTAAGTATGTAGAGTGCCTAATATATAATAGAAACTCAATGAATTCTTGTGAAATAAATGTATAAATTTTGGATATTTCAAAACAGGGCCACAACCCATAGACAAAAACAGGTGATCAATTTCATGCTTTGCAAGGTGGAATTGAGAGGTTGGCTTACCCCCAAACATCTCCTCTCTCTCTTGACTCGAAATTCCTATTATTAAGATCATGACAGGGACTTCCCTGGCCGTCCAGTGATTAAGACTCCACACTTCAAATGCAGGGGGTGCGGGTTCAATCCCTAGTTGGGGAACTAGAATCCAACATGCCGTGCAGCGTGGCCAAATAAAGAGATCATGACATAGAGATCATCATTCATTCATTCATTCATTCAACAAGCATGGATTGAGAACCCTACCGTGCACCACTTGTGGGGTTACAAAGACTAAGTCATATGTTCCTCTGCCAAGAGGGTTCATAATTTATAGAAGAAACTAACCATGAAAACAAAAGGGTTATTATGCTATGTGTTAACTGCATTGATGAACAAAAGTAAGGACATTTCCCCCCAGAAATTTGTAGCTAATGTGCATAAATTTTTTTCACAAATGAGTCTTACAACCCTCTTTTACTATAATATTAATAAAAATTATAGGGCTCAAATTCAAAGGCTTCAGTTTTAGGCTTTATGCTTTTCCTTTTCCTGGAATTCTCTTCTTCCCCTGGAAAACTACTTATCCTTACACATACAATTTAAACCTCCAACATGAAGTCCACCCAACACTTCCAGATTGTTGTCATCTTTTCACACTCAGCAACATTCATTTTGTTCTTCTTACTCTGGCTATTCAGTAAAATCCTTGAGGAAGTTATAGAAATTTTGTATATCTGAGTCCCACTCAGATTTACTAAATTAGGTAGGACATAAGAATTTATAGCTTTGGGCGAATGGGATTGACATGTATACACTGATGTGTATAAAATTTATGACTAATAAGAACCTGCAGTATAAAAAAACAAACAAAGAAAAAAAACAACTAATACTAAACTTTCTTTGGGTTATTTGTATGGAAGTATGTTAATATAAATGTTTCAGACATTACAAGAAATTTCTAAAAATCTTAAACAAACAAAAAAAATTTGTAGTTTTAAAAAATTCACCAGTTCTAATTCTGGAGCTGAGACTATCTGATCATAGCATTCATTGCATCATAACATAACTGGAATATGAATTACTGGAGTATAAAGGCTGTACTGCTTTCATTTTGTTTCCCCAGCTCATAGCATGTTGTAAGCACTCAGTAAACGTTTGTTGAATATATTGAATGAATTATTTAGTAGATAGAGCTGGAAAATATCTGATGTGGCGAACGGGTTTTAATGAAGGACTCTTTCTAGAAGGGCAGGACAAGAGTGGTGTGGGTGCGTGGCATCAAGTGAGGTATGAGTCCAGAAGAGGAAGTCTAGAATGAATAGGGTCTCAAGGGCACTGAAAGAAAGACGTGTGTCAAAGATCAACTCAGCTTGATCTACGTTCCTTTGATATAAGTTTGCCTCATCCAACTGAAAAAGTTCATGGAACAACACGGCAATTAAACTGAATGGTTGCCGTTTGTGAGCACTTACTAGGCTCCAGCCTTTACACTAAGCACTTGGTAAAAATGACTTAATTGAAAACCATTACTGTCACCCTTGATAAAGGAATGCCATCTAGGAGAGAATAAGTAACTTGTTCAAGGTTATACAGCCAATAAGTGTTGGAAACTAGATTTGGACCCCAGTTTGGCTGCCTCCAGAACTTGTGCTTTTGTGCATTACACCACATAGCCCCTTTCCTCAAATCCATCTTCTACATAGCCTCTGGTCTAAGTGATTCCCTAAAATCATGGCAAATTTTACCATGTCTTCAAAGCTTAAAACAATTCCTTGGCTCTCCAATGTCTTGAGGATGTGTTAGGAAATGGAGTATCTGGCAGAACAAAGTAAAGAGGTAATTGAGTGAGGTGGGGTGGTACTGATTTCCAAAAGCAGCAAGTTAACTTGAAATTTACTTCAAGAACGTAAAGACTGTGGAGGAGAAAGAACAGAGCAACATTAAATCAAGACCTGGATTGTTTGAGGGAAAAAAAACCCCTCAGATTCACTTCTGTATCTACCAAAGTTTACTCCAAACTTCTCATGATTACACACACACACAGAGAACCTGTGAGATGTTGCTAGATATTAACTTTTCAACAAGTAGATAGAATAGTAAGATTAGAAAGGTATATTTAATCAGGGTGAGCTGTTTTTACTCATGACACTTCTGACATGAAATGTATGGGTTTTTTCCACACACCAACCAACTCTCTGGACACCAGCTGGGTGTCCTATGATTTGTTCTATTCTGACACTAACTTATCTGGAGTTAGTGTCAGGCCCACAGACTTCTCTCACTTCAGACACCAGTCACAAGTATCAGATCACCTGTCTCTGACCAACCGGCTATAAATTAGGGCTTCCCACTACCCTTTCCTCAGGTTCAATAATTTGCTAGAATGGCTCACAGAACTCGGGAAATCACTTTACTTATGTTTACTGATTTATTATAAAGGATACAAATGAACAGCCGGATGAAGGGGTACATAGTGCAAGGTCCAAAAGGGTCCTGAGTGCAGGAGCTTCTGTCCCCATGGAGTTTGAGGTCCCTCTCAGCACCTCGATGTGCTCACCAACTTGGGAGCTATCTAAACCCCATTGTTTAGGAGTTTTTAGAAAGGTTTCATTATGTAGGCATGATTGATGAAATCACCAGCCATTGGTGATTGAACTCAGTCTTAAGCCCTCTCGCCTGCCTGGAGGTTGGGGATTGAGGCTGAAAATTCCAAGCTTCTAATCAAGGCTTGGTCTTTCTGGCCACCACCCCTATCCTGCAGATTTCTGCAGGCTCCCAAACACCAGTCATTTCACTAGCATATAAAAGACACTCATCTCTCCAAGGAGCTGTGTGCCAGGAACTGGGGACAAAGACCAAATATTTTTTTGTAATTGTTGTTGTTATTATTATTATTTTTATTATACCACAAGGGATACCACTGCAGAGAAAGAGTGCTGCTTTCTGTTCTCTGGTGAGTTAAAAATGAGGGAATCATCCTGAAACCTGAGACAGAAAGTTCATATAAATCACTGAAATCATAGTACAGGTTTAAGTGCCTGTTGACCCAATTTATGGTACACATCACATCACAAGATATACTTGCTGCCTGTGCTGTGGAAAAAGGGTAATCCAAGAGGCTCTGCAACTTTTAGCAGTTTAGTCTTCACGTGGAGTTTGTATTTCCTCCCTTGCTTTTTATATTACATGGACTTGTCTCATGATGGCACCATTGTGACATGTGTACAGGCTGGTCACACCCTGTTCAACTGTTATGTGTATTTCAAGCTGGTCCTTGTGGACCAGCCCAAAGCTTACCTGATTCCCCCTGACTTTAGAATGGCAGGTGGATAGTGAAGCTTCTCCCCCAGGAGATTCCAGCTTCTGTTATTTCCACCATTAATTTTAGCCACTCATTTTCAGTTAAAATTTGTAACTCACACATACATATATACAGATTCGTGAGCAGCTTTGTAAGGTTTAAACTTATGTTTGACAAACATCTCAGCCACTGTTTCTATTGTTATGGACACTTATACCACATTACTCCTAAACTACTTGTGTTTTTTTAAAATGTTTATTGGACTATAGTTGTTTTACAATGTTGTGTTAGTTTCAGGTGTACAGCAAAGTGAATCAGTTATACAAATACATACATCCACTTTTATTTAGATTCTTTTCCCATATAGCTCATTACAGAGCATTGAGTAGAGTTCCCTGTGATATACAGTAGGTCCTCATTAGTTATCTATTTTATATATAGTAGTGTGTATATATCATACTTGTGTTATATTGTTCTTATGTTTTATTTGGTTCTTCTTTTGGGGGTTTCTTTTCTATTGTTTTTTTTCTTAGTGCATATGATTTAAATTTGTTTGTCTGAGACACTGTTGAAAAAATTCATTTTACATTTGAATGGCTTATAGATAATATGATTTTAGTTGACACTTATTAAAATTAATCAAAGAGAAGAGCAAGTTCTTGTGGGTTTGTATGAAATCAGTTTTCTCGTGGCATTATACTCACGTAACATATGAATATCTAAACAAGAGCATTCCTGTACTCAACAATTAGCAAGTCCATATCCTTTGCTAAATTCTTATTGAGGTCTTACTGTGGGTCGAGGCTCACAGGACACGCAAGACGCTGCGTGCCTAGAGTTAAGAAGAGAGCAACAGCTCCTATTACTCTTCTGTTTAAAATCCTTGAAGGACCTCAGGTCCAAGGCTGAAGGAGCCTGGAAAGGAGAGAGGAGGCTTTAAGAAATCACACGAGGCTATGCCTCTGGTCCTCTCTTCTGACCTCTTTGCTCTGTCTGAGTACCTCTGGTTCATATCCCATGTTAATTATTCCTGGTTTTTCCTCTCAACTTTGAATTAATCTGGGATTCCCCCCGGGCCTTCACTTTCAAATACTCTCAGTTCTATTTCCTGTATGTTATAGGGAAGCCCCACCCCACCCATAACCAGACCCAGCTTCTGGAACTATAGTCCCAGAATGACATCCTAGATCCCACTTGCCTGGGAGAGTTCAGACATGTTCCATAGCTTTGAAATTAAAATTCCTTAGTTTAGCACACAAGCCCTTTTTAGATCTGTCACCTGCTCATCTTTCTAGCTTTGTCTCTGGCCATCCTTCAACTTGTATGTTACGTTTCAGTCATATTGAATTTCTTGAGCAGTTTCTGGAGCAAGTAATTTAATTTCCCATCTCAGTGTTTGCACATGGCATGTTTACTTCTCATAAATAGCTCATGTTTTACCCCAATTCCCTAGCTATTTCTTTCTCTTAACCTCAAAGCTAGTTTCAAGGGTCCCATCTCTGAAGAAGTCCCAGTCTGATTTAGATGCTTTTCCTCTAAGCCAGGGGTCCCCAACCCCTGGGCTGCAGACCGGTACCGGTCCACAGCCTGTTAGGAGCCAGGCCGCACATCAGGAGGTGAGCGGCTGGCAAGCGATCAAAGCTTCATCTGCCGCTCCCCATCGCTCCCGTTACTGCCTGAACGACTGCTCGCATTACTGCTTGAACAATCCCCCTGCCCCTCCATGGAAAAATTGTCTTCCATGAAACGGGTCCCTGGTGCCAAAAAGGTGGGGGACCACCGCTCTAAGCCACAGCATTTATCACACTGCAGCAATTGTTTTACTTATCTGTCTCCCACTTTCTCCCAGATTTTGAAAGAGGTCACTATGTCTTATTAGCTCATAATAGGCACTCGTTAAGTGACTATTGAATAAATCAACGAGTGAATAAGTGAATAAATGAATTTACTGCCGAATACACCTATTTTTCAAAGCCTTCTAGGAGGTACATGTAGATATGAATTGTAAACAAACAATAATACTACACTTCAATATGAGAGGTGAGAGGTAGAGAGGTCATCAATTGAAAAATCATGCCTATTCCTTTTTTCCTAGACATGAGCAAGAGTCTAATAAGTGTCCATTGCTGAATCAAGATATATCCAAATGTTACCAAAACAAATGATCAGTTCAGTCAATTACAGGATTCATCAACAAGCTAACAATTATTGAGTATCTATTACATGCAAATCACAGCTTAATCTATAAGAAGGTCACAATTTAGTGAGGGGGCATACATGTACAAAAATAACCCTGAGACAAGGCAGACTGATAATCATATTAGAGTTTCAAACAGCATTCTATGGGATTCTCATGGAAAACAAGATTAATTCTGATCAGAATTAATCAAGTCAGCAATTTATGGGACGTGCACAGACTGAAAATCAGGGCAACCCACTAATTAATGTCAGACAGACTAAATAGTGGACTGAGTAATATCTATTACTCATCAGCTGGTTATTTTGCTCTTTGATGACCTTAAACTCTGAGTGATAAGGAAGTGAGTGAGTAGAAGAAGGAAGTGTGGCAGGACCCAGAGAGAAGGAGTTATTCTTGTGAAATAAGGAAGCAGAACCACAGGCAGGAGAGAAAGGGGTAAAGATTGTTTTGATTATGGGTGTAGCATTTTCTTTCTTTTTCTTTTTTTTAAAAGACTTTTATTTTTTTATATATATTTTTAAAAATTTTATTGAAGGATGGTTGATTTACAGTGTTGTGTTTAATTTCTTCTGTACAGCAAAGTGACTCAGTTATACATATATATATTCTTTTTCATATTCTTTTCCATTATGGTTTATCACAGGATATTGAATATAGTTCCCTGTGCTATACAGTAGGACCTTGTTGTTTATCCATCCTATACATAATAGTTTACATCTGCTAATCCCAAACGCCAGTTCTTCCCTCCCCCACCTCTCCTCCCCCTTGGCAACAGAAAGTCTGGTCTCTATATCTGTGAGTCTGTTTTTGTTTCGTAGATATGTTCTTCTGTGTCATATTTTAGATCCACATATGTGATATCATATGATATTTGTCTTTTCTGACTTACTTCACTTAGTATGATAATCTCTAAATCCATCCACGTTGCTGCAAATGGCATTATTTCATTCTTTTTAATGGCTGAGTAATGTTCCATTGTATATATATACCACATCTTCTTTATCCATTCGTCTGTTGATGGACATTTAGGTTGTTTCCATGCCCTGGCTATTGTAAATAGTGCTGCAATGAACATAGGGGTGCATGTATCTTTTTTAAAAAATTTTATTTATTTTTGGCTGCACTGGGTCTTTGTTGCTGCACGTGGGCTTTCTCTAGTTGTGGTGAGTGGGGGCTATTCTTTGTTGCGGTGCACAGGCCTCTCATTGTGGTGGCTTCTCTGGTTGCAGAGCACAGGCTCTAGGCAAGCAGGCTTCAGTAGTTGTGGCACACGGGCTCAGTAGTTGTGGCACATGGGCTCTAGAGCACAGGCTCCGTAGTTGTGGCACATAGGCTTAGCTGCTCCACGGCATGTGGGATCTTCCCGGACAAGGGATCGAACCTGTGTCATCTGCATTGGCAGGTGGATTCTTAACCACTGCACCACCAGGGAAGTCTTGCTTGTATCTTTTTGAGGAACCTGGGTGTAACATTTTCTTGAATCTCTTTTGTTCCAAGAATAGGGAAAGGAAGGGAAAAAGAGCCAACCATAGAACCAAAGGATGGCTTAGCATCAAAATAAGGAGAAAACAAAGAGAACAGAAGCAGAAATAACTTGTTCACATGGGAATTATGCTATAGTACCACTGGTTATAAAATGTTGATACCAGGAACATTTTAGTGATGGTATACATAAAAGGGTAGAGGAGACGTTGTAGATATAAGTCTAAGAAAAAAAGTTTGTTATCATGGTCATTGTTAGAACTGTTCATTTACTCTCTCACTCCATTAATGTACATGGGAATTTTGCACTTCCCACCTCTTTGGAAGATTGATGTGGCTACATGACTTTCTTTGGACAATAAAATGTGAATAGAAGTGACAAACAGGGGCTTCCCTTGTGGCACAGTGGTTGGGAATCCGCCTGCCAATACAGGGGACACGCGTTCAATCCCTGGTCCGGGAAGATCCCACATGCTGTGGAGCAGCTGAGCCTGTACGCCACAACTACTGAGCCTGCACTCTAGAACCCGCGAGCCACAACTAGTGAGCCCAAGTGCCACAATTACTGAAGCCTGTATGCCTAGAGCCTGTGCTCTGCAACAAGAGAAGCCAGCGCAATGAGAAGCCCGTGCACTGCAATGAAGAGTAACCCTCGCTTGCTGCAACTAGAGAAAGCCCCTGCACAGCAACGAAGACCCAATGCAACCAAGATAAATAAATTAATTAATTTTTTTTAAAAAGAAGTGACAAACATGTACAGTGAATCAGAAAGACTTTTTCAGCAACTGAGACTTTGAGTGTAAGTATAAGTTAACTTATTTTACTAACACAAGTACCCAGAGATGAAAAGATTCCTAACATTTATGCAAAAAAATGAAAAAGAGATTTGTGAGACAAGTCAAAGGAGTACCATAAGTGATGTAAATAATACAATGAAAGATAAAATAGAATATCTGGGAATTGTAAAAGATGTATGGTTCCCTAGGGACAGGACAGGAATAAAGATGCAGACATAGAGAATGGACTTGAGGACATGGGGAGGGGAAAGGGAAGTGAGAGAGTAGCATTGATATATATACACTACCGAATGTAAAGTAGATAGCTAGTGGGAAGCAGCTGCATAGCACAGTGAGATCAGCCTGGTGCTTTGTGACCACCTAGAGGGGTGGGATAGGGAGGGTGGGAGGGAGACACAAGAGGGAGGGGATATGGTGATATATGTATACATATAGCTGATTCACTTTGTTATAGAGCAGAAACTAACACACCACTGTAAAGCAATTATATTCCAATAAAGATGTTAAAGAAAAGATGTATGGTTCCTTTTTTGTCTTCTAATACTTTATCTGTATGTCTCTCTCTTTGTAATATTCTTCTTCATACACAGCATCCACTTCTATGGTTTCAACTACTGCCTCTGTGTGAATGATTTTTAAAACTCTATGTATCTGGTCCTGACAGTCATATTCTCATTTCTAACTGCCTACAAAGATGTGCTCATCTTAGAGGATTTCCAGTAAAACTATTCAGACATGTTCATGTCTAAAAATGAAAATATGAAACTCCCCAGCACGCCAACCCTCCCCCTAAGAAATACCCTTCCACCCTTGGTGGTGACCTAAGAGTGCTTCCTCTTCTTTTCTTGTTTATTTGATCTCTTCTTCAAAATGCCTCTCAGATTTCAAAACACACTCAGCTCACACCTCAGCTATTCTAGTCCAAACTTACTTAACTAACACCTGAACCACTGTCACCATCTAATCTCCCCTCCAATATATTCTCTTACCAAACCATCCTGCACACTGGTCCCTGACCACTCTTCCCTTCTCAAGAATCCTCTCCTAATCCTCAGTCTCATGTCCAGCACCCTCCATAATATGCCCATCCATCCCTCCCAGCTCTTGTGTTCAGGTCTGCATGTTAGCTGTGCTATAAACCGCTCCACTCATTCCTACCTCCCTACTTGATTAATGATTTTACTTCTAGCTTGGTAAATGTGCTCACTTGTATCTTCCCACTCAAAAACCCCACCCATCCTTAAGACTCATCTTAAATTCCATTTTTTCTCTCGGGAGGCTTACCCAACAAATTCCACCCAAACAGTTCTCTCTCTCTTTTTCCACCCACATAGCACTTAGTCACAAAGTTCTAAGTTCTAAATAGTATAGAATCCAATTTCATGGTTGAGGTTCAGAGACTTGGCCAATCCTGCAACCAGTTAGTGACAGCTAGAACTAGATACCCAGGTGTCCTGGCTTTAGTTTTCTTTCCACTACACCTTAGTGCATTTTCTTTACTAACTAATGTATTTTAGAGTTTAATTCTATCCAGTCTTTCACTTTATTTCATGTTTATAAATCATGCATCCCTGATTAGATTACTAGTAGCTTAAGAATATTGAGTTCAGTCCATATTAGGTGACAAGCCCTTATTTTTAGGTTTCTGAGACCGAGGTTCAGAATAAGGTTGAACTGCAGAGCTAAGCCATTAAACCAATAAGTTTTGGAACAATTGGGAATCAGCCAGGAACACAAATAGAACATTGGAGAAAAAGTACGATAGTAATTTAAGGTCAGGAGCTTAGAAGACCAAAGTCAGGAGATTTTAGGGTGATTCCAAAGTACCAACTCCTTGATTGAATTACAGGTAATCACAGAGTTACAAGTTCCTTACTCAGCTCCTAGAATAGGGGGAATAAAGAGAAGGAAAGAAAAAAGACTCTCACCAGAGATCCCCACAAATCTCTCCTGTCTACCTAGAGAAGGTGACCCTAAAAGAGGACACCAAGCATGAGAAAGCCTGATTTAAAAAAAATTAAGATATAATTGACATACAGCAATAAATTAGTTTCAGGTATACAATATCATGATTTGATATTTGTGTGTATTGCAAAATGATCACCGCAATTATTCTAGTTAACATCCGGTCACCATACATAGTTACATAATTTCTTTTTCTTTTGATGAGAACTTTTAACTTAGCAACTTTTAAATATGCGATACAGTATTATTAACTGTAGTTGCATGCTGTATATTATATCCCCATGACATTTATTTTATAAATGGAAGTTTGTACCTTTTAACTTTCTTCACCCATTTCACCCACCTCCTACCCCCAAGCCTGATTTTTAATTACAGTCGTTCTGGCCATCCAGAGAGAGGCTGAGAAGGAAGCACAGAGCTGCTCTGAGCCAAAAGGCAGTAGATGTTCTTAACTGGCTGTTGGTACACCCCAGCCATGCTTCTCTCCTGGGAGCCCCAATGGCAGGCTCCTGAGTGCTGCCTTGCTAGAGCCCATCCTTCCTGAATACTGGCTCAGACCCTTGGACTGAGGTCTATACCTCTTTACCCCATCCTAGCTGCAGGGCAGTGGACCCAATCTACTAGCCAATCCTTGCTGATATCCTATATGCTATAAACATAAACAACTTAGCATGAAATATACAAGATATTGTATGCTTTTACCCAAACTTTCTTTCCCAATTTTATTTCCTGCTGGATCTCTTTACTTATCTTACATTACATTGACACTGGCAGCCACCATTTCTCATATAAAAGATACATTTTCATGACCCCATGTCTTTGCTTGTGCTATTTCCCTCTGCCTAGGTGCTCTTCCTGTTCCTCTTTCCTCTCTATATCTGACTGACACAATCTTATTTATGTTTCAAGACCCAACACATATGCTCTCACTTCAGTCAAATATTCTAAGGTCCCCCCTAATTAGAATAGAGCCAATCATTCCTTTCTCTGGACTCTCATAATCAGTTTTAATGTCTTTATTATAGCACTTTAGAAATTCTACTTTATAATATGGTGTAGTTCTATAGCTTCACCATATTATGTTTAAGTTCTTTGAGAAAAAGGACTATGTTAGAGGGACTCCCCTGGTGGCACAGTGGTTGAGAATCTGCCTGTCAATGCAGGGGACAGGAGTTCGATCCCTGGTCAGGGAAGATCCCACATGCCATGGAGCAACTAATCCCGTGCGCTACAACTACTGAGCCTGTGCTCTAGAGCCCACAAGCCACAACTACTGAGCCTGCATGCCACAACTACTGAAGCCCGCATGCCTACAGCCTGTGCTCTGCAAAAAGAGAAGCCACTGCAATGAGAAGCCCACACACCGCAACGAAGAGTAGCCCCCGCTCGCCGCAGCTAGACAAAGCCAACGTGCAATAATGAAGACCCAACACAGCCAAAAATAAATTAATTAATTAATTTAAAAAAGAATTAATCCATTAAAAAATATATATATATATGTTAAAGATATATTCCTTTAGTATATCTTGGAGATCTTTCAATATCAGCAAATGCTGCAGAATATACCAGAGGATGAATGTGCTATAAAGCAATTGATCAGTTCCTTAATGGACATTTAACTTGTCTTTTTTTTTTCTTTTTTTACCTTAATGAAATTCTGTCATGAATCATATATACATTTTTTAAAAATAAATTTATTTATTTTTATTTATTTTTGGCTGTGTTGGGTCTTCGTTTCTGTACGAGGGCTTTCTCTAGTTGCGGCGAGCGGGGGCCACTCCTCATCGCGGTGCGTGGGCCTCTCACTGTCGTGGTCTCTCTTGTTGCGGAGCACAGGCTCCAGACGCACAGGCTCAGTAATTGTGGCTCAAGGGCCTAGTTGCTCTGCGGCATGTGGGATCTTCCCTGCCCGGGGCTCGAACCCGTGTCCCCTGCATTGGCAGGCAGACTCTCAACCACTGCGCCACCAGGGAAGCCCCATATATACATTTTTAGGGCAGTGAAACTATAATGGTGCATATATGTCATTATACATTATATAGGTGTATATATCTTTGTACAAAAACTCAGTATTTCTATAGGATAGATTCTTAGAAATGGAGCTGCTGAGTCAAAAATTACATAATTTAATAATATGATAGAAATTGCCCTCAAACTGCCATATTGTGTCTAAAAAGGCTGTTTCAATTTATACTCCCATCAACAGTGTTAGAGAGTGGATCATTGTCCAGAAAAGGCTTCAAGCTTCCTAACAGTTGTTTTAGGGGTCATCTGGGGGAAAGAAGGTGGGAGTCCACACTACAGTCTCTTACCCTCTTCAATCAGAGCACATCTGCTTTGATTAATATTAATTATTGAGCACATAATATATAAAAGTCCTCTTAAGGAGAGGTTTCTGACACTAAACTAAGCATTTAAAATCACTTCAATAAGAAATTTCCTCTTCTGGTCAATAAATATTATTACTTCATCAGTTATTTAGGGATGTTTCCAGCTGCAAGTAAGAGACAACCCAACAACAGCAATTGAATTAGTGGGGGTTCATTTCTCTCACATAACAAAAATCTAGAGAGAGGCTCATTGATCCTTTGGGGGTTTCCCTTATGGTTACAATATGGTGCCACTCCACCTCCAGCATCACGTTGGTATTCAAGGCAGGATGAAGGCAAGATAGTTTGCACCAGTCCCTCTGGCCCTTTTATGAGAAAAGCAAAAGACTTTGCTTATATCTCACTGGCCAGAACTGGTTTTCCGCACAGTCCCTAATAGTTGCAAAGGAAGTTGGAAAAAGAGAATTTAGTTTTCCTAGCATTTAAAGGGAAGGCAGACAAAAAGATAAGCAGATTAGGAGTAGATGTTGGGTGAGCCAGTCATCGGGCTCTGCCCCCCAGTTGCTCACAAAGACTAAAGACTAGAGGGACTTCCCTGGTGGTGCAGTGGTTAAGAATCCCTGGTCCGGGAAGATCGCACATGCCACGGAGCAACTAAGTCCACGGTCCCTAGAGCCCACGTGCCGCAACTACTGAAGACCGCACGCCTAGAGCCCGTGCTCCTCAACAAGAGGAGCCACCACAGTGAGAAGCCCGTGCACCAGAACGAACAGTAGCCCCTGCTTGCCACAACTAGAGAAAGCCTGCGCACAGCAACAAAGACCCAAAGCAGCCAAAAATAAATAAATTAATTAATAAAATAAAAAAAAATTAAAATGTACACCTACCTGACACAGTAGGTGGAATAGGTCTTGTGTTACCCTCAAGTTGAGGATCCAGAAGCTTGCAGATATTGGTGATTTGCCAGAAGAGCAGCCAGCCAGGTAAGTGGTAGAACTGGACTCAAAGTCAAGTCCCGAATCTGAAGTCACACTCTTTCCACTGAACTATGCAGCTTCTTTCCTCCAGGTGAAAGGATGGGATTCAGAGTTCTGTGAGCATGATTTCATGAATATATGAGATAGTCCCAACACCCTCCTCAAATCTGAGCTCACAGAGCACTTTGTTCTTTACAATAATTCCTGAGTCTGTGACTGGAATACTCTAGCCCCATGTCTAACTCTAGCATGACCCTAAACTTCAGGGACAGGGAGCGTGTACTGACTCTGTGCTAAGGTTCCAGATACCCAGGTGACTCAAAGGGCTGAAGTACAAAAGGCGAAGGGGCAGTACACAAGGTGAAAGGAAGATGGACTTCCCTTGTTATGGGTAACACTCCACATCCTTCTGGGGAACTTGCAATAAAGCAAACTTAGGAAAAAGACTGTCACTAATTAAAAAAAATAAATAAAAAGATGGGATCAAGACACAGAAAGAGATGACTTTGACCAGGAGGAAGTAGAAAGAAAAAAGGAGGGAGTGGCTAAAGCAAAGGAAGGCAAAAAGAAATTTGGTGTAACAGGGTCAGTTTTGTTAAGGCTGAACTTTTATTTAAATTGAAGCTAGGCAAATGAAATATTTTCAGATTGGTACCTCAGGAAGATAAGAATGGAACGAATGCTTTACAGAAATATTCTGAGAATAGAATTAGCATGTGTCCTCCTAAGAGTTATTTCCCTATTTTGCCTCAGTAAATGCTAACCTATAGGTACAAACCCTGTGCTAGATACTAGGGATACGGAAATAAATGATTGATCCTGGATCTCAAAGAATGGTCAGTACAGCAGAAGAGACTTACAAATCAACAGGCAATTATAGGAAAGACTGCTGCCTTCTATGTACTGGTTGCTAATAGAAGACAGAGGAGGAAGCTCTTAAATCCCATTGGGAGAAATATTTATAATGACAATTATAGATAACTTATTTGTGAGTACTTACCATCTGTTGGATAGCCTGCTAAGTGCTTTCTGTGGATTATGTCATTTGATCCTTACAATAATGTAAGTACTATTTTATTATTCTCATTGTTTAGGTACAAAAACTGAGACAGAGAAGTGAAGTAACTTACTCAAGGTAAGTGGTAGATTGAACGTTTCCCAAGGAGAAAATCTGGGCTAAGTGTTGAAAAATACTAATAAAAAGAATTGAAAGGGAAGAAGGATGTTGAAGAGGGGAAATGGGCGCGCATATTCTGTGCATAAATAACAGTAGGAAAGGGGCTGGTCAGTAAGTGAGAGCAGGTTGCAGTTGAAGAATTAGAAGTGGTTCAATGTTCCTGGAGTGTTCCGTGCATGTGGGAGAGAAGAGTTGAAGCTAGAAAGATATGCATGCATCAGATCACAGTGAGCTGCCATGTGCTGCAAATGTTTGGACTTTATCCTGAAATTGCTGAAGGATTTAAAAAGGAGAGCAACAAATTATTAGAGAAATTCAAATCAAAACTACAATCAGGTACCACCTCACACTGGCCAGAATGGACAACAATAAAAAGTCTATAAATAACAAATGCTGGAGAGGTTGTGGAGAGAAGGGAACCCTCTTGCACTGTTGGTGGGAATGTAAGTTGGTGCAGCCACTATGGAGAACAGTATGGAGGTTCCTTAAAAAACTAAAAATAGAATTACCATATGATCCAACAATCCCACTCCTGGGCATATGTCTGAACAAAACTATAATTTGAAAATATACATACATCCCTATGTTCACAGCAGCACTATTTACAATAGCCAAGACATGGAAACAGCCTAAATGTCCATCAACAGAGGAATGGATAAAAAAGATGTGAGATATATAGATATATAGATATATAGATATATAGATATATATACACATACATACAATGGAACATTACTCAGCCATTAAAAAGAATGAAATAATGCCATTTGGAGCAACATGGATGGACCTGGAGATTATCATACTAAGCCAAGTAAGTCAGAAAGAGAAAGACGAATATGATATGATATCACTTATGTGTGGAATCTAAAATACAACACAAATGAACATGTCTACAAAACAAAAACAGACTCATAGACATAGAGAACAGACTTGTGGTTGTCAAGGGCAGGGAGGTGCAGAGTGAAGGATTGGGAATTTGGGATTAGCAGATGCAAACTATTATGTATAGGATGGATAAACAACTAGGTCCTACTCTATAGCACAGGGAACTATATTCAATATCCTGTGATAAACCATAATGAAAAAGAATATATATATATATATATATATATATATATATATATATATATATATATATATATACACACACACACACTGAATCACTTTGCTGGTACAGCAGAAATTAACATAACATTGTAAATCTACTATACTTCAATAATTTTTTTTAAAAAAGGAGAGCAACACAACAATGACAAAATAATAATAACAATAATAATCATATTGTCTTAGGCTGAATAGCGGTCCCCAAAAGGGATGTGAACATCCTAATTCCTGGAACCTGTGAATATGCTACCTTACATGTCAAAAGGGACTTTACAGATGTGGGCTTCCCAGATGTGGGTGCAGTGGTTAAGAATCCACCTGCCAGTGCAGGAGACATGGGTTTGAGCCCTGGTCCGGGAAGATCCCACATGCCACGGAACAACTAAGTCCATGCTCCACAACTACTGAGCCTGCTCTCTAGAACCCACGAGCCTCAACAACTGAAGCCAGTGCGCCTAGAGCCCACGCTCTGCAACAAGAGAAGTCACTGCAATGAGAAACCCACACACCGCAACGAAGAGTAGCCCCTGCTCACCGCAACTAGAGAAAGCCCGCGCAGCAACGAACACCCAACGGAGCCAAAAATAAATAAATAAATTTATCAATAAAAAAATAAAAACCTCCCTTTAAAAAGAAAGAAAAAAAGGGACTTTACAGATGTGATGAAGTAAGGATCTTGAGGTGGGGAGATTTCCTGGATTATCTGGGTGGGTCCAATGTGTTCACAAGGGTCCTTCTAAGAGGAAGGCAAGTGGGTCAGAGTCAGAGAAAGGAATGTGCCAAAGGAAGCAGAGGTCAGAAGGGGAGAGAGATTGGAACACACTATGCAGGTGACTTTGCAGATGGAAGAAGGGGCCATGAACTAAGGAATGTAAGTGGCCTCTAAAACCGGAAAAGGCAGGAAACTGGATTCTCCTTTACAGCTTCCAGAAGGAATGTGGCCCTACTGACATTTTGATTTTAGCCCCATAAAAATCTCTTTGGACTTCTGAACTCCAGAACTGTGAGATAATAAATTTGTATTGTTTAAGCCACTAAATCTGTAGTAATTTTTTTAGAGCAGCAATAGGAAGCTAATGCAATTATTATAGCTACAATTTAAAGGGCATCTATTCTGTACAAGGTATCTTATGCACATTAATCCTACCCCCAGGGCCAACTTCATGGGTGTTCAACCCGTGCAATCACACAAGCCCCCCCACTTAGAAGGGACCTGCCCTTGGTTTAATGCTCTGTTGGTGCTGTCTTGAAACTTCTAATAATTGTTTATCAAGGGGCCATCCTGCATTTTCATTTTTGGGTCACCTTTATGATCATTACTCTGGACTCTTTCTCAGACAGGTTGCCTATCTCCACTTTACTTAGTTCTTCTTCTGTGGTTTTTTCTTGTTCCTTCATCTGGAACGTATTCCTCTGCCACCTCATTTTGTCTAAGCTGCTATTTGTATTTTTATGTATGTGGTAAGCTGGTTACACTTCTCAACCTTGGAGAAGTGGCCCTCTGTAGGAGGTGTCTTATGCATCCCAACCACGTACTCCCCTCTCATCACCCAAGATACATGCTCTAAGGGTTCCCCCTAAGAGGGCTGTGTGGGTCCTTCTGTTGTGGTGGGCTGACTATGTGGGTGGTCTGGTAGGCTTGGTTAGCCCCTAGTCTGGTTGGCTGCCAGACCCTGCCTTGTACAGATGGTGCTGGCCATTGTTTTGTGGGACCTGGTCATGAGGTAGCTGGTTCTGGAACCCTCAAGGGCTCCAGGCTAGTACTGGTTCACTGGTGGTGGAGTCAGTGTCCTGAAGACTCTGGGGCTGTTGTCCCCCCACTGGTGGGTGAAGCCAGATCTTGGGGTTAGTGCCAGAGTACTGGCAGGCAGAGCTGGTTCTTGGAGTCTGGCTGCAGGGCCCAGGGATGCCAGAGCTCATTTCAGCTCATTGGTTGGGTTGGGGGTGGGAGGTGGTTCCTGATACAGTTGGGTATGGGGCCCAGGGTACCCTGAAGGTTGTGTAGGCCTGCTAGTGGGCAGGGCCGGGGCCCAGCTGGTCCCAGGGTAGGGTCTGGCCTGCTTTGGGAGAGCATAGTTTTCTTGCTTCTGGTGTCTGCCCCCTGGTGGGTCTAGAGGCTTGTGCAGGCTTCCTGGTGGAGGGGCCAGTGCCTGTCCACTGGTGGTTGGACCTGGGTCTTGACCCTCTGGTGGGCTGGGCTGTGTCTAGGGCCATTTCCAGAGGCGGCTGTGGACCCTTTAGTCTTTAAGGCAGCCTGTCTGCTGATGGGTAGGACTGTGTCCCTGAGTTAGTTGTCTGGCCTGAGCCGTCCTAACACTGGCGCTTGCAGGCTGTTGGCTGGTGCTACATCTTGGTGCTAACCAGCCAAGATAGCAGTCACCAGCAGCAGCAGTGTTCACACTGCTGAATGTCCCCCAATATGTCTGCCACCTGTGTCTATGTCCCTGAGCTGCAGCTGCTCCCCCCTGCACCTAGCGTCTCCAGGGGACTCTCCAAGACCAGCAGGCAGGTCTGACCCAAGTTCCTATCAGATGACTGCTTTTGCCCTTGTTCCTGGCGTGTGGGAGATTTTGTGTGGGCCCTTTGAGAGTGAAGTCTCTATTTCCCCCAGTCCTGTGGGGCTCCTGCAATTAAGTCCCGCTGGTCTTCAAAGCCAAATGCTCTGGGAGCTCACCTTCCTGGTGTCAGACACTTGGGCTGGGGAGCCTGACATGGGGCTCAGAATTCTCACAACTGTGGGAGGCCTCTGCAATATATTTATTTTCCAGTTTGTCAGTCGCCCACCTCGGGAGTATAAGATTTAACTATATCACGAGTTTGCCCCTCCTACCCATCTCGTTGTGCTTCCTTCTTTATGAACTTTACTTGTAGAAGATCTTTTCTAGTAGGTTCCAGTCTTTTTCATTGATGGTTGTTCTGCAGATAGTTGTGATTTTGGTATGCTCGCGAGAGGAGGTGAGCTCAGGGCCTTTCTACTCTGCTGTCTTGGCCGCTCTCCCCTGCACAGCAGTTATAATATTCACCTTGTAGAGTTGTCACAAGGAGAAGAAATAATATATGTGAAGTGCCTACACAGCTTTGGCAAACAGTAGGGACTGAAGCAGATGACAGTTATTATTGCTCAAAGTCCCAGTCATGGGCTTCCCTGCTGGAGCAGTGGTTAAGAATCCACCTGCCAATGCAGGGGACAGGGGTTCAAGCCCTGGGCCGGGAAGATCCCACATGCCGTGGAGCAACTAAGCCCATGAGCCACAACTACTGAAACCCGCGCGCCTAGAGCCTGTGCTCCACAACAAGAGAAGCCACTGCCATGAGAAGCCTGCACACCACAACGAAGAGTAGCCCCCGCTCAACACAACTAGAGAAGAGCCTGCATACAGCAATGAAGACCCAACGCAGCCAAAAATAAATAAATAAATTAAATAAATTAAAAAAAAAAAAGTCCCAGTTGTAGTAAGTGCTGAATGAGGATTTCATGCCCATACTTTCCCCATGACTCCTCTTTTCTCCTGGACTTGTATTTTGGAGGATCATTCTGGCAGAAGGGGGTTGGTGAAGGGTAAGACTAGAGCAGGAAGAACAATCCTGAAATTGTGACGATGTAGTAGACAACTTCTGGAAAGACTGTCCATCTCATGCCCTCTCTTTTTCTCTGATAATTGCCTCCGATACATCTTCATGTATCCTCCAGCAGCTGTGTTTCCCTCATGTGAGGGGTGAGGGACTCAGTCCCTCCACCCTCTTGATCTTCACTGGTCTTCAGACTCCCAGAAATTTAGTGTTTTGAACCGAGAGAGGCAGAGGCTAAGCATTTTCAGAAGCAAGTCACATTCATAGCAGTTACTCGAGAGATAGCCCATGGGCTACCTGCTTGCTGCCAAGGTCCCTGGAACAGCCCTGAAGCTGCCTTTCCAGTGATTGCTCAGTTCCTCCTTTCATTCCATGCATGTATCCATTCAGTATATCTTTTTTTCCTTCCTAAAATGACATAATTATGACCAATAAAACCCTAACTAATAGGAACTAATGAAAACATGAATTAAATTAGTGTAATAGGTTTGGAGAAAAGAAGGTGCACTTGAGAGACATTTAGGCATATGTAGGGTGGGGAAGGAGTTTGGAGTGACTTTCAGGTTTCTGACTTGGGTGATTGGGTAGGTATTGCCACCATCAGAAAGATGTGAGAAAAGAAGGAGTGGGTTGGAAGGGGAAATACTGAACCTGAGATGCCTAGGGGACATTCAAATGGAGATGTACAGTAGGAAGTTAGATATCTGTATCTGAATACCATAGGAGAGAAGTCTAGGCTAGAGATAAATGCTGGGGAGTGGTCAGCATTTATATAGTCATTACTGCCATGGGAGTTGATGAGATGGCCCAGAGTACTAAGTGGAAAAAGAAGAATCCCAAGAATGAAATCCTGGGGAATACCAATCTCTAAGAGGCAAGTAAAGGCAAAGAAACTGTCAAAGGGGACTGAGTAGGGAAGGTCAGAGAGGGAGGGGCAAAATTAAGAGAGGTGACAAATGAAGGGAGAGTTTGAAAAAGAAGCTGCCTAAATCAGCACAGCATTCTAGCAGCATTCTTTTCATTTATGGCTGAGGCTACAACACCCTATTGAACATAACTGAACCCATGTTTCCAAACCCAGCTCCATCTGTGACCTTTTGCTTTGACCCGTAGATTCTCCTGCACTGCCTGGCCTCTTTGGATCAAGGACTCAGACTGACTGAGGGCTGTTAAAAAAATTATGAGTTTACCAACAACAAAAGAAATGCAAATAGAAACAACTTTAAAGTTCTATTATATATTATATTATTAGCGCACGTGAATAAAGCAATAAAGAGTTATGTTGACAGAGGTTGTGGGGAAGTAGGCAGGCTTGAGATCTTCAGGTGGCATTTTACATACATTCAACCTGGAAAGCAGTAACAAAGAGCTGTGTGTGCCCTTTGTTCCACTTCAGAGCATACCGCAAGGAAATAAACTAAAGGAAAAAAAGTAGTAAGTGATACAGAGCCTCCTCCCACTACTTGGAATAAAGCTGGAAACAATACAAACCCTCGGCTTTAACATAATGCTTAGTGTCAAACTAACTGCTTTGGAACACTATATAACCATTAAAACTGACAACCACATGGATATAGAAATGTATCTAAGAAATAATGTTAAGTGAAAAAAGCAAAGCACACCAAATGATGGTGAGGGTGTGGTGAAACTGGAACCCTTGCATATTGTTGATGGAAATTTAAAATTATTCCTAGATAGGAATGAAATTTTTTTTTTTTTCTTTTTTTTTTGTGGTACGCGGGCCTCTCACTGTCGTGGCCTCTCCCGTTGCGGAGCACAGGCTCCGGACACGCAGGCTCAGCGGCCATGGCTCACGGGCCTAGCTGCTCCGCGGCATGTGGGATCCTCCCGGACCGGGGCACGAACCTGTGTCCCCTGCATCGGCAGGCGGACTCTCAACCACTGCGCCACCAGGGAAGCCCAGGAATGAAATTTGACCCAGCAATTTCATTCTTAGAAAAATGAAAACTCACATGCACACAAAAACATGTACATGAATATTCATGGCAATATTATTCATAATAGCCAAGAGGTGGAAACAACCCAAATGTCCATAGCCCGATGAATGGGTAAACAAAAGGCAGTATATATCTACACAATGGAATATTACTTGGCCATAAAAAGGAACGAAGTAGTGTTACATTCTTCAGCATGGATGAACCTTGACAACATATACTAAGTGAAAGTAGCTAGTCACAAAAGACCATATATTATATGATATGATTTACATGAAATCTCCAGAATAGGCAAATCTGTAGAGAGAGAAAGTAGATTAGTGGTTGCTTAGGGGGTGTGGTGGAGAATGGGAGGACTGGGAGGTGATAGCTAAAGGGTACAGGGTTTTTTTCTAGGTGATAAAAGTGTTCTCAAATTGATTGTGGTGATGGCTGTACAACTCTGGGAATATACTAAAAACCATTCAATTGTACATTCTAAGTGGGTGAATTGTATGGTATATGAATTATATCTCAATAAAGCTCTTGCAGAAAATTTTAAAAAAATCATTGAACTGTATGTTTATAATGGGTGAATTTTATGAAATATATATATATAAGATACTTCAATAAAGCCTTTTTTTTAAAAAAAGCAAAGCACAAACTGGTTGTGTTTTTTGGTATACATCTGTATTTTTGTAAAATAACAAAGGCTGCAAGAGACTGGAAGTCGGTAGAGATATAACAGAAAGACACCAGATTTGGAAACTAAAGGCCTAGTTTTATTCCTCATCCTACCATTTCTAACCATGTGACCCTGGACACACAATGGAAATTCTCTGAGTCTTACTTCTTCCATTTGTGCAATAGGGATATTAATTCCTACCTCACATGGTTATTCTGAGGCATAAATGTTAAGTAGGGTCATTTATTTTGCTTTTTTGATTTGCTTAAGCATGAGGTTAACAAACATGGCAATAAAAAGTGAGACAACATATGTAAAAGGGATTTGAAAGTGAAATCTTCCATAAAAGGAAACAATAGTCTGGATCCTGATTCTATACTTGTAGCTTAGGAAACATCATCAGCATAGCCTCAGCCTCAGAAACAAAGGACCCTCCTTTTGTCTATGTGCCCTGGATAATACTTTATAAACTGGCTGTGTGGAAATTAAAATAAGCTTCCCATGTTCTGAAAATGTACACTGGCTGTAAAGGTAATTTGGGGGCGACACAATGGAGCTCAGGTGTGTTAATGCCAAGTTACCATAGCAATAGTCCCATTCCTGAGCCTGCCCCCAGATGAGATGAAGAGCCCAGTGAACACCGGAATGAAGCCATTCTGCATGAAATTATTTTCTCCACATGCGGTTGGGGAGGACATTCACAGTTCCCGCACAAATAATGTTTGAAGGGAGAAGGCCTCTGAATTTTTACAAAACAGTCTTCTCTCCTTTCTTCAGAATCAGAATCAAAATCCAGTAAATTCCTCACAATGCCTGGCATGTGGCAAGTACACAATATATAGTTGTGTAGTGAATGAATGATCAGAATTTACCTAGAAGTCCAAGGTTGGAATAGAATAGCATAGTTTATTGGTAAGAAGAGACTAATAAATTGACCACCAGGAATTTCAGAAAGGAGATCCCAATTCATACTCCATAGAATTGGGTGTCTGTTCCAAGCCACACAGCATTTTCACATCTGGATATGCCCCCACTTCTTAAGCTGCTTCAGCCTGTAGCAAATTC
This sequence comes from Mesoplodon bidens, assembly GCF_964165515.1. NCBI lineage: Eukaryota > Metazoa > Chordata > Mammalia > Artiodactyla > Ziphiidae > Mesoplodon > Mesoplodon bidens. The sequence continues at coordinate 72,126,635 of NC_138164.1, read as the reverse complement.
CCCTCAAATATCATGCTTATTATTCTGAAGGGACACAGTGTCACACCTCCAGTGTTATTCAACCTGTTACAGTGCACACATTTTCAAATGCTGTGTGGGAACAGTATGTGAAAATGGCTGGGTAATGGATGTGCTGTCCTCCACCCTTCCAAGCTCTGCCTCCTGTTTTTGACAGAGCAGGGAGCCTGACCAGGCCTGCATCTGGGTAAATCGTTTCCTCCTCATAATGGGCAGAGGCAAACATCCTCAGTGTCAGTAGGGCTGTTTTTGAAATCATTCTTGTGGGACTGGAAAACTTTCTTCAACTCCAGGAACCAGGCTCACAGTCCCACCATGAAGTCAAGCTTTGAAAGGGGCTCAGAGCTCACAGTAAACTTCATATCCACTCCCTCCTCACCTCAGTTTTCTTACATTTTTGGCACAAAACGTGGGCCCCTTTTCTCCTGGAAGATGCTTCCTCCTTGTGATCTCCTCAGCCACTCTACAAAACCCTTTTTGGTCAAAGGGAAAGAGCAGAGAGGTATTGTCATCTTCACCAGACCTGCAGAGAATTGCCTCAACCCAGCAATCACAGCACCTACTAACAGCTGAGTCGTGGCACTTTGCCAACATTATCTCAGTTGATCCCCATAACAGTCCTGAAGAGCAAGTCATTTTTTTCTTCCAGTTTTATTGAGATACACTTGACATCCAGCCCTGTATAAGTTTAAGGTGTACAACACAATGATTTGACTTACGTACATCATGAAATGATGACCACAAGTTTAGTGAACATCCCTCATCTCATATAGATACAAAACTAAGGAAAAGGAAAAAGTTTTTCCTTTGTGATGAGAACACTTAGGATTCACTCTCTTAATAACTTTCAGATATAACATAGAGCAGTGTTAGTTATATTAATCATGTTGTCCATTACATCCCCAGTACTTATTTATAACTTGAAAGTTGGTACCTTTGGACCACCTTCCTCCAATTCCCCCTCCTTCCTCCTCTCTCCTCTGGTAACCAAGAATCTGATTTCTTTTTTCTATGAGTTTGATTGTTTGTTTGTTTGGAAGACAAGTAATTTTGATTCCCATTTTACTTTCCAGGAAGTCGAGGCTTGGAGAGGTCTTATAATTAGTCAGTAGCTGGCCCATTATTTAAACCTGGGTCTGACTGAGTATGTTGCATACTAAAACAGCTAAAAACAACAGAAGCAGCAGTAAGCCTGTGTCAATACCATTATGCACTAGAGATCTGGGGGAGAGCCGGGGAAGAAGAACCAGGATCTAACAATACCCTAATAACACTTAGACCTTACGAATACTACTTTTAGACCTTAATCATAGTAGCATATGTGCTGTGGTTGGTGGCAATGGGAAAGAACTGAGCAGGAAATACCAGGACCAGATTCTGGCTAATCAGGAAGATTAACTCATACCAGATGTTGCCTTGCCTCTAATGCTCTTTCCTCCTCTCCCCTTCCATCCTTCTAGACCCACCTTCTCTGTGAAAGCTTTCCTGACCACCCCCATGGCCCCCAGCATTAATCCTTTACTCCATGTTCCCTTTCTACTTTGTTGTATATCAGTTATAGCCTTTTCTTATCACATTTTATTTTAGTATTTTGTTTATCTTTCTTCCCTAACCGGTAGGAGCACCTTGAGGCCAGCACCTGTGTCTTAGTCATCTTTGCACCCAGTGCCTTGAGCGGTTCCTGGTAAATAAAAAGTCTCAAGTCACTGCTGCTACTCAGTAAATCATGACCTCCTAGTCTTAGTTTTCCAATTTTGAACCAATGTCCTCAGTTACCCCACATTCTGGGTTGGATGGGACTTTGGAGGATTCTAGTTTAGGACATTTGTCAGGGATTGTATTTTTTATTGGCTGCCCAGTGTCTGAGCCCCCTTCCTGTGTCTGGGGGAATTGCCACTGCATGAAACACGGGTCTCATGGGAGGCAGAGTGTGTCTTCTCCTTATGGAAGTTGGAAAAGAGGCCAGACATTTGCCCTCCCGGATCCCTGGCAGCTGGGCTGCGAGCATATCACCTAAGTTTGGCCCTGCTGATACTCAGGCGGAGAACTTGAATTGGAAGTAAATGACCCAATAAACGGGGACAGTTTAGAACTTGTGCTGGTGGCAGCACTGGTGTCCACTGCTCAGTGAGAGCGGCAGCAGCATCTTGACTGAGATGTTTCTGTGATGTGGTCTTTCTGTCTCCTGAGATGGTCCCCTTTGGTTCATGTCTGTTTTTGAAGCTTGAATCTGTAGTCTTCCTACCAATTCTGTGATCTTCCTGATATCTCTCAAACTCCTTTTCTGATTAAGATAGCCAGCTTTCCTAGCTTCCCCTGCACGAGGGCCAAGCATGCTCTTCATGCAGTGAGTCACAGGTATTCTCCGTAAGGAGGCTTCGGGGTGTAGATGTGAAGGCTCTATGTGCTATGCACAAGTAGTAAGTGGGGGAGATGCGGGTGGTCCCAGGTAGTCTGGCTCAGGTTTTAACAACATCATGCTGCTTCCCAAACATAAAGTATTATTAATAAATATATTCTAATGATACTTTTTTTTTTTTTTTTGGCTATACCGTGCATCTTGTGGGATCTTAGTTCCCTGACCAGGGATTAAACCTGGTCGCTGGCAGTGAAAGCACCAAGTCCTAACCACTGGACCACCAGGGAATTCCCTCCTACTGATAATTATAGTACGTATCAGGGAACGTAATATTGAGCCTAGAATAGAGGGAGCCCATTGTCCTAATCAATGACTAATAGATCTTTATTGAGTATTTGTGAATGAATGTTTAAAAATTCAATACAAGTTACTCATTCAGTGTTATCAGGGGGAAAGAGCCTCTGTCTGGAAATCAAGAAATTTGGATTGTATTCTGGGTTCTGTCACTAGTTTGGGGACATCAGGGAAGCCATTTAGTCTCACTGAGCTTCACCTGTCTTATCTTAAAATCTTATTTTACTACCTACTCCACCTGCCTACAGGTACAGCTGTTGTGAGGATGAGATGTGATAAAGGATGTGGAAAGCTAAAAGCACAGCAGACTGAGAGTTTGCTGTACCTCTGCCTTGGGTTTGCCTCAGGGAGTTACTGTTGGCCTTTGGCTTCCCTATCGTGGGCTCACCGGCTGTTATCACTCAGGGTTCTCAGTTGCAAATACCAGAAGCCAACTCTGGCTAATTTTTTTTTTTTTTTTTTTTTTTTTTTGCCGTATGCGGGCCTCTCACCGCTGCGGCCTCTCCCGTTGCGGAGCACAGGCTCCGGACGCGCAGGCCCAGCGGCCATGGCCCACGGGCCCAGCCGCTCCGCGGCATGAGGGATCCTCCCGGACCGGGGCACGAACCCCTGTCCCCTGCATCGGCAGGCGGACTCTCAACCACTGCGCCACCAGGGAAGCCCTGGCTAATTTATTTTTAAACTATTTATTTATTTATTTATTTATTTAGGCTGCGCCAGGTCTTAGTTGCAGCATGCAAGCAGGATCTAGTTCCCCGATCAGGGATTGAACCTGGGCCCCCTGCATCGCAAGCGAGAAGTCTTACCCACTGGACCACCAAGTCCAACTCTGGCTATTTTAATTAGAAAAGGAGCTTGCTTTCTTACCTGTCTCCTTCACTAGATTGTGGACATCTCTTCAGCAGAGGCTATAACTTTTTTTTTTTTTTTTTGCTTTATAACAAATTTAATCAGTTATACATATACATATGTTTCCATATCCCCTCCCTTTTGCGTCTCCCTCCCACCCTCCCTATCCCACCCCTCCAGGCGGTCACAAAGCACCGAGCTGATCTCCCTGTGCTATGCGGCTGCTTCCCACTAGCTATCTACCTTACGTTTGGTAGTGTATATATGTCCATGCCACTCTTTCACTTTGTCACAGCTTACCCTTCCCCCTCCCCATATCCTCAAGTCCATTCTCTAGTAGGTCTGTGTCTTTATTCCTGTCTTACCCCTATGTACTTCATGACATTTTTTTTTCTTTAATTCCATATATATGTGTTAGCATACAGTATTTGTCTTTCTCTTTCTGACTTACTTCACTCTGTATGACAGACTCTAGGTCTATCCACCTCATTACAAATAGCTCAATTTCATTTCTTTTTATGGCTGAGTAATATTCCATTGTATATATGTGCCACATCTTCTTTATCCAATCATCCGATGATGGACACTTAGGTTGTTTCCATCTCCGGGCTATTGTAAATAGGGCTGCTATGAACATTTTGGTACATGTCTCTTTTTGAATTATGGTTTTCTCAGGGTATATGCCCAGTAGTGGGATTGCTGGGTCATATGGTAGTTCTATTTGTAGTTTTTTAAGGAACCTCCATACCGTTCTCCATAGTGGCTGTACCAATTCACATTCCCACCAGCAGTGCAAGAGTGTTCCCTTTTTTCCACACCCTCTCCAGCATTTATTGTTTCTAGATTTTTTGATGATGGCCATTCTGACTGGTGTGAGATGATATCTCATTGTAGTTTTGATTTGCATTTCTCTGATGAGTAAAGATGTTGAGCATCCTTTCATGTGTTTGTTGGCAGTCTGTATATCTTCTGTGGAGAAATGTCTATTTAGGTCTTCTGCCCATTTTTGGATTGGGTTGTTTGTTTTTTTGGTATTGAGCTGCATGAGCTGCTTATAAATTTTGGAGATTAATCCTTTGTCAGTTGCTTCATTTGCAAATATTTTCTCCCATTCTGAGGGTTGTCTTTTGGTCTTGTTTATGGTTTCCTTTGCTGTGCAAAAGCTTTGAAGTTTCATTAGGTCCCATGTGTTTATTTTTGTCTTTATTTCCATTTCTCTAGGAGGTGGGTCAAAAAGGATCTTGCTGTGATTTATGTCATAGAGTGTTCTGCCTATGTTTTCCTCTAAGAGTTTGATAGTGTCTGGCCTTACATTTAGGTCTTTAATCCATTTTGAGCTTATTTTTGTGTATGGTGTTAGGGAGTGATCTAATCTCATACTTTTACATGTCCCTATCCAGTTTTCCCAGCACCACTTATTGAAGAGACTGTCCTTTCTCCACTGTACATTCCTGCCTCCTTTATCAAAGATAAGGTGACCATATGTCCGTGGGTTTAACTCTGGGCTTTCTATCCTGTTCCATTGATCTATCTTTCTGTTTTTGTGCCAGTACCATACTGTCTTGATTACTGTAGCTTTGTAGTATAGTCTGAAGTCAGGGAGCCTGATTCCTCCAGCTCCATTTTTCGTTCTCAAGATTGCTTTGGCTATTCGGGGTCTCTTGTGTTTCCATACAAATTGTGAAATTTTTTGTTCTAGTTCTGTGAAAAATGCCAGTGGTAGTTTGATAGGGATTCAGAGGCTATAACTTTTATTTCTGTATGTCTCATGCCTAGCTTAGTGCCCATCTCAAAAAATGTAAAATTATTTTTAAAATAAGTGAATGAAAACAAACATTTGACGTAGGGGTATTACCTCTATTTTTCAGTTAAGGAAGCAGACTCCATTCAAGGTCATACAATTAATACATGGCAGAGGATGAACTCATAACTAATCACTGGCTTCAAACTGAAGATTTCTTCTATAACATCACAGCTGAGGATTTTTGTGCTAGAGATGTCCTTCCTATCCTTCCCACTGTCGCATCTTCTTCTTAGAAAATAAACATCTGCAGTCTTGGAAGGAGGGCAGTTTTCCATCCAAAATGTCCCAGTCCTCAGCCCTGACCCAGTCCTGGCTCAGGCGTGGACATCTGACCCAGGAGAAAGCCAGTCAGAGATGTCTCCTGGGAATCCAGAGAGACCAGATGAGTTTGCTGCAGGCACTAAACCTGTAAGTTGGCAGAGAGGGCAACTGAGGCGGACACTATGGGACTTTTGTTTTGGGTCATGTGATTATGGACTGAACAACCCAGTTGGCCACTAGTGTGGTCAACTAGTGATAAGAGATAAGAGAGTTCATGCTTTGCCACCTAATAACCTGTTTTGAAAATTAAAATTTCATTCTTTTAAAATTAACTGTGCATCAACACTAACAGATTAAAATAGACCTTGGGGCTTCCCTGGTGGCGCAGTGGTTGAGAGTCCGCCTGCCGATGCAGGGGACACGGGTTCGTGCCCCTATCCCGGAAGATCCCACATGCCGCGCAGCGGCTGGGCCCGCGAGCCATGGCCGTGGAGCCTGTGTGTCCGGAGCCTGTGCTCCGCAACGGGAGAGGCCACAGCAGTGAGAGGCCCGCGTACAGCAAAAAAAAAAAAAAAAAAAAAAAAATAGACCTAAAGAGCAAATGAAAGATTTAATTATAGGCATTAGTATTTACACAATTTGGTAACTTTTCATGACTCCTATGATTATCTCATCTACCTAATATAATCCAGGTTCTTCTATACATTTCCTTTCAGCCATAAATACAGTGCACAGTTATAACCGTATGTGAACCTGTGGAAGAATAAGATCACATCACTTCTCTGACCCATAAGGCACTATGTGATCTCACCATCTATTATGCAACCTCTCTGATCTCCTATTACTCCCACTCTTGCTGCACTGGCTTCCATATTCCTTCAACATGCCAGGCAACTTTCTCTTTATGGCCGTATTTATTTCCCAGGGTTGCTGTAGCAAAGTACCACCAACCGGGTGGCTTAAAACCACAGAAATTTATTGTCTCACTGTTCTGGTGGCTAGAAGTTCAAAATCAAGGTGTTGGCAGGGCTGTGCTCTCTCTGAATCCTGTAGGGGAGAACACTCCCTTGCTTCCTCCTAGCTTCCGATGGTGGTTAGCAACCCTTGGCATTCCTTGGCTTGCAGCTGCATCCCTTCAATCTCTGATTCACTCACCACATGGCCTTCTCCCTCTATATCTGTGTCTCTGTGTCCTCTTACAAGGACCCCAGTCACACGCATTGGATTGGGATCCACCCTAATGGTCTCATCTTAGCTTGACTACATCTGCAAAGTCCCTATTTCCAAATAAGGGCAAATTTTACAGGTACCAGGAATTACAACTTCAAAATATCCTTTGCATAACAATTCAACCCACACAACGGTCTTCTGTCTGGAATGCTCATTCCCTAGATGTCTGCATTCCTCACTTTCTCACTTCCTTCTGGTCTTTACTCATTTTCTCAGTGAGGCTCAGTGAGGCTTTCCTTAGTCATCTTATATGAAATGGCAAGGTCCGTTCCCCAGTGTTTCCTAGTCCCCTTCCCTGATTTATTTTTCTCTTTAGCAACTTGTCATTAGCATATTATATGTTGTACTGCACTTATTTATATTGTGTATTGTCTGTCTCACATGGTAGAATGTAAACTCCAGGAAAGCAGGGGTTTTGATGGATTTTGTCCACTGCTATATAGCCAACATCTGGAACAGTGGCTGGCACAGTAATACTTGTTGAATGTATAATGTATAATGTATAAGAGTCTCCTTGTTCAAAGCTCTTCTTGGAGACTTCCCTGGTGGCGCAGTGGTTAAGAATCTGCCTGCCAATGCAGGGGACACGGGTTCGAGCCCTGGTTTAGGAAGATCCCACATGCCATGGAGCAACTAAACCCGTGCACCACAACTACTGAGCCTGAGGTCTAGAGCCCACAAGCCACAACTATTGAAGCCTGCGCACCTAGAGCCCATGTGCCAGAACAAGAGAAGCCACTGCAATGAGAAGCCGGCGCACCACAACCAAGAGTAGCCCCCCCTTGCTGCAACTAGAGAAAGCCCACACGCAGCAATGAAGACCCAACACAGCCAAAAATAAATTTAAAAAATTTTAAAAAGTTACTAACTGTATTAAAAAAAATAACTCTATTTCTTTAAAACAAAGCAAAATAAAACAAAAAAAACAAAGCCCTTCTTGGGACATGTTCAGAGCTATAAGGCTGCTGCTGCTTCACTAAGGGTCACAGCCTCAACAGAGCTTCTTCTATAGCCACAGGCTTAACTCCCTAAGCACAAAGCCAAGTGTCTCAGTTCCCTATACAGGGAAGGGTCAGGAGGGGAAATATCTCAGCCCCAAAGGTCTGGTTGTTGGAACTCTGGTCTACAAGCCTATCTGAAGGAAGAGCAAGGCGATGTCTTCCTATCTGGTCTTTGGTTTCTGAACTTTCCTCCTCTTCATCTATGAAACAGAACAGAAGAAAAAGGATTAGGGCTAGGGAGTCTCTAGGTTTGCCAAAATAAAACCCTCTTCTGATTGTTCTTTTATAATCATAACATCGCTGTCCACTGATGATTTTCCTACCTTCGTCAGGCTTCCTTCCTTCTCCCCGATGCTGATCTGTAGTTTCATGAGGACTGTGCATCCAGTGATTCCCCCAGCAACTGACATCCACAACTCCTTCAGAATTCTGATATGACTCTTGAGGTGGTAAAAATTTCAGCTTATATCAATAGCATCGTGATGGTTAATTTTATGTGTCAACTTGGCTGGGCCATGGTGCCCAGATATTTGCTCAAATGTTATTCTGGATGTTTCTGTGAGGGTATGAACGTGATACCTCATGATAACTAGATTAACATTTAAAGTAAAGCAGATTGCCCCCACAATGGGGTTTTTCCTCATTCAATCAGTTGAAGGCCTGACTAGAACTAGAACATAAAACTGACTTCTCCCAAGCAAGAGGGAATTCTGCCAGCAGATGGCTTTTGGACTTGAACTGCAACATTTGTTCTTCCCTGGGTCTCCATCCTGCTGGCCTACCCTGCAGAGTTTGGACTTGCCAGGCTCCATAGTTACATGAGCCAGTTCCTTAAAATAAACCTCTCTTTCTCTGTCTTTCTCCTTCTCTGTCTCTGTTTTTCTCTCCCCTATTGGTTCTGTTTCTCTGGAGAACCCTAACTAATACAAATATTATCAGTATTTCTTATGGAACGAATCTTTTAGACAACAGTGAAACAGAACTTCATGGTGTTTTCTGACAGAGAGTTAACATACTCTGCTTCTTGTGAAAAAAAAAAAAAAAGAAGTAAAACTCAAGCAGTATGTTTTCCCTGGTCCTCGGGCTCCAGTAATAAGATTGAGAGCCTCTGTGGAGAGAGGGGGTTTGCAAAGGACATAGAAGATAGAGTTCCAGAGAATGAGGAAACTGCGGTTTATTGCTAACAGACCATGCTTGGTTCCAGAAAAGACAGGGTAGAAAAACACTCACTCTCTCCAATAATCAAGAAGCCAAGAAAGAGCTAATGCTTTTCTTGGCCTCCTGGATAACTTCAGATCAGGGTCTTAATTGAAAAGTAGAACTATTTTCTTTATCTGGCTTTGCCATGGACTAGTTGTCAGCGAGATACTACCCTTCTCTGAGCCTTCATTTTCTCATTGTTAAAATGAGGCAGTTGAATTCGACTGTCTCTGGGGTCTCTTTCAGTCACGCCAGTCTACATCACCTTAAACTCTAGTTGTGTGAAGGTGGGCCGCCTCTTGTTTACCTCTGGTACCTAGAACCTAACATAGGGCCGACATAGCATAGGTCCCTAGCACACAAAAGTGGACCCTATAAATATTAGCACTGAATGAATAAATGAGGATTTAAAAAACTATCTAGGGGTTCCCTGGTGGCGCAGTGGTTGAGAGTCCGCCTGCCAAGGCAGGGGACACGGGTTCGTGCCCCGGTCCGCGAAGATCCCACATGCCGTGGAGCGACTGGGCCCGTGAGCCATGGCCGCTGAGCCTGCGCGTCCGGAGCCTGTGCTCCACAGCGGGAGAGGCCACAACAGTGAGAGGCCCGCTATCTAGGTAACTTTTGAAGGGGAGGGAAGAGAAATCAAGGAATTGTATCCCATGGAGTCATATAAAAGATGTCTTTAACAAACTGGAAATCTTTCTTGTAATCAAAAAGCCGTCTCCTGAGATTTGTTTCATATATTCAGAACACTAGATAGTGGGGTACAAAGTTATTTAAACCAACTCTGTGCCCCTGAAGGTCTCACCCTTTTGCTGGACAACAGGAAATGTATAACAAAGACACTAAACAACAACAGAAGGGATTGCCTGCAGATCCCGGTTAGTGGTACTTCTGTTCTAAGGTCTCACAGGTTCCAAGGTTCATGGATAAATCTGAGAGGGCAAGTACCACCTGAGCAACCTCATGTGGTTCCAACTCTTCCACTCCATCTTCCTGACTCTCTCTCTCCATCCGAAGCCGACCAAAAAGAGCAGCAGTTGGGCCCTCATCTGCTGTCCTGTATACCCACTGGAGCCGCAGGCAGATCAAAAAACAAACCACCCCCTTCTCTTGTCTCCTGCCCCAGATTCTGTAGTCGTCAGACTTTTGCCCATTTCAAGCCGAGAATCGCTCTGTATCAGCCAGCTCCCTGAAAGTCAGCTGACGAATGGGTTTCTATATTCCTTTTAAAACAGCCTAGAAAAGTCTTGAGTTTATGGAGTGTCCCTCTGAGTCATGGCTCAGAAAAACCTCTATATGTCATCCTATCTGATTTTTTTTTCATTATTTTTTTTTTTTTCCCTGCGGCACGCGGGCCTCTCACTGTTGTGGCCTCTCCCGCTGCGGAGCACAGGCTCCGGACGCGCAGGTCCAGCGGCCATGGCTCACGGGCCCAGCCGCTCTGCGGCATGTGGGATCCTCCCGGACCGGGGCACGAACCCGTGTCCCCTGCATCGGCAGGAGGACTCCCAACCACTGCGCCACCAGGGAAGCCCCATCCTATCTGATTTTATAAAGACCTTCAGCTTTTAGACCAGAGGAGCTGCCTCCCTGCTCTTAAATAAAGTGAATGGGGCTCTGGACCCAGAGACAGGCAGGACTGCCTTCTAGTTCCAGCTGTGTTACTTAGGGACAGCGGACACATCACTTCTCCTTTCTTTATTTTTTTTTTTATAAATTTATTTTTATTTATTTATTTATTTTTGGCTGTGCTGGGTCTTCGTTTCTGGGCGAGGGCTTTCTCTAGTTGCGGCGAGCGGGGGCCACTCTTCATCGCGGTGCGCGGGCCTCTCACTGTCGCGGCCTCTCTTGTTGCAGAGCACAAGCTCCAGACGTGCAGACTCAGTAGTTGTGGCTCACGGGCCCAGTTGCCCCGTGGCATGTGGGATCTTCCCAGACCAGGGCTCGAACCCGTGTCCCTTTCATTGGCAGGCAGATTCTCAACTACTGCGCCACCAGGGAAGCCCCACTTCTCCTTTCTGAGCCTTAATCATCTCCTCTGTAAAGGGAGGAGTGTAACAACAGCGTACACACACACACACACACACACACACACAATTTCACCCCTCATCTGCGCCACAGGGTTATTCTGAGAATTCAGTGAGATCAGATATGCGATGGTGCTCAGCACCATGCAAATGTAAGTTCTCTGTTATCAGATTTCAGCTTTGATGAGTCATTTCAGGCATCAGTTCTTGATGTAGGTAGGTGTCCTTCATTTAACCCCACCACCAACTATTTCTCCTTCTTTTTCTTTTTTTGTTTCCTGAAGAAATTACAAAGTCAGTCCTCTGCATATTCCTGATGGGGTCTACTCCTAAACCTTTCCTAACTTCTTTCTGGCTCCACCCTCCCTTCCCAGTGGAGTCTACCAGCTCCTACTCCCTCGCTCTGTCAGGAATTATTCAGGAAGATTCCTCTCAGCCCACACTATCACCATGCACACCTGCATATTTAATGTTTGATTTAGTTGTTGTCATGTGTAGAAACCCAAATAATGGTGGACTAAGGATCAAGCATCCTGTGTTCCAGAATTACCACTGTTTTTGATTACCTAGGAGCTTTGGACCATTCAGTTCGATAAACATCTATTCAGGTCTGGGCAGGGGGTGGGGTGGGAATGTTGCCTGTTGTGCAGAAACAAGATTTTGTAGGTCACACAGATAAGTAAACCTCCAACTATGAAGGATGCTCTGTACAGTGACACACATACCAAATAATATGGGTACATAGAGGAAGAATAATTTAATCGACCTTTGAAGGCTACAGAGGCACCAAAGAGGAGGTAACGTCTGAAGGATGATTAAGATTTTACAAGGTCAATAGGGAGGCCAGGTAGAAGGAGGAACATTAAGACATGAACAAAAATAGTGTGGTAAAGAAATAGGAAGACCTTGGTGCCACCAGAGCACAGAATGTGAGGCAGGGAGGGCGGGAGATGAGGCTAGGGGAAGTTGGGCTGAGGTTGTGTGGGACCTGGAAAGCCAGGCTTAGACATTTGGACTTTTTAAGCCCTCTAGACTTAAGGTATCCATTGTACAAATCAATTTATCCCCTGTATGCCTAGAACGATACTAGCTTTGTACCATCCTAGAGAGAACAGAGAAAAGAGTCACTCCAGCAATTTTCTGTAGGGCTTGACTCTCCCAGTTGAGAAAGGCTATGATGCAATGATAAGCAACCCAACATTTATAGAAAGCAAGTGACATCCTCACGTATCATAGAAACATTACTCTGGTGACAATGAGAAGAATGTTTTAGTAGAGGCAAAGGCTAAGAGATTGAACCAAAACTCTATTGTAATAATTCAGGTGGGCGATGACCAGGGCTCAGGACGTTGTCAATAGAAATGGAGGAAAGGGACATTCCAGAGACATTTGGGAGGCAGAATGGATGGAATACTTCAGTGCTATCTTTCCCGGCTCCCCAGCTATATCTGGAGTTGCTGACTCCCTCCAGCTGCAAGTTGAAGCCTTCCTGAAAAGGGTAAGAAGTGCATCAGCCACAGCCCACCATGAGGTTGGGGTGTGCTGACACTAATCTGGGCTTTATCGTGCTCCTGGTGACCTCTGCATACCGCGATAGCCTCTCGGTTATGACTCTTCATACCCCTTCACCTTCCTGGGCATGTTGGTCCAGTCCTCACAACTAACCTTCAGCCTAATTCTCCTCCTCAACCCCATATTTTCCTGCTGAGACAGAAGCCCTGCCCTGAACTCCAGACTTGCTTGGCTGGGATCCTGACACTCTGCTTCCCTATCCCAGCCCATTCTTCCAAGGGGCTGGGTCCACTCCCTGTGCCCCACCCAGGCCCCAGTAATCCTGCAGCAGAGTTCATATTGCCAGCTTCAGTGTTGCTTGATCACAGCTTCCTCCTGCTGCCCGACAGACCTGTGTGGTTGGGGTCCCATCATGCCTCACACTTCAACCCACCAGAGTTCAGACATCACCAAACCTCCTCTGGGGCCCGTTCCCTCATTTGTAACATGAAGGGGTTATGCTAGGTGACTTCTTGGGTTGTTCCCTTCCAACACTAACATCCTGTCTTTCTAAATAGGCCAACTGTAAAAGAAGTCTTCATTGGCACAGAACAATTGAGGCTGGAAGCGAGTGAGTCAGACTCAGCAGAAATGTCAAGCTAGCTGTGAAGCCAAGAGATTAGAGTGCAGCACGCCACTGGGCAGACAGAGCTGGAGGTTCCAACCACAGATTAGCCTGCCCAGACAGCTGTGTGGACGAGATGACTGATGCCACACCCAGCTTATTAGTCACGTTCATGTTCAAGGGATTAACAGCATCATTTTGTGTGCCCCCCGCACCACACCAACCTGGCAAAGGACCGTGTTCATTTATGACCTAAAGCAATTTAGCATGGTGATTGTCATTCTACCTTTTCTTATGGTTAGCGCTGGCGATTTCAGATTCAATATTATCCTACCAGTATTTCGCCCATTTCCTTAGAATAACCATCCAGTGAGTATTCCCTGAGCATCTAGCTTTACTCTCAAGACTTCCTAAGTTCTTCCCAGATGCTCCTCAGGATGTGTGAAAGAAAGAATGCAGGTCTTTGGAGGCCTAGGTTTGAATTCCACAGCTACTTACTAGTCATGGGATTCTGGAAAAGTTACTTAATCTCTCTGAGCTTTGGAAGTAGGATAATAAAACCTGCTTTGCAAAGTTGTAGCCCGGATTGAAAGTGCCTGGTACAGAGAAGGTTCTCAATAAAGGAGTTCTCCCTCACACCAACCCTTGAAGTCTCTTTGTTCTCAGGATTGCCTGGATTTTTTTCTCTCTCTCTCTACTACTGGAGCCTACAAGCCTGGTCCACACAAATTTCTGCTCCAATCCAGATCTACAGCATGCTGAGTCAGCACTAGCACTTCCTGGAGTAGGGGCGCTTTTTTTTTTTTTTTCCTGGTTGGGGCTGAGCAATCATAGGCCAAGAAAAATCTAGCTCAGAAGATGAGATCATAGCTGAAGGCTCTAAGAGCTCCATTGTCTCAGCTTCAGGGTCTATTATGTTGAAGATGTAAATGCCAGTGTTGGGATTCAGGGCAGGGCCAGTGGGGAGAGCCCAAGAGACAGTGCTGCAGTGGTGAGAGGGTAAAGAAAGGATGTCTCCAAGCTGCTAAGCACAGGAATCAGCTGAGGGACACACATCTTTGGCTAGCTAAGGGCTAACGTTCTTGGTTCTTCTTTCAAGGGGAATCTAGTATCAGGGACCAGTATAGACATGGGCTGTTTGAGCCATAGAGATCATTCTACCTTCTTTTATGCAGATAGAGAAACTGAGGCCTGGAGGAAGGAAAAGACTTGCCCAAATCCATGTAGAGAGAAAGGGCCAGAACTGCTCTTAAACCCATGTCTCTAGATTTTATGTCCATAACTGTGAAAAAATAGTGATTATTAGAATTCAACACATTGTGGACACTCAATAGATTTGATTGTTGAATAACAAGTATAGGGAATGTTTGCTAACAGGATTTCTAAGCAGGAGATATTTCTAAGCATTTACTAATATTTTTTTGAATCCAGGAAGGTAAGGAAGGGCCAGATTGTGATGGGTATTGAATGCCATGCTTGAGAGTATGAATTCTATTTTGTAGGCAACATGAAGCCATCAAAGATTTCAAAGTAGAGGACTGACATGCTCATTCCAATGATTTGAGAGAGATCATTCTGGTTGCAGAGGGGAGGATGGATTGGAAGGTGTCAGGTTTGATGCACGATGGTATGGGGGCTTTTAGAGTAGTCCTGGCAAGAGATGACTGATGGAGATTTAAGGAAGGGCAGTGGTGGACTTCGGTGGCTCCGCGCTTCCACTGCAAGGGGCACGGCTTCTATCCCTGGTCAGGGAAATTCCACATTCTGTGCAGCGTGGCAAAAAATAAAATAAAATAATAAAATAAAATAAAGAAGGGCAGTGTCAGGAGGACAGAGAGGAAGCAGGAGAGCCAAAGACCATGTCTTCAGTGCAGCCAATGGGGCCTGTGGTCAGTGGAAAGAAAGCTGGGTCTGGAAGGGGCAAAAGGCTGGGCCCTACGTAGCCAAAGCACAACTTCTCAAGATCCTAGTCTCCTGCTCAGGGTCCCAGGCTTCTCTCATCTCTCATGGCAGGGCAGCTATTTGATGGCCATGGCAGTGGGTAGGCCACAGGCTGCTAAAAATCACAGTGGCCACTGAAATTCTGACTGTGTAATAAACCAGGGCGTCTATTTCCCCAGTAAGGTGCAGCAAAGACGGTTGGTTGAGTCACAGATAAAGTCCTGTTTTCTACCTAGAGGTTTTCAGTTAAAGGCAAACATTTTTAAAGATTAAGCCTTCTAGTTTACCTTATCTGGATAATTAACATTTCCTGGTAAAAAGGTAAGTTCCATCCACTGCTAGCTATGGAGGTCATGTATTATAATAGTTAATAACACAGAATTTGGGGTCAGGTGGTCCTGGGTTTGAGTACAGTCTGGTACTCACTACCTGTGTAATCTTCAGCACGTTATTAAATCTGTTTGTTTCCTCAACCATAAAATGGGGACAATAGTAGTTCTTTTGTGAGGGTTGTTGTCCTAATGATAGAAGATAAAGCATTTTAAGTGCTCAGAGCAAGTGCTCAAGCAGGGTCAGCTATTGTTAATTTTAATATCCCTACGGAATTATTTTGTAGCTTGGTGTATTAAAAAAAAGATCACTTTCCTAAGCATAAAACATGTGTTCAACATTTTTAAAGCCTCTTATTTGAATATTGTGTTTTAACCAAATTTTAAAGACTCATGGATGAATGGTGGAACAGGAGAACATTGGATACATATCTGTGTGCAGATGTTATCAATGTGCAATAAGAGCTTTTGTTCTACTTTCCAAAACTTTTGTGATCAAAAGTGATTTTGCTATTGATTTGCTGGATGACTTCAAGGAAGTCTATTTAACCTTTTCAGCTTTGTTTGTTCCACTGCAGGATAAGTGGGCATGGTTTCTAAAGGCTTTACCAACTCTAAAATAAATACACAAATTCATTTTACACTCTAATTACATATTACTTGCATGGCTATAACAGTAAGTCGATCCCCAACTATTTCTAAAGAAACTCTAGAATTCTTCATGATTACTAAGGATCAGTGCCAAGAATCTGGTTACCATCCAATATGTGATGTGTGCCCTTATTTATTAAATGGTTTGACAGTGTACAGGTGACTTGGAACATCTGGAAGAATGGTCATAGCTGAGACACAGAAAACTGGAACTGGAGGTTGAGTCCCCTTGCACTTGCTGTTCCTTGGCGGAAAGCTTTTTTTTTTTTTTTTTTTTTTTTAACTTTCTCGTCTGTTCATCTGTATTGTCAAAGTTTCTCTCTGAGAGTGGCTTTTGGTGATAAGTTAATCAGTTTGGCAAAGTACTGGGTGTAGGTTAGTAAAAATCATCTTTATGAGCAAACTTTTCAGGTCTAGCTCCAGCTCACCCCCAGGTCCTTTCCCCACTACTTTGTTTTGGCACATTCTAATACAACCAGACTGATCTTGGCTATTTCCTTAGATCTTGTGTGTTTACCACTCAATGCTTTACTAATGCTGCTCTCAACCTGGAAACACTTCTCTCCTTTTCTTTGAATTCTTCCTCCGCTCTGACTGCCAACATTTATATGTCCAAATTCTCCCCATCCTTTGAAGCTTAGTGCGAAGTTCACCGCTCCCACAAAGTGTGGGTAATCTTTCTCCTTGGGTGCAGTGAATATCTTCCTCAGCTGCGCTCCCAGAACACCTCTGGTATGTATCTCTCAGATGATCCTCGGCAGGCAGAATGGTCTAGTGGTTAGGCACACGGGATCTGCAGTCACACCACTTGAGTTCAAATTCCTATTGGCCCCTTAGCTGTGAACTTGGGCAAAGCTATAAACCTCTCCTTGCTTCAGGTTTCTCATCTGTAAAATGGAGCTGATAGTAATACCTACCTCATACGGTTTTTTGTTAGGTTTAAATGAGCCTGTAGATGTAGCGCATTTAGAATAGCGCCTTGCCTTGTTGAGTGTTTAATAAATGCTAGCTACCATGATTTCTCTGCTTCTACCTTATTTTACAAATAAAATATTCCTGTCTCATGCTTCCGCCTAGACTCTACACTCGTTGAGAACACACCGATTTGTGCCTGTTCATTTTTTTGGTAGCTCATTTTTGTGCCTAGAACTTAGCACACAGAAGTAGTTATCTGACAGGTTTTAGAAGACTGAAGCCAAGTCCTGCCTCCCTTTTTATCCCTAATATTGACAAGATGACTTTAACCATGAAATAAGAAATTCCATGAATTAAAAGAGTTTATTGTAATCAAATGTCAAATTGGACATTAGACTAAACAGTCTATAGTCAGTTTCATGGTAGTACATGTGGCAAGGACAGGACTTTTTTTTTTTAATAGATCTTTATTGGAGTATAATTGCTTCACAATAGCGTTTTAGTTTCTGTTGCACAACAAAGTGAATCAACCACATGTGTACATATATCCCCATATCCCCTCTCTCTTAAGCCTCCCTCCCACCCTCCCTATCCCAGCCCTCTAGGTCATCGCAAAGAACCGAGCCAATCTCCCTGTGCTATGCTGCTTTTTAATGAACATTACGTGTGGTGTACAGCTATTTGACCCAGGGCTCCCAACACCTGGTCCTGGCCCCATTCCGCTACTCCCAGTACCAGATTCTATTACCTTTGCTTCCCATGGCTATGGGTCAAAGAGCAGTCATAGTCAAGATTTCAGGTCAAAGTCAGATCTATTTCTGAGATACTTTCCACAGATATTTCTCACATCTTTGCAGAGACACTTCTTGGTCTGTGTTTATGGATTTGTGCCAACCAGCAGTTTACCCAATGCTGTGATTCATTTCTTTGTTTTCTGTACACTGTTTGACTTTTCTCATATTTGGATTTAGCTGAGGACTCTCAGCATACGCTTTACATGGCTAGTCAGTCCAATTTTTAAATATTTTTGGATCTTAATACAAAAAAAAATTCAGACCCAAGGTCAGGATTTTTCTAATAATAAACCAGGGACTACTCATTTTCTTTTTAGGGAGCGTTAACTTCAATTTAGTTCTCTTCTGTGAAACTTCACAGCATTAATGCTAAAACATAATTCAGGTCAAGTATAATATCAGCTCCTGGGGTGTCATTAATAGTTCCTAGTTCATGAATAGGAGCCTTACAAAGTAGCACAGGCCCACAGAAATGGGCCTGGAGAAATTAGGCCAAGCAGGGCTCAAGGAAATTAAGGTATAAGATGCTGCCTTTTCCCTGCTCTCAGGAGCAGCATTTCTTTTCTCACAATTAACCTAGACACAGGCAAAGTAGGCACTGGCCTGTAGCACAGAGGGGTGCTAAAGGTCTCAGAAGGAGGTCCTCCAACCCGCCTCTAATGCTTGGCATCCTTACCTCCGGAGTGGCATTCCATTGGCAGAAGTTTGCTCTAGAGACTTCTGTCCATCCCTTCACTAAATCATTCATTCATCAAATGTTAATTAGTGCTACTATGTGCAGGAACTGGGGAGAGAAAAATGAGCAGGATGCAAAGCTTTTAGACTAGTGGGAAGACCAAAATAGGGAGATGGTTAAAGCTCTGTGTGTTTGACATGTGTCATGCAGAAATTTACCTGTGGGGCTGCCAGAGAAGTAAGAGGTGACCCCAGAAAATGGAATGTCACAGAAAACCACGAGTGGAAGAATGATGAAGTCATGCACCTTAGGACAAGTTAGGGGAGGGAAGAAAGTGTTGAGCACAGATACCTCTGTCAGGATGAATGCTTTAAGCTGGCTAGTAGTTACCAACAAAGAGGAATGAACAGTAGACTTCTAGTTTCCCAATGTAAAGCTATCTTAAAGCTGGGCAGGGGCTTCCCTGGTGGTGCAGTCGTTGAGAATCTGCCTGCCAATGCAGGGGACACGGGTTTGAGCCCTGGTCTGGGAAGATCCCACATGCCACGGCGCAACTGGGCCCGTGAGCCACAACTACTGAGCCTGCGCGTCTGGAGCCTGTGCTCCACAACAAAAGAGGCCACAACAGTGAGAGGCCCGTGCACCGCGATGAAGAGTGGCCCCCGCTCGCCGCAACCAGAGAAAGCCCTCGCACAGAAACAAAGACCCAACACGGCCAAAAACAAACAAACAAACAAACAAACAAACAAACAAACAAATAAATAAAATTTTAAAAAGAAAAAAAGCTGGGCAGAACTTGACTCACAAGTTAAGACTTGATAAGGAAGTGAGTGAAAACGTAGACTGGGAACCTGTGCTACTCACCAGGAGGGGCTGAAGTGAGCTCTTGGTGTTGGAGGAACAACTTAGGGTACTGAGGCCAGAGGCTGAGGTCCCCTGAGACATGTGCTGAAAGAGGAGGTCAGAAAGGGCCAAGCCAACTTGGCCTATTTGGTAATTTGGGTGAAAGTAGGCACTGGCTTAGTTTTGTACAGTGAAGTGTCAGAGGGAAGCCATAAGTTAAATCAGAATTAATATGGTTTATGTAGTTAAAACAGGCAAAGCATGTGTTTGGCTTCAGGACTGGGAAGACTGTTGAATTCTCGAATTCTAATCACTGCACCATAACCCCAAACAGCACGTGTTCTTCTGTCTACTTAGAGAACATCTGTGGCCTCTTCTTTGCCCTTCAAGGCTTGTCACCAGTGTCCCTTCCTTCCCTGGTAGCTCAGACTGTTGAGTGTGCCTGCTTCAAGCTCCCAGAGCAATGAACACATCTCTCCCATTGGATTAGTGCTCATCACACTGGATTGTCCCTGTCTGTTTACTTTTCTGTCTCTCCCCTCTGCTAGGCTGTGAGCTCTCTGAAGGCAGAGATTGCCTTCCATCTCCATAGCCCCAGGAAGTAGCCAGATTAGAACATAGTAGCTGCCAATACATATCTGTGGATGGTGGATGGTTCTGTGGTTCTCTGGATGGATGGATGGATGGATGGATGGTTGGATGGATGGATGGATTGAAAAAGTAGATGAATGATTGGCCCAAATCATCAAGGATTTGTATTCTTCTTGGGAATATAGACCTCAGGGTATGGATGCTCAGAAAAATGCTGAACATATTTTGATGCTGTGGCAAACCATATGTAAAAAACAGGTGCCTCAGTCCAATTCAAACCTAGTTGCAATTTTGTGTGCTTTATTTTCTTGTTCATATGAGCACTGTAATCTTAAGTCAAGGTCTGCTTATTAGGCAGGTTTCAAAGATGTGCAAGGAGGAGCAATCTCATCAAAAAAGCTTGAACCAGGAGCCTGGAGGTCCGGCCTCTCTTCCTGATTCCCCACCAACTTCCTGATTATGTAACCCAGATGGGCTTCTTATCTGCACGTGCTTCCAGTCTCTAGCCTCCAGTCTTTCCCCTTTGCTCTCCCTCCTACACCCAGTTATCTTTCCTGAAAACAAATGAATCATCTTGTAAAAACCCTTTGTTGCCTCCAGAGCAAAGTCTCAACTCTTTAGCAGGCGAGCAAGTTTTCACGATATCTCTCAAGGCTGATGGTCTTTTCTCACGTCCTTATATCCAGTTATTCCGTGGTTCCCATTGCTCTAAACAAGCTCTTTTGTGCCTCTGTGTTTTTTCCATACATTGTCTCTGATATCAGCAATGACCTTCCACTCTCACTTCACCTGGTGAGTTCCTGTTTGTTCATCTTTTAAGACTCAACCAGTGGAGCCCAAGAGTTGCTTCCTTAGCAAGGCCTCCTCTAGCTCCAGATAACATAAACAGCTTCTCCCATAGCATTTTCACTTGTTTATCTCCAACCACTTATAATCCTGATAGAAATGATTTGCTTACTCATCCATCTCCGTTGCAAAACTGAGTTCCTCTAGGTCAGGGGCCATGACTCTTATATCTCTCCCTTAGTTGCTAGCACTTAGAAGGTTCTCCGATATATGCTGTCTGAAAAAAATCAAATGAGTTATATTGCATTTTACATGTACTGTCTCCCTAACTGTGGCTGTAATTCACCTCTCCTCCATCTCCCCAAGAAACCTAATAATTAAAGAATAGTCTACTGTAGGACTTCCCTGGTGACACAGTGGTTAAGAATCCTCCAGCCAATGCAGGGGACATGGATTTGATCCCTGGTCCAGGAAGATCCCACATGCTGCCAAACAACTAAGCCCATGTGCCACAACTACTGAGCCTATGTGCCACAACTACTGAGCCTTGTGCCACAACTACTGAAGCCGGCGTGGCTAGAGCCCGTGCTCCACAACAAGAGAAGCCACCACAATGAGAAGCCCGTGCACTGCAATGAAGAGTAGCCCCTGCTCACCACAACTAGAGAAATCCCGTGCACAGCAACGAAGACCCAATGCAGCCAAAAATAAATATATAAATAAAATTTAAAAAAAGTTTTAAATTAAAAAAAAAAAGAATAGTCTGCTGTGCATTGATCAGGCAGTAGGCACTACGCTTTACCTTTTACACAGGATAACTTCATTTAATCCTTATCTCCACCCTGCAAAGGAGGCATTACTATTACTTTACATATAAAGAAACTGAGGCCCCAAAAGGTGAGGTATCTTTCCCAAGTCATGGTTAATAGGTGGTAGAGCTAGGATTGAAACTGAAGGCTCTCAGATTTCAAAGCCCATGGCCTTTCCACAACATCACCTGCTTCCTCAAAGGCCTGTACCCGGTAAGTTGTCACTTGGTTATTTAATTGCTCTGAACTGCATTGAATAGAACTACAAGAGTCAGGCTCACTCCAACTTGCATCTGGAGCCTGGCTACTGCCACAGCTCATCCATGAAACCCTAGACGGTCACATCTAAATGCTGGCTCATGTGGAGACAAAGCCCAGATTCTCTCCCCGGCAGGAAGCTGTGTCTGCAAGCTCATGGAACCAGCCCTCCCTGTCCTGGGATCAGATGGAGCCCTGAGCACAGAGGCCCTCTTACACACAGTTCATGGGTTAGTCCCTGATGTCCAGCCCAGAAACTGTCTGCTCCCTGGTTCCCTGGAGAATGGAAGTTATTGGCTTCTGCAATGTTTTTCTGGTCACTAAGCCCTCAATGTGAAAGGTCTCTTGGATGGAAGCAAACAGGCCAAGTTTACCCAACCCAGCAAGGCGTCAGCCCCCTGAGCCACATTCCATTAGGGGCCCACAGAACAGCTGCGGCTTCTTCTCCTCAGCATGATACCTGCCCTCAAAGATGGAGGGCTTCCAGCCCCACTGCGCAGCTGACATGAAGCAGAAATCCACTGCAGAGCTCCCTCCAGGCTGGAGACTCTGTGCAGAATCCTCAGAAGTTTCCCCTGCTCCCTCCACTTTCCACTACCCCTGCTAAGCCTTCAGCTTAGGGGGCGAAGAGAGGCTCACAAGAGGATGTGTTCCCTAGTCCTTAAAATATCCCAAAGAATATAGGAGACAGCCAGAGGGGAGAAGAGTATTTACATGCTTGTGAATAGCTATTACATGCCAGCCATTTTACATACAACATCTTATTTAATCATCGCTGTAACTCTTTTCCCCATTTTAAAGATGTGCAAACTGAAACTCTCTCTAAGCACAACAGCATATTTCCTTTCATTGGTAAAAGGGATTTTGTGAGACCTTTGACCTTGGGCCTGAGAATCCATGATTGGAGCTCAGCATGGGGGTGAGGTGGGACATGGCCGCACAGGTAGGATCCTTGTGTTAGTCATGTCTGCACATTGTTTGAGACTCTGTGATATCTTGCCCCAGGTGTCCCTGGCTGGAATCAGGAATTCTATCTGGACTGAGAAGAGGAAACAATTTGAGTTTTACAAAAAGAAGCTTGAACTAGGAGTTTGAATACATTTTCTTGAGTCTCAGCGTTTATTACTTAACATATGTGAGCTCTTGCCTTGGTTTTCTCATCTGTAAAGTGCGAATGAAAAGAACAGATTTCTTATCTTAGGATTTTTGTGAGGACTAAATGAAATATTGAATGTGGGGTGTGGGGAAGGCCCACAGAGAGCTGGGCTACACATAAGTGAGCCATGTTCTTGTCCGCTGTCCCTTCTATGAAGCTCCATCCATGACCAAACAACACTCTATTCTCTAGATTAATTTTTCTCCTACCCCACCCACCCCTCAAGCTAAATGAAGAGCAGTTTGGTGTAGAGGAGGAAACATAGACAAAGAATTGGATGACTTGGGTTTGAGCCCTGATTTTATTAATTACTGGCTGTGAGATAATCAAGCAAATCACCAAGCTGCAATTTCCTTACCTGTTGAATGGGGATGATATTAGTACTTAGCTTCTAGAGTTGTCATGAAGACTCTATGAGATTGTTAGAGATCTCAGTAATTAAAATGGGAGAAAGAAGCTTAGGTTATTTTCCTTATCAAAACTATTTTCCTTGGAGCCACAGTATTATGATGGCTTTCGTGCTCTTGTACATTGGATGTCTTAAGCTGAGTGCAGATTAGGGGATCCTTTCTAATTATAGGAAGGTATTTCTTTCCTCAACACTGTGATCTGACCTGTGACAAATCTGTACTACATACTATGTAAATGGCTAACAAGTCAATTGCAAACCAACTGAATATACAAATCTTAGTGCTGGTGTTGAAATCTCTTCAGAATAGTCATCATGATCTCAAAATTTGTTTCAAAATTTGCAAGCATCAAGTGTCAATCAAAACTGAAGATGAAACACTAAAAAAAAACAAGACTATGAAAGAATGAATGCACCAATGCTTTGTCAATTATTTTTTTTTAAATTGAAGTACAGTTGATTTACAATATTGTGTGAGTTTCAGGTACATAGGGAAGCGATTCAGTTATATATATATATATTTTTCTCAGATTATTTTCCGTTATAAGTTATTACAAGATATCAATACTTTGTCAATTCTAATATGCCATACAAATGCAAGCTATTCATCCAACAAAATTTTTTGACCATCTGCTACGGGCCAGGCACGCGCCAGGTGGTGAGGGTACAAAGATAATAAGACATCATCTCCATTAAGCTCACGGTCTGAGTAAGAGACAGATATGTAAACAGGTAATTACAACACAGTGTGGTAAGTGCCATGACAGGGGAGGAGCAGAATGCTTGAAGCACTGGAGGGGGCGGGGCACTGTATTAGTTATCTTTTGCTACAAAGCAAGTCACCCTAAAACTTAGTCGCTTAAAGCAAGCATTTATTATCTCATCTATATACTGAGAGTCCGGAACCTGGGAATGGTTAAGCTGGCTGGTCTGGCTCAAGGTCTTTCTTGGGGTCAAGCTGCTGGCCAGGGCTGTTTGTTGTCTGTGAAAACTCATTTGGAGCTGGAGAACCCACTTGTAAGCTCACTCATTTGGCTGTTGTCAGGAAGTTTCAGTTCCCTACCCTGTGGGCCTCTCCATGGATCTGCTCAAGACCTGACTTTCCCCAAAGCAAGTCATACAGGAGAGAGCGCCTGTGTGAGAGAGGAGCCCCCAATATTGTAACCGAACCTTGGAAGTGCCGTGCTATCATTTCTGCCATTTTCTGTTGGTCACAAAGACTAACCATGGTACGACGCAGGAGGGGAATACACAAGGGTGGGATGTGCACAGGTGGCGGTTGTTGGGAGCCATCTGGGATGCTTGATACCACAGGCACTCAGCATACTGGAAGAGAGGAGGAACCAAGAAAATTTTCTGAAGCTTAAGCTTAGGTGCGTTTCTACTGCTTCTTGTTGTTTCTGCTGGATGCTGGACTATTAAGAGAGAACTTTCTTTTCTATTCAGGTTATTCTGCTAATAAATGGAAATGACATTGTAGAAAATATAAAGCAAGCTTAGAGCTATCAAGAAGTGGTAATGACATTGCTATTGGAGGCATCTTTCAGCTTGGTCTCCAGGGCTGCTGCACCCTGATGAAGTCAGGCCCCACAGGCCCTGGTGTGGCCTTTCAAGGCCATAGCCTACCCAGAACTGACCACCAGTAACTACTACCTCCCATGCACTATTAACAGTGCACCTCACATCGTACTTGAAGCATGTGTTTACATGTCTGACATCCCTCTAGAGTGCCCTGAGCAGGCAGGGAAAATGTCTACCTGGTATGTGGCTGTGTTCAACATCTAGCATGGTGCCTGGCACTATGCCTAACTGTTTGACAAAAGAATTAATGGAAACTGAATGAATGCACTGTAAATGTCATATGGTCCATGCAGGTAAGTAATAATCACAACATTTAAGGCGCTATGCTAGATGTTTCCTTAGTATCTGGCCCTATGCTACATGCTTTACATATATTTTTTCATTTAATACTCACAACAATCCTATGGTAGGTATTACTATTCCCACTTAACAGATGAGTAAACTAAGGTCACACAATTAGGAAACGGCAGAGCCTGAATGTGACTCCAAGTCTGTTGGACTCCAAAGCCTGTGCAAATATTCATATCACATCTTGTGGCAGATCTTCTCAAACAAAAGAACAAAAATTAAAATTGCAGTTCTGAAGGACTTTGGGTGATTAAAAAACCAGATAAAAGAAAATTAGACAGACTAAAGGAATAATTGATCAATATCTAAAATCAGGTTCTTGCCTTCACACACCACACACACACACACACACACACACACACACACACACACACACACACCCCACCCCTTATTTTTCCAGGAAAGCCCAGCTTATGTCCCACCTCTTCGAGGAAGTCTTCTTAACTCACAGTGATACTTACCTCCCTTAAACTCCTGGGACATTTGTGATAGTGCCTTCAGCTGATACTTAACATATGTAGTCTTGATTTGCAGTTTATCCATTTTATAACTCAGGTCCATGGCTTCCTTCTCTATACAGTGAGGGAGCTGAACTTCTTCTCAAACGCCCTATCTGGCTTGCACATTGTTGGAGGCATTTCCTGACTCCCCAAGGGCACAGTCGCCTCCTTGCAGGGAGGACTAGGTGGTAGCCTGTGGTAGGCCCTCACTGATAGCAGAGCTTTTACCTGACTGTGCTGAAAGAGCCTGCTTTCTACCATTTCCTGACTACCCTTAAGCTCCTAGGGACCTCTTACATCTAGCACAGGGCCTGGAGCATGGTAGGCTCTCTATAAATATTTCCTGGATATATACATGAATGAGTGAATAAATGAAGTGGTGGTGATGATTATAACCTTAATGAAAACCTCATATCACTGGCATTACTGAATGGACATTACTTGTTTTGTGCTTTGACCTTCCCCAGGTGGCGTCTCCTTCAGGCCCTTCTCCTCATCTCAAGGCTTTTTGCCTGGACCCAGGATGCAACATTTGGAATTAGAGTGAACAGAGCTATAGTCATGTAGGCAAACTTTGACTCGGCTTTAGACTGCCTGCCAACTCATCACCCTTCTCTTTGGACTTATTACCCCATCCCTTATTGCAAGATACTTTCATAACATGAGGCAATGCCCCTGTCTACAGCTTTGTTTGCACTGGTTACATATGTGATTGGCTTCCTCTCAGATGCCATCACCCATCTGTGGCAGATGTGGAGGGGGTTATTACTTCATCTTGGCAGTAGCTTTTCCCCTGGATCCCATGGTCAAATGGGAGCTCCCTAGGAATCCTCCTATAGCAGCTGTCCCCAAACAAGGACACAGGATAACAGGAGCCCTCCTACTCATCTCCATGGATGCCTCTGATTGGACCTTTCCTTGTTTAACCTTTTCTCTATTGTCTGCCTTACTATTGGGAGGAATCTAGTGCAGCGTTAAAGAGCGTGGGTTTTGCAGTTACAGCTGGATTTTTATCCTGGTTCTCCTTCTCATCAGCTACGCGTCTTGGGCAAGTTACTTAAATTTCTTGAGCCCTAACTTTCTCATATGTAAACTAGGAGTAATAGTATCTACTTCATAGGGTTGCTGTGAGGATGGAGTTAATGCTGCAAAGTGTTTAGAACAAAACCTGCAAATAAGATGCCCTGTCTCTATGGTAACTATCATAATTAGCGATTATTTGCTGTGTCCACTGCTCAACACTGAGGCTGGAGTGGGTAGTGAGAGGCTGCAGGTGAGTTTGCATCATGACCATCCACATTTTGATGGAAGGAGAAGGAAATTCAGATTTACTGAATGCTGGCCCGAGAGCTTTACTTACCTGTATTTATTTCATGTTTAGAAGGACCCCCAACTGACAGGTGAATCTCAGGAGGTTAAAGAACTTTCTTGATGTCGCACAGCCTGGATGGGGAGCAGGTCTTCCTGACACATGTTCTTACCCTGTTCCCTAGCAGAATCTTCTAGGGCCCACTGGAACATTTCCATTTTCTCCTTCTCAGTGATGAATCCGTGCATTTACCTTGACATCCTTTTTCACACTTAAAACTAAAACTGCTGTGTATGTGCAGTTCTTACCTCTCTCCCACTTCCTTCACTGGCCCCAAGATGTTCTGTGAGTCCTGCTCCAACTTCTCTTTTCCACTCAGCCCACGTCAGTCTGGTTTCCTGGCAAACTCTTTCCTGTTTCTCTGGGTCTATCACCCTCCTCCTTTCTGTACCCAGAAATTTCATTTCCACGGCCTCAGCTTACCCTGTGCCTGGGACTGTTTGAGCTAGGCTCAGCAGGACGGGTATCAGTAGCTCAGGCCAGGCTGGCTCTGCTGCATGCAGAGGGAGGCAGGGGGCTGGGGGGATAGCTGGGAGGGTGGGGATGCAGAAGGAGACCAAGCTGGGGGTACAGAAGGCCAGTGGGGAAACAGGGGGGCTGAAAGAGAGTCAGGAAAACAGTTATCCTGCTAGGTGAGGGCAGACAGTATGCCTGTGGATGCTGCTGAGGCAATCGAGAAATTAGGAGCGCTCTGTCAGGGCTCTTGGCAGTTCTCAGGGAGGAGCAAAGTCTGTGAGGCCCAGGACTTGTGGGGAGTTAGGGTAAGGCAAGCTGAATGCTAGGTTTTAAGTTGGTATCGTATCAGGAGCTCAGTTCCAACAGGATCCAAAAATGAAGTGGGATTCGGGATTTATGAACAGGCCCAGTTCAAACAGTTTATTTGAGAGAATAAACCATCAGACTGTCCTGAAAATTCTATTATTTTGGCATCCAGATTGGATGTCCCAGGCTGCCTCTCCTACTCAGAAGTTGCACCAAAAATTCTTTGGCAGGTACTGGGTTCTGATTTTTAGTTCTGAAAATGCAATCATTATACCTAATCCATATTCCATGAACTAAAACATTTGGAAGAATGGTTATATGCTACCATTGCACTCTATTTTTCTGACTTCCTAGAATAAATCCTTTTGCCTACCATGTTATTTCCTTTTTTCAAATTAAAATTGTGTTAACTATACAAGCAAGTAATCATAAATGAAGGAATATATTTTTTGCAAAAAAATTAAAGAAATAACCAAGCTAACAAGTAAAAGGTAAAAAAAATCTTACACACCCTCACTCAACCCCACTTCCTTCTGTAAATTATCCTCCTACTTAGTAAGTACTGTAAATAAGTTCCTGTTCTAAGTTTTTCCAGGCACTTAGGAAGATGCAGGAGCATACAGGGTTACAGGTTGGGGGAAAAGGAAACTCACCGACAGAGAGTATTTTATCACTGACATTGTTTATTTTCACCATTCATGATGATAATAAAAAGCAGATTTTACTATTAGTTATCATTGTTTTCTAGTTATTGTTTAAAATTATTGTTTCATGTTATCCTCGGTTGACACGTCCACTTACTGCCTATACCCAGGGCAGACATCTCCTCCTGCTTTGCCCCCCTGCGGTATGCCGCTGAACACACAACCAGTATAACATGTTTGTATTTTTTAATGGGACAATCTGTACATATTGCATATTGTAATCTGCTTTCTCTCCCTTACCTCCATTTAACAATGTCTTTGAGATCTTTCTGTGCTAGCACATACAATCAGTATAATTCTATAACCTTTTTATTCACAGCTACATAGTATTCCACACTATGGCTGTACCATTGTCCTATTAATAGATATTAGGTCATCCAATTTTGTGTCTCTGTAAATGCCCCAATAGCTCAAAATTGGAAGCAATTTAATATCTAATGTCTTTTCATGACATCTAATATCCACTTTATGATAATAATATTCATTTATTTAATTCTTAGTGTGTAGAGTCGTCCCCCCTTATCTGCAGTTTCAGTTATCCATGGTCAACCATGGTTTGTAATATTAAATGGAAAATTCCAGAAATAAGCAATTCATTTGTTTTAAATTGTGCGCTGTTCTGAGTGGCGTGATGAAATCTCGAACTGTCCCACCCGGTATGTGAATCATCCTTTTGTCTGATGTATCCTGCCCCTTAGTCACTTAGTAGCTCTCTAGGTTATCAGATTGCTGCAGTATCACAGTGCTTGTGTTCAAGTCACCCTCATTTTGCTTAACAATGGCTTCAAAGCTCAAGGATGGTGATGCCGGCAATCTGGATATGCCGAAGAGAAGCCATAAAATGCTTCCTTAAGGTGAAAAGGTAAAAGTTCTTGACTTATTAAGGAAAGAAAACAATTGCACGCTGAGGTTGCTAAGATATACAGTAAGAATGAATCTACTAGCCGTGAAATTGTGAAGAAGGAAAAAGAAATGCGTGAGTTTTGCTGTTGAACCTCAAACTGCAAAAGTTATAGCCACAGTGTGAGAAAGTGCTCAGTTAAGATGAAAAGGGCATTACATTTGTACAAAAAAAGTATCTTGAAAGAGAGAGACCACATTCACATAACTTTTATCTTAGAACAATGGACCCTTGAATGACATCGGTTTGAACTGTGCAGATCCACTTATATGTGGATTTTTTTCCCAATAAATACACACTACAGTATTCCACGATCCGTGGATGGTTGAATCTGGGATGCAGAACCATAGATTCGGAGGGCCGACTGTAAAGTTATATGCGAATTTTCAACTACAGTGGGGATCAGCATCTCGAATCCCCACGTTTTTCAAGAGTCAACTCTGTTGTAACAATTGCTCTATTTTATTATTACTTATTGTTGTTAAACTCTTACTGTGCCTAATTTATAAATTAAACTTTATCATAGGTATGAATGTATAGGAAAAAGCATAGTATATATAGGGTTCAGTACTATCAAAGTTTTCAGGTAGCCATTGGGTGTTTTGGAATGTATCCCCCAACAATAAAGGGTGACTACTGTACCAGGGTCTGTTTTAAGCACTTTGCACATTGTAATTTGTTCAATTCTTAAAAAACAAAATGAATCAAAACAACAACAAAACTCTGTGAAATAGATACTATGTATTATCACCCCTATTTCACTCCTGAGGCAACTAATCTCACCGACTAAGAGTGGCTGAGCTGAGCTGGGATTCGAACCCCAGGACTCCGACTCCAGGATCTGCACTCTGGATCTCATTGACTGTGTGAGCCTTCTCACGCATTTGTACAAGTTTTTCTCCAGATTAGATAGCTGGAAATGGAAATTTTTGATACACACTTCCAAGTGGCCCTCTAAAAAATGGTTGTACTAATTGACATTCCCACAGAGTCTGAGAGTACCATTTCCCCTGAAACCTTGCTATTTCTGGATTTAATCAGGTTTCCTCATTTTTGACAATCTGAAGGGGAAATAGAAAATGTCTTTATTTGGCTCTCTCCCTTGAATGCTAGTTTGGCTAGCATGGTACATAATTCTAGGCTCAAAAGTATTTAATTCCAAATTTTGAAGTTATTGCTTCATTTTTGCCCAGCATTCAGTTACCTTTTGGAAGTCTGGAAGCCATTCTCATTTTTGTTCCTTTTAGGAAACCTGTTTTTCTTCTCTGAATTCTTTTTCTCTTTGTTTTCTTCTTTGTTCTCTTGGCTCTGAAATTTTACCTTGCCTGACACTTGGCAGGCCCTAAGAAGTCTTGAGCCTTTTTTTGGGTTGGGGAAATTTTCTTTTCTTATTTTTTTGTAGATCTCTTCCCCACCGAATCTTAGTTCTCTCTAGATACTTCTTTTGAATGAATCGAGGCATTTGTGAATCTATCCTTTGTGTCTCTATATTACTTAACTTGGGCTGCCATAACAAAATACCATAGACTGGGTGGCTTAAACAACAGAAATTTATTATCTTACAGTTTTGAAGGCTAAGATGAAGGTGCTGACCAATTCAGTTTCTGGTGAGGGCTCTCTTCCTGGCTTGCAGACAGCGGCCTTCTCACTGTGTCCTCACATGACGGAGAGATAGCTCTAGTGTCTCTTCCTCTTCTTATAAGGGCACCAGCTCAATCAAATTAGGGTTCTACCTTTCTGCCCTCATTTAACTTTTATTATCTCCTCACAGGCCCTATCCCCATATACCTTGAGGTTAGGAGTTCAACATGTGAATTTGGGAGGAAGGGGACACAATTCAGTCCATGGCAGTCTCTTGATTTTTCTCTCAAAATTTCCATTCTTGACCTTTTTTGTATATTCAGGGAGATATGCCCCCACTTAGCTTCTGGAAAGTATCCCCAGTTTTTGCCATATACATCTTATTATTTATTCTATCCATTGTTTTACCTAGTTTTACTATCATCTTTTAAAATTTCCATTTTGTTTGCTTGCTGTTTTTCCTTTATCCTAGCAGTTGTTTGTTTCCTTTTCACAGCAGCCTCCTGCAATATCTCCATGCATCTTTCTAAGGATGAAATAATTTAGAATTTTTACAATTTTTTTTTTCTGTTCTTTTTTTTTTTTTTTAATTTTTTTTGCGGTATGCGGGCCTCTCACTGTTGTGGCCTCTCCCGTTGCGGAGCACAGGCTCCGGATGCGCAGGCTCAGCGGCCATGGCTCACGGGCCCAGCCGCTCCGCGGCATATGGGATCCTCCCGGACCGGGGCATGAACCCGTATCCCCTGCATCGGCAGGCGGACTCTCAACCACTGCGCCACCAGGGAGGCCCTTTTTTCTGTTCTTTTATCTGTATTTTCTCTGGGGTCAGTTTTCAGTTTGTTCATCTTTTTGTTTTTATTGTTAGTCCTTTAGAGCTGTTGAATTTCCTCAAGAACTGGTGATACGTGGCTTTCCATTCATATCTATGTTTAAAGGAGAGGTTAATTAGTAGGTATCTTGTTTAAGTTTCTCCTTCGGTTCTTCTTTTTTTTAAATAAATAAATAAATAAATTTATTTATTTATTTATGGCTATGTTGGGTCTTTGTTGCTGCACGTGGTCTTTCCCTAGTTGTGGTGAGCAGGGGTTACTCTTCATTGCGGTACATGGGCTTCTCATTGTGATGGCTTCTCTTGTTGCAGAGCACAGACTCTAGGCACGTGGGTTTCAGTAGTTGTGGCTTGAGGGCTCTAGAGCACAGGCTCAGTATTTGTGGTGCACGGGCTTAATTGCTCTGCAGCATGTGGGATCTTCCCAGACATGGGCTCGAACCTGTGTCCCCTACATTGGCAGGCAGATTCTTAACCCCTGAACCACCAGGGAAGTCCCTCTCCTTCGGTTTTGAGCTGTTTACTCTACAGGCTCCTCTGATCACTAAACGGTTAGTTGTGGAGCAGGCACGCAGGCAGGCCCGGGGATCATCCCCCTCCCACTTCATCCATCCCCAAATGACAAAATAAGGAGGCGTTTACTTCAATGAAGCCACAGCTGACAAACTGGTCAGGAGCAATTTTTCTTTTTCTTCTTTCTGTGTCTGTGAAAAGTGGTTGAGGTTACTTTCAGCCGTGCTTTTCTCACAGGCCTTTACACCCCAGCAGGTGCCCTCCTGGGACAGGTCCTTGCTTAGAGTGAAGCTCTGTGTTTTATCTGGGGTTAACCAACCCCACCCCACCCCCACCTGCAGCTTCCTGAAGTGGAGAAAGGAGGAGAGAGGTCTGTTGCTCAGAGAGCCATTTAAAGATTAATAACCCTGATGATTGCTTCACAATCCCCTCTCATTCTTTTTATCTGCTTCCTCGGAGCTTGGAGATCCTCTGCTTCAAATTGTCTCTCGAGAGTGTTTTGGAGTGTGTTAATACTCTGCTCTGGGACTTCCCTGGTGGCGAAGTGGTTAAGAATCCCCCTGCCAATGCAGGGGACACGGGTTCAAGCCCTCGTCCGGGAAGATCCCACATGCCACAGAGCAACTAAGCCCATGCGCCACAACTACTGAGCCCGCGTGCTGCAACTTCTGAAGCCCGTGCACCTAGAGCCCATGCTCTGCAACAACAGGAGCCACTGCAATGAGAAGCCTGCGCACCACAATGAAGAGTAGCCCCTGCTCACCACAACGAAGACACAACGCAGCCAAAAATAATTAATAATTAATTAATTAATTAAAAATACTCTGCTCTGGGTTCTCTATCAGTCTGACCCCCCAAGCTGTCTATCCAGATTTTTCGCATTTTTTTTGCCTCCTCTCTTGTTTGCTACTACTGGTCAGGACTTACTCATTATTCTGTCTTTTAAGGGATTTGGGGTGAGAGAGCTGGTGTATGTTTATGCTTAGTTCTCCATCTTGTTTGCTTCCCCCGTTACATATTACCTCTCCCCTTGATAATGAACTTTCTGACAATAAAGCATGCTGTTGGAATACAGCTTCTTTGTTAATTGAAATAATTTCATTTAATGAAAAGCACTAGAAAAGCACTAGACACTTGCATATATTGTCGTTTTGAAGCCTCACAACAATCCTGTGATGTAGGCATAAAAATCCACATTTGGGGGAATTCCTTGACGGTGCAGTGGTTAGGACTCTGCACTTGCACTGCCGAGGGTCCAGGTTCAATCCCTGGTTGGGGAACTAAGATCTCACAAGTCGTGTGACGCGGCAAAAAAAGAAAAAAATCCACATTTGGTCAATGAGCAAGCTGAAACTCTGGAAGGTTAATTGAATTATTGAGTTCACACAATTAATAAGAAATAGGCCTAAAGTCTGACTCCAAAGCCTTCTTTATGCTGCTATACACTGTTTAAATGTTACATTTGTTTCTGTTCTATTTATTTTTCTCTAGCTTTCAGAATGTTTATCTTTTTTTTTTTTTTTTTTTTTTTTTTTTGCGGTACACGGGCCTCTCACTGTTGTGGCCTCTCCCGTTGGGGAGCACAGGCTCCGGACGCGCAGGCTCAGCGGCCATGGCTCATGGGCCTAGCCGCTCCGCGGCATGTGGGATCTTCCTGGACCAGGGCACGAACCCGTGTCCCCTGCATCGGCAGGTGGACTCTCAACCACTGTGCCACCAGGGAAGCCCTGGAATGTTTATCTTTACTTCTCCCACTAATATATAAGTTAGGCCCTGGCTATAGTTTCTTATTTCTATTGTGAGATACCTGACATAATGTTCTACAAGCAGCAGTCAGTTTAAACTTTGTAAGCCAACTAGGTAAAGCAGTTTATTACAATTGTGTTATTATCCTGCACATAATTACACATTAGAGTGGGGCAAATGCTTTATTTGAGGTCTTTAAATGTTTTATTATGTCCACTAAATTAACGATTGGATTGCAAATCACAATTAAAGCTGGAGGAAAGGTCAAAGTTCAGCTTCTGGCTAGAGTTGTTACAGCGTCTGTCTGAGCAATACATCTGCCTCAACAGAAGGGAGAACAAGAGGAAATACCTATTGACCTCTAATAGTAGTGCCAATCATTTTCTCCCTATTTCTTCAATATTGCAATATGTTGAGATGAATAGAACTGTGAATCTTTCATATATTCCACTATATTCACTGTCATGTTGTTTGCTTGAAGCCTGTCTCAGTAAGAGACAACTTTCTGAAGGAGACAGAATCATGTCTTGATGCTCCTAAGGAAGGGGTAACCTGAGCTTATTTGTTCTAATCCCATTTGGTTCATTCATACATTCATTCAACAAATATTCATTAAGCAGCTATAACATTGGTTGCATGATAAAACCACCCAGGGAACTTTTCTAAAATACCATGACCATGTTTCACTGCTAGACAAATGGAGCCCAGGCCCATGTATTTTTAAAGCTCCTCAAGCAATTATGATGCATATGAGGGTTGGAAAACCTCTGACCTATGATATATTACAAACTTTGCTAGCCACTGTGGTTACAAATAAAAAATAATAATTGCTAATATTTACTGAGTATGTACTATACATCAGGCACTGTTCTATGTGTCTTATATGTATTAACACATTTAATGATCTCAACAACCCTAGAAGGTAAATATTACTCCCATTTATAGATGAGGAAACTGAGGCACAGGGAAGATCAGTAACTTTCCCAAGGTTATACATTTAGGAAGTGGTGGAGTCTGGTCCTGGAGTCCAGGCCCACTGTGCTGTGGCCTACCAATAGTATCAAAGTCTAGTAAATAATGAAAAGATAGGAGTTATGTATCAAGGAAGGCTTCCTGTAGGAGGTGGTAGCTCAATTAAGTAGAAGAAACATGGGATCCAGCAAGGAAAAGTTGTGGGGGAGAGCTTCTAGGCTTCTTACCTCCCCCCCTCCCAGGAGTTCCTTCCTCCCTCTTCCCCACACTGAAAACAATGGAATGTCCACAGTCATCCTTAACACTCCTAACATTTCAACTGGGAAGACTGAAGTCATGCACAATTACTCATGCAATTTTTCCTCCTGACAATAGGTCCTTCTGTGGGCTCTCATTCAAATATATAAAGCTCCACTCTGTTGTTTTTAAAAAGCCTTTGTTGTAGGAACAATTCACAAACGTGTCCAACACCCATTGGTTCCCCACCCCCTTCTCCTGTCCCCTCACCTGACTGAGTTGCTAGAAAACAATTCCCTAGCTTGTCAGGGACCTGTGCCCGATTGCCCACTCTGCCCCAAATGGAAGCTAACCCTGCCTCTCACACTGCTTCTAACCACGTCTAAGTTTAAGTTTGAGGTTAACCTCAGGGAGTATTTGGCCACACCTGCCACCCCCTCTGCCTGGCCTCGGGGCCAGGAACAGACTTTCTGTTGAGGAAAGGGTAATGCTCTCATGCTGCTAATTAACCGTGGGAGGAGAGGAAGCCCTTTCCAGACACCAAAAATACCAAGGAAGAACTTTATAAAAAGCACCCTTTGTACCGGCAGCCCCATCATCCAGCCCAGCCTAGGCTGGGACTAGAGGGAAAAAATAAACCCTTCGGCAGCCCTCAGGGTCACTGCATCCCAAGTGGCCACCTCCGGAGGCCATGCCCTGAGTGTCTGCCGAGGACAGGGTCTCAGGAACATGGCAGGGAGTCAGGCTGCCTTCCCACTGCCAGCTTAGGCAAACCACAGGAAGCTGCCTGAAGCTTGTGTTTCAGACGTGTTTATGGGTGACTTGTGACTCTTTGTTAGAATAGCCACAGGCCTGTTTGGTAATTTAAAAGGAAAGGAGGGCAGCTCTGTTGAGGCGTGAGGCAGAGCTGCAGGAGATTGCCTCAGAGTCTGGGTAATCTCACTACAGCAGGTCCCTTTCCTACCCTGTGCTTATCAGGTCCGGGCTGATCCTCACTCTGAGGATAGGCCTGCCTTTGAGGACATCCCTGTAGGCCTGCCCAGTTGCCTTAGGCTTGGCTGCTATAGGCCTGAGTAGAGTCTGCAGTGTCTGGGAGACTTGGGATCCAGCGGGGTGCTATGGGGGGAAGGTTTGAGTTGCTAGGAAAATTGGATTTGGCCGCAGGCTGGGAATTGGAGGCTTTCTCGAGCAGGAAGGCTGTAGGGCCATTTGGCTGGGACCTTAAGGTCAAGAGGCTTCAGAATTTGCCTGCTGATCAGTGTACGGGAATGAGGTGAAAGCCGAGGGTGGCCCCAAAGAAGGAGAACCTCAGAATCAAAGCTGCCAGAGCCACATTGAGGTTCTTGGAGAGCCTGTTTACATGGTCTGCCTTACTTTACAGGGGCGAGGACAGATTCCCAAGCCGCTAAATTGCCCAAACCGGGAAGTCGGGGTACTAGAATTTCATGCCAGGCAAGTTTCCCAGTCTCTCACTCCAATAACATTTTTGCATCTGGGCAGACAAGGGGAAAATTCCTCCATTATAATATCACATGTACAGGATCCTTGGCAGCTCTGTGTGTGATGGCACATCTTTCTTTTCTTCCGTTCCTGTTGATATAAGATCTCCTTTATAGATTCCTCAAGTGTCAGAGCTGAAAAGATTTTAGAAGCCATGTAGATCAATTCTTTCATTTGACAGAAAAAGAAACAGAGAACTGGAGAGAAGTGAGAGGCACAAAGGCACACAGCTAGTTAACGATCACTAGGATTGAAACCAGGTCTTCTGCCATCCAGTCCAGGGCTTTTTCCATAATACCACACCCTTTATAACAAGTAACATTTGTATATTAGGGGTTCCTGACTACTCCATGTTCTATTTCCCATTTTACTCACTTCCATGCATAGGGCCTTAAACTGTACCTTGTATATGATAAAATGATTTTTTGAAGACTTTCCATTATTTGGTATTTTGATGAAACAAACAAAAAAAACCCCAAAACAAAAAAAATTAGGTTAGGAAGAAGTTATCACAATAGAGGTTTCCAGTTTGAAATGCAGATGGACCAAGGTGGAATAGCAAATTTCCAGATTCTAAGGCTTTGCTGCTGAAAGTTGTCTATGGACCAGTAGTATGAGCATCATCTGGGAGTCCTGCCCCAGTCCTGCCTTTTCAGAAGATCCCTAGATGACCTGAAGACATACTAGAGTTTGGGTAGTCCTACTTGAGGGTAACACTAAAAAAAATTCCTACCCTCCTTTTCCTACCCAAATGCTTAACCTTCTCCTACTTCCCTCTTTCTCCTCCACCTGCCCCATCCTCACTCCTAAATGTTGCTATGTTAATCTTCTGCCTCATCTTGAACTTTAAAGCCATAGCAGGTGTGGCGGGGGGTAGGGGGTGGGGGGTAGGGGAATGCTATATTTTAAAGGGGGGTTAAAAATGGAAATTTTTAGAAAAATAAAAGAGTCAATTTGAAAGAACTTTTGCAGCTCTAATGCCACGTTGTTAATGTAGAAGTATAAACATCTACTATGTTTATGTTGGCTCACTTGTAAAATCATCATCTTTGGTTATATTTAGGAATTTGATGGCTTGGAAAGTATACTGAAAGACTCTGAGAACAAAAATAATTTCCCCTTAACTCTCTCGAAAATAAGAAAATCTCTTTAAAAAAAATCCCAATAACATCTTTTCTCTGCTTTATTATCCCCATCTACCATAATGTGTTTCCTCCTCTTAACTTTTTCTCTCTCTCATCATTCCTAGTTCAATTTCCTCATTTTATTTACATTTTTTAAAATAGGAGTTTTCTTATTACTTATTTCTTATAGAAAAATTAGGAAATAAAGAAGCAAAAGAAAACACAACAAGAATCCCACTGATGTAGAAACACCTACAAACATTTTATATAAAATTATCTCAAACCTTTTTGTGAATGTACTTGTTCACAAAAAAGGAATAATGCAGAACACAATAATTAGTATATACTTCCTTTTAAATGGAACTATAAATTAATTTCTTTACACCTGTGCATATAAAAATGAATGGCATCATTTTTATTAAATTCTGCCATATGATCATACCATGATTGATTTAATCATACTTCAGTTGCTAGATATTTAGGTAGTTCAAAATTTTCACTATTAAAAACAGTAATGCAGACCAGAAGGCAGACAGCAGAAGCAAGAAGAACTACAATCCTGCAGCCTGTGGAACAAAAACCACATTAATAGAAAGATAGACAAGATGAAAAGGCAGAGGGCTATGTACCAGATGAAGGAACAAGATAAAACCCCTGAAAAACAACTAAATGAAGTGGAGATAGGCAACCTTCCAGAAAAAGAATTCAGAATAATGATACTGAAGATGATCCAGGACCTCGGAAAAAGAATGGAGTCAAAGATAGAGAAGATGCAAGAAATGTTTAACAAAGACCTAGAAGAATTAAAGAACAAACAAACAGAGATGAACAATACAATAATTGAAATGAAAAATTTGTATGGAAACACAAAAGACCCCAAATAGCCAAAGCAGACTTGAGGGAAAAAAATGGAGCTGGAGGAATCAGGTTCCCTGACTTGAGACTATACTACAAAGCTACAGAAATCAAGACAATATGGTACTGACACAAAAACAGAAACATAGATCAGTGGAACAAGATAGAAAGCCCAGAGATAAACCCACACACCTATGGTCAACTAATCTACGACAAAGGAGGCAAGGATATACAATGGAGAAAAGACAGAAAAGACAGTCTCTTCAATAAGTGGTGCTGGGAAAACTGGACAGCTACATGTAAAAGAATGAAATTAGAACACTCCCTAACACCATACACAAAAATAAACTCAAAATGGATTTGAGACCTAAATGTAAGACTGGACACTATAAAACTCTTAGAGGAAAACATAGGAAGAACACTCTTTGACATAAATCACAGCAAGATCTTTTTTAATCCACCTCTTAGAGTAATGGAAATAAAACCAAAAATAAACAAATGGGACCTGCTGAAACTTAAAAGCTTTTGCCCAGCAAAGGAAACCATAAACAATACGAAAATACAACCCTCAAAATGGGAGAAAATATTTGCAAAAGAATCAACAGACAAAGGATTAATCTCCAAAATGTATAAACAGTTCTTGCAGCTCAATATTAAAGAAACAAACAACCCAATCCAAAAATGAGCAGAAGAACTAAATAGACATTTCTCCAAAGAAGACATACAGATGGCCAAGTAGCACATGAAAAGCTGCTCAACATCACTAGTTATTAGAGAAATGCAAATCAAAACTACAATGAGGTATCACCTCACACCAGTTAGAATGGGCATCATCAGAAAATCTACAAACGACAAATGCTGGAGAGGGTGTGGAGAAAAGGGAACCCTCTTGCACTGTTGGTGGGAATGTAAATTGATACAGCCACTATGGAGAACAGTATGGAGGTTCCTTAAAAAACTACAAATAGAATTACCATATGACCCAGCAATCCCACTACTGGGCATATACCTGGAGAAAACCATAATTCAAAAAGACACATGCACCCCAATGTTCATTGCAGCACTATTTACAATAGCCAGGTCATGGAAGCAACCTAAATGCCCATCGACAGACGAATGGATAAAGAAGATGTGGTACATATATACAATGGAATATTACTCAGCCATGGAAAGGAACAAAATTGGGTTATTTGTTGAGACGTGGATGGACCTAGAGACTGTCATATGGAGTGAAGTAAGTCAGAAAGAGAAAAACAAATATTGCATATTAACGCATACATGTGGAACCTAGAAAAATAGTACAGATGAACCACTGTGCAGGACAGATATTGAGATGTAGAGAACAAACATATGGACACTAAGGGGCGAAAGTGGCGGGGTGGTGGTGGTGGTGGTGTGATGAACTAGGAGATCAGGATTGACATGTATACACTGATGTGTATAAAATGGATGACTAATAAGAACCTGCTGTATAAAAAGTAAATAAAATAAAATTTAAAGAAAACCAGTACTACACATCCTTAATGATTTTCTTACCTTAAAATCTTTGATTAAATTATGTACACATGAATGCATTATTACACTTGTGAAAAAACTTAAATACAGATAACACTAAATTTTTTGACTATCATTCTCAGTCCTGGTTCCTTTCCCACCTTCCAATAGGTAACAACTGTTACCAGTTTTGTGTGTATTCTCCCAGACCATGTTCTATGCATTTAATGCATATATATGTAGCCATAGG
The DNA here is from genome assembly GCF_964165515.1 of Mesoplodon bidens. NCBI lineage: Eukaryota > Metazoa > Chordata > Mammalia > Artiodactyla > Ziphiidae > Mesoplodon > Mesoplodon bidens. The sequence goes on along the minus strand of NC_138164.1, from coordinate 72,085,989 downwards.
AAACAATTTACTGTTTTAGGTTGTTGATTTGTTGTTGATTATTTTTTTTACACCAGTGCTATGATACAATATCGATCATTCTTCGAATTGCCTTTCTCACTAAACAATCAGTCTTGGAGTGCTTTCTGTATTGATACTTATAGAACTACTTCATTCATTTTGGCTGCTGCATTGTATTCTTTGTTATGAATATACCATGGTTTATTTAGCCTGTGTTGTTATTAATTGACTTTTAGGCTGTTTCCACTTTTTCTCTCTTACAAAGGACATGCTTATAGATGCTTCTTTATGTACCTGTGTGAGTGTATGTCTAGTGTAGATTCAGAGAAATGGCATCACTTAATCTTAAGATCACCTACTTCTTTCTATGTGTGAATGAGAGGAAAAACTCTTTTGAGGATCCTGGAGGAGAAAAAGTTTAGTTCTTCAAAGTCCGAAAAATGATTTCCCCCCGACCCCGCCCCAGCTTTGTTCTAGTATTATCTTGAGGTTTCTAGCTAGGGGGCATGGGTAAAACTGAACAAGTAAAAGGACATATCAGGATTGAGGGGAAAGATAACAGGCAGGTTTGGTTGAGTTCAAGATGCTGCCTTCTCTTTCTCTCTCTTTTTTTTTTTAACATCTTTATTGGAGTATAATTCCTTTACAATGTTGTGTTAGTTTCTGCTGTATAACAAAGTGAATCAGCTATATGCATACGTATATCCCCATATCCCCTCCCTCTTGTGCCTCCCTCCCACACTCCCTATCCCACCCCTCTAGGTGGACACAAAGCACCGAGCTGATCTCCCTGTGCTATGCAGCTGCTTCCCACTAGCTATCTATTTTACATTTGGTAGTGTATATATGTCAATGCCACTCTCTCACTTTGTCCCAGCTTACCCTTCCCCCTCCCCATGTCCTCAAGTCCATTCTCTATGTCTGTGTCTTTATTCCTGTCCAGCCCCTAGGTTCATCAGAACCATTTTTTTTTTTACATTCCATATATATGTGTTAGCATACGGTATTTGTTTTTCTCTTTTGGACTTACTTCACTCGGTATGACAGACTCTAGGTCCATCCACCTCACTACAAATAACTTAACTTCATTTCTTTTTATGGTGAGTAATATTCCATTGGATATATGTGCCACATCTTCTTTATCCATTCATCTGTCGATGGACACTTAGGTTGCTTCCATGTCCTGGCTATTGTAAATAGTGCTGCAATGAACATTGTGGTACATGACTCTTTGAATTATGGTTTTCTCAGGGTATATGCCCAGTAGTGGGATTGCTGGGTCATGTGGTAATTATATTTGTAGTTTTTTCAGGAACCTCCATACTGTTCTCCATAGTGACTGTATCAATTTACATTCCCACCAACAGTGCAAAAGTGTTCCCTTTTCTCCATACCCTCTCCAGCATTTATTGTTTGTAGATTTTTGATGATGACCATTCTGACCGGTGTGAGGTGATACCTCATTGTAATTTTGATTTGCATTTCTCTAATGATTAGTGATGTTGAGCATCCTTTCATGTGTTTGTTGGCAATCTGTGTATCTTCTATGGAGAAATGTCTATTTAGATCTTCTGCCCATTTTTGGATTGGGTTGTTTGTTTTTTTTGACATTGAGCTGCATGAGCTGCTTGTATATTTTGGAGCTTAATCCTTGGTCAGTTGCTTCGTTTGCAAATATTTTAACCCATTCTGAGGGTTGTCTTTTGGTCTTCTTTATGGTTTCCTTTGCCGTGTAAAAGCTTTTAAGTTTCATTAGGTGTCATTTGTTTATTTTTGTTTTTATTTCCATTTCTCTAGGAGGTGGGTCAAAAAGGATCTTACTGTGATTTATGTCATAGAGTGTGCTGCCTGTGTTTTCCTCTAAGAGTTTGATAGTGTCTGGCCTTACATTTAGGTCTTTAATCCATTTTGAGTTTATTTTTGTGTATGGTGTTAGGGAGTGTCCTAATTTCATTTTTTACATGTAGCTGTCCAGTTTTCCCAGTACCACTTATTGAAGGGCTAACTTTTCTCCATTGTATACTCTTGCTTCCTTTATGAAAGATAAGGTGACCATATGTGCGTGGGTTTATATTTGGGCTTTCTATCCTGTTCCATTGATCTATATTTCTGTTTTTGTGCCAGTACCATACTGTCTTGATTACTGTAGCTTTGTAGTATATATAGTCTGAAGTCAGGGAACCTGATTCCTCCAGCTCTGTTTTTCTTTCTCAAGATTGCTTTGGCTATTTGGGGTTTTTTGTGTTTCCATACAAATTGTAGAAATTTTTTGTTCTAGTTCTGTGAAAAATGCCATTGGTAGTTTGATAGGGATTGCATTGAATCTGTAGCTTGTTTTAGGTAGGATGGTCATTTTCATAATGTTAATTCTTCCAATCCAAGAACATGGTATAGCTCTCCATCTGTTTGTATCATCTTTAATTTCTTTCATCAGTGTCTTATAGTTTTCTCCGTACAGGTCTTTTGTCTCCTTAGATAGGAGTTTACTCCTAGGTATTTTATTCGTTTTGTTGCAATGGTAAATGGGAGAGTTTCCTTAATTTCTCTTTCAGATTTTTTATCATTAGTGTATAGGAAGGAATGCAAGAGATTTCTGTGCATTAACTGTGTATCCTGCCACTTTACCAAATTTATTGATTAGCTCTAGTAGTTTTCTGGTGGCATCTTTAGGATTCTCTATGTATATAGTATCATGTAATCTGCAAACAGTGACAGTTTTATTTCTTCTTTTCTGATTTGGATTCCTTTTATTTCTTTTTCTTCTCTGATTGCTGTGGCTAAAACTTCCAAAACTATGTTGAATAATGGTGAGAGTGTGCAACCTTGTCTTGTTCCTGATTTTAGAGGAAATGGTTTCAGTTTTTCACCATTAAGAATGATGTTGGCTGCAGGTTTGTCATATATCGCCTTTTTATGTTGAGGTAGGTTCCCTCTATGCCTACTTTCTGGAGAGTTTTTATCATAACTCAGTGTTGAATTTTGTCAAAAGCTTTTTCTGCATCTACTGAGATTATCATATGGTTTGTATACTTCAATTTGTTAATATCATGTATCACATTGAGTGATTTGCATGTACTGAAGAATCCTTGCATTCTAGGGATAAACACCACCAGATTATGGTTTATGATCCTTTTAATGTATTGTTGGATTCTGTTTGCTAGCATTTTGTTGAGGATTTTTGCATGTATGTTCATCAGTGATATTGGCCTGTAGTTTTCTTTTTTTGTGACATCTTTGTCTGGTTTTGGTATCAGGGTGATGGTGGCCTCGTGGAATGAGTTTGGTGTGTTCCTCCCTCTGCTATATTTTGGAAGAGTTTGAGAAGGATGGTTGTTAGCTCTTCTCTAAGTGTTTGATAGAATTTGCCTGTGAAGCCATCTGGTCCTGGGGTTTTGTTTGTTGGAAGACTTTTAATCACAGTTTCGATTTCAATGCTTGTGATTTGCCTGTTTGTGTTTTCTATTTCTTCGTGGTTCAGTCTCAGAAGGTTGTGTTTTTCTAAGAATTTGTCCATTTCTTCCAGGTTGTCCATTTTATTGGCATATAGTTGTTTGTAGTAATCTCTAATGATCCTTTGTATTTCTGCAGTGTCCGTTGTTACTTCTCCTTTTTCATTTCTAATTCTGTTGATTTGAGTCTTCTCCCTTTTTTTCTTGATGAGTCTGGCTAATGGCTTATCAATTTTGTTTATCTTCTCAAAGAACCAGCTTTTAGTTTAATTGATCTTTGTTATAGTTTCATTCATTTCTTTTTCATTTATTTCTGATCTGATCTTTATGATTTCTTTCCTTCTGCTAACTTTGGGGGTCTTTTTGTTCTTCTTTCTCTAATTGCTTTAGGTGTAAGGTTAGATTGTTTATTTGAGATGTTTCTTGTTTCTTGAGGTAGGATTGTTTTGCTACAAACTTCCCTCTTAGAACTGCTTTTGCTGCATCCCATAGGATTTGGGTCATCATGTTTTCATTGTCATTTGTTTCTTGGTATTTTTTGATTTCCTCTTTGAGTTCTTCAGTGATCTCTTGGTTATTCAGTAGTGTGTTGTTTAGCCTCCATGTGTTTGTATTTTTTTCCTGTGATTGATATCTAGTCTCATAGCGTTGTGGTTGGAAAAGATACTGATACGATTTCAATTGTCTTAAATTTACCAAGGCTTGATTTGTGACCCAAGATATGGTTTATCCAGGAGAATGTTCCATGAGCACTTGAGAAGAAAGTGTATTCTGTTTTTTTTGGATGAATGTCCTATAAATATCAATTAAGTCCCTGTTGTTTAATGTGTCATTTAGAGCCTGTGTTTCCTTATGCAATAGTTCCACAAATATGTAGACTACATTTATATGCACATTAAAGGAAAGTGTTTATAGAGTCACTGCAGAACTGGTATTAATAATATGGGTATATTCATCTACATATCTATAATTTTAAAATAAAAAATGAACTGAAAAAAAATGTTAAAATAAAGCTTGTGTTTCCTTATTTATTTTCATTTTGGATGATCTGTCCATTGGTGAAAGTGGGGTGTTAAAGTCCCCTTCTATTATTGTGTTACTGTCGATTTCCCCTTTTATGGCTGTTAGCATTTGCCTTATGCATTGAGGTGCTCCTATATTGAGTGCATAAATATTTACCATTGTTATATCTTCTTCTTGGATTGATTCCCTGGATCATTATGTAGTGTTCTTCTTTGTCTCTTGTAATAGTCTTTATTTTAAAGTCTATTTTGTCTGACATGAGAATTGGTACTCCAGCTTTCTTTTTTTTTTTTTTTGCGGTACGCGGGCCTCTCACTGCTGTGGCCTCTCCCGTTGCGGAGCACAGGCTCCGGACGCGCAGGCTCAGTGGGCATGGCTCACGGGCCCAGCTGCTCTGCGGCATGTGGGATCTTCCCGGACCGGGGCACGAACCCGTGTCCCCTGCATCGGCAGGCGGGCTATCAACCACTGCGCCACCAGGGAAGCCCTCCATCTTTCTTTTGATTTCCATTTGCATGGAATATCTTTTTCCATCCCTCAGTTTCAGTCTGTATGTGTCCCTAGGTCTGAAGTGGGTCCCTTGTAGACAGCATATATACGGGTCTTGTTTTTGTATCCCTTCATCCAGTCTATGTCTTTTGGTGGGACCACTTAATCCATTTACATTTAAGGTCATTATCGATATTTATGTTCCTATTACCATTTTCTTAATTGTTTTGGGTTTGTTATTTTAGGTCTTTTCCTTCTGTTGTGTTTCCTGCCTAGAGAAATTCCTTTAGCATTTGTTGTAAAGCTAGTTTGGTGGTGCTGAATTCTCTTAGCTTTTGCTTATCTGTAAAGGTTTTAATTTTTCCATCTAATCTGAATTAGATCCTTGCTGGGTAGAGTAATCTTGGTTGCAGGTTTTTCCCTTTCATCACTTTAAATATGTCTTGCCACTCCCTTCTGGCTTGCAGAATTTCTGCTGAAAGGTCAGCTGTTAACCTTATGGTGATTCCTTTGTATGTTATTTGCTGCTTTTCCCTTGCTGCTTTTAATATTTTTTCTTTGTATTTAATTTTTTAAATTAATTAATTAATTTTTATTTTTGGCTACTTTGGGTCTTTGTTGCTGTGCGTGGACTTTCTCTAGTTGTGGCAAGCAGGGTCTACTCTTCATTGTGGTGCACGGGCTTCTCACTGTGGTGGCTTCTCTTGTTGCGGAGCATGGGCTCTAGGCATGCGGGCTTCAGTAGTTGTGACAAGCAGGCTCGGTAGTTGTGGCTCCGAGGCTGTACAGTGCAGGCTCAGTAGTTGTGGTGCACAGGCTCTAGAGCACAGGCTCAGTAGTTGTGGCACACGGGCTTAGTTGCTCTGCAGCATGTGGGATCTTCCCAGGCCAGGGCTGGAACCCGTGTCTCCTGCATTGGCAGGTGGCTTCTTAACCACTGTGCCACCTGGGAAGCCCTGTATTTAATTTTTGATAGTTTGATTAATATGTGTCTTGGCATGTTTCTCTTTGGGTTTATCCTGTATGGGACTCTCTGCGCTTTCTGGACTTGATTGACTATTTCCTTTCCCATGTTAGGGAAGTTTACAACTATAATCTCTTCAAATATTTTCTCAGGCCCTTTCTTTTTCTCTTCTTCTTCTGGGACCCCTATAATTCGAATGTTGGTGTGTTTTATGTTGTCCCAGAGGTCTCTGAGACTGTCCTCAATTCTTTTCATTCTTTTTTCTTTATTCTGTTCCCTGGCAGTTTTTTCCACCATTTTATCTTCCAGCTCACTTACCCGTTCTTCTGCCTCAGTTATTCTGCTAATTGATTACTTCTAGAATATTTTTATTTCCAGTTATTGTGTTGTCCATCACCGTTTGTTTGCTCTTTAGTTCTTCTAGATACTTGTTAAATGTTTCTTGTATTTTCTCCATTCTGTTTCCAAGATTTTGGATCATCTTTACTATCATTACTCTGAATTCTTTTTCAGGTAGGTTGCCTATTTCATCTTCATTTATTTGGTCTTGTAGGTTTTTACCTTGCTCTTTTGTCTGTAATATATTTTTTTGTTGATTCGTTTTTGTTTTTTTTTTTTTTGATGGGTGGGGCTGTATTCCTGTCTTACTTGTTGTTTGGCCTGAGGTGACCACCACTGGAGTTTGCAGGCAGTTGGATAGAGCCGGGTCTTAGTGCTGAGATGAGGATCTCTGGGAGGCCTCACTCCAATTAATATTCCCTGGGGTCTGAGGTTCTCTGTTAGTCCAGCAGTTTGGGCTCAGAGCTCCCACCACAGGAGCTTGGGTCCCACCTCTGGCCTGGGAACCAAGATCCCGCAAGTTGCATGGCATGGCAGAAAAAAAAAAAAAAGGAGCAGTACAATATCAAAGAATAAAAAACAAAATAAAATTAGAAAGATAAAAAATGTCATAAAAATAAAAACATAATTGAAACAACCACAACAAGGTAAAATAAAACCACAACAGAAAAAAGAAATAAAAAAAGGGGGTGGGGGGGACAAGCCAAAAGGAGAGAACAATAACAAAGTATAAAGAATAAAATAAAATTAGAAAAATAAAAGATTTATTAGGAAAACTAAAAATATAAATGAATCAACAAGGTAAAACACAACCCCAATCTTAAAAAATAAAAGATGAAGAAGAAGAAAAATACTTCTTCCCCTCCTTGGCTATGGGGCAGAGTTTAGGTGGGGATGGAACTTAGGCATGGGTGGGGTTTGGGGTGGGGCAGGTCCTAGGCTCAGGACCCACACAGCAGAAAAAGAGCTTGGAGGCAGGGCCTAGGTGGGGCGATGTTCAAGAGTGGGGCGGGACCTCTGCTTAGGACCTATGTGGAAGGGGAGAGGCAGCACGTGGAAAGGAGCGCATCCGGAGTGTGGAGTTCCGGAGTTTGGAGGTAAGGCCCTGGGTGAGGGTGTGTGGGTGGGGTTTAGGCCCAGCGCATTGGAGGGGGTCTCAGAGGGGGTCTCCGAGTGTAGAGGTAGGGCCCTGGGTGGGGGTGTAGGGGCAGGGCTTGGGCTCTGTGTGGCAGGAGGGAGGCTCCGAGGGCAGAGGATTAGGCCCGGGAGCCCAACAGGCTCCGTGGTGCCTAAGTGGACAGGGAAAAAACACTTCCCTTCCGTTCCTCCATGCCCCCCATCTCCCCCAGGGTGTCCCCCCTCCCCACTGGACCCCTAACCGCGGGTGGGTCCCGCTGGGTGTAGAACTCCTTTCCTTCCCCAGCCACCCCTCAGGGGTGCCGGTCCCGGAGGTCTGGTGTTTACTTTTGCTCTCCCTTCCCTCCCTCCCACTCCCTCAGGACCTGCCCAGCTGTAGGGGGCCTCGGTGGGCAGAGGATCAGGCCCAAGATCTCAGCAGGCTACCGGGGGCCCAAAGGGGCAGGGGAAACCTGGCCACGCTCCCTTTTGATCCTCTGTCCTCCCAGTGGTCCCCCAATTTCCCCCTTCGGGTCAGGGATTCCCTTCTCCTCCCCCAGCTGCCCCTCAGGGGTACCTGTCCCATCCCTCTTCCACTTCTCCTCCCCTTTCACTCCCCCAGGCCCCACATCCTACCCGGTCGCTGGGGGTAGGTGCCCCCTTAGGTGTGCGTGGTCCCCCACCGGTGCCTGGTAGGTGCTCTAGTTGCACAGAGGTGCGAATTCCACGTCCTCCTAGTACGCCATCTTGACTCCGCCCCTTCCAAAATCTGCCTTCTCTCTTACGGGAGGGAAGAATGCTCCCACTCAAGCCCAGTGAATCCAACTGTCAACCCAACTTTTGGTGGGTACACACGGGGTACAGAGCACAAAACTCGATGCTGTAAGGATTATGGTAGATGACATGGTCTCTGCCTTAATGAGGGAGAGCACACATCCATTCATGGGGAAACGCAGAAACACTTTCAAGCCATACATTGTACCACCTAGTGCAATTTGGTGTCAGGCAAACTGAGCACAGCCAGGATTACTGCTGAGTGAATATTAAATCTTCTTGGCCTTTCACCGGGATTACTGCCCTAGGTTTTCACCTGGTCTCCTCACTCATAATCTCTCCTTTTCAGCCCATCCAGATGACTGCTGATAAAATAATCTCAGGAGGGCCTCCCTGGTGGCGCAGTGGTTGAGAGTCCGCCTGCCGATGCAGGGTATACGGGTTCTTGCCCCGGTCTGGGAGGATCCCATATGCCACGGAGCGGCTGGGCCCGTGAGCCATGGCCGCTGGGCCTGCGCGTCTGGAGCCTGTGCTCCGCAACGGGAGAGGCCACAACAGTGAGAGGCCTGCGTACCGCAAAAAAAAAAAAAAAAAAAAAATCTCAGGAAACCACTCTTTTGGTATTTGGGATCTTGCTCATTCCCTACTCCTCTTATTCTGCCTGTTAAACTTCCCTTCATTCTTCAAAATTCAGCTCAATAACTTTATGGTGGGAATCATTTGCAATACATAAGTGTATCAAATTAACATGCAGTATACCTTAAGCTTAAACAATGTTATATGTCAATTACATCTCAAGAGTTGGGAAAAAAAAGACTCAGCTCAAACTTTATTTACTCAACATGTATTACTTAACATGTATTGAGCACATACTATGTTCCAATCACCTCTTCTAAAACTTTCTTTGACTCTATGTTCTGTGAGTTACTGTCTCCCTGCTTCTTCTCTTGTAATAGACCCTACTTTATTGTGATTACTTAGTTATTTTTCTGGCCTAACTCTACCCCAGACTGTAAGTTCTTTTATTTATTTATTTATTTATTTATTTATTTATTTATTTATTTATTTATTTATTTATTTATTTATTTATTTATGTAGAAGATGTTGGGGGTAGGAGTTTATTAATTTATTTATTTTTGCTGTGCTGGGTCTTCGTTTCTGTGCCAGAGCTTTTTCCAGTTGTGGCAAGCAAGGGCCACGCCTCATCGCGGTGCGTGGGCCCCTCACTATCGCGGCCTCCCTCGTTGCAGAGCACAGGCTCCAGACACGCAGGCTCAGTAGTTGTGGCTCATGGGCCCAGTCGGTCCACAGCATGTGGGATCCTCCCAGACCAGGGCTCGAACCCGTGTCCCCCGCACTAGCAGGCAGATTCTCAACCACTGCGCCACCAGGGAAGCCCCCAGACTGTAAATTCTTTAAGTAGAGGGCCTCTCTCTTACCCATCTCTGTACCCCCAGCACACAATATGATGCTGGTTATATGACTGATGCTTAATCAATGTTTGCTCCACACAAAGCATGAATAAATGAGCTTCTCAGAAATGTGTACACTGGTTTTCAGTGTCCTTTGGGGAGCTGGAAGTCAAATCTTGCTCAGAGAGAGAAGCAGCTAAATTAGGTGGCAAGAGCAAAATTAGTCTTTGAGGTGACATGTCCTTGATCCTGAAAGTAAGAAAGGGAGGACCTGGTACTTGCCCCAGTCTAGGTCTTCTCATTCTGTGTTTCAAACACACAGCCTATATTTCTCTTTACAATATAAGGTGTGCTAAAAAATTATTTGTTCAAAAAATAATGGAAAGCTTTTAAAAAGACCCCAGCTTTCCCTAATGAGGAACTGCATGTTTTTAAAGCTCAAATCTAATGTTGCCCCGTTGCCTAAAGCCCTTTGATCACTTCCCTATGCTCTTAGGATACAGTTCAAGTTTCTTAACTTGACTTGCAAGGCTCCACATGGCCTGGGGCCGCCTACCTCACCAGCATTCACACGTCATTCTTCCTGGAGCTCTTTACACTTCAGCCACACAAGTCATTTCTTTGTTCCTCAAGGGCTCCAAGCTTCCTCATCAGTGATGCTCCTTACACCCAGAGCACCCTCTGGTGCAATCCACCCACCCACCTCCCACCTTGCCCACGTCATCTGGTTAATTGCCACTCATCTCTCAGGTCTCAGTGTAGCTGTCATTGCCAAGGAAGGCCTTCCCTTGGCCACTCAGGAGGCTAGCTTACCCTATTCTCCACCTGCAAAGCACTCTGTGTTTTTCCTTTATAGCACTTATGATTATTGTAACTTGATCATTAAGTGTGTAATTATTGAATGTTTGTTTTTCACTCCTAACTCCGACCTATAAGGTCCATGGGGACGGGCTCTGCATCTGCTCTGTTCACTACTTTATCAAAGGGGCTTTACCTACATCATTTCATTTAGTTTCAAATCCTGTCAGGTAGACATCCTCATCCCTTATTTGAGAGAGGAGAAGGCTCAGAGATGTATGGTAGAGCCAAGATTTGACCACAGTTCCATCTGCATTATTGAAAGCCTGAAAGGTTTAGAAGTTCATCTATTTGGGATTTGAATTCTCAGGACCTGAACTGGAGTCCCAGTTCTACCTCTTTATAGGCTTATCATTCTGGGAGATTCTTCTCATCTGTAGAATAGAGATAATATTTTTTACCTTATGTACCTCCTAATTTTCTTAGAGGATCAAATGAAATAATATACATGACATCCCTGGTAGATCATAATCCCCTCTGCAAACATGAGTGAAACAGGTAGCATTTTTCATCAGGCTTGAGTCTGTAATGGTTGCTGCTTGTCCGGTCTGCCCACTCTGGGCGTCAGTTTCTTGGATAAAATTGTCAGGCTGGAGACGCTGAATCCATCTGTGCTTGTATACTGTCTAGAGGAGGTTGTTAGATTTGACTTATACTGACAACAAAAAGATTAATTTAGACTGATACCATCCATCTTACAAAACAAGAATTATACATTTAGCTTTTACATACATATAAAGACAATAAATAATATGCAGTGTTTCTAGTATTTAACCTCTAGTCCTTGATCACCCAGATGAAATGATTAGGTAAGTGTAGTTAATGATTAGCATTAATGGTTAAGAGCTTAGACTTTGGAGTCAGAGAAATTTGGATTCAATTCTCTTAGCTCTACATTAACCATATATCAAGGTGTTTTATAACAAACGAACTGGGTTATTATAGGAGGGATTGGGCAAGTTACTTAACTTCTCTAAGCTTCACTTCTTCATCTTTATAATGTACCTACCCCTCAGACTGTGGTAAGGACTAAAATAAACAATGTAAGTAAGTGCCTGGAACTTAGGAAACACTCTATCAATGTGGAGAGTCATTATTACCATCCCAGTCTGCTTTCTTTCCTGGCTTGCTGATCCCTATACACCTATTTGTTCCATGCTTCTTCCATTACAATTGGAATGACGACTTTCAGGTGTCAGAGTCTTAAATACTAATGCCAAGAACCCTCTCAATCTGCAACCGGTCTAAGTGAAGCCAAGCTTGTATGAAAGCGAGAGCTTTCCTCCCGTGCACTCTGCACAATAAGTCCTACCACTTTCTTGTATTTCTGGGGAAGATTCTTTTTTTTTTTTTTTAATTTTATTTATTTATTTATTTTTGGCTGTGTTGGGTCTTCATTTCTGTGCGAGGGCTTTCTCTAGTTGCGGCGAGCGGGGGCCACTCTTCATCGCGGTGCACGGGCCTCTCACTGTCGCGGCCTCTCTTGTTGCAGAGCACAAGCTCCAGACGCGCAGGCTCCGTAGTTGTGGCTCACGGGCCTAGTTGCTCCGCGGCATGTGGGATCTTCCCAGACCAGGGCTCAAACCCGTGTCCCCTGCATTGGCAGGCAGATTCTCAACCACTGAGCCACCAGGGAAGCCCTGGGGAAGATTCTTTATTCGTGCAGAGCATCAAGTTCCTGTAACCATATTTGAACAGCTGCATGTCTCTTCTCAACTCCTTTGGAGTGGTACAGTAAGATGGGAGACTCTCATTCTCTCTGGCTTTGGCCAGTAGAAAGATTTACAATTTGGAGCCACAGTGAAAAGGGGGTTTACTGTTCAGTCATTCCACAGCTTCTACCACATAGGCTCTGTAAGGTGATTTGATTAATAATTAATTTTAAAACGAGAGACACTGTAATTTTGAAGTAGGAGTCAGAAATTCTAGCGATAGCATTGTATTCTGGTTTGTGTGTGTGTTTCTCACTTAAAATGCACTTATTGAGAACTTAGGGTGTTTTCTTCTCTGGGGGAGGAATACAAAGATGAATAAGTTATCTCTTCCTCATAGGAACTAAATCCTCTGTAGGAGATGGAAAAGGACACAAACAATGGAAGGGAATAAACAAGCAGAGGAGGAAGGACGTCCTGAGACCCTCTATTCTGAATTGGGATTTGTGTGTACGGGGTAGTAGGTTAAGGGAATAAAAAGGGCATGGACACTGGAGTGGGTCTGAATCCTGGCATTTGTATTAAATTACCCTGAGCGAGCCATTTGCCCTCTCTGAACCAGTTTTCTCATGTGAAAAAGGAGAATAATGCTTACCACAGAAGATCGTTGTAAGGGTTAACTGAGATAAAGTACATCACGTGCCAAGTGCGATGCTAGGCTAATTATAGATAATAAATATTAGCCATTATAAATATCATTATGATTAATACACCAATACATAGATACTATCTGAAAATCTTGTCAGCATATAGGGCCAGTGGAAGGGGCTTAAATGAAAGAGATCTTAACGCCCATCCCAGAAGCACGGTGGACGTGGAAAATCTTCTCAGATATGCAAATGTGAAGTCCTTTCTGCTAAATATTTGCCACTCTTCTGACACAGGTAATGACATCCTGTGGTCACTCCCCTCCCCTAGTGAACTATTAGATGGTGGTTTCACACACACCCCACCTAAGATGGTGGATTATCTGATGGTAACAGAGAAACAGGAAGATCAGTGGTTTCAATTGAACAAAGAGACTATGTGTTTTACAGTAAATAACTCTTCCATTTCTATCAGTTCCTTGACCAAACACTTATGTGATGTGGAATGATAAGGAAGCCAAGACACAGCTTTGTAAAAGCCGGAAGTCTCCTTGATGTTAGAAGCACATTCTGTTGTCCATAGCATGTTGAATAAGATGATGGCTGAAGACAACTTCATGGACAGTATAATTGCCCTAGCACACAGCCAGATGGAGGAGGGGGGCCTGGCAGCATACCTCTAAGTGCAGCTGCACCTTGCCCCATGAAGCTGCTGTCCTGCACTAGGGTGTCTCATTTGGTTTGACCAAGTTAGGAAAGAGATGCAGATTTGACGAAAACAGAAACTAACTCAGCTCATTTATTATAAAACACCTTGATATATGGGAAACGGGGTTTCTAGGAGGAGAAAATGAGACAATCTGAGATATAATAGTTATTATTCATAAGAAATACCACTATGGTCTTTCTTCTATTTCTAAAAGCAGTATTCTCATAAGGAAATTGTACCACATAAGGGTTTAATTGGCATTAATTTGGTTGTATCTATGTTCATCATGATGATACTCATAAACAGTGGGTACCATTTTTGAGCTTCCAGCTTAGGTCATGGGGACCCCTGGGATTCAGTTAGAACTCTGTGACCCTTGGAGAGCTGCTTATCCTCCGACTTGAGGCTGTAAGCCCCATAAGGGTGGAGGTCTTTTCTGTCTTCTTCAGGACTGTGTCCTACTCAGAGCCAATACGTGATGGCTGCTCAATCAATACTTGTTGAAGTATTTAATTCAACATTCATATACTGACAACAACCCTGAAAGTTCAATATTATTAACTCTAGTTGGTGAATAATAAAGTTGACCTGCTTGTTTCAAAGCTGTCTACAGAGCTATGCATGTGATGGGGTGTTGCAGGGGTGGGAGAAGTTTGCTCTATGGTCACAGGATCTCTGAGCTTAATATGGGAGAATCAAGGAGAGTAATACTGTTTATGTGAAGATTCTTTTCATATTTCCAGAGAGTGGGAGAGAGTAGGTCTGTTGGCCATTTGACTAGAGAAGGAGCTTGAAACCACGTGTATGGGTAAAGGTGGAATCAAGTGGTGATATATTGTCTGGAGAAGAGAATGCTTGGGGACATTATAACCAGGCTCATGTAGCCCAGAGCCAACTCAGAGCAGAAGAAACTGTCTTGACCTGTGTAGGCTCAGAGGGCAGAATGCAGTGTGAGTTTTTAGGGAAACCGACTTCAGCTCAACACAGGAAAGAGCACTGTAACTTCCCCTGCTGTTTAGAAATAGAATAGATCACCTCAGAGGCAAGAAATCCCCTGCTTGGATTGTGTCCAAGGAGTGACCACATGATCACTTGACAGGGATTCTGTAAGAGACATTTGAACCTTGGCTCAGGGTGGAAAGGCATTGGAATATCTCCTTTATGTCTCCTAGAATCTATGATTCTATAATCCTGTATTTGAAATTTGTAAACATGGTATCTAGAAATGAATATACTTAAAAGGAAACTAAGTAATAGGTTAGGTCAGATTCCATTAGCTTATAAGGTCCCCTAGGGCAGGATATCTGTCTCTGTGATATAGCACTGTGCTCCCAGCACCCATTACTGTGCTGGCACATAGTACACCTTTATTAACACACATTAAGTGAATCAGTTGGAATCCTGAGTACACTGGGGAAACTATCATGCTCTGAGCACTGATTTCCCAGGAAGTTAGGGAATGAAAATGGAACCAGATCAACTTTCCTGTTCCCCTTTTCTACGTAGATTATAAGTTTGGTCTAGAGGGAAACATTTTCTCTTTAAATGTTGGACACCTGTAGAGTCCTTTTCTTGGATGAAGTGCCTCAGCGTGTGTATTTTCTGTTGGCTTCACTAGCTCAGAAGCTATTTTGAGTAGAACACGCAGAAACCCACTTGTGGAATGCTGGAATGTGAAGACCGACAGGGGCCTGTGAGATGCCCTACTCTGTCTGCCATTGAGAATAGGCAGGAGCAAGACATAAATTAACAGGCAGAAAACCATAATCCAACATGGGGAGTCACCCCCAGAGGGAGATAATGATTGTGTCTAGCACTGTGTCTGGTACCTATTAGGGTCTCAATCCAGCAAAGTGAATGAATGAACAAATAGAGCCTTGTGATGTCCAGGGCAGTGCTGGACTTGGGACCAGGAAGCCTGGATTCTCCTCTGGATCTGTCTGTCACTGACTACCTGTGTGACACTTGCATGTTCCTTATCCTCGCTAGCTGTCATCTTGGGGTTACCTGGCATTCAAACAACTGTCCTATTTGAGATTACCAACTGTAGAGGCAGGAGACCATGCTTGTCTTGGCTATAGCAGTGGAAATGGAGAGAAGTGGATGGATTTGAGGGCCATTTTAAAGGAGTAAGTAGGGTGGCATGTGTAATTTGATGTGGGATGTGAAGGAGGGGAAGTGGTCAAGGATGACACCTAGATTTCTGACGTAGGCATCTGGGTGGACCGCAGCAATGTTTGCAGAGAGAGGAGCTTGCCAGCAGGAGTGGGTTTGAGAGGAAGATGACGAACCACGCCTGTGCTCTCAGAAGCCACACACTCAGAGAGATCCTGACCCTTTGGCTCTTTCCCTGCCTTCCTGACTGAGATGAGGCCTTTGTGTGAGGGGGTGCGCAGACCGGGTAGCTGCAAATGTGACAGGGCCCCCAGTTATGCTTCCTGGTGCTGCAATGCTTCAGGGGCTAGTGTAACTCAGCCTCAAATCTCTCCCATTGAGGAGCACAGGCTCTGGATGCGCAGGCTCAGCGGCCATGGCTCACGGGCCCAGCCGCTCCGCGGCATGTGGGATCTTCCCGGACCGGGGCACGAACCCGTGTCCCCTGCATCAGCAGGCAGACTCTCAACCACTGTGCCACCAGGGGAGCCCAGGCTCAAATCTTTACATCCATCTTTTCTCTTATTGCTAAGGCAGCTCTGGAAGGCAAGTTGGAGAGCTGGGACCCACAAACCTAAAATTATAAAGAAAAAATAAAGAACCAGGGGAAGCTTCAAGACTAGAAGCTGGTTTCCTGCCAGTGTTTTTCTTTGTTTAATGCACTTGCCCACACTCTCCCTGGTTTCCAAAGACCAACTACAGGCTGGACTCCTGTAGCCTATGTCAACAGCTCCAGGCCTCAGTGCTGAATAAATGAAGCTAGAAGAAGGAAGAAAATGGAGCTCTCTGAGGACTGGGGTTGGCAGAGAGCAGCTAGCTGAGTGGCAGAGGGAATGGCAGGACAAGGATAGATGCATAATGGAGAGAAGAGAGCTCCCCACGGGCACTGAGCTGCAACTGATCTCAGCCTCGTTTAAGTCCTGCAGGCCTGGGTGCAGTGAGCTGACCCCAGCAAAGCCCTGCAGGAGTCCAGAGAATAACCAGCATCCCATGGAGTCCTCTGAATATGGCTGTGGAGAAGGGACCCAAGCTTTACACAGTAGAAAGAGAGATGAAAGGGACAAAGGTGGAGAAACAAATGTGAAAATAGAAATTATGGCTATCTCTTTAAAAAGAATGTTTTTTTGTTTTTGTTTCTAATTACAAACACAATATATGCTCATGCAAATTTAAGAAATGTGGAAAAGTAAAACAAAGACTCAGCTCTAATCCCACTAACTACTCCTGCCGTTTGATGAATATTTACTGGATGCTGACTAGCTGAGGCACAATTTAAGGCCCACAACAACCCTGAGATTTAGGTAGGGTTGTTATTCCCTTTTAATCAATGAAGGAAGGAGCTGAGATCAGAGAGGTTGAGATTTGCCTGAAGACACAGAGCTGGCAAGTGATGGAGCCTGGATTTGAACCTGGTTCTATATACCAATTTTCTCACAATACTCTGTCTTGATCCATGGGTATACCCGAGGTGATGCCACTTCATCAAATAATCCCAATTTTTCAATAGGAAATACTCCAAAGCAAAAAGATAACACATGAAGATGTTTCCAAATGTGTCTTATCTTTCAAGTCATGTCACACTTTGTGTAATTCTGTAAACTCATCCATTGCAAAGGTGGTGTTTTAATTCTTTGCCCGCTTCTGATGACCAGAACAGAAAGCAGCTTTCCTCCCATCACTTGGCCTGAGGCTTCCTTCTGCTTCTGCCCAAGGCAGGCTGCAGTTAGCACACACTGCATAACCTCTTCCTCCCGCAAGCCACTCTTTGAAGCAGAATATTTTGTTTAGCCCATTTTGACACCATGGACATCCTGTGACCCTAAGTATCAACCAATCACTTTTTTTAAATGAGCAAACATGTTTAACAACCTTACCCCTTTTCTAAGCTTTACCATCTCCCATCACATCTCTGATTCAGCCTCTTCCTTGAATCCCCCATCTGACCCTCACTTCATCCTGACATTAGACTGAGTTTCTTCTGCACAGAGTACATGATGCTCTTTTAAAAGTTGAAAACTGAATGCTTTACTCTTTATAGAAATGACTTAAGTGTGAATGTCAGAATATCCCTAGCATCAAAATGACCTCAACCAAACATCATATACCCAGTCCCCAATCCTGACTACCCAGCCTTGTCCCCAGCAAGTCTCTTACTGATGGCTTTAGACACTTGCTGTGTATCCTCCCCTGTGAGCTAACTGGCCCTGACTCTTCCTGATAACTCTCCAGCGGCTCTTAATCTGGAGTTGTCATTTAGAGCAGGAACTTTGGAACCAAGCTGCCTCAATCCTACCTTTACCACTCCCTGTGTGACCTTGGGCAAGTTATTTAACTTACTTGTGCCTCAGTTTCCTTGTTTGTCAAATGGAGAAACTAATATCTATTTTATAAGGTGGTTGTGAGAACAAATATTTGTGACCCTAATGCTTGCAAAGGTCTTAGAACATGACCTGGCATGCTGGAAGCATGCAGTAAACGTTAGCTATTAAGACAAATGGACTTGTCTGTCCATCTTGTCACCTTTACAACCAGTAGTCAAGCTATATTTCTTTAAAATAATTTTAAATTTTAGTGGCTTTCCTGTTTTATTTATTGGAATTGTTGGATAATTTGTTTTAATAGCACACACAGTAGTTTATCTCCAGATACACAGTGAATAGACTTTTGTCAGCTTGCCTAGAAAACCAAATAACCATGCTAACACTGTGTGTACATATACACATCTGTTTATCTATCTATCTACATGTATATATACACACATATAGGCACACATTTGCAGTGGATTTTTGGACAACAGTTTTTATGTAATATATCCAATTTATTGTATAAACTAATTTTTCTTCTATTCATTTTTCATTTCCAAAGGTTGACTGATAAAGCATTGACAAGACTCAACATGGTCTTGAATATACCCAGAATTTTGTATTTTATTCCCTGTGTGATGAGGAGCTGCCCATGGCTTTGGAGGAGGAAAGTGGCATAGGCTTCAGAAGAGGAGGATGTCACAGTTTAATCTGTGATTCAGGAAGCAATGCAGAAGCTGGCCTGACTAGGGGATCTTGGAGTTTGGGAGATCAGTTAAGAGGCTGTTAGAATGACTCAGACAAGAGGGGATACATGCGAGAATAATTTGGGGATAGAATTAGGAAGGCTTGGGAATGAAGTGGTGAGACAAGTGGAGGAAATAATTCTAAAAGTTTTTATTTTGGGTGAATGGGAGGATGGTAAAGAAAGGCAGCCTTCTCTATTGTTTTCTAAATACAGAAGGGATTCAAAATTTTCAAGGAGAGTAAGAGATAGGCTGTGAAAAGTCAGAATATAATGCAAGCCTCTTCCTTAACTCAAAAAAACAAAACAAAACGAAACCTAGGGACTTCCCTGGTGGTCCAGTGGTTAAGAATCCGCCTTCCAATGCAGGGGCCCCGGGTTCATCCCTGGTCGGGGAACTAAGATCCCACAAGCCACGGGACAACTAAGCCCGCGTACCACGACTACAGAGCCCACGCACCACAGCTACAGAGCCTGCATGCCGCAACCACCGAGCCTGTGCGTATGGAGCCTGTGTGCCACAACTAGAGAGAAGCCCACGCTGCAATGAAAGATCCTGGATGCCACAACTAAGACCCAACACCACCAAAAATAAATAAATAAGTAAATAAATAAAATATTTTAAAAAATCTATGTGTACCTAGTAAATTTGACATCTGAACCTAAAACGAAACAAAAAAAAAGGGGGGGACATATAGGGTTGATAATGATTTTCACTGATGATCCGCTTGACAATGATAATCAAGCACATTAAATGTTACATTCCAAGGAGGGTGGAGCAGATGCTAAGTCTGTGACATAGCATAGTCTTTCATCTCTGCAGATGAGGAAGTTTTCCTCTCCCAATAGAATAGCCAGAAACCTGTATGGAAAGACCCAAACAAGGCCACAAGCACCCAACTACATCCTTTCCAAGATGTTAATACTTTCCACTTTCATCCAAGATTCCCAAAGTCTGTTCAGTGGACAAAGAACAAGACAGAGGGGCTGCCCTGGTCTGAGCCCACATGGGCAGCCAACCATGCAGAAGGGAGTGGCTGCAGCCTCCAGGCCAGACAAAGTGTCTCCACAAAACCACATTCTCTTCCCACCTCCCTCCAAAACACACCAGCTGGTATAGGGAGAATTTCTGAAAATGAGAATGAAGCTTTCTTATATTGTGTCTATGGGTTCTGTTACCATATTTTCTAAGTCAGAACTCCAGGTGCATGACAGATACAGTTGTACTAATGGCAACCAAGGGACAGGATATTTTAAAGATACTCTGAAAAAAATCTAGAGTACGTGTTTGCCCTGGTAAAAATACATCATTTAAAAGACTGATTCCACAAATATTTATTTGGCACCTACTAGGTGCCAGGCACTGGTGATAGAGGGGTGAACAAAACAGACAACATGTTACATAATGAGAATGGGCACCCCACTGGGCAGCGTGCTGAGGTTTAGGATCTGGACCATTAAGTTAAAGATATGATCCAAAAAGAACACAGTTGGGTAGGTAATTACATTGCAGATCTTTAACTTCTATTTGAATCCCCAAAGTTCAAAAGGACCAATTCTGGGGCTTCCCTGGTGGCGCAGTGGTTGAGAGTCCGCCTGCTGATGCAGGGGACACAGGTTCATGCCCGGGTCCGGGAAGATCCCACATGCCGTGGAGCGGCTGGGCCCGTGAGCCATGGCCACTGAGCCTGTGCGTCTGGAGCCTGTGCTCCGCAACGGGAGAGGCCACAACAGTGAGAGGCCCGCGTACCGCAAAAAAAAAAAAAAAAAAAAAAAGGACCAATTCTAACCCTGCCTGACTAATCAGGGATATAGTCTCTAACCCTCAGTGGGAAATTATCCCTGAGCTCCCCTGTGCTGCTGAAAAACCTTGGATCATTCTATCAGGCACTATATATATATATACATATCTATCTCTGTCTTATCAGCCTTTGTAGACTTTTTCAAAGCAGGCTGCTTTTGCTTATCTCTCCAGATCCCTCTTCTGACACCGCCCTATTTCCCTCCCTTCTCCTTTCCAATTCACCTCATGCCAAACTTTTTGTGAGTCTCCCTATGTGCACAGGCTCTTTCCAGCTCATGCCTTTGTGTACACAGTTCTCTCTGATAGAACACCCTTTCCATTCTTTGACTTCGACTCTTTTTGGGAAGAATCAGCTTGGAAATTACTTCCTCTGTTAAGCCCTCTTAGACCTCTCTATCAATTGAGTGGTCATGCCCCCTGACCCTTAACAGAGATAAGTATATCTCTGTTAGCTCACTTATAAGCCTGTTTTTTTTTGTTTGTTTTTCACTGTTTGTTTATGGGTCTACAAGACCTGGGCAGAGTCCTCATTTTATCTAACTAGCTCTCTGGAGACCTTTGCCTCTCTGCACCTTTGCCTGGAAGAGGATGTCAGTGAAAGTGTGTTGAATAATTTACTTGCCTCCTAAACTGCCCTCCCATCTCCAAAAAACCAAAACAAAACAGGAACAGAGGAAGCAAAACAAAAACATGTGTCCTTGCTAGAAATATCCCCCAGTGCTCACTCCTTGGTTTAAAGGTGCTGAGACTTTCATTAGAACCTAATTGATATGTAGTGGACAGAGTACTGGATGAAGAATCTGGAGACCTATATTCTAGCTCCAACTCACCCTGCAATTAGTTCTGTGACCTTGGCCAATTATATCATCTCTCTAGGTCTAGGTTTCTTCATTTCTAAGGTAGAAGTTGAACTCAGAAGAGTATATAGGTTTTTTCCCTCCAGTGATAATTGAGTCCAGTGGTCAATGAGAGTGACCTCCCAAAGAGCTATGTTGAAGATTATGAAGCTCAGGTCAGGAAAGACACTCAACTGGAAAGAATACATTGACAGTTTCTGTCCATTTAGCACAGAAGTGGGAGGTGGGGCACATCTGCCTCTCATTTGGTGATGCTGAACCGAATAGGTCTTTGAGTTCCTGTTAGCTCCAACACTCCACATTTCATGATCATGCATGATTATATGTAAAGTCAGTTCCATTTTGCTTGTATGAGGCATATGTCAATTATTTGCCACATGCTATGTACTTGAGGAGTGTGAGATAAAAAGAAGAATAAATAATGCGTGGTTGGGCTTCTCTGGTGACTCAGTGGTTAAGAATCTGCCTGCCAATGCAGGAGACATGGGTTCCATCCCTGGTCCAGGAAGATCTTACATGCTGCCGAGCAACTAAGCCCGTGTGCCACAACTACTGAGCCTATGCTCTAGAGCCCGTGAACCACAACTACTGAGCCCATGTGCCACAACTACTGAAGCCCATGTGCCTAGAGTCCGTGCTCCACAACGAGAAGCCACCACAATGAGAAGCCTGTGCACCACAACAAAGAGTAGGCCCGCTCGCTGCAACTAGAGAAAGCCCACGCACAGCAATGAAGACCCAACACAGCCAAAAATAAATAAATAAATAAATAAATAAATAAAAATAAATAATAATGCATGGTCTTTGCCTGTAAGGGATTCTGGGTGATTAGCTAAGGGAGATGATAAGTACTATCTCCATTTAGCAGATAATAGGAACTGAAGCTCCACCAATGAGTAGAGGAAGTGGGTCTCAGACTAAATTGATTCTAAGGGCTTTACGCTTTTCCACTCTACCTCTCCACTGGTTGTTTAGAAGAGAAAGGGAAAGGAGATACTGAACTGAAAGCTTGAGTGTTTCCCACGCTGGTTGCCTCATAGTAGAGGCCCAGGATAAACAGTGGACAGTGTTAGAAACCTGGGGGAAGGGGTAGAAAAGGGAACAGAAGAGTGTAGAAGACAAATTTCACCTAATGTATGAGGGTTGGTCTTGACTTCCATACAGGAAAGTTTCATCAGGCCCCAGTGACAGGCAAGCATGTGTCCTCCTGTCACAGGTGCCTTGATTCTAAGATTCTGTTCCCTTGACAATGGTGGGGTTAGAGAGAGGCATTGACCCTTCTAGGAGGAAACAGTGCAGGATAAAGATTTATATCAAATCACATTAATAACACATCAGGCCTTAACTTTGCGTGAAGGTGTCCACCAAACACCACATGAGGGCATGGCCCTGTGAGCTTGTGAGGTTTAGAGGAGGCCTTTTCAAGTAGTAAGTTTTTCTAAGTAGTGTAAATTTTTAAGAGCAGATGGCTAGTTTCTGGGCCTATCACACAGATGTATCTTGATGGAGGTGAAGGGGTGGCCATAAATCCAGAGTGTGGTCTCTGGACTCCACACATTTGGGTTCTTTTTTTTTTTCAGATTCTTAATGGTGACCATGCAGTGAGAAAACTGTTTAGGTCACTAGACTCATACAAGACAAGCAGACTTGAAGAAAGGAAGTTATTGATTTATAACGAATTTTCAGATTACATGCAATGCACATACTACACACACAGACATCAGATGCTCCACTGAAGTTAGCTAGTGAGGGCATCCCTTTCATGATACTGACAGACCTGGGAAACCAACCAATATTCAGAAGGTCAGTAAAGGAAATCGCAAAGTTGGGGAAAATAAGATTCAATGAGCTAAATGTGATATATTGATTTTTGGCTACAGTAACTTTAATGTAAAATATAGAATGTTGGAACTAGAAGGGACCAAGTTCACCTTAGGCAACTCTCATTTCACAAAAGGGGAAATTGAGGCCCAGAAAAGGGAACTGAATTTCCTAAACCCACAGCATTCATTCGTTTTCTCTTTCATCCTACAAATATTTATAGAGGGCCAACCAGGAGTAAAGCCTCATTCTAAGCAAGGTGGAGGCTTTCATAAGCTCAAAAGTCTAGCTTGGGAGATGGATGTGAACAGAACCAATTCTCATACAGTATGATTAGTGCTCTAAGACAAGGATTGGCAAAGATTTTCTGTTAAGGGCTGAATAGTAAATATTTTAAGCTCTGAGGGCTATAGAGTCTCTGTTGCAGCTACCAAGCTCCATTGCTGTAGCACAAAAGCAGACATAAAATGCAAATGATAAAAGTGGCTGCCATAAAACTTCATTGCCATTGAAATTTAAATTTAATATTATAGTCACATGGCATAAAATATTCTTCTTCTTTTGATTCTTTTCAACCATTAAAAAACGTGTTAACTATTCTTAACTCATGAGCTTACAAAAACAGGCAGCAGGCTGGATTTAGCCTATAGGCAGCAGTTTGCTGACCCTAATCTTAGATGAACAGAGGTTCCAGATGATTTTTTTCACCATCCATGAAGGGTATGACCTAGTTGTTGATCCGATTCTTTTACCAGGAATAAAAGGGGGAAAAAAATGCCTGTCAGTGTCACTGTGATAAGGCAGGACCACAGAGGGGGTGACTTCACAAAGAATAGTACAAGATTGGTTAAGAAGAGGGCAGAAAGCCCTTAGTTCATCCCCACCTCATCTCTATTTCCAGTTAAACTCCAAATCCCTCTATAATCTTGAGCCAACTTTAATTTATTACTTTTCACATTTCAGAGACTCTCAATTTTGTGCAATTTAAAATGTAGATTCCTCTGCAGAAAAACTGGCCCTACCTTTCTAAAGTTTCCACGTAGCCATGTTTAGAAGGGAGTCAAATGGCTGTATGGGACTCAGACCCTTTAGGGTTTAGATAATTTTTTGACAGCATTAGGGTGCCCTGGGGGCGGCCTTAGGGGAGACTGACAACCTTCTCCTAATAGATATGAGCACATGGGCAGTGTCATTCATCTTTGTATGCCTTGCCCTTCAGAGCAGAGTTTGGTATTGCAGAGTCACTAGGCTTTGTCATGGCCAGTTGACCTGATGAAAAGGCATGTGCTCTTTCCCCTTATAGGAGAATTCCGTGGGTCTCAGCTTCCTCACCTGTACAACGGACATAACAATATCACCTACATCACAGGTTTTATGAGGTCACATGTATGATAACACTCTGTAAACCATCAAACACTATATGAATAATCTTATAAACTTCCACCACTTCCTTCCATTCTTACCATCCCTACACTCAGCAAGCCCACTTTATCTATCTGGGCCTCATTTTCCTTATCTCAAAAGCCAGGAGGGCGAATTCAGTGGTTCTTAGTTCCCTTCCATTTCTACCCTGTGTCTTGTTAGGAAAGGAATTTTTCACTATACGGGAAGCAGTTTTGCATTATGATTGAAGGTAGATGGCAGAAACAAAGAGGCCAGATATGGGAAAAATGACAAAAAAAAAAAAGACTAGAAGGGAACCTTGGCCTTAGACAGGGAGGCCTTAGACCAAGGGCCTTCCTCATTTGGTGTTCCGGATAAAATGCTTCCTTAAAAAGCCAAAAGGTCATGTTCTTTGGCATAGTCTAGATTTGCTTTACACGTGGAAAGCTGAGTTTGAGAATCTCAACCTTTCTTTTCTCTCCTTCTCAGAATCAATCAAGGCTTGGAAACGTTGATGAGGTTATCCATCCAGCAATTTTTAACGAGAGGCTCACTGCCTAGATACTTCAATGTGGAATACACATGGCTATGTCATGCTTTTTTTTTTTTTTAAACCTCTTCTGGAAGTGATGGCTTCCACAAAGCTGACTAAGTCATGTCAGGGCCCTACACAGATTTTTCCCACTTTTCTATTATTTCCACTTTCAAAAAGAAGTTGTGTGTAAGTCCATTGACCAGGTAGGTGAAATGCTATCTCCCTCTCTGAAGAAACTGACTTTGTTTTTATGGAGCCAGTGTGGGATGGGGGTGGGCACAGGGCTGGGCTGGCAAACAAGAGGCAGGTGAGGCAAGTGAGATTAGAGAAACCTGTTTCTCTCCCTCCTCCACACTCCTGGCTTGAGATGTTTAAGGAAGGACAATGGGGATCCAAATCCAGGACCTATCCTGTGGCTCTAAGGGTTATTTTCTACAAAGGAGAACGGGTCTTGGTAGGGCTGTCTGGTGTCTAAGAGATGGGTCTAGGCCTCTAACAATGGGCAAATTTGAAGCCTTGTGAATTCTCTTGGACCTACATATTATCAGCCCACAGAGATAAACTAATTTACAAAAGAATGTACAGTAGATCACAGTTTCCCACAACTACAGGGGCCTAAGAAACACTTTTCAAGAGATCCGTATCTTCAGTACATGGTATCAGAAACTAAGAAAACCCCAACTAAATATCTTGCATTAGACTGAATTTTCTCTGAAATGAACTATTGTCCTTTGGATATACCCAAGCTTTCCCATCCCCCTTGGACATATATTCAAATTATTCTCTCTACTTTAAAAACCCTTCCCTAGCAAACATTCCTCCTATTGTTAGGGGAACCACTGACCGAAACTGCCCGCCCTGGCCAGACACCATAGTAACCACCTGCATGAGTTATCTTACAACAGGAGGTCCCGGTAAGGAACTAACAAGCTACCAACAACCAGAAGAATTTGTGAAAGGTCAAAAGGAGAGATGAGACGCCCGTCCATATGTCCTACCAACCTCCCAGAATCCATCTTGGCTGAGCGACGCACGCGCCACCAGGAAGGACCCTGAGTCAGAGTGATTGGCCAGAGACAACCCAGAAACTAACCCCATCACCATAAAACCTGAGACTGCAAGCCACGTGGCAAAGCAGTTCTCCTGGGTTCACTTACCCTGCTGCTCTCCGCCCAGGAGCCCCTTCCCAATAAAGTCTTTTGCTTTGTCAGCATGTGTGTCTCCTCGGACAATTCATTTCCGAGTGTTAGACAAGAGCCCACTCTTGGGCCCTGGAAGGGGTCCCCCTTCCTGCAACACTATCACAGACCATTGCTGGTCCAAATCCAACCACAGTTCAAGTCCCATTTCAAGTACTGACTTCTTTGTAAAGACTTCACTCATTTATCAGGATCTTGTTATAGTTACTTTTTCATGAGTTTATGTTTTTCCTCTCCAATGACAGTGTATATTCCTTAAGGCCTCAAACTAATCTTTATACTTCCTCACATTCAAAATGATTCCTGGTTCAGGTCCTTCAACAAAGTAGGCATTCCAAAAAAAAAAAAAATCTGTGTTGGTGGGAATGTAAATTGGTGCAGCCACTGTGGAAAACAGTATGGAGGTTCCTCAAGAAACTAAAAATAGAGTTGCCTGCCATATGATCCAGCAATCCCACCCCTGGGCATATATCTGGACAAAACTATAATTCAAAAAGATACGTGCACCCTTATGTCTATAGCAGCACTATTCACAATAGCCAAGACATGGAAACAATCTAAATGTCCATCAACAGATGAATGGATAAAGAAGATGTGGTATATATGCACAGTGGAATACTACTCAGCCATAAAAAGAATGAAATAATGTCATTTGCAGCAACATGGATGGACCTAGAGATTTTCATACTAAGTGAAGTAATTCAGAAAGAGAAAGGCAAATACTATATGATATCACTTATATGTGGAATCTAAAATACGACACAAATGAACTTATCTATGAAACAGAAACAGACTCACAGACATAGAGAACAGCCCTGTGGTTGCTGAGATGGGGAGAGGGGGTGGGGGAGGGATGGAGTGGGAGTTTGGGATTAGCAGATGCAAACTATTATATAAGAATGGATAAAAAGGGAATTCCCTGGCAGTCCAGTGGTTAGGACTCCACACTCTCACTGCCAAGGGCCTGGGTTCAATCCCTGGTGGGGGGAACCAAGATCTCACAAGCCAGGCGGTGCGGAAAAATGTAGATCATATGCATGTATGTACATGTGTGTTTACAGAGAAAGAAAGAAGAAAAAAAGAAAGAATGGATAAAAGAGGTCCTACTGTATAGCATAGAGAACTATATTCAATATCCTGTGACAAACCATAATGGAAAAGAAAAAAAAAATCTGTTGATCATTTGTTTAACCAGAACACAATATCCAAGATCCTCATCTATAAATGGAATGTTTACGTTATCTAGAAGTCTGAACCACAAAGAAATTGTTAACAAAGATTTCAGTTCAAAACAAACAACAAAATTCTAGAAGATTTCCTGAGTTCAACATATTCAAACTAAGTTTTGCACCTTCTACATATTTATCCAGGCAGTTGAATAATTTGAATTCAAGTTCTGAGTAAAAAGCCCGAGACATGGCAAGATTTTCAATCATCAAGAAAGATTCAATTATATTCAGTGCATGCTTTCCAAAGGAGGAACACAAACTAATATTTTGAAAAGATTCTCGACAAGAGGGATAGAACTACAATGAATGACTTCCTTTTTTAATTTTAATTTTATTTTTAAATATTTATTTATTTATATATTTGGCTCCGTCAGGTCTTAGTTGCGGCATGGAGGATCTTCACTGCGGCATGCGAGATCTAGTTCCCTGAACAGGGATGGAACCCAGGCGCCCTGCATTGAGAGCATGGAATCTTAACCACTGGACCACCAGGGAAGCCCCTACAATGATTTCTTTAATAAATATTACTTATACATAAAATGAAGCCACCACGTGCCTCCCCCTCATCCTAGTTCATGAACTCTGTGCTATAATTCTTTATCTCCCCAAATAATTAAGAGGGAGGCAGATGTGGAATATGAGATAGCATATGCTATGAACTGAATGTTTGTGTCTTCTCCAAATTCATATGTTGAGATCCTAACCCCCAATGTGATGATATTAGGAAGTAGGGCCTTTAGTTGGTGATTAGGTCATGAGAGTGGAGCCCTCATAATGGGACTTGTAAGAAGAGGCCAAGGGCTTCCCTGGTGGCGCAGTGCTTGAGAGTCCGCCTGCCGATGCAGGGTACACGGGTTCGTTCCCTGGTCCGGGAAGATTCCACATTCCGCGGAGCGGCTGGGCCCCTGAGCCATGGCTGCTGAGACTGCGCGTCTGGAGCCTGTGCTCCGCAGCGGGAGAGGCCACAACAGTGAGAGGCCCGCGTACCGCAAAAAAAAAAAAAAAAAAAAAAAAAAAAAAGAAGAGGACAAGAATTTGCTAGTCTTTCTTCTGCAATCTGCAAATCAGGAAGTGGGTTCTCACCAGACACTGGATCTGCTGGTGCCTTGATCTTGGACTTCTCCACCTCCAAAACAGTGAGAAATAAATTTCTGTTGTTTAAGCCACCCAGTCTATGGTATTCTGTAATAGCAGCCTGAATGTACTAAGGCAGGATGTTTGTATCTACTATGGCTGTGATGCTTTATAGCCACAGTTTCAATCTGATCAGCAACCCTGTGAGGCAGGTGTCATATACACTTGTCTTACAGATGACAAAACTGAGGCTGAGAGGGGTTAAGTTACTGCTCCAAGGTCACGGAGCTGAAAGTGGACCTAGATCAAAACCTAGGTCTCATTGGTTTCAAAATTTATACTTTTTTCACTGTACAATGCTGCCTTTTTGCAGTGTTTTCACAGCTATCCAAATAGATGAGAAAAATGAGTTGATGTTTACACACTTTTTAAAGTGGAAACGCTGTTTGCTGTAATGAAACAAAACAGGTGATAGAAGATGTGGCTCCCATTCTGCCATGAGCCACCAGGCTGTATGACCTCAGCCAAGTCACTCCATCTCAAAATCATAAAATCAGACTGTAAATGCTGAAAAATGCATCTTGAAGATCTTATCTCCACCCAATCTCCTCCCTTTGCAGAAGAGGAATTTGAGACCCAGATGAAGCCACCTGCCAACAGTCACAGAAGGGCAGAATTCAGGCTTATCAAACCCATCAAGGGCTCATTCCACTGGGTTGTGTCTCTCCTCTCTGGACCTTGGTCTCCTCATAAAACAAACCTCCGAGACCAAGAGTGTTGTCTTAGCCAGCGTGAGATGTTATAAGGCTATAGACTTACAACAAACTTTTATTCTCACAGTTCTGGTGGCTAGAAGTCCAAGATCAAGGCCCTGGCAGATCTGACGTCTGGTGAGGACATTCTTCCTGGTTTGCAGATGGTTATTTTTCTCCTGGTATCCTCACATAGCTGAGAGAGAGAGAAAGATCATCTTTCTTGGGACTTCCCTGGTGGCGCAGTGGTCAAGACTTTGTGGTCCCAATGCAGGGGGCCCAGATTCAATCCCTGGTCAGGGAAATAGATCCCACATGCATGCTGCAATGAAGAAGCCCACCTGCCGCAACTAAGACCAGGGGCAACTAACTAACTAAATAATTTTTTTAAAAAAAAGATCATCTTTCTTGTGTTTCTTCTTATAAGAGCACTAATCCCATTTATGAGGGCTCCACTCTCATGACTTAATTACCTCCCAAAGGCCCCACCTCCTAATACCATCACATTGCAGGTTAGGATTTCAATATATCAATTTTATGGGGACACAAACATTCAGTTCATAACATATGTGGTTCACATAGATTGTGGTATGCAAATATAGAGAATTTTATTATGATCTTTCAGTGCATAACTAAAAAAATGAGAGGTCTCAGAGGTCCTATGAGAGAAAGAACATACATCTTCTGAGCCTACATGTATGTGGTATGTGTGTGGGGGTGTGTGTGTGTGACAGAGAGAGAGACAGAGACAGACACACAGAGACAGAGACACAGAGGGACAGAGAGAGCACAAGAGACACAGAGAGAGAGAGAGAGAAGAGGAAGGAAGATGTGTTGTAGAGAGAAATCTGTCCTTAGGACTGCCTCAGATCCCAATAATATACATGAGTGAGTTTCTATTCCTTATAACAAAAACAAAAGAAACTAACTAGAAAAAAGAGAAATATATCTTTTTCTAAATTAACTCTTTCCTTGGGAACTCCCTGGTTGGTCCAGTGGTTAGGACTCCACTCTTTCAAATAACTCTTTCCAGAGCATCAAATTATACTCTGGTATAGTGTATATAAATAGAAACACTGAAATGCTAGTATCCTGAAAAAAGTTATATAATACACACCAAAAAAAAAAAAAAAGAAAAGAGAGAGCATTTACTCCTCTCATTTCTCCACCAAAATAACTATTATTAATGTAAAAAGGCTAAAAACTGCCAGCATGTGGGGTTTGGCTCCGTGAAGCAATGGTGGAACAGTCCTCCTTTCCTTTCTACTGCCTTTGGCACCTGTGTGATTCCTGTAGGTGTATTTTTTGGCCTAGATCATCAGGGAACTGTTTTGTTTAGAAACTGATGGGCTTTTATTGAAACACCTCTCTGCTTAGAGGGAGAAGACTTACCTATGTCACCTTAGAAGTTAATCTATTATGCCACAGTGGAGTGCCGCTAGAAGGGTTTGAATAGTATTTCCCAAAAGGTTGTCCTTAGGCCTGTGCGATGCTATGTGACAAAAGGTTCCAAGGTCAAATAAGTTTGGGAAACACTGCCTTTTGTATTGCCTCTCATAGAGTCATTGATGCGCATGTCTTTTCTGCTGGCTTCTCCTCTGTACAAGATTTCTAAATTTGAGGTTCCTCAGGGCTTGGCTGTGAGCCTTAACTCCTCTCTGAGCTCTCCCTAGGTGATCTCATCCAGTTCTAGGACTTTAAATGCCATCTGTATGCTAATGATTTCCCAATTTATATCTCAAACCTTCCTCCTAAGCTCCAGACTCATAGATATGTAAGACCTGTCTACTTGATAGCACCTCTTACATGTGTAATAGGTATCTTAAAATTACTTTGGGTAAAACAATCTCTTTATTTCCCTCTTGCCTTTAAGCCTTTGCTTCTCTAGTCTTTTCCAGCTCAGTCAATATTACCAACATTTAATTACTTGCTCAAGCCCCAAAGCTGTAAGTTATTACCGTCTTCCTCTGGTCCCTCTGGTCCCTATTACCTACGTTAACCCATCAGGAAGCCTTGTTGTCTCTACTCAAAAGTGTGCTGAAGCCATCCACAATCTCTCTATCTGCACTGACAACCCCATCATCATCTCGAGAGCCTGCAAGAGCCTCCTAACTGGTTTCTGCTTGTAATCTTGGCCTCTAGATTCTATTCTCTACCCAACAGCCAAGGAGAGGTTGTTTGTTTCTTTGTTTGTTGGTTTGTTTGTTTTTCCAAATTGTAAATTAGATTGAACCAAGGCTTAAAACACTTCAAACTGCTTTCCATTGCACAACAATCAAACCTTACTTCTTACCGTGCTCTCTAAGATCATACCTCATCACGTGCAGTTTCTCAGCTCCAGCCACAGAGGCTCTTTTCTCTTCCTCCAACATGCTAGGTTTGTCCTTCCTTTGTCCTGTTAGGTCTGTGGACTCACTGTTCCCTCTGTCTGCTGAGTTCCCCACTTCTAGTCCTTCTCTATAACATCACCCGTTGAGGTCTTCACAGTCCTCGGCTGTGAAGATTATTCGAAATCTTACTTGTTTGTATGTTCACTTTTCTTGGTGAACTCCACCTAGAAAGTGAATTCTATGAAGGCAAGGCAAGGATCTTACCTGTCCTATTCACTCTTCCCCAAGGTTTCCTCAGTACCTAGAGCAGTGCCTGGCACATAATAGGTGCTCAATAAATAGTTGTTGACTGCATGATGAGTTGAGAAATTATGCAATGGAGAAAACTGCAAAACTTAATTTAACCCAACATTCCTCAAAAGTATTTGACCACAGAACACTACTTGCCATTATAGAGAATATTCATTATCCCAGGGATCATTTCCTAGAATACACTTTGCTTTATGCTGGTTTAATATCAGTATTGAGAAGAGGTAATGTTTGAGACTCAGTGGATCTTCAATTTCAAAACTTGAAAATCTCTTGTAAGCAGGCATTTTGACTGGTCTTTGGGAGTCCAGGATATTCCTAATATTTTTATTAGGAGAATGCTAATTTAAAAAGTAAGTTATTGGGTAGTCTTTCTTTGAGATGTGGATTCAAAAAATCAGAATAGCAGCTCAAGATTGCAGGACTCAGGGGCTGATGAAGTGCTGGAGGTGAGAGAGGAGTCCAGACAGGATATGGCAAAATTAAGGGATGTGGTTGACTAAAGGCAAACTAGATTGAGGCCCACTAAAGCTTTCCGACTCCTAATGGAATTTTTAGAAACAGAAACCTGCAGTTGGAAATTTGGCTATTTTTATCCTGTGTATGTTTTCTGTAATTATTTCTTTTCTATTTTCCCTCATGTTTAGTAGAGCTGTTCTTGAAAATACCAGCCTGTCTCAGTTATGCCAAGGGAAACAATTTTGTCCACATTGAAAAATTTAAAGGTGGACCCACACAGCCTTGGATGTGGCATGAACAGGTGATGTGGTGACATAGAGAATCAGGAAAAGAGACCCAAAGTAAAGATGAAAGTCAAGCCACAGAGTCAGGGGGAGATTTTCATCCCCTTCCAACCTGTAAACACTCTTTCAAGAGTCCTATTTGGTTCAGCTCTGAAGTGTTTAAACTTTGGATGGCTTTGTGCTAACTCCTAATTAGACAAGGCTAATTCTGTACAAAGTCACACACATACAATATTAAACTATAAAAGACAGTTTGATAAAGGAATTGTCTAGTTGCCTGAGGAACCTTAGATGAAATTAGATGAGGAGAACCTGAGAAAGTCCTCAGTGACTTGAAGTGTACACAAAGAATATATGAGAAGTTTTGTGAACGTATCAGAGGGCTGTAGGTTTTGACCTCAGTATTTCTCAATCCATGGGTGCACTAATATTGGCAGCTGGATTTTGTCTTCGGGGTAGGCTCTTGCTTTATTCTTGGAGAGACCAATTGGGAGCATTTTTAGTCATAAAGATGACTGAAAAACCCAGGAGAATAACCCAGTTGTAAAGGCTTAAGACTAGAGGAGCTGGATATTGTATTTAGTAAGATAAAGGGCTGGCTTTGTGGCAGATAGGTTGTGAATGTGAAGGGATACTTATGTTATTTGTGATTTTTCTTTATAGGTAAGTCTTAGGGAGTGTATCAGGTAGGGATCTCCAGAAAAACAGAACCAATGGTGTGTGTGTGTGTGTGTGTGTGTGTGTGTGTACATTCTACAGAGCCAGTGTCCTAGTTTGTGTCTTAAAGCTGGAAGTTGCTATAGAACCAGGAAGAGCTGACGTTCCCATTATAAGGCCATCAGACAGGGAAAGGCAAGAGAGGGCTAGCCTTGTGTTCTGTTGAGGTTTTCAACTGATTGGGTGGGACCCACCCACATTATGGAAAGCAACCTGCCTTACTCATAAGATTTAAATGTTAATATCATCCAAAAACACTCTCACAGAAACCCTCAGAATAATATTTGACCAAATATCTGGGCACTCTGTGGTCCAGTCAATTTGACACATAAAATTAACCATCACGGGAAGTGAGAGGTGTGCATAATAGTATTTCCATCTAGGATGATGAGCTGGGCCCAGAAACATGGTAGCAGGTTGGACAGAAAGAAGGAGAGAATCAGACCCTGTAACATAGTCAATGGATTCCATGACAATGACACTTGAGATTCAGTTTAAGTTTTTCTTTTCGATGCTGTATTCCCATGTATTACCTTCAAGACTTTGTGTTATGGGTTGAATTGTGTCCCCCACAAACTATAAAAAACTAAAACTATAAAGAAAAAGATATGTTGCAGTCCTAACATCTAGTACTTCAGAAGGTCACCTTATTTGGAGATAGGGTCTTCACAGAGGAAATCAAGTTAAAATGAGATCATTAGGATGGACCCTAATCCAATATGATAGGTGACCTTATAAGAGGGGCAGTTTGGACACAACTAGGCATAAAGCATAAACAACGCTGAGACACAGGAAGAATAGAACCATCTACAAGTCAAGGAGATAGGTCTCCAAACAGATTCTTCCCTCATATCTCTCAGAAGAAACAACACTGTCAACACCTCGATTTCAGATTTCTAGCTTCCAGAACTTTTAGACAATAAATTTTTATTGTGTAAGCCACTCCGTTTGTGGTACTTTGTTATGGCAGCCCTAGGAAATGAATATACTCAGTAAAATCTACCCCACATCATAGCCTATGTTAACTACACTTGGAAGAATGAAGGATAGATTTGATGTACATCTAAAGAATGAAAGCCCAGGGATTGGGGGAGCAGCAGCATGGAGAAGAGGTCATGAGGTTACAGAGGCAATTGGGGAAGAAGCCTGGAGCTATGAGCAGTGGTCCAAGGAGAGTCTCAAAAAGGGACTGAGGATGATAGTACTTTAAATAATCTAAATATAGGTAGATATCATTATGGCTGTTGACAATATCATCACTAAAAAAATGTACTGGCTCCCTACTGAAAAAACTACTGATACAACTAGTGCATAGTGATCATTCCTGTGTTTGATCAGTTGAGAAGCATTAATGGAGTTTATATTAACTTTTAAAATGTTAAAAATTAAAAGGTTTGTATTAACATTGACAATGTCGAAAAGTAAATGGTATATATTAACTTTGACAATGTTAAAAATTAAAGGGGGGCTTCCCTGGTGGCGCAGTGGTTGAGAGTCCGCCTGCCGATGCAGGGGACACGGGTTCATGCCCCGGTCCGGGAAGATCCCACATGCCGCAGAGCGGCTGGGCCCGTGAGCCATGGCCGCTGAGCCTGCGTGTCCGGAGCCTGTGCTCCGCAACGGGAGAGGCCACAACAGTGAGAGGCCCGCGTACCGCAAAAAAAAAAAAAAAAATTAAAGGGATAATCTTTACATCTTCATCAACAATCAAGGCCCAAACATCTTGATAGAGGATATATCGGAGCCCAAATGACTACAGACAGCATCATGCCCTGCAAATACATCTCTTTGTCTCAATGCTACTACGTGAACATGTTAGCACATTGTTTCCTGAGGTACACCTTCCGCTGAAATATTGCCCTAGATATAGATAAGGAGCACCATAAGGCCATAGGGAAGGAGGGAAAGAATGAAGGAAGGAAGAAGGAAGGAAGGGAAGGAGGGAGGGAGCATGGAAAGAAGGAAGGGAAGAAAGGAGGAGGGACATAGGACCCTTTTTAATCACAGAGCCAAGCTCCAATCCATTTGAAATAACCAGGTTTGGTTTCAGATAATACAGGATATTTCTAAAGTAGATCTTTGGAATATTTGACAAACACTGTGGTTAAATTATTAATATGGGATAAAGATGTTATTTAATAGTAATCTGCAAAAATTAATGCTTCTTTACTGTCTTCAATTCATGATTTACTTCTAAAGTCTTTGAATCAACATCTAATTTCAGAAAATAGAATGAAGTTTCCTTGGAGGTCTAGGAACTAGGTAGAAGGGAAAGAAATCCAATGACAGTATCTTGATATTTTTAATACTGAGTAATACTAATATGATAACAACAGCTACTCCTTTAGTCTAAGGATTTCCATTTTAAAGGCTTGCTGTTATTCATTTTCCTTGCTCCTTGTTGATTATAATTTTTAGGGCTATGTGCACGACTTGAATTCTATTAAATACCAAATGATTTCTCACATATCTAAGTTTGGAAACTGTCTCCTTTAATAGACAGAAATTACTCTCCCCCAGAAGAATGATACAGTAACAATGTCCAGGCAGTCAAAATGAATGTCATTGTCCTTCTTCCTTATTGATGAATAACTACTGATGATTCTATCCCAGGTCCAGCTAGGAAAGAAAACGATAATGCACAACTAGCAATAGCTTTCCTGGGGCAGAGTTGGGGGAATGGATTGAATGTCCTTCTACCTTAGGGATCTGTTAATATATGCACAAGGGAAGCACTTTGATGTGGTTTCTGAGGAAATGTCTAATAGACTTTTCCTGGTCTGGGATGGTCCATTTATAGGATATACTGTCTATGTCTCTAAACATTGTGTGAAACAGTCCAATGTCCACTGTACTCTGTGAAGTCATTTTTGTAAAGAAGGTCCTAAGTGAAATGACTGGCTGGGGCAATGACTTTGGGAAGGTCTGAACCAGTTCTGACGTAATTTCTCTTCCAGGAAAATCCCAAGGCTTTTAGAGGTGGTGCTTGTTTGTGGTTCCACTGTAAAATATGACAGTCTTGGGTAGACTTAATACAAGCGGACATGATTACGCAGCCCTGTTCCACATCATTAGTGAGAGTAAATGCCTCCGCCAGAATTCTGCCAACACTGTTTCTAGCCAGACATCCATTAGTAAATGTTGTAGTCTTAAAATATTGGATGGCTTCTGTGTTTGGCTTGTCTGCATAATGGAAACTAGGTCCAGACTTTTAAAATAATCAACATGGGTAAGTATAGAGATGCTATTCTCCAAGAGAGGTAGTTAGAAATTTGGCAGATTCAGGATAGAATTTTGGTAAAGATCTGTTTCATTTCTTGTTTTTTTTTGTTTTTGTTTTTTTAGTTTAAAGTGTTCTTAAATGAAAATATAAAAATATTTCTTGTTTTGTGATAATGCCAATTAAGGAGACAACCCCCTAGATCTAACTAATCCATGCTCAGTATTGACACTTCACAGAGATCAGCATAAATGGAAACATCTCTCCTCAACCTGAGTGGCTGATCATTCTAAGTGGGTATTTCTAACAAATTGAGAGGATTTTGTTAAAATGCACATTATAAATAAATGTAACATTTTACAGATTCTTAAAAATAACAATGCTTTTAGTTAGTAAATACTTCACATACCATCCTGTGCTCTCTCTTTTGATCCTTGATGGCCCTATGAGGTGGAAATGGAAGGCAATAAATATCTGTCTTCCACAAGTGAGAAAACAAGCTCAGAGAGATTAAAAACTTGGCCAAAGTCACAAGTAAATTAGGCTGCTTTCAAGATCAGTCTGAAGGTCTGTGATAGTATTTTCTTAGTATTCCTTGTTGAAGGAGGAGAAACTGCCAGTTAGGTGGAAGGCTTCCAAACCCTGTAACTTGCACACAAGTCCTTTGATCTCATCTGGTTTTGGGCTCCCCAGGCTTTTGAGAACCCTGCAGTGACAGCTGCCTCTGTAACTTGTCTAGAATGAAAGGTATTTAACCTTAAAAGATTACTTTCCACGTGTAAGTAGTAAGAAGTCACAAAGTCTTATCAGAAAGCCAGTGTGATAAGAAGTTTTTGAGGCTATTTCACAAACCAGTAGTACTTGACATGGTTACAAAAATTAACTGTCTTGCCCTCTCAGTTGAGGAACAACAAATAAATAAGGATGGTAAATTGCAGAGATTGGCTTACAAGCAGTGACATACTTGGTAGGCATTTGTAAATAATACCATATTGAACTTGCTGAGTCTCCCTCCCTCAAGAACGCTGTGAACCTCCACATGATCTTTTTTGCAGTCATCACAACATTCCCACTGAGGGTTACCTAGGCAGGAATTATCATCCCATTTTAACCTATGGAAAAGCTGAGGGTTCAGAGATCAGTGGACTGATCCAAGGTCATGTAGTGAGTAGTCAGGAGAAACTAACCCCAGGGCTAATTTCTTCTTGATGATTTGATTGCCACAAGTAAGTGACTTGCTTGAGGTAATCAAAGAAAAATATTTGGAGAATGAGGATATTTATGGCACACTAATTAAATAAGCAGATGACAAGGACAGAGTCCTAGTTCTAGCCCTACCCCTGAGTAGTTAAGAGATTTGGACAAGTTACTTAACCAGACTGGGCCTCAGTATCCTACTTGGAGAAATGAAAGAGTTGAACTAGATCAGGGATTTTCAAACTTTCTCCTTTTTTAAGGAAAGTCTTAATGTTTTAAACATTTATTCAAAGTACATTGTAATGTTATAAATTTAATTAATAAAAGCTGAGCTGCATACAATCCCACCTCCTGCTAGACTTTCCCCACCTCCTACCAGATTCCTTGGACACAGTCTAAAAACCACAGTATTAGGTAATCTGAAAGTTCCTTCCTGTTCTAAATTCAATGGTTTTATCACTGGAAACAACTAGCTTTCTAATCTGCTAGCTGTTCGTGTCCTATATAACATCTTGTGGCACAAAAGACCTCCAGACTAGGGGTCAGAGAAGCTGTGTGTGGATCCCTGCTCCACCAACCAATTATCTATGTCACCTTAATCAGATTACTTCACCTCTCTAAGTCTGTGTTTCCTCATCTATAAAATAAAGATAGTAACCCTTCTAAGGTAAGAGTGCTTTGTAAACTGTAAAAGTTTGAATAAATATAAAATGTCATTAGTATTAGCTTCTGTGCACAACACCCTTCCACGGAGAGATGGCTTTATCCTCTGAATGATTTGGAGTACCAACATGGAATGAGCTTCTCTTAGGCAAGGTTGCCAAAGAAGAGAGATGGGATCTACCATATTTGGGCTTCATCTTTTCTGTGAGGGAAAGCCAAGTCAGTAGTGAGGGTGTGAGCTAACAGCATAGCAAATAATTAAACCAAGGAGGCACCATTGTTAAGAATAAAGGGAGGAATTGTCCCTACAATCTGACCTTGATAATAATGATCCAGCTATATTTCCCCCTCCACACAGAGCCACGACCAATAATAATGACTGTCATTCATTGAGTGCTTACCACGTGCTAGGCACTGTTTTTACATGAGTTCTCTCATTCAAATTTCACAAGAACCCTCTGCAATGGGGTTAGCCTTATTTTATATGGAGAAGTGGTCAATAAAATAGGGTATTATTCCTGATTTGCAGCTTAGAAAGGCTAAGTAATTGGCTCAGGTTCATAAAATTGGCAAGTGGCAGAGCATGAACTCTGAATTCAAACCTCTGAACTGCTCAGCTCTGCATCTCCTGGTTGGAAGAAATGATTTTCCTCACTCAGCATGAGGGCCAAAAGCCTCCATTCCTCTTGATCTTTGCAGTGCCTTAGTCAGCTCCATCTTTCCATTTTTATGATATTATTTTTATGATATTTTATGATATTATTATGATACTTCCTCCATTCAAAAGTGCTTCACTCTTCATAAAACTCAGAGGTGGAAAGTGCCTGTTAGTCATTGATGTTCCCCACTAGTCTCCCCCTTGTCCTCTGCAGCGTATTTTCTGCTCGGGAGTTGGAAAACGGAGCCACAGCTCTTCCCTTGGGGAGTTAGTCCCATAACTAATTCACCTCTGTCAGGAGGATTTTCCTCTTACACTTATCCTCCTCTTCAATTTTGCATTTTACCCAATTCTTTCTCTCTGTGGGCTGCACACTTCAGCTCTTCAGATCACATGGCCTAAGCCTGCCCAGGCTCTCAGCAGTGATTTCGCTGAGCTGCCTCTTCCCCTCACACTATGGCCAGAGTAGCTTTCTTATTAGCACCTGGAAGATGCTTTCCCCAGCGGACAGAGGTAGAGGTGAGCTGCCGAGGGGATGCTGGAGGAACAGGAGTGAGCACGAGGCTTGAAACCTATTTGGTCAGCAAACCTTGAACCCAATTCAGCTTGGACATTTCACTTAGGTGGCCACATCCCCTGGCATCAGAAGCATTTATTGTCCAGAAATCACAGTGATAAATGGAAGGAAGACTGTGTGGTGCAGTGGAAAGCACATCAACTTTGGGATTTGAAAAATCTAATTTAAGTCATTGCTCTACTTTTTACATAGCTATGTGGCTTTGGCAAGTCATTTAACTCCCTGAGCTTCAGGTTACTCATTTTTAATATGGGGAAATAATACCTACATGAGTTGTTTCTGTAAGGATTACAGGCCATGGTCTGGCACATAACAGGCATTCAATCAATGAGAGCCTTATTTGTCAAAGCCCTAATTCTAAATCACTTGCCCTAATCTCTTCCTCAGAACTGTGTATTCATTTTCGAGTCTCTAGGCAGCTGCCTCTACCTCTTATTCTTCCATTTTCACTGCACTGCAAACCAGCCTAGAGCATTCTCATATTCTGGTTTCACTTCCAACATTAGCAGTTCCACCCAGTTCACCACTGCCTAGAAAGCAGAACTCAGAAATTAGCTATCAGATCCAAGTCAACATTAACTTTGCTTTTCAGTTTTTACTTTGATGTGAACCTCACCATTGACATGCTGAAATGGATAAAGATACTATTTACCATCTTTGTTTTAAGCTCTATCTGTATGTTGACAATTTCTCATCTGTATCACATTCCACGTGAACGAGTATTGGCAATAGTATCTCTTTTTTTTTAAAGAGATAAATGGGGATTCTTGCTTTCCTTTTTTTCTTTTTTTAAAATATTATTTATTTATTTATTTAGGCTGCTCTGGGCCTTAGCTGCGGCATGCCGGATCTTCACTGCGGCATTCAGGAATCTTTAGTTGCGGCATGTGGACTCAGTCGCGGCATGCATGCAGGATCTAGTTCCCCGACTAGGGATCGAACCCTGGCCCTCTGCATTGGGAGCGTGGAGTCTTACCACTGGACCACCAAGGAAGTCCCTGGCAATAGTATCTTAACATGCAAACAGAACCCAACTTGAACAAAATATTTCATTAAAACATTCTTTTTAAATGAATGCATGTGACCATTCTCAGCCAAGAGAAAACTACTTTTCTCTTAGGCAACTGAAATCTACGCACTTAACAAATATTTATTGAGAGTCTACAATGTACAAAAGACCTTGTAGGTGCTGGGATACACTGGTTGATATGGCAGACATGGGGGTCATTGAAACAAATCCCCCTTCTCATGGAGCTTACATTATAGTGAGAAACCCATAATAAACAAGTAAACTCATAAATAAAAATATTAATTTGAGAAAATTATGATTATAATGAAGAAAACAAAACAAAGTCATATAAAAGTGACTAGGGAGGCTATTTTATTTGTTTATATATTTATTTTTCCTTAATTTAAAAAGTCAAAGTAATAGATGACAATAGCTTTAAAAAAATCAAATCCCAAAATAAATCTAATGAATAGGGAGAGGAGAGGTGAAGAGGCTTCTCTGTGGAGGTGATCCCTGAGCTGAGACCTGAATTATGAGGAGACAGCTATAAAAAGGTCCAGGAAAAGCATATCAGGCATAGAGAACAGTAACCCAAAGGCACCGAGTGCAACGGAACTTGGTGTACAGGTTCATGGGACAGAAGAAAAAGACAATTTAGTTGGGGTGAATTGAAGAAAAGGGTGAGAGGTAGGAGGTGAGACCTTAGAGGTAGGCAGAGGCCAGATCATGTAGGATCTTATAGGGTTTGGTAAGACTATTGGCTATGTTTTAATTATAGTGAAAGGCCATGGACAGGGTTGAATTAAACAAGGGAGAGATACGGACTGATTTGTGTTTTGGTTTTTTTGTTTGTTTTTTTTGCGGTACGCGGACCTCTCACTGCTCTAGCCTCTCCCGTTGCGGAGCACAGGCTCCGGACGCGCAGGCTCAGTGGCCATGGCTCACGCGCCCAGCCGCTCCGCGGCATGCGAGATCCTCCCGGATTGGGGCACGAACCCCTGTCCCCTGCATCGGCAGGCGGATTCTCAACCACTGCGCCACCAGGGAAGTGCCTGATTTGTGTTTTTTAAAGATGATTATATTTTCTGGCTAGAGAATGGAGTACAGAGGAGCAACAGTGAAAACAGGAGGCTTTTATGGCAGTCCAGATGAGTGATGATGGTGGCTTAGAGTAGGATCATAAGAGTAATAATGGTGAACTTCAGGATTTATTTCAGAAGCATTTGTTCAGAATTTCCAGAATGTGTTGGTGAATTAGGTTTGGGGAGTGAGGTAAAGTAGGAACTAGAATGAGTCCTAGGTTTGGACTTGAATTCCTGGGTGTACAGTGGTGCCATTTACCGAGATAGGATTGCGTGTAGATAGATTACATGTAGAACACTTTTTGGGGATTTGGTTTGATTTGGATATGTTAAGTACGATAGACCTATGAGACAGTCATATGGAGATGTCTAAGAAACCAACTTGCTTGGCTATTACAGGATGCTTCTGTTCTCCCCTCTCACAATGCACAACCAATTGGTTGGCTAGGTTAGACATCTGCAAGAAAAACAGGTGGACAATATGCCAGTCCCTGGTGCCTTTGTAATATATCTGTAATTTTTCTTAAGAGTTGATTCAGTGACTCAGAAGACCATGGTGGGTATTCCTTGGACACCTATACTACATTCTAAGATGTGACTGAATAGCCATGGTTGGTAAAGAAAGTACTTTCCCAAAACAGAGTTATATTTGGCAAAACCAAAAATTTCCAACTATATTTTCCACTTGACA
Source organism: Mesoplodon bidens (assembly GCF_964165515.1). NCBI lineage: Eukaryota > Metazoa > Chordata > Mammalia > Artiodactyla > Ziphiidae > Mesoplodon > Mesoplodon bidens. Next base: position 72,043,505 of record NC_138164.1, on the reverse strand, counting down.
TGTAGATAGTATATGACATGGCACAGAGATATAATACAATCTAGTTGGAAAATGTTTCTTAGACATACTAATGAGAAAAGGCTTTATTTTTATTCCCCTTCAGATTCTGGTTCATAGATATATAGCTCTTAGAATTGGGAGGATCTCAAAGAACAATGGGTTTAACCCCTGATCTCAGGCACGCAAAGCATCAAGGCAGCAAATGCCTAGACAAATCACACCACTTTTTGTAGTAGTTTTCTGCATTTGAGAACTGTGCCTTTTCTTTGACATCCCTACTTTACACATTCAGGTCTTAAAAACCTATTTTCAGCTAAAAAATGAAGTGTAAATGAAATAAATTCAATATAGACAAAATAATAAAATTATTTATATTCACTAGGATGCTTCCTTATATGCAAACTGTGCTTTGAAAGTGAAAACCACAACACCCTGCCCTAGTGTTTAAACATCTCCCCTGGGATATTACTTTGCTTTTCTAACACAAAGTTCTTAGATTAATTTCTGATCTACATCAACTATATAAGAAGGGTGGGAATTAACAGGGTTTTGTTTTTTTTTTAAGATGTTGGGGGTAGGAGTTTATTAATTAATTTATTTATTTTTGCTGTGTTGGGTCTTCGTTTCTGTGCAAGGGCTTTCTCTAGCTGTGGCAAGCGGGGACCACCCTTCATCGCGGTGCGCGGGCCTCTCACTATCTCTGCCTCTCTTGTTGCAGAGCACAGGCTCCAGACACGCAGGCTCAGTAGTTGTGGCTCACGGGCCTAGTTGCTCCGCGGCATGTGGGATCCTCCCAGACCAGGGCTGGAACCCATGTACCCTGCCTCAACAGGCAGATTCTCAATCACTGCGCCACCAGGGAAGCCCGACGGGGTTTTTGATGTTGCTTTATAGCCAGGCCCTTTCAGCTTATTAGGCTGTTTTATAATGGCTTTCTCACTTTCAGACTCATTACTGTAACTGTCCTCTTACTGGTTAATGGGTCTGTTACCTTTTTGGAAGCTCACCTGAGCAAAGTTCATTACCATACTGTAGTCTCCCCTAAGCTATAAATCCCACCTGCATACTAGTCTATTTCCAAGACCACCTCCCCTAATTGTAAAGCAGAGATATTATGACATGTTGAAACAGAGAAACGAAGGAAGCAGAATTTTTTGAAAGCTAAGGAAGCAGCCACATCCATAACAAAACTGAAAAATAATCACCATTGTCTGCATTCAGACCAATACCACAAACCCAAAGGGGGGCAGTGCTATTTCAATAACAAGTTGCTGACGTATTCCACCCTTTCTCGTCATGGGCTATCTGTCCCATTTCTGCACCAAAGGCCTGAAGGTTTTGCTTGCTGGGCCTTTCAGTGTAACATTAGAGCTTGTGTTCTGCACAAAAACTAGCTCAAAACAGCTTGTGTTCTCGGAAAAAGTTAGCTCAACTCAGGTCTTGAATTTTTATAAAATAATCTGATTCTTATAACTAGGATTGCTTATCAAGAGACTTTGGAGAATTTCCTTTCTCAACATCATTAATGCAGAACAAAGATTGGAGCTACAGACTGTGCATTACTTTTGCTTCATTCCTTCAGTCAAGATTAATGGTTGCAGCCATTGGAAAAGCATGTTCTCCTTATAGTTTAAATTGCCAACTTCAGAGAAACAATAAACCAGTTCCCCTCAAGCATCATAACCTAGTTATTCTTTCCTCTCCTTCCTCAAACAGAAGGGGCTCTCTACTTCCCAACAAAATAACAACTACCTGAACACTAATATAGAAATCAACTATCATCTTAGATCTATTTTATGACCATCTATTCCCTTTGGTCTTCCCCTGGAACTTCTACATTGATTCTTTTTAACAATTTTACATTTCAGTTGGATAATTTTAAGGTGTATTTAACTTTTTGACTTACTGTGTATATTCAATAATCTCTTGAAAAGCTAAAGTGCACTTACTGGAATTCTATTTCCTTCTTTTCCTCCTCTCTTTTTTCCTTTTCTGAGATGTAAGACTTAGCAATGTGCAGAAGAAAATACAGACTGATTGGGCATAGACTTTGGAGACAGGTAGACCTGGCTTTGTATTCCTGGTCTGGTTATTCAACTTTTCTGTTGGTCTAGTTATTCAACCTTTCAAAATTTGATTCTGAAAAATGGTAACACTCTCTATCTTATGGAATGTTGGGGAGACCAAAAGAGATGTGGAAAGCCCTGAGCCTTGAGTGCCTGACAGATTGATTATACAAGTAGAGTTTGTATGTTCCAAGTTCCCATGGGGTCTGGGAGTTGGATACCAGTTAATAGAAACTACTGTTTCCCAAATTTCCCTGATAATAAAAATTTCTTACAGTATTGGTTAAAATTACAATTTTCTTGGTCTCATCCCAGAGCTAATGAATCAGAAACTCCAAGGCTTGGGAGCTAAGGAATTGTATTTTTAATAAATATTCCTTTATAATTCATATCATTAGAAAAGTTATGGAAACACTGATATAGGCTATCAGTATCTGTTATGTTCTGTAATTATAAGCAAAATCAAAATAAAATAACTATTTTACAATATTGTAAATCAACTATACTTCAATAAATAAACAATAAAAAATAAAAGTACAGCTGAAACTAACACAATATTGGAAATCAACTGTACTCCAATAAATACATACATACATACATAAATACATAAATTTTTTAAATAGTCACTTTAATAATTGATTTTATAATGTGCGAAGCTTCATTATGCTCATAATTAAATTATGCAGTTGAATATTCTTTTAAACCTTGCTCTTACTTTTTAAATTAATTAATTAATTAATTTATTTATTTATTTTATTTTTGGCTGCATTGGTTCTTCTTTGCTGCGTGTGGGCTTTCTCTAGTTGCGGCCAGCAGGGCTACTGTTCATTGTGGTACACAGGCTACTCATTGCGGTAGCTTCTCTTGTTGTGGAGCACGGGCTCTATGTGCATGGGCTTCAGTAGTTGTGGCACGTGGGTTCAGTAGTTGTGGCTCGTGGGCTCTAGAGCGCAGGCTCAGTAGTTGTGGCGCACAGGCTTAGTTGCTCCACGGAATGTGGGATCTTCCTGGACAAGGGATCAAACCCGAGTCCTCTGCAATGGCAGGCAGATTCTTAACCACTTCACCACCAGGGGAGTCCCTACAGTTGAATATTTTAACTGTAATTTACACCAAATATTTAAACTTTTAGTCCATCTGTTTTTTTCTCTGTAAGTTCCACAAAACATTCATACTTTATCGTCTTTAGTGAATAAAAATGAAATGCTCTTGACTTTAATTGATTTGATATTAGCAGAATAAGAGCCAAGAATAGTGTAAAGCATTTGGTAATGTACAACACTACATAAATGTTGATTATGATAATTATTAACTGTTATAATTATAATAATAAAGATCTACACCTATAAGACTTGATTTGTGAGTTAACCAGCTAGCTGCATTTTAATGTGCTTTTAACAAGTCTCTCTAAGTTTTGTAGAGACAAAGCTTAAAACATTATGCATAAAAACAGCAGAAACATCCCTTCTTGCCTGAATCCAAATTACTTTTTACTCTTTCTTTCTTTCGAGGGACCTCTAGCTAAACGTACATTTTAGGTTATGTTTTGCAATGCATTGAGATACTTTGGTAGTTTTAAGTGTTTGGCATCCAGGTAAACACTTCTGTATTTCATTCAAAGATAGCACTTTGAATGTGGATGGTGATTATTCTCTCTTTGTGTTGTATGTGGCAGGGGGACCCAGAGGAGTGAGAAAATAAGAAGGAAAGGGTGAGAGAAGAGTTGGATAGATCCATGTAACGGCAGCAGCTCTTTCCAAATAAATGACTATTGAACAAGGAGCATTCACTGAGCTCCTCCTAGGAGCCAGCTACTGTCCTAACTGCCTGAACACAGCTACTAACTGCCCTTTTGGTTCCCTGGTCTCAGTTTTGCCTCCAAGCCTGTGATCAGCCAGAGGCAAGGTAATTGTTGGGGACTGGTGGATACTTTTCTGTTAAAAGGAGCCAGGCTGTTCTCAGCTGTCCTGGGAGGCAGCTACCACACAGTGGTTGATGCTGTATTTCAGAACTGCCTGTAAGTCTTCTATTTTATGACTACACCTATCTCAGATCAATGTAACACACAAGAAAAGCTGATGGTTTATCTTGCTCTTATCCACTGGAGTTAGTTTGAGAGGAGCATGCTTTAGGGCTGTTCAACCAGACATTAGATACTATCTAGAATCTAGATTATACCATCATGTATTTGTTTATAAGTTGCTTTCACATTGTTTTTTAGTAGTCTCCTACTAAAATAACCTTTTTTCTTTAACTAGTTCCCTTCTACGTTTTTTTTTTTTTTTTTTTTGTATAACATAGAGCCTAGGATAACACTATACATGTGGAAAGTACTTAAATGTCAGTTGGAATGAATAAGTTAATTGCACCGTAGCATCTTCTTGGTGACCATTTCTCTGCATTTGACATTCAATAAGTGATACTGATGAAAATTTCTATAACTTTAAAAAATTTGACATGTAGTGTTTTTAGAAAGTCCTAAACTATCAGCCATATGAAAGTCTAAAGATGGTCACTAACAATGATCAATTACAGTCCAAATGCATTGGATTAGAGTATTTTTTTCATTCCAGAAAAATTAGAAAATACTGAAATACATAAGAGTTTGAAATAAAGGATTTCTGTTACTTGTATGTACTGTATATTCTATGTACCTGTCATGCATTTTATATTTTCTTTGGAATTATTCTTCAGTTTCATAAATAAGATGTCTCTGTTTTCCACTTCGATTAAAATCAATTTAAATGCATTCTAGGGGGCTTCCCTGGTGGCGCAGTGGTTGAGAGTCCGCCTGCCGATGCGGGGGACACGGGTTCTTGCCCCGGTCCGGGAAGATCCCACATACCGCGGAGCGGATCGGCCCGTGAGCCACGGCCACTGAGCCTGCGTGTCCGGAGCCTGTGCTCCACATCGGGAGAGGCCACAACAGTGAGAGGCCCGCGTACTGAAAAAAAAAAAAAAAAGCATTCTAGGGTATAGATCCTATCCTTCACATCATTGTTCCTCAGACTTTGAAGAAGCTTGTTTATTGTCTGAGAAACTTGTTTAAAAAAATGTAGAAAACTCCCAGCCTAACCCTCAGAGATTCTGATTTAATAGCTACCTAGTCATTTGTCAGTTTTGACTAACTGGCATTTAACTCCACTTCCCATTTTCTTCCTAATTTCTTTTTAGTGGAATCTCCCTTTGTGTAGTCTTCAGAAAAGTCCCCTGGGCCTGGGCTGCAGGCCCCATCATTTGGAGGCTCTTTTTCAGAACTTTCAGTCTAGAGCAATGATACAATGACATTAGAACTGGGGGTAGTCACAGCGTCAGCATGCAGACCACATCGTTCCTGCCTTATGATTTCTGTTGTGACTCCTCTAAAGCTTCCTTGGTTCCAACCTCTGGTCAGTTCTGTGAACCCCTGATATTCTTTCCATCAGCTCCTTCTTTGCCTAAGGTAGCCTGAGTTGGTTTCTGTTGCTTGCAGAACTATAGGGTGCTCTAACCAATATAAGTGATTAATACTAGTGAAGTCTAGGAACTTAGGTTTTAGCAAGTTCTCCAAGTGATTCTGATGCAGGTGGATCCTCAAACTACATTTTGAGAAATACTATTCTGTGTCATAAGTATTTCACATGGCTTCTGATGTCATGGTATTCATGAGGAAGGCACTCAATAAATGCTTGCTAGATGAATGAATGGACAATAGATGGATAGATGATGGATTCCTTGTAAATGTAAGGGGCCTGACCTCAGGTCTACTAATGCTAGGCTTTTGCCAAATAAATGTAGGGATATTGATGTTGTTTCCTAAAGTTTTCTTGTTTAGGTATATGTGCTGATTTTACTTTACTGTAGTTGAAAACCACAATGGAGTTTAGAAAAGACACAATAGGTAGGAATTGGCAAGAAAAAATTCATGTTAGCATCTTACCAGTAATGAAGAAATGAGATTTTATAGGTGGGTCCATAGTTTTTTTTTGTTTGTTTTTTTTTTTTTTTGCGGTACGCGGGCCTCTCACTGCTGTGGCCTCTCCCGTTGCGGAGCACAGGCTCCAGACGCGCAGGCTCAGCGGCCATGGCTCACGGGCCCAGCCGCTTCGCGGCATGTGGGATCTTCCCGGACCGGGGCACAAACCCGTGTTCTCTGCATCAGCAGGCGGACTCTCAACCACTGCGCCACCAGGGAAGCCCATAGGTTTTTGTTTGGCTTTGTTTTTGTTTTTCTTTCTGGATGACGGCATAGGTCTTTGAAATCTTGTACATTTCTTCAGTATTTTACATACTAAAGAAAAATAATAAACCCATGAAAACAGCTGATTAAAGTCTCTTTTTCTGGGCTTCCCTGGTGGCGCAGCGGTTGAGAGTCTGCCTGCCGATGCAGGGGACACGGGTTCATGACCAAGACCGGACCGGGAGAATCCCACATGCTGCGGAGCGGCTGGGCCCGTGAGCCATGGCCGCTGAGCCTGCGCGTCCGGAGCCTGTGCTCCGCAACGGGAGAGGCCACAACAGTGAGAGGCCCATGTACCGCAAAAAAAAAAAAAAAAAAGTCTCCTTTTCTTGCTTAAGTAGGTTGAAAAGTAGGCCAGTAGTTAATGAAATTTTTAATGACTTTGACCTTGATGGCATCTTCTCCAAAAGTTGAGCAAAGGCCATGCTATCATTAGTTTTCTTTGTAGGACTTTCTCATTCGTGATTTCCTCAGTGTTCTAAGAAGTCCTTATAAATATTAGTGAGCGATTGTCATAAGAATTTTCTTTCATTTAAGGATACAGCCCTCTTTATTACTCATAGGTCCTTAAGAAATGGGGATAAGTACCTGTGCACCCCAAAGACTGAGGCTTAGTTGACATTAATTTATCTTTGGATCATTTTGGCCATAGTTCCCCACTACTAATTTCTCAAGCTTTTTGATTTGAGAAGTAGTGTGTGAGGTGGTGGGACAGACACTGGCTTCAGAACTTGGACACAGAGTTTGAAACCTGGTTTTGCAACAATCTAACTGCATGGGTTTACTTGTCTTGTCTTTTCTCACCACTTGGACAGGGACTGTGTTTTATTTGCCTACTTATTCTTACCACCTGGCATATAGTTTTTACTCAGCTAATGTTTACTTAATGAAGCTTGAATGAATTCCTAATCTTGGGCAGCTCACAGTCTTTCTGGACTTCAGATTTGTCATTTGTAAAATAGACCAGTTGTTCTCTAGCATTATTTCTAGGTCTGACATTCTGCAATTATATGATCTGTGTATTCTGAAGCCAACTTCCCTAAGCAAGCTCTCTTGTTTGGGGCATTGAGAAATGGTATTGCATTACTTGGTTATAAGTGGCTTCTTCATCTCTGAGTCATTCTTACTGAAAACAGTTTCAAAGAGCATGCAGAATTGCTGTATATTTAGTGTAGAACAGCTTAGAGAATTGACCATTCAATATTTATTTTATAGTTTCAGGCAGAGCTCTCGGCTCTAGGAGGACTGCTGAGATATTTCACGTAGCTTCTTTTTTTTAAAAAATTATTTATTTTATTAACTTTTGGCTGCGTTGGGTCTTCGTTGCTGTGCGCAGGCTTTCTCTGGTTGCGGCAAACGGGAGCTACTCTGTTGCGGTGTGTGGGCTTCTCATTGCGGTGGCTTCTCTTGTTGCGGAGGATGGGCTCTAGGGCACATGGGCTTCAGCAGTTGCAGCACGTGGGCTCAGCAGTTGTGGCTTATGGGCTCTAGAGCTCAGGCTCAGTAGTTGTGGTGCTCAGGCTTAATTGCTCTGTGGCATGTGGGATCTTCCCGGACCAGGGCTCGAACCCGTGTCCCTTGCATTGGCAGGTGGATTCGTAACCACTGCGCCACCAGGGAAGCCCTCACGTAGCTTCTTAAAGACATCTTCTGTCTCAAGGAGTTTGGTAGTTATCTGGTTAAACTGATTTGGCTGTATTTCAGCAAATTTGTTGGCCAGCTTGTAAGAGTTCAGATGCCAAGGCATCCATCTGTCCATAACATACTACAGTTTTTCTTTATCCCTTTCAAGTAAACAGAGTTTGCATGAAGAATCATAGAAACATAAGGGCTGGAATCATAACATCAACAATGTAGGTTAGAGTGGGAAGGATGTGAGTTTTGTTGGGAAGGCTTCAGGAGCTGCCCGAGCAGGGTACAGTGGGGGGAAATTCTCATTAGACAGTATTCTGAGTTCTCCTCATTCCAGCTTCAACCATCTCAACTAAGAGCAAAACTGTTTCTGTCCTTTTTACATGCTGATCTTCTGAATACATTTATTTAAAATATTTTTCTGCAGCTGAATAGAAGTTTGACCTATCAATCTAGTCCAACTCACCATTTATAATAAAGAGCCTGAAGAGCATAAGGGATTTGTTCTCGAAAGAGGTAACTGAAGGATTCAGACTCACTCTTAATTTTCAAAAAAAGATTTTCAGGAAAAGAAATATCAAGGTAGATCCAAAGTTATAGGCAGAAAAGCCTGCAGTAAGAGAATGCTTAACTTTTATAATTTACAAAGCACTACCACATACACATCGTTGGATCTTCACAACAGACTTCTGAGCAAGCAGTACAGGTGTTATTAACCCCAATTTAAAGATGAGGAAACTGACACTGGGCAAGGTCAAGCGGCATGCACAAGGCCATGAAGTGTGAGAACCTGGCCCAGGGCTCAAGTCTTCCGACCTTGAACCCAGTGCTCTTTGTATTACACTACACTGCTGACTAAAAACAGACACATGACAAGTGTGTCAACATATCTTAGAGACATGAGTCGGTAGTGGGTAGAGGACTCACACATATTCTGGTGCCTGAGGATATGATTTGGCAATTGTGTGCATTTCCCCAACATCATGGTAAGTTGCCATTGCTCACAGGCTGAATCATGCACATTGTTACCACTGGGGGAACATCTGAGCATATTTTTCCATGTGTTATTTTAACAACATCCATTTGCTAATAAGAAGACAAAATTATCTTATTAGATCATAAGGAAACCTGCCTTTTGGTTTTGTCAGACTTCTTCTGTTCCTGCTGGTTAAAAATCTTTTGGTATTTCTTATTAGAACTTTCTTGGCCAAAATGTTTAATGTGCACTTAGATAAGTTTTCTTTTGTGTTAAAGTCTAATTTTTCCATTTCATTTTTTTTTCTCCTCCCACCCCCTACTCTTATCTACCTCCCTAATAATTATTCACTATTCAAAACGTAAAATATCTTTTCAAGGGTAAAAAGAAAATTTAAAAGAAATGAATTTGTAACTTTACAACATAGGACTAAATATATAATAATAGATTGAAAGATTTTAGAGATTAGATTATAAAAATGAGGGAACATTTGAAAAGAAATGCTAAGCTTTTAGGAGAAACAAGTGTGTGGTTCTTTTCAATGCTATATATAAACCAGGTTGAAGTTTGAGGTTAAAAGTCACATTTGGCTGGTTTACCTTTCTTAGTACTTTAGGAAAAGGTTCTAAGGCTTAGTACTCTAGGAAAAGGTTCTAATTTTAAAGGTGTAAAGTTAATGAACTGTGTAAAGAGCAGGGAAATCATTTAAACTAATTTTATAGAACAAAACCCAGAATATTTAATTAAGTCATCTTGGGAGAATATAAGCATATTATCTGAAAAGTTGCTACTGTATTCATAAGCTAGGGTTAATTGACAAATTGAATCTTCTTGAAGTTGTTTAGCTGTCTTCGGCTTCTATGGGCCAGATGGAAATAGGATAGTCATTCAGCGTGGGGAATAGAAAAAGAAAATGATCGTGGAGATAAGGTCAAATCCTTCTCTTTGCTTTGCCCAAGAGAGAAAAATATATGCGGACTCTGTAATAGATCCTTCTGTCTCTTAGGATTAGGTACAGATGAGAAAGACAGAAAGCAGCAAGTAACAGTGTCTTAAATGAGATATAAATTCATTTCTCTCTTACATAAATGAAGTCTGGAAGTAAGCAGTCCAGGGTTGGTAAAGCAGATCGACGATCATCAAAGAGATAGATTCTTTTACCCTCTTGCTCTGCCACCTACAGGGTGTGGCTTCTACCTGATGATCCAGAATCGTTGCTGGAGCTCTAGCCATCACAATTTGTTTTCAGTCCAAATGAAGAGATAGAGATGAAGAAGAAGGCTGCACGATTTCCCTTTAAGGAGTCTCCCAGGAAATTGCAAAGGACAGTTCTACTAACATCTCACTGATTAGAATTCAGTTATATAGACATACCTAACTGCAAAAGAAACTTTGTTTTTTTTTTGTTTTGTTTTGTTTGTTTTTTTTGAGTGGCTATAAACCCACAAGTTTCCATCACCAAGTAAGGATGAAGGAGTGGATATTTGGGATTACGTCTGACACAAGTCTTTTTTTTTTTTTCATCACCATTTTGGTTAGCCACTCACTTGGGCTTATGCTGCTTGAGTCTGCCTGAAATCCCATTTTCCCAGTCTGGACTAAAGTGTAAATAAATAGCTGCTGCTTCCGGTCCAGTAGAAGAACTGGCGGCTGTTCATTTTTTCCTCCTACAAATTGCTAGGAAATGCATTTTAGGATGTTGTTCAGTACTAGATGCACGTTGCTCCTTGTGGAACTCCAGAAGAACTGAAACTCAGAATAAAACTGTATAGAACCATTACTGTATCCCTAATATACGAACTTAAATTTAAATGTTATTTTAAATGTCAGTCAAACAAATAACAATATCCAAAGCTGGTATGAACCTGTGTGTACGATGAGATTTTTCTGAGAAAAATATAGCCACATGCAGTTCAAATCTAAATAAAGAAAACATCTCTCTAAACATCCTGTAATTTGTTTTCTAGCAAGGATCCTAAGAATAATAGTGGAAAGAAAAGAATTTGAATGTTCCTAGTCTTCACCTCAAAAAGGTTCATGGCAGAGTCAAGGCCTACATGCCCTGGGTAAAACATGTCAAAACAAGAACTAAGGGTATAGAAATGACTGAACTTAAAAAATCATTATTTAATCATATAAAATTTTGTTACATGAAGCAGAGGTAGTACTGCAGTTAGCTCAGTGAATCTATTTTAGACTCTCAAGTCACAAAGTATTATGTTTGTTAATTTCCCTAGCCTGTTCTTGGCTCCAGATTAATCATCATTGGTTTGCTAACCCTATATATACATAATTGAGGTATAGTTGATTTACAGTGTACACCAGTTTCTGGTGTACAACAAAGTGATTCAGTTATACATATACATATATAAGCTTCTTCATATTCTTTTCCATTATAGGTTATTACAAGATATTGAATTTAGTTCCCTGTGCTATACAGTAGGACCTTGTTTTTTATTTTATATATAGTAGTTTGTATCTGCTAATCCCAAATTCCTAATTTGTCCCTCTCACACCCAACCCCTGCCTTTTCCCTTTGGTAACCATAAATTTGTTTTCCATGTCCTTGAGTCTGTTTCTGGTTTGTAAATAAGTTCATTTGTATCATCTTTTAGATTCCACATATAAGTGACATCATATGACATTTGTCTTTCTCTAGTTTGACAAGCATATATTGCGTGTCAACTGTGTTCCTGGCACTGTGCTAAGAGCTGAATAAAACAATCTCTGCCCTCAAGGAGCTCAAAGTCTGGTGATGACAAGTTACTTACAATTTTCGTCCTTAAGAATAATAGTAACATTGTACCCTGTGAACTTGGAATCTGGGATTAGGAGACATGGTTGATTCACCAAGAACAAAGTGAAAAAAATACAGGCTGAAGACTCAGAAAACATCTATTTGAAGCTCAGCCCAGTCACTTACTACCTGTGCCCTTGAGCAGATTAGTTAACTAGTCTTACTTTTAGTTTCTTCCTCTGAAAATTGAGAATAATGCCTACCTCTTGAGAGTGTTCTGAGGCTCAAATGATATAATGTAAATGCTGTGCTTGGCACATAGAAGGCACTCAAAAACTAGTTGTAATTATTATAATTATTATTAATGATTGTGTTATTTCCAATAATGAATTGGTTTAAAACATAGAATAATCGTATATAATAATAATGATATATCATGTAATTACTAATATATTGTATTAATCATTATATAATATTATATTAATATATAATTACATATATATAACTTGCTATAATCCATGTACTGTTCTCAACACATTACTCAATGAGACAGGTGTTTTTAAGCATGGCAACTGTCCTTCAAGGTAGTTATTGTTATTAGCACCCCCATTCTACAGATGAGAAAACTGAGATGTAGGAAGGTTAAGTGACTTGCCCAATGTTACAAAACTAAGTAGCAAAGTTGGGATGTGAACCTAAGCACTATGTCTCCAGAGTCTGTGTGCTCTCACTATTATACTGTATCACTACAGATAACTTAATTCATTAATCCATGAATCACATAAGGGACTAGAACGAACTTTCTGACTTTCAATGATTGACTTTTGGAGCAGTAGTGCAACCAACTCTGCTCCCTGGGCAAGGTGGCCCTGCCTTAGACCCTGTGTTTTAGAAGGCCCCACTTATCATAAAAACACACACAAAATTTATTAAATAGCACATGGGCACCTCTGGCACTTGAGTTCTGTGCTCAGCATTGGCACAGCATGTCCTTAAACATTCACTTTCATGCTTAACAGCATTCAGGCCCCAGGGAAATGCTTCTTTATGTTCCTTCTCCTATGTCCTTTAGTGAAAAGGCAACTGCATCTAAATGCTATGAAGTCCTGTGGATTATAACGCCACCAAACTTGGAGATGTACATCAGCAATTTGGGTATTAGATAATAGAAACACCTAGGAAGAATAAAAGACTACCTTTTCAGATTCCTCCTCTCAGATAGTGTGAACGCAAGAGATTTTTCATAGCGTGGTATCACTTTCTAGCATATCAAGCATCCATTTTCTTGCTTTTCTTCACGTTTTAATTTGTGTCTCCAGACGTACTTGTGAATTAGCATATTATTTGCAGTAATTGAACATGATGGCTGAGGGACTTTTTGCAACATAAAACAATTCATATTACTCTTACATGTGTGTATATGTAGGCTAACATAACATACATGAAGCGGTGATATCAGTTCCTCACATTGGCCATAGGATGGTCAATGTGAGAATCAAGAATACTTTTATTTTAATTAAAATATTTAAATAATGCAAATAAACTTTCAAAAATTTTTTCTGTAATTTTGATTTAAAATTTTGATATTCAATAACTACAATTTATTTTTCCCTTTTCAATTTTTAGGGAGAGAGTTTTGAATTCTCTAGAAAAAAAGTTTTTTTTATACCCTGAGAAAACCATAATTCAAAAAGAGTCACAGTGTTCATTGCAGCACTATTTACAATAGCCAGGACATGGAAGTGACCTAAGTGTCCATCGACAAATGAATGGATAAAGAAGATGTGGCACATATATACAATGGAATATTACTCAACCATAAAAAGAAATGAAATTGATTTTTTTGTTGTGAGATGGATGGACCTAGAGTCTGTCATACAAAGTGAAGTAAGTCCGAAAGAGAAAATAAATACCATATGCTAACACACATATATGGAATCTAAAAAAAAAGAAAAATGGTTCTGAAGAACCTAGGGGCAGAATAGAGATAAAGACACAGATGTAGAGAATGGACTTGAGGACATGGGGAGGGGGAAGGGTAAAGTGGGACAAAGTGAGAGAGTGGCATGGACATATAAACACTACCAAATGTAAAATAGATAGCTAGTGGGAAGCAGCTGCATAGCACAGGGAGATCAGCTCAGTGCTTTGTGGTCAGCTAGAGAGGTGGGATAGGGAGGGTGGGAGGGAGATGCAAGAGGGAGGAGATATGGGGATATATGTATACATATAGCTGATTCACTTTGTTATACAGCAGAAACTAACACACCACTGTAAAGCAATTATACTCCAATGAAGATGTTAAAAAAATAACATATAAAATATTGCAATTATTTCCAGTTTTATTGAGATACAATTTGCATATAACATTGTGTAAGTTTAAGGTGTACAACATAATAATTTGATACAGTCATCTCTGGATTGGTTCCAGGACCCCCTTGGATACCAGAATCCATGGATGCTCAAGTTCCCTATATAAAATGGTGTAGTATTTGCATATAGCCTATGAACATCTTCCATATAGTTTAAATCATCTGTGGCTTACATATAATACCTAATACAATATAAATGCTATGTAAATAGTTGCCTGTATGGAACAAATTAAAGTTTTTCTATTTGAAACTTTCTGGAACATTTTTTTTCTCAAATATTTTTGATCTATGGTTAGTTGAATCCATGGATGCATAACCTGCTGATACAGAGGGCCAACTGTATGTATATATTGCAAAATGATTACCACAATAAGCTTAGTTAACATCCATTAAATCACAGTTACAATTTTTTTCCCCTTGTGGCGAAAACTTTTAAAATCTACTCTCTTAGCAACTTTCAAATATACAAGACAGTATTTTTAACTATAACTATCATGTTGTACTTTATATCCCCAGAACTTATTTATCTTATAGCTGAAATTTTGCACTTTTTGACCACCTTAATCCAAAAATAATTGTAATTTTTCAGGTTGTTTTGTTTACTTTACATTTTTTGATGGAAAATATATTCAAAATTTGGACAGTTTGAATACAATTACATTTTGTTTTTCAGTCTTTTAGAGCATTAAGAGTGAGTACAAGTTCAGGCCAAGATAGAAATAGAAAAATGTAAACGTGAAATTCAGAAAAGAAAAGAGAAAATATGTCAAGTAGAAGTATAGGGTGTTCTTTTTCTCTAAAAGTTTGAGAACTTGATACGTAACTTTTAAACATGTAGACATATGATATGTGGCCCTCTATGTACCGTCTGGTCTCACCTCCACATATGTTAGGGGTGTGCCTTTTGGGCAGAGTCCATACACAGCAAGCTCATTTTGGCCTAACTGGTATTTTGGCCTGTCTAAAATAATATAGTTAAATCAGTAGCCTCACAAGTAGAGTCACAGATTAAGAGACTGGGAGAGCGAATTAACAGCAAAAAATTTAGCACATTTCTGAAATATGAATACCTTAAAGAGGATTACATAAGGGATTTAGGTGTTTTAAGTACTATACAGTTTTCTTGGGGAAAATAGTCCATGTGGAAAATCTCTGTACTATGTTCTAAAACAAAGAATGATTTCTGAGACAAAATGATCTTCATGGAGGAAAAGCATGATAAGTGGGTTTTTCTTGAAGAAGTGTTCCTATTAATTTGGTCAATCAATAAATGGGTAATGATGTTCATGTAACATAGTTGGCCAACATAGTTGGCCAACATCGAGGGTTTAAAATTTAATTGAAGGGGTAAATGATGTATATTTGGAAAAATTAGAGAATAGATACTAAGAACTGTGAACAGTGAGGTCCAAACAAGTATTATGGAGGATCAAAGTAGAGAAAGATTGGTGTGATCTTGAACCATCCAGCAGGGAGGATTTCACAGAGGGGCACTGGAGTGAGACCAATAATATAATCCCTGGAATGGAGTTAGGGCCTTATAGGTCCAGGGAAATCACATGAGCTGTAAACAATATTTTCAAACAAATGAAATGCCATCCCTCTGTCTCCTTCCTCTTCCATAACAATGCTGTAAAGGCTCCTACTGTTACCTAGTTGTTGTTTTTTTATCGATGAGGGAACTGTGATGTGTGTGTGTGTGAATGTCATTAATAGCGCTCTTTTCCTCTACCTGACTGTGGAATCAGCTGAGAGACAGATATAGAATGCAGATAATTGAAGATTAAAATAGAAGCTTTATTAGTGGTGAAAAGCTAAATGGGAAGATATGGCTCTGATATGTGACCAAATATCTTCCAATCTGATATACATTTCACCCCCAAATTGGGTAGACTTACTCATCTAGACATGGGTCCACTGGAGACACCAGGCCTCCCTAAGCAGGCCCAGGCCCCTTACCATTTAGCAGAGACAGACCAGACACAGGCCTCTGCAGGCAGACAGATCCAAACAGGTGAAGGCTACGCACAGGACTAGAGTGTGTAGGGTGCAAAATTCAAGGAGGCCCGCATTCTCAGGCTCATGACCATGTCTGTCTCATGACCCTGAGTGTGAGCGCCTTCTTAAATTTTGTGCCCCAGATGCCTCCCTGGCCTCATACCATCCTGGCCCTAGCCAGCATGTCCATTTCTTTTTCCTGAACTCACCCATCAGGTAAATCCCTCCTCTTTCCCTAGGGAGAGTGATTGTGGAGGAAAAGAGAGGCCAGGGGGGTGACTCTAGTGGAGGTATCCGCACTTGGAAAAAGGCTAGGGGAAAGGAGTTTCCCTTAAAAGAGATCATAGAGGGACTTCCTTGGTGGTCCAGTTGTTAAGGCTCCATGATTACCCTGCAGGGGGCACGGGTTTGATCCCCGGTTGGGGAACTAGGATCCCACATGCTGCATGGCATCGCCAAAAAAAAAAGAAAAAAAGAAGAAAGAAAGATCATAGAAGTAAAGCTTTTTGCCAAGGCTATACAACCAGTGGTGGCTAGAACCCAGGATTCTTGTTCCTCTTCATAAAAACAAAAAGATGATATGATGCGCTTTGTGAATTAAACCCATTCACTAGAGCACTCAATTAACCAGGTCCTCTATTATTACTATTATTATTACTGTTATTATCATTTTGCTTTCATAACTCTTCTGGGTGACTTAAGCAAATTATATATTAAATTATATGTAAACTCATATAGCATGTAGTAGGTTGAATGGTGGCCCCCCCAGAGATATGTCCACATTCTCTAACATATGAATGTGACCTTATTTGAAAAAAAGGTTTTTGCAGATATAATTATATTAAGGATCTGGATATGAAATCGTCCTTCATTATCTGCATAGGCTCTAAATCCAAGGGTCCTTGTAACAGCCACACAAAGGGGAGACACACAGAGAAGAGAAGAAAGCCATGTGAAAGTGGAGGCAGAATGAAGTTAAAGTAGCCACAAGCCAAGGAACACATGGAGCCACCAGAAGCGGGAAGAGGCAAAGAAGGGTTCTCCCCTAGAGGCCTAGGAGGGAGTGCAGCCTTGCCAACACCTTGGTTTTGGACTTTTGGCCTCCAGAACTGTGAGAGAATAAATTTGTGTTGTTTTAAGCCACGAAATGTGTAGTAATTTATTACAGTCACCCTAGGAAACTAATACATAGGGCAGAGATATGTTATTAAAGCCCTGTATTAGTTATCATTATCTCAAAACTTAGTGGCTTAAAACAATACTTCACACAGTTTCTGTGGATCAGGAATTTGGAAATGGCTTGGCTGGGTGATTCTGGCTCAGGGTCTCTCCTGGGGTTGCAATCAAGATGTTGGTCAGGGCTTCTGAAGACTTGGCTGTGGTGCCAGAGGATCTGCTTCCAAGATGGCCCACTCACAAGGCTGGCAAGTTCATGCAGGCTGGGGGCGGGAGGCCTGTGTTCTTTGCCACATGCGCCTCTCCATTAGACTGAGTGTTCTCATAACGTGGTGATGGACTCCTGACAGAGTGAGTGAGCCAAGAGAGAGCAAAGTGAAGGCTGCAATAGTTTTTATGATCAAGCCTGAGAAGACACACACCATCATTTCCTCAATGTTCCCACACAGGCCGTTCCTGTTCATTGTGAGAGGGGACCATACAGGGACATGAATACCAGGAGGTGAGGATCACTGAAGTCCATCATGGAGGCTGGCTAGCACAGGTCCCAAATTTTTCAGGGTATTTAGGGAACCGGAATACTTCCTATATAGCCACTTGAACCATCTATATTTGAAGCCATAATGATAAACTATACAAAACACTCTTTGGAGTGATGAACTTGAGTTACTACAAGTTATTTAAATATTCAGGTCAGTTCACTTTCCTATTTTACATTGAACCATATGAAATTTGTGATTTTTGTGGGTAAATAATTATCCAATATCAGCAATTTCATGTTTTCAACCCACTACTTATAAAGGTAGGACTATGAACTAAGATACCTTAGATCAATTTTTAAGCAGTTATAAATATAAAAACACTTTGCTTTCAAACAATTATTTAACCATCAGTTTAAATGAACTAGAATAAACTATTCTTCAAACACTCTGGTTATTTGAAATGTTACTATAGAATTGACGTCCCCATAAAGTTTTCGGTCCATGAGCCAAAGGGTCTGTGAGGGCATTGTATCAGAGTGACTTCATAAAAAGTAATTTAACATCTCTGGGACCAATTTTCCTCATCCATAAATGAAAGAATTTGACTAGATGACATCTAGGCTGACTTTCTGTGCAGAAATGTTAAATAAGTCTTTATATGCTATGCTTGAGCCACTACCAGTTCCTTTCTCAAACTCACAGTAAGACAAATTGCATATTTAATACGGTTGTAGGAAAGTCTTTAACTAAATATGTTTATTAATTAATATGTAATATTAATAGTTAAACTCAAGATCCCTAATTTTTTCAGAAGTCCAGAGAGTCCTCCCTCCTCCTTTGTTCTCTAGAAAGCATAGACTGCCCTTCAGTAAATCAATTTTCTTAATTTGACTTGCTATATTTGACAACATTTTTTGGGTTCACATATTTTCTCTTGTGCCAAGTGCTGCATTTTTCATTTCCCACAGAATCAGGACAAACTGTACATCCCCTGCTGTGTCCAGGGCAGATCTGGCTAAATGTCAACTATGTTAATTGGTATAGAGAAAACAGCAGCCCTATTATTATCTGATTAAAAATCCCCACAAACATTCTCCGCTAAAGTAAATCTATGTCAGTACAAAGTGATTTAGTTACAATGTCAAGTTTGGCAGATGTATCCCTCCTGTCTTCATTTTACTGTAGCAGGCAGAATGCTGCTGTTTCCTGGAAGCTTTCAGTATCTAAACTTTTAATCATACTTTTGGAGGCTCAGAACTTGGTACTCAAAACTTTCTGTGGCCTGCCAATTGGAATACAATATCTTCTCTTTACAGTGATATTTTTAAACAAAAAATTTATAGGATAATCTATAGATTGTAATTTAAAAGGCAGTTTAAAATATTTAATTATACTTTTAAAAAGTCTCCACGTTAAAAATTGCCCCAGGATGAGAAGATTATGTAATATAATTGCTTCAGTTAATTGGGGTGTGGGAGGTGTGGGTGTAAAAGAATAAAAGGTAATGAACTTTGATAAATTTATATGAGCAACAACAAAGTACCAGAGAAAATTTAATTTTATTGGAGGGTGGCTATATCTTCAGTGCTCCTTTAAAATTGTATGCTGCCTCTTTAATGTTGGAATTCCCCAGGACTCCGTCTCACTCCTGGGAGCTCACTCCTAGGTAGACTTCATATACTCCGTGATTTCACCAACTGCACAACTTGTACACTCATATTGTTTGGGCCTGTATCTCCAGCTTACTGAAAGCCACATTACTATCCCTTGATATACTTTGGGTGTCTCATGAGCACTTCAAAATCCCCTCTTCTGGTTTCTGGTCCCAAATATAAGGAGCTTAGAAGTCAGCACTCTGTCATAACAACAGGTAAAAAGCTGAACAAACTGAAAAATGAACTCTTCATACATCTGTCAGAGAAGTGAGGTCACAGAGCAAACTGCCCCAAAAATTGGAGAGACACATAGGTGAACACAGTGAGTCACAGTTTGCTGGAGCAGAAACCCACAAGCAGAAACCTCCACAGGAACCAGTACCAGCATAGGGAAACCTAAACTATAATTAACAAATTGCTGGTGGCTCAACACATCTTTCTCAATGGTGAAAAACTGAAACCATTTCCTCTAAGATCAGGAACAAGACAAGGTTGTCCACTCTCACCACTATTATTCAACGTAGTTTTGGAAGTTTAACCACAGTAATCAGAGAAGAAAAAGAAATAAAAGGAATCCAAATCAGAAAAGAAGAAGTAAAGCTGTCACTGTTTGCAGATGACACAATACTATACATAGAGAAGCCTAAAGATGCTACCAAAAAACTACTAGATATAATCAATGAATTTGGTAGAGTAGCAGGATACACAATTAATGCACAGAAATCTCTTGCATTCCTATACACTAATGATGAAAAATCTGAAAGAGAAATTAAGGAAATGCTCCCATTTACCATTGTAACAAAAAGAATAAAATACCTAGGAATAAAACTACCTAAGGAGACAAAAGAACTGTATGCAGAAAACTATGACACTGATGAAAGAAATTAAAGATGATACAAACAGATGGAGAGATGTACCATCTTCTTGGATTGGAAGAATCAACATTGTGGAAATGACCATCCTACCTAAAGCAATCTACAGATTCAATGCAATCCGTATCAAACTACCAATGGTATTTTTCACAGAACTAGAACAAAAAATTTCACAATTTGTATGGAAACACGAAAGACCCCAAAGAGCCAAAGCAATCTTGAGAAAGAAAAACAGAGTTGGAGGAATCAGGCTCCCTGACTTCAGACTATACTACAAAGCTACAGTAATCAAGACAGTACGATACTG
The DNA here is from genome assembly GCF_964165515.1 of Mesoplodon bidens. Taxonomy (NCBI): domain Eukaryota; kingdom Metazoa; phylum Chordata; class Mammalia; order Artiodactyla; family Ziphiidae; genus Mesoplodon; species Mesoplodon bidens. The sequence continues at coordinate 72,023,013 of NC_138164.1, read as the reverse complement.
GCACAGAAACAGAAATATAGATCATTGGAACAGGATAGAAAGCCCAGAGATAAACCCATGCACCTATGGTCACCTTATTTTTGATAAATGAGGCAAGAATATATAATGGAGAAAAGACAGCCTCTTCAATAAGTGGTGCTGGGAAAACAGGGCAGCTACATGTAAAAGAATGAAATTACAACACTCCCTAACACCATACACAAAAATAAACTTGAAATGGATTAGAGACCTAAATGTAAGGCCAGACACTATCAAACTCTTAGAGGAAAACATAGGCAGAACACTCTGACATAAATCACAGCAAGATCCTTTTGGAGCCACCTCCTAGAGAAATGGAAAAAAAACAAAAATAAACAAATGGGACTCAATGAAACTTAAAAGCTTTTGCACAGCAAAGGAAACCATAAACAAGATGAAAAGACAACCCTCAGAATGGGAGAAAATATTTGCAATGAAGCAACTGACAAAGGATTAATCTCCCAAATTTAAAAGCAGCTCATGCAGCTCAATATCAGAAAAACAAACAACCCAATCCAAAAATGGGTAGAAGATCTAAATAGACATTTCCCCAAAGAAGGTATACAGATTGCCAACAAACACATGAAAGGATGTTCAACATCACTAATCATTAGAGAAATGCAACTCAAAACCACAATGAGGTATCACCTCACACCAGTCAGAACAGGCATCATCAGAAAATCTACAAACAACAAATGCTGGAGAGGGTGTGGAGAAAAGGGAACCCTCTTGCACTGTTGGAGGGAATGTAAATTGATACAGTCACTATGGAGAACAGTATGGAGGTTCCTTAAAAAACTAAAACTAGAACTACCATATGACCCAGCAATCCCACTATTGGGCATATACCCTGAGAAAACCATAATTCAAAGAGTCATGTACCACAATGTTCATTGCAGCACTATTTACAATAGCCAGGACATGGAAGCAACCTAAGTGTCCATTGACAGATGAATGGATAAAGAAGATGTGGCACATATATACAAGGGAATATTACTCAACCATAAAAAGAAACGAAATTGAGTTATTTGTGATGAGGTGAATGGACCTAGAGTCTGTCATACGAGTGAAGGAAGTCAGAAAGAGAAAAACAAATACCATATGCTAACACATATATATGGAATCTAAAAAAAAAATTGGTTATGAAGAACCTAAGAGCAGGACAGGAATAAAGATGTAGATGTAGAGAACAGACTTGAGGACATGAGGTGGGGGGAAGGGTAAGCTGCGATGAAGTGAGAGAGTGGCATGGACATATATACACTACCAGATGTAAAATAGATAGCTAGTGGGAAGCAGCCACATAGCACAGGGAGATCAGCTCGGTGCTTTGTGACCACCTAGAAGGGTGAAATAGGGAAGGTGGGAGGGAGATGCAAGAGGGAGGAGATATGGGGATATATGTATATGTATAGTTGATTCACTTTGTTATAAAGCAGAAACTAACGCACCATTGTAAAGCAATTATACTCTAATAAAGATGTTAAAAAAAATTCTGGTGTCTCACTGTGGACAAGCTGAGAGTTAAAATCTCCAGGGGAACTCAGGAATAAGGGGCCCCCCATTTCTGTGAGTTTTACTTCTAGGAGCTCCTCCAGGCCCTCACAGCAAATACCAGAGAAAATTCCCCTGGTGTTTCCAGCAGAGGGAGGAGAAAAGGAACCATTTTGAAATATACCAGAGCATTCTGTTATTCTTAATAAGGTCTATCTTCAGGAGAAACTAGAAGAGTCTAACCTGCTGGGTTTTATCAGAGCCTAACCTACCTGGGGCAAGGGAAATACACAACTCCAGCCCCCTCTGGCCATCCTGTCCTACCTAAGTGGGGGGAAATACTGAGAAGCACTGGTAAAGTTCACAGTCCATGGGCACAGGCTTACTAAAAGACTGAGACCCAAAATCATAGAACTAGAGCATGCTTTTCCTCCCCTGACACCTTAACACCACACCACAAAAGGCCTATTCACTGGAGTTTCTTTCACTCAGTACCTCACATCTGGATTTCAACAAGATATTACAAGGAATACAAAAGGGTAAAAACACAATTTGAAGAGACTGAACAAGCATCAGACTAGAGTCAGGTATGGCAGGGGTGCTGGAATTATCAGACTGGGGACTATGATTAAACAACTATGATTAAAATGTTAAGGGATCTAATGGAAAAAGTAGACGACATGCAAGATAGATGGATAATGTAGGCAGAGAGATGGAAACACTACGAAAGAATAAAAAAGAAATGCTAGAGATCAAAAACACTGTAAGAGAAATGAAGAATGCTTTTTTTTTTTTTTTTTTTTGGTACGTGGGCCTCTCACTGTTGTGACCTCTCCCGTTGCAGAGCACAGGCTCCGGACGTGCAGGCTCAGTGGCCATGGCTCATGGGTCTAGCCACTCTGCAGCATGTGGGATCTTCCCGGACCGGGGCACAAACCTATGTCCCCTGCATCGACAGGCAGACTTCTCAACCACTGCACCACCAGGGAAGCCCCGAAGAATGCTTTTGATGGGCTCATCGGTAGACTGGAAATGGCAGAGGAAAGCCCATGACTGCATTCTGAGCTTGAGGATATACTAATAGAAACTTGCAAAACTGAAAAGCAAAGAGAGAAAAGACTGAAAGGACAAAACAGAATATCCAACTGTGGGACAGCTACAAAAGGTATAACATGTGTAACAGGAATACCAGAAGGAAAAGAAAGAGTTAAAGGAACAGAAGCATTATTTGAAGCAATAATGCCTGAGAATGTCCCCAAATTATTGTCAGACACGAAACTACAGATCCAGGAAGCTCAGAGAACACCAAGCAGGATATATGCCAAATAAAAAACAATAAAACAAAACAAAAGCTACATCATGCCATATCATATCCAAAGTTCAGAAAATCAAAGATAGAGAAAAAAATTTTGAAAGAAGCCAGAGGAAAAAACACCTTACCTATAGAGGAGCCAAGATAAGAATTACATCTGACTTCTCAGAAACCACGTGAGCAAGAAGAGAGTGGAGTAAAATATTTAAAGTGTGGAGATTAAAAAAAAAAACTATCTAATGAAGGAAGACAAGAAAAGGAGTTAAAAGATATACAGACTGGGAAGGAAGAAATAAAAATATTTTTGTTTGCAGATGACACTATTGTCTATATAGAAAATCTGAAAGAATCAACAAAAGAAAAAACCTTCTGGGCTTCCCTGGTGGCACAGTGGTTGAGAGTCCCCCTGCCAATGCAGGGGACCCGGGTTCGTGCCCCGGTCCAGAAAGATCCCATATGCCATGGAGCGGCTAGGCCCGTTGCCGCGGAGCGGCTAGGCCCATAAGCCATGGCTGCTGAGCCTGCGCGTCTGGAGCCTGTGCTCCACAATGGGAGAGGCCACAACAGTGAGAGGCCCGCATACCGAAAAAAAAAAAAAAGAAAAGAAAAAACCTTCTGGACCTAATAAGCGATTATAGTCATTCTGCAGAATACAAGGCCAATAAACAAAAGTCAGCTAGTTTCCTACATTCCAGCAACAGAGAAGCAGAATTTGATATTGAAAACACATTATCATTTACATTAGCACTCAGAAAAGTGAAATACTTAGGTACAGATCTAAAAAAATATGTATAATGTTGATATGAGGAAAACCACAAAACTCTAGTGAAAGATATTTTTTAAGAAACCTAAATAAATAGATATTCCACATTCATAAATAGGAAGACTCAGTATTGTCAAGATTTCAGTTTTTCCTAACTTGATCTATAGATTCATTGCAATCCCAATCCAAATCCCAGCAAGTTATTTTGTGGACAATGACAAACTGATTCTAAAGTTTACATGGAGAAGTAAAAAACCCAGAAAGTCAACTCAATATAGAAGGAGAAGAACAAAGATAGAGAACTGACACTACCCAACTTCAAGACTTACTATAATACTACAATCATCAAGACAGTGTGGTATTGGCTAAAGAATAGTCAGATAGATCAATGGAATAGAATGGTGAGCCCAGAAATACAGCCACATAAACATAGTTAACTGATCTTTGACAAAGGCACAAAAGCAATACAATGGAGCAAAAATAGTCTTCTGTATAAATGGTACTGGAATACATCCACATGCAAAAACAAAAAGACCTAGACACAGACCTTACACCTGCCACAAAAATTAACTCAAAATGAATCATAGCCCTGAATATAAAATGCAAAATTATAAAACTCATAGGAGATAACATAGGAGGAAACCTAGATAACCTTGGGTATGGCAATGACTATTTAGATACAACAACAAAGGCATCATCCACTATAGAAATAAAATTGATAAGCTGGAATTAATTAAATAAAAAACTTATGCTTTTCAAAAGACAATGTCAAGAGAAAGAAGTCAAGCCACAGGTTGGGAGAAAATATTTGCAAAAGACACATCTGATTAAAGGACTTATTCAAAGTATACAAAAACTTTAAAAACTGAACAATAAGAAATCAAACAACCCACTTAAAAAATGGGCAAAACACCACAACAGGTACATCATCAAAGAAGATACACAGATAGCAAGTAAGCATACGAAAAAATATTAAACATCACACGTCATTAGGGAATTACAAATTAAAACAACAAAGAGATACCTCTATACACCTATTATAATGGCCAAAATTCAGAACAATGAAAACACTAAATGCTGGTGAGGATGTGGAGTAACAGGAACTCTCATTCATTGCTGGTGGGAATGGTACAGCCACTTTGGAAGACAGTTGGCAGTTTCTTACAAAACTAACCATACTAATACCATACAATCCAGCAATCGTGCTCCTTGGTATTTACCCAAATGAATTGAAAACTTATGTCTATACAAAATACAAAAACCAGTATACAGATGTTTATAGAGCTTTATTTATAATTACCAAAACTTGGAAACAACCAAGATGTCCTTCAGTAGGTGAATGAAAAAATACCTTGTGGTATATCTAGATCAGCACGAAAAAAGGGGAGCTATCAAGCCATGAAAAGACATAGAGGAACCTTAGATGCATACCACTAAGTGAAAGAAGCAACCCTGAAAAGCCTACGTACTGTATGATGCCAACTATATGGCATTCTGGAAAAGGCAAAACTACAGTAAAAAGATCAGTGGTTGACAGAGGTTGGGGGTGGGGAGGAAGGACTAAAAAGGGAGAGCACAAAAATGTTTAGGGCAGAAACTTCTCTTTATGATACTACAGTGGTGGATGCTTGTTATTATACAGTTGTCCAAACCTATAGAATGTACACTGCCAAGAGTGAACACTAAAGTAAACTTCAGACTTGGGCTAATAATGATGTGTCAGTGTAGGTTCATCGGTTGTAACAGATGTACCGCTGTGGATGTCGATAGTGGGGGAGTTTGTGCATGTGTGGGGACAGAGGTGTACGGGGACTGTCTGTACTCTCTACTCCGTTTTGCTGTGAACCTAAAACTGCTCTTAAAATATCAATTTTATTAGTTAAAAAATAAATTATATTCAAATTGAATGCATCATTCTCTCCCTGCCATCTTCCCAACTTCCTCTCCCTCTAGGTTCCTCCTTTTCAATAACTGGAATCGTGATGTATCCAGATGAACCCTATCAGAAACCTAGGAATCAACCTTTACTTTGTGTCCTCCCTTGTATATTTCATGCAATCTCTTTATCAAGTTCTATGCATTTTCCCTCATATATCTAGAATCTATCTCCTTCTTCCCCTCTCTAATGCCACTGTTACAATGCCCTCTACCCACCAACCAGTTTTCCCTTGATCTACCCTTGGGCTAAGTGTTATGAACAAGTACAACTATTTTTATAAGCTTTTTGTTTTCTAATCTATCAGACTTCTGTAAATCAGGCCCAGTGCAGACCATAAAATGCAAAGCTTAGCGGTTCAGAACTTTCTTGATAACTTTTCTCATAACAAGGCTTTAATTAAATTAAAAACCAAAGCATTACACAGGTAGAGAATGAGGAAAGAGATGGAATAATGGTTTATGGCTTTGGGACATCTGTTAATGTATTAATCGAACTAAGAAAATGAAAGGGACACAAAGGTCAGTTAGACCTCCATCCCATTCCTGTACTTAGAATATTTCAATACATTCCCTTTGCCTTCAGGACAATATCCAGATTCCTAAACACAGCATACAACGTTCTTCATGACCTGCCTACTGTCTTCATTCCAGCTTCATCTGCCCCTATTCTGCATTCACCCACTTGTTCAGGCCAAATTTTAGAAGTCATCATTGTATAATCTCTTTCCCTTGAGTCACTGTCCTCAGATTCTCTCCCCACCATTTGAGCCACAAGCAAATTCTGTTGATTCTACATTAAAAATATACCTAAATCTATCTACTGTTCATTTCCATGCCTTCCACTCTAATCCAAGTCACTGTCACTGACTGCTCTTCTTGTCTAAAGCAATTCCTTCCTACTTTCCCTGCTTCTATCTTGCTCTAAATTCCATTCTCCACACAGCAAGAATGTACATTAATATATATATATATATATATATATATATATATATATATATATATTGAGATCCATCTGATGACTTCTCATCTCACTTAGAATAAAATCCAAATTCCTGCCAAAGTTCTCTGCATTAGTTTCCTATTGCTACTGTAACAAAATTACCACAAACTCAGTGACTTGCATAATATAAATTTATTCTGTTGTCTTATTTTAGACCTGTAACCTCCAGAATTCACTTCAAGGTGACAATACGGCTGGTCCCTTATAGAGGCTCAAGAGACAATGCATTCCTTGTTTCTTCCAGCTTCTAGAGGTGACTGGCATTCCTTGGCTTGTGGTCACATCACTCCAATTTCTGTTTCTGTTGTCACATAGCCTTCTTCTCCCTCTGACCTCCTCTTTCCCTCTATAAGGACCCTTTACATCAGGCCCACCCAGATAATAAAGAATAATCTCCCCATCCTCAACTTAATCTTATCTGCTACATCCTTTTTACTATGTAAGATAACAAATTCACAGGTTCTGGGAATTAGGACATGGACACCTCTGTGGGGCATGTGATTTAGTCTGCCACATTCCATACAAAGATCATGAGAAAAATATTTCATCATAAAAACATGGATTTGTTAAAGTTGCTAATAAGGGGAAGCATCACAGTAATAGAGTCTCAATAACGTCTCAAAAGGGGGTGGTAAGGGGAAGATATTTATAGGATCAACCATAGGGTGCCTTTGTGGTGGATATTAGTAGCCTAGGCAGGAATTTTACAAATTAGAATTTGTAAAGTAACTGAATTACTAGAACCTATGAATCTGTGCAGAGTTACAGTTAAATCAGTTTATTTGTGGTCTTATATTGTTACAAATGGGCCTAAATAAGCTGGTGTTAAAACAATAAGAGCTTAAAGAGTTTTTATTACATATCATGGAATGGTACAGTTGATCATTTCAGTTTTTGCTTCATTTCATTTTGCAAATCATTAGTTTTGGCTTAATTTCTCAGTCCCCCTTCTTTTGGTCACTCTGTAGCCTAAGCTGAAAGAAAGACGATTATTTTCCTGGGGAGGTGACAAATCCAGATCTGCACTGCTATTTAGTAAGTTGCAATTACATATTGAATTTTTCATGGTAGTCATATTGACCTCTATAAGTATCAGGCTTTCTTGTTCTTTTTGTTGGATGATCATTTGTAAATCATCTAGTGTTAGCAGTGGCTGTGCAGCAGCATTTAAGACTCTGAAGATCATATATCTGGTAACTGCTATGCAGACAGACACTAAGACAAAAATTATTAGAGTTTGAAAGGCATTTGAAAGCCATATTCTTAGATTTTGAAAACTGAACAATGAAAGCATGTGACAATCTATTGGGACTTTCCTTATGTAATCAAGTTTCTTTTTCCCTTTAATTTGGGTAGGGTTTATTCAACCTTACTAGTGTATGAGGAATACAGGTCTTGGGGATACCATGAGTAAAGGACGCAGATGTCCATTAGCTATCTAGGACCTTAATCCTGAAGTGGGGGAAGAAAATAGCTGAGAAGATAAAGATGCAAAACCCAAGGGGATACAGGTACAAAGAAGAACATGGCAACAAACGGGGTCTTGTTCCAGCTGTCTTGGTTGGAAACAGCCTACTTCATGCAGTCTTTAGTTGTTCCAAGGACCTAGGGCTGTCTCTTCTCATGGGACATCTACCTCTAGATGTTACCTAGATTCCTCAACATGACTTATAAAGCCCTTCATAATCTGGTCATATCTCTGGGATCATTTCCTAAATCTTTTTCTCTTCACTCTCTCTTTGGTGGCCACACTGTTCTTACTGTTCCACAAACAAGTTAATCTTGTTCCTGTCTGAGAGACATTGTACTCATTGTTCCCTTTATGCAAAATGATCTCCCCAATATTTGCACCGCTGACTCCCACAATCCACTCAAGTCACATGTCACCTTCTTAGAAAGGCTTTCCCTTGTCATCATCCAATTTAAAGTCCTCTTGATTCTTTTACCTTGCTTAATTTTTCTTCATAGCACTCTTCTCTCCCTGCATCTGTTTCATATTTATTTGTTATATGCCCCTCTTGAATATACACACCATTCAAGAAGGCAGAAAACTTTTCTATTTTGTTCACTGATGTGTTTTCAGGACCTAGAACACTATTCAGCATACGTAGGTGCTCAATAACTACTCGCTGATTGACTGAATAAATAAAAACCTCACATACACTATGTTTCAGCCGTATATAACAATTTGCAGTCCCCAAATGGCTCCTTCTTTTGCAGATGTGGTTTTCCTCTGCCTGCAATAACTTCTCCTTGATTCCTTCACAATTCCTAATCATCCTTCAAGAGTCTGTTTATGTGTCACTGTCCCTGATAAACCTTTGTTGATCCCATCAGGAAGAACTAGGTGTCATCTCTCTTTGTTCTAATAGTACTCTAGGCATACCTCTATCATATTACTTAATACAGTTGACCCTTGAACAAAGCAAGAGTTGCCCCCCATCTCCCACCCCACTGTCAAGTCGAAAATCCATGTATAGCTTTACAGTCCAATCTCTGCATCTGCAGATTCAACCACAGGGATCATGTAGCACTACAGTACGTATTTATTGAAAAAAGTCTATGTATAAGTGGATCTGTGCAGTTGAAATCCATGTTGTTCAAGGGTCAATTGTACATTGCATTAACATTTTGTCTAATCTATGTCTGTATCCTGAGACTCTAGTAGAGGGCTTTGCCCATAGTAAATTCTGAGCAAGTGTTTGTTGAATGATTTTATTCATTGAGTGACAACTGTGTGTCAAGCACTGTACTAGTTTTTATGCACATTATTTTATTTTTTAAAGTTTTTATTGGGGTATAGTTGATTTACAATGTTGTTTTAGTTTCAGGTGTACAGCACAGTGAATCAGTTATACATATACATATATCCACTCTTTTGTAGATTCTTTCCTCATATAGGCCATTACAGAGTATTGAGTTCCCTGTGCTATACAGTAGGTCCTTATTAGTTATCTATTTTATATATAGTAGTATGTATGTATCAATCCCAATCTCCCAATCTATCCCTCCCCCACTCCTTACCTCCAGTAATCATAAGTTTATTTTCTACATCTGTAACTCTCTTTCCATTTTGTAGATAAGTTCATTTGTACATATATACAATGGAATATTACTCAGCCATAATAAAGGATGAAATAATGCCATTAGCAACAACATGTCTAGACCTAGAGATTGTCATACTGAGTGAAGTAGGACAAAGACAAATATCATATGATATCGCTTATATGTGTAATCTAAATAAAGGCTACAAAGGTACATTATCTTAATCCTGACAAGAAATCTGTAAGATATATGCTACTATCCCTGTTTTACATACGATGAAACTGAATAACTTGCCCAGAGTTTCAAACCTAAGTGTGTCTGACTCCAAACTGGTATTTCTCCCATTGCCTCAAATGAATTAATAAATCTCCTTAATTTTAGTGATACTTACTGGTCAAAATTTAATATCCTAATTTTACCATTAACATTGAAACTCTGATCTTTTAGTTCAGTGTTGCATGCTGTAATACATTTTTACTTGATTCAGCCTCTTTATATTACAGGGAAGAATGGACCCCAGGTACCTTAACAGCACAGGTATCCTATTTTTATTCTGCTTCATACTTAAAGAATTTTTGATGATGATTCAGGGTCAAGGTTTGGTTACTCTTTCCTTTTAAGAGAAGGATTATATTTAAAAGCTAGTCCACATGTCATCTTTCAAGAGGTATAAAAGGCCCAAATACATTGAAAGTCATATTGAAATTATAGAATTAATATACCTGGAAGAAAGGAAAATGTGGCAGGAATGAGTTAAAAATAGTAAGACAGTCACACATATGTGGGAGAACCTGGTGGTCACCCTGATTTCTGTCTTTTCTGCATGCTAGGTGAAGCAGTGTGTACTAAATTTTAATAAAGTTTTTAGAAGTATGTAAAATAGTATCACAAGGATCTCAAGCAGTGAGAGCCCAAGCTCTAAAGTCAGACAGACCTGAGATCTAATCCTTGCTCCCCTACCTAATAGCTGAGCAAATTTAAGCAAGTTACTTAACCTTTCCTAAGCCTCAATTTCTTCATCAGTAAAATGAAGAGAAAAGAAGGGCATTAGGTAGGGTAGCTAATTACTACTATAACACACAGCATTAAAATTTTAGAGGCATAATTTAATAAAACAAGTAAAATCCAATACAGGCGTTCCTGGTCATGCAGTTCTCTGGGGCACCATTCCTTCAAGGACTAATTTGGGGCCCCATGCTTCTTCTATTTTGCAGTTTTGACTTCCTCTAGATTCTTTGAAATCTTCATTCAGCTGGTAGGTAGGGAAAGAAAGAGAATATGGCACATGTGTAGGAGGTTTTAGAGGTTTTGTGGGTCCAAACTTAAACAGCTTTCATGGTTTCTGTCCACAGTCTATTGTGTATTGTCAGTCACATGACCCCAACTAATCACAAGAGAGGCTGGGAAACATAGTATATGTGCTCAGGAGAAAAGGAAACAGACTTCGGGGAATTCAGAGGTGTCTCTGCCACTTCAGGTCATGAGGTGGTCTCAGGGTTTAACTGAGATAATGCATGTAACATGCTTAGCATAGGGTAAGTAATCAACACAGTTGCATGTAATTATTATTATCACAAGGGTGTATGCTGCGAGTCTGAATAAGGAAGTGAAGTCCTTGCTTGGAGGTTCTAGCAAGAGAGCTCAGCTACATTCAAAGAAAAGTCCTTACCTTTGTGTAAGGTTATATAAGATTATGATCTTTAACTGATTTGGCAGCATCAGGAAACATAAACATTGAAAGGTGAGGGATGTAGGGGTTGCCAAGTTGTTCATGTCAGCTTAGCTAACAGAATGTCAAAAGATTATAATTTAGATAAGCTTAATGTCTAAGAAGAGTGGGAATAGGGAACTGGTAGACTCTTTGGATTTGGGAATGGGCTTAACTGAAATAATAAAGGGTAAAAATTCTGATCAATCCCCTCTTCCATATTCTTTTTCTCCCTCATTTTCTTACTTTAAAGTTACAGACATCATAAAGATTCTTCAAGTGCAGCATATTTTCTTCTCCCCACTTATTTTTCTCCCCTGTTGCCATTTAAAATAGTGTAAGAACTCTGAGAACAGAGACCATGTTTGCCTCACACATTATTACATCTTAGCACCTAGCAATGCCTAGCACAGGGTATGCAGGCAAGAAGTATTTGTTGAATGAATTTAATATATATGGTAGTTGCTTCAAGTCTTGCTTAAAGAATCTAGATAAAGTAATGGAAAGACAATGAGTTTTTAAATCTTCCTTCTATCACTTGAGTATTTGTGGGATTCTGGGGCTTCTAAGACTTAATTTTTTTTTTTAAGCAATAGAGAAAAATTGTATAAGCATTTAATCTCTAAGATTTTTTTCTTCCCTGTATTAAGTGGCACAATTCTTTTTAGAGTTATAGTAATGAGAACTAAATGAAAAAATTCATGTAGTGTTCCTAGCACATAGAAAGCATTCAAAAAACGGTTGTTCCCTCCCCTGTACCTCGCACCTCTCTACAATATACTTTTTAATTTAGGGGACCCTAACAATTAATTGACACTAATTGTTTTCATATTTAGAAACTTCTAAAATATACCCTTGAAAAAAAGTACAGTGATATTTCTAACAGAAGCTAGTTTATTTATAAGGTGAACATGTCTACAGTTATTTGAATAATGGTGGTTTATAGGAATCTCTTTGGTAAAAGTAATGGTGAAATACCTTCCTAGAATGTCATTCATAGTAGTGCAAAAAATACATGTTGCCTTCTGTGTGTTTAGGTATAATTTTTACATCTTCCCTAAAGATGAAATATTTAGCTACTGATTTAGCTCCTGTTGACCTCAGCAGGGGTCTACCAATGCAGAGGCTCAGGCCACCTGGTAATTTATTAAATGGAAGCCACAGAAGAATAGTAAGGATGTCTTAAGAATTGGGTAACTCCATGGCCCAATGGACACAGGGCAGCAAACTGGGCACCAAACTGCAGATGGATTGCAGATGCACTGAAGGAAGTCATTACAGTTTTGAGAAATTTGGGGCTGGCTTGACAAAGATGAAGCCTGCTGGTTTCAGCACTTTATGTTCTTGGCAAAAGCATGGTGTTGCAAATTTTCACCAGCCATAGTGAAAAAAAGGGGGGAAAGGGAATGGGAGGAGACCACAAAATTCATGATGATACATAAAATGTTAACCATTAGCTTTGCATCTTTTGAGAGTCACCAGATTGAAGCACAGTATTTTGGACTTGGCTGGCAGATGGTGTACACAGACTTTCTGAGTATGTTAGCATTTCATTTGAAACTAGCAAGATTACATAGGACTATCATGATAATTTAACATTCATGGAGATTTTAAAATTTATCCTTAAACTTGTGTTGAAAGTGGGGCATTTTAACATTTTAAAAGGCTTTGTGAAATAGATCTGGATCTCATAGAACAGATTCACAGGATATAATAATTCCTCTAAAATGCCCACAGGACAGTTTCAAGTGTCTTCTTTCCCTGAAAATCTGGCTTACGCAAGAGAAAAAGAGGCCAAAGAGAACAAAGACTAAACCAGGGGAGATGGCAGGTAGTGATGTCTGGATTCTCTGAATGGGACTTCTCCACTTACTACCTTCTCACTTCCTTCTATGGTCTGGACCTTTAATCACCACAGCAGTCAGCCTTGTAGGGTCAGCTAATCTCTGGTGACATCACCGTACTACTTCCCTTTTCAAATTCCAGTGAAGCTATGTGTTTCCTGTCCTATTTGACACTCTAGAGAAAAAATACTGGCCCATTAGTATCCAAATTTAGACTGGCAGCAATGTGTCAAGTTTTCAGGGAAGAGATAAACAAAAACAGGTGACATTTCCAAGCCTCTCAAGAAAAGGGGAAAAAACCCCCAACCCTTCTGGGGTAAGTAAGCAGGGAGAGCTTCAATACCCACTGTAGGGAGAGGCCTGCTGACAGCCTCCGAGAATGGGCCGACGGAAGCCTTTTCCTTTTCATTAAAGCCAGGATGGTTTTGGGGGCCTCCCTAAACACATTCTTGATTCTGCTAGGAAAGCCCAAGCAGCTCTGACACCCCCTTGCTCAGGGGGAGCTGTGAAGGTAGCTGCACCTCCTCTTCGGGAAGCCGTTGGTTTCAACCACAGACACTAGGACACCCTTGTGGGGGAAAAGGGAGACGCCATACGTCCCTCGCCCCGCCCCCTCCCCCCCCCGTGACCCCAGCGAGCCCAGCCTCGGGCAACCTGTTGGCAGCGAGCATCACGTGACGCGGCGGGCCGCGCACTGCCCCCGCGGGGGAGCCTCCTGTTGCGCCGGCCGGGCGGGTTCCAGCACGTAACACGCGGGCGCCGCCCCGCTGTTCCCTCGCCGAGCGAGGGAGGGCCTGCGTCGAAGAGGAAAGAGAAGGGAAAAGGGGCGGGAGACGGAGAAGGAGGGGCGGTGCCCGAGTCACGTGACCTGGGGCAGCCCGGAAAGCTCCGAGGAGGAGCCTGGCGCCGCCATTTTCCTGCAGCTGCCTGTCCCTTTTGCCCTGCCCGGCTTCAGCTGACCAGGGAGGGGGTGGGCTGAGCTGAGGCGGGGGCAGGGGAGTGCCCCATATCGTGCCTGACCCCGCGGGTGACAAGAGCCGGTTCTTTCCGGGCTGGGTGGCAGCGCGCGGCCCTGAGCCCCGCCCCAGGCCGGCAGGCGGAGAAGGAGCCGGTGGGGGTAGGGGGGGTGGGGGTCCTCCGGTGCTTGGGGGTCCCAGTCCCCGCCGGCTGCCGAGCGGGAGGGGTGGCGGAGGAGCCGCAGAGATGTCCGGCCAGAGCTTGACGGACCGAATCACCGCCGCCCAACACAGTGTCACCGGCTCCGCCGTGTCCAAGACAGTATGCAAGGCCACGACCCACGAGATCATGGGGCCCAAGAAAAAGCACCTGGACTGTGAGTGAAGCCGACCGCTGCCCCCGCGACCCGCATCCTTCTCCCCATCTCTTTTCTTCCCCGCTTCAGCTGCCTCTTCCCTCCCTGCGTCTTCTCTGGCGCGGCGGGTCCTGTGCTCATCCGAGCTGTGTTCTTTTTGCTTCCATCACACCTGCCTTCACGGCTTCCGTTCCCTGTCTAAAAATCCCTGACAAGCCACTCCCCTCCGGGTTCCTAGGGGACCCTCGCTTCTCTGCCCGGTGCTCCGCGATACACATCACAGCCGGCCAACTTGCCTCTCCACCTAGCCCCTCACCTCCCGGCCTCTGTCTGCTGCAGCCGTCTACTCTTTCTTCCCACCCGTCCCGTGCTGCCTAGCCGCCCTCTCCTGAGCGTCTCCCCGCTTGCTCCCGGCCTCACCGCCCTATTGTTTCCCCACTAGCATTCTTCGGGTTTCCGTAAACGCCCGGTTCCGTGGGCCCGGATCCCTCTTTCTCCGCAACCCTGAGGGCCGCCTCCCTTGAAGTGATTCCCACTTCCTTTGCTCCACTAGCCTCTTCTGTCCCTTCCTTTCCCGGTTTTCTCGTCCACCTTTCCTCTCCCCCCCCCCGCCCTTGAGTTACCTTTCTTTGCCTCTGTAGCTTCACTTAAGTTCCTTCGTCTCATTGTAAATATCATACTCAATATCCGACTTTTTTACCCTGACTACTTTCTTCGTGGGCGTGAAAGTAAAAGGGATTCCATTGGTGTGGGGAAAGCTTTGTGGAACGCCGGGATTTTTAATCACCTCTGGTGGGGTTTAATCATTGTATTTTCATGCTTTTGACTGGGATAATTTGTGAATGTCAGTCACCCCCCCCCTTTTTTTTTTCTAATGGGGATATGGAAAAGGGTTTGCTGATTTTGGTATCAATTCCTAGAGCTGTTAAGTCTGGCGGTTTGAATTCAGAAGCTTGAGTGAAGCGTAGACTGTTGGAATTCAAAATAGATTAATAATCAAATCTACAAATAATACATCCTTTAAAAAACTGGTAAAAAGATATTTGGTGATGCTTGAGTTTGGACTCCGTTTTAATTTATGCTGGTTATCTTTTGAGGAACTAGCTTATCTTACACGCATGATATTACACCATTCACTAACTTAGCTACAGTTACTAGAGCTAACTCCTCCCAACTTTTTCCAAACCTGGAAGCCACCTGTAATATCCTCCTTTTTTATTCCACTCCTTTACCTCAAGGTACAAAGATCAGTGGATTACTCAAGCTTTGAATCAATGGAGATTTGACCTGAAACTTTTCAGGGAAACATAGGGGAAAAGGCATTGTAATAGATAAGTTCCTTTTTTAAATGGCTACTGGACACATAAGCCTGACTGACTTCATCCTACGTGAAAGTTACTTTGCTTTACTGTTTGAAGCAAGAGTGAGCATGTCCTGAAAGGGAATTCACTGACGGGAGTCCTGTTTTGAGTTCTCGTTTGGACTTTGGCCATAAGGTTTGCGCTTTTAAAAAAAATGTACAAAATGTGAATTCTTCCAAGATACTTTGCTCATGAAGTACTGTTAGAACAAGTTACTGCTACAGACAAACCCATTATTCATTGTGACTTATTCCTTCCTTGTGGAAAAGTTTAAAAAAGCATCATTATTGCTTGGTTCTTCTTTTGATGTGCGGTTCATGGAGGCTGCTTGTTAACTATCAATCCTTGACTGTTTTAAAGAATTCAGAATATATTTAAATGGTGACACATTTATAAATGGAAAATTCTTTAAAATATATTATGAAGCCGTAAGTGCCTCTTTTGATTGTCTGATATTTGGAGTAGACATTTCTACTGTTTACTTCTCTTCAAATGACTACTTGGCTTGCTCTACCTAATCTATGGTTTGCCCTAACACTGTTAATTCTTTTGTTAGGTTGGTTTTGTTGTTTGTTTGCTTTTGGCGTTGAAGAAACTACTTGTGACTTTGTGAACTGTTATCCGCATCTCTCCCTTCAAAATGATAAATTATAACACGAATAGATACCACTTTTAAAAGTCTTTTTAAAGGTTCTTGTCTTATTTCAAATGTTGCAGTTCTAACACATTGTGGAAAAGGTCAGAAAATAGGCTAGGTAAATTTAGGAGAGTGAGACTTGCTTGTGGTTTTATGAATGTTAGCCTTTTCTCTTGTAATGGAAGCTGCTGCAGATAAGAACTGGGATTAAGTTTGGTATGGATAATCTCACATTTGTAGTCTTTTTCTCTACCACTGCTGTGTTTATAAATTCCCACTTTAGAACCTGAATATTCCTGGTAATGTTTGATTTTTTAAAAAAACCTGTATGAATAAGGAGCCACTTACTCTATGAGGTTTTTAAAATACAGTAATACTATTTTCCTTATATTGTTGTTTAAAACACCCTTATAACCAGTTCCACTAATGGAATAAATTTAAGTCTGACCAGTGAGTGGTTTTTGTAAACACCTTCTTCCCCCACACACTTTAACATACTTTGAGGAAATTGAAAAGGCTTTCACAAACAGTTCTGTGTTTTGACATCATGGACTTTTAAGTCTTTAATGTAGTTACAATTTTTCCTCTTTTAGGAATTTTTCTTTCTAGTGAAGGCTTAGTTCTCTTGCGCCTTTTAATATACTGAGAAACTGTTGCCTAATTAGTTGACCCTAATAAAAATGATTTCATTTTTTAAATATTAGTATTTAACAAAAATATGCTTAAGACTGTTTTTTCCTATAAGCCTTTAGAGTGTGGAGGTGATTTCTGTGTACTTCGCCAAGGTCTGTCAATATTAGGAAATGACGATTGTAATCCATGAATTATGGCTTAATTCATACTACATTGTATACTTGTTTAAGCAAGAGCTTTTGCTTTGCTTATAAGGGTCAGTAGATAATAATGTTAAGTAGTGTCCCTAGTGTGAAAAGAGTTGTCAAACCTGAAACATATTTTTAAAAATAAGCATGGTTTGCATTTAATTTCAGGCCTCTAATGGCCATAATCAAGATAGAAGAATAGCAGCCTTGTATTTGAAGGACTTCAGTTTGCCAGGCACTTATTAACCATTATCTAATTTAATCCTTTCTCATAGCTATGGGAGAGGCAAGTCATATGCATAGAAGGTCATCTCTAACTAAATTTAAAGAGGGTATAGAATACTTAAAACATTATTGGTTGAAGTACAGACAGAACAGTTTTAAAATTTATAAATTCTTAAAGTAAAAACATTCCTACCTGATTTCACAACCTTTACTCTTGTTTTTTGACAAGAACACTTTTTTCTATACTTGTTTACTTTCCTTGGGCATTTATGTTGGGGCATGTTTCACTGAGATGAAATATTATGTTAATGGCTCTAATGTTTTCACTTTTTTATCCATATTTTTTCCAGTTAATTTCAAGGGACACTTCATTCCAGCCACCATCTGCCTTACATTCTGTACAACAAAATCAAGATCATGTTCTTATTAAGTATCCGTTATAAGCATATCTCTAAGGTAGATACAGTGTGGGTACTTGTGTGTTGTGTACTGGCTCTAGACTCTGCCTACTTTTAATTGTGGAAACATATTTTTTTTAAAAGTAAGAATTTCTGAATGTTTTGAATATGCAGAGGGTGGAATTTGTATTTGGGTTCGTGGTTTGTATAACCATTGAAAATACATATAAAATATTGACATGCACCCAAAATAATTATCTTTCTAAGTAAATTATTGATTTTTAATGTCTTAGTTAATGATATCCAATGGGTGCTTAGTTTGTGTATTGTCAAGAATGTATCTGGTAACTGGGATCTGATTTGAAAGAAGGTACCTGAGAGGAAGATAGTAAGTAGAAGATCTGCCCCTAGATGGCGCTTGTTTAGAAATAAGGTAACTGGGGCTTTCCAAATGGACAATTATTTCGTAGTTATGTTTGGGCTTACTGTTCTTTCCCATAAGAATTAATCGTATAATTTATATTTTCATTTTCATTATTTGACCTATTCTGTCCCTTACTACTTTAATAGTTCTGAAATACAAAAAAAATGGTAATTAAGTCATCAAAGTGGTAATAGTAAGATTTGACTACTTATTACAAATGCAGGAGGTATATAGTAGAACTACACAAATGTAAGTTTTTCCTCCTTGACATATTTAGTTATGTTTCTGAATAGTATGTATTTTAAAAGAGAAACCTGAAGAGAATTTTACCTATAGCCATTTCGGTAGCTGCCTTATTTGTAACTAGCAAATTAATTCTAAAATTTCTTTGTAAAGTAATTAGGTTTCACTGGTGGACTTGTTACTTTAAGAAATACTGTTTAGACTTTATTCATCTATTTTTTATCCTTGTAGCAGTTCTTTTTATGTTTATATATTTTATATATCTGAATACTTTTTAAAGATGTCATAGAATTTAATTTCAACTGAAAAGAAGTGAAACTTCATTATGAAGTAACATGCTTTTTTTCTCTCATTTGAGTTGTAAAGCACTTGTATGATATTTAATTAGATGTTTTATTTTTTAACTTTTTTAAGCTCTTCCACTTTACTTTTTAAATTAAAAAAATTATTTATTTATTTATTTATTTATTTATTTACTTTTGGCTGTGTTGGTCTTCATTGCTGTGTGCGGGCTTTTCTCTAGTTGCAGTGAGCGAGTGCTACTCTTCATTGTGGTGTGTGGGCTTCTCGTTGTGGTGGCTTATCTTGTTGAGGAGCACAGGCTCTAGGCATGCGGGATTCAGTAGTTGCGGCACCTGGGCCCAGTAGTTGTGGCTTGCGGGCTCTAGAGCACAGGCTCAGTAGTTGTGGCGCACGGGCCCAGCTGCTCCACGGCATGTGCGATCTTCCTGAACCAGGGCTCGAACCCGTGTTCCCTGCATTGGCAGGTGGATTCTTAACCACTGCGCCACCAGGGAAGTCCCTATTTTTTTTTTTTTTTGGCTGTGCCGCACAGCTTGGGGTATCTTAGTTTCCTGATCAGGGATTGAACCCGTGCCCCCTTTAGTGGAAGCGTGGCGTCCTAACCACTGGACCGCCAGGGAATTCTCTAGATGTTTTAAAAATACATTGTTTAATTTATTTTAACTAATCAGAATTGCTTTAATTTAAATAATGTGAAAGTTCACCAATTTGTTTAAAATAATTGATTTTAATTATTCATCAGAATTGCTTTAATTTGAATAAAGTAGTTTATTTTGACTTTGATTATCATTTAGAATATTTAATGTGAAAGTTCACCCTAATACATAGAAAGTCTCTTCTGTTTTCTTCAGTTTCAAAGTGCTTAGTTCCATGATTTTGCCCTTAAAGTCAAAGAAGCAAGTAAAATAAACTTAAGGACTTCTTGGCAAGAGGTTAGAGCCCTACCAAGAAGAAGTAGGGTTAGATTTTCAAAGTAAAGGCTTAATATTTGCTTTTCCTGTTCTTTTGGTGGCTGAAGTGGCATTTCCGTTACTTTGTGTTCTGTCTCAGTATGTTCCCAGTTAAATGGCTTTATATATTTCTTTAGAGAATTGAAATTTTTGGATTTGATCTTTCAGAATTTTGTATATTCACTGTGTATATGGTTCTTTTCGTGGAGAATTGTTTGTAGGCAGTTACAATTTACTAATGATATTCCTTTAAAAGGGAATTTTAATGAACTTAAACCTTTGT
The DNA here is from genome assembly GCF_964165515.1 of Mesoplodon bidens. Taxonomy (NCBI): domain Eukaryota; kingdom Metazoa; phylum Chordata; class Mammalia; order Artiodactyla; family Ziphiidae; genus Mesoplodon; species Mesoplodon bidens. The sequence goes on along the minus strand of NC_138164.1, from coordinate 72,002,934 downwards.
ATTAAAAATTATGTTCAGAATTGTAATTTGCCAGGTTATCAGAATATTAAGGATTTCTCGTTACATTAGAATATAGTGGCAATACTCACAGCTAGATGTGTTTTTTGTGTTTATGCCTAGGTTGTGTTTATATTTATTTAACAAATGTTTATTTATGCTTACTTTGTGCTGGGCACTCACATTACTGAACACTTTGCATTTGTAAACTTGTTTATTCCTTTCAACAACTTTGTGAGAGATTTTATTATTATTATTATTTTTTTAAAATTTATTTATTTATTTTTGGCTGTGTTGGGTCTTCGTTGCTGCGCGCAGACTTTCTCTAGTTGCAGCGAGCGGGGGCTACTCTTTGTTGCAGTACGTGGGCTTGTCATTGCAGTGGCTTCTCTTGTTGCAGAGCATGGGCCCTAGGCGTGTGGGCTTCAGTAGTTGTGGCATATGGGCTCGCTCAGTCGTTGTGGTCGCGAGCTCTAGAGCACAGGCTCCGTAGTAGTTGCTCCACAACATGTGGAATCTTCCTGGACCAGGGCTCGAACCTGTGTCCCCTACATTGGCAGGCAGATTCTTAACCACTGTGCCACCAGCGATGTCCAAGGGATTTTATTATTATCACCATTTTACTGAAGAGGAAACTAAGGCACTGAGTTTCGTAATTTGCCCAAGGTCACATTGCCAGGAAGAGGAGAACTGGGATTTGAACCCAGGTAGTTCAGCATCAGGTCTGGCTTTCACTTTAGTGTAACTTTTTATGTAATGCTTTTCTATTCTAGAGAATGAATAGACCATGTTTATCTATTCATGGCTGTTTCTTAAAGTGTGGTCCGGGGATACCTGGGAGTCCCCAAGACCCCTTCAGCGTATTTGTGAAATCGAAACTATATTCATATGCTGAGACATTATTTTCCTTTTCCATTTTCATTCTTCCACTATTGTACAGTGGAGTTTTCCAGAGGCTATGTGATACTGCAACAAATTGAATGTAGTAGCAGATATGAAAATCTAACTGTTTTCTATTAAGCCAGATAGTAAAGAGTTTTGGAAAAAATGTGAAACAATGCCATTGTTCTAAATTTTGGTTTTGGAAAATACAGTTATTTTTTATGAATAATGCTAACATATGATGAATTTTATTATTTTAAAATGAATTAATATTTTAAAATTTCTCAGTTTTAATTTCTAACACAGTAAATACCAATAGAGAAAAACCACATAAGCAAAAGCTCTTTGGGGTCTTCAGTTTTTAAGATTGTAAAGGTTCTGAGACTAAAAAAATGCAACTCTAAGGAAGGGTGTTTAGAAGAGGGGAGAAAAGAATACTCAGAGAGAAACTAGATGCAAGTGGTCCTTTAAATTCTCAGAGTAATTTTGATTTGATTTGATGGGTATCAGGGGCCCAATCATTGTAGGACTGAGCAAGAGATGTGACGTGATCTTTTGATTACGTCATACTGTTGAGTAGATTGGAAAGAATGTGCTGTTTGACTTGGAAAGGAGACTTCTGGGGGGCAAAAAGAGTCTCTAACAGTAATGATGTAATTTTTCCTAAAAGGCCTTGATAGAGTCCATCATTAATTGAGACTCTTGATCTATTTTTCCTCACTTGTGTTGTTTTGTTTTAAATATATCTAAGCTATTTCTTTTCAGCCAAGCAGGTTAGGTACCAGGTGAGCCAAAATAAGTTCTTGACCCTCAAACTATTAGCCAGCCTTTGCAGATCCCATTCCTTGGACACAAAATATCTTCACCTCTCTGTCAGTACAGATGCATCCTTCCTTTTAAATCTTCTTTAAAATAACTTGCTTTTGTTAACATTCACATTTAAAGTAACCTCTTTCATAAAGACGTTACTGAATAACTCCCCCTGGTTCTGTCAGTCCAACATTATTATTACCATTTAAAGTTTACATGTATATATATATATTTTTAACTGTACTTAGTATTATGCTTTTATATATATATTGGGTTCATGTGTGTTTTCTCTGTGAATAGAACTGTTCTTTTTTGTACTGTTCTATGTCTCTTCTCAAAGTACCTAATCAGTGACCCTTTGGGTACCCAGTAAGTACTGAATGATTACACATAATCTCCCGTCACAGCTCAGGCTATTCCATGAACAACGTATGGACACACCGTAGAGATCTATTCCAGTAGATATTTTAATAATGTTTTTATGGCCATTATCTTAGTTGCAGTGAATGGTAATCACCTGGTTACAAAATTATATATGGAGTCATTCAGTAGCATTGATAAAAAAGATTATAACAAATTGCTATGGCACCCATGAGGCATTGAGGTTTAGTTTTGTTTAGGTATTATGTGGTTTTTCCAAAGTATTGTTATAGCAAAGAAAAAAAAGTTTCTTAGTTACAGCTACTCAGTTTGAAAGCTATATTCAAATGCATGTTTTTGAGGATATGGTCTTAAAAGTAGAAATTAATTTTAAGAATTAAACAGGGGACCAGAATTAGATTTGAAATGTTCATCAGAGCTGCTTCCTTGTACAACTCTAGGAGGTGCTGATCACATTATAATCTATGTACACGGTGCCTCCAGTATATAACTGTATGGCAGCCTCACTTTAGATATAAGGAAGGATAAAGTACACTTAATAGATAATGTCAAAATGCAAAAGAAAAGAAGTGACTGTTTTAGAATTAAGGCTTGTGAGGTATGAAGCAAAGGTTGGAGTAGTAGTAGTGATGGCCTAAAGTACACGTAATAGATAACATCAAGATGCAAAAGAAAAGAAATGACCATTTTAGAACGAAGCCTTGTAGGGTAAGCAAAGGTTGGAGTGCTAAGTAGTGATGGCCATGATAGTAAGACCACTAAATCCAGATCATCAATTCATTCCAGGGGCTGGTAGGAGTTGCTGCAAGTCTTCTCTGAATGCTTGGAATTCCAGCAGTGATTTCTGAAATGGTGCTGGTATTTATAGTCATAAACTTAGTACTTGAAAGTTTGCTAGGGGCCCTGATTTTACTCAAGGGACATTTCTTTCAAGTAGTGGTTGAGGAAGCTAGATATGCTTTCCATACTTCTTCCCTCACTAAAGATTGCAGGTATACTTTACAAGTGACTTCCTAGGGTATACTCAGTTGCTGTATTTTAATGTACATGTTTCTGCTGATTATAGATCTCATGTGATTTATAAGCTCTGAGAACAAGGGTGTGTGTGTGTGTATGTATGTTAAAATTTTTATGTGCTGGTAATAGAGTTAGTTATCCTGTGGAAGCTTGAGAAATACAAATGTAACATTTTAAGTACATCTAATATGCAAAAATCTTATCGTAATTCAAGTATATACCAAAAAGTAAATAGGGTGGTATTCACACCGGAGAGGATTTGCAGACCTTTTTGGTGTATTAGAAACAATTGTTTGCAGAAATTTATTATCATGTGTGGTATTGACTGATTTGAGATATTGTCATTTAATCCAAAGCTAATGTGAAAAGGGGGATTGTGAGGCAAAGTGATTTTTTTAATGCAATTTTTAAATTGAGATGTAGTTCACATAACATAAAATATATTCACAGTGTTGTGTGCAACCATCTCCAGTATCTAATTCCAGAACGTTTCCCCCCACCCCAAAAAGAAACCACCTATCTGTTAGCAATCACTCCCCCCATCTCTCCACCCTCATTCCCTAGCAACCAGTAATCTACTTTCTGTCTATGGATTTTCCTATTCTGGACATTTCATATGAGTAGAATCATACAATACATGGCCTTTCATGTCTGGCTTCTTTCACTTAGCATAATGTTTTCAAGGTTTATTTATGTTGTAGCATGTAACAATACTTCATTCTTTTTATAACCTAATAATATTCCCTTGTATGGATATACCACATTTTGCTCATTCATCCATTCATGGACACTTGGGTTGTTTATCCCTTTAAATCCAGAAGAATAGTATTGCTATGAACATCTGTATAGAAGTGTTTGTGTTAACGTGTTTTCAGTTCTCTTGGGTATGTACAAAGGAGAAGAATTTCTGGGTCATATGGTGGTTATATGTTAACTTTTTGAGGAATTACTAGACTGTTTTCCACAGCAGCTGCACCATTTTACATTCCCAACAACAATGTATAAAGGTTTCAGTTTCTCTGTATTCTTGCTAACAATTGTTATTTTCAGGGTATTTAAAAAAATTTTTTTTCATCGTAGTCATCCTAGTTAAATATATATAGTATATATCATGATTTTGGTTTGCATTTCCCTAATGACTAATGATGTTAAACATCTTGTTAATGATGTTGAGCTTATTGACCATTTGTATATCTTTGAAAAAATGTCTATTCAGATCCTTTGCTCATTTTAAATTTGGTTCTTTATTATTTGGAATGCTAGAAGAGTTCTTTACATATTCTGCGTACTAGATCCTTATATGACTTGAAAATATTTTTCCCATCCTGTGTCTTGTCTTTCCACTTTTTTGATAGTGTTCCGCCTGCCCTTTTAAAAATCAAAGTATAGTTGATTTGCAATATTATATTAGTTCCACATTTACAACATAGTGATTCATAATTTTTTTAATAAATGATAGTGTCCTTTGATGCACAAAAGTTTTTAATTTTGAAGTTCAGTTTGTCTATATTTTCTTTGAATATTTGTGCTTTTGGTATAATATCTTAAGAAACCATTGGCTAATCCAAGGTTACGCAGATTTACACTTCACCTACTCCTAAGAGTTTTAGCTCTTTTAGGTTTGATCAACTTTGAGTTAATTTTTATATATGGTGTGTGGACACAAGGTGACGTTAAGGAAAATGAAGGATATTTGAGTTTTTCCCCTTCTTTTGAGTTTTACATGGGGTACAACTCTACTACCTCTTGTAATGTGGAAATAGAGATTAGTGAGGGAGAAAAAATTTTCCTTGATGGCATTCTCCTGTACTGGTAATAGTTCATTGACTATGGAAAATTCAAGTCAAACATTTTTCAACTGGATGGACTAATTAATCTAATCCAACAAACTTTTTTTTTTTTTAAGGTTCTTGGGATACTTTAAATGTGTGAAGAGATAATACATAGTTGCATGAGTGTCCATAAGCAGTTATTTTTGTCTATACAGAATGGTGTGTATGTTTCCATAGTATCTTGCACTTCTCTATAATGACTTGTACTTCTTTTTATTATTGGAGTAAAATTGCTTTACAATGTTGTATTAGTTTTTGCTGTACAATGAAGTGAATCAGCTATATGTATACCTATATCCCCCCTCTTGGACCTCCCACCTCCCCATCCCACCCATCTAGGTCGTTACAGAGCATGGAGCTGAGCTCCCTGTGCTATACATCAGGTTCCCACTAGCTATCTATTTTACACTTGGTAGTGGTGCATTTATGTCAAACCTAATCTCCCAATTCGTCCCACCCTCCACTTCCCACCCTGTGTCCACATGTCTGTTCTCTATGTCTACATCTCTATTCCTGCCCTACAAATAGGTTCATCTGTACCATTTTTCTAGATTCCACATATATACGTTAATATACGATATTTGTTTTTCTCCTTCTGGCTTACTTCACTCTGTATGACAGACTCTAGGTCCATCTACATCTCTACAAATGACCCAGTTTCATTCCTTTTTATGGCTGAGTAATATTCCATTGTATATATGTACCACATCTTCTTTATCCATTCATCTGTCATTGGACATTTAGGTTGTTTCCATGTCCTGGCTATTGTAAATAGTGCTGCAGTGGACATTGGGGTACGTATAGCTTCTATAATTATAAGTGTTTACAGAAAACCCTTGTGTGTCCTCTTTACTGTGCTAAATAGAGCATATAGCAAGTATGTAATAAAAAGATGCTGAAAGAATGAAGGAGGGATGGAATTTCCATGAGAGGTTTCTAATGTGTTACCAAAGAACGTTTTAGGATTTTTTCCACAAAGGAAGAGAAAGATTACTGTAGGGGTAATGCCTTTGCTATAAGTAGTAGTTGTTTGTTTAAACTTCTTTCTGTTTCCGTGATGAAGTAAATTTTTATTCTTTATTGGTTGAAAATGTGAAGAATTATGGAAGTTAAGAAGTAAATTTCCAGAGTTAGATTATATAAAATTAGGGTAGTTTGACACACTTAAAATATTATTTATTCCAGGACCTACTTAATATTGGTATATTTGATTTCAAATGTTTCTTTTGTTTTTGTTTTTGTTTTTTTCCCTGTTATTATGAGTATTATTTGCTAATGTATGGTTGTTGTAAGTGAATTCCAGGCAGTCTTTGATTTTAGAGTTTGTGTTATCTGTGATAGTTCACACCTGATAGCAGAATGCTATAGGCCTTATTTGCTAAGTGCTTGTGTTTTTTGTTTTAAGATATTGGCAAAACTTGTAAAGTGCAAAGAAAGATAGAAATGAAGTATATGTCTTTAATAGGCTATAATGAATGAACTGGATGTTGACCTTGATTGGCTTCTTCCTACTACCTACTTCACCTATGCCCTTTTTGTCCTTGTCTTAGGGCTCTGTGGTGAATTGCCTATGGAAATCCAAATTAATTTTTTTTGAATGTGTAATGTAGCTAAATCTTAATTCATTTGTGTACCAGCAGACTCAAGAGTTTATTATTTTGTGTGACTTTATATTTCTTGGAGAAGGCCTGAGTGGAAAAAAGAGAATTATAAGAGCAGATCTTTTTCTAAAATTTCATGTTATTTTAGTAAAATTATCTAGGAAACTGTATTAAAATCTTTTGCTTGTTCTATGAGCAAGAATATGGGGTGAAAGTTCTGAGATTGAGTTCTGTTGAATTGAACAGTGCTGGCAAAACCCCTGGTTAGAAGCATTAAATGGGGTGCTGAGGAAAAGTGATCAAGGTCTAGAAAGTAATGTAAAATGAATGGCACTTAATCATTACTCTAAAAGGAACATGAGATCTGATGTTGAAAATGTATAAACAAATAATTGTAATAACTGAGATAAATGCATAATACGATTTACATGAAGTATCAAAGTAGGGGCTGGAGTAATTTTGAAGGAGTTAATGACAGCTTCGTAGAGGAGGTAACAAGAATTTTAAGGATGAACAGTGATTTGCCAGATGGACAAAGGGATTCCTCCTAAATAGATTAGCACATTTAGGGACACAGAGGCAAGAAAGCATTTTGATGTGTTTGGGGAAAACTTTAAGTAGTGCTGTATGGTGGAATGTAAAGTGTTAATGAGAGTAAGAGGGAGATGAGGTTGGAGAGAGAGCCCTTAAATGTCTTGTAAGGACAGGAGTTATCTTGATAGACTCTGGTCTCTTCTCCCCAGATCCTGATTTTAGGATCCCCTTTCCTCCCATTTATTAGCTGCTTTCCTAGCTTTAGATGCCAGCGTTACGGAACTGGAGAAGTACGCTTTCCTTTTTCCTGGTAATTTGTGGCAGGGTTATTGAAAGGGAAGGAAGATAGGAATCTACAATCCTGTTGCCATTTGTGCAGGGGCTAGATGAGCTTTGGCACCTGAAGTGTACTTCTGAATGTTGTTATACATGGTGGTTTGGCTCACTGAATAAATAAAATCAGGTACACTGATCTCATGGCTTTTGGGGGCTTGGGTGCAAGTGAAGTTTTTTTGAGTTCCAAATTTATGAATGAACTTAAACACAAACTATCTTATCATCTGATGATGGTCAGCGTGAAGAGGAAAAGTTTGATAAGATTCTTGGGGGCATGTTTGATTTATGTGGTTTAACAATTGATATCAATTTATCTACAAAGGATACATTAATTATTAGTTTCTTTAGGTTTTTAAAGCCTGATTTCTACCAAACAAGACTTTATTAGTCTAGTGGAAATTAATATATGCATTAGCAATTGCATATTGAGTGTCTGTTATATAAACAAGTTACCATGTTGAGATTATTGAGAAATCTAAAACTGAAATTGCTGATCACGTCCTCAGTCTAGTAAGGAAGATGACATATACAGATAGTTGTATTACCAGGCAGTGTGAGATAAACTCAGATCAGATGTCATTGAAAACTAGAGGAGAGAGAGAGATAACTGCTTTCGATAAGGGGAAGAAATGGACCTTAAATGATAATTAGGGAGGAGCGGTCGGCATTTCAGGTGGAGGAAAGAGCACTGAGCAAACATCTGTAGGTAGGAAAGCTGGAACTGTGCTTGGGGAACAAAGGAATCTGTACAACTGGAGATGGTAAATGGGGGTGCTTTGAGGCCAGAGGAAGGAAACATTACTAATAAAAGGAAATAGAGAATAAATTTAGCACTTAAATGGCAATGAAGAACCTTGAGTAGAAGTCAGGCAATCTGGGGAATCTCATAGCTCACAGAGAACTTTTAGGGAATGGGATGTAGTTAGGAGAAAGCCTTTCTTTGAGAAATATAATTTCTGTAAATATGTAAGATTACATTTGGAAACAGCAACTTCTTATACTTCTTATGCTTTTAGAGGAATAAGCCCTGAACTGGAATGTGGTGTGCTGGCCCCAGCTCCATATGACCTTAAGAAAATCCCTTACTCACTTAAATTGCTTTTTTTCTAAATTACCTCCCTGCTCTGCTGTTCTGTGATGCTATATTTGTGCCCCTTTAGCTTTTTTGTTCTTGGCTTGGTGCTTTGGAAACTAAGATTAAGGATGGTTTCTTTATGAGCTTTTGCTTCATTCTCCATTAATTAGAGTAGTTCACCTACCAATATATCATCTTTCCTTGAAAAACAATTTTAACTTACATATTTTACTGTCATTGGGAGGGAGGGGTAGCATTGTTTTCTGTGACTTTGTTTTAGGAGAAAATGGCCAACAAAAATGTGGATTTTCTTCTATCATATTAAAAATGTGTGAATTATGTAAAATATTAAAATACTTGATAATAAAATACTTCCTATTAGCCTTTCCAACCATGTTTCAAATGCTTTCTTTTCTGAATTTTTCACTTCAGTCAGCCAGGTTGACCACAGGATGTTTATCTTCCTTTAATGTTTGCCCCCTTGGGGCACGTATGTTTGAGTTGGATGCCCTTATTTGGTGAGGGAGAACAGGAACCTTCTCCCCTCTTCCCCTTTCCCTGGTTGGTCAGATGAGCCATATCTGTCAAGCTTTCAGTAGCAGTTGTAATCAAATTGCTCCTCTATCCCTCTGCAGAGGCATTTTCTTTTTTCTGTTTTCCTTTTCTTCTTCTTTTTCTTTTTTTTTTTTTTAACTCAGAGCATCCTGAGCATGTTTATTTCTCCTGAAGACAGGGACTCTGCTTTGTCTTGGTATCCCCAATACCCAGAATATAATGAATGCCTGGTGCATAATAATATCTTAGTAAATATTTAATAAATTTTTGATGACGATAATGGACTTAATATACTGGGCTGGTGAATGAACTATTTAGTCAACAGTTTTTTTTTTTTTTAAAGGGCTTCAAATGCTTGGCTTTTTATTTATTTGTTTATTTATTTATTTTTGGCTGTGTTGGGTCTTCATTTCTGTGCGAGGGCTTTCTCTAGTTGTGGTAAGCAGGGGCCACTCTTCATCGTGGTGCGTGGGCCTCTCACTATCGCGGCCTCTCTTGTTGCGAGCACAGGCTCTGGACGCACAGGCGCTGGACGCACAGGCTCAGCAGCCATGGCTCACGGGCCCAGCCGCTCCGCGGCATGTGGGATCCTCCTGGACTGGGGCACGAACCCGTGTCCCCTGCATCGGCAGTCGGACTCTCAACCACTGCGCCACCAGGGAAGCCCTACATGGAATTTTTAAGTTAAAAAAGTAATATCTTCGGGCTTCCCTGGTGGCGCAGTGGTTGAGAGTCCGCCTGCCGATGCAGGGGACACGGGTTCGTGCCCCTATCCCGGAAGATCCCACATGCCGCGGAGCGGCTGGGCCCGCGAGCCATGGCCGCGGAGCCTGTGTGTCCGGAGCCTGTGCTCCGCAACGGGAGAGGCCACAGCAGTGAGAGGCCCGCGTACAGCAAAAAAAAAAAAAAAGTAATATCTTCAATTTTGACATCTTATAAAGCATATTTTTATCTCAGAAGATATTATGCCTTTCAAGAAAGTCATTTGTCATGAAATTTTCAGCTTTTTTTTTTTTTGCTGAGAAATAGGCAAATGTGGGTTATAGTGAATTTCATAAGAACAGTTGTATGGTTACGAAATGTGTGAGAATGGAGATCTTTTGGCTGAAATACTCTGAGTGATTATTTTTTCCTGTAGAAACTTAAAGGCTCAAGTTTAAACTTACTAGGAAAAATACTTTGGCTTTAGTTTATTGGGATTTGTTAATAAGATATTAATTGCTCACATTTTCCACTTAGCGTTATTTCAAAACTTAAAGCCATGTAGGTGGGTTATTCTTTAGTGCTTACTATTTTTGGTTATATCTGTCATTACTGTTTACATCAGTTTGGAAAAAGGTTTTTCAGAAATGGCATTCACTTTGTTACCCACTGGCTTTGAGGGGTCTCTTGATGCCTACTTCATGAACTGTAGTAGATGGCTGGTACCATTTTGACTCACTGAAGGTGAACGTATTGCTTTGATTTAATTGTGAAGTGTGTGAATAAATGAGATTTCCGCTGTCTCTACTTAACTACGTAAAACTAGAGGCTTTGCAGAATCAACAAGATTGCTGTTCAGCATGACTTTGGTTTGGTAAGGGAGAAGCACACATAGGTGATGTAGAATGAATGGGATGCCTCCGTACTTCCCTACTATGTGGAAGATGGTAATTAATCATGGTGGTCAGTTCCATAGGCCTCCAAGCCACTGGTGACACCCTACCATTGTTGCTGTTAATTTTTAGAAGTCTCTTTATGCAGGACCCCTGATTATCATGTATAAATATCAACCTCCCCCAAGCACCTGCCCCATTCTTCTTAAGGGCTAACAAATCCTTAGCACTTCTCACCATCTGACATGTTTTTGTTCATTTGTTTATTGATTGTCTCCCCCACTAGTATATAAGCTTCATGATGGCAGAACTTTGTCCACTATTGTATATTTCTAACTCGTCAGACTATTTGGCATATTATAGTATGCAGTGAGTATTGTAGAAGAAATGGGATTTCTGTTTGTTTGTACTGAAGTTTGCAAAGTTGTGGGAAGGTGGAATATAAAGATTCTATTGTTGTAATTGCATTGGGGACATGAAATTTGTGTTTTCTGGGTGAGTAGACTTTGGCACAGAGGCTAACTGCAATTTGTTATTCCCTCTGTCTAGGCAGATTTAAATTCTTAAGAGAAGCCATTAAAATTCTTTTGGATTCCTACTTTTTAGATGTGGGGTTGGCTGTTACTGAATAACATTAACCTAGCTATGGGGAGGACTTTTTGCCTCTTATTCTCTTCTTCCCTCTGGATCTTAGAGTGGAGAAATGGACTTTTGTTTCACCTATAACTCTACAAGTATTTATACCATCATATCAACACATGTACAAGGAACCATGCCACACGTTGTGGAAGATAAAAGGAAACAAAAGATTCCTGAATTTATTTTAAAAAAGCAAAGAATGAATCTTTATCACTTAAAACAAAAATGGTGGGACAGTCAGGTTACAGTTAAGATTATGTTCCTGTTTTTTAAGCAAAAGATATTTTTGGACATAGAGGTGAAAATTTCTAGTATTTCCAATTCCCCAGAGAAGAAACTTGAGAATCATTTGCATAGAGGTTTCTGTTGGGGATGAGAGGACAAAATAGAATGGTATAACCCTCAGAGAAAGAAAAATGCAAATATACTCAGAGTAGATGGTGATTGTCTATTAATTCCTTAGCTACATGTAGACTTTTATTAGGTCATTTATAATAGAGTGACATATGATTTATATTCCAAACTGGGTCACTTTCAAGAGTGAAAGTATATGCTATCTGAAGTATATGCTATCTGAATGGAACACTGGGACAACAGGTGTAAGCCAGGACTGTTACAGGAAAATCAGGGCACTGATCACCGCTTCCTAATAACATACTTTTCTACAGACTTAGTCCCAGTTCTTTGAACCTCTCCACATAATTTTCTTCTCCTTTAGAGAACTCTGATCTGCACTCATAGAGTCTCTCAAGCTTTGGTTCCTTTTTCCTGGTCTCAGTGGAATGAAAGAATTCTTTCCATATTTTCTGCAGCCCTGGACTGTTCTGGTTTACAGCATTGTTGGAGGTAAGTACAGAACTTGTAATGTATTGTTAGTTGACCTTTTATTTTGCTTAGGAAATCAGGTTTTGTGTGTTTCTGATCCAGTGTTCGATTGTTTTTGAGAATCCTGGTTGTATCTCCTTAACAGGGCTGATGAACTATTATTAAGTTCCTAGAATGTAGTACAAAGAGAATTTGTAATTTTGGCATTTACTCTTAAATTATTCAATCCGTACTTTGTTTTCTTTTCTACAGGTGGGATTGTAATTCTGAAACTTCAGATCTCCAAAGAAGGGAAGGAGAACGCCTTGTGCTTATACCATAGACATGTGATTTTTTTTTTAAGTTGGAGCACTGTAATGTTTTTATTTTGTTTAAATAAATTTAAATAATTTTTTTATTCTTATATTAAGTGATGTGTTTTTATTCTGTTAAGTAACTTTCTATTGTTACCTTACATTATCTGGTAAATTTAACATTAACACAGAAGTAATAGTTACCTCTGAGGTAGTGCTTACCAAAATGTGGTTCTCCTCACCTCTAAGATCTTATTTGGAATCTGGGTTGGGACTAAACTTGTCTAGGTTTGGAAATTACCTGGAATCCTAAGCAGTCTCAAAATTAAGGGGTCTGTTTATAGGTAAGCTTGAACCCATGTCTGTTCTTGCCAGTCCTGTTGTTTCTCTGTACAGTCTCCCATCTAGTGGTAGGAATGCAAAGTACATCACAACACCATGGAGAAAGCTTTAGGTTTTCAGACTTTTTCATATTAAGAATGCTTTTACATAGTAGGCTAAAACATTTTGATAGTGGGGGGGCGGAGAGAAAGAAGAGAAAGAAGGTAGTGGCAGTGAATTCTGAGAGTATTCTAGGAGTATATGTTTCTCTGTGTAGCGCTTTCATGACTTAAACTTTCTTCTGCTCTTGTTCTAAAACTTTTATGTATGACAGATTGCTTGGTAAAGAGGCAGATGCATAAATAATAATAGATAATTTAAAGAGACAGGTTGAGCTGATTTGAAGAAGATGCTTGGTGTGTGATTAAAATTTTACGGCAACTACGTGATGATTCCATTAACTAAAACAATTTATTTTGAACTTTTAAAATTAAAGTATGGACAACTCAGCAAACTTGGCTTGTGTTAATCTGTGACATAAGAGCTAAATTTCAGTGAAATATTAATGTAGAGTACCTTAGGGTTGGCTTTGTTTACCTAGTTCCATCTGAATTCTTCTCTTAGGAATTCCCTTTTTAGTTCTACTTCTTTCTTCTGCTACAGATGTAAAGGAGGTCAGTCCTTTATCTTCTATTGGTTTTTAAAGTGTTCTGAAGGCACTGAACACTTCCTAAATCTGTTGTTTTTAATTCCTCTTTCTAAAAAAATTGATTTCTTTTGGTGGCCTCCATAAGCACCTGAAATTAGCACTGATGGAGGTGTTTTCAGGTTAATATCTTCTTCAAAAAAACTTTGTTTAAAATAAACAGAAAACCAGGTAATGAGAGAATTTGTGACGATTTATAGCAGCTTTTCTGTTGAATAGTTTCTAAGGGGTAAAACACCTCTCCTTTTACATGGTGATTAAAAAAAACAGTTAAAGAAAAACTTACTGCTCAATAACCAGGTTAAAAATAACTATACTATCATACTATTAATATAACTATACTAATATATGATTATCAAATTGTAAAGTTATCTTTACATTTCTTAGTTTTCACGTGTGAATCCTTAGTCCATTCATTTTGCAGAAAACACGGTGACAGAAATAGCATATCTAGTTGTGCTAACAGATTGATTTTTCCTACAGCTGCAACTTGTTTCTTTTTAGTAAGATGGGAGTTTGCCTTACTTTCTTTATGGGTTCTGGAGATTCCTCAAGACTTAGCTACCATGGTGAGAGATTGAGCTTGTATTCAAAATATTGGCCTTACCTCTGCAAGAGTGGCTGCCGAATTTCCAGCTGTTATACCATGCAAGTCTTGTACCACCTCTTCCTCACATCCTTGAGGAAATAAAGGAACATGTCAGTGCTGTCCTTTCAACCATTGATCATAATATGCTCCAAAGGGTCTGGAATGAATTACAGTACAGGATTGGTGTTTGCTGTGTGACATGAGAGGTGCCTACTGAAATTTGTGAAATTATGGAAATACCAGTGATATAGTTCTGTTACATATTGGTTTTAAGTACATGTTCATATATAACAATTGCTGAGTAATTTTGAAAGTTCAATTCTTTTTGCATCATCCCATATTTGGGCAAATACACTATATATCAGAAAATATAGTATATCTATGATTTTAAAAAATGGAATCTTACTCTGCATTGTTCTTTAACGTGTGTTTTTTTTTTTTTTTAATCTATTTATTTATTTATTTTTGGCTGCGTTGGGTCTTTGTTACTGTGCACGGGCTTTCTCTAGTTGTGGCAAGTTGGGGCTACTCTTTGTTGCAGTGCGCGGGCTTCTCCTTGCGGTGGCTTCTCTTGTTGCAGAGCACAGGCTCTAGGCGCGGGGTCGTCAATAGTTGTGGCACGCAGGCTTAGGGTCGTCAATAGTTGTGGCACGCAGGCTTAGTTGATCTGCGGCATTTGGGATCTTCCTGGGCCAGGGCTCGAACCCATGTCCCCCACATTGGCAGGCGGATTCTTAACCTCTGTGCCACCAGGGAAGTCCCTTTAATGTGGTTTTGATATAATATACTGTGAGCGTTTTCCCCACTCAGCTTTTCTTGCCATGTATTTGTTGGCCTCATAGTATTTCAGTGTCAGACTGCTGCCATTTAATGAACTATTGCTCCATTATTGGACGTGTCCACTCACATTGTGACTTACGTATCCTAGCGTCATAGTACTTTTATCAAAGCCTTTTAGATACCTTTGTCATTTCTTTTTAGTACTTTGCTCCTTTCTCTCCTCTTTTCAAATTAATTCAATCCTTATTACTTGTACTGAGCACTCTATATTTTGTGAGTCTTTCCCTAGTTTTAATTTTAACATCCAACTAAAATGTTAGTTAGATTTATTTCTTAAGGTATAAATCAGTCTGTGAAGACTGTATTTTTGAGTGAATTCTAATGGAAGTTATGTTAAAGTGCAACATGTTTCTCACAGAGGATCCCACAAACGTTAAAGATAAAATTGTAACAGTTACATCTTAATTTGGACCGTGTTTTGTGACCCCTTACACAAAAAATTGAATGGAGTAAGGTATAAGACTGTTCATTTTGTTTCCCAGACATCTTTTGGCTGAGGTCTGATTTCAGCTTGCATGTTTTCTAAATACTTTCACACTTTTGCTAAGTGAAAAAAATTGTGCCAATACTTTATAGCAAAAGTTCAGAAACTGTTTTCTTTATCCTCTAGTTACTGGATATTTGGTGAATATTTCTCCTTTTTATTTGTACTCCTACCCAGGGAAAATTTCAGAGATCTGATCAGTGAAGGAACATTTGATGAACCACTTAATTTGCCTTCCAAACTGAGTGTGTCTCCAGTTTTCTGGATGGTTGACAAAGTCAGTCTTGTGTTACTAAAATCAATTATGAAAGCATTTGCAAAAAGAGTATCTTTCAAAGTGACCCTTTTCAAAGAGACGATGATATGTGGCTAAATGATTATATATATATATATATATATATAAATTTTTTTTATTTTAAAGACGAGTTTTAGGCAAGCTCATTTATTAGAAAATCTACTTGGGTGTCAGCATAGTTTTGATATAGCCTAGAGAGTGCCTGTTTAGATGGGAACTTGAGGCCTCTACATTCTGCTAATGGTGCATGCCACTGGCTGGGTTGCCTGACTTGCTGTGGAAGTCAGCCCCAAGTCCTGTAAGTTTCTAAAGTTGGTGAACTTTGCCTGGGGAGGTCTATACAGATGTGTGGCCTGTTGTACAAATACGGCTGTAAGATTAATGAAACCATCTGGTAACTAGTTACTTCCGAGTTTTTGTACTTTGCTGAACATTTTCCCTTGAATACAAAATATTTTTTTTTTTGCATTTCACTACTTTTCTTTCTGTTTTTTGTTTTTAGTTAGCTAGAAATTTAGAACTTGCATTAAATTGGCTGGTTGGGTATTCACTTCGTATATGTTTCCAAGCACCCTTATCTTTTACAAAAATTTAATTCTATTAATAAATCTGTTATATTTAGTAGTGAGCTCCTGTGACCTTACCTATGGGTAAGCACCTAACCTGTGTTAATACAATTAACATTTATTTTATCTACCCCAGACCTTGTTTGTTGGAGAGGCATATTAAATAATAAAAGTGAGAACATTTTTTTAATATAGTAGGGATTGGTTCCTTCTGCTGTCTCTGTATGGAAAAATGCTCTTCATTTCCATAGTGGGCCTATTTTCTCCCTGCCCTTAAATACTGGAAATCCTCATGAATTCTCACCTACCTAAAGCAGAGAATCTATGTGCCATATAGTAGTTGCTTTTTGAGTGTAGAGTTTAGAATTTGTTACTAATGTAATATTAAAGAAGGTTTTACAATTTTTAATATTTGTAAGGTAAATAGCTAAAAGAAAATATGAGTTTCTACTTTGGAGGCCTTTTGATTGGTAAAGGAAGTTTAATACCAAGTTTGTGCTTTTTAAGAAGTGAAATCTGGATTGAGAATGAAAAAAGCAGTAGCTATCAAGATTCCTATGATATGCTTGACTTTTGTTTGAAACAGTTTGCTTTTGGTTAGTCAGAGGTGGGGAAAACATTTTCCTTCCTGAGTTGTTGGAGCTCAGACTTAAAAGCATTTTCAGGTTACTACTATAGTAGAAACATTGTTCAGAGGAAAAATTACCCCTGGAGAAAATGACTGGTTGAGTTAAAGTACTATGGGGAAGTGTGCGGAGTTTGTATAACCCGTGCAGTATTTTTTCTCCCAGTAATGTTTGTATATCTTTGGTTTTGCTTTTGGTCTACTCTGAATTCATGCATGAACTCTTATCTCATTTCTCCTGTTATATGTGAAGTGTTACATTTTAGCTTCTGGAGTTTTCCTTCAGCTTTTATGTGGTCATTTCTAAAGCATACTATATAGTTTTCATAGCATTACGATAAACCATTAATTGTTAGATCCCCTTTAACTTGAAATTGAAAATTTTTACATGCGATGGGCTCAGGTTTGTTTTTCAACTTTTGGGGAACAGCAGGTTGTGCAGAGAGTTGTGGATCGTTGGTTTAGTCTACGTAAAAAATACCATTTTGGATGGTCCTGTTACGACTGTCCTCCTGCATACTAAAATAAGTGTATTTATTCAAAAAGTATGGGTGGCCACTGTATGCGTTGCACTATTCTCGGCCTTTGGGGATACAGCAGAGAACATAATAGAGCCCTACCTACATGGAACTTATACTTTAATTGGGAGAGAAAGACATTAAACAAATTAAAATGAGTTAGGTGATGATAAGTGCTTTGGAGAGAAATAAAGCAGAGTAAGCGGGTATAGTGAGGGTATGGAGGTAGAGGAGTGCCCTTAAGGCTTTATTACTTTTTATAAATATTGAGAGATGTTCTTCTGATGGATGACATTTGAGCAAAGATCTATAGTAATAAAGCCAGGGAGTAAGAGAAGTGTGGATATCTGGGAGAAGAGTATTCTAGGCAGAAGGAACAGAAGTACTGAGCTCCTGAGGTAAGGGTACTTGACTCGTGGGAGGCATTGCAAAGGAGACATCAGTGTAACTGAAGCAAAGTGCTGCAGAGAGGAGAGCTGATCACAAAGGGAATATAGCATAGATAGAATATATATATTCCAATATATAAAATACTGTAGTTGTTGAAACTGCAATCTATACTTTTGGCTTCATTTAGGATCAGGCTCTATCTGACTAATTAGCAGTTTACTTCCCTCCCTGATTAAGAGTATGGAAATTACTAACAAAAGTGTTTGCAGGTTACTTTTAAAATCTCTCATTCTAGAAGAAGAGAATGATGTGGAAGTAAATAATTAAAATGTAGAATTATGTACCAGCTTTAGTGTCTGTTTGGCGGGTACCTTAGTCTGTGGAGGAGAAGATTTCACAAAGGAAAAGACATCATTCATTTTGAAGAATGAGCAAGAATGGAAGGATTTGGTTGTGTAACAGCAAGGTACATTACAGAACACTGGAAGGTGGTTCTGTGTTGGAAGCTAAGGTTCAAGAAGGAGGATATGGACAAAGATGAAATGTATGCCAATCCTGTAAGCAGTTGGGACATCATTGAGGTTAGGCAGTGACAGTCAGTGTTGTGTTATAGGTCAGTTTATGGCCAGTTTAGAGAATGTTTGGAAGTGTGGCGTGGGTAAGACCCCAAATTAGGTATCGTTAGAAGTGAAGAGACCAGTCAGTCCAGTATTTTCTCAGTGGGGACAGTTTTGGGTGGGGTAATTTTTAATTGTGGAGTGTTAATTGTGCATTGCATGACAGTCTCCCTCACCTTGACATTAAGTGCCAGTAAAACTCCTCAGAGAGCGTGGTAATCACTCTCCCCAATTTCTGAATGCTCTAGGAAGTGGTGACCTCTAGTTAAGGAAAAATAGGATCTGAACTCTGGCTTTGGCAGTGATAACGGGTTGGAGAGGAGAAGGTGGGATTGCTAGAGGTTTAAGAGACTTGGTTACTGATTGGCTCTAGGGAGTGTTTATAAACACACATACACAGGTAGGAGCACCTTTGGGCAAGTACTGCGACAAGAAATTTTGTGACAGGTTCAATTTTGGAAACTAAAATAAGATTCTGAGGAGTAAAATGACTTGATGTCATTGTGAGAAAGTAACTATTATATTTAAGAACTGAATAGCTTATCAAGATAGTTTCTAGAAGGATATAGAAAAATATATAAGGGTAAATCCATGGGAAAAAAGGAAGCTAGAAGTATAACTTCTTATAAAGTTCAGAACTTGACCACTGTGCTTGAAGTTTTAAAGGATTCAGAATGAGCAAGACATGGATAGGCCTTGCCCCCAGTAAATTATATTTTGAGAGAGACAGAAAATTTATCTTTGGGAATAAGGCAAGTACAGTATATTCAGTACCATAGGACAGGTATAAAGTATTATTCAAGAAGTTTCAGAGAAGGCAGAGGTCAAATTATAAAATACCAGAAGTAAAATATCAGAAGCTGAGCCATACAAACCAAGTTGAATGTACTATTTAATTTTTGTTGCAGGTAGTCTCAATTGTGAAAACCTTGTGTTCTCCTGTTCCATGGGCATTCTGTTTGACTGTTTTGTGCTTTGTTCTTCAGGCATTGTGGGCCAGGGTAACTGCTTATCTAAAATGCATTTGCTTATCAAATGTTACTTTGTATAGTAATTAGACCTATTAGAACAAACATTTTTGAAAGATTATAAGCAGATAAACGGTCATAGTTAACATTGATGTTTCTTACTAGCAATCACGGCCAAGTTAGGTCGCTTGAATTCATATTTAATCATTAGGTACTAAAGGTTAAAAGTGGACAAAACTGCTGATGAGTCACAGATAACTAATTTTTTCCCCTTTATGGTAGTTATAACTGAGGTATTTATACACTTTGTTTTATGCATACTTTAAAAATAAAACAACTCATTTCTTGGTCTTCCTCTTCATTAAGTCTCTAAATTGGACCATATTTTGTATTTTCTTCATTGAATTTGCCAGTAATATCTCTGAAGCAGATTGGAGGTGGAACTCTGAGGTATATTAACTTTTTTTTCAGTTTTGGTGCTAAAACAATTGTGTATTAGATGATTTTATGGTAATGCTTTCCAATTATTTATATTTTAAAATATAAAATTAGAACTTACATTGTTTTAACTGTTCAGAGTAATAATCGAGTAGAATTCCTGGATCACTTCTTTGGAAATTTATTGCATTGAGAAACTTTCAGTTCATTTTCAGTTTTGTTTGTCAGTGTTAGCTAGTTGATATCAAGTGAAAACTGAGCTAACTCAGTAGAACTGAAGGGAGAAAAGAATGAGAATTATTTTATATAAACAAACTGAGAATCCTATCCACTCACAGACCACGTATCTGCTCTTTCTATTAGTGCAAACACAGCATTCTAGGGGGGGATATTAATAAAGTGTTTGAACCTCAGCTTGCTTATGCTTCCATATGTATGAATTTTTAAAGTTTTTTTTTAAATGTAGGGGATGAATAATATTAGTATTGAAACTGAAGGTTTATGAGTAGTAAGAGAACTGAAAGTGTTACTCAAGGCCTTGAAACAGTTCCTTTTGAGATAAATAAAATACTTAAGGGTGAAAGGAGTTTGATTTACTTTCTGGTATTATTGATCAATTGTGTGATATTAATCAATGCCCTGTTTACTTCTCAGGTAGAAGTACTGTCTCAATTGTTCTCTTGAGAAATTTTTAACAACTTCTGCAAACTGTCCATTGTTGCTCCACTCTTTTTAGATCTTTGCCCTATTAGTATGCAGATCTAGCATTAAAAATAAATGAAAGCCAGAGTAAATTGATCTTTTTTTTATTGCAGACTTAATTCAGTGCACAAATGAGATGAATGTGAACATCCCGCAGTTGGCAGACAGTTTATTTGAAAGAACTACTAACAGTAGTTGGGTGGTGGTCTTCAAATCTCTCATTACAACTCATCATTTAATGGTGTATGGAAATGAGGTAAGCAGTATTTTTAGTTAAGAAGTATACTGGGGAGTTGACTGATTCAGCTAGTTTCTCTCACTGACACTACAGAAATGGCTATAGCAACTGAATAATATAGGTAAAAAGGGCAATGTGCTTATACAGAAATAGAACTGTAGACCCTACACTTTGAGGAAAGATGGCCTTTAAGTCAGAAAGCAGAAAATGGGTCAGAGCACAGGGCACTTTCAGTAATGGGATCAAGAAGCAAAGATTAATGCTAGAGATGGGTTCTATAAGCATCACTGATTTTTTGCAGGCCTTTGTGTATAGATTGTATGTTCGTCTATTTTCATTTGCTTTTTTATCATAGCCCAATCAGATTTCTGTCTGATCTGATGTAGTTGTCTATAGACGCTCTTTGCCTAGTTCAAGGCTGTGATATTAAGGACTAAGATGGCATTTTGCTGAGGAGACTGACTGAAGAATGCCTTCTTCAGCAAAGAGTTGTGTCTAAAGCCTTTGTTTCCCAAAATAGGGTAACAAATAAGATGCATAAGCTTTTTCAATTTACTGTTTGGAGAGAATCATCTTGTTTTCCATGATAGCTAATTTTTGAGTTCTTACCTTAGGTGATTTTCCCAGCGTAGCATACTTACTTGTAAAATTCTGTCAAAAGGAATATTTTAAATTGTGTTAAAAGAAAATTTGAATGGAACTAGATAAATCTAGTACCTTGGTATGTGCCTTAGAAAAATGCAGACCACTGGTTGCTGGGAGATAGCTCCCATAGAGATGGGGAGGGACTTTATTCATTGGTGTCAGATTTATAAACATGACTTTCTGACATCCATCACTTTACTCATTATTTTGGGTTTTGCAGTCATGAGACTCTGCTGTTATCTTTGACAGATACCAAAGAGAACATCATTAGAGTTCATAATTAAAGCAGAAATTTACCCATAACTCTTACATTGCAACAGATCTGTTTGCATGTTTTGGTGTTCCTTTCTGGTCCTGTCCAAAGTATTTTTTATAGCTATAATCATAATCTATATAAAATATTATATTTAACTTTTTTACATATCACACCATAAGAAGCATCTCCATGTTCTGTGTTCTTTCTGTTTATCATCTTTAATGACTACATAATTGCTCATATGGTCCATCATTTTCTTAATTCTTCTCTTTCCTGGAAATTTAGTTTTCTGATTATTCACTGTTACAGTACCACATTGAATGATTTTATTTCTAGTTCTTAAGTTTTAAAAATTAGTTCCAGAGGCGTTACCTGAAATATGATTACTTAGGTAACAGACGTGACCATTTTTAGGACATATGTTACTCAGTTGCTTTCTCATTCATTATAAGCAGTATATAGAGTCAATAGAAAAATTTGGATATACTAACCTCCGTGTAACTCGAAACGTTTTGATCTTAACTAGGATATTAGTTTCTATTTTCATCAGGAATGTGTTTGTCTAAGATCATGATCATTTATTCAGAAGAATTTCAGGCTTGTATGTATTTTTTACCTTTTAAAAATATATATAATTTATTCTTTAAAAAGAAAAAGCCACAAATATAACCAACTACAATACTGGATAAAGAGGCACACTATCAGTGGTGACTTTCAGAGGTAAATAAGGTGATAATACCAGAAGCAAAAACTTTATAAAGGCAAAAAACCCAGAAAGTTGACTGTCATTCCTTACACTTGACTGATAGAAAGAGAAAGGTAGCATTTCAGTAGTGGTTTTCAGATAAACTCTAGTTTCCCGTCAACAGCTAAGAGAAATCCAATGCTCCGCTCTTTTTTTGGTGCTAGTTTGTACAGCCCTCAGGTTTTTGCATTGGCAGGTGTTATTAGTCTGTAAGAGAGTATGCATAGGATTTCACTATGCTATGGTGTTGGAAATTACATAGAACAGTGGTTCTCAAATAGGGCAAGGGCAGAGAGTGATTTTCATCCCCAAGGGACCATTGCTCATAACTGGAGGGGATGCTACTGGCATGTAGTAGGTAGAGAGGCTACTGGCATGCTAAACATCTCATAATGCACAGGACAGGCCCCCACAAAAAAGAATGATCAAAACTTATAAAAAATCATAGAGTGTAATATTTTCTTAGGATATTTCAACACCTTTTTGAAACAGGTTATTTTAGGATAAATGATGAAACAGGAGTCTTCGATTTACAAATTGTTTTTCAAAATCCTGGTTTGTTTGGAGTGATCTCTGATGAACAAGATTGAGTCAGAGAAGTGATGATGTGCATAAAATTGATAATAATCCTCTGCGTACATTCACAAAAAAGTAATCCTTTTAAAGGAAATCGAAAGGAGTTTCTTTAGCTATTTTAGAGGTTGTATGTAAAGGGAAGCTAAGGTAGTGTTCTGTGGTAAGCACTTTGGAGAGGGTTTTTACAGTATTTTGAGAAAATGTACTTTCATACGCATACTGACCCAACAATTCAACCCTAAGTATATATCATGAGAAACTCTTGTATGTTTGCAGGTGGGAGACCAGTTCAAAGATGTCAGTGAAACATTGTTAATAATGGTGAAATTGCAAAGAATTTAAATATCCATATAGAAATGGATACATAATGATATAGTAGTTCATTTAAATGCTCAAACATTGTTTAAAATGAATGAACTAGATGTACATGTATTAATAATTCTTGGGACGAAGTTGTTAAAAATCACACTGGAAAAGAATAAGTACAGTATGGTATTTCTGTAAATTTAAAATAGAAAACAAAATTATGTACAGTTTATAGATACTTATATATGTAGTAAAATTGTAAAAACATTTGTGGGAATGATGTAAACCTACTTCAGAAAAGCCATTGCCTCTGAAGAGGGAGGGAAGGAAGGGAATGGTTTTGAAGGCCTGTGTCTTCAATACTCTGTAATTTGATTCTCTAAGGGGTCTGAAGTGATTATGGTAATGTGTTTAATCTGGACAGTGGGTAAGAGGATGTCTGTAATATTATACTCCAGTATGATTACAGGTATTTTGTTTTTTTAAAAAAAGTCATAAAAATTGTTGAGTCACCAGGTATCTGTGTAAAATAAAGGCACCATCTGAGTATGATTAACTATAGCCATAATATGCTATAGTAAAGCCAAAAATTACTGCTTGTAGTTTAAAAGTGCCTGTTTCCTTTTATTTTAATACCATAGCTGTGGGCATTAGACTTTAATAAATTCCTGCATGCTAGTGAAAAATATATTTTATGTTTTTAGGAGGATTGAGGATGATAAATTTAAACCAGATAAGATTAATGGAATGTGTTAACCATCAGTTTCTCCCCTTATTCTCAAATTAGAGTTTCTTAGATGGCAGTACTATTTGACATAATTATTTGTTTGTTTTTTTTCCCCAGCGTTTTATTCAGTATTTGGCTTCAAGAAACACATTGTTTAACTTAAGCAATTTTTTGGATAAAAGTGGATTGCAAGGTAAAAACAACTTATTCATTATAGAAAATCAAGAGTGACCCCATTTGAGGATTACTGCAGAGTTGAACTCTTTCCTTTAGAACATGTGCTATGGAGGAACCTCATGTTTTAGTGAGGGTTGTAGGGAAGGAAAAACTGTATTTTCATGTGAAGATAAAGATGGACTTCACTACTTGACACCCAGAGCTTTTTGAAAAGTAGCATAAGGTAGCAGTTTGAGAGCATGGGTTCTGGAACTGGACGGACTGCATTCAAATCCCATCTGTAACACTTACCAACTGCATAAACTTGAGCAAGTTACTTCACCTCTCTGCATCTGTAAAATCAGGAATAATGATAGCACCCACCCTGTAGGATTATCATGAGGCTTAACCTAGTTATACATGTAAAGTGCCTAGAGTGATGCCTGGCAAATAGGAAACACTATGTAAGTATCTGCTTTCATTGTTGTTGTTCTTATTATTTTATGCTTTATTCCAAGAAATGTAGTTGGGAATATCATACATTTTAGTAGCAAAGGTAAGCATAATGTGTTATTCAGATGAATTGTTCATTGATACTTACCTGTTCTTTATTTTACTTTTAATTCAGTAAGTTGAAATTGCTGTAATCTGGTATTCTCACCCTCCATGTACATTCTGTCTTAATGGGATCTGTTATACTTAGTTCCAGAACTAGGCTGTTAGCATTATAGAATGTTAACTCTAGGAAGAGCCTCATAAAGGACATACTAAGACCATACTAAGACATACTAAAGGAATACTCAGCAATAAGGTTCAACTGGGAAGTATCTTTAGAGATCTGTGAGATGTGTGCTGCGCTTTGAAAGATGGGTGAGAACATGAGTTGGCTTAAGCAAAGGTACACAGATGGACGTGGATGTGAAAGAGAAAGAGCATGGGGTGTTTAACATTTATAGAGCAAATGAATGTGAACAGAATGTAGGTTGAGGTATTAGAGAACATGTAGTGACAGATAGCCCTCAAGAAGCTGTTTGGGGCCAAAATCATGCACAGAAGATTTTGATATAGTTGGGATTTTGTAATGCAGCGAGAAACCATCAAACTTTTTTGAGTTGAGGGAGGAGGAGAGAGGGAGTGTGTGTTATAAAGAAAGCACCATAGCACAGTGCAGGCTGGATTCCAGTGGATAAAGTCTTAAAGACCTTGAGACTGCTCTCGTCATTATTTTGGTCATCTGGTAGAGAGTTAATGAGGGCTTGAATTGTGGCTTTTGTGGCAATAAAAATCAATGGAATTTAGTGACTAACTGTGTTTGTGTTTAGGAACTGTCCAGTTCAATACTTATTTACTTTTGGCAGATGGAAGTATTAATTAGAATGAATTGAATACCCAGTCTTCCAGAGATTCTGGAAGGTCAGTAATCTATACATAGGACCAAGTGTTAAGATTGATTTTACTTTAATGAGAGATATAATGCCTTAAATAGTTAAGGGGGAAAAAAATGAAGCAATGGAATCCCTTTTTCAAATAAAATCTTTTTTTTTTTTTTTTTTTTTTTTTTTTTTTTTTGCGGTACGCGGGTCTTTCACTGCCATGGCCTCTCCCGTTGCGGAGCACAGGCTCTGGATGCGCAGGCTCAGCGGCCATGGCTCACGAGCCCAGCCGCTCCACGGCATGTGGAATCTTCCCAGACCGGGGCACAAACCCGTGTCCCCTGCATCAGCAGGCGGACTCTCAACCACTGCGCCACCAGGGAAGCCCTCAAATAAAATCTTAAATATAAGCTAGATATATATAACAGATGAAACTGGAGCTGCTGTGTTTTCCGGAACATGGAGAAAACTCTGCCTGCTCATCTTTTTATTTCTGGTTTCTCCCTTATTCAGTTCATTTGAACTATGAGAGTCTGTGGAAAGCAATATGCAAACCACTACTCTAGAGCAGAAAATATGCATATGTCCAAGTGGGTTTTTTGTGTCTTATTAGCTACTGATTTTCTACTTTCTTAAGATGGAAATTAAGCACTTCTAGTGATAAGGTTTTTTTTTTTTTTTTTTTTTTTTTTTTTTAGTGATAAGGTTTTAAGGCTTTCATTCCTTTTATGTAGAGAACAGTTTTTGGGCCTTTTATTTAAAGCTCATATTCTAAAGAGATTATGAAGGTAAGACTGAAATGGTAATTAAAAGTATATAATTCAGTGGTGTTTTTGTAGTTTTGATTGCTGATGTATTTTGTTGGGTGGAGTCTGATATGTTTTCTTAAATATATACTGGGTGTATATAATATAAACTTCCAGTCTGGTGAGTGAGGTAGACACTGTGTACATCTAGTAGCTTTGAGCTGTACTTGGAGTAAGAATAATATGGGAGCACAAAGAGTTCAGGGAAAGTTTCAGAGATTGAGCCTTGAAGGATAAGAGAGATTTCTCCCATTAGTGAGGATGGAGTAGAGTGGATTAGAGGGAACAATATTAACTAAAGAGCTGAAGAATGTGAGTATGTAACACCTTATAAAATGCACTAGTAGCTATGAGAATATCTGAGGGCAGTGATTTTTTTTTTCTACTTACTGATTTTTCTCCAGTGGCAAGTTAGTAGCCACTCAAGAAATATTTGCTGAATAAATGAATTGGTGATTACATTAAATCCAGTCACTTTTCTTTCTTTCTTTTTTTTTTTTTTGCTTGTTTTGGTACTATCTTTTTAAAGTAGCAGAGACCATCAACAACTAAAGTTGAATGTGTTAGATGAAGATGACCTAAAATAGAATGATAGAATGGACCTGCTTTTACAACGAGAAGCAAAAATTTGTAGACCTCACTGAGCCAGGCAATAGCTAAAACACAAGTTTTTTTTTTTTTTAATATTGATTAGATTGTATGGTGCTGAAGTTTTCAAATCTCATGATTGTGATGAAACAAAATTTTAGAATGATTTAGGTATTCATTTTGAAAGTTTAGTTGAAAACATTCACATAATTGTTTTTTGTTGGGCCTTAAACTTGCATATTGCCATTTCTTTCATTGTACTATGCAGTAATTTTCTCTACTACTTATAAGGTTGGCACACATAAGTTATAATTGTTCTAAGTCATGTGCAACTAAAGATTGGTAAGTATGAAAATTATTAAATTGATTAATGATTTAAGGAGTGGGGTTGTGGTTCCATAGGACGTTAAATTTGAGTTATGAGTTTATCAGGTAGTATAAGAAAACAGGCTTTTCAATTCATGATAACTAAAAGATAGGAATATTGGTCAGAAGTAAAACAGAATTATTATTTTAGTGAAATTCTAAGGGGGAAGATTTTTCTAAGCCACATATGACATAACTGACTTTAAAAATGTTAAGTATTAGAGATTTTAATGTCACTTAATTTACATCACTAAATTGAAGGTGGGATAACAAGACAATATGGCCATTGGATGAAATGAGTTAGTTTTCTAAGCTAATTGGGATTTTAATAATTTATGAAACCCTTTTCTGTTTCTTTTCTTACAGGATATGATATGTCTACCTTTATTAGGCGGTATAGTAGATATCTAAATGAAAAAGCAGTTTCATACAGACAAGTTGCATTTGATTTCACAAAAGTGAAAAGAGGGTGAGTTAAGCTTGCTTTTTTTTTTGACATCTGATGTATTTGAATATTTTAAAATATAAATCATAGGCATTATTGATTATGAATTATTGAATTTCAGGCCAGTTTTAAAAGGTGAACTTCATTTTTCTCTGAAGAAGTATATCAGATACTTTTTGCACTAGGATTTTCAAAGTTCTTTTCAATTTTATAACAGCTTTATTGAGACAATTCATACAACATAAAATTCACCCTTTTGAAGTGTACAATTAAGTGGTTTTTTGTATATTTACAAAGTTGTGCAGTATCACTGCTATCTAATCCCAAAACATTTCATTGCTTCCCATTTTCTTCTTCCTCTAGACCCTGGCAACGACAAATCTACTTTATATCTCTATGGATTTGTCTGTTCTGAACATTTCGTATAAGTGGAATCGTACAATATGTGGCCTTTTGTGTCTGACTTCTTTCATTCAGCATAATGTATTCAAGTTATAGCATCTTTGTTGTAGCATGCATCAGTTCTTCATTCCTTTTTATGCCCAAATAATATTCTATCATATAGAGACACCATATGTATATACATACCACATCTTTATACATTCATCTGTCCTTGATGGACACTTAGGTTGCTTCCATGTCTTAGCTATTGTACATAGTGCTGCTGTGAACATTGGGGTTCATGTATCTTTTTGAATTAGAGTTTTGTCTGAATATATGCCCAGGATAGGATTGCTGGATCATTTTTTAAGGAACCTCCATACTATTCTCCATAGTGGCTGCTCCAGTTTATATTCCCACCAGCAGTGTAGGAGGGTTCCTTTTTCTCCACACCCTCTCCAGCATTTATTGTTTGTAGACTTTAATGATGGGCATTTTGACTGGTGTAAGGTGATACCTCGTTGTAGTTTTGATTTGCATTTCTCTAATAATGAGTGATATTGAGCATCTTTTCATGTGCCTCTTGGCCATCTGTATGTCTTCTTTGGAGAAATGTCTATTTAGGTCTTTTGCCCTTTAAAAAAAATTTTTTTTTTTATTCTGCCCATTTTTGGATTTTATTTTTAAAATTTAATTAATTTATTTTTGGCTACATTGGGTCTTTGTTGCTGCACAAGGGCTTTCTCTAGTTGCGGCGAGTGGGGACTACTCTTTATTGTGGTGTGTGGGCTTCTCATTGAGGTGGCTTCTCTTGTTGTGGAGCATGGGCTCTAAGCACATGGGCTTCAGTAGTTGCTGCACGCAAGCCCTCGAGCATGCGGGCTTCTGTAGTTGCTGTGCGTGGGCTCAGTAGTTGTGGTGTGCGGGCTCTAGGGCTTGCAGGCTCAGTAGTTGTGGTGCATGGGCTTAGTTGCTCCGTGCATGTGGGATCTTCCCAGGACCAGGGGACAAAGCCGTGTCCCCTGCATTGGCAGGCAGCTTTTAACCACTGCGCCACCAGGGAAGTCCCAATTGAGTTTTCTTTTTTTGATGTTAAGCTGTATGAACTGTTTGTGTACTTTGGAAATTAATCCACTGTTGGTAGCATTGTTTGCAAATAATTTCTTCCAGTCCATAGGTTGTCTTTTTTTTTTTGTTTATGGTTTCCTTTTCTGTGCAAAAGCTTTTAAATTTAATTAGGTCCATTTGTTTATTTTTGTTCTTATCTCTGTTACTCTAGGAGATGGATCCAAAAAAATATTGCTACAATTTATGTCAAAGAGTGTTCTGCCTGAGTTTTCTTCTAGGAGTTTTTATAGTATCTGGTCTTACATTTAGGTGATTAATCCATTTTGAGTTTATTTTTGTATACGGTGTTAGAGAATGTTCTAATTTCTTTCTTTCCATGTAGCTGTCCAGTTTTCCCAGCATCACTTACTGAAGAGATTGTCTTTTCTCCATTGTATCTTCTTGCATCCTTTGTCATAGATTAATTGACCATAAGTGCATGGGTTTATTTCTGGGCTTTCTATCCTGTTCCATTGATCTGTATGTCTCTTTTTGTGCTGGTACCATACTGTTTTGATTACTGTAGCTTTGTTTTATAGTCTGAAGTCAGGGAGAATGATTCCTCCAGCTCCATTCTTCTTTCTCAAAATTGTTTTGGCTATTTGGGATCTTTTGTGTTGCCATGCAAATTTTAAAATTTTTTGTTCTAATTCTGTGAAAAATGCCATTGGTAATTTGATAGGGATTGCAGTGAATCCACAGATTGCTTTGGTTAGTAAGGTCATTTTAAGAATATTGATTCTTCCAATCCAAGAACACAGTATATCTTTACATCTGTTTGCATCATCTTCAGTTTCTTTCATCAGTGTCCTATAGTTTTTGGAGTACAGGTCTTTTGCCTCCTCAGGTAGCAAACTGTTTTTCAAAGTAGTTGAACCATTTTACATTCCCACCAACAATGTATACAGGTTCCAATGTCTCCACTTTCTTGTCAGTGCTTGTTATTTTCTGTCTTTGATTATAACCGTCCTAGTGGGTGTGAAGTGATGTATCGTGTTTTGGTTTGCATTTTCCTGATGGCTAATAATGTTGAGTGTCTTTTTATGTGCTTATTGGCCATTTGTATATCTTCTATGGAAAAATGTCTGTTCAAGTCCTTTGCTTGTTTTTTAATTGGGTTGTCCTTTTACTGTTGAATTGCAAGAGTTTTTTTAATATATTCTGGACATCAGTTCCTTATCATATATATAATTTGCAAATATTTTCTCACCTCCCATGGCTTGTCTTCACTTTCTTAATGGTATTCTTTGAAAAACGTAAGTTTTAAATTTTGATGGATTCCAATTTTATTTATTTATTTTTCTTTGGTTGCTTGTACTTTTGGCATCATGTCTAAGAAAGCATTGCTTAATCCAAGATCACAAAGATATACTCCTACATTTTTTCTGTTTTGTAGTTTTAGCTCTTACATTTAGGTTTTGATCCATTTTGAATTAATTTTTGTATGTGGTGTGAGGTATGGGTGTAAATTCATTCTTTTGTATGTGGATATTCTGTTATCCCAGCACCATTTGTTGAAGTCTTTTCTTTTCCCATTGAATGGTCTTGATGAAAATGTATTGATCATAAATGTAAAGGCTAATTTCTGGGCTCTCAATTCTATTCTGTTGATCTATGTCTGTCCTCATGCCAGTACCACACTTAAAGAATGTTGCTTGGTAGTAAGTTTTGAAATTAAGAAGTGTGAGTTCTCTGGCTCTCTTCTTAGTTTTCAAGATTGTTTTGCGATTCTGTATCTCTTGCATTTTCGTATGAATTTTAGGATTAGCTTATCAATTTTTGCAGAAATGGTAGCTGGATTTTGATAAAGATTGCATTTAATCTGTAGATCAAATTGGGAAGTGTTAAGTGTCTTAACACATTGTTTCTAATCCATAAATACAGGATGTCTTTCTGTTTATCTCGTGTAATTTCTTTCATTGCTGTTTTGTATTTAAGGTTCTTTTTAATCTTGAACGCAGAGGTTGAATTTATTTCTTGCTATGCCCTAAATCACAGTCTTCTTGTCATAAGAACTAATCTCATGAATGATAGAATCAGTGCTTCTATACCTGATAAAAAGTCTGGTGTACAGGCTTTTTTTAGGATATATAATGAGTCCTCAGGAAAGAAGACATTCTTTTTTTTTTTTTTTTTGCGGTACGTGGGCCTCTCACTGTTGTGGCCTCTCCCATTGTGGAGCACAGGCTCTGGACGCTGAGGCTCAGTGGCCATGGCTCATGGGCCTAGCCGCTCCGCGCATGTGGGATCTTCCTGGACCGGGGCACGAACCCGTGTCCCCTGCATCGGCAGGCGGACTCTCAACCACTGCGCCACCAGGGAAGCCCAGGAAAGAAGACATTCTTAAGGGGCATCAATGACCCTTGTAACTATGGAAGCCTGCCCTGAGGGGAATCTGGCTTCTGCGGAAATACTCTGAGTTTCAGAATTTCCCTGCTCTTTAAAGATCCCAAAGATCTACGCAATTAATATGTTCCTTTAAATTGTTCTCTTGACATGTTAAATTACTAGACGGAAATGGAAAATTTAATACAAATGTAAAGTAACCTCTCAGTTATTCAAGAAGTTTTAAAGCTGAATTTAAATGTTTCTGTGTCACTGTTTCAAATTAATTGGGAGGTGATGAGTTTGGAACCTACCAAAACTGAATTCCACAGATTTTTTGTTTCATATATTTAGGTACTTTGTAGGTGATTATGATAGAGGAGGTCATATTAGAGGTCTGATTCTTAACCCTCAGTATTCTGTCCAGTAAACCACTTTCCAGCTGGGTTTATATTAATACTTCCTGTAAAGCATGTTCAGTTAAAACTGATCAAGATATTTGTAGATTTCACATCATATATATATATATATATATATATATATATATATATATATATACACATACATATATACATATATATATATATAATATTTATTTGGTTGCACTGTATCTTAGTTGCTGCTCACGGGTTCCTTAGTTGCGGCTTGCTGGCTCCTTAGTTGTGGCACACGGTCTCCTTTGTTGTGGCATGTGAACTGTTAGCTGTGACATGCACGTGGAATCTAGTTCCCTGACGAGGCATCGAACCTGGGCCCCTGGCTTTGGGAGCATGGAGTCTTAACCACTGTGCCACCAGGGAAGTCCCAGATTAATATATTTTTTAAATTGTAACTTTTTTTCTAAGCTGAAAGGCCAGTTTCGCGATTGAGGAGTGTTGCTGCATTTTTATATTTAGTAGAGCAAACTTTTATTACTTGGATGAGAACAGCCCTTGATTATACACAATGTAATTAGTACTGATTTAAAGGAAATTACTCTTATTTAATGCTAAGGAAAAGGAAAGTGAATCAAAGAGGACCTATGATTGAATGGAATCAAGAATAGCACAACATGTGTATGTATCTGGGTGTATAAAATACCCAGATACCTACACATACACATATATATCAGTATAAATAAGAAAGAAAAATATAGAACATAAGAATATAAGATGAAGGCGTGAAATTTATTATACGATGACAAAAACCTGAGTAGACTGTTTCAGTTTTGGAGAGGGTTTGTGTAGTAAGTAGTAAAGTTTTATTTACTAGGGTAACGAATTTTTATGTTTACAAAAGTAATAAACTATTACAAAATTTCAGGCAACATAGCATTCTGACTTAAAGAAACAATATTTTGGTGTATCTAATCAGTTTTCTGTGTGTAAATACATGTATGAAGGGACACAGAAAATTACATAATCACATTATTTGAAGACTGCTTCCCTCCCCTAATATATATTTTAAGTATTTTCAATGTCTGTACACATAGTACACATAGATCCATCACATTCTTCTTTTTTTTAAAAATTATTTATTTTGGCTGCATTGGGTCTTCATTGCTGCACACGGGCTTTCTCTAGTTGCAGCGAGCGGGGGCTACTCTTCGTTGCGGTGCGGGGCTTCTCACCGCGGTGGCTTCTCTTGTTGAGGAGCACAAGCTCTAGGCCACATTGGCTTCAGTAGTTGTGGCTTGCGGGCTCTAGAGCACAGGCTCAGTAGTTGTGGCGTACGGGCTTAGTTGCTCTGTGGCATGTGGGATTTTCCCGAACTGGGGCTCAAACCCGTGTCCCCTGCATTGGCAGGTGGATTCTTAACCACTGTGCCACCAGGGAAATCCCCATCTCATTCTTTTGAATGGCTTTAGAATTATGTTCTAGATGTACATTTGATTTATTCCCATTTTTTTTATCTTACAAAAGTAACACATTGACCATTCTTTTACATATGGCTGCATTTTTTCTTATGTAAGTAACATTTAATTATATGTTAGATGTATATACAAGTATTACTGTTTTAGAGAATAAGGGGGAATAACAAACTAGATTTGGGCTTACTCCCTAGGAATGGACATGTGGAATAGGAACCTTTACACAGCATCAGAATGTATGGCAGGGCTTTCAACAAGAAAACTGTGGGCAGAAGGATTAATCAGCATAGTAGTTCTATGATTTACCAAAGGCCCACTCCTCATCTTGACACCTTGGATGTGGATGCTTCTGTGGCCCCAGGGAGCCATTAGCTTTGGGCTTTGTTATAAATTAGCTTCCAGGGATCTGATCAGAGATCCCTGGAGAAGATCCATTCTTCTGCCTAAAGAGGGCCAAACCATATGACTGGGCAGTTTTTTTGTTTGTTTGTTTGTTTTTGTTTTTTTAAATTAGAATATAGTCATTTCACAATGTTGTGTTAGTTTCTACTCTACAGCAAAGTGGAGTTCCCTGTGCTATACAGCAGGCTCTTGTTAGTTATCTATTTTATACATATTAGTGTATATATGTCAATCCCAATCTCCCAATTCATCTCACCCTCCCCCACCCCCAGCTGCTTTCCTCCCTTGGTGTCCATATGTTTGTTATCTACTTCTGTGTCTCTATTTCTGCCTTGCAAACCGGTTCATCTGTACAATTTTTCTAGGTTCCACATACCTGCGTTAACATACGATATTTGTTTTTCTCTTTCTGACTTACTTCACTCTGTGTGACAGTCTCTAGGTCCATCCACGTCTCTACAAATGATCCAATTTCGTTCCTTTTTATGGCCAAGTAATATTCCATTGTACATATATACCACATCTTCTTTATCCATTCGTCTGTTGATGGACATTTAGGTTGCTTCCATGACTTGGCTATTGTAAATAGTGCTACAATGAACACTGGGGTGCATGTGTCTTTTTTTTTTTTGCGGTACACGGGCCTCTCACTGTTGTGGCCTCTCCCGTTGCGGAGCACAGGCTCCGGATGCGCAGGCACAGTGGCCATGGTTCACGGGCCCAGCCGCTCTGCAGCATGTGAGATCCTCCCAGACCGGGGCATGAACCCGTGTCCCCTGCATTGGCAGGCGGACTCTCAACCACTGCGCCACCAGGGAAGCCCCATGTGTCTTTTTTAATTACGGTTTTCTCTGGCTATATGCTCAGTAGTGGGATTGCTGGGTCATTTGGTGGTTCTGTTTTTTGTTTTTTAAGGAACGTCCATACTGTTCTCCATAGTGGCTGTATCAATTTACATTCCCACCAACAGGCAGGAGGGTTCCTTTTTCTCCACACCCTCTCTAGCATTTGTTTGTAGATTTTCTGATGATGCCCATTCTAACAAGTGTGAGGTGATGCCTCGTAGTTTTGATTTGCATTTCTCTAATAATTAGTGATGTTGAGCAGCTTTTCATGTGCCTCTTGGCCATCTGTATGTCTTCTTTGGAGAAATGTCTGGTTTGATCTCCTGCGCATTTTTCGCTTGGGTTGTTTGTTTTTCTGACGTAGAGTTGCATGAGCTGTTTGTATATTTTGGAGATTAATCCCTTGTTGGTTGCTTCATTTGCAAACATTTTTATCCGATTCTGTTGGTTGTCTTTCTGTTTTGTTTATGGTTTCCTTTGTTGTGAAAAAACTTTTAAGTATTGTCAATTTTTGTTGTTATTTCTGTTACTCAAGGAGGTGGATTAAAAAAGATATTGCTTGTGACTGATTCACTTTGTTATAAAGCAGAAACTAATTAAAAAAATTTAAAAAAAAAATTAAAAAAAATAAAAAGATATTGCTGCAGTTAATGTCAGAGAGTGTTCTGCATATGTTTTATTCTAAGAGTTTTACAGTATCCAAATCCTTGCATCCCTGGGATAAATCCCACTTGATCATGGTTTATGATCCTTTTAATGTATTGTTGGATTCTGTTTGCTAGTATTTTGCTGAGGGTTTTTGCATCTATATTCATCAGTGATATTGGTCTGTAATTTTCTTTTTTTGTAGTATCTTTCCCTGGTTTTGGTATCAGGGTGATGATGGTCTCATAGAATTGAGTTTGGAAGTGTTCCTTCCTCTGCAGTTTTTTGGAAGAGTTTGACAAGGATGGGTGTTAGCTCTTCTCTAAATGTTTGAAAGAATTCACCTGTGAAGGCATCTGGTCCTGGACTTTTGTTTGTTGGAAGATTTTTTTTTTTTTTTTGCAGTACGCAGGCCTCTCACTGTTGTGGCCTCTCCCATTGCGGAGCACAGGCTCCGGATGCACAGGCTCAGTGGCTATGGCTCACGGGCCCAGCTGCTCCATGGCATGTGGGATCTTCCCGGACCGGGGCACGAACCTGCGTCCCCTGCATCGGCAGGTGGACTCTCAACGACTGAGCCACCAGGGAAGCCCTGTTGGAAGATTTTTAAATCACAGTTTCAATTTCATTACTTGTGATTGGTCAGTTCATATTTTCTATTTCTTCCTGGTTCAGTCTTAGAAGGTTATACCTTTCTAAGAATTTGTCCATTTCTTCCAGGTTGTCCATTTTACTGGCATAGAGTTGCTTGTAGTAGTCTCTTAGGATGCTTTGTATTTCTGTGGTGTCTGTGGTAACTTCTCCTTTTTCATTTCCAATTTTATTGATTTGAGTCCTCACCCTCTTTTTCTTGATGGGTCTGGCTAAAGGTTTATGAATTTTGTTTATCTTCTCAAAGAACCAGATTTTAGTTTTATTGATCTTTGCTATTGTTTTCTTTGTTTCTATTTCATTTATTTCTGCTCTGATCTTTATGATTTCTTTCCTTCTACTAACTTTGGGCTTCGTTTGTTCTTTCTCTGGTTCCTTTAGGTGTAAGGTTAGATTGTTTATTTGATAGTTCTCTTGTTTCTTGAGGTAGGATTGTATTGCTATAAACTTCCCTCTTATAACTGCTTCTGCTGCATCCCATAGGTTTTGGATCATCGTGTTTTCATTGTCATTTGTCTCTAGGTATTTTTTGATTTCCTCTTTGATTTCTTCAGTGATCTCTTGGTTATTTAGTAATGTATTGTTTAGCCTCCATGTGTTTGTGTTTTTTACGTTTTTTTTCCTGTAATTTATTTCTAATCTCATAGCATTGTGGTCAGAAAAGAAGCTTGATACGATTTCAATTTTCTTAAATTTATTGAGGCTTGATTTGTGACCCAAGATGCGATCTGTCCTGGAGAATGTTCTGTGTGCCCTTGAGAAGAAAGTGTGATCTGCTGTTTGTGGATGGACTGTCCTATAAATATCAATCAGTTCTGTCTGGTCTGTTGTGTCATTGAAAGCTTGTGTTTCCTTATTAACTTTCTGTCTGGATGATCTGTCCATTGGTGTAAGTGAGGTGTTAAAATTCCCCGCTATTATTATGTTACTGTTGATTTCCTCTTTTAGAGCTGTTAGCAGTTGCCTTATGTACTGAGGTGCTTCTTTGTTGGGTGCATATATATTTATAATTGTTATATCTTCTTCTTGGATTGATCCCTTGATCATTATGTAGTGTCCTTCCTTGTCTCTTGTAACATTCTTTATTTTAAAGTCTATTTTATCTGCTGTGAGTATTGCTACTGCAGCTTTCTTTTGATTTCCATTTGCACGGAATATCTTTTTCCATTCCCTCAGTTTCAGTGTGTATGTGTCCCTAGGTCTGAAGTGGGTCTCTTGTAGACAGCATATATATGGGTCTTGTTTTTGTATCCATTCAGCCAGTCTGTGTCTTTTGGCTGGAGAATTTAATCCATTCACATTTAAGGTAATTATCGATATATATGTCCCTATTACCATTTTCTTAATTGTTTTGGGTTTGTTTTTGTAGGTCATTTTCTTCTCTTGTGTTTCCCACTTAGAGAAGTTCCTTTATCATTTGTTGTAGAGCTGGTTTGGTGGTGCTGAATTCTCTTAGCTTTTGCTTGTTTGTAAAGCTTTTGATTTTTCCATTGAATCTGAATGAGATCATTGCTAGGTAGAGTATTGGTTGTAGGTTCTTCCCTTCTATCACTTTAAATATGTTGTGCCACTCCCTTCTGGCTTGCAGAGTTTATGCTGAGAAATCAGCTGTTAACCTTATGGGAGTTCCCTTGTATGTTGTCATTTTTCCCTTGTTGCTTTTAATAATTTTTCTTTGTCTTTAATTATGTCAGTTTGATTATTATGTGTCTCGGCGTGTTTCTGCTTGGGTTTATCCTGCCTGGAACTCTCTGTGCTTCCTGGACTTGGGTGCCTATTTCCTTTCCCATGTTAAGGAAGTTTTTGACTATAATCTCTTCAAATATTTTCTCGGGTCCTTTCTCTTTCTCTCCTTCTGGGACTCCTATAATGTGAATGTTGGTGCGTTTAATGTTGTCCCAGCGGTCTCTTAGGCTGTCTCCATTTCTTTTCATTCTTTTTTCTTTATTCTGTTCTGTAGCAGTGATTTCCACCATTCTGTCTTCCAGGTCACTTATCCTTTCTTCTGCCTCAGTTATTCTGCTGTTGATTGCTTCTAATGTGTTTTTCATTTCAGTTATTTTATTGTTCATGTCTGTTTGTTTGCTCTTTAATTCTTCTAGGTCTTTGTTAATCATTTCTTGCATCTTCTCGATCTTTGCCTTCATTCTTTTTCTGAGGTCCTGGATCATCTTCACTATCATTATTCTGAATTGTTTTTCTGGAAGGTTGCCTATCTCCACTTCATTTAGTTGTTTTTCTGGGGTTTTATCTTGTTCCTTCATCTGGGACATAGTCCTCTGCCTTTTCATTTTGTCTATCTTTCTGTGATTGTGGTTTTCATTCTGCAGGCTGCAGGATTGTAATTCTTCTGTCTGTCCTCTCTGGTTCCATTAAGTGAAGTTTCCTATAGAATAAATTCTTAGACTTGACAAGTCAAACATTATAGACATTTACCATTTTATTAGAAAATATTAAGTTGCCCTGGATAAAAGTGGTACCAGATTATTGAGTTAATTACAGTTATAAATACCTCTTTCTCTGTTTTCTTCCATCATCGTGAAAATGTATCTCATTAGATGTTCATTTTATGTTGGTTGATCAACTAATTTTTAAATGGTGATATTGAGCCTCTTTCTCTCTTTTTAAAACTGGCATTCATGCTTTGTTAATTGCTTTTCAATGTCCTTTGCCCACTTCTCTGTTGGGCTTTTACAATTCTTTTCTGTTGTCTTAAGACTAACTGGCTGTTTAATCAGATAAATTTAGGTTTGATTTCTAGCTTCACTCCAGTTAGATGAAAGATTTTAGTAGGATACTTCAGCCAGCTTGTTAAGTTTTAAAAAATAATTTTATTTTGAAATAATTTCACTTCCTGAAATGCTGCAAGGATAATACAGATAACTCCTATACACTCTACTCAGATTTACCAGGCTTTAACATTTTGTCACATTTGTCACATTCTTTGTGTATGTGTTTGTATACTTCTTTTTTTGATCCATTTGAAAGTGGATTACATACCTCATGCCTTTTTACATTGTATAGCTCTTAATACTTCAGTGTCTATTTCCTAAGAACAAGTATCTTCTTTTTACATATCCATCAGTTTGCTAACTATTTCCACATCGTGCCACACAAACTTATGTTATTTGTATAGGACAGTGGGTTAGTTACATGGAGAAGACTGTTTGAGGCTGAAGGGTTAGGCATTAATGTGTTGGCATACATATGATCCAGTTGTACCATAGTAGTCTGCTGTGGCACAACTGGGAAGCCTTGACTTAAGCTCCAAGTTATTTCATCTGTAAATATTTTTTCATCTGTAGAATGGTGATGTTAATAGCACTTATCTATTAGGATTGTTATGAGAATTGAATGATATATTTTATGTAATGCTTATAGCACATGGCAAACTAACAAATAAGCTTTTGGTTTTATTGGGAAAATAAACTGTCACAGGTTACAAATACTGCTCCTGGTTTTATTTTAGCAGTATTGAAACTTAAAAAAATTCTTATGTGTTAAAAATTGTTCTCTTTATTTATTTATTTATTTTTTTGCGGTACGCGGGCCTCTCACTGTTGTGGCTTCTCCCATTGCGGAGCACAGGCTCTGGACGCGCAGGCTCAGCGGCCATGGCTCACGGGCCCAGCTGCTCCGTGGCATGTGGGATGTTCCCGGACTGGGGCATGAACCTGTGTCCCCTGCATCGGCAGGTGGACTCTCAACCACTGCGCCACCAGGAAAAGCCTGTTATCTTTATTTTTATGGCTGTTGTCTTTTAAGCAAACTTGGAGCGGGGTTTTCTACCCCAAAGTGATCAACTAGTTATTTATATTTTCATTGCATATTTTTATGGATCCAGTATTTTATATTTAAATCTTTAATTCATTTAGAATATATCTTGGTATTTAGAAATTGAGGTGGAGATTAGCTGTAATTTTAAATAGAAATATAGGATATTCAAAAGCAAAATGAATTATTACCCTTGTATGGTTAAATGACTTTTCACTTAAATATACTTCTTTTATCTAGCCCCTTATTCGTTATTCTGGCAAATTCTTAGTCATTCTTCAAGAATTCACTCAAACATAATTTTTTTGAGGAAGGCTTATTTCTGTTAGATTTTATATGAGATTGTCCATCCATGAAGACAATATAGTCTTACTCAGATTCATATCTTCAGGACTTTCCACAGTATCTAAACATAGTAGATATGTAGTAGTTTTTGAAAAGATGACTAAGTGTTTCTAAATAGTACATTAAATGGTTCTATGAAAAATGGATCTAATAAATTGCCTGAAGATTTATCTTTTTAGTTGGTTGTGTTAAAGATTGGTCCCTTCATTTTCTATTTGTTTAACATTCCATTTTTTGATAGTATTAACTTACCATGTTGAATTATCTTGAATTCTAAATTAGTACAGTTCAAAGTAACAAGACATTGTTACATAACAAGCAAAAGAAAGAATAATAGAGGTATTGTCTGTGAGTAAGGATATGGATGGTCATCCTTTAACTCGTTGCTCTTATATTTGGGAAGCAAGTATCTGAATTTAATTATAATCTATTTAAGAAGTAATAAAAACTTGTGTTCTGCATGGAGTATGAATTGTCATACATTTGGTCTGAATCATATTTAAGCATTTGGGTTTGTGAGTTGAGTTTTTTGAAGTCTGATGTAAGCATGTGATAACTTAGGATTTTTCTTAATTGAAAAATTTTAAGTTATTTGGGATGAAACGATGTGTAGGCTAGTG
The DNA here is from genome assembly GCF_964165515.1 of Mesoplodon bidens. Lineage (NCBI taxonomy): Eukaryota > Metazoa > Chordata > Mammalia > Artiodactyla > Ziphiidae > Mesoplodon > Mesoplodon bidens. The sequence goes on along the minus strand of NC_138164.1, from coordinate 71,962,332 downwards.
AGAGAGGGAAGAATAAAAAAACATCCCCATAGTTTCTGGCCTAAGTCATTGGGGAGATGTTACCTTTTACTGGGAAGGTTTTTGGGAACAGGGTAGGGTAGGGTATAGTGGTTAAAAATTAAGGATTTCATTTTTGAAATATTAGTTTTTAGATGCCTGTGACTTTTATAAGTTAAGGTATCAATTAGGCAATTCAACAATACTAACTAGGAACTTTGAGATTTCTAGTCTGGGAATATAAATACATCAGTGGCAGTTTGGTAATTTCTGCCTTGGGAATGACAGTATCCTAGGGAATAAATACAGAATGAGAGGAGAGGGCCTAGAAACATCTTGAGATACACAGCATTTATTTTAGAGAATGAGTAGAGGATGAGGAGTCAATGAAAGAGACTAAATAAGTGATAGTGAGGTAGGAAGAAAACAAGGAGTGGGGGATATAGGGGATGCTAAGACAGAGTATTACAAGAATGAGGGAAACTTTTGAATGATGCTGAGAAATCTAGTCAGGTAATGTTAGACAAGTACCCATTGGAGAGGCAAGAGTGGATCTTATATTGGAGTGAATTGAATAATGAATGAAAAGCAAGGAAGTGGCAACTCTTTTAAGAAGTATGCTTGACTATGCAATAGAAGTGGTAGCTGAATGGGAATGTGGGGTTAGTGCAAGTGTGTGTGTGTTTGTGTTTAAAGTGTGGTAATCTTTAAAGTGTGGTAGACTTCACTTGCATGTTCATGGGAATGATCTAGTGTAAAAGAGATTAATGATCTGCACTGTCCAATATGGTAGCTGTTTGCCACGTGTGGCTGTTTAAATTCACCTGAAATAAAATTAAAAATTCATTTCCTCAGTTGCATCAACCACATTTCAGGTGCTCAGTAGCCACATGTGGCTAGTGGCTACTATACTGAACGGTGTAGGTGTAGAACATTTCTACCACTGCACATAGTTCTATTGGACACTGCTGTGTTAGAGAGAAAGAGGATAACCAAAGATTGTGACAGAGTGGGATCCAAAGGATCTGTGTGAGTGATATTTACATTTGATAGAAAGAAATAAACTTCCTCCAATGTAATATGAGCAGATCAGATAAATGTAGTTTTGGTGGCAAGTTAATCAAACAGTCTCTTTTTGTCATTTTCTATTTCTGAATGAAATACTTTGAGAGTTATGAGCTGAGAGTTTGTGTGTTGGATGTGGGGGAGGGGTGGAGAAGGACAGGTGGGAGAAGGTGGTTTGAAAGTACTCAGGGGAGGGATTCACTAGAGAGCCTAAGAGGGCTGCTGGCAATGCTGAGTCCCCATTTGAGGCTGATGATCAAGAATTTGTAGTTCTACCAGTTTACCCAGTTTTCTTTACTAGCACTCAGCTGCATGTGTACAGGCATGGAGAAGATAAATGTGTGTTCACCCAGGATTGTGAATTTGCCAGGTGACTGCAAGGGAATGAGAGGTATAAGAGAGTTAGGGTATTAGCAAGGGAGTGATTATAATAATGATCTGTGGAATTATAAGCTAGATTAAAGAAGGAAAAATGAAAAGGGATCAATGTGGGTAGTGGTGGGGTTGATGCATTGAAGTTTATGATAAAGTCAAATAGTTTTTGCCATGGGACACTTGACCAAGGCAGCTGGAAAGTTAAAAGGTTATTGTCAGGATAAGGTGTCTGAATTTTGTCTTTTTCTTAAGGTGGGGATAAGGGAGTAGGAGTGGGAGTAGGGATAATGTTGTTTCTTGGGGGGATGGGCAGTTAAGGTCAGGATCTGACTATGGGAATAGGGGTTGTGGTTAAGGGATTTTGCGATCAAGATGTTGGATTGGTTGTGCATGTTAAGATGTTGAAGTTAACTGAGAAAAACTGAGCCAGTATTCAAGTCTTCTGTGATGGAGGGGAAGTGACCAGGAGGTCAAAAATTACTTCAGCAAGGAGAGCGAGGAAGAACTAAAAGGGGACTAACGGTGACTGATAAAATGAGAGTGTGATGTGTATGAGTATAAAGAAAGGGTTACAAAGAGGGAGTGGTGTCCTTATCCCAAACTCCAGTCAATGTAGTTTAATACCTGAGAGGATATAGGTGTCCGTGGGTTAACACATCTTATGTGGGAGAGTTGTTGGACTAAAGCTGGTCAATAGCTGCTGCCTATGTAAGGCAGTCCAGTGTTTGTTCTTTAAACTCTTGTTTTGCCCTGCAAAGCACTGTTTTTGCTTTTCATAGCTTAATTGTTTTTCTGGTATCTGGATTTGTGGTTGAAGGGGTAGCTTAGGGTAGAACAGCTGTTTATAAGTATGGATCATTTGTGAATTAGCGAAAGCCTATATATTTTTTGAAAGGGTCTTGTTCCTCTGCCAAAAGGTTAAGAAAAGCACTGTTTTGGAGCCTCATACACCTGGGTTTACATACTGGCCCTAAAATGAATTTGTTTTCTGAACTTAGATAGTCATAACCTTCCTGAACCTAAAATTTCATTGTCTATAAAATGGGAAAAGACTGTCCACAGGATTTTTGTGAGGATTTGAAAAACATACATCAGGCCCTTAATATGGAGCCTGATATATAATAAAGACTTAGTGTTAGTTCTGCACCTTAACCCCAGTACCTCTTATGTAGTGTTTTTGGTGTCAGTTTTGTAAAATTCTAGTTTATTTGGTACTGCTGATATTTCTCTTTTTAGAAATATCTAAAGAAATATTTAAAGAAATCTTTTTGGAAATATTTAACAGAACATTTTATTAAAAACCATTCCTCTTAATTATCACTTATTTTAATGGCCAGATTAGAATGACTTGGTAAAATTGTCCTTTATTTTATAATAAAATAATTTTATTTTGATTTGAGTCACAAATAAAGTACGTTAAATAAAGTGGTGCTCACCAAGACTTGTGTTCAACTGCAGACTCCATTGTGTCCTATTTAGTGATTTGAGGGAAATGATTTTTTAAAATTTATAATTAAAAAAAAAATCTGTAAAACTGCCCTTTACACACATAAGTGGTGTGAGGATCAGATGATTTTCTCATGTAAAAAGTGTAGTATAAACTTGGCTATATAATGTAAGCTTTTATTTTTATGTCTCATGCTTTACATCTTCTTTTTAGTTATAAACGAGCACCTTGATATTGGACATAGCGGTGTTTGCTGCTTTTGTTTTTTCTATGTGATTTCTATTGATACTTGAGGTTTCAGGTTCAATAATGACTTAAAAACGTGCGATGATTTGTAGCACCTTGTTCTCTGTTTAAATAGAGAACCAGATGGGAGTTCAAAATGTAATTTAATAACAAACTCAATTGTTTTTGTTTTTTTGTTTTAAACAGGGCTGATGGAGTTATGAGAACAATGAACACAGAAAAACTCCTAAAAACTGTACCAATTATTCAAAATCAAATGGATGCCCTTCTTGATTTTAATGTAAGTTCATTGCATAAATGCTTTTATAATTTGAGATTTTAAAAATTATATCATTTTAATTGGTTAGAGTTTTTATTCTCGAGTTATCATAGACTAATTTTTTCACACTAATATCCTATTTGCCTAAGGATTTTCTATAAATGTGGTCCCAAATCAGATTACTTTCCATTTTTATAATTGTTTTAGATTTACTCTGATTTCTTTGGTGGTGCTTCTCTAACCCCCTAATTATAGGGTATACTAAAGAAAGTGATGGAGAGATGAAGAGATTGATATGAAAATCTACTTTCTTTTGATAATGGTTTTTAGATATTAAAAATATATAAAGATTTTCTTTATGATGAGCTAACTTAATATTTCACTTTTTGTCTGCATTGTAGAACTCAAAGCATGACAGTTATTGAGAAATAAAGGGAAGTTCAAATATAGCTATTGCCCAAGGACATTGTGTTCCCTGGGATTTTTGTTTTACTGACTGTTACTTGAACCAAGTTGCCAGCTTTGTCATTTGTTTGTAATATGTTAGGTGTTAGCATTTACAAGTCTTTTCTTTTTTGGTGCATCTAGCTTAAAGACATTGTATCATAGAGCTTGTAAGTGCAAGTTAGTGATTGGAACTGTGACAGTTTTATGCTGAAATTGATTTTCCTTTAATGGTGTGCTATTAATTGGTAATCTTTAAGCTTCTGGAGGGCAGGGACCAGGTCTTCTTTTTCCCTGCTGTGTCCCCAATGTCAGTAGTGTGTGGCACATAGATAGTGTTCAGTAAACATTCAGTAAATGAATCCTGAAGGTGCTTTATAGACTAGGACAGGTTCTCAAACTAGTATTTTTTTATAGGCTTGTGAACTGAGAACATTTTTAAATGGTTGCAAATAATAAAAAATATTTTTACATTTTTAAATAGTTGCAAATAATAAAAAGAAAAGAATATTTTTAACAGGTGAAAAGTATATGAAGTTTATTTTTCAGTGTCCACAATTGTGTTTTTAGAACAGGCTCATTGGTTACATGTTGCCTGTGGCTGCTTTTTTTGATGTAATAACAGGGTTGAGTAGTTGTGACAGAGACCATATGGCCTGCAAGTCTAAAATACTCACGATCAGGCCCTTTACCAAAAAGTTTGCTGGCCCCTAGTCTAGATGACAGGGGATTAATGTAACTACTGAGCTTTATTTTGGTTTTTATAGAGAAAGGGTCCAACCATGAATTTTTTTTTCACTTAATTTATTGTGGGTACCTTTATAAAATTGCATATTCTTTTCAGTGTCTATTATCCTGCATTGTGTGTAACAACTTATCTGATCCTCCTGTTGATAAATATTTAGGGTATTTTGGTTTTTTAATTCAGAAAATAAGTGGAGAAAAGAAACAAGAGGGAGGGACACTGCATACTCTGTGTGTGTTAGATAATAGTGTATCTACACAATTATAAACCTATTTCTGTAGGGTTAATGCCTAGAAAAAGAATTTGGTGGTTCAAGGACATAAACATTTAAATTTTTTTTTTTTAAGGAATACAAACTTTATTTATTTTTTATTTATTTTGTCTGTGTTGGGTCTTCATTGCTGCGCAGGGGCTTTCTGTGGTTGGGGCGAGCTGGGGCTACTCTTCGTCGTGGTATGCGGGCTTCTCATCGAGGTGGCTTCTCTTGTTGCGGAGCACTGTCTCTAGGTGTGCGTGCTTCAGTAGTTGCCGAGTGTGGCCTCAGTAGTTGCAGCTCACAGGTTCAGTAGTTGTGCTGCCCAGGCTCAGTAGTTGGGGCTCGTGGGCTGTAGAACGCAGGCTCAGTAGTTGTGGCGCATGGGCTTAGTTGCTCTGCGGCATGTGGGATCTTCCCGGACCAGGGATCAAACCCGTGTCCTCTGCATTGGCAGGTGGATTCTTAACCACTGCGCCACCAGGGAAGTCCCAGCATTTAAATTTTTAAGAAATTTAAATTTTAAATCTTGCCAACTTAACACTCCAGAAGGGTTGAGCCAGTCACTTGTCAATAGGTGCCTGTTTTTCTTCATCCTCTTCTGTATAGAATAATACCTTGGTTTTGATTATCTTGATACCTACTAGTCTGGTGCTCAAAAAAGGATAGTTCAGTAATTTAATTTGATTATTTTAATTTACTTGATCAGTGAAGTTGAACTTCTTTTCACATGTTATTAGCTATATGTATTTTTTATTTTGTGAATTGTCTTATAGAATTCTCTCTATAATGGAAGTCAACCTTGTCAGATATTCTGCAAATACTTACCAGTTGGTTGCTTACCATACAGCTTTGTGCTTATATTTTTCTATACTTAACAAGGTAACTGTCATGTACTTAGATATCTAAAAAGGAATTTAAGATAAATTTGGTTTATCCTTTTGATTCTTTCTTTAAGATAAAACTAAAGGTATTTCTTGTATTTCTTGGTAAACAAGTGCTTTTTTTGTTAAAGCATAATTCACTAATAATAATAAATATTGATCATTTATTTGTAAAGTACTGCATCAGGCTCTTTACACTCAGTATATCATTTAATTCTCCCAGTAACCGTGTGAGGTAGAAATATTATTATATCCATTTTGAAGGTGAGCTTGTTTGTAATATTGGGAAAAGCTATATTTTAAAAAAAATACATATTCTGCCTAGCTTAACTCAGTGCCTTGGTGATTGTAGTAGCCATTTAATAAATATTTTTTGATTTAAAAATATTCAGTAAATTCTTCATGACTCAGAGTGAACTTCTACCTAGAAATGGCCTTTATTTTGCAATTAGAAGTATTTAATGTTGAAATGAACTTAAAAGACTTTCGAGATGTAACCTAAGAATTTCAAGAGTTAAAGGGTACTTTTGTTCTCAATGACTTATTTCTGAACTAAATTGAATGTTGTAGGATTTGTGTTTGTAGCTTTTAAATAAATCTGAACTCTTTGATCAAGATTTTTGTACTATATGGCTATAACTCTGATTGCTAGAGACAAATGTCTTCCTCTCATACACCTAAATGTTTGAATTCATTGTATTTTAATTTGAAGGAAGTAATTGTCATTTTAAAACAAAACATTAGCTAATCTTTCCTTTTTTTTTCCAGGTTAATAGCAATGAACTTACAAATGGGGTAATAAATGCTGCCTTCATGCTCCTGTTCAAAGATGCCATTAGACTGTTTGCAGCATACAATGAAGGAATTATTAACCTGTTGGGTACATATTTCTATAGTTTAATAACATTTTATTTCTTATCTCGTGTCATATAGTAAATAATATTGTCTAAGTTGTTACTTAAAGCTGCCTAAAAATCCACTGAGATATAGTCATTCGTTGTAACAATTTGGAGAAAAGAATTTTATATCTGACTACACATGCTAAGTGATTAAATACTTACACAACTAGAATGTTCAGCTAGATGAATTTTGTATTTTTTAGATATATCTGTTTTTTTCTATCAGTTTTATTATTTTTAGAAATACAAAAATTTCATAAAAATTAAGTTGGAATTTTCTGTCTCAGGAAAATCATTTCCTCATAATTTACTCCAAAATGAACTTTAACTGTAAAATTGGTATTTTTTTCTAAACTTAATTTTCAGATTGCAAATTATTTTAAAATAATTAAACACGCATTTTTAAGGATACTTTTTACTTTTGAGGCATTTTAGGAATGTGGTGCTTTACTGTGTATTCAGTATATATGGAATGCAGTTAATTTTGCCTAGAGATGCTAATTTTTTTAATGGGATTTGGTTGGAGTAGACAATTAACAGTCTGCCAAGTGTGCCAAAGTATCAAGTGTCAGATGTCAAATATTCCAATGTAATTGTTCTCCCTTTTCATTCCTTTTTTTTTTAGAATTTATTTAAATTTGTTTTTCATAGTCTGGCTTAATACAGACTCATTCAGGGATGCTTTAATCTATGGAGATAGGGGAAAAGGGTTGGGTTTTTTTTAACAAGTGAAAAATGGAAAGTTTTCTTTTCTACAAAGTTTTGGAAGGCGTAGTCTCCCACCCTGTGATTGGTATAAATTAAGCTCTTTACTGCTGTTTATATATTAAGTTAAATTAGCTTTCCAAGTGACATTTGGACATGGAAAAGTTGCCATCTTTCTTTTTTTTTTTCTTAAATTAATTTATTTTTGGCTGCGTTGCGTGTTTGTTGCTGCGCGCAGGCTTTCTCTAGTTGCAGTGAGCGGGGGCTACTCTATGTTGCGGTGTGCAGGCTTCTCGTTGCAGTGGCTTCTCTTGTTGAGGAGCATGGGCTCTAGGAGCGCCGGCTTCAGTAGTTGTGGCACACGGGCTCAGTAGTTGTGGCTCGTGGGCTCTAGAGCGCGGGCTTCAGTACTTGTGGCTCACGGGCTTAGTTGCTCCGTGGCATGTGGGATTTACCTGGACCAGGGATCGAACCCATGTCTCCTGCATTGGCAGGTGGATTCTTAACCACTGCGCCACCAGGGAAGCCCCCATGTTTCTTTATCATTAGTAAGAATATTTGGAAATAGATGTTAGCACTGTTTTAAATGGAGTCAAATGTGATCTGTATTAACATGCAAGTATATATTTAGGGAATTGTGAGGGAAGAAATATTGTAGAACATACTAGTAATATGAGTAAAGTTATAATTTCTTAATTTTTAATATAACAGCATCTCTATTTTAATTTGCTTTAAATATCTAAGCTTATTTAACACTTTTTTTCTGTAGGGTGAATGTGTTCTCTGAGACATCAATATAATCTCTTTGGAGCTGTTTTAAATCTTTTTCCTTTTTGAGTGTTATATTTTGAAGTGAATAAAAGTATATTTACATCTACTTTTGGCAGAAAAATATTTCGATATGAAAAAGAACCAGTGCAAAGAAGGTCTTGACATCTATAAGAAGTTCCTGACTAGGATGACAAGAATCTCAGAGTTTCTCAAAGTTGCAGAGGTAAACTGTCTTTAAATGACTGTATCTCTTAAGTTGCTTTTTTTGTCTTTTAAGTGTGCATTTCAAAGAAATCAGTCTATATCCAAGTGAAAGAAGTGTCTTAAGTATAGTAAGGTATATATTCAATTATATCACTATGCTATATTGAATTCTGTGCTATGGTATGAATATGATATAATATTGAATAAAAAATATCCTGTATATTTAATTCAGTATTGAATACTGAAAGGTAATCTATTTTTAAATTGTTTATTTCTCTATAAAATCAGGTAGGTGGCAGTGACTTTTATGTTTGGAATTGGCCATGTATTGTAGAAGACTTATTCTATTCAATATGGTAGAGAATATTCTATGTTAGTGCAAGTCTCTTTTCTCCAGCGAGAGTTGCAGCTGGAGCCACATGGTTCAAAATGTTTTGTTCCCTTCAGAAGTGAAAATAGTGCATTTATTGTTTGTCATTGATTATGAAAACCATGAACGTAGGTTATAGGATAATCTAATTTTACAAATCTGTTTAAAAAATAATTTTCTGAGACTGTCACAGAAGGTAGTTGTCATAATGCTTGTGGGCATTATCTTTCTTGCACAGAGGCAGCACTTGAAGTGTTTTTGTTTGTTTTCCCTTTCTCTGCCCTCTATGCATTACCACCAGAGGTGTCTTGCTAGGATAATTCTAGAAGATGAATAGACTATATAACTGATTAATAATATCAAAGTAGTTAATCTGAAACTAGCAAGTTGGTGATTCTAGCTCTATTACCACAGTGATGTTTTATTCTGTAGCAGATGGAGGAATAGGAGAAAAGGATGATGAGACCTTTGAAGAAAATAGCTTTGTGGTGTTAATCAGCTATTTTATGAAGTGTACTGAAATTTATTTTGGATTTAAAGTATCTCTCAAGGAGAAATCCATGTTTTTTCCCCCATTTCTTTAGGGTCAGTCACATACTAAAACCAGAAAAAGGTAGTGTTTATGCTATGATTCTAGTAAATTCTTTAAATAAAGTTTTAGTTTGTTGGCTTTTCCCTTTGGCTTCTTTTGTTCTTTCATGAGGCGGTCTTTGGGCTAGCAATTTCGTTATGAGACCTTAGTTCTTGGAGTAAAGACACAAATAACTGAGACTTCCCTGGTGGTGCAGTGGTTAAGAGTATGCCTGCCAATGCAGGGGACGTGGGTTTAATCCCTGGTCCGGGAAGATCCCACATGCTGCAGAGCAACTAAGCCCGTGCGCCACAACTACTGAGCCTGTGCTCTAGAGCCCGCGAGCCACAACTACTGAGCCTGCGTGCCTAGAGCCCATGCTCCGCAACAAGAGAAGCCACTGCAATGAGAAGCCCGCGCATCGCAACAAAGGGTAGCCCCCGCTGCCCGCAACTAGAGAAAGCCCACACGCAGCAACGAAGACACAGCGCAACCAAAATTAAAAAGTCAAAATGATACTTAAAAATGAAAAAAGACGCAAGTAACCTTTTCAAATGTGTTTGAAGAGGACAAATATATCAATTAGTGATTAGCTCTTAAGATCTTAGTATGAATTATTTTATCAAATTTTCTACTGCTGTCATTCTGGGACTGGCCCTTGAGAGGTTGAGAAAAGGAAGAGAGAATGATTAGAAGATGAAATATAGTCATATAGTCATGGGAGGGAAAAGAATTTTTAAATTTGGGTGTTGGAATAAATAGAAATGGTTCTTATCTTTTTTGCTAGAAATTACCTAGTACCTGAACATCATGAAAGTGTATGGGGATTGCTTTGTGAGGACAGTTATATCCTGGTTAAATATCACTTGGTATTTGTATAAAACCTGACCTGCTTGAGTGAACATAGGTTTTAAAAATTGTTATCTGTGGTGATTGCCAGGGAAAGCATACTATATGGAGAGAGAGTCATTGTCATTAGGTTTGTTCCTTAACTTCTTATGCCCCAGGGGACTTGTTCATGGTCAGCCTTGCTCATTCTTGGTGTAATGTTTTTGTCATAGAAGTGATAGATTTTTCACATTGTGACAAGGTAGTTTATATAGGTGCTTAGAGGATGTGGAGATGGTAACTTAATAGCCTTGTTGAATTTCCAGCTCTTGCTCCCCTCCTGTTAGAACTTTTAGAGCCATCAGACAACATCTGAGTCCTTGGAAGTACTGAATGATATCTGTGGGGATTAAATATTCTTCTAATTTTAAAGAATTCTTTCTAAAATATTGCTCATAGTACTAGTCATAAATGTCATTTTCTAAATTTTACTTATAAAACACCCTATTGTAATTTTATCTATTAAATACAATGCTGCTTCTTCTTACAGCAAGTTGGAATTGACAGAGGTGATATACCAGACCTTTCACAGGTAAGTATTGTTATAATACCAATCACTGCCTGCTATATTCTGCTAGATATGAGGGGTACAAAGATGAATAATATGCAGCCCCCACTGTCAAGGAGATCAGTGTAATTTTTCTTGACAGATTTTAACATTTTGATGCATTCCTGACAATTGTTCTAACATTATTACCGTATAAAATCTACTCATCTCTTATATTGGTGGAGCTAGCCACTACTCTACTATTCCTTTAGTTTATTCTCTTTAATCTCTCTTTGTTTCTCATCATTATCATTATCAAAAAAAAAAGAAAGAACTGAACTTAGAGAATGGTATTTTAAAAACAAAATTTTCAGTATACTGTTGGTAGAGAATTATCTTATACAGGATTTATTTTTCCTGTTTTAAACCTTCCACTTTGGCTCTTTGGCTCAGGTAAATATATTAAATGGGATAAACCTCAAAACATGATGTTGGGTTAAGAGAGCAGGCTTTGTCTAAGTTTGAGTCCTGGCTGTTCCACTAGCTGGCCCTGTGATTTGGAGAAGTTACTCTCTATGCTTCAGTTTCATCTCTAAAATGCAGATATTACAATACCCATCTCATTAGGTAGTTGGGAGGATTAAATGAGTTAATTCCTAAAAAACATTTAGAGCATTAAGTACTCAGTGTTAGCTATTATAATATTATTTTTATCATCATTATCTTCTAAAAATTTCTGGGAAGGAAACTTTAAACCTGAAGTTCTGGCCTTTTCTGGTGTTTGTTTACTGAGTATTAAGAATGAAAGTACCTGGCATAAACTATCCTTATGTATCAAGGTTCTTACTGTTTTTCTCTCTACTCATTTGTTCTGATTCATCCCTTTGATCACCAGGCTAAGAGTATGCACTAGATCTAGTTATGGATTGTATGTAAATAAAAAATTTCTGCATATGCCCACATGAGATAATTGATGTCATTAAGATTAAGCACATTACTGTAGGCTAAATGTGAGAAGAGTCATTGTTTGAACAATATGTACTATAAGCTGATTTGGCAGTTTCAGATAAGCCATTACCCCATTTGTCATGTCAGCTTCACCTATCTGTTTAAAAAGCATCAGCCTCAGGCCAGACTGTTATCATCGGTCTGTACTTTAATATTCACGGTATTGTGATTGGGTAGGGTTGGCCAGCCTCTGACCCTCTGTCCCTCCCTCTTCATTGATGATCTCTGAATGATTCAGAAAATTTTCAAGTGAATTAAAACAAAGCTTTTTATACTTTAGGGAAGATGGTAGTTAAACACAGAAGAGGAAATTTGAGATTATTCTTTTTTTGTTTGTTATAAATTGCTCTTTTTAGGATGTGAAGCATCACATTTCTTTCACTCTTTGTAATGTGGGTTTGACTTTTAAAGAATAGCCAGATACATTTAGAAGGGATTTGGGAAGTAGTTTATTAATTATCATAACTAGGTAGTTTAATATTTGTAAGCACAGCTTAAACCCTTCAGAAGAAAATAAAGTACAGTTTAAATGACCACAGTTTTAATTTAGGATTCTGTAGCATAGTAGTTAGTATCTAGGCTTTCAGATCAGACAAACCTTGCACACTGTGTTAGCTCCTGCTATGTATCAGATATGTGATCTGGGACAAGTTGCTTAATTTTCAGTTTCAGGTTGTTTATTTGTAAAATGGATATGTAGTAGTGTCTTTCTCATAGAGTCAGTGATTACATACAAGGTAGCTTGCACAGTGCCTGTGGTGTTACAGGAGCTTTTAAAATGTTAACTGCTATTGTTAACTTTCCCATCATCATCTCCAACAATAGCTCTTGGGACAGTAGTTGGCCTGCTGATTCGTTGGGGGTGAGGGAATGCACATGTGTTCTCGGATCAACAAAGAAGTCAGTGTTTTCTACCATATCTTTCTTGTGCTAAGGTCTTGATATGTAGAGAGAAAATACAGGATGAAGGAAATTGTTCAGGTCATAATTGGCAGAGAAGTTGGCTAGTCTTGTCTCTTCCAACTGCTTTTGGATCCCTGTAATTGAGAAACTCTATCTGAATTCACCTAAAGAATATTTGATGTAAGTGAATGCCACTGATGTATTTGCTTCACTTAAAAATAGTGAACAATTCCTTTTCAATTCACAGAAAAGATTTCTGTTTGAAAGTAATTAACTGTTCATATTAAGTTGAGATTTGACATATAGACTGAAGGTTTAAAGCTAGTCTTTAAAAAAAATTGAGGTAAATATCTATTTGAATGAGGATTGATAACCATTAACACTTGTGTAATCAACACCCCATTCAAGATATAAATCAGTTCCATCACCCCAATCCTCCTGTCCCCCTCCAGTCACTCCCTAATCTGCTCCACACAAGTCACTATTTTGAATTCTAATAGAATAATTTGTATCAGATTTTGAATTTAATATAAATGGAATCATGCAACTATTTTCATATCTGGCTTCTTTTGCTCATCATAATGTTTTGAGATCTGTCCATATTGTTGAATATACCATTGATTAATTCTCTTTAATTGCTGAATAGTATTCCATCATGTGAATTTACCACAATTTTATCTATTTTCTAAATTGGAAAATTTGGAAAGTTTTGGATTATTTGCAGTTTTTTAACTATCATAAATAAAGCTGCTTGAAACATTCTTGAACAAGTCTTGTGGAGATAACGTTTGTCTCTCTCTTGAATAAATAGCTAGGAATAGAATTGGGTAATTAAGGTAGTTGTATATTTAACTTTATTTTTTTTAAAAAACCCATAGCTTTTTTCAAGGTGGATGTACTCCCACCAGCATTGTATGACAGTTGCATTTGTTCTATATCTTCATCAACATTTGATATTACTAGTCTATCTAACTTTAACCATTCTAGTGGGTAAGAAGTTATATCTCACTGTGATTTCAGTTTGTGTTTCCTTGATGTTAGTCTTCAGTTTCATTTGTCAATAACTATTCAGAAATAGTGTTTGGACATTTTCAGTTACTCAGTGAGTAGTTATTAAGTACCAGGACCATGCTCAACAGTATGTCTGATTTTTAGGGTTGTGTTTCTATTTAAAATTTAAATAAGTTAAATATAGAAAATTCTAAGATTCTCTTAATGTTTCATGTTCACATAGTCTTAGTTTTTATATCTTTATGTTTGTTAATACCCCTTTCCAGGTCATGCTTATGTAATAAAAATAATAGTGTCATTCTTAGGTGGCTGAAACTGCACTGTTAATTAGATCATGAGGAATATACCTATTTATTTTTATTGCTCTCCTGTGTTAGACAATACTTGATTTATTTTGATGAAAGAAAGTCTTAATATTTGTACAATTTTAGGCCCCCAGCAGTCTTCTTGATGCTTTGGAGCAACATTTAGCTTCCTTGGAAGGAAAGAAAATCAAAGATTCTACAGCTGCAAGCAGGTACATTATTCTTTGTGGGGCAAAGAACAGTAGTGATGTTTCTGAGAAAGTAGATGGGTCTAGCTGAAGTTCCAAGTTATTGAACTTCTCTCTATCTTGATTTAACCATTTGTAAGTTGGTTTAATAATAGTATCAACCTCAGAGCTGTTAAGGATTAACACATGTAAGTTTTGGGGATAGTTCCTAATTTTCAGTAAATGTCAGCATCTGTTAATATGATGACAGTGAAAACTACGTGGTTTAGAATGGTGTTCATAATGTCAGTATTTCTCTTGAAGATGAAATGCATAGGTTCATATTTTGTATTATAATTACAAGATGCCTTTTTTTACAGATTTGACTAACCCTCACAATAGCCCTGTGAAGTATGCAGTAGTAATTCTGGGACTCAAACCTAGGATGTCTGACATAAGATTTCATCATCTTTCTCTAATGCCAGTTCATGGGGTTGATTGTGGACATATTTTAATCATTCTATTAGACTTCTAGCTGATTTCCAAGACCAAGACCAGCAAATTGAAAGTAATATAGATCATCGCTTATTGACCTTGTAACGTGATTTTTGTGTTGGTTAGTAACTTGAGTAATTCTCATGTTTTCTTATGAAGATTTCCTTTTAGCAGTATGAAGAAGAAATTTGTATGAAGTATAATGAGAATTCTTTTTGATTGTTGTTTCAGAACTTTTTTTTTAGCAACAAAATTTAAGTAATTTGTAAAGGAAAATGTCATTACTGGATTTTAATGCTTTTTAATTGCCGATTTGTTCTTTGAATTTTCTAGTAGGTTTTTAGAAGTATAAACCAAGTTATAAGGCCTGATTATTTGAGAAAGTAATGAAAAATATAGCCAGGTAGCTCAGGTACACCGTTTTACCTCATATGTTTTTTTTTTTTTTTTTTTTTTTTTTTTTGCGGTACGCGGGCCTCTCACTGTTGTGGCCTCTCCCGTTGCGGAGCACAGGCTCCGGACGCGCAGGCTCAGCAGCCATGGCTCACGGGCCCAGCCGCTCCGCGGCATATGGGATCTTCCCGGACCGGGACACGAACTCGTGTCCCCTGCATCGGCAGGAGGACTCTCAACCACTGCGCCACCAGGGAAGCCCCTTCGTATGTTTTTTAACATAACATATTCTGGGTTTCTTGTATTTCTTCACTACAGTATTACTCTTCCTTTGTCTTCTGAGTTATATCTTTATATTGGCTCATTTATAAAATTTATTTTACATGAAACTTAGTTTTTCCACTTGTGTGCTTAGAGTAGAAATTAATGGTGTTTGGTGTGTGAGAAAAGGAAAATTAATAGCAGTCACTGAGGAGTAGTTTCCTGTTAGAATTCTTAACCACACTTGTTTATTTTGCCTAGAATTAACATTTGGGAATTAAATGTTGGGGTTTATGATCTGGATAAGGTTTTGATATAAGGGAAACGAGGTGGTTTGCTGTGAATCCACCAGTAAGGGATGATGTATTGTGCATATATAATATGTTTGAAAAGAAAATTCTAGCTTGGCAAAGGAGTAGCAGACAGAAAGGGGGTGCCAGATGGACCAGTGACTGGAATGAAACTGATCTTCCTTTGAGAGAACCTGTGGGTCCTCTGGGAATGACATCTTTGGGTGTTATTATAAGGGAAACATACCTAGACATACATTATTTATTGCTGGTACTTATGTTTTAGTATTCTGTAGTAGTACTGCCAAACCCAGGCTGTAAATTAGCAGAAGATCATTTCCTATGAGAAATTCAATACTTTTTACACATCAGGGTTTTCCTAGAAGTATGTAAGCTCTTCTCTAATTGCATTGGTTCCCTACCTTGGGGCTTGGAAGAGGCAATGTCCCTCACCTTTACTGTGAACCCTTTCCAAAGTCTAACACTTACTTTAAAAAAATAAATGGGGGCTTCCCTGGTGGCGCAGTGGTTGAGAGTCCGCCTGCCGATGCAGGGGACACGGGTTCGTGCCCCGGTCCGGGAAGATCCCACATGCCGCAGAGCGGCTGGGCCCGTGAGCCATGGCCGCTGAGCCTGCGCTCCGCAAGGGGAGAGGCCACAACAGTGAGAGGCCCGCATAACGCAAAAAAAATAAATAAATAAATAAATAAATAAATGAATGTATGTGTAGATCAACTAATTTCTAATAATCCTCTAGGTCAGTGGGTAGAATATTTCATCTGAAGTATGGGTTTTGACTCCATAAGTTTATTTCATAATTATGGTGCTTATCCATGGCTAGCTTGCTAGACCATTTCATAACCAGTGAAATAAATGTTTGGCAAAAAACCAAATTCCCTTTGTCTGATTATCCTAGGGCGACAACACTTTCCAATGCAGTCTCTTCCCTGGCAAGCACTGGCCTGTCTCTTACCAAAGTGGATGAAAGGGAAAAGCAGGCAGCATTAGAGGAAGAACAGGCTCGTTTAAAAGCTTTAAAGGTAGGTGTGTGCATTCTCTTTATTTGGAAAACCAAGTATAGGAGTTCATAAAGTAATTGGGACCTCTGTACAGACTAACAGTATTTAATAAATATTTGTACAAATGGGGTGAAATTCAGTAGTCTAATTTTTCATCCTGACATTGAGTGACTAGCAAAACAGAGAATACCTTTCTGCTTTCAAAACAAAATTAGAAAATGCCTTTTTTTTCCAGAGGCCATACAAACATATCTGGTTTCTGGATTCCTTATGGTAATTCCCTTTCTCAACAGGAACAGCGCCTAAAAGAACTTGCAAAGAAACCTCATACCTCTTTAACAACTGCAGCCTCTCCTGTATCCACCTCAGCAGGGGGTATAGTGACTGCACCAGCCATTGACATATTTTCTACCCCTAGTTCTAACAGGTAGGTGGAGTGGTTAATGATTACCTTTGAATACTTAGGCTTAAAGACTTCTAACAGAAATTTTGCAGAGTTTTTCAGGTTTAGTTTGATACATGATTTTGTAATCATAAATTCACACAAAGGAGGTAGTGATAAATGGTGGTAGTGGTATAATAGCTAAATATAAGGTGATCGACTTTATATTTCAAATATTTAAGAAATGGGATATGGCTAAATGATAGACTTACACCAATTGGAAAGGTGGTGGTATACCAATTGGAAAGCTGGTGGGTTATCTGGGCAAATGTTTCATTGTAAAAAAAATTAACTATAGTTAAACACATTTGTGAAGTGTCTAATGGTTCAAGACCCTGTGTATAACATGTTAAATGTTTTTCATTTCTAGTCCCTGGTGTTAAACTCAGTAATTTGGAACACAATAAGAGTTTAGTTGCCAGATTTCTATGGTATTGAAGCCTACCAGCCCAACTTCAAGCTACTTAACAATAGGAATATTATATTTCCAGGCAAATTAGAATAACTGGATTTTTCTAAATTCCTCCGATGTTTTACCTCAGAGTGGTTTAGAGAAATTTGAAGTTCAGATTCTGGTTTGAATCCTGGTTCATTTATTTCTTAATCTTTTCTTTTCTTTTTTTTTTTTTAAAAACCTCAGTTGCCAAGCAAGATAATGTATGGTATAGGTCAGTGGTTCTCAGTCTTTACCTAACATTAGAATCACCTGGAGGGTTTATTAAACCATAGATTTCTGAGCCCCACCTGCAGGGTAAGGCCCAAGAATTTTCATTTCTGCCAGGGTCACAGGATCACTAGTATAGGGTTTAACACAGTGCTTAGTGCATGGTAAATGCTACATAGAGAGTGATGGGGTGTTTTGTTTGCTTGTTTTTCTTTGATTTTGTTGTTGTTGCTGTTTATTTTATTAACTCATCCTTAAACCGTCTTCCCTTCCACCTACCGACTCCCGTCACAGCTCAGTGTAACTTTTACTAACTCAGCTGCTCCCTGCTCCCTGAAGTCTTAGTAGATGTTGAATTTAGCTATGTGTTTCTCTTTCAGCTTTATCTTTTTGTTTGTTTTGATTTTTGTATAATACCTTCCTTAGTCCCCAATAACATTGAACCATTAAGTGTCAAGTTTTTCACTTAGGGACCTTAAAAAGGAGTCTGTCTTAGTGGGGTGGGGGGATGGGCGTAAATGGAAAAGAATGTTGATGGTTTGAGGATGAAACAAATTATTAGATAAAGAACTAATCTTTTTATTTCACTTAATACCCTCAACATTTTCACCTTTTTAATAGTAATTGAGGACAAACCAACAGCCTATTACAGAATGCTTATTGCATATTCTGTACTTTTCCCCAAAGCACTAAATGCTTTTGTATTTTGATTTATATACTTATAAAACTATGTTTTACATCTGAAAGATATGTCTTCAAAACTTTTGTTTTTGAGTAAGTGTAAGTTAAAAATAATCTATGCTGAGATACACATAATGCCTCAATTCATGGAAACTGGGATCTTTTTTTGTGTTGTTCCTTAATCACGTAACACGAAATATATTACGTAAGTAGTACTCCCCTAGAGTTGTGTAATGGGATGGCTTTGTTATAAATTTATATCATATATGCATGTATAATTTTTTCCATGTATTGTTGATATGTTTGATATTTGAAGCAATAAAGGTAAGGTTAACAGGTATTTTACTTTGTAGGGGTATTGGTGTTGCAAATGTAATTGAAGTTTTTTGAAGATGAAGAGTAAGAAAACAAATTCCTTTAAAAAAAATTAATTGCCATGACGTTTCATATTTTAAAATTATGTTGTTTAGGTTCTAGGTTCTTTTCAATAAAGAAATTAGTTTTTTCCTGGGGAAGTCATTGATTCTTTCCAGAAGGGCTATTATTATTTGAATCCTATGTAAACTTAAGATATGGTACTTGAATAATTTTCCAGGCCTCCTTAGAAATACGCTGTTACATGAGGGGTATGCAGCTGTTAGCTTGCTGCACCTGTTCTTCCTTTGGAGATTTATATTATTGGGACTTTTTTTTTCACTTTTCTTTTTAATGTTTTTATTTACTGGGGTGGATGAGGGGAGTGGCTAATGTAGCAAAGTTTATCTAATAAATAAAGCATCTTTCAAAATATCTTCCTAGCACATCAAAGCTACCAAATGATCTGCTGGATTTGCAACAGCCAACTTTTCACCCATCTGTACTTCCTATGTCAGCTGCTTCTCAGGTAGCAAGTACCTGGGGAGGTAAGCATTAATGAACCTACTTTGTATGTTGTATAGGCATCTCCCTTCCCCATTCTGTGGGGTTTACTTGCCTTACACTTGATACATGAGTACTTGAAAAATATTAATATGACAGTGAAGTTGTTTTGCCCCTTGAAGACATTTCCATTCATTTATAAATGCAGTTTTGGAATGTATGTTCAATTAAATTATGAAATGAAGTTTAATGAAGATGAAAAAGGACCAAATATATGTTTAATTGTGAAATCATTCTTTCAGTGTTGAATTTCTGTTCTATTACCCAAAAACGTGTAATGGTTATCTTACCTTTGGTATAGAAAAAAATTTACTTGCAGAGGGGAAAACTCATCTAATAAAGTTCTAATAAAATTCAGATGGTGTTATCAGGCAGTGCACTATCTTCTCTGCAGGAATGTCATGACAGACTTTATGCTACTTGTATCTAAAATGTTGATTTAATTCAGACCTGTAAGATTTTGGTATTCAAAGAAATTTTCCCCTAGTACCAACAGGAAGGTTTGCTCACCTTGAGTAGTTCTTTGATCTTAAGGTGACCATATAATGATCATGACCTGGCATCTTTGAAGGAATGAGCCTAGTCCATGTCAGTTTTTAAGCAGTTTTGCTTAGACATTTAGTATGTTTTCAAATCATTTCCTTTGTTTGGTTTTGGTACTTCTGTTTGTTTTTATGTAAGTATCAATATTATTTTATAAACACTGAAAAATTATTTGGGAGGGAAAGATACTCTGAGGAAGGACACTGTCTAGAGAACCGTTAGAGAATGGCAAGCTACCTTAAAATTTATGTTGGCTCACATGTAAAATCTGAATTGACTGGCTTACTTCTCATAGCGGGATTCATTGTTCTAGTGAGTTTTTATGGTGTATTAGACTTTTTCATCTTTATTTTAATGATTTGAGTTAATAACTTTTTTGGGGTTTTTTAATAGTTATTTCTTAAGACTATATTTTATATAATAGAATGTAAACTATGTGAAGGGAAGAGCTCTAAAATATTTTGTTGAGTGATATATCCCTGATGCCTAGAATACTTATTGATATATAACATGTACTTTGTAAATATTTGTTGAATGATTAGACATTTTCTTTTTTGGGGGGCAGGTTATTTCTGGTTCAAGACAGGGCAGGGAACAGGAATAGTGAAACACTAAAATACTAGATTTTTAGACTAATTTTGTGAGCCATAACTTGATTTTTAAAACTAATTGATTTTGAAAGCTAGTTTAATTTAGCTAAATCTTAAGATCTGGGAGTCATTTCTAAAAGTGATAAGCTAGTTTAAAGTCAGTAAATATTTTAGAATTATTTATCTGAATGATCTGTAGACAGCAAATTAAGGTTAAGAAAGCAGTTTCTTAATATCCTAATGGTCATTACAATTTTAGGATTTTTAATCTGCCAAAATTTACATGCTTATTTACTGCTTATTGTGAATTGCTTTAGGAAACATTAGTAGGATTAACATGACCGTTTAAGCAGTTTTAGCTTGCTCACCTTTTAAAAAGACAAACCAACTTTTCTAAAACTAAGGCTGAAAAGTTATATTTTTAGATAGATGAAAAATTTTACAGAAGGTTTAATGAGAACTAATATAACATTTCAATGAAACTGAGCTGTGAAATTGTTTTGTCTGGATACCATGTACAATTAATTCTAACTGACAAATTAAAGTTTCTGCTTGGAATTATTGAGCTCGTATATGAAGGCAGATAGACTGTTACTGTGGGAGAATAATTTTAAGTAATTTCAGCCTATAAAAATTGTTTTATATTCTGTTAGAAGAAATATTCCATGGCAATTTGTGTGTGAATACAGTGTGGGAGTACATTTAATCATGATTTCCTTTTCTATTTTAGGTTATTTTGGTTTATGTACTATTTTCATCAAAATTTCTCCCATATTTTAACATTAAGCTTGCTGTGTCCAAGTGACACTGTTAAACTGTTTAAAGGACAGTGATCTTCTATAAACCCCTCAATTTAAGAAGAATGAAATCTTGTCTTATATTTCATATAAAGATATTTGGTTTCTGAGTTGGTGATAATTTCAGAGTTTTGACTTCTGCATAATTGGATAGTGGAAGAGTATTTTAAGCCAAGAACTTTGAATACTTCCTAATTTAGTCATTGTATTGTTCATACCCATGACATTCAGATTAAGACTTTTTACTTTATTTTTAAAATTAAAGTTACTAAGATAAATAAATCTTTTATATAAAAAGCTTTGATCATAACAGTAAATTCTAAAAGGCATTTTTTTTGACATTAACCATTTACCTGAACATTTGAAATATGTAGCATTTTACATCATGCTTTTTTATAGTATGTGACAAAACAAAGGTATGCTTTTTTTTAATAATTCTAAAATCTTATTCTATGCTTTCCTTGCTCTCATTTGCTAAAAATGGGTGTTAACAACAGATTTGGTATTTAATTTAGTTCTTATCATAAGCACCACAGAAACGATGTGTATTCCCAATCACAGCTAGGTTAGTGATACAGAGTTAAGAGGAGGTAAAGTTCGTATGTTTAATGTGAGAGGCATTTTAAGGTTCCACCTAAAAATGAACATTGAAGAGAGAGAACACAAGCTCTTCTGTTTCTCTCATTGCATTATTCGTGAGCCTTTGATTTTTCAAGAAATGGTCTGGCATCTAAACAAGCACTTGGTGTTGAATACTAATATCTTGAGATATCAGTTTTCATCACCTTGAAAACTTTGAGTTACAGCAAATCTAAAAATATACAGTATTACCAGGTTAAGTATGCCGTTGTATATTTTAAGCAAGATTTCAGAATTTAATTCAGGCAAAAAAGAATGACCCTTTCTGAAGTTGTATTTGTTTTAGCCTCAGCTGGCATGAGACACACAACACTGTGAAAACACTCAATTTTCTGTGAATGAATGTAGATATCAAATATTTACCTCAAGACTGTAATATGACTGGTACTATTTTTGTTTCAATTTTTTGGATTATTTTTCTATGACTCTAATGTAACATAAAATTAAACTTTCAAGTGAATAATGATAAAAATAATGGAAAAAAGTATTTATTAAAAGTATAAGGGGGGCTTCCCTGGTGGCGCAGTGGTTGGGAGTCCGCCTGCCGATGCAGGGGACGCGGGCTCGTGCCCCGGTCCGGGAAGATCCCGCGTGCCGCGGAGCGGCTGGGCCCGTGAGCCATGGCTGCTGAGCCTGCGCGTCTGGAGCCTGTGCTCCGCAATGGGAGAGGCCACGGCGGTGAGAGGCCCGCGTACAGCAAAGAAAATAATAAATAAAGTCTATTAATAATACATTTAAAAAATAAAAATAAAAAAATAAAAGCATAAGGAATTTTAGAGTTGCCAGTCTGATAAGTACAGTTTAAGTTGGAATAGCTATAACATTATTACTATATTTTTTTATCTTTAATGAATTTGAATTAATCATTTATGGTATAGTAGACTAACATTTAGATTTAAAAATCATCATCTAATCTAAATGATGTTAATCTGCTACCCATAGTAGTAGTGTTTTGTCAAGGTAGATTAAGAGCTATTTTTTCTTATTGTCTGACTGATCTAAATATACAGATTCACTTAATGCATTTCTGCATGTTCTTCTTTAGGATGTTTCATATAATAGGAAATGATTGATACTAAGTGCTTAGGTAAAAAGTGCCAATCAATAGAATAGCAGATAACTAGTAACTTTTTCCAAACATGTCTTTTCTCATGAACCTAATAGATCTGTTGTAGAAATGTGTGTACTCTTTTTGAATGACTTCTCTCATGACTTCTTTTGCATGGAAAACCAGAGAGAAGTTTTGTGTTACTTGTCCAACAAAGTATGATGTACTTTAAAAACTCCATGCCTCTATCAAATATTTAAAAGTAGTACTTTCAACCAAAACGGTCAACTCTAAACTTAACGCAACTCTTTCTTATACAAGAAGGAGTTAGAGCAGTCATCATTACACTTTTATTTTAGTACAAAAAAGTGAATCTTGTTTTAGACTATTTTCTGCTTTTGACTATTTTCTGCTTTTTGTTTCTGAATTATTTTTTCTGTTTCTTTTCCCCCATTGTTCCATTTATTGAGAAGTGGAGGGGTGGGAAAGATGTTTAACATGATCATTTGAGTTAGAATGTACATCAGTGAGTTTTGATGTTTGTAGGACTTCATACAATGACCTCAATATTATCTTGATATTTTTCTTTTTAAAGTTGCAGGATTTGTGGAACACTAGCTTTGAATTTATTGACTTTAAGGATAAAGTGTGCCTATATTGTTTTGCAGAAGCTGATCCTTAGGCCATTGCTTCCTTATTGTTTTATCATACAGTCTTAGAGTAAAATACAGTGCTTAATACTGTATTCTTAAGTAAGGACCACAAACTAGACTAGAAGAGGCAAGAACAGGCGCTGGTTGGAAGTACAGGAGTATCTTTTCATTTTTAATTGTGTTATAAGAGAAAAAATTATGACACTATATTTTCGCTGCTCTTTATTTTTTCTTCTCCCCATTTACTTAAAGTATGATGAATGGCTTTCAATCAATACAGTGACAGTTATCTTGAATGAGGTATAGGTATAGTAAATACGTGATTCTAAATTTGATAATAAGGTACATATTTGGTACCATTCTAGTAGGGAACAATACTTTTGTTATTCCTTCCAAATCATTTAGGCTTTAAAACTCATAGTTAGGCCTTCAAAGCTAATCCCAGTCTACTGGGATGGCCAGTCTTTTGTCTCTGTTCTTAATTTTTCTAAAATTCCTTTCCCATCATTAGACCTTTTCTTCGTCTTTATTATTTTGTTTCCTACATCTGAACCTATACAAGAGTTTATATTCACATGTTAGAAACCCCTAATTCCCTTTGGCTTTTGAAATACTGCTTATTCCACATTTGAATTAATTATTTATATCAATTATGTGTGTAAACATAGCTATGCCACCAGAACTGATACACTCCCACCTTGGGTGGGAACACGGTTCAGGGTAGATGGCTCTTTTATAGAAACATTTTTGTTCTTACATATCTTCTTTTTTAACTACATGACTGTTGGCTTTCTGATGTAAAGCAGATCTAGCCTTCGTATGCTACTGTTGTTATGGACACATAAGTATTTTTTTCTGAGGGTTCATTTTGAAATATGTTAAATGCATTTCTTCTATCTTGGTGATTAGATTTGATCATTTGCATTTAGATTAATAATAATATAGCTACTACTTTTCACGTTGCATCTTTTGACTGATTACAATACTAATTAATTTACTTCCTTTCTTCATTTTGCTATAATGCACTTGGACTGCACAGATCCTTTCTCTGCTACTGTAGATGCTGTTGATGATGCCATTCCAAGCTTAAATCCTTTCCTCACAAAAAGTAGTGGTGATGTTCACCCTCCCATTTCTTCAGATGTATCCACTTTTACTACTAGGACACCTACTCATGAAATGTTTGTTGGTAAAGTACCATTTAACCTTTCTTTCCAATTAATGTTTATACTGCCTAAGTATTTTTTTTAACGTATCCATTATTTTTAAAGCACTGCAATAATTACTTTGTATTTTAATAACAAATTTTAAAGTAAACTAAACAGCAATAGTGTAGTGAGATTTTTTACGCCAATATCCCTAATTTTATTTAATGCAAGTTTTTAGGAAAGAAAATTTCCTTTGAAATTGGACTTTGTTTTGTTCTCTATCATACTGTAGCCTCACATGCTACATCCTGTTTATTAGTTCAGAGAGATAGTTATTAGGAGAGTTGATTGAAGGAGTAACATCTCTTAAACTTAGTTAGGTGTTTATACGTGCTTATATTTTTCCCTCTCTGCTTGAGAAAGAGGGTGATTGTCACTCTTAGTAGCTTTCTGAATCTTTCTGTTTTTTTTCCCTTTTTAATTTCAAATAATGGTACAACTTTATATTGTCTAAAACCCACTATACCCTCTGTACAATCTTAAGGGTCTCATTTCATTGTTAGCCTGGGGTGAAAAGTAGAAAATGAAAAGCAACTTGACTGAATAGCCTTAATTGTGGTATAAAAATCTGTAAAAAGGCAAAATTTCATACCAAAGTTGTACAAGGAAGAATAAGTTTTTAAGTACATACTAAACTGAAATAAATGTTTTTGAATCCTGCTAAAAAGATGCTAAACCCCCTTAAAAGATGATGAAAACTGCTTTTATTCAATTCAAAGAAACAGCATAAGGTGACACAAATTTAAATCTTTGATTAAAGCAGCATGCAGAAAGTCATCTGTGTACCCTAGGTAGATCATGTGGCCATATTCTGTTAGATATATCTGAGAGAGGGGAGGATGGAAGGTGACTAGAAAGCAGTAGTTGGAAATCTGAGAAAGTTTCAAGGCAGGTGCTCCAGTTATACAACTAGTCTAATAGTTCTAAAATGTAATATTTGCTTGCAATAATTCCTTTATTATACTGTAATACATTTAAAAATTATATAAAAAGTAATTGAAACTAAATTATACATTTTGTTGCTCTAGAAATTTGTCAAATGGAGTGCCTTTTTGCTTGGTAATAAGGGTAACTAGAGTTATCTTTGGAGTGTTCTGTTGGGGTAGTGGTTTTTTAGGTTTATCTTTTCTTCATATTTACTGAATATGAATAGTCTGTATATTGTAAATATGGCTGTTTGTATCTTTTTAAGTCAGTTGCCTTAATTGGGGATATGAAACAGATAATCTTTGCTTTGGGACTATATATTTAGATCTTTTAGGTCAGAGCAGTGCATGGGCTTCAGGATGTCATATCTGTATCCCCTGAAGAGGGACAGAATGGAGGGCAGTAACCTTAAGTGCTGAAGGTTGTAGCTATTTCACACATAAACAAAAACAGAGTAAAAAAATATAAAAGTCATGTGAGAGAGTTAATTATTATTTTGACTTTTCAAGGAAAGCCTGTAATAAGAGGAATATACTAGAAATGTCATATTCCTAATGTTTTTTAAGTTTAAGGCCTATAATTTGGGGCAAGAGGAAGACCAGAAATCAAAGCAGATTAGTAAAGTTGATGGCTATATACTCCAAGGTCAGTCGGTCCATTTGAAAATTAAAATCATAGAATTGGTGACTTAGAGTTTGCAAAAACCTGCAGAGAATGTTTGGTCCAGCTCTCAACTCTCACAGTGGTAAAAGAACATTATTACCATTTTATGGATGCGTCACCTGAGTCCTAGAAAAGTTAATCAAGATAACCCAGCTAGTGGGAGCAAAGCCTAAAGCAGGGGACAGCAGCTTTGCTCTGCAGTGCTCTTTCCCTTATGGAAGTGCAGACTTTCATTTAAACCCTATCTTCCTCTTTCTGAGGGCAAATAATACAAATGAAAGTATGAAGTATACTTAAAAAAAAATCACATCTGCCAAGTTTTGTCATTAGAGAAAAAAAACTTGTTAAATACTTTTCTTTTTTTAATGAAAATGAGTGCAGAAGGGGAAATTAAAAACCACTGATGTCAAACCATTAGGCGTTAGTCTAGAATAGGGGTCAGCAAACTTTCTTAAAAGGTCAGATTGTAAATATTTTTGGCTTGTGAGTCACACGATCTCTTTCGCAGCTGCTCACCTTTGACATTATAGCATGAAAGCAGCCGTAGACAAGACATAAACACATGAGCTTGGCTGTGTTCCAGTAAAACTTTATTTACAAAGACAAGCAGCTGTAGTTTGTTGATGCCTGTCCTAGAAGAGGCTTTTTATAAGTCTTTCAATGCAAGTTGAAAGTTCCTGAGAAGTAGAGTTGTGTAATAAAAATTCCAATACTTTCTTACTCAGAGTAGTAAGAGCATGAGAGGACCACCCAAGGTGTGCCATTCCTGGCACTGTATCGTCTAATTAGCCACTAGCCCCATGTCATCATTTAAAGGTTAAAATTAAATGTTAAATAAAATAAAAATTTTACTTCCTCACTTGTACTAGCCACATTTCCATTCTTCAGTGGCACATGTGCCTAGTGGCTACCATATGCACATATATGCATATTGTGTGGATTTATAAAACATTTCTGTTATTAGAAAGCTCTGTTGGATAGTGCTCTAGAACAGTGGTCAGGAAACTTTTGGTGTAAGGAACCAGATAGTAAATGCTTTAGGCTTTTATAGGATGCATAAAATCTTTGAGTCGTCATCTTTTCTTTTTTCTTTCTCTTTTTTTTTTAAAAACAACCCTTTCAAAAGGTAAAAACCATTTTAGCTCACATGGGCATATAAAAATAGGCCCCAGGCTGTAGTTTGCCAACCCCTGCTCTATAGGATTAAGAACGACCAAGAACAATCAGAGTTAGGTATGTAGATACCTTCCAACCCTTCCAGGGGAGAACCTTGATTTGATGATATGGTTCTCAGTGTACTTGGTAGCTTGTCCTCATTAAAGCTATAAGAATACTGAAATTTGTAAGTCAAGGGGAGTGGGTTGTGGTCCCAGCTATACCATGTTTGTGACCTTGTCTAGGCCTGCTTCCTCATCTGCAAAAGAAGACATGTTGGTATTGACTAAAAAGCCAACTGGTTCATATTTCTTTATCTAAAGAAATGCAGTATTGGTTATTTTTAAAAATTTGTTGTGAATATTATTTATATATATTTTTTAAATATAGGACTTATAATGGAGGTTTAAGTGCTTTTTTTTTTAGTAAGTTGTAATTTGAAGAACACCAATGGCTTGGACTCCTCTGTTTTTTCTTTTGTTTTGTTTGTTATTATTTGTTTCTGTTTGTTTTTAATTACTCCATTCCACTCTTAACTGTTCCTCCTCACTTTCTCACTTTTCTCTTTTTTCTTTTTTTCCTGTCCTTTCTTTTCCCCCCTTATATGCCTTGTCAGATTCTTTTTGTGGTACTCAAGCTTATCGTAATACTACCCTTATGTGCCATGAGCCTTCTACTGTAGCTGGTTTATTTGGAGGTAGGTAACAATAATCTCTAAAATTTATCAGTTCATTTATGCAAGAGGGATTTCTTTTTGTTGCTTTCCTTAAAATGAGTTGGTAAGAAAAAAAATACTTGGTTTTGAAGAACAGGTAGTTTTTTGCTTAATTTTGTTTTCCTTGATTAAACACGATTGTTTTATGAATGGATGCCTGTCATCTTCCTGCTTTTATTCATTCTCAAAACTTTCAAATTTTCAGAAGAGTTTATAACATTTTAATATTACAAGCTTATGGAATTTAAAGCTCTGTGTATAGATCTTAGTGATAGAATGGCAGATAATTTTGATTTGAACAGTTGTGGCACAGGTGAAGGGAGATTATACTGGAAAGAAGCATGCTTTTCCAGTGCTATGCAAAGGCCATAGAAATGGGAAGTAGTTTCCAGGAAGGTGTAACCAATTTGATCTGTATCTTTCCAAATGTATTCTGTCTAGGCCAGTGCGGTAGCAATAAGACCTCAAAATCCAGCTGAATTTTTTTGTGTATAGGAGTTGTTACCTTAGTTAAGTTGGCATTAAAAAGTAGGTTTGACACAACTGAAGAACTGAGGTTCTTGACTGGCAGTAAGAATTAGACACGGTTAAAAGTGTTTAAAAATGGAATTGTTGAGGGCATTTAACGGAAAGAAAATGTTTGGAATACGGTGAACTTGGGTGTGAATTCCAGTTACACTCCTTTACCTGTGTGACTTTAAGCAAGTATTTAACCTTTCTAAGACTATGAAAATTGGGATAATAATGTCTTGCAGGATTGTTAATGAGGTGTACATATATGCCCGTATAACATCTAGCACAATGCCTGACACAGAATTATCATTAAAACTACTTGTATTGAGAACTATCCTGTGGGGACTTCCCAGGTGGTCCAGTGGTTAAGACTGCACGCTTCCACTGCAGGGGCAAGGGTTCAGGCCCTGATCGGGGATCTAAAATCCCGCATGCCGCAGGGCAAGGCCAAAAAAAAAAAGCAATTATCTTGTGTATGCAGATCATTTCATACTTGGAGTGTACTTCTTACCTAAATTATTTAATCATCAGATATAATCTTGAAAACTCATTGTTTTTGTATTGCTTACAGATTTTTAAATTGCCAAGGGCTATTTAATTTTTAGCCCAGTATTTGCTATTTCAAAGCTCAAGAAGTTCATAAAACTTGAAGAGTCCTGATAAGTAGATATAATTATTATAACTATAATAATAAAAACTAAATTTCCTACCTACTAATTTATATAAGATGAAATACTCAGGATAAACCACAAACCCTTAATAGATTCTGGAATCAAAGAAATTGGGGTTTAAGTCTTGATTCTGCCACTTACTAATTATTTTACCTTGGATAAGTTGTTTAATCTCTTAGTTTCCTCATCTGTAAAATGAGGATAATAATAACTGTCTCATAGTGTTATTGTGTGGTTTAAATAATAACCTATCTATAAAGCCCTTGCATAATGTTTAATAAATAGTAGCAGTAATTTTCTCAAAAAAGAATGAGGCCTATTTATTACAGAACTACCACCAAAATCTATTAAACAACCCAGCCAATTTTTCTCAAAGGTGTTTGGATTGCCTTTCTGTCCCAAAAGTTTTTTCATCTTGTGCCTTTCAGTCACCTTACTATTGTCAAGGTTTGCCCTGTAGTACAGTGGTTTCTCAATGTTAATCTGTGAACTGGAGCTGTTCAGTGACAGAGTTTTCATTGGGCTTTGTGAAATGAAAGAGTTAGGCAGTTCAGTGTAGTGATTATTTCATAAAATTAACCTTAACTTTGATAGCCTATTCATCTTTTTGGTGGGGGGGGTCCCTAAATCTGCTCTTTTGAAATGGTGGTATTAGTTCTGTAACTTTGCTTTAAGTAACTTTTAAAAATTAAAGGTTGACAATCTAATCAGCTATTATAATTTATTAAGAATTTTAGTTTATTCTTCTGCTATGTAAAAGCTTTTAAAATTTGAGGTACTAGCTCTGGATTACTTTATATCTTTTCAAATCTTTTATACTTTTAGGCAGTAATATAATTTCACAGATTGGTGCCCCTAGGGACCTCAGGAGATGGCTCCTCTCTTTACAGAAAGAAATGAAGTTGTTTTTGTGTTATTATAAAGGATAGGCTCATCTCTGATATCATCAAATTCTAGAAAGAATTTGGGACAAGATAGCAAGGGAAAAGAGAAATTGGTATGCCATCCTACTTTATAAATTATTGTTCCCTGTGTTTTCTAAAGTTGAATGATATCATAGCTCAGATATTATTTCCAGGATGATTTAAAGAATGCTATGTGTGGTAGTTTAGCATGGGCATATAATTAAGCATGATAGATTTTTGTCTTTCTTGAGTAGATACATCTGTTCTTTTTTAAGGAGTTATGAGAAGAACCATCAAGCCCATGGTATATTTCTTAAGCAGTTCGTACACTTCAAAAAGCTGTTAAATCAGTATATCTATAGAATTCTAGGAGCCTTTTGATGAATGGTCAGATTTATTTACTAAATTACTTTATGTTTTGATAGTGCTTGTATTCTCATTGTATGACCAGTGTCTTTGAGTTAAGAGTATTTTAAGGGTTAAATAATTATGGAATAAGATCAAACTTGTACATTTAAAAAATTTTGTGCCCTACAGAATATTCATACTATGATGTAAAATGCTACTTTTAAAGTAGTATCATTGATGTATACCAGCTTGTGTGGGTCATTGTTAATAATAAGTCATTGCTTTCTGGCTTCTCTGGCTTTGAGGACCTTCTTGAACTTCTTACCAAATCTTGTCCTACCTTTTGTTTTTCTTTAAGATTAGTCCTTTTAGTACAGCGTTATTGTACTTCTTTATATCCTGGTGGTACACATTAAGAATTCAAAGTGAGATTCTTACAGACTGAAAGTCCTTTAGCAGAAAGTTGGGACAGGAAGAGAGAGTCTATGTTTAGGGCTCAAAAGTTTAACTTCTCTTTAATGATACAGTTGTTAATCTTCTAATACCAGACTTTTTTTAAATTTTTAACATTCTGACTTTATAGAATTTAGAAATGGAAGAGAATTCAGGAGCCATTTATTACAGCCTTCCACAAAGCAAAAGAATC
Source organism: Mesoplodon bidens (assembly GCF_964165515.1). Lineage (NCBI taxonomy): Eukaryota > Metazoa > Chordata > Mammalia > Artiodactyla > Ziphiidae > Mesoplodon > Mesoplodon bidens. Next base: position 71,931,144 of record NC_138164.1, on the reverse strand, counting down.
CCTTCTTTGTGATCCTTGCTAGGCTGTTCTCTACTTGGATATATACTCAGTGATTGAAAGCTCCCCAAGTCATGTGACAGCCCTAATGGTTTTAGATGATTTTAATTCTTCTTGTCAGCCTCTGGAAATTCAGAGCCTCACCTCACAAAATACAACCTCACACAACTGAAAATCTTAACGTTTACCTCGCATTGCCTGGTTTCAGCAGCATGAGCTGGGTGTCTGTTGGCTTATTGCCACTACCATCCGTGTAACATGGACAGGAAAGAATAAATTTTCTGGTGTTTCAGAGCAGTTAGGTAAATGAGTATATTTGATTATACATGTCAGCTCCACTTTTGGAAGTAGTTAAGTTGAAGTTAGAGGGTGGTTGGGTGTTGAAAATAGCCTGTTTTTTGTTTTTTTTCTAATATTCAGAACACATCTGGACACAAGCGGGGGTCATAAGGATTAGTGGGTTATAACTTTCAGAATCCTGTCACTTCTCAAATTAACGTAAACCATATAGCTTTTGATTAACCACTGAAGGAAGGAAGGGAGAAAGGAAGGAAGGAGAGAGAAATATGGAAGGTGAGTAGGTAGAGGGAGAAAGACTTGGGGGATACTAAGTAGACTCATATTTTTTTAAAGCACCACAGAATACTTACTTTATTCCCAAATGATCCCTTAAATTAAATTTGGCTTCATGCAAAATCCTAGAATTTTAGATGTTTTTGTTTTTTTACCATCAGCTTACAAGTTTAAGGTAAAAAATAAGCAAAAAATGTTATTTCTGTAATGAAACAAACTAGTAGTTCAACTTCACTTGCTCTTTTGTTAGTTTTCTTAGTCAGTGGGATGATTTTGTTTTGGAAAATGTAATCACAAGAGATGTGGTAGTCTAGGAAGCATTTTGCTTGAAAGGTTGGCTTTGTTTTTTGTTGTGGGAATTTACTGATTTTTCCATTCTATTGGCATCATTATTAAAGAGCTGTAGACGTAGAGTTATTAAAGAATTGAGCTTTTTCCATTTTGGTTTTTCTTAGGATTCACTCCTTCTCCAGTTGCACAGCCACATCCTTCAGCTGGCCTTAATGTTGACTTTGAATCTGTGTTTGGAAATAAATCTACCAACGTTATTGTAGATTCTGGGGGTAAGAAAAAATTGCTTTATTAACATTCCTATAATGTTCTAGTTTAGAGTCTGTGTAAGGACAGATAATGGTCCTTTTAACATGTGTAAATAGATGAAATTGGGGTAGCCAAAGAAGTGGTCCCTCTTCCCCCAGCCACTAGAAGAAAGCTTCAAGGGACTGTTAGCCTTTACTCTTTTCTTAGTGGCAATTTTGAATCTGGATAGATTTTGTTTCTCCCAGAGCTATTAAATAAGAGAGAAAAAAAGAGATTTTACTCAGATTAGACTGCTAAATTGCTAGTGACTCTTTGTAGAATGCTGTACCTTTTACTCTAACTTTTACCTTTACTGAAATGAAATTGGCTTTTTTGAAAACTAGGAAAATGTGACCTGTGGTACCTTGACTTGTTGAGGCAGTCTGTGTAATGAACAGCTAGAATAATTAAATATCAGAGTTGTGGGTTCAGGGGCTTTTTATTGTTTTATAGTATGCTTGTTTAGTCATCTTAAGAGAACTTTATAAATCTGTAGAGGCGAGTTTCCATTTAACATCTTGGTAATTTGAAGTTTTGTAAAGATGAGTTCCTATAAAGTTGGCACCAAATTATATTCTTAATCATGGGGTAGTAAGTGTAGTAATTAAACTCAAGCCATTTAAAGAAATATATTGAGGTGTTGTTAATTTTATAATATACAATTAGTTATCATAAGTATACATACAAAAGTAAGAAGCAAACTTATAAAGAATGTGTATGGAGTAGGAATTTATTTTTTTCTGTGCACTAGTAGGTCTTATAATTATATTTTTTGATGCATTTGACTTTTTCCTCCTGAGTTTATCTTGCTGGGGAAAAGGATAAAGGAAATAGAAACCAATTGTTCCTATTTTATAAACCCCCGTTTTTGGTGACTTTTTCATATTCTCTAGTATTTCTGGGTTGTGCCGTTTAGTCCTTTGGTGGTTTGTTGATTGGATTTGTTTTACCTTCTACCGTTTGGTAGAGAACCTTAAGGGATTTTATTTTATTTATTTATTTTTATTTTTAAGCAGTGTTCTACTTTACTAGATAGTTTTATGCAGTTTGAGTGTAGTTTAGCTATTTCTTATGTATAATTTAGGCTAGCTGTTTTTAGACAGGAAAAGAGATAACCTAATGGTTCATTTTCACTTGCTTCTAATATACTGTTTTACATATACCTTACATTCTCCACTTTGAAGAGTATAAAAAGGTCTATAAAATATTATTTCTTAAAAGGAACTTTTTTTTCAAAGTTAGAGATATATTTTTTACCTGTATTACTTCAGGTATAAGTGAGTCTTCAGAAAATTTTGTCAGCTGAGGGGAAGGATTAATTCCATTCCCTTCTCTTTCACAGAGAAGGGATTTGAAATGGTGGATTTATCCTTTTTCCACTTAAGAGCATTTATTAGTGCCCATTTTCCTGGAGGACTTCTCCAGTAAACAAACAAGGAGAAAAGGCAGAGACCTCCTTTAGAAAGCTGTAGCACCATAAAGTTCCTTACAAATCCTATTTCGTCTGTTTGTAACTTTAAGGCTTTGATGAACTAGGTGGACTTCTCAAACCAACAGTGGCCTCTCAGAACCAGAGTCTTCCTGTTGCCAAACTCCCACCTAACAAGTTAGTATCTGATGACTTGGATTCTTCCTTAGCCAACCTTGTTGGCAGTAAGTATTTTTTGTATTCTTTAATCTTTAAAATAAGTTGTTTTATAAAAATTAGTCTAGTTTTTAAATGCTTTCTTTTTCTCCTGTCCTAGATCTTGGCATTGGAAATGGAACCACTAAGAAGTGAGTGTTTTATTTGTATTCTTTCCCTGTGTGCCATTTAGAGGTTGATTAGGCTTTCCTCTCAAGAAAGTATATGTAGAGATGTCATCTGCATCTTAAATGCTCTGTTCAAGCTAAATGTATAGTAAAGAAACTTCATAGTTACACACACTTAATATTCTCACTCATATTTATTTAAAGTGATGTAAATTGGAGTCAGCCAGGTGAAAAGAAGCTAACTGGAGGATCTAACTGGCAACCAAAGGTTGCACCAACAACTGCTTGGAGTGCTGCAACAATGGTGAGTTGGAAAAGCTCATTATATACTAACATGAATGATGTAGGTAAATGTGTAACATGAAAATGTTTTTAAAATAGTGATAAGGCATAAGTGGAAAGATTGTTATCAAGTTTTAGAAATATAAGTAATTTGTATTTCTTTTAAAGGAAGCTTGGTTGACTATGTTTGCCAGGTACATTTTAGTAGCTAGCATTTATTTAAAGGTTACTTTGTGTCAGGCATCATTCTAACAAATAATATGTGGTTTTGTTTTATATAATCCTCAAATTAACCTTACATGGTAGTAACTATTATTATCCCAGTTTTACAGATGAGGAAATGAAAACACAGGGTTATTAAGTAATAAGCCCAGATCACAGAGATTGGGCGGGTTTTTAGAACCCAGGCAGCCTTACCTCAGAGCATATTCTCTTAATCACTATTCTCTACTGCTGGTTTCAAATCTATTATTTATTTATCTACAATAAATAAATAACCTTAACACTAAACCAGTTGCTAGATTCACACACATACACATATTTCCCCCAACAATGGCTCAGCGTTCACTAATGCAGGGGTCCCCAACGCCTGGGGCCAGAGACCCATTACAGGTCCGCTGCCTGTTAGGAACCGGGCCACACAGCAGGAGGTGAGTGGCGGGCAAGTGAGCGGAGTTTCATCTGCCGCTCCCCATCGCTCGCATTACCGCCTGAGCCATTCTCTCTCTGCTCCGCTCCTCCACCCGAGGAAAAATTGTGTTCCCTGAAACCCGTCCCTGGTGCCAAAAAGGTTGGGAACTGCTGCACTGATGGTGCAGTGTTCACTAATTCAGTGTTCTGGTGACTTTAAGAATATAAGTGCAGCAAATAAGAATCAACTATATAAATTATATGACAGTATTAACAAAAGCCAAGCAAGTGTAGTTTTAATTGAGTATGCCTATACAAGTACACATCTCACATAGATTATAATCTTAAATCCCAAAACAAAAAAAACTCATTCTAGTGGATTATATATTTTTTTATTTTACAAAAGAGAAAAGGAGTGCCAGAGGTGTTAAGTGACTTGCCTGAGGCATCCCCACTAGTAGGTGCCTGAATTGAGAGATTCTCCCTATCCAACTGGCCCCAGAGCCAGAGCTTCTTGCAGTACACTACACTGTTCCCTACTTCTCCATCTTCTGGTCATCTTCATGTCAGAGCTGAAACAAGGCACAGCCCCACCTTGTTTGACCTCAGCTGGGAATGAATGCATCCGGTGACAAATTTTTCACCACTTTGCGCACATATGTGAATGACTTCAAAAGCACCACAAGTATTGATTTTAGGATTACAAATAAATTTCAGTGCATAGCAAGTTTGCAAATACAGAATCCATGAGTAATGAAAATTAATTGTATATGATAATTAATGAGTTAGCATCTAGTACTGAAGAAGTTCTAATGGTTTTAATTAATATAAGGTATGGTCGTCCCACAGTAGTTTTGTCGCCGTACCCCTATCCTTGGTCAGCTGCTGTTTTACCAATCCAGTAAGTCTCCCTGGGTCGGAGCAAACCAATTTCTTTTTGCAGAAAAATTTGAAACATGCTTTCTTGCAACAGTGTGTGCTATTAAGCAGCATTTGATTACACAAGCCACACATTGTATCCTTTCTGTTGTTGTTAGAGACCCCCGTTATCCTTTTGTTTTCCATTTTTTATTTTTTTTATTGGAGTATAGTTGCTTTACAATGTTGTGTTAGTTTCTGCCTCACAGCAAAGTGAATCAGCCACATGTATACATATATCCCCATTTGCCCACTTTTTTTTAATATACCTTCAGGGGCATTAGTTCTTTTTTTTAAAGTTTTTTTCATTTTATTTATTTATTTATTTTTTACATCTTTATTGGGTTATAATTGCTTTACAATGTTGTGTTAGTTTCTGCTGTACAACAAAGTGAATCAGCTATATGTATACCTATATCCCCTCCCTCTTGAGTCTCCCTCCCACCCTCCCATTCCACCCTCTAGGTCCTTACAAAGCACCGAGCTGATCTCCCCACATTATCCTTGTTATAGCTACTTTTTGTTATTAAATCTCTTCCAGAGCACTGTGCTGTTGCTGTTTCCTTGGGTTAATTGTATGTTAAAATTAATAGGGCTGAGCTAAAAATAGTGTGCTGTTAAAGTTTTACATGACATTAAAGAGTTTTATTAGTTTCAGTCTTCATTAATGGAAAATAATATTGAAACTTAGCCACCTTTTTATTATTTATTTATTATTATTATTTTTTTTTTACTTTTTAAAAAAATTTATTTATTTACTTTTGGCTGTGTTGGGTCTTCATTTCTGTGCAAGGGCTTTCTCTAGTTGCGGCAAGCGGGGGCCACTCTTCATCGTGGTGCGCGGGCCTCTCACTATCGCGGCCTCTCTTGTTGCGGAGCACAGGCTCCAGACGCGCAGGCTCAGTAGCTGTGGCTCACGGGCCCAGTTGCTCCACGGCATGTGGGATCTTCCCAGACCAGGGCTCGAACCTGTGTCCCCTGCATTAGCAGGCAGATTCTCAACCACTGCGCTACCAGGGAAGCCCTAGCCACCTTTTTAAATCAGTACTTTTTCTCTGGTAGTGGTCACTACCGTCACCAATAATAAAACCTTGCATTTAAATAGTTTACATTTTTACACACACACACACACACACACACACACACACACTATCCTGAGTCTGTAAATAGTGCACTCTTGGAGGAGTTTGAGCAGCTATTGTCCCAACTGTAAGGATAAAGTTATGCAATTTTTTTTTTCTCTCAAGTGCAAAGCAACTAGAAATCCATCCCTTCTGACTCGGAATCCAGTGTTTTTCCCACTCTAACACACCTCTCTGACTAGGGATGGCAGGAGGTTAGGTTAGTAGATGTTATAGCCTCAGGAGTGAATTATACATTGATAATATATGAGGAATGATATAAATCCAAATGATGATATAACAATACAATGAATATTTTCTTATTTTGTATTAAATTAGTATTAATCTGTATGAAGTATTAGAAGTTTGCAAATAACACTTGACTTAAGATTGTTAGCATGTAATAGGCATCTAGAATTTGTTGATAAGAAGCAATATCTATGGTGCTGTGTTGTATATGGTAAGGTATATCATCTCTTAAGGATTTTGTTAAAACATTTGTATGTATGTATTTTATAGAGGTTCTTTTTAATGACTAACATTTAGGGCTAGTGATGTGATTCACTACTTAGATAAACTGCTGCTTTTGACATTTCTTTACATTTCTAACCTTTTAATTAATCCTTAAACACTGTCAAGGTTTTTAAATTTTTTTAAATTTTAAACGTTCATTGATGTTTTATTAAAATATATAATGATAGTAGTCACACTACCAACTCTTTTCATTACTGTTTGCTTTTTTTCTGTGGTAGACATTATGCAATGCAACCCTGTTTATGGGATGCACTGAATTTTGCACTGTTGATGCTACTGATAGATTTTATGTTTTGATGATACTTGTAAAACTATTCGATGACACTCAATAATCTATTATGTAAGTAAGGTGATGATGCCAAAGACTAAATTTCCCGTGTCAACCTTGATAGTGTTTTAGTATAGATGTTCTTCCATTAGATACTGGAAATACAAGGGATTTTAGGTAGTTAGTGAATGTTCATGTGAACTAAAATGCTCTCTATGTATTTTCTGTTGTGTAAGTACTTGTTCTAATCCAGTGTTATTGCATTATGTAATTGTTCTCCCTGGGAAAAACAGAATGGCATGCATTTTCCACAATACGTAAGTGACCAAAAACTAGCCTTTTTTGCAATAAATTGGCATGCTGTTAACCAATGCTGTAGCAGAATCTTATAACCTTCTAGCTATTACTTGTTTTCACATTCAGATTTTCAATGTGCCAAAAATTCTTCCTAGCATCTACTGATTTTGTGGGTTTGTTGCAGAATTGATTCTGATGGTGGCATGGGAAATATAAATTTTTTTTTCTTGCTTAATATTCTGCCATTTGCTGCCAGATGGCTGGGTGTCTGTGTCTGTATCTGTGCTGCCACTATGCACTTGATGACTTCTGAATGAAGGGAAATGTTGATTGTGGTAATGTTGAAAATAACAATTGCATGAAATCTTACAGGCTTCTGCTGAACTTGGCAGTTTGTCTACTGCTCTTGCAGCTCTTGGTTTTTAAGTAGGGAGAGACCAATAAGTCCTACATGCTCACCCAAATACTAAACTTGTAACTGTTCACTTTAGTTATGCTTCATTTAACTTCTCCATGTGTATGTTCAAATTGCCATATAATTTGTTGTTTTTTTTCATGTTTTAGCAGTGTTATTGGTCTTTCACCTGTATTCAGCTTCAGTTTTTATTATAAGATAACACACACAGGGAATGTTGTTAAGACAGCAGATATATCTAAAATGATTCTGTGCTGAGATTGTATATTTTGAGTTAAAGTGGGAGGAGGAAGGGACCTTAAACATCTTAGCGGTAGATGGCTCTTTTAGGACTTAAAGCATAAACAGACTTAAAAATGTATTGCTCTTCCAAATTAGTGCTTTGCAGAAGATAGTTTAAATAATTTATGGAATAAATTAGAAGGAATACTAGTATACATACTCTACATAAGAACTTGTGCTTCTTAGAAATAGTCATACTCCATAGTGGTTTGAAATCTTTGGAGTTATTTGAAAAGAATGAATGTGAGGTCCTTAGAAACTAATTTTTTGGAAGATCAGATTGTTCATTGATTTGGGATCTTTTTTTTTTTTGCTCAAAAAATGAAATACCTAGGAAAACATTCAGTAATGCTACTTTTCTAGGCAAACATTTTTTATGTTAGTGATAGACTTTAAATTTTAGAACTTTGAGTATATTTTAAAATCTGAATATTTTTAAAGCTTGTAAAAGCACATTGAAATCTTAAATCACTGTTGTATCTAACTTTAAATGGTATTTTTTCTTTCTGATAATTCTGCTTTTCTGCTAATTTCAGGACACTTTTTTTCATTGAGCTTTAATTGACGCAATTATTAACGAACACAAATGTCATATTTAATCACAGCTGTCTTAGCAATTCTTTTTAGTGGAACTGCAGCTATTAATTCCTTGAACTCCGTTGACATACATGAGTTATACTTCCTTGTTTATTTTTTGTTTCATCATGTCAGGCACCCCCTGTAATGGCCTATCCTGCTACTACACCAACAGGCATGATAGGATATGGAATCGTAAGTATTTTTCCCAACACAGCTTTTTGAAAATAGGTTGACTCACATTTAACATGCATTTATTTCCCAACTTAACTGAAAAGAGAACTTAGTGCCACATATATCCTTAATGCCTAACACAGAACCTTGCACCACAGCATAGGTTTCATAAGTATTTCTAGAATAGTCATTATACAACAGATACTATTTATTAAAGTTCACTGTATCTGCTTGGCTTATTTTTCCTCTCATAAGTTTGCTAAGCATTTTATACTTCATTATGAGCTCATTTAAACATTAATGTTAATTCCAAGTCTTTGTTGCTGTGACCTTACATTAATACCAGTGAGGTCTTATAACCTGAATACCACTCTAGGGGAAGGGGGGAATTAATATTTCTTGAATAGTGTAGGGGTAAATTTAGTTTAGTAAAGGCCATGGAAATTTTCCTATGACATGAGTGGGATAGTACAGAAACAGTCCTTAAACCTTTAAGCTGCCCACAACCCACATTCTAGACTGCCCTTACTCTCCCAACTCTCTTAATACATAGACTCACATAAATAAGAAATGAAGGTAGTGGCTTCAGCCCACCATACACTTGGCGGAACTGTTGCTGTTGGGAGGCATCACTCCATACGTTGGTATTGCTACTGTGGCTGCTTCTGCTACTTCTTCATTTATTATACATCTGTAGCTCTTTTCCTGCATATGAAGAAGTTTCACAGCTTTTGGATTCGTAGTCATTACATAAAAAAGGTGTCTGCACAAAAAACTCAAAATGAATCTCTCACTACAAATAGGAGTCATCCTAAAAGGCTAAATAGAACTTGCAGAAAGATAAGGCTTTAGAATATAGCATTTTAACCAAAATAATATGGTGGTCAGTGTGTACTCTATTTTGTCACTTACGTTAATTATATACCATGGAGTGGTAATTTTTAAAGAGATGGTTGAGATTTATTTTCAATTATTTAAGAATGAACTAACCTCTTTGTGTGTAATTTAAGCCTTTTGGTTTTCCCTAAAAATGCCTGAAGTAAAATGAAAGAACCATTGGGAGTAAACTTCTTCAAACAGTCAACTATTTTCCCTTGTGCTTATTTGCATAATGGCATAAGAACTTGATTTGATATACAAAGGCAGTTTTCTTTGAAATGTCTTAGCCATTTTATAGTTTCAAGTTTCCCATGTCTAAAGCTGGCAAATTTGGAAATATTTTTGGCCTAAATTATTTTGTCTGTTTATCGTAGTTTGAATTTTGCAACTCATGTAGAAAAAGTTGAGCTTTTTGCAAACTTTAAAAGAGCACATTAAAGACTTTCCATACAAAAAAATACTCTTAAAAATTTGTAGCTGTCAGTCTTATTTGCATTTACAGGTATTTTCCCTTTGAGTTACTACAGAAGTACTAGTACTATTCATCCCTGTCATCCTTCTTGTTTACTTACTCATAATAAGGAAAATGTGAGTTAACATCCTTTAACTTGACATTTTTTGTTTTTTTAGCCTCCTCAAATGGGAAGTGTACCTGTAATGACACAACCAACCTTAATATACAGCCAGCCTGTCATGAGACCACCAAACCCTTTTGGCCCTGTATCAGGAGCACAGGTACTAATTAACATGCTACACGTAACTGTTTTAATGTGCTTGATGTGGAAGAAATATAATAACAAAAAATCCTTTTATACAACTTGAGAAGCAGGTTATTAGCATTTTTTCCCCTTCATTGTGGATGTTATTTTCTTCGCATATCTTTCTCATCTAAGAGTTTTTAGGAATATTGATTATTTGGAAAGAAAGGGGAAGCAGATTACAAATATTAAAGATGGAAAATTCTTGATAACTTACAGTTGGTGGGTCCAGAGGATGGTTTTTCTGAGGTTAAGGAACCTTTTTTCTGATAATAATTCTGACATGCTCTCCTTTGTGGGCCTTAGAAACCTTGAACTCAGAACTCAGTGCCTTGGCTTGAATGGTGCTACAGTAAAGGTGTTGCCTTTGAGATGTTTGTGAAACTTGACAAGTCTTCAAAAGTTGGGAATGCTGTTTTTTCATTAGATAACTTCCTGCTGCTAAAGATCATATTAAAAAGCAAACCCCCCCAAAAGGGCAAAAAAGCTTGAAATGCCATGCTGACCTAATGTCTTCACAGGAAAGACTTTCCTCTTCAAATGTTTCTAAGGCCTTCTTCCAGTTCAAGAAAATTCACCTAAATATTCACTCTTTCTTTTTCATCTCATTGTTAGCATCAGGGGAGTCTGTTTTTTTCTGAAAAAAGCTTCTCATTCTGGTGAGAAGAGGAGATATGAAGTTTCTCTGTTATTTACTTCTCTGGTGGCATACTATGGAATGAGATCCTTGTAAAGTGATAGGACAGCTTGTCCTTCTATATCTGTGGCTGTGCTCATATCGTTTAACAGTTAGAAATAATGACATGTGATTGTTAAAGTACACCTTTCTTGGCTTCTGATGCCAACTGATTGGTTACTTTATGTGTTTAATGCTATTTGAAAACATTCATGGGAGCGTTTGGTAATGGACTTATTCCTTTTCCACTTGAATGGATATAAGTATTACACTTGCCAATGCATACAGTGTTACATTGCCAAAATTATTTGTATTGATCCAGTTGAAGTTCTATCTCAGAAACAGAATATACTGTTACCTTAACCTTGGATGCTGCCTGACCGTTTCCAAGCACTTTCACATACATTATCTCATCTTATTCTCAAAATAATCTTTAAGGTAGATGGGCCTAGGATCACTATTGTCATCATCCTTTATCTTTATAGGTAAAGAAAGTTGAGACTTGGAAAGGTTCTTCAACTAAATAAGTGGTGAGATGCAACTTAGCTCCCAGAATCCTTGATTCCTGGTCGAGTGCTCATTTGTGCCACACTGCCTCTCTACTAGTGCAACTCAGCCCCTGTGGCCACTACAGTAGTACTGTCTTCCTTTTGTCAGCAGCGAAGCACTCTGCTAATTCCTTGGGTTTCCTGTTGTATTATAAACTATATTTATGTATTTGGGATATAACTACTGTAGTTGTCAAGAGCATCCTATACAATTTTGGATAATACTTTTAACCTTGAAACATTTTATATGAGGTGTTTCTTTTTTTAATATGGTAAAAAAAAAATCTTAGTAAAAAATCTACCTTTAAAAAAATTGCTGGCCCCCTGGCATGTGTTCTTAACACAGATTTTATATCCTGTTTCCTTTTGAAATCCATGTAGCTTTCACTGAAACACCAAAAAAAGTGCAAGAATTTCCAAGTTCTTTAAATGAAAGAGTGATAGAACTGCCTTTTTCTAATTATACCAGAAGAGAAGAGAATGAGAACATTAAGGTAATAAGTTTCTAGTTGAGAAATCAAATTTGAAGCGAGTACTTAATTTTAAATATTACTGATTGAGAAAAGCCTGTGAAGGAAGGAAATTGATAACTAGGAAAAGAAAATCAGGTGTCAGTAAAGTGGCTCAAAGAGGCTTTGGTCTTCTCCTTATGCAGTTATTTGAATCAGTTGAAAGTCAGAATCTTAAATTTTATTATGTTACTTTTAATTCCTTTTCCCCCTTTGTTTTCCATATGTCTTGTCATAAAGTCCCACTAATTGTTCCTCTGCTATTATTAGCTCCACCCTTCTTGCAGTCTATATCCTTTGCCCAGATTGGAACTTTTCTTGCCTTTCTAATTTAATCCATTTTGTAGATACTGGAGTAAACTTTTATAGGCAGCATTTGTATCATCTCCATATTCAAAAATCTGAGGAGACTAATATAACTGAAATGTAAGGGTTTCCTTCTGTCATAAAAACTACCTCACAAAATCTCCCTCTTTGTAAGAATAATAATGAATAAACAGAATATTCAGCTTCTTCAATTCCCATGCCTTTATAACTCTCAGTAAGTATCCAGTATTCTTCTGCTGTTTGTCTTTTCCAGAAGTCCTTTGTCTGTCATAAAGTGCACTTACTCTTTACTCTATCTTAGTCATGTCTTGTCCCTTTTCAGTTCTTCTGAGATCTGAAGTTCTTTTCCTTATTCTGCATTATTTTTCTTTATAGAACTTACCACTACTTGACATCTGTTTGTCCATCAGTCTATCCATTTGTCCGTTCATCCATCCATCCATCTGATCCAGCAAGAGGCTAGATTGTAACCCTCATAGAGGCAGGCTTATATGTGGCTTGTTTACTTCTGTGTTCATGGTTCCTAAAACAGTGCCTGATTCATAATAGTTTTTGAACATTATTTGTCAAACAAGTGAATTTGGTTGAAAACTTACCTTTACCATTTCATAACTTACTCTGCTTCTCATTGGTATATCTTTTTACTTATAACCATTGTAATAATTTATAGCAGTGTTCAAAATTGGTTTAGTTTCATGGCTAATAGACCATAAGTTAAAATGTTAGATGACTGTCACCTGAAGAATGAAGACACCTTTAATTTCATGATTGAATATTTTTAATCATTTAAAAATTAAACTATTTATCTTTGAAGTAGGAAAGATTTTCTCATGCTTGAGTATTTTAATGATTCTTAGCCAGTCCCTTGCATTAACTTTGTCCATCCAATGGTAGTAGTAACCAAAATAATTTTTCTTAATGAATTACCTTTTAATTGTTCTCTCATTGTTTTGCTCTTTTTTCAATAAAAATTCCTTGAGGCAGAGACGTCTCTTTGTACATTGTAAAGTAAATGATAGTTTAAATGTAAGTCAAATGCCATCAAAATAGAATCTTTTAATCAAATCCCAGTTCTCCAGCTCTTGTCAAAAGTCTTTTCCTTTTCCTTGAAGTATTTCTTTTGGGAGCCATTACTTACCAAAGGCGTAACTTGTAGCTCCTGGTCTCTTGCCTACTTACCATTGAACCAAGTTAATATTCTTGAGAGTACCTCAACCCTCCCACATATATTTATCATATTACCATTAGTGAGGTATTTCAAACAATGTGTTGTGTGTTCTAAATTATATCTAGATTACTCTTAGTGCTGTGTTAGGGCCTGCTAGTGAGAAAGTAGCTAATACCTTCCACATGACTGTTAGCTCAGACTTTTTGTTCTTTAGGAAATGGTCTTCAGGATAGCTTTAATCTAATAGACTATACTGTAATGTTGAAATTATGCCTCCCTATACACCTATACACTTCTTCTGTTCTGTTCCCATTTTTTGTGCTGGCTTATTCTGTATTTTTTTAAATATTTTTAACACAACTATTAGATGCTTAAAGATGGGTATTATGTTCTTGTGTTTCATGCCTAACATTGTAGCTTTTTTTTTTTTAAATGTTTTACATGAGTGCATCTTTCTAGGTGTTTGACTACATGGAAAACACTAGATACCTATGGTTAATGCTTTTTTTTCTCTTCTGTGCTTCCTCACACTATTTGATTGCCTGTTACCGGTTACTAATGTGTTTATTAACTTGGGGAGAGTGGGGACTCTTAATGCCCTCTCACTCATGCTTTGTATAAATCTTACTGGTACTAACTGGTATATAAATTGAAATGTCCATTGCTGGTCAGTATTTTATAAACTCATTCTGCATTGCAATATGCAGCTATTATGTTACTAAGCATGAAGACAGTTAACCTAGTTAGTTTCGCTTTTTTTAAGTTACTGTGACGTGAACTAACATTCTCTTAATGAATGTTTATAAGACAGTTTAGATGTTGAAGATTTTTGAGGGGGAGGGTTGTGTTTATTATGTTCTTATCACTTATTTATATGAGAAACTCAAACTGATCCCTTATCTGTTTTCCCAAAAGCAATATGAAAACCATAGTAGAGTGTTACATTTGGGGATTTAATTTTTAAAAGAAGCATATTAAAAGTTTTATTGTTTTCTTGATTGGTATTGGGGGACTTTGAGGGTTTTTTTTAATGGAGGATGTGGCTAAAGATGTAAAATGGCTGCTGGGTTTTGTTTGTATTGGCCAAATTTAAGTAAGTATGACATCAGTTAAGTGTCTGAAAGGACACAATGGCTAGTTGTGAGTGCTTTTTACCGATCTAAATGGGGGCACTGTTGGCTTTGGATATTGGAATAATGCAAGTCTTACCAAAAAAAAAAAAAAAGCCTTTTTAATGACTTTCCTGTGTATAAGAACTAATAGCTCTCTTTGCTTTTAGGCTTAGTTTAGTTTTTTTTGTTTGTTTTTTGTTTTTTTTACTTTCTTGGTATGTTAACTGGGTGTTGGCAGTGCCTCTCTGTCAGCTGATCTTCTCAGCTGCATTTCTGTGAAGGCGTTTTGCCTTGTCAGCAGTGTGTTGTGCTCATTCATCCTTGCTTAGTAGAAGATCCCATGAGGGGATTTACTTTGGGAATTGGGATTTAGGGCCATAGGTGAGAATGTTTCTGCAGTCCCCTAGACACACCCAAATCAGTCAAAACAAAAATTCGAGGAGTCCCGTCTGCTTACCATTATTGTTAATAAGACAACATGTACGACCAGGCCTTTTCACTGGATTTTTGCTGAGAACATTTTTTCTAAAAGGTGGAAATCTAATTCTTGTTTTAAACAAAACTTAGAACATATTCATAAAATCTTGGGTGACTGTGAAGTTCTACAAAATCTTCATGATGAACATCAGTGATTGTGTACAGCACTGTGAATATAGAAAGCACACAGGTGTATTAACTGTCTAACATTTACTAGAGAAGTCCTTTTTAAAAAATTAGTTCTCTACTCTTCAACTTTTTTCTGTACATTAAAATATAGCCATGAATTCTAGCTGAGTTGAGATTGAGATAGCAGATTTTAGAGAGAAAGCAAAGCACCAGCCTTGGAGTCAGCAGATCTGCTTTTGAGTCTGTTATTAGTGTCCTGGGGCTGCTGTAACAAAAGTGTACCACAGACTCGATTTCTTGAAACAACAGGAATTTAATCTCTCACAGTTCTGGAGACTTAAAGTCCGAAAACAAGGTGTCAGTAGGGCCATACTTCTTCTGAATTCTCTAGAGGAGGATCCTTCCTTGCCGCTTCCAGCTTTTGGTAGCCCCAGTCATTCCTTGACTTAGGGCTGCAGCACTTCAGTCTCTGCCTCTTTCACATGGCGTCCTCCTTGTATCTCTGTCTTCACATGGCCTTTCCCTCTTTTTACAAAGACATTAGTCATTGGACTAGGGCCCAGCCTAATGACCTTGTCATAACTTGATTACAACTGCAGAGACCCTATTTCCAAATAAGGTCACATTCATAAATACATTCATAGGGGTCAGGGCTTTAGCATATCTTTTTAGGGGATACAGTTCAACAGACTCTCAGCTCGACTCCTCACTAACCAGGTGTTTCAGAGAAAGTTGTCTACGTAACTTTGATGAGTCTCAGTTTCTTTATCTATAGAATGGTGATTTTTTTACCTTGTGTACTTTATAAGTTTGTTGAAAGGTCCAAATAAAAATATTTGTAATTGACTTAGGAATGTGGATGTTTATGTTTTTTTATTGATGATTATAAGGAACCTTTTTTGTCTTTAGAAGAAAATGTTACAAGGTTGCCCTATTTTCAGAAATTGTTTCTATTCCATGAGGCGTCCCTATTCCCAACTTCTGATTTATAATAATACAGTTTATATTTCTTCCCATGTGTTACAAATTATCTTTATTGTAAATATAATAATTCATAGTTCATTATTTTGAAACCTTAATCATGACTCACTATTATCTGATGACATCAGATAAAAACTCATAGAGAACCACAGGCTAGGGTGGTCACTGGGGTGTGGGGATGGGGCAGGCTGGGTGAGCACGGTCTGCATTAGGGCCTGAATCATCCACATGAGGTGTAGACGCTGGACATTGTTTACAGGAACCCAACACACCACTCTTGAGGACTCTGTCAGCAGCACCAGAATTGGCTCATCATTTGTGGAGGTGGTGTTACCCTAAAGTACCAAGCTTTATTTTTTAGTAATTAAAATCTTTATTTGGTCCAATTTAATACAGTTTATAAGTCTCTTTTTGTGTGGAGGGGCAAACCTCTTTTGAAAATGTCTCAGTCTAAGGAACTCTGTCTTAGACATTTTTAGTGGAAGCCCAATAGATAAATCAGGTAAAAGCAGGTAGCCTCAAGCTCATATATGGAACACAGTTTGGAAACTTTTTTTAACCAAACAAAAGTGCCATATTTTCAATAAACAGCAAATAAGTGGTGCATTGTAGGCACATGTAATTATTATTTTGTCTCCTTATGTACCAGTTGACATAAACCTTACAGCTTTTCATTTTCTTTGGTTTTCAAGGGGTAAGAGTCTAATATGAATGAGCAGTGAACATTTTATTCAAATAAGCTGAGTCAGTTTTCATGATTTCCATCCATCAAATGGAACTTTAAACAGACTTCTCTTACCCTTGCAAATACTTCTGATATACAGAAATGTTGTTTATTTTTGGCTTAGGTCAGTTAATAGTATTTCCTCCCATGAGTTTAGGAAATCTTCTGATCTATTTCCCTCTCTCCAATTTGGTCTTCTTTATTAACTCTTTGTCAGTTTAGGTTGCCATAATTCTAAGGAGATGACTTAGATGCCATTTTGGAATAATGTCACTCCTATGTTAATAGTTTTAAGTTATGTGGACTCTAGCAGTAGAGAGGTTTAGAAACAACATACATTCAAAGAAATCCTCTTAGGTCACTGTCTGGTGCCCCTAAGACAAGATGAAGTAGTGCTTTGAAGGTGACAGGAGTAAGGTTGGCGTAACTTTGTGATGTTATTGATGGGCAGAAGCCCAAGATGGGTTGTGTTAAGCATAAACCCAAGAAGCAGTTATCAAAAGGCAGCAGACTCAACGTACAGGACAGGCCCCCTCTACCTTATGCAGTAGAGAAAGAAGTCCTCTCTTTTAGCCATACTTCACAGAGGCAGCTGAGAATAGCATTATCTTTAGTATAAAATTTTGGAATGCAGCACTATATGTTTATATCCCTATGCATCTGGATTCAGTGGTCTGGCTGTGGTCTAACATTATTCAAAAACAACATACCTTTCTGTACTCAGTTTTATATCTGACATCTCTGTGAAGTCATATTAAGTAGGGCTGAGGTTTCTAAAATGTTTCCATTGCACAGCAATATCAGGAAAATATTCTTTAAGCATGTACCCTCAGTGTATTTATATTTATATATCCCTACAACAATATGTTATGTACATTAAATAACATGTAAAAATAGACATTTTAAAAGGGTAAAAATTAATCGGGAAGTTCTAGTACCTCTAATATCCGACTTTGGTGACCATTTTTATACAGAGCTTGTTTTATCACCAAAAAACATTTTAATTTAGCATGTTATAGAATGCTTATAATATGTGTAAGTCACTGCTAGTTGCTGAACAAGAGACAGGGAGAATATATTTCTTACATCTGAGGAGCCTAAAGGTGAGTATAATATGGAAGCACAAGTGACTGGTTGATGGTAAAATAAGAACTCTTATAAGAGCAACACAGACAAGACAGAGTGGCTCCTAATATGTAAGACTAGATGAGCATTTGATTGTAGGTGGTAAGGAAGGTTGAACTAATATTTGAGTGACTAACATATGCCAGGGTGCTTTTTGTATATTTTAATCCTCAAGATAGCCATTAACGGGGATGTGGGTATTGGGTCTTGATGTTCTTATTCTTAACCTCATTTTACAAAAGAGCCAGGTTTAGATTCCTTTCCATCTTCCATAAAACTGTGCTCTCTCTTGGGCTTCTCTGGTGGCACAGTGGTTGAGAGTCCGCCTGCCGACGCAGGGGACACGAGTTCGTGCCCCGGTCTGGGAAGATCCCACATGCCGCGGAGTGGCTGGGCCCGTGAGCCATGGCCGCTGAGCCTGCGCGTCTGGAGCCTGCACGTCCGGAGCCTGTGCTGCTCCGCAACGGGAGAGGCCACGACAGTGAGAGGCCGGCGTACCGCAAAAAAACTGTGCTCTCTCATCCCAGGCAAAGGAAATATACCCATTTTTTCCTAAGATGTTAACTTTGCTTCTTCAACAAAGACAAAATGAGTCTTTACGGCATTGCTATTTGCTATCCAGGGTTTTGGATGCAAATTCAAATGTAAAGATGTGGCAAAGGTGCTTCTTCTCTAAGAATTTTAAGCACAGCCAAGTTTGTCCTTAAATACCCAGTCTTTTATTCTCCCGTAAGCTTTCAATTGCACTAGGTTCACTTTCTGAGACTGATGCTATTTTCCTGTTCTAACATGAAATTTTCTTTCTTTGGTGTTGAATAGGAGTAGAATGAAGGAGTAACCATTTTTATTTATGGTCTTTAGTGTACTGATAGAATTCTTATTAAAAAATTCCTTTACTCTCCGTATGTTTGCTTTTTTATAAAGTTAACTTATGATTTCTGTACTCTTGTCTTTACTATACTAAACACACACTACAGCCAAAAAAAAATCTTTGCTCTGGAGATAAAAACAAAGGTTTTTGGTAACATTAGATTTTTTTTTTTCTATTTCAACTTTTTTTTTTTAAAGGTTGATTAGAGTGGCGGGAGGGGGTGAAGGAATGTCAACTGAGAGTTGCCATCATCAATTACATGTACATTTTAGTATTTTTATTTATCTGTGACTCTTCTTTCACTGCTTCTCAGTATTTCATTTTCCTATAAAATGAGAAGACTTTAAGTATGTCTGTATTAGACTAGTGAGACTGACTGCTTTGTTTAAATGGCATATTTAGTTGTGAGGTAGGTCGATTTAATTTGAACAAACTGATAGCTGTACTAATTTTTTAGCTCTGGGAATTTTGGTATAGAGAACGTTACTTGAAATAAATGAGTGAAAGTCTTTTTCTTTTGTTTGGCGTGTGTGTGTGTGTGTGTGTGTGTGTTGGCATATTTGTAGTAGAATTTTACTGGAATGGTCAGTTACAATTTGTCTTATTACACTGGCTTGTAAAATGTGGTGATTTTGTAATTAATGGTGGTCATTGGATTTTTTCTTTTTTTAAATTCCTTATCCTCCAGTACGTAGCAACCCTACGTGTTCTTTAATCTACTCCCAAGAATTATAAGTAAAGGAGGGTTAACGTGACTTTCTCAGGCTCTTTAAATCCTGCTGCTTCTCACCCACCAGGATCCTGTTGCTCCTTTGTGTACTTTGTTCTTTCTTCTTTCCTTGAGCATTAACTGGGCGACTGCAGTATATTTCCTTTCCTTCTGCTTCCTTATTTACTCGCTGAGCTGACTACCTTCTCACCAGTGCATGATGTGCCTATGCTTTGGTACAGGTGCCAGGAAGGGGTGGGGCCAGCTGGTGAAGAGCTGCTCCATGGCCCAGTCCTTGGCACTCTCTGCAGTCAGCCAGTCCAGTCTGGGCCAAGGTTTCATCTGCTTGAAATGGGTGTTGATTATATGAAACTTACTGCAGGGATATTAAGTCTTGTTTTCTCATGTTTTAATTTAGCTACATATTTTTTATAGGTATAAGACATATGTATGTGTTTATTTTGCCAATTTAACAGAATAGTAGAAGTATTAGTTAGAAACTAGCACTTCTTCCCTTAAGGAAAATTGATCCTCTTCAACATTGTTTTTAAGCCTCCAGGACTTTTCTCCAGCAGTATGCTCACATATGGAAAAGAACAGAATTCTGGTGTTCCATTGGACCATATTCTTCAGGGGCATTTTCCCCTGAGACTGTCAGGTCTTCAGACTGCTGCCCTCATGAAAATTTGATTTAAGAAGATGTTTTAGTGTGGGGCTCTCATGGGGGAGTGTTGATTTTGGATGCTTATCTATCTGCAGTAAGCAGCGGGTTTTTGTTGTTGTTGTTTTTTAACTTCAAATGAAAAAGAAAACCTGTTTTGGAGAAAAACCCAGTTAATCTTAAACTCCCTCCAGCTCAGGGATCACTTTACTTAAAATCATTTCACTTCCGAATGGTCATCCTGGTTGGTCTGAAAGGTGAGAAGGAAATGTCTTTCTAATTAAGTTGCACCTTATTCTGTCTCAGCACATATGATACTTGCATCTCCAAACCCAGACCTGCTGTCCTGTCCTCCCATCTGTAGCTGCTTGTGTAATTCCATCAACTTTTCCATTGTCTCTTCCCATTGTCTTTGAACATTTATTTCTGAGAACAAGGTATGGATTAAGAAAATGACTCAACCACTAATATAACTGAAGATGATTTCTAAACCTGTAAATTAATCTTGGCATCCAAAACAACAAATTGCATATACTTGTGATGTAATATTTGTTGAAAACTCATTGGCTCTTCATTCTCTATAGTGCTTTTCTTAAGAAAATAAAAAGGTAGAAATGAGATCACTTTGACCCAGCAAAGACAGATTTTGAGCCTTGAAATCCTTTATAGGAATTCGAATGTTGAGGTATGAATTGAAACTATTTCTACTTAGTCTTAACTTTGATTTAATGCTCAGTTGAACATTCCTGTGCTTGCATGTCTCTGCAATCTGATGCAGGAGGAGGAAAAAATTAAAAGATTTGTTCCAAACTAAAATGGCTCATATTTGCTTTAAAATACTCTTAAAGTAGGCTCGGTGAAGGAGATACATATATGAAATGAACATCTTGGTACTTTAGGGATACTAAAGACATGTTTTGGAGTTCAACGGTCTGCTTGCCTTACTGTATATTCAAATTAAACAACAGGAGCAAATTCCAAGAATCAAGTGAATGTATTCTAACAGGAAGCTGAACCAAAGATCTTAAGTATTCCATGTATTCAGGGCAGTATGTGGGTAGTTGGACCAGATAACCTCTAAGCTCCTTCTGCCTCCCAGAGTATAAGCATCAGCTGTGGCACGTCCAGATAAACAGGCAGGAGACAACTCCATGTCAAAAAAGTGTGAACACTGAGAACAGGACTTTCCACCTCTTATGAGGAAGGAAGGAAAGGGTATTGCAGCTAGATGTGTTGGGTCTGGACTGAGGTCAGATTTGACACACCGTTTGACAGACAGCCTGGACACAGGAAGCCATTTTCTGTGGCTCACATTTAGGCTGTGGTTCCCGTCTTTCCCTCTCCCCCACACACATACAATAAAAGTCTTAACCATGGGTCAGTTTATTTCGACCTTTTCGGGTAAAAGACTTTATTCCTTTGGAGTTCAGAAACAAGAATTTGTTTTCTGAAAAACACATGCCATTGGATACCCTTTAACTCGACGTGTGACTGAAACTTTTGTTTTAATAATTCCACCTTCTGCAAGCGCTGCCATTATATTTATTAAAGATGACAAAACAAAAACCACTTCTTCTTTCATTACATTTTCTGCTTTCATATTCTGTCATTCTGAGATCTTTTTTTCTTTCCCTCTCTCTGTCTTCTTTTCCCCCAGCTGTCGGCAGCATCCAGCCCCTCCAGTCACAGTCCTCACAGAGCTTCAGGAAAGGACCCTTTTGCAGAGCTCTCTTTGGAGGATTTCTTATAAATCACTTTAGGTATTGCTGCTTGTTGGGGGAGATGGGGACTTAAATATCAGTACTTTTAAAAATTACCAAACATTAAGCACAATTTACTCTTCTCCTTTGTTTCTTTAAAGGACTCTAGGTTCCCTCTCTTCCTCCTCCTCCTCTGTTCTTTAGGTGAAGAATAGATCAAGACAGGGCATAAGGACAAAGAACTTTTGGAAAATATCTTTAACATTATTAGAAGACGTGAAATCAAAGGACCATCTCACATATATACGTATAAGCATCCACTGTGCACAGCAGATGGATGAGCTCAAACACCACCCGTTAAAAACTGGGTGTTTTATTTAGTCTTAAAAGATTTATAGAGAACAACACAATTTTACACACTGGATTCAAGCTTTATTAGGAGCATCTTTAGTTTTAATATAATGGCCAGGATTCATTGTGAAGAATTCATTTTAATAATTTCTTTAAAGGGTTATAGTTTTATGTATGCCTTTTTCATTTTAAAATAGTATTTTCCAAAAATACAGCTTATATATTTTTTTAAATTAAAGGCAAGTGAATGCTTAGTGCCCGTTTTGATAGAAAGATTCTGCTTTTGATCCACACTGCCTCTTTTCCTGGAAGACAATGTCATTTGTTCTTCTTGATGCCGTAGCCCCCTTCTGGATCTTTGAGAGTTTGTACTCTTCTGATTTGACAACAGTTTATTAGCACATCTATTTCAGTAATGTCTTTGGATGAGCAGTTTGAAGGATAAAGATACCATGAGTGAAATATCTGAGTGACTAGTTGACACCCTATTGAAAAGTATTCTTTTGTAGATCTTTCAGATTTTGATTTATATTAGAAATTTTTAGTAAACATAATATTACTGTTTCCTTAATTATCTCTGATTTTATTATAATATTTGGAAATAATATTTCAGATTTTGCTTGTTGCCTAAAGGAGATTTTTATGTGGAATATTTGTGTTCATGGAGAGATTTTCTGAACTTGTCATGGAAAAATCATTCGTTCATCTTCTTTCTTCCCATATCCCTTGGTTTTTTAGTAATTAGATATTTGGAAGTTCCTGTAATTATGCTTCAAATATTGAGTTCTGGCTCATGATAAGCTGATAATACTGACTTCATTTTGTAATCAGGGTTTGTGATAAGTATGCCATGAACACTTCCAGGCAAGTTGAATAGTAAGAGGCACAAAGCATTTTTACTTATGAGAAGATACCCTACAATGCCGTGAATTAACTTACACTCTTTTTTTTCCCCCCAGATACAGTTTATGTAACTAGATGGAAGAGAATGGAATTATTCCAAAAAGACAAGTGCTCAAGCAGCAAATACTTACTTCCAGCAAAATCCAAACTGCTGTCTCTTAAACTCTCATTAGAATGCTACAGTAACCCAGTGAAGGCCCATGAAGGAAATTGGGACTAGTCTATAGGAGAACGTATCAATACAGTTTATAAAGCCAAGAATTGCCATGAATTCAGACTGTCTTTTTGGTGACTAATTCTTCAGTTCTTTCATCTCCTATTAATACCCATAATCAGTAACCTACCAAGAAAAGCCCTTATTTGGAAAGAGTGAAATTTGTATTTGGAAAAGCTGCCTGGAGAGAAGAGCTGTGTCCTTTACTGTAATGCAACAGGACTCTTCTGGGGGGATCAAATCATAATTCTTCATTATGCAGTATCTTTCTTTTCTCCAGTCCTCACAGATACAGAAACAGTAACTAAAATTAACTTTTCTTTTTAAAAAATTATATATTCAGTTTGCAGTAGACATTCCTTAAGTATTTGTATTTATTTATGATTATCAATTTACATAACATTAATATTGTATCAAACCTCCTTATGAAAATGAGTATGGATGTACACAGTATGTTTGATTTTTATCCATAAGAATGAATCTGATTCAGAATGCTTTTCAGCTGACATACAGAGCACTAAATATTTTAAGGCAAGTCCATAGGTCTGAATCGCTTAAGAATTCTCAGTTTCTATGGGATTTAGGGAAGCATTATAAATGCATTAATCCTTATAGTCAATTCTGTGCCTAGGATTTTGCAAGGGAACAGTTCACAGAACTGGGGAAAGCACTACATTTTAAATTCAGCATTAGTGCATTGGGAAGGAACTTTACTGCTTTGTGCTTGGCATGTCATTATTTTCCATTTGACATTAGGGCCTTTCCAAAATGAATGTGAGGAATTGCTTTCACTTCAAGACTTTCCTTCTTTTCAGTAAAACTCTAGGAGGTGTTATGGGGGGAGGGGAGGGGACAAAATCCTTGAACCTTTTATTTGGCTCATGCCATGTTATGATCATGTACCTTTTAAATAAGGGGAAATAGTATCTTTAAAGTTAATGTCTAGCCAAGAGTTTAGTTAATGAAGAATTAAGCTGCACTGTTGATCGGTGCTTTGTGTAAATACATCTTAACATTTGGGTTGAGAGGGGCCTTAAGAAGGACAGTTTGTTGTAGGAAAGCAATTCTGTACATGAGTTAAGCATACTTGTTGCATTGTCTCTGCAGATTCTATTTTTGTTTACAATATTAAAATGTATGTTAGCAAAAATGGGTGGATTTTCAAATAAAATGCAGCTTCCACAAAACTTTTGTTATGGTATTCTGGTCTGAGGCACATTTACTTTTTTCCTCTTTTCTTTATCATTGGTATTATTATTTTTTGCTAATAAAAGTATACCCAAGTGATTATATTTGATGATTTAATAAAATGTAAAATTTATTTCTCTTTTAACTTAACTTCCAAAAAGCTTGATCTTGGTACTTTTGTTACCTTCTAGACACTGATAAACTGAACTACTTATTAAAACTGTTCATTTTTGTCTTTTGATCAGATGCCTTCGGTCAGGTAAGTTTAAGGGAGAAAATGCTTTGAATTTGACATATTGATGCATGTGATTATGTCTGCCAAAGAAACCTCTGACTGTATCGTGTTTCATGTTGAATAGTAAGTAGGATTCAGAGTACATGATAGAGGGACTAAAAGCTTTGCATTGATAAATGCCTGCATACTATTTGCCGTGGTTGGAAAAAATAGTCTTTAACCAATATACTTTGTTAATTTTACCACTTTTTAAGTTTCACTATTATTAAACCATTTTCATACAGACTGGAAAATGTACTTTTGTAAGTTAACTTCCTTAACATCATCACAGATTTTGATTTGTCTCTCCTGGTGGTGTTTGACTGGATGTTATATTTGAGGTCTATGGCTTGTTCCTTTTATACTACATTTTTTTTCAACATATTCAAGTTTGTGAAATCCTTCATAAACATTTCCATCTTATTGTTCAAACTTTTGGGCTTGTTGGGTTAGTATTATCCACATTTTACCCATTTTACAGATTGGAATAAGGAACTTGCTCAGGTTGACAAGCTAACAGACATTGGAGTCAGGTCTTTGTTTCATGGTCCATTGTTCTGTCTGTGCATAAACTGAAAAGGGAATTATTTCCCTCTGTGGTCTAGCCTGATGACCACTCTCTATTCTCAGATGGCCTTCTCCTATGAAGCATACTTCCCACCTCCTGCTCTGATGTCCAGACATCATTGACAGGGAAAAACACAAAACACATGAGCACGTTAACTTTAATCAAAATGTAACAAGTAAAGTAAGTCAGCTGTTGAATACATTAAAAAATACATAACTAAATCAGGTTATAAACCTGTATATGCCCCCACCATCTTACTACCCAGCTAACAAGTTGGTAGTGGCTGCAGAAAGAGATTGAGATTGTTAGCAGAGGGCAGCTAACCCATCCCAGATCATTTGCAAAATTTTTTCTTTTAACATCTCATTATTATTGTTCATTATATTTTTAAGATATACTTTTCTTAACCATTGACTGTGAGAGTCCATATTTAGGAAGAGGCCTTATGTTAGAGCAGGAATCTTTTACTTCTCCACGAGCCAACAAAACATTACCCCTGGAAAGCAGGCCTTTATGGGATAAGTTTCTCCTTGAACTAAAGTAATTCCAAGGCTCTTCTCCTGTTTATTGTCACTAATAAATATGTTTCCAAATTCTTGAGAATTCAGAGTACTGATGTAAATGCTTATTCTCCAGCACTCCATGGAGAAAAACAGAATCTCTCTATTCAGGGGAGGGTGGCTCCTGTGTGTTCAGCAGTGGCTAGCTCACAGTATATGGAAAGGCCACAGCATTCAGCCAGGTGAACTTAATCTATCTTATCCTCGAGAAAAGATGGCTCCACAGCTTCCATCAGTGGCCTTTGCACCTAGCTTAGATCTTTGTTCTGTCACATTTGCTACCTTCCGTGGGTCTGACTACACCTAGAATTCTGCAGTCTGAATAGGCTCTGAATGGAAAGGCTGCAGTATCATCTTCCATGCAGTCTCTCTCAGAAAACCTCAAGCTGATTGCTTGCTTTTACTAAGAAGTGGCATTCTATTTAGTGTGTCACCAACCAGAAATGTTTTCTAAGTCTCTAGCTAGTATTTTAGTCTAATTTTGCCATAAGCACTTAGGAAACGTCCCCTTTGTTACTGATGTAGCATGCAGGTGCAGTTTTTATGCTGTATGAAACTACCCACATTGTCAAAAGTTAGGGTCTTTCTGTGGTGGTACTATTGGGGCAGACCATTCTGAGGCAGAGTAGGTTACGCTGGGTTTAGGCATACACCTAGGAACGAGAAGCAAGGAGAAAGCTTTGTGGAAACTTCACTTCCTAATAAGTTCTCATTCCAAAGAGCTTTTCCTTTATCTGCTACAAAAGCTAATTCCAAAGTTGGTTTTGAAATAAAAGTCTCTGTGTGAGAATCACCTGGGGAGCTAAACCTCAACCTGTCGGAGCCTTCTGCAGTCAGGTGCCTGCCCGTCTGCCTTGATCCTGGGCACTTGGCAGCTATCCTGTACTCTTGATAAATAAGCACTGGGTTATTGTGACCTTGGCTTGGAGTGGAGGCAAAGAAATATCAGAAGAGAAGTAAGCAGCCCCCGCTCTCCTGCACGAACCTGGACTCCGGAGTCTGCACTGATGTGCAGAACTTGCAGTTGATTTGCTTGACGTCTCAAGAACACTTCAAATAGAAGCATCAAGCATGTTGCACTGGCACTGCCGTCTAGTTCAGTGGCGTCCTAAAAGGCAGTGAAATCTGCGTTTCTCTCATCATTTTTGTCCTGAAGTAGGGTAGCAGCTGAAAGCTCTTCACTTCTGTGTGATTACTCATTGATGGCAGATGTCACATACCTGGAGGAGGTAGAGGCACTGCTGTAGGAGAGGAAAGACTCGGGAGAGATCCCAAGGAGCCCAGCCAGCAGTCTTCAGAGGCAGGTGCAGGAATGGCCGCGCCAGTGTTTGCTGCTCATAACAGCTATTGCCAGGAGCTGACCTTTTGACAACTATATTGAAATGTAGAATTTGGAATTCATGGTGGACAGAATTTGCATCACTATGGGTCCAAAGTACAAATCAAGGAATGACAGTTTGCTTCATCCGATAAAGGTACGATAAACTGGTGTCATATTGATTTAAAAGGAAGACAAACGAAATAGCATAATGTGAAATGATAGAAAATACATATTGTAGTCTCTGTCCCTGGTTCCTGGCACAGAGCTCCTAAAACCCCTATTATTTCCTAAGTGATAGGCGAGCACTAAGAGCATCTTTTGTTCTAATAGTTGGCCTTTGACCCTAGTTCCTGACGCAAAGTTTATAAATCCCTTGGAATTTCCTGGGTGATAGGAGTGTTTTTTGTTCTAATGGGGCGACTCAATAGGTTCCTGGATAGCTTCAGGATGGGGGCCGGTCAGAAAGACCAAGAGATGATTAGAAGCTTGGAACTTTCAGCTGCAGCCTCATCCTCCAGGAAAGGGGAGGGGGCTAGAGACAGTTAATCAGTTGTGCCCTTGTGAATGAAGCCTCCATAAAAATACTAATATTAAGGAGTTTAGAGAGCTTCCAGGTTGTGAACATATCCATGTGCCAGGAGGGTGGTGCACCCCAACTGCATGGGGACAGAAGCTCCTGCATTCGGGACTCTTCCAGACTTTGCCCTATGTGTCTCTTTATCTGGCTGGCTATCTGTATCCTTTATCATATCCTTTATTATACAGTAAACTGGTAAAGTTTAAGTGTTTTCCTGGATTCTGTGAGCCATTCTAGCAAATTATCAAAACCAAGAAGGGGGTCGGTCGCAGGGGCCCTGATTTATAGCTGATCAGTCAGGAGTACAGGTGACAACCTGGACTTGTAATTGGCCTCTGAAGTCGGGTAGGGGGAGGCAGTCTTGTGGGACTGAGCCCGTAACCTATGGGGTTTGTGCTAAAATAGGTGTGGAAAACCCACACATCTGGTGTATATTGTAAGTGTGAGTAAAGGAGAAACACAAGTGTTTTTCTCATACAAATAATAAACCTAATAACTGAGGTGTTTCTGTGATTGAGATGGCATTTCAAAAGAGTATTTATATAAGCCAATTTGCTAGCATCATATATCTATTTGGGGAAGGGGGGTGGAATTCCCTCCAACATAATACCAACATAAATTCCAAGTGAGTTAAGTATAAATGTAAGGAACTATAAAGATGAAGGAAAATACAGGTGACTATCTCAGTCAAATAGAAAAAGGGGAAGGATATGATTAAAAAAACAGTTCACCAAAGATGAAATACTAATGACCGATGAAAAGAGTTCAGTAGTAACTGAAAAATTCAAATGAAAACAACAGTGCTTTCCAAGTGTAAGGCTGTTCTGAGTGGTTTTGGACAGATTGTTCATTTAATCAAGTCTGTGAAGGAGGCACCTTTTGTTATACCTATTTTATAGATAAGGGTACAGGCCTAGCGGCTGGGGTAAGTCACTGTGTGATCCTTAACCACTAAGTGGTTGAGCTGCAGTCCTGAGCCCCTATGGTCTGGCTCCAGGTCTGCCATAACCACTGTGCTGTATACTGTTATGGAGGATGCCATTTTGCCTGTCAAACGGCATCTGTATCTATAACAGCATGGGCAAGAGTACACAGAGTTTGACTGCTAATCTAAAGCTGAAGTGAGTATAAACCAGTACAGCTTTTTTTTTTTTTTTGGTGATATGTTAGAAGACTTGAGAGTTCTTACCCTTCACCCAGCAATTGTACTTTTAGAAAATGTACCCAGGTGAATAACCTGGGTGTCAGGTTTTAGCTAGGGGACTTCAATTGCTGTATAGCACATAAGTTTAAAAATAGGAATTGTTCATATCAGAGACTAAGAGGTCAGATTAATGGAATGCATTCCTCCCTGAAGCCACGCCCGCCCCATCCCTGCAACACAAAGCAGCGTGAGTTTCATGGATTAGTTTACATCAGCAGATAGTAGACAATTAGAGACTCAGATCTTTACTGTTATCATTCCAGATTAGAAGCCAGTGTACACTACCCCAAGCTCTGCCAGTTCCCAAGCCAACCAAAGGTAAGATATGTTTTCAACCCTCTGGGAAGGGTTGGTCTGCTGACAATGAGGTGGAGGGAAGGAGTCTCCACTGAAGACATGAGGAATACTGGTCTGAAGTGCTTAGAACAAGATTCCCTGCCGGTTACCCAGTAGAGAAGAGGGACTCCCACTCATCAGCAGGAGTTCTACTTTCATATGAAATATAGAAGGTAAGTGGAACTCCCCAGGAAACTTGTCCTGTATTATGGGAAACTACAGGACCCACAGGCATTTTTAGTTTCACAATTAACAAGCAGCTTCTCAGGCATAGTTTCTCAATCGCAAGCCTTACCATACATGTTTCACGAAGTTTCCACACTTGACAATTTTCTCCTCAATTTGTAGCTTCCAGAGAAGGGTGGGGATTATCCATCACATGCTGGATTCATCTGTCTGGTTGGCTCCAGCCCCTTCCCTTCAATCCTGCACTTTAACTGCTGGAATCCTTCACTGTACTTGTGTGGCTCAGTGCTCATCAAGTATTCAAGGTCTACAACAATTTCAGCCTTTCTCATACCTCCATTCTAGGTACTTCTGCTCAGGCATTTTCTCTTCACTGAATAGAACTCGAGTTTTCTGCCCCTTTGCATCTATATGTTTAACCTATTTTCACTGTACAAATCCTATCACTCCTGGGAGGGAAAACTAGCAACTCATAATTTTTAGGGGCACTGTAAATTAGTCCTTTCAGAAAGCCATAAAAATATTTGCATCCTTTGCCCTGTTATCCCACTTCTGGAAATCTAAAGAAATTAACCCAAAGTATGGAAAATATGCGGAAGAATACATCACAGTGATCAAGATTACCAAAGGAACAACTGTGTGGAGTAAGGATAAGTTCAGTGATGAGTCCCAGAGAATATTTCCATTAAAGGGTAGTAAAGAATTAATGGAGACCAGGAAAGAACAGTCAACTAGAGAATAACCAATAAAGAGATGTCAAGGACATAGTTGAAGTCAGGAATAGTCAACTCAAGTGAAATAAAGCCTCAAACTTGCCCATTGGGCTGAGCAGGTAGGAATTTAAACCCTACCCCTAGCTATACCCAGGCTTTGCAGGGACAGAAGACAGATTACATGGAATCGAGGAGGTGGGAAGAATGTAGAGGTATCAAGAAGCTTGGTTATGAACTTAAAAAGGTAAAGGACAATAAGCAGAGGGCATACAGGCCAAGGAAGAGTTTTCTTTAAGATGAAAGTAAATTTACTTTGTTCATCCACTTGACACTTTGAGAGCCTTCTATGAGCCAGTAGTTTTAGGTGTGAGAAACAAGGGTTTTGTGGACTGTGACAGGGCACCAAGCTCAGCACATGAGTCTCCTCCCGGCTCTCGGGAGGGATGCTATTTATTCAGTTTGGGAGAGGAGGGAAAGTATTTCTGACCCTGATGCCAACAGCTTGGGTGGCTATCAAAGCAGGATCACAAGGGATGTAGGGGAGCAGTGCTAATCCGCACAGCCTCCACCTGGCCACCCTCACCCCCTGCTGCCACTGCTTCCTGCCCATCATTTGAATAAACGTGTTTCTACAGAAAAAAGAAAGCTTTGCTTTTATGGAGTGTATTTTCTTGTGAGAATGGTCAATGGACAAATATTTCTTGACATGATGAGTACTCTGAAAAAAAGGGTGAAGAGATAGACTGATATGATCAGAGTATGGTGCTACTTTCTATAAGTTATCAAGGAAGACCTCTGATGAGATGACATTTGAGCAAAGACAAATGAAGTGAGGAAGCAAGATGGTAAGATGTGACTGGCTGCCCTCTCCACATACACAGGCAGAGGAAAGACCAAAGATCCTAAAGGAGACTATGCTTGGCTTCTCTGAGCGGCATCAAGGATACCAGGAAGGCTTGAGCAGAGTGGGTGAGAGGGAGCTTGGTGGGAGCAGAGGTCAGGGAGGTGGCAGTGGGCCAGGGCTTTCTAGGTCATGCTGAGGTTTGGATTTCATTCTGAGCTGGGATGCCACTGCACACGTTGAGCAGAGGATTCTTTAAGAACTTTTGTTGTCAAAAAGGTCACTGTGGCTATTGTACTGAGAGACAAAAGAAGGAAATGGCAAATCAGTCAGGAGACAATTTGAATAGTCCTTAAGTATGAGCAAAACGTAGGCCCTGTGAGGAGTAGCTGGAAGAGCTGACCAAAGATAAGACACAAACAGTAGAAGGAGCATTTACTGAAGGTTGACCAAGGTGACAGGAGACTTCTGAACTCCCCTCATCCCACAGGCACACTGAATGTACAGCTACATGTGGAGCAATTACCTCTATAGGAAATGTAGTCATAGCTGAGCAACCCTTACACATCAAGTGAATGAGAACACAAATACCTGTGTCAAAACACGTAGGTAAGTCTGAGACACACTTTCACCATAAACTCCACCCCAGCACAGCACCAAACAATTGGGAGGGAACATCCAATTCCAGCTTTTCCCTGAGGAGTGAAGGGTTTGGATCCCACATTTAGCACCTCAACTTTTAAGACTCCCACACAAGGGATGGGCCCCCAAAACACCAACAAGGCTTGCATTTATAAGAACCACAGCACTGGCTATTTATGAGATGGCTTCACTGGTGAATTCTATCAAACATACAATGAATTAATACCAACACTTCTCAAACTCTTCCAAAAAATAAAAGAGAATACTTCCAAACTTTTTTTGAGGCCATCTTTATCCTGATAATAAACTGGGCAAGGTCACTACAACAAAAGTAGAAGCCAATATGCCTGATGAACATAGATGTAAAACTTCAACAGAATATTAGCTAATCAAATTTAAACAACTGTGGGTCATGTAGTACTGTAGTATATATTGACTGAAAAAATATACATATAAATGTTTTCCAGTGGTCAACTGTACTTAGGAATATATTTAACCAAGTAGGTCAAAGGTCTATACACTGAAAACTATAAGACACTGATGAAATAAATTGAAGAAGACATAAATGGAAAGCTGTTCTGTGCTCATGCATTAGAAGAATTAATATTGTTAAAATGTCCACACTACCCAAAGCACTCTACAGATTCCATGCTAGCTAGCCCTATCCAATAGCATTTTTCACAGAAATAGAAAAAGAACAGTCCTAAAATTTGTATGGAATCACAAAAGACGCTGAATAGTCAAAGCAATCTTGAGAAAGAGCAACAAAGCTGGAGGTATCATGCTTCCTGATTTCAAACTACATTACAAAGCTATAGTCATCAAAACAGTATGGTATTAGCATAAAAACAGACACATAGATCAGTGGAACAGAATATAGAGCCCAGAAACAAACCCCGGCATATATGGTCAACTTTCAATATAGGAGCGGAAAATATACAATGGGGAAAGGATAGTCTCTTCAATACTTGATGTGAGGAAAACTGGATTGCCACATGCAAAAGAATAAAAGTAGACCCCTGTCTTACACCATATACAAAATCAACTCAAAGGCTTAAATGTAAGACCTGAGCCTGGAAAACCTCTAGAAGAAAACATAGGGGGTAATCTCACCACTGGTCTTGGCAATTATTTTTTGGATTTGACACCAAAAGCAAAAATAAAAAAGTGGGATTACATCAACTAAAAAGCTTTTGTGCAGCAAAAGAAACTAAACAAAATTCAACAAAAAGAAAAGGCAGCTTAATGAACAAGAGAAGGTATTTGCAAATGATACATCTGATAAGGGGTTAATATCCAAAATATATAAAGAATTCATAAACTCAACATCAAAAAAAAAACCAGTTTAATAATGGGCAGAAGACCTGAATAATTATTTTTCCAAAGAAGAAATACAGATGGCCAACAGGTACATGAAAAGGTACTCGGCATCACTAATCATCAGGGAAATGAAACTCAAAACCACAGTGAGATATCACCTCACACCTGTGAGGCTATTAGGATGGCTATTATCAACAAGACAAGAGATGACAAATACTGGTGAGGATTTGGAGAGAAGAAACCCTAGTGCACTGTTGATTGGAATGTAAGCTAGTACAGCCACTATGGAAAACAGTATGGAAGTTCCTCAAGAAGTTAAAAATAGAACATGATCCAGCAATCCTATTACTGGGTGTACATCCAAAGGAAACAGCACTGTTATCTCAAAGAGACAGCTGTACTCTCATCTTCACTGCAGAATTATTCACTACAGCCAAGGTATAGAAACAACCTAAGTGTCTGTTAACAGATGAACTGATAAAAAAAATTGTGATAAGTATACACACACGATGAAATATTCCATCTTTAAAAACAAGGAAATCCTGTCATTTGTGACAAAATAGATGAAACTGTAAGGCATTATGCTAAGTGAAATAAGCCAGAAAAAGCAAAACAATTACTGTATGCTATCACTTATATGTGGAATTAAAACATAAATAAATAGAAAAAAGTAGAAAATTGGTTTCCAGGGGCTGGAGGGTGGGGGAAATAGGGAGAGGTTAGTAAAAGGGTACAAAGTTTTAGTTATAAAAAGAATAAGTTCTGAGGATCTAATGAATAGCATGGTAACTATAGTTGATAACACTATATTGTGTAATTGAAATTTACCAAGAAAGTAAAATTTAAATGTTCTCACCCTGCCCCCCACCAAAGGTAAGAATGTGAGGTGATGGATGGGTTAACTTTACGGCAGGAATACTTTCACAATGTATACATGTATCAAATCACATTATACACTGTAAATACCTGAAAATTTTGTCAATTATATCTTAATAGAGCTGAAATAAAGAATGTACTAACAGCATTAATTACTTAGAGTAGAAGGAGTTAAGGAAGTTTAAAAAAAAGAGTAGATAGGCTGAAAAATCAGCTGGAGGAAGGGGAAAGCTGAGTGGTCTGGAGTGGAGGTGAGATGAGCTGGGAGGTGGAAGAAAGGCAAATGGAGAGCCTGGTATACAGGTTTATACGGAGGACAATGTGCAGAAAATGCTCTTTATTTTGAAGAGCATTCTCTTTCCCTTCTGAAAGCATTTCCATCATTGAGGAAAGCACCTGCTTCTTGATGAGAAAATGCAGCATAGCTGTAACAGTGTGGACTCTGCAGCCTTGCTATGGGTTTAAACCCTAGTTTGGGCAAGTTACATACTCTCCCTGTGCCTCAGTTTCATCTATAAAATGGTATAATAGTGCCTACCTCATAGGGCCAATGTAGTCAATGAATTAATAAATGGAAGCATTTTAAAACAGCCTGGCACATGATAGAAGTTCAATACATAGTTACTGTTCTTACTGGAATGTGGAATAGCTTGTGGTTAAGAGCCTAGATTCTGGAGATAAAACACCTGTGTTCAAATCCTGACTGTCTCTTACTAGCTGGGAGACTTTGGGACAGTTACTAAATTTCCCTCTGCCTGTTTCTTTATCTGTGAAATGAGAATGATTAGAGACCCTACCTCATAGGATTATAAGAAGGATCAACTAGGTTAATGTAAGTAAAGTGAGTTTAATAAGTGCATTTAAGTGTTTGCCATTATTAGTATTACTAAAGAACCTTTGAAAATATCAGTCTTTGGATTTATCCAACCTGCTCTGTTTGCATAGTTGATGTCAGTGCAGTGCTGGTGGAGGTTCCATGAGCTGCTTCCAAAGCAGAACCCCGAGCCCCCGACTCCACATGACCTCAAGCAGGAGTCCTGGGTGCTGAGGCAGCTTCAGCAATACTGTAGTTTGGTGTGACAGAACACTGTTTTGAAAACAGCAAGCCCAACAAATCTAAGTATACTTAGGTCGGCGGTTTTAGATGCCCTCAGATAAAGCAGAATACTTTCTAAAGTAGTTTGAGCCCTTTTTAAAATTTATAACAGAGAATAGATACTTACTGCAAAGACTTATTTAGGGTCCTGGAGACTACATTTTACTATTGAAAACATTGACTTCAGTGAGATTAGTATTCATGTCAGTCTCTGTTTTAGGATTAGGTTTGGCTGTGTGTAACAGAAAGTTCACACTAACAATGATTCAAACAAGACAGAAGTTTATTTTCTTTCGTGAAAGTCTGAGTGGGCACGGCAGCTTTGCAAGATTGTTAGGTGTCCGTTTTAGGTGTTGGGTGTCTTGCTGTTCCACGGGCCTTAAGGTGTTCCTCTCGTCACACAGTCCACTGTGGCTGAGCAGCAGAACTACATTCCAAGCAACAGGATGAAAGAAGGGGGGAGAAGGGGAGGGAAAGGGATGACCCAGAAATTATTCACCTTCCATTGGCCAGAACTTTGTCACGTGGCTGCAAGGGAAGCTGGGAAACAGAGACTTTAATTGGGTTGACCGTATTCTCAACTCAACAACTAAATGAATGTATTATTATTGAAACGGGAAGAATAGATTTGAAGGAAAACTAGCAGCCGCTATCGTAGTCATACATTTTTTATTAAAAGAATTGCTAATTTCTTGAAACTTTTCTGCTCAATGACCTCAACACCCTACCATGTCACATATTGTAACTTGAGATCTGAGATATCCTAAAAAAGAATTATAGTTTATAGTTTTAGAATTTAAATATTTCAAAGGAATTAAATGCAAAAAAGTTAAAAGCTTATAAAAGGAAAAATAAAAAAATCCAAACTGTCAGTGTTCGGCAAGTGTTACGAGCATGTTGGAAATGTGTACCTTCTCACGAGATTTTAGGCCCTGCTGTATTCCAAGTTGACATTTTTACATAAATAGCGCAAAAGCCACAGAAGACACTTTTTAAGTGGCTAGGAGAAAATGACCCATGCAAAATGAAATGTAGCAGTCAAAGAACGTCAAAGATCTGAAGTTAATTGCACACTTGCACCAGAACCTCAAGTGAGGCCAGAGCCCACCATCCCTCTGATTTGGTGTCTGAGGGCTTTAAAGATAAAAATGCTTCGCTGGCCTCTGTCAGGCAGAGGGGAATCCAACAGAGTTAATTTTCATTCCTCTTCAGAGGAGGAAAATGTTGCAAGGCCTAGCATATTTTTATAGCTGAGACTATACAAAAAGATGGCCCTAACCCAAGAAGGCGAGAGGTCAGTGAGTTGAGCAAAAGATTTGAGGAAGGAAATGCTGACAAAACCTTTTACTAAGAATCTTTGAGTATATCTGCCTCTGCAGTCCTTTCAAACTCTTTTGCTGGCTGGAAATCTGAAAACATTTCCATGTGAAGAATCTTTTAAAAGTATCTTGATGTTTTTTAGCACTTACGTAGATCATAAGAACAGAATGACCTAAAACATAACCAATCTAAAGAGTCATGGTCAAAAAAGCAGCCTTTCTGGGAACTTGAGCCTCACAAAGTCACAGGAGTAGGAAATGGAAATACTTAATCAAGTTAAAGTCACTAATATTTAGAAAGCCTCCGCTGCTTGAGGGCACAGTTCCTTGTGTCTAGTGCAAAAACCAGTTTTATTCCAAGAAAAATACAGAGAACTGTTGTGCTGAGATCTAGTAAAACAAGCAAGGATCAAGCAGGCCTTTAACAAACAGCCCTTTATTGCCACAAAAATCCCCTTGGTCTCCCTGACCCTGAATCACTCCAGTGTCTGACTCTAGGATTCAGAAAGAAACAAAATTGTTACCACTGACCCACAGTGCAGAGTGCCCTTCCTCCACTGCACTCGTAAGAATTTTGGAACTGGGTTTACTACTTGTCCCTACTGATGTAGATCTGCAGATCCAGGGCAGGGCTTCTTAGAGTCCTCACACCAGTGGGTGGCTGAGCCCTCTTTCCAGCCACCCTGAAACCAATTCCCCCCTAGAAGTGAGTTCCTCTGCTGAGTTTCTGACTACCCTCTCTATCCAAAACTGTATTCCTTGTTCTCCAGCTGTTCTCCCTCAAGATTGAGGAGTATCAAA
Organism: Mesoplodon bidens; assembly: GCF_964165515.1. Taxonomy (NCBI): domain Eukaryota; kingdom Metazoa; phylum Chordata; class Mammalia; order Artiodactyla; family Ziphiidae; genus Mesoplodon; species Mesoplodon bidens. Next base: position 71,894,102 of record NC_138164.1, on the reverse strand, counting down.
GAAAAGGGGAGATTGTAATTGATCAGGATCCTATGGTGCCTTCCCAGGACCGACCCTTCCTATGTTCTCCGCCTGCATCTTGTTTGTAGAAAAACTTTAGCCTCCTAGGCCCTCCCAGAGTCCCAAAGAGCAAATTTAATCAGAGAAATGAGAAAATGCAGAAAGAAAAACAAGCAAGACAAAATAAAAACAGTTTAGCCATAAAACAGTCCAGGACCTTTAGTTCCTCTTCAAGGGCTGTGGATAATATTCTGAGCCATGTCCTTGAGCTGTTCTGCAGATACTGAAACCCCCACCAGGTAGAGGAAGTTAACTGCATTTTGACCCCCAGCACATAGACCCCAGACTGGTTGGAACCAGAAGGTTGATGATGTTGACTCCCAGTTACCTCACCACCAACCAATCAGAAGAATGTCCACAAGCTGATCACACACCTGCAACCCTCTCCCTCACCCTCTCTTTGAAAACCGTTCCCTGAAAGCCATCAGGGAATTTGGGTCTTTAGAACATTAACGGCCCATACTCCTTGCTTGGCCCTACAATAAATGCTGCACTTCTCTTCACCACAACCTAGTGTCAGTAGATTGCCTTTACTGCACACAGGTGAGCAGACCCAAATTTGGTTCAGTAACAACCCCAGGACAGAGTGAGCCCCTTGATACAAGCACACAGGGCCCAGCTGCCATCAGAGCTTTTTTGGCGCCTCACTGCATGTGATGGATCAGACATGGGCACACTCTGTGCACCTTTGACTGAATGTACTGTAAAGACAAGCAGAAGTCTTAGGCCTTTCTCCCAGAGATTGCTGTTAAATGTCAATTATCATTTCAGCTGCCATGTATTGCATATCTACTGTGTGCAGGTTACATGCAGTCTCTAATCCTTGAAACAATCCTGCAATACAGGAATTAGGTCCATGTAATACTGAGGAGAATAGGCTTGAAAGAGGTGAAGTGACTGCCCAAGATTCAAGGCAGCCAGCCTGATTCCGGAGTGTTTCCCCACACGCTACCCAGTCTCTTTACACCTTAATTTCTTCAAACCTATCCTGTTCCTGGGCCACAGTAAGCACATTCCCAGCCTGATGCTAAAGCTGCCAACACCCTCTCTCCTCTTCCCCAGTCTTGAATGACAACATATAGAACTCACATGCTTGGTTTTTCTGAGAACTGAAACTAACATAAAATCCTCCAAAACTCATCTTAAATTTCTTTTCCACACCTATCACTAAATGTGTGAAAAATAAAGTATTCTGAGTTAAACACAACCACCGCACCACCTAGAATATCCTGTTCTGCCGTCTCCCACTTTCCTTTCTTCCTTCTCTGCTGTTAGTGTTCAAGAGTGAAAGCAGGTTACACCAAGGCTGAGAAGCTCCTTGACCCATCAGGCACTTTTGCTGGACCTCACAGTCTTGAGGAAAGGGGCAGTTTCATGTTGCCTCCCTCATGTCTTACACACAGTGCCTGGGTGCAAAGATTCATTTGATAAATGCTTTGTTGGATAAGTGACACTGATAGGAAGTTCACAGTGGTATAACTTTATTGAGATTTCCTTGTAATGTAGTCATCTAACAGGGCTACCACCCTAAGCTAAATAGAATCTAGGTTGTTAGGAAAAGCCCGAAGATTTGTTTTAGAGATACTGCTATCTGCAAATGCTAAACGCAAGGAATAATATTAACAGAAGAAAAGAAAATTCTTCCCTTTTTCCAAAGGATGCCTTTTCCACTCTGACATCTTGGCAGCAAACAGGACTTTTAGTCATTTGATATTTTCTTCTGATTCAATTTCACATTGTGAAGGAGAAACTGCCACACCTAACAAATAAATGCTGGAATCCTACCATGTTATGCCTGGCTTGTTTTAATAATCTCATGGTCTGAACTTTCCAAATGTGAAAGTCAGTTTCTGCTGACCTACTGAAACCAATGAGCTGTCACATAGGCTATATTTGTTGGTTACTGGGAGCTCTTTGGTTTGTCCCAGGGGAAAGTCAGTAAGTTTTTTTTTTTTTCCTACCCAAGAAAAGTAAAGATCTTATCTATAAAAAGTTTACCTTTCTTTCTTGAAAAGAAAATTGGCCAGTTCACTCCACATTGTTACTAACTTTTCCAAGGACATTTGTTTCTGTTGACCTTTGAAAGAATGTGCTAACAAGGTATTCTGCCTTCCTGTCAGGAAACACTCTTGCTGCCGTTCACACTGTCACTTCATGGAGTGGATTGGAATGTGGTTATTTGGGGGAACTTTTCTTGGGGGGGCTGTGCCATGTGTCTTACAGGATCTTATTTCCCAAACCAGGGATCAAACCCGTGCCCCCTGCACTGGAAGCACGGGAGTCCTAATCACTGGATAGCTAGGGAATTCCCTGGGTATGGGGGGGGGGCTTTTTTTTTTAATCTTTCTGAAGTATAAAACGTATCAGTCAAGTACCCAATCTTAAGTGTCCTGCTTGATGAATGTTTGCAAAGTGAACACATCCATGTTAACTGCCACTCATCAAAATTACCAGAAAACTCTTTCATGTACCATCCTCGTCATTCCCCTCCACAAAAGTAATCACTCTTCTGATTTCTATCATCAAGATTAGCACGCTCCATATATACAATGGAATATTACTCAGCCATAATAAGAAACGAAACTGAGCTATTTGTAATGAGGTGGATAGACCTAGAGTCTGTCATACAGAGTGAAGTAAGTCAGAAAGAGAAAGACAAATACCGTATGCTAACACATATATATGGAATTAAAAAAAAAATGTCATGAAGAACCTAGGGGTAAAACGGGAATAAAGACACAGACCTACTTGAGAATGGACTTGAGGATATGGGGAGGGGGAAGGGTAAGCTGTGACAAAGCGAAAGAGAGGCATGGACATATATACACTACCAAACGTAAGGTAGATAGATAGTGGGAAGCAGCCGCAGAGCACAGGGAGATCAGCTCGGTGCTTTGTGACTGCCTGGAGGGGTGGGATGGGGAGGGTGGGAGGGAGGGAGATGCATGAGAGAAGGGATGTGGGAACAGATGTATATGTATGACTGATTCACTTTGTTATAAAGCAGAAACTAATAAAAAAAAAAAGATTAGCACGCTCGTCCTGTTTTTGAACATTGTGTAAATGGAATCATACCGTATGTGTTCTTTTGTGTCTGCCTTCCTTCACTCAATATTACGTCTATAAGATTGATCTACATTGCTGCATATGGAAATAGTTTATTCTTTCATTACTGTATAGTATTCCATTGCATGAATATAGCACAATTTACTTACATATTCTACTGCTGATTGTCTACTACTATTTCAAGTTTTGGCCTATTTTCAGTAAAGGTGCTAGGAACATTCTTATCCATGTCTTCAGGTAAACATAACCACTTGTTTCTGTTCCATATTAAGCCAATAGTGAAATTGCTGGAGCATGACATACATATACACATATATGTATACATGTATACATATATACATACATATATATGTTCAGCTTTAATAATTACTGCCAAACATATTCCAAAGTGTTTGTGCCAATTAATACTCCCATCAACAACTATGAGAGGAGTTCAAATCGCTCTGTATCCTTGTCAATGTTTACTATTCTCAACTTTAAAACTTTAGCCATTCTAGTGGGTGTATAGTATATCGTGGGTTTTTTTTTTCGTTTTTGTTTTTTTTGGCGGTACGCGGCCCTCTCACTGTTGTGGCCTCTCCTGCTGCGGAGCACAGGCTACAGATGCGCAGGCCCAGCAGCCATGGCTCACGGGCCCAGCCGCTCCAGGCATATGGGATCTTCCCGGACCGGGGCACGAACCCGCGTCCCCTACATCGTCAGGCGGACTCCCAACCACTGCGCCACCAGGGAAGCCCCCTATATCATGGTTTTAATTTGCTTTTCCCTCATCACTAATAGTGTTGATCTCCTTTTTAGGCTTACTAGTCATTTGGATATATTCTTCTGTGAAGTGCCTCTTCAAGTCTTTTTTTCTACTGATTTGTACAAGTTCTTTATATATTTTGAATATGATTTTTTTTGTTGGATATATGTATAGTAAATAAATTCTCCCAATATGTGGCTTGCCTTTTGACACTCTTAATGGTGTCTTTTAATGAAAAGAGATATTAATTTTAATAAAATGCAATTTATCAATCTTTTTATGATTGGTTATTTTTATGACTTTTATTTTTCCCAGGGAGGTTGTTGATACAGGGAGCAGTAGGCTTGATGGAGCCATGTGGAACAGTACCAAATCCACATTTACCCACATACCAGATGTAGTTTAAAATTTCAGGCATAGGCTTTGAGGATCTATTGGATGTGCACAGGGGAGCATGAAAATATTCTTATATTTTCTACTAAAAGCTTTATTGTTTTACCTTCCATATTTAGGTCTCTGATTAACTTTGAGTTGATTTTTGTGTATGGTATGACGTAATAGTCAATGTTCATTTTTTCCCAGATATACAATTGCCTCAGCATCATTTATCATTAAAAAAGACCATGCCCCCCACTGAATTATAGGGGCATCTTTGCAGAAGTCAAGAGACTGTAAATGTGTGGCTTTGTTTCTGGACTCTTTATTCTGTTCCACCAGACTGATTCTTCACTTTTGGGCCTGTAGTGCACTGTCTTAATTACTGAAATGTTATATTAAGTCTTGCAGTTTGGTAGTGTTAAGGTCTCCAATTTGTTGTTTTACTTCAAGATTGTTTTGGCTATCCTGGGTCTTCTGCCTAGGTTATAAATTTCCATAATAATGTTACAAAAAACTTGTTAACGTCTACAAGAAAATGCTGGAATTTTGATTTGGATTGCACTGAATCTATAGATCAAGTTGGGAAGAACAGACATCTTAACTCTTTTGAATCTTTCACTTCATGATAATGGTGTATCTCTTTGTTTATTCCATTTATTTAAGGTTTCTTTAATTTTTCTCAACAATGTTTTGAAGTCTTCAGCATAGAAATTTTGCTTATATTTCATTGCATGAATTCCTTGATATTTGATGTTATTGATTCTATTTTATTTTTCCCAACTGTTTGTTGCTAGTATAAAGAAATACACTGGATCTTTATTGACCTTGTACTGTGACCTTGCTAAATTCACTTGTAAATTCTAGTAGTTTGTAGATTATTTTGGATTATCTACATACAAAACCTTGACATCTCTAAGACAATTTGCTTCTTTCTTCTAATCTCTATGCTTTTAATTCCTTTTTCTTGCCTGGTTAGAACACTCCAGTTTTAGTCAACACTGTTGAATAGAAGTGTGATGGTGAATATGTATCTTGTTCCTGACCTCAATGGGAAAATGTTTAATATTTCACTATTAAGTACAATTTTAGCTACAGGGCTTTTTTTTTTTTAAAGATATTCCTTCTTTGTTGAGAGCTTTATCATATTATTATGAATTTTTATCACACTATTAAATTTTATCAAATGCTGCATCTAGTGAGATGATGAGTTACCACCTATGTTCTGTTCATTTTACCCTTGATTTTTTAATTTTGAGATAACTTTAGAGTCACATGCAGTTGTACAAAAATAATACAGACAGATCACATGTACTCTTTATCCAGTTTCCCTAAAAATAAGCATTTTTTCCAAAATTATAGTGCAATGTCACAACCAGGGTATTGATATTGATATAATCCATTGATCTCATTCATGTTTCCACTCTGATTACTGAATATTAAACCAACCTTGCATTCTTTATTCATGAAATATTATATATTATAATATTGCTAGATTCAATAAGCTAATATTTTGTGAATGATTTTGCATCTATCTTCATGAGAAATACTGGCCTTTAGTTTTCTTTTCCTGTAATCATGTTGCCAGATTTGGGTATTAGAATAATATTGACCTCATAGAATAATTTGGAAGTGTTTCTTTTTTCTCTATTCTCTGAGTTTGTGTATATTTGGTATTGTATCTTTCTGAAATGTTTGGAAAAATTCAGTGAAGCAAGCCAGCTGGCTTCTTAAATTTTTTAAATGCAGATTGGATTTTTAAAAACATATCTAGGCCTAAATCAGAATTTTTATTTCCTTCTGTTTTGTAGAAATATTTTTCAAGAAATGTTTCCATTTCATCTAAATTGTCAAATTTATGGGGAAAGTTTTTTTCTACTTAATTTCCTTTTATCCTTTTAATAATGTCTGTAATTCTGTAGTGATGTCTCTTTTTCATTTATTTCCTCTCTTTTTTGATTAGTCTTACTATGGGTTATCAATTTTAATTAACCCTTCAAGGAACCAGCTTTTGACTTTGTTGATTTTCTCTTTTATATGTCAACTTTCTATTTAATTAATTTCTGCTCTTTATTTCCTTCTACTTTCTTTGGGTTTATTTTTGCTGCTTTTTTTAGATTCCTGAGATGAAACTTAGAAGATTGAATTTTCAAACTTTCTTCTTTTTAATACATGAAAGGTTATAAATTTCCCCTTAAACATCACTTCAGCTGGTTCCCACAAGTTTTGATGTCATATTTTTCATTATAATTCAGAGTATTTTCTCCTTGTGATTTCTCCTTTCACACATAGGCTTTTCCAAAGTATCTTGCTTACTTGAAAATTACAGCTTTGTTGTTGTTGTTTTTTTTTTAGTTATTTTCTACTGTGGTCAGAGAACCGTTCCATGCATCTCAACTTTTTGAATATTTTATGGCCCAGGATATAGTCTATTTTTGTAAATATTTTAGGTACACTTGAAAAGTATGCATAATCTACAGTTGTTTAACTTTTTATATCCTTAATGATTGGGGTTTTGGTTTTTTTTTTTAATCAGTTATTGAGAGAGGTATGGTAAGACCTTCAAGTCTGATGGTGAATTTGTTTCTGCCTTTTTTCTTTTTTTATTGTGGTAAAATATACATAAGGTTTACCATATTGCTTTTTAGTTTGGTAAATTTTGTTTTATATATTTTGAGATTATATTATTATTTAGAATTGTTATATCATCCTGATGAATTAATCTGCTTATTATTGTGACATATATTTCTTCATTTTCTCTTTATTTTCTTAACACTTCTTACCTTAAAATCTACTTTGTCGAATAGTTTGGTCACACTAGCTTCCTTCTGGTTAATGTTTGCATGGTGTATTTACTTTCAATCTATCTGTGGCCTTATATTTAAAAGGTATTTCAAAAAAAAGAAAAAAATAGGCATTTCTTGTAAAAAGCTTTATAAGTAGAACTAGCTTTAAAATGGAAAGCTGATGCCAAATTCAGGCACAGTCAGAGTGTCCTTGGCTTGTGGTACCAATAAGAGGGAAGGAGTAATGACCTTGGATAGAGACTCAGCAGTTGAGACTTGATATAGCTGATGGGAGATGGACCTCCCTATTGAAGGAATATTTTTGTAAAAGAAATTACTACCCTCAAATTTGTTTCTAAAATGTTTGATTTTCATTATAGTGTTAGGTTAAAGAAGAGTAGACTTGAATTGTGGACTGGCTATCTATCTTTCAGCACCCTCAGAGGGAAAGATGTGTAGTCAGTGCTATGCAAACCTGTAAATTTTCTCAGAAAATTCCTAATTGAACTATTTCATATTGGCATCCTAGACTGATCAGTAAATTTTTTTTTTTTTTTTTTTTTTTTTGTGGTACGTGGGCCTCTCACTGTTGTGGCCTCTCCCGTTGCGGAGCACAGGCTCCGGATGCACAGGCTCAGCGGCTGTGGCTCACGGGCCCAGCCGCTCCGCAGCATGTGGGATCCTCCCAGACCGGGGCACGAACCCGTGTCCCCTGCATCGGCAGGCGGACTCTCAACCACTGCACCACCAGGGAAGCCCCTGATCAGTAAATTTTTAAGTGGTAAGCAACCTCAGAGACCATCTTGGCCCACTGTCATGCTCCTGTGTACTTGAATATGGAAATATAAAGTGTACTTTCATTTTTGTCACTCAGGCCACGCAAGTAAATGAATAGCTGAATACTCAGATCTTTGATTTTAAATATAATTATGACCTTTAGAAACAACAACTGCTTTAAAAATGGACCAAAGAGTAAATAAAATGGGCAACTGATATACCTCAGTTCCCAAAGGAAATGTATAAGAAGTTGTTTTTACTTTGCAGATTTCAGTCTTAGAGAAAAGACTTCATCATTTTATATGTGATGTGGCTTTCCGGGCTCCTGACATTGTCATAGAATTTGACTGGAGTCTCCTTCTCTTGGAAATGGATGGGCATTTTCTTGCTCTCCACAGTCATGAGCTTCACTTCCAGGGGGCGCAAGTTTACATAATCCTGTGGTGAACAGACACAGAGGAGAATAGGAGAGGTTATTCAGCAAGTTACCAGCCTTCATAGATCAGGTTTTATTTACTATAGTTGGCCTCTATATGACAGATTTCATTGCCCTCCTAATTGTCTGAATGCTGTATAACATGTGAAATATGAGAGCTACTGTAAATAAAAACCACTCAGTAAAGTTATATACCCAGTGGGGGCATGGTAGGCAAATCTCCCAAAGAGCAGGCAGCAAGGCTTGTAGGCTTGTCTTTTGGGGGCTTGAGCCAGGGAGGGAACATCAGCTACAGTGGGGAGGTATATTCTCTGCAAGCTCTTTAATTGGTAAAAGGAAGTAGGAAGTATTGGCTGCATTTATATAGCCCTCTGCTGGCCAGGATATAACCACAGCAGAGTTTTCTATATTATTCAAGAACAAAATGAATGATCTGCAAACATCTTTGATGATTAATATCTTTTTTTAAAAAATAAATTTATTTATTTACTTATTTATATTTTTGGCTGTGTTGGGTCTTCGTTTCTGTGCAAGGGCTTTCTGTAGTTGCAGCGAGCCGGGGCCACTCTTCATCGCGGTGCGCGGGCCTCTCACTATCGTGACCTCTCTTGTTGCAGAGCACAGGCTCCAGACGCGCAGGCTCAGTAGTTGTGGCTCACGGGCCCAGTTGCTCCGCGGCATGTGGGATCTTCCCAGACCAGGGCTCGAACCCGTGTCGCCTGCATTGGCAGGCAGATTCTCAACCACTGTGCCACCAGGTAAGCCCGACGATAAATATCTTAATATTGAGCAAATCTACATGGGTTTTGCACATTTCACAGGATCTACTGTAGATATAAAACTTACCACATTCTGTCAAACTGAATATAGTTTCAGATATCAACAAACAGAATTAGAAGTCTAATTTATATGAAATCCCACAGGTAACCCCAAACTGACTTGAAACAGCTCCAGCCCTACCCAATGGGCCTTCCTCTTGGAAGCCTCTCCAAGCTGTAACTCCTTCCTTTTTATTCCTTCAACACTTCAGCAAACCTTTCCTGAGTGCCCACTATGTGCCAGGCTGTGTACCAAGTGCTGGGGCAAAAGACTGGTCAGGGAGACAGATATAGGTAGTACATTCCTCCTGTACAGTAATCAATGATTTTCTTATCAGTTTTCTACTAGCATGTACACTATTTAGGGTAGGGTCTGCCACATAGGCATCTTTGAGACTTCATTTCCTCCTGTTCTCCTCCTTAACTTCTCAAGCATCTAACAAGTACCTGGCATGTTGTGAGGGTCTCAACAAACATTTATTAGAATTTAGGAGAATCAAAGAATGAAAAAAGAAGGCAATGTTTTATTAATATTTCTCAAAAATTCATATAACTGTATGTAGCTTTTAAAATACATAATTACAGAGCTACAATAAATGCGAGATAGGAGAAAAGTAAATTGATGGAAGTCTACCATATATTTCAGAACCATCTGGAGCAGGAGTCTGAAGTAATAGACTCTCTTAGTCTGCTTGAACTGCCATAGCAAATACCACAGGCTGAGTGGCTGAAACAACAGAACTTTATTTCTCACAGTTCTGGAGGCTGGGAAGTCCAACATTAGGATGCCAGCATGGTTGGGTTCTGGTGAGAGCCTCTTCCTGGCTGGCAGATGGCTGCCTTCTCACAGCATTCTCACAAAGCAAAGCCTCTTCTTATAAGGTCACAGTCCTATCAGATGAGGGCCCATCTTCATGACCTCATATAATCTTAATTAACTCCTGAAGCCTGTATCTCCAGATACAGTCATATTGTGTGTTAGGGCTTCAACATGTGAATTTGGGGGAGGGGCGGGGACAAAATTCAGCACATACAATACCATTTCCACCACATCAAAAACTTCCGTGGAAAGTAAGGTCTTAGAAGATAATGTAGGCAAAACATTCTCTGACATAAATCATACCAGTGTTTCCTTAGGTCAGTCTCCTACGGCAATAGAAATCAAAGTGAAAATAAACAAATGGGACTTAAACTTACAAGCTTCTGCACAGCAAAGGAAACCATAAACAAAAGGAAAAGACGAGCTACAAAATGGGAGAAAATATTTGCAAATGACACAACCAACAAGGGCTTAATTTCCAAAATGTACAAACAGCTCCTACAACTCGACAACAAAAAACAAACAACCCAATCAAAAAATGGGCCAAAAGAGACATTTCTTCAAAGAAGAAATACAGATGGCCAATAGACACATGAAAAGACGCTCAACATCGCTAATTATTAGAGAAATGCAAATCAAAACTATAATGGGTTACCACCTCATGCTGGTCAGAATGACTATCATTAAAATGTCTACAAATAACAAATGCTGGGGAGGGTATGGAGAAAAGGGAACCCTCCTGCATGGTTGGTGGGAATGTAAGTTGGTGCAGCCACTATGGAAAACAGTATGGAGGTTCCTCAGAAAACTAAAAATAGAATTACCATATGATCCAGCAATCCCACTCCTGGGCATATATCCAGACGAAACTATAATTCAAAAAGATACATGCATCCCTATGTTCATAGCAGCACTATTCACAATAGCCAAGACATAGAAAAAGCCTAAATGTCCATCAACAGATGAATGGTTAAACAAGATGTGGTACATATATACAATGGAATACTACTCAGCCATAAAAAAGAATGAAATAATGCCATTTGCAGCAACATAGATGCAACTACAGATTATCATACTAAGTAAAGTAAGTCAGATAGAGAAAGACAAATACCATATGATATCACGTGTGGAATCTAAAATATGACACAAATGAACCTATCTATGAAACAGAAAATCAGGGACAGAGAATAGACTGGTGGTTTGCCAAGGGGGAGAGGGGGTGGGAGAAGGGAGGAGTGGGAGTTTGGGGTTAGCAGATGCAGACTAGTATACATAGAATGGATAAACAACAGGGTGGTACTGTATAGCAAAGGGAACTATATTCAATATCCTGTGATAAACCATAATGGAAAAGAATATGAAGAAGAATGTATATATACATATACATGTATAACTGAGTCACTTTGCTGTACAGCAGTAATTAACACAACATTGTAAGTCAACTTAAATAAAAAAGAAATTTAAATAAATAAATTCAACATAAAAGCATATAAAAATATGCCAAAAAAAGCAAAAAAATAAAAAGTAAGAAGGTTTTTCATTTATCCAAATGGTATGCAAATTTGGAATTTTATAGACAGTTGTCCACTAGTGTGAGGTTATTGTAACATACAAGGCATCATGATTCCAATATACTCATGGGGGTGTTTGAGTGTTATAGAGACTAGAGCTTTAGTCTTTAAATTATCACTTGATGGTAGCAGGACTGAGTTGTACTTAGTTAAAATGGTTTTTGTTGATTTATTCAGTTTCTTTTGCTTTCTTAATCACTCTTTCTCCTACCAGACTTTAAGTTCTAGGAGAACTTTCAAGGTTATTGGTAGTATCAAGAGGGAAAACAGCAAGGGGTGGATGTGAAAGTGACTGAAATGTACCAAAAGGTTTTAAGACTAAAAGGCTTGATAGTCTAGGTTTCACCTAATGGTATATGTGACTATTTGTACTTTCCAAAGATGGTCATGCTAATATACATCCTATCCCACATGCTTTTCTTACAATATGATGCTGACCTTCCTCTTTCAAGATGCAGGAGCTGCATTGTTTCTCTTTGGGTGGAATTTTGTAGCTACATCAACAAATAGAATATGATGGAAGTGTTGGTGTAAGATTTCCAAGGCTAAGTCATATGAAATGTTTGGTCTCTGGGACTGATTGCTTTGGAAGAAGCCAGATACTGTAACAAAGGGACAATAAAGGTGCCCTGTAAGGAGGCCCATGTGAAGAAGAACTGAGGCCCCCAGCTTAGCCAGCATCAACTTGCCAGCCATGTGAATGAGCCACCTTGGAAGTGGATCTTCCTGCCCAAATCAAGGCTTCAGCCAAATATAACTGCACCTTCTAGAGAACCCAAGTGAGGACTGTCCACTGGAGACCTTCCCAAATTTCTAACCAACAGAAGCCCTGAAAGAGAATAAATGATTATTGTTATAAGCCACTAATTCTTGAGGCAATTTGTTACGTAGCACTAGATAACTTACATGGTATACTAGTAATGGATGTCTATAAATGAATATATGTAGTAAGCTGGGCAAGGGTAGGAGTGAAAATAGTATCTAGTGACAGACATGAATGGTTGGCAAATTTCACTAATAATTGCAAATAGAAACTTTCAGCATCCATACTTCAGGTTAATTTTCTCCACTAACTAATAAAGCAACATTTTCTCTAGTAGTCAAGATGTTTTCTCATGAATCTTACCTTGAAATCCTGCTCATCCTCATACAGTAAGTATTTCCTATCAGAGGCTCCAAACTCTATACTTGAACTCTCTTCATCTATCTTCAGATGCTGGCCATATCTGCTGCTATCCTCATGACTAAGATGTAAAGCACTGCTCCCAAGTGATAAGCTCAACAAGTCTCTACTTTTTACTTCTGCAGGTTGTAATTGTAACTTTTCTGGGATGAGTGCAAAGAAATTAATTATGTACAATTTTTGAACAGATTAAAAATACAATACATACTTTGTCACATTTTATTTTTTTTTCAGTTTTAGTGTTTTTTGAATTGAAATATGGTTGCTTTACAATGTTGTGTTAGTTTCTGGTGTACAGCAAAGTGATTCAGATATATATATATACACTCCTTTGTCACATTTTAAATTTGAAAGACCTTTGAGAATCTCCTGGAGGAGAAGAATTTGAGAATTAGAAATGTAGAATCTAGGTATTAAAGTGAGAATGAGTCCTATTATTAGAAACCACATCTAGGTTGTATTTCCTTCTATTAGCTAATAAGTTATAATAATCACATGGGGACCTGTGAGTGTGTTGGTATTTTGGTTGGTTGGCTAAATTGGAGCACAAACCATGCCAGTGTAGACATCATTCCATCCCTCTCTACCAGTGTCTATTTAATTCACTGTGACACATGGTGACTTTGATTTGAAAATAAGACTAGAGAAAGGAGATGGGTTACGTAAGCTCTGCAAGAACAGAGAAATATGGGGGAGCTGGCAGGCATCTATTCCCTGAATAGCTCTCTGATATAAGGTTCCTATCCATAATAAGAAGCGCAATTAAGTGTTTGTCAACTTTTAAAAAATCACCATTACAATAAAATAATACCTATATATGTTTCTGGCAACTCCAAAGGCATTTCTTCATGTGGCACTTCCTGTCCAACAGCTTGAGCAAGATATAGTCGCCTAAAAACAAATAAGAAAAGTAGTCTGTCAGTCAGCAAATATTGTACCACCTGCTCAGTAGTGTCTTACCTCTCTGCTGGGTGCTGGAGACACAGATGAAAAAGGGGCATCAGGCCCGGTGGGGGTGCAGACAGGCTTACAGTGTTTTATGGTGATGGTTTGTACCATGATGGGTAATTATGTGAGGAGCATAGTGTCAGGAGTGCCACGGGGCAAAGAGAAGCAGCACCGGATTTAGCCTTAGGAGGTAAGGAAAGGTTTCCAGGAGGAGATGAAACCTGAGTTGAGTCTTGAAACACCAGGGGCTGTTTGCCAGGGAAGAGCTTGGGGTGAGGGGAGGGCATCCCATGATTAGGAAATAACAGGCTTAAAGTCCCAGAAATGAGAGTGATCATGACACCAGTTATGTTACTGTTGCAGGGAATCCAGATGAGGAATGGAATGGGATTTGAGATAAAGAGAAAAAGAGAAAGACAGTGAGCATTTGGAATCCAAGATGACACCTAGGTTCTGGCTCTCGCTGAGTGGCATGTTCCAGCTACAAGCCTGGTGAGTTTGCGTCTGCTGTTGCAACTCTCTGCACTGCAGAGGCCAGTGGAATTTTCAGTCAGAAGACATGATACCTTGAAAGCTCCGTACAGCATTGCCATGAAGTTTGCCTGAAGCTAGCATGAAGCAAGTGCCCCTTGCAGATGCGCCAGCCACACTTCATGCTTAGCAACTCAGCAACCAGAGTGAATCCCCTAGATTACAGGCTGTCAATTACTTAAAGACCACGAAGGAAGTGTTATCTGAGATGCTTAAAGCTCCAGCAAATAATGTAACTACATACAATATCTATATCTTAAAACCTTCTTAAGAGTTAACTTAGTGAAGCTCTGGTCTGCAGGTGGACAAGTCTGAGGCCACAGAGTTCTCTTCTTTCCTGGTTTTACTCTTTTGAATAACTAAGATCTTACTAAACGCCGTAGCCTTCTGAAGTCTGGCTTCTCTCTTAATCATTAGTTTATTGTCACTTTTGTACCACCACAGGGCAGCAACACTTGTTATAGAAAATATTTTACAGAACATTATCATATGAAACTAGCATTAGATTTGAGGTACTGCGTCCACCTCGCCTCAGCTCTGCGGCGTGGGAGTCCCTGGGCAGTCACCTCTAGCTCATTCAGCTCATCTAATGTATCAGGCAAATACTGTGACGTTCTATGGGAGTCAGGAAGGAAAGAAGTTTGGGGAGCTCTGGATGGGAAATACAGTAACTCTATTAGGTAGAATACCCCATTCTTCAACCAAATAGGGAAGTTTTTATATGTTTACTGGGTACTGTTCATGTCTATTTCTCACCCTACCAGAATATACAGGACGAAATTCTCAACAAAGAGGTGGAAAGAGCAGTTACCATAAATTACACAGTATGTGTTAACATTTCTTTGACTTGAAAATGGATACAGGAAAAGCTCCTGAACTTTTCCTTCTGGATAAGCATTGTAACAGATAATTGAGGGTTTACACATTTCTCTGTTTCTTTATTCAGGTCTTTCTAAGATGTCCTAAACACTTGTCTCAAGGACAATCTAGCAAGGAAGCAGATGTTTAAAAAGTAGTCACTACTGTGATAAATGCTAGTTACAAAGGAAAAGTTCAGTGTGCCATGGAGGCATATACCGGGCACCTAACCCAGTTCTTATAAATGTCGCCCATGCTGTTTCTTTTCCCTCGGACAGATTTTGAATTCATCTCTCCCATCTCTGAAGCAAAACTAAGCACTCAGGTCTCTCACTAAAGAAAAACAACCCACAAAGCATTGACGAACAATGTGGATTTTACTGAAGATTTCTGTGGGGAAGCTAGAGGATAGGTTTAAATTGCATACAATACAGCAAACAACTTAATGAAAATCGCCATTAAAAGTTTCTCATCTCCCTTTCCTGTCCTTGCCAAGCTCTCTCTGGCCAATGAAAGATTTCCCCTTTATTATAATGAGCACTTCACATCCACATCAGCAGCAAATCAGGTGCACTAGACTGAGCTGACCAAAGCAGGAAGTGGGGTTGGCAGTTTACAAGGTAGCTCTTTCCTAAGGGTTGGCTGGTTCAGAAGAGAGAAAAAGAACACAGCAGACAACAGGTGGAGCATTGGTTAGAAGGCACAGCTGGCAGAGATTCGGCGTGATCACAAAGAAAGTGGTGGCAGCAGCAGGTGCTTTGGGGTAGAGGTGGGACGGGAGTGTGGAGCTGGGGACCCGATCATAGGGAGCGAGGCTGGCAAAAGAGAGCATTGCCTGCTGGGGTGACAGTGAGGCCCCTCACCCGCTAGGGACCCTCAAGGGCATCAGCTCAAGAGACTGGAAGTACAGGAGTCCAGTAATCAGCCAATTCATTCAGCCTGACTGCCTACCTCATTTACACTGGTATCTGTGGCTCCAGGGCAGCACACATAGACTGTGGAAGGGAGGCAGGTGGCCTCTTTCTCTGTCCTGCCCCACCCAGTGTTCAGCCTATAAAGTCATTGTACCATCTCCCAGTTTCTCCAATCTTGTATCCCGACACCCATCACTTAGCTCAGCAAACAAAAACCCCACAACTTGTATCCACCCTTCTTGAAGCACATTAGGAAGTTTGCCAACAATAAATACTTTATTATGTCTCAAATAGTATTTTTTCCACGCCACACAAGCAAGACCTACTCAGATGGAAATGTTTTCCTGACCCTTCCACCATGTTGAACTTCTCTGCCCAGACGCAGATGTTTCTCTCCCATCTTGCACATGTACACCTTACATTTGTGTGATTTAATTCCTCAATCTTTCTAAGCACGTTACTATTTAGGTTATTTCTTGTTTCTGACTACTTGTCCAAATTATGAATGCCACTTTGGGTTTTAATACCACATTCCAGGGCTCAAATTTTCCATCAAGATTGGTATATTAAGACTTTTTTTTTGTCAGGTAAGAAAAAGAGATAAACTACAAAGAAGATATTTGTTAAACTACAAAAGCCATATACATATTTGATTTATCTCATGCAGGAATAAATGTGACTTGGAATGCCAGGCTATTTTCTCTTTCTAGAAAGTAGTTTGCCTCTTTCATTAACTGTCAAAGGAAACCATTCTATAATCCACAAGGTAACCAGATGCTCAGAACATCTCCAGGAGCTCCCATCAAGTTGATCACTCCCTCCTGTGTGCTGGCTTCAAACCCCGTACCTCTTCCACTGTACTGTTACGCATTTATTTTTATGCCCAATTCCCCTGCTGGCCCAGAGGCTTCTGAAGGACAGCAGTTGTGACATTCATGTTAAGTGTTTGCTACTATGACCACAGTGCATTGTTAGAAAAAGCAAGTTGAATTCTGCACTGGACCAGTGGTCGGTTGTAATGATCTTATACCTTCCCCATGGCCATTTTGTGAGTTCCTTTCTTTTCAACTATTAAAGAATTGTCATCTTAAAAAAAATAACTTTTTACAGATACAAATGTTTAAAAAAATACTTTCTAGATATGTAACGACTCTCACCTGGGTATTTTGAGATCCACAAGTCTGCAGTTGAACAGCTGATCAATAAGCACCAAATTTTCTCCTTCCAGCTCACGAGTAGCATGTTCCAGTTCTTCCACTTCCTTCCTGTGATTTGCGATCTATTCTCAGGAAAAGAGAATGGGTGTTAGTACTTATGGACTTAGTTCTATCTAGTTCTCTATAAAAAACTTAACTTTTAAAAGTGCATTTGTGGTTCTTCCCTGGTGATGCAGTGGTTAAGAATCCACCTGCCAATGCAGGAGACATGGGTTTGAGCCCTGGTCCAGGAATATCATCCCACATGCCGTGGAGCAACTAAGCCCGTGCGCCACAACTACTGAGCCCGTGTGCCACAACTACTGAAGCCCGTGCGCCTAGAGCCTGTGCTCCGCAACAAGAGAAGCCACCGCAATGAGAAGCCCACGCATCACAACGAAGAGTAGCCCCCGCTCGCCGCAACTAGAGAAAGCCCGTGCAACAACGAAGACCCAACAGCAGCCAAAAATGAATAAATAAATTATTTTTTTTAAATGCATTTGCCTGAGGGGAAGATCTATCCTGTAATATTTATTACTGGGTTTGCTCTAAGAAGGAACGGGTGGGACTTTTTTCCTGGTCATTTGCAGAACTTGGTTGCATGATTAGGCAGTTATTACTGAATGGCAGGAGTAGTCCTTTCCTACTCTTAGAAACATCACTGGATTTATCTGAGCTGGAGGCAGAGATAAATAAGAATATAAGACTAATTTATCACTCTGGTGTTAGTAGCTAAATGAAGCTCTATCTAAGGTTAATTATAAACAACACAATGAAAACTAATAACACTGGGAAAAAATCTTTATTATGGCATTTAAAAAAGAGAAATACAGGCCTAGGAGCCCTTTCTATCAGCCTCTATAGGACAATTATATTCTCTCTTGAGTGTGCTGGAGTCATTCCAAGAAACATCAGAGAGATGAAATGTTGTTTATTCATTCATTCATGTAATTGTACTGTATGCCTACTGTGTGTCAAAAACTATAGTACACTTTGGGAACAAAGGATCAATAAGATACAGTAACCTTCAATGATCTCTTAGTTTAATGGGAAAGAGTGATAGCAACAGAAAATAGTGTGGTAAAATCATAATGGAAGCCATCCAGGGACTGTGGGAGAGATAGAGGTTTACCCTATGTCCGCCAGGTGTGAGGGGGTAAGGGGGAGTTAATGGAAGAGATGACCTCTCTTCTGGATCTTGAAGGCCAAGTAGAGATTCTCTAGCAGACAAGAGGATATATTCTAGGCAGAAGGAGCCACATGGATAAAGGCACATGTGCCTTCTATCCACATTTTGGTGTGGATAGAAATAAAATGGGAATGGGGAGAAGTAGAAGAACTGGACAAGTAGAGGAGCCAAGTAATGCTAAAGAGTCTGATTTCTATCTCGCGGGTGATGGAAGGTCCTTCATAGACATAGCAGGCTTAATTAACGTTTACTGAAGAAATGTGGCTAACTCAAACATGAGCAAAATTTGCTGGTTCTGTTGATAGAGTTCCCGTCAATCTTTAAGAAATGTATTTTGATAACTTTTGTCTAAAGAAGGCTTGACTGTGGGAAGAATATATAGAAGAATGTGACTAGATAGAATCCCCACCTTCCCTCTCTGCCCCCCAAAACAGCATGAGCTGGATTGAGAGGTGCTCATGCGGAGAAGTCAGAACAATAGAAGAATTAGAAATAAGGCTATAAAATAGAATGTGATCGGCTGGTGAGAATGATAAACTGGAAAAAGTAACGTGTCTCCAGGGAATATGATGAAATAAAGGCATAGGGTAGGGGTTTCGATTCAGTATCTCTTGTTAGGAGTTGCCAAGAGCATAACTGAGATGAGTACTTAGAAAAAGATGACTAACATTTTTGATTTGTCATTGAAACTATTGTATTTTGGAATCTGGAAGCACTCAGTATATTACCAGATGGATATCCCTTTCACATAAGTCATTTATTAAATGCTTGAATTCTTACCATGGGTAAGGTTCTGTCCTAGAGGTAGATGGATACAAAATCCAATAAAGTGTGGCTCCTTCCCTCAAAAGAAGGAACAAGTATAAAAACTGGTGACCAAATATACAAATAATTATAATATAAAACAGTACCAGTGTCATAGAAAAGGCTCAAATATTGCTGCTGGCTTAGAGGTGGAAAGAGAAGCATATATTATTTACCAGCCTTAAACAATTTCACAAAACCATTTAAGTCCATAATTCTACATTACAGAGCTAGGTGTTGGTGCTTTAGGATCTCATGTTTTCAAGAGATGATCAGCTTGATTACAAGCCTGAATGCCTTAAGGAAAAGTTTATAATTTTCAGATGTCAAAGGATGAGAAAAAAAATCATAGTTAGAGGTTGTAAAAGAAGGAATTAATAGAATGCGTGACTAAGGGTTTGGCATACTTGGGAGGCAGCACACACAATTCCTGGTCTCCTGACAAAGCTGGGAATGAGGGCCCATTTGGGGAGCTAAGTCCAAGCTTTCAAGCTATGGATATCCTGTGACATCACCTACCCCTGTAGAGTGCTAAGTAAGGTTCTCATCAATTGCTATCTCCCTCCCAGTCTTTTGAAATGTTAGGGAAATGAAAACTAGTTCCTTTTTATAGCCATATAAATACGTTTAGTTTCTGGGGTAAGAAAGTATAAAGAAGGAAGTAGAAGACCTCTTTTCCTTCCCCACCCCTGCTTCTCCCCAGATACCCAAGAAATGTACTTAAGAAATTGGGCAAGATAATTTAGTTAAAACTATTTTAAGTCAGGGACCTAGGATCCTGAATAAAATGCATGCCCTTGAAATTTTCCCCTGCAAGATCCAAGTTAGCTTTATGCCTCCTCACGTTTGAAACTCTGATTGCTAACCTCTTTGAATCCCTTTGCCTAGTTTTTCCAGCTTTCCATTTGTTGTTAGTCCAGGTTATTTGGAAATTTGAATTTTCTTCATTTTCCTAATAAGCATGCTAAATAAAACCAGATAATAAAAGTCACGCAATGGGACATCTCATTCTTCCCAGAGATGTAAGTTTTTGGTTATTGTTGAAAGATAGTTATATGGAGAAATATTTGGGGGAGTTCCACTGTTAAATATTCCTTGTTACTCATTCTAAGCCTTCCTCAAAGAAATTAATTGACATACATTGTTCTATTTCCAGGCAATTTTCAATTCTTGTGATAGTACTTATAACCAAAACTGGTTTTAATTAATTTTGTGAGTAAATTTAATGACAGCAAAAATGAATATATATTGAAATAAAGATAAATTAAATATATTGAATTATATGATTTGTTCTTTATTAGTGAGCTCTTTTTGCTCATGATTCAGTTAAACTTGACATTTTTTCTGTCTTTTGTTTCCACTGAATTATGAGAATTAAAAAATAAAACAAATCAAAATGTAATTTGTGGCTTTAGTAGGAAGGACCAAGGCACAAAATGGCCTTTCTTTTCAGTCGAATATAAACTTTTATAGTTATTTTCTCTGAGCCTAACATCTATGATACCTTATAAAATTTAAGGTTTGAATTGTTAAATTATTATCACTAGGATCATACTGTTATATTTAATAAAAGTATAAGAACCACGTTTCTCCCTAATATTCTTTAACTATTGAGCTCACCTTGAGTTTTTTAAATTAATACTTATTTTTTAAAATTGAGGATTCATCTTGATTAGTTTTGGAAATAGTAATGGATTCCTACTCACCATGACTTTATAAAGGCAATTTCAAGATAATTGTCAATATCATAGAAAGCATATTGATTTTTAAATTCTTTTGCTTCCTAGACTAACCAACTCTTTTCAGTCAAATGGGAGCAAGGAAGATGGAAAAGAAGCTGATGGTGACATTTTTACCTCGGGTGTCTGAGCAGATGGCAAAAAAAGAAACGAAGGAAAAGAATATCTAAGAAGAAATTTAATAAATTATGCTTCAGGTATGATGAGTTTGAAGTGCCTTTGTGACATCTATGTGGAAATATTCAGTTACTGAATTGTATGAGCTGTTTGTATATTTTGGAAATTAAGCCCTTGTTGGTCACATCTTTTGCAAATATTTTCTCCCAGTCTGTAGGTTGTCTTTTCTTTTTGTTTGTGGTTTCCCTTGCTGTGCGAAAGCTTACACATTTGATTAGATCTCATTTGTTCGTTTTGCTTTTATTTCTAGTACCTTGGGAGACTGACATAAGAAAACATTGCTATGATTTATGTCAGAGAATGTTTTGCCTGTGTTCTCTTCTAGTTTTATGGTGTCTTGTCTTAATATTTAAGTCTTTAAGCCATTTCGAGTTGTGTGTGTGTGTGTATGGTGTGAGGGTGTGTTCTAACTTCATTGATTTACATGCAGCTGTCCAGCTTTCCCAACACCACTTGCTGAAGAGACTGTCCTTTCCCCATTGTACATTCTTGCCTCCTTTGTTGAATATTAATTGTCCACAGGTGTGTAGGTTTATTTCTGGACTCTCTTTTCTGTTCCGTTGATCCACAGGTCTGTTTTTGTGCCAATACCACACTGTTTTGATTAGATTTCTTGTAGATTTGTAGTATTTTCTGAAGTCTGGGAGGGTTATGCCTCCTGCTTTGTTCTTTTTCCTCAGGATTGCTTTGGCAATTCTGGGTCTTTTATATATTTCCATATAAATTTTAGGATTATTTCTTCTGGTTCTGTGAAAAATGTCATGGGTAATTCAATAAGGATTGCATTAAGTCTGTAGATTGCTTTGGGTGGTATGGCCATTTTAACAATATTAATTCTTCCAATCTAAGAGCATGAGGTATCTTTCCATTTCTCTGAATCATCTTCAGTTTCCTGTATTAATGTTTTGTAGTTCTCAGCATATGTCTTTCACCTCCTTGATGAGGTTTATTCCTAAGTATTTTATTTCTATTTTTTGGTGCAATTTTAAAAGGGATTGTTTGTTTGCATTCCCTTTCTGATATTTCATTGTTAGTGTAAAGAAATACAACCCGTTTCTGTATGTTAATCTTGTATCCTGCTACCTTGCTGAATTCATTTGTCAGTTTTAGTAGTTTTTGTGTAGACTCTTTAGGGTTTTCTATATATAGTATCATGTCATCTGCATATAATGACAACTTTACCTCTTCCCTACCAATTTGAATACCTAAAGAGGCAATTTAAAACAGCAGAGGATGAGGTTAAAATGATCCTTAAACCTTGCTCCCATCACCCATGAGGAAGTAGGGTCCAGAGGAAGCCCAGATCAGTTTTAGGACATAAAGAAGCTTTGCACACTTGAGTATGTTGTATGAATTGTAACACCAAAAATGATTTCTGTTTATTATTGAGATTATTTATGGTGTTCATTGAGTAACAACTTGTAATAAGATTAGTACTCCACTTGAATTTCATTTTACCTCAGTCAGTCATGGTTCCATGCTTTTCCCATGACATAAGTTCATAAATAAAAGTCATTTCCAGCTCAAAAAAATGAGAAAGAAGAAATTGTTTCTAAAAATTCCACTTACCTCTTTTTTGAGCCAGTCATTCTCCCAGATCTCTCGATAGCTGCCCTTGTCAATGAACCTTATAGCATTCTAAAAAAAAAAAAAAAAATTCCGTA
Organism: Mesoplodon bidens; assembly: GCF_964165515.1. Lineage (NCBI taxonomy): Eukaryota > Metazoa > Chordata > Mammalia > Artiodactyla > Ziphiidae > Mesoplodon > Mesoplodon bidens. The sequence goes on along the minus strand of NC_138164.1, from coordinate 71,871,445 downwards.
TTAAAGAAGAGCTGCCACATAGCATTTAAGAGTTTTAGCAATGGGGATACACAATCAACTTATCTGATCATTTAAAATTATGTTTTGCAATTACTTTGGAAATATACCTAAAAACTTTTGGTGCAGTTGTTCTGTCTTTATTATCCTATTGTATTGTTTTTACTGATTTACATTGCCTAACACAGGTGATTGAGAGAACTGGACAATGGTTGTCCATTCAATTTGGCCTCTATTGTGACTGAATCTGACTGCTGTGGTGAAATCAGTCATTAATTGATCTGCTTCACAATTAAGATGGTTAAACGGCAGTGATCAAACTTCCTTCAAGTTTATGGTCACAGACATAATTCAACATATAGCAAAGGCAGGAATAAATTATATAACTACCTTTTTAATTTGAAAGATTTCTGCATGTCAATAATAACAATATACATACTTACAAACCTCATAGCCAATAGTTTCAGGGTAGCAGGCTGTAGCTAGATAGTCTTCTGGAGAAAGGCATTTTAGACAAAGTAAACAGGAAAATCCTTATTTTATCAGTAGAATCTTAAGATGTAAATTCATATTCAGTTACTAGGATATTTACAGTTTCACCCAAAGGAACTTTATAATGGATGACAGATTCTCTTTACATGTGAGGTACTTTTATATGGATACCGTGCTACAAACGCAGGAACTGAAGGACATAACCACAAGAAGAAAAATTAAGAAAAATATTCTGGTTCATAAACATGGATTGAAATAATTTTAAACTATGTTAAGGGTAAATTTGTGTAAGTCTTTAAAGTAGGAAGATGTGCAATACATTTCTTTTCTTTAAATCATGATAATTGACCTAAGAGTGAAACTCCATTTCCTAGGAACCAGGAATTTTTATACTTCAGCTCCAACTGATAAGTCTAAAGTTTATTTGAACATAGACTTTTCTTTGAACAAAAGTAGGAAGTCACTCATAATTGAATTTAGTTGACTAATGGCTTAATTCACTAACAATAGTGTTTTCAGCTTTGGCTACACATTAGAATCTCCTGAATATTTTGAAAAATCCAAAAGCCCAGGCAACATCCCAGGCCAATACATGAGCATCTCTGTGGGTGGTACCCAGGACCAGCCTGGGTTAAACAAATTTCTCAGGTGACTCCAATAAGCAGCCAAGGTTGCACAAAAGTAGTAGATTTTAGAAGTTAACACATAAGATGGCCGGAGAAAATGAGGAAAAATCGTTCACGTGTGTGGGTGTTTGGCAGTATGTGGGGAAAAGAAAATGTACAATGTAATGATTAAGAGTAATGATCTGAAGAAGCTATCTTAACTCTCTATTCTGATACATGTTCTGGGCAAGTTACAAAGTTTCTCTGTGCCTCTGTCTTTTTATTAGTAAGTCTTCCCCTTAACAGGACTGTTGAGAGACCTTAATGTAAAATGTTAGGAACAGTATTGGGAACAGTCTTCATTATATGTTGAATGTACATACTGAGAGCATATTTGATCTACATATGCATTTTTAATAATCTTAACTATGATCAGATTACTTGATTGTTGATTTCACCATTTAACCATATTCAGTAACAAAGGGGCTGAATTGCATGGGCAGACAAAACCATTGGTCAGTTCTCCACATCCTCTGTATTTGTGTTAATCAGTAAAGCCATGCAGTAGAATAGTAACACTGAAAGAACAATTGAACCAACAGGGAAGCAACAAACAAGAGCAACTGAAATTCAGTGAAGAAAAGACCAGATGTTTATGACTGAAGAAAGGATGTTCCAGATAAAGAGACAATCCCAGCAGGGACCTCACTGATTTAGGAGATAGTCTGGAGACAGGGGAAGGGCAGTGAAAAGGAAAGAAAGTCAGGCATTAGGGGCAAAACAAAGATTAGAAAACATGAATTGGAAATTACATCTCAAACATTTTTTTATATCCCCAATTTTTAAAGCTCCAGCAATGTAAAGTGTACTCTCTTAGGTTTGCATATGTAAGAAAGTACTTTTTAGACAAATTATATTTCATCCTATAATTCATCCAAAATCTAATTTAATAATTTGTTGTAGCCATTATTATTATACTTAAAAATACCTGAATATTAATTTACTGAGCTCTTGCTCTTATGAGGCACTATCAATCCTCATACTGTTTGTTAAAGGTAAATATTATTATTGTCCTCTTTTTATAGATTAGGAAACCGAAGCCCAGAAAAGTCAAGTATAAATTCAGTTTATACACCCAGTAAGTGGTAGAACTGTGATTTAAACTAAACTGCCTAATTTCAAAACACAAATTTATGACCGTTATAATACACCATGAGAAAGAAATGGGTGGGGGGAGCTTTGTTTTTTAAGGAAATTGAAATACAGACAGGAGAGGGCTTGGGATGGGTGAAATAGGTGAAGGGGATTAAGAGGTACAAACCTCCAATTATAAAATAAATAAGCCATGGGATGTAATGTACAGAATAAGGAATATGGTCAATAATAACTTTGTATGGAGACAGATGGTTATGAAACTTATCATGATGATCATTTCATAACGTATGCAAATGTCAAATCCCTAGGTAGTATACCTGAAACTAACATTTCAGTTAAAATTTTGAAATTCTGTGTGAGAAGAATTATACATCAACTACATTTCAGTTAAAATTTTGAAACTCTGTGTGAGAAGAATAAAAATCTACTATCAGAAAAAAAGAAAGAAAGAAAATTGAGATATACCTCTGTGGCCCATTCCTTCTTTTGGTTCAGTTGCAACAAAGTTTCTCTGATTATTCTCTTTCTATCATCTTCCAGGGTGATTTTATACTGTTCTTTAAAAAGAAAATTAGAAACCTAAGATCCTAGGTAAACTATGAAGCTATAAATTTTATTTTCCATGATCCCCACCTCTCCTTTCTATGTACTTTTTCTTTTCTGAATTTTCAAGGTACATTCTTACTGAAGCATCTAGTACCTCCAATTAGAAGAAATGCTCCAATAATTTACTAACACCTTAATGTGAATTCGTTTATGATGATATCTCTCTCATGAATAGTTATAGTTTTAAAGGATTGTCTCTCCAAAGGGAGAATTTCTAACACTTTAGTACCTATGCAGCCGTCTACCTTTCATATCACACAACTTCTGATTCTACCACATAAATATGAAGAGATTTGATTACACACTTGAGTGGCATCCTGTACATCTAACTCCTTCTAACTAATTTTCCAATATTCTTGGCATGCGTTTCCTGGGGCAGGAAAGACAGAATAAGCAGAGAGAGTAGGAGAGGGGCTGTGAAAGTCAGTAGACCTGTTCTGAGTTGGATTCAGAGCAAGAAGGGAGAACTGAGATGAAGAAGCGCTGGATTCTCTATCCTCTCCAGATTTTCTTACATCATAAATGTCAGAATTGAGAGAGCAAAGGATTGTAAAATTGGGGGCCTTGAAAGATGCTGAGAGATCATATAATCAACACTCCTGTTTAAGGGAAGCAAGATGTAGTGACATGAAGGCTGCTTTAGAGAGTGGAGAGAAATAAAGCTGAATAAATGAGTCCAGTTTGTTCATTCTTTTATTCAACAAATCATCATCAAGTTCTTTTGATGTGCATGACACTATTTAAGGTGCTGGGAATATTGCCAAATAAGAGACAAAACCCCTGCCCTTATGACATGTACATCCTAATGGGGAAGCGAATGAATAATATTTCAGGTGGTGAGGTGTGTGATGAAGAAAAACTAAAATTTTCTGTTTTAGATAGGGTGATCAGAGAAAGCTTTTTTGAGGAGGTAACATCTGAGCAAAGACTGAATACAGTGAGGTAGTCAGCAGTGTGCAACAGGAGGGCAGTGTACCCTCCAAATCTAAGAATCGCCAAAGTTAGTTGTGCTTTATGATAACATCTATGTTATGTGTCCCCATTAGATGTGTTTTATTTATAACATTTGAAGCATAATTACTTGGAAGTCAGAAAGTATCTTCCCATACAAATGATGTTGACAATTACTGTTGCTAGATTTCTGGACTGGTCCACAGAGACCCATTTAACTTATTCTATAATGAAACAATAGTATTGTACTGAGAGTGTTGTGGAACATAGCTGCCATTTAGGACATTGTTTCAAAGGGAAGAATTTCTTCACAGACCAAGTCAACCAAAGCCAACTCTAAGAACTCTCGAGGATCTTAGGCTACAGGGAAGAAGATCTGTAGGTCTGATCTTTCCATAGTTTAGAGCCAATCTAAGGCTCTGGAAAGCAGGGCAGGGAGCTAGGCAGGAGTTATTCAGACCTCCTTGTATTTTGTACTGGCATAACTGCTTCCCCTATTCAAGGAAAACTCTGAGCAGAGTGTAAAAACTTCTCTTCCATATCTTTTTATTACCTCAGTCCCTGGAACACAACTGAAAAATATTTTGAAGATAATGAACTTTGGCCAACTGCAAGTCTTTGGCGGGCAGTGATCTGAGCCTTCAGCGCCAGGATAGAAGAAGCAAACAATGGCAACTTTGGTGAGGGAAAGGGAGAGTCGAAGGAGGGAAGGGGCGAGCTCTCCCAGGCTGTGGAGTGGCCAGAAAGGGGGCTGGGAACCATCAGTTTCTACCTCTAACAGAGCTGGAACAAGAGTGGCTGAGGTTTATAAACAAGAGTTCATTGGGTTTTGGGTCTAGTCTAACTTGACATCTGGAGAATAAGAAAATGGACATCTTCATGATTCCAACCTACACATATATATGTATATATATATGGATATGTATATATATGTATATGTAGGTATGTGTGTATCTATCTATATATATAAAACCTGTATTTTTCTTAATCTCATTCAAAGTAATTGCTTGAATGTTTTAATCATTCCAATCTCATTTCTGATGGATTTTTTTTTTCAGTTCAGGATCTAGTCCACTAGACTAATGCTAGATATTTATTTAAAATTTCTACCACACAAAATACAACAATCAATCTAAAAGTTGCAATGCATCAGGAGTTGAGCTATAATGGATTTTACATTCTTAGCATCTGAAAGAAAACATAAAAACTGGAGCTTGATAACATTATATATTAATTATTTGCTATAAATCATAAAAAATAGATTACCAAATATGCTCTGGGTAAAGTTGTAGCTCTCCCTCATGTTAATACTGAAAAAGCGATAATAACATCCAACTCTGTTCCAAATTCCATATACGACTGTATGGACTGTTTTTCTTCTTAAAAGCAGAGTAGCTAGTACAAGGGAGGATGTGAAAATATCCCTGTTATCCTTTGAAATTCAGATGATGCTTCAGGTAGCAACTATTAACCACGCATTTGTGAATACGGCCATAGAAACTGGGAGTATGTAAAAGTCTCCTTCCCAGAAAAGTTTGGAACACTGCAAATGGGAGCTTGGGAGATTATGACTATGTGCCTTTAGACTCCTGGCTGCTCAGATGCCCGGTCTAATATGGTCACTTCTCAGAAGCTGACCACACTTCTCAGAGGCTGAAGCTTGCTTTGCATTGTTTTCTTTTCCTTGTTGTGTGTGGCTCTGCTTTGGCTCTGCTCCACGGCTTTTTAGGAGTCTGTTCACTCTTCACACACTTCCCGGTGTCACACAGCTTCACTGTGCCAGTGGCTTCCTTTGAGCCCCCTCTGGAGAAAACCAAGCAAGGGCAGGTGGCAACACTGGCCACGTAGCAGTTTCTTCAGGCCGAGTGCATGTTAGAGAGCCCTCCCTACCTCGCTGCATCACAGAGCTGGGAGGACTATTTGAAGCACAACGGTTTGGGTCTGACACACACCTGTGTTCAAATCCCATTTCCACTGCTTACTAAATCTGTGAGTTTAGTTAAAGCAATTAACTTCTCCAGGCCTCTGTTTCCTCATCTTTAAACTGGGCACAGTGGTATCCAACTCAAAGGAACTTGTAAGAGTCGGATGAGATAAGGTATGGAAAAGCAGGTGCTGGGACTGTGAGTTCTCTAGAGATCTCTGAGGTACTCTCATTTTACAGGTGAGGAAACTAGCATTCAAAGAGGTGGACTTGAACCCAAGTCTTTTAACTCACTGTTAGTGTACAAAGAAAATTTTCAGGATCCCTGTCCCATGCACCTGGTCAAGGACAAAATTAAAAACTCTCTGTGACTCTAATATCTGATGATTTGTAATAACCCCATACTTTCTCTGTTCCTGGGCCTAATCTAAGGTTCCCTTTCCTTTTATTGAGAGAGAAAGAGCCTTGTCCTGGTTATATCAGTGACTGTGTTTTCTACACCCAATATCCCGACATCTCCTTCTAGCTGAAGTTCAGGGAAGCAGCTCCAGGTTCTTCCTCCCCATGCCCCCAGGGCTCAGGGTGGCTACTGAATAAGATAGGTTGGACAGCTGACCAAAGAATGGTTTGTGCTGGGGCCAACTGATGACCCATGAGGAGGCATGGACGAAGGTCTTTTGTCACCTTTGACTAGGTAGGTGATCACGCTGGCTCTTTTCAGAACCTGGGTTGGAGAATACTGCAAGAATTGGTCTGTGGGAAGCAAGAAGAGAATGGGGACAGGCACAAAGAGCAAAGCAGAGGTGGCACAAGAGGGACAGTCACAGACCATGAGTGACAAATGTAGGGAGGAGCATCCCTAGAGCCACCACTGATCTGATGGCCTTCTGTTTCCATCTCCAGTCCTCCCATTCTTCAGTACAAGTGTTACATCCAACAAACATGATCATGGGACATCAAGAAACCTTATTTTTCTCTCTTGCCTTTAAAATTCATACTGTGAGGCTAGTAGCTCTCAGTAAGATACATGGCAATCCTATGACTTTTCTGGTTCCTTTGTGATAACAAAATATCTTCCAATCAGAAATTAATATGTCTAGTCTTTATAATAATCGAAATGTTAAGCTTCATTTAAAGTTATGGCTGTTCCCTTCCTAGCTTAAACCTACTACCATTTCCTCTGACTTGAACTTCTATGCCTTCTCCCTCGGGGCTGAAGGGGAGCCTGGAAAGGGACAGGAAAGCACTCACTTGACTGATACTATCTCAAGCTGATGTCCCATTTTCTGGGTCTAGTTAGCATTTAAGATTGATTCTCCTCTCTTGGGGGTGGTTTTTGTAGGTTCTCCGGAGGACTGCCTCCCCCATTGCTAGTTATATTTCACCTGCATGCCCTTGATACAGGGGAAATACTGCCCTTGGAGGTTGGCTAATGACTCTTCCTTTGACCTTTGGGCCTCAGTTTCCTCCTTCCTCCCACATAGACAGGCTTCTGTTTCTCTTTGGGGGCACCATGGCCCCTCTCATCAGCCCTCAGGCAAGATTTAACAGGACTGCGTACCAGCTCTCTTTCACAACTGGTCCACAGGAAACACTCCTTCTTACTTTGCCACAACAAACTCTGGAAGTGCAGGCTGCTACAGGCTGAAAGTCTGTGACCCCCCACCCACGCCCACCCCAGATTCTTAGGTTGAATCCTAATCCCCAATGTACTGGTATTTGGGTGGTCATTAGGTCAGGAGGATGGAACCCTCATGCATGGAATTAGTGCCCTTATGATAGAGACCCCAGAGAGTTGCCTCGCCCTTTCACTATGTGAGGTTACAGCAAAAAGAAGGCATCGATGAACCAGGAAGCAAGCTCTCACTGGGCACCTAATCTGTCAGTGACTTGATCTTGACTTCCCAGCCTCCAGAACTGTGAGAAATAAATTTCTGTCATTTGTAAGACACCCAGTCTATGGTACTTTGTTATAGAGGCCTGAATGGACTAAGACACAGGCCCAACCCAGGGCAGCAGCTGCCTACCTCTTCTTTGCTCTGATGTTAGAACAGTTTCCTAGTCAGCCACTTATCCCATAGATTTTTTTCAGGGATGAGTCATAAACTAGATCTCAATGTCCCCCCCCCACCCCAAACTGCAGGGAACACATGTTGAACAATCTGAAGAATTTCCTTTAAAGACCTTCCGACTTGATTTGAGATGAAGGAGGAATTACCCTTCACCTGCCCCTTTGGGGGACTGTGTACAACTTACAGCACACCAAGAGCTCTTTCCAAAAACTGTCTCCTTATTTCCAACAGTCTTTTCATGGCTTCCTCAACTTCTTTTATAGACTGGAATTCAGTGGTTGAAGGTGTGAAACCAGTTTTCTGCCTCATCATATTGGCAGTCTGCCTGGCGATATCTCACTTTACTTTGAAATGTGGTATCCATTATATAGACAACCAGGTTTAAACTGAGACTAAAAAAGTTTCATTTTAATATCATGTTTCACTTACAATAAAGCCCCTTTCTACTAACGTACTTGTTCCTTGCAATTAAAGCAGTCTAGCTAACACAAACTCCATGATCATGGGTGTGGGAGGAGAATTCTAGAAAAGTCATGGAAGAAGGAGAGAGGTGAGAGGAAAAGAAGAGATGGTGGTAGTAAGACTTCAGATAAATTAATTTAGGAGTTCTACTCATATTCATTGTGCCCAGTTAGTGGCCCCCAAGGTGCTTTAATCATCCCCAGCCAGAATTGCTGCTGCATGGTTAGGAGAAGTGCCTAAAACTAATGGCAAATAAGATAAGCCCATAACAGCCATTATCCCATGACACTTAAAACTGGCTATACGCCAAGGCTCAACCAGCAGCATATAAATGTTATTACCCCCACCGCAAAGTTGGATACAATAGCATGAAATTTTCAGCTCAAAGAAATCATCCAAATTTCTAATCAGGATAACGGGTTAAGTTTATATGAGAAGATCACTCTTCCTACTTAAAAACCATAAAATAAAGGAATGCTGGAAAAATTATTAAAAAAATTTTAAACATACTAGAACAGTAACAAGTTTTAAAGTGTGGTATTGTTGCACAAATACATAGATCCATGGAACAGAATAGAAAAGACAGAAAGAGATCCAAACACACATGGGAAATGAAAGTATGATAAAGTTAGCATTTTGGATCATAGGGTAAAAATGGCTTATTTAATAGGTGATGTGGGGACAACTGGAAAGCCATCTGGCAAAAAATAAGGTTGGTTTCCTATCTCACACAAAAAAGTCAGAGATTAAATATAAAAATGAAGCCATAAAAAATTCTAGAAGAAAATATTAGAGAATGTATTTGTAATACCAGAAATCATAAAATCAAAGTGATAAATCGGGCACTATAAAACTATAAAATTTCCTCATACAAACACTGCATAAACAAAAGACTAATGACAAATGGGAAAAATATTTGCATCTTATATCACAGCTAAAGAGCTAACTTCCTTGAAATGTAAAGAGCTCCACAGCATGATAGAAAAATGGGCAAAGATGTGAACAGAAAGGAAATTCATATGGTTCTTGAACTTATAAAAAGATATTCACTGTTGCTTATAGTAAGAGAAATGGAAATTAAAGCTACAGTGAGATACCATTTTCTACCTATAAGACTGGCAAAGAACAAAGAGGTCGATCACATCCCCTGTTGTTGAAGAAGTGGGAAAACAGACATCCTCACCACCACCAGCCGGAGTACACTTGGTACAACCTCTGTGTAGGGCCATGCCTATCAGTGTAAAAATGAATAGGCTGTTTGGGCCAGCCATTTCCCTTTAGAGATACACATAAATGGAATTACATACATGCAAGGGTATTCATCGTAGTAAAATGAGATTGTATAAGGATAGTCACTGCAGTATTATTTGTAATAGTAAAAGATGGGAAACAACCTAAATGCTTATGAGTAGGGGACTTTAAAAAATTATGGTACAACAAAACAAAGTAGCCATTGGGAGGATGAGGAAGTATTAATATGTACTCATCTATAAGGATGTCCATATTGTTACCTGAAAGAGCAAGTGAAAAATTGCATCTGTGGCATGCTGCTTGTGACATATATGTACATACTGAAACATGCATGGACTCTTTCTGAAAGGTTACATAAGGAACTGGTAATAGTGTTTTTGTCTAGAGAAGGGATCTCAGTGGCTGGGGGATTGACAGGGGTAGGAGGGTGTCACTCTTACTTTCTTCTTTTGGGGAGGAGAACCTTTTGAAAAATTGTAACTGATTTGGGGTCAAATTTACACTACCACTGTGGTACAGAAGCCCTGAGCTGAGAAACTTACATAAAAATTGGTCTAGAAGCAGACTGACTGGACAGAGCCTCAGAGGGGATAGTGGGAATGACCCCAAATGAACGCTCCTTCCACAAAACAGGGTACCATTACCAGCTGGGCTCAGAACTGCCATCCACCCACAGTGTTCTTTCAGGCCAGATTTCTCCTGTTTGTTCTACCCTAGGACTTTCTTGTCTCTGAGTGTCTGGTGTTCTTTTAAGCCACTATGCCTCAGTGACAGACAGCTGGCCGGCTTCGTGGTTCCTAGCTCTGATCCAGGTAAGATTCATTATGCCCGAGGCCGCCCTGCTCCATACCCTCTTCACTTCCTGTCTCATGTTTGTTCTCCAGTTTTTTTCCCCCGACTGCAACTTAGCATTTACTTGGCCATTTTTCTATAACGATTCTTGTTGTCCAGCCTGGGTGGGTTGCCTCAGCTTGCCTCAGGTGAATTCCTTCTCTAATATAACCCCTTCCCAGGACCCTCCCACCTTGGTGGAATTGGCCCAGACCCAGGTGTGAGCACAGGTAGACACCCACCCACTGAATGAAGCTTCTTTCTCAAAGTCAGTTGCAGGGTTTCTACACACACAGAGGCACACACTCCCATCCCTTTACTTCCCCTTCTCAGTTCCATAGGTGGTCCTGGGATAGTTTCTTTACTTCCTCCCTTCACCTAATCCTTAGACGCATAGTGCTTGTGCTGACAGCTGAGAGTAACGGATGATTCAGGGGGTACCCGTTTCTTTCTTCCACCAAATGTCTGCCTCTGAAAGATTTTTTTATTGAATCTGAACCAGCTTTCTTGAAACTGACCTGACATTTTCTCAGCAGTCTCTTTAACTCTGTTGATGTCATTCTGTAAGGAGGTAATGAGTTTAGCATGTTGTTCACTCCCTACATTCTTGTACTCCTCCCAATATTCTTTCTCACTGAGTTTCTCAAGAGATAGTTTCTCAGCGTCATTTATTTGGATGCGCATATCTGTTGAAAGAAAATCGAGACTTTCCGTCATTTCTATTGTCCTTGCAACCATTATATGTTGCAATCTGTTTTTGTGAAGTTAAGGTCCGATATGAAAATATCAACTCATAAATACTATTTTATATCTATAATTTAGGGAAATCTAAACTATTCAAACTATTGTTTATCTATCCCTCATGATTCAAAATCTAAGTAAAATTAAACTTCTAATTATAAAGTAGTTGTGTGGTTTGGGGCTGTGATTGAGAGCTGTAACATGAAATCAGCCTATATGCCTAGGGACCCACAAGCTTAAATTATGCCTGTGATAGCTTGATAAGTGTCCTGTTTTGTACAATATATTATGTCGCGTATACTTTTTATTAGTAAATTGTCATTTTTCTGGTCATTATGTGTCTGGGCAAAGTGATTTCAACTTAACATCCTGCCACAGTACTTGGCGACCATTTTTGTAGGTAAGTTGTTTGATTCCATCATTTAAAGTTCAACTGTTTGCGCTTCCCTTGTGTGAAATGATAGCATATGATAGTCATAATAACCTGCCTTTCCCTAATCCCACACAGTGAGACTTCAGAGTGAAAGATAAGTTCCCCAGTTACGTGTGTACAAATATGGAGCCCTCTCAACCATATAAACTTTCAGCTTGCCCTAGTGTACTTCCTACACATGATATTATACTCAGTCTTTAGGCTGAGTATCATGCTGCTGAATATTCTGGAAAAGGCAGCATTACAAAAAGCCAGGTCCAATGAACTGAATGGCAGTTTGGCTTGCTACCATGCACCATCTTGTTTGAGAGCCCCTGAGGGCAAGACCACATCTTATTCATCTCTGTCAACCTGGCACTTAGCACAGAGTCTGGCAATTAGTTGGTGCTCAATCGATGTTTATGACTGAAGCATTCCATTCAGGCCAGAGAGGTGTTCTTCAGTCCAAAGGTCCAGAAGGACTCCAGACGTGTCTTTTTCCAAGACATGATAATATATTTTTAATACATATATTTTAATATATACTTAATATATTAAGAATATAAGATAATATATTTTAAACTCCCTTAACAAATGGTACTTGTTATTATCATTAAACAATTAAGAACACTGCACCCCAGTGATCAGCTGTCCTCCGATGTGGGCAGACTGTTGCTGTCTCAGCCCTGCACCATGTTCAGTCTTTGTGGGGAGGGTTGATTGATGTCACTGAAGCTTTTGAAAGAGAGGGGGGTGTAGTGGCTGTTGCTCTACTTTCCCAGAACCCCTCTCTCCCTTCCCTTCTAGTAACACGTCTCCTATCCCTTGTCATATAAGTAGACCGATTACAGTCGCCCCTTCTCCTGGCTTTAGGGATTGGTCCAGGGCTGTGCAGGTGCCCCAAGCTGGGCAAATGCTCGGAGTCCTCCCCTAGAAATATTTTCACTGGTGGAAAACATGTCTCTTTTGTCTCCACTTTGAGGTTATAAGGATGTAAGTTCAGAGGTGTCTCTGGTCAGAATTCCAGCCTCACGGGGAGAACATTCTCAGAAAAAGGAGCCAACTTTCAGGGGGAAGGCAGAGAGAGAAGACACATAAGAGGAGCAGCGGGTGGAGGGGGAGGAGGTGGGAAAAAAGAGGGAGGGTGATGCAGGGGGAGAGAGGGGGGCAAGAGGGAAATTAACAAAAAAACTGCTGAGCTCTGACAGCATGTGAGGCTCTGGGTCCACGTCAGTAGCACCCTGCCTTTTCTGTTTGGTTACATGAAAAAATTAACATCTTCTTTATGCTTGGACTAGTTTGGATTGGATTTTTATCCTTGCAACCGAAAGAGTCCTAACTAAACATTGGAAGAAGGGAGTTTTGTCAGCACCTCTCAAACTTTACTGTGCACAGGACTCCCCTAGGCTCCCGTCCAAATGCAGATTCTGATTCAGCAGGTCCGGATGGGGGCCTGAGGTTCTGTACTATCACAAGCTGCCAGGTGAAGCTCCAGCTGCTGCTCCACGGACCAAATTGAGTTGAAAGTGACTGACTACCGGGTACTAAATGTCACTGCCTCAGGGATCCTTTGTAGACACATCTGTTCTTTCTTTCCCTCTCTTCCTCAGCATCTGTGGGCTTCTTTCTTCCTTGGACCACTGCACATGCCCAGCCCTCCTGTTCTTAGTCACCCAGCACGTCCCCAGTCCTGTAGGACACACATACCCCAGCACTCAGCCCAAACCACAGACAGGCACACCTTAACTAACCGGGCCCATTCCCACTGAAGGCAGTTTAGTGAGCACATCTAAGTATCTGCTTTGGTCTCACACCCATCTCAAGGGTGTGACTTCTTAAAGCATTCCTTCCAAACATAAGCAGAACTCTCCTAGACAGGAGCCGGACCAGAAAATACATCTACCACCTCATGACATCACTGTTGCCCACACAGGGACTTGGCAGGAGGATGCTTATGGGAAAGTTTTAGAGACCCCCTAAAAATGAAATGTGCTGATTGACCTTTGGTGTTGGTAACTATTTCTTTCAAAATAACAAATATCTACAAATGGAATGCCTTCTCTGTGCCAAGCGCTTGGGTAAGGAGGCTCTCTAAAATGCTTGGGGAAACTCAAGAAAATCTAGTCCCTTTTTTCGCCTCTCAGATTCTAATACTGCTTCCTGAGAGCACTCAAGTCTCTCCCTTGTTTTCCAGCTTCCTAGCTGAGATGGTATTTATAGAGGTTCTGGCAAAAGTTTTAGAAATCTGAGCAGCATGTTTATGATGAAGGGCTAGGATTTTTTTTTTTTTTTTTTGCGGTACGCGGACCTCTCACTGCTGTGCCCTCTCTCGTTGCGGAGCACAGGCTCCAGACGCACAGGCCCAGCGGCCATGGCTCACAGGCCCAGCCGCTCCGCGGCATGTGGGATCCTCCCGGTCCGGGGCACGAACCCGTGTCCCCTGCATCGGCAGGCGGACTCTCAACCACTGCGCCACCAGGGAAGCCCTGTCTTTGTTTTTGATCACTGACCTCACTTCTCCTCCTCGCTTGGCTTCAGTGTCTCTGCCCACTTTATTTCCCTCTCTCGTCCACTTACTTATATGTGTTTGTGGTTGTGGTGATGATGTCATTTGAAATGTGTTCACAGCCTTTTGAACATATTAGGAGACAAAAGCATTAATACATTCAAGAAATAACTTGATACAGCTTTATGATAATTTTCTAAGTTTCTAAATCACCTTTCAAGTTTTGTTCTGGTCTCTTACAAACTTCCATTTTTCCTTCATTGCTTTTTCAACTTCCTCTCTTGTTACAACTGCTAATCCCTCTGACTTCTCCTCACTCAGTTCCTTTAGTAGGTTCCTTATGTGCCAAATCTGTTCATCCTTTAAGCGTTTATTCTGTCATGAATATCAACAGTTGTTAATTACATCTGCTGAAGTATTTCCATTGATTTCCCTCAAATAGAGTTACACATTGAGGTTTGCAAAATGAGAGATATTTAATGAAATAAGTTATTCAATAATATCTCTAAAGAACATAAGGAATATGGAAGACTCAAAATTAAACCCATCAATACAGTAATCACTGAAGAGAAAGTTACATATTAAAACCTGCGTTATTAATCTGCCAGTCTATCACCCTATCATAGGATCGGTGAACATTAAAATTAGATTTCAGAGGTCAGTTTCTTCAACTCCCACAAACACCTTTCTTTTCTAGGAAACATCGTTCATTTAGTCAATATTTATGGGGCATCTACCATATGCCAGGTAGTCTTCTAGACACTAGGAATATGTCAGTGAACAAAATAGACAAAAGTATTGCTCTTGTGGAATTTACATTATTCTTTGTTTTTCTCACAAATGACCCTAATTCTCTTGTTCTGGGGTGATGGTTACTATTTCAATACTCCACACCTGAAGTATGGACTGTGTTCCTTTTATGAATATCCCACCTATGTTTCCAAGTTTCTTACTTAATCAACTTAGAGTTTATTCTTGCCCTTGCTAGCTTATTACGTATATGTAGAGATATTTTACTGTGTGTGAACTTAATACCTTTTCCTTGTAATTTTCTTAGCCTCCCTTTAAGTTTTAATCCTCACTTCCCTGGTGTCTCTCCTTCAATTTCTTAAACCTAATGAAATGCATATACTTAAAATATTCTAATACTTATTTTAAAAATTATTTTTCCTGTAATTTAACATTCTCTTTACTATAGCTTTTTTCAACATTTTATTTCTGATATTCATGTCTTTTATCCTCTTAACCTACATGGATACTCTACTGTAAGAGTATTTTCTTTCCTAAAATTGATTCTCTGGGCCAGTGCTTCTCAAACTTCAATGTGTATACACAACACTTGGGGACCTTGTTAAAATGCAGATTCTGGTTCAGTAAGTTTGGTATGAAGCCTGCAATTCTGCACTTCTGATAAGCTCTAGCTGATGCCAACCCTGCTGGCCCACAACCCATAGTTCGGGTAGCAAACTTCTTTCAGGTAATCCAAATATCTGTGATTTATTGATAGTGCTATGGCCTACTAAATCTCAATTCTTTAACACTGAATCCAACAAACTTTAAAGTTGAGGGCTGAAAAATTTGATTTCTAGTTTAGTAAACTCCCTGGACAGGATTATGTAACCTTAGTGCTCTTTAAGTTATTCCACAGGCTACGTGACATTATTGCCATTTCAGTGCATTAGAATTTTAATTTAAAACTTTGATAAGCTGAAAGAAAGCAACAGACAATTAACTTTATGATGATGCTCAGTATTGAGAAATATAGGCAAAAAAAAAAAAGACTGGGACTGGACAGGCTTTGAGTGATTTAAAAAAATGGAAATAAAGATTAAAAAGATATGATATTCAAAATTCGGTGGTTTAACTTCTCTGATCTTTTATTTCTAATATTCTAAAGTATCATAATTCTGTCTCTGAAGAATTTTTAGTACCGAAGGGTTCATAATATGATATATCTGAAAACTGAATCTCTTTCCTTCTGTGTAAAATATTGGGCGTGATGTAAGCAGGAATGTTGGAGTAAGACTTCTGAAAATCCTCTGCTTCATAAAAGCCATGAGAAAAAGTTGGCAAAAATTGTCAAAATCAACTTTTCAGAACTCTTGAAATTAAAGGCTTTGCAGTAACTTCCAGGGAGTGTTTATTCAAGAAAAATGAATCTTGGTAAGGACAGTGAGCTTTGTGGCATTTTAACTTGCTCTAAGAACCAAAATCCCCATGGTTATGGTAAAACCCAGCAACGTAGCAGCCTGGGGTTGAGGGTCAGGAAGAGAAGTGAGGGGAACAGAACTCTTCCAAAGCCCAGTTCTCAAATAACAGTCATTATTTGACCTATCTGGTAATTCCCTGGAAAATCCCACTGGGAAACCTTGTCTTTATTTGACCTGAGTCAGAGCTTACCCAGTGTGTGACCAGCCTTTTCCCAGATTGATGTTGGTCAAAAACAATCAGAGGCAGATGTTTGTCAAAAACAATCAACAATTGTTGAACATTACAGCTCCCTGAGGCGGTAATAAAAGTTGAGGTAAACAACAAGCTAACAAAAAAACTTTAAAAGAAAGCTGCAGATGAGATGTCCATAGAGAGCTTTGAAAGCTCTGACATAGTCCTGGGAATCTAAAAGCCCACATGCATGTATAGAGCATATATATAAATTTAATAACATCTGTATTAAACTTCCCAAATCCTGTATGAATTTCAAATAGGAAGGAAATGTGTTTGACAATGTTTGTTATAAAATTTGCTATGTCTGAAAAATTATTTTGAGCTACATACCAAAATAAAATTTATTTAAATATATCCACCAATATGCTAAAAAATGACATTTATCTCACGAAGTGAAGTACATTTATTATTTGAGGTAAGAATAATTATCACATTATAAAATAGAAGAAAAGAAATTTAGTAATTAAGCTACAAAGAAAGGATTAATTTTGTTTTGTTATAAGGCCATCTCATGGCCTTTTTTAAAACTTTTTAAGACTCACAAGAACAAGAATAGAAGTTGCCAAAATAGGACACACAGTGGCCATCTACTATTCACCCAGCTTTCCCCAATAATAACATCTTATCTAATGATAGTACAGTATCAAAACCAGCAAACTGACATTGGTACAATGTTGTTAACTGAACTAGAGACTTTATTTGGATTTCACCAGTTTTTAAACTTTTTTTTTTTAGTGTATAGTTGTGATATTGTAATCTATAAAAATATATTTATTTGGTCATTCAGATGACTAAAACATATTTCTTAGCTATATTTGGTTTTCACCCATAGTTCCTGGTCCACAGTGCCCAAAACCCTTGGAATTTCTGCCATCACAATTGGGTTTATGTTAATGAAAGTGACTTTTGAATCCCACAGGTGGGGAGAGAGGGAAGGGGCCTGGTTGCCAGGAGAACCAACCAAGTTATTAGAGGGTTGGAACTTTCATTCCCTCCCCCTGATTTCCAGGGAAGGTAGAGGGACTTAAGGTTGAATGAGCCACTATTGGCCAATGATTTAGTCAATCATGATTATGTAATGAAGCCTCCATTAAAACCAGAAAAAGGAGCGTCTTTTGGTCCTTTTTGAGAGAGCTTCCATGTGACACTGTGCTAGGCCCCAAGCTTCATAAGGACAGAAACTCCTTTGTTTAGGACTTTGCTCTATGTATCTCTTCATCTGGCTGTTGATTTTGATTCATATCCTTTAATATCCTTTTTATGATAAGTCAGTAATCTAGTGAGTGAATGGGTTTTCCTGAGTTCTGGGAGCCATTCTAGCAAATTAATTGAAACTGAGGAAGGGGTTGTGCGAGCCTCTGATTTATAGCCAGTCGGTCAGAAGCACAAATAACAACCTGGACTTGCAGCTGGCGTCTGAAGTGGAGGGTGGTCTTGTGGGACTGAGCCCTTTACCTGTGGAATCTGATTCTATCTCCTGGTAGGTAGTGTCAGAGTTGAGCTGAACTCTCAGACACCCTGTTTGTGTCTGAGATTCTCTTGCTGGTGAGAGGAAGCCTCCACACATACAAGTTGGAATTGGGTCGGGAACCCTTTCAATAGGATTATGAATTCTGTCACATATACATATGAGAAGTATCACCATGAAGATGGCATTTGAAGCCATGATGTTAAATAAGATGATCCAGAGAGAGTTTAGAGTGAAAGGGAAGGATTGAGATCAGAACCTTGATAAATACCCTAATTAAAGGGTGGTTCTAGGAAAAAAA
This sequence comes from Mesoplodon bidens, assembly GCF_964165515.1. NCBI lineage: Eukaryota > Metazoa > Chordata > Mammalia > Artiodactyla > Ziphiidae > Mesoplodon > Mesoplodon bidens. Next base: position 71,853,226 of record NC_138164.1, on the reverse strand, counting down.
AAAAAAAAACAATGAAAATCAAGAAGAAATGATCAGAGAAGTAGAAGGAAATTTAAGAGTGATATCCTGGAACCCAAAGGAAAAAGAGTTTCAAGATGACAGGAGTGACTGCTGAAGGAGTAAGGGGTAAAGAAAGGACTACAAAGAGTCCATTGAACCTGGCTAACTGGTCATTAACAACTTTTTTTTTTTTTTTTTTTTTTTTTTTTGTGGTACGCAGGCCTCTCACTGTTGTGGCCTCTCCCGTTGCGGAGTCCAGGCTCCGGACGCGCAAGCTCAGCGGCCATGGCTCACGGGCCCAGTCGCTCCACAGCCTGTGGGATCTTCCCAGACCGGGGCACGAACCCGTGTCCCCTGCATCGGCAGGCGGACTCTCAACCACTGTGCCACCAGGGAAGCCCAACAACTTTTGCTAGAGTGGTTGTAGGGGAATAGCAGGAGTGAAAGTATGTGTCGGGAAGTAAGGATGGATGTGGACACACTGAACTATGAAATATCTAATGATGTAGTGGAGCAATGAATGCAAACAGAGAAAGAAAGATAATAAACATCTAAACAGAACTAAACACATAGGAAGAGATGATGGGTAGGAAGGAAGAGGGGCATTTCCGATTTCGACATAACTGAAGAGAAAAATATATCTTGCTCATGAGTCATGTTTAACTTAGCAATTTAAATATCTGTGACCTCAGATATTTTTTGACCTCAGATATTTTTTGACCTCAGAAATTTTTTTCCTCCCACTGGTGTTTGTGTGAATCAACTCAACATATATTTGTTGAACATCTACTCATGCTGGGCCTTTCTGGAGGAACAAAGATAAGATTTGATTGCTGCTGCCTAAAGGGCTTTCAACTGAATAATGGAGAAATATTTTTACACAACATCCTAGCTCAGATGGGGGGAATGAACAGGGGCTAGCCAAGAGAAGAGCATTTCGGGAAAAGGAAACAGCCTTTTTGTTGTAAAGGTACCATAGTAAGAAAAAGATTGGGTTTTCTAATATTTAAAAGAAGCAGGGGTAAGCAAAGGGTGGGGCAGCTGGAGAAAAGACTGGAGAGGTGAGCAGAGGTCAGCTTTTGCAGGGCCTTGAAGGACTATGGATTTTACTTTCTGTGCAGTAGGAAGCCACTGCAGGGTTTTAAGCACCGAAGTTTACCGTATTCCAAGGGTAATTCTGGTTGCACTGTGGAAAATGTACTGGTTAGAGGAAGGATGGGTAAGAGATGATGGTGGCTTAAACTGTGGCAATAGCAGCATAAATGGAAAGAAATAAATACATATGGTTGAGCTAGAGTCTGCATTACCATGCTCCTCACTGCTGGGTCCACTAATGACTCCAAGAGCAGACTTAGACCTATCGCATTCTTGAGCTAATCCTCATGGAAACAAGAACTTTGTTTCTGGCTCCAATTGATGGGTTATGGGAAAGTGATTCCTTAGTCCTGATCTGTTGTCCTTTCCGCAACCAAATGGAAATCCCAAAGCTGGCCTGGGAGTTCCCATGTTGACCACTAGGGGATGTGCATTGGTCCCTTGATGGTGGCTCACTCTCATGTGCTCTGGAATCACATCATGTGGAACCTGCCTCTAAGTGCCTAAGCCAGACTTCCCCTTTCCACTCTCATCCACAGACTTTCAGTTTCTTAGGTCCTATTTCAAGTGACTGATTCTTCAGAATCATGACAGTGTCAGGGTCACAGTTATATCACCACCAGGGCTTTTCTTGCCCCATATATATTTGCTGAACAAATGAACAAATTCACCCTATAAGGAAGACAGGAATCCTCATTTTACAAGGGGGAAATTGAGGCTTACACCAGTTTGGCCAAAATGACATCAGCAGTAAGTTGTACAGTCAGGATGCAAATTTAGGTCTCTGACCCAAATTCTGTTAAAATTTGTAGATATAGTCTTTTTAGACAAAAGCCAAATAAAACAAGTGTGGAAATTTCAGGGTACATATAAAATAAATGTTTTAATAGCAGACACCCTCAGTATTTCCTCACTCATGAGACCCCTTAAGGGCTAAGTTGTATGCGTTATCATTTACTGCTTCCCAACTTTATTTCTGTTGGTCCTGATAGTCATATACAGCACCCCTTTGAGAGTCGTTTTATTCTAATTTCATAAAAATAAATCATTTAAACAATAAATTAGTCATTTTAACAACCAAGATTGTACTTTTCAGATAATATTTACATATGCACACACTCTGAAAATCTAAAGGAAAACAGATACAGAAATTTAAAATAGAGAACCAATGTTTTATAGTGCGGTTAAATAAGAAATTAAAAGATAAATGTGGTTGCAGAGCTTTAAAATTTTCAACATAAGATTCAGTGTCCGCATGATCTAAATAACACAATTCAAGATGACTTCCTTTGACATTATAATTAATATAATAAGAACAGCAGTATCCTCTTGTCTCCCATGTACAAAAATATATTTAAATATAGTAGAAATTTATCAACTCCAAGGGCTAAAGAAGATAATTTCCTAGAATTCATTTCATCATAACTCACAATTTTTTAAAGCATTTGTGTAAATGTTTAATGACTAGATAGTGGCTTTAAATTTTATACTTACTCTTTCATGATATTTTTGGTTCTTTTCTCTAATTTTCTTTATTTGAGCCATGAATCGTTCTACTGCATTTTCCTTTATTTGACAGCTGATAACAAAGACAAGATGTATTTTACGATTATTTGCCTTAGGAAAAACTAATGAGATAAAATTTAAAAATTAATCTAAATTAATTTGAATTGAAATAAAGTATCAAGCATATTATAAAGACCCATTTAGGGATAAGAACCATAAGTGATTTTATGTTTCTGAGTACATTTTACTCACTAAAATATGTATTAGAGAGATAACGTCAAGTTTTAAAAAAATCAATCCCCATTTGTATTTTATAGTTATAATTTTTATACTTTCTCATTATAAATAATTCAGCTTAAAGGGAAAGGGCATCCGAAAACATGTTTTCTAGAATTCCAAAAACATTCATACAAAAATGACAAAACAAAGAACTTACAGGGGCAAGCACAGCTTCTTGAAACAGTAAGGTAAACCAGGCTGACCTACTGGTTCAAGTTCATTAGTATACCATCTCTTCTATAAATAGTAAAAGCTTCTTTCTTTCTTTCTTTCATTTTTCAAAGCTTCTTTCTTGACACAAATACATTTCTTTAACACCCAACAAGCCTTCTCTACTTCCCATTTTTAAGGGGAAAAATAAAATGTTATAAATGAAAATTATCTGAAAAGAGCCTATGCAGATGCATGCTAATTACTTACATAATTTCTGTAATTATAAATACGGTGATCCCAATTTTCTGCATGGGTTGGGGGAAGCAGATAAATGAATCACAAGTGTGTGGTCTCCATTGGTTGAAACTGAATCTTTGAACAGGCTGGTTCACAGAGTGATTCCCTGGCTTCAGCCGAGAGCCTGCCTTGGTGATGGATGCCTAAGTGTGCAAAGACCAGGCTGGAGACTACATCCAGTCTCAGGCCCAGCTATTGCAGGGGACACACTTATACTAAAAAGTCATTTGTTGTTTATCCAAAATTAAAATTAAATTGGGCATCCTGTATTTTTATTTGCTAGGTCTGGCAACCCTACCCTCAGCCTGCCACCCTTTCCCCTCTGAGAAGTTAGAAGCAAGCAACGGCTTTGTCTTGTGTTCCCCCTGCAGGAAGCAGTTCAGAAAGGTCTGAGTGGCATCAGCAAGTCTGGGGGTGGGGTGGATTCTGAGAGGCCCTAAAGGCTTTGGCTGCTTCATCAGGCCCCCTCTGGAGCATATGGTAGTTGCAGGTGTAACTTCACCTAGCCTCCCCTTGGAATTCATTTCAGCCTCCTCAGGCCTCAGAGACGGATTGACCAGGACGCAGATGAAGCTGAGCCTCAGAGCTCCACACCATTAGCCACTGTGGGGATTCAAGCCTCACTGTTCTCCATATAATTTTTCCTTTTCACATCTCCCTTATCTATTCAGTGCCCTAGTAACCCACACGTTACACTAAATGCTGAAGCAAATGGGATGATAAACCAGTGAGGTAATATACAATAAAGTGCTTTGAAAAGGGTATCACACTGTTCTAAAGAACAGTGATATGAAATTAATAGTAATGCAATGTGTCACCTTGCCCCTTCCCTCCTTATTAAAATGTTAGTTGATGGAAGAAATGTTCACATATTGAGGTACGGGGAAGTCATCCTGGCTTATACATGCTTTGGCTTGAGCTTTATGCTAACTAGAACAGCCTGTGGCCTGTCAAACATGCATTGTGCATCTGCTTTAACCATGACAGAAAAGAATGCATTTAAAAATCAAAATGAAGTAACCGTGGTTCAGGCATTCAAAACGGAGTTGGGTGGTCATTGTGGATGTGGTTTCACATACATTCCTGACAACCTGAATTTTCTGAACTGTATCAAACTCAAAGACACCACCAGATGTTTTCAAAACGATATCTGCCAGCAGCTGCCAGCTGCAACCTTATGGTCTCAAGGTCTCCCCTTATAACTATGTGATGATTTTGGACCCCAACCAATCCTTGCTTAACAAGCACCCTTACTTCTTGCGAGCTCCAATCCTAATTCTTGACAAACAACGTGTAACTGTGGTTTTTTGCCTATATAAGCCTCCCCATTTCATAGTCAGTGGAACACAATTCAAGTGCTTCTTGAATCTGTGTCTCCTGGGCTATAGTCCTCAGTTTGGCTTGAATAAAACTCTTTTCTATTTTTATTACAGGTTGTTTATTGAGTATTTGTGTCAACATAGTAATGTGTCAGCTTCCTTCTTCCATGCAATTTCATTGAAAATTCTGAGCAAGAAAACAAATTTGGATTCCAAAAAAAAATCTGTAATTTTATCTACTTTTTAAACCCACAACTATATCCACACCTATTTCTATATCTATGTCCATACTCATTGTAGAAAACTGGGTTTGGGGGAATAAGTATAAAGGAAAAAATTAAAACCACCATTACCTAGAGATGATCACTTTATAGATTTAGCATTATGTAATAAGATATTTTGAGAGAGGGAGAGAAAGACCACATTCACATCACTTTTAATACAGTATATTGTTATAATTGTTCTACTGTATTATTACTTATTATTGTTAATCTCTTACTGTGCCTAATTAATAAATTAAACTTTATCATAGGTATATATGTATAGGAAAAAACATAGTATATAAAGGGTTCAGTACTATCTGTGATTTCAGGCACCCACTGGGAGTCTAGGAACGTAATCCCTGAGGATAAGGGGTGGGGGGAGACTAAGAGATGATCTATAGGTTTGACATTGGCAGTCTCAGCTTTTCACAAACAACCATATAGGTTCATGACTTTATTTTCTTGAGATAGATTTTTTTTTAAGTTAACTGTTTGGAATTGACTACCTACTGTGTGCCCTCAGCTCTTTGTCAGGAGCTGAGATTGTATAAGAGAAATATAAGATGCTGCCAGGGGACCCTTGAATAATCCTTCCTCAGATGGTGGAGGGAGGTGTCCTGGCTATTTGTCATGTGACAAAAGTCCTGTCACCTCAGAACACACGGAATGAGTAAAGCGTCACCAGAAGAGCACAGTAAGGCCTAGGCTGTTCCAGTCCATGAGATTATTTATTTAGTTTTAACGAAGGAAAGAGAACAAAAGCATGGGAATGTTCAACTTGTGTCTCTCACTAGATCATGAGAATTTTCAAACGTGTGCCTCTTTGTAAACCTCTGTTAAAGAGGAGAAAGACTGCCCTCTGGTTGACCCAGAAGAGAGAGAAGGAGCTGTAATTGGATGTCATCACTGTGAGCCGTGGAAGCAGATTAGAGACCAGATTGTAATCACAGAGCTGGACTTTTTGTCCACCTCTGCTAAGACAAGATGAGCGAAGTTTTCAGTTATGCTGAGAAATGAGTACAGGTACAATCTGGTCATCACTTAATTGTTATCTAGAAAATAAAGGGAACTTCGTTAGAAGTCCCTTCCCATGGATGTTCCCCTCTCAGTGTTCTGACCCTTTCACTCACTATCTTCTAAAAAGAACCTATGAATAGATTTGGAGTCTTGCAGGGAGATGGATTTTCCCTGAATGTTGTTAAAAACAATTCTCTTAAACAAAGGCCTAGTCACCAGCAGTGTGGACTCCTGACTTTCAACCTTGTTGCCCTCCAATAAATGGCTTCCCATTTCCAAAGCCCAAGTGTTCCACAGGGGTCTGCATCTCTGACCCTTGCCTAAACCCCCAGAGTCTGCTCTGCCCTCTCTCCCTCACTCTGCCATTTCTCACTTCCCCAGCCTCTTTTCCATAAGCCTTCTGTCCATCACTCTATGTCTGCTTAACACCTGTTCCTCTTTCAGAGGTTAGCTCAACATCGCTTCCTCAAACAAGCTTTTCCTGATCTATTTCAAGTCCTTCAGTTACACCGTTACCCAGCACCCTACACTTTTCTTTCATAGAATCTTATTTAGAGCTGTGTAATTTTTTAAAAAGACTGGACTAGGTATTTAATGTCCATCTCCCATGCTTCGTTAGGGCAGGGACCATGTGGTCCTGTTCACTGTGTCCTCCAGTGCCCAGCACTTGCCTTGTATTTGGTAAACATTCAAATACTTGTTCAATATGCATGAAGTACATTCTTATTTGAAAAAAGACTGACACTTATTCACTCACTCCCTAAGCGTTACACATTAAAACACCTACCCTGGGCCCAAAGTTGAGGTTCAAAAGCTCTCAAGGGGCTTCCTCTCTGTTAGTTGGATAAAACATAAATACAGGATATGTATCACCCCTACTTTTGTCTCCATCTCCTGGGACAGAGACATTAAGAAATACTCTTATTAAAAATAATTCTCTCGGGGCTTCCCTGGTGGCGCAGTGGTTGAGAGTCCGCCTGCCGATGCAGGGGACACGGGTTTGTGCCCCGGTCCGGGAAGATCCCACATGCCGCGGAGCGGCTAGGCCCGTGAGCCATGGCCGCTGAGCCTGCGCGTCTGGAGCCTGTGCTCCGCAATGGGAGAGGCCACAGCAGTGAGAGGCCCGCGTACCGCCAAAAAAAAAAAAAAAAAAAGAAATTCTCTTTAAATCACTTGGATTTGATCTACAGGCATTTGGGGATAATGCAAATTGGAATGTCTAGAAATAAAAAAATAAAGAAATGTCCTCTTTTACTCTTCTGTAAATGTACACTAACTATTCTATGCTGTACTTGAAGAGGTAAGCCTGCAAGCCACTGTATATATGTGGAGGAGTGACCAATAATACAATGAAGGGAGGGAGGGAGCCAAAACCCATTTATGAATGCTGTTTCATAGCTACTGCTTGGCTTGTGTTATAGTCAACGTGCAAAAACTTTAAAAAATATGCACATAGCACAAGAGTGCAATTATACCTCCAATCCACCTCCAGTCCAGCTTATTTGATACCTTTTGAGCACTTCATTTTCCATTGGAGTCATATGAGTCTTAGCAGCAATGATTGCCACTTATGTATGGGAACTTTGGGATTTCATAATCTAAGCTTACTGATAGTCGAGAAGTGCTTCACCGATAGGCAATTTGACTTCTTTTGGCAGTCTGTCTTGAATATCCTTTTTATTTGTTTTCGACGTGTTTTCCATTGTGTTGCTTAACTAGAAAGAAGAATACCTGTTTAAAAAAGAGACATAGGAAGAATAAATAAATTCTTTGTCCCTCTACTTGTGTTTATGAGATAAAGCGCTGCTGGGACTTAATTTAAAACTGGCTCTTCCATCCAGATTGCTTCCACGTCCCAAGAGCTAACATCCACCACAATGCTGGGACCTCATGAATCAACTGGATTCTTGAGTCTGGTGAGTTCCATGCTTAGCCCAGGTGCAGCATTCCCCCACCCAAAACTGTCTGAGACTCACTCTCTTATATTATCCATCAACAACTGTTGCCCCTGTCAGGTTTCTTTAAGAGCAAGGGCTAAACTTTTTCAATATTTAATGTCTCCACAATGTTTGGTAGAGTGCACCACATGTAACAGCAGCTCGATATATGTCTTCTAGTTTTTAAAAAGTAAGACAAAACAAAAGCACAACTTTCTATGACTAGGCTCCAAAAGAATTAGAACTGGGATCCAAAAGAATTAGGTTTGGCCAGGATTGTTATAAAGAACAAATAAAAGGACACATTAAAGTGTTTTTAAAATGGTTAAGAGGTTTACAAATGCAAAATAAGAAGAAGAATGATAATAATAATGTTATCATTAACAGTAACTGTTCATCAGCTACTAATTGCTTTTGTAACTAATAATAAAAACTATCAAAACTAATATTTTTTTAAACGAGAAAATCAGGCCCAAGGTTCTTAGATTTTTATGGTAAGCAGAAATAACTTTGTGGATTTGGTATGGATACTAATGCACATCTTTTAAGATCAGTCTTCCTTGACAGATTTTTATCTTTTGATTTTTATTAATCTCAAGAAAATAAGTGCCTAACCTTCAATCAGTGTGTTAGTAGTTGGGTGTGGTAGAAAGAACATAACCTTTGTAATTATTTGTTAAAATGGCTGGAAACTCCATGAGAGTGGGGATGATGTAATTCTTGTGCATTACTGTATTTCCTCACCTAGCACAGTAGATGCAGTCCTTGTCAAATGAATGAATGGACAGGTGGATGAATCAGGCAGACATATTTTAATCCTAGATCCACCATCTTTTACCTCTGTGGCCTTGAGTAGGTTACTGAATCTTTTTGAGCTTCAGTTCCATCATTCCTAAAGTGAGAACAAAAATCTTATTCTAAACGCTGTAGTAAGGACTAAATAAGTTAATATTTATTAAAGCACCTAGCATAGTGTCTGACATAGAAAGAGCTTAATAAGCATTCTGCCCCTTTAGTTATGGCTCCAGATTATGCTTCTTTAAATTTCAGGTAACTAAAGAAGAGGATGTCTGCCTGCTGCCAAGTATGATGAGAGGTGTAAAGACTAATCCATGTGGTTTGCTACTGTCAGCCTTCATCATTGATTTGGATCACTGAATAGGCAATCTACATAGGTCATTCAGATCCAAAGTGGAGAAACTCTCTGAAATGAAAACATACTTTTCCCCTGCAGACATGCTGCTTACATAACCAGACCTCCAGCAAGGCTCAGTCTTTGTGGCTGAGACTTTTCTTTTCTAGCCATGCATGTTCATCTCTGCACCCTAATAGATTCTAGTATTCATGCATGCAAATATACTACAATACTTTTTAACTGAAAATCACAAAGGTGACACATCAAAAAGATTTAATATATTAAGACACGGTAATATATTAAGTGATATCTTCTCAGATATGAAAGTATTGAGAATAATTCTATACGCTACATACCAAAATATTTCATTATACCATCACAGGTCACAGAAACTTATCAGCTAGGAAAAAAATTTGCTTTCTTTTGTTTCAGATGCAGAATTGAATTTTTATATTATTTTGTATTTTAGAATTAGAATGTTTAAATTGAATGTTGCACAAAAACATAGCATGTTGTCAAGTGTTTCATTTTATAATAACTTAGTATTTAACAAAAACTTTTACAATAAAATATTTTATTTAAAAGCTAAAACAACATTAATTTCTAATTTTCTTTCTGAGTCATATAGAAGAGATCAAGAGTTATGGTTCCCACCTATGGTACCCATCTGGTGCTGGAGGAAAAATGACCTCATCTTGCTCAATTACTTCAGTTACCTGGCTCTAATGTTTTCAACTCTCTGACCAATGTACAATTAGTTACCTAACTGCAGCTCACGGCAGACGATTTTAATAAAATATGAGTGAAAATGTAGATCCATTAAGCACAAATGATTCGTGCATAAACTATATTAAGATTCATTGTTTCACACACTTTACAGAAAATTAGTAAGCCAATTGGATTGCCTGCTTAATAGCTGCCTTTTTGCAATGAGCTAATGACATTACCTCAAAATGTACTTTTGCATTAATGTACTACAAACAATGGGCATTTTAATAAACATTTACAAGGATTTACAGTTCCTGACCACCTAGAGGAGTTCTATCTCAGCATGTCTTCTTTTTTTTTTTTTGATGTGGGCCATTTTTTTAAAGACTTTATTGAATCTGTTACAATATTGCTTCTGTTTTATGTTTTGGTTTTCTGGCCCTGAGGCATGTGGGATCTTAGCTCCCCAACCAGGGACTGAACCCTCACCCTCTGCAATGGAAGGTGAAGTCTTAACCACTGGATTTCCAGGGAAGTCCTGGATTTCTATCTCAGTAAAAGGTGAGAATTCTAGAAAAATAGTCACAAAGTAACGTAATTATCTTCCAGGAAGATTTCACTTAAAATAATTCCTGACAGACACCTAATCGGCTTTGTCAGTAATTTCAAACATCTATTTAGTGCCTGTTCTCTGCGTGCCAATTTTCCTGGCCCTTGGTTATAAAACGTAGAAGAGGTGAGATCTCTACTCAGACTGATAGGAAGAAAGAAGCATACTCCAGCAGAACCTAAAAAAAAAAAAGAGCAACTTAAAAAGGCTTGAGAAAACCATACAAGTAATGAATCCTAGAGAGATCTTCGCCCAGGGCATGACCTTTTGTGCGTGTCTGTTTTTCCTCTCCCAACTCTGTTTGGGCATCAATAACACACACTATATAGTGAGGGCAGGTGAGGAGGGTGGGTTTGAAGGACTCAGATATCCAGCCTTTTCAAAGACTATTTCATAATCATTTTCTGTCAGAAAATGTTTCAAAAAATATTCCCCAAATGCTTCTCAGTGAAAAGTAAGAAGTCTATTTAGTAAAAAGGGACATATAGTAGCCATCTTCTTCAAATGAGCTGTTATCCCATAATGCTTTACTTGACTTTGCAAAATTACCCAAAAAACAAGGAGTGTGTTCCTTCCTGCACAGTCTCAGGATCCTGGCTCAATACCTAGAAAGCTCCTAATGACTTTTTTTATGACTTTGTGGAGCCATGAAGATCCAGAAGCCTCCTAATGACTCCTTTCAAATTTTGTGGAGGCTGGGAGGGATGGCAATTCTGCCCTAATACCTTTCCAGACGTTTGAAATGGATCCTGATGTTTGTTAGCTAATGTTTTATATAAATGTAGATTAAAATGGAAGATGTTTACTTAATAGCATTAGTAATGACAAAAGTTCTGAATAAGATTCCATCAGGGGTTGACAGCACGATTTAGTTAAAAGGTCTCTGTATGGGTGCCGGAAGTCTTAAAGTCTAGTCATGGCTTTGCCATTAACAAGCTATAACGTTATGTAAATCTAACAACAACAACAATAATAATGCAGTACTTCCAAGAGCCTTTGTTAAAGAGCAATCTAACTTAAAAGGCACACATCTAACTATCAAGGCACTCATCTTCAACAAAACATAACTCCTTAAATACTGAATAGTAACTACTTCAGCAACTCGTATCTTTGGGAATTCAAACACAGATGTTGGCACATAGGTCAGCATCTCCCATGGGCACAAACTAGATGTTCAATAAATGTCTGATGTGAATGACTGACTGGCAAATAATGCATACTCACTCTCTTTCCTAGTGGCCCTATTTATTTGCTCATAACGTTGTATATACCCTGAATTTGGAAAGTAAAATAACTTTTAAACTCAAATTCTCAATTCGGCTAGAACATATTTTCAATACAATTGAAAACATTTTAGAAATGCTCTCCAGCACATGTTAAAAAAAAAACAAAAAAAAAAACCTGAATGCATTTAAAGCCTCTTAGTAGTGATATCACCTAACAGTTAGTTTTACAAAATTTCAGACCCATCTCTTTTTGTATAGATTACGTATATATAGCCCCAAACCGCTTTAAAATGTAAGATAGAGCCAGTTTGGAGATATGATAAATAACTATACATTCAAATCAAGGTATTTAAAAATATCTAGATGGATGACATTTTCAACTTTCACTTGCATGACTGACAATGTGCATTACATTAGCATGTATTTTCTTTACCAATACAAATCCTTTGGTTAGTGGCACATTTTTGAACTACAGATCTCAAATTATATTGGATTCTTAGCTTAAAAATTGGTGTCTTTTGATCCAGAATTGCTAATAACAAATAGTTGGAAATGCAGTATATTATAATAACTTTTCTAGCAACCAGAACTACATTTTTTTTTTTTTTTTTTTTTTTTTTTTTGCGGTAGGCGGGCCTCTCACTGTTGTGGCCTCTCCCCCTGCAGAGCACAGGCTCCGGACGCGCAGGCCCAGCAGCCATGGCTCACGGGCCCAGCCGCTCCGCGGCATGTGGGATCTTCCCAGACCGGGGCACGAACCCGTGTCCCCTGCATCGGCAGGCGGACTCTCAACCACTGCGCCACCAGGGAAGCCCTGGAACTACATTTTTTTCAACTCCTACTGTCCTTCAATTTTAGAAGTGTCAAAAAACAAAAGAAACATAACTGTGAAGAGAAGATTGTAAGGATAATGGAAATACATGCAGTACCTTTACACTCTGTTGGTGGAGGAGAACAAAAAGCCTTCTCTCCTTCAAAGAGCAGCGGTGAATAAAGACGACCAACTGGGGCTGGGTCTTGGGGCTGGTGGAAAGGAAATCCATGAGCAATTATTACACACTGATAAACACCCAGTCTTATTATTTTCCTTCTCTGCCTTCACAGAAACCTTTTCTTCCATCTCAGATGGGACATCTCCTCCCACCTCCTAACGGTTTCCTCAAGTCTCTCCACCCAGAAGAGCATTATGGGGTAAGAAGGGGAATGAGGAAACAAATAGGCCGCTATACAAATCTAGCAAGTTAATAAAAGAAAGAAACCAAGTGTCCTGTTTAGAAGGATGCTGCCAGCAGCCAGGGCAAAAAGCCGAAACCAGCCTATGGATTGGGTGGGTGAGGGTGAAAGGCCATCAAGCCCACACGGAGCACTTATAGGGTACCTTTAGTGGGAGGGGTTCTGTGCTGGTATGGAGAAAGGTTCCAGGGTTTGCGGGGTACTCATTCTAAAGGCATTCACCAGGGCTTCCCTGGTGGCGCAGTGGTTGAGAGTCCGCCTGCCGATGCAGGGGACACGGGTTCGTTCCCCGGTCTGGGAAGATCCCACATGCCGCGGAGCGGCTGGGCCCGTGAGCCATGGCCGCTGAGCCTGCGCGTCTGGAGCCTGTGCTCCGCAACAGGAGAGGCCACAACAGTGAGAGGCCCGCGTACCGCAAAAAAAAAAAAAAAAAAAGGCATTCAGATGGGGAATTCAGTGAGAAGAGCACTAAGAAGATGAGTCTAGACCTAGCTCCTCCACCAGTGAATTTTATAACCTCGGACAGGTCTCTAACCCCCTCTGACCCTCAGTTTCTCTTCCATTTTTCCTACTTCCTGTCGGAGTTATTAATGAGGCTCCAATGCTTTGGGAAAATTGTCAAGTGATAAAGCCCCATACAAATGGAAGGCATTAGTTTACTGAGCATCTACTGTGTGCTAGAGACTGTGAGGGCAAACCTGAATCAAATTCAGATCTGAAAATCTAGAAAGGCAAATAAGCAATGTATCCAGGGGTTCTATGGCAAAGCGGAAAAAGAGATGGGTTAATACTCCGATCAGATCAAAAGTTCTTCCTCCCTCTGTGTCTCCTGGGTGAAAAGGAGGGGGTCGGCCTATGAGAATCCTTCTCAGCAGCTCCTAACCGCCCAGAACTTCGCCCGGGGCGGGACCCCAGAAGGTTGGGACCCCAGGACCATTTTGTGGCCGAGTAAGCAGCAGGGCCGTTGGGGTGGGGCGGAGATGCTCGTAAAGTCTTAAGTGTCAGACTGGAAGGAGTCGGGGCAGAGCGAGGAGGCTAGGCAGCCTTCTGACCTCCCCTCGACGGCTTCCAGGTGCGGATACACAGTAACGGTTCCGGAGGTAGCACTTGCGTCAGGCCGGCGGACCAGGCCCACTCACTCCACAGCCGTCGCCGCGGCGCCCTCCGTTTCCAAGGCGACCGGCGAGCTAGGGCCTCCCCTGCCCACCACCAAACATCCGCGAGCGGCGGGCCAGGCGCGCCACCTGGTGGCAGCAAGGGGAACAATCAGGCCGAGGTCCCGCGCTGCCTCCCTGCGGGTACCGCGCCCTCCCACCTTCTTCCCGCGAGGTTGTCACCGCCGCAAGCCACCCAGTTTACTCCACAAGACGCGCTCGCCCACCTTGCCTCCCTCTAGTGGCAAACCGGGAAGTGGTGAGAAGTGTAGAGACTTGACGTCCGGGCTCTGTGTTGTGACCGTAAGCGGCTCACTTGTTTCTTCCCCTGTAAAATGAGACGTCAGGACTGGTCTGTGGTTTTCAAGCAGCGCGTAGCATCCTACGATGTTGGGACGTGTGCGCGTAACGGGGATTCGGCGCGCCTCCGCCACCCCTATCCGACCCTTCCACCTGGGCAGCTTTTCTCCTGTCTACTTTTGTTTTGTGTAAGAGTTCTTTTAACTCCAAACAGAAGTGCAAACCCCTGGACTAAATGCTTGTAAGGTAACTTACAGCTTTAAAAGTCCTTGATCCGGCTTGTTTTCTTTCTCGTTTTACTTTTTTGCTTCTAAACCTTAAGAAAACCAGTATGGATTTTGTCTCTCCCTCTCTTTCTACTTTTGGCAGCTCTCTCCTAATTCAGGAGGAAAAAATATCACACACCTACAACCTTTAACGTTCCTCTTTTCCTCATCTGCGTTCGTTCTCATTCTCTGCCTCAAGACAATTTTCTTACATCCTGAGAGCACTTAGAGTCAATTATTCATCCTTTTGTCCCCAGTAGACAAAAATTAGCTGCTCTCTTGGGCCTCCACTCTCTGCATAAGTCTCCTGTTTGGCATTCTTGAATTTGATTTAAAAAAATACATTTTCATATGTTTTATGATTAATGCTGTTACATTAATACATATTAAGAACTTAAGGAAGGGAACTGAAGCAGTGAATAAAAATATTAATTACCTTTGGTTAAGGTAGTTTTTCTCATCAATAAAAAGTCATCCAAAACCTAGCCAGTTTGAGGTCATTTATGTCTCCTACCTCATTCGAACCGCCCTTTATTCTATTACTGTTATATATTTCTTTAGTGTCAATTATAATAACAACAGGTGGGGATATGGGGTAAAATTATTGAATAGAGTTCAATACAAGAGGGACCAAAAAATCTATCACACAAATTTTTTAAAGCATGGGGATTTTTTTGTTGCTGTTCAATGGAAAAACAATTTTGTGATTCTTCAGTACTTTGAATTCATTCCTAAATCACTTTCTATAAATCTTAGGCCAGCTTCTTTTGCTAGAGCCTGGGCCCATGGTCAAAAATGTACTTTTACCCTATCATTTATCTCTTGTGCAGTTTTTCTTATGGTGTTTGCCAGTTTGTGGTCAAACAGTGAAGCCAGATAAAAACCATTTGCTGAGTTTCCTCATTTGACCTTGATTTTCTGTTAGCCTTGCCATGTTGAATGAGGCAGAAATAGAGGCAGGAGAGTTTCTGTGGTAGAAAAAGCCAAATATGTTGTCTGATTTTGGCAAACACACAAAGAACTTGTTTGGTATGTTCTGTTGCTAAGCATTTTATACTTTAAAACCTATTTTCATTACCTCTGCAAATAGACCATAAGGCAATCAACTAAATGTATTAATATTAAATCTCACAATAATTTTTAGGAACACAAGCTAGTGATTAACCCATTGGCTTTGTAAACCAGTTCAAACTTCTAGTAAATCAGAGCTTTTACTGACAGCAAAGTTACTTTTTTTTTTTTTTTGCGGTACGCTGGCCTCTCACTGTTGTGGCCTCTCCCGTTGCAGAGCACAGGCTCGGGACACACAGGTTCAGCGGCCATGGCTCATGGGCCCAGCCGCTCCGTGGCACATGGGATCCTCCCGGACCGGGGCACAAACCCGCGTCCCCTGCATCGGCAGGCAGACTTTCAACCACTGTGCCACCAGGGAAGCCCCAAAGTTACTTTTGAGAAATATAAAAGCCCTGCTATAACTTCTTATCCAAAAACTTTGTTCCTGACAAATTTGAAACAGTTAAATTGGTGTTTTGCCAAAAAAAAAAAAAAGTCATAAAGTAAAATATTCGCTTGAGGGGAAAAGTTTACATCACCTTTAAGCAGGCATGGTGACAAACTCATAGAGGAGATTATGTTTTGACCCATCATCAACAGCATGATGAGTCTCAAAAGAACTTAGCTAAGTGAAAAAGCCGAGTGTGAGAAATTATATACTATGTCACATGAAATTGTAGAAAATCCTGAAAGCAGATCACTGGTTGCCTAGTGCTGATGGGGGGAATGAGGGGATTGACTACAAGGGGGCAGGAGGGAACTTTTTAGGATGAAGGAAATGTTCTATAACTTGATTGCAGTGGTGGTTACAGGGTGTATGTATTTGTTAAAACTCATCAAATTGTCTTTAAATGGGTGCATTCTGTTGTATATAAATTATATGTTTAAAAGTTAATTTTAAAAATAGCTAAAGTTATTTGACAACTCCTCTCATCAAGAGATGGGGTCTCTGTTTCCTCTTCTTGAATCTGGGTGGTCTTTATGACTGCTTCAACCAAGAGAGTATGGCAGAAATGACTCTATGTTACTTCCAAGGCTAGGTCATAAAAGCTCATGCAGCTTCTTCCAGGTTCTTTTGGGATACGTGCTCTGAGAGAGGCCAGCTGCCACGTAAAAAGTCTACTTTGAGACGACCATGCTAGAGAGAGCACGTGTAGGCTCTGTGGTTAACCGAATGAGTCCTGCCTTCCAGCCCACAAAGTGCCAGGCCTGTGAGTGAAACCACCTTGGATCCTCCCAACCGGCCCATGCATCAGCTGAGTATTGCTGAGTTGATCTCAGTTGATGCCACAAGGAGCAAGAGATCACCAGTTACTAACCTACAGAATCTGAGATTCGGTTGTTTTAAGCCACTGAGCTTTGATAGTGCATTAGTTGTCCATCGGTATATGACAAATTACCCCAACGTTTAGTGATTCAAGACAACAATAATCACTTATTATCTCACGGTTTCTATGCATCAGGAATTTAGGAGCAAGTTGACTGGGCAGTTCTAACTTGGGGTATCTCATGAGGGCAGATGTTGGACAGATTCTGTCTCTGCCTGAAGGAGCTTTCAGTCTAGGAAGAGGGAGGGGCAGACAAATTAATAGGCAACCACAACAGAGCTGGATAACCCCTGGAACAGGGGTAAAAGCAGAGTGCTAAGGGAAAACCGAGCCCAGCCTTGAGGGTCAAGGAAAAATTCCTAGAGGAAGTGAGGTCTAAACTGAGTCTTGACGGTGAGCAGGAATGAGTCAGTTTGGAGGGTGTGAGAGGGGCTGGGACAGAGGCATGGGCATGTACAAAGGCCTAAAGGTGAAAATGAACATGACGAGTTTCTCATGGAGCTGAAAGAAATTTACTACGTTAGATCATAGGGTCCCAGAGAGAAGAAAGGGGCGAGAGGGGAGGCTGGAGAAGCAAGCAGGGGCAGGTCCTGATGGGTCCTCTGAACCACGCTCTTTTATGTAACAAATATTCACTCTGGCCACAGTGTGGAGGACGATGGGAGAGGTCAGGATGGGGACAGTTTCCAGGATGAACTCCACTGACCACAGTTCTAATCTTTTTCTGCCTAAGAGCCTCTCCCTTAGGTCTAGTTTCTGGTCCAAGAAACATGTCTCAGGATCTGCCTTTTGCCAGATTGCAGCAACTGGCAAAAAGAATGACTTCATCTTCCTGGCTCAAGTTATCAGCTTGCCTAATCTCTGGAGCCTTCTATGACTCAGGTGAGATGCCTACCTCCACACCAGGAAGTAGTCTATGAAGCTCTGCCTCCAGCAAACATATGAAAGGAATTATTATTATTATTTAACATCCTTATTGGAGTATAACTGCTTTACAATGTTGTGTTAGTTTCTGCTGTATAACAAAGTGAATCAGCTATATGTATACATATATCCCCATATCTCCTCCCTCTTGCATCTCCCTCCCACCCTCCCTATCCCACCCCTCTAGGTGGTCACAAAGCACTGAGCTGATCTCCCTGTGCTATGCGGCTACTTCCCACTCGCGATCTATTTTACACTTGGTAGTGTATAGATGTCCGTGCCACTCTCTCATGGAGTAACACTACCTCATATCTGGAGAATAGGGCAGTATAGATAATAATTTCTACCTTTTAAGAACTGTATTCATATCATTTTTTTCCCTTGATTTTTTTATTATTGTGGTAAAAACACATGAGATCTGCCCTCTTAACAAAATCTTAAGTGTATAATACAATATTGTTAGCTATAGGCACTATATTTAACAGCAGATCTCTAAAATTTATGCATCTGGCATAAATGAAACTTTGTTGAATAGCAGCTCCCCATTTCCCCCTACTATGAGCTTGATTATTTTAGATATTCCATATAAGTGGAATCATGTAGTATTTGTCCTTCTGTGACTGGCTTATTTCCCTTAGCATAACGTCTTCCAGTTTATCCATGTTGTTGCAAATGGTAGTATTTTCTTCTTCAATTAAAGATACATAATATTCCATTATATGAATGTACCATGTTTTGTTTATCCATTCATTTATCAATGGACATTGAAATTGTTTCCATATTTTGGTTATTGTGACTAATACTGCAGTGAACACAGGAGTGCAGATATCTCTTTGAGATCCTGATTTCAATTCTTTCGGATAAATACCCAGAAATGGGATTGCTGGATCCTATGGTAGCTCTATTTTAAATTTTTTGAAGAACCTCCATACTTTTTTTTCCAAATTTTAAATTCACAATTCAGTAGATTTCCTGTCTATCAGAAACACTGATTTAGAATAGACTATGGGAAAATGTGTCATATAAAAATATCACAAAAAGAACAAAGGGTTTAGCTATATACTGCTAGCATATGTTCAAAACCTAAATAATAATTTTTTTAAAGTTCTCAAAAGTTTTGACTTAGCTATTGCATTGGAAAGGAAATGCGTGCCTGAAGAGAAAATATGCAACATTGAAGAATGTCAATTCTTTCCAAAGAGATGTATAAGTTTAATGCAGATCTACAAAAAAAGTATTTGTTTGCAGAAGGGAAAATAATTGGGACATTTTCAGGACTATAAATCAATATTAGCACATCCAAGGTAGTGTGCTGTATTTTTAAATGAAAAGAAATAATGAGGTTTTGGGTTACTCCCTACAACTTCGTATGGTGTTGAAAAATACTAAATATTTTACCTTTTATGCAGCACACTAGCTAAGAAAACCATTGCAAAAGACCACATTATGTGATTCCTTTTAGAAGATATTTCCAGAAAAAGCAAATCTCCAGAGACAAAAATTGAGAAAGGGGGCTTCCCTGGTGGCGCAGTGGTTGAGAGTCCGCCTGCCGATGCAGGGGACACAGGTTCGTGCCCTGGTCCGGGAAGGTCCCACATACCGCGGAGCGGCTGGGCCCGTGAGCCATGGCCGCTGAGCCGGTGCGTCCGGAGCCTGTGCTCCTCAACGGGAGAGGCCACAACAGTGAGAGGCCCGCGTACAGCAAAAAAGAAAAGAAAATTGAGAGACTTCAGTTAGGGCTGTACACAGTAGGGTCACCAGCAGGGGGACCACTTGGAGAGAGAACTGTCCAAATGAGGGATGTGTACCTCAACAGGGCGCTGCGGAGAGAAGTCTTTGGGTGCTGAAATTGGAAGATCCTTCTAGTGAACGCACTTGACTTTGCGAATTGCTCATTGTGGTGTCTAGAGAGACTGAGAGACATAGGATACAGAATCACGCTTTGTTGATGCTTATTTTCTTTAAGAACATGAAATTTGGAGTAAGTCCAGAGTTTTTCTGAAGCTGCTTACCAGCTGTGTGACCTTGGATAAGTTACTTCTCTTTTCTGCACCGCAATTCCTCATCTGTAAATGGAGATAATATTGCATACCTCTCTGGGCTGTTCAGAAGAGTAAACAAATGCCTGGTACAATTCCTGGCACATAGTAGGTTCTCAATAAATATTCATTCTCCATCATACTACTTCTAAAATATTATTTTAGAGGGAATGCCAGAAAGTAGGAAAAGTGGAGCTCTTCTGGGTCATATTTCCCATGTGGCTGGTCTGGTGGGACCCAAATATTCATCTCTGACCCAGCTGCAAACCTGTACACCCAGCTGCCTACTCAACATCAGTTAGATGTATCACAGGCACATCATGCCCCAAACTCATTATCTCCTACCCCCTCTAACCTGCCCCTTCTCCTCGAGGCTGTGTCCATATTCAGTCAATAGCACCAGCATCTACTTTGCTGTTCAAGCCTGAAGATGGGGAGTTATTCTCAACTCTTTCCTTTCCCCAGACCCTAGACCTAATCAACCTTCGAGTTCTGTCAGTCTACCTAGAAATTCGGTAGATTGAACCCATTCACTAATTTTAATCAAAAATATTTGTTGAGCAGCTCGCTTTGAACTAAGCACCATGTCAGGTTCCGTCTTCATTGCCTTCTCCCTAATCTGGGTCACAGTTTTCTCCTATTGACTGAAGAAATAGGTTCCCAACTAGTTGCCCTGAATCTACTGTTTATTTCCTCTAATCCTTTCTCCACGTTCTTCCAGAGATTCATTCCTTTGCTTAAGACCTTAAGTGGCTTCCCACAGAGCCCTCAGGAAAGAATTAGTGACACAGCTGGTAAGGCTTTCTAAAATCCAGGCCCCCCAGGTCTAGGGCAGGTTCCCTGCTATGTGCTCCAGTCACTGGTTGGGTTCCCCCAGAAACATACCCTGAGACTGAGATTTGAGTGCAAATTGTTAATTTGGGAGGTAGTCTCAGGGAGCTCTGGTAGGAGGATGGGGAAATGAGGAGGGAAGAAAAAGAAACCAATTCAGCATGCATTGATGAACAAGTTACTGGGAGATGGGTAACTGGGGCTCAGCCTCAGTGGAGAACTCTGGGAGACAGTGTATGCTATGGACTGAACTGTGTTCCCCCAAAACATGTATGTTGAAGCTCTAACCCCAAATGTGACTGTGTCTGGAGATAGAGCCTATAGGGAGGTAATTAAACATCAAGGAGGCCCTACAGTGAGATGGTGAGGGTGGGGCCTGATGCAGTAGGATTAGTGTCTTCAAAAAGAGGCACCAGAGAGTTCTCTCTCTATCTCTCTGTCTCTCTGTCTCTCTCTGTCTCTGTCTCTCTGTCTCTGTCTCTCTCTGTCTCTCTCTCTCTCCGTCTCTCTCTGTCCCTCTCTCTGTCTCTGTCTCTGTCTCTCTGTCTCTCTGTCTCTCTCTCGGCACACAAGAGGTCACGTGAGCCCACAAACCAGGAAGAGACACTTCACCGGAAACCAAGCATGCTGGCACCCTAATCTCAGCCGTCCAGCCTCTAAGAACTGTGTGAAAAAAATTTCCTGTTGTTTAAGCCACTCAGTCTATGGCATTTTGTTAATGGCAGCTCAAGCTAAGACAGCATGGAACAACCTCAGAGTTGCCAGGGTGCTCTGGGTGGAAGCCGGGTAGTTAACTCTCAATCCTCATTTGCCGTTGGTTTAGGCTGCACCTGAAGGCACTGATTCCCCAGCAATCACGGCCTGCACCGCATGCAAGGGCAGAGCTTCTGCTCCCCTGGGCCAGAAAAGTTCTCACTCAGCCTGAGAATCCCTGGTGGGAAGAAGGCTCTGGCTTGCCTGGTGAGTGCTAAGGGATATGGGCAGGGCAATAGTGTCTACCATAGCTCCCAGAAAGCAGTTTATCTCTGCTTTGTGGCTCTCTTTACCCTGTAGTGACCCATCAGCTAATCTGTTAGTTCTATAAGGGTGCAGATGATACCTCTCTGCTTCACCAATATACCACCAGGGCTAAGCACAGAGCCTGATATGTAATAGGTGCTCAAGAGATATTTAGTGAATGTGTGGATAAATGAAATATGGTGATCCTTTCAGAAAGTAACCCAGTCACGGCATGCTTTGTATTTGACAGAGAAATTACACATGCAGCAAAAAAACCTCTAAGTTATTGTTACATTTGAATCCCTATATTCACATAAATCACTGAAATTTCTTAACAATGACAATTAAGGGCCTTACTAGGCTTCCTAAATAAAGCTTAGGATGTTCATTTTTATCCCTTTGCAGCAAATACAGTCCCGATATCTTTTTTCTAGACCCAGGTCCTCTCCACACGTTGTGCTGGGTCCAGGGAAGATGCGACGCTCCACACGTTTTGCTGGGGCTGGGCAGCAGCTTGGCTCAGCCCTGGGAGCTGGCTCCCAGCTGCTCATCAGTATGAGTGCAAACAGGTGGAGCCTACAAAGGTGGCCTTATAGAGCTTGGGCTTAATCCTGTGAGCACTGTAGAGCCGCGGAATATTTCCCAGCATGCCAAAAGCAAGACTTTAGAAAAATGAATGGAACAGTGATATTTAGGCAGGGATGGAATGGGAAGAGACTGGAAGAGACTGGGGAACGAAAAGAGAGGAAATAAGCCTGAGACAGCGTGGCTGACAGAAACTTTTGAGCTGTGTGAAACTTTCCACTGTGGGTCACTAGGCTGATTGGGGACAGAGAAATCACTGTGGTGAATGAATCAAAGTATACCCCTTCCTGTTATGTTCTCTTTGAAGTTATTTCCTAAAGCACCAAAGGGGTGTTTGTAAGAAGAGTAATAGGCAATCATAAAAGTTCCCTGTAAACAATCAAGAATGCAAGTTCCCATAGCTGTGTAGGTTTAAAAAGGAGGCAAAGTGGCATTGATTTTGGTGTGTTCCTGGGATAATGCACGAATGTTCCATGTGTACCGCACTTGACTTTCTCTGAAACTAATAAACTCTGTGCTTTTAAGGGTAAAACTTTGTCTAAACTTGAAATATTCCTCGTCAAATGCTCTGTATCTTGATTGTAGTGGTGATTACTTGCTGATATTCATGTATCAAAACTCATCAAATTCTACATTTAAAATTGGTGAGTTTGTAAGTTATGCCTCAATAAAGCTGATTTTTAAAAATTGAATAAAGTTCAAATATACCCAGAGATTAATCCAGGCAAATAATACATATGTATGATTCCATCTACGTAAAACCCCAGAAAATGCAAGCTAATGTATAGCGTGAGAAAGATCAGTGGTTGCTTTGTCGTGGGCAGGGTAGGGTCAGGAGGCAGGAATTACACAGGATCATGAAGACTCTTATGGTAGTAATGGGTACGTTCATAATCTTCAGCGTGCTGTCAGTTTCAAAGGTGTATACATATGTCAGACATATTTCAATGAAATGGCATATCTCTTTACCCCTGCCTGTAAAGTTTATGATGTTGGAAGCCATGACCTCCACTACTGTATCTCCAACATCTAACCTAGAGCCTGGCGTATATTTGTTGAATAAATTAACAGTTTGGAAAATATTAGCATAGTGGGATGAGTCTAGTTCCCAGCTCCGTCATGTTCTAACTTTGTAAATGTCTCTAAATCACTCAATGTCTCTAACCTCAATTTGCTCATTGGTGAAATAGAGTTAATAATATTGATCTCATAGGATTGTTGTGAGGGTTACAAATGATGTATCTAAAAAGTTACAAAATAGACCTTGGCAATGATAGATGCTAAATAAGTGGTAGCTTTTATTACTATTTGTAAGACATGCCTCATAATTTCTGGGGATTAGAATGTATTTATTATTTTGCATGGATGCACTTTGGAACATACTCATATAGCCATTTCAAATAAGGAGTAATATAAAGAGCTTTAGCCCATAATGGATCACTGCATAAGTGTGATAATTAATGGATTATTCCAGAAAGTGGATTTTAAAATGATATAGACTTAAAACTAGGTAGAATTGCTTTCAAAAATAAGCCAGCACAGTGGTTTCATGGGTGCATACATATGTCAAAATTTATGCAGTTTATTATATGTCAGTTATATTGCAATCAGGCTGTTTTCTTTAAAAAATTAAGCCACCAACGAGTGGAATTAAATACATGAAATAGCTCTATTATTTAGGATGAAGTTTGATTAATTTAATTATTTTTTTAACCAAAGGGATCTGTCTCCATTATTTGGCTTCAATCTGAGGACAATTTAATTGTTTCTCAGACAGTTCTTTTTTTAATTGAGATTTGAACTGCAGTTTGACAAATGTCAATGACATCACTGCTGCAACTGCACTCCTTAAATGTAAATATTTGCTGAAAGTTAATCTTGCTTTGACAGTACAAAAGGAAACATATCCATTTCAGAATGGATGGTTGCTTTTTATAGTGATGCCTGAAAAATATGCATAATGCCAGTTTTTTTTTTTTGTTTGCGGTACGCGGGCCTCTCACCGTTGTGGCCTCTCCCGTTGCGGAGCACAGGCTCTGGACGCACAGGCTCAGAGGCGATGGCTCACGGGCCTAGCCGCTCCGCGGCATGTGGGATCTTCCCGGACCGGGGCACGAACCCGTGTCCCCTGCATCGGCAGGCGGACTCTCAACCACTGCGCCACCAGGGAAGCCCCATAATGCCAGTTTTTTTCTGCTGTCGTCCTTCACAGATCTGATACTAAATGAACTTGGGCCTCTTTCTGAAGAGTGACTACTTAAGTATACAATTAATAAATCATGAGTATCTGCACATGATGCAACAGTCTGTATTTTTGCTACTGTTATGGCAGCAACAATCATTGTATTATTTATTTAACACCCATTGAGTACACCTAACTTGGATTAGCCAACCGAAAGACCTGCGAATAAAGCCCCAGGGCATAGAATCGAAAGGTGAAAAAGAGAAGATGTGGGTCAGCCAGCAGGTGATGCTTCCGTGAATTTGATGAAGAACTTGGAGATGGAGTGTCTTAGTTTGTGTTCCCCCAAAAGCAGACTCTGAGACAAGAGCCTGAGATTCGGATAGTTTATTTAAGAAGTGATCCCTGGAAGCACAAATAAGGAAGTGAGAGAAGTGAACAGGAAAGGGAGAAATACCAATAAAAGGTGCACTAATGAGCAAGTTGAGGGGACTTCCCTGGTGGTCCAGTGGGTAAGACTCCACACTCCTAATGCAGGGGGCCTGGGTTTGATCCCTGGTCAGGGTACTAGATCCCGCATTCATGCCACAACTAAAAGATCCCGCGTACCACAACTAAGACCTGGCACAGCCAAAAAATAATAATAATAAATAAATAAAATAATTATTTTTTAAAAAAATGAGCAAGTTGGTGCTGTGGGAGACTGGGGTTCAGTCTCACTAGGGACCCTCTGAGGAGTCATTTGAACAAGCTTCACAATTGTCCCACAGAGGTATAGTGACTCTGGAGTATTTTTCAGCAGAGTCATGGCCTCATTGTTTGAAGGAAAGTGGGGACATGAATTACTCACACACATACACACACACACACACTGCCTGTGGACTGAGCAAGCTCTTATTGGCTAAAGAAAGTCCTCAGAGACACAAAGAGATGTCAGCCATTGAAATGGGAAGCTGGCAGTGTGTATGGAAACCGCCCACTGCAATTGCAGGTAAACTCAGAAGCTGGATGAGCAGGTATGGGCTGGAACACCAATGCCATCTGCTACATGGTTAGTTTAGGATCTTTGATGCGATAGAATATCAGTGTTAGCTGTTGAGGCATGTGTAGAAGTGTGGTTAAAGCAATGGGTTTATAAACTCTGAAGGAGGAATTTCCTTTTACCATTTTCTCAGCATGAAATAAAATTGATGAAATGTACAATTAGCTGGTCAATTCAGTTGACTTTTCTGTTGTTTTATATCCTGTAGACAAGTGATTCTCAAAATGTGTTCTCTGGTTCAGCAGCCTTGGCATCACCTGGAATGCAGGTTCTCAGGCCCCACCCCAGCCCTATTGAATAGAACCTCTGGAGGTGGGGCCCAGAACTCTGTGACCAGCCCTGCAGATGTTCCTGATAACATACTGAAGTTGGACAACTTTGGATGTAGACAAAATACTGTACTGAGGGAATTAACTTTTATCCCAATCACAGAGTAGTGGACTGGTTTCTAGTCTTAGTTGGGTAAATTACGTGATATTTATGGATCTTTTCCAATCGGTCAAATGAGTAGTTTAGATTAGTATTCTGGAGTTTCAGATTTCTTTTTTCTTTTTTTTTTTTTTTTTTTTGCGTTACACGGGCCTCTCACTGTTGTGGCCTCTCCCGTTGTGGAGCACAGGCTCCGGACGCACAGGCTCAGTGGCCATGGCTCACGGGACCAGCCGCTGCACGGCATGTGGGATTTCCCGGACCGGGGCACGAACCCGCTTCCCCTGCATCGGCAGGCGGACTCTCAACCACTGCGCCACCAGGGAAGCCCCAGATTTCTTTTTAAAGCTGTGGAATTCCAAAGAAATTTTACCTGAAACACCAGTATATGGGACGTAAACAAAGTTGCTCAGTTGGGATAGTAACACAGGACCCTGTCTTCTCACTTCCCTATGGTGGCTTCTTAAGTACCACCATGGACCTTTAGGTTTCTAAGAAATAAAGTTTGAGAACCACTGCTCTAGAAGACCCTCAAGGTCCTTCTGGAATATGATCTAAGACATCAGGCAGACTTAGCCATAGTTTACCTCATGATAAGAGCACTGAGATTGGGCTTCCCTGATGGCGCAGTGGTTGAGAGTCCGCCTGCCGGTGCAAGGGACGCGAGTTCGTGCCCCGGTCCGGGAGGATCCCACATGTGGCGGAGCGGCTGGGCCCGTGAGTCATGGCTGCTGAACCTGCACGTCTGGAGCCTGTGCTCCGCAACGGGAGAGGCCACAACGGTGAGAGGCCCGCGTACAGCAAAAAAACAAAAAAACAAAAAAACACTGAGATAGACCTGGGATCACAAACCTTGGGTTCAAGACCCAGCTGAACCCTGCTACCAGGGTGACCATGAGCAAGTCATGTAGTTTCCATGGACTTAGCATCCTCATTTATAAAGTGAAGTTAACACTAATTCTTGTTATACCTGACTTACAGGGCTGTTGAGAGGATCAAATGAAATCATGTATGTCAACACTATAAATTGCTAAGTCCTGTCTCACTGGAAGGGATTATTGTGAGAGAAATTATCCTTCCAGGTAGTTTTCCTTTGTAACTGGTGCCAAATATAAGTAGAGATAGAGAGAAACTGTAGATAGTTAAATATTATGTAGTTTCTTCTTTATCTTCAAGGGATGCAAATATAATTTTTCTTTTTAATTAAAAACTTGTTTACCAGGAAGTGTTACTTTAAATAAAATGACGCTTAAGCAGACTTGAGTTAGCCTGTTGAATCATTTTACAATGCTTGTAAAAGTAATGTTTAAGGTAATACTATCAGAAGAGATAATTAATTTTCCTTAATAATTTACTGACCACATACTAATAGGGAGAGCCAATTTTGGACTAGGTTGATTTAGCATTTCTGATTTCTTGAATATTCAGAAAAATTTTAGCACAACATTAATTCATATTTATTTGGCTTTTTTGTTTGTTTTTTCTGTCAGATGGGTCTTTTGGGAGAGGTTTATTCATCTGCCACAGAGATGCCTGAGAAATATCCAACACTATGTTTTACGGCTGTATTTTGTCACCAGGGAAGTAGTGAATAATTCCTTGTGGAACTTTTGGAAGATTACCTACCGTGAATGTCAAATATGGTTACTGGGGTTACAAGGTAGTCTGATTTAAGACCTCTTTATTTCTAAACCCTCAGTGTAGCAGAAGGTCAGGATGATGTCTGAAAACTGTCATCATAAAAACCTGCCAATCTGCCAAATCTGCCAATCCCTACAGCCCCTTTGAAGGCAGCTACCACATGGACCTACCAACATTTTCTAAGGGTGTCTCACTCTGCTTTTCCTACACACAGTTTTCCAGTTACCTGGATCTTCAACCTGACACTATTGTACACCAATCAGAACTCCCACAGAGGGAATCAGCACAGACCGGACAAGCATTTTCTCACGACCAGCCCAAATTCAGGTAGAGGGAGCCATCAGCATTTCTGAGCCTTGGAGCTGGCGAAGCAGCTGTGGAGCAAGGCTCTTGTAAGTGGTCTCCTTCATTCATTCTAAAAGGAGACACACAGCGTTTACTATTGGTCAGACACTGTGCTGGGCACAGCAGACAGAACAGACAAGCCTCTGCACAGATCCTCAGGTTCCAGAGGAGTCAGGCAGGCAAAAGTAGGGCTGGGAAGACAACGAAGCATGGAAGGGAGCAGAGAGTATTTCAGATGGAGAGAATAGCACATAGAAAGGCCCCGAAGAGAGAGTATGTGAAGAAAAGTCCACAATGGCCATGGCGAGGTGAACTAATGCCAGGTCATGGAAGACCTTGTCTGCATGGGCTTCCTTCCCATTTGTATAATGACAGCACCAGTACAGAGCAAGTGGAGCTTCTCAAACTGCCCCACAGAGCCCAGGCATTCTACCAAGGGGACTCAGAGGGTCTTGTGGAGTACGGGGTGGAAGGGAATGGCTTGGGCTCCAACTTCTGCTTCAGTGAGAGCACCTTTGCTAACACCCATTTCAAATGTTAGGGATCTGAGTAAGATAGTGTTAGAAGACAAGGATTAAAAAAGTGATGGAAAACTACCAGGCCCTCTCCTCCGATAATAGGATTCCATGTTGTTCCCCCTGAGAGAATGCTGTCTGGGTGACTGGGGGCATCGGCTTATTATCTCCTGAAGAGCAGCCCACTTCTGATGGGAAACACACAGGGTTATGGTTTGAGCAAAAGGTCCTGGGAATTTCTGCCCATTTTTTCACAGAAATTTCAGAAATAGTCTCTGGAATTCTTACTTTCCCACACTGTTGTCTTTTTAAGTCGGCAGGACAGGAACCTTCCAGCAAGCCTCATCCCTGCCTCCATTGTAGTGCTGAGCCCCCTCAGATGGACTACAGATACAGAGCTACAAAGACACACCCACCTACTACTCACTGAAGGGGGTGAGCTACAAACCTGAGCAAAGAGCAGCCTTTCCTAAAAGGAGAGCTCACCCATCAGCCGTCTTACCCATCAGCAGCTCAGTAAGTATTAGTAGAACCGTCTGTTTCTGTTCTCTAGACTCTGGCTCTCTGGACCAGCATAACTGGTTTTAGCTTCTCTCACCTGATACCCCTGGCCTTGACTTCTTGTCTCTTTGACCTCTGGACATTCATTGCCTTCGAGCCCGGGCTGAGGCTCGGAAACTCCACCTTTGCTCACACCTTCATGCAACCTGCAGACCGCCCCTGCCCAGCCAGCCTGAGGTCCCAGCTCCTCTGATGCAGAGCAGCCTGGCCATCTGCGCAGGTCCTGACGGACAGAGGTCACAATTTAAGAAATCACTTTGGACGCTACCTGACAGATCCTACCTCCCCCAGTCCCTCCCAGCTGGAGCCACTAGATGTCTTCCAACAGGAGACTCAGGCCTGCTCATCCCTCCCGTTACTCCTGACTAAGCAGTGCTGCTCAAAGTGTAACGTGTAAACAACTCTTCTGGGGATCAGGCCGAAATGGATCTTCTGCTTCATTAGGCCTCGGCGGGGGTTAGATATCCTGTGTTTCTAAGAAGAGCCCAGGTGATGTCAATGGTTCATGAACTTCCCTTTGAGTAGTAAGAATGAGAATGTGTATAGACTATAACTTCAGCCTTACCTGGGGATAGGTTCTGGAATATGTTGGATTTTTTTTCGTTTATTAGTAAACATTTATTAAACATTCTTTCTATGTAGCCATTGCTGTGCTGCTAAGATTCATTCTTTGCTTTCAGGAAGCTTATAATCTTTTGGGTTTTTTTTTTTTTAGGTTTTTTTTCCTTTTTTATCTTATTGACATCTAGTTAATTTACAGTGTTTTGTTAGTTTATGGTGTACAGCAAAGTGATTCAGTTTTATGTATATATATATATTCTTTTCCATTCTAGTTTATTACAAGATATTGAATATAGTTCCCTGTGCTATACAGGAGGACCTTGTTGTTTATCTATTTTATATAGTAGTTTGTATCTGCTAATCCCAAACTCCTAACTTATCCACGCCCCCACCTTTCCCCTTTAGTAACCATAAGTTTGTTTTCTATGTCTGTGAGCCTGTTTCTATTTTATAAATAAGTTCTTTCATACCATATTTTAGATTCCACTTATAAGTGATATCATATGGTATTTGTCTTTGTCTGCCTGACTTACTTCACTTAGTGTGATAATCTCTAGGTCAATCCATGTTGCCACAGATGGCATTACTTCATTCTTTTTTTATGGCTGAGTAGTATTCCATGTAAATGGTGCTGCTGTGAACATTGAGGTGTGTGTATCTTTTTTTTTTTTTTTTTTTTTTTTCCGTATGCGGGCCTCTCATTGCTGTGGCCTCTCCTGTTGCGGAGCACAGGCTCTGGATGCGCAGGCTCAGCGACCATGGCTCATGGGCCCAGCCGCTGCGTGGCATGTGGGATCTTCCCGGACCGGGGCACAAACCTGCGTCCCCTGCATCGGCAGGCGGACTCTCAACCACTGTGCCGCCAGGGAAGCCTAGTTGCTCCTTATTTTTTTTTTTTTTTTTTTCTTTTTGCGGTATGTGGGCCTCTCACTGCTGTGGCCTCTCCCGTTGTGGAGCACAGGCTCCGGACGCGCAGGCCCAGCGGCCATGGCTCACGGGCCCAGCCGCTCCGCGGCATATGGGATCCTCCCAGACCGGGGCACGAACCCGTATCCCCTGCATCGGCAGGCGGACTCTCAACCACTGCGCCACCAGGGAGGCCCTACTCCTTATTTTTTTTTTTTTTTTTTTTTTCTTTTTGCGGTATGCGGGCCTCTCACTGTTGTGGCCTCTCCCGTTGCGGAGCACAGGCTCCGGACGCGCAGGCTCAGCGGCCATGGCTCACGGGCCCAGCCGCTCCGCAGCATATGGGATCCTCCCAGACCGGGGCACGAACCCGTATCCCCTGCATCCGCAGGCGGACTCTCAACCACTGCGCCACCAGGGAGGCCCTTACTCCTTATTTTTAACTGCATCATCTGTTCAGTTTTCTAGGCCTTTCAGAATCTGACTTCACTTTCTTAGCCACTGAGCTCCCTCTGCTTCCTAACACTCCCCCTTTCTGTCTCACCCAGAGCTGTGTCTCTCATCACAGCTTCTCCTTCCCCCTTGGGTGCTTCACCTCCAGCTGCCCCTCCTGTTCCTCCTCTCTCTAAAATCCTACTCTTCCTTCAACCAGGCTCAAGTCTCCTTGCCCTTGAAGCCCTTTTTCTAGTTCTTGTTGTTTTCTTCCAGTTTTATTGAGATATAATTGACATACCACACTGTATTATAAGTTTAAGGTGTACAGCATAATGATTTGTTTTACATACATTGTGAAACAATTACCACAATTACTTTAGTGAACATCCAACATCTCATATACATACAAAAGAAGAGAAAGAAAATGTTATTTCCTTGTGAAAACTCTTAGGATTTACTCTTTTAACAACGTTTACATGTAACATTCAGCAGTGTTAATTATACTAATCATGTTGTACATTACATCCCTAGTACTTATTTATCTTATAACTGGAAGTTTGTACCTTTTGACTCCTTCATCCAATTCCCCTCACTCCACCTCCCACCTCTGGGAACCACAAATCTGATTTCTTTCTTGAAACCCTTTTTGACTCCTGGAATGCTTATAGATCTACATATCCTTGAACACCTGCGATACTTAATATACAAAATCTAAGATGCCATCAACTAAAGATGCACCATTATTTTATGTGCCATTAGGAAAACCCTTCTAATTAAACTGGCAACTAAAGAATGTAAGACACCTTTTGATTTCAGAAATGTTAAGCTATAAAAAAAAGGACATGTTAGAATCAATGAAATATGGTAATTATTTAGTGGTACTTATTATAATTATAATGGACATTATCACTGTTTCATAATTACTGTTTATTTTCTGACTCCCCTACTAGAATGAGGACTTCATGAGGACAGATTTCATGCCTGGCTATTCACTTACCATCCAGCTCACCTCTGGTACTCAACAAATGTTTGCATAGGTAGATTTCTAAAGTGAACAGAAAGTTCCTCGAAGACAAGAATTATGTATTACACTCTTATGTATACTTATTTTTTAAATTGACATGTAACACATGTAAAGTGCACTAGTCTTAAGTGTGGAGCCTAAAGTCTTTTTATATATGTATACATCTGCATTATAATCACTCAAATTAAGATATAGAACATTTTCCTACAGTACTTTTCCCAGGGCTGAGGAAATAGGAGGTATCTGTCTATACTTATTGATTGATTAAATGGTCTTCAGCTACCCTTGTATTGCTCGGTTTCAACACACTACTGTTTTCCCTAGTTCAGTGGTTCTCAAACTTGCAAGAATTTGGAGAATCACCTGGAAGGCTTGTAGAAACACAGATTGCTGGGCCCCAACCCCAGGTTTCTGATTTAGAAGGTCTGTAGTAAGCCTGAGAATTTGCTTTCCTAACAAGGTAGTGCTGACGTGGCTCTAGTGGGATGGAGGAGGGGGCGTGTCTTTCCAAAGGTATTAAATTCTCCCTAGTCATATGCTCATTCTAATCAGGGGTTCTTCACCTTTTCTGAAAGCCCTGGCAGTGTGGTGAAGCCCACGTACTCCCTAGAATAATATTTCTAAATGGAATAAAGTAAAATACTTGGGACTACAAAGAAAACCAATTATATTAAAATGGATTGTTCAATTATTTAAAAAATTGTAATATGTACAATATTTGTGACAAGTCAGCTGTGATGTGATATTAAAACATTTGAGGTTTCTGTTGGTGAAAACCTCCCACACCTACCGATAGTACTACTGTGGTTTGTTGCATACATTTCCAGTTGAAAGAAAGGGTAGATTTCAGATAGAGTTTAGTGAAAATAAAGAACCTAGGTTAGGAATACTCACCCTTGTGCAATCTGAAATGGGGCGCTCTACTCTTGACATTTGGTGAAGTTCCAAACAATTCAGTTTGGTGGTTCAATATTATTAATTAAGTATCTCCTATGTGGAGACACTTTGATAGATGATCGACATTCAGAGAGGAATAAGACACTACCTCTTCTCTGTACAAGTTCCTCCCATTTTGGTGGGAAATATAAAAATATAAACTGATAATTAAAGTGGAGTGTGACATATGCAGAAATAGAAGTATGAACAAGGCACAGAAGTAAAGAATGGAATAATTTATGCAGAAGTGTGAGAGATAGGGATAAGATCTAGAACTCGGTCAAATGGAAGTTGTAGTGGTAGACTATTACCTCGGTGGTCCTTGATGAAACATGCCTCCACATATTCAGATCCCCTGTATTGACTCTGAACTTGGCCACAAAACTTGCTTTGGCCAGAGGATATTACCAAGCATGACACAAATAGTTGCACATGGGGGCTTGTCTCGTAATTTTTGGGCTTCAGCTGCCTTTCAGAAGCTTGGACTTAGAAGACTGGATGAGGAAAGGCCATGTGGAGAGTGGCCCCAGAGGATGAGAGGCCATCTTGGATGTTCCAGCCTCAGCTGAGCTCTCAGCTGAATGCAGCCACTTCAGAAATCGCAAGTAGTAGTGAGGGAACAGCAGCAGTACCGCCCAGCCTACAGAGTCGTGAGTAGTAAATCATTGTTTTAACCACTATGTTTTGGAGTGGTTTGCTACACACCAATAGGTGATTGAAACAGTTGTTTTTATTTTATTTTTTTAAATAAAGTTATTTATTTATTTACTTTTGGCTGCGTTGGGTCTTTGTTGCTACGCGTGGGCTTTCTCTAGTTGCGGCTAGCAGGGGCTACTCTTCCTTGCGGTGTGCAGGCTTCTCATTACATGGCTTCTCTTGTTGCGGAGCATGGGCTCCAGGCACACAGGCTTCAGTAGTTGCGGCTCAGGTCATGGGTTCTAGAGTGCAGGCTCAGTAGTTGTGGTGCGTGGGCTTAGTTGCTCCACGGCATGTGGGATCTTCCTGGACCAGGGCTCGAACCCATGTCCCCTGAATTGGCAGGCAGATTCTTAACCACAGCGCCACTAGGGAAGCCCAAAACAGTTGTTTTTAATTTCTTTACTTTCTGTCCTCTTCCATTTGGCTTTTAAAAACTGCAGAGGACAAAACACTGTTACAAAAAAAAAAAAAAAAAAAAAAAGCTGATGCAGAGATTTTTCTGCAAACAAATAGGCACAATTTCCAGGGAAGTGTCTAGTGCTTCATACTTTTAAATCCTATAAGATCTATGGCTAGAGAATTGATATGATAATTATGACTCTGGTAAAGTTAAATGCTGATCTTCAGAGAATGATTACTTTAAATCATAAACTCTTAAAACCTGGGATTTTGAGCAGGAAGACATCTTGGAATCTATGCAGTCTAACCTCTTAATTTAAGGACACTGAGGCTTGAGAGGTTAAAACCACACAGTGTGTTGTTAGTGGGGTCCAGGAAGGAAGCCAAGTCTCCTGGCTTCTAATGCAGTGTCTTTTAATAAGCAAGAAATGGTCATTTGTAGCTTACCACTTTCATTATCTTATTTTCACAATAGGCTGAGTTGGTATATTTATACTTCCCAATTTTATAAATGAAAAAACCTGAGATTTGGATTTGAAGACACCTGCTCATTTCACATAACTCATAAAACCAGGACTAGATTCTAGGCCTTATGACCCCTGGTCCAGGACTTTTTTATTATATCAGGCTGCCTGTGATGTCCAGTGTAATGAGCAAAGAAATAAACGAATATATTTTTGAAGGAGAATCAGCAGCAGACACTAATCTGGTTCATCTTTGAGTTAGCAATATACCATGTACATAATGTTCACTCAGTAAATATTTGTAATATGAAATGAATATATGAATGAATGAATGAACACTGAATAAACAAAAGATAGACCAGGATTAAGTTTCATTTTAACCAGACATTCCGTTCTTGAAATGTATGATTACTCAAGATCCCTCTGTACTTGAAAAGGAATAGGGGATAAAACCCCAGTCAGTAGTAATGACAACATTTTGTAATTATTGTGCTTTGAATTTGAAAGCAGAGTAATAGACACAAAGGTAAGCTCTTTCAATATGTCTCTCCTATTTTGTACATAATAACTCAGAAGGCCCTCTGTGGACATGGCACAATGGTGGGAAGGAGGTGAAGGGAAAACTTTCTACTAGGCCATCGGGAAATGAAGGTTACTCCCCTTCTCCCAGTGAAGAACTAAGGTAGCAGAAGTGACCCAGGCAACCTTGAGCAGCTTTGTCCAGTAGAAGGAGAATGAGAGCAACATATTATTTATTTATTTAATAAATAAATTAATTAATTTTAGCTATTTATTTATTTATTGGCTGCGTTGGGTCTCTGTTGCTGCATGCGGGCTTTCTCTAGTTGCGGCGAGCGGGGGCTACTCTTTGTTGCGGTGCGCGGGCTGCTCATTGTAGTGGCTTCTCTTTGCTGTGGAGCACGGGTTCTAAGTGCGTGGGCTCAGTAGTTGTGGCTCTCGGGCTCTAGAGCGCAGGCTCAGTAGTTGTGGCGCACAGGCTTAGTTGCTTGGCGGCATGTGGGATCTTCCCGGACCAGGGACTGAACCCATGTTCCCTACATTGGCAGACGGAGTCTTAACTACTGCGCCACCAGGGAAGTCCAACGTATTTAATTTAAATTTTTCTAGTAGCTACAGTAAAATAAAAGAAAACAGATGAAATTAATTTTGATAACATGTTTTATTTAATTCAATATGTCCAAAATATTATCTTTTCAACATCTAATCAACACAACAATTATTGATGAGATATTTTACTTTCTTTTTTTTTTTTTTTGAGATGTACTTGGAGTACATCTCACTCCAGACTAGCCACATTTCTAGTGCTCAGTAGCCATATGTGGCTAGTGGCTACCATTTTGGACAGCACAGGCCTAGCCACACAGGACATGGTGCTTCTGTAAAAGGAAGGTGACAATAATCACAGCACAGAGGAAGTAGTCTCCTAAGGAGCATTTGAGGAAGTTACCCTGCTTTAGTCCAATCATGTAACCCCAGACCACTGCTGTTTGAAGGGAGATTCTACTACCTCATGTTTGGCTCTTCAGCCCTGGGCAAGTACCTTAACCTTCATATAACTCAGTTTCTCATCTGTTATCACTTGGAGCTGCTCAGATGATTACATGAAATAATAGGTAAAAGCATTTAGTCAATACCTGGCAGGTAGGAAGTACTTGATTAGGAGTAGCTATAAAAATCTACTAGGATCCCACCTTATCACACAAACCTTAACCTCATTTTAGAGTTTTATAAAAAGGTTAGTAGGGCTCCCTACAGATTGCTATCGTCTCTTCTGCAGCAAGTGTAAAGGGGCTCTTAGGTAAGGTGAATTGGGAAAAAAGTAAAGAAACAAAAAAGGTCATGAGTTGCATTATAACTAGACTTCTTCTATTAGAGGGAATCATATTAATAAAATAAGATGGTGTTCTACTTTTAAAAAACTGTGGTAAAATGTACATAACATAAAATCTGTTACGGAGCAGGAGCCTATGGGGCCTTCCCAGGACAGACCCCTCCCCCATATCCTCTGCTGTAGTTCCTCTCTGACTACCCAGATAATAGTATCTCATGCATATTTCCTGAGTTTTTCATTTGCTAAAAACCACCACCAAGTGGAAGAAATTAACTACTTGACGATCATGAGCACGTGGCCCCAGACCTGCTGGTGACTAAGGATTGATCACCATCAACCAGAGAATTGTGCAGGAGTGCATCACATACCCTTTGGGATGACTCTCTCTTACCTGGCCTTTAAAAATGCCTTGCTGAAATGCTTCAGGGAGTTCGGGGGGTTTTGGGGCACGAGCCCTGCAATAATCCTTTCTCTGCTCCAAACTCCGACTTTTCGGTTTGTTTGGCCTCACTGTGTGTTGGGCACACAAACTTGTGTTCGGTAACAAACCTACCATTTTAACCATTTGTAACTGTACAGTTTTATGGCATTAAGTGCATTCACACTGTTCTGCAACCATCACTGTCATTCATCTCCAGAACTTTTTCAGCATCCCACAATGAAACTCTGTATCCAATAACTTCCGATTACCCCCTTCCCCAGTCCCTGGTAAACACTATCCTACTTTCTGTCTTTTTGTGTTTGACTATTCTAGATATTTCATATAAATGGAGATCTTTATTATTTTATTTTATTTTATTTTTAAAATAAATTTATTTATTTATTTTTGGCTGCGTTAGGTCTTCATTGCTGCACGCGGCTTTCTCTAATTGCGGCGAGCGGGGGCTACTCTTCGTTGTGGTGCGTGGGCTTCTCATTGGGTGGCTTCTCTTATCGCGGAGCACAGGCTCTAGGAGCACAGGCTTCAGTAGTTGTGGCACACGGGCTTAGTAATTGTGGCTCGCAAGCTCTAGAGTGCAGGCTTAGTAGTTGTGGCACGTGGGCTTAGTTGCTCCACAGCATGTAGGATCTTCCTGGACCAGGGATCAAACTTCTGTCCCCTGCATTGGTAGGTGGATTCTTAACCACTGTGCCACCAGTGAAGTCCCTGGAGGTCTTTATTTTTTGAAGTAACATGTTATTTCTTTAAACATTAAAGTAAGAAAATTTGTTCTTACGGATAGAGTAAACCTAGAAATGTTTCTAAAGAATAATTAATGTTGGAATGCATGTTGATATGTGCAGATGAAAAGCACTGAAGTAACAAATTATGACTATTACACATACATATCTGAGGGAGATGATCACCATGAAGGTTTTTCTTTACTTTTTAAAAGGAACTCTATGAAAATATATGCACATGAATATAAATTAGGACATCTGCATAAAACCATTGCTCATAAATGTCATAAATAATCAAAATGTTCATGAATATCAGAAATCTCTCTGGTTTACAGGTCCTTGGGTTCCAACCTTGGCTGTGCCACTAGTGTGCCATTTGGCCTGAGCTTAGGACCTGATCTTCTCAAGTCCCTCCTATCTTCATCTGTGAAATGCAGATACTAATAGCTGCCCTTCCTACAACACAGGGTTGATGTGAAGATCAAACAAGATAATCAGAGTAAAAGAGCTTTGAAAATACAAAGCCCTGTAGAAATGCAAGGCATTATTAAAGACTGTGGAGAGATTGCTAACACAATTTGATTCAAGGCCAAAGTTTTGTACTTCCAAAAGTTAAAAAGATATTCAGCATTTGCAAATTATTTAGAAAACCAAATTCCTGCTGTGGCGACCCAATACTATGACTGAATTATATGCTAAATGCTGTACATTTGATACCTACTGCTTGCTATAAGTCACATAACCACATTACCACACTAGATGTAATTGTATAGCATTTTGCAATATCTTCCATTTTTGGTTGGTAAGAGGTTATAAATCAACATAGCTTAAAGACAAACTCATGTCTTCACTAGAAAATTTGGTTTTTAATTTCTTTTACTTTTCCATGGTGGCAACAGTGCTCTCTGTAACATGTCTACTATGAGATGCAATTTAACAAGCATTAATTAAGTGCCTATGGTGTACAGTCATTTGGGGTAGAGATGGGGTTGGGGGAAGGGTGGAGGTCATGAGAAGAAACACAAAGAAAAAAGGGGTCCTTGAATTGGGGGAGATTTAAAACTGGTGGGAAGTGGCATATCCTGTGACAACTAACTACAAAGACACAATGAAATCAATGCCAAGAAAAGGCTTAAGGGGCTTCCCTGGTGGCACAGTGGTTAAGAATCTGCCTGCCAATGCAGGGGACATGGGTTCAAGCCCTGGTCTGGGAAGATCCCACATCTGTGGAGCAGCTAAGCCCGTGAGCCACAACTACTGGAGCCTGCACTCTATAGCCAGCGAGCCACAACTACTGAGCCTGTGAGCCACAACTACTGAAGCCTGCGTGCATAGAGCCTGAGCTCCACAGCAAGAGAAGCCACCACAATGAGAAGCCTGCGCACCGCAATGAAGGGTCGCCCCTGCTCGCCACAACTAGAGAAAGCCCACGCGCAGCAACAAAGACCCAACACAGCCAATAAATAAATAAATAAATAATAAATTCTTAAAAAAAAAAGAAAAAGAAAAGGCTTAAGTAATACATCATGCGGGTTGGAGATGTTCAAAGGATTGATTCATTCAACTAGGAGGGCAGAATCTTGTGAGATTTGTCCCTGGTCCTGATGCCTGAGAAGGATTCTTTGGGTCAGAAATAGAGGTGAGGATGTCCTGAGCCTGCAGGAACTACACCTAGCCTATCCCACAAATATTTACCCGCTAAC
Source organism: Mesoplodon bidens (assembly GCF_964165515.1). Taxonomy (NCBI): domain Eukaryota; kingdom Metazoa; phylum Chordata; class Mammalia; order Artiodactyla; family Ziphiidae; genus Mesoplodon; species Mesoplodon bidens. Next base: position 71,814,114 of record NC_138164.1, on the reverse strand, counting down.
TGGCTGATAAAACTAAACAACTTGGCAATGTGCCAGTGACTCTACACAGTAACAGCTGGGTGGTGTTAAGGGGTTAAATCCCAGATGCTCATTTGAAAGCAAGAGCCTTTGGCATTCCACCATCCCAGGAGGCCAGTTCAGAGGGCAGTCATACACACCGCTGCAAACAACACTTCATTTTATTTCAGTTCCATAGAGTTGCAAGAATTTAATCTTTGTTCAAACGGAGGTTCCAAATTTAAATAACCCATGCGCAGCTGGAAAACTCTCCAGGCCTAAGTTCCACCTGCTTGTTTCTAAGCTAACTTCTGCTTGTGTCCCAGTCAGTTTTCACAGATCCAGCACCAACCTTTACGTTTGAGTTTAGTTTTGGGGGAGGGATTACACTTCCCCTTCCAATTCATTACTGTTAGATTACTTTTCCCTTTCCCCAAAGTATAAGAACTCTCTTCTAACCATTATCATACTATTAGCTAACATTTATTGAGATCTTACCTCGGGCCAGGCAGTGTGCTATGCGTATTACAGCATCTCCCTTACACAGGACAGGTAATATTACTATTTCTATTTAATTGCAGAGGAACAGAGGCTTAAAGAGGTTATGTAACTTTTCCAAAGTCACCTGGCTAGTTTAGTGATGGAGTCCAGTGGAGTCATGACACGCACATATAACCACTGCACTGCATTATCCCTACCCACCTGTCTTTCTCTTCAATATCAACAGAGAACTCTGTGAAATTTAAGTGTCACTTGTATGCAAACCATTTTGAAGGGTGGCAATCTGTAGGTTAAGAGGAACAAGCCGCTCCTAACTTGCTAGAATCATGTTGACTAAGATTTATTCAGCACTCTCTATGTGCAAGACACTCTGCTAAACACAGGCACTTTCTCATTTTAACCTTCACAGTAGCCTTAGAGAGGGGCATGATTATCATCTCTTTAACAGATGAACAAACTGTGGCACAGAGAGGTTAAGCAACTGAGCTCAGGTCCTCTTAGAAAGTGGTGGGGACAGTATTTGAACCTTGGCTGTTTGATGTCAGAGCTCTAGCTTTTAAGCTCTGAGCGATATGGCCACTTCGGATGAGTTGAGCGTCCCTGACAAGACCTTACTTCAAAATTTCTCCCCCACTTGCCTGCCCCAGAACTTGAAGTGAGAAGCCTTAGACCCTCCTTTGCAGTTGGGAGTTGCTGTTTGTTTGCTGGAGAGGAGTGACCCTGGGAGTAGCGAGCATCGGTTTCCCTCAAAGCCCTGTACCAGGTGATGCAAGGCAACGATGGCGGGGTGCGGGGGGGCGGCGGGCAGGGCAAGACCCAGTGCCTGCCCTCCAGGCTGGAGAGGAGCAGGAAGGAGATAAACAAGGCAGGTGCAATCGACACTGAAATTGAGGAACCAAAAGCAAATGAAGTCATGCCACTCCTTTGCTTAAAATCATTCACCAGCAGTCATCACCAAGAGGATGACGACAGCCTGCTTCCCTCAGCAAGACAGGCACAGCTACTCCTCCTGCATCTGTCTGTCTTCCTCCTTAGCTTCATCTCTGACCCCCTGTCACTCACTCTGTGCAATAGCCAGGCATGTGACAGGCATCTTCATGTCCTCTTTGCGTCCACCTGACCTAAGTTATAGCGCTCCTTCAAGACTTATCTTGGTCGCACTTGTATTCAAGCTTTTACTGCTCTCCTCTCCCCAGTGTATGCGACTCTATAACACTTTGAACACCTGTTATAGCAGTTATTACCCTAAATTGAAATCGTTTGCAAATTTGTCTCTTCAAAGGCTTAATCCTCTTTTGCATCCGGAGTGCTCACTCCGCACGGGGGACACACTAGGCTCTCAAAGCTTGGGTGAAAGCCAAAATACGCACATTAACCCGATGCAAGGATTCCTAGGTCGATTAGCAGTCCTGCACCCAGCGCTAAACGAAGACACTTGGGGATCAGCACTTGTAAGTTCAGGAGAAGAAAGATCTTTGGAAGGACCCAAGGCAGACCTGGGCTACACTCAACTGGATGTTCAACAGTAACTGGGGAGATGATGAGGAAGCAGAAGGCCTTAAAGTTCACCAATTTCGGAAATCTGCCTGGTCTGGCTCCACCATCGGTAACTTTTTTTTCAACTGGCCCTGACACAATATTGTACTTATAGGCGTGCCTGCCTCTCCACCAGCCAGCACCTTCCACCAGTGTACCAGTCCTCACTCCGCACCCATTGGGTGGCTCAGGCCGTACACATCACCCTCACCGTTTATCCAGGTATTATTGTATTAGATATTTTAAAATCATCAGCTCATTTAATCCTCTCAACAACCTGTGAAATATTTTTGTTTATTTTACTCGTGAAGAAACTGACGTCCGGAGTGCTGAAAGCACCTTGTTCCGTACCACTGCGCGCCCCTTTCCACTGCGCAGGGGCTGACCCCGCTCTCTGAGTGGAAGGGGTCCTGGCGCTCCACGCTCTCGGGCTCCAAGGACCCCTAAAGCAGAGTGGTCAAAAACTATGTTGCATTCTTTATCTGCACAGTGAAAAAGTTGTTTCGGGGTAAAAGTTGTTGAGAAGGAAGCCAAGATGGGGAGCTAAGGGGGAGAGAAGAAACAGGAGGGGGGCGGGGAGGGGTGGGAGAAGGACCCGAGAGAGGGCTGGAGTCCAAGGCAGCTGAGGCCGCGCCGGGCCGGGGCGGGGCGCGGGGGCGGGCCGGGCGCGGGCGCAGAGCTATTGGCCCGGGCGTCCGGGAGCGGCCCCAGCGCGCCCGCCCGCCGCCCGACGGGGAGCCCGCACGCGCCTCCCATCGCTGACAGCGGCCGGGCGGCACCTGGACTGCAGGGCGAGCGAGCCGGGCAGAGCCGCCAGCACCCCGCCGGGGAAGAGGAGGCTCGCAGCGCCCAGTCCGGAGGAAGGTAACGCGCCGCACCGTGCTCGGGGTTGCGGGGTTTGCTTCAACCGGTGGGGTCTGCGGCCAAGAGGACGAGGGAGGCGGCGAGAGGCTGTCAGCGCGTCCGGCTCTAGCCTCGACTAATCTGCCCACTCGCTGTGTTACCTCGGGCAACTTTCTTTCCCTCTCTGGGTCTGTGTTTCCTCCTCCGTTAAATGAGGGAGTTGGTGTTGAATGGTGATGCTTTTCTGGTCTTCTGAGTTCTAAAACGTGAACTTGGTTTTGACACCCGGCAAGCGCCCTTTCTCAATTTCGCACTCACTGAAGAGCCGGCTCCGCTGCCCAGGGGACGGTCTCCAGGAAGCCGAGGTGCTTGAGTAGGCGGCGGTTCCGTGGGCTGTCGCGTTTCCTGGGGCTTTCGAGGACTGAGCCTGGGCTTGGGACTGGCTGCTGGGTGGCCCTGACTACAGAGTAACTGCCCCTAGATTGCTCAGGTGGAGTAAGGTAGGGCGTTAGGACCTACCTGCAGGCGGGGGGTTGGGAAGGGGGAGTTGGGTGCCGATGATTTCTACCTGGAAAATAAGCAGATTTGTTTTGGAGTTCTCCTCCTACACCCAGACCTTGTCCCGTGGTGAGTTATAAATACAGGAATGAGATTTATTATCTTTCAAAGTAGAAAACCAACTGCTTCAGCAGCTAGGACATAGGGCTCTTCCAGCATGTAGGAAGTGGGCCTCTCTCTCTGCAGCCTCCCTCTTCCTTTTCCTCCCTCCTCCCTTTATAAATCCCCTTTGACTTTGAGGGGCTCCACTTCCTGCCTGAATGAAAAGTCCTCACTTTCGTTGAGTGCTGGTCTGTGACCAGCAGCCTCCAGGGCTTTGGGCTCTGGGTTGAGATGGAAGCCTAGATAAGAACAGACTATGAATCATACTGTCAGCCTCTACCATGCAAGGATGTGCAGAGGAAGCCCCATGGGGTTTCAGACAGACAGACAGACAACACTGGAAGGTGGGATGGATTCCAACTGCTGTTCAGCTTCCCGTCCCCTTCTTGGCAGCCATTCTCAGCTATGCAGCCAACTGTCAGTAGGACGGAGCAGCCACACGGAGGAGGGTGCTTGAAAGGAGCAGGGGACTTTGGTGGGTTCTGTGGAAGGTCTCCAGCAATTCTCTCCCTTCTCTTTCCCTCAGCCCTCAGTGTGGGATCCAGGTGAAAGGAGATTCCAGGGTCCATCAAGAGCAGTGGAGGAGGGGGGCAGGGCAGTGGCAATATTGACTTTTTTGGGGGCACTTATGGGCCAGACACTCTTCTTTGCATGTAACACGTCCTTAGTTCTCACAAAGCCACGTGAGAGCTGGTATCCTGATATTTACCCCATTTTACAAATGAGAAACTGAGGCTCAGAAAGATGGCTTCCCTTAGTCACATAGCTAGTAAGTGGCAGAGCTGGGATTCAAATCCAATCTTTCTGACTCTAAAACCTGTGTTCTTTTCCCTTTTTTGGTGCTCCTTGAGTAAGGGCAAGTTGGAATAGTGACAGCAAAAATGATTGTTATTGAGTTTTCACGAGGTGACAGACTCCATTCAAAGCATTCTGGAGGTGTTATGTCATTTATGGTGCAGGCGTTTCAGTCATTCTGGTGGGCATCAGTGATGCCTTAGCGTCTCTCAAGCAGCAGTCCCATTCTGGAACGCCTGCCTGATCCCACCCAGCTGCTGGTGAGTGAGTGGGTTGGGTGAGGGCCCTGTTTGCTTTATCCTAGAGGTGGTTTGAGGTCTCATGAAAGATTGATTGTCCACAGCTGATCCGTTAGACCTGACCGTTGGCTTGTGAATGATCCCACTGTCCCCTAAGAGGACTTTCTCAGACTTCGCTCAATAAACATTTGTGGAATGAATGAATTAGCACCTTGTGCAGAGTGGTCTGCTGTCCTGAAGAAATGTGAGGCGGCCCCTGGGGCAGCCCGGGCCCTCACCATCCTCAGAACCCAGGATGCCAAGCCAGATAGTTCTCCCTCTCGGGCAAGGAAGGTAGGGTGAACTGTGCCCCTGTGGGCTTACAGATTTCCCTGGTAATGTGTTGGCTGCCACCTGTTTTATAAAGGAGTTTTTAAAGGTAGTAGATGAAGACAAATCTGACTTTTTAAAAAAGTTAAAAGGAAAAGTGACTTAGTTTTAATCAGGTTTCTGTTCTCTCAAAAAGGGGAGGAAACAAGATGGTACTATTTGCCTTAGGGCTTCCCAAACTTCTCCATTAGAAGAGTCTCTAATAGCAAAAGAAGCCTGACAAGTGCTCCTGGGGGTTGGGTTATAGTTCAGATTGGCCCCAGCGAGCATGAAAATTGTTTTAAGGATTTATGCAGGTTTTTTCATTTGATTCCGTATGTCTGTCAAATTTAGTTTTTCTAATAAATATTTATATATAGTTTTCTTCCCCAATATATTTGTGTAAAATTGGTGTCCTGGCATATTGCTTTATATTCTTGCAGGGCTGAGAGTACCCAAATGGAGAAACAGGACAAAGGTTCTGGTCTGGGAGCTTTAAGTATTGTTTGCATTTTCTAGTCACTTGGTTCATAGTGATAGAGCTTCCCAGCCTCCTGTGGTGATAACCTCTTTTCCCATTTTTCAGAGTGAAGAACATATTTAAAAAATAAAAACAATCATTGTTTTCCCTCCCCCAGACTTATTAAGATATAAATGACATTGCATAAGTCTAGGGTGTACACATGATGATTTCATACATGTATATATCACTACTATTTTTCTTGTAGTGAGGACGTTTAAGATTTAGTCTCTTAGCAAGTTTCAAGTATGTAATACATACTATAGTCACCATGCTGTATATTAGATCCTAAGAACTTATTCATCTTATAACTGGAAATCTGTATGCTTTGACCAAGATCTCCGTTTCCCCCACTCCCCAGCCTTTGGCAATCATCGTTTTACTCTGTTTCTATGAGTTTAGCTTTTGTAAGATTCGACGTGTAAGTGATATCATTATTGTTTGTTTTCTTATTACCAAAACTATACCTATTTGTTGTAGAAAAAGATAAAATACAGATTAGCATTAATAATAATACATCTGTACTCAGAAACAACTAATGCAAAACTTGGGATACAGCCTTCTAAATCTTTTCTCTCTATCTGTATGTTAAAAAAAAAAAAAGAACAAATGAATATAACCCTAACTTTTGATTGTATTATTGTCAGGGCTAAGAGCCATCTCAGGTTGCTTCTGAAAGAATGTTGAGAGTAAATCATGAATAATTAAAGACATCATAAAGGTTAATCCTGTTTGTGAACCCCAAAGTTTACCCCCTATAGTTCCCCTGTGTCATTTAGTTTCCAGCAGAAAGAAGTGCCCGCAGTGGGGCTGCTACTGAAGTTACGGAGTCAAGTTGTGCTCCTTGTTGAAGTGACTCGAGTATCTGAAATGTCTCAGATGTAACAAAAAGGTAGCTCTTCAGTGTTGTTGATGTGCAAAACGTGAGCAGAAAGTTCTAAAGCTAAATAGCACAGTGAGGAGGAGAGAGCCTTAGATAAGGTCCTTGCTCCAACATTGCATTTTAGTACCTGTGTGACTTTGGGTAGCTTCTGTGAACCAGTTTTTCCTTCCCTAAATTGGAAATAATGACACCTACGTGATTTTTCTCCACTGAAGTCACTAGGAGGACCAAGTGGCAGGTGTTACTGTTTGTTACTTGAATCGCATGTCAGTGTGTATGCAATTGAAAAAAAATTTTAAGGTAGAAAAAACCAAAAACATTGTCGGTCTTTATAAAAATGCTGAAATCTAACTCCTGGGCCTAACGTCAGTAGGACTTAATTATGACGCAGATGCTCTGTTGGATCCCTGCTCTGTTTTCTTCAAAGAATATAGGATTCCTGCGTGGCTGGCATCTCACTGATCTTCATCACAATCCTGAAGCGAAGAAAAGGACAGAAAATAGTCCCATTTCACAGAATAAAAACAGGCTTGTCATTCAAGGGAGCTGTTCCTTTGCACTGGGAGTCCCAGAGCTCCTGAGGGCTGTCTCTAGCTGCCTAAAGCAAGGCAGAGGCATGCTGGGAGGAAGCAGTGACAGCAGCCGGAAAGGTGATGATGCACCCCTGGGGGCACTCACCCAGCTCGGAGCAGCTCTGCGGAGAGGAGTGGGCCCTGTATCGGAGGCAGGTGGCTTGGCTTCTACTCCTATCTCACAGATAGGCTGTGAGCTCTAGGTTTAGTCATGTCCTCTCCCGGAGCCTTGTTTTTTGTTTTTTTTTTTAATCTATAGAGGGAGTTGGACCAGATGAAGTTCTTTCCAGTCTTAAAAATCTATGATTCTGGGTTATTTTCCATTCACATTTGCCCAGATAAAAGTTTGGTAAAGAATCCAAATGAATCAGGTGTCAGAAAATGTTCCCAGTTCCTGTTGCTTTCAGTGCCCCCTCATTATTTTCTAAGGGTCTCCCCAGCTGACTGCCCTCATGCAGAACACATGATCCATAGATCACTGAGGGGAGAGTTGTTTCTGCTCATCTATTTGTTACTGTTAATCTAGAACATCCTCAGATAAGGCTGTGTGCGTCACAAAGTACTCACTTCTGAAATCACTAAATACAGTACTTTTCTTTAGTGCCCACTGGGTATTGGTCCTGTGCTGGGACCCTTGCAGAACGTGAGAGAAACACACTCTAGAGCGGTTTAGAACCATAGGCTAGGGCGAGGGAGGGAGAGAGGAGACTGGAGAGAGGAGAGAGCGCCAGGTGTGGCTGGAACACCTTGGAGATGAAAAGGCCAATTTGGGAAAAGATTGAGGCTCTAAGGGCCTGGAATCTCTGGTTTAATTCGCATCTAATTGCCTGGCACTCAATGGGAACTTAGTAAAGTATTTTCAATGAATTAATAAATGAACAAATGGAAGAATGAATGAATCACTCTTCTGAAATGAAGTCTATGCTGAAATGTGGTGTAATGATCCTCAGGTGATTGCAGTGACTTTACATATGTGAAGTACTTACCACTTACAAAAACACGTTGCTATGCATTATCCCTCAAAATCATGATAGAGATTAAAGAAAGCCAAAATAAAAGCATTTCCTAATGGCATACTTTCTAGATATTTTGCAGCAACTAGTAGACCAGATTTGGTTTGCTATCCATAGATAAGTCTTCTTTCTATAAATGCATCAAGAAATATTTGAGAGGGGGGTATAAGACCTAGTAAACAAGTCCACAAATTTGCATTGTGAGTTAGAGGGAGAAAGAAAGGCATTGCTTAACTTCTGAGTGAATAGACATTCTTTTTTCCCTTGTAGAGCATTGTTTTACTATAACTCCTGGTGTAACTGACACCATCAGCTTCTGATTAGACAGATGTGTTTTGTGCTGCCATTACTCACGGCCACAGGCGCCTGGTCTCTCCTGCCACTGGCTGAGTCAGTTGATTAAAACACAGGGCTCTGAGGCTGAGGGCATGGGCTGGATCCCAGGCCAAGCCAAGGCGCCCTGTCAGATCCGTGCCTCAACCACTCTGCCAGCCATCTGCTCTGGGAGGAAGACTGGCATGTTAGATTCTTTAGGGCAGAATCTTCACCACTGCTGGTTTTAGACGCATCATTTGAGTTTCAGATATAAAGGGTCTGGCTCACAGACTTAGAAAATGAACTTATGGTTACCAGGGGGGAATGGTGAGGGGGACAGATAGACTGGGAGTTTGGGATTGACATGCACACACTGCTATATTTAAAATGGCTAACCAACAAGGACCTACTGTAGAGCACAGGGAACTCTGCTCAATATTCTGTACTAACCTAAATGGGAAAAGAATTTGAAAAAGAATTTTTAAAAAAAGAAATAAAGGGTCTGCGTTTTCAGTTTAATTCTTTGATTTTTTATAGAATGGATTCTAGGGTTGTTTTAGGTCTGCCATCTTGGGACATGTTGAAGGGCGCATCCTGAGACCTTGGTTGTCCCCCAAGTCTGCAACTATCACCATAGCATATCACTTCCTCAATGTGTCTGTAAAATGGGAATGATCAGACCTGCCTCACATTTTGCTCAGAGGATTAAATGAGGGCGTATATTTAATGGTCATATATTTAACGTGGGGAGCGGATGCCCAAAGGTGAAACCAGGCTAAAAACTTGTCCCTTATCTTGAAGGCAGCAAGGAACTAATGGAAGTGTCTCAATATTGTGTGTGAAATAACTAGACTTTAGGATAGTAACACTGTCCAGAGTATGGAAGGTGGATTTGAGGTTGATCGAAGGCCTGCTTGTTTGGACTTCTGGGAACAGATAAGATATTTTAAAGCTTTTGGTAAAAGGTACCTGTAGGAGCAGAGATGGTGCTGCTGTGTAATTCAAGACTTCTGGAGGAAGGTACACATGTGTTGGAAAATGGTGGCTCCATATACTAATTTATGGACTGGACCACATTGGGGATTAATTCCAAGATGATAACTATGCCTGCCTTGGAGTTAAGCATATTTATCTTTTTTATTTTTTATTTATTTATTTTTTTGCGGTACGCGGGCCTCTCACTGTTGTGGCCTCTCCCGTTGCAGAGCACAGGCTCCGGGCGCGCAGGCTCAGCGGCCATGGCTCACGGGCCCAGCCGCTCCGTGGCATGTGGGATCTTCCCGGACCGGGGCACGAACCCGTGTCCCCTGCATCGGCAGGCGGACTCTCAACCACTGCGCCACCAGGGAAGCCCCAATTTACCACTTTTAATAAGGACCCAGGTGTCCTGGCAAAACGATTGAGGCTTGGACCCAGAAAGAATGTGTAAGGGCTGTATATCCAGAATTGAAGTTCTGGGAATTGTTGACACCCAGTACATGCTGAATTTGGTTCCTGCTTTGCAGAATTTCTCGTGCTCAGCAGGCACTGCTGCGGTTAGCAGTCTCTGAGTTTCCTGGCGGGGGAGGAGCAGGGAGGTGTGGGCCACAAAACTCATCTGTGGGCAAATTGCAAGAAACTGAGTGGCCCTTTTCCCCAAGCCGTCAGCGTCAGACACAAGTATACACAAGTGTGTGTTTGTATGTTTCTGGGCCTGTGTTTCTGTTTCCCTGAGTGTTGTCAGCTTTATCCAGACCAACAGGAAAACCTGACATATACCCGGAGTTCCGCAGGGAAGAGCCCCTGGGGAGATCAGCCTCCGTTGCTAGAGTTGCCTAGATGTGGAGAGGATCACCCGCTTCCCACATGAACTGGGTGGTGGCCCGAGCCAAGGGTGTGGAGGAGATGTGGCTCCACCTGTCAGAAGCTTCCGGGAACAGATGTTCGTGGAATGGAGCACAGGTGTTTGCTTGGTGTGTGAGGAACTGCGGATGGAGTGGACTGCTCCTTTTTTCCCTTCTCTGGTAACCTTTCCCCATGATCACTCTCTGAGTCATTGGGAACTGAAAGCTAGTCTCAGGCTGACAGGTGGAACACAGGTTGCAAGATGTACCCTTTAACCTCCTGGAGGCACCTCACCTTGGGGTTTTGGAATGTGAGACCTTTGAACCTGTCTTCCTCATGTGCCAAGCCCCAGGTCCTTCTCAGTGGGTTAATCAAGCGGAAGAGGAATCCTTTGATAGATTCGGGTTTGGTCTCTCTCCTTTGAGACCACAGGCACCAAGACAGATGAGCTGTGAGTGGGAATGGTCAGCTCTTTGAAGGGTGTGTTTGTGTGCTTCACTCCCTATAGGTGCAATGACCACGTGTTTAAGTTTAGTTTGATATTTAAGTATAGTATGACTGGTTGATCTTTGGTGAAATTTTGTCGCTACTCTTTTAAAACTATTATTAAACAGCAAACGTTTGTGGATAAAGGGGCAGCATGCTCTGGGGGGAAGAATATCAGACTTAGAGACAAGAGTTAGTTCATTCAATAAATACTCAGTGTTTACTGTGTGCCAGAAATTGTTTTAGGCTCAGAGTCCAGTAGGGAAAGCAGATGTCTATAATTACACATGGTGTGATGTTAATAGTCAGATGTGAGTATAGAGGGAGGTGGGGTGGTGAGAGGGAAGAGGGAGCAAGTGCCAAGGGCTTCCTGGAAGAGGTGACATTTGAGAGGAGACTTGAGGGATGAATAGAGATCAGAAAGTTAAGAGGGGCAGGAAATAGTGTGGCAGGCACAGTTTCACGTTCAAGGTAAGGTTGGCAGGAACTGAGGCCAGGGAGGTAACAGGTGGGCTGAACATGGAGAACTTTGTAAATCTCGTTAAGGAGACTGGACTTTATAAACTCCTAACTTGTATTCTGCACTGTGTGAAAATTGGGCAAGTATTTCCTCTCTGAGCCTCAGTTTCCTTATTAGTAATATGGAGATGATGATTGCCTGGCTTTATCTCATGACATTATAGTGAGACTCAAGATAATAATAGTGGCCAACAGTTACTGAATACTCACTATGTGCCAGACAGACTTTGCATTAAGCCCTTTACATGAATTAACTCATTGAATCCTCACCACAACTTTATGAGATAGGTACTATTATTGAGCCCATTTTATAGATGGGAAATCAGAAGCATGCATAGACGTTAAGTAACTTGTCTCAGATCAGAAATCTAATACATGGTGGAGTCAGGATCTGAACCGAGGCACTCTGGCCACAGAGCACTTCTCAGTAGTGTGCACGTGTGTGTGTGTGTGTGTGTGCATGTGCATGCTTATGTTTATAGTGCTATCTCTCTGTCAAGCTTAAGAGCCTAGTTATGTTTGCTTGAGGCAGAAGAAATGCATAGCTCTTGACTTGCCGTGTGTAGTGTTTGGCTTCTCCTCTGCTACAGCTGAGCCTCTAAGCTGGCTTCCTCCACATTTGCCATTCAAGTCGCCACCTCCTTCCTGAGCACTGGTTCCTCATCTCCGTCGGAGTTCTAGACACAGCCACTGAATTTTCTGCCCTGCTATTAGTTTTTACCTTTAACCTGGCTGCCCTTCCAGGCACTTCTGGTTGAATGCACTAATCCCGCAGCTGACCTAAGAACTTTGAGTCTTGTTTGATTCCTGCATCTCCTGAGGAGCACTGTTACTGCTTCCTTCTCAATGTTGTTCCCAAATGACATTTATATTTCACCTCTTTGCACCTTCTAGCTGTCTGCGGCTTTTGTGAGATCTATGGCAAAAACCCTGGTCCTTTTGATTATAGTGACTCCTCTCATTCATGCTAAAGTAACATGTTTAGAAAAGTAAAAAAAACCTCACAGACTCCCCCATTACCCACTGCATAAATCACAGTCTCTTTCGTTTGACATTTGAGACCTGTGTTTTAGTTTCATATCTTCCACTATCCCCTTCTATGAACTCAGTCTTCCATTCAAACCGTATTCCCCTTTCCCTATAACAACCTCTGTGCATTGTTTACATAGCTTCTTGTCTGTTCCTTGAACGATACTTTTTTTTTAAGATGTTGGGGGTAGGAGTTTATTAACTAATTTATTTATCTGTGCTGTGTTGGGTCTTGGTTTCTGTGCAAGGGCTTTCTCTAGTTGTGGCAAGTGGGGGCCCCTCTTCATCGCGGTGCGCGGGCCTCTCACTATCGCGGCCTCTCTTGTTGCGGAGCACAGGCTCCAGACGCGCAGGCTCAGTAGTTGTGGCTCACGGGCCTAGTTGCTCAGCGGCATGTGGGATCCTCCCAGACCAGGGCTCGAACCCGTGTCCCCTGCATTAGCAGGCAGATTCTCAACCACTGCGCCACCAGGGAAGCCCTGGAACGATACTTTTATTCCCCTTCTTGAGCTCTTCCCTGCCCTGCCACTTGCTCTCAAAATCTTACCTGTTCCTAAAACTGCAGCTCTGTGGTAATTCTTACCAAAACCTTCCTGGTTCATCACAGCAGGAAGTTTCCTCTCCCTTCTCTAACTGGTTTAGTGTTTGGCTTATACCTCTTTTATGGTCATCATCGCATACCACCTGTGTTAATGCTCTTTGTGTACTCATCTTATCGTCCCTATTGGTCTGAAATTTCTTAGAGGGCAGGCACTTATTGTTATTTCCTTATTGCCTGGAGCCCAGCAGGCTGACACAGTACAAATGTGCTGAATGAATATATTTTGAAGCACTGAGTTATATTCACTATCTTTTTTTTTTTATATGAATTTCAACATGTCAATTGGCTATAAGAATTTAGTGGTCAGAGGGCAGTTATTAATTAGATATTTGGGTTTTTGTTTTGTGTGTGCGGGAAGGGATTAACATAGTGAGCCTGAGACTGCTTGTCCTTAGAAACGCTTGCTTGCAAGGTTGGTCCTTGACTGGTATCTGGGAACTTGGATTGCAGAAGGGTTCCCACCACTCTAAATGATACCAGTAGCTCACTGTATCTAAACTGTGCAAACAATGCAGTTTATGCTGAGCACCTGCTTTCCTTCTGGGAGTCTGGAATTTGGGTACATGCCAGGCAGGGGGTATCTACATGGCCAGTCCCCAATAAAAACCCCTGGATGCTGACTCTCTAATGAGCTTCCATGGTTGTTAACATTTCACACATGTTGTCACAACTTGTGTGTATGACTCAGCTGAGATAGGCCTCTTTGAAGCCCATGCCTGGTTTTCCCCAGACTTCACCCCATCTACCTTTTTTCCTTGCTGATTTTGCTTTGTATTCTTTCACTGTAATAAATCACGGCTGTATGATTGTATGCTGTCCTATGAGTCCTCCCACTGAACCATCAGAAATCTGGGGCTGGTGTTGGGGATCCACTCAACACACCATGAAATGCCACAAATGCAGACCCAATCCTTTTTTTCTTTTTTCTTTTAGCTAAGACTTCAGAGTTATTAAAGTTTTGGAGAGGTTATTGGTCATCACATAAGAGAAAAACCCAGTTCTTAAGACTGTATGCATATGGGCACGTGAATGAACATAATGCTCTGTGAGATAAAGCTGAAGCCTTCTTGATTGCTCTCTGTAAAATTTGGGTGAGAAAGAGCTATTGGAGGAGGCTTGGTTTGATTTTTCATAACTCTCAAGTACTGTCAGAGTCCTAAAAATATTAGTTATCAGAACTAGGCTCTTAGAAAAACTAGGGGCAGTATTAGCCTGGGATCCACCCATTCTTATTATTCCTCTAAATCAGGAGTTGAGTTCCTTGGGACATTTTTCCTGCCTGAAAATAAGGGGTGGGAAGGGTATCCATAATGTTGAGATTCTATTGTGTCGGACATCAGCTAGGTATTTAACATGAATCATTTCCTTTAGTCCTCACAAAGATCCTCAAAGGTAGGAATTTTAAGCTGTACAAACATAGTTAAGGAAAATGAAACTTAGAAGAAGTGAAATACTTGTCAAGAGTCACACAGCTAGTGAGTGGTAGCCCTGGAATTCAAGCCTAGGTCCAAACTCCCAAGTCAGTGCTCTTTTTTTTTTTTTTTTTCCCCATTGTGCTGCCTGAACACAATGGTGTGACTTCATAAAATAATTAATAATCCATCACTATATCAAGTCTTTTACATGTGGCTAAGCCTTACCTGGGCCTCAGTAAATGTTAAGTTTTGAGAAGTTTTATCTTCTGGTGCCTAGCTGGAAGGTTTAGAGAAGGAGGAAGTTTCCCTGGCAATGGTGGCTTCTGTGCATGCCCTAGGCTTGTGTATTGCCTTTCCAGGGTCCTGGCTCTATTCACAAGGCCCAGGAGTGTGCTGCAGTCCATGAGTGGGTGGAGGCAGGAATGGCCTGCTCTGTCATTTTGTCAGTTTCAGAACAAGTGTGCCTGAAGTCTTCCTGATAATCTTGGATAAAAACTTGTCTGGGAACAATCTGCTTTATGAAATTTGAAAGTAAATGGAGAGTTGTTTTCTTTTTAAAGAACAGAACTATAAGGAGGAAAATAGAAATAGGTGATTTGGGGTGCCCTCTTCTCTTCTTATTAGTTTCATCCTAGGAAATGCTTTTATACCACATTGCTTTTAGATGATAAGCATATTTCAGTAAGGAAACAAGGCCTTGGGCTCCACAGAGTACAGTGGGAAGTGCTGGGTATGAACAAATAAGTTTAGCATCCGGTACAGGGCCCAGCACAGACTAGGTACACAATGAACATTTGTTGAATAAATGCAACTGGGGGGTAAGTGTCTTACCTCTTTTGCTGCCCAAAGGACAGAGTAACTTGGGCCCCAGTTCCCATTAGTGTGCTCCTGCTGAGGAAGGGAAGATTCACTTTTTTTAGATCAGATGTTGAACCTGGGGCCAGGCCATCATCATTTCAGAGAATGAAATGCAAATGGTTTCTCCTTGGTGGGATGAGATTTTATTTGTGATGCTGAGAATAGATTTAGTGGTGGAGGTCGTAATAATAACAGCTAGTACTTAGGTAGTGTTTATTATGCGAGACTAAATGCTTTACACCTACAAACCCATCTCATCCTCACATCATACCTTGAAGTAGATATTTTACCAATGAGGAAGCTGAAATGCAGAGAGACTAAGCAACTTGCCCAAGGTCACATATAAGTGGTAACTCTGAAATGTAAATGTGGATACCAAAGAGCAGCCACTTAACTGCTCTTCAGTGATATTATAAAGGAATAGGAACCTAGGCATTTTCCCCCAATTTTTTTTGTTTGTTTGTTTTTTTTCCGGTACGCGGGCCTCTCACTGTTGTGACCTCACCTGTTGCGGAGCACAGGCTCTGGACGCGCAGGCTCAGCGGCCATGGCTCACGGGCCCAGCCGCTGCGCGGCATGTGGGACCTTCCCGGACTGGGGCACAAACCCGTGTCCCCTGCATTGGCAGGCGGACTCTCAACCACTGCGCCACCAGGGAAGCCCCCCCAGTTTTTTTTTTATTGTGGTAAAATACACATAAAATTTATCATCCTAACCTTTTCTAAGTGTTCAGTGGCATCAAACACATTCACAATGTTGTGCGGCCATCACCATCATCCATCTCATAACTCTTTTCATCTTATAAAATGGAAATTCTATACCCATTGAACAATAATTCCCCATTTCACCCTACTCCTACCCCCTGTCAACTACCATTCTACTTTCTGTTTCTGTGATTTGATTACTCAAAGTACCTCATGTGAGTGGCGTCATACAGTATTTCTCTTTTTGTGACTGGCTTATTTCACTTAGCATAATGTCCTCAAAGATCTCCCATATTGTAGCATATGTCAAAATTTCCTTTCTTTTTAAGGGCCAGTAATATTCCATTATATGTATATACCACATTTTGTTTATCCATTCATCTATCAATGGGTACTTGTGTTGCTTCCACTTTTTAGCTGTTGTGAAAAATGCTGCTGTGAACACGGGTGTATAAATATCTCTTCAAGACCTTGCTTTCAGTTCTTTTGGGTATGTACCCAGAAGTGGAATTGCTGGATCATATGATAATTCTACTTTTAATTTTTTGAGGAACTGCTGTACTGTTTTCCACAGAGGCTGTACCACTTTGCACTCCCATCAACTCTGCACAAGGGTTCTAATTTCTCCACATCCTTGCCAACACTTGCTATTTTCTGTTTTTTTTTCTTTCATAGTAGCCATCCTAATGGATGATAGATGGTATCTCTTTGCAGTTTTGATTTGCATTTCCCTAGTGATTAGTGATGTCAGGTATCTTTTCATGCGCTTATTGGACATTTGTATATCTTCTTTGGAGAAACATCGTCTTTTGCCCATTTTTAATTGGGTGTTTTTTTTGTTGAGTTTTAGGAGTTCTCTATAACTTTTGGATATTAATTCTTTATCAGATATATGTGATTTTCAAATTTTTTTCATTCTGTGGGGTGCCTTTTTACTCTGTTGATAGTGTTTTTTTTTTTTTTTTTTTTTTTTTTTTTGCGGTAGGCGGGCCTCTCACTGTTGTGGCCTCTCCCCTTGCAGGGCACAGGCTCCGGATGCGCAGGCTCAGCAGCCATGGCTCACGGGCCTAGCCACTCTGCGGCATGTGGGATCTTCCCAGACCGGGGCACGAACCCGTGTCCCCTGCATCGGCAGGCGGACTCTCAACCACTGCGCCACCAGGGAAGCCCTGTTGATAGTGTTTTGATGCACAAAACTTTAAAATTTTTGTGAGTTCCAATTTATCTATTTTTTTCTTTTGCTGCCTGTGCCTTTGGTGTCATAGTCAAGAAGTCACTGCCAAATCCAATGTCATGAAGCTTTTGCCCTGTGTTTTCTTCTAAGAATTGTATGTTTTAGGTCTTATATTTAGGTCTTTGATCCATTTTAAGTTAATTTTTGTATATGGTGTTAGGTGAAGGGCCAACTTCATTATTTTGCATGTGGATATCCAGTTTTATCAGCATTATTTATTAAAAAGACTGTCCTTTTTCCATTGAGTGGTCTTGGCTCCCTTGTCAACAATCATTTTAGGGAACCTAGGCATTTTGAAAGGCCATCTGGTTCTTGCTATTTCTTTGCTTTATTTATTAAAAGAATAGTACAGGTGAAAGGCTTCTCTTTCCATGAATTCCTGGAGCAATTTCTGGAAATTCTGCTTTTCTTTTAGGTCTATATAAACCTTAAACAATATTTTAAATTTTTATCAGAAAGAAATGAAAGTTCATGTTTGAGTCTTTTCATACTTTTCCCCCTAACATAATGTTGTTTTTTTCTTCCCTCAAATACCAGGCAAATAGGAGAAATCAAGTTCAAACAAGCAGGAAAGACTTCATAAACTCAAGTTCCCCCACTGGGAGACCAGTTCATGGAGAAACATGATGACCGGTTGGGAATTTGGATTCTTTAGAGTTTGTGATATGAAAGTCTATTCTGTGACCTTGAGGAAATAGGAGATTTTATTGCTTGTTCTGTTGTCCTTTAGAGTTGAATGTGCATTTTTGAGTCATTGGAGCATGGGGGTTGAGGAACTGTGAGCTCTTTTCTCTAATGAGTTTCATAGCATCATTAATTAAAGATGGCAAAGCGTTAACTTCTCATTTGGACATGTTTCCAGTTGTGCTGGACTTGTTTTTCAGACCACATAGTTGTTTTTAATTAAATATTTTGTGGTGTTCATATTTGCATTGAGGGAGCATACTGACCAGAACAAAGTGGAAATGCAATTGTTTGCCAGATTCCAGCCACAGATCCTCCAACCTTTTTTTGGGGATTTTTCATTTGTGCAGAACTAAATAATATGACAGCTGTGAGGCCTTAACCATGGAAATGCCTATTTATTTGCCTGTTGGAACAATTTCCATGACAGAAAGTACTGAGAGCATGCCCTTGATTTTTAAGGACAGGTTTATAAAAACATCAGTTATGAGATATATCAGCTTACATTTCATGGATGTTTTCAAATTTTGATGTGGCTGAAACTTTTCTCCATGTCTGTCTCTTAGAGAAAGTTTATAATTCAAAATCCTTGAAGAGGGCTTCCCTGGTGGCGCAGTGGTTGAGAGTCCGCCTGCCGATGCAGGGGACACGGGTTCGTGCCCCTATCCCGGAAGATCCCACATGCCGCGGAGCGGCTGGGCCCGCGAGCCATGGCCGCGGAGCCTGTGTGTCCGGAGCCTGTGCTCCGCAACGGGAGAGGCCACAACAGTGAGAGGCCCGCGTACCGCAAAAAAAAAAAAAAAAAAAAAAAAAAAAAAAAAAAAAAAAAAAAAAAATCCTTGAAGAGAAAATAGAAAACTGCTCATCTCTAAAACATAGAATTTGATTAATAACAGTTCTCAAATGACTTTCTTCCTTATAGGTATTTGTATTTTGTAATGAAACTGGGCAGGTGGAGTAGCAGTTTATTAACAAACAATTAGCTTTTGTGATTACTTCTCTTGTGAAATCATTTTGATTCTTTGGTTTATTTATTTGGTTTCTAAAAGGTAGTTGTTTGAGGAGGAGGAAAAATCCTTCTGGAGACTTAAAGGTACTCAAAGTGACACATTTCATAGGAGCCCCATTTGGCGATGGTTTGCATTAAATGGACTATTAAGTTAAGCTACAGGTTAAGAGAGAAATGAGCAGCCCTGACTGAGGATAGAACACAGAAGGGCAAGGGACATGTGGCTGACAATGGCCTCCACTGCCCTGTCAGATAACCCTTTCTGATCTATCCCAGAAGGGTCTGAGAGAGCTCTATTGGTAGAGCCCAGGGTCACCCCTAATTTGAAGAGGTTAGAGGCTGGGTTGGTATCATATTTTCCCTGGTGAGTTGGGTCTTTTTCAATGATTCAGAGTCCAATCTATAGAACAACGGTTTTTTTTTGCTGAAGCAGACTATACCCCACATCGGACCTTGCTCATCTGGCTTCTTTTGACTCATACTGGGTACATACCCAAATTTAGCACATAATAATAATCTTTCCTGTAGAATTCACCAGTTACATACTGTGTGTAGGTTCTATCTCAGCTAGACTGTCAGCATGTCAAGGTTATTCATCCCCTTCTCCTGCAGCTTTTGTATTCCTGTAACAGCTGGTAGGATTCCCAGGGAATGAGGTTGAGAGTTATGGGTCTTTCTCAATTTCAAGAAATTGAGAAAGCAAACAGCTATTTGCTGCATGTATTCCCTTATCTATGAGCTCAAAGGTTAGCTATATGACTCCACATGAGTTACTCCCAACATCTTGCTAACCACACGACTTAAGCCAGAAGAGAGGGATTGAAGTGGACACACATGAGATACTTCAAGTATGTATTTGAAGAGCTGTTGTAGGCGTGTTGGAAAACAGCTGTTTGCTGTGTCCACAGTGGACGTGCAAAAGGGAACAGATGGCAGATTAGATGGTAAAAACTTAGATGATAAAGGGCTGGTCCACCTTTAGGATAGGAAAGGAACTTAGAAGTTGTCTATCCCAGTCTTTATTCTATAGATGAGGAAACTGAGGCAAAGGCAGGTTGAATGATGAATCCAGGCTCACAGAGCTACTGAGTAGCACAGTCAGTGTTGAATTAATGTCTTGCGGCTTGCCGTTTTCCCATAATCCCCAAACAGGCTTGCTGTTTTCCCATAATCCTCTACTCCCAATCTTTAATCATTGCAAACACTGTGACTAGATGCTCAAGTGCTCTACCCAGCAAAACTGAGGTCTCTTCCTTCTGGATTTTTTTTTAAATTTAAAAGGCTAGATGACTATCTTCCTGGTGGAGGGGGTGTGCAAGTAAAGACCAGAAAAAAGAACATTTTCTGGAGGTCACTGTGAGCCAGTATACTTACTGAGAGTTCTTTGTTTTGGAAGATGCACGTTTGTACACATGTACCATTTCTCTGCCATGCCATACTTTATCTCTTCACCCTGAAGTAGTTTCTAGGGCATTTGGTTTTCCCTTATGCTGTGGAATGGTGATGGGGCAGGAGCTGCTACCATCCTAAGGCACATGCCAGTTTCCCTAAATAGAAGGCAAGCAAGAATCCTCAAGCTGGGTTTTTACATCTAACAAGTGAGAGCCCAGGGATCAGAGGAAGCTGCTGGGAGGCTGTCCTTGAAATGCAGATGAATTTAGAATGAAAGAGAAAGCACAGTGTTTGGCATGTAGTTGTCACTTAAGAAATAATTATTGAACAAATGAATTATGGTGCTTCTCTTCCTTCCCTTGTAATTATAGAGCTGGAAGGGAACTTAAAGACAAATTCAGCTCAACATTTTCATTTTATGGGATGAGACAAGTGAAGACTAGTGATTTGCCCAAAGTCTCACAGCTAGTTAGGGACTGTGCTGGGGCCAGGCACATGTCATTCTCTGTCTTGATATTGTATTATGTTGAACCAAGTGAAATTGTCATTTCTGTGGATCAGAACATTTGCATATTGCAGTTTTGTGTGGTTCCACCTAATATGTTTGAAGGACCAATACTAAGTATACTTTCTTCTCAGTAATAACAATAACAACCTTGGCCTTCTCTGTAAAACAAGCCCAGAGCAGTGTAGCTTAGTGTGAAGATCAAGAATACTGGTTCTGAATCAGATGATCCTGGTTTTATATCCTTGGTCTTTCTAAGCTGAAGTTTCCTCATCTATAAAATAGAAAAACTATTATGCACATCACTCTTGAGATTGTTTTAAACATTAAACGAACTGATTCTTTGAAAGGCTTAGTATATAGTGCCTGGCACGTAGTAATTACTTAATGAGTATATGCTATTATTCATTGCATTAATAAGGAAGAGAATAGAACTCATAAAGTTTTAAAGATTTTTAATCCTTCTAGACAGCACATTCATTTCTTTTTCTCTGAAATCTGTGGGTTATGCCATACGTTTGTTGTCTAACTTGGACATATCTTTATATTCTATTTCATACACTTCTGCTGGTTATAGGGAATATGCTTGGAATGATGTTCTTTTTTTAAGACCTTGGCTTTGACAAAACATGCTGTTGTTCCATGCAAGATCATCATGGTAGAAGTAAAGCAAACGTGTGAATATGCAAAATTAGACCAGGATCTCCATTAAGGGACGGGGTCTCTTCTGTAACAGTCATGCATGATTCCTCCTCAGTTTCTAGCTGAGGCCAGGTGTATAGTCAGGGCTCAGAATGACTGACCAACCGACTAAGTATATTCTTTTAAAACCTGGGCCCTGGAACTATATCCAGTGTTTGTCCATCTCTGTCTTATGGGTCAGCAAATATCTCTACTGCCTGGGCTTGGAAACAGCCATGTGTCAAGTGTTTATCATAGAACTCTTCATAACCCAGTGACACATCCAGAGCAAATATGTTTTCAGACAGCTGCATACTTAGGGGAAAAGTTATCACCCTCTGGGTAAGAATGGACTAAGGCACTCCCAGCCCTGAGAAGGAAGCAGTAGACTTACCCTGAAAACAAATACTTCCCTGGCAGAGAAAATAAACAGAAGCCCTTTCTCCTTCTCTTCAGTACCACCAGCCCACTATTCTTAGGGATCGTAGACTTTTGGGGTTTCTTGCCCTAGTGTCTATGCTGCCTTTGGACAGGACCAAGGCATGAAAGCAAGGGGAGGAGGCCATGCCCGAGATAAGCCTTCTTCCACAGTGATTTGCAGGGAGGGGTACTTGCGGTGCATTGTCCTAACAGCTACCAGTAAATTCCCTTGTCAGCTTCCACTTGAACTGGTCTCCTCCCATTTCTCCATCCTCTGTCTCCATTTACTTTGCACACATTACTTTTGCCATTGTAAATGGAAGTAAAGTTCAATCTTTAGAGAAAGGTGCTACGTGAATAAAACACTATTTATTGAAAAGACATGAACTTACTAAGAATTGGCCACCATTTTGCAAAAATAAATAGTATCCCCCATTTTACAAATGGGAAAACTGAGGTTCAGAGAAATTAGCTGGCACAAGATCACACAGCAAATAATCAATGCAGCTACTACTGCAGCCTCAGTGGGAGGTGATCTTTAACCTCACTGTAGGCCTGTAAGGCTAGGGTGGGGAGCACAGCTTTTACAGGCCTTTCAAAGTTGAGAAAATTGGAGCAAAAGGATTGTGAATTACTGGGGTACCCAGCTCTACTATAAGGAATAGAAAATGTATACATTCCTTCATTCACATATTTATTAAAACCATTTTTATTCAGTCTCTGCTCTTGGTTCAACATTGTGCTAGGCAAGGAGAGGGTATCAAAAAGGTAGAGGACATTGCTCCTGTTGCAGGAGCTTTTATCCTATAAGGAGCTAAGAGTCCTGAAACACCTGTCCTTAATGTAAGAAGAGGAGTTTGATTATGTGATAAAAACAGCCTGTGCATTTAGAGGCGGGAGAGATCTATGTAGGTGGTGAGGAAAGATTTCATGTGTTAAACATTCAGTCTCAAATGGTGGTGCTTATGGTGACAGAGGAGAGATTTCTTAAGATTTTTAAAAAAGTTTTAAGATAATTATAGATTCTTATATAGTTGTAAGAAATGATACAGAGAGACCTGTGTACGCTTTACCCGGTTTCCCTCAATGGTAACATCTTGCACAACTATAGTATAATAATCATAACTAGGATAATGACATCCATACAATTCAGATATCCTCAGTATTACATGTACTCAGGTGTGTGAGCACAAGAGTGCTCACCTGGGTGTGTTAAGTGCTGTACAATCTTATCATGTGCATCCGCCACTATCAAGATACCGATCAGTTCCATCCCCACAAGGATCTCTCCCTCTTTCCTTTTACAACCATCTCCATCTTCCTCTTGCCTACTCTATCCCCATTCCCAACCCCTGGCAACCACTCTTCTGTTCTCCATTTCTATAATCTTGCCATTTCAAGAATGTCACACAGATGGAATGATAGAGTATATAACCTTTGGGATTGGCTTTCTTTTACAGTTAGCATAATTCCCTTAAGATTCATCCAAGTTGTTGTGTGTATCTATAGTTTGTTCTTTTTATTGCTTAGTAGTATCCCATGGTATGGATATACTGCAGTTTAACTCTTCACCTCTTGAAGGGCATCAGGATTATTCCTAATTTCTGGCCATTACAAATAAAGCTGCTATGAACAAGATTTCTTTTTTACACTACTTATATAGCATAGTTGGGTCTAACCTCAGGCAGAGCATGAAGTGGGAGTCACTGTCGTGCCTTCCCTGGGGATATTTTGTTCTTTCATTTAGCACTCATTCAGTGAGTACTTTTTTGAGCTAAGCATTGTACAACTTACATTCTACTAAGAAGTAGGTGAAGGAAAATTACCTTTGTTAACTCTTGGACTTCAGTAGCCTACGGCTCTCAGTATATGGCTTCTTTGGAAAATCAAGCTGGAAGTCCAGGGTGTGGACCTCATTAAGCTCCTGTGGACTCTGACAGGCCTCAAGAATTCAGTTTTCAGGGTTTTACTCTCTGAATTCTCCTAGCCCAAGTCAGACTTTCTGTAGCATTTAATGATTAAAAATTTAATTGAAAATCTTACCATTCAGCCTTTGGAATTATTTTGGAAACAGAAGAATAGAAGAAGTTTCTGTAGAAATTGTTTACAAATCTGCTCTTCCTTAAAAACAAAAATTAAAAAATGGGACCTAATCAAACTTATAAGCTTTTGCACAGCAAAGGAAACCATAAAAAAAAAAAAAACGAAAAGACAACTTACACAATGGGAGAAAATATTTGCAAATTATGCAACCGACAAGGGCTTAATCTCCAAAATATACAAACAGCTCATACAATTCAACAACAAAAAAACAACCCAATAAAAAATGGGCAGGGGCTTCCCTGGTGGCGCAGTGGTTGAGAGTCCGCCTGCCAATGCAGGGGACACGAGTTCATGCCCCGGTCTGGGAAGATCCCACATGCCGCGGAACGCCTGGGCCCGTGAGCCATGGCCGCTGAGCCTGCACTCCGCAACGGGAGAGGCCACAACAGTGAGAGGCCCGCGTACTGCAAAAAAAAAAAAAAAAAGGCAGAAGACTGTAATAGACATTTCTCCAAAGAAGACATACAGATGGCCAGTAGGCAGATGAAAAGCTGCTCAACACTACTAATCATTAGAGAAATGCAAATCGAAACTACAGTGAGGTATCACCTCACACCAGTCAGAATGGCCATAATTAAAAAGTCTACAAATAACAAATGCTGAGGAGAAAAGGGAACCCTCCTACACAGTTGGTGGGAATGTAAGTTGGTGCAGCCACTATGGAAAACAGTATGGATGTTCCTCAGAAAACTAAAAATAGAATTACCATAATATGATCCAGCAATCCCACTCCTGGGCATATACCCAGACAAAACTTAATTCAAAAAGAAACATGAGGGCTTCCCTGGTGGCACAGTGGTTGAGAGTCCGCCTGCCGATGCAGGGGACACGGGTTCATGCCCCGGTCTGGGAAGATCCCACATGCCGCGGAGTGGCTGGGCCCGTGAGCCACGGCCGCTGAGCCTGCACGTCTGGAGCCTGTGCTCCGCAACAGGAGAGGCCACAACAGTGAGAGGCCCGCGTACCACACACACAAAAAAAAAACAAAAGAGAAACATGCACTCCTATGTTCATAGCAGCACTATTCACAATAGCCAAAACATGGAAACAACCTAAATGTCCATCGACAGATGAATGGATAAAGAAGATGTGGTACATATATACAATGGAATACTATTCAGCCTTAAAAAAGAATGAAATAATGCCATTTGCAGCAACATAGATGCAACTAGAGATTATCATACTAAGTAAGTCAGAAAGAGAAAGACAAATACCATATGATATCATTTATATGTGGAATCTAAAATATGGCACAAATAAACCTATCTACAAAACAGAAACAGATTCACAGACATAGAGATCATACCTGTGGTTGCCAAGGGGGAGGAGGGAAGGGAGAGGGATGGACTGGGAGTCTGGAGTTGGTAGATGCAAACTATTACCCTTAGAATGGATAAATAATAAGGCCCTACTGTATAGCACAGGGAACTATATCCAGTCTCCTGGGATAAACCATAATAGAAAAGAATATTAAAAAAAAAAGAATGTGTGTGTGTGTATACACACACACACACACACACACACACACATATATATATATATACACTGAGTCACTTTGCTGTACAGGAGAGATTGGTACAGCGTTGTAAATCAACTGTACTTCAATTTAAAAAGTCAATTAAAAAATCTTCTTTTCTTTTTATAAGACTGGTAGACAAGGACTTTGACTCCTAGGAAGATATTAGACATTTGCCAGATAAAAGCTAGTTAAGTGGAAAGTTGAAATCCCACTTTTCCTTCTGTTTTACATCCCTGAAGGGGGTTTATTTCCATCTGCCCTCAAATGAGCTGTGTTGTTAGTTTGAGCTCATACTGAAAGTCTGTTCTATCCCCTCTGTTATTTAGCATATGTCATTTCATTTGAGTTTTGTTCAGAATTACAAAAGCCTCTGTCCTCAGGTGAGACTGAGTCCCACAGAATAGACCTCATTGGTGTTTTGCCTTCTAGCTTTTAGGGGCCCCCAGGTGCTTTTCCCTTTAGCGGGGACCATACATCATATATAGCTGTGATTTCAATGTGGAGTGGGTTTGGGATTTCTCTTGACTCAAATTGCCCTTTTCTCACCTCCTACTTCTTTCCTCCCTACCTTGAAACCTCTTCTGACTGATCCAAGTAAGAAGTAACACCCAAATAAGAAGATACTGCATTAAATACATGCAAATACTGGTGTGTTGTAGCAGGCAGAAGGCTGTGATGTGAGTAACTAGTGACTCCAAGGGCTGATAGAAACTAGTTTGTAAATGTAGGTGATGGAAACATTTTCCCCCTACCAGCTCTGTGGGATTGTGGGAAGAAATGAAACACTAAAATTTAAGGTGGTGGGGTTTTTTGTATAATTCTTTTTTTAATGAATGTTGAAGGATGGTAGTTTTCTGTGCTTCTGAGGTACATGAATGTAATACAATGAATATTTAATAAAGTGAAGCCCCATGATGATATCATTTATTTCCTTTGTATCTCAGCCTATAGTAGTGGCATTTGAAAGCTATTATTTTGGGGAATAATATAATTATGGACCCAGGATTTGAAGTGAAAGAGCATTGCAGGCTGACTAGTTCTCTTTGATCTCCTCAGTCTTTTCTCCCATTCTTTTTTCTTCTCTTGTATCCAAGATGAAAAAAAAAATCAGGCAGAGAATATCATATCTTTAGATAAGATTTTTTTTCTTCACATCTCTATTAATTTACTTAATTCCCTTTTGCAACGCATTCATGAGGTTCACCACACTCCTTTTTTCTTCTTGGTGGCTTTGGCCTTCCAAATGGAAGAATAAGGCAGAAGGAATTTGAGGCATGTGGTGGTTAAGCCTGCCCTTAAAGCCCAGACTCTATTTTCAGACCATTGTGTTGCACCATCTCTACCATTAAACTTTTACAAAGTTTAGTCTTAATTTATCTGAGTTCATTAAATGCTTTTCCTGGGGAAATGTTTCTTTTCTCTTCTGACTTGTCTCTTGGTGAAGGTGAGAGTTCTCCCTGGGTTTAAGAAAGATGAATTTTCAGTTACCTTGTGAAGGCTGATTTTAGGACATTGTGTCAGGTCAGACCAAGAAGTTTGCTCTGGGACACATGACCCATGGCTGTTGTGGCTGAATAGCATCCAGTAGGCTGCTGGAGGCCTTCTGGCTCCTTCTGTCCTTGGGCTGCTTCAGAAAGTCCAGTCCGAGGAAACCTGTGGGCAGAATCTGCAGGAGACTAGAAAATGAAACAAGCCAGAGAGTCCGCAAGGGTCAGAGAGAAAGGGGCAGGAAGAGCCAAAGACTTATAAGGCTACAATCCAGGCATCTAGCGGGTGACACTGTTGTCCAAGAGGGGCAGGGTGGCATGGAGGTCAAGCGTGTGGACACTGGTGCTGAACAGCTGAGTAGAGTCCTGCACTGCCACTTACTAAGTTACTTAGTCTCTCTGTTTCCTTCTCTGTAAAATGCTTACCTTGGCATATAGTTGTGAGAAATTAATGAATTAATGATATAAAGTGTTTAGAGCAATGCCTGTCATATGGTAAGTGCTGCCTAAGCCTTTGATATTCTTATAGTTATTATTAGTCAATAATAACTAATTTTGCCTAGTTTGCTGTTTACTGTCAAGAATAAGGACTGTTTAATTTGGTTGTAAAATATCTTACTCTTTAGAGGAGCCTGAGCACTACTGAATGGCTATGTTAACTTGCTCCTGCCAGATTGGGATGGCGTCATTCTGGGCTTTGAGATGAAAAGTGTTCTTGTGAGTTATGGGGCCATGGCCTATTGTAGCCAAATTCTGCTGTGGTCTGAATTTTGCTCTTTTCACCAGTATGAATCAGAGCATTTTATTGCTGGCTCTATGAGATCCCTCTTTGGAAAAGAAAGATCATCTTTTTCAGTGCCATTATTTTGCAAATGAGGTGAACAAAGACCCAGAAGGTTAAGTGACTTGCCCGACATCACACAGGTCAGGAGTGTCTGAGCTGGGAGAGAGATTGACCTTAATTCCCATGACAGTATTCTTTTTCCAGTACATTCGGGTTTTCCACAATCACAGCCCTCCTCTGAAGCGTAATGTACCTGATAAGTCTCTCTCACACAGATGTCCTTAGGAGGTATTTCTTGATCAGTCTTCATTGATTAAAAATTTATAAAATGAGGGCTCATCTTCTTCTGTAATCAAAGTTATGGGTAAGATTGATTTACCTAAATATTTCAGCTTTCCATTATAGCTTAACCATTTATTTAAGATCTACCTTCGCTAGGAAAAAAACCCCAGTCTAATAAGAATTTATAAGTATTACCTGACCCATATGTTTGTAGTTTTTTTTGTTTGTTTGTTTTTTGCGGTACGCGGGCCTCTCACTGTTGTGGCCTCTCCCGTTGTGGAGCACAGGCTCCGGATGCGCAGGCTCAGTGGCCATGGCTCACGGGCCCAGCCACTCCGCGGCATGTGGGATCTTCCCGGACCGGGGCACGAACCCGTGTCTCCTGCATCGGCAGGCGGACTCTCAACCACTGCACCACCAGGGAAGCCCTGTTTGTAGGTTTTGAAATGAAAACTTGAAATTCTATTATCGGTTTGTAGAAGCTAGCTGTTATCCATAAAATACACACATATACCCATATCTGTGTGTGAATTAGTATTTAAGAAGACAGACGGGGGTGAAGTTCCTCCACTCCTCTGAGCCCAGTTCCTCTTCTGTAAAACAGGAATGATAATGATACTTTCCTTACAGTGTTGGACTGAGGATTCAGTGAGACAGCTTATGTACGTCTTCTAACATGGTGCGTCTTCATAGTTACTTACAACAGCAGTAAGTAACTTCACATATAATCCTGCTAATCTCCCCGAAAACAAACAAAAAAACCCAAACTACATCTGAACCAAAATAAGCCTTGTTAGGACGTTGTTTTACTGGGGAGAGGTGACTGATTTTACCCCCTACCTGGGCATCAGAATCCTGGCTTTATAATCACTTAGCAGCAGTCTTCTATATATAACAATAGGATGAGGAGTTCTCAGGATTTCATAAATTGGTTGCAAATGATTGAGATGTAAATATATATATGTGTATATATATATATTTATAGCATATATTCATGTATACAAATGCTGTTATATTCAAATGTATATATATATTTGAAAATATATGTATATATACACACTATATTTTAGATAGGTGGATAAGTAGGGAGATAGAGTATATGTGTGTCTATTCTTGTTCCTCCTCACTAAGCTTAGTCATTACTCGGCACTTGCTCAAGGACAAGTCTTCAAGACTCCACTGGTAGATGTCTGTGGAAGGCTCTGCTGCCTTCTGATGAGCTCCTCAAGATGTCAGAAAGGCTGAAAAGATGCTGGCACTGGTTCTGCTGCCTAGTTTGGAGCTCTGTTTATCTTTGGTCATTGTATCCACTCTGCAAATAGTACTGGGTTCATGTGATGGAAGAGAAGGTTTAAATTCCCTCTGATTGGAAAGAGTCCCTTTCAGCTTCAAGTCCAAACTCCAAAACAGTTTCCTGGGTACCATCATCATATAGTCCCAGCCTCCATCCCATCCCCACTGCTTTCCAGTTGCTTAGGGTTGGAGATGAGGGGGGATTGTTTAATATCCTCTACTGTGTGAATTACACCTGTGAATTCCATCTCAGAACCCTTGATGAAATAGGTATTGTTTGAAATGTTACCTGATGAAATAAAATTGGAATCAGAAGTCTGGAGGATTGACTAAAGTCTTACTAGTAAGAAATAAGATCTATAATTCTACAAAGAGTAAACTGTAGAATTCCTGTCCCCTAAATTCCCTACCCCAAACAGGTCTGTGGTTTAACTTTAATCTCACACTTCTTTGTGTCCAAAGTCTCCCCTCTCAAGGACCTTTAGCCTGAATCCACAATCTGCCCAATTCCTGTTGTTTGACTTAAATCCCACTCTCTCTGATATACAGAGCCTGGGCCTGTGTTATTACACACTTAGGTAATTTTGAGGCTCTATCATCACCTTGAAATCTTTTTCAGACATTCTCCTCCTCTTCCTTCCCACTTCAGGACCAGGTCCAGGTTGCTCATTAATTACATTCTTGAGCCTAGGTAGCAATGAATGCAGTTTGGGAAGGTAGGCTGGCTGTACAAGCAAGCGTGTGACTAGTCTCACTCACAGAGAAGAATACCTGACTGAGAAGGCCAGTTAGCTCAGGTAGTTACTGTAATGGTCAAGAGTGCCAAGTTCAAGTTCAAGGATTTCACCCTGGCTCATTGGGTACAGATCCCATGCCCCTACCGCCACATGGCCCTTTCCCTGATGCCCACTGTGAGTGCCAAGGGAAAAGGCACCCATTTCTGCTCCTGAGAAAAATACTCAGAGTACATACATGCTGATTACTGATGGTGGCTAAAGAATGTCCACTTCTTAAATGAAAGACAGTGTGCTTCTGTGTGTGTATAAATATAGACATCCTTTTGTTTTTCTGCACTCCACCCTCTCTAAAGTAGTGTTATGCTGTCTTCTGCATTGGATTCAGTGAGTGTAGGTTGTGAATTGTCTAAATCTTACCCCATAGTCAAAGCTGCGCTCAAGTTTCACCACTTCCCAGTTCTTGCCCTCGTCTCTTCACTTCCCCACCCGTCACACAGTTGTCACAAATATACCCCTTTGTCTGTAGTCCTTTTCCTCCTCTGCAGCTGTGTTGTCTGCCCAGCTCTGTCACTTAGCAGCTGTGTGACCTTGGACAAGCCACTTGACCTTGCTGAACCTCAGCTTTGACATCAGTAAAAGAAGAATTATGATGATACTTGTTCCTACCTGCCCTCCTGCCCTCCTAAGGTTGTTGTGAAGAGCGCATATGCCAGAGTATAGTGTAAACCCCCAACCTTGTACAAATGGGAGCTGTTATTGCTGGGAGCCAAATCTTTTTTATTTATTTATTTATTTTTTTTGCGGTACGCGGGCCTCTCACTGTTGTGGCCTCTCCCGTTGCGGAGCACAGGTTCTGGATGCACAGGCTCAGCGGCCATGGCTCACAGGCCCAGCCGCTCCACGGCATGTGGGATCTTCCCGGACCGGGGCACGAACCCGTGTCCCCTGCATCGGCAGGCGAACTCTCAACCACTGCACCACCAGGGAAGCCCATGGCAGCCAAATCTTCTTGACAACAGGAACCAGGTCTTACTACTTAATAGTTGTATCTGTAGTGCCTCACCCAGTCCCAAACAGGGGACACTCTGAATGAGAGAGGGAAGGAGGATGGAGGGGCAGAAAGAAAGGAAGGGTGAC
Source organism: Mesoplodon bidens (assembly GCF_964165515.1). Taxonomy (NCBI): domain Eukaryota; kingdom Metazoa; phylum Chordata; class Mammalia; order Artiodactyla; family Ziphiidae; genus Mesoplodon; species Mesoplodon bidens. The sequence goes on along the minus strand of NC_138164.1, from coordinate 71,783,189 downwards.
TTTTGTCAGTTTTTATACCCTGTTTTACTAGTTATCATTCTCTCCTTCAGTATAGCTATATCTTATGAAAGGTTTTTTTTTTTCTTAAAAAGACATTTTGCACTGGGCAGAAGGATGACTTTTTTTTTTTTCCCAATATTCTTCCTCTACATCTCTTGCTCCCTCAGCTAGCTGGGTAGTGGTGTTGGAATTTACTCTGATCATTTGATTTTACGCTCATGAGGAAAAAACTTATAGAATTGGAGGATATCTGAGAGATCAGAGATCAAATGCCTCATTTTATAGGTGAGGTCACCCAGGGAGGTAAGTAAAACCACCAAAAGTTTCAGTCATTAGCAGCAGAGAAAGAACTGGTTTTCAGCTATTCCTCCAGGCTGACTCTGAATAATGAAGTATCGGTGATCATTTTTGCCCGCCTTTGGAGGGTATCTTAAGTGTTGACTGACACTGTAAAGCTCTTTCTTGGATCAGTGCAAGGATTTTTGTTGTTCAGGAGGGCTTAGGAAAAAAAAGATTTGCTTTTGATGCTGGATCATCACACTCCCTGCCTGCTGTCCACACTTGAGGAGTTTATTTATATATGCTGATAAACTGGATCACATAAAGCATAAAAATCCCTTTTGTAACTAGTTGCATTACACGTCAGGTTTAACAACATTCTGTACTGCAGAGCTCAGTGTCTTGGGTGTGTGGGCATTGAGGGAAACGCAGCTCCTCTTTGCACCTTTGAGTTCCTTCATAGGTACTGTGTGCCTGGCCCTACCTTCCACTTTTACCACTCTCTTCCTGGTGTGTCGGACAGCACTTCGGAGCCAGGCAGACCTGGGTTCATATTTCAATTCTGTAGCTTAGAGGCGAGATATGTTTAGGCAAGTCCCTTAACCGCCATGAACTTCAATTTCCTCATCTGTGAAACACAGACAATACTGCCTACTTTGCTGGTTCGCCTTATGGTGTAGAGGTAATGTGTATAAAGATGGAAGATGGTACTGAAGGAAGATAAAATGTCTGTTTCTTCTCCAACTTTTCCATCAAGTCCAAGTTCTACCTATTAATTTCATTAACTTAGTTTTTATCTTTTATAACACACATACATACTTTTCAATATTATTAGTAGTTAAGGCATTTTGCTTTTCAATACAAAATCACATTTTTTCTTGTTGCCTTTCATCTGATTTTTCCAGGGTCTGGCTGAGAATTTTCAGAAGGCTTAGTGTATAATTTATCTCTTTTGGAGATTTTCCTTCCTCTTGCTAAAAAAAAAAAAAATTTTTTAAACCCCACCCCAAACCAAAACCCACCAAGTTGGACATCATTTCTAAATTTGAATCTCCTTTTTAAAAAACTGTGGTTCAGTTAGTTTAAAGAGAGGTTTCTCAGAAACAAATGTAGTGTATGTTTTTCATGTCCACGAAGATTATGTCACAATTCCAAACCGCTATATATATTTTTTCCTAATAAGGCAAAGGCTTGGAGATAGTTTACTTTCTCGCTTTTTGAACAGAGAAAACATTCCTTTAAAAAAAATCAATTTCTGGTCCTTTGTAACAACGCTTTAAAACGCATGTGGTACTTCAGTGGAATTTGGCCCAGTATCAGCAAACACTGTATGGCAGGCACAGGGTCAGGTCGTGAGAATACAGAGGAGATGGACACGATGTTTCTACCTTCAGGGAGCACCCAGGGTCCTTGTAAGGGAGACTGACAAGTCAGCAGGCAGTTGCTGTATAATACAGTCCTGTGAGACCACAGAGGAGAAGACTGTAACCAACTTGTGAGGAAAGGGCTAGACTCACCTTCTCAGAGGAGGTGACAACGGGACTGTGACTTGAAAGATGAGGAGGAGTCTAAGAAGCTGGGAAAGGGCATTACAGGCAGAGGGAGTTCTGTGTTCTAAAGGCACAGAAGTGTCAGAGGTAAATTTAAGGACCATCAGGGTATGATGTCGGGGAAAATGGAGGGGAAGGCAGGGGCCAGATCTGGAGGGGCCCATGTAACACTGAGGGGTTTGACTTTTATCCTGAAGGCAATGAGGAGCCATTGAATGGACCTCCCAGGGAGTCTTACACCAGAAGGAGACCTTAGAGGTCAGAGTCTAGCATTTCATTTGACAGATTTGGAAACTGAGGCCGAAGAATGGAAATTGACATACTCGTGGCCACACAGCTAGTCAGTGGCTGATAACGTACATCTTTGTATAGACCCAGTGGTACCTGGGGAGTAGGGTAGAGGGGAGCCTTCACAATGAAATTCCAGTGTTGACCTTGTGAAGGCAGATTCTCATAGGAACATTTAGCCAAAGATTTATCATGGGGACTGCATGATTTGGGCTAATGACCCCAGCATGCCTTTTTTGCATATCATGTCCTTTAAAGGAAAGGCCATCACGAGCTAGAAATGCTCTTTGACTATTTTTAGGCTGTGTGGTAGGGGGAATTAGTGGAATTCTTAAGGTCAGCTCCAGCTGTTTTTCTCCAAAAGACCAGCTGAATTTTTCATGAGATTTGCTCATTAGGGCTTTTACCCTTCAGTGAGGCATTGTACTGAGTCTGAGTCAGCCTGTCCTGGGAAATAAGGGACGAGAGTATGAGGGAAATCTAGATTGGAGTTGGGATGGCTGCTGCCCTTTTTTTAAAAAAATGTTAAGCACTAACTAATATTAAGTGCTAATTAATGTTAAGTGCTGTCTTAGATGTGGTTGGTTATTTCTCATACCTTCTCAATCACAGTGAAGGTCCTTCTGGATTACAGCAAATACCTCAAAGGATTGTGGCGTTTTGAAGATTCAGGGATGCCATATATGTAGAGTCTGACATGATGCCTGGGTAGAGTTCTGACTAATTGCATCCTAGTACACTGAATAGCACCTTTCATTCAGGACTGTCACCTTGGAACACTCTAGAGATATCAAGTCAGATATTCCTTAAGAATCCTGTGAGGGGAACTTGCCCGTGGTTATTTGGCATCTACAATTACAATACTACCTCTCTATTGTGGGTCAGGGACTGTATGAAGGCAGGTGAAGTGAAGGTATTCTTCATTTCTTCTGGAGTGCTCTGTGAACCCTTACTCCTATCTAATCTTATGGGTGTTTTTTTGGAGCTCATGCTGTGTTAGAAGGTAAATGGATAAATATAGCTGTAAAGCATTTTTGCAGTTCACAAATTATCTTTCCATGTGTGGTCTTATTGGCCCCCTGTAGTAATTCAGCAAGGGAGGTGGGCAGTGGTTAGAATCAATTTTAGAAAGGAGGAAATGGAGACTCAGGTAAGTGCTGTGTTCGTGGTCACCAAGGTAGTCAGTGGGTGACTCTTTTCAAACCAGATCGTATGACTTTAAATCTCATGTTCTTTCCTCTTCATGATGCTGCCAACTAGATTGAGAAATAAAGGGCCAAGTTTCTCCTCTAGCATAAAAGTGGTTTAAGGAATGCCTTTAAAGGAAGGTAACTGTTGCATACCCAACTGAGGAATGAAGGGTCATGTCCCGCATGGGATTTCTAGACGTGATGGAGTAAAAGTGAACTTTGTCCCGCTAGCTCCGGAATAACAGCTATTTTTCTGATCTAGAACTCAGTGACATTAAAATAACAACGTATATAACTTATGCTAATGAAAATAGTACTCATTTAAAATTGTTGGTTGGGTTGAAGAGTAGTGGAGAGGCATTAACCAAAGAGAGTAGGTCTTACAAAGTTTCTATCTTAAGAATTCTAACACAGATGATTCGAAAGAGAACCAGAACACTTCTCCCCTTCTCTCTTAAATGGAGAAAAATGAGGCCATCCTTACTATTCACAGAACAGGAAGCCTGAGGAGATACCCCCAACACTTCAGTGACTTACTTAATATTTAAGAGGTGTTTTGTTTTTTGTTTTTTTTTTACTACTATGTGCAAGGTACTGTGTGGCTACAAGAATGAAGTGGACATAAATCTTTCCCTTAAAGAGTCTAGAAGTGGGAATTTGATATGTTTATAAGTTTCTGTAATGTTTATGTAATTGTTGAATGCTTATTGTGTTGGGCACTTATTATGAGCTTAAATCTTCTCAACAACCCAGTAAGACAGGTATGATGCCCATTTTACAGATAAGAAGCCTGAGGCTCAGAGAACCTAAGTAACTTGCACAAGAGGGTCACATTGTACCCAGGTCTGACTCTAGAGCCTATGCTCTTTCCTACTTCAGATGACAGATGTACAGATAAGAGCTACGAGGGCTCAGTGAAAGAAGTAATTATTGCTAGCTTGTGGAAGGGATATTTCTGAGGGGCAGGGGGCTGCAGGAGCAGCTTCATGGAGGAGGTGTCATTTAAGCTGGGGCTTGAGTGATTTGTAAGGTTTGGATGTGTGCAGATATAAGGGAAAGACATTCTAGGTGACGAGAACAGCAAGAACAAAGGTCTGCTGATGATAGTGTAGAGCTGATATTGAGGAGTGATTTGGCTGGAATTCACGGGGTGAGAAAGGGTCCATGGAAAATAAGATTGGATAGGGAGCTTGGGATGAGAAGTACGTCAGTACTAGGAATTTGGATTTACTCTGCCGTCAGGGAAGAGCTAGGGAAAGTTTTTAAATTGAGTATGGCATGCTCAAAGTGGGGCTTTGGAATATGAGTCTAGCTGGACTGTATACAGTAGCCAGAAGTGAGGGTGAACCAGGAAGTAAAGAAGCCATGTTCAGTTCATGTTCCCTTCTAAATGAGTGGTAGAAAAGGAGAGAAGGGGTTGAATTGGAGGGAGAGTGCAGAGGTTCAGTCAACCGAACCTGGCAACTGATTGGCTATATGGCAAGGAGAGGAAAGCATCCACTCTCAGTGTTGCTTTTAAAGATGTATTTAGTCAACAGAGTTCCAGGCAACAAACTGGGGGCTCAGAGATGAATAAGGCACATTATCTATCCTCAGGCTGTATTAGTTTCCTATTACTGCAGTGCAAATTACCACAAACTTAGCGGCTTGAAACAACACAAATCTATTATCTTACAGTTCTGGAGGTCAGAAATCCGAAATGAGTCTTACAGGATAAAGCCAAGGAGTTGGCATAGCTGAGTTCCTGCTGGAGGCTCTGGTGGAAGAACGTTTCCTTGCCTCTTCCAGCTGTTAGAGGCTGTGTGCATTCCTCGGCTCATGGTCCCGTCCTCCATCTTCAAAGCTCATCACTCCAACCTGTCTTCATCCTCACATCTCCTCTCTCTCTTTTAGACCATCTTGCATCCTTATGAGGACCTTGTGATTCCATTGGGTCTGCTGAAATAATCCGGGATAATTTCCCCATCACGATATCCTTAATATCCTTAATCACATATGTAACGTCCCTTTTACCATTTACCATATTCACAAGTTCCAGGAATTAAGATGTGGACATCTTTGGAGGACCCTTATTCTGCCTACCAGGGAGTTAACAAACACATCTATGGAAGATAACTTGACAAAGCTTTTTGTCCCTGTAATCTCTTTTTTCTTCCCTTTATTCAATCAATGAGGCACCTGTTGTAAGTCAGACACCATACTAGGTGCTGAGGACACAGGGATGCCAAGGCACCTCGCTGCCCACCTCTAGAGGAAGAAGAATTAGAAAAGGGCTGTTAATGTAGAATCAGAGACCAAAATGTCAGGCTCTTGGCTCTTGATTTTCTAAAGCGGAGGTCCAGGCCTAAGACGAGAAGGTTTAGAAGAATTTTGGTAAAATTTCAAAATGGGATCCTCCTACTCACCCTCTCTACTGCCAAACCCCAACCCCCAATTTAGATTTTTTTAATCTACTCAAAGGCCTCTGGGGATGGAGGTGTTTGCAGAAACCAGGAATTTGACTCCTTCTTACAATAGGGTGGGAGGTTGGAAGAGGGAGACAAGTCTAATGAAGAAAATAGAAAAAGCAGCAGCAGTAACATTCCAACCTCAAGGTAGCACAGAAAGGTGATTGAGTTGGTGAAATGTTGAAGATTTATTGTCAGCTGGTGTTTATGAAGCCCTTACTATGTCCCAGACCATTTAACCTACAGCCTAGTGTCATCCTCACGGTAACCCTGTAAGGTAGGCCTTACTGGCTGTGTAGCACAGACCAAGAAACAAACCCAGAGTCCGTAGGGGAACTGCCAAAGAACTAATGAAAGATCAATCCCCTTCCAAGCATCTTTTGACCCTAAAACCAGAGTGTCCTACGCCATCACAGCAGCCTCTTATGTCAAGGGGTATAGTTAATGCATGTGGTCGGCATTATTCACCTGTATCCATTTCAAAATAAGTGTCTCTCAGAAAGGAGCAAGAAAGACCTTGCACACAGTTCAGAACGTGATATATCTTACACTAGGGTGGTATTTCATAGAGGAAAGACTATGTGAGAACATCATGGGAAGGTGGCCATCTTCAAGACAAGGAAAAAAGACTCAGAAGAAATGAAACCCTCTGACACCTTGGTCTTGGTCTTGTAGCCTCCAGAACTATGAGAAAATACATTTCTACTGTTGAAGTCGCCCATCTTTTTGGCATTTTGTTCTAGCAGCACTTTCAAACTACTATAATGTATGCAGAGTATAGAGACATTCTTTGTGCCCTTCTTGCAGTTTTTTATGAGCTTGACATTAATTTTTTAATTTCAAAATAAAAAAAGGAAAAATTAAAGAAAAATGGCACACATCTATCTATTCTAACATAGAAACAAAAATATTGAAAGGGTATTATTAAATTTTTAAAACCCAAGTCACAGAAACAATATTCACTTTTTTGTTGAGATATGTGATATGAGTATCTGAATAGAAAATGCCTGAGTTGACATATAATACAGTGTAAAACAATGATTACTTCTCTGAAATGAAGTTGGTAAGTGTGAGAGAAAAAGAGGTCATTTACTTTATATCTTGTATGATTTTGTGATTTTCAAACATTTTTTAACAAAGAAAATATATGTTATTTAATGATAATAATAATAGTATTAGTAATAAATTCAATTAAAAAAAGAACTTGATGTATCTTTGGTGGGATAATTAATGGCCTGACCAGAGAGATTTGAGCAGGTCTGGGCTAAGGGTGAGGCACATAAGGCAGCCAGGGCACGAATCTATGGAGAAATCGACACACAAGTACTGGCATTGCACTTGCCATACCCTGCGAGTGAGCGTCTCCTTACATCGTGTGCCTGGGTGCCTGACTGGTAAGGAGGCCTCACTCTCAGGGTGCTGCAGTACAGTGTGCTGTGCTCACACAACCTTGCCTCCTTGAATTTTGGGCCCTGGGCATCTTGCTTGCCTCACCCTAGGTCTTAAATTTGAGCAGGGGCCAGAAAGAGGAGAGGACCAGTGAGTTCAGTGACCTCAGTGCTGGCTGCACATTCAAACCCCTGAGTAGCTTAAAAAAAAAATCTCGGATAAGGTCTGACCCCAGACCAGTTAAATTAGAATCACTGGCATGGGGTGGGAGGAAGGCAAAGAGGCCTAGGCACGGATATATTTTTTTTAAGTTTTTCAGGTGATGCTGATATACAGCCAGGTTTAGGAACCCCTGAGTTTGTACATTTGGAGAGAGTCCCTCACTGCCAGGCTGAGTAGGAATGTACATGATTGTTCCAAAAGTGAGGGTTTATGTAGTCCTTTTAAAGTCAGAGCTGAGGATTGCTACAGTTCAGTTAACTTTATGATCCTGAGTTTAATTCCAGCCTGGTTAATAAATCAGCTGGTTCTTCCACTCCCTTCCTCTGAATTTGAAACCTAGAAAATAATTAAATCTAGAATTCATCTGCAATGCCTGTTGTTATCATCAATGTGCTGGTTTCAGGGGTGCTGGGAAATGTATCTCAACCCATTTTATTAGCCCGTTTGCAAATCCTTATGTGGGTTGAATCTGTATCTGTCCCGGAAGATAAAGGAGGTCTGCTCTGAGTGTCCCAGCTCTCACATTAGGTAGCTGTGTGACGTTAAGCAGTTGGTCTAACCCCTCTGTGTCTCAGCTTCCTCATCTGCACAAAGAACTGGGTATGACTCCATGATTCAGCCATTACTTCGTTTTTGCATTTGCTCTTGTTACAGCTGGATGTACAAATGAACATGCTTAATTTTGCTGTACTCTTTAACCAGTCGTCAGCCATTTCTGACCTATTGGGAATCCTTTATAGCTGTGATTGCCAAACCTGGCCAAACATCTTCATCCTGTGGGAACATTTTAGAAAATGCAGATTCCTGGGCCTTGTCCCTGAAGATCTTGATTCAGTGGGTCTTAAGCAATGTCTGGGAATCTGCTGCTCATCAGCCATATTTTGATACAAGCAATGATAAGTTTGATTCAAGTGGTAGAACTCCCAATTTAGATATCACTATAGAGTTGACCATTGACAGAGATCAGTTCTTCAAGGAAGCCTTCCCTGGCCCCCCGAAACTACATTATAAGCCTCCTGGTTAAAAGTTTTAAGGCACCCTGCTCTTCTGTTTTGTAGGACTTCTCAGGCTTGTTCAATATCTGTCTTCCCTTCTGGAATATAAGTTCTCTAAGGGCAGAGACGGTGTACACTATTCCAACGTTTGGGACATACGACCTAATCTCTTCCAGAGTTGAGATCTGTGGTGTATGCTGCCATGGCAAAGGGAGAGGAAGTTTCCATCTGGCATTTTGAACTGGGGCAGGGCTCCAGGTGCTTCCCAAGCTGTGTAACCAATAAGAGCCCATGACTGTGTTGGCTTTTACAGCAGCTCTGTGCGATGTCCGATGAACCTTGTTATACTGTCTTAAATCTCCTGGATGTGTTGTAAGTCATCCCTTTTGTAGGTTGTCATCCCTTTTTTTAGATTTGAGTTGTCAGCCCAAGTGTGAAGATTAATATGAATTTTCAGCCACCCATTTCCCCAGCTCCTTTCTCTTTACTGTTTTTATCTTTTGAAATCCTGATATTCCAAGACAATACAGATTAAAAGGGTAGTTCAGGCACATTTATCGAGACTGAAAAATGTAAAAAATTCCAGTTCCAGTTCCCTCCCTTGGCATTTCAGGCCCCTCAAGGTCTGACCCCAGATACTGTTTCCCCACTTGTACCCTACACTCCAGTTACCAGCCTTCTTTTTGAACACCCTACCTTCATGGTTTCATGGCCAGTGCACTTGCCCAGAATGCCCACTCCCTTCTTCTCAGCCTCCAAGGCTCTCCTCATTTGATCTCCTTCCTAAATCCCCGTGGCCCCTGACACTTGGTTTGTGCCTCCTTTATTAGTACTCGACATAGTACCTGTACGAAGGTAGGTTGTGTGTGATAGTCTTCTTCGCGTGGCCCATTTTCTTACCCTTGACTAAACTCTTTGATTCCTATGGGTACCATAAGGCTAAACTTGCCTAGGAATGGCAGAAGGTGAGGTTTCTAGAAATCCAGAGACATTATCATTAGGTTTGAAGAGGAGATTAAGGTGTAGGGAGCATTGTCACATCTGAGTAGTCTTTCCTTCTCTGCACTTTCTTCATCCTTAGTTTGAGATCACCTAAGGAAATGTTACCTGTCAGTTGCGTCAGCCCCAGGGCTGAAGGAGGTGACTGAAGTAGAAAAATTTCTTCCACTTTTGTAAGAATCCTCACAAAAGTGAAAGCTTTGTATCTTGCGGTGCCTGTCAGTTTTGACTTTCAATTGTTCCTCTGTGAAAAATAAAACAGAAACTTATTGGATAAATTATTCTTTCTTATTCCATCTATATTTTTTCATTTGTTCACTTCTTCCTAGGTTCATTTCATTTGTTCATTTTATTTATTCATTCAACTCAGGTTGTTTTTGAGAAGCTACTTTGAACCAGTCACAAGACAATTGTTCTTTCCTCTCAAGAAACCCAATTTAGGCAACACATTAGATTGAGTAATTTACATGTTTTTTAGTAGACTGATGAAAGCAGAGACCATGCAGAAACAAAATATTCATATAGCATTGTTTCCTGACAGTGCTGTGGACAAAGTTTGCTGTTCACAAAAACACATTTCTATTAAAAACAACAACAACAACATTCTGATTGAGTTTAAACACATCTGAAGAAATTTTTTTTTTTTTTTTTTTTTTTTTTTTTGTGGTATGCGGGCGTCTAACTGCTGTGGCCTCTCCCGCCGCGGAGCACAGGCTCCGGATGCGCAGGCTCAGTGGCCATGGCTCACGGGCCCAGCTGCTCCGAGGCATGTGGGATCCTCCCGGACCGGGGCACGAACCCGTGTCCCCTCCATCGGCAGGCGGACTCTCAACCACTACGCCACCAGGGAAGCCCTGAAGAAACTTCTTTTAGTGATAGTTTCTGGTTCCTGGGATTGCTACCATTCTCAGAGTCTAATGAGCACATATAAACACCCGCATATTGACACAGGTGCCTTTTTTCCTCTCTCCATGCTTGTCTTCTTTTCCGTGTCTATCCGTAAAACAAACCCAAAGGGCCCAATCATTTTCCTGTTGCTGACAAGTTCTGCAGAGCATGCTGTGCGTTGAGGGCCAGTGCAATTCACTCATACGAAATGACAAAGAAGAAAGTAGGGCATCCAGAAGGAGGGACAGCTGGGTGAAAACGGGACTGGGCTGGGAATCAGGACACCTGGGGGTCTAGTTTCATCTTCGTGCCTAACTAGCTGTGTGACTTCTCAGAGAATAAGGGGGGAGGGGTGTAATGAAAGATTAAAAGCGGCAGCTTTAGAATCTCACAGCCCTGGGTTCAAATCACATTCTGATTGAGCGACTGTAGACAAGTTACTTAACTCCTCGAGCCCAGTGTGATCTGCACGATGTGGAGAAGACCTGCCGTACTGGGTGGGCAGAGTGATTAACTGACCTCCTGTGTATGAAGGATCTTAACGCCACCTGCTCACTTTTCAGCCCAGAGAAAAATGACCAAGATGGTGAGAGGCTTAGAAAACATCATGTGAGGAACCCCTGAGGGAAGGAGGAAGTTCATCTTTCTCTCAACAAAGCAGACTCAGGGAGAACATGAACGCTGGTCTTCCTTTCAGACTGTTGAGATGTCATGGGGCTGTCAGAACAATTTGCTTCTCTTCTGAAAACCTCTCATGTGAGAGTCACTACTTAAGATTTCCTCCCCTTCCTTGAGGTCCACAGGCTTTGGTACAGCAGCAGCCATCTGGGAAAGGAGAAGGTGCAGAGAGAGTTGGGGGAACGAATGCTGCTGTTAATCAGACTTTAACCTGGGTTTGGTTGGCAGAATGTTGGAGATTAAGCCTGCAAGCCTAGCTCTTCTCTTTGCTGCCATCAAAAGCAAACGCCAACTGTTGGGGTCTTTTGGACAGCTGACAAAGAGAAGAGTATAGGCTTTTACAGATGTGGCATAGCAGGGCTGACACATGCAAAATATGTTGTTTGTTTGTTTGTTTTCTTCCAGTTTCAGTGAAATACAATTGACATACAGTACTGTGTAAGTTGAAGGTGTACAGCATAATGATTTGACCTAAATACACCATGAAGTGATTATCACAGTAAGTTTAGTGAACATCCGTCACCTCATGTAGATACAAAGTTAAAGAAATAGAAAAAGTGTTTTTCCTTGTGTTGAGAACTCTTAGGGTTCACTCTCTTAACAACTTGCATATTTAACACCCAGCAGTGTTAATTATAATTGTCAGGTTGTACGTTACCTCCTTAGTGTTTATTTATCTTGTAACTGGAAGTTTGTACCTTTTGGCTGCCTTCCTCCAATTGCCCCTCTCCCCACTCCCCACCTCTGGTAACCATAAATCTGATCTCTTTTTCTGTGAGTTTGTTTGTTTTTGAAGTATAATTGGCCTACAGTACTATGATAGTTCCTGTTATACAACATTGTCATTCAGTATTTCTATGCATTTCAAAATGACGCAAGGAAAATTTGAATTAAGCACACTTTGCATTTGGAGCCCTCACATTTCCCTTTTAGCCGCTGTTCCTATTGCTGCTCATTCCTTGCTTGTCCTCGACACTTTCTTCCTTCTCACCAGTGCCTCACAGTATCTCCATAAGGAAGGGAAGGTAGGAGTGAAGAGACCCATCATACAGGTGAGGAAACTGAGGCTTGGAGAAGTCATGTAATTTATTTAAACCAGACAGTCATGTGAAGGACCTGGAGCTGGAACCTAGTGAGTAACGTGGACCTGCTTTTTCAATGATGGACCCTAGAGCCAGGTTCGTGTTAAGGGGGAAGTGGAAGCTCAGTCCCCTTCCACCCATGTTCACGTATGAAATACCTGAGTGCCTAGTACGTAGATGGGTGCCACAGTGGCAGGTGCTGGGTGGGTATACAAAGCACTTAGAGGCCCTGGCCTTGCACATAAACTAGTGGAGGACAGATGTGAGTAGATGGGATTGGAGATGGTGTGGTGAGTATCCTGAGTGAGAAGTTAGGTGCTCATGGAGCACTTCAGAGGGGCACCTAACCTGGCCTTGGGAGGATGGGGAAGGCTTCTGTGCAATAAGTGACATCTCACCTGAGACCCAAGAGGTATTTTCTCAGGAACGAGTACTCTAGGAGCCAGGACAAGCATATGCAAAGGCCTGAAGGCAAAAGGAGCTGAAAATGTTCAGTGGGGCAGGAAAAGAGCTTGGAGAAGAAAGCAGGTGTGAGTTCACGGAGAGCCCTACAGGCCACATAAGGACTTTGAGCCTTAGCCAGAGGACAGTGGGAAGTTGGTGGAGGGTTTTAAGCCTGGAAATATGGCTTTGTCATATTCATATTCAGTAGCATGAGGAGGATGGGAGGGAGGGCTGAACCTTAGGAGAACTGTTCGCTCATCCCGGGAGCTACTCCTTCTGTAAACACGTCAGGCATCCCTGTTGCCAAGATTCATCCCTCCCGAATTTTTGCACTGAGGTTCCCTCCATGCTGACAGCCAGCTCTGGGCCAGAGATTCTTTTATGCTTAAGCAGAGAATGAGGGTCCACAGCCAGACAGAAGAGCGTTTTTCTGCTTCCTCAGTTTGAGGATCTGTGTGCAGGGGAGAATTAAATGAGATGTCAATATCGGGGTGACCTATTCTAACAAAGCCACTGGCAAATGCCAGCACCACCACACACAAGCTTGGTGGCAAACACCTCCCTGGGCCTCATGGTCCTCATTTGAAAAACAAAGGTAACAAAATACCTCCCTCAGATCTTTGTGAGGATCCAATGAGATGATATATGTAAAGTGCCAGGCGTTAGGAGGTGCCCAGTAAATATTTATTACCTTCTTTTTTTTCTGCCTTCCCTTATTGCTGCTGCAGAAATCTTACAGTCCTTGCAAAGCCCGATACAGTCTGACCTATTTCCTTTCTGACCTGCTCAGAAAGACCCTTTCTGACCTGTTCTCCTCCTGGCACACTGGCCTTCCAGCACTGGCTCCCTTGAAGTTTCTTGAACATGTCAAATAAACTCCCACCTCAGGACCCTCTGATACCTGCGTGGCTCGTTCCCTCATCTCTGGCAAGATTTTGCTCAAATATCATCTTCTCAATGAAACCTACCCTAGCCACTCTCCGTACAACTCCAATGCCCCTCACCTTATTATTCCCTTCCCAGCTTTGTTTTCCTCCAGAGCTTTTATCACCTTCCCAAAAGTTACATAATTGTTTTTATTTTTTATTTATGTTTTTATTATTTAGTTTGATCATTATCCCCTCCAACTGACATATACACTCTACAAGGACAGGAAGTTTTTAATGTCTTATTCATTACCGTATCTCCAGTGCTTAGAACAGTGTCAGGCACATAACAGGCTCTCTATAAATGTTTGTTGAATGAATGAATGAAATTGGTTAGCTCTCATGATAGATATCATCCAGAATATTGGGAGTTGGGGGGGCACCTGGTACTGAAGAGGCTTGATTACCATCTGAGGGCTTTCCTACGATCTGGCTGGGTAGTAACTCCCCGCTACCCAATTAGGAGTCAAGGGTTCGAGCCCTTCACTTCTTTGTAAAATAAGGACATTGCCCTTTGCCTCACCAAATAGCCTATTTTTAGGAAAAACTTAACCCTAGAAGCTTTTACACAGAAGCACTGGTTAGCTTATAGTCCTATTTGAAGGTGTGGAAACCAGCATTTCTCCCTTTAGCCCCCCCTGCCAATTACCACTGCTGGAAAATTTAAGTTGTTTTTCTCCTTTGTTCTCTTCCTGTCCTCAACTCATTGAACTTAAAAACAACCTCCCATTGAACCTGGGAGGCAGTGTGATGCCTCATGAGGGACATGTTTCCAAGAATGTGGCCTGAATCTATTTCCTTGCCAGCCTTTGAGATCTAAGGAAGTTACTGCACATGAAAGAAAGCTACTGTGCATAAAAGAATTGAGATAGCCATCCCCTGGTGAAGTTGTCTATTTGGATTAGGTTCACTAATTCATTTACTCATTCACTTATTTCTTTTATTTTTTTAAGTTAATTTATTTATATATTTATTTTTGGCTGTGTTGGGTCTTCATTGCTGAGCATGGGCTTTCTCTAGTTGTGGTGAGTGGGGACTACTCTGTTGCGGTGCACAGGTTTCTCATTACAGTGGCTTCTCTTGTTGCGGAGCATGGGCTCTAGGCGTGCAGCCTTCAGTAGTTGTGGTACCCGGGCTCAGTAGTTGTGGCTCGTGAGCTCTAGAGTGCAGGCTCAGTAGTGTGGTGCACAGGCTTAGTTGCTCCATGGCATGCGGGATCTTCCCAGACCAGGGCTCGAACCCATGTCCCCTGCATTGGCAGGCGGATTCTTAACCACTGCACCACCAGGGAAGTCCCAACTCATTCACTTATTTCTTCACATTGAGAGACTCACAGTCAGATGGGAGAGATGGAGAGCAGACAGATAATTATAACTGGAGATACGTAGGTGGAGGAGAAAGTTTTTGTGTTAGTCAAGTTCCTGCTACAAAAGTGTTGTGTAACAACCCCAAACCTCAGTGGCTTCCAACAAAAAATATTTACTTCTTGCTTCAATACCTACAGTCCAGCTAAGGTGGCCCTGCTTCAGGTGGATGAGGTTCTGGTCTGTTCTTGTATCTCTTTTTCTGAGACCCTGACTGAAGAGGCAGTGGCTACCTGGGGCAAGCTCTTCTTGTGGTCTATGGCCAGAGTACAAGAAGCCAAGCCAAACCACACAAGCACATCCACAGACTATGCTTGCATCACATTTATAACATTCCATTGGCCAAAGTAAGTCACAGGCCAATCCCACCACCAGAAAGATAGGGATGAATACTCTGCTTACTGTAGTGGCAACATGATTTTATAGTTCTGTTTCAGGGAGGAAGGGAAGAGTTAGGAATAATCGAATCTACTACAGCATTTAACTCTGGCTATGGGAGTGAGGGAAGGCTTCCTGGAGGTGGTGACTTTCATCTTGAAGGATGAGTTGTTTTTCAAGACAAACAAGCAGGCAGTAACATATGCAAGTGCATGCAAATTAAAAAAAATAAGTGTGAAGTGTTGTCTTAATATTTATTTGAGTCATCACTGTGGGCAATATGCAAAGAGCTACAGGGAGATAAAATAAAGGTCACCTGAGTACCTGCCTATGAAGTCCAAGCTTCATGGGGGAGATCAGAAAGATACAAAAGAGAAAAGGAAATTATGTAACCAGTACACTCTTACCAGCTGGATGGGACAAAAGTGTGAACTCAGAAAGGAAGCTAGAATATATTTTTAGCTATTTTTGGTACAGGATGCAAAATATGCGCTCTTTTATATTCATTATTTCATTTAATCCTGACAACCTTCGAGGGATGTCCTAATGAGAAACCTGAGCCTCAGAGTGGTTAGGTAACTTACCTAGTGGTTTGTAGTTAGCAAGTAGTGGTGCGAGTACTTCTTAGTAATTGTTTTGCCAAAGAGCAAAAAATTTATTCATAAAAATTACTAGTGTACACACTGTATTTTCTTAAGTAGGGCTGCTTTAAAATTTACTAAACCCATGTTTTTTAGTGTCTACTGTGTATGCAGTACTGTGCTTAGTAAAGGGCCCCGATCCTGGAGTAATCTCTGAAGTTCCACCTGGCTGTGGCATTCTGTAGGTCTCATCTTCTTCTCACTGCTCATGGGTTTAAAATGCCTCAAAGAAAATACGATTCTTGCCCATGGTTCTACACAAAAATGCTCACTTTGAATGTTGAGGAGTTTTGAAATTCTGCCTCTTCCATTCCCCCAGATTATATACACAACACCAGTAAGTGTTCTTTCTCCTTGGAAATGAAGGGAGACAAGCTAGGTGAGTTGCCTCCAGATCGAGCAAAAGTTAGAGGTGGGACTAAGTGGAGTATAACAATTCCCATTGTTGTGCAGATTACCTCTACCTAATACTAAATTCTCTTGTCATTGCGGAGCACAGATATACTCTAGTGGAATGTCCCTATGCAAGAAGAAGTGAGCATTTTTGAATTTTTATTTCTAGTTTCCTACCGGTAATCACTTGACAACTGGAATAAGGTCTCCCTGGTCTTCCTGACCTTTAGCGTGACCTTTTAGCCTAGCATCCCATGAGTTTTCGGAGAGAACCACTTCCTTTTGCAACCATCTCTTCCCTCTGTGGATGGTTAAACATTGACAGGCGTTTTTGTGCGCTCTCCATCTTGGCGGTCCGGAATTGAGTTGAAGCATGTTTCATGACCCATTTTCTATTTGCTCAAGAAGCTGGCAGAACTGGTTTCCCGGATCTCAGACACCATCTCACATGGTCAGTTTTCTCCCCCCAGACGTGTTTTAAATCCTAAAATAATGAGCAATGCTTATAGGAACTGCCTCTCACTGTGTGGTGTTCACTATCTCACGATTCTGCAGGTAGGTGATGCTCAGATGCTGTTGCCTCTCATCAAGTTGACGTTGGACGGAAGGAGAATATACTGTGCTCAGACTGGTCCAGGAGAGGGGGCGTGAGCAGGAATGCCGCTGTAGGTATAAGTGACCTGTCTGGCAAGGAATGCAGCATCCCGAGAGCCTCTTCTTGACATCATCCCACAGACCACTGCTTCCTTGAGGGAAAGGGCGCTGAGGATTTTGCTATCAGCCACCTAAAACTTTTGCCTAGCCAATAGAAGACTTTTGCTGAAGAACTGAACAAGATATCGTTTCATTTCGTTTTTGCACCTTCTAATCATCTGGGCTACAGTAACTGTTGTTTAGCTTTGAGAATTTTAAGCCATATTTGTTGCTGTCATTTTTGTGTACACGTTTCAAAATGATCGACTTAAGCTTCCTGACAGAGGAGGAGCAAGAGGCTATCATGAAGGTTCTGCAGCGGGATGCTGCCCTGAAGAGTGCTGAAGAGGAGAGAGTCAGGTAAGAGGCCGGACTGGTCCTCGGGCATGGGTGGAGGATGGGCAGTCTGTAAGAAGATGGGACACTTTTCTTTCCTCAACCTTAAGTGGTAGTTCTGACTTGGAGCCTGACTTAACGGATTCCAATTTTAAGTTTATTTCCTGGACAGAACTTTCTCCTCCGTATCTCTTAATTTATCCCATAGGACTCCTGCCAGAAATAGTCTTGATTAAAAACCTAACTAAACTCCTTTAACTTATTAAACACTGGATTAAAAATGAAATAATGTATACAAACACCTACATACATCTATCTCTCTCTCTCTCTCTATATATATATATATATATAGATATAGATATAGATATAGATATAAACACACACATATATATCCACTTTTTTAACTGAATCTACTTAAAAATGGATCATGTATGAAATTAGAAAAATTTTTTAATTTCTAAAGTTTTCAGAAGAAAATAAATTGAGAAGTAGCTCACATTTTTGCACATCTTCAGAAATGTTTGAATTGATTTCAACAGCAATTGAAATTAGTTCTGACTGAGCCAATTTTTTATTTGTGTTCCATAAGAAGGAGTGGCAACTTTGACACACTATCCACTTTGGGAGGAACCCAAATGTTCCACATCAACATTCCCGCCACTTTCACTCACTTGCGGGGTTGGAGGAGCATGAGGTCAGAATGCTGAAGAAGTGGGCTTGAGTCCAAGCCCTGCCATCCATTGCCTTTGTAATCTGGGGCCTTGAAGGCAGTGAAAGGTTTCCTGAATGTGAGTTAGTTATATTAACTGCATGATCCCCAACCTAGGAGTTATTCAAAAGGAACATAAGCCCTGTTGTTACTTCTTAGGATAGCAGGATCATGAATAATGGAGTTATTTGTGCCCATATTTCGTTATCCATATTTTGACCCTAATTTGAACATGGGTGCTTTATAAAAGAACATGCTGAAATTCACTTCAAGCACTCCGAAGTGTCTGACTATGGCTACTAACAATAATTCATATATCGATAGTGCTTAACAGATTGCAAGGAGCTTACATGACTTTTATCTCTTCTGAGCTCACAACACTAGTGCAGTTGGGGGTGCAGGGTGGGATGTAATTACACCCACTTGATGTGTGAGGAAATTGACCTTGAGACAGGTCAGGTGACTCACCCAAGCTCATGTAGTCCGTAGGTGTCGGAAGTGAGAACTAAATCCTGGCCCTCAGGTACTCATTCACTAACTCCACCTCCCCTCCCTAAGAAAACTATAGCAGACAAGACATCCTGGGAAGACTGTTAGACCCATTTTAGAAAGAAGGGGAGGGGGCAGCACAGAGAAAATATTAGTTGATTTTTCAAGCATAGTGGGAAATGGGAATTCCTTTAGTCTCTCGGAAGACAAGATGGAGAGGAAGGGAAAGAAGGCAGTGGAGCTGGGATTGCACTGGGTCCTGTGCCTCTTCCTGCCTCAGGATGTGGGGACTCTGAATCCTGGCGAGCTGCGATCTTTGATTCCTCCCACTTACAAGACCTTACGTGTGGTCTGTAATTCTGTTACCTCTATCTAGCCAGGTTACGAAGAGAGATTCATTCTCCCTCCCTTCTGTATTTACTTGGCCCCAGAGATTCCAGGCTGCTGGGTCTTCCCTGTAGTTCTGTGATTCTGTATGAGATGAGTGGAGGTGTTTCTCAGGCATCTACAGTAATTGCTGAAAATATACTTAAAAATTCAAAGCTCTGCCTGGAACTGGGCCTTGTAAGGGGTGTGTGTGTAGCCACTAGTGCCAGCCAGTCTACAGCCACAGCAGGAACGCTGTGAGTCCGTTTGTAGCAGGGACTTTGCAGATTCTCCTTCCATGCACAGTTTCTGAGGATGCCTCGGAAGCTGCTGCTGGTGCTGCCCTTGTTTCTTGCTTTTGTAAACTGATAGGAAGAAGGCTTGGGGTGGTGAAAATCTGGTGTGAGTCAAGTCCTGTTTACTGTTACCATTCTGGGGGCCTTCCTAATTAGGCACCAAGCAGCTCATGTGGACTTGGCCACAGGCAGGTCCAGGACTGAGTGACTGTGTGCGGGGGGCACAGATGGGCATGAGGCCCATAGCCTATGGACACTGACAGAGGCTGTAACCTGCTCCACACAAAAGGAATGGAGCTCTGGCACCCTTTGCTTTAGGACTGACGGAACCTGGGTTGGTTCTGAGACTGTCTGCTCCTGGGCTGGTGGAACCATGACTAGGTTTCTGGTCTCTGAAAATGCTATTCCATGGGCTTTTGCTTTTCAGCCCTGTCACCATCCCACAGCTGTTTGTCTCTAGCTCTTCCATCAGAGTGATAGCCTGACAGCTCTGGAAAGATTTTTTGGGTCCATATCAGTCACTTTACAGATAATGAAGGAAAAGCCCAGAGAGGGGAAGTGACTTTCCCAGGGTCACACAGCTAGTCAGTGCCAAAACCATGGTAAGAAAAGCTCTTGGTCTGCTGCTTTTCCTTCTGCCCCATGTTGCACACTGGTATTGCTTTTTCAGGAGAACAGTAAGGGCCCTCGCGTGGACCTTGAGTCAAAACTTAGTGAATTTGAATCCTGTCCTCACCATTGAAACTATGGTTCATTCAGCAAGTTACTTGACCTCCCTGAGACTCAACTCAGAGACTGGGAATGACCCTAGTACCAAACTCAAAGAATTACAGTCAGGATTAAGTAAGATAATTCTTAATCTTCTTAGCACACAGTAGGTGATTGATACATTTTAATTCCCTTATTCACCACTCCACCTATGCCTCTAAAAAAGGACAGAATTCTCTGGTCAGTGGTCTGATTCCTTAGAAGAAAATTACTCCTAAAACTCTCAACTATTTAATACAGTGAAATTTAATTGAGTACTCATTAAGTCTAGGGAACTTCTCTGAACAAATGGAAGGAATTTTAGGGTAATTGAAACATGGTCCCAGTGCTCAAGGAATTTACCATTTAACCATCTAATGGATTATCAATCGCAAATTTAAAATCTCAACTTTGTTTCCCTAACGTGATTTCACAATGCCCCAGTCCTCCTCCAATTTAGTATATGGCTTTAGAAACATAAATTAGATAATTCTAATATTAGCCTAAGCAAAACATCATTAGAAAGGCAAATCTGCCACTAAAATTCAGACTGCTATTTCAAATGCTAATTCATTATGGGCTTTGGAGTATAACCCTCCTGGAGCCGTGAGGACATTACTAATGGATTATAGCACTGCTGCCCACTAAGACCAGCCACTGCCTCAGAGTCCTTTTCAATATGGCTGTTGATGAGAGTTGGATTTAAATTGAAGTCTGTTTGCCATTCCTGATTTATCCAGTGCTTTGACTTGTTCACATCCAAGCTCTTTCAGGGCACTTTGGAGATGATTTATCCTTTATGCTACCTCCCATCCTGATTTCATGGACGAGAAAATGAGTGTCAAACAGGGGAAGCATCCAGTTTCCAAATCACTCAACCTGTTAATGGTAGAATGTGGATTTGAACCCAAGGGAATATCAACTGTGGTATCTCGGGGGTTCTGTTAGAAGAAAGCAATTCCAGGTCACTGTCTTTCATGCTGCCTCCCTACCTGTACCACAGTGCTAGGCCCAGTTATTACCATGCCTCACTACCCAGCTTGCTTTCCTAACTACCAGCTGGAGACATTTCACAAACCAGCAGTGAAGCAGACATCAGGATGGATTCTTTTTCTCTCTCCCCGCTGCCTCCTCCCTCTCTGTCCTCCTTTTTTTAAAGAAACACCACCATACATACATAGATGTAACTTTAGTCTCTTACGGTTTGAAAGTGACACACTCTAGAGGTGGTATTTCCTGTGCTTTGCATCACACTGCCAGCAGGAAATCATTGCCGCTGTGTGTCTGTACACCGCCAGCACCACATCCCCCATCCCATAAACACACAACCACATCTAGGGTGATGGGCGTTCTTGCAGTAGACACCATCTCAACCACGACCGCATCTTATGATCCTCAGCTGCTGCCTTAAGACCTACTTTCTTTTAAACAAAGGCAGTTGTCATTGAAGAACTGCTTTCTAGGACCTCCGATGGCATTTTCTGTGAAAGCGAAGGGGAAAGGAACCAACATTTGTCCAGGATTGACACTGTACACAGAGCTTCACATTTTCCCCTTTCATCCGCACAGCAGTGTAGCTGAACCCACTCAACAAGGGGGAGGAAATAGAGTGGAGGAGGTTAAGTGCCCTGTAAGATTGAAACCTTGCTTATCCGACTACAAAGCCTGTGCTTCCCACACACTGTGCTGCTTCACAGCAGATTGTGGGGGTCTGTGGTGTGTCCACAGCACAAGTGATGCACGTTTCTTCTTGTTTTCCGCTGTAAAGAACTTTTGCAATTTATTTCATTTTCACGTGTTTGTTTTCAGATTCTCTATCAAAGGTTGAATGCCTTTGTCGAAAGAGTGAAGTGTGATAGCCATCTTAGACATCAAAATCATGTTTGGCTCTCTCAGGCAGGATGATGGGACAGTGGAAAGAATGTCAGCTAGGACTCAGGCTGGCTTCTGGTCCCAGCTCTGTGTGACCTTGGGCAAACCTCTTAAACTCTCTGGGCCTCATTTCGTCCCTAAAGTGAGGCCATTTGTAACTATCTAGGGTCCATTCAAAACAAACATTCTCTCATTCAAAACAGACATCTAAGAGTACTTTCAAATCACATAGTCTAACCATCTTGCCCAGAATATACTGAAAGGTTAAAAAAGAAAAATCTGGGAATGGATCAATCAACCTCTCTGGCCAGTCTGCTGATTCTTATTATGCACAGCTGAGCAGATAATATCGACCAGGTCCTGCCTATGATGTTAGGCCTTTGCTTCATCATGATGAATAGCTAGAAGCCGGGGTGTGCTATGTGAGTACAAGCAGGAAAAATGTTGAACGCAGGATGAAGGGCACCACTGCTCTTCTGGCTTTCCTCTGAAAGTGCTCACACTCTCTCTGCACCGCAGGAGTTGATGTTAGCAGTTAGGGCTGTGGACTAAATTTTTTATGTACAATTCCAAGCATATGCCTGGTATACGATAGGGAATTAATGAACTGTTGAACGAAAAAATGAGCAGATATGGCCTTTACCATACAGAGAAAGCAGGATGGCCATCTTTTGCAATTGACTGAGTTCTTTGTACATCATGGTGAAATTGTAAGGATTAAATGAGATGATGCATGTTAAGTGCCACGCGTGAGGCCCAGGACCGAACACATGCTTTGTATGTATTAGCTGAAAGAATGAGGTGTGGCCAGCATGTTCTGCCTGGAGGACCAACTGGACAGTGTCTTCTCTGGGTTGAGTGTTCTTCTGCCTTCACTTCTGCCCAGCAGCAGCCCATGGGTGTTTATTGAGCATCGTCTCTATCCTTAGCTCTCTACTAAGTACAACATGCACGTGTGGAGAGGATGGTAAGGTGTAAAAAGTGTGTCAAGAAACTTACCTTTTTCCCACTTCAACTAAATGGTACAACAACGAGAGAATCAAGTGCTAATTTGGTTGGTACAATTAGAGTTCAAGAAAAATAAGAGATCAATATGGGCTGGTAGAGAAGATTTTATTTTTTATTTTAATTATTTTATCGAAGTATAGTTGATTTACAATATTATGTTTCATATTATATTAGTACTGCATTGTGATTCAGTATTTTTATAGATTATACTCCATTAAAAGTTATTACAAGATAATGGCTATAATTCCCTTGCTGTACAATATATCCTTGTTGCTTATCTATTTTATACATAGAACTTTATATTTCTTAGTCACGTGCCCCTAATTTGCCCCTCCCCCATTCCCTCTCCCCTTTAGTAACCACCGGTTGGTTTTCTATGCCTGTGAGTCTATTTGTGTTTTGCATGTACATTAATTTGTATTATTTTTTTAGATTCTACATGTAAGTGATATCATACAGAATTTATCTTTCTCTGTCTGACTTATTTCACTAAGCATAATATTCTCTAGGTACAGAGAAGATTTTGACAGCACCACCTAGATGGTCGGATTTCTTTTTTTAGTCTACACCTTTATAAAACTTGGGCTTTGATGTCATACATACGGATTCATCTGTAAAATATTCCACATGACTAAGCCAGAAAAAGAGATTGACTTACCCTAGTAGTGATTATCATGATAAGAGATATATAAATAGCACTTACTGAATTTGAAAGAATTTCCTATTCTTTTGACACTTTAAAAGAAATGAGCCAGGGCTTCCCTGGTGGCGCAGTGGTTGAGAGTCCGCCTGCTGATGCAGGGGACACGGGTTCGTGCCCCGGTCCGGGAGGATCCCACGTGCCGCGGAGCGGCTGGGCCCGTGGGCCATGGCCGCTGGGCCTGCGCGTCCGGAGCCTGTGCTCTGCAACGGGAGAGGCCACAGCAGTGAGAGGCCCGCGTACCGCAAAAAAAAAAAAAAAAAAAAAAAAAGAAATGAGCCAGAAACCCAACCTCAATTCTTTACTGTAACGGCTTTACTATGAAGGGCCATGTGCTTCAATAAGCCTGACTCACATGGCGCGGGCTCATGTGCACTGAAAGCTTAGTGGGATCAGAGACTTGCAGACAGTCAGTTAGGCAGGAGCAGATCAAGAGTTGCATAAGGACCCTTACAAAGTGCCTTTCCGTTGAACAACAAAGATAAGTGAATAAATAATCTCATGAAGAGAAACTGGGAGTTGTTATGCTATGAGGGTTTGTGGTCTTCTTCAACACGATGGTGGCTGATGCCGTATTTCATCATGCTTTTCCCTAATCCACCAAGAGATGAGGTGGCCTGCCTCATTAGGAGGAGGCACTGCCATTGGGATGGAGCGTGGTTCACTTAACCCCAGCAGCGACAGGATCTCTCCTATCTCTTGTCTTTACTCAGACTAGGTTGGCTGCTGAGCATTTATTTGTTAACTGATTTATTCACTCAACAGTTTCTGGGTATCAGCTCTGGCCAGGTTCCGTGCTGGATGCTGGTGTTACAAAGGTGTTTATGAGGTAGTCCTTGCCTTCAAGGAGTTTGCAGAGTTCACAGATTAGTGTGTAAGACAGATGTGCAAATAGGTCACTGGAACACAGCGTGGTGAGTGCTGTCGTGGAGGAGCTGTGGGAGCACGGAGAAGGGCAAGCCACACGGTGCCCTCAAGGATCAGGGAAGGCTTCCCTGGGGAGGTGCTACCTAGATCTGAGGGATGAGGGGCCACGTGCTGGACAGAGAAGTGAGGGAAAGACATCTGGAGAGAATGCACATTTATTGGTCTCTTACCAGGATCCGGGCACTGTTAGGTACTTTCAGGTAAATATCGCATTTAATCATCCCAGAAGTCCTGCAGAGTAGGTCTTATTTCCCCCTATCTTTATAAACAAGGAGACTGAAGCTTAGAGGGGTTCAGTAACCTGCCAAAGATCACACTTAGGAAGTGTCACAACTAGGAGTTGGACCTAATTTCAGGAGACATCAAAGCCCATAGTCTTTCTGCCACACCTTTCTGCCCTTAATGTATACGGAGGTCATGTAAGAGCAGTGTGGAGATCAGTAAGAGGTCTAGTGTGCTGGCACGTGGGGGAGCATGGGAGCAAGTGCTGGAAAATGAATCTGAACAGGTATCCTGAAGCCAGGTGGTCAGGGACCTCATGTGATATCCCTTCACTCCAAAAGCACTGAATAAACACCCACTGTTTTCCAGACACCAAGCAAAGCTATATTGAGTACAGGCCCTGCCCCTAGGGGCTCACTGTCTAGTCAAGGAGAACTGGAAGGACTGCTCTTTTCTGGAATTGAACTTGAATGTGGTCCTTTGGGGAAGAGAATGTAAAAGCTCTACCAGCAGCTCAGGGTGGATTTTTTGCTGTGCTGAAAAGCTAGACAGTGGTTCCACATATAAGCGATATCATATGATGTTTGTTTTTCTCTGTCTGACTTACTTCACTCAGTATGACAATCTCTAGGTCCATCCATGTTGCTGCAAATGACACTATTTCGTTCTTTTTATGGCTGAGTAATATTCCATTGTATGTATGTACCACATCTTCTTTATCCATTCCTCTGCTGATGGACATTTAGATTGCTTCCATGTTCTGGCTACTGTAAATATACACACTACTCTATATAAAAGAGATAACTAATAAAGACCTACTGTATGGCACAGGGAACTCTACTCAATACTCTGTATAACCAGTGTGGGATATATGTGTATCTATGACTCACTTTGCTGTACAGTAGAAACTAACACAACATTTTAAATCAACTATACTCCAGTAAAAATAAAAAAAAAACAGAAAATTTAGGCAATGGGAAACCATTAGAAACATTTTATAAGAACCATGACCTCTCTGGTGATTCAGAACCATGAAATGAAGACACTGTCCCTGTCTGGATTTGGTGATGGGCTGTCACAACAAGGTGTGTCCAAGCGTTGTGATTGGACATGTTTGGCATAGGGTCACTTCTTTCTAGGTAACTGGGGGAGGAGGGGAGTTTCCAGCAGAGAGTGGGACTCTGGCTGGAAAGGTCTCTCCAGGCACACGTGGGAGAGAGAAGACGTACTTGCCAGAACCCAGGTAACTGACCCTCCTGCCTTCCCCGTTCCCAGGCAGGCCTGCGTGCAACCCTCACACAGCCCTGCCACCACCTTGGGTGTGGCTGCCATACACGTTCTCTGGCTAACACACTTAGATTGGCTGCTTTAGGAAGCGTGCGTATTGGCTCGAATGACAATCATAAAACCCTCTTGGATTTTTGTAACACATTACCCTCCAAGAGTTCAAAGTCACCTTAAGGCTTTTATTCCACTTTATCGTAAGTACAGCTCTATCAAAAAGAAAAGATAGATTTTTTGATTCTCATTTTATTGACGTGGATAGAGAGATGCAGAGATGATAAGACTTGTCATGTAGAACAGTGTTTTCCCCTCCACTGTAAATGAGGGAGATTTTAGGAGGGTGGTACTTGGTTTGTTCTTTAGGTTTTAACTTTTCAGTGAGCATGAATGACGTGGAACACTTAGATGCAGTATCTGCACAAATGGAATTTATGTCTGCCTCCACTCCCCACCCCATATAAATATGATCTTTCCTGATCCCAGCCAGTCTTGTTGAATTCATTTCTTGTTGAATTCAATTCATTCATAACATTAAGAACCAGGGACCTCATGCACTGTCCCCTACAAGCTTCCAGGAAAGTCTCTGATAAGCTCATTTCAGTGAAATGGCAAGAACTGATGAGCCGATAACTTCCTCACCAGTTATTCACTGAGTGTTTATTAGGTGCCAGGCATGTGCAGAGGGTGGTCTGCATGCATTAGCTAATTTAATCCTCATATCAACCCCATCAGGTGGGTTACTATTATTAACCCCTTTTTAAAGATGAGGAAACCAAAGCTTAGGGAAGCTTAATATGTCATTTTTCTCTGGGGTATTTACATTTGAACAGTGAACAACAAGCCTGCAGCCAAAAAGTGAATTTGCTCTTGAGAAATTTCAGGCATCATCTGGGGATCATGGCTTAAATCTTTGAATTTTAAAAAAGTGTTGGCCTTGGCTTCTCTGACCTTTCAGTCAAAGCATGCATTTGCTGGTCATCTGGGAGGTTTGTGGGATCTTGTAAGATATTGAGAACTTCATTTTGGTTGTATGTTTACAGATTTCTTTATGCAGTGTCATAATAAACTGATTTATTTACTGTGGGTTCTTAGCAAAGCCTTTTTTTCTTTTGTAGACATTTGCCTGAAAAAATTAAGGATGACCAGGAGCTGAAGAATATGAGTGGCCAATGGTTTTATGAAGCCAAGGCAAAAAGGCACAGAAACAAAATCCACGGAGCAGATATCATCAGAGCATCCATGGGAAAGAAGAGGCACCAGGGAGCAGGTGAGTTGATTGGACTAGTACATTTAGAGCCAGCATTTGTTTGGGAGAAGGAGTCCTTGGGAGAAAGGAAGGGTGTCAGAATCGTTACTGAAATCTGCAGCGGAAATCATTTAGGGGTGTGCTTTGCATCATGCATAGTCCTCTAGGTCGTAATCTCCTTGCCCTGGGTTTGGATGGATGAGGGCAGGGCTAAGTGACTTACTGTGGTGAAGAAGGATGAGGGAAGCCCTTTAGATGCCATGTTGAATTGGAGTAGCCTAGACAATTGGGGGTTATAAGGGATCTGCCACTTCCTCTTTCTTTGGCTTTTAACTCTGAAAATTCAGCACCTTTTCTCCTGAGTAGGGTGACAGGAAGAGATTAGCCTCCCTGTTCAATGACCTTGACACCTGGTACTTCTTTAAAAACAAAGTACATCATTTAAGGGACTGTAAAGACAGCATTTTGAGGGCTTCTGTAGAATTCTGTTGAGTTCATCAAATATTAACTGGGTACCTTGTCTCTAATTAACTCTGCACTAGCCAGTATAAACCTTTATCCCTAAGAACAGCCACTGTCTAGTTCTAGCCTGTACTCAGTAAGGAAAATAGCTGTCACCTCTTCAGTATCTAATATATGATAGGCGTTTAGTCCCTTTTATTTCTAATTGTAGTAGCAATCTTGTAAGGTAGGTATTATTATCCCCATTCTATATGTGGGGTATGTGAAGTTCAGAGAAGTGAAGTAACTTGCCCAAGGTCATATAGTTGGCAAATGACAGCTCCGGGATTTCAGTCTTTCGGACTCAGAGCCATGCTCCTTACAGATGAGGGCTGACCTCTTATGATGTGCTACGTATTGCTCACAGCCCTCTTGATTTCCAAAACCACCCAGACCTTCAGAAATCTTGAAGGGTGCAAGTTAGTACTGTGGACTCCGTTTGCAGCTGAAGAAAATAGACTTATGTGTAAAGAGACCTGTGGATGTGAGTATTTGGAAATTGGGAGCCCTTATATTGCTCCATCTTCTTAACACTGATGAAAGTATTCCTGGCACTTACTGGCTATGTGGCCTTAGGCAAGTTTCTTGAACCCTTTGATCCTCAATTTCCAAATCTGTAAACTTGGAAAATAATTACCTCCTCATAGGATAATGCATGCAAACGACTCAGCACTATGCCTGGCACTCAGTCATCTCTCAGTTGATGCTAATTATCTAAGAGGTTCAGGTAAAGAGTTCTGGGTGTTCAGAGGCAAAAGAGGTTATCTCCTGAAGAGGGATCACAGAGGTTTTAAGGGGGCCCTGGCATCTGAGCTGGCTATTAAGGAAGATATAGAATTTGGATGTGTAGAGATTGGGGGAGGAGGAGGCAGTGGAGAGGGACATTCCAGAATAGAAGCATTTGTTCCCCTTTGTGTCCCAGAGCCCAGCCTCAAGTTGGGCCCATTGTAGCTGTTCAGTAAATACTTGGTAATGATGGTGTGTCTGTCCCAGTGAGGACTCCCTGCCCTGAGCGTCCCCTGGCCATACACATTTGGTCCTGACCCCAGTTCAGGTCAGAATCACCTAGGGCAGTCGGAATTTTGCTTTAGTCATCTCTGCACATTTAAAGGTGCACCCATGCTCTCCGGAGACTATACTTGTAGGGAGGTAACAACGTGGGAATCTACTGACTTCTCTCGCAGATGTAATTTTTTTTTTAATTATATGATTTCTTTTATTTATTTATTTGTTTGTTTGTTTGTTTATTTATTTATTTTTGGCTGCGTTGGGTCTTCGTTGCTGAGTGCGGGCTTTCTCTAGTTGCGGCGAGTGGGGGCTCCTCTTCATTGTGGAGCACGGGCTCTAGGCGCGTGGGCTTCAGTAGTTGTGGCACATGGGCTCAGTAGTGTGGCACGCGGGCTCAGTGGTTGTGGTGCACAGGCTTAGTTGCTCTGCGGCACTTGGGATCTCGCCGGACCAGGGCTCGAACCCGTGTCCCCTGCATTGGCAGGCAGATTCTTAACCACTGCGCCACCAGGGAAGTCCTGCATGATTTCTTTTAATTTTCACAAGTGTCTTCTTTTTAAGAAGAGGAAAATTAGGCTCATAGAGCTCAAAAAACTTACCCTCTGCCTCAGAGCAACTTAGTAATATAACTAGGTCTTGTATACAGGTCTTTGTGTGTTTTTTTTTTTTTTTTTTTTTTTTTTTTTTGCGGTACGCGGGCCTCTCACTTGTGGCCTCTCCCGTTGCAGAGCACAGGCTCCAGACGCGCAGGCTCAGCGGCCATGGCTCACGGGCCCAGCTGCTCTGCGGCATGTGGGATCTTCCTGGACCGGGGCACGAACCCGTGTCCCCTGCATCGGCAGGCGGACTCTCAACCACTGTGCCACCAGGGAAGCCCAGGTCTTTGTGTTTTGACTCCTCTTGCAGATGCAATTCTGATCCCAAGTGCTCAGACTCATTAGTGACTGCCTGGGCACTCAGGGGAGGCCTGACGTTCGGGTTCCAGCCTTCAGTGATAAGAGCTGATATGAGAGTTGTAGGTCGTGGAGGTAAGAGATAGATAACCTTCTTGTCTTTATCGTTTTCTGTTTCAGCTGAGCAGAGTAAGGACAGAGCAAACAGGGCAAAGGAAAGCTGGGTGAATAATGTCAACAAAGATGCTTTCCTCCCCCCAGAGCTAACCGGTGTTGGAGAAGAGCCAGAAGAAGATGTAGCGCCTGCAAACCCAAGGTGAGACTGAGCTCATGGGGAGAGCTGCTGCACGTGGGATTCGTGGCTTGGTTCTGCTGTATGAGTGCAAATGCCAGACAGGTCTCATGGGCATGGGAAGGGGGCATGTATGAGAGAATTCTGGGCCCTGATGTGGACAAAGCCTGCACAGTACTCTTTCTCAGCTTCCAGAATTTCTAACAGATCTGCATAGTAAATAAAACTAAAATGTTAAGTGGTGATTTCTTCCAGCACTAACAAGAGCTGTTTTTTTATTTGTGCTAAGGATATCTCTGTAGAGTCAGTGAAGAGGTACTCCAAAATGAATGTTGGGGAATAAGTCATTTCAGGAAAGAGATGGATGATGATCAAATTGTAACAGCTTGGTGCAGTAGAAGAAGCTCAAGCACAGGAACCAGGCAGACATGAATTCACATCCTGACTATGCCACTTATTAGCCATTTGACCATGGGCAAGTCATTTAATCTCTCTGAATCTCTTTTCCTAACTATAAATAGGAATCATACTATATAGGAAAGGTTATGGTGAGAATTAGTGGTAACGTATGTAGACTACCTGGCACATGGTAGGCACTCAATAGATGTCTCTTAAGGATGCAGATTGTCCTCAGTATTTCAGTCTTGATTTTTTGTGTTTTCCATACATTTTTATCATCTGGCCAATCAAAACGTGCATTTGTACAGTACATGGTTCCTGCGATATAGCTGATTATGGAGTTACTTTGCCACACACCTTTTGGAACCATGATGATTTGCTTTTAGGTATTTAAGGATCTTCCCATTGGTGTCTGTCCCTTGGCGGTATAGTTGTTACCCTTTGGTGGGAGAGCAGTTGCATTTTATCTCTACTTCCTAAGTGAAGACAACTCAATTCAGCTTCTCCAACTGGAATGGAGTCAGTGAATTTGCTGGTGGGACAGTCAGTGATCCAGGATCCAAGGCTGAGGTACCTGGGGAATAGGGATGTTTCCAACATAATTTACAGGTGAGGGAGAGGGTCTATACTGTAGGCAGCAACTGGCATTTCAGAGTCAAATATAAGTAAAGTTATGTCACACGGATAATGGAATACTGATTCTATTGTTTCCCATTATTTATCCATTTCCCTTTTGGAGAGGACTTGCTTTGTTGTCCTGGGTGGTAGGCGGCACTATTTCCCCTCTAGGATGATTTGTAATGTTCTGTTATGTCTATAGAGGCCATGTCAGCTAGCGGTTGAAACACCTTAACAGTAGCTGTGAATTGACTCTGTGACCTTGCACTAGAAGTGACTTAACTTCTTGGGCCGTTGTTTCCTCGGCTGTAAAATGGGAATGAAATAGTTTGCTAGCAGGATTGTTGAGACTCTAATTAGCTAGTACATGTAGAATTCCTAACACATAGTTCATAGCGCATAGCAGTTGCTCAATGAATGGAAATGTGGGCTCTCACATACATACAGGTATTTCACGGAGCTCAGGAAGGGATGTGAGAACACGTTACCTCTTTCTCCTTGTGACTCCCCATGTTCCAGCTGCCTGCAACTTCCCTAATGGGATGAAGGCCTGCCTTCCTTCCATACAGCAAGAGGACACCTTAAATATTAGAAACTCTGGGAGTGAGAACACAGGCATTTAGATTCCCCTTCAAGGAACTGAGAGCAGCTCCTAAGAGCTGGGTTTGATGGGGACACCAGAGCGCTGACTGACTGAGGGAAGAGGGGGACAAGAGAAGATTTGGGGGTGTCAGACACAAACTTAGCTCATTGTACTCTTTTATCTGGGTCAGACTTCCTGTCCTTCTCCCAGGAACTCGTTTCATCTCTAAGGGCCTAAGGGACCGAGGTGCCACTGCTCTTAGAGCATATAGTGTCCACATTTGCATCTCCATTGTTTGCTGCATTTCTCGTGTGACCTCAGAAGAGTCTTTCGGGTTTCATCTGTACGTACATCAGAACTAAGCTGCCTCACCAGGATGTTATGAGACTGAATGAAATGAGGTATGGGAACCACTTGGCATTTCTCAGGAAGAAAGAAAATTGGCAATTTGCAGGTGGCCTTATAATTATGTTATTTTAACATAGATGAGGTAGGTTGAGAAGGCAGGAATAAAAATGTTAGATGTATCCAACGTGCCTTGCTCATTACATGGCATGGGTGGTAATCACCGAGAACTGTAGAAGGAGCTGTTGTTTAATTCCTCCTTTCCGTGTCAGAAACTACTGCTTTACTCAGTATCAGGTTCCAGCATGTTTTTCACCTATACTTTAACATTTGGGAACTGGGTGTGTTAAGTATATTTGGGGGCCTGTACTTTTAGACTAAGTGAACTTCAACAGAATGACTCAATACATGTCAATATTTTGTCAGCCAGGAGTCAGGGCTTGGGGAGTGTGAGCCAGCAGTGACTGGATATTGGAGCTTCTGAAGGAGGTTTTTCTAATAAGCTCTGGGGCAAGAGTCCTTCTTCCGTTGTGGGTACAATTCTGTGGGCTTCTGCCTGTGAATAGTTAAAACACTGTGGGTATTCAGCGTGTATTCAAGCCTGGGAAGCTACCTGCGTTATTTTGGAACTCATCTTTGTTTGCATCTGTAGCACGGGGAAGCAGAGAGAGGTGTGATGAGCAGAGGAGCAGAGAATGGGGTTCCCTTTCGAGTGGCCAAGAAAACTCCAAGTGATCCCAGCTCTAGTTCTGGTTACTGATTTTCAGCATGGTAGTATTGGCACACACGGTGGGAAAGGACCAGTGTTTTGGGGTTTTAAAAAAAGGCATAGCATATTTTTGAATTTGCTTCACTCAATCCCTGAGCCATATTTCTTCAAGTGTTTGTTGATGTGTTGAAGGCTCATGAAGTGTAATACGTGTTAGCACAGCGCTGGGTACTGGGCATGGGCACAACATTAGCTGCCAAGGAGAAAGGGAGAAATCAACAATCCAAGGGGAGAAATCAACAACAAAAAACACGGGGGAAAAAAAAAACACTTGCCAAATTTGCTTCTGATTCCAGACACAGTTAATATTTAAGCTGAAAAATACCTCAGAAGAGGGTACGTCTGGTGTTATTTTTAACTGCTTTATTTATTTTTTAATTTTTTGGTTGTGCCACAAGGCTTGTGGGATCTTGGTTCCTTAGTTTCAGAGACAGTGTGAGGCATAAGACTCTTATTTTTTTCTAGTAAGCAGACTTGTGAACTGTACTTAACCAAGTATCTCACCCTCATCCCATTTCCTGCCAATCCCAACCACAAGGTAACCCAGTGAATATTGTATGTTTCTGGTGTTTGATCGTGTGCTCTGAATACCTCATTTCTTCTCTTTTGATTTCTGAATAGCAGGAACAAAGACATTTTGTTTAAAACCTAAATAATGTGCCTCATTGTAATTTGGCCAACAACATAGATATTTTAAAAAACCATGGCACCTGTGTGCTGCTGCCTTCCCTGGCACTGGCTCAGTTGGCCTTCAGTTGTTCAGTTGTTCACCAGTTGTGTACCAGGCACTGTACAAGGCATCGTGGGGAATAGAAAGAAGGTCAAGATACTCTTTAAGTATCTCCCAGTTTACTATGAGAGATAAGATATGTATGCACAGAATGAGGTTGAATAGCAGACATGAAATCCATAGCTGCATAGAGTTTAGTAGAGAGAGACTGGTTTCATCTCTGGGCAGGAGGGGACAACGTGATATACAGTGTGGACAGTTGTGGGCCTGGTGGCTAGAGGCGCAGGAACTGGATTTCCAGGGAGCAGAGGGAGGAGAATGTAGAGACTCTGCTTGTCCTTTGTTCTTGGTGAGTGGGAAGGAGAAAGGAGGAAGATGACAGGAGAAATGGCTGTTCCATGGAGACCCCAACCATCAGCATTTGGCCCAGGTCCTCTCATTGTGTGACTGATTTATTTACTAAAGGAGATGATACAAAACACTGTGAGAAAACTGAACATAGCATCTGCTATAAGCTTCCTCGTATCACTCACTGGCTTCTTAAAGTGACACTCAGGAGACATTGCTTTCTAGTCCTGAGCTATTGGCTGTTTTTACTGTGAGTTCTATCAGTGACCAGGATTCTTTTCTCACATTGCCCGCTAGATAACTTGATTCAACTTTGTGCTCACCTGTTTCAAGAACAGAGGCCTCCTGCCATGTGTTTTTCTATTAGCCTTAATTCTGCCTCCATTATAAGTTCCTCCTCTTGTTCCCTGCCCTTCCCCTCCCCATCCTTTTCCCCCCGCCTTTCTCACATCCCTGTGGTCAGTATTCGATATACAACTGCCTCATCTGCTGTAATTCCTTTCTGGAACAGTGAGGAAGGCAACAAAAGGGAGCATGGCTTCCTCAAGTGTTCAGCCTGTTCCTGGGACTACAAAAGTAGTAATCAAAGTGCAGAGAGAAGGAAAGGAAATGAATTTGCTAGAACATCTAGTCCATAATTTTAGTGACAACAATCTTGGGCAGGGCTCTGTGGCCTTGGGGCAAAATGCTCCCCTCCCCCCCTCCAGTTCTTTAGCTTCGCTGTAAAAAGCCAGCACCTTCCGAGGTACTTCTTCCAAGTC
Organism: Mesoplodon bidens; assembly: GCF_964165515.1. Lineage (NCBI taxonomy): Eukaryota > Metazoa > Chordata > Mammalia > Artiodactyla > Ziphiidae > Mesoplodon > Mesoplodon bidens. The sequence continues at coordinate 71,748,894 of NC_138164.1, read as the reverse complement.
CTTGACTCTGTGATGCCACTAGGAGAACTCGTGGAGTTTAACCAGGCACAGTGCTTTCAGCCAATAGTGACTTCCCCTCTTTTGCCTGAGACAGGACCACTGGAGCAGGAAGTCTGAGTGGGTAGTTTTCCTCCCTCTTGGGGGCCACTATGACCCTCTTTGCCCTTCTTACTCAACAGCCAAGGGAGCAGTTGTTCAGGAGGGAGCTGGCTCAACTCACTTTTCTCCATTCACCCTCCCTTCACTCTCACCCTAGGGCTGCTCTGTCCCTCCGGTAGGGCATCATGGTCTAGAGAATCCTCCTCTCCCCTCTAAGCCAGCTCCAGGCTTCTGAACTCCCACCATCTTCTGGATGCTCTGCTTGTCTTTACTCCTCTTGTATTCGAACGAGAACTCACCTGGCCAGCCTGTAGAGTTGGGTTGAAAGTTCCCAGTCAGTTGCCCCAGTCCACCATCCTCCCGGCACAGCATCTCTTAGATCTGCTGTTTCTTCTGTTCTACTGCCCAATCACTTGTCTCGCCTGTGTCTTTTCTTTAGCTATTTTCTACCCGAGTTAGAGTAAGCAGTGCCATTCTGGTTCTGACCTACGGAATCTCTAAAATGCTTTGCGGCCTTATTTCAGCAGGGATGTTCCCTTCTTGAGAACAACTGCTCACTGTTCTAGTCTGCATCTGATGTTAGGTCCTGACTTTGAGGTGAGTTTATTTGTACAGATTTAAACTGTGAACCTCCTGTGTGCCTGGTACCATGATAAAAATTTCAAGGCTTCTGATGGATGGTTTTGTCTTGTCTCATGCCTGTTTTCATTTCTGTTCTACCATTGCCTTTGCTTCGCTGCTTAATCATCTCTAGGCTCCAACTCCCTCTACCTTCCTGGCAGTTTGATTTTACAAACTTCCTCTCCTATCCTGCCTTAATAGCTTCTGGCTTCAGAGGCGTGATTTATGCTTCCTCAAAGGGTAAGTTTTTACTCGCTGAATTATTGTTTCTTTTGCAGTTCCAGCGTGGTAAATCCAGCTTCCACCATGATAAATCCAGCTTCCACCATGATTGATACATCCCAGGAAAGCACAAGGAAGTCAGCTGTATCTCCAGCCAAGGTACATTGAGCTCAGACTTTGAAAATCTCATTTGGGGCAGGAGTGCCATTTTTCTCATTTTATCAAAGCACCGTGAAATAAAGAGAATTTCATAGTACTTTTTTCCTACCAAATATAGATAATTTTTACTGTTTAATATAAGAAATCACTCTTGTGGTGGAAAATTTTATGAATATCATGTTACTGCATTGCTGAAGACCTAGATTTTTTGTCCTAAAGAATGAAATGTCTAATGCTGTTGAGGGCTGCTTCTTTTAAGCATAGGAATGTGGCTTGTTGGTTCCATATCAGTCCTTATTCCTATTCATGGCTTCCTGAATCTCTGTTAGAGGTCTGCTTAGGGGAGGGAATTGTCAATTTATGAAACAACAGATAGCAAATATTGATGTTCAGTCTTACATTAATAAAAAAATGCTGGGGGGGAGAGAGAAATTAGGAGTTAGGGGTTAACATATTCACACTACTATATATAAAATAGATAACCAACAAAGACCTACGGTATAGCACAAGGAATTATACTAAATATTTTGTAATAACCTAAAGGAGAAAAGAATCTGAATAAAATATATATATATATATATATGTATATGTATGTATGTATAACTGAATCACTGCTCTACACCTGAAACTAATACCTTGTAAATCAACTATACTTCAATTGAAAAAAAATTCTATTTACTGATATGCTTTCTGTCATTAGAATTGATGATCATGATAGTGACTATGAACCACTTCGATACCTTGTCTTTTAAATCCTTATAGGAAAGGTCAGTTACAATTATATTTAGTACAGCTTTAATCTATCACAGTGAGTCTCATACAGTAGGAAGAGAACAGGTGGGAATCTGCCCTAATTAGAGTCTCAGATTTACCCCAACCTTGACCAGATCTTTGATATGTTCAGGCCCATGTTTTCTCACATCTGTAAAAATTTCACTTCTGTGAGATTTAGATTTGAATGCCTGGTTCTGGTTTAACTTTGGAGGACTCTGGAATTGAGTATATTTTATACAATTTTGTTCTGCGGTTCTTTTGGGGTTTTTTTTTTTTTTTTTGGTATGGCATATACATGGTAATTCTTTGCTAACCAGATTAATTAAGACCATCATTTTTCAAACATGCCAGATAGAATTTACTGGATAAAACTACCAACTATTGGAGATAATAAGCATTTGCTGACACTGAGTTGCTGTTGTGACATTTAAAATAAATTTAATAAACAATATTTTTCCTCAGCAAAGGAAGAATCCATTTAATAGCTCCATGCTGCCAGAAGATCACTTATCTCAACAAATCAAAAATGAGCGGTCAAAAAATGGAAGGGCTGGTTTCTTTCAGACTTCAGAAGAGGGTAAATATTATTTTTATGGGCTAGATATTTTTATCTTTGTTATCTATGGACTAAGGGAAATTCTCAGAGTTCCTTTAACCAAAATAGCTTTCAAGAGAAAGTGAAAAGTTCTGATGGTTTTCTTCTACTATGCCCACTGGTTTCCTGCCTGAGGGAAGGAAGCAGAAATTTTAGAAACTGGAAGTTCATGCATTCCAGTCTCGGAGCTGACACTTGTGTGACCTCCATGTCTTAGGTCCCCCCACAGTGACCTGGGAAATTTTTTGACCAGAGGCATTCAGTCATTCATTTAACAGTCTTTATTGAATGTCTACCAGGTACAGACACAGTTCTCTGTTTAAAATTGAGAGTTTGCCTCAAGATAAAAAGACCACTTGACAATGTTACAATCCTCTAATCTGTAATTATCAGCCCAGTCTTCCAGGAGCATTTGATCAGATTTGTTGCTTAACTGATTGAAGTCTGCCTCTTATGGAATTTTACCATTCTTACCACTAAGAAGAAGCATTAGACAATTTAATCTCTTCAAAAGCAACTGTAAGAAGATTCCACAAGCATCAAAGATTGGACAAGGGGTAGAAAATTAACAAACAGTAGAGTTAGGAGTTTCAATTAGCCTGTTTTAATATTAGTGTATTTTTCCTCTCCATTGGATACACTTTATATAGCATAAAATACTTTACAGAAAAGAAGTCACTGGAACATTACCTGTTTTTTTTTTAACTTTTTGACAAAATTAATTTTTGTTTTAGGTATTGAGATTTAAAAAAATTGAGCTCCCTTTTCTGGTTTCCATATGTGAATTTTTTAAAGTGACTTCTGTGTTTTTTCTTTACCTTCCTTGAGGAATTTTTAAAGTTTCTTTTTAAAAAAAAATTTTTATTGAGTATAAAGTACCACAAACTATGTATGTAAAGCACAGCAATCTTAAATTCAATGAAGTTCATGCGTGAATTTTTTAAGGCTTTTTAATTAGGTCTGTATTTATGCTTCATGCTTCATTGTCTTTAATATTTAGTGTTTTTGCTAAATGTAGATTAAGTTTATGATAGGTGTTTTAAATTATAGAGTTATTCTGCATTTGGTATATCATCTAATATGTTTTGCTTTTCAGGTGAATTGTCAGAGTCCAAAGAAGTGTCATCTATCCTGGATATTTCAAGCCAAAATTTAGAGAAAACAAAGCAGACTTTTCCAGGCCCTGAGAATGGGTCCCAAATCAAGGCTCCAATCCCCAAAGCCAGGAAAATGATCTATAAATCACATGACTTAAAGCAAGATGATAATCAGTCTTTTCCTAGACAAAGGACAGACTCCCTGAACACAAGAGGGCCTCCAAGAGGGATCCTGAAACGCAATTCCAGTTCCAGTAGCACAGACTCAGAAACTATTCATTTTCATCAGAACATTGAACCCAAAAGCAAAATTGTGTCACCTGGCCTAACCATCCATGAGAGAATTTCTGAGAAGGAGCATTCTTTAGAAGATGACTCCTCCTCAAACTCACTGGAGCCATTAAAGCACGTGAGATTCTCTGCAGTGAAGGATGAACTCCCACAGAGTCTGGGGCTAGTCCATGGCCGGGAAGTAGGAGAATTTAGTGTTTTAGAATCTGACAGGTTGAAGAATGGAACAGAAGATGCAGGGGACATAGATGAGTTTTGGAATGATCCTAAGCCTTCCCAATACAGAAAGCCTTTGCTTTTTCAGCCATCAGCCTCAAGCCCAAGTACATCAAAAAATGAAACACATCAACCAACGACTTCTGGTTCCTTTCCAATTAATGAGCACCATTCTCCCAAAGAAGTTTTAACTACAAGAGCACAGTCCACTGAGAATTCACACGCCATCAATGAACACACAGCTAACTCATCAGAATTATCAAGGCTTGAATCAGAGTTGTCCAGAAGCCCTGCTGGTAAGAGATTCGTCACTACCAGGCTCTAAAAACTGAGCCAATGGGCTTGGAATGGCCAGGCCAGCCAGCCAGCCTGGTAGAAACCCATTTTGCTTTCTCGGTATTCCCGCTAAAATTCAAGCAGATAGCACTGGGGAATGTTTATGCCTCTTAATGGGTTTGCATGTTTTCCTCAATCACCAATAACTAAAAGAACCAGGATAGCACACTTTCTGGCACATTATGCTTAATCCAAAAAAAAAAATCATATCAATAATTTAACTAAACAAATTATAGTATTTTGAGTTAAATCAAGGTGTATATACAGAGTGAGAAATAAACATATGCTAATACCTTTGTACAGAGTAAATATATTATTACTCACCTAATGCAAATTTATCAATTACCATTTAACCAAACTTCGGTTTCTCTTTTAATTTCAGGAGAACCATCACTTTCTTAGCCTCAAAGGATGGGAAACTAGACTTTAAATTCTTACTGTGAAAAAGCCTCATACTTTGGCCTGCCCAGGGCCTCCATGCATTTGTTCTTAGACTTTAAATGCTCTGAAGGAACTTTCTCCTTCAGCTGGTGTGAGCTGAGAGGCAATGAGAATACTGCTTTTTCCTGCTAACTAGCTGACTAGTCCTCTCTTGAAGATCTTAGAACTCTCAAGGGATGCCTCAAACAGCTTTCCTATACCTATATGATTACTTCACAATTCTTATGTTTTAAAACAGAAGCAATGGGAAAAATCATTTTGTGTACTCTCTCCCATCTTCACTAAGTCCTAATCTAACTCTATGATAATTTTTCTAGTCAGGAAAATTTAGAGTAGCAACAGTCAAGTTTCTAACTCATTTGCTCTCCTCCTCCCTTATTAGTCAATATTAAGTGACCCTGAGTCATTTTTGCTTAGCCGTACATTTTCATACTTATTCAAATCAATCCACTTCTTAAAGGACAAAGCATTTCCATCACCCCTCTCCCTGGGTATTTTAAATCATTGGAACAGAAGAGAATATTTTTAAAAAAAATTAAAAATTAGCTTCTTCAAGATATAAAGGAACTCATTTTAAGGAAACTACTAAAGTTTGAATAAACACTAGCAAATAATTGGGTGATGCTTACTTAAGTGTTTATCCAAAAGATGAAAAAAATTTCTTTGGTAATATTTTCCTTTGTTATAATCCATAGAAAAAAATGGTAAACCTTTCCTGATTTTCAAAGTGCACCTGCTTTCCCACAGACTACCTTTATAATTTTGTATTAACTATTTATTTTTGCTTTCTGATTTTTAAATCTCAATCTCAGCTCACCATGAAGTCTGGGGAGAAGCCATCATCAGCTAAACCCATTTTGGTTGACAGACAGGCCTTCTGGTCTCAGAGCTTATAAACAAAGTTCTGCTTACTCATTAATGCCCTGCTTTCCCCCCTGTTTACCACAGAAATATATACAAGTAAATAATGGAGCATAAGAAGAAAATCAGGACCAAAAAAGAATGGTAAACTCTAACTGTGTGAATTATAAGGGTTTGACTTTAGCTCTGAGCTTTAGAACAGTCATTATCACACTCATTATATTATACTGGAAGAAAACAAAAGAATTCCTCAAAGGAAACAAAACATTATCTGCCATCAAATTTTTAAACTCTTCTTATTTTTAAGTAATATACTTTCATTTGAAAAGTGTAAAAACATTTGAAAAGAAGAAATGCATACAGAATAAAACAATTATCATCTGTGATATCACCCAGCACTAACTATCACTAATGTTTAATTGTAGGGCCTTCCAATAATTTTCACACATGGATATAATTTAAATTATGTTTATACTGTCCAGACTGCTTCTTTCACTAACAGTGTAGTACAAGCATTTTTTTCATTATTAGTCTTCTGTTAAACAGACTAACAAAGAATTCTTAAAGATTTCTCAAAGGAACTTTATCATTACTGACATATATTTAATAGTATAATGTGTAGTTATGAAAGGAAACCAGTATCCACTATGTGCCAATTATTGTATAAGCCTTTGTTGTTTTTACATTTAGCCAGAGTTGATGATTAAAATCAAAGAGATAATTTTATTAACTGACATCTCCTCTGGTGCATTTCAGATGTAGCTAACGTCATAAAAATTCAGCTTACGTAATTTTCAAGAACATGTATTGTGTAGCTTAGCATTTATAAGGAAGAGCAAGAAATGCTGAAACACCTTTAGTCTTAACTAAAGTGAAAGAATAACTGAGTTCCCTCATCTACATGTGCCATGTGCCCTGTGAATAAAACTCAGAAAAGTCTCTCCCTACTGTTTCTTTTTTTTTTTTAACATCTTTATTGGAGTATAATTTCTCCCTACTCTCTTGGTAGCCTAGAAAGAATTTAAGTGTCCTTCCCTAGCCTCCTAGCCGTTGGTTGGCAAACATCAGGGAACAGGTAGAAATCCCATTCTCCATCAGTCCTCATTTTACTTTGTCTCACAGAGACTATCTCCAGCTTACAGGTTGTGGAAGGGAAATAGGGGATCATGGAGGAGCCTCTTGAGACCATGGTCCTCAAACTGCAGTATGCAAAACAACCACTGGGATAGCTGGTAGGAAAGATTCCTGGGCCCCATCTTCAGAGATTCTGGTTCAGTATACCAGGAGTAAGGCCCTTGGATGCAAATATCCTTCTTGTGCCATTCTGACGTTTTGGAGGGAGCTCCTTGTTTAATCTTCCTTGAACGTTGTTTTTCTAACTTCTGAAATCTCCTAAGTCTGTGTTTCTCGAACTTGAGTATAAGCCCTCTCTAGGGTTTATGAGTGGGCCAGTAGATAGGTGGCGTCATAAAATCAACATGATGTATCTTCCTGGAGTGTCTATTTTATGCAAAGCTTCGAGAAAAATTAATATTTAAAATGTAACATGGGTCAGAATACAAAATCTACTTGATTTTTTAGAATAAAACAGACACTTGAAAGAAATTCCCCAATTCGGCTTATACCCCATACTTCCAGGGGCCTATGTTTACCTTCCTTTACTGTTATAGGGCATCTTTGGTAGAATATCTTAATTAGGATGGTTTACATTATAACTCCAGATAAATGCTGATATAAACAGCTAATGGTGTAGAAAATGTAAATACAAAGTGCCTTTTTAAAAGATAATGTTAGTGATTGAATAATAATTCTTTAAGCATTCTCTTTTCTTATTTAGAAAAGCATTTCTGTGTTGCAGATGAACTGTCTCACGTTGAGCCTGAGTCATCTCAGGTGCCAGATCTCAGTTCTAGAGACCATCAGCAAGGTAAGCCCCCTCTTCTCAAGTCCCTAAAAGCTAAGACGTCCTCATGCTCTGGTCCACATGCCACTGAGATAAGGAAGACAACTGATGATTCCATATCTAAAGTCCTAGACTGGTTTAACCGAAGTTCTCATTCAGATGACAAGAAATCATCTCTCCAATATTCCCAAGAAATAGAGCCTAAAGGAAAAACAGACTCAAAGTCACGGATTGCTGTTGCCTTGGTGACCGATGATACCAGTCAAAAAGAAAATGGCTCAAAGGCTCTGTTATCCACCAAAGTTGAATTGACACCTGTGGGATCTGATTCAACATTCCAGGTAGAGGAAAATATGCCTTTTGGAAATGGCAAAAATGTGGATATCAAACCCAAATCTATTAATTTGTCCCCACAAGGCAAGGAAAGTCCAGGCATACTGCAACCATTTGAAATCTCCAGTCCAAATCAAGAGAGTAAAACTGTGGACTATAGCCAAGGTTCAAAAAACGTAGGAGAAGGAATTGGGGTACTTCCTCCAACCAATAACTATTCCTACAGTGTTTGCAAAGGATCTCATGCAGAAGGTCAAGTTCCATGCAACACTAAGGATGTTGACAGTTTAGGTGAAGAAGAGCCCAAGCTTTGTGTTTATGAAGAAAATAGAAGAAAGTCAGAAGTGAATTTTGACTCTTCAACAGTTATCGAACAATGGAGTTTGAAAGACAATGTGAAGGCAGGGAGAGAGAGCAAAGGAAGAGCTAGTTACATCCTAAAAGCTTCTTCAGAATCGGAGGCTATTGAGTCACCCCCTGAGGCTACCAACAATAAATCTCCTTGGAAGAAGCCTAAGGTCCAACTACAAGAAGCAGGTGAGGTTCCCCAAAACCAAGTGCAAAGAGAGAAATACAAAAGAGTGAGTGACAGAATATCCTTTTGGGAAGGTGAGAAAGCTACTGCTAACTTAACTCATAAAGAACCGACATCTTCATTTAGTCAGGAACAACTTTCTGCTAAAGCATATCAGCCTGTGAAGTCCATGGACAGTTTATCTATGGGCTGTAGTAAATATAATAATCAAGTCACTGCCGAACAAGTGGTCCTAGATAAGGATGGTCAAGCAGCCCATCTCTGCCATTTTTATTCCTCAAATAAAACTAAAGAGACCAGGCCCCAAACATCAGGTCCATCCAAAATTGATCCTTCAGCTGGCCAACCAGGTAAAGTGTCTCTGTTTCAGAGTAAGACAACTGAGCCTATAAGAAGATTACCAGTGACAGACAGTTTGCATTATGAAAAGGACATTACTTTTCCACCACTGCAACTTCCTTCAAATGTTGGGAGTGAAATACATACCTCTTTGGAGAAAGACAGATCTCTAATTGGTGAATGGAATCCCAACTTTAAAGTTATATCCCTAAAAGAAAGAATGGATGAACCCAATACAGAACAGGTCTATAATCACTCTCAATTTGAGAATTTGAGAAAGTTTTGGGACTTAGGAGCCAATCCAAACAGTCAAGATAATATTGAGAAGAATACTACCACAAGCCAAAAAAATTCTGTGCCTTCTACTAGCCAGAAACACAAAGAATTCAATGACATTAAATCATCAGGAAAAAATACCCATGAAAGAGAGACGCTTCTAAGCCAGAAAAAAGTTCCGGAAAGAGAGGAAATAGAGAAATTAAATTCAAAGGGCACACTCCAGGTGTTACCAAATGAAACCACATTTCCATTGAGACCACCCAGAAAGTCCACTCATCAGTTGCCAGGATATGAGTCATCAAAGGAAAACATGGGAAAAAATACAGAAGGGTTTGTTACTCCAGTGTTCAAGGAAGAAAAGGATTACTCTGACCAAGAGATTCAAGAGATTCAAGAATCCATCGTGAAAACAAGTGTTTTCTCTAAAGACTACAGAGACACGTTTAATGACAGCTTACAGAAGCTGCTTTCAGAAGCCTCATCACAAGTCATCCAGCCCTCTGGTGGAAAAGTTCATAAAAAACAAGCGCTTGAACCAGGTATTTCTGAAATTAAGACATGGCCTCGAAAGACAGATTTTGCTGATACTGAGGAAGAAGCCAAAAGACCTAAGGAGATCATTAATGAGCATATAGACAAAACAGTAGCTCCTCCAAAGGTCAATTCGAACACTTTGACTGCTAGTCCAGACAAACTCCTGAAGGAAGCAACTGGAACTCCACCCTCTCCCTTGCAAACCAAATGTGAACCGGCAACCACTAGGATCAACTCTGAGTCTGAAGAGAGTAGAGTTTATGAAGAAGGGATAGAATGGAGTCAGAACACATCAGCCTATCAGAGAGAGATACTAGCTTCTTTTCCAGAGGCAGAAACTTTGGGAAATTCAGCTCTCTCCCAGAAAGCTCAAAGTGGTGAGTGCCAGCTAAACACAGAGAACTTGTTTCAGATGGCTGCAGAAGGTTCTTACCCATTGGATCAACCTTCCTATCACCACAGAAAGGGTTCTTTTGGGGATGTGGCCAACACTCCCCAAGGTATGCCTTCTTCTAAGGATGCTCATCTTGTTCCTCAGAATAAGGCATTACCTTCTCAAAGGGAAATTTCTGAGACTGTAGAAAAAGTTCTTCTTCTACCCAAACCTGCACTGAATGATGTAAAGGCTGTATTACAAAAGCTACTTAGAGAAGCTTGGTTGAGTTATCCAGTTGGGAGGGAAGTAGTTTCTGGAGAAGTAAAAGCAGAATTTCCTGAAGGCGTGCAGGTAGAAGGTAGCCCCTCAAAGTCTGGGAGTTATCCCATCACAGACTACAATGGACAGCATAGTTCCAGACAGAAAGGATTTGTATTCCTGCAGTGTAGTTCCTGATCAAACTCGTAAAGTTGGATCTTATTTAGCTGCCCAAATGCTTCCATCAGAACAAACCCTTAGCTCATCTGCTTCTACTGTTGCTCAGTATGGCAAAGAGTTATCTCAGGAAGTGACAGAAATTTGTGAGGGAAACAATTATTCAACCTAAATCAGAGCTCCTTGAATTCAGTGCTGTCTTAGAAAAACTACTGAAGGAAACAATTGAAACCCCCTGCTCAAAATATGACAGTGATACAGGGACTCTTTATTCATCAAAGTTAAATAGGTAGTACTGAGGTGCCCAGGCAAGCTGCTTCTGAATTCCATCCTAAGGAAATAAAAGAAACAGTAGAAAAGTCTGAGGCTCCATCAATTACTGGGAGTGCTTTTGAGATTGGCTTTGAGAAACTCCTTAAAGAATCATCTAACGGTCCTTCTTATCAGCTCCAAGTGTTGGTGAAGGAAGAAACTCCTGAGAAGGAGCCTTCACAGTCAAAGCAGGCCAGGTTCTTGGGGAAAGTGCCCTCTTTTTACTGGAAAGCCTCAAAGGCCTCGGAAATGAAACGTAAGAGTAGTGTTTTCAAATCTCAAGTCAGTCAACGTGATAAAGTGTTGGGAAGAGACAAAGCTGTGACTGATTTACCAATAGATCTCTGTGGTTTTGAAAGTGGGGTTGAGATCCCTGGAACCTCACAACTTTCTGTGGACCATGAAATAGGGACCACTGAAGCTATAAAACCCCCAGAGGACAGGAATTCTAAAAGTGAGGTTGCAGTAGTTTGAGAAGGGGCTTTTCAGGAGCTTGGTTTCAAAGAGGCTCCTGAAGCAATTAATGTGCCCAGAAATAGGCAACCCATTCCTCTCCTGACAAACAAAGAAAACTCTACAAAAATAAGTAAAGTTGAATTGATTCTGGCATCCCCATATAAGAGACAAGAGAAAAAGGAAGAAAAAGAAGGTTTCTCTGACTCTGATTTTTCAGATGGAAACATCAGTTCTAAGGCAGAAAGCTATAGAAATACCTCCAGTGAGCATTTTGAAGTTTTAACTGATTGGTTAATGAGTTGATTTATGTAATGCTGACATAAAGAATGGTGTAGTTTTTAGAATTGGGATTAATTTGACAATCCCAAATGGTACTAAATTCTTCTTTGTACTTCAGTTCTCCCTAGATTTTCTTAATAAAAAACTACATTTCCTTTTATATTCTTTAATCAAATGAGTTACATAGAGATAGCTTTACCCATCAGGCAGTGTTTCAGAATCTGACTTTATTCTCACTGATCAATGATAGAATTTTTAGGTTTCAAAAGTATTTTTTAAAGAACTTTTGGGTTTTAGAGAGTACCTCTAAAACATCCAAGTGTGCTTTCCTCTTGGAACTAATTAGAATTTCCTAATTGGCAGTCCATACAGGAGTCTCTAGTAAGATTTGTGGCAAGAAACTCCCATATTGGTCACACATTTCCCTTTTAAGAACAGTAGTTTACCACATTAGTGGCTAAGTATCAGGAACAAAGTGCAAGGCTGGAAGTTTCCCTCAGATACCTTGGGCTGTGGTGTTTCTGTTGCCACTCTCTCCCTCTTGTTTGCAATTATCTGCAGGATCCTCCCCTTCTAGGGTATGCCTCAGTCTGATGACCTCACCTGATTCCACCTATAAGGGCATTGCCTGGCCTGCTGCATTTCTTTGGCTCCAGCCTTAGCTAAGTGAATGGAGATCTTAATCAATTACCATATTCACCTAAGTGGACTTGGGCTTCTGGTTTCAGCCAGGCTATAAAAGATAGGGCTTATCTCAGTTTGCTATTCTGAGCAACCTGGCTATTTTGGGAGAGAAACCCAGGAACAAATAGGGATTAGAAGTTAGCTGATTAGAGTGATGAAATGATAAAGGATGCTCTCTGGCTGGAACATTCTAACCAAAATTGCACAACAACTAATGTTGATCACCTTCCTTAGTAGAAAATTAATAGAATTTGTCATTTTCTGGCTCCCTTCAGTCTCAATGAGAACAAATGAGCTTTACTGAGTGGCTGATTTGTGAGGTTTGGGCTCCTTTGCAAGTAGCTATAGGGCCTCTTATTGAAAACTGACCAAAGAATCCACCTTTAATCCTAATTAATCAAGCTGAAGCCCCTTTAACATTTGTAACTGGTGAGAAAAGGAAAATAAAATACCAGTCTCTCAAACCAGACATATGCAAGAGTGTAAGGCAACATCTTAAACTTGTTGAAGTAGACTTTTACTAAGCTACCCCATGAGTTACTAGGCCAAACTGACCTATAGGAGGTGAAGGGCTTGTAAATTTGCACTTACTTTACAGACTACTGCTTAATGTATATGGCTGTGTTAAAGTATACCAGCATAACAGATTGAACAGCAAAAAAGCCTATCTAAAAAAGAAATAGTCAATATAAATAACCACCCAGACAGACAGAGCCCAGAGAAGATATTTTAAAATTATAAGCCAAGTAGGAGGTATAAAATAGTACCTAGTTTTGTATCTTCTAACCTAAATTATTATTTTTTAAATAAGTGAGTGGGGGTGGAGTGAGAGTAGGGAAGAACCTGACAACAAGGCACCATAATTTTGATGAGCAGCCTAACATGTTTGACTTGTGGCTGAGCTCTTAACCAACCAATACGTCAGCATGTTCCTTTAAAAAGGGGGGAGGGAATGCTGGGAGATCATGCACATGATTAGTACACTAAAGCATATTAAAGTCACTGAGAAGGTCTGCAGTAAGAAACCTTTTAAGTTTGAAGACAGAGCATCCCAAATCTAATTCATCTTAGCATCCATTTACTGGAGAATGCCTATTAACATTGGGCAGAACTGGGATGCATTTCAGGAAAGTATTGTCTAGAGAAGTAATTCCTAAGTTCATCGACTCATTAATGGAATCATTCATTGATTTAGCAAACATTTTCAAAGTGCCTGTTGCCAAGCCACTCTTCTAGTCACTGAGACTACAGCAGTGATGAATGAGAGTACTCAGACCAGGGCTTATCCATGATGGAGTTTCCACTGTCAAAATGGAACAATTAAGGACTATCTAGAGAAAAACTTTTATAAAATTAGATGTATTTAAAGAACTGTTCTTATTCTCTGGTTATGCCCTTTTTCTTCCTTTTTTTTTTCCTTGTGGCCCTAAAATGCCTTTCCTTTTATAAAATAAAGGCATTAGTAGATAATAGAGACCCCCCCCACGCAAATGCCGTAGTAAAATAAAAAGTTGACTACCTCATGTCATTACCCAACATTTTGTTGGAACTTTCACCAGTTCGTGAAATCCAAAAAGCCTACATTTGTATCTGGAGAATTCACCCATCTCTGTACCCAATTATACACAGATGTTAAAACATCTGAATCCTGCCTTCTATGGTTTTCAGCTAATTATTTTAATGCTCCTAAAACCATTTTGTGGCTGTCTTCAAAAGCTAGAAGTGAAGGGGAAAGATTCAAAGTCTGGCACAGAACAAATCATGTGCCTAAAATAGAGGTGTAAAAGACTAAGAGAGCACATTTCTATTAATGTGGGAATCTTGTTAATCTTGTTTCTGTATCATTTATGCTTACAAATATTTCTTGACCAGGAATGTTATTTAAAGAATATACTAATATTCTTTAGTGGAGAAATTTTATTTTCTTCTGTTGGAGTGCTTCATAGAGTGAATAAAAGTATAGAGGCTTATGGCATAATGCCTCCTTTCAACCTACCATTTCAGTGTCCATTGATTATTAAGAGTTTGGTTGTTTTCTTTTTTGTGCAGTATTCATCGGTTTTGTCTTGCAACAGGTTCAGAAGAAGAACCCAGTCCTGTTTTGAAAACTTTGGAAAGGAGTGCTGCTAGGAAAATGCCTTCCAAAAGTCTAGAAGATATTGCATCAGATTCATCAAGTGAGAATAAAGTTTGCCTCACTGTTCATGCCCCCATCTCAGCTTAAAAATGCGTATGTGCTCTTCTGTGGCCTCACTGCATGCTGTTGTGCACTGAAAACCCTAAAGGGGGGTTAACAGATGAGAATAACTTTTCCCAAGTGAGCTGAAGAGGCTCAGCCTAAAGTGGCTGGAACTTTGCTTTTAAAATAATGCGTGAGGTTTGGTTACTAGAATACTAGGTTTCCTTGAAGAATCCCAGTTTGAGGGTTTATTCAAGTACAGTGAGTTTTAAAAGACTGTGGTAGCTAGTGGTTCTAGTGGTAATAGCTAACATTGATTGAACACTGTGTGCCAGGACTTGGCTAAGTGTTTCATATGCATTTTCCCATTTAACTGGCATAGGCAACCCTGTGAGGGACAAATTGTTACTCCCATTTTACAGATGAGGAAAGTGAAGTTCCCAGAGGTAAAGTAGTTTGCTTCCTTTCATACAGCAGAGCTGGGACTCAAAATCAACAGGCTATTAACAAGAGCATTTATGAAGAGACCGTGTTACATATGACAGTGTTGGATGTCTGATGAATTTTTGCATGATATAGAGATGAATTAGTCCCTGGCTTCAAGGACTTTGCTTTCTCTTTTATCCCTTTCCATGCATTTCTTTTGGATAGTGGAATTATAAGCCCAAAGGCTATCTGACATGCAACACTTCAGGCACACTATTCCCCACTGGCTGCTGCTTTAACTGGTGAAGGATTTCTAGAGTACTAACATACAGCATAATGTATATAGGGACTTAGAGATTGTGACTTCTTGGGGTTTTGTTCTTAATATTTTTAAGCTAAAATGCACCCCTGGGATTACAGATGGTCATGCGAAAACTTATTGAGTGCCAGTTAACCACTGCCAAACTCATATGATTAAAATTGACCATTGTCATGTTTAGGATATTTTTATGCATCTGCAACTGAGACTGAAAACTCAGATTTTAAAAAAGAAAAAGCTATGCCACTAAACAATTCTTAAAATTCAGAGATTTTCAGGGCTCTGGGGGCGATAGTCCCAGTTTGGAATGCAGTCCTCACCCTACCAAAGATCTTGGAATCTCAGGGTTGGAAGGGACCTTGAAGGTCACCCATTCCAAACTCCCCCCAGTGCAGGAATTCCCTCTAAAGTCCCCTAACAGGTGGCCAACCCCCCACATCCGCCTGAATGCTTCCAGAGAAGGCGAGTCCAGTCCTTTGTCGGACAGCCCTGATTGTTCTTCCTGATGTTAGTGATGGGCCCTGAGGGAAAAAAAAAAACCCAAAACTCAGCAACAATTGTCCAATTTGGCAAACCTCTTGCCTGAGAAGCATGTGGCTATTTCCATGGTGCAGCTTTAAAGTACTCAGGAATGTGTAGAGTTAAAATAAAAAACACCATCAGCTGACGGGTATTCCTGCATGCTCCTTTCCAAATACCGATACCCACTCTCACACGAGCCTGCCAAGATTCCACTTAGCAGCTGGTCCCCAGTTACATCTCTTCAGTTGACTTCCCAAGCAAGGCTCCCAGAGGCATACACAAATGATGATGCACGCACAGAAATATTCGTTAATGACCGTGGGTTTGAGAAGGTGTTAGTCATGGCTAGCATCTTACCATTTCCAGAAGAATAAAGAGGCTGTTGCAGCCCTGTGCTTTCTCCTGCTGCCAGCCGATTGCTTGCTCTGAGCTAACCCTCTAACCCTTGGGAGTCCGTGTGCAGCAGTGTGCTGATGTAAGCTGCATCGGGGCTGAAATGGGAGCTCCCGCTATGGCACTGGCTCAACTAGCTAATCTAAAGAGAAAGTATTTTGGGGAAGACATCTTGGTTGCACCCCTCACCGCATCTTGACTCATTGCTTCCAACTCCGGGGGCTTCCAGGGACAATCTCACTGTTCTTTCTCGCCAAGGGTCAGTCGTTTTAACCATTTGTTAATTTCTCCTGCACAGATCAAGCAAAAGTAGATAATCTGCCAGAAGAATTAGTGCGTAGTGCTGAAGATGGTAAATATCTTTATGTATTTGCATGTCTGTCTGTGTATTAGGTTCTGGGATGGTTCGGGCAGTCACTGGGATGCAGCTGTTAGAGAAATAGAAGAACGTCATTTGCCGCTATGTGATGAATTGTGCCTAAGTTATTATAAAATGGTTCTGACTTGGTGCATTTAATACTGCTTGTATTCTTAAGGTTTCTGCTGATGATACTGTTGTGAGGATCTCATCAGAGACCCTTGGGAAGCGAGGGTTTCTAAAAATAGGAAATTGTATTTCTATGGGTATGAGCAGATTTTTGCTACTCTGACTTGCAAAACTCCTTGTGAAGGCAGGGAGAGTGGAGAGGGTTTCTGGGTTAAGTTATTGCTATATTTGATTCTCAAGTCTCAGCATTTAGATCTCTCTAGGTATAACTGGTAAAGACTTAAGGTCAAAGGAAAGGGTCCCAGAACAAGAGTGGGGATCCTGCCTCTGCTCAAGTAAATAACTAAGTATAGACCAGGGGTGAAATTAACTGATTCTGAATTTTAAGGAGCCAGAAGGTCTTGCAGCTTGTCAATGGATCAGGTATTACTTGGTTCAGTTATAAAATGAATAGGGTAATAGTGGTGGGAGGGATGGAAATGAGTCTGATTTTTATGGTTCAGCATTTATGCAAACATAAATATAATTTAGACTTGTATGCTAGAATTTTGTTTTCTAAGTTGCCTGCACTATAATGATAAAAATGTATATCAACTGAGCTTTCTCATGTAAAATGCAGCAACAGAGCTCTTCAAAGGTCATTCCTTACTTTTATGTAATAGTTTTGTCTTTCTCATTTTATGTTTACAACCACCTCACTGAAGTAGGTGGGGCAGTGATTTTTATCTTCATTTTACAGATGAGAAAAGCTCAGAGAAATTAGGTGATCTATCTAAGCTCTTGTAGCTAGTCAGTCAGTGGGAGGGTGGGGACGGGCATCTCAGCTTCACTACTCCTAGTACAGTGCTCGTTCCATTTTCCATGCTGTGGCTTATTGAGTGAGAGGAAAGACACTGCACATCTCCTGTGCTGGATGTTGGATATTTAGTTGAACAGGAGACCTCAAAGAGGCTAATGAAGAATTGCACTGGGGAATGGAGGAAAGCAAGCTGAAAAACTGTCACGTGTATTCTGCAGTCTTAGTTGTGAAACTGACATTTGAGCTTTATTTTCGTGTCTCTTTCATCTTTCTGTTAAAATGGTATTTATTCTCAATGTTGCTCTTCTGAGTAGATCAAAAAGCAGATCAGGAACCAGATACAAATGAATGCATTCCAGGAAGTGAGTAGCAGGATCTTTCTCACAAATGACTGAATGTTGCCGCTCTACATGGTGTTAAATGTGCTGAAATAACTAACCCCATTAATGTAGCATTTATTATTATACTAAACTCTTGCAGCTTACAAAACTATTTCATTCTGACAAGGGTTTTATTAAAAATATTTTACTACTATCTGTGTTGAAAGATTAATTCATGATTCCACTGAGGGATAGTTATATATATTTAGAATTTTTATGTATACATATGTATATGTATTATATATACACATGTTATTGCTCAGTACTGTTATACTTTTGCCAGTCTCTCTGCTCTTTGAGTCTTTACTTAAAATGAAGTTGGCCCCTTCTAATATCACTTGGCTTTTATGTTGCAGTATGGTCTGGAGTATTGGATCTCTTATGGCCTTTACGCAAGGCTATAGACATGAAACAATTTATAATGTATCTGGACCTAAGAAAGAACTGTACTTTGACAATTAGTATGTAGTATGGTCATATATGCCTCTCTACATTATCTATAGGAGCAAATTTTATAATGCGCAGGGTTTAAGCTCTGAGGTTCAAAACTAAACTCTAGTATAATTCAATATATAAAGCAAATGAACATCTGAATCTCAAGTCGTAAATGTATGTGACAACATGGATGGATCTAGAGGGTATTTTGCTAAGTGAAATAAGTCAGAGAAAGACAAATACCATATGATCTCACTTATATGTGGAATCTAGAAAAACAAAACAAAACACAGACTCAGAGATATAGAGAACAAACGGATGGCTGCTGGGGGCATGGTGGCTGGGAAAAGGTTAAGTTTATTTTATAACTTAACCTTAAAAGGTTAAGTTATAAAATAAAAAAGCTGTGGGGATGTAATATACAGCATAAGGAATATGGCCAGTAATATTGTAATAACTTTGTATGGGGACAGATGGTTGCTAGACTTATGGTGATCATTTTATATGCAAATGTCAAGTTATTAATTAGTACACAACATAATATTGTATGTCAACTATATTTCAATTTAAAAAAAGAAATGTATGTACACTTGTGGTAGCTAATATGCATCAACTAATTAATATCCACCATGAAGAAAAGATAATGATTATTCACCATTTTCTGTTCAATCTTAAGACTGCTGTTCTTAACTGTGACTATTGTCTTGAGTACAAATAGTGCATTAAAAAGGTGTGGAGGCTAGCAAAGCATGAAGATATGCATGTGTGTCTTCTTGACGTCCCTGTTTGAGGTGGTTTCATAATCCTAGGCACTGGAGGGTTGAAGATAATGATATACACACCTGCCCTCAAGAGTCCACATAATTTTTAATAACAGTTTCCCAACAGTCTTTGGATGTGCTGATGGTTCTTAAAGAGAAGAGCAGCCAAAGGAAGGAGCCATTAGGTAGAGAAGTGCTACTGCTTGAAAGCTGTGACATCTCATCTGAAATCTGAAACTTTGCTCATGAGGTTCTCCTGCCAGAGATGAAGGAGCTGAGCTTTGGCACATGACCTGACAAATTCTTAAGAACCACCTAGGAAAGAAGGCAATCCAGGCTTCAGCCCTTGGTGTGTGTTCTCTGTCCGGCTGCTGCAGAGGAAACAAGATTTCTGTCCCTCAGGGGTGTTGGGTAAAGAGGCTTTTCCAGTTGCTTTTGAACTGGCAACTGGATACTTAAGTTTGGGCATCCTAGTTTATCTTTCTGTGTTTTGTTCAACATTTAACTTGAGAAGTGGAAACAAAACATAGGCATAGACAATGTATGCCTATATGTCTGTGTCTTCATATGTGACCTCCTAATTAGCTTAGTTATTGGTCAAGGGAAATAGGCTAATCATGTGCTAAATTCTGGGTAAATTAATTTCTCTTTTTTGTGATATTTTCCAAGATGACTCTTAATGTCTGGGCTGGGGTTGTTCATTTTCTCTAGTAAAGAGTGTATTCTTACCACAAGACAAAATGAAATGCATGATCAAAACACAAATAACTAAAGCCCAATAAATGTAAAACTGACTACATTTGAGTAACAGATATATACTTTTGAAAATAATAGGGAGTAGTGTTATGATAAAAAAGTTTTGCATACTCATTGGGCTACATTGTGCCCTTGTGGGATCTACTTTTTCACTGCTTCAGTATAAGTCACCTGAATACACACACACATGTGTTATTGTTTAATGGGAAGTAATTAAAGTAGGTATCATCTTGTGAGACACCATAAATGTATTTTGATGCATTTGTGAGCCTAAAGCTAGGTGAGAACTATTATGTGAATAAGCAAATATTTAATGTGTGTAGTTCAAGTTTCTGTCTTCCTTCATTAGATTTCTTTTAACTAAAGATGAATTTAGCTAATGCTCAGGACTAAATTTGAGCCTTTTGAGTTACATGTAGAAATACAATTTTATTTTTATTTATCTGTTTTCCTAGTATCTCTTTCAATGAGAAAGTCAAGTCAGTATATTTATATCACACTGAAAAGATAATTTAAAGATTTCCTATCAGATAATGTTTATTTGTTTAGCAAATATTTACATAAGGCCTAATATGTGCCAGACACTGTCCTAAGTGCCTTGAAAAATATTAAGCCATTCAATATAGAAGCTCTGATTCACCATAAGAAAAGCTTAGACATTGTCATTCTTAGTCAAAGAAGAAGAAAGTTTTCTAACTAGAGTTACACAAATGAGGAAGCGAATTCATCATCTTATTGTGACTTCCACACATATACTTACTGTATCAGAAAGAAATCATATGCTACATTTTCATAGTAAATTCTTAGAGTATCTTAAATTGAATCATTCAAACTTGCCTTGGGATATCTCTATTGAAAACTCTCTGAATTGACAGGTATCTAAATAATTTCTATTTTCAAAAAATAATTAGTTTTGAAATTGTAGTCTTTCACGACTTTCTGAGGGCGAAACACTCTTACAGGTAATCCCAACAATCACTAAAGAAACCAACTTCCTTTTAGACACTCAATAGCCTGAGTTTATGACTGAGTTGTGTACAAAGATCCTTGCTATCTGATGAAATAGTTTTTCAGCCTGCAGCATGTTAAAAATGTAATATATCTCAAGGAGATGAACCAATAAAGTACAGATCTTGTGGTTCAAAGCTCTAATGTGAAAAAATAGAAGTTAAAACCAATTCACATTGGTAGTAGGTTTCAGTATAATTCAAATCCAGTCCTGCAGTCCAGTAAACCTAGTGGTTTTTAAATTTTTGTTTTCTATTTGGTTCAACTCCTTGCTAGTTCTCTCTCTATAATTGCATGTTGCTTACCTTATGGTCCTGTGCATGTGAACTACTATGCCTTTAACCAATTTACAAAAACGTCTCTGTTCATAGATGAAAGAAAAGTGTGTTTTCAACTTATGCCTTATGTTTGTCTGACAACTGTGAGGATAATTTTGAATGGAAATGCTACTGTTTAGTTTCCACAGTGCCTTCAAAACCTGATAATCAGTTTTCCCACCCTGACAAACTCAAAAGGATGAGCAAGTCTGTTCCAGCATTTCTCCAAGATGAGGCAAGTTTGTCTTTTGTACCTTCCGAAAAATGGAACCAAATAGGTGAATTTGCTATGCCAAGATTGGTGTGTCTGTATTCAGCCATAGCAGAGACCGAAGAGGTCAGCAGGACTGACCTTCGCCTCTCATGTCAATAGAGGTAGTGTTGTTAGTCCTGGAACAAGGCAAGGCACATCTCATTTGACTCATACAGTAACTCTTATTGGTGGTGAAGTCAAAGTGCATAGATTTGGGAATGTGACTTTTGTTTCAAAGTGGGTACAAAATAAGAAATCCAGCAGAAAAATGTTGGCATGAGCTCCTCTGTAGTTTAGAGTACAGTTGATTTGTGAAAGCTAAGTCTAGGTAGCATGACTAGCTTGAAAGCATATGTTAAAATAGTAAAGTAACAATGACATAGAAAACTTAAAGGATATCAACTGGGGGTAAGCACTTTACGTACATTATCTCATTTAATCTTCCATTAACCCTGGGAGGTGGGCACCATAGTTATCCCCAGATATTACAGATGAGGAAACTGAGAGTAGGAGAGGTAAGGTAACCTCACTCAGCTAGAAAGGGGTTAAACCAGCACTGGAGCCCAGTTCCAACCCCCATGCTATTAATACTATACCTACTGTCTCAAGTAAGAACATGACTATTACCTATTATTCATTTGGTACCTAGTAAGTACCAGGCACTTGATATTCGCTCTGATGTCTAACTCTCACAAACAGTGTGGTAGGTACAAATTTCTCCATTTTATAAAAGAAGAAAGAGCCTCACAGAGGTTAAGTAACTTTCCCCAAATCCAACAGCTACTAAAAAGTAGATCTAGGATTTGAACTCAGGTCCTGTGACTTAACTAAGATTCCATGTTCTGGCAGCCAGCTAGTTAGGAGCCTGAGCTTTGAGGTTAGGCACTCCCAGTTCTGGCGATGCTACTAATTTGCTACGTGATTATGGACAATTTCCTTAGCTTCCCTGAGTGCTTTCCTAGTACCTACCTCATTAGATTGTGAGGGGTCAGTGAGATAGTGCAGGGAAAACACATGGCACAGTGCTGTCACAGAGTACTTTAATGTTAACTGTTCCTGTTTGCAGTTTCGGTTTGATTTTTTTTTTTTTTTTTTTTTTTTTGCGGTACGCAGCCCTCTCACTGTTGTGGCCTCTCCCGTTGCGGAGCACAGGCTCTGGACGTGCAGGCTCAGCGGCCATGGCCCACGGGCCCAGCCGCTCTGCGGCATGCGGGATCCTCCCGGACCAAGGCACGAACCTGTGTCCCCTGCATCGGCAGGCGGACTCTCAACCACTGCGCCACCAGGGAAGCCCTGGTCTGATTTTTAGTGGCGAAATAAAAGCTTCATCCTTAAGTGTTCTCTTAGTAGATGGAATGTAAGGAAAGCTCTGGATAATATATAAAAAACATCCCTCCTCCCCCCACTGCCTGGGCACCGTTCTGTCTACTCTTAGCCTTAGATGAACTGTATCTGCAAGTATTCAGCCCTTGCATATGCTTAAGAACCCACATTACAGTTCCTTTGGAAAGGATCACTCATTCTTTGAAACTAACTCATTAGCTAGAAGCCAGCGTAGGCACCTCATGTAGTTCCTATGGTTTTATACCTTTGTAGATATGCTTTGGTCTTGGTTGGTCATATGAATGAACCATCTAATAATTTGAGAGGCCAATGATACCTGATTGGCCTGATTTTTTATTTTTCTCCTCCCTTCAGTTTTAACCTGCTGCCTCACTGCTCCACACAAAAGACAGTCCAAATTGTTTGAGTTTGTACGTCAGAGATGCCAAATTAAGCTGCATCATTTTACCTTTCAAAGTACCTGGGGTTGGACTGAATGTTAAAGGAAGTGGGATGAAATCAGGCATTGCTTCTTTGTCCACTGTCCCTTTGAGGCTTAGTGTCAGTCACATTTGTTGAGTACCAACTTTATGAAAATCAGTGTTCCAGGTCATCAAGACAAGGTCCTATCCTTCCAATAATCACTAATGATCTGATGTACCAGGTAGAATGTATTACAGCTATGATAGGGGGAAATGGTCTGTAAGCATGTGGGAAGGGTGTATGAGAATAGAAACATGAAAAATGTATGGATTTTTTTCACCCTTGAGGAAGGATTCTTTTCTCATCCATATAAATCATAATTTTTAACCCTTTTCTTAATCTGCGTTAGGATTGGCTTCTGTTATATTGACATGTAATTGCATGGGCCCTGGAATATGTTGGCATGAACTAATCACTCCTCCATAAAGGTGTTTCCCTAACCCCAGGAGCCACTGAACTGCTCCATAAACTGTGTAACCCCAAAAGGAACTCATTCTGAAGCATAAATTCTTAAAGCTACCATCTAATAAACTATAGATCTAAATATAATAAAATTTATTATTGTCACTTTTCTTTCTTGACCCAGGTAAATATTTCCTGGGACATATTTAAAATAAGTATCTTGTTGCTATTTTTTTTAATTTGTTAAAATCTAATGTGGGCAGAATGTACAAATCAGTATACTTCCCTATAGTAACACAAAAGATAAGCACAATAGCACTGTTGAAATATCTAAGAGGTGGTTTAAAATTATATATACACACATATATACATATGTATAAAAAACTTGAAACACAGATCAGATTAGCATTTGTTTTCCCTAGTTTAATAGTGTCTCAAGTAAAATGAGACACTATTGATTTTTAGGGAAGTTAAGCCTATGTTAACGAGAAGAATTAGGCATGACATTTTATGATTTGATAGTAAATGTTAGACCATTTATTGTCTAGGTAAAGTTAATTTCTCATATGTATCAATAAAGTTTTCCAAGCAATATAAATATATAATATTAAGAGAATGCGCCTTGGGGCCACCTTGTAGGTGAAAAAAATCGCTTTGTTATTTCAGTACCTAACCACTGCTCTCCTCCTAAGATGAGGTCCAAGGCAGACCACCCACCCCATCTTGAATACCATTCCTTGGCAGTTAGCACTTTGACCTTGGAAAATGTCATAGATCAGTGGGATACAAGGATATTATCTTTATCTAAACAGATTTTGATCTTGACTCATTCTGAATTTAAATTTTGTATATATTATATAATGTTTTGTAGAGTGATGACAGAGAAACAGATACAACATCAGAAGGCAGTTACCAGCTCAGCAGACACAAGAAGAGCCCGAGCTCTTTAACCAATCTTAGCAGCTCCTCTGGCATGACGTCCTTGTCTTCTGTATGTAAACAAAGGCTTCATGTTAATATCCCTCTGCTTCTGCGAACCTTGCTCCACCATGCTCCTGCTACTGTAAAAGGGCCTTTTGTTGTATTTCTCAGATTCCAGGGGCATGAGAGCTTTTTCTCTAACCCACAGTTGGCTTCTGGCTAGCCAAATCTTCCTTTTTCTCTGTTTTAGTCACAAGAGAGTTCATATCCAAAATAAATAAATATGGTTTTTTGGATGTAAGTACTTAAAAAATAAACCTAAATGACCAACAAGATGTACCACTAAATTTTTCTGTGCAACAAATGGGATAACTATCACAAAGTATGCTTATATCTCATATGCTTTTATATACTGTGTGCAGGTATAGAATTGTACCTCTCTTTTAGCAAGACTTTTATTCTGATGAATGAAAGTACTGATTCACATAAAAGAATAGGAGAGACGATTCTTTGCCCCATAGAGGGATTCAGAATGGAGTTTTCAAAGGAAAGCTCCCTAAGTGTAGTTGCTCAGATCTGATTTAGAGAATTTGACTTTACACAGAACTTTCATAAAGTGAGGTAGTTTTGTGTGTGCATGTAAGATGTGTGTAGAAATATATATGTAAATATGTCCACATACACTTATCCAAATATCTCTGATATATATACACATGCACATATCTCACCAGGTATGCTAAACAAATGATAAATCTGTGCTTAAATTCTTACTAGCCTTGCATTTTTCAAACTCCTTGTAAAAAAATCTATTTTAATTGAATTTCTGCTGATGACAATCAAATGTATGACCTTGGGAAGGCTTTAAACTTCCTTCATCAATCATCCATTTTCTGCCCTTCCTGACCTCTAAAAGTGTATGGCTCAGTAAGCATTTTCTTAGATTCAGTGGATGGGTAACATAGTAAAATTCCTTTTTAGTGCCTTGGAAATTTGATAGAGCAATGTGTCACTGTGATTTGTGTGCCTGAGGTTTCTCACATCCTCCTTCTTTAACACTTTAAATTCTAAGCATGCCTAAAAATGGAACTCTGAATGCCCCCTACCATAAAATCACCCTGCTTTGAAATGAGTCAGCATCTAAAAAACTTTGCATTTCACTTTTCATCTATGTCTCTTAGAGGCAATTTTTGTTAAACACTAGTCATCATGTCATGCATATCATGTCAGGTTGTCTGTGTTGGTACGCTTTTTTGATGCCATATTAAATTAACTGCTTTTATGTGCAAACTAGAGAAATAATGGCAAGCAAAGATTACATCCATGATCCTTATGTTGGGTTCAAGAATGAGATAGAGACAAACACTGCTTGTTTCCTACGCTTTCAGGTGAGCGGCAGTGTGATGAGTGTTTATAGTGGAGACTTTGGCAATCTGGAAGTGAAGGGAAATATTCAGTTTGCAATCGACTATGTGGACTCACTGAAGGAGTTGCATGTCTTTGTGGCCCAGTGTAAAGACTTAGCAGCAGCAGATATTAAAAAACAGCGTTCGGACCCGTAAGTACATTTTGGAGTCACTATTTTCTCTTAGTTACTCTTAATCTTGTAGAAATTGGGAAGGAAAGAAAGTAATTGAAGGGAGGGTATGTGTGTGACTGTGTTAAAAGGAACGTTTGGGAAAAAAAGTTGGGGGGAGATGCTGTTTACTTTATAGATTCATATGCCAAACCTACTAAATTATAAAAATATCAGAGAAGCACAAAACGTTTCAAGTTGGAAGGGACCTTTGAGGTCATTTTGTCCTGATTCCTTCTTTTTACAGATAAGGAAACAAGGGACAGAGAAGATAAGCGACTGTTTACATAAATTCAGCAGCAAAATGAGGAATGATAGATTGAGCCCCAATCTCCACACACTTTCAAACTTTCTCTAAGATTAGGGACAGGTGGGACATACTTTATAATGCTCTGCGGTGCAGAAATAGTTAAGATTCTAGAATAAGGTAGTTTCCATATTTAAATTATATTCTATAGAACTTTAGGGGGAATTACCAATTCATCTTTGAAATCACAGGTTTAACTGCATTTCAGTTTAGTTACAAAGTTGAATGGTATTCCCTACTTATCCCTATGCAGAAGTCTGATTTTTAATTATTTTGCTAGCATAAGCCCAATCCTAAAAGGAACTGGGCTTAATAGCCTTTTTGTTTTTTCTCTGTTTCTTCTTTTTATTTTTTAACATTCATATGGCTTGATTAGGTATGTACCAGATTATTTTTTTCAAAAGACAGTCACAAAAACTTTAAATTCTGCAAGCATCAAAGCCTTTTCTTAATAGGAAACTAGCCAATAGAATTAAGCATCACGTTAGAAGTCTGTCGTCTTCCCCCTGCCCCACATTAGTTAAGGTCAAAGGAAGAAAGGAATTCAGGAAATATCCCTTAAAAATCTTCAAAACAATATAAAATTATCAATTCCACTGAAATCACTTTAAAAGCTTAAGTGTAAAGGTGTTGGTGAGAGCATTTATTACATAGTGCTTTTCCTAGTGTCATGAAATAATTACTTCTATCAATTTCCAATGCATTTTTAAAAATGGAGGTAGACACATCACTTTTATGTTCTCTGACCTTCTTGTCTGTTCAATTCTCTTTTTAGATATGTAAAGACTTATCTGTTACCGGACAAGGGCAAAATGGGCAAGAAGAAAACGCTTGTAGTGAAGAAAACGTTGAATCCTGTGTATAATGAGATACTGAGGGTATCTATGACCTCTCTATCTAGGAAAATCCTAAATAGTGACCTATGCATTTAAAAGGCCATGTCATCTTGGGTAGTATCTCTACAGAGGAAGTCAGTCACCAAGAGAGAAGGAAATGAATAACCATTTTCTGAGAATCTGCTTTGTATGAGATGATACACCATGACTGTTGTATGCATTATCTCATGCATGCCCTCCATACCCTGCCAGGGGGATAGTATTATCTGCATCTCACAGATGAGGCAAATGAAGCTTAGAGAAATAAAGGAACTTGCTCAAGGATACACAGCTGATAAAGTTGAGCATTGCCGCCAAAACAATCTTATAAAAGCCTAATTCTGATCATGTTATTTCTTTGCTTAAAATATTTGAGGATTCCCATTATCCTTAGGGTCAAGTACACCCATCTTAACATGCACACCACTCCCTTGATAACCTGAGCTCCAGCCTCATTCCACTTTCATAGTCTTTCTTCAGGTCACCCTGATTCCTTCCTGTTCTTTGGAGGAACTACATTTTCTCACAATGCTGGGACTTTCTGTTCCTTCAGACTGGGATATTCTTCCCCACATTCTGTCCATAACTACTTCCCACAGCCTGAAATGCCTCTTCCTATGAGAAGCTGTCCTTAACCCCTAAGTTTCCCTGCTGCCTCAGTCTCCTAGTTTTACAATAGGCTGTTTTAACATTCAGCACTTTAACTACTGGTTTAATTGTAAGTTCCATGAGGGCAGGGACCAACTCTGTATTGCTTGTAAACTGCCTACCCTTATGCAAATGATTTAACCCATCTGCACTTCAGATCTGCAAAAGGGAGATAAGAATAGTACCTACCTACCAATATGTATGAAGTAATTAGTATGCATTAAACACTTAGTAAATGCTGGCTCTTAGCGCAGTGTCTGGTATAGGTACTTAAAAAATGTTTATAGATGGAAGGACAGATGGATGGATAGATGAATGAAGACTATACCTGGCTCAAATGCCCATATTCCTTTTTCCTTCAAACTTTATTATGCTGCCTTAGTCATGAGTAACAGATTATTTAAAACTACAAATATGAGAAGGATTATTCATTCCCTCTTTCTGAAAATTCTGTCCAAGTATTTGGTTATCCTCTGCGAAAAGGAGCTGCATTAAATTAACCCTCAGTCATCCATGGGTGAATTTTCTGTAACAAGTTTTTAATTATGATTTGACTATGATATACCTCAGAACCCTAGCTATTTCTAGGTCAGCTACTTCAACCCTATACTCAGGAAAAACCAGCTAGTTTAAATGGTAAACTCAGAGAAAGGCAAGTCTGCTACAACCAAAATGGACAGTCAAGTAGTATATCATAAAGCCAAGTAGAGATTACTTTTAGATTAGAAAGACTATTATCCCTTCCATGATTATATGTAATCAAGGGTTGACTACATTTTAGATTAAAACTATTAGGATGCCAAAAAAAAAAAACAGGTTGATCTTTTCTTGAAAAATATCTTGTCCTTGCAGGATAATGGTGGGAGAGGTTGTATGTATATGAGACAGGTGATATATGGGAACTCTTCTGTACTTTCAATTTTGTGTGAATCTAGAACTGCTCTAAAAAATAAAATCCATTAAAAAATACTTTGTCCTTAGGTAGAAAATAGGCCATTGGATTAAACTTCATTTGTATTTTTAGACTGAATTTGATTTATGTTATATCTAGTTAGAACTAAAAACATCCAGTAAAAATTGAATAATTGGCTTTTGTTTTTAGAGAGCAATTACCGGCTATGATATTTGAGCCATCATTTGCTTTTCCAGAGGGGGAAAGAAAAATGAGCTTTTGTGAAAGATGAATTTGAGCTCTTTGAAACAAGACACTTAGAATAAGATGACTTTGCAATATTCTTGAGACTTGAAACCTAACAGATGAGAAAATCTGATCTACACAGATGACTTTTTTCTTCATCTCTAAGTCATAACTTTGGCATAAAATAATATTATTTACCACTTTAATTTCCTTCTTTGAACTGCAGTATAAAATCGACAGGCAAATCTTAAAGACACAGAAACTGAACCTGTCTGTTTGGCATCGAGATACATTTAAGCGCAATAGTTTTCTAGGGGAAGTGGAACTTGATTTGGAAACTTGGGACTGGGACAACAAACAGAATAAACAATTGAAGTGGTACCCTCTAAAGCGGAAGGTAAGTGCAGAGTTTTTTGTTTGGTTTGTTGGTTGGTTGGTTTGGGGCCTAGGATACAGGAGAGAGCTGCTGTAAAATTGCATTTTCATTCAGAATGCTTACCCATAGTTTGGGATCATTATGTCTTTTCACTCTGTCCCATATGTTTCTTATGCTCTTTTCTATATTTTCTATTCTATTTTTTTTCTCCTCTCTATTCTTTTGGCTGGCTATTTTTTGCTAACCTATCTTTTAGTTCAATAATTTTCTTATCTGCTGTGTCTAATCTGCTGTTACACCCATCTACAGGTCCTCAATTATACTTTTCAGATCTACATTTTCATTTCATTCTTTTCTATAGATTCCATTTCTCTGCTAAAATTCTCCATCTTCACATTATCTTTATGAATTTATTAATCAAAGTTATTTAAAGTGTGTATCTGAAAACTCCAATATCTTAAACATTTGTGAATCTCTCTTATCTAATTTTTTATCTTAGTTTGGTCATTTGGTCCTTTGTTCTGTTATGCCTGTTCATTTTTTATTGCATGCTGGACATTGCATATGAAAAATTCTAGGGATAATTTGAGAGGGTTTACTTTTGCATCTGACACACAGAGTAGGGACACACCGCCTTAATTTAGTCTGGTAATGAACTGACTAGAAGCTGGGGTTCAGCTTTCACATGGTCTGATCTAGTTTTTCTTTGCCCATATTCCTAGACTGGGTTGCAACTGAAAACCTAGGTAGTACTCAAATTTTAGCATGTATCCAATTCACCTGAAGGACTTATTAAAACATAGATTTCTGGCCCTGTTCCGAGGATTTCTGTTTTGGTAAGATCTGGCCCAAGAATATGCATTTCTAACAAATTCCCAGGCATTGCTGATGCTGCCGGCCTGGAGACCATACTTCGAGAACTACTGGTCTAGAGTATTTTCTGAGACCATCTCTCCTTAGCTGGCCAGTTTTTGCCTCCCCAGCACTGTGAGAAGCCCTGCTCAGCTTCTTAGTCTCTTTCTGCTAGACTTGTTGTGCTCTCAGTTGGCACTACTTGAAAATCAGCTAATGCCTCAAAGTGGAAAGCAGAGAATGTCAGGCTCCAACATCTTGTCCATTTGAGTCCTGTCTATCGTAATAATTCTTCATCACCTTCAAATAGGTTCTTTTAATCCAGTTTTTTTTATCCTCATCGTGAGGGTTGGTGTGATCCCAGCTAGTCCATCATAGCTGCAAGTGATACATACAATTAATACAAACTATTATTAAGTATCTACACAATAAAACAGTTCCACTTAAGAAATGGTTCCAAAATATCACATCAGAATCACCTGAAGCACTTATTTCTAGGTCTACCCATGACTTGCTAGATGAGAATTCCTCAGAAGTTGTCAAAAGCATCTCATTTTTAACTAACTTCCCTTATGTTTCTGACATGTAGCCATGTTTTGGAAACAAGGCTCTAAAAGACCAGTATTTGAAAGTAGAACTCTCTCTCTCTTATAATAGATATGTTTTAAAATTATTGTTCAGTCTTTGTTATTCTTACAGGCATCTCCTCATTTGGTCTAAAATAATTAGGTTAATGCAGCTTTGAAAATGTAATATTTGTTCCCCCCCCCGCCCCCGTCCCCCGCCCCGACTCTTCTTACTCCTTCAAAGAAAGAGAATACAAATAAGTTGTTTTATGTGCTGGCTGAATGACTGACAAAATGTATGTATTTTTATAAAAACCAAAGCATCCCAGAACACCTCTCCTGTCTCCAAGAAAGCCATTCTGATTTCTCTGAACTAAAGGCCTTGAGATGTTTTCTGTGTACCCCACAAAGATATACAATATAGCTTTCTCAGATATAAAAGCAACAGTCTAGCTCTGATGGGGAGGGAAATTTTAATCCAGGGCACTCATGAGTGATACCTAATCCGAGAAATGAGGCAGATATTGTCCCATAACAGCACCAACAAACAGGGTAAATGGTTTGTGTCTCGTACCTGCTGACATTCTTTCATTTTCCAGACAGCACCAGTTGCCTTTGAAGCAGAAAACAGAGGTGAAATGAAGTTAGCTCTCCAGTATGTCCCAGAGCCAATGCCTGGTACGTAGTGATTTTCTGTCCAGATTTATGTCCTTACCTTATGTCTCCCCTCTTCAAGGATTTCTTTGAGTTCTATGATTTTTTCAAAGGTGAAGCCCTAAATAAACTTACCAGTTTAGTAATCGTATAGACCGAATGAGTCAATCCACAGTTGTAAACTACAAGATTTTTTTTTTATTGTGGTAAAAACACATAACATAAAATTTTTCTTAACCATTTTTAAGTGTACCATTAGTAGTGTTAAGTATATGTACAATGTTGTGAAGCAGATCTCTGGACTTTTTCATCTTGTATATCTGAAACTCTATACCCATTACACCACAATTCCCTTCTTCCCCTTCCCTCCAGGTTCCCCTTCCTGGTAACCACCATTCTATTTTCTTTTTTTTATGAGAAAAATTCTTTTTTTTTTTTCAGTCCAGCTTACAGCCCTTGTTTTAACTTCTACCTCACTCTCCCAAAAGTTTGTATCTCCACAGCGTGAATGGCCTTTCCTGTATAGTGCTGTGATACAAATGGAACTGGTGTGTTTTTTTCCCCCATAGGTGGGAATTGGGAGAATTCATATGAAGCCCCTAAGAAATTAGAGCTCATTTGTCCTCTACTCTCAAGGTCTCATTAGAGGAGAAAGCTTTTTCTTCAAAATTTTTAATTGCATCCTTGATGTTAGGGCCTCAGTTCTCCAGCACAGTTAAGGAGCAAGAGACTGTCAGGAAATGAGTGCTAACCCCCCTCTCATTTCCCACACAGTTCCCCAAGTTGTCCTCCTTAAGAATCTACATGAATGTTAGGACTGAAATCAGGGGTTGCAAACTCAGGTGCTTTCAGTAGCCTATCAAAGTCTTAGATGAAATCCCATCTCCTCCCTAAAGCTTTTCCTGAATGTTTTTACCCTCACTGATCACATCATCTTCTAAAACATTACAGTAATAACTTTGCATTTCGTTCTTATATTACATTTTTATAGTTTTTATTGATTTTCTCTCTCTAGCTTAACTGTAAACATCTCCCAAGGACATAGATTTCCTGTATTCCTTGTATGTCCAATGACATTCCTAGCCTAGGGCTGAGCACATAATAGATGCTCATTAAATACTGGTTGGTTGACTGATTGGGCCCACCCATCCAGAAATATACGGTAGTATTCCTCCATCCATGTGCACCCAACCTAGACAACTTCAGACTAAGCCAACTTCTCAGTAATTCCCTGTCCATAATACTGGCTGTTATGCGTGTCTGTACAATAGTCCTATAAAATTTGTAACTACTTTTAGCAAGAAGAGTGACTATACCTTAATCAGTACCTGTTTTGGTTACTCTGTACTCAAATATGTTTAAAATGCCTCCTATCAGCACCGATTGATATTGGTATTAATATTTGAAAGGTATATGCATTTCACTGAGTAGTTTTGAATATAACTGTAAATGGATGATTCACATACCTAATATCTATAATTGATCTCATTGAGCCAAGCAAAACCCAAAAAGAATGATGTAATACTCTGTACTTGGAATCAATTAAATTATTTTCATAGAGCTATCTGAGCTCAGTACAGCCAGACTATGAAAGATATAGTTAAGAATAGATATAATCAATTAGGATCATATGATCAAGCACTAGCTAGCATCGCTATGTCAGACCATTTTTAGGTTGGCATCTTTGGATGAAGTACTTCCAAGAGAGGAATGGCAGTGGAATTTCATTTTCTCTCTCATTTTTCTGTTACAGGTAAAAAGCTTCCTACAACTGGGGAAGTGCACATCTGGGTGAAGGAATGCCTTGATCTACCAATGCTAAGGGGAAGCCATCTAAATTCTTTTGTTAAATGGTAACAGCATTGATAATTCTCCACCCTCAGTTCTACAATAGCCTGGCCTTTGCTGCTTGGTTTTACTTTTCTGTATCTGTGTTGCTGAAAATCATCATTCATAGTATAAATAAAATAACTTGAGACAGTGGCGACTTGAGCTAGAGGGATCTTTGACATGAACCCCCTCCAAGGCTTCATTTAGTTTTTTGCTTTTTGGGTTTTTAAAATAAATTTATTTATTTATTTATTTTTGGCTGCATTGGGTCTTCGCTGCTATGTGCGGGCTTTCTCTAGTTGCGGCGAGCGGGGGCTACTCTTCATTGTGGTGCGTGGGCTTCTCATTGCCGTGGCTTCTCTTGTTGTGGAGTGCGGACTCTAGGCGCGCGGGCCTCAGTAGTTGCGGCACGCAGGCTCAGTAGTTGTGGCTTGCGGGCTCTAGAGCACAGGCTTAGTAGTTGTGGTGCACGGGCTTAGTTGTTCCGCAGCATGTGGGATCTTCTCGGACCAGGGATTGAACCTGTGTCCTGTGTCCCCTGCATTGGCAGGCAATTCTTAACCACTGCACCACCAGGGAAGTACTTCATTTAGTTTTAAAATCATAAAGATAAGAGGGAATATATACAATCGAAACCAGAGATCACATACTCAGATACGTAATGTCTTCTAGGAGGTACATCTGCTGATGAGGACAATATTCATTACTAAAGAGTTTATGAAATGGCTAATGGTGATGCCACACCTCTTGGGTCCTTTGTGGAGCATCTGTTTTGTGGCCCATTTGCAAAAGGCCTTTTGCATCAGTCTGTAAATATCTGGGAAGTTATTTGCTAAATAGACCCATACTAATAATTAGCTCATAAGAGCTTAAGACAATTTGGGTTTTTAAGTTGCAACCTTTTTCTCTGTTGTAATATAAATGCTTGGCATCTAGTAGATAGTAACTAAACAGATATTATTGTGCTGTCCTAACTCTCTCTGACTAATTTTATCTATATAGATTCTACCAGAAGACCAGTTGTAGCTATTTAAGTTTATATGACCTTATTTATGATTTTCCCTATACATTTTATTTTATTTATTTATTTATTAATTTTTTGCGGTACGCGGGCCTCTCACTGTTGTGGCCTCTCCCGTTGTGGAGCGCAGGCTCAGCAGCCATGGCTCACCGGCCCAGCTGCTCTGCGGCATGTGGGATCTTCCCGGACAGGGGCACGAACCCGCATCCCCTGCATTGGCAGGCGGACTCTCAACCACTCTACCACCAGGGAAGCCCCCTATACATATTCTTCATAGATGTCAACTGATAAGTTTTTCAGCTCAGGTCGGTCTCCCATTCCAAGACTAGTCCCGGCCCTTCTTGCCTTCACAGAGACATAGTAGGTTAAATTAATTTCAATTATTACCATAAAGTAAATGTAAATATTTGCAAATATGTAACATAATTTATCCCCAAAGTCAAATCTAGCAAATTGGAGAGGTTTCTCTTCTTTTGCAGTTCTGTACAAGACTGATTTCTTAGGCTATCACAGATAATCAGGAATAGATTTTAGAGGAATCCTCAAACAGTTGCTACATAGTAAACACTAAGTGCAGGTACTGAACTAAGTTGTTTGCTTAATATGTAATTCTAATATTAACCTTTTGAGGTAGGCATCACCATTCTCATTTTATAGATGAGGAAGCAAGTGTCTAAGAGGTTAAGTCAATTTCCTATACTACACAGCCACTAAGTGGCAGAGTTAGGATTCCAAGCAAGTGTGGTCCACTCTGGTGCAGAGAGTCTTTCCAGCAGGATGCCCCACCATCGCCATCACCATCACCATCTCTCTAACACTCTTTTTTTCTTCCATTTCCTCTCGCCAATCCTCAGTAGCTGAAGCACACTGAAAGCATTAGTTTACTGTCTTATTAAAATGCTCTCACAATAATGTTTCCTTTTGTAGTACCATCCTTCCAGATACAAGTAGGAAAAGTCGCCAGAAGACGAGAGCTGTGGGGAAAACCACCAACCCTGTCTTCAACCACACGATGGTGTATGATGGGTTCAGGCCCGAGGACCTGACGGAAGCCTGTGTCGAGCTTACCGTCTGGGACCATTACAAATTAACCAACCAGTTTTTGGGAGGTCTTCGGATTGGCTTTGGAACAGGTAACATTTGTTACATTTTTAATTCTCCATGAGTCAAACGCTTCTGGAGACACTAGAGATTGGTTGGTTTGTTGTTTCGCTTCTTCCTAATGAAAACAGATATTGTTTCTGTTAAGTATAATGAAATGAATGAGTGAAGGAATGTCAGGCTGTGTGCCAAGGACTCTGGATACAAAGATTAACAGGATGCAATGTCTGTCCACACAGAACTTAAGTTATTGTGGGGGAAACCAGAAAAGCCTTCATCACTACTCTTTCCTGAAAAAACATTTATGGCTCTTCATGGCTAAAAGTGTGCTTTGCATAATAATAGTAACTAATATTTGTGGAGCACTGATCACTGTACTAAGTGCTTTATTTGCATTATTTCATTTAATCCTCACAGCAGTTCTACGAGTTGTTTCTAATGTTATCCCCAGAGAAACTGATGTTCCAAGAAATTAAGAAACAGAGCTAATAAGTGGCAGAGCCAGGATTCAAAATCGAGTCTGTTAGACACTAAAGCTGTAACTGCACTTCCCTAGAGATCACCTACTGTCACTTCCAACCCAATGCTGGAATCCTCCCTACTATCCCCTTATGCACCTGACAGATTCTCATCTACCTTTTATATGGATGTGAAGAGAAATCATTACTCTGAGAGTAATGAGAATAATCCCAATTGTGGTGGGTCCCATTATTGGATATCTCAGATGGTTAAACAGTTCTTTCTCTGCCCTCCTGGTGATGTTAAAACTCTTCCTAGCTGTTTCCATTGGTAATTATAATTAGGGAATGACTCAGTTTTTCCCAGTGAGCTATTCCTTTCTAAATGCAAAGCTTCCCTTTTTCTCCAGGGAAAAGCTATGGTACTGAAGTGGATTGGATGGACTCTACTTCAGAGGAAGTTGCTCTCTGGGAAAAGATGGTAAATTCCCCCAACACTTGGATTGAAGCAACCCTGCCTCTTAGAATGCTGTTGATTGCCAAGATTTCCAAGTGAACCCAGAGTCCACTGGCTCCTCCACTGAAAACTACTAAACAGGTGGAATCTGATCTTAAAAATGTTACTATGTAGACAGAGATCCTCACCTTCTATCTATTGCCATAACAAATGCTACACAGCATGTTAAAGTCAGCCTGCATGTACTTCTTTGGTTACAAGGCCCAAGAGACTTAAATGATAACAAAACATGTAACGTTTTTGTGACTCCAACATTAAAGAAGATGTTTGAGAAAGTTAAGAAAATCAAACCATTGCTGCTGCTTCAAAGAAAAAGCTGCCAAAAATAATTAAATGTGGGGTGTTGTTAATGAACAAAGTTTTCCAATTTGCCATCATGTGTTTCTTTTTTGTTTTTTTTTTCATTTTTTGGCCATGCCACAAGGCTTGTCGGATCTTAATTCCCCGACCAGGGATCAAACCCACGCCCCCTGTACTGGAAGCATGGAGTCTTACCCACTGGACCACCAGGGAAGTCCCACCACCATGTGTTTCAAACCACAGTTTTGTGCTACAGTTAGAAGGGCCTGCCACTTGATCATTGAAAACCCTTGCATGAACTGAAAAAATGTTGGTTGTAGAAGAGTGACTGAAGGATACTCCTACGAGGGGACAAAAAGGCAGAATATCAGTGATGATAAAGAATTTGTTCATAAGAAAACTATTTACTCTGTAGTCTCTATTGAAAATGGAATTCCATGTTAGGGCAATGAGACTATATTTACTGCATATATTTTTTGTCTTGAGAAACTTTCCCTTTTCCCAGTGTTAAAGTCCCAAATGTGCTTTGGTGCCACTCACTGGCCATAGGTGGAATTTAGTTTTGGGCTTAATTTTCTCCCAAGATAAGTCTCAAACCTGTATTTTGTAATAGAGTGCCCGTATATAAAACAAAACCTTGCATATATGAGATTCTGTTTTTCTTATAACTCTACTATATGAAAAGAGCATGAGAGTGGTCGCAGACATGCCTTGCAACAAAGTTTTAATTAGAATGTAAATTGTTAAATTATACTGTACTTCCTGTGTTTGTATACTTTTCATAAAGTATTTTGTAAAAACCATTAGAATAAATTATTATATGATTTAATTGTCAAATTAATCTTACTTCTTGTTTTAAATGAAATACTTTATGTTAAGAACCCTAAAATCTAAATTCCCTAGCAAGGCTAAAGAACTTTTGGGCTAATATTCCTCCAGAGTCCTTACTGCAACTCTGGGCATCATTTCCTCTAAATTGGAAGCTTCAGCTGTGTTATTAAGAGTAGAACTTTTATTTTTAAAAAGTAGTTGAGGGACTTCCCTGGTGGCGCGGTGGTTAAGAATCCATCTGCCAATGCAGGAGACTCGGGTTTGAGCCCTGGTCCGGGAAGATCCCACATACCGTGGAGCAACTAAGCCCATGCACCACAACTGCTGAGCCTGTGCTCTACAGCCCGTGAGCCACAACTACTGAGCCCATGAGCCACAACTACTGAGCCCATGTGCCACAACTACTGAAGCCCGCGTGACTAGAGCCTGTGCTCCACAACAAGAGAAGCCACCACAATGAGAAGCTCACGCACCGCAACGAAGAGTAGCCCCTGCTCGCCGCAACTAGAGAAAAGCCCGCGCGCAGCAATGAAGACCCAATGCAGCCAAAAATTAAAAAAAAAAAAGGTAGTTGAAAAGCTTTGAAGATACATTAACATTTATTCTTAAAGTTTTCCACAAAGGCATTTTTGGGTCATTTAATACATAAAACATTACTCCCCCTTAGAACCCCACTAGCTCGCCATTCTCAAAACAAGCCCTGATTTAATATAGGTTGGGGGAAGCCTGGGTGGTGAGGGGAGGGTGAGATCTTACAACAGGTATCTAACAAATGTCATTGAAAACATCTGGAGTGCTTGCCTCCCATCCCCGAAACAGATGCTAGAACCTTCGACCCACTGGCCAGTAAGAGCAACTAACCTAAAACAACGCCCTTCCCTCATTGTCTCTCAAGATCTTTTAGGAGGGTGGTTAATCTAGCTGTATTTCCTCTTCCTGTTCTGGCTGCAGGGAGGGACAAGATGAGGTGAAAGGAGGCACACCTCCAAGATCGGCTGGAGCCGTAGCAGAAGTGCAAATCCTGTTCCAGCTCCTGCCACTTCATAGTACAAGCTACTTCCTCAGCCCTTTTTTCAGTTACCTGCTCAGCCATCTGTCAGCATCCAGCCAGCTATGAAGCATGAAAGAGATGGGTTCTAGTATCTCTCCATCTAGGACTAGGAATGCCCGCCTCCCCCATCCCCAGATCCCCAAAACACCAGAGGGGACAATAGAACCGTCCTTACATCTGCCCACAGAACTTCCAACTGCCTCAGGTCATCCATGGGGATGTCATGTCACATTGTTTTTCCGAAAAAAGACTACAAAAGCTTTAATCTCACCTGGCTACAAGAGGAAGGCTAAATGGGATTTTCATGCATTATAAAGTATAGGCAACCTGAATTCTTTGGTGAACTCAAGTTGACAGACTTTTCATCCAGTGGGATTTTTAGGCAAAGGCCCTGCTGAAATTTTTTATTTTCTTAAACTGGAGGCATTTCCTTGAACTGCATGTTTTAGGGCTCTTTTTCTTTTTCCAGAAACCCAACCAGAAATAAGCCCAAAAGGGGGATTTATTGGAAATAAACTGTTAGCCCAGAGAATTAAGGAAGTACTACAGGAACTAGATTACTTTGGGGACTCATGGGCTGGAACCAGGAACTCAGATACTGTCTCTCCTCTTCCTCAGGGACAGGCAGCTCCAGCATCACAAGCTCTCAGCTAAAGCACTTCTCTTTCCTGGATTCAGCTTGAGAGAGCTCTGGGAGAAACTGGCCAGGCTTGGGTCACGTCCCCACCTATTGGACCACTCACGGTAGCCAGGAATGGATAGGGTAAGATCTTATGCTTGGCCCTGCGTGGATTATGTGTCCACCCTGTGGCCAGGGAGAAGTGATCCATTTTCAGAAGAATAAGGTATCATACACATGGGCACTGGAGAAATCAAGAGCTAGGTAGCCATGTAATTTGTTTCCCCCTTTGGTGAAAATGCTTCAAAATTCCATTATTTAAAATATGAAATAATATTCCAAAGAGTCACTGCTGCCTCTTTCCAGGGAGGCTGAAATTTCCCCAACCATCATGACTGCTGCAGCTTTTAAGTAGATGGTGAGGATCCTGGGAACTGCATAACCTGTTCACATGGCCTAGGAGCCCACCAAAGCATGATTACTCTTAGCCTAGGCTTACGTCCAGGGAACTTGCTTGGCCTTCTTTGTACGTCTCTCATCCATACTCACCATTTAAGTAAAAGGTCCCCGAACATCTGCCTTCTCTTGTACTCTTAGGCATTTGTACGTCTTCTCTCATTTAATTCTGACAATATTCTTGAAACATAGGCATTATTATCCACATTTTATAGTTGGCAGGGAACAAAGAAACTAAGGCACAGAGAGGTTAAGTTGTCCCAAGAAGAATTCTTGTCCCAAGAAGCATCCCCATTCTCCTTTGGGATTGCTCTCCTATCTCCTCTCCTGTCTCCACTCCCCCGCAGGCTCATTCACTAATTTCACTAGTTTGTTTTACAAAACAAATGCTCCCACACATTTGATCCAATCACAGAACATTCCTTCCACTTCTTTGGCTGACTTGTTCCAAAAGAACTGGTTCTCCTTCAGCCTTACAAAAAGAAGACTCTCACTCTTCACATTCAGCACCTCAGTCAGGATGTGGGATCAGACTTCAGATCATTGTGCCCCTATTTTTATTCTTTGAGAAGAGTGATGTGTCCAATTTATCCATGATTATGTTAGCAGTTATCATACTGAATTGCTGTTTTTCTATTATTTGTCTCCATCATTAGACTGTAATCATCTTAAAAGCTGGGACTGCAAACCTTGGACATAACAGATTCTCAGTATGTGAATTGAATGAATGAATGATTAAGCAAATGAATGAATGATGAACTAAAGACCATGGGGTTTGGTATCAAAAAAATCTGGGTTTGAATTCTGTCTCTATCACTTACTCTCTGAGTGACTTGGGACAACTTAACCTCTCTGGGCATTAGATTCTTTGTTCCCTGCTAACTATAAAATGTGGATAATAATGCCTGTGTTTCAAGAATATTGTCAGAATTAAATGAGAGAAGATGTACAAATGCCTAGTACTATGTAGGGCATATAGAAGAACTCTGTAAATAGCAGCTTTAAAAAGGAGACGTTAAAAGACTTAACAAAGACAAGTGGAGGGAACTCGTTGGTCACCACTAGGGAGAACATTGGCCAAGCTTCATGACTTGGACCTCTGGAAAGGGAATATACTGGATACCTTCAGGGTCAAAGGTAGGTGGGAAAATGGCATAACGAAGAAAACCATGGCAGAAAGGAGCCAAAAGTCATTATTACTAAACTGAAAGTTCTCTGAGAAGAGTGATATACCTAATTTATTCATGTATACTTAGCATCTAGCACCACACCATACATTACAAATGTTTGTTGAATAAATCAGTGAATGAATACTGATTAGGATCTTTTGAGATTTTTTTTTAATTTATTTTATTTTTTTATGTTTTTTTACAAATTTAATCAGTTATACATATACATATGTTCCCATATCCCCTCCCTTTTGCGTCTCCCTCCCACCCTTCCTATCCCACCCCTCCAGGCGGTCACAAAGCACCGAGCTGATCTCCCTGTGCTATGCGGCTGCTTCCCACTAGCTATCTACCTTACATTTGGTAGTGTATATATGTCCATGCCGCTCTTTCACTTTGTCACAGCTTACCCTTCCCCCTCCCCATATCCTCAAGTCCATTCTCTAGTAGGTCTGTGTCTGTATTCCTGTCTTACCCCTATGTTCTTCATGCCATTTTTTTTCTTAAATTCCATATATATGTGTCAGCATACAGTATTTGTCTTTCTCTTTCTGACTTACTTCACTCTGTATGACGGACTCTAGGTCCATCCACCTCATTACAAATAGCTCAATTTCATTTCTTTTTATGGCTGAGTAATATTCCATTGTATATATGTGCCACATCTTCTTTACCCATTCATCCTATGATGGACACTTAGGTTGTTTCCATCTCCGGGCTATTGTAAATAGGGCTGCTATGAACATTTTGGTACATGTCTCTTTTTGAATTATGGTTTTCTCAGGGTATATGCCCAGTAGTGGGATTGCTGGGTCATATGGTAGTTCTATTTGTAGTTTTTTAAGGAACCTGCATACCGTTCTCCATAGTGGCTGTACCAATTCACATTCCCACCAGCAGTGCAAGAGTGTTCCTTTTTTTCCACACGCTCTCCAGCATTTATTGTTTGTAGATTTTTTGATGATGGCCATTCTGACTGGTGTGAGATGATATCTCATTGTAGTTTTGATTTGCATTTCTCTAATGAGTAAAGATGTTGAGCATCCTTTCATGTGTTTGTTGGCAGTCTGTATATCTTCTGTGGAGAAATGTCTATTTAGGTCTTCTGCCCATTTTTGGATTGGGTTGTTTGTTTTTTTGTTATTGAGCTGCATGAGCTGCTTATAAATGTTGGAGATTAATCCTTTGTCAGTTGCTTCATTTGCAAATATTTTCTCCCATTCTGAGGGTTGTCTTTTGGTCTTGTTTATGGTTTCCTTTGCTGTGCAAAAGCTTTGAAGTTTCATTAGGTCCCATGTGTTTATTTTTGTCTTTATTTCCATTTCTCTAGGAGGTGGGTCAAAAAGGATCTTGCTGTGATTTATGTCATAGAGTGTTCTGCCTATGTTTTCCTCTAAGAGTTTGATAGTGTCTGGCCTTACATTTAGGTCTTTAATCCATTTTGAGCTTATTTTTGTGTATGGTGTTAGGGAGTGATCTAATCTCATACTTTTACATGTCCCTATCCAGTTTTCCCAGCACCACTTATTGAAGAGACTGTCCTTTCTCCGCTGTACATTCCTGCCTCCTTTATCAAAGATAAGGTGACCATATGTCCGTGGGTTTAACTCTGGGCTTTCTATCCTGTTCCATTGATCTATCTTTCTGTTTTTGTGCCAGTACCATACTGTCTTGATTACTGTAGCTTTGTAGTATAGTCTGAAGTCAGGGATCCTGATTCTTCCAGCTCCATTTTTCGTTCTCAAGATTGCTTTGGCTATTCGGGGTCTTTTGTGTTTCCATACAAATTGTGAAATTTTTTGCTCTAGTTCTGTGAAAAATGCCAGGGGTAGTTTGATAGGGATTGCATTGAATCTGTAGATTGCTTTGGGTAGTAGAGTCATTTTCACAATGTTGATTCTTCCAATCCAAGAACATGGTACATCTCTCCATCTATTTGTATCATCTTTAATTTCTTTCATCAGTGTCTTATAATTTTCTGCATACAGATCTTTTGTCTCCTTAGGTAGGTTTATTCCTAGATATTTTATTCTTTTTGTTGCAGTGGTAAATGGGAGTGTTTCCTTGATTTCACTTTCAGATTTTTCATCATTAGTATATAGGAATGCCAGAGATTTCTGTGCATTAATTTTGTATCCTGCAACTTTACCAAATTCATTGATTAGCTCTAGTAGTTTTCTGGTAGCATCTTTAGGATTCTCTATGTATAGTATCATGTCATCTGCAAACAGTGACAGCTTTACTTCTTCTTTTCCAATTTGGATTCCTTTTATTTCCTTTTCTTCTCTGATTGCTGTGGCTAAAACTTCCAAAACTATGTTGAATAAGAGTGGTGAGAGTGGGCAACGTTGTCTTGTTCCTGATCTTAGTGGAAATGGTTTCAGTTTTTCACCATTGAGGACGATGCTGGCTGTGGGTTTGTCATATATGGCCTTTATTATGTTGAGGAAAGTTCCCTCTATGCCTACTTTCTGCAGGGTTTTTATCATAAATGGGTGTTGAATTTTGTCGAAAGCTTTCTCTGCATCTATTGAGATGATCATATGGTTTTTCTCCTTCAATTTGTTAATATGGTGTATCACGTTGATTGATTTGCGTATATTGAAGAATCCTTGCATTCCTGGAATAAACCCCACTTGACAAGTGATCTATGAATTTAATATTTTAAATAATTTTAATATAGAAGAGATATATAAAATATTCCTAAAGTAGAAAATGTATTTAATCAACAGATTTCATTGAGCATCCATTATGTGCAAGGGACTTAGGTACAAAGAGAGGGGAAAGCATCCATAAGCTCATCCTCAAGAAACAACTGCTATTAACATCTTGAGTATTTTTCCTCTTTTCTTTTCTTTTCTTAGGAAACATATTCTGTGAATTCACTTTACTATATCAGACAACCATATATGATAATCAGCAAATAAAATTTTCAATGTATGTCTGACCCTTTTATTTAAATGAAGAGGACTATTCTAATTTTCTAGTCACTTGCCTCAACTTTTCAAGTTCCATTTCAGTATATGAAGCTTGAAATTTAAAGAAAAGTGAAGAAGAGATGTGAGGGGGAAATTAAAAATAGGTTTCACTCACATTTTTAAATTCACTTTCATAAACCCTAAATAACCTACAA
Source organism: Mesoplodon bidens (assembly GCF_964165515.1). Classification (NCBI taxonomy): domain Eukaryota; kingdom Metazoa; phylum Chordata; class Mammalia; order Artiodactyla; family Ziphiidae; genus Mesoplodon; species Mesoplodon bidens. The sequence continues at coordinate 71,705,078 of NC_138164.1, read as the reverse complement.
TTTAAGTTATTAAAATTTTAGTTCAGGAGATTTTCCCAGCCTTTTGCTGGTGAAAGCTTTCCCTGATAGACAGATTCAGGATTTGGGACAGGAGATCCTGATCTTTGAGATCAAAGCAAAAATCTCAAACTCTTCTTTCAGATCTATTTTGCTCCAAGTGAAACCTGAAGCATTTAAAAATCCATCCATGTATAATAACACCCCAGGCTTTTTCCTTATCATCATGACTTGAGAAATTAAGTCTGACCACAGACTTAACAGTGATTGCAGGAATAGCTAACTCTTTGCTCTGTACTTAAGTTTTCACATCATTGAAATCATTCTAAATTTTAACTTTTTTATCTTGCTTTTTTCAATTAGCTTTCAAACACAAGTATTTCCATGCCATTAAATTACCTATAAACATGATAATGTTTAATGTCTACATAATATTCTATTATATGAAAATATCGTAATTTTCTCTTTTTTGGACATTTTGGTTTCCAACTTTTAGCTGTTATAAACCACACTTGAGCAAAACTTTTTCTTTCAGAAAAAGGCCTTTCTTTCAGCAAAGACCTCCCCCAGACAGACAATCATTAGTTCAAAAGGCATAAAGGTGTTTTAAGTTCTCAATACATCAATTGACTTTTACCATGGTATAAGAGAGCACCTATTTCACTATACCCTTACCAGTCCTGGGTCATCTTAAAAGAATAGGAAAATTTTTGACTAATTTGATAGATGAAATGATATCTAATGTTAACTTATATTTATTGGATCCCTGAAAGGGTTCAATTCTTGGCCATTTCTGTCCCCTCATCTATGAATTCAATTGTTTATTTCTCTTTTAAGATGTTAATGCTTTATTGATTTGTACAGGCTCTTTGTAAAAATATAAATCCGTTGTCTGTCATATTTATGGTGGATATTTTTCTCTATTCGATTTTTGCCTTCAACATCCATTCAACACATATTTATCTGAGTCTCCCCAAGGTGTTGGTCTAGTCATCAAGGATGAAACAGACACAGTTCCTGCCCCTAAGGATCTCAGAGTTTAACAGGGGAAGGCAGGAGAGTAAATGATGAGTGCAGTAAGGCTTTCAAATGCTCTGTTGGAAGTAGAAATAGGCTAGAGTGGCTGCACTAAAAGAGGTGAGTGGTCACGTCTACACTTAGGGGCTAGGAGACGTTTCACAGAGGAGGTGATTCTTATCTAAGTATAAAGTGCTGAGTAAATTACTAAAGCGACAAGGGACAAAATGGGAAAAAGCATTCCAGGCAGAGGGAACACCTACAGACAGGGCCTGCTAGGGAAACGTCAATAGCTGGTGTTAGGCTAGGGAATAAAACTAAAACGTCAGGCAGGTCCTGAGGAAGAAGGGGCTGGAGAGACCTTAGAGTCACATAATTTTTTAAATTATATATAACTTTAGATGTTTAAGTCAAATTAAGTGTTACCTTATTCATCTCTTACATAATATTTAAGCTAAGAAAGTCCTTCCTGACCCAGAACTTTAATGCTTACCTTTATTTTCCTCTAGTTTCCATTTTTAATACTTTGTTTTCATTTTAGTCTTTACATTTAACTGTTTAATCCATCTGGAATTGACTTTGTTGTGTATAAGGTAAGCCTCATTTGAATCTTTTTTTCTGTTTTAATGTTTATCACATCTATATTGTCCATTAAGCTTTTCTTTGTAACCCTATTGTGCCAGTGGGTAAAACAGGGAGTGCTGAATAGCTAATAAAATGTATTCCCAGGTGGGGATAATGCTTCGGGAAACAAAAGAAATTTCTCTGGGGTTTGCTCTTTCACTGAGGTGTGTTAAACACTACAGGTACAAACTCACAGCCATTTAGGATCACCGCTCTCAGAGTACTACTGCTACTTTGTATTTATAGATTGCAAAATTTTTAAGGAACCAACACTTTCCACAGAGATGACTTTATTCTCATGACCACTGAAGTGGGGAGAGGGAAGAGTAATATGTCACCACTACTTGATTTGTTTATTCCCACAAGAAATTATGTGGAGTCAGGCTTCTTCCCCTGATGCTGGCTGGAAATCAAGTGGGCTTGGCATCTCTGTACAGTACAGGCCAGACACTGGGCTGAGAGCTGTGACTGGTTAGAAAGGCAAGTATAACCTGACCAGATTGGTTCTGGAGTCACCGGGGTCCCCCTGTTGTTACTTCACGGCATTCTAAAGACCTGTCCACCAATCACAGGGCTCCTTACTGGGTGAAAAAATGACTGCTAGACATTGCCAGGAGTCCCTAGCAACACTGTGGCTTTTGAAATCTGGAGGGGGAGGCTGTGCAGTCGGCCGATAGTAGAGGAGAGTGCTGATGCCTCAGGAAGAGACGGCTCTCAGGATGGACACCCCACCCTCTGAAGAACCCTTAGATAAGCAAAACAAAAAACTAGAAAACCAGGAAGAGGAGATGGAGTGTAAGGAACTGGATGGTCTGAGGGAAGCCTTAGCAAACCTCCGGGGACTGTCCGAGGAGGAGAAAAGTGAGAAGGCGATGCTGTACTCCCGCATCCAGGAGCAGTCCCAGCTCATCTGCATCCTGAAGCGGAGGTCAGACGAGGCCCTGGAGCGCTGCCAGATCCTGGAGCTGCTCAACACAGAGCTGGAGGAGCAGAGGATGCAGGATGCTGAGAAGCTGAAGGCCAAGAGCGAGCAGGCCCAGAGGCTGGAGGAACGCTTTATGACCCTGGCAGCCAACCATGAGTTGATGATCCGCTTCAAGGATGAACACAAAAGTCAGAACATCAATCTGAGAGAGGAGAATGAGAAGCTGAGGATGGAGAATGACCACCTCTTCAGCCAGGCTCTGAAGGACCAGGAGGCCAAAGTATTGCAGCTCACTGCCCAGAGTGAAGCCCTCACCAAGGAGCTGGAGTCTCTGAAACAGAGGAGCGCTCAGGAGACCTGCCAGGCCCAGGTCCGAGAGAAGGAACTGCTGGAGCTGTTCCAGAGCCAGCAGGCCTGCGCCCACACCAAGGACACAGAGCAGCTGCGCAGCCAGCTGCAGAGCCTCAAGCAGCAGCACCAGCAGGCCATGGAGCGGATGGCCAAGGCCGAGCAGGCACACAGCCAGCTGAACCGGGAGCTGCAGGCCAGGCTGCAGGCCGTCACTTGTGAGAAAGATGAGCTGTTGCAGCTGTCCATGGAGAGGGGCAAGGTGCTTCAGAACAAGCAAGCAGAGATCCGCCAGCTTGAGGAGAAGTTGGAGACGGCCAATGTGGCCAGGAGGCATGCGCTAGAGCGGTTTGAACAAGAGGCAGGGGCTGTGGACAGTAACTTGAGAGTCCGGGAACTCCAGCGCAGGGTAGATGGGATCCAGAAGGCTTACGATGAACTCAGGCTGCAGTCCGAAGCCTTCAAAAAGCACAGCCTGGATCTTTTAAGCAAGGAGAGAGAACTCAATGCCAAACTCCGCCATCTCTTTCCATAAGGAAGCTTCTAGTTCCTCTGGCCTCCAATTTAGAAATCAAGTATTTGTGCCTTGTGACGAGAGTAAAGATAGGATTCCATTTATTCTACTTTTAAGTACAAGAGACCACTCAAAGAAAAACTACTTTACTATGATATTGTTGTTGCCATTGTCAGGATAACACTAATTTTCAGTCCTACCACCTAGAATACACAAGATTTACCAAATTTCTTTCTGTGCCTTTGAAATCTTCCTAAGTTTGCTGTCAGTATCTCCACCTCCCCCATAACTTATTCATTCTCAACCTCAGATATCTTCATGTGTCCTAAGTTTTAAAATTAGCAGCCGTTATGGACTTGAGTGAATCTTAAAAGTGCAATGGGATGTGTTACTGTGAAAAGAAAAAAATAGTATAATTAGCCCTTGTAGATAGGTAAGCTTGTAATCTCCCGTAGTTGAGACTGTAATCTGTAACAGTTAATAGCATATTAATAGCATATTAATAGCATGGGTAACTTGCAGAAAAGTGTCTGATTTTGCAATGGGACAAACAGTTGCTCGCTTCACCTGCTTTATGGCAGTATCCTTTCTATTTTATTTTATTCGCACTAGCTTGGAGAACAAAAATTGAGCTCATTAAATTCTTTTCCAAAGTAGGCAAACTCTATTATAGTCAGTCTATATGAGCAATAAGATTCAAGTAAGTAAAATCAACCCATTTTAATTTTTCCTGCAAGCTTAGATCACATTCCATTTTCTTGGTTTTTCTCCTTAATAGAAATGGATTTAAAGGTACAAAAAAGCAAATATCAGTAGTTTCATTTAATATTGCACCATATGCTAATAGACAAAAGTCCCCAGTTTGGGGTAATAGGTCACAGCCCACTGGATATATAGAAACCCATAGTGATTGTTGTGTTTCTATTAACATACTTTCTTGCAACTCTTTCCTTTTATAAAAAAACCCATCTAAATGTAATGTATGTATGTATACTTACATCATTTTTGTAGGAATACTTAAATGTGTAATGATAAAAACATAATAGTTATTATATATTTATGCAAAGTTCTTAAAGAGGTAGATGTAAAACTGCACTTTATGTTTCCTTATTTCCCTGTATTTAGTTGACATAGAAGCATTATTATGAATACTTCCCAAAATAGATTGCAGTGTAGTATTTTTCTCACACATTTAGTGCTAAGAGTGCCAAGAGTTACCTAATGATTTGAATTTATTAAAAAATATTACTTGGTACCTTTTTAATAAACAATTTTAAGCATCACTTGCCTTACCTAAAGCAATTTTTAAAATCTATTTTCTCACAGTCCTATTAAGATTGTGGTATTAAATACAAATTCCAAGGATCCACCTTGCTGGCATGAAAGGACTGTTTACTTCCTCTTACACATTACCAAGAATCAGAATATATAGGAGCTGATTAAGGTTACCCTTTACCGAGTGCATACTATTTATCATTGTGCTGAAGCACTTTCAATGTATTGTTTTATTTAATCCTTAGCACCACTGAAGAAGCTAATAGTGTTCATTTCTGTTTCAAAGAAGAGGAAACTGAGATTCAGTAATTTGCTCAAGGCCAGTTGGTCACTGGGGAGCCGGGATTTTGATGACAACATCACACTGAAAGATTTATTGACTGTCTACTGAGTACCAAGCTCTGGGGGTGGGCACTGAGAATAAGCATGAAGAAGCATGTTTTCTGCCCTGGAAGAGCTCCCACACAGTCTAGCCCAGGGGCAAAAGAGCAGTCACATACAGTGTAATGTGTTTTCACAAGGGGTGTTATGAGATCACAGCGGGTAAAACACACACACGCACACACCAGTTAAAAGCCTGAGGGTAAGGGTTGGGATGGTAGAGAGGATTGCCCGGGATGACTAACACAGAAGTTGATATATAAGCTGGTTCTTAAATAACTAGTAGACTTTTATCAGGTGTTGAAAAGGGAGAAAGATTTCAGACAGCATCGTGTAGAAAGCCACAGAGGTTTTTAAAAATGTCCAGAATACTTGGAAATCATAAGTAGTTGGGAGGAGGTGCGGAGAAGCATCTCTACAGATAGAAGAGAAGAGAGGCGGGAGGAGACTGGCAAGTGCACAAACAGGAGCCACAGACGAGCCCTCCTCCTCCTCCCACGCAGGTTCGGGCGGATTAGCGAAGAGACTGGTGCGCATGCTTGCCAGCATCTCTTCCCGCCCCCTCCTCCACCCTCGCTGGCCCGTGCAAGCTCCGCCCAAACAGCTGTCGGGTGGGGTGATGATCTCTCCCATTCAACTTTTGTGCCCAGCCTGCGAGGAGGAGGAAGAGGCTCCTGGGCAAAGGCCAAGCGGGTCCTGAGGGCCATTTGAGCAGGGAATTCTGGGATCCTCGTACAGGAGTGTGGGCTAGTAGAGGACTTGCCACCTGGGCTCTTCATTAGGAGGGAAGGGTGCGTCTGGAAGAGCATGGGGGATGGGTAAGGTGCATGCTCCCTAAAACGTGGGCGCAAAGAAAGGGTCTCAGTTGACCGGGTCTAAGGACAATACTGTTCAGTCATGCTAAGGAGTTTGTGTTAGGTTGAACCATATAAAATTGCCACTTTGTAGGTTACAAATGATTAGATGTGGGCCATTCCATAATGCTCACTCTAATACCCTTTTGAAAGATATTGAAAAGAAAGTGGGTAATGAGAATAGAAGGTCAAAAATGGATGCCTAGAGAACAGCTGAGGAAAGGAGCCCACAACACAAAGGAAGAAAGTAAGAGTAATGTGAACCTATCATGTGTCAAGTGCTTTGCATGTCACCCTCATACCAACTCTTCAGGGGAGGTTCAATTATCACTATTTTATAGATAAAAAATGAGACTCAGAGAGAGAGGGTGACTCGCCCAAAGCCAGGAAGTTTTGGGGTGGCAGGGGTGAGATTTGAACCCAAGCCCCTCTGGCAGGACCGGCTTCATGGACGTGCCACCTGCACGGGGACCCTGCACTTGGTTCTACTGCTGCTGCCTTGAGATTCTTAATAATTGTGTGGCAAGGGGCTCCACATTTTTATTTTATGCTGGGCACAACAAATTATGTAGCTGGACCTGCTTTCTGGCTCTAAAACCCATGCTTTTTCTCAGTATACAAACCACCTTCTAACCAGCCACAAAAGGGCAATGTTTTGTATTTGTTTGTTTGGTTGGTTGGGTTTTTTTCCCCCTCTGTGCTCCACAGCACTTTGTAATTCCACTCTCAGTGCTTATCTTGTATTTAATCTGTGACCCAGACCAGATTAGGGCATGGGCAACTAGTTATTGTGGTATGCTCATCTGTAAAGCCATGTTTATCATTGGAACAAACTGTCAAAATGTAAATCAGCCACCTCCAAATGACTGCCCTTGAGGAGAAATTTAAAAACAAAACAACAAAACTCCTTTGTAAAGTAGATCTAGATCCCTAGTGAATTTGTCTGTGGCATCCACAAGCAGTAACCCTAAAATGAAAATCCATAGAACAGAGATTCTAAAACCAAATAACGTGTGACTAGTGCTGTGTAGCTAAGTGTGATCTTTTGTGTTACCTACACTGTAAGCCCTTCAGTGTGCCTCTAAGGAACTTGTCTGGTTCAAAAAAAAATCAAAGAGAGCTAGAAAAAGAAGAACTACAGGAAAAGTGAACTGACTGGCTGATGTTTTCACAACACTGTCTCTGTTTCACTTAGTGAAAATTAACAGAAGTTAATTTGTTTCTAATAAACAAAGTATTGATAGAAAATCTATTTCTCCCCAACTCCACTACATTGAAGTTAAACCTTTAAAGAACATTGTTTGAAGAAATACCTGCCCAGGTGCTTGCTGTTCTATCCAGCCCTCATTGGCTCAGATACCTGTGGAGTAGCTGTGGCTGGGTTGGGGCAGGAATGATTCTGTGTTCCCCACTATGACAAGATGAAGAGAACTGGGCAGACATTTGAGATACTACCTCTTGGCACATGAATAAAGGAAAAAGGGCCACGACCCTAACTACTCTCCCCAAAGCTGACCAGATGACTTGTCTTCATTATCATTGGCCAAAATTGGGCCATATGCAAATACCCCAACCAAACATCTTCATGGGCAATGTTGCCACCATGACTGACTTGGACCAGTCAGGATCTGCCTGGATCCTGGATAGGATAGGAATGAAGCCAATCTCTGTGGCATATAGTAGATGGGGCTACCTGACAAAAGCAGGGCTTTGCCAGCAAGGATGAAGGGAGATGAATGTTGGGTGGGCCACCAACAGTATCTGCTGTACCACATCTACTTAGATTGACAGGGCTTTGTCAGGCAGGGAATCTGGTTTTTTTTTTTTCAATCTCAGCCTCTTAAAAAAGTTGTTGGAATTTTAGGAGGTGGCCAAGAATGGACTTTTCTAATCATTTGTCCATCTCCTTAAGGACAAACTGTATATTATTTTCCAAACATTAAGAACATCTTATTAAATTTAAGGGCCTAGGGCTACTTGATGTTGTTCTTTTCAAACCTTCTGTTTATCCCATTTGGCAAAAACTAATCCAAGAAAGAATTTTCCCTTGGACAGAACTCCCTGGTCATTCATTACACAGTCAACTAACTACAACACCCCTTCTCCAACCCCCTCACTCCTCAATTCAACAAAGGGACTTATCCTAGCTATTTGTCAGACTCTCCCTATTTAATGCTTCTAATCCACTCTTATTTGCACTAGTGTGAAATAATCTTCCTTTTCATGTTTAAGATGATTCATTACAGAATTGTTTGTAATAGCAAAAGATTGGAAATACCCTACATACCATCAATAAGGAACCAATTAAATAAACTGTGGGCCCTCCATACCTTGGAATACATTGCAAATGCAAAAAAAAAGAGCAAGAAAAAGGAAGAAAGAAAAAGGAAGCTCTCTGTACACTGATATAGAAATATCTCCAGGATATATGCAGGGGAAAAAAACAGGGTGCGGGGACTTCCCTGGTGGCGCAGTGGTTAAGAATCCGCCTGCTAATGCAGCGGACACAAGTTCAAGCCCTGGTCTGGGAAGATCCTGCGGAGCAACTAAGCCCGTGCGCCACAACTACTGAGCCTGCGCTCTAGAGCCCGACAGCCTAGAGCCCGTGCTCCACAACAAGAGAAGCCACCGCAGTGAGTAGCCCCTGCTCTCCACAACTAGAGAAAGCCTGAGCACAGCTCAAAGACCCAACGCAGTCAAAAATAAATAAATAAATAAATTTATTTAAAAAACAAACAGGGTGCAGAACATCTCTCATATATTACTTTTGTGTAAGGGGGAGAGAATGGGGGGGATAAGAATATAAACATATGTACCCCCATCTGTATAAATAAATATTGGAAAAAAGAAATGCTAAAAAGAAAGTGTTTATTAGTGGTGTGGATGAGTGTGGGGACAGGGCTGGTTAAGGATGGGAGTGTGAAGGAAACTTCTCAACTTATCCCATTTTGTATCATTTGACTCTTGAACCATGTGAATATATCACCTCTTTAAAATTGGGAATTCCCTGGCAGTCCAGTGGTTACAACCCTGTGCTTTCACTGCCGAGGGCCTGGGTTCAATCCCTGGTCGGGGAACTAAGATCCCACAAGGCGCATGGCACAGCCCCCCCCGCAAAAAATATATATATATACACATGTATATTAAAATTAAAAACAAAAAATATCTTCTGCATAATTGCTTCCCAATAAGCTGTATTTCTGTGCAGATGACTCAAAAAGCCTACAGATTTTTCTTTCCCCAAGAACTGAGTAGACAAGACATATTTTCTATAGAGCCAAATATGGCCTGACAGATCTGGGTCAGGCCATTCAGCTGGAGGCTGCTGATTTCATTAATGTTCAGCCACATACGGCTAATGACAGTATCTTTTTCCACCCTAAGGACTGCCTCCTATGATTCCTATTTCTCTCCTAAGTATAAAGATTTAAATGTATTAACTTTTCTCATGGATTTTCACATGTCTGTGTGAGACCTAAATTTTAGATTTTGGAAAGCCTATTTTCTCATCTATTCAAGTTTTTAGGCTTTGGGTGTTGGTTTTTGGTTTTGCCCTAACAGACAAAAAAAGATGTAGAGGTAGGGCAGGCCAAGCCACTCTGATATTCAATTTTAATTAATAACTAATTTATTTAATATATCTCATTAATGTAACAAATATTTATAGAGAGCCTATTATCAGCCAGGCACTATGTTAAGTGCTGGGCACAACGTGAGCAACGCAGAGAACTTATCCTCACTGAATCTGCATCCTAGTGGGTAAGAAGAAAATGCTAAAGGATAGGATGACATGGGAGTGCATAGCAGGGTTTCTTAACATAAGGTAGAAGAGGTTAGGGAAAGCTTTTCCTAGAAGTGGCATTTAAGTTAAAGCCTATATAATGTATAAGAATTGTCCAAGAGCAGAGAGGAGGAAAGCATTAAAGAAGCTCAGAAGCCTTCATAGCACTTCCTGTTCTTGGTAAGAAAACTGCTTTCACAATAGCCACACCATCTAGGGCTGCAGAATAAACACTCACAGCAGACTCTAACAAGAGACCCTGGCTAGATTAATCCAATTATGCTCACATCCATATTTATCTCCATCCCTGTCAGAGATCTTAGCTCAATCCTCCCCATGCCCTATCCCCACTCAAATCCTTTCACTACGCCCTTTAGAAACCCAAATCTGTGATCAACAAACTAGTCAAGGTATTAGTGCAGTGAGTGAAGGGGAGAATTGGCATCAGACTGCCTTGTTTCAAATCATGTCACTTACTGGGTATCCTTAAATAAGATCTTACCGGGTGAAGAGGAAATCAGAGAGCTAAAGCTTTCAGTGAGTGAGCATTTATCCTACTTTTCCTATCCCCTGTATTTCACAGGGGAAATGGCCCATACGTGGTGAGATAAAGTTGCTTTTCACTGAAGAAATCCCAGATAAGAAAAGAATCCCAGGTAATAAAAGTAGTGAAATAATTTATTCAGGCACTGATCATCATTAGATGAAACCATTAGGAGAAAGGTTAATGGAGAATTTTACTGTCACCATTTGAAAACATTGATCAATCTTAGCATCACTAAAAACAGGAAAGCTAGATGTTATATGCCTCCTGAGGTGACTGGCCATGAAGAGCAGCACCTCCCTGCAAGTATTCCGGCCAAAAATGTTGAACCTTAAGCTAACTAAGCCCTGAGAACTAACTTCCCACTTACAGGAACTATGGGGATGAGGGGAAAGTAAAACAGTACAAGAAAGCAAACAGACAAATATAGAATAATGGGACATTGAACAGGACAACTGACCTGGCTTCTTCGGAAAATCAAATGGCATTGGTGAAAAGGGGTGGAGGACTGCTGTCTTAGATTAAAAGAGGTTTGAGAGATATAAGGAATGTATTAGAATTCTTTGGGTCCTTATTCAATCAAGCCATCTGTAGCTGGAAATTTTTGACACAATTGAATATTGACTGAGGTTAGATACCACCAAGAAATTCATAATAATTTGACTAGTTGCAATCATGACATTGTGGTTACAGAAAAAATGACCTTATTGTTAAAAATGTATAGTGATGTGTGTAGGGATAAAATGACATATGTCAAGGATTTTTATTTTACAATATTTCAGGGTAGAAAAAAGGCAGGGGGATGAAGCAAGTGTGGCAAAATTTTAATAATTCTTAAATTTGGAGGAGGAGCATACAAGGGATTCAGCATACTTTTTTCTCTAGCTCTGTATGATTGCAGATTTTCAATATTTAAAAAATTAAAGTTAATAAAGAGCTGAGGTTTGTGAAGGAGAGAGGAGGAGAAATGATTTGAAACTGGCAATGGGAAGCAAGAGCAGCTCAGTCAAGGTCTGGCTCTGGGGTGCCTGGGGTGAGAGATAAGACAACTTCCCGCCTGACTGCGAAGTGGAGCCCTTCCCATCAGAACACGAAAAGCTCTGCTCCTACCCTTCCAAATCTCTAATGCCCAAACTTCCTCTACACCTGCTCTCCCTTTTCCCCACCAGAGCAGCAAATCTCAACTTCAGGGGCTGCAACTGTGGGGCTTGATTAGTTGGGAGGCATACCAGTAATTTGTTACTATTTTAGTTGGTTACAAATGTTGGTCATTTTAAAATAAAATAAATCAGATTCCAGATTAGTCCACAATACTATAATTCTCATTCATTTACATTCAGAAATGGTTTTTTGAGAGGAAAGGAATGGAAAAACAGCTAGCACACTGAGAATTGAACATAATCCATGCAAATATGTAGCACTTGTAAACATAATCCTATAGTACCCTAGACAATGTCAATCTTTTGAGTCTTTAATGTTCATCCAATCATAAAAATCCTCTCATGGTCTTAGTTCCTACCTTTTACAGATTATACTTCATGAGTGCATAGGCAAACTGTATTAAAATGAGCATTCCGGCCTCTGTAGCACTCTTATCCTTCTGCTGTATCTATTCAGCAAAATCCCAACCCTGATTCAGCTGCATTCCCTACCATCTCTACACCAACTCTCTGTTTTAGGAAAGCCAATAAATGTATGTATTGGTGATGAAGAACCATAAAGTCACGGTCTTTGTGGAGGATTTGATAGATTGGTACTCATAATGTATTTCAGTCCTTCTTTTAATGTGTTTTTTTTTTGAATTTTATTTTTATTTTTTTATATAGCAGGTTCTTATTAGTTATCCATTTTATACATATTAGTGTATATATGTCAATCCCAATCTCCCAATTCATCATTTTTAATGTGTTTTCCTGTGTGGCACAAATGGAAAAACTAAAACAAAAGAAACACAAAAACAAATTATATTTGCCAGACACCTCTGCAGTTATATTTGGAAGATGCAAATGAGGCAGGGATCCTTTCCCTCTGCTTTGGCTGTTTTTGCTGCCAAGCACATTCTTGAAGACATTGGGTTTTCATCCTAGTATTCATTCTCTAGTTCTATCTATCTATCTATCTATCAATCGTCTATCAATTATAGGTGATTTACAATATTATATTAGTTTCAGATGTACAGCATAGTGATTCAATATTTTATAGATTTTACTCCATTTAAAGTTATTACAAAATAATGGCTGTAATACCCTGTGCTGTACAATATATCCTTGCTGCTTATCTATTTAATACATAGTAGTTTGTATCTCTTAATCCCATACCTCTATCTTGCCCCTTCCCCCTTCCCTCTCCCTACTGGTAACAACTAGTTTGTTTTCTGTATCTGTAAGTCTGTTTCTGTTGTGTTATATACATTAGTTTGGTTTACTTTTTTAGATTCCACATATAATTGATAACATACAGTATTTTTCTTTCTCTGACTTATTTCACTAAGCATAATATTCTCTAGGTCCATCCACATTGTTGCAAATGGCAGAATTTCATTCTTTTTATGGCTGAGTAATATACCAGCCATAAATATATATATATTATATATCCATTCGTATATATATGTATATAGCCATTCATCTGTTGATGGACACTTAGGTTGCTTCCATATCTTGCCTATCATAAATAATGCTGCTATGAACAATGGGGTGCATATATCTTTTCGAATTAGTCCTTCCTTCTGTCCTTCCTTTCTTCCTATCTTTCTTTTGATGTTTCCCCCAGGAGCAACCTGTCAGCCACCTTGGAAGTGGATCCTCTAGTTTTAGCCAAGCCTTCAGATGACTCCAGCCCAGGCCAAAATCTGGCTGAAATCCATGAGAATTCCAGAGCTAAGCTGTATAGCCAAGGCACTTACAGATTTCTGACCAATAGAAACCGCCAGAGATAACAAATGTTTATTGTTATTTTAAGCCGCAACAATAAGCACATGTTTATTGTTGTTTTATTGATGTTTTTAGGTTTTGGGTAACTTTTTAGGCAGCAATAGATAATTTATACAACAGGTTGAGAGTTTGGGCAGCAGCGGTGCTCTTGAAGCTAACATTCCAGCTTTCTATTTACAACTTTCCCAACTGGGGCAGAGATAGCAGTGACCTATCAGGCCTGTTTGGCGACATCGTACTGAGAGGCATTCTTGATCACCCAGCCTAATGCCCACTCCTCCAGTCCTTCCAATTACTTTGTAAACACCTTCTCTGTATTACATCTTTTTCTGCTTAAAATAGCTGAATTGGTTTCTGTTACCTGCAACTGAGCTTAACCAAATAAAAATACCCATCTCAAAGCAACAACTAAACACTAGAGGCATTCCTGCTGAAGTCAGGAATAAGACAAGTAAGTTGGTTATTAACAGCATTATTTGATATCGATCTGGAAATGCTGTTTCATTATAAGTCAAGATAATGAAATAAGTATTGCAAAGAAGGAGCCAAAATTGTCATTATATATAATAAGGTGATATAATTGTCTACCAGGGAAATTTGAATGAATAAGCTAAAAATAAAAACTATTAAGAAAGTTGAGTGGGTAAGTCAGTTAAAAATTTAACAAAAAAATCAATAGCTTTCCTATGTAGCAACAATAACCATTTAGAAAATATAAAAGAAGAAATAATTTAGTCCAGTAGGAAAAAATGCGTAAAGTTGCTGGGAAAAATAAATTCATAAATTTAATGCAATTTTCATGAAAATTCCAGCTTTTTTTTGAACTTGGAAAATTTTATAAAGTTATCTGGAAGAATAAATATTCAAATAGAGATTAAAAATTCTGAGAAAGTAAGACTAACAAAAAAGTACTTGTCCTATGACATATTAAAATATATTATAAAATTGCATAAAAATGTAGTGATTTTGCTTCCAGATTGGTTAGACTGATCAATGAAATAGAAGAAAAAGACCAGAAATACATTCAACTTTATGTAAGAATTTAATATCTGGTATACATGTTGGGAAATCAGTGTGGCAAGTATGAATTGTTCAATAAATCATATTGTGGCAAATAACTTTTTGAAAAAATTATATTACTATGTCACATTTTATACTAGAATAAATTCCATTTGGAGCTAAATGAAATAATCACTTGTTAAAAACTCTTAGTAGGGCTTCCCTGGTGGTGCAGTGGTTGAGAATCTGCCTGCTAATGCAGGGGACACAGGTTCGAGCCCTGGTCTGGGAGGATCCCACATGCTGCGGAGCAACTAGGCCCATGAGCCTTCCCTGGTGGTGCAGTGGTTGAGAATCTGCCTGCTAATGCAGGGGACACAGGTTCGAGCCCTGGTCTGGGAGAATCCCACATGCTGCGGAGCAACTAGGCCCGTGAGCCACAACTACTGAGCCTGCGCGTCTGGAGCCTGTGCTCCGCAACAAGAGAGGCCACGACAGCGAGAGGCCCGCGCACCGTGATGAAGAGTGGCCCTCGCTTGCCACAACTAGAGAAAGCCCTCGCACAGAAACAAAGACCTAACAAAAAAATTAATTAATTACAAAAAACTCTTAGTAAATTATAAATAGAAGTAATTTAAAAAGTTCTAAAACATATAGGTAAATATCAGTATTATTTAGGCTAATAAAGCCTTTTTAGGCTTAACATCAAAGCCAGAAACCAGGAAGAAAATTTTGATAGATTGACCATTTAAAAATTATAGCAAAACAAGCAGTTTTTACCCCTTTCCTCCCCCAGTAAATGATTAACTGGGGGGAAAATTGGAAAATATATAAGAGACAAAGGTATGTTTTCCTTATAATGCAAAGAGTTCATATAAATCAAGAAGGACAAAGACAGATATTTTCCCTGACAAACATTTTCTCCTACCTCAGAGAAAAATGGGCTAAGGAGGTAAAAAGGCTATTCACATTAGAAATCAATTAGTCATGTGAAAAACATTCAACCTTCTAATAATCAAAGAAATGCACATTCACAAAAAAGGATATCACTTTTAATTTTCGGATAGGCACATTCTAAAAAGAACAAATCCACTCTCATGAGTGCATAGGAACTACATACCGTGACCACCACTGGGGAGAGATACCTTCCCGTATGTAAGAAGGGTCTATGGGGCTTCCGTGGTGGCGCAGTGGTTGAGAGTCCGCCTGCTGATGCAGGGGATGTGGGTTCGTGCCCTGGTCCAGGAGGATCTCGCATGCCACGGAGCAGCTGGGCCTGTGAGCCATGGTTGCTGAGCCTGCGCGTCCGGAGCCTGTGCTCCGCAATGGGAGAAGCCACAGCAGTGAGAGGCCCGTGTACCGCAAAAAAAAAATAATAATAATAATAAAAAAATAAGGGTCTATGTATAAAAACTTAGCCAGAAATTCTACTTCAAATACTTTATCCTAAGCAAATCATAGGATAAGTGAACAAAGATGTTTGCACAATATTATTGTGTGGTTTATAATGGTGAAAAATCCAATACAACTTAAGTGCTATCAGTGAGTAACTGGTTGAATGAAAGCTGGAAAGTTCATGAAATGGAATTGTAGGCAGTCATCAAAAATAAGCATGTGGACCTATGTTTAGTTGTATGAAAGATGTCCACAAAATATTCATACCAAAAGAGTAGAGTTCAAAGAACTAAAATAAACAATGTGTTGTTCTATGTCTGTACATAGAAAAACTCTATTATACACCAAAATTTTAATAATAGTTATTTTGAGGTAGATTATGGGTAATATCCTTCTACTTATTTGTACAGTTCTGCACTATCTGAATCTTTTGCAATGATCATTATAACCAGAAAAAAGAAAAACCAACTCTGAAGAAGGAGAGAATGAGAAGAATGAGGAGAAGAAAAGGGAGGAACGGTGAAAGGGAGGGAAAGCCATTTTCTGGGAGTTTTACCCTTGCTTCAGTTGCTTTTTTTGTCTTCTGAGGCTACGTTGTAAAAACTTTCTTCTCTTTCAGTTTTCTACTTTCCTCTTAATCCAATTGGAGAGGCTCTTAAGCAATGTATATTTAATCTAAAATCTTGTAATTTAGGGAAAAAATGATAAATCAATCCATGATCTTGATTTTGCCCTAGGAGAAAATGCAGTTCGATGGGATTACCAGCCACACAAAACACCTGTAAGTCAAAATATGACAGAATATTTATTATCTCAAACTGTTTGCTGTTCTACTTTAGCAAAACCTTTCCTAATGGGAAGGTTGAGAAGGACATGGAGGCCACTTTTTTCTTTTTCTAGATACCATATGTAATGCTTATTTGTGCCCCTTGAAGAATTGTTTTCATTTGGTTGAGCTTTAGTGTAATGCCTTCAGCTAAAAGTTGGAGACCTTCTTCATTCATTCATTCAACAAATATTTATCGAAGCCTCTCCTGTGCCAGGTGCTGTTCTGGAATATTGGGACCTATCAGTGTCCAGCTTTCCTGGAAATTGCTTTATATCCTTCTAAGAAACAGCCATATAAAGGTAGCTATTGGTGAGGCTATCTGTTACTTTATTCAGTATCCCATAGAGAAGTTTCTTTAAGACATGAGAACTGGAAACATAGTTGAGGAATTCATGTATACTTTACTCATAAGCAAATAAAGGAAAGTTTATTTATTTGTTTGGGTTACCAGGAAGTTTAGTCTATTGTTGGCTCAACTTGAGGAATTGTGTAAGATTTTACGTCCATCCTATTCTAATACAAACTTTTCCTCCTTTCAGAACTCTTTATCTTCCTATTTCATCTGTATTTTCACTGGCCTTGCTCTGTAAAAATTTGAGTTGTTTCACTGTATTCTGGAGTATTTGTGAACTGCTCAAAATCTGAAATACCTTATGGTACTAGAGGAACAAAATAACACCATGAGGAAACAGACAAATCCAGAATATGGTGCATTTTTCAAGACAACTGACCTTGTCTCTTCAGAAAGCCAATATTAAGAAAAACTAAAACATGGAAGGGACTATTCTAGTTTGACAAATGGGGGAAAAACAATCAAATGCAGTAAGTGAGCCATGATTGGATCCTGGTTCAAAAGAACATATCTGCTATAAAAGATGATTTTTGAGGAAAGCTGAGCAAATTTGGATATGGTACGGGTAATAGATATTAGCAAGATTGTTAATTTTCTCAAGACCTGATAATAGTATTATGACTATGAAATAGAATGTTCTTATCTTTAGAGGTGCATACTGCAACATGTTTGGGTGGTGTGTCTTGTCTGCAACTTTGGGATGATTCTGCAAAAAAAAAAGTTTTACAAACATTTATATACAGATAAAGCATATACGGCAAAATGTTAATTGTTGAATTGTTGAGTCTGGGTATTGGGTACTATTGTTGAATTATAGTGGATACTGTAATATTCTTTCACATATTCTGTATATTTGGAAATTTTTATAATAAAAACTTGGAAAAATTAAATTACATATGAATGACTTATTCACCTCTTTTTTCTTCTAGTACTCTATAAGTGTTTGAGTGAAAAGATCTTGTGATATAGCGAAAGGGGAAAGGGGCAATTCCAAGAAGAATCTGATCAGCAGTCTTAAGTTCCAGGATAACTAAGATTATTCATAAATTAGGTATCTAAAAGATCAATTCTGAGCGAGACTGGCTTCACTGGAGGTGGAAGCTAGAATACAGAGTATTGAGAAGTGAGGGCCGAGAGGGTAGACCACTTTTTCAATAAATCCCAGGCTTGTTGTTATATTTGCCGGTGTTACTATGACATCACTGGAGATCTGGAGCTACTCCAGCTCCAGATCTCATTCGAACTCTCGCGATACTAGAGCCTGGTGGAGCGCGAAATGCGGTGGGAGGGGCTGGAAAGAGATCGACTGACTTCCGGCCAGGCCGTTGTCTGGGTGGCGCGGTCGAGTCATCGTTGGGCCTCGCCGCTTCCATCTCCCTTCCCTCCCCCCCCGCCCCGGCGCGGGGGGTCGACCAGCCAAGTGGGGCGGGAGGCGACTCGGACCTTCCTCTTCATTTCGTTCTGGCCTGCTGCCCGGCTACCCTCTCTGGGTCCTTGGGACCCGCGAGGCCCGGTCTGAGGGGCCGGGGCCTACGTGGGCCCGCCGTCGGGCCCCATGAGGCATAGCCTGACCAAACTGCTGGCGGCCTCGGGCAGCGACTCCCCAACCCGCAGCGAGAGCCCGGCGCCGGTCGCGACCTGCTCGCTGCCCCCGGACTTGACCCGGGCGGCAGCGGAGGACGAGGGGACGGCGGCGGCCGGGTCTCCCGGCCGCAAACAGCCGCGCGGCGACGAGGGCGAGTCGGACGCCGGGAGGGGGGGCCGCGGCGTCGTGGCCGCGCGCGCGCCCTCGCCCGAGGAGATGGAGGAGGAGGCTATCGCCAGCGTCCCCGGGGAGGAGACGGAGGACATGGACTTTCTGTCCGGCCTGGAACTGGCGGATCTGCTGGACCCCCGGCAACCAGACTGGCATCTGGAGCCCGGGCTCAACTCGCCCGGGCCTCTCTCCTCGTCCGGCGGAGGCTCGGATAGCGGCGGCCTGTGGAGAGGGGACGACGACGACGAGGCCGCGGCTGCCGAGATGCAGCGCTTTTCTGACCTGCTGCAGAGGCTGTTAAACGGCATCGGAGGCTGCAGCAGCGGCAGTGACAGTGTCGGCGGCGAAAAGAGGCGGAGAAAGTCCCCGGGAGGAGGCGGCGGCAGCAGCGGCAACGATAACAACCAGGCGGCGACAAAGAGTCCCCGGAAGGCGGCGGCGGCTGCTGCCCGTCTCAATCGGCTGAAGAAGAAGGAGTACGTGATGGGGCTGGAGAGTCGAGTACGGGGTCTGGCAGCCGAGAACCAGGAGCTGCGGGCCGAGAATCGGGAGCTGGGCAAGCGCGTACAAGCACTGCAGGAGGAGAGTCGCTACCTACGGGCCGTCTTAGCCAACGAGACCGGACTGGCTCGCTTGCTGAGCCGGCTGAGCGGCGTGGGACTGCGGCTGACCACCTCGCTCTTCAGAGACTCGCCCGCCGGTGACCATGACTACGCTCTGCCCGTGGGAAAGCAGCAGCAGGACCTGCTGGAAGAGGACGACTCAGCCGGAGGAGTGTGTCTTCATGTGGACAAGGATAAGGTGTCGGTGGAGTTCTGCTCGGCGTGCGCCCGGAAGGCGTCGTCTTCTCTTAAAATGTAGGGTCAAGTAATCTGCTCTTTATCCGCGTTTACCCCTTTCAACTCCCTTACACCATGTAAAACACCTTAGTGGGACATCTTCACTGGACACATTTCAGAGGAGGAAAAAAAAGTAATATTGAATCTTTAAGTGTTTAGCTAAAAGCATGAATGTGACACTGTAACCAACTCCTAATGATAACATGTCACTATTAAATCTCTCTGACAGTTTCTTTTTTAGGTGATTTCCTTCCTGCCAGGCTCCGTTGTAGGGGTTACAGAACAGTCGTTCCCGCCTCACAACCTGGTAAGGATCCATCTCTTCACGTAACGCTCATGCTCTGCTGCTTAGTCTACTTTAATGGGCAACATCTCAATTTGTGTGCGTGTGTGTGATTTTTTTTTCTTTTCTTTTTTGGAAGGTGGGAGGGGAATCTAATTTGGGCCCTGTCCACCCTGGAAACAGACTTGTGCTGGTCAATATTGTATTCAAGTTGCTTCTTCTGGTTGAAATAGCTGTTAATGTGTCCCCTTGTTCAGACTTGCGTGTACCTAGCTCTTCTGTCCCCAGTGTGGACATGGCCTTGGATGACATCGGTTCCAACTGTACACTGAAAGCTGCTAATAGAGATACAGTTTGGAGAAAGTGACACAGGTGAAGTTGAATGGAAGTTCCGAGTTGTACAAGGTGCAAATTGGAATTCCAATTTTAGAGCAACTTTTCAGAGGTTGACAATAAGTACTTGGGGCATACACAAATGTGATAGTTATTTTGTGGAGATGACAGAAATCTCTTAAATATTCAAGAATGCCTTTTAGTTTTCATAGATCTAGATATACAATCTATTCAGATTAATAGATTTTTATATCTCACCATTAGAGAAGTTGGAAATTAACATGCATATCAGACTCCTGTGTTAGTTACTTAAAGGAAGAATAAGAATGGTTAATGAAATGTTTCTTTGAGGACCAGCACAGTGATTTACCCTATCACTGAGTATGAATAAATTGTTGAACACCTTTATTTTTGTTGTATTAAAATTTTAGGTTAAATTTATGTATGATTAGATATTGAAGGTTATGAAATGTGAATGAAAACGTGTAAAGTGAGGCTTCACAAAGAATCTTATTCTCCATATTTCAAGGGTATTTGTCCTATTTAAAAAAGTAAGTTTTAAAATTGAGTGACTTAATGACACGATTGACACTTTTTCCAAAGTTGGGACATAGTCTTCCTTTGAAGTACTCTATTATCTGTTGTCCAGTTGTATAGATTGAGTCACAGTGTCTTTCAGTGTAAGAGACATTAAGAAATTCTTTGTGAAACATCACTGTTTGATAAAGTATATACGTATTTAGCATCCTTGTTTTTCTTTGTGCTAAAGTGGATACAGCTGTTGGGGCAGAAGAGACGGGACCAGCTGCTGGCCACATTTCCTGCTTTATTTTAAAAGGTAGTATAAGAAATGAGGAAAAAGAGGTAATATCAGGGCTTCTGCTTTTATTTTAAAATGTTCATAATTAAAAAGTATTTTCCAGCAGTCCAAAGATGTAAGTTATCTTACATATAAAATGTTTTATTTTGTTGTTATTTGGTTATGAAAATGGAATCTTGTTCTTGCAGAACTGTAAATGTTTTGTTGCTAGATAATACACTTTTGAGACCTAACTTGGTCTCTGGTTTCCAGTGCATTACAGCATATTTTGTAAAATCATCTACTGCACTTGAGCATGAATGGATAGTAGCCAAACTCACAACCTGGAGTGATGAACCTGCTTATACCTAAGTGCAGGAGCAAGCCCCTCACAATGCAGCTGCATGGATTTTTAGTGCCTACTGAATTATATATATAAATATATATAAAAACCAAAAGTAGTTGGAAAAGTTATTTGAAATGACTAATTTGTGCTATCTTTATGGAATATGTTAAATGTAGCTTTTTGAAACAGAAGCCTTGAATTGAAAGTTAATTAATACTTGAACATTTTGTATATATTTCTTTGTATATAATTTTGTGCAGTACCAATGACAAAAATATGGTGTCATAATAAAACCAGGTTTGTTGATCTTTCAGTCATGGGCTCAAATAATTTATTCATCTCTAACATGACATTAGAAAATAATGGATGAAAATAGGAAAAATGATTGTTGTTAATGCTGTGGGTCTTAAAAGGTTCTGGAGGCAGTAAGTGCGTTTTTCTAAAAATTATACCATTCCCTTGGAATATTTTCTTCCTAATGTCAATGATTTTCCTGCATTATTTGAAGTTTGGGGCTGGGGAGAAACAGTAGTCAAAGCTTTCTGAGTTGGGATGCTTTGACATTCCAAGTATAGATTTTTAGAATGTCATTTTATAAATGGCAGTTTTTGGAAATACTTGATTAAGAACTTTTGAAAATGGAGATTAGTATCGACTATTTTAAAAGCTGCTTTGTTAGGTTGCTTCTGTTTTAACTGTCTTTTCTTAGTTTCCATTTCATTCTCTTTTTTTTCTAATTTTGGTAAATTAGTGATTTTGTCATTTTTTGCATCAACGTCATGGTCTTGTTTTTACATGGTATTGCATGTATTTAGGACCTATCTAACAGGGGCTTTAAATAAATTTGGTCATATTTATGTGTAAACACATTTTACTGTAAATGTTTGGGTTTCTGAATTTACAACAGATATGTTTATTTCAGTATGTAGTAAACAATATCTTAAAGTGTCCTATTCACTACTTGTTAATTAAAAAAGTTATGATTAATATGAAACTGTTGTCTTACTATTTTTAGAAAATTGTGTTCTGAATGATTAGTAGTTGGATAAAGGAGATTTCTGGAATATAATATGGATTTAGAAGTTTTCAGGTTTGGCTCTATTTACTGTAATGGATGAAAGCAATTTAGTGTTTGGGGAATCTTTTAAAAAAAAATTTTTTTTTCCTAATTGTGCCTCTGTGGCAAAATGATACAGCAAGTACTAGAGTAAAGATGTAGCTTTTAATGTTTGTCTTCCGATGGTGACAGGAATTTATACATTAATTGAACTAACACATCATATTGACTTAATGTTTCTGCGCTTCCTTGACCAAACCTAACTAAAAAGTCCACGTTTGTTAAAATGTAGTCACACCTCTGATATAATCCGACAAAAAGTGTTCGAAATATTTAAAATATTTGTGCATTTGATAATCACTAAATTAATCTCTCTCTCTTCTCTTTAAACAGCTTAGCAGTGTCTGCAAAAACGAATCTTTTCCTACAACCTGTTAACTGACTGGACTGATGGTAACAAAGTAATTGTGGGAGCCATGTCGGTCAAAAATTTGGCATCTGCTGAAAAAAATGAATGCCATTTTCAAGTTCCCAAATTACTTCTATACTGATTTCACTTTCCAGAAATGGAGATATGAAAAGATTCTCTGGAATCCTTGAAAGACTTAATAGAAATACATGAGACAAAGTTAATTTTGGAACAAAATTATACTTTTTTTTGTCTTTCATGGGAGTGATACTCAGTTCTTTGCATACCTTTTAAAAATTGTAACCATTGGAGAAGAGAATGATAGTATTTCATCAAGGAATATTAGATTCTTTACATAATCAAGCGCACATTCTGTGGAATTAGATTTAGTGGAGTAGAATTACATAAACAGGCCATCAGTGATCACAGGCATATCATGAGTTTGTATTTATTTCCTGGAACATGAGAACTAATCTGAAGTACAGACAGACGTTGCTGAGTAGAATATAAAAGTTAATGTAAAGTCTTTAAAGAGTAGTCTTTTTAAATAGATGCATTGCTTTGTCTGTATATCTTTGAAAAATTGATTATGATTAAATGTGTGGGTAGTTAATTGCGATTCAGGGTAATGCCAAGATGTGTGGATTCTGAGGTTTTTGGCTTCTTGAGCTTTCTCTGAGGACTTATTAAAAATATTTTGAGGTTTCTAATGAATGGTATACTAGTTTCTACTGTTTTATATTAAAATTTCTCTAGTATGTAAGGGCTTTAGTATTCTGGATGATGGGAGTGGCTTTTTTCATGGAATATGGTTGTTTTACTTAATTGAAACATTTTTCCAGTTCATTACAAGTGTGAAAAAACACTCAAAACTCTGGTTGTTTTATTTCATTTTTGTTGGATTATGTTAATACAATTATTTCACCTGGTCTAGACTGAGTCATTTTATCTTACTGACTCATTTGGGAAGTGTGCAGATGATAGAAGTGGGAGGGGGTAGGAGATAGGCTCTTGTTTTCTTTCCAGAACGATTCATCATAATAATTATAGTTTGGTTATTGTATGGTGATATAAAAAATTTATTAAATCCACTCAGTTTCTTGTAAGTGTATTCAGTGTCTGATGCCAGGCAGCAAAGAGCATTCCCAGTGGCTTATGCTTATGTGATAGATGGATGCTCCTACAGTATGAACAGTACAGCTGGTTGTATTGTAACCAAAATCAGGTAGGCATCAACACTATTTGGTGACTGTAACTACCGCTTTGATAGAATAGAGTGGATAATTCACTGATAATGAGTCATTACCTTTTAAAGTATGTGATTACCTAGTTCAGTATTTTGGAGGTATGCTTTTAAGCTAAACAATCTTATGACTATTTAAGGTTGAATAGGTAGTAAAATATTTTCAAGTGTTTAGTTTTTTTTCCCCAGGCTATCAATACAAAATTTTGAGACCTCCCCAAATGGTTATATTTTTATATTTTACTGTACTGTTTTTTGTTGAGAAACCAGGTAGTTACCATTTAAGCCAGGGATCACAAAGGGGAGGTCCTCCATTAGAAACTTGTAAAGTGTTTGTTTGGCCAGCACAGTATTTTTTACATATTTGAACTTGAATACCTCAATACTCTCTCTGCTGGTCACTCCCTATTGTCTTATAATACCAGACTGAGCTCAGAGCTCTGACCTAGACTGCAAGTGGTCATTTACATGCAGTTTTAAAGTGCAGAAAAATTAAACTGGAGATAATTTAAATTTTATTCAGAAAGTAAATTACTTTATCGTTAGCAACAAATCATGTAATATTAGAGGAAAAATATTTTTTAAAGATAAAGGTTAAAAGAAAGTTGCCCTGTTCATTGCTTTGGTTACTTATAGTGTTTTTATTCTTAGTTTTTTACCTTTCCCCAATTTGTACATTCAGGATTTTTTAGTTAGCCTTTTTTCCCACTTTTTAAAAAGAAACGAGGTCACAGTGGGCTTTCATAATTTTTTTTGTAGTTTTTGTTTGGCCATGCCATGTGGCTTGTGGGATCTTACTTCCTGAACCAGGGAGTGAACCCGGGCCCTTTGCAGTGAAAGTGTGGAGTCCTAACCACTGGACCGCCAGGGAATTCCCAATTTTTTGTAGTTTTGTTGACCCAAAATTTGTTGAAATTCATCTTTTGCTCAATTTTCAGTTAATCTAATTTAAAAATCTGGTCACTTGGTGTTTTGAACATTCGTGTAGCTGTTAATATGTACGGATTTGAATTTTATTGGTGGCCCAACTTCCTTTAAAATGTGCCATCAAATTCTGTTTCCTTTTTACCCACTGAGGTCAAACCCCTCTGGCTTCTAATGTACCATAGTCTGGGGTTTACAAATTAACATCCTAATTTAAGTACAGTATAACATGAACCTTCTTTTTTAAAGCCAAATAACTACACAGAATAAATTTTGAAAGACAGGTTTAAATAGTTTGTTTACTGTGACAGAATTGAAATAAACTATTTTCCTGACTGAGGCAGTGTTCTTTAGGTCTTAGCTAAAAATGACTGTTTCCTTAAATTGTAATGCAGATCACAGCAGGTTCACACAGATTTGCCCCCTGACCAAAAATTTTGGTAAAGTAGATTTGTAGCAACAGGTTTAAAGTAACATGTTCTTTGGCTTATGTTGCCCATTTCTACTAACTGGGAAGATGATTTAAGAAAAATATGGTAGAGGACAGATGTTAGAAATCGTTTTTGGTTGCAGAAACTATTGTAAATTTTTGTGTGTTTATAGATGGTGATATGCTAGGGAGTAAGTACAGTGGGAGTGTTTCAGGATAAGTAAGGAAACAATTTGCGCTAAATTATCCATTTAGTAATATCAGTGGGTTTTGAATTATCTAAGTTCATTACACCATTCTCTCTTTTTAAAGGAGTCTAATTCAGTAATTTGGGTTTCTTATTTTTGAAGTCAGGAATTTTAATTTTTTTTTTTTACTGTGATAAGTAGAACTCTGCTTTAAATAAAAATGACAGCACATGCATAAAATGTATAATTTTGGGCCACACAGCTTTATCATGGTATTTTAGCTTGTGAAATAAAGATTTTTTTTTTCCCCTTTTATATATGTTTTTCCTAGTTGTAAAGGTAAAGCATATTCATTTCAGAAAGCTAGGATTATCCAGAAAGGAATCAGAATGAAAAGAAAAATCAGCCTTAATTTTATAACCCAGAGAATATCCACAGTAAAATACAGATTCTTTTGTCTGATAATTGGGATCATTTTTTTAATCAAACATAGTTTGATAGGGAATTTTTTTTTATAATGTTTCTACTTGGTTTTGACTTGGTGTTTCGTTTTTGTTTTTTTTTTTTGACCTTGCCACGTGGCTTGCGTGATTCTAGTTCCCCGACCAGGGATTGAACTTGCGCCCTCAGCAGTGAAAGTGTGGGGTCCTAACCACTGGACTGCCAGGGAATGCCCTTGTATTTTATTAATTGAATTTAAAATTTTTGGCTGCACTGCTTTCTTCAAGGGACACTGAAAGCCTGTCCCACTCTCAGAGCTGCCTTTTTTAGGTGACAGGCTAAATCCTTTCATATAATTTTAAGTAGCATAAGATTATTTAACAGATATATCACTATATTTGAAAAGAATAGTTAAGATGCTTGTGAATGTGGTCTTGGATGACACAAATATTGTTTGGTATGACTGGCTTGTTTCATAAGGAAGTGTTGGTCTAGCTCTGCATTGTGTAATACTGAGGCTGTTATCCACATGTGGCTAAACAATTTAAATTAATTAAAATAAAAGATTCAGTTATTCAGGTGCACTAGTCAAATTTTGGGTGCTCAGTAGCCACATATGGCTAGTGCTAACATATTATCAGTCATATATAAAATATTTCCTCATCATCACAGAAAGGTTTGTTGGCCAATGCTGATTTAGATGCTGTTACATGAGAAAATGGTTTCAAGAACTGAGATGAAAACTTTTAGGAAGGGAAACACAATAGATCATTTCAAAAATTTAAGTGATCTATCTTAGGAATTGAGGAATAGACCTAGGATATTTCAAAAAACAAAACCGAAACAATAGGAAGAATATGGCTACCTCAAATTTGAGTGCCTGATGACAGGTGCTACGTTAGGTCAACTTACATATACGATACCAATCTTGAGTGAGGTTACTGATGAGGAAACTCAGGGCCAGAGAGATCAGTTAACTTGCTTAGCATCATACAGCCAAAAAAAATGGCTCAGGTCTATGTGCTTCTAAAGAATTATACCACACTAGATGAAAGCTTCAAAGATAGAATTTGCCTTAATCTTATAAGAGTATAGCTTTCCAATGATATAAATAAGATGACTTTTGAAGTAGGTAACTATCATTAGGACAGCTCAAGCTGAGCCTGAATAATCATCTGTGAAGAATACTGGGAATTGATCCCTCTGTAAGGAATGTTTTTAAATATGTTTTAAGATTCTATGAAAGAATAATACCTATGGAAACAGTGAATTGAGAAAATGAAGTGTAACATTTCTGTAGTGTATTGATACTCCCCACCCTGGCCCCTGCCATTTTCATTCCTGTTTGGATTCTTTATGAGGTTTTCAGTGAAAACTCCTGTGTGGTTTTTTCCCTGTATTACAGACCAAACTGCCTAATGTAAAGGAGTAGAGCAAGCAATGTGGGAGAGACGGTATTGGGAACACTAGAGACTTAGGCTCTTGTCTGAGTGGGTAGTGTTGAACAATTTATTCAGCCTTTTGTTGTAGATCCCAGAATTGTACCTCATGTGATAAATTACAAGTCTTATTTATTCATACTTAGATGCAGGTTATTTTTAGTTTTATTTTTGTGTACAGATTTGCTTAACCATCACTGAATTTCTAGGTCAGGTTCAGGTAACTGAAGAGCCTTTATAAGTAGTTTATATTGTCTAGACCCAAGGTATGCTGCAAACCCAGTCTGGAGCAAAATAGGAAATAACATCTTGCTAAAGACAGGCTTAGAAATCCTGATCCAGTAACTTAAGATGTTTCCTTTCTCGGGTAGCAGGGCTGAGTTATACCTGTAAGAAAACATTGAGACAGTTCACTAGAAGAGACAGTTGTATCAAGTGGCAAATCTGTGTACAGTACATATTAATTCCAGAAGTCTTAAAACTAGCTTAGGTAAAGACTGAGGTAATGCTATTCTCTTCAATGTCTTTTAGTCATAAACACTGCCCTTTTGTTTTCTTTTGTTCTTTTCTCCGTTTCACCTCTGGAAGCTCATATAGTATAGATTGCTTGGTACAAGAGTTCATCAGAGAATAACTGAATTATTTTGGCTTATAGCAAGACATTTTCTGGTGGAATTTTTTTTAGAGGAAGTACTCAAACCCTAAGAACATTATGCATATAATGTACCTTTCATGCTAGTCACAGTACTTTTTACAGCTTTGTAGCTAGTATTCAATATATAAAGTTAAGAACCTGAACTACACACCCAAGAGGTAGTGTGATAAATTTCTGGAAGTGTTTTCAAATTCTTGAGAAGTATTCTTTGATTACCCAGAAAAAACAAGTCTTGTTAACTCTTTCAAGTCAAACAGGTAACATTGCCTTAAAAATAGAAAATGTACTTGCTGTTTTAAAGTCTGCATTTTTCTAGGCAATCATTTATATATATTAAAGTTTTTCGATAATTAAGGAAAGCAGTCCTACCTGGCTGCTAGGCCACCATTCACAGGGATAGCCAAGAAAACAGGGTACAGGCCACCAAAAACAAGACCCACCAATCCACCACGTGTTATGGTACAGGTTTCACAATGTAAATCACCTAGGAAATAAATTAGTTCAGCAAATGGATAGTGAAGCAAACATTTAAAGAATGCAAGGTCCCCTTATATGTATCACAGATACTCAATTTTCAGGCAGTAATACAGCAAATGCATTTCTACAAGGCATGTTAAAAGGTATAATTACACATATGGATAATCTAAAACAGCCAGGAATAACTGATAAAACCATCTTAGGAAAAATACCCTAATTTGTTTTGAACTTGAATATAATACTCAGTTTGCACTGCTTCTAGCTTTTTGCACATGTATTCGCAAACCTGAGCTAATATTTTTGTCTTTAAGAAACTTTTTAAACCCATGGGAAATTTAACAATTTGATTTATCTTACATTTTTACATTATACAGTGTGATTTTATTTTTATAAAATTGTTTATTCATTTCCAGATTAGTACAAGGTATTAAAAATAGAAAGCTAAGCTAACCTATGTTTTCACTCATTCTGTTCAGTTTATTGTGCAGTAAGTTTCCCTGCACGTAAAAAGTCTTTCCAGGGGCTTCCCTGGTGGCGCAGTGGTTGAGAGTCCGCCTGCTGAGGCAGGGGACACGGGCTCGTGCCCCGGTCTGGGAGGATCCCACGTGCCGCGGAGCGGCTGCCGCCCGTGAGCCATGGCCGCTGGGCCTGCGCGTCAGGAGCCTGTGCTCCGCAATGGGAGAGGCCACAGCAGTGAGAGGCCCGCGTAATGCAAAAAAAAAAAAAAAGTCTTTCCACACTGATCTTGGGGATTCAAGCAAATACTCATCTAATTTAAACAAATCTGAAGTAGCACTTACGAGAATTTAAATGGACTGCCTCCCTACTACCACCTGTGGTAATAATTTTTTTTTAAATTATTAATCAGAAATTCTTTCATAATTTAGCTATACTTGGAGTACTCAGCAAATATGGTGAACTGTCCAAAGGAAATCAAGTCTCCATGTATTTGATAACTATTGCACATATACACATTTAGTGCTTTTAGAGATTTGGTGATTTTTATGGGAACAAGATAGAGTCTTGTTCCCATAAAAATTTTTTTCCCCTTAAGAAAATTCTATAATTTTTTAAAAATTAAGGCAGTCAGCATTTAAAAAAAAATAAAGTTTCCAAATATTTCTTACTAAACACTGTGGGAGAGATAAGTTAGATAAAGGAAAGTATTTAGAATTACTGTGTATATATTTTACTTGTTTGGTAGACCATGCTAATCTGAATGAATTGCTGCTTTACATAGGCTAGCAAGGTTCAGTCTTATCCAAGCAGTGACTGTATTACAGCATATAGCCAATTGCTATGATTATTTAAGGATTAATGTAAGGTGCAAATAATGTACATATACCGAAGCAAACTTGCTGCTGACAGTGAAATAGAATTTACCTGTATTCAAAGGTAAACTTACAAAACCTTTGTAAGATACGTGTGCCGTCAAAAATGGGATCACTGCCATCGGTAAGCCAGCAGCTACACGAGCCTGTGTCACATGTAGGATGCGTCGAAAGAGACTATTTGCTATTAGGCCACAGAGGGCAGCATTAAGTCCAATATATGTTGATCCATTTTCAAGCAGATTCCTGAGTCGGTGAGAAAAAACAGTAACTTTTTGGCTGTATTGCGTGTGTAAGCTCTCCAACAATTCTGGCATATGTTACAGAACTTATCAGGACTTTAGGATTAACAGGATCCAACATTTATATCTTATAGCTCCATAAAACAAAAACCTTTAGAAATCATTATGTTTTACATATAGATTTTTATTCTAAAAGGCTTTGAATATGGTCAACACGTTAAGGATACAGTGATACATTTAGTTTTGCTAAATGTATTGTGGAATTTTGCAAAGAATATTGGTATGGAAATTCCACACCCCCCCGCCCCCCCCCCCCCCGGGCCAAGTATACAGCAGGGAAGAGCTTCTGAAGAGTCTGACTTGGATGCCTCTCTAGGCTCCCACAATACCCAATACTTACTTCTGTAGCAAAACACATTATAAGGTGGCACTAGCTTATCACAGATTTAACTGTCAGGCTTCCCAACTAGTCTGTAAACAACTTGAAGACAGTGGATACAAAGATATAAATATCTTGGTTTCAACAGCACCTGGCACATAGAAAGCATTCAATAAGGTGAAATTGATGTTTCCTTTTACTCTTCCTTGAAGCATTAGAGTCAGGATTAGGGGGGTGGAGCAGTACTAACATTTAAGGGATACTCTATGCTAGGTACTTTATAAGAACTCATTGAAATAAGAATAAATTGATGTTTTGGGATAGTAAGTGGTAGAACTGGTTTTTAAGGAAGGCATGTATGAAATTTAAAATGCATGTTCTATGCATTCTTTAGTTTTGGGGAAAAAAACTAAAACTGCTGAATATTGAAAGTATCCAATTCAAAGCTTCAGCGTATCACTTAACTTCTTTACCATCTGCTTTGCTTCCTATAACACAGGGGTCAACCTCTTAATTTTCTCATTACTCTCTTAATTAGCCAAACTAGCCACACACACTATCCCCTCTAACTTCGATGATTAACACTCAACTTAAGACAGGTTTTCTAGGAATTCCTAATTGAGCTTTCTACATTGTGTAAGGTACTACTTTTCTTACCTGTCACTTTGCAATCACAATGGTACTTGTCATTCAGTCATTGAGCACTTATTGCATGCTGCAGACTTGGTGATGAAGGCACAAAAAATTACCTTCAGTGTTTTCATAGTTTATTATTGGAGAATGAAAGATACATAAACTTGATATATTGGGTTGGCCAAAAAGTTCGTTCGGATTTTTCCATGAAAAACCCAAACGTTTTGCTCAACCCAATATAACAAAAGTGTATTGAAATGGTAATGTTAGCCAAGTACAAAGGAGGCAGTTTAGAAACTTAGGGTACATAAGACAATATTTAAATTGTGATGAGGGCCTAGAGAGCTACCAAACAACGAAACACATGCATGTGAAAAGGCCTGTGTATTGTGGGAGCTGAGGGAATGGGAAATGAGCACTTCCTCTAAAATATTTTTATTTTATCTTCATAACAATACTGTGAAATATGTATTTTTAGTCATAGGAACAAATGCTCAGGTAAATAATTTGCCCATATATATTATATATGAATTATAATTATTATATACATTGTAATATGTTGATATATTAATGTTAAATATTATTAAAAATTACATAAGTAAGTACCTAAATATAACAAGGAGTGTAACTGGAATCTGAATAGCAATGTTTGCTGTCTCCCAACCAGATTTTAATTTCCTGTGGCTTAAAGTCACATTGTTAATAATTCAATACAAAATTGTTACTATCTAGCAGCCCCATTGCCAGTCAGTGTTCCCAAAAAGTGCCTGTACAATTAGAAACGTGAACTCAAGGTTTTTTGGCAAGATAATACCCATAAAATAACTAGATCCATGAACTAACACATGAAATATAAGACCAGAAATAACAAGTGGCAGTGAAGTAGATGGCACATGAAATTCTGTAGATTAGAAAGTGAAGTGTTTGATACTAAAGTTTCATACACTTAAGAACTTTTCAAATAACTATTAAAACATATCTAAATTGGTAATGCAAGAAATGAGGATTCAAACTTAGGAGAACCAGGATAGATAAAATAGAAGCAGAGGAAAATAGCGAACAAGGCAAAGATGAGATGCTGTCATCTGCCCTGTTTAGGTGCCACTGTTCGAAAGCAGTTTATTCCAAATTAAAGCTTACTTTGCAGTTCCAGATTAATTCCCCATTGATTATTATTTCTAATTTGGTGAAAGTCCCAGTAACACAGCCTGCTTGCTTCTCTTCAAGGCTGTCACATCTCTATTCTTCCTGGCTTTCCCTACCTTACTGCTTAAAAAGTTTCTGTTTACCTCTGGAAAACAATAACAAAAATGATGTACAGTGTGTGTTTGTGGTGGGGGGAGAGGGAGGTTGGATATACATCTTATTACTGCCCTTGGTTTATGGGTTCTCCCGTGTTGAGCTGGTATCAGCAAGATTGGAATTTGTGCAAGATAGTAAGGTTATACTTCCAAAATGTATTTCAAATCCATCCTTTTTTCACTTCAACTGCCACCACCACTCACCAGGATTACTATGCCAGTTTTCCTACTGCTCTTCTTCCTTTTCTCGCCTACCTTAAATGTACTTTCCAAAAAGCAACTGTAATGTTCTTTGGAAATGTTAGCTGGATCATTCCCTGCTTAAAACTCCTCCTGTTCCTTCAACCTTATGCCCACTTCCCTTGTACTTTAGTAACACTGGTTCCTCAAATATGACAAACTCGTTGCTGTCCTGTGGCCTAGGCATATGCCATTCCTTCCTCCTCCCCAGGCTGACTCTTCTTCATCCTTTTTGGTCTCATATTTTCAGTTTAAATGGAATGTTAGAAAGGCTGCCTGAAGAACATTTTGTGGGAGTTCACTCAGCGTTGTCTTCAAAGATCAGTATGTTTCCTATATAAATTTAATAATATCTTAAAGATCTTTTAGCCATGATCCCATTTCTCTGACATTCCTTGTCTAGCTATGTGTGTTACATGGCACTCTCTTAGACTGGTTAAGTGTAGTGATAGAAATGAATTGAGAAAGAAGACAGTTTAAAAGCTATTTTAAAGGTTTGTTATTTAAATTAGTCCATAAATATATACATCTGCCTATACTCTAAGCCAAATGAAAAACTGGGAGCACTATCAGATGTCCAAAGAAATGAATTTTAGCCTTGACTTAAAGGAAAATGGCTAATCTCTCTGAGCCTTGGTTTTCTCATCAATGTAAGAAAAAAAACTCAATTTCCTGACATTCTATGTTTGTTTATATTCAAACCAAAGAAATTTGAGATGAATTGATGAAAATCCACCTGATAAAAGAATTTTTTAATTAAGAAGGGATCTTACCTTTCTGCTTCTGGAAGTTGGTTAATTTTTCTGGTTATGATTTCAATTAAGTTCTTGTTGACAGTATCATCTGGTTTATGATTTTCCATCTTGAGCCTTAAATTAAAATGTCATTTTTCAATAATGTGTATCTATAGAAAAACAGCAAAAGAGCTTATAAAAAGCCTTTGGAAGACCATAAATATTTAATTTTAAAAGAAGTAGCCATAGCTTTATTTCATAATCTGAAAAATTAATGCATTAGACACCCCCCCAAAACCCCCCACAATTCTATGAAATAGAAACCAGAACATGGAAGACAACACATAAAGCTTATAGGAAATACAGAATATCTTTGTAACCCTTAAAAATATTGTAAATTTGCAAACAGCACTAACCATAAAACACATAAAGCTAATATTAAACTAATATTAACCAATTAAAATGAACTTGTGTTCATTTACAGATACCATAAAGATAAGCCAGTTGGGGAGAAAATGTTTGCAATATAACTGACAAAGGAGTAGTTGGTACCCAGAATATGTAAAGTATTGAATAGTACAAATCAATAAGAAAAAGGCAACCAACCCAATAGAAAAACTGACAAAAGGTTTGAACAGGCACTTCACAGAGAGGAAAGTCAAACCGACAATAAATATGAAAATATGCTTAACCACTATAATCAGGAAAACAGAAATTAAATTTCAATTACTGGCAAGAATGTGGGGTAACTGAAACTCATGTGCTGCTGGTGGAAGCATAGGTACAACCACTTTGGAAAAGAATTTGGTACTTAACAAGTACAAGACACATACACCCAGCAATTTCACATCTAGGTATACCCTAGAGCAGAGGTCACCAAACTTCTCTAAAGGGCCAGATGGTAAATATCTTAGGCTTTGCGGGTCACATAATGGTCTTTTGTCGAATACTTGAAAAAAACTTAAAAAATATAAAAATCATTTTGGCTGTCTGTAAAGAAACAAGCGATAGGCTTCGTCTGGCCCACAGGCAGGTAGTTTATTGATCTCTGCGCTAGTTGAGGTGAATAAAAGATTAAGGGAATGGGTGAATGATGAATTTTAGCCTGAAGATACAGCTCATTAAGATTTCAGGGTAGCAGAGTTAAGAAAATCAAAAAGTTCAGAAAGAACAGACAACATGACTCTGAAATTTAATTTTTTTGGTTCACTGTTCATTTGCTACAAGATTAATTTATAACACTAATTTAACAAATATTTACTGGGTAGCCATTAGATGGCTTGGAAAATGTTCAGTACACTGAATTTCATATCCCTAAACTTAAAATTAACGTAAGTAGTACAATGCAGGCTTAGAAATTTACGTCTGGGTTTCCCCGGACTCAAACTTTTTGAGGGCCTTGGTTACAATAACGTTAAGATCTCTGCCCTACAGGAACTTAGAATAATTTTACGTTGTGGGGTTGGGGGTGTGGTGGAGAGAGATAAAAACAGTAATCAAATTCAGTATATATAAAATGTATAGTGTATATGTCTGAAATACTGTTACATCAGAAAGTCCAGCCTAATGCTATCACTAGTTTTCTGTTCTATGCTCTGCATATTGGTGAGGTTCCTGGTTTTGTGAACTAGCCATTTCTAAAGAAAGGTGTCGCTATTAAAAGTCACCCTTAATTCGGTAAAAGTTCTGATCTGGCAGCCCGCAGTAGGCCATTGTATCCCGGTTATTAATAATAAATCCCTATCAAAGACAATGCCACGTTTAAATATTACAAACGTTTCAAAAGGCTTTTGCATTAGCTATCTCACATCACTCAAGATAGCTCCCGAGATAGACAAATGAGGAAAGTGGGGCCTCTGAAAATTAAATTAGGCCAAGGTCACCCTGTAAATTGGCAGTAAACGCGGTATTAAATTCAAGCACAGGCTTTTGTTTTTTGCCCCCTGTAGGCTTAATTTAAATATAAGATCTTTTTTTCTAGGGTGGAAAGTGTAGGGACCGTCGGTGCGGTAGAACCGACTCCCCTCCTCCCCTTGCGACTCAGTCCCGGGATCTCATTACCACGCTGTGCTTCTCTTGATACTCGCCTTTTACTGCACCCCTTTACCCGGAATGCTGCTATCTTACGCTCTCCTCCCAGCAGTCACTGCCTCCTCCGACCTCCATCAGCCACGCGAGTGCTCACTCCAAGCTGCGCTCGAGTCGCCCGGGCGCAGCCATTTTGGCTGACACGTGACACGGCCCGAGGCGGGCACTGGGTCGCTGCCGCGCCGCTGATTGGGCTTCCAGGACCGAGGTTGAGCTCAAGGGCCTTCTAGCAGTGGGAGGTGCTGTGTCGCGCAGCAATGAGGTTTGGAGACCGCGGAGGATACTGGTTACAACTTACCCACGCCTCAGGATAGAGACTGCAGAAATTGTGAAATTTCCGGATGAAAACTGAGTGATCTTAAACCTGCCCCATTCGTTGAAAATCTACCTTAGGTATGGTACTTAAAACTTCCTGGCCAATACATTATACTTCGTGTATTGACCAGGGATATATAAAAACTGCACAACCCTTGGCATACGAGATAGGTACTCAGTTAAAAAGTCTAAAAGTACCTGAGATTTCTTTGCTCCATCGATATTATATTCTCCCTTGGACCTTGAGCTCCTTGTGCCATGTTACGATTTGGTTGTGCCACCATAATCTGAGCACCTCAACAGCAAGCAGGAGCTTGTTTTTTTCTGAGGATCTGTGGGACCCTGTAGAGTATTGCTTATAAAAGGAGGATTAGGTGAATGAGACGAAAGAAAAACTGTTTAGAGAGCAAAGGAGTCTTGTGGCTCCGTCAGGACAATTGAGAATCAAAGTCTTGGACCAAACCTCTGAAGACCTCTGTTTCAGGTCTCCCCTTTGCAGCCTCTTTCCTCACTTATAAAGCAGGAGGGGAAACAGTCTCACTGATTATTTTGTAAAGTTGTGAGGATCCTATAAAAGCTCTTACCAAGGTTGCTTGGAAAATCATTGAGCTTTATCTAGGGAGAAAGTGGTATTCAAGATAAAGGCGGTGGTGGTGGTGGTGGTGGGGGTGGTGGTGGTGGTGGGGGTGGTGGTGGTGGTGGTGGTGGTGGTGGGGGGGGCTTCCCTGGTGGCGCAGTGGTTGAGAGTCTGCCTGCCGATGCAGGGAACACGGGTTCGTGCCCCGGTCCGGGAAGATTCCACATGCCGCGAAGCGGCTGGGCCCGTGAGCCATGGCCGCTGAGCCTGCGCGTCCGGAGCCTGTGCTCCGCAACAGGAGAGGCCACAACAGTGAGAGGCCCGCGTACCGCAAAAAAAAAAAAAAAAAAAAGATAAAGGGGGAAAACTTCATAGAAGAGGTGAGCAGGAGAAGACTCCGCTACCCCAACTCCTTCGCTGAGTGAGATTTATCTGATGTCAAAATCGTGGCTTGTCAACGAACCAGAAAATAAAAACAGGTCCTCGTATTCTGAGGTGGAAAGTCAGCGTACATCCCAATCGGAAAGTTTCCGAGGTAAATGAGGAGAAAGTTTTGGAAAACCAGCTTTTTGGATTCTAACGTGTGTGTGTGTGTGTGTGTGTATGTGTGAGAATATCTTTTCCCCCCTAACACTCCATTTTATACTCTTATTCCAATTTAATTTTAAATGGTTTGAAGCTAATTTTGAAGTTAATAAATGTGCATGCTGTACAGTGTCTGTAGCATGCCATTCTGGAGTAATAAAGACAATTTTGTACGTTGAGATTTATAAAAAATCAGTTCTTTTGAAATGTCAAGATGAAATGTCAGATTTCATCTCAAATTTATTGGCTTAAATGCTCATAACTTTCCTTTATTATTCTTTAAAATCTGCAGAATCTGTAGTGAGCCCACATCTCTCTTTCTTGTTATTGGTCATCTGTGTCTTCTCTTTTTTATGTCTGATCAACTGGCTAATGGTTTATAATTTTTTTGACCTTCTCAACTAGTTTCATATTTAATTGATTGTTTTGCTTTTTTCTGTGTTCAGTTTGATTGTATTCTGCTCTGATCTGTATTTTTTCCTTTCTTATTCCTACCTGAGATTTAAGTTGTTCCTCTTTGTAATTTCCTAAGGAGGAAGCTGAGGTCATTGGTGTAAGATCTTTTTCTCCTCCATATATGAGTTTAGCGCTATGAATTTCCTGCCAAGTACTGCTTTAACTATATCCCACAGATTTTGAAACATTGTTCATTCTTTTAGTTCAGTTCAAAATACTTTTAAATTCTCTCTGCTTTTTTCTTTGACCTGTGGGTTATTTAAAGGTGTGTTACTTTCCTAGGCTTCCCTGGTGGCACAGTGGTTAAGAATCCGCCTGCCAATGCAAGAAACATAGGTTTGAACCCTGGTCCGGGAAGATCCCACATGCCGAGGAGCAGCTAAGCCCGTGTGCCACAACTACAGAGCTTGTGCCCTAGAGCCCACGAGCCACAACTACTGAGCCCACGTGCCAAAACTACTGAAGCCCACATGCCTAGAGCCTGTGCTGTGCAACAAGAGAAGCCATCGCAATGAGAAGCACGTGCACCACAACGAACCGCAGCTACAGAAAGCCCATGCACAGCAATGAAGACCGAACACAGACATAAATAAATAAGTAAGTAAATAAATCTATTTAAAAAAAGAAGTGTGTTACACTGCTAATAGTTTAAAATTTTCACATATCTTTCTGCTATTGATTTCTAATTATATTCCATTGTGGTCAGAGAATATACTTTGTATGATTTGAATTCTTTTAAATTTATTGATATTTATAGCCCAGACTCTTGTCCATCTGGGTAAATGTTTCACGTGTGATTGAAAATAATGTATATGCTGCTGTTATGCCAAGTGTTCGAAAACATCAATTAGCATAAGTTGGTTGATAGCATTTTTTAAGACTTCTTTATTCTTTCTGAATTTCTCCCAACTTGTTCTATCAATTCTTGAGAAAAGGTTATTGAACTCTCTTTTATGGGAATTGTTCTATTTCTCCTTTCAGTTCTATCAGCTCTTGCTTCTTGTATTTTGAAGCTTCGTTATTATATGAATAAACATTTAAGGTAAATTGATCCCAGTATCATTATGAAATAACCTTCTTAATAATTGGTGATATGTTTTGCTTTGCAATTTACTTTGTTTAACATTTTTGAAATTAACTTTTATTGGAGTATAGTTGCTTTACATAATATTAATATAGCCACTCCAATAACATTTTTTCTTTCTTTTTTTTGTTTTTTGGCTGCACCAGGCGGCATGTGGGATCTTAGTTCCTTGACCAGGGCCTGCACCTGTGTCCCCTGCAGTGGAAGTGCAGTCTTAACCACTGGACTGCCAGGGAAGTCCCTCCAATAACTTTCTTTTGATTAGTGTTAACATGACAATGCTTTTCCCATTCTTTCACTTTTAACCTATTTGTGTCTTTATATTTAAATACAGTATATAATTGGATTTTTAAAAATCTAAATTGACAGTTTCTTTTAATGAAGAAGGTGTCTAAGCCATTTATATTTAATATGATTTTTATATTCTAGGGTTTTAAATCTATCATCTTGCTATTTGATTTCTATGTGTTCCACCTGTTCTACATTCCCCTTTCCTTTTCTTCTGCCTTTATATTTTGAACGAACTGAATATTTCTTATTCTATTTTATTCCTTTGTTGGCCAATTAGCTATAATTCTTTTTAAAAATTGTAATGATTGCTTTAGCATATACAGTATACCTCTCTATTAGTTTCCTCAGGCTACTCTAAGAAAGTACCACAAACTGTGTGGCTTAAAATAACAAATATATTCACTCACTATTTTGGTGGCTAGAAGTCTGAAATCAATGTATTGGCAGAGTTGGTTCCTACTGGAAGTGCTGAAGGACAATCTGTTCCATGCTTCTCTCCTAGCTTCTGGTGGTTGCTGGCAACCCTTAGTGTCTCTTCACCTGTAGAAGCATCGCTCCAATCTCTGCTTATATTTTTGTATGACGTTTCTCCCCATGTCTTTGTGACTTCATGTGGCCATTTCCCCTCTGTGTGTGTTTGTGTACCCAAATTTCTCTTATCTTATAAGGACACCATTGGTTAAGGGCTCACCCTAACCCAATATACCTCGTTTTAACTTACATCTGCAAAGACACTATTTCCAATAAGGCTACATTCACAGGTACTGGGGATTAGAACTTGAAAATATATTTTGGAGGAGCACAATTCAACTCATGACAACATCTTTAACTTGTCACAATCTATCTTCATGTAATATACCATTTTACATATAGTATGAGAATGTTACAACAGTGTACTTTCATTTCTTCTCAATCTTTATGCTATTGTTGTCATACATTTACTTCTACATATTTTATAAACCACATATCACATAGTTATCATTTTTTGATATCAGTAGTCATTTGTCTGTGAAGTAACTTTTAAAAATAAGAAAATTTATATTTATCCACATATTTTACATCTCTGGTGTTTTTTGTTCTTTTTATAGATTCATTTAATCTGGTATAATTCTACCTAAAGTATTCTCTTAGAAAGCACATCTTCTGGTGATGAAATCTTTCACATTTTGGAAATCTAAAAAGTATTTTGTCCTAGTTTTAAAAATTGTGGTAAAAAACACGC
Organism: Mesoplodon bidens; assembly: GCF_964165515.1. Taxonomy (NCBI): domain Eukaryota; kingdom Metazoa; phylum Chordata; class Mammalia; order Artiodactyla; family Ziphiidae; genus Mesoplodon; species Mesoplodon bidens. Next base: position 71,665,216 of record NC_138164.1, on the reverse strand, counting down.
AACATTAAATTTGCCATGTTAACCATCTTTAAGTGTATAGTTTAGTAGTGTTAAGTATAGTCACATTGTTAAGCAATAGATCTCTAGAAATTTTTCATCTTGCAACACTGAAACTCTATACCCACCAAACACTAATTACTCCTCTTAACTCCCCTCAGCCCTTGGTAACCACCTTTCTACTTTCTGTTTCTATGAGTTTGATTACTTTATATACTTTATGTGAGTGGAATCATATATTATTTGTCCTTTTGTGCCTGGGCTTTTGGTGTCATAGTCAAGAAATCATTTTCCAGTGTCCTCAAGTTTTTCTGCCATGTCTTTAAGAGTTTTTGGATATGGAGTATGGAAAAGGCCCAACTTTATTCTTTTGCATGTGGAAGTATATCTATTTTTCCAAACACCATATGTTGAAGAGACTGTCCTTTTCCCATTGTGTAGTTTTGGCACCCTTGTCAAAAATCATTTGGCCTATTTTTCAAGGATGTATTTCTTGACTATCTATTGTGTTCCACTGGTTAATATATCTATCTTTATGCCAGTATCATATTGTATTAATTACTGTTTCTTTGTAGTATGTTTTGAAATCAAAAAGTACGAGGCCTCCAGCTTTGTTCTTTTTCAGGAATGTTTTGGCCAGTCAAGTCCCACATGAATTTTAGAATTTTTTTCTATTTCTGCAAAAATTGCCATTGGGATTTTGATAGGGATTGCATTGAATCTGCAGATTGCTTTGGGTCCTATGAACATTTTAACAATATTGAGTCTTTCAATCCACAGGCATGGGCTGTCTTTCCATTTATTTGTATCTTCTTTGATATTTTTAGCAGTGTTTTGTAGTTTTGAGTGCATGAGTCTTTTACCTCCTTTGTTAAGTTTATTCCTAAGTATTTTATCTTTTTTTTTTTTTTGGTGCTGTAGTAAATGGGATTGTTTTCTTAATTTCCTTTTTGGATTGGTCGTTGTTAGTGAAGAGAAACACAACTAATTTTTGTGTGTTGATTTTGTATCCTGAAACTTTACTGAAATTGTTTTTAGTTGTAACATTATTTTTTCTGGGATTCTTAGTTTTTTCTGCATATCAGATCATGTCTTCTGTGAACAGAGATAATTTTACTTCTTCTTTTCCAGTTTCTTTTTTTATGTCTAAATTACTTTGGCTAGAACTTCCACACTCTGTTGAATAGTATTGGCAAGATTGTGTATTCTTGCCTTCTTCTTCATCTTAGAGGACAAGCTTTCAGTCCTCTACAATTGAATATGTTATTAGCTATGGGCTTTTAATATGTGGCTTTTGTTATGTTGAGATAGTTTCTTTCTATTTCTAGTTTGTTGAGTAACTTTTGTCATAAAATGATGTCGAATTTCTCTGCATTGATTGAGATGATCATGTGGTTTTGTCCTTGATTTTGTTAATGTGGTGTATTACATTGATTGATTTTTGTATATTGAACCATCCTTGCATTCCAAGTATAAATCCCACTTGGTCATAGTGTATGATTCTTTTAAAGTACTGTTAAATTCAGTTTGCTAGTATTTTGTTTAGGATCTTTGCATCACTGTTAATCAGGAATATTGGTCTTTAGCTTTATTTTCTTGTGTTTTTGTTTGGTTTGGGTATCAGGGTAATGCTGGCCTCATAGAATGAGTTTGGGAGTGTTCCCTTCTTTTCAGTTCGTAAGAAGAGTTTGAGGAGGATTGGTGCTAATCCTTCTTTTAATGTTTGGTACAATTCTCTGGTGAAGGCATCTGGTCCTGGGCTTTTCTTTGTTGGGAGCTTTTTTATTAGTGCTTCTATCTTCTTACTAGTTACAGGTATATTCATACTTTTTATTTCTTCATGTTTCAGTTTTGGAAGGTTGTATGTTTTTAGGAATTTATCCATTCCTTCTAAGGTATCCAATTTGTTGGCATATAATAATTCACAGTAATCTCTTATAATCCTTTTTATTTCTGTTACTTCAGTTGTAAAGTCCCTATTTTCATTTCTAATTTTAGCTATTTGAGTCTTGTTTTATTTTAGTCTAGCTAAGAGTTTGTCAATTTTGTAAACCTTAAAAAAACACCTACTGATTTCATTGATTTTTTTCCTATTGTCTTTCTATTCTCTTTTCATTTATTTATTCTCTAATCTTTATTATTTCCTTCCTTCTACTAACTTTGGGTTTAGTTTGTTCTTCTTTTTCTAGTTCCTTGAGGTGTAAGTTTAGGATATTAATTTGAGACCCTTCTCTTTTAATGTAAGTGTTTACTGCTATAAACTTTCCTCTTCGTTCTACTTTCACTGCATCCATAAGTTTTGATATGTTGTGGGTTTTCAGATCCAGAAAAGATCTAGGTATTTGTAAATAAATAAATAAGTTCCTTATTTCTTTTAGAAAATAAGAATTTTCTAAATTATAAGGCTCTCTTTTTGACCCATTTGTTGTTTAATAGTACATTCTTTCCTTGACATTGGTCTTAGTGATGATTTTTTATATTTGACACCAAAAGCAAGTGCAAGAAAATAAAAAATAAACAAGTGGGACTACATCAAACCAAAAAGCTTCTGTACAGCAAAGGAAACCATCAACAAAATGAAAAGTCAACCTACCAAATGGGAGAAAATATTTGCAGATCATGTGTTTGATAAGTGGTCAACATCCAAAATATATAAAGATAAAAAACTCATACAACTCAATAGCAAGAAAACCCCCAAAATCTCATTAAAAAATGGGAAGAGGATCTGAATAGACATTTTTTCAAGGAGGGTATATAAATGGCCAACAGGTATATGAAAAGGTGCTGAGAATCATTAATCATCAGGGAAATGTAAGTCAAAAGCACAATGAGTTATCACCTCACGCCTGTTAGAATGGCTATTATCAAAAAGACAAGAAATAACAAATGTTGGCAAGGATGTGGAGAAAAGGAATCCCTTGTGCACTGTTGGTCAGAATGTAAATCGGTGCAACTACTATGGAAAACAGGATGGAAGTCCTCAAAAAATTAAAAAATAAAGCTACTGTATGATCCAGCAATTCCACTTCTGGGTGTTTATCTGAAGGAAATGAAAACACTAACTTCAAAAGATATATGCACCCCATGTTCACTGCAGCATTTTATAATAGACAAGAGATGGGCTCAACTTACGTGTCCATTAAGAGATGAATGGGATATTATTCAGCCATAAAAAGAAGGAGATCTTGCCATCGGTGACAACAGGGACAGACCTTGAGGGGATTATGCTAAGTGAAATAAGCCAGAGAGAGAAAGACAAATACCACATACCTCATTTATATGTGGAATCTAAAACCACCGCCACTTGGGACTTCCATGGTGGTCCAGTGGTTAACACTTTGCCGTCCAATGCAGCAGGTGCAGGTTTGATCCCTGGTCGGGGAGCTGAGATCCCACATGCCTCATGGCCAAAAAAACAAAACATGAAACAGAAGCAATATTGTAACAACTTCAATAAAGATTTTAAAAATGGTCCACATCCAAAAAAAAACAAAAACAAAAACAAAAACACCACCAACACCACCACCAACAAACCAAACTCATAGATACAGAGAACAAGATTGGTATTGCCAGAGATGAGGGTTTGGGGTGGGCAAAATGGTGAAAGGAGTTATAAACTAAATAAGTGCTGGGGATGTAATTTGTATCATGGTGAATATAGTTAATAATACTGTATTGTATGTTTGAAAGTTGCTAAGAGAGTAAATCTTCAAAGCTGTCATCCCAAGAAAAAAAATTATACATATACGTGGTGATGGATGTTAACTAGACTTATTGTGGTAATCATCTTGAAATGTATACATAATTAAATCATTATGTTGTGTGCCTGAAACTAATATGTTTTATGTCAATTATGTCTTTTTAAAAAATTAATTAATTTATTTATTTATTTTTGGCTGTGTTGGGTCTTCGTTTCTGTGTGAGGGCTTTCTCTGTTTCTCTAGTTGGGGCAAGTGGGGGCCACCCTTCATTGCGGTGCGTGGGCATCTCACTATTGCGGCCTCTCTTGTTGCGGAGCACAGGCTCCAGACGTGCAGGCTCAGTAGTTGTGCCTCACGGGCCCAGTTGTTCCGCGGCATGTGGGATCTTCCCAGACCAGGGCTCAAACCCGTGTCCCCTGCATTGGCAGGCAGATTCTCTACCACTGTGCCACCAGGGAAGCCCCAATTATGTCTTTTTCTAAAAGTTTTTTTTTTAAAGATATTTTTGATTTGGACCATTTTTTTTTATAACAAATTTAATCAGTTATACATATACCTATGTTTCCATATCCCCTCCCTTTTGCGTCTCCCTCCCACGCTCCCTATCCCACCCCTCCAGGCGGTCACAAAGCACCGAGCTGATCTCCCTGTGCTATGCGGCTGCTTCCCACTAGCTATCTACCTTACGTTTGGTAGTGTATATATGTCCATGCCGCTCTTTCACTTTGTCACAGCTTACCCTTCCCCCTCCCCATATCCTCAAGTCCATTCTCTAGTAGGTCTGTGTCTGTATTCCTGTCTTACCCCTATGTTCTTCATGACATTTTTTTTCTTAAATTCCATATATATGTGTCAGCATACAGTATTTGTCTCTCTCTTTCTGACTTACTTCACTCTGTATGACAGACTCTACGTCTATCCACGTCATTACAAATAGCTCAATTTCATTTCTTTTTATGGCTGAGTAATATTCCATTGTATATATGTGCCACATCTTCTTTACCCATTCATCCGATGATGGACACTTAGGTTGTTTCCATCTCCGGGCTATTGTAAATAGGGCTGCTATGAACATTTTGGTACATGTCTCTTTGAATTATGGTTTTCTCAGGGTATATGCCCAGTAGTGGGATTGCTGGGTAATATGGTAGTTCTATTTGTAGTTTTTTAAGGAACCTGCATACCGTTCTCCATAGCGGCTGTACCAATTCACATTCCCACCAGCAGTGCAAGAGTGTTCCCTTTTTTCCACACCCTCTCCAGCATTTATTGTTTCTAGATTTTTTGATGATGGCCATTCTGACTGGTGTGGGATGATATCTCATTGTAGTTTTGATTTGCATTTCTCTAATGAGTAAAGATGTTGAGCATCCTTTCATGTGTTTGTTGGCAGTCTGTATATCTTCTGTGGAGAAATGTCTATTTAGGTCTTCTGCCCATTTTTGGATTGAGTTGTTTGTTTTTTTGTATTGAGCTACATGAGCTGCTTATAAATGTTGGAGATTAATCCTTTGTCAGTTGCTTCATTTGCAAATATTTTCTCCCATTCTGAGGGTTGTCTTTTGGTCTTGTTTATGGTTTCCTTTGCTGTGCAAAAGCTTTGAAGTTTCATTAGGTCCCATGTGTTTATTTTTGTCTTTATTTCCATTTCTCTAGGAGGTGGGTCAAAAGGATCTTGCTGTGATTTATGTCATAGAGTGTTCTGCCTATGTTTTCCTCTAAGAGTTTGATAGTGTCTGGCCTTACATTTAGGTCTTTAATCCATTTTGAGCTTATTTTTGTGTATGGTGTTAGGGAGTGATCTAATCTCATACTTTTACATGTCCCTATCCAGTTTTCCCAGCACCACTTATTGAAGAGACTGTCCTTTCTCCACTGTACATTCCTGCCTCCTTTATCAAAGATAAGGTGACCATATGTCCGTGGGTTTAACTCTGGGCTTTCTATCCTGTTCCATTGATCTATCTTTCTGTTTTTGTGCCAGTACCATACTGTCTTGATTACTGTAGCTTTGTAGTATAGTCTGAAGTCAGGGAGCCTGATTCCTCCAGCTCCATGTTTCGTTCTCAAGATTGCTTTGGCTATTCGGGGTCTTTTGTGTTTCCATACAAATTGTGAAATTTTTTGTTCTAGTTCTGTGAAAAATGCCAGTGGTAGTTTGATAGGGATTGCATTGAATCTGTAGATTGCTTTGGGTAGTAGAGTCATTTTCACAATGTTGATTCTTCCAATCCAAGAACATGGTACATCTCTCCATCTATTTGTATCATCTTTAATTTCTTTCATCAGTGTCTTATAATTTTCTGCATACAGGTCTTTTGTCTCCTTAGGTAGGTTTATTCCTAGATATTTTATTCTTTTTGTTGCAATGGTAAATGGGAGTGTTTCCTTGATTTCACTTTCAGATTTTTCATCATTAGTATATAGGAATGCCAGAGATTTCTGTGCATTAATTTTGTATCCTGCAACTTTACCAAATTCATTGATTAACTCTAGTAGTTTTCTGGTAGCATCTTTAGGATTCTCTATGTATAGTATCATGTCATCTGCAAACAGTGACAGCTTTACTTCTTCTTTTCCAATTTGGATTCCTTTTATTTCCTTCTCTTCTCTGATTGCTGTGGCTAAAACTTCCAAAACTAGGTTGAATAAGAGTGGTGAGAGTGGGCAACCTTGTCTTGTTCCTGATCTTAGTGGAAATGGTTTCAGTTTTTCACCATTGAGGACGATGCTGGCTGTGGGTTTGTCATATATGGCCTTTATTATGTTGAGGAAAGTTCCCTCTATGCCTACTTTCTGCAGGGTTTTTATCATAAATGGGTGTTGAATTTTGTCGAAAGCTTTCTCTGCATCTATTGAGATGATCATATGGTTTTTCTCCTTCAATTTGTTAATATGGTGTATCACGTTGATTGATTTGCGTATATTGAAGAATCCTTGCATTCCTGGAATAAACCCCACTTGATCATGGTGTATGATCCTTTTAATGTGCTGTTGGATTCTGTTTGCTAGTATTTTGTTGAGGATTTTTGCATCTATGTTCATCAGTGATATTGGCCTGTAGTTTTCTTTCTTTGTGACATCCTTGCCTGGTTTTGGTATCAAGGTGATGGTGGCCTCGTAGAATGAGTTTGGGAGTGTTCCTCCCTCTGCTATATTTTGGAAGAGTTTGAGAAGGATAGGTGTTAGCTCTTCTCTAAATGCTTGATAGAATTCGCCTGTGAAGCCATCTGGTCCTGGGCTTTTGTTTGTTGGAAGATTTTTTATCACAGTTTCAATTTCAGTGCTTGTGATTGGTCTGTTCATATTTTCTATTTCTTCCTGATTCAGTCTTGGCAGGTTGTGCATTTCTAAGAATTTGTCCATTTCTTCCAGGTTGTCCATTTTATTGGCATAGAGTTGCTTATAGTAATCTCTCATGATCTTTTGTATTTCTGCAGTGTCAGTTGTTACTTCTCCTTTTTCATTTCTAATTCTATTGATTTGAGTCTTCTCCCTTTTTTTCTTGATGAGTCTGGCTAATGGTTTATCAATTTTGTTTATCTTCTCAAAGAACCAGCTTTTAGTTTTATTGATCTTTACTATCGTTCCCTTCATTTCTTTTTCATTTATTTCTGATCTGATTTTTATGATTTCTTTCCTTCTGCTAACTTTGGGATGTTTTTGTTCTTCTTTCTCTAATTGCTTTAGGTGCAAGGTTAGGTTGTTTATTCGAGATGTTTCCTGTTTCTTAAGGTGGGATTGTATTGCTATAAACTTCCCTCTTAGAACTGCTTTTGCTGCATCCCATAGGTTTTGGGTCGTCGTGTCTCCATTGTCATTTGTTTCTAGGTATTTTTTAATTTCCTCTTTGATTTCTTCAGTGATCACTTCGTTATTAAGTAGTGTATTGTTTAGCCTCCATGTGTTTGTATTTTTTACAGCTCTTTTCCTGTAATTGATATCTAGTCTCATAGCATTGTGGTCGGAAAAGATACTTGATAACAATTTCAATTTTCTTAAATTTACCAAGGCTTGATTTGTGACCCAAGATATGATCTGTCCTGGACAATGTTCCATGAGCACTTGAGAAAAATGTGTATTCTGTTGTTTTTGGATGGAATGTCCTATAAATATCAATTAAGTCCATCTTGTTTAATGTATCATTTAAAGCTTGTGTTTCCTTATTTATTTTCATTTTGGATGATCTGTCCATTGGTGAAAGTGGGCTGTTAAAGTCCCCTACTATGATTGTGTTACTGTCGATTTCCCCTTTTATGGCTGTTAGTATTTGCCTTATGTATTGAGGTGCTCCTATGTTTGGTGCATAAATATTTACAATTGTTATATCTTCTTCTTGGATCGATCCCTTGATCATTATGTAGTGTCCTTCTTTGTCTCTTCTAGTGGTCTTTATTTTAAAGTCTATTTTGTCTGATATGAGAATTGCTACTCCAGCTTTCTTTTGGTTTCCATTTGCATGGAATATCTTTTTCCATCCCCTTACTTTCAGTCTGTATGTGTCTCTAGGTCTGAAGTGGGTCTCTTGTAGACAGCATATATATGGGTCTTGTTTTTGTATCCATTCTGCCAATCTGTATCTTTTGGTGGGAGCATTTAGTCCATTTACATTTAAGGTAATTATCGATATGTATGTTCCTGTTCCCATTTTCTTAATTGTTTTGGGTTCGTTATTGTAGGTCTTTTACTTCTGTTGTGTTTCTTGCCTAGAGAAGTTCCTTTAGCATTTGTTGTAAAGCTGGTTTGGTGGTGCTGAACTCTCTCAGCTTTTGCTTGTCTGTAAACGTTTTAATTTCTCCATCAAATCTGAATGAGATCCTTGCTGGGTAGAGTAATCTTGGTTGCAGGTTTTTCTCCTTCATCACTTTAATTATGTCCTGCCACTCCCTTCTGGCTTGTAGAGTTTCTGCTGAGAGATCAGCTGTTATCCTGATGGGGATTCCCTTGTGTGTTATTTGTTGTTTTTGCCTTGCTGCTTTTAATATGATTTCTTTGTGTTTAATTTTTGACAGTTTGATTAATATGTGTCTTGGCATATTTCTCCTTGGATTTATTCTGTATGGGACTCTCGGTGCCTCCTGGACTTGATTAACTATTTCCTTTACCATATTAGGGAAGTTTTCAACTATAATCTCTTCAAATATTTTCTCAGTCCCTTTCTTTTTCTCTTCTTCTTCTGGAACCCCTATAATCCGAATGTTGGTGCATTTAATGTTGTCCCAGAGGTCTCTGAGACTGTCCTCTGTTCTTTTCATTCTTTTTTCTTTATTTTGCTCTGCAGCAGTTATTTCCACTATTTTATCTTCCACCTCACTTATCCGTTCTTCTGCCTCAGTTATTCTGCTATTGATCCCATCTAGAGTATTTTTTATTTCATGTATTGTGTTTTTAATCGATGCTTGATTCATCTTTAGTTCTTCTAGGTCCTTGTTAACTGTTTCTTGCATTTTGTCTATTCTATTTCCAAGATTTTGGATCTGGGAAATAGAATCTTGGATCAGCTTTACGATCATTATTCTGAATTCTTTTTCAGGTAGACTGCCTATTACCTCTTCATTTGTTAGATCTGGTGGGTTTTTATCTTGCTCCTTCTCCTGCTGTGTGTTTTTCTGTCTTATTTTGCTTATGTTACTGTGTTTGGGGTCTCCTTTTTGCAGGCTGCACGTTCGTAGTTCCCGTTGTTTTTGGTGTCTGTCCCCAGTGGCTAAGGTTGGTTTAGTGGGTTGTGTAGGCTTCCTGGTGGAGGGGACTAGTGCCTGTGTTCTGGTGGATGAGGCTGGATCTTGTCTTTCTGGTGGGCAGGTCCACGTCTGGTGGTGTGTTTTGGGGTGTCTGCAGACTTTTTATGATTTTAGGCCACCTCTCTGCTAATGGGTGGCGTTGTGTTCCTGTCTTGCTAGTTGTTTGGCTTAGGGTGTCCAGCACTGTAGCTTGCTGGTCGTTGAGTGAAGCTGGGTGCTGGTGTTGAGATGGAGATCTCTGGAAGATTTTTGCCGTTTGATATTATGTGGAGCTGGGAGGTCTCTTGTGGACCCGTGTCCTGAAGTTGGCTCTCCCACCTCAGAGGCACAGCACTGACTCCGGGCTCCTCAATTTGGGATGATGTGTTGTCTATTCATGTATTCCACAGATGCAGGGTACATCAAGTTGATTGTGGAGCTGCTTCTGAGGCTGCTGGGAGAGGTTTCCCTTTCTCTTCTTTGTTCTCACAGCTCCTGGGTCTCAGCTTTGGATTTGGCCCCGCCTCTGCGTGTAGGTCACCGGAGGGCGTCTGTTCTTCGCTCAGACAGGACAGGGTTAAAGGAGCAGCCTCTTCGGGGACTCTGGCTCACTGAGGCCGGGCAGGAGGGAGGGGCACGGAGTGCGGAGCGAGCCTGCAGCGGCAGAGGTCGGCGTGACGTTGCACCAGCCCGAGGCGCGCCGTGCGTTCTCCCAGGGAAGCCGCCCCTGGATCCCGGGACCCCGGCAGTGGCGGGGTGCACAGGCTCCCGGAAGGGCGGTGTGGACAGTGACCTGTGCTCGCACACAGGCTTCTTGGCGGCGGCAGCAGCAGCCCCAGCGTCCCACGCCCGTCACTGGGCTCCGCGCTTTCAGTCGCGACTCGCGCCCGTCTGTGGAGCCCCTTTAAGCAGCGCTCTTAATCCCCTCTCCTCGCGCACCAGGAAACCAAGAGGGAAGAAAAAGTCTCTTGCCTCTTCGGCAGCTCCAGAGTTTTCCCGGACTCCCTCCCGGCTAGCTGTGGCACATTAGCCCCCTTCAGGCTGAGTTCTCGCCGCCAGCCCCAGTCCTCTCCCTGCGCTCTGACCGAAGCCCGAGCCTCAGCTTCCAGCACCCCCCGCCCCGGCGGGCGAGCAGACAAGCCTCTCGGGCTGGTGAGTGCCGCTCGGCACCGATCCTCTGTGTGGGGATCTCTCCGCTTTGCCCTACCCAGGTATGTGGGGGGTTTCTTGCCTTTTGGGAGGTCTGGGGTCTTCTGCCAGCGTTCAGTAGGTGTTCTGTAGGAGTTGTTCCACGTGTAGCTGTATTTCTGGTGTATCCGTGGGGAGGAAGGTGATCTCCGCGTCTTATTCTTCCGCCATCTTACCCGGAAGTCCTGGACCATTTTTTAAAGTCTTTACTGAATTTGTTACAACATTGCTTCTGTTTTATGTTTTGGTTCTTTGGCCGCAAGTCATGTGGGATCCTAGCTCCCCAACTAGGGATCGAACCCGCACCCTCTGCAATGGAAGGTGAAGTCTTAACCACTGGACTGCCAGGGAAGTCCCTAAAAGTTTTTTTTTTTATTGAAGTATAGTTGACTTACAATGTTTCAGGTGTACAGCAAAGTGATTCAGTTATATGTATATAATAAATATATATATGTTCCTTTTCAGATTCTTTTCCATTATAAGTTATTACAAGATATTGAACATGGTTCCCTGTGCTCTACAATAGCTCTTTGCTGTTTATCTATTATATATATAGTAGTGTGTATCTGTTAATCCCAAATTCCTAATTTATCCCTCCCCTCCTTTCCCCTTTGGTAACCATAAGTTTGTTTTCTATGTCTGTGAGTCTATTTCTGTTTTGCAAATAAGTTCATTTGTATCATTTTTTTAGATTCCACATCTAAGTGATATCATATGACATTTATCTTTCTCTTTCTGACTTTACTTAGTATGATAATCTGATGATAATGATAATATCAATTATGTCTTTTTTTTAGAGATTACTAGATATCTTTTTTTTGAAATTTTATTTTATTTATTTTTAGTTGCATTGAGTCTTCCTTGCTGCATGTGGGCTTTCTGTGGTTGTCTTGAGTGGGGGCTACTCTTTGTCATGGTGTGCAGGCTTCTCATTGTGGTGGCTTCTCTTGTTGCGGAGCATGGGCTCTAGGTGTGCAGGCTTCAGTAGTTGTGGCATATGGGCTTAGTTGCTCCACGACATGTGGGATCTTCCCGGACCAGGGTTTGAACCCGTGTCCCCTGCATTGACAGGTGGATTCTTAACCACTGTGCCATCAGGGAAATCTTCCATTATGTCTTAATAAAAAAAGAAACCAAAATGTAAATACTTTAAAAATGATTAAAACCTTGTGTTTTATCTTTAAAAATTTAAATAAATAGGAATTTTGTGTGTGAAGAAGAAAAAAGTGAAGAATGTTTTATTATTGTTATAGGCATCTGTGGTGAACTTTAGTTATTAATTGCCTATGTGACTAGCCATAGAAAGGGTGCAGCGTCAGAGGAGAGGTAAGGCTTGCAGTTTGATACACTCAGCAAGGACATGCAGGAGGGCCCATGGTGGGTTGCCTCTCCCGACACTGATGTGAATTGGTTCAAACACAATAAGATGGATTTGGTTTATACAAACAGAGTGAATATATTTGGACTGAAATTTGAGGGATTTTAGTTGTACCTATTGAAGAAACAGATTTAAATTAAAGTTAATATGTAGAGCAGAATACATTTGAGTAATATATATATATTTGAATAATAAACTTGAAAAAAGAGTGCGTTTAATTTCCACATATTTTGTGGATTATTCTATTTTTCTTCTACTGTTTATTTCTAGTTTCATTTCATTGTAGCCAGAGAAGATAATTTGTATGATTGCAGTTTTCTTAAATGTGAAAAGACTTGTTTTGTGGTCTAACATGTTACCTATCTTGAGAATATTCCATACTTTGATTCTCTTTTCATTTCCCTTTGTGTAAATTATATAGGTATTTTCTTTGTGATTACCACTGCAATAGCATGAAACATCTTAAAGGTATAGCAATCTATTTTAAACTGATAATTACTTCAATTGCCTATAAAATCTCTACTCCTTTACATCTCTGCCTTTCTTATTACAGGCATACCTTGGAGACTGTGGCTTTGGTCCAGAGCACTGTAATAAAGCAAATATCACAATAAAGCAAGTCACACGAATTTTTTGGTTTCCCAGTGCATATAAAAGTTACATTTACACTGTACTGTAGTCTATTAAGTGTGCAATAGCATTATGTCTTTAAAAACAATGTACATGCCTTAATTTTAAAATACGTTATTTCTAAAAAATGCTAACCATCATCTGAGTCTTCAGTGAGTTGTAATCTTCATCAGGTGCAGGGTTTGAAATATTGCAAGGATTACCGAAATGTGACATAGAGATGTGAAGAGAGCAAATACTGTTGGGAAAATGGTGCCTGATGCTGGGTTGCTACAAACCTTCAATTTGTGAAAAATGCAGTATCTGCAAAGCACAATAAAGCAAAGCTCAATAAAATGAGGTATGCCTATATATGTTATTGATGATACAATTACCTCTTTTATATTGTGTATCCATTAACATAAATTTGTAACAATTTTTTATGCTTTTGTTTCTTAAATTCTATATTAGATTGTAAAGTGATTTACACACATACATTATCACACTACAGAATTCTATATTTGTCTAAATATTTACTTATACCAGGGAGTTTTATTTTTTTGTATGGTTTTGTGTTGTTGTTTATAATCCTTTTCTTCAACTTGAAGGAGTCCCTTCAGCATTTTGTAGGGCAGGTCTAGTGGTAAGGAACTCCCTTAACTTTTGTTTTTGTAGGAAACTCTTTAATTTCTCCTTTGTTTTTGAAGAAAAGTTTTCCAAGATATAGTATTCTTGGTTGGCATTTTTTTTGTTTCAGTACTTTAAATATATTATCCTACTCCCTTCCAGGGAAGCTTTCCACTGAGAAATCTGCTGACAATCTACTAGTAGCTCCTTTGTACATAAAAGTTGCTTTTTCCTGGCTGCTTTCAAGATTCTTTGCCTGTGACTTTTGACAATTTGATTATAACGTCTGTTGGCTTACAAACTGGCCCCTCTACAAGGAGGGTAAGGAGAGACTGAAGAATGAAGCAGACCACTTCATATTGGTAGGTGGCAATTTTAATAAACAAGGGAATTTACATACAAGGCTTGTCTTGGGTGGCCGCAAGATGAGTAATCTCCACATCACCTACCTGCCAGAATCTTAAAAGTTTATAGAGAGGCCTTAACTAGGTTCAGTCATGTATACTGTCTTGATGGTCTCAACAACACTGTTCTCTCAAGGCTGTGTCCTTGAAAACGGTTCCCACTGTGGGAATGATGGGCAGAACGTACATTCTAAGGACAGGGAAGTGGGTGAGAAGCCTCTGTTTGCCCTGGTCCAGCTTTTAGGTCAACCAGTGGTCATGTCTTCTAACAGATTACCTCTTCGAAAAATATCTCTTGTAGATCCCTTTAGATTTTTCCTAACTGGAGTTTCTTGAATTTCTTGAATTTGTTTGTCCATTTCTCTCCTCAGATTTGGGAAGATTTCAGACATTATTTCTTCAAATAGAGTCTCTGTTCCTTTTTTTCTTTCTTCTCCTGCTGGGATTCACATGGTGCATATATGGTTCCATTTGATGATGACCCAAAAGTGCCTTAGGCTCTCCTTCATTTTTCATCATTCTTTTTTTTTCTTTTTGCTACTTTGCAACAGTACTTTTGAAAGTCTTGCCGTCAAGTTAATGGATTCATTCTTCTGACTGCTCAGGTCTGCTGTGGAGTCCCTTTAGTGAATTTTTCAATCCAGATATTGTGTTAAGTTCCACAATTTCTGTTTGGTTCTTCTTCATAGTTTCCCTCTCTTTGTTGATATTCTCATTTGGTTCATGCATAATTTTCCTGATTTCATTTTAGTTGTCTGTCTATGTTCTCTTTTAATTCATTGAGCACCCTTATAACAATAATTTTGATTTTTTTTGGTAATTAATATATTTCTGTTTCATTAGGGTTAGTTTCTGGAGATTTAATTTTTTCCTTTAAATGTGTCATTTTTCTTGTTTCTTTGTATGGCTTGTTATTTTTTTCTTGGGATTTTAGCATTTGAAGAATCAGCCATCACCCCCAGACTTTTTAATCTGCAATTGTGTAGGGAGAACTTTCTCCACTGAGCCTGGCTAGGGATTCTGGAGACCACTCAAATCTTTTCTAGGGATGCATCCTCTCTGGGCTTTAGGAGGTTTGCCAGTTCTTCTTCTTTTTTTTTTAGAATAAAATTTATTTATTTATTTATTTTTGGCTGCATTGGGTCTTCGTTGCTGCACACGGGCTTTCTCTAGTTGTGGTGAGTGGGGGCTACTCTTTGTTGTGGAGCACAGGCTCTAGGTATGTGGGCTTCACTAGTTGTGGCACACCGGCTCAGTAGTTGTGGCACACGGGCTTAGTTGCTCTGCGGCATGTGGGATCTTCCTGGACCAGGGCTGGAATCCGTGTCCACTGCATTGGCAGGCGGATTCTTAACCACTGCACCACCAGGGAAGTCTGCCAGTTCTTCCTGAGAGCTCCCACTGGAGTGTCTCTTTGATACTGTGGCCTCTTTGGTACTGTAATAAACTGCAGTATTGGAACTCTACCTAGTGTCTCTGGTAATGAAAATTGGTGAATGTTGATGGTTTTGTTCTCAGATACCCCTAATCTGGCCTCTCTATTCCTGTCAGTACTTGGATCCAAGTAAGACAGAAAATGGTCCCTCAGGCAGCACCCCTAAAAGTCAGAATAATGGACATACGTTCTACTTGTTTCTCTCACCAGGGAGAATATGAAAATTGAGGTTTTCCTCCTAATGGTGCCACACTGTGTGGGCAGTAGGGGTTCTGGCAAGAGAAAGTGCCGTGAATTTTCCTGCCGACTTTGAGGCAGTTGGCTTAGTGCTCACTTGGGGTGCAGGATCCGTTTTTTTTTTTTTTTTTAACTTATTTTATTCAAGTATAGTTGATTTACAATGTTGTGTTCATTTCTGCTGTATAGCAAAGTGATTCACTTATACATATGTATGTGTGTGTATATATATATATATATATACACACACACACACACACACACACACACACACACATGTATATACACACACATTCTTTTTCTTTTTCTTTTCCATTATGGTTTATCACAGAATATTGAATATAGTTCCCTGTGCTATACAGTAGGACATTGTTGTTTATCCATTCTATATATAATAGTTTGTATATGCTAATCCCAAACTCTCATTCCATCCATCCCCGTCCCCCCCCCCCCACCATTGGCAACCACCAGTCTGTTCTCTATGTCTGTGTGTCTGTTTTGTAGATAAGTTCATTTGTGTCATATTTTAGATTCCACATATAAGTGATATCTTTGATATTTGTCTTTCTCTGACTAACTTCACTTAGTATGATAATCTCTAGGTCCAGCCATGTTGCTGCAAATGACATTATTTCATTCTGTTTTTATGGCTAAGTAGTAGTCAACTGTATATATGTACCA
Organism: Mesoplodon bidens; assembly: GCF_964165515.1. Classification (NCBI taxonomy): domain Eukaryota; kingdom Metazoa; phylum Chordata; class Mammalia; order Artiodactyla; family Ziphiidae; genus Mesoplodon; species Mesoplodon bidens. The sequence goes on along the minus strand of NC_138164.1, from coordinate 71,649,239 downwards.
CATCTTCTTTACCCATTCATCTGTCAATGGACATTTAGGTTGTTTCCATGCCTTGGCTATTGTGAATAGTGCTGCTATGAACATAGGGGTGCATATATCTTTTTGAATTATAGTTTTGTCTGGATATATGCCCAGGAGTGGGATTGCTGGATCATATGGCATCTCTATTTTTAGTTTTTTGAGGAACCTTCATACTGTTTTCCACAGTGGCTACACCAATTCACTTTCCCACAAACAATGTAGGAGGGTTCCCTTTTCTCCACACCCTCTCCAGCATTTCTTGTTTATAGACTTTTTAATGATAGCCATTCTGACCAGTGTGAGGTGGTACCTCATTGTAGTTTTGATTTGCATTTCTCTAACAATTAGCCATGTTGAGCATCTTTTTGTATGCCTGTTGCCCATCTGTATGTCTTCTTTGGAGAAATGTCTCTTTAGGTCTTCTGCTCATTTTTCAATTGGGTTGTTTTGTTATTGAATTGTATCAGCTGTTTGTATATTTTGGAAATGAAGTCCCGTTGGTCACATCATTTGCAAATATTTTCTCCCATTCTGTAGATTGTCTTTTCATTTTTTTTTGTTTATGGTTTCCTTTGCTGTACCAAAGCTTGTAAGTTTAATTAGGTCCCATTTGTTTATTTTTGCTTTTATTTCTATTGCCTTGGGAGGCTGACCTAAGAAGACATTGGTGCGATTTATGTCAGACAATGCTTTGCCTATGTTCTCTTCTAGGAGTTTTATGGTGTCATGTCTTATATTTGTCTTTAAGCCATTTTGAGCTTCTTTTTGTGTATGGTGTGAGGGTGTGTTCTAACTTCATTGATTTAAATGTGGCTGTCCAGGGAGCTCCCTGGTGGTCTAGTGGTTAGGATTTGGCACTTTCACTGCTATGGCCTGGGTTCAATCCCTGCTTGGGGAACTGAGATCCTGCAAGCCGCATGGCATGGCCAAAAAAAAAAAAAAAAAAAAAAAAATGTGTTTGTCCAACGTTTCCAACACCACTTGCTGAAGAGAGTGTCTTTTCTCCATTTTATAGTCTTGTCTCCTTTGTTGAAGATTAATTGACCATAAGTGGGTGGGTTTATTTCTAGGCTGTCTATTCTGTTCCATTGATCCATATGTCTGTTTTTGTGCCAATACCCATGCTATTTTGATTACTGTAGCTTTGTAGTATTGTCTGAAGTCTGGGAGGGTTATGCCTTGCAGGATCCTTTTAACTGGTTTCTGGATTTCTCACAAAGGCACATGGTTTGTGTAGTATTGTTAAATTTCTGTGTCTATGGGAGAAGGAGGGTCTGTGGCTTCCTATTCTGCCATTTTGCAGATGTCATCCTCCTTTTTCAGCCCTAGTTTTTTTTTTTTTTTTTTTTTTTTTTTTTGCGGTATGCAGGCCTCTCACTGTTGTGGCCTCTCCTGCTGCAGAGCACAGGCTCTGGACGCACAGGCTCAGTGGCCATGGCTCACAGGCCCAGCTGCTCCACGGCATGTGGGATCTTCCTAGACTGGGGCACGAACCTGTGTCCCCTGCATCGGCAGGTGGACTCCCAACCACTGCGCCACCAGGGAAGCCCGCAGCCCTAGTTTTTGAAAAATATTTCTGCTAGGTACAGAATTCTAGGTAGACTTTTATCAAATGTTAGTATTTTAAAGATTTTGCTGTGCTGTTTTCTGGCTAGCATTATTACCAGTGAGAAGTCTGCTATCATTCTTATTATTTCTCTAGGTGTTTCTCTGGCTCCTATTAAGATTTTCTCTTTATTACTGCTTTTAAGCAATTTGATTGTAATGTGGTGTGGGAGTAGTTTTTCTCATATTTATTTTGCTTGGAGTTCATTGAGCTTCTTGAATCTGGGGTTTTAAAAATTTTCACCTATTTTGAAGTATAATTAATATATACAAATGTAAGATATTTAAAGTGTACATCACAGTGATTTAATATACATACATATACATCTGTTTCATTAACACATCCATCACTTCACATTTATCTTTTTGTGTTTGAGAACATTTAAATTTTAGTCTCCTAGCAAGTTTCAATTATACAGTACAGTGTTATCAACTAGAGTCACTATGGTTTTCATTAGATCTTCACACCTATTCATCTTATAGCTGAAATTTTGTACCCTTTTACAAACCTCTCTCTATTTCTTCACTCCCGGTCCCAGTGGCAGTTCAGAGTTTTTGTCTGTTCTCTCCACACTGGGTTGGGGTGTATAGCCAAAGTGGGTGGAGTGTTTTTGAGCTCATTAAGAACTTGTTATTTGTTTAGTGCAATCCTGTGACACTCCTGAATGCAAGCCCCATTGGCTTTCAGAGCCAGGCAATCTGGGTGCAGATTGCCTGGCTCTCTCAGGTGGCAGCTGCTAAAGCTGGCGTGTCAGATGTGTGTACAAGGTCCTTCCAGAGAGATAACTGTGACTCAGAGCGGACCAAAAGGAGAGGGTATGGGAGGTGTCCACAGTCTTCCCTAGTGTTTGGAGAGGATTGCAGTTAGCCTCTAGATGCATGCTAAATTAGAAGCCTGACCTCAGGCAGCATCTTTTGAATTATGCAAAGAGACCCCTTTTAGGGAAAGACTGGGAGATGGGGGTTTGTGCGTGCTTACTCTGTGCTGAACCCTGGGGGTATAGCCAGTTTAAGAATTGTTTTTTTGTCTGCTACTGTCTGTGGGACTAGTGAATGGGAGCTTATTGGTTATCAGAGCCAGATCTGTGGACCCACCCCTTGGGAAGCAGCTGCAAAAGCTGGGGTACAGATGAGTATATTAGCTTAGCTCCTTCCAGGGAGATACTGGTGACTTGGAGCAGCCTGAAGAGAGAAGGTGGAAAGGTGTGTTCTGGCTTCCCTGGTCTCTGGGGAGGATTGCAGTTAGCCCCTAGATGCAAGTTAAATTAGAATTCTGACCTTCAGGCAGCATTTCTTAAAGTGTGCAAAAGTAGACCCCATTCAGGGAAGACTGGAAGACCGGAATTTTTTGCCTGCTCCCTCTGCACTGAGCCCTGAGGATAGCTACAGCCAGTGCTTCTACAAATGGGTCTCATGGAGTTGCTGCAAGCCTACTGGCTTTCAGAGCTAGGTGTTTTGAGGACCTACTCCTCAGATGGAAGTCAAATGTTATGGCACTAGTTGTTGGGTCTAAACCCTTCCCTTCCCTCATCAGGGATAAACTGGGATTTTCTTTCTTTTTTACAATGTCTTTATTGGAGTATAATTGCTCTACAACGGTGCATTAGCTTCTGCTGTATAACAAAGTGAATCAGTCATACGTATACACATATCCCCATATCCCCTCTCTCTTGTGTCTCCCTCCCTCCCACCCTCCCTATCCCACCCCTCTAGGTGGTCACAAAGCACCGAGCTGATCTCCCTGTGCTATGCAGCTGTTTCCCACCAGCCATCCATTCTACATTTGGTAGTGTATATATGTCCATGCCACTCTCTCACCTTGTCCCAGCCCCCCTCCCCCTCCCTGTGTCCTCAAGTCCACTCTCCATATCTGCATCTTTATTCCTGTCCTGCCCCTAGGTTCTTCAGAACCATTTTATTTTATTTTATATTTTTTAGATTCCATATATATGTGTTAGTGTACGGTATTTGTTTTTCTCTTTCCAACTTACTTCACTCTGTATGACAGACTCTAGGTCCATCCACCTCACTGGAAATAACTCATTTTCGTCTCTTTTTATGGCTGCGTAAAATTCCATTGTATATATGTGCCACATCTTCTTTATCCGTTCATCTGTCGATGGACACTTAGGTTTCTACCATGTCCTGGCTATTGTAAATAGAGCTGCAATGAACATTGTGGTACATGACTGTTTTTGAATTACGGTTTTCTCAGAGTATATGTCCAGGAGTGGGATTGCTGGGTCATATGGTAGCTCTATTTTTAGTATTTTAAGGAAGCTCCATACTGTTCTCCATAGTGGCTGTATCAATTTACATTCCCACCAACAGTGCAAGAGGGTTCCCTTTTCTCCACACCCTCTCCAGCATTTATTGTTTGTAGACTTTCTGGCCATTCTGACTGGTGTGAGGTGATACCTCATTGTAGTTTTGATTTGTATTTCTCTAATGATTAGTGATGTTGAGCATCCTTTCATGTGTTTGTAGGTAATCTGTATATCTTCTTTGGAGAAATGCCTATTTAGGTCTTCTGCCCATTTTTGGATTGGGTTGTTGTTTTTTTTTGATATTGAGCTGCATGAGCTGCTTGTATATTTTGGAGATTAATCCCTTGTCAGTTGCTTTGTTTGCAAATATTTTCTCCCATTCTGAGGGTTGTCTTTTTGTCTTGTTTATGGTTTCCTTTGCTGTGCAAAAGCTTTTAAGTTTCATTAGGTCCCATTTGTTTATTTTTGTTTTTATTTCCATTTCGCTAGGAGGTGGGTCAAAAAGGATCTTGCTGTGATTTATGTCATAGAGTGTTCTGCCTATGTTTTCCTCTAAGAGTTTTATAGTGTCTGGCCTTACATTAAGGTCTTTAATCCATTTTGAGGTTTTTTTTGTGTATGCTGTTAGGAAGTGTTCTAAGTTCATTCTTTTACATGTAGCTGTCCAATTTTCCCAGCACCACTTATTGAAGAGGCTGTCTTTTCTCCATTATATATCCTTGCTTCCTTTATCAAAGATAAGGTGACCATATGTGCGTGGGTTTATCTCTGGGCTCTCTATCCTGTTCTGATGATCTATATTTCTGTTTTTGTGCCAGTACCATACTGTCTTGATTACTGTAGCTTTGTAGTATAGTCTGAAGTCTGGGAGCCTGATTCCTCCAGCTCCGTTTTGCTTTCTCAAGATTGCTTTGGCTATTTGGGGTCTTTTATGATTGCATACAAATTGTGAAAGTTTTGGTTCTAGTTCTTTGAAAAATGCCATTGGTAGTTTGATAGGGATTGCCCTGAATCTGTAAATTGCTTTGGGTAGTATAGTCATTTTCACATTGTCGATTTTTCCATTCCAAGAACATGGTATATCTCTCCATCTGTTTGTATCATCTTTAATTTGTTTCATCAGTGTCTTATAATTTTCTGCATGCATGTCTTTTGTCTCCTTAGGTAGGTTTATCCCTAGGTATTTTATTCTTTTTGTTGCAGTGGTAAACGGGAGTGTTTCCTTAATTTCTCTTTCAGATTTTTCATCGTTAGTGTATAAGAGTGCAAGAGATTTCTGTGCATTAATTTTGTATCCCACTACTTTACCAAATTCATTGATTAGCTCTAGTAGTTTTCTGGTAGCATCTTTAGGATTCTCTATGTATAATATCATGTCATCTGCAAACAGTGACAGTTTTACTTCTTTTCTGATTTGGATTCCTTTTATTTCTTTTTCTTCTCTGATTGCTGTGGTTAAAGCTTCCAAAACTATGTTGAATAATAGTGGTGAGAGTGGGCAACCTTTTCTTGTTTCTGATCTTAGTGGAAATGGTTTCAGTTTTTCACCATTGAGAACGACGTTGGCTGTGGGTTTGTCATATATGGCCTTTATTATGTTGAGGTAAGTTCCCTCTATGCCTACTTTCTGGAGGGTTTTTATCATAAAGCAGTGTTAAATTTTGTCAAAAACATTTTCTACATCTTTTGAGATGATCATATCGTTTTTCCCTTCAATTTGTTAATATGGTTTATCACATTGATTGATTTGCATATATTGAAGAATCCTTGCATTCCTGGGATAAACCCCACTTGATCAGGGTGTATGATCCTTTTAATGTGTTGTTGGATTCTGTCTGCTGTTATTTTGTTGAGGATTTTTGCATCTATTTTCATCAGTGATATTGGTCTGTAGTTTTCTTTTTGTGACATCATTGTCTGGTTTTGCTATCAGGGTGATGGTGGCGTTGTAGAATGAGTTTGGGTGTGTTTCTCCCTCTGCTGTATTTTGGAAGAGTTTGAGAAGGATAGGTCTTACCTCTTCTCTAAATGTTTGATAGAATTCGACTGTGAAGCCATCTGGTCCTGAGCTTTTGTTTGTTGGAAGATTTTTAATCACAGTTTCAATTTAGTGATTGTGATTGGTCTGTTTATATTTTCTGTTTCTTCCTGGTTCAGTCTTGGAAGGTTGTGCTTTTCTAATAATGTGTCCATTTCTTCCAGGTTGTCCATTTTATTGGCATATAGTTGCTTGTTAGTAACCTCTCATGATCCTTTCTTTGCATTTCTGCAGCGTCAGTTGTTATTTCTCCTTTTTCATTTCTAATTCTATTTATTTGAGTCTTCTTCCTTTTTTTTTTAATGAGTCTGGCTAATGGTTTATCAATTTTGTTTATCTTCTCAAAGAACCAGCTTTTAATTTTATTGATCTTTGCTATTGTTTCCTTCATTTCTTTTTCATTTATTTCTGATCTGATCTTTATGATTTCTTTCCTTCTGCTAAGTTTGGGGTTTTTTTGTTTTTTCTCTAATTGCTTTAGGTGAAAGGTTAGGTTGTTTATTTGAGATATTTCTTGTTTCTTGAGGTAGGATTTATTGCTATAAACTTCCCTCTTAGAACTGCTTTTGCTGCATCCCATATGTTTTGGGTCATCATGTTTTCACTGTTATTTTTTCTTGATATTTTTTGATTTCCTCTTTGATTTCTTCAGTGAACTCTTGGTTATTTAGGACTGTATTGTTTAGCCTCCATGTGTTTGTATTTTTTACAGCTTTTTGAAAAAAAATAAATTTATTTATTTATTTTTGGATGCACAGGGTCTTTGTTGCTGCTCGCAGGCTTTCTCTAGTTGCGGTGAGTGGGGGTACTCTTCGTGGCAGTGCACAGGCTTCTCATTGCGGTGGCTTCTCTCGTTGCGGACCATGGGCTCTATGCACGCAGGCTACAGTAGTTGTGGCTCGTGGGCTCTAGAGCGCAGGCACAGTAGTTATCACGCACAGGCTTAGTTGCTCCTTGGCATGTGAGATCGCCCCGGACCAGGGCTCAAACCCATGTCCCCTGCCTTGGCAGGCGGATTCTTAACCACTGCACCACCAGGGAAGCCCCCTACAGCTTTTTTGCTGTAATTGATATCTAGTCTCATAGCATTGTGGTTGGAAAAGATACTTGATATGATTTCAATTTTCTTAAATTTACCAAGGCTTGATTTGTGACCCAAGATATGACCTATCCTGGAGAATGTTCCATAAGCACTTGAGAAGAAAGTGTATTCTGTTGTTTTTGGATGGAATGTCCTATAAAGATCAATTTAGTCCATCGTGTCTAATGTGTCATTTAAAGCTTGTTTTTCCTTATTTATTTTCATTTTGGATGATCTGTCCACTGGTGAAAGTGGGGTGTTAAAGTCCCCTACTATTATTGTGTTACTGTTGATTTCCCCTTTTATGGTTGTTAGCATTTGCCTTATGTATTATGGTGCTCCTATGTTGGGTGCATAAATATTTACAATTGTTATATCTTTTTCTTGGATTGATCCCTTGATCACTAGTTAGTGTCCTTCTTTGTCTCTTGTAATAGTCTTTGTTTTAATGTCTATTTTGTCTGATATGAGAATTGGTACTCCAGCTTTCTTTTGATTTCCATTTGCATGAAGTGTCTTTTTCCATCCCATCACTTTCAGTCTGTATGTGTCCCTAGGTCTGAAGTTGGTCTCTTGAAGACAGCATATATACGGGTCTTGTTTTTGTATTGATTTAGCCAGTGTATATCTTTTGGTTGGAGCATTTAATCCATTACATTTAAGGTAATTATCGATATGTATGTTCCTATTACCATTTTCTTAATTGTTTTGGGTTTGTTATTGTAAGTCTTTTCCTTCTCTTGTGTTTCCTGCCTAGAGAAGTTCCTTTAGCATTTGTTGTAAAGCTGGTTTGGTGGTGCTGAATTCTCTTGGCTTTTGCTTGTCTGTAAATGTTGTAATTTCTCTGTTGAATCTGAATGAGATCCTTGCTGGGTAGAGTAATCTTGGTTGTAGGTTTTTCCCTTTCATCACTTTAAATATGTCCTGCCACACCTTTCTGGCTTGCAGAGTTTCTGCTGAAAGATCAGCTGTTAACCTTATGGGGATTCCTTTGTATGTTATTTGTTGCTTTTCCCTTGCTGCTTTTAGTATTTTTCCTTTGTATTTAATTTTTGATAGTTTGATTAATATGTGTCTTGGCATGTTTCTCCTTGGATCTCTCCTGTATGGGACTCTCTGTGCTTCCTGGACTTGACTATTTCCTTTCCCATATTTGGGAAGTTTTCAACTATAATCTCTTCAAATATTTTCTCCATCCCTTTTCTCTTCTTCTGGGACCCCTATAATTCAAATGTTGGTGTGTTTACTGTTGTCCCAGAGGTTTCTAAGACTGTCCTCAATTCTTTTCATTCTTTTTTATTTATTCTGCTCTGCAGTAGTTATTTCCACTATTTTTTCTTCCAGGTCACTTATCCGTTCTTCTGCCTCAGTTATTCTCATATTGATTCCTTTTAAAGAATTTTTAATTTCATTTATTGGGTTGTTCATCATTGTTTGTTTGCTCTTTAGTTCTTCTAGGTCCTTGTTAAATGTTTCTTGTATTTTCTCCATTTTATTTTGAAGATTTTGGATCATCTTTACTATAATTACTCTGAATTCTTTTTCAGGTAGACTACCTATTTCCTCTTCATTTGTTTGTTCTGGTATTCATTTGCTATGTATTTTTCTGTCTCCTCATTTTGCTCCTTCATCTGCTGTGTATTTCTCTGTCTTCTCATTTTGCTTAACTTACTGTGTTTGGGGTCTCCTTTTCCCAGGCTGCAGGTTTGTAGTTCTCGTTGTTTTTGTGTCTTCCCCCAGTGGGTAAGGTTGGTTCAGTGGGTTTTGTAGGCTTCCTGGTGGAGGGGACTGGTTCCTGTGTTCTGGTGGATGAGGCTGGATCTTGTCTTTCTGGTGGGCAGGACCACATCCGGTGGTGTGTTTTGGAGTGTCTGTGAACTTATTATGATTTTAGGCAGCCTCTGTGCTAAGGGGTGGGGTTGTGTTCCTGTCTTGCTAGTTGTTTGGCATGGGGTGTCCAGCACTGGAGCTTGGTGGTTGTTGAGTGGAACTGGGTCTTAGCGTTGAGACAGAGATCTCTGGGAGAGCTCTCCCCAATTGATATTACATGGGGCCAGGAGGTCTCTGGTGGTCCAATGTCCTGAATTTGGCTCTCCCACATCAGAGGCTCAATCCTGACATCCGGCCAGAGCACCAAGACCCTGTCAGCCACATGGCTGGAAAAGATGTGCTTTGAGTTGTGTGTCAGCCACTGCCCTGTTGTAGCTCTGTCTCAGCTGTCTGCAAAGGTCACCCACATACATTGGGTTATTCCATCATTCCTCAGAACTTGCACATGCCAGTCTGGGATTTGTAGATGTCCTCCTGATACTCTTCATTGAAATACCTTGCATTCATGGTGGTGAGAGATATGCTAATAGTGTTGGTTCTCTTCAGTTCAGATACTGGGATAGTCTGAGCCTTCATGTGGCTAAGTCAGGAGCAGCTGGCCAACAGTCCAAAAGTAATAACATGTCAGATTCCAACAAGGCTTTCTGCAGCACCTGAGCAGTAGTCCCAAGCAGCTGCTCTGCTCAGTTGTAGCACTCTGACCAGGGACCTTAGTGGGACCCTCAAATGCAGATTTCTGCTGGCCCTAGAGCCTGACTTGCCCACCCAGGCAAGGAGCTGAGGAGAGCATCTCTCAGCCCCGTGTCACTAGAGGCGCAGACACCTGGAAGGTGTGTGGCCAACAGCGTGGGAGAAACTGGGATTTTCAAGTTTCCTCATGAGAGTATGTTGCTGTGCTGGCAGGGGGGCTTATGGCTAGAATGTTTCTCAGCCTTTCCTACCTATTTTGGTCTGGATATTTCCTTGTTTGCCTGATGTGTAGGAGTTGCTCAGCTAGTTTCTGGATTTCTTTCAGAAGGAATTGCTCTGTGTGTAGCTGTAGATTCGGTGTGTTTGTGGGAGGAGATGAGTTTAGGGGTCTCCTGTATTACCACCTTGGACTGGAAATCTGTGAATCTTTTGTTTTATACATTTCATCAAATCTGGAAAATTTTCAGCCATTAGTATTTCAAAAAAATTTTTCTGCTCATCCCTTCCTTAATTGACTTAAATTACAGGTATATAAGGCTACTCACTAATACTATGTTAGGTTTTTTTTTCAGTTTTACTTTGAAGTTGATATTGTGTCTTTAAGTTTACTACTCTTCTGCTATGTCTAATCTTGGGAAGGCTTTTGGGGGCCATTACTTTAGTGAAGCTGGTGGGACTCAGGGGTACCAAGATTCAATTATTCTTTTTATTAATGTTAGCGTGACTGTCTTTGTGGGGATAAGATGATGAAGATAGGGGAATATGGGTTATGTATCTTTGGAAGAATCTTTTTTTTTTTTTAATGAGGCTTAGGAATGTAAGTGAACAAGTTCTATGAAATCAGCCACATCTGTAGAATACCATTTCTTCATTATTAGATTACTGCTTAAAGTTGGAAATTCAAATACTGAATAGTTTACACAAGACAATATAATTGTACAAAGGCAGGAAGAAAATGAATATGATACAATAGATAGCAAGTAATGCAATATGATGCAGTAAATACAAAAGCAGGGGGATAATCACATGGCTAAGGCAGTTGGAGAAAATGCAGGGGAAAAGCCAAGAGAGAAGGTAAGTTCCCATAGTTGGGACCATATCTTAGTCATTACATATAACTAAGGGAGAACATCGGGGAAAACAGGCAATGTAAACACATTTATTGAGCACCTCCTATAGGCCAGGTATGGTATGGTTCCATTTCTATAACCTCACTGCAAAGCAGTTATTACTATGTTTTAAGAGGAAACACAGAAAGGTTAGGTAGATTGCCCAACGTGTGGTATACAATCTCTTTCATATGTTGTAACTTGAATCAGTATTAGTTGAATAAATGAGTATGTATTTATTCAAGTGAAAGATATCTTGTGAATCTTCTTTGCTGTGCTTCTTTCTAATCTTTCCTAGAAAAATGCTAAACAGATAACTACAGGCTAGGGAAAGGATTGTGCTAGCTGGCATGCAGTAAGAGCAACAGGAACAATAGTAATGGCAGTAACATATACAGACTCCCTGTGAGTTGGCCACTGTTTTGATTTACGTGTATTAACTCGTTTAGTGCTGACAACACTATGAGGTAAGTACAATCTTTATTTCTCAGTTTACAGATGAGGCAAGTGAGGTGCAGAAAGGTGAAATAGCTTGTTCAAAGTTATCCCGTTGCTTCTCTGGTGGCACAGTGGTTGAGAGTCCACCTGCCGATGCAGGGGACAGGGTTCGTGCCCCGGTCTGGGAAGATCCCACATGCTGCGGAGCAGCTGGGCCCGTGAGCCATGGCCGCTGAGCCTGCGTGTCCGGAGCCTGGGCTCCGCAACGGGAGAGGCCAAAACAGTGAGAGGCCCGCGTACCGCAAAAAAAAAAAAAAAAAAAAAGTTATCCCGTTGGTTAGTAGTAAGGCCAGGATTTGAACTTTGATAGTGGAGCTCCAGGCTATACTTCACACCTCTGAACTATCTTGCCTCTAGTGACTTGCTGCCTTTCTTCACTGTGGTTCATCTAGCTTCACCTTTGGGCTCAGGCCCAGATCAAGTTTTCCCTAATTTCTCCATTCAGGCCTCTTACAGCCACTTTGGCAAGTACTGCTTCCAAAGCCAGTGGAAAACGTTGATAGACTTCCCTGCCTTTTCTATTGTAAAAAGGGCAAATTGAAGTCATGGAGTAAGATACAAATCTCTCCTGCTTTCAGGTGGCAAGGGAGGTGAACCTAAATCAACCTTGCTGTATTTCTCAGATTACTATCTCAGCATATGAAGAAACAAAATACCCAGAATTTATAAAGAATTTATTTGACCTACAAATCAAATGCGCCAAAGACATGAACAGAAAATTCACAAAAGAAAACAAGAGGCAAATATCTTTATTTCAAAGTCAACCTTAGCTAGATTCATTTTTATGTTTTTCTTTTTTCCTTGATATTGGCAAACTTTAGAAAGATTGATGTGGCTGAAGCTGGAGAAGGATGGTAAGGATGTGAGGGGGGTGAGAGACAGTGAAAAGGTAGTGGGATTGATGGATTATAGATTCTGGTAGAGCTGAAGTAATGCCGGATTGTGGTATGAGAAGGAATAAACAGGAAGGACAGGAGGTAGTGATCAGAATATGGGATTTTACAATTGAGAATGTGAAGAATTTCAATTTATTGATAATGACAAGGTCTAGAGCAACACAGTCCAATAAAAATATGTGCTGTGTATACAACTTAAAATTTCATAGTAGCCAGATTAAAAAAAGCAGGTAAAATTAATTTTGATGTATTTTATTTAATCCAATATATCCAAAAGAGTAACATTTCAACATGTAATCAAAAGATTATTGAGATGTTTTATATTCTTTTTTACATAGTAAATCTTTAAAACTTCATGTGTATTTTACACTTACTACATATTTCAATTTAGACTACTCACATTTCAAATGCTCAGGAGCCACACATGGCTAATGACTACTATATTGGACAGCACAGGTCTAAACTATGACCATGGGAATAGGATAGAGAGACCAGGGTGTTGGGAGGATCACCTATGTGAATACTAGAATAACCAAGAATGTTTTTCAGTCACCAAGAAGAACATGTTAGACCTACACATAATGAGTCGGAAAGATCTCCAAGACATATATTGAAGGGAAAATTAATTTCCAGTATAATATGTATGGATAATACCATTTATTAAAAAAATATGTAAGTTACAAAAGAATACTACAAGGAAAAAGATGTGCTAACTTGATAATGGTTGCCTCTGGAGAATGGAGTAGAAATAGGACGGAGTGGGAGTGAAGGGGGACTTTCAAGTCATGCTCTATATACTTCTGGATCATTTGTATATCTCACAATAAGAAGGTATTCATGTACTTGTATAATAATTGCTTAAGAGTTAATATTAATACCATTGATCTTGTTATCTATTTGACTTGGTTTCCTCTCTCCCCCCAGTTGCCTGCCCTTTCCTCAAGTATCATGAATTATTCTGAGAATACAAAGCTGGACGGCTTACTAACCATTTTTTTTTTTTTGTTAGTAAAAGAGTGTATGTGTTTAAGTTTGTTATATATGATGCTGTAAAGCACCTCGTTAAGACTTCCATTTCTGTTTTGTGTTGCTTGGGGCCTCAGATGACCAAATCTTTAAATCTCAAGATGAGTGTGATTAAGACAAGGAGAATGAGTTACGGGGTTCCATTCTGTGTCTTATTCTTTTCATCAGACAGCATTCATTTCCTCTCCTGTTTCCCTAACTAAACATGTAGCTCAAGAATGCTCTAGCAGACTTAAAGAAGCATGCTGTGACCTCTTTCTTTAGATTTTATGCTTCTTGAGGGCAGTGACTGAATTTTCGTACCCCTGGTGCCTATATTAATGCATAGCAAATAGGCACTCAATAAATGTTCTTTAAATAGCACAGTGAAGGTAATTTGTCAATGAGAAGAGCTAGTAAGTGTACTGAATTAGAGTTTAGAGTAGAGGAATGGGCTGTTATGTTATTTCTATATTGCTTTCTTGTGAACTTTCAACTTCCCCTTCAAAATCTAGGACAAATGTCACCTTCCCCCCATAGCTTTCCCTTCTGCACAAGTAGTTAAAAGCCACACCCTCAGTGTGCCCAAAGAATTATGTGTATATCTCTCAAACCCTCTCATGCTATGTGTTCACATTTCTAATTGTGAGTTCTTCCTGGATAAGGACGATTTCTTATTATATGTAACACAATGTCTGAGACCTAGCAGGTGCTCAATAAATGTTTGTGAATGAATACATACATAAATGTATAGATCAGACCTTGAGGCCTCAAATCCATTTCCACATACAATGACAAAACAGAGACAAAACCTACATTTATTTAATTACTGAATATTTATTGAGCACCTGCTATACACCAGGCAAAAGGTAAGTCCTCATCATAAAAAAGTCCATTATACTGATTTAGTATCCATTCATTCTTTGGTTAATCTTCATGTACAGTTTGCTCAAGTGTACTTTCAAATATTGCATAATGCTGTAGACCATGATATATTCCAAGGGCTGTCTGAAGGATAAGAGGAATCACCATTGCTTTTATCTCTGTTTGACAAAGCAGCAGCCAATAAAGTAAAACCCTTCCTTTTGGTGGCAGTGGAACAGTATGATACCTAAAAATGAAAAAGGATTAATTACTTCCTCTGGAAGTAAATTCTATAAAAAATTTGTTGATGTCTCCTAAACTGATCATTTCTATTCTAGATCTTTCATGTAGATAGCAAAAAAGGTTAAAATTAGCTATTTGAAATATGAAACTATGATATTTTGATGAAAATGTGTCATTGGCATCTAAAGAATAAGGAGAGTTTACTAACATTTAAAAAAAAGGGGGGGGGTTCCCTGGTGGCGCAGTGGTTAAGAATCCACCTGCCAATGCAGGGGACACAGGTTCAAGCCCTCCTGGAAGGTCCCACATGTCGCGGAACAACCAAGCTCGTGTGCCACAACTACTGAAGCCTGTGTGCCTAGAGTCGGTGCTCTGCAACAAGAGAAGCCACCACAATGAGAAGCCCGTATGCACACTGCAACCAAGAGTAGCCCCTGCTTGCCTCAACTAGAGAAAACCCCCAAGCAGCCAAAAATAAAATTAATTAATTAATTAATTAAAGAAAAAGGGAAGAAAGGAAGAAACGGAACAAAAAGATGGACTTACTTGACTGCCAGACGTCCATTTTTAGAAAAAGCTAAAGCAGTGGGATATAAAACACCACACACTATGCCAATCAGTGAACTTCTCAGAACACAATTTTCCCGGCTTATGTTACCTGGAAAACAGAAGTAAATTTGATCTCCCTTTAAAACTCAGGATAAGAACTATTAAGAGTCTTGGGTCCTCATACAGTAGTTATTTGCACTGTCCTCAAGCATAGCAAAATAGTAGAAAGAATATTAGAAATTCAGTCTATGGCACAATAGACTAAATGTATCACATTTAAAAAATGCTTTTATTATACTTCACATAAAGATAAGTTACCTCTTACTTATATGGCTGTTGCAGAAGTAATTTCACAGTGAAGAATATTAAACTAGCAGACCAGATATCTGGATTTTAGGGTAGTACATTTATATTGTCTATGTGTCAGGCATGTGCTAGGGATACAGTATTACATAGAAGAGATCCAATCTCTGACCTTCAGGTCAGTTTACTAAGAAAGAAATACATTAGACAAATATTTAAACAAATAATCTTAAGTGTGCATATGCTTTGAAGGTAAAATGAATAGAGAATGTATCTAGAAACTTAACCTGAGGGAATCAGAGGTTTCCCTGGGGAAAAGGTATTTAAGCAGGGACCTGATGAACAGGGGTCAGAGGTTCCATCAATTACTAGTTGTGAAACTTAAGGTAAGGGGAGGAGGTAGGAAATAACATTAGAAGCCCATAGTATGCCAGATACTATGTTAGACATTCAACATACAGTATTTTAATTCTTAAAACAATCCTGTGAGGTAAGTACTATTAGTCCTAATTCATAGATAAGACAACTGAGTCTCAGAGATTAAATGACTTGCCCAGTGTCACAAAACTTAAGTGAAATATGTAGTATACCAAAGCCTCCTTTTTTTCCCAGTATATCATGCTGCTGCTTAGTATACTTGAACATGTCTCAGCTTAGTTTCTTACCTGTAAAGAAAAGACACAATACTACTTGCCCTGGCTGATTAGGAGGATTGTTGTGGGGATGAAACAGGACAATATATGTGAAGGTACTTTGTTAGTGGTAAAGAAATACACAAATGTAAGGGACTATTATCAGCAGTAGCAACGGTATATGTTAATGAATAATTTTACTTAGATATAAATATATTATATGTTAATTAATTTAAATTTACCTGAGTACAAAGCATGTCTTACAAGAAGTTCATAAGAAACTATGGTAGACAAAAATGGAAGTGTAGTCAATGATGCATATGTCTTCAAAGCATCATGTTTAACCTTGAAGCAATGTCTGAAAATTAAGTTTGCCAATATTCCAGAGAAACCAGCTGTTGTTCCAAAGGTCACTGTTCCATATATATTTAAAGTCCTAATTGGAAAAACAAAGTGAAGAATTAAGTTCAACATAATATTCTTCTAATAGATATATCCTTTCCTGGGTTTGTTATTACATATTTACTCAACATCAAAGTTTTCTTGAGCATTACTATGCTCAATACTATACAAAGAAAGGTATTTTCTTTGTGCTGAGGGTGGGGCAGTGAATAAAGTGGAAAAAAAAAAGAAAAAAAATTCCACCCCTCATGGAACTTGCATTCTAATGAGAGAACAATATAATTATCTTTCTGAGAATACAGTGGTTCTAAGATGGAGCTCTTTTAAAGAGAGAATAAATTTTGGCCACAAATACATATGAATATGTTCCAATGTAGCCAAATTTTATGAACTATCTAAATCCCAGAATACTGTTCTTTCTACTAAAAGAATTAATTTGCTTAAGGTCATTTGAAAAAAGTTTTTTACACTTGGTTAGGCCTTCTAGAAAATAACTATTTCTTGAGCAGTCCAGATACATTTAAAATAATTTGTCTAGGATTTCCAAAACTTCATCCAAAGAAATTTGAAAGATCTAGTTTTTCTGACTCATACCTAAATCCAGAAATGTTTAAAGTCTAAGATCAACGTCCTTTGATTTTATTCTTGAGCTCTATTAATCTAAAAGTCAGAAGGGTAATGTGAGACTATATGTACATCATGGAATCTGTATTCACTTTTGCTGAACTCAGCACTATGGCTGAGGTAATAAATTCTAAACTGAAATTACAATTGATAATTAATATAAGTAGCCCTCAAGATGGTGTTCTCCTAATTACTTTTAATTAAAATGTTTATTGCACAAATAACATTTCAACAATTTTAGAAACAAAACAATTTCAAGAGAGAAAAGAAATTATCCAGTCTCAGTATTCCAACAAACCACTATTTTCATCTGCTCATGTTTCCCTCCAGTTCTTTTTTTAAAATAAGCTTTCTTTATAACCAACTCAATAAAGTTAACAGGATCTTAGATACCTAGAAACAATGGCAATACAGAAGATCTGCAAATAAAGTTATTGACTTTCAGTCTGGGTGAGTTTCTTACTTTTCTTTTCTAAGATATTCAAATTTTTTTTCTATGATTTCGATGATCATGGGTTTTCTGAGTTTTGCATCTCCTAGAGAAGGACTGGACTGACCATATATGTATGTTGGCATCTTGATGTCCTGGAAAACACAAAAATCCAGAACCATAATAGCTAATGATGTTAATATTAAATCTTATAAATTCTACAGATTCAGATTAAAAAACATTTAATTTAGACTCTAGTAAAAGTGTCAGGTACTGTCATCTGCTTTCATATACTTTGTTAATGATTCAGTCAGTATTTAGTGAGCTCTTATTATCTGTTAGACGATGGCTTTTTGATTCACATAACAACTTTGAGAAATTGGTAGGATAATGGTCATCTCCACCTTTATGGATGAGATGAACAAGGTTCAGAGAGGCTGACTTGCCTGAGGACTTGTTGTAGAAGGATAATTTACTGAGATATTTTTTGTTTTCTTTACAGTTTTCCCTGAAGGTAGCCAGGCCCTTTGTAGTTCTCCATGCTCTAGCTTTTTCAGAGCTGAAAGTAAACAGTAGCTACTTGTTGACCACTATTTTTATCCTCTGTCTCATGAAAGCCTGAGCTTTTGGAGATGATGTTGAGTTTCCTGGAGAGGTAGGAGAGAACAGGGATTGCCTTGGAGAATATCGAGAGAGAACATCAGAAAGAGGGACACATTCCAGCGTAGTAAGAGGCAGTGGATCATGGTTACCTTGGATTATATAAGGTATATATATCCAGATCCCTACTGAGGCAGAAGTAGGGCCTTTGCTGGAAATTGCTATGCAGTATATCAGGGAGCCTGGACCTATGGCACTGGGCTCCAGGGTTGGAAAGTTCCTGTGTCTCAAGTGTGATGTATGAATAGACAGTTGCTAATGTCAAGGGACCATGAGGTTTGGCCAGTAGCATCTTAACAGAAACCAGTAGTTGAAAAAAAAACAAAACAAAACTGGACCCTCAGAAAGGATCCCTTCTGAATATTTTGCTCTGGGTAAGACTCTCAGATTTCTGTGAAACATCTTAATATTTGTTACATCTTTTGCCATACTGGCATTATGGGATTCCAGATTAGCCAATGAATAGATTAAATCTATGCCTTTCACAATTTATATGATTCTCCATTTTAACAACATTTATGGTCAAGGGCATAGACTAATAAGTCTCAAATTTTAGGAGTCCTGGGCAAGAGAATCAGAGAGGGTTAAGCATAAAAGACATAAAAGAGACTTAGTAAGATTCTCAACTTTTCATGTGCACAGGAATCACGAGTTTATCTGAAATGCAGTCTCTTGAGCTCCCTATTGAGATATCTGGATTCAACAGGAGTAGGGTAAAGTCTAGAAATCTGCATTTTAATAACACCAAGTGATTCTGATGCTGGTAGTCAATGGACACATGTTGAACATCACTGTAATATTCATTTTCTGAATAAGTGGTACGTACCAGCCCTAACCCTACCTAATGAAAGGCCAATTCATCCATGGTATCAACATCCTGAAGGTATAGGCTCTTTTGAATCTTCATATGGTATTAAACAATGAGTAATAATGGACGAGTTTCTTTCCCTGCATCATTGAAGAACTGTACTCAAGCCAGTTCTTTTTCTTTAAAATATCTGGGGAGGACAGAAAAAAAAAAGTAAAATATTTTATAAATTACAATTTTTCAAAGACTAGATTTAATCTTTTGCCTCTCTCTGACATCTAAATGGCAAATGGAAGAGACAAGATAGCAATATCTAAGGGAGATTCTATATCTAATCCCTCTAGTGTACATGAAGGCAGATGTCAGTAACATGACAATTAACCAGAAACTTGGGAAAACTTTTCGTTTTGCTGTCATCCAATTCACTGAAGTCCCTTATTCCTCACAAAGAAAACTTTCAGGTAATCCCTTGTACCAACTTCCTACCTCGTCTACACCTCAATATATAGAAAACACAGATATCCAGGATTATGATCCTAAAATACTGAAACAGGACAGCAAATATTTGAGTGCATAGTTTTTGTAAGGCAGTTATTAAAGCAGAGAAATATACTGATAACTTTCTGATAGAATTTTTACAAGTACTGAAATGTAAAACATTCTCTATAACTAACATTTTATCTAAAAAGTAACCAGTTCAAGGCCACGCAACTGGTCACCACGATTATACCAGTAATATTTTATGGTTTTGCAGTGCTTTTATGTGTATTATTTCACTTGACCTTCAGAATTTTATTTAACATTCACTCATCATTTGCTCAGACATTCACCTGGTGTTTGAAAGCCCCCCGGATAAGCAAGATGTAGTCATGTCCTCAGAACCCACAACCCAGGCAGAGGTCAGGACAAAATGGCAGGAAATTTAAAATGCAAAGGCCCCGAGTCAAGAGAAAACAGGCTACATCAATCAGGACTAAACTTTAGGTCTCCTACTTTCTCCCCACCTCTTTTCATAGCAACCAGGGATTTAATTGCGCCCTGCATGGACTTGGGAGCTGTTCTCTTTAGACTTCAAATCCCTTTTACGCGCATCATTTCAGAAGAGTGCGCCAGCACTTGAGGCTGCAGAAATCACCGCCCATACCACCCTGGGTTTCCGCCTACCTCGGGCGCTTCCCCAACTCCCACCGGGACCACACCTGCAGCCCTCTGGTCGGCTCCAGCCTCACGCCCGAGCGCCGCCATTTTGGCGACTCACGTGACTAGTGGTGGGCGGGGACCCAGAACTCCCGGGGCGGGAAGTGGTGCTCACGCCTCTAGCCCTCATCCCTGGCCCGCCCCGACCCAGTCAAAAGCCGCGCCCTCCATCCTGGCTGTGATTGGGCCCGGCGTCCAGAAACGGGAGCCGCTCATTGGCTTCCAGGAGGTCCAGACTCCCATGGGCCCGCCCCCCTGCCAGGCCCGTATTCCCTTCTCTTTAATTTGTTAGCCTAGCTCGCTCTTCTCGCCTCCTGAGGGGAACGTGGGGCGGTCCGAGCGCAGGGATGTCGCTGCGCGTTTTCTTCTCCTCAGGGCACCTCCGTTAGCTGGGCCCGAGCTGCCCAGCCCCTTTCATTCCTTCAGGGTGCTTGCCCCTCTGGCATGGCCCGTGTGTTAAGGCTCCGGCTTCTCGGGCACCTCCTCCCTAGAGCCCCCAACCGCCTGCCAGAGCAGCCCCTACTAGCCTCCTCCCCTCACAGCCGTCAGACTCCCCTTCTCAGTCTTTAGTCCCCTCATATTCCATCCTTTCTCCTCGCTTGGAAAGAGACCGGAGAGAATTTTGCCCCCCCCTCCCCGAGAAGACCCCCTTACCAGCCGGTGTTTCGGGTTGGGGGGCGCTGCGAGGACGCCTGGCGCCCTTTGGTGCGCGTTCAGTGCCCAGCAGTATCTCCCAGACCAGCACCCCCCGACCCTCCAGTCTCCATGTCTTAGAGAAGCCAAAATCGAGAGTTATATAATTTCTAGTGCTGCTGTTTCTCCTGCCTGAGGAAACACTTCATCGTGTGGAGGGTGCAGGACATTTCTGTGCTCTTCTATATAAGAACGGGGTGTGGGCAGGGGTGGCCGGCGGTAGCAGAGATTTGTTTTTTCTGCAAAAGGAAGGTGGGTAGTTTGGAAAGAGACTGAGGGAAAAAGGGTGGATGTGGAAGCCAAGCGGCCGAACTCTCTCATTTAGGAAACCGCGAACTGTTTGCACGGCTTATGCTCACATGCCTAATACTACTACAGCGTCTCAGAAAACACCTTTGGGGGAAGGTTTGACTTGTCTCGAACAGTCTCAGTGTTTTTCCTCGACGGATAGGGAGCTGCTTGGATGAGAAGAAACGGCATGATGTGAATGACTCCAGTGTGAAGAAATCTTCGCCAACTCATCCTGCATCAAGTGCCCATTGAGTAGCACTGTCACTTTAATGTCTCCATGCCAGGGGATTGCTTTCCTTCTTTTCAATCCTCTCGGTTAATACGTGGGAGGATCAGAATCAGAGGGGGCATTAAGGATCAAGCCTGAGGGGCTTGGAGAGCACAGAAGAAAAAAAATGAAAGTGACAGCAAGCTGGATCCTGTCTTACTGAGGGGGTGAGATCCGGAACTTCTGGTCCAGTGAATAGAAAGGGGCCTTTCAGTCTGTGTTCTGCCCCAGAAAACTGTCCAAACTCACCCACCTTTTTAGAGACTAGAGTCAAAGAGGTTTTTAAAGTATTTTTGGGGGGTGAGGGTTTTAAATTTTTCTCTAAAGAATTGAGTGTTTTTATCATCAACCAGTTCATTTTTGGATTTGATCATGTATTGAGTAATGAGACAGCTGTGTAAATTTGGTTTGTGCCTTAACTGAGTTAGTCATCGAACTCCAAAAATGTTGCTGCCTGAAGAGGAGTTTTAATAATGTTTTCTATGTTTGCAATAATTTTCTTTTTAAACAGAATAAATGTTTTATAAACATTGAAAAACTCAAAAGCTATTTTTCTTTAAACTCCGTGGGCACTGTCAAAGTTGGTGGAAAAAATACATCACTTTTTCTTTATTTGAAAGAGAAGACAGCCTGGATTTCAAACAGTGAAGTGGTTTGCAACAGTTACCTAGCTCTTGGCCTCCATCCAGGTGGATCAAGTTGAGACCTGAAAAGAGATCTTGAATCCTGTGTCAGTGGAAAGACCTAAGAATGCCAGTCAAGAAGAAAGGTGGGCTATGAGGCTTTCTATATATGTTTCTCCTTTTTCTTGGTTCTGCTATTTGCAGTTTAAATTGTCCATTTGAGAGTAGAATTTTGCTTGGGATGTAGTTATTGTAATGATGTCTTTTCTGTGGTACATCATTCAGTAATATTATTTTACTAAATGAAAACCAAGTAGGACTGTTGTATTTAATTATAGACAATTATGGTTTCCTAAATCAGGTGGTATAAATCACCATTTGTAATCAGCGTAAATTTAATACCACAGATTTGGGATTTTCTTTAGCTTGCTTTCTTAGCTTGTTAAAGGTTACTTTTACACAGTCTTTAAAAAAGAAACCTGTACAGTGCAGCTCTTCCTCATGGATTTAACATTTATCAAGCAAATTACATAGTTGTAAAAGATAAAGTTGTTTGTAGTGAATGCAATTATAGATTTATTATTTATCTTTTATTAAAAATAGCTTTCATGTTTGGGTTTACTCTAGTGGAAATCTTCACTTTTGTGATAAAGCACCACTTTGGTAACTGTTGAGCTTTTCCAGATGTATACATTATCCAGTAACATGATTGGCAAATTCTGCAAATGAGGTAAACACCTCACTCCCCACCCCCACTGATCAAGATCTGGAAGGTTCCTGAAGTATTGTTTATTATAGGTTAGACCTTGGGATTCACTTTAGCTTAGATCTACCCCAGGTGAGCCTTGTTCACCTAAGGATCCTAGAGAAGCTGGTGTTTTTAGGTTTTTGACATTTTATAGAAGACCAGATCAACTATAAAGGAGTTTTTTAAAGAGTTTTAAACTGAAATGTCTATCAATACCCTTGAACTCTACTGTAGTGGACTAGTATAGATCCAAATGTTGACCATTTATGTGAGTTGCTACAGTCTGAAACTAAAGCTTAGTGTGAAGGTTAAGGTGCAAACTAGCTCTGCATGATGTTTAATCCTACCTGTGGATTTGGAAGGTGTATTGAGGAAACTTATAATCAGTGAGATTCTTTATCCAACTGCTGTGTGTAGAGAAGGACAATGATATACAAAACCTCTGAAACACCTAGAAATGTCCCTTTGTATGCTGGAATTTAAGACTGGGCTTGTTTCCTTCTCCTGCTCTCCTCCATAATATCACCGAGAGAAGTAAACTCTCCTTGAGATTTTGGAGCTACACCTGTCCAGACCTGACACAATTGGTTTATTTGGAACAAGAATGATTTGGGGGAATGTAGCCAATAAAGGATACGTTTCTTTGACTTATTTAGCTTGGGGTGTATTTTTATTCTTTCTACCATTTATTGTGCTCTAGTTAGTGTCCCTTTTGGACTTATTTTAAACTAGTAATTGAATTAAACACATTTTGTGTGTGTGTGTATGTATGTATGAGACGGAGACAGAGAGAGAAGAGGAAGAGAGGGAAGGGAGAGAGGAAAGGGAGAGAGAAAGAGAGGGATAAAAAGGTATCTGGGAAGGAGGAGGAGGAAAGGCATTGATGTTCTAGATATAACTTAGCTAAGCAGGGTGAACTTAAGATTTCTAAACCCAACAGACTGAGTTTTTTAAAAAAGTTCCTACCTTTAAAGGAAGTTACAAAAATTGCCGATACATTATTGAAAACCATACTTTATGAGAAATAATTTATTTCCTTCCCTGCTTCCTTCCCTCCTCTTCTTTCCTCCCTCCCTCCCTCCTTCCTCTTCTCTTATTCTTTACCAATGGGTTGATTGTAGTGGGTCAAATTTTTTAAGGAATCAACAAGTTCTAATTAGCAGAGTACAAAGTTCTAATTAACAAGTACATATTTGGATATTACTAAAATATATGCATTATGTAATTTACTTCATGAACTAATCTAGAGAAACAGCTTATCTTTTTAAAAATCTCTTAAAACTGTTAGTGTTAAGATATGTTTTAAAATATTATAGACAACTAACCAAACAAGTTATGACATGTACATTATATTTTTAATTAGCTAAGCTTACTATCTGTACTGTTTCTATAAGTAAAACAAATACTTTGAAGTATAACCTAGATTTATTCTGCAGAGAGCACAGTCCTCTATCATCTTGAATCTTTTTCTTTCTTTTTAATATTTGTGCTGCTTCTTTTGTATTTTTTTAAAATTTATTTATTTTTGGCTGCGTTGGGTCTTCGTTGTGGCGAGCGGGGGCTACTCTTCGTTGCGGTGCACAGGCTTCTCATTGTGGTGGCTTCTCTTGTTGCGGAGCGTGGCCTCTAGGCTCTCAGGCTTCCGTAGTTGTGGCTCGTGAGCTCAGTGGTTGTTCCTCACGGGCTCTAGAGCGCAGGCTCAGTAGTTGTGGTGCACGGGCTTAGTTGCTCCGCGGCATGTGGGATCTTCCCGGACCAGGGCTTGAACCTGTGTCCCCTGCATTGGCAGGTGGATTCTTAACCACTGTGCTAACAGGGAAGTCCCCCTTTTTTCTTTCTTCATTGTTGCATGTGGTAGATAGGATGGAAGCTAGGCTTTATGTAATTTTAAACAATAACTATCCTCATAGAGCCAAGTGTTTATTCATCGTTGAATATATTCTTATTACAATAAGAAATTTTCATAAGACATATTTCTCACTTGTTATATATTTTGTATGTTATTGTAAAAGTAGAGAGTTGGGCTTCCGTGGTGGCGCAGTGGTTGAGAGTCCGCCTGCCGATGCAGGGAACACGGGTTCGTGCCCCGGTCTGGGAGGATCCCACATGCCGCGGAGCGGCTGGGCCCGTGAGCCATGGCCGCTGAGCCTGCGCGTCCGGAGCCTGTGCTCCGCAATGGGAGAGGCCACTACAGTGAGAGGCCCGCGTACCGCAAAAAAAAAAAAAAAAAAAAAAAAAAAAAAAGTAGAGAGTAGTTTCTCTGATTGGTAACATGCAAGCATGGTAGGAAGTGAGAATGGGTGTGACATCTAAGTACATTTTTTTTTTTTTTTTTTTTGCTGCACCTCACGGCATGCAGAATCTTAGTTCCCTGAATAGAGATGGAACCCCGGCCCGCTTCAGTGGAAGCACAGAGTTGTAACCACTGGACCACCGGGAAAGTCCCTAAGTACATTTTTAGGTGCTATTCTTGATTGTTCTTAGGTAAGCCAAAACTGCTATATTCAGTGCTATTTTGCTTTATGACATTACTTCCTATCTCTTCTACCTTACTCTCTTCACATTTTTATAGATCTCAGTTTTATCAACAGAACACTCATCATTTCTTCTTCAGAGATACTTTTCTCCCAGCAGTCGCTTTTCTACAGTTGTAACTTGATTTGCTCCCAAATGAGCATTTATGATATCTTTGACCTGTTTTAAATTCTGAAAATTCAGGGCCAATCCAAGATAAGTTGTATCAGCATTCTCTGATATGGTGCAAGGTCATGATGTATAGTAAGGGGCTATTTCAACAGACTTGTGAATTGATCTGATTTCATGTTGGATTAATGCAAGAAATTAAAGTTAACGATAGTTGTGTTCTCCCCTGTGGTTTTTGCAGAAAGTTGCTGTTTTAGTGATAAAATATACTTCAACAGAATTTTTTAGTACATTGCAGTTTCTTTTTTGAGCAGTTTTTTATTCTCTTCATTGTCATTAAATATGTGAAAAAATCAATGCTTTTAATACTTTGAGGTTGATGCTTATTTCATTTGTGTTTTTAAAAAATTATCCTATTCTGCTCTTCTTTTAAATTGGTATAGAAGTCTATCTGATGTTATTAATTTACATGACATTTTATTTCCTTTGAATTCTTCTGTTGCAACTGTTTTTAGCCATATAATAGAGTATGTATACCACGTACTGAAACTTAAACACTATCATTGTCATAATTCACATGTTTTGATATTCTTCTTTTTAAAGGAAGTTGAAGAATGTTGTGTGATTAGAATCCCAAGACATGATATTGCCATGTATCTTATGGACATTTGTGAAATTGAGATTGTTGTTTCCTGGGTTTACACTCTTTCCTTTTGGTTGACTGTATACTCCATAAAAGTGTCATTTCTGTTTTTTTTTTTTCCCCATTCTCTGGAAGGGAACTTATAACTCTTATGTTTAATTTTTCCTCATTAAAAAATTTCTTTCATTATCTATTTCCTGCACTTTGTGGCTTAACTTCTTTTTTGTAGGATCTCACTAGTTTATATTTGCCTTTCATTATCTGAGCATACTCTCTATCTTTAGCTTTTCTTCAATTACTAAGTTTTTTTTCAGGTTCTCTAAGGCGGAAAATATGTACCTAAATTTATTGACTACACCTGAGTAGCTATTTTATCCCTTCTGTAAGTACTTCACCAAGTTTTTGTTTGAACTTTTGTGTTTGCCGTAACAGGATTATATTCAGATGCTTTTTCAATTTCAAAAAACTTTATGCTTTTTCTTTTTCCGAGCCAGTAGAACTCAAAAGAGTTAAGCCCCAGAGAGGGATGGGAAAAGGCAGGTTTCAAACTTTTGTAATTTCTGTAAGTCAAAGTAAGATAACTTACTAAAGATTTTTTTAGATTTAAAATCCCTCAAAAGGGACATGTTGACCTTGGTTGAGAGAATTATTAAAAATCATGACACCACAGATTCTTTTTTTTTTAATTTTTAATTTAATTTTATTTTTAGATACAGCAGTTTCTTATTAGTTATCTATTTTATACATATTAGTGTATATATGTCAATCCCAATCTCCCAATTCATCACACCACCACCGCCCCCCCGCCACTTTCCCCCCCTTGGTGTCCATATGTTTGTTCTCTACATCAAGCCACAGATCCTTGATGTTGGAAAATACTCATCAATCAGGAGGCATAAAGAGAGAACATTCTGAAGAGAGAAATAGAAGAATACTCTTTGTATTCAACTACTGATTAGGAGTATGTTATGAAGCAAATAATAGGCATAGTGTTAAAATTATCTGTTAATTGAATTTGTTTTACAGTTTTTATGTATTGGGAATGTTGCAAATGATATGCTAATGAATTGATACCATAAAATATTTGAACTGTTAGGTTTTTGGGAAACTGCCCAAGTGCTCCATTCATGATAGAATATTTGATTTCTCCTTTAGGTCTATGATTGATTACATCTTTGGGTGGAAGAGTCTAGTCAGTGAGAAGATGTACACAAAATATTGGATTTTTAAAACATCAAATTAAGACATTCAATTCATTTATGCCTTTGCCAATCAATTAATCTGTCGCTCTTCTATAACAATACATTCAGTAAACTATAAGAATGCTCTTCTTTCTTAATTATATACTCTCATTATACACTTTTATTTCTTAATATTTATTGTGTAACCATGTCAGTGATTATAGAATATTTTTGAGTATAATGCTGAGATGTATAAAATCTTTTTATTTTTTATTTTTAACTGGAGCAAGAGCACTTGTACCCCAGCTATAATTCCTGCTCAGGAGTTTGTAGCAGTCAAGGCACGAGGGCTCTGTATCCTCAATGTAGGTTGCTTTGTCAGCAAAGGATCATGAGTTTTACCCAGTCTCTTCTGTCCAGTCAGTCATTCCAAATTCCAAATAGTAAGCTTTCTGCATAGGTTCAGTTTTTAGTGAGTTTTTCAAAGCTATTTCAAGAATTATGGCCAAATCACCTCTATTATGAAACAATTCTCCTGACCTCATTTGTTTTAGGATTTAAAATTAAGGGGAAATGATATAAAGTAGAAAATCCTGTGAAAATGAATTAAGTTAAATCTTTCAAAGATTATGAGTAAGATTATGTATCCCATTGTTGCTGATGACACATCTTGCCAGCCATTAGGGCCCTAATTCTGTTAGAGTAAGACTCTGAGGCTTCTGTAAGGGGCCTATCATTTTGGAGAGTTGTGACTTCTTTATCATTGAAAGTGTGGTGAGACTTGAAATAAACCTGTTAGGTTCTGTAGTATTTAAAATACCTTATAGGTAATAAACTATAAATCATTTTAAAAGGTAAACTTGGGTATGTATTTAAAGAAATAGCTTTCCTTCTATTTATTTATTCCATCATTTATCCATTCAACAAAAATTTATTGAGTGCCTGCTATGTACCAGGCACTGTGCTAGGTGCATGTTTTACAGTGGCAAATGATATTCGGTGTCTGCCTTTATGATGCTTAAAATTTATTAGGGAGACAGATATGGACACAGGCAATTTCACTGTGTATGTTGGGATTAGCATCGTGTCATGTTCATTTCTTTGCATCATGTCCCTATAATCCTCAATAGCAGTGATATTGTGGGAAAAACCTAGACCCGTAGTCAGAAGCCCTGGCTTCTAGGAGAAGGGACAAGCTCTGATAATCACTGAGCTGGACTCTCAGTCTATAAATTTAGGTGTGTAAGAAATATCCATTTATTTTCTATAGTTCAACTTTATTTTTGACTCTTAATTACTAAGTTGTGGGCAGAATCACTCCAATCTTTTTTGATTTTTTTCCTACTTCCATGGAGTTATGGTAGGGTTCCATCTGGAATGGGGGTATACTCTGGTCATTGATCATCTATGTACAACAGTTTACCTCTGAGGCATGAGTTGTTGTGTCTAGATGGTTCTTTCTGGCCTGGCAACAATTGCTACTTCTAAGACATGTATTTAAATGTTTTTTTCTCAGAATTTCTGTGTTTCTGTTTGTCTAGCTGCATAATGATGCTTTTCCTCTCTGGGGTCTTTCGGCCTTTCAGACAATGCTGCCAGGAAACAGAGCCTAGATACCTGCTGCCTTGGGATCCAAAAACTTCTCTTATTTTTCAACTGAGAAAATCTCTTTCTAGACTGGGGAGGGGCTAGGAGATGTCCCCCTCTCTGCATGTACCTGAGAATCTCTCTTTCATCTCTGAAACAAACATTTCTTTTATTTGGAGGGTTTCGGCTTTTGGAAAGCAACACTGGGATAACTTTAAAATCCCGTCGGTTTTCTGTCCTGGTACATACCTCCCCTGAGGCAATAAAGTACAAAACCAGTTACCAGCTTGAATGAGAAGAAAGGAAATGGGAACATTTAGGGAGAGAAGAAATTAACATCTCAAAGTGCCAGCCTCGAACAGGTACTTCTTCACATGCCTTCTTATGATAATGCCACCAGGTGACCTTGTGAAAATCATATCATCTTTCTGAACCTCAGTTTCCTTTTCTAAAAGGGGTTTAATACTCCCCCCCATATATGTTATTTCTTTTCCCCATCAAATAATATAATATATATTAATTTCACTTTTATAAAGTTAGTGATAGAATTAGGACAGGAAGCTCATCCAATATTCTTTCTACTGTATGAGTAAGGTATTCTTTGAGCAAATGAATGGCATCATGGTGCAGTGGAGGAGAGTCCCGGGACGGAATCCTGTCTTTACCATTAGCTGAATAACTTATCTAAAGAAGATCAACAGACTGAGCTTCAAATTGCTCATCTTAAGACATGACTGCACTAATAATACTCAACTCTTAGGATTATTGAGACAATCAAAGAAAAATATCTAGCCCATGTGGAAATTATTTTGGGAATAGGAAAGTGCTATACAAATGCTTATCAGAATACTTTCTTTCTTTCTTTCTTTCTTTTTGGTCCAAGGGAGAGGAAAGTTGTGTTCAGAGGAAAGTTGTCTCCTTCCATCAGTTGTCTGGGTCCAGCTTCCTGGTCAGCTTCTGGAGTTAGCCTACCCAGATGTGGCAAGTACACATCTGGTTACAGAAAGGAAATGCCACACTGTGCTTTTTTTTTTTTTAGAATAGAATAATATTTCTTATGAGTATTTCTTCTCTTTCAATTTTGCTAAAGTAATCTGTAAAGCATCCAATATTTACAAAATGATTGCAGTCTTTAGATCTGCTTTAAGTCTGGCCATACATTTTCCCCACAATTTAAATTCCAAGTTTTACCTATTTTTTCATTTTCTTTTTCTAGTTTGTTACAACTGGAATAAGGCGTATTTCAGTATTCAGCTGAAGATGCAATTTACTATCTTCTTTCTTTCTATTTATTACTATTTAACCTTGTACTTTTCCCATTGTTCTCTTCAAGAATTCTGTAGAAATTCTGAAAGCATGACTTATCTGAAAGGTAGTAATATAAATTCACCATTTCATATTAGTATCTTTTTCTGTCAATAGGGGAAATAGCCTTATCAACAGGTGTTTGTTGAAGTATATTTAAAAAAATTTTTTGGGAGGGGGCGGGCTGGAAGTATAGTATAATTGCTAAGGACAATTAAAGAAAAAAGAAACACTGATCCTTTCCCAATAAGTTACGTTTCAATATGGCATAATACTTAAAAGTATGGGCTTTGGTGCCAGATAGACCATGGTTTATACCCTGGTTCCAACACTGTTATGCAGCCTTGGGCAAGTTATTTCATTTCTCTCAGTTTGTTTCCTCATTTGCAAAAGGTGTATAGTAGTATTTCTTGGGGTTCTTGTGAAAATTATATAAGGTGATCTCTGCAGAATGCTTAGCATTGCTCAGAAAATGCCAGCTAATTTTATTAGTAATAAAATGACACCTTTGTTGTATCACCTTGAACTGTATATTTTAATATTAAAAAAGCTTCTTTTTAAAGACCTGGTATGAGGATAACTTTTCTGTTGGCATTCATCATTTTATTATTTTCATATGAATATCTTAATTTACAAAATAACAAGAACAATAATGTCAATAATAAGAATTAAGCACATATAAGTACTTCCTAATTTTTGTTTCAATTGATATATATCACACCGTAGTTAGGATGATCTTTCTAAAACTTTAAAAAATGGTCATGCTCATCTTTATTAAAAAATCTTCCATGGCTTGTTATTCCTCCTTCAGTATAAGGCCTAATATAGCATAGTCTGTATGGCATCAATTTACTTCTCTGTTCTCACGGCCCCTGGTACCTCATCATAGCATGACCCCACTCTATTTTAATCGTTTACTTTGTTTAAATTTTCTATTTAATTATCTTTACTTTCAGACAAAAGAAATCCCTAAGAGGGTAGAATATTTATCTTGTTCAGTGTTGAGTTCCCAGTGTCTAGAGCATAGTAAGATAAATATTTGATTAATGAATGAAACAACTTTTTATCTCTATCAGGTTTTAAAGGTAGGACCATTTTAATTTATATGTTATAAATATAATTTTTATATTAATAAACACATGTAAAAATAAGAGTTTCAACATATAACCCTAGATTCTAAAATTCGGTGATAAAATTGTGTCTGATTGGTCAAGTTTCATTTTTTTTTCCATAGAAATATGCTCAGCTCTGTTTCTGGAGGATTAAGGGTGGTACTGTGGAGAAAACACTATACTTGAAATCAAAAGCTTTAGGATTAAGCTCCAAATCTGTTATTCAGTAGTTCTGTGATTGGACAAGCCACTATGAATCTCAGTTTCATGTAAAATAGGCAATATGACTTCTCAGGGGTGGGAATCAGATCAGATAATGCATGTGAAAGTTCTTTCTAAACTAAAAATATTACATAAATTTATTTCAAAGAATTTCAGTATTCTAAATGATTTGTGTATTTAGTTTACCCTTTCCTCTATTATACTTTGATCTTAGTTTTCTGAACAATACCATCACATGTTCTATAATTCTTCCTTTTGTTTTTAGTTGTGGCAAATTTATGTTATCCTTTCCCTCTTTCTAAAATTTCATTTGTTAGCAGTATTGCTGTTTGCTGTTTCAAATTTAAATCACCTGTCCCAAATTATTTGTAACTTTTTGGTAATGCTATTCTTAAACCAAATACAAAAGAGTTGAAGCTTAATTAACAGACACATGATTACCTATAATTCCAGTTATGTAACATTCACTATATCCTTTGGATTGCATATTTCATGCAAAAATTTTTTATTTAAAAAAATGATTTCCAGACTTCCCTGGTGGTCCAGTGGTTAAGACTCCACACTTCCAATGCAGGGGACAGGGATTCGATTCCTGGTCAGGAAACTAAGATCCCACATGCCACATAGCACAGCCAAAAAAAATAAATTAATTAAAAATTAAAAAATTAAAAACTCAGGGGAAATTAAAAAAAATATTTCCCTCTTATTTCCTCCTGTATGTGCCTTCAGGTATTACAAATTTAGTTTCATCCTTTCAATAGACTCAGGAGTCATATGAATACAGATTTCCTTTAACAAAGAAAATAGGAAAATTGAGGCCATTGTATTGGCAATTCAGGTGAAAAAAATCTCCACTTATACCTGGTTTAATTTGAACATCAATTAAAGTATTCATCCTGACTTACTTGGATGATTATCTCAACTTTCCACTTTATTCAAGTAGTCAACATCTGGCTAGGGATCTTTGACTTGTATAACAAGATCCTTGTCATCTTTTTTTTTTTTTTTGCTTAATTTATCATCTTTGTATAGGTATCAATTTTTAGATTACCTTCGAATTCAACCTTTCATTAATCAGAAATAAGAATTTAATCAGAAATGGAATTGACACTATGTAGTGATCATTATTGATAATCAAAAGAAGCGTAAAAGGGCAGCCAGAATTCCAGCATTAGATGCTGGCATGCAAAAGCCTAAGTTGTCTAAGACAGACTTGACTGTATTTGACCATTTGTTTTTTCTTATAGTCTACCATCTTGTTTTATGTGTCAGATTTTTCTCATACAGAGATGAGAGGCATAATAAGCTCTGCTGGTTTAGAGAACATCTAGCTACTTTGAATCAATACAGTGTCTTCCCTGGGTAATCAATAAATATATGTTGAATGAATTAGTGAAAGTCCCCTTACATAACAAATTATATTTGTAGATGTGATTATGGGAATGCTATTGATACATTTTTGAGAATTGCCATTCACAGGAAAAAAATCTCAGAATAAGTGAGTACCTACAAAATTATATCTTTTTCACAGAGGAAAAAGAATTATAATTGTAAAGAAAAAAGAAAAGATGCCTGGCACTTAGACTTTTAAAAATTATCTGTTTAACAAATGAAAGAATGAGAAAGGCTAAAGCTTGAAGCACTATAGATAATCAGATAACTAGAGCCCAAAGATACATATGAGAACTGAGAGAGGTATACTATAATTATGACATTGTTGATTATTTACATTAGTGATTAGGAATGCATTAGAAGTTCAGGTATAGTAAGCTACTCTCTTTTCAGGGAAACAGCTGATTGTTTAATTGTTGACAAAATGGGGATTCAAATATTTGTCCCTGATTCAAAGAGTTGTTAAAAATATATCAGGTAAAGTATGAAAGCATTTTTAAAAATTAAAGGTTTATACACATGTACTAGCATATGTTTATAACACCATCTTTTGTTAATATATGTCTTATTTTAAAATTGGAGAGAGCTCCTGTGCATCCATATTCATTTTTATATTTCTATCCTTCTTAGGTAAAAAAAGAACTAGTTACACAATGTCCTTCTCCATTCATTACTGCTTATTGAAATTCTCCCTTCTTTTAAGGGAGTAAGATATATTATATAGGAGCATGAGAGAAGGCCTCATTGATAAGGTGACATATGAGCAGAGATGTGAAAGAAGTGAAGTAGTAAGCTTCATGGATATTTGAAGGAAGAATGTCTAGGCAGAATGGCCAGTGTAGAGTCCCTGTGGTAAGAGGGTTCTTGATGTATTTGAGAAAGAGCAGAGACCACTGTGGTTGGAGTAGACTGAGCAAAAGGAGAGGTGTAAAAGCTGAAATCGGAGAGGTAGGCTTTTGTCGAGTGAGATGGGGAGTCACTGGAGGGTTTGAGTTGAGGAGTGATCCTATCTGACTTCTGACTTAAAAACATCTTCTTGGCTGCTGTGTTTAGAAGACTGTAGGAGGGCAAAAGTGACATCATGTAGACTTGTAAGAGGTTATTTCATTAATGCAGGGGATAGATGATGGTCTGGACCAGGGTAGTAGCCCTGGAGGTGGTGAGAAGTGATGGGATTCTGTATGTAATTTGATGTTAGAGCCAACAGGATTAATTGATGGATTCGATGTAGAGAGAGAGCTAGAGAAGAAGAATGAATGACGACTCCAGCGATTTCTGGCCTGAACAACTGGAAGGATGAGAGATGGAGAACATTGCAGGGGAAGCAGATTGGGGTGGTGGATAAGATCTGGAGTTCAGTTTTGATAAGTTAAAGTTTGACATTTTCTTTTTTTACCTGGAGAACTGGTTTGTTAAACATTTACCAGCATTCACTGCTTGGAAGCCTAGTGAAGAAAATGTTTCAGGAGTGCAACAGTATCAGATGTTGCTGATGGGTCAAGTGAGATGACTGAGACTTGACCACTGGATTTAGTAGGATGGAGATAATAGGTAACCTTGACAAGAGCAGTTTTAGTGGAATTACTGGAAAGAAAAGTCTGATTAGGGTAGTCTCAAGAAAGAATGAAGGGAAATTTAAAGGAGTTTTTCTCTAGAGGGGAACAGAGAAATGGGGACTATAGTTATTTGGAGAGGAATGAGGCATAAAGGAAAGTTTTTAAAAATCACTGATAATACAGTTGATTTGTAAGCTGAAGGGAGTGATTGAATGGAGAGGAAAACAGTTGATGATGAAGCAATGTCCTTGAGTAGGCAAAAGAGACTAGGCTCAGGTGATCAAGTAGAGGAGTTGGCCTTAGAGAGAAACACAAATATTTTATCCATAGTAACAGGAGGGAAGGCAGAATATAGGGGTGCAGTTACAAATAAATCAGTAGATGTTATGTTAGAAGCTTGTGGAAGTTCTCTTATGATTTTCCATAAAATAGAAAGCATGATCATCAGCTGAGAATGGCTGTTGGGGAGAAGAATTGGGAGGTTCAGGAGAAAGATATGAAATAAAGTACTCAATAAATATGAATTATTGTTATTATAATTGGTATTTAATTTGTGAAAGTGGTAGATTTGAAGGGGGAAAGGCTTTTAAAATGCAAAGACAATTGTCTTTGTAGTAATGATTGTGGATAATCACTTCACAATATATACATATTATCAAAACTTCCTGTTGTACACCTTAAACATATATAATTTTTATTTGTTAATCATACCTCAGTAAAGCTGGAAGAGAAAAGAATGAATCTCAAAGCATGAAAATTTTGATGAATATCCATCATATGATTTGAAAATATAAGGTAACAGGAGAAGAGCTCTGGTCAGATGGAGAAGTGCCAGGAATACCAAAAGAGACTTTTGAAGGAAGTGACATTGACTCTAAGTAAAACTCTTACTCATGACAGAATCTGGGCAAAGGATGAAATTGTGGAAAACCAATGATAATTCCAGTCATCTTTCATCCCAAATGATACCCATAAGAAACCCTTTTCATAATGTGCCTTATAAATGAAAAGTTTGTATATTGTTAGTTCTTCGGATAAGAATTCCTCAGAGAGAACAAATAAAGATATATATATATATAATCATAAAAAGGAAAATTATCAATGTAATATTTAAGTTTCTGGTCTGAACTTTGTTGACATTTTCTTCAGAAGCTTTCCAAACATAATTTTATAGAACACAAGTTGATGATTAAAGCAGTTGTTTACTGGTTAAGATGAGTCTTGCCTTTTCTCATAATGCATTTCAGGTCTGAGTAAATCAGTTACTGTATTTTGTATTCTTGGTGTACCTAATTATTATTAGTTAAAAATATATGACTTGACATTCTCCAAATAGATCTTCATATTGGAACAACAAAATTGAATCTTCTCACTTCCAAAAAAAAAAAAAAGACCATTTTCACCTACTACACACAAAGACATTGCCACTTTGGTGACTTTTTCAAGGATATTTTGTCTTGCGGGCAGTGAAGACATGTAATCAAGAGCCATAATATAACAGTATGTATTAAGAATGCCTGCAGTATTTGTGTAGGCAAAATGGTTTGGAAGAAGGGTGACAGTGATTAATTTTAACTGTCAGCGATGGCTTTATGGAATAGAGAGCATTTGAGTTAGGTCTAAATTAAGGGAAGATCGGTTTTCAGTTGACTTGATTACTTTCTATGCATTAGACATTGTATTAAGTATTGTGTAATTTAATCCTGCTACCTGTGAGGAAACTGAAGCTCAGAGAAGTTAAGTAATTTGAGGGTCACACACAGCTAGTAAGTAGGTTTCAGACCCAGATCTAGCTGACAATAAACGCTTTCCAATATAGGACACTGATTCAAGGGAGGGAATCGGGGTATGGGGGAGGATATTCCAATACAGGGGGCCGGAAGAGCAAAGAAAAGTGCAGAGGTGACAAAAAGTAGAGAAAGTGTGTGTGTGTGTGTGTGTGTTGGGAAGTGGAGAGGAGAAGTGATTAATCCAATGTGACTTGGGCACTGTGTGTGTATGTGTGGAG
Organism: Mesoplodon bidens; assembly: GCF_964165515.1. NCBI lineage: Eukaryota > Metazoa > Chordata > Mammalia > Artiodactyla > Ziphiidae > Mesoplodon > Mesoplodon bidens. The sequence continues at coordinate 71,613,215 of NC_138164.1, read as the reverse complement.
GGGGTGGAATAATATATAGTGGGAAATAAGGCTGAATATATAACTTGTAAACAGATCATGGGACGGAGGCCTCAAAGGTTGTGTTAATGAATCTGGACATTCTCTGGTAGGAAGTCACCAATTTTAAGATAATTTTTTCTGACAAGAGAGAGTCTCATCTACTATGTGAATATCAATTGGTCAGCATTCCATTCGGACCTTTCTTTTGTTTCATAGTTGCAGATTCTTTTGGAAGACAACAGAAATAAAAGTGGGTTCTTAAAATTGAGTTCATTGTAATTATCAATTTTAAAGATAGTTTATGGAATTTGTGATTAGTTTATTAAATTATTTTGTCATGCAATTAGGAATATAACTATAGAATAGTTAATATTAGCCTATTATTTTTCTAAGACCATAAGATAGAATTTTAAAATCATGTTTTTCAGATACTGACCGAGCTTTATCATTACTGGAAGAATACTGCAAAAAATTGAGGAAACCAGAGGAGCAGCAGTTGAAAAACGCTGTTAAAAAGGTGATGGGTATCTTTAAGAGCAACTTATTCCAAGCTTTGCTAGGTATGTATTAAAAAATTATTTATCATCTTAATGATCAGAATTGGGCTTAAGAGTTTGAGTAATGTGGTCAGAAAACCCGATAACCAAATTTAAAACTGAAATATTTTTCTTGATATCAAGTAGAAGAAAAGATTTTCCCCCCATTTTCTTGTTTAAGGTTATCTTAAAAAAGAACTTCTATAAAATAGAAATAAAGTGTATGTTAATAAAAATAAAAATATTGAAAGAATGTTTTATATAGGAAGACAAGTTTACACAGGAAAAAACTGGAGTAGCTTATTGCAAAAAATTGAGGACAAATATGCTAAAGAAGGAAGTTTCCTCCTTCTAGAGGAAGACTTCCCTAACACAAAAAGTGATGGGTTACATTCTACTCAGAAACATAGTTCTAGTTTTACTCTCTTCTTAAGACAAAAACAACTTTTTTCATCTTTTTTGCTTCTCTTAAGAAATTTCATGATTCAAACTGAGAAGTTTATTGATGAAAATCTCAGTGTTTTGTCAATGCTTCATGAATCTAACTATATAATGTTTAACCTTTTGCTTATTCTTGAATTTATGGTTTATTTATGTATGTCTTTATACATACATTTTTGCATTTATGCAGATAATTTTTAATTCTTTTTTTAGAGTTAAATAAAAAATAGAAACAAATACCTCCCCTCAACAAAAGCAACCAACTAACTAAAGAATTTTAAAAAAGACTCACTCAATTACACTATAGATTTTACTGGATTTAAACAGCATATATTAAAGAAATAATTGAATCTACCAGATGTTAGTCTTTTTCAGGTTTGATGGTTATTGATATAGAAACAAAAAATGTGAATTTATGGGGGTTAATCTTGAAAATATTTTATTCGTGTTTTTATTATAATGAATGTCTACACTTATTGACAAAACTATAACTTTATGGTTTGAATATAATTTAAAAAACCATTAAATTTTGAAAAATTGAGAATCAGTCTATTGAATAAAAATAGAAGTAAAAAACTTTATAGGATTATTGCCTGTGGATTAATTTCTTTAAAATATTCTTATATGGCTGGTAAGAATTAATGACACAAATAACTATAATCATCTTAGTTGGTGTTAAATAAAAACAGCTCTAAATGGAGTCTTACAGAATTTAAATAAACCCTGTCATTAGAGAATAGTATTTTAGAGAACACTTTTAAGCAACAAATTTCTCAATTAAAAATTAATAGTTTTATCTAGTTGATAAATAGTAAAGGCCATTAACAGAATGGCAATGCCTCTAAATAGATTTGTATAATGTGCTTAGATAAGTTTGGCTGTGACTTTTGAGAGTTTGAGTTTTTGAGAACTTTATTTAGGAAGAATATTGTTGGATGCTTTAGAAAATTCTACTAAGGTAGTGTAACCATTTGGTAATGCAACATCATTACAGGGGGAATGAAAAGACGAATGACAAAGAGTTGTATTTTGCCATTGTTTTGAGTGAGTGATAAATATCTTGGCAAAAAGCCTGTAGTGTAATTGGAATTTCTGTAATAAAATGAGAGGCAACAGTAATCTGTAAAAAGCTGTTACGTAAGTAATCCTGATGCCCAGCTTTGAATGGATAGATTTGCTTTGGCTGGTCTTTTAAGTCATTTTGGGATAAACCAGAGTGCAAAGAATGGAGCAATGCTATACAACAAAACATAATTTTCTATTGAATCCTGTGTAGGTTGCTAAATACTGCTTACTAATTTATTATTATTGAATGTTTGAGTTGGTCTCACTGTGCAATTTTAAGGACACAGAAGAAAAACTATGTAGCCCTGTTCATCCTGAAGGAGATTATATCTTTATAAATGGATAAGTAGGGAACCATTAATAAATAGGGCATTATTATTATTTTTTTAACATCTTTATTGGAGTATAATTGCTTTACAATGGTGTGTTAGTTTCTGCTTTATAACAAAGTGAATCAGCTATAGATATACATATATCCCCATATCTCCTCTCTCTTGCGTCTCCCTCCCACCCGCCCTATCCCACCCCTCTAGGTGGTCACAAAGCACTAGGGCATTAGTTATGCTCTATATTTTGCTTTCTGTTTTGACCAACTTCCCTTCCCCATTTTTTTTTTTTTTGTTACAAGTGATGGAAGATAGTGACTTTCACCCGTTATTCTGGTATTCAGGTAGCCACTATGTTGAAATAATACCTTGCATGAATCTTACCTGAAGAAATAGAAGAGAATCATAGTGCAGAAAACCCATCATAAATGGATAGTAGAGTAAAATACTATTATTGCAGAATGTGCTGTAACATTTACAAGTGACCAGGAAACCAGGCCTTCTCTCTACAGATGAAAAGCATCACTTTGAAAATGAATACTATCCTCCTTTTGTGGTACTTCATCATATGCCTAAAAAAGAAAACACAAACACTATTACATCTTAGATGGTATAATCCTTGAGGACAGAATTCTGTCTCCATAACTTTGACCATTATTATAGCGCAAAAAAGCATTTTATAAATGGGTTCTGTGATAATAGGGTGGAGGGTGATAGCAGAGGTATTGTTTTTTCCTTTTTAAAATATAACTTTATTTGATTATAAACATATATGCTCATTATGGAAAATTTTAAAAATAAAGTCAAAGAAGAAAATAAAATTCAAGGGTAAAATGCATTTCTCTTATAGTAAATAGGGTGATGAACTGTTAAACTTTCTTCTTTCTTGCTTCTCTAGTCCCTGTATTCTGTGTTTTGGCTTTCCATTTACCAATAACAGAAAGTGTAAAAAAACCACCTTAACTTTTAGGGTTTCCCTGGTGGTGCAGTGGTTAAGAATCCGCCTGCCAATGCAGGGGACACAGGTTCGAGCCCTGGTCCGGGAAGATTCCACATGCCGCGGAGCAACTAAGCCCGTGTGCCACAACTACTGAGTCCATGTGCCACAACTACTGAGCCTGTGCTCTATAGCCCATGCTCTGCAATGAGAGAAGCCACCGCAGTGACAAGCCTATGCACGGCAACGAAGAGTAGCCCCCGCTCTCTTCAACTAGAGAAAGCCCGCGCACGGCAACAAAGACCCAATGCAGCCAAAAATAAATAAATAAAATAAATAAATTAAAACAAAAACACCTTAACTTTTAAAAAGTTAGTAATCAGTGCTCATTAATGTATAAAAGAAGAAAAATGCCTGAAACAGCAAAGCTGCACATTTTGATGTTAGGCTTAGGGTGACATCTTGTGGTAATACTGAGGAAAATATTTTGTCCAATAGATAATTATAGTTTTATGATTATTGCATTATTAACACTTCAGAATTTGAATATAAGTGAGTTGGAATTCCACGATATTTTACAAATTAAGTTAGATCTCTTTCATTTAGCATAGCTAAAACATTCAGACTTTCAAGGCACTCTATTAGGTTATTTCCCCTTCATTTAGGTGATGAAGGAGCAAGATGGAATGTTTTTCTTTTTATACTTCCCTTCCAGATCTACTTTGAAATTTAAAGATATGTATTGCCACCATAATTATTTGTAAAAACCATTTATATAATATAATGAGTTAGTTCATTTTTAGATATGTACTACAAAAGTTCTTTTATACCTTATTGAAAATTGTCTTATTTTTTTTAATTTTTGAATTTTATTTTAATTATTTTTTTATACAGCAGGCTCCTATTAGTTATCAATTTTATACACATCAGTGTATACGTGTCAATCCCAATCACCCAATTCATCACACAACCCCCCCCCCCACAGATGTTCTCTACATCTGTGTCTCAATTTTTGCCCTGCAAACCGGTTCATCTGTACCATTTTTCCAGTTTCCACATATATGCATTAATATACGATATTTGTTTTTCTCTTTCTGACTTACTTCACTCCGTATGACAGTCTCTAGATCCATCCACGTCTCAACAAATGACCCAATTTCATTCCTTTTTATGGCTGAGTAATATTCCATTGTATATATGTACCACAACTTCTGTATCCATTCGTCTGTCAATGAGCATTTAGGTTGCTTCTGTTACCGGGCTACTGTAAATAGTGCTGCAGTGAACATTGGGGTGCATGTGTCTTTTTGAATTATGGTTTTCTCTGGGTATATGCCCAGTAGTGGGATTGCTGAGTCATGTGGTAGCTCTATTTGTAGTTTTTTTAAGGAACCTCCACACTGTTCTCCATAGTGGCTGTATCAATTTACATTCCTGCCAACAGTGCAAAGGGGTTCCCTTTTCTCCACACCCTCTCCAGCATTTGTTGTTTGTAGATTTTCTGATGATGCCCATTCAAACTGGTGTGAGGTGCTACCTCATTGTAGTTTTGATTTGCATTTCTCTAATAATTAGTGGTGTTGAGCAGCTTTTCATGTGCTTCTTGGCCATCTGTGTGTCTTCTTTGGAGAGATGTCTACTTAGGTCTTCTGCCCATTTTTGGATTGGGTTGTTTGTTTTTTTAGTATTGAGCTGCATGAGCTCTTTATATATTTTGGAGATTAATCCTTTGTCCATTGATTCATTTGCAAATATTTTCTCCCATTCTGAGGGTTGTCTTTTCGTCTTGTTCATGGTTTCCTTTGCTGTGCAAAAGCTTTGAAGTTTCATTAGGTCCCATTTGTTTATTTTTGTTTTTATTTCCATTATTCTAGGAGGTGGATCAAAAAAGACCTTGCTGTGATTTTTGTCAAAGAGTGTTCTTCCTATGTTTTCCTCTAAGAGTTTTATAGTGTCCGGACTTACATTTACGTCTCTAATCCATTTTGAGTTTACTTTTGTGTATGGTGTTAGGGAGTGTTCTAATTTCATTCTTTTACATGTAGCTGTCCAGTTTTCCCAGCACCACTTATTGAGGAGACTGTCTTTTCTCCATTGTATACCCTTGCCTCCTTTGTCATAGATTAGTTGACCATAGGTGCGTGGGTTTATCTCTGGGCTTTCTATCTTGTTCCATTGATCTGTGTTTCTGTTTTTGCGCCAGTACCATATTGTCTTGATTACTGTAGCTTTGTGGTCTAGTCTGAAGTCAGGGAGTCTTATTCCTCCAGCTCTGTTTTTTTCCCTCAAGACTGCTTTGGCTATTTGGGGTCTTCTGTGTCTCCATACAAATTTTAAGGTTTTTTGTTCTAGTTCTGTAAAAAATGCCATTGGTAATTTGATAGGGATTGCATTGAATCTGTAGATTGCTTTGGGTAGTATAGTCATTTTCACAATATTGATTCTTCCAATCCAAGAACATGGTATATCTCTCCGTCTGTTGGTATCATCTTTAATTTCTTTTGTCAGTGTCTTATAGTTTTCTGCATATAGGTCTTTTTTCTCCCTAGGTAGGTTTATTCCTAAGTATTTTATTCTTTTTGTTGCAATGGTAAAAAATTGTCTTATTCTTTATTCTTATTCTTTACATTACTTTTATGTACAAGTATGGGCAGAACTATGTATGTATACTTAATGGGTTTCAACCCCTTCTAAAATCTTGTTAACCTTGTTTATCTAATTTTATTTCCTCTTACTTCACTGCAGTGTTTGAGGGGGAATTTTGGGGAAAGATTTAGAAGAGAATGGGTAGTAGAGTGATAGTTTCCTTAAAAGTCTATCAGTAGCAACATCTTAGAAAAGAACTTATCCTGCTTTATGGAGGCTTGCATGTCAGACTTTGTATTAGAGTAGAATATTTTTTATCTTCATAAAGCTTAGTGTAGACCCTTATGGATACTTGAAATTATTAGCAATAGGGGTGATACAGTAGATATACTACATATTAGGATTTATCACCTCCTTGTTGAAGCCTTCTATCATGTCCCTACCTGTAAGCAGCTTTAACCAGCCCTTTCATTATGTCTCTTAATATTTTGTTCATATTTACTTTAAGGCACTTATTACACTGACTTATGATGAACTGAATATATTTCTGCTCCCTGAGTAGAATGTAAGTAGCTTGAGAGTTGAGGTTATATCTAACAGTTGTACCCCCAGTATGTGGACCTTTAATAATAATAGGCCAGCAATAAATTTTTTATTCATTTATTCAACAATTATTTAAAAAATACCTGTTATGTATTACACATTGTGCTAGACAATAGGGATACAACAGTAAACTCTAGAGGAGAGGATAGTCCTTGCCTTTATGGGTATGTGAGAGAAATCAAGTAGAGAGAAAAGAGATGTTAGGTATGCAATCAGTTAATCATTTAAATATAATAGTAATAAGTATTACAAAATTGATATGTATAGGAGTTTTATCAGATTGTAGTTTGAGTAAAAAAAACTACATGTTTTCTCAGTATAGTAATTCTAATATAGTATTTTATTTCAAAATAAAATAACATCTATTTGAAAATATCATGGTTATTTTGGTCTTGATTTGCCTTTGTAATGTATAATTTTTGCCACCTGATTGTAAGAAGGTCAAAGAATTTTTTATAGATTCTAGTGAAATGGTTATATAAATTTGGAACAACTCGGCTTCAATCCTCCAAAGCAGAGGTTCTCCAAGTGTGGTTCATGGATCAGCAGCATCAGCCTCATTGGGAATTTGGTCAGCATTGCAGATTCTTGGGCCTCACTCCAGACCTACTGAATTAGAAACTCTGGAAGCAGGGTGCAGCAAATAGTGTTGTAATAAGCCTTCCAGGTGATTCTGAGGCATGCTAAAGTTTGAGAACATATTTTCTAAATGGTTAGGTATTTGGCCACTCAAGGAAAGTAATATAGTATGTGAATAGTATTAATAAATTTGGGAAAATATGACAGTGGTATTTCTTCATTCTTGGGTTTTATAAAGACGATTTGCTCTTTAAGAAATACAATGAGCCATTATCATTCTGGGATATATCGTGACTACTTTGAGGATCCATAAATTTAGGAATATCATTATAGCATCTAATTTTCTTTTTAAAGGACAATAGTATATCTGAAACATTTAAGTGATTTTTTCCCTTTGGATGCTTAATGGTAGTTTCTACCTATGGGGCTATGGATAGAGAACAGCAGATAAGCGACATTGAGATGCTGCTGTTGGCAAGTGCGAGGCTCACTCACTAGAGAAGTGCTTGATGCCACTCACAGCCTCAAAGCATGTGCTCCTTTGAAACACATTTAATTACTGCATGTTATGGACATTTAAATAAGTACTGACTGGTCAAAGTGGTGAATGTTAGATTCTTAAATACCAAGGTCTACTCTGTTCCTACTTATTTGTTTAGAATACTCATTTCACTAAAATGAATGCAGGTATTTCAGTTATTGCAATTATAATAATTAACAAGGTATTTATGAAGTGTTTACCTATTTACATGGGCATATGCAGGTGGATATTATTAAAAACCAAATTCCTACACTTAAAGGTGTTAAAGTCAGTTGGGAAGGTAATATTCACATATATACAAACAAATATAAGAAAGGATGTAATCAAGGACTAAACTCTGGAGCCTAGACCAAACTGTAGGAGTTCAGAGAAGTGTGGGTTTATTGTAGGTTGGTGTTGCTGGGGAAGATTTTGTATAAAATGTAAACTTGAGCTGGGTCTTGTCAATGATAGGATTTGACGAAGAAAAGAGGATAGAGAAGGACATTTTTCCTCATCCATCCATCTAATCATCCATCCATCCCTTTATTCATTCAAAATTATTTATTGAACACTGTGCCAGATATAAAACTGGGGAGGCAAGCATTAAACAAAATTGCACGAATAGTTTATATTTACAATTGTGAAAATGCTACAGTGGAGAAGTAGAGGATGCTATGCGTGAGAAGCTTAACCTTAGCAGTGGAATTGGGGAAAGCTTTCTTAGGGAAGTGACATTTTAGGTGATGACAATTAAACAGTTTCATAGAGATCAGAAGGAGAGTGAGGAAGTAGATGTGACTTAAACAGGGGTTCAAGATGTTCTTGATATTTATGCTTTAAAAATGTTCTCTAGGGGTTGGCTAAAGCATCACGTTAGACTTAAATCTCTTCTAAAGGCTTGTTTAAGTTTGAGGGTGCTCTTGAGAAACAAGAGTAGTAAGCATAAAATGCAGCCCAAACAGTCCTTATAATTCCCATTGTTAAAAATAAGCTCAAAATGGATTAAAGACCTAAATGTAAGGCCAGACACTATCATACTCTTAGAGGAAAACATAGGCAGAACACTCTATGACATAAATCACAGCAAGATCCTTTTTGACCCACCTCCTAGAGAAATGGAAATAAAGACAAAAATAAACACATGGGACCTAATGAAACTTAAAAGCTTTTGCACAGCAAAGGAAACCATAAACAAGACCAAAAGACAACCCTCAGAATGGGAGAAAATATTTGCAAATGAAGCAACTGACAAAGGATTAATCTCCAACATTTATAAGCAGCTCATGCAGCTCAATAACAAAAAAACAAACAACCCAATCCAAAAATGGGCGGAAGACCTAAATAGACATTTCTCCAAAGAAGATATACAGACTGCCAACAAACACATGAAAGGATGCTCAACATCTTTACTCATTAGAGAAATGCAAATCAAAACTACAATGAGATATCATCTCACACCAGTCAGAATGTCCATCATCAAAACATCTAGAAACAATAAATGCTGGAGAGGGTGTGGAAAAAAGGGAACACTCTTGCACTGCTGGTGGGAATGTGAATTGGTACAGCCACTATGGAGAACGGTATGGAGGTTCCTTAAAAAACTACAAATAGAACTACCATATGACCCAGCAATCCCACTACGGGGCATATACCCTGAGAAAACCATAATTCAAAAAGAGTCATGTACCAAAATGTTCATAGCAGCCCTATTTACAATAGCCCAGAGATGGAAACAACCTAAGTGTCCATCATCGGATGAATGGATAAAGAAGATGTGGCACATATATACAATGGAATATTACTCAGCCATAAAAAGAAACGAAATTGAGCTATTTGTAATGAGGTGGATGGACCTAGAGTCTGTCATACAGAGTGAAGTAAGTCAGAAAGAGAAAGACAGATACTGTATGCTGACACATATATATATGGAATTTAAGAAAAAAAAAGTGTCATGAAGAACATAGGGGTAAGACAGGAATAAAGACACAGACCTACTAGAGAATGGACTTGAGAATATGGGGAGGGGGAAGGGTAAGCTGTGACAAAGTGAGAGAGAGGCATGGACATATATACACTACCAGACATAAGGTAGATAGCTAGTGGGAAGCAGCCACATAGCACAGGGAGATCAGCTCGGTGCTTTGTGACCGCCTGGAGGGGTGGGATAGGGAGGGTGGGAGGGAGACGCAAAAGGGAGGGGATATGGGAACATATGTATATGTATAACTGATTAAATTTGTTATAAAGCAGAAAAATAAAAAAATAAAATAAAAAAATTCCCATTGTTAAACTGCCATATACTGAGTGTGATTAGTTGTGTGTTTCATGTCAAGTAGGATCAAATATTTCTTAAGTTAAATTTGACACTTTAGGTTGGGTACCATCAAGAGGATTGTATGTCATTCTTTGCTCTGGACTTTGTATATTTGCTGCAGGATTTATGTCACCAGATGGCACCATTTAACTAAATTTATGTACTATGGATGCTTATAAGGGTGGTTGTTTTAAAAATGAAGGATGTTTTTATTTGTGCTATAACTGAAATAGCAAAAAATTAATTTATTTTGATAGCATATTAGACTTCGATACACAGTAAGGTAATGAAGCCCCAAAAGTTTGTTGGGAGCATGAAAGCATCTGGTAATTTCTGCTAAGGTATATAACAAATGAAAATCTGGTGATGATCAGTATGGTTGATATATGGTAGCTGGCAAAAAAGCAGAGCACAATAGGCTTCTCCATCTATTTTTTCCCATAGGTAGAAGAATAATATTATGAATATTTTAGTCTTGAATTTAACTTTAATATGTAGGGAGTTGATATACATAATAACAAAAATATAGAGAAATTTCTAAAAGATTATTTTAGAAATAAGCCTTTTCAAGATGTCTTAAAATATCATGGTAATAATATGTTAAACAATTTTGTCAATAGAGTGTATGTTCTACTGAACTGTAGAACTAATAAAATTAATAAAACATGATATAGACTTCTTTCTTAGTATAAACATTTATCCCAAGGAAATGAATATTTATTCTTAGTTAAAAACTTCCTTAATACTTTCCCTGCCAGGAAGCAGAATTAATTACTTTCTCTTTTACATTCCTTTAGTATTTGTTCATATTTCTGGTGTAGCACTTAGTATGTTGTATTATTGTTAATTGCTTACATGTTGGTCTCCTTCAGTAGACTGTGAGCTTCTTGAATGCAGGGACTTGTTCTAATTCCGTGTCTGCCATGGAATAGTCAATCATTAAATTTCTTTCATTTGACAGAATCTATTTTGAACACCTGCTATCTAAGAGACACTCTGTTAGGCTCTGGGGATTTAGTCACAAGAGAGATGTGGACCCTATTTTCATGGAGCTCATGGTCTAATAAGGGAGACAGACATTAAATAAGTACAACTGTGATAAGTACTGTGAAATAGTTATTTGGATCAAACAGTAAAATCATAAGGAATTACTTGTATACTGGTATAATTCATACTACTGTATTGTGTTTGTTTAAAAATGTTTAGATACTATTTATTAAATGAAACATTCTAGTCTTCTATTATCCTTGGAATGAAATTCAAACTTCTCACCTGTAAGGCTCCCTATCACCTCTGCCTACCTCTCATCTCATCTCTTACCACTCTTCCCTACTCACTGTACTTCAGCCACACTGGCCTTCTCTCTGTTCCTAAATGCTGCCCCAGGACACTTTACATGCTTCTTTTCTTTTGGAGTACCTTTCTATCTAGATCTTTGTCTTACTCTCTTATCTCATCATTTAGGTCTCCGTGCCTCTAAAGTGCCTTTTCACCTCATTCCTCACCTCCATCCCACCCCCAAGTCACATTTATCACATTACCTGTTTTATTTTTGTCACTGTAGGTATCACTATGAGAAATTTTGTTTGTTTATGCATTTTGTATGGCTTTCTCCACTAGAATGTAAATTCCATAGGAGCATTCTTGCCTGTCTTATTCATTGTTGTATCTTTTATTTTAGCTTAGTGCTTAGAACATAATAGCCACTAAATAAATATTTGTTAAATGAATGAATGAATAAGTGAGTGTTGCTGCATGCCTGGGACTGTGTTAGATTCTTGTTTAAGTTAGAAATGGACTAATTTGAAAGGAGAGGAAAGAGTAAGTAAGTAGGGTTTTATTTTCACTATGTTGTCCTTAGGTAGGCAGTTGTTGGCATTAAGTCAGCATCTCAGGAAAGTTCCAGCCAGCATCTGTACTGATTGGGAATTATAACGTGACCTCAGGAAGCAATGTAGGAGTGTAGTGCCAGTACAGCCCAAGGCAAAATTGTTGTCACCAGGCGGAGCACCTGGAGCTTTGCCTGAGCCAAAAGAATGGATCCCAGGTCCCACCAAACAGACTTCTGCATCAGAGGCTAGCAGTATGCCTAGTGAGCAGATGAACAGGGTCATTGCTCAAGGACCAGAGAAGCCCAAGGACAGCATGTAGATCCAATGAACACAACCTATTTCTATCCCCAAGACTATGATGGCAGATAAACCACAAGTCTGACCCCAGAATTGTCTACTCCCATATAACGGGGCATTATTTTAGAGAGAAGGAGGAGGGGTAGGCTATATGAATGAAAAGTTTTATCTGAGAGAGACTTTAAATTATTGAGCCAGACTACACTTTAAACTGGATTGAGTGGTCACTTTTCCCAATTAACCAGGGATTGAGGGCTTCTGAAGCTGCTGGATAAGACACATACACAGTAAAGACCTATACATTTTGTTTGCCACCATGCCACTTATACCATGGTGTGGTATAAGTTGTATGTGTGACCCTGCTATACTGAAGCATAGATCTCAATGTTGTATCTTACCTCTTCATTTTCAACATTCAATTTGGTATTGAATGTCAAAAAGCATTAACCTCAAGAAGGAGCAATGGGAGAAGAAATAGCCCACAAGTGTCTCACAGGAAAGGCTTCCCCTTCCTCCTGTTATCTCTGGTTCCTGGCAAAAGATAGAAGTGGTGGAGAATGAGGAACATTGGTCTACCTTAGTTTGTTTACATGAGTCACTCCTAAGAGTTGCTTAAGAAAATATTTCTCCTCTACCTCATTTGTTGCTCAGAAGCCCAGAACTTCTAAGACTATGTTAGGAATTCCAAACCTTCCAATAATAACCTACAGATACCATACAGCATAAATTTTCCTGGTTTCTAGTTTGAGTCTCTGGGTTCTACCTTATTCAGTTTCCAGTTTGCTGTCAAAATCATAAACTTTCATAAAACCATAAGATTAGAATTTTCTTTACAGGACCATATATATACAAATTGGGTCATCAAATGTACCTAGAGCTACCAAACTCCAGTGGGCATGCCAGGTCTTACAAAATGAGTTAATCATGAATCCCTAAAAGTTTAAAGCATTGTTAAACTCACAGAAACAAATTATACTGAATATTAAATAATGCTTTCAGAAAAACCTTCAATTTTGAAAATAAGCCATTTGAAAATAAACCATTCAGAAAGAAGCCTTGGTCTTTATAAATAGTTGCTGCAAGAGTTTTTTTTTTTTTTTTTTTTGCGGTGCGCGGACCTCTCACTGTTGTGGCCTCTCCCGTTGCGGTGCACAGGCTCCAGACGCGCAGGCCCAGTGGCCATGGCTCACGGGCCTAGCTGCTCTGCGGCATGTGGGATCCTCACGGACCGAGGCACGAACCCGTGTCCCCTGTGTTGGCAGGCGGACCTCAACCACTGCGCCACCAGGGAAGCCCAGCTGCAAGAGTTTTTTGAAGAAGGGTTTAAGAGCTTTTCAACTGATCAAAATAGGACAATGATTATAAATATAAAGGTGATGTTTAGATTTCATTAATTGAGGTTATTAATACCATCCAACCAAACCTATTTATTTTAGGTGCAGGACTCTATTTAATAATTTTTCAGGATATATGTTCACTTTCTTCTTGCTATTTTCCTCATACAAATCTAATTTTTTAAACTATATGTTTTTCTAGAAATGGAGCTGCTGGAGATATGGAAAATATAACATATTTAATAGGGTTCTCTGTAAGTACTAAATAGATTTTGATGCAAGACACTTCCATTTCCTGAATTTGAGTATTTATAATTGTAACATGGAAGAGTTGGGCTAGTGCAATGAATTTTTTATAAACATGGATGATTATGGAGAGGACTATGACTCTGCATATTGAATGAAGGATATAGGAAAATGGACAGCAGTATTCTACATAATAACTTCATACTTTCAAATCTGAATTATTGTCATTATTTTGCCTTTGTTTTTGGACAGTCCAGTTCCTTTTATCAGTTTCTTATTTATTTATTTATTTATTTATTATTATTATTTTTTGTTAGTTTCTGCTTTATAACAAAGTGAATCAGTTATACATATACATCTGTTCCCATATCCTTTCCCTCTTGTGTCTCCCTCCCTCCCACCCTCCCTATCCCACCCCTCCAGGCGGTCACAAAGCACGGAGCTTATCTCCCTGTGCTATGCGGCTGCTTCCCACTATCTAGCTACCTTACGTTTGGTAGTGTATATATGTCCATGCCTCTCTCTCGCTTTGTCACAGCTTACCCTTCCCCCTCCCCATATCCTCAAGTCCATTCTCTAGTAGGTCTGTGTCTTTATTCCTGTTTTACCCCTAGGTTCTTCATGACATTTTTGTTCTCTTAAATTCCATATATATGTGTTAGCATACAGTATTTGTCTTTCTCTTTCTGACTTACTTCAGTCAGTATGATAGACTCTAGGTCTATCCACCTCATTACAAATAGCTCAATTTCGTTTCTTTTTATGGCTGAGTAATATTCCATTGTATATATGTGCCACATCTTTTTTATCCATTCATCCGATGATGGACACTTAGGTTGTTTCCATCTCCGGGCTATTGTGAATAGAGCTGCAATGAACATTTTGGTACATGACTCTTTTTGAATTATGGTTTTCTCAGGGTATATGCCTAGTAGTGGGATTGCTGGGTCATATGGTAGTTCTATTGTAGTTTTTTAAAGAACCTCCATACTGTTCTCTATAGTGGTTGTACCAATTCACATTCCCACCAGCAGTGCAAGAGTGTTCCCTTTTCTCCACACCCTCTCCAGCATTTATTGTTTCTAGATTTTTTGATGATGGCCATTCTGACTGGTGTGAGATGATACCTCATTGTAGTTTTGATTTGCATTTCTCTAATGATTAATGATGTTGAGCATTCTTTCATGTGTTTGTTGGCAGCCTGTATATCTTCTGTGGAGAAATGTCTATTTAGGTCTTCTGCCCATTTTTTGGATTGGGTTGTTTGTTGTTTTGCTATTGAGCTGCATGGGCTGTTTATAAATTTTGGAGATTTATCTTTTGTCAGTTGCTTCATTTGCAAATATTTTCTCCCATTCTGAGGGTTGTCTTTTGGTTTTGTTTATGGTTTCCTTTGCTGGAACCAGTCCAGTTCCTTTTATCAGTTTCTTGATCTCTCTTCTGGTTATAATCTCTTCCTTCACTGTATCTCAGCCACCCACTCTTAGATTTTACTCTATATCTTAACAATATTAATAACCACACCCCTCTAAAAATCTCAGTTTTAAACATATTACTCTGTGACCATCGCTCATTACCTTCTATTGATCCAGTTCATTTCTGTATTTCCCATATCAATCATTGATCCCATAAGCACTGCTAAGTCATTGGCCCCACACATTTTATTTTCGTGATCTGTTAGCTACCATAAATCTTCAGGTCCAGCTTAAAAGACATGATTCATTGCTATATTTAATCATTTTATATACATCTTCAGTTTCTTTGTTATCTCTCCATCTGCTGGCAAAACCAACCTCTGGTTAAACCCATCTCTGTCTATTCCATGTCTGCACCATTGCAGCTAAATGTAGCTGTAGAAATACATACAACCTTCTTAACTGGTTTCACTTTAAATTATGACCCAAAAGCCTATTATGTTTCCTTTGACAGTTCACTTTCTTGTTCCCAGGGGGAGCATTTCATACCTTTTTTTCTTCTCAAATGCAATACACTGCACCTTCTTCAACTTTAGCTGCTGACCTTTCTTCTTATTTTATTGAGACAATAAAAACAATCAAAAGATAACTTCCTCATTTTTTCAGTACTTGATCTACCAACCTACCTATATCTGTATCTATGTGTTTTGCCTTTTCTTTTATTAGTGTGGATAAACTGTCCCTCCTTTTATCTAAGACAAAATCCTCCTCTTGGATAGAGTATCAGAGTCCTGGAAGGTAACAGAAAGCCTTCTTGAAGAGAGTTTAATGAAGAATTTGTTTACAAAGAGATGGGGCAGAGTTAAGTGAATCAACCAGGGATGGAAGCACTTGGGGACTAGGAACAGTGGGAATCTTGAAGGAACAGGGAAAGCATGTGAGCTGTTACTGTAACACAAATAGAACTGTAATTATTAGAAGGCTGCCTGAGAGGAGTGATGGCTTTAGGAAGAAGACAGCCACTGCCACACCATGACCCAGCAAGAACAGGGCTGGGTGAATAAACATCCCAACCCGTCTTTCCTCCCTTCCCTGATCTTCTGCTGGTTATTCCTATTAGTGGACCGCAATAGGAAGCCAGAGGACAAGTGAGCTGGTTAACACAGTCTGTTAAGGTCAGCTTCCCAGGGCACAGAGCAGGGTGGATAGGGGAAGAAAGATTACCTGGAAGGGCAAACACAGAAGATTCATGACAGATTATGTCTGCATTTTTCCTTATTTACTCAAAGAATATGCTACTGTAATTATTTCTTCTCTCTTTTCAATTAATTTTTACCTTCCTCTTCAGTTATTAGCACACAAATGTCTCCTCTTAAGAGGAACATTTTAGAGTAAGGGTTAAGAGTATGGACCCTTGAGCCAGACGGCCTGAGTTCGTATCCTGGGTCCTCTGCCACTTACTACTTGTGTGACTCTGGGAAGATTTCATAACCACTCTGTGCCTCACTTTCCCTGTCTGTAAAATGAGGACCATAGGAAAAGTACTCACCTCATAGGGTTGTTGTGAGGATAAATAAGTTAATATATGTATTGAATTTTGATCAGTGCCTAGCACATAGTGTTTGCTACTGTTGTCATCTTTAAAATCCATTCACTTCATCTGTCATCTCCCTCACCTTGTCTTCCAACTTCTATCTGAGTTTGGCCAATGGGAGGTACTAAGAGGAGATCAGAAGTGGTGGAGGAGGGAAAGAGAGATGGGGATATTTATTCTTGTGGTCCACTTCCTTCTGGGCCATGATTTAGCAGTGACTGCATTCTGCTACTTAAGTCTACAGGTCCTGTCATGTAGCCCCTCTCCCATTTTTCTAATCCCCTTTAGAGCAAAATTTATCATGAGTTGTTTATACTCAGTCTGTGCCTCTTCATCACTAATTTTCTCTTGAAGTTACTCCAAATTAGGCTTGTCCTCTCTACCCTAATGGGATTGTACTTGTCAAGGTTATAGAGACCTCTGTGTTGCCAATTCATTGATTAATTTTCAGGATTTATCATATTTCTCAGCAGCATTTGACATACCCAGTCATGTCCACATTCTTGTACCACTTTCTTTACTTTCTCTCTTGACTTAAATGTTGAAGTACCTTGGCTAAAGTGCTTCAGGCTTCTTCTTCTTCTTTTTTTTTTTTTTCCTATCTATACTCACTACAGTACTTATATAGTCTCATTCAATCCCATGGTTTTACTTTATTTTATTTTTAAAAAAATATACTTTATTTATTTTTGGCCTCATTGGGTCTTCGTTGCTGCATATGGGCTTTCTCTAGTTGCAGCTCTTCGTTGTGGTGCTCAGGCTTCTCTTTGTGGTGGCTTCTCTCATTGCAGAGCACAGTCTCTAGGCACGTGGGCTTCAGTAGTTGTGGCTCGCAGGCTCTAGAGTGCAGGCTTAGTAGTTGTCGCGCATGGGCTTTGTTGTTCCGCTGCATGTGGGATCTTCCTGGACCATGTGGGATCTTCCAGGACCAGGGTTTGAACCCGTGTCCCCTGCATTGGCAGGCAGATTCTTAACCACTGTGCCACCAGGGAAGCCCAGTCCTATGGTTTTAAATGTTACCTATAGGCTGATGACTCCCAAACTTATGTCTGACTTCTATATATCCTGTCGCCTATTTAATATCTTTCACTTGGATATCTATCAAGCATTTCAAAACTTAACATGTCCAAAACTGGACTTTGATTCTACCCCTCCCCACAACCAACTTGTTCCTCTCTTCTAGTCTTCACCATCTCAGTAAATGTCATCATCATTTACCCAGAAACCCAGGAGTCATCCTGGATTTTTCTCTTTCTTTCACATTCTCATACACCCCTTTGCAAGTCCTGTTGCCAAATTTTCAAATTAAGTCTGGAATCCTACCGATTCCTATCATCTCCCTTATGCCCTCATGGTCTAAGCCACCTTAGTCTCTTTGGTCTATTGCAGTAGTTTCCTGACTGATATCCCTTTGTTTTCACTCTTGCCCCAATCTACTCTCTACATACCATCCACAGTGACCTTTTGAAACAAAAGGAAATTTATCTCACTATTTAAAAAATTGTCCATTGGCTAATATAATTTGGTGAATGAAGGAAAAGCTATTTTACTATTGATGGTCAACTTTTAAATTTTGGCAAGATAACTGCATTAACATTTTCTTTGTTTTTGCTTTTTGTTTAAAGTCAAAATCATTAGATTCTTTTTTCAACATAGTACTTTTCACTTAAGATATTCATTTAAAAGAGGTGCTTGTGTTTGCAATATTTTATAGTTAATACAGTGGGAATTTGCATTTGTTTTCAGGGTTTTTGTGCCAAGAGCTCAGGGCATCGAAGAAGGTGATTTATGAGGTCAGAAAAGCACATTAGGTTAATTATGCTACTGCGTTGCCAGACAAGCTCTTGGAGTTTGCTGGTATGCAGTGATCAAAACAGCGTCATTTAAAATTGCTGGACCTATTAAAGCATGCAAATTTTACTTGTTTACATGTCCTGCTCTTTTTTGAGGTTACTGCTGGTAATATGAAAGAAACTTACGATGTCTTCAGTACTATGAAAATTTAACAGAATAAAAATATGGATCTCTGTTAATAATATGACTTAGTTTCTAGTATTTAATGTAGAAGACTTCTCAGGTGTCTTTTTCCTTTTACGTACTTGTATCTTTCTCTTAGAATCTTGATTGTATCTCAGCTGTTCTGAGAAATTTAAAAGTACCACTTAAAATGTATTCTTACTGATACAGTTATTCTTTATGATATATTTTCCTAAGCCTTTCATTAACTTATTTGTTAATTGAACAAATACTTATGGAGCACCTATGATGTGTCAAACACTGACATAGATGCTAGGTATATATCAGTGAACAAGACAGGTATTCCTGGTCTCATATAACTTATAGTTAAGTGGCAGAATATCAGTAGTATACAAACATAGCGTAGAGAAAAATGGGGCAGGGAAGGGGAATAGAAGAGTACCATGGAAGAGGAGAAGAGTTACTATTTTAAATAGAGTAGTTAATAAAGTCCTGTTTAGGAAGACATTTGAGTAAAGACTTGAAGGGGTTGAGGGATTGAGTCATATGGCTATCTGCAGAGGAAAGAGCAAGTGCAAAGGACTTTGAGGTAGGAACATGCATAGATTATTCCAGGAATAATAGGAGTCCAGTGTGGACTTAATCATTCTTGACTGAGAGACAGTGGTAGGAAATGAGCTTGGTTATGGTAGGAGGAGAGATTATGTAAGGATTTACTGGCCATTATAAAGACTTTGACTTTTATTGTAAATGAGCTAGGAATCTGTTGGAGACTTTTGAGATGATATGATCTGACATATTTAAAATGATCAACTTTGCATGTTGAGAAGTGACAAAAGGATGCAAGGAATTAAATGGAGAAGATGAGTTAGGAGTTCATTGTAATACTCCAGGTAGATATGACTGTGGTTTAGATTAGGTTATGGCCGCAGAGAGAGTGGTGAGAAGTGGTCAAATTCTAGATTTTGAAGGTAGACCCAATGAGATTTGCAAACAGATTGGGTGTCAGGTATGAGAAAAATAGGAATGTTAAGAAGGAATTTTTTTTTCTGGCCTGAGCATCTGGTGATATTGCATTCCCATTTTCAGAGATGAGTAAGTCTAGGAAAGCAGCATATTTGGTAGGTGGGGTGGAAGACCAGAAGTCAGGTTTTGGAGGTGTGAAATTTGAGATGCTTAGTAGACACCCATGTGGGTATGTTAAATATAAGGGGGCTTCCTTGGTGGTGCAGTGGTTAAGAATCCGCCTGCCAGTGCAGGGGACACGGGTTCGAGCCCTGGTCCGGGAAGATACCACATGCCGCAGAGCAACCAAACCCATGTGCCACAATTAATGAGACTGTGCTCTAGAGCCCTCAAGCCACAATTACTGAAGCCAGCATCACAACTACTGAAGCCCATGAGCCTAGAGCCCATGCTCTGCAACAAGAGAAGCCACCACATTGAGAAACCCATGCACTGCAATGAAGAGTGACCCCCGCTCGCCGCAACTAAAGAAAACCCATGCACAGCAATGAAGACCCAATGCAGCCATAAACAAACAAATAAATAAATATTTAAGCCTTCTGGAATTGATTTATCAAGATAATTTCTAATGTGACAGAGATTAAGACTAGAAATAGATGAATCCTGAAATTAGAATTCTTTTTTTGTTTGTTTGTTTTTTTACGGTACGTGGGCCTCTCACTGTTGTGGCCTCTCCCATTGCGGAGCACAGGCTCCGATGCACAGGCTCAGCGGCCAGGGCACACGGGCCCAGCCGCTCGCGGCATGTGGGATCTTCCTGGACCAGGGCACGAACCCATGTCCCCTGCATCGGCAGGCGGACTCTCAACCACTGCGCCACCAGGGAAGCCCCTGAAATTAGAATTCTTGACTGAATATAACAGTCTACTACTATGTAACTTACGTAGAAAAGGGATTTATTGGAAGGATATAAGATACCTTACAAGAACTGTAGTAAGGCTGAAGATCAGACTAAGAAAATAGGTAGGAACCAAGAAATATGAAGCACAGTCAGGATCTCCGTACAGAAATAAGTGTTCTAAGGATAGTGGCTCTTTGCCTTCACCAGTGACTATTAGCCACTAAACTGCTGGACTCTGGCTCTTTAACACTCATCACTGTGCCTTATACTCTTCATGCTACCATAGCCATCATGAACTTTTTTTGACCATCTCAGTACTGCTAAGTCACTGTATGAAGATTAAAAGCCCTTGGCTTGGTTAAGAAATATGTGAATATAGCTGTGACATGATAAGACATAAATATTTGGTCTCTTCCCCCCTTTCTTAGTATACAGCTTATAACAACCTTGGAATCTCCAAAGTAATGTATCCTTTTGTATGCTAATGAGATGATGGGTGGCGGGGGACTACTGGATAGCCTCAGGATGAGGGCTGGTTGCCAAAGGAACCAATCATCTGATTAGAGGGCTGAGACTTTTAGCCCCACCCCCTGACCTCTGGGGAGGGGAGAGGGGCTAGAGATTGAGTTCAGTCACCAATGGCCAATGGTTAAGCCTGCATAAAAGTCCCTGAAGTACTGGGGTTGGAGAGCTTCTTGGTTGGTGAACACATGTTGGTGCCGGGAGGGTGATGTGCCTGGAGAGGACATGTGAGCTCAGCACCCCTTCTACAACACCTTGCCTTGTGCATCTCTTCTACCTGCCTGTTCCTGAGTTGTATCCTTTTATAATCAACCAATAATCTAGTAAGCAAACTTTTCCTGAGTTCTGTGAGCCATTCTAGCAAATTATTGGACCTGAGGAAAATGTTGTAGGAACCTCCAATTTATGACCGATTACTCAGAAGCATGGATGACAACCTAGATTTGTGATTAGCAAATGAAGTTGGAATGAGGGGCAGTACTGTGGGACTGAGCCCTTAATCTGTGGGATCTGATACTAATTCCAGGTAGATAGTGTAAGAATTGAATTGAATTGAATTTTAGGACACCTAGTTGGTGTTTACAGAGAATTGGTGAATTGCTTGGTGTGGGAAACTTATGCACACCTGGAGTCTAGAAGTATTTAGCGTTAGAGTGTTGAGATTAAAAAAAAAAAATTGGAGATTGTTTTTTCCTTGCAATGACACTCTACCTTGAAAAAGACCTGAAGTTTGCTTGTTGAAATGAATGTTTTAAGGATGGCAACTTGTGAGTCATTATGAAGTAGTAGAAGGAGGGTTATCTGAAATCAGACAGAAAATTGTAATTTTAGATGTGGATGAATTTGACTTATAACACATGCAGTGAATTGAAGTGGCTTATAGATGTTTGAGGTGTGTGCGTATGTGCATTTTGTATATTTCTAATAGGCTTGATTCACTTGGGTGCAGTTCCTTTCATTCACTCCTGTTTCTTACAGAGAAAATTGTGGTGGGCTCCCCAGAAGGAAGTCATGAATAGGGCCTTGAGTGAGATATAACTTCTTGGTTATGTAAAGAAAGGTTGATATATAGGAGACAAGGAGGAAAATGTGGAAATTGAGGCAAAAAAGGAAAGAAAATCAAACAAACTATAACTGGTAAAAGTGTGGGAAAGTTTTTTAAAGGTGGGACTTTTTGAAGAAATAAAGATTTAATATATTTTAAATTTTTGGAGGGCCGATTTTATCATTCTTTTCTTTTTCTCACTGTGTGTCTGACACAGATCTAACAATAATTTCATTGTTGACTACTATATGCAAGGTGTTGTTCTAAGCTCTTACGTGAATTATCGATAAGCCTTACAACAACAATGTTCAATAGATATTATCATTTTCCAAATTTGATGAAAACCATTAACTTCTAGGTCTGAGAAACTCAATGAACCCTAGCAGGATAAACACAAGGAAAATCACACTAAGGCACATTATAATGAAATTCCTGAAAAGCAGTGATAAAGAGAAAATCCTGAAAGTAGCCAGAGAAACAAAAGCACAGATGTCTTGTCAGAAACTATGTAAGCAAGAAGACAATTTAATGACATGTTAAAATTGATGAAAGGAAAAAAAAAAACGTGTCACACTGGAATTTTTTATTCAATAAAAGCATCCTTCAAAAATGAAGGCAGGGGGCTTCCCTGGTGGCGCAGTGGTTGAGAGTCCACCTGCCGATGCAGGGGACACGGGTTCGTGCCTCGGTCCGGGAAGATCCCACATGCTTCAGAGTGGCTGGGCCTGTGAGCCATGGCCGCTGAGCCTGCGTGCTCCGCAATGGGAGAGGCCACAACAGTGAGAGGCCCGCGTACCGCAAAAAAAAAAAAAATAAAAAAATAATAATGAAGGCAAAATAAAGGTTTATTTCAGACAAACAGAACCAATTTTGGGAGAACTGATTGTAAGCAGACTTACACTATAAGAAAAGTTAAAGAAAATTCTGTAGGAGAAAGACAGGTAATACAAGATTGAAATTTGGATCTGTGCAAATAAACAAAAACCAAAATATTAAATGAATGGGAAAAAAATTTACCCCATTTTAAAATTTCTTTAAAGGTAATTGATTATCTAAAGCAAAAATCATAGTAGAATATCATGGAATATATAACAATAATACTATGGGAGACCAAAGGAATGAATTGGAAGTAAACCATTATAAAATTCATACTACATATGAAGTGGCACAATAATACTTGAAGGTAGACTGTGATAAAATAAAGATGAATATTGTAAAACTTAGGGTAATCACTAAAAGAATGAAACAGAGATATAGCTAATAAGCCAATTGTGAAGATAGAGTAGACTGCTAAAAAGAATACTTAGTAATCAAAAATGGAACATGAGAAGAGAGAAAAAAAGGATCTGAGAAAAGATAGGTCAGATAGCAAGCAAATAGTGAGGTGGTAGATTTAAACCCAAACAATTTCATTGCAGACTAGGTGAAAATGAAAAACTTTACCATGTACTGTCTATAAGAAATCAACTTTGAATATACGGACACAGATGGGTTAAAAATAAAAACAAATATCAAGCACTAGTCATAAAGCTAGAATGTCTATACTAATATCAGGCAATGTAGGCATCAGGACAGTGTATTGCATGGAGTTAACAAACAGATTTCATAATGATAAAGGGGCTAGTTCATCAAGAGAATGATAACCTTAAATAAGTAGGCAACTACTAGCAGAGCTTCAAAATTTGTGAAGCAGAAACTGAAAAGAAAGGTGGACAAATACATAATTTCACTAAGAGATTTCTAAACTGTACTTTCAGTAATTGTTAGAACAAGGAGAGAGAAAATCTGTAAAGATGTAGAAACATCTATGAAAAACTACAGCTGGAAAAATGGTGGAGTAAGGAGCTCTAAAAGTCCATCTCTCCATAAAAGAAATGAAAAAAACTGGAAAAAACTTTCAGTATCAACTTTTTCAGAACTCTGGAAATTAACCAAAAGCTTATAGCAATGTGGCTTTTAGAAAACTTACCCTTGTCACATCCCACATTCCCCAGATTAGTGGTATCCTTAAAAATAAAATCTTGCATTCCCACTACAGGTAACAGAGTTAAGAGAATATACCTCATTTGCAAAATAATTATGCTTTTTTGTTTTAACTTATCAGGTCCCTCCCTGGAATACTGGTTTAAAAGGCCACCTAACTCAGAACTCACCAGGGCTAAAGTGGCTATCCTGCAGCGTTTGTCAAAATATATATAAGCAAATGTTTTAGTTTTTGCTGTTGGATGCGATGATTAACAGTTGGGGCAAGCGATAGACTTACAGAAGCTTGAGAAGAAAGGCTGGGTAATGAGATACTTTGGAGAATAAGGGCTTTGAGAAGCTCTGATATATTTCTAGGAAACTAGAAGGCCATGTGCATGTGGGTGACTGTGCACATACTCAGGAAAAACCTGAGTAGACCCTAAGGTCTCACCTCAGACTTTGAGGCTCTGCAGAATCAGGAAATGAAGGCTAATGGAGATTTGTAAACTGCCTGGCTGAGTGCTGAAGATATGGCCCAGTACACAAGACCTCTTCTGCAGACTGGGAGAATTTTTCGTTCTGGGTATTAGTGAAATCTCTGTTTAATTGTTAGCTGACCACTAAGCAAATGAAACAGAGATTTCAAGGACACATGACAAAGAATACAGACTTTACAAACTGAGTTCAGATAGTCACTAAAAGAAACAGAAATAACTACAACAAATAAAACAACAAATCCTGGGAGAGGAGAGAACCTGAGTTCCTTAGCTGCCTCATTATACTATTTAAAATGATAGAGGACAGGTGGCCAAGGTGGAAGAGTAAGAAGATAGTGATCTCATCTTCTCCCATGGGCACACCAAAATTACAGCTGTTTACAGAGCAGCTATCAATCTAAAGACTAGCAGAAAAGAATTTCTACAACTAAAGATATAAAGAAGAACCACAGAGAGATGGGTAATAGGGTGGAGACATGGTGTAGTCAAGACCCACACATCTGGATAAACTTGCCTACAAATGAGAGGACAGTCACAATTACAGAGGTTCTCTCCAAGGATCGAGGGGTTCAAGCTCCACATCGGGCTTCCCAGCCTGGGGGTCCTACACTGGAAAGACAAGTCCACAGAATATCTGGCTTTGAAGACCAAGCAGAGTCTGCCTGTGGGAGAACCGGAGGGCTATAGGAAACAGAGACTCTGCTGTCAAAAGGTACACGCAAAATCTCAAATGCTCTGAGATGCAGCACAGAGGCAGTATTTTGAAAGGAGCCTGGGTCAGACCCACAGAGTCCCAAACAAGATGAACTCAGAGAGGTTCACACCAGAAACGTGTAATTTAAATAGCAAAAATTAAAGATAAAGAGAAGCTTAAAGGCAGCAAGAGAAAAGCAACTAGTTATGCACATGAGAACTCCCATGAGAATGTCAGCTGACTTTTCAGCAGACACTTTCCAGGCTAGAAGGGAGTGTCATGATATATTCGAAGTGATGAAGAAACCTACAAGCAAGAATACTCTACCTGGCAAGACTATCATTCAGATTTCAAGGAGAGATAAAGAGTTTTACAGACAAGTAAAAGCTAAAATAGTTGAGCACCACTAAACTGGCTTTACAAGAAATGTTAAAGAGACTTCTCTAAGTGGAAAAAGAAAAGACTATAACTAGAAATATGAAAATTATTAGAGGAAAACTCTCACTGGTAAAGGCAAATATACAGTCAAGGTAGTAGATCAACCACTTATAAAGCTAGTAGGAAGGTCAAAAGACAAAAGTAGTTAAAATCATGTATATCCACAGTAAGTAGTTAAGGGATATACAAAATACGAAGACGTAAAATATAATGTCAAAGGCATTAAGTGTTGGGGGCATGGAGTAAAAATGCAGGGTTGTTAGAATATGTTTGAACTTAGGAGACCATCAAGTTAAAATAAGTCATATATATATATATATATCTTACATATGTATGATATATGTGAACTTCATAGTAACCAGAGATCAGAAACCTATATATATATGAACAAAAAAAAGAGAGAAAGGAATCCAAATATAACACTAAAGATAGTTATCAAATCACAAGGGAAGAGAGCAAAAGAAGAAAGGAGCAGAGAAGAACTCTAAAAACCACCAGAGAACAATGAAAAAAAAGATGGCAACAAGTACATACATTTCAATAATTTCTTTAAATATAAATGGACTAAATGCTCCAATCAAAAAACATAGAGTGACTGAATGGATACAAAAATGACACCCATATATGCTGCCTACAAGAGACTCACTTCAGATCTAAAGCACACACAGACTGACAGTGAGGGAATGGAAAAAGTTATTCCATGCAAATGGAAATGAAGGAAAGCCAGGGTAGAAAAACTTCTGTGAGACAAAATAGACTTTAAAACAAAGACTGTAACAAAAGCCAAAGAAGGACATTACATAATGATAAAGGGATCAATCCAATAAGAAGATATAACAATTGTAAATATACATGCACCCAACATGGGAGCACCTAAATACATTCAGCAAATATTAGCAAACATAAAAGGAGAAATTGACAGTAACATAATAATTGTAGGGAACTTTAACCCCCCACTTAAATCAATGAACAGGTCATCCAAATAAAATAAGGAAACACTGGCTTTACATGACATCAGATCAGATGGAGTATCTGTATCTATATCTATATAATTTAATTTCTGATATATGTATATATAAATCTCAGAATTTTTAGAAATTAACAAGCTGATTCTAAAATTTATATAGAAATGCAAAAAACCTAGAATAGCCAAAGCAATTTTGAAAAAGAAGAACCAAGTTGGAGGACTTACAGTACTTAATTACAAAACTTATTATAAAACTAACATAATCGAGACAGTGTGGTATTGCCATAAGAATGGACATGTAGATCAATGGAACAGAATAGAGATTCCAAAAAATAGATCCAATATATAGGTGAATTGATTTTTTGGCAAAGGTGCCAAAATACTTCAATGGGGGAGAAGATAGTCTTTTCAACAAATGGTGTTAGAGCAACTTGATAGCTATGTGGAAAAAATGAACTTTGATGCTTACTTCACATTATACAGAAAAATTAATTCAGAAGGGATCACAGATCTAAGCATAAGAAGTGAAAATATAAAACCTCTAAAAGAAAACACAGGAGAAATTCCTTGCAACCACGAAGTAGACAAAGATTTTTTAGGGCCCCAAAAGTATGAAAGAAACAATTGATAAATCAAACTCAATCAAAGCTAAAAACTACCCTTCAAAAGATACTTTGAAAAGAATGAAAAGGGAAGCCAGAGACTGGGAGAAAATATTGCAATGCACACATCTGATAGAGGACTTGTGTTCACAGTTTATAAAGAATACTTAACAACTGTAGAATAAGAAGACAGATCACCCACCCAATAAAAAAGTGAACAAAAGATATTTAAGACACTTAACAAAATGATGTTAAAATGAAAAATGAGCCCATTAAAATATGTTCACCATTTTTAGTTGTTAGGGAAATGTAAATTAAAGCCACAGGGTGATACCAGTACCCAACTTTAGCTAGCTCACAATAACAAATGTTGGCAGGAACTCATACAGTTCTAGTGGGAATGTAAAATCATAGAACCACTTCGGAAGATAGTTTGGTAGTTTCTCAAAAAGTTAAGCTCATATTTATCTGAACCTGCCATTCTACTTGAATATATTTGCCCAAGAGAAATGAGAATCTTTGTTCACACAAAGCGTTGTATAAGAATGCTTGTAACAGCGTTATTCATAGTAGCCCTAAACTGGGTCCCAAATGTTCATCGGTAGATGAATAGATAAACAAATTGTGATATATTTATATAGTGGAATACAACCCAGTAATAAAAAGGAACAAACTACATGCAAGATCATAAATGAATCTCAAAAACATTATGCTAAAACAAAAATAAACCAGATACAAAAGAGTACAATATATGTTCTTTGTTGAAATATGTCTTTAAATATTTTGCCCATTTCCCCCCAAGCTTTACTGAGATATAATTGACATATAATATTGTGTAAGCTTAAGTTGTACAATGTGATGATTTGATATGCACATATGTTGCAAAATGATTACCACAATAAAGTTAGTTAGCACATCTTTCACCTCAGATAATTACCACTTTTTTTCTGTTGTTGCTGCCACTATGGTGAGAACATTTAAGATTTACTCTCAGCAACTTTCAAGTATACAATACAGTATTGTTAACTATAGTTACCATGTACGTTAGATCCCCAGAATTTATTTCTCTTAAAACTGGAAGTTTATAACCTTTGACCAATATATCCTCATTTCCCCCATGCCCTAGCCTATGTCAACCACCAATCAACTCTCTGTTAATATGAGTTCAGCGTTTTTTTTTCGGCTTTATTGAGGTAAAATTAACTAAAATTGTAAGATATTAAGTGTACATCTTGGTGATTTCATAGATGTGTACTTTGTGAAAGATTCCCACCATCTAGATAATTAACACATCTATCACCTCACATATTTATTTCTCCCTCTTTTTAATTATTTTTGGTTGAGACATTTAAGTTCTGCTCTCTTAGCAAATTTCGTACAATACAGTGTTATCAACTATTGTCACTATGTTATATGTTAGATCCTCAGACCTTAATCATAGTTGAAAATTTGTACACTTTTACCAATCTCTCCGTATTTCCTCTCTTCCCCTCAGAAACCTGGCAACCACTTTTCTATTCTCCATTTCTATGAATTTGACTTAAAAAAATAGATTCCATATATAAGTGATACCATGCAGTATTTTTCTTTGTCTGGCTCATTTCACTTAGCATAATGCCCTCAATTTTCATCCATGTTGTCACAAATGGCAGGATTTCCTTCTTTCTCATGGCTGAATAATTACACACACAATACATCTTCTTTCTCCATTAATCCATCGATGGACACTTAGTTGTTTCCATATCTGGAGTACCGTGAATAATTCTACAAGACACAGGAGTGCAGATATCTCATAGATATCCTGTTTTCATATCCTTTGAATATATACCCAGATATGGGATTGCTAGATCATATGGTTGTTCTATTTTTAATTTTTTGAGGAACCTCCATATTGTTTTCCATAGTGGCTGCACCAATTCACATGCCCACCAGCAGTGCACAAGGGTTCCCTTTTCTTCCCATCCTTGCTAAAACTTATTTCTTGTCTTTTTAATAATAACCATTCTAACAGGCGTGAGGTGATATCTCATTGAGGTTTCAATTTGCATTTCCCTGATTAGTGATGCTGAGTACCTTTTCATGTACCTGTTGGTCATCTGTATGTTTTCTTTGGAAAAATGTATATTCAGTTCTTTGTCCATTTTTTAACCAGATTGTTTTTTTCTGTTGAGTTGTTTGAGTGTCTTATATATTTGGGATATTATCCCTGTATATAATATATGATTTACAAATATTTTCTTTCATTCGGTAGGTTAGATTTTCATGTTGTTGATGATTTCCTTTGCTGTGGCTTTTTAGTTTGATGTAGTACCACCTGTTTATTTTTGCTTTTGTTGCCTTTGCTTTTTGTGTCAAATCCAAAAATCATTGCCAAGATCAATGTCAAGGAGCTTACCCCCTGTTTTCCCCTGGGAGTTTTATAGTTTCAGGTTTTAAACTTTAGTCTTTAATCCATTTTGAATTAATTTTTGTGTATGGTGTAAGATAGGGGTCTAACTTCATTCTTTTGCATGTGG
This sequence comes from Mesoplodon bidens, assembly GCF_964165515.1. Classification (NCBI taxonomy): domain Eukaryota; kingdom Metazoa; phylum Chordata; class Mammalia; order Artiodactyla; family Ziphiidae; genus Mesoplodon; species Mesoplodon bidens. The sequence continues at coordinate 71,583,497 of NC_138164.1, read as the reverse complement.
CTATCCAGTTTTACCATTTAATGAAGAGACTATCCTTTCCCCATTGTATATTTTTGGTTCCTTTGTTTTTTACTATTGCCATTTTGTTTGTTTTCCAGCTGTTTTGAAATTCTTTTGTTTTTTTTCTTCTTTATCTCTGCCTTTGTGATTTGACGATTTTCTGTAGTGCTATACTTAGATTTATTTCTCTTTGTCTTTTGTTTCTCTATTACAGGTTTTTGGTTTGTGGTTACCATGAGGCTTATATAAAGCATATTTATAGTAGTCTATTTTAAGCTGATAACAAGTTAAAACACATGCTAAAGCTCTATTTTTTACTCTACACCCCACATTTTGTTTTTGATATCGCAGTTTACATGTTTTTACTTTGTGTATCTATTAACAAATTATTATAGTTATAGTTATTTTTACCACTTTTGTTTCTTAACCTGCATACTAGGGTTATAAGTGATTTACGTGCTACCATTACAAGAGAGTATTCTGAATTTGACTACATATTTACGTTTGCCAGTGAGATAAGTACTTTCCTGTATTTTTTTTTAAAAAACAGGAAAACTATATTTAGTACTTTTTTTTTTTTTGGCTGTATGTGGGCCTCTCACTGTTGTGGCCTCTCCCCTTGTGGAGCACAGGCTCCGGACGCCAGGCTCAGCGGCCATGGCTCACGGGCCCAGCCGCTCCACAGCATGTGGGATCTTCCCGAACCGGGGCACGAACCCGTGTCCCCTGCATCGGCAGGCGGACTCTCAACCACTGCGCCACCAGGGAAGCCCAAGTACTTTTTTTTACATGTGTTATAGTTTTTTTGTTTTAGTGTGTTTGTTAAAATTTTTATTGGAGTATAGTTGATTTACAATGTTGTATTAGTTTCAGGGGTATAGCAAAGTGAATCAGTTATACCTATACATATATCCACTCTTTTTTAGATTCTTTTCCCATATAGTCCATTACAGAGTACTCAGTAGAGTTCCCTGTGCTATACAGTAGGTCCTTTTAGTTATCTATTTTATATATAGTAGTGTGTATATGTAAATCCCAATCTCCCAAGTTATCCCTCCCCTCCTTACCGCCTGGTAACCATAAGTTTGTTTTCTACATCGTAACTATATTCCTGTTTTATAGATAAGTTCATTTGTACCCCTTTTAAAGATTCCACATATAAGAATTATCAAATAATATTTGTCTTTCTCTGCCTGACTTACTTCACTCAGTATGACAATCTCTAGGTCCATCCATGTTGCTGCAAATGGCATTATTTCGTTCCTTTTTATGGCTGAGTAATATTCCATTGTAAAAATGTACCACATCTTCTTTATCCATTCCTCTGTTGCTGGACATTTAGGTTGCTTCTATGTCCTGGCTATTGTAAATAGTGCTGCAATGAACATTGGGGTACATGTATCTTTTTGAATTATGGTTTTCTTTGGATATATGCCTGGGAGTGAGATTGCTGGATCATATGGTAGCTCTATTTTTAGTTTTTTAAGGAACCTCCATATTGTTCTCCATAGTGGGTGTACCAGTTTACATTCCCACCAACAGTGTAAAAGGGTTCCCTTTTCTCCACACCCTCTCCAGCATTTACTGTTTGTAGATTTTTTGATGCTGGCCATTCTGACTGGTGTGAGGTGATATCTCATTGTAGTTTTGATTTGCATTTCTCTAATGATTAGTGATGTTGAGCGTCCTTTCATATGTTTGTTGGCAATCTGTATATCTTCTTTGGAGAAATGTCTGTTTAGGTCTTCTGCCCATTTTTGGATTGGTTTGTTTGTTTTTTTGATATTGAGCTGCATGAGCTGTTTATATATTTTGGAGATTAATCCCATGTCGGTTGCTTCATTTGCAAATATTTTCTCCAGTTCTGTGGGTTGTCTTCTTGTTTTGTTTATGGTTTCCTTTGCTGTGCAAAAACTTTTTAGTTTAATTTGGTCCCACTTGTTTATTTTTGTCTTTACTTTCAGTACTCTGGGGGTGGATCGAAAAAGATCTTGCTGCAATTTATGTCAAAGAGTGTTCTGCCTATGTTTCCCTCTAAGAGTTTTATAGTATCTGACCTTATATTTAGGTCTTTAATCCATTTTGAGTTTATCTTTGTGTATGGTGTCAAGATTTCATGTATTTTCATGTTACTAATTAACATCTTTTTATTTCAACTTGAAAAAGTCTCTTTAACACTTTTTGTAAGGCCAGTTTAGTGGTGATGAACTCCTTTAACTTTTGCTTGTCTGGAAAACTTTCTCTATCCTTTAATTCTGAAGGACAACTTTGCTGGGTAATATATTCTTGGGGGGCAGTTTTTTTCTTTCAGAATTTTGAATAGATCATGCCAGTCCCTTATGGCCTGCAAAGTTTGTGCTGAATATCTGAATATCTTCTTATAGTTATATGGGGGTTCTCTTGCACATAACAAGTTGTTTTCTCTTGCTTGTTTTAAGAATCTCTCCTGGGCTTCCCTGGTGGTGCAGTGGTTGAGAGTCCGCCTGCCAATGCAGGGGACATGGGTTCGTGCCCCGGTCCGGGAAGATCCCACATGCCACGGAGCAGTTGGACCCGTGAGCCATGGCTGCTGAGCCTGCGCATCCAGGGCCTGTGCTCCGCAATGGGAGAGTCTACAGCAGTGAGAGGCCCGCGTACCTCAAAAAAAAAAAAAAAACTCTCCTTTTATTTAACTTTTCACAATTTAATTATAATGTGTCTTGGTGTGGGTCTCTTTGGATTCATATTGTTTGAAATTCTCTCTGGGCTTCCTGGTTCTGGATGTCTATTTCTTTCACCAATTAAGGGAAGTTTTCAGCCATTCTTTCTTTGAATAAACTTACTGCCCCTTTCACTTTTTTCCTTTTGGGACCTCTGTAATGCATGTATTTGTCTACGTGATGGTGTCCCATAAGTCTCTTAAACTATATTTATTCTTTTTGTTCTTTTTCTTTTTGCTCCTCTGGTGGAATGAATTCCATTGCCCTGTCTTCAAGTGTGCTATTGATCCCTTGTATGGAATTTTTCAGCACAGTTATTGTATTCCTCAGCTCTGTGATTTCTGTTTGGTACTTTCTTTATATTTTCCATCTCTTTGTTGGAATTCTTACTTTGTTCATGAATTGTTCTCCTGACTTTGGTAAGCATCTCTATGTCATTATTTTGATTCTTTATCAGGTATATCACTTATCTTTGTTTTTTTAAGGTCTGTTTCTGGAGTTTTATCTTGTTCTTTTGTTTGGAACATATCTCTCTGTTTCTTTATTTTCCTTGACTTTCTGTATTAGTTTCTGTGCATTAGATAAACAGCCACCTCTCTCAGTCTTAATGGAGTGGTCTCATGTAGGAGATGAGCCTTATCATTCAGCCTGGCCCCTAGCTCAAGACTGAGTTTCAAACCTTTGTGATTGTCCAAGCTGCCGCCTTTTTTTTTTTTTTTTTGCGGTACACAGGCCTCTCACTGTTGTGGCCTCTCCCATTGCGCAGGCGAGCGGCCATGGCTCACGGGCCTAGCTGCTCTGCGGCATGTGGGATCCTCCCAGACTGGGGCACGAACCCGTGTCCCCTGCATTGGCAGGCGGACTCTCAACCACTGCGCCACCAGGGACGCCCCAAGCTGCCTTCTTTATTCTTAGTGATTCCTAGTTGTTGAGAGTATGCCAAGAACTCTCAGTGTCCCCAAAGTGAGGATCTCAGCATCTAGATGCAGGCTGATTAGAATCTGTACCCTCTGGCAGGAGCTTTCAAAGTGTGCAAGTAGATATCTTTCAGGGAAAGACTGGGAAATGGGCTTTTCTGTTTGCTCCCTTTGTCCAGAGCCCTGGGGGGATAGTAGATTAAGAATTGTTTCTTTGTTTTCTGCAGTCCTGTGGGACCCATAAACAGAATCCCTGCTTTCCACCAGAGCCAGGAGATCAAAGGGTGTATCTCTTGCAGCAGTATAAAAGCCAGGGTGCCAGACATGTATACAAGCTCCTTGTAGGGAGATAATGGTATTTGAAGCTGACTTCGTGGTGTCTGCTCGCTTCCCAGGTCTCTGGCAGGGTGTATAGTCTGTCCCCAGATGCACACTAAATTAAAAGTCTGACCCTTAGGTAACAGTTTTTTAAGTATGCTAAAAATCCTCTTTCAGAGAAGACTGGTAGAGACTTCCCTGGTGGTCCAGTGGTTAAGAATCCGTCTTGCAATCCAGGGGATGCTGGTTTGATCCCTGGTCAGAGAACTAAGATCCCACATGCCGCGGGGCAACTAAGCCTGCATACCAGAACTAGAGAGCCCACGTGCTATGACTATAGAGCCCACGCGCTCCAGACCCCACACGCCACAACTAGGGAGAAGCTCATGTACTGCAAGGAAGAGCCTGTGCGCCACAACGAAAGATCCCGCATGCCACAACTAATACCTGACTCAGCCAAAAAATAAATAAATGAATAAATATATATATAAAAAAGAAAAGACTGGTAAATGGGCATTTCTGTTTGCTTTTTCGGCACTGAACTGTTGGGAAATAGCTGGTTAAGAAGTGTTTCTTTGTTTGCCATAGTCCTTTGGAGCCTGGAATTCAAGCCTCACTGACCACAGAGTCAGGCGACTAAAGGGTGAGTCCTCTGGCAGCAGCTGCAAAAGCCAGGTGCCATACATATGTGCACATTCCTCTCAAGGATATCAATGTGACATTTTTCTCATTCTCCCGATGTGTGGTAGTTGCTCAGCTAGTTTCTGGATTTGTTTCAGAGGGAATTGTTTTGTGTATAGCTGTAGATTCAATGTATCCATGGGAGGAGGTGAACTCAGGAGCCTCCTATTTTATCATCTTGGATTAAAACCCTTTTACCCATTTTAAAATTAGGTTTTCTGTCGTCTTATTATTAAGTTTTAAGGGTTATTTTATATTTTGGATACACTTTTTTTTTGTTTTTTTATCAGATATACTAATAGCAAATATTTTCTCCAATCTTTAGCTTGTGTTTCACTTTTAACATGGTGGTTTAAAATGGCTTATAGTTTTTATTGTGTAATTTATTGAATTTTTCTTTAAAGACTCATACATTCAGTATCATATCTAAACATTCTTTCCTAACCCCAAATGGTGAATATTTTCTTTTTCCCTTCCTTCTTCCCTCCCTCCGTTCCTTCCTTTCTTCTAGACATTTTGTACTTACTTTTTTTAGCTTTTACATTTAGGTCTGTGATCTATTTTGTTTCATTTTGGTTTTGGCTGCACTATGTGGCTTGTGACATCTTAGTTCCCTGAGCAGGGGTTGAACCTGGGGCCCCAGCATTGACAGCTGAGAGTCTTAACCACTGGGCCGCCAGGGAATTCCCAGGTCTGTGATCCATTTTGAGTTAAGTTTTGTGTGTTGTGTGAAGTAAGGCTCTAAGACTTTTTAAATTCTTTTTCTTTATGGATTTCCAATAGTCTCAACTCCATTTATTGAAAAGACTATCCTTTCCCCATTGAGTTGCCTTGGCAACTTGTGGAATAGACAACAATTTTAGTTCCTGGAAGAATGAGACAATATTTTGTGGTCTTTTCTAGACCTTGCAACTAATTTGCAATTTAGATTTCAAAGGCTTTTTCATTTCCAAATTATGGTGTCTCTAGGAAGTACACAAGGTCTTTTCTAGACCTTGCAACTAATTTTGCAATTTAGACTTCAAAGGCTTTTTCATTTCCAAATTATGGTGTCTCTAAGAAGTACACAGAAAATCACAGCAACATGATTATTTAAATAACAATTAACTATGTCAATTAGTTGGAAAAACTAGTTGTTATTTTTGACCTAGTAACAAGAATTTAGACTCTAAAATTCCAGTATTAAGATAATATTCTACTAAGAGCAAAGCAAACCTATTCATATTTAATCAAAGGAATATTTATTTGAAGTTCGGAGCAATACAATTATACGAATATGTATACATTCACTTGACATGGTTGTTTGTCTTTCAGGTAGGTAATAACTCCTATGTGTACTTTTTAGATTTAGTTTCTAATATGTAAGCTTGTGATATCATGTGCTACATTTGTGAGAACAGACCCATTTATTTCTTATATACTGGTTCTCTCATAGCTTGTGTTACTACTAACTCATAGTATCTTATCTGTAATTTTATCCTTTTTTTCTTAAATGTGTTCTGTTTCATTTTACTTTTGATATTAGGTGTTGAGGCTGATAGAAAACTTCCCCCCACAACCACACCAGAGATTTTTTTTTTTTAAAGATTTGAGATTTTGAGATTTGAGACACCTTGCTTTTTTGCTGGAGTTGGTTTTCTATACAAATAGCAATTTCAGTGCTTAAAAACATTTTATATGATATTTACTTATTTAAAATAGTTTTCCCAAGTTTTGAGTTTCCAGTATGTAAAATTTGCTTTTCAGAGTTTTTTCTTTTCAGTGAATTTAACCATCTAATAAAATGTATTTTTAAAATCTCTATATTAACGTAACTACAAGAGAGAATGAACTTTATAGTGAAGCTTTGACTGAATCTACTCATTTAAAGAAAATTCTGAAGTCTCTACTCTGATATTGTGAGGCTTTTTCTGTTATTTTGCTGTCATTCTGATTACCTGGTGCACATGGGTGGGCTTATAATATTTCTTGAGTGGTTAAATCTGATCAGCCATCAAGGTCATCACATCTGCTACCACATCTGTGCTCTAGATTCATTTTACTTTTGATATTAGGTGTTGAGGCTGATAAAAAACTTAGGCTTTTGAATTTTAGAGAAACAATTCTTAGTAATAACGTTATACAAAAGGTAACATAAAACTATCAGTCTGAAGAAATGCTTTAAGATCAAAAGGCCTGATGATGTATTTATAAAATTAAATTAATTTGCAAATGCTAAGAAGATTTCATGCAAAATAAAAACTAACTTGACTTTGTAAAGAACAATAATTTCAGACTGATGTAATATGCTCTTATGGTAGGTCTGGGAAGTTATAAATTATGAAGAAACTATAATATAATCTTGTTTAAAAGTAATTTTGGTCAATTACAGTGGTTTTCAAAATGAATTTTTCAGAGTCCTGGAGTCAGTGGGTGAGTGGACAGAGGTAGGAAAAATGCTAAACCAGTGAGATGCTAGGTTCTCCATCTAAATTTCAACTGGAATAGATCATCTTGGGTTTTACATGATGGAATTTCATGTAAATGTAATAGTAAATACACAGTGAAGAGACCTTTTGTACTTGATTCCCAGAATATTATATTAGATATCCATATAATACCCATTTCAGCAATATCTCAGTGTAAATCTTACCTTTAAGTGAACAACAAAGTGTTACAAAATTATTATGTGACAATTCATTATCATTAGTTTCAAGAATTGCTTGCTGGATGTTTTTGTTTGGTTATGTAAATAACTAATTTAGAACAATTTGAAGTTACTAATATTATAGATCTGTATACTTAAGAATATAAGAATTCTCTGATGTAATTAAAAAATGTAATTCTGGAATTGGCTTGCTAATGTCATATTTAGAATTTTGCTAAATATTCTTGCTAATGTTTATATGTGATGTTAGACTGTAGTTTTATTTTCTCATACTGTTCTTGTCCAGTTTTTGTACCAAGTTTCCACTGGCTTCTTAAAGAATTAGGGAAGCTCTATCTCATTTTCTGTTCTCTAGAACATTTTGTACAAAAAAAGGGGTCATTAGTTCCCTGAAGGTGTGATAAAACTTGTTTGTGAAATCATCTGTCCATGGTGTCTTTATAGGTTGATTTTGTGACTTCTGCTTCAGTATATTAAAATGGTTATAGGTCTATTCAGGTTGTGTATTTCTCTTTAGTTAGTTTAAGTAAATTATATTTTTCCAGGAAATTATCCCTTTTGTCTGTGTTTTCAAATTTATTGGCTTAAAGTAGTTCATACTGTTCTCTTATGATCTTAAATCTCTACTTGTAATTAAGTCTACTTCTTATTTCTAATAGTGTTTATTTTTTTCTCTCATTGCTTTTTATGATCAATATGGTCAGAAGTTTGACAACTTTACTATTCTTTTCAAAGACCCATTAATCTGCTCTGCATTATTCTTTGCTTTATATTTTATCAAATTTGATTCCCATATTGATTATTTCTTTTTTTCTGCTTTCTTTTGTTTAATCTAGTGTTCTTTAAAAAAAAAAACTTGAGTTAAAATCTTGGCTAATAGTTTTCTGTGTTTTCTTCTCTAATATGTGTATTTCAACTATAACTTTTCCTGTTAAGTACCACTTTATCTGCAACCCATATATTCATATGTGATGTTAATTGCTAGATATTTGATACATGTATTACAAAACAGAAATTTAAACAATGAACTATTTAACTGTGTAATTTTTATGTAATATAATTTTATGTAAAATATTAAGGTAATTTCTATGTTGATTTTCTTTTTCTCTTTGGTCTCCAATTTTATTGCTTTATGTTCTGCACACTAACTCTTGGTACTTAGTATTTGTTGAGAGGGATGATTGTAACCTGTTCTGTGGATAATTTTTGTGAATATTTAATGTGTACATGAAAGGAATATTTTTCCTTAACATTGCCTTTTATATTCCACTTCTTTTTGTATGTAGTTTCTTTCACATATCATTTAGTGTCTTTCAGTCTATTAGTGTCAATTTTTTTAATCTGAAAATGTCTTTATTTTATTATTGAATGCAGTTTTAGCTGGAAATCCAAGTCCTTACTCAAAAGTCACCTTAGTAAGTCTTAACTTTAACCTATTTGAACTTGCAGCCTACTCTAACCTTGGCTCTGTCTCCACTTCCCACCTATCTTGTTTTAATTAAAAAATAGCATTTATTATAGTTTAACATATTATGTATTTTGTATATTTTTAAGTTTATTATTTATCCTCTTAGGATATAAGCTCCATGAAGCCAGGGATTTTAAACTGTTACTTGATGTATTCCAACACCTAGAAGAGTGTGTGGCACATAAAAAGTATATGGGTAAAATGTACTTAATAAATATTTATTGAATGAAAGAAAAAGTAAGCTTAGTTTCTGGGTTTATATTTATTTTAAATATTTACTTGTAGATATTATTCTGTTCCTATCACCAGGATGTAGGCTCCATGAAGGCAGGAATTTTTTGTTTGTTTTGTTCACTGCTGTTTGTTTTGTTCCAGGGCCTAGAACAGTGTCTGGAATTCAACAAATATTAGTGAATTAATGAAGTAATAATTAGGTTACTCTCCATCTACTTGTGTTTCTGTTGCATTCAGTGTGTCTTTACTGTGAGTTTGCTTTTAACATTTTCTTTTTGTCCTTAGTTATCTGCAGTTTCTCAGTGATGTATCCCAGTGATTTATCAGAAAAAAAAGATTTATTATAAAATTTTTGCATAAGATTCATTTGCTTCCTCAATCTGATCATGTTTTTCATTAATTATGGCAAATTCTTAGCTATTACCTATTCAGTATTTACTCTTTCTTATTCTCTCTTGAAGCTCCTATTTAAATAGACATATGATTGCCTTCTTCATTCAATCCTCCATGACTCTCATCCTCTCGTTTGTATTTTCTATTTCTTTATTGTGTTGAATTCTGGGTAATTTTCTCAAGTCCATCTTCCCATATAATAATTTTCTCTTCAGTTGTATCTAATCTGATAATCCATACATTGAGATTTTAATATGTTGGTGATTATATTTTTTATTTATAGAAGTTCTTTTTTTTTTTAAATTTCTTATTTATCATGAGGTTCTTTCAGTATGTTTCCTTTTAAAGTATGTTTTTATTTCTTTTTTTTAACCTTTTAAAATAAATCCAAGAATATTTATTTTAAAATCTCAGATTGTTTTAGTTTCTAAAGGTTTTTTTTTAGGTAAAAACTCTGTTTTACTCATTTGTTGTGTCTAGTGATTCTCCATTATGGTGAATCAAGTCTGCATATGACTTGTAATCTTTATCAGGAGTTTGTTTTTCCATGAGAGTTACATGTGTTGTAGAAATATCCCTAGAGATGAGTTTTATGTTTATTTTTGTTGGATGCTCCAGGAGTCCTACTGTCTGAGGCTGGTTTTTAAAAGTTTCTTTGTTTGGGATTTTTGCCACTGATGGATGGTGCAGGATTGGAGGTTTGATTTCTCATGGGAGGCTCCCCTTTTCCACTCACATCATTCAGCAGTGGTAAACATTCTTGCCATTGCCTTGGCCTGGAAGGTTCAGGCTTTTAAAAAAAAAACTATTTATAAATAGGAAACTTTCAGTTTCTAGTAAAGGGAATTTCAGTTCCAGATCTTGCCTTGGTCCCTGCCTAAGCATTAAAATTGTGAACCCAAGCTTTAGGATTATATATATCTGGGTATGATATTTGCTTTGACCACTGAAGTCACACCATCTATGATTATTATTATGACTTGAGTTCCCTCTGTTTCTCTTATGTTGGGGATTTCCTCTTCTTTTTTTTTTAGCTTTGATATATACTTAATATTTGGGAGCTATATTTTATGCAGCATTCTGTATATGTTTGTAGTGGGATAAGATCTTAAGTTGCTCAATGTGGCACATTGTTACACTGGAAGTCTTGAATAGGAATACTCTAGTATTGAAACAAAAATTCAAAAATTAAATATAAATCTGAATTTGATGCTGTATTTCCTTACTATTACACGCAACATCAACACATTAGTTTCAGCAAAACAATATCATCTGTCTCATAAAATTAATGTTATTAATTTGAATGTTAATGTTTTGTAGCTTTCTATATTTTTAACTTGTAGATTTGAGTATTTTTAATTATAAAGGAATTATATGCATAATATTTTGTCTAACTTTGTATGTACTTAGATTGCATTATAATATGAATATTTAAATCAACATTGGAAGTCCGTCATAATTATTTTTCATAAAAAAGACCTCAAGTTTGAGAAACACTGAATTAATTATGACTGGAAAAAATTACATTTAGAGTGATGGTACTACATTAAACTTGGGTTTTTGTCTTAACTCTTACTGCTAATTATATATTCATATTGGCTCACCTTTTTGGGTAACATAGTGGCTTAGTCATTACTCTTCTCATATTTATATACCTAAAGCAAATTTGTCTTTAAGGTATACACTATTTAGTATATATAATATATCTAGTATTTACATTTATTTTACTAACTCAGTAATATCCCACAAGAATGAGCACTGATTTTTCAGAATTATTTGGGAAAGTTATTCAAAACACAATGTCAGTTATACTTCACCCCCTCCATACATACTGATAATGCTCTCAGGATTTTATCTTGAAACTAACAAGGAGCTACTGAAGACTTTAAGCAATATTATTGAACCAATTCTATTTTTACATTTTCTTTCTTGACTGTAAGACACAATTGTTTCTGAAAAGTTTTTCTCAGGATACAGGTGATTTAACTTGTCTCTCCTCTTGTTTAGACATTTGGCATTCAATAATCTAATGCCCATCATGTCAGAGGATATGGCCTTGAATATGACAGGGAGTAGGATCTAGGGAAAGCATTTTTAGTGTTTACAGTAAAGAGGAGCCAACTTTGAACTTGGGAGTTACCCAGAGTGGGTCTCTTATAATACAGAATAGCAGGGATGGGATTTACCTAACCCAACCAGCCAGTTGCCATTCTTAGTAGGGAAGAATCTGTACCAGTGTTTCAGCTTTGATCCAGTTCCACCTCTATGGGCCATCTAGCTGATCCACTTACATCCCTATCCATGACTCTCAGGGACTTCTGGTGTTACTGAATTTGGTAGCATGCCAGACAACTTGACAGAGCCTTAGAAGGTCAGAAGGGATAGTCAGTTGCTTCTGCCCTCTACCTCCAACCTAACCAGTACCCAAGAGACACTGTCAAGATTAACTTCATCATTGATAATCTCTATCTCATGGACAAGATACATGGTGGTGGTGGGGTGGACATGCTCACCAAAGATGGCAGTTTTTCCTCTGTACCATATATTTTTTTTGTCTTTTTTTTTGGTAGTTTAGAATGGAAATGCTCTTTTTACATATTTATAAAATTTACATTTTTATTGTGAAATATTCAGACACAGGAAAGCATAAAGAAGTGTTGATCATCTGTAGCTATGCCTAACAATAATATCACTTAGATATATTAACATATTGATGGATATTCTTTCAAACATTTAAATCCATATATACACAAACACATATGTACCTATGTATCTTATATGTATCTGATTGATATATTTGACTATTTTCATTTCTTTTTAGATGCCTTTGGGCTCGGACTGACTTTTACTCTTTAAAACATTAATTCAGTGTTGAAATTATTTACTTTGACATTTTTGGCTATGAAATGTCATATCAAATGATTGTGCTATGACACAAAAAGGAAGAATAAAGAATCATAGAATTATAAAATTTAATATCTAAGAGACCTTTGAGAACTTTAAGTCCTACTTTAAAACCCAGAGCTGACAGACAGGTCAGCATTTTTTCCCCTGTCCATGTTGTCATATATTATGCAAACTTACAAAGGAAAAAAAAATCTGTTATTGAAGATAGGAGTATAAAAGATGAAGCCTCACTCATAAATTTCCTTTCCACGTAAACTAAAATTTCTCATTTTGTTCCATTATAACTTCAAAGGACCTTGCATTGTTTATTGACTAGTCATATATATAGGTATTATCACATTTTTTTTTGCAACTTAATTTGTACACACTGTTTTGTGCAGGTCCGTGGGGGAGTTCTTCAACATAATGTATCTCCAGAAGATGGCTTAACAGTGGAGGCAAGACCTCCTTTCTTTTGGTGTAATTCTTAGGTTGAACTAAGAAGTAAATTTAGAATTGTAACTAACATCTTGTTGAAGTTACCTAAAATGAGGAGAAAAGTAAGGAAAAAGAAATGAGAAGAAAGCACCAGCAGGACCAAAAAGTAGCTGCTGTTTTAAAAATAATTTATTTCTCTTTTGCTGTAGGTTTACATGTGTGGGTGGGTTTTCACAATTCTGAAGTTGTTGTAAATAAATTAGCTGTAAAGCAGTCACAGATTTTTTTTTCTTAGTTTTCTAAATTACTTCAGGTATCAAGCTGAGAAGTCTGTGGGACTTTTAGTAACAGCATACAGTTTCATATTATGATTTTTTGAAAGTGGAGACAGAAACAACCCAAATAATTCCATTTACATCTGAATTAAATTCTTTGGGCATTTCTTGGATTTTATTAGCAATTCAGTAAAAAGTCTACTATTAGGAGATATACAATAATTACAAAAGAATGGGAAGGATAGAAGTAAAAGGGCACTGAATTCATAATGCAGAATTTCGCTGAAGTTACCACATTTTTGTGATTAGAGGGTGGTGGATAAAATTTTAATCCTTCAAAGTAATTTTCTGTGGATTCCAATCTGTGTATTTTTTACACTTACTCTACTAATTGTTCCATTGCAAATGTCAAATCAGTAGTAGTTTTGTAAGACGTCTCAACAGATTTGAGGGACATTTTTTTAAGTCACTTACTGACCCAATTTTCATAAAGCCCATTAGTATATATTATAATAATAGATATTTATTGAAGATAAAACATATTTATAAACAATGATACCCATTAGCTGTATGACATCAGACAAATAAGTGACTTTTTTAGGGCCAGTTTCCTTACTTGTTAAATGAGGAAATGTTGTCGAATGCGTGTTCATGTGCCTGACGCACAGTGAAGCCGAACAACCTCAGTTTGGAGCAGAGAATGGTTTATTGCAGGACCAAGCAAGAACAGGTGGCTCATGCTCAAAAACCCTGAACTTCCAGATGGTTTTCAGGAAAGCATTTTTATAGGCAAAATTTGGGGTGAGGGTTGCAGGGTGTGTGACTTTCTTCTGATTGGTTAGTGGTGAGGTAACAGGGCAGCGCTCCAGGAATCTTGTGCTCAGCCTGAAGTTACCATCTTCCACCTGTGTAGGGGCCTTCGTTCCTGCAAAAGAACTGAAAGATATTGTTACGTATATTCCTTGAGGAAGACCCTGCTTTATATTGTTTCTTGATTGCTCCTCCTTCGTTTCTGCATTTCCTTACTTCCCTGGATAGAAACTGTTTGAATCTGCTTTTTGGAACACAGGGAGGTGTAGGAGGCAGAAGCCTTTTTCCTACAAACAAGAAACAGGGGGACACGGAAAGGCTTTTGTACCCAGGAGGGCACCACAGTGTCCTACTCAGTTTCAGAAATTAGCCTAAATTATTTCTAATATTCTTTTTAATTCTAAGTTCTATGAGGTCATTAAAAATGAGAGAAATAAATCAATATGTGAATGAAAGTAATCCATTGTAATTTAAAGTTACAAGTTTATAGATACTAATTATATCACTTCTATTCAGAGTAGTAGTGGTATCAATAATAATTTATCTTTCTGAATCTGATATGATTATTTCTTTGCTTTCTACCTTTCATAAGATAAAGTCAGAACTCCTCAAGATGACAAATTTGAGCAATTATAATTATAATATAGCCCCAACCTGTCTTTCTTGCTTTCTCTCTTAAAACCCCCGTACTACCAGTATATCAAACTCTTTTTTAAAATTTTATTTAATTAATTTTATTTATTTTTTGGCTCCATTGGGTCTTCGTTGCTGCACGTGGGCTTTCTCTAGTTGTGGCAAGCAGGGTCTACTTTTTGTTGTGGTGCACAGGCTTCTCATTGCGGTGGCTTCTCTTATTGGGGAGACACGGGCTCTAGGTGTACAGGCTTCAGTAGTTGCAGCACGTGGGCTCAGTAGTTGCAACACACAGGCCCTAGGGCGTGCAGGCTTCAGTAGTTGAGGCGCATGGGCTCAGTAATTGCGGTGTGTGTGCTCTAGGGCATGTGAGCTTCACTAGTTGTGGCGTGCAGGCTCAATAGTTGTGGCTCGTGGGCTCTAGAGTGCAGGCTCAGTAATTGTAGTTTATGAACAATGTAGTTTATAAACAATGATACCCATTAGCTGTATGACATCGGGCAAATAAGTGACTTTTTTAGGCCCAGTTTCCTTACCTGTTAAATAAGGAAATGTCAAACACAAGTTCATGTACCTGACGCACAGTTAGGCCAAACAGACCTCAGAGTTTGGAGCAGAGAAAGGTTTATTGCAGGGCTTAGTTTCTCTGCAGCTTGTGTGATCTTCCTGGGCCAGGGATCGAACCTGCGTTCCCTTCATTGGCAGGTGGATTCTAAGCCACTGCGCCACCAGGGAAGTCCCTCAAACTCTTTTTTAATGATTATTTTTTGAGTAATAGCTTATCAAGATATAATTCACTTATCATAAGATCCACCCTTTTAAAGTGTATAATTTGGTGGTTTTTAGTATATTCACAGAGGAGTAGAGCCATCATCACTAATTTCAGAAGATTTTTATAACCCCTCAGAGAAACTCTGTACCCATTAGCAGTCATTCCCTTTTCTCCTTCTGCCTAGTCCCTGGAAACTATTAATATACTTTCTGTCTCTATAGATTTACGTAAACCGAACAATTCATATAGATGGAGTCATATAATATGTGGCCTTTTATGACTGGTTTCTTTCACTTAAGATGATGTTTTCAAGGTTCACCCATGTTGTAACATGTATGTTTTTCATTCCTTTTTATGGCCAAATTGTATTTAATAATAATAATAATTTATCACATACTATTTATCCACTTATCAGCTGATAGACATTTGGGTTGTTCCCACATTTAGGCTATTATGAATAATGCTGCTGTGAACATTCTTGTACAGATTTTTGTGGGAACATATGTTTTTATTTTCTTGGGTGTATACCTAGGAGTAGAATCGCTGGTTCCTAAGGTAAGTCTATGTTTAACTTTTTGAGGAACTGTCAAACTATTTTCCAGAATGTTTTCACCATTTTATAATCCCACCAGCAATGAATGAGAATTCCAGTTTCTCCTCATTCAGACTTTTAAAATATGGATTTAAAAAATATCTTTTTATTCATGTGTTTACACAACACAAATTATTAAGAGCAAACCACTATGCACAGAGGTAAACATGAAGTAATGCCAGCAGTACTATAATGTTTATAGTATCTACAATGTCTGTGTGAAATGAAATTCAGATTTTATGGCGAGACAAGAAAAATTTAAACATAAAAAAAATTTTCTCTTTCCTTTGGCCTCCTCTCTCCCACCTACTGTGCATTGTTTATCTATATTATGCATCAACCAAACCTCCCCCGTTGGCAGAAATATCTGCTCAGCCATGAAGAGCAACATTCTCCTAGCACCAATAAGACAACTCCTTAAAAGATAACATTCCTTCTTGATCTTTTAAGGGGCATCTAAAGATGACACTTAGATCTGTGTTGTGTAAACTATCAGTAGTATGACATTTAATGTACAGCCCTCTGTCTCAAAAACCTTATATAACTGTGCCTTGACTTCTAACAGGTTCTTGGAGCTTTCTGAGTTGTTCTTCCCAGGTTATAATCCTCAAATTTGGCTAGAATAACATTTTCTCTTTCTTTCTTAGATGGACTGATTAATTTTTCATTGACATATAGAACGATCCTCTACCCTCACAAAAGTTAGCTAAACACTCCATGGAACCACACTGCAAAGCAGACAAAAGAGTCCAAATTCCTTAACATAACCTGCAAAGCTCTCAATGATCTCCCCTTTCTCAACCATTTCTTTCCATGAGTCACAAGCTCTTTCTACCCTCTACTCAAAAGCAAGTGGAACCAAAGGCACACCCTAGCCAATTAAAAATAAAATCACAGTAAAGCAACTTTGGCATCTCTAACTTTGAGCCACATAATTTCTTTTCATATATCCCAAGATAACCTGGTTACAAAACATATATTCTAAATAACAAAATGAATTGGTTTTTGTTTTGTGGAAATTTTAGCATAAGATAAAGTTGGGGAAAGGTGTGGGACATTAAAATGATGACTTTGGTTTTAGGATAATTTATTTGTAATCCTTTCTGACAGAAATTAATAACTGAGGCCAGTTATCTATTAAGGGCCCACTTTAATAGGGTCATTGGTATATAAAATAATGCTCACCTTTTTGCTCTCTAAATTGGGAGAGTCTTCTCTTCTGAAAGTGTTATTAACAGACCAGGTTAAAAAGAAAGGGAATGAGGTATGACAGCACTGAATATTACTGTACTGGAAATAATGATCTGTTCTATCTGTAGACCATTCCTTATGGGTATCAGTGGCTAGTTTATACATGGCACTCATGTACCTTAAGCCTATAACTGCTTCTGTTCATAGGTGGAGGAAAGAGATACAAAAGCAAATGAATACATAATATTTCTGAATGAGAATTTCTACAAGGAGGCATAGAGAATACCAGTAGGTGATCTGTGACAGAATCACTAAGCCTGAAGCCTGCCTGCTTCTCATGAGGAACAAAGATCAGAGAAACTGTCTTGGAAAATCTTCTGAGAAACTCGTAGAGCTAGCTCCCACTAATTTTCTGCTTCTTTTTTTTCTGGGTGTTTCAACCTCTGAATGAATTATAATACTGAAAAGATACACTAAACAATAGTTTGCTTTTAAACTTGTGCTTTGATTTCATACTTAAGAGCACTTTTTCTTTCATATTCTATATAATGTAGAGGACCATGTGAGAACCTAGAAAAGCTGGGGATTATGACATTCAAAAATCTTCCCTTATTGTATATAAATTATACCTCAAAAAATTAAAATAACTTTTTTTCCCTTTGTATTGTTTCTCTACTTGAATAGCAGTGGGTGGTTAAATACCAGATTCTCTGGGTTGATTATCCCAGGTCTTTCAAAATTCTACCTTTGTGACCTTGGGAAAGTTGATAAATATTTCTGTTCCTTCATTTATTTATCTATAAAATGGGTACCATATTAGCATCTTCCTAATAGGGTTATTGGGAGATTTAGCATAATTCATTCAAAGGTTGCTTAATATGTTATTGTTATCAACTCCAGGGTGAGGAATAAGTCTTTCTTTCTAATTTTATCTCTTACTATGTGTCTCACCCTACTCCTCTGACCCCATGAAACCTGATTCAGTCACAGGGTCACTTTATTGTGCTTCCATACTTTCACAGATTCACACTTCCTCTTTTCTTCCTGTTGCATACAGTCTCATACCATATTTTCTCCTCCCACTAGATCTTACGCTTCTAGGCTTCTCAAGTGTTTTCATTGCTCTCTAAAAACCCCTCTCCTGTAACAATAATCATGGTCTACTTTTTTTTTGCCTTTGAGTCTAACATTATTTCTTTATTGTCTGAAGAAGAAGGAGGAAAAGAAAGAAAGGGAGGAGAAATAGGAAGAGGGTGGAGGAGTCAAGAGAAAAGATGAAAGGAGAGAAGTACTTGACTCGAAGTAAACACTTAACAAATATTTTTGAATGAATAATGAGAATTCTTATATGCATATAAACTTTTTGCACTTAGTTTCCTCATATTTAAAATGGATAATATTCTCTAACACGTTTTGTGAAGATTAAATGAATTAATATCCAAAAATTAACGTATAATCACAGTCTACTTCTGTTTGCTCTATTGAATTATGAGCTTTTGGGTGAGATGCTCTACTTTTTTCAGATGTGATTCATTTTTGAATGCCCTGGAGTGCTGGCACAAAGCAGATATTTTTTAAAAATTGAGTTAAATATTGGCTTGGCTACTGAGGTTGCAGAAATTGGGGGTGGCAATTCTTATTGTTTTCAGTTCACCTTATTTGACACAGTTTTGCCTTGTGATCCTGTACTAAGAACCTGGTGATGATCCATATGCTACAACACTTGAAAGAGCCTCTCCAACAGCAAGACTTAACCATGCTGCTTACTTTGGAATCCAGGATAATGGAATAATAGCACTGTCGTTGTTTTACAATCCTGGTTTTAAAATTTGGGTCAAAATTGGTATTTCTTATATTTATAAAAACCAAATGATTTTATACACTTGGCATTTTAAAATAATGGCACTAGTTTTTATAAAAGCTTTTAATGAGTAGTAAGGAAAGAGAAAAATATGAGAACATTTTATTCTAAGAGTTATTTTTATTTTTATTATCATATTTTTTGAAAACCTGTCTAATTTTTAAAATTTATTTTATGTATGGTGAAAATAGGAGGGCAAGAAGTCTCTGAAGATAAAGAAGTCCTGAGTTGTCCCCCAGCCTTTTCCACTCAATGGATCCAGTTCAGGAAATTGTAATACAACTAAGTCCAAGTGAATGGATTTAAAAATAATAGTGTGTAAGAGTTGTGTAACACACAGAGGGACAAAGCAGTCCAACTTTGCTTCTAATGCATAGTCTCAGGCAAATAAACTCAGGAAAGCAATCTTGGCTATGAACTGTTGAGGCCTAAAAAGGAAGTGTGAGAATGGTAGGTGAAACAAAGCAGAACTAAAACAAACTTGGGTGCATTAGTACCTGGAGTATCCATTACTTTTTAAAAGAGAAGCAGGGGCCTCCCTGGTGGCGCAGTGGTTGAGAGTCCGCCTGCCGATGCAGGGGATACGGGTTCGTGCCCCGGTCCGGGAGGATCCCATATGCCGCGGAGCGGCTGGGCCCGTGAGCCATGGCCGCTGGGCCTGCGCGTCCGGAGCCTGTGCTCCGCAACGGGAGGGGCCACAAGAGTGAGAGGCCCGCATACCGCAAAAAGAAAAAAAAATAAAAATAAAAATAAAAGAGAAGCAAACTTACACTCTGCCAGCCTAAATGTGTGCATGAGGAAAAATCCCTGTCTGGGCTAACCTGCCTTTAAGGGTACTTAGCTGGAAGAGAAGGTGGTAACTTTGTGTAAAGAAAATGGATCATGGTCTTCCTGCCACAGTCTCGTGAGGATGCATTACTTGACTGGTAGACAAAGGTAAACTTACCTCTTTGGAAGCTTTTGTGTATTGTACTAAATGCATAACTGTATGTGTGGCCCTGGAGATGCTAGACCTAAAAGGGTTGAGAAAAGGGCAACTTGCAAAATAATCAAAGGGATGAAGGGTTTTATGTGTAAAGGTATACCTGAGATTAAGATATTTTTATAGAGAAATGGAAAGGTAAAGTGTGGACATGATCATAGTCATTGATAATGTAAGACATGTGAAGAGCATGAGTAGACTTATTCACCAAAGTCAAGAATACTAGAACTAAGGGGAACTTTTTAAAGTACGAAAAAAATCATTCTAGAAAAATAAAAGAGAACATTTCTGTATCAAATTAATACTAGATGCAGTGGGACTCAATACATGTGGCAGGTGAACAAGATAAAAATGTAGATATTTTCAGGATGGATTTAAGTAGATTAATAATGGTAATGGTCATTAGGTGGTCTTTGTATATTAGTCATAGTAGGTGGGGTACTGCTTCAGCAATAAATAATTCCCCAAATCTCAGTAGTTTTAAATACCACAGGTTTATTTTTCTCTCATGAATCATATTTATAATGTGTCAGGGAGTGGAGACGGGGACGATTCTTTGTGTAGGTGCATATAACTATACTTCATTTATTTTCATTGCTGTATAGTACTCTGTGGTATGAATGTTCCACAATTTATTCAGCCTACTGTCAAAAAACGTGATTGTTTCTAGTTCTGTTGCTAAGAATATATTTTTACATATCCCTTGGTGCACACATGCACACATTTCTGTTGGTTATGTGCTTAAAAAAAGGACCAGCTACGGGCTTCCCTGGTGGCGCAGTGGTTGAGAGTCTGCCTGCCGATGCAGGGGACGCGGGTTCATACCCTGGTCCGGGAGGATCCCACATGCCGCGGAGTGGCTGGGCCTGTTAGCCGTGGCCGCTGAGCCTGCGCATCCGGAACCTGTACTCCGCAACGGGAGAGGCCACAGCAGTGAGAGGCCTGCATACCGCAAAGGACCAGCTGCATAATCTGTAGGGACTAGGGCAAAATGAAAACGGGGGTCCATTGATCAACATTTATTAAGAGTTTTAAGATAGCCACAACAGAGCATTATATTAAGCATGGAGTCATTTTAGGTTCAAGGCCCTATGCAACTGCACAGGTTACATGCCCATGAAACTACTGGGATTTGGGGTATTATTTACTGCTGCAAGATTACTCATGGAGATGTTAGGAGTAGAATTGCTGGTTCATAAGTTATGTATAAATTCAACAGTTGGATAATATGACAAAGTGTACCAATTTACAGTATTGTCAGAAACGTATGAAAATTACTTTTCCTCCACATCCTTGACAGCATTGCCAGGCTTTAAAATTTAGACACCCTTGTGTGGGTGTGATTGTATCTCACTATATTTTATTTTGCATGTCTCTAATGATAAATGAAGCTTAGCACCTTTTCATATGTTTATTGTTCATTTGGATATCTTTGGTGAAGTCCCTATTTAAGACTCTTGATCATTTTTTTTTTTTTTTTTGCTGTATGCGGGTCTCTCACTGTTGTGGCCTCTCCCATTGCGGAGCACAGGCTCCGGACGCGCAGGCTCAGTGGCCATGGCTCATGGGCCCAGCCGCTCCGCGGCATGTAGGATCTTCCCGGACCGGGGCATGAACCCGTGTCCCCTGCATCAGCAGGCGGACTCTCAACCACTGCACCACCAGGGAAGCCCTCTTGCTCATTTTTTATTGGTATGACAATGTCAATTAGGAAAATTACAGAATAAACAATAGATTATATATATATATAATGTATATAAATATATAGAAATAGTTTGTCTCCTATCAGCTTTAATTTGTTAATTTAAAAAGTGATTTACTTCCTAGGGATAAAAAGGCCTAAGTTAGAAGCAACGAATATTATTACATTTATATGTTGCACTTTTAGGTTTTTTACATCTTTATTGGAGTATAATTGCTTTACAATGTTGTGTTAGTTTCTACTGTATAACAAAGTGAATCAGCTATACGTATACATATATCCCCATATCCCCTCCCTGTTGTACCTCCCTTCTACCTACCCTCCCCATCCCAACCCTCTAGGTGGTTGCAAAGCACCAGGCTGATCTCCCTGTGCTATGTGGCTGCTTCCCATTAGCTATCTGGTTTACATTTGGTACTGTATATATGTCAATGCCACTCTCTCACTTCATCCCAACTTACCCTTCCCCCTCCCCATGTCCTCAAGTCCATCTCTAAATCTGCATCTTTATTCCTGTCCTGCCCCTAGGTTCTTTAGAACCTTTTTTTTTTTTTTTTAGATTCCATATATATGTGTTAGCACACGGTATTTGTTTTTCTTTTTCTGACTTACTTCACTCTTTATGACACACTCTAGGTCCATCCACCTTACTACAAATAACTCAATTTCTTTTCTTCTTATGGCTGAGTAATATTCCATTGTATATATGTGCCACATCTTCTTTATCCATTCATCTGTCGATGGACACTTAGGTTGCTTTCATGTCCTGGCTATTGTAAATAGAGTACAGTGAACATTGTGGTACATGACTCTTTTTGAATTATTGTTTTCTCAGGGTATACACCCAGTAGTAGGATCGCTGGGTCATATGGAAGTTCTATTTTTAGTTTTTTCAGGAAGCTCTATACTGTTCTCCATAGTGGCTGTATCAATTTACATTCCCACCAGCAGTGCAAGAGGGTTCCCTTTTCTCCACACCCTCTCCAGCGTTTATTGTTTGTAGATTTTTTGATGATGGCCATTCTGACTGGTGTGAGGTGATACCTCATTGTGGTTTTGATATGCATTTCTCTAATGATTAGTGATGTTGAGCATCCTTTCATGTGTCTGTTGGCAATCTGTATATCTTCTTTGGAGAAATGTCTATATAGGTCTTCTGCCCATTTTTTGATTGGGTTGTTGTTTTTTTTGATATTGAGCTGCATGAGCAGCTTGTATATTTTGGGGATTAATCCTTTGTCAGTTTCTTGGTTTGCAAATATTTTCTCCCATTCTGAGGGTTGTCTTTTCGTCTTGTTTATGGTTTCCTTTGCTATGCAAAAGCTTTTAAGTTTCATTTGGTAGCATTTGTTTATTTTGTTTCTATTTTCATTACTCTAGGGGGTGGGTCAAAAAACATCTTGCTATGATTTATGTCGTAGAGTGTTCTGCCTATGTTTTCCTCTAAGAGTTTTATAGTGTCTGCCTTACATTTAGGTCTTTAATCCTTTTTGAGTTTATTTTTGTGTATGGTGTTAGGGAGTGTCCTAATTTCATTCTTTCTCATGTAGCTGTCCAGTTTTCCCACCACCACTTATTGAAGAGGCTGTCTTTTCTCCATTGTATATTCTTGCAACCTTTATCAAAGATAAGGTGACCATCTGTGCGTGTGTTTATCTCTGGATTTTCTATCCTGTTCCATTGATGTATACTTCTGTTTTTGTGCCAGTACCATACTGTCTTGATTACTGTAGCTCTGTAGTATAGTCTGAAGTCTGGGAGCGTGATTACAGCTCTCTTTTTCTTCCTCAAGATTGCTTTGGCTATTCGGGGTTTTTTGTGTTTCCATACAAATTGTGAAATGTTTTGTTCTAGTTCTGTGAAAAATACCATTGGTAGTTTGATAGGGATTGCATTGAATCTGTAGATTACTTTGGGTAGTATAGTCATTTTCACAATGTTGATTCTTCCAATCCAGGAACATGGTATATCTCTCCATCTGTTTGTATCATCTTTAATTTCTTTCATCAGTGTTTTATAGTTTTCTGCATGCATGTCTTTTGTCTCCTTAGGTAGGTTTATTCCTATGTATTTTATTCTTTTTGTTGCAATAGTAAATGAGAGTGTTTCCTTAATTTCTTTTTCAGATTTTTCATCATTACTCTATAGGAATGCAAGAGACTTCTGTGTATTAATTTCGTATCCTGCTATTTTACCAAATCATTGATTAGCTCTAGTAGTTTTCTGGTAGTATCTTTAGGATTCTCTATGTGTAGTGAAATGTCATCTGCAAACAGTGACAATTTTTCTTCTTCTTTTCTGATTTGGATTCCTTTTATTTCTTCTTCTTCTCTGATTGCTGTGGCTAAAACTTCCATAGCTATGTAGAATAATAGTGGTGAGAGTGGGCAACCTTGTCTTGTTCCTGTCTTAAAGGAAATGGTTTCAGTATTTCACCACTGAGAACGATGTTGGCCATGGGTTTGTCATATATCGCCATTATTATGTTGAGGTAAGTTCCTTCTATGCCTACTTTCTGCAGGGTTTTTATCATAAATGTGTGTTGAATTTTGTCAAAAGCTGTTTCGGCATCTGTAGAGATTATCATATGGTTTCTATCCTTCAGTTTGTTAATATGATGTATCACATTGATTGATTTGCATATACTGAAGAGTCTTTGCATTCCTGGGATAAACCCCACTTGATCATGGTTTATGATCCTTTTAATGTGCTGTTGGATTCTCTTTGCTAGTATTTTGTTGAGGATTTTTGCATCTATGTTCATCAGTGATATTGGTCTGTAGTTTTCTTTCTTTTTGACATCTTTGTCTGGTTTTGGTATGAGGGTGATTGTGGCCTCGTAGAATGAGTTTGGGTGTGTTCCCCCCTCTGCTCTATTTTGGAAGAGTTTGAGAGGATAGGTGTTAGCTCTTCTCTAAATGTTTGATAGAATTCGCCTGTGAAGCCATCTAGTCCTGGGCTTTTGTTCGCTGGAATATTTTTAATCAGTTTCAATTTCAGTGCTTGTAATTGGTCTATTTATATTTTCTATTTCTTCCTGGTTCAGTCTCAGAAGGTTGTGCTTTTCTAATTATTTGTCCATTTCTTCCAGGTTGTCCATTTTATTGGCATATAGCTGCTTGTAGTAATTTCTCATGATCCTTTGTATTTCTGCAGTGTCAGTTGTTACTTCTCCATTTTCATTTCTAATTCTGTTGATTTGAGTTTTTTCCCTTTTTTTTCTTGATGAGTCTGGCTAATGGTTTATCAATTTCATTTATCTTTTCACAGGGTCAGCTTTCAATTTTATTGATCTTTGCTGTTGTTTCCTTCATTTCTTTTTCATTTATTTCTGGTAAGATGTTTATGATTTCTTTCCTTCTGCTAACTTTGGTTTTGTTTTGTTCTTCTTTCTCTAATATCTTTAGGTGTAAGATTAGGTTGTTTATTTGGGATGTTTCTCGTTTCTTGAGGTAGTATTGTATTGCTGTAAACTTCCTTCTTAAAAGTGCTTTTGCTGCGTCCCATAGGTTTTGGGTCATCGTGTTTTCATTGTCATTTGTTTCTAGGTATTTTTTGATTTCCTCTTTGATTTCTTCAGTGATATCTTGGTTATTAAGTAGTGTTTTGTTCAGCCTCCATGTGTTTGTATTCTTTACCTTTTTTTCCCTGCAATTGATATGTAGTCTCATAGCGTTGTGGTCAGAAAAGATACTTGATATGATTTCAAGTTTCTTAAATTTACCAAGGCTTGATTTGTGACCCAGGATATGATCTCTTCTGGAGAATGTTTCATGAACACTTGAGAAGAAAGTGTATTCTGTTGTCTTTGGATGGAATGTCCTATAAATATCAGTTAAGTCCATCTTGTTTAATGTGTCATTTAAAGCTTGTGTTTCCTTATTTATTTTCATTTTGGTTGATGATCTGTTCATTGGGGAGAGTGGGGTGTTAAAGTTCCCTATTATTATTGTGTTACTGTCGATTTCCCCTTTTATGGCTGTTAGCATTTGCCTTCTGTATTGAGGTGCTCCTATGTTGTGTGCATTAATATTTACAATTGTCATATCTTCTTCTTGGATTAATCCGTTGATCATTATGTAGTGTCCATCTTTGTCTCTTGTAATAGTCTTTATTTTAAAATCTAGTTTGATATGAGAATGGCTACTCCAGCTTTCTTTTGATTTCCATTTGCATGAAATATCTTTTTCCATCCCCTCACTTTCCATCTATATGTGTCCCCAGGTCTGAAGTGGGTCTCTTGTAGACAGCATATATGCGTGTCTTGTTTTTGTATCCTTTCATTCAGTCTGTGCTTTTTGTTGGAGCATTTAATCCATTTACATTTAAGGTAATTATCAATATGTATGTTCCTCTTACCATTTTCTTAATTATTTTGGGTTTGTTTTTGTAGTTCTTTTCCTTCTCTTGTGTTTCCTGCCTAGAGAAGTTTCCCTAGCATTTGTTGTAAGGCTGGTTTTATTGTGCTGAATTCTCTTAGCTTTCACTTCTTCGTAAAGGTTTTAATTTCTCCATCGAATCTGAACCAGAGCCTTGCTTGATAGAGTAATCTTGGTTGTATGTTTTTCCGTTTCATCACTTTAAATATGTCCTCCCTTCTGGCTTGCAGAGTTTCTGCTGAGAGATCAGCTGGTAAGCTTATGGGGATTCCCTAGTATGTTATTTGTTGCTTTTCCCTTGCTGCTTTCAATATTTTTTCTTTGTATTTAATTTTTGATAGTTTGATTAATATGTGTCTTGGCATGTTTCTCCTTGGATTTATCCTGTATGGGAGTCTCTGCCCTTCCTGGACTTGATTGAATATTTGCTTTCCCACATTAGGGAAGTTTTCAACTATAATCTCCTCAAATATTTTCTCAGATCCTTTCTTTTTCTCTTCTTCTTCTGGCACCCCTATAATTCGAATGTTGGTGCATTTAATGTTGTCCCAGAGGTCTCTGAGACTGTCCTGCATTCTTTTCATTCTTTTTGCTTTATTGTGCTCTGCAGTATTTATTTCCACTATTTTATCTTCCAGGTCACTTATCCATTCTTCTGCTTCAATTATTGTGCTATTGATTCCTTCTAGAGAATTTTTAATTTCATTTATTGTGTTGTTAGTCATTGTTTATTTGCTCTTTAGTTCTTCTAGGTCTTTGTTAAATGTTTCTTTTATTTTCTCCATTCTATTTTCAAGATTTTGGATCATCTTTACTATCATTACTCTGAATTCTTTGTCAGGTAGACAGCCTATTTCCTCTTCATTTGTTTCGTCTCATGGATTTTTACTTTGCTACTTCATTTGCTGCATATTTCTCTGTCTTCTCATTTTGCTTCATGTACTGTTTGGGGACTCCATTTCTCAGGCTGGAAGTTCGTGGTTCCCATTGTTTTTGGTGTCTGCCCCCAGTGGCTAAGGTTGGTTCAGTGGGTTGTGTGGGCTTCCTGGTGGAGGGGATTGGTGCCTGTGTTCTGGTGGATGAGGCTGGACCTTGTTTTTCTCGTGGGCAGGACCGTGTCCTGTGGTGTGTTTTGGGGTGTCTCTGAAGTTATTATGATTTTAGGCAGCCTCTCTGCTAGTGGGTGGAGTTGTGTTCCTATCTTGCTAGTTGTTTGGGATGGGGCATCAAGCACTGGAGCTTGCTTGCCGTTGGGTGGAGCTGGGTCTTAGCATTGAGATGGAGATCTCTGTGAGAGCTCTCGCTGATTGATATTACTTGGGGCCGGGAGGTCTCTGGTGGTCCAATGTCCTGAACTCGGCTCTCCCACCTCAGATGCTCAGGCCTGACACCTGGCTGGAGTACCAAGAGCCTGTCAGCCACAGAACTCAGAAGAAAAGGGATTAAAAAAAAAGAATGAAAGAAAAATAAATAAAGTTATTAAAATAAAAAATATTATTAAAATAAAGAAAAAAATTAATTAAAAAAAAGAGCAACCAAACCAATGATCAAAGCCACCAATGATAAGAAGTACTAAGAACTATACTAAGGTAAACATAAAAATCCGAAACTAGTCAGTCACATACAGCAAACCCCAAGTCTACAGTTGCTTCCAAAGTCCACTGCCTCAATTTTGGGATGATTCATTGTCTATTCAGGTATTCCATAGATGCACGGTACATCAAGTTGATTGTGGGGATTTAATCCACTGCTCCGGAAGCTGCTGGGAGAAATTTCCCTTTCTCTTATTTGTTTGCACAGCTCCTGGGGCTCAGCTTTGGATTTGGCCCCGCCTCTGCATGTAGTTAGCCTTCTGGCATCTGTTCTTTGCCCGGACAGTACGGGGTTTAAGCAGCGGCTGATTAAGGGGCTCTGGCTCACTCAGGCCTTGGGGAGGGAGGGGTACAGAATGCAGGGCAAGCCTGTGGCGCCAGTGGCCAGTGTGACGTTGCAACAGCCTGTGGTGTGCCATGTGTTCTCCCAGGTAGTTGTCCCTGGATCACGGAACCCTGGCAGTGGCGGGCTGCAGAGGCACCCAGGAAGGGAGGTGTGGATAGTGACCTGTGATACACACAGGCTTCTTGGTGGCTGCAGTAGCAGCCTTAGCATTTCAAGCCCATCTCTGGTGTCCACGCTGATAGCTGCGGCTTGCGCCCGTCTCTGAAGCTTTTTTAAGTGGTGTTCTGAATCTCCTCTTTTCACGCACCCTGAAACAATGGTCTCTTGACTCATAGGCAGTTCCAGACTTTTTCCCGGACTCCCTCCCGGTTAGCTGTGGCGCATTAGCCCCCTTCAGGCTGTACACAGCCAAGCCCAGTCCTGTCCCTGGGATCTGAACACCGAAGCCTGCGCCTCAGCTCCCAGCACCCACCCCCCCAGGTGGGTGAGCAGACAAGCCTCTCAGCTGGTGAGTGCTGGTTAGCACTGATCCGCTCTGTGGGAATCTCTCCACTTTGCCCTCTGCACCCCTGTTGCTGCACTCTCCTCTGTGGCTCTGAAACTTCCCCCCACGCCCACCCCCTGTTTCCACCAGTGAAGGGGCTTCCTAGTATGTGGAAACTTTCCCTCCTTTGCAGCTCCCTCCCAGAGGTGCAGGTCCCATCCCTATTCTTTTGTCTCTGTTTTTTCTTTTTTCTTTTGCCTACCCAGGTACATGGGGGGAGTTTCTTGCCTTTTGGGAAGTCTGAGATCTTCTGCCAGCATTCAGTAGCTGTTATGTAGGAGTTGTTCCACATGTAGATGTATTTGATGTATTTGTGGGGAGGAAGGTGATGTCCACGTCTTACTCCTCAGCCATCTTGAAGGTCCTCCCCTCTACTTTTAGTTTTTATTTTGGGCCTCTTTCTTGTTCCCAAGTATAGAAAAAAACAAATATAAATTTCTCATGGGAGGAGTGTGATTATCTTGATTGGGGCATCAAGAAGGCCACTGTGGTTGGAGAATGGAGAAGAGTGTGAGAGGAAATAAGATCAGAATGGTAGTTGAGTCAGATAGTGTAGGGTCTTATAGACCATTGAAAGAGCACTGTTTTTTACCTGGACAAAACCTGGAAACTTCTGGAAGATTTTGATGAGAAGTCAGATGATCAGACTTGAATGAATTATACTCATTTGTACATAGCTTCTTTAACTCAGTAAAGTTTTTTTTATTAATTAATTTCTTTATTTTTGCTGTGTTGGGTCTTCGTTTCTGTGCGAGGGCTTTCTCTAGTTGTGGCAAGTGGGGGCCACTCTTCATCACGGTGCGCGGGCCTCTCACTATCGTGGCCTCTCTTGTTGCGGAGCACAGGCTCCAGACGGGCAGGCTCAGTAGTTGTGGCTCACGGGCCTAGTTGCTCCGCGGCATGTGGGATCCTCCCAGACCAGGGCTCGAACCCATGTCCCCTGAATTAGCAGGCAGATTATCAACCACTGTGCCACCAGGGAAGCCCAGTAAAGTTTTTTTAAGATTAATATATGATGGTGCATATATCAGTTTTTATTTCTTTTTGTTTTAAAATAGGATTTCATTGTGTGAATGCACCACAAATTGCTTATCCATTCTCCTGTTGATGGAAATTTGGATCATTTCCAGTTTTTTTGCTGTTACAAATCCACTATGAACTTTATTGTTAATAATTATTATTATTTTGTGGACATATGCTTTAATTATCTTGAGTATACCTCAAAGAAGAAAATTGCTCAGTTATAGGCAGGGTGTCCAGACATCCTGGTATGCTTGAGACCATCATCCTCATTTTAGCATGGAAAGCCCCACATCCCTGGAAGCCCTTAAGGCTTTCTAGTTATAGGATAGGTGTATCTTTAACTTTATAAGAGGTTTCCAAACAGTTTTACAAGGTGGTTGTGATATTTTACACTCCCACTAGAAGTATACAGTGTGCCAGACATTGTGTGTGGTTATGAAAATTCAGTGGTGAATAAGATGGACAAGGCCCCTTCCCTCATGGAATGTATGTTCTGGGTGGTAAACATTGAAGAAATGATTACAAGTGCGTTGTGTGAAAATCTGCTATTAAGCTAATATATTTACCTGAGTTATTCTTTTTGTGTTAAAAATATATTTGCAGAATGAACTTATTCCTTAGGAAACACATCTTCTCCCTGATATGATATCTAACAGGGGCACCACGATTAAAGCAGAAAGTTTTGGTACAGTATCAGATGTATGAGACTGAATTACAGCCAAGAAGTTCTCAGTTTTAGACTTGGCTCATTTGAAGGGACTTCAGTATACCTCTTCAGGGTACAGCTAGTTTGGGGGAAATAGAGCATTTATGGCCACTTATTTCTTGTGCCTGAAAGATCCTTCTCTCTAGACTGCTTGACAATTTAGAACTTAGAGTTTAGAGTCATCACTGTTGTTTATCCCACTGAAGAGGTTTCAGAAACAGTAAACTGTCTGGGAATCTCCACACATCTTCATTATTGTTAGCTTGTAATTTCAATTTGCTTTTTTGTACAGTGCCTGCAAGCTTTCTATTTATCCAGATGGTGCTCAGCAAATAAATCTCTTTTATATTGTATCAGGAACATTGCTATTCACCTATAGTAAATTGTTTATATCCTAAATTTAAAATAATTCATCTGACAATACTTATTTTATGAGTTTTGATCTAAGACCAATTATATGTAGACATTTTTTACCCAGGCATTTTGACCTAGAAAGATTTTTGAAACAATCTGAAAGTTAAAAAGCATTACCTACCAAAAGGGCTCAACCAAGTGAGTTCCTGATTTCACTCTGAAGTTTGAAATTGCTTGAGGTTTATAAAATTCTCAAGTCAACAGAAAGAGTGGAAGACGTTTTATGTCTTAGGTAGAAATATTTTCCCAAGTGATGAGGAGATCCATACACTCATTAAAGCTTTGTTCCTGTCCTTTAGGACTAAACATCTATGTTTCCATAATACTTTTCTTCAATTACAGTTTTTATCCCATAATGATCTGAGCACCTTTCTGTTGCTTCAGTTAGATGGTAATTTCTTAGTAAGCAAGAACCAGGCCTTGAGAAAGTACCTATTACAGTGCCTAGTACATAATAGAGTCTTAATGTATAATGGTTTCTTGCTTTGCAACTATAATAGTTTTCTATTGCTGCTGTAATAAATTACTACAAACTTAGGGGCTTAACACAACAAAGTTAATTTTCTTATAATTCTGGGAGTCAGCGTCTGAAATTAGTTTCACTGGGCTACAGTCAAGGTGTCAGCAGATGGTGATCTTTGTAGAGGCTCTGAAGTGAGTATCCATTTCCTTGCCCTTTCTAGCTTCTAATGACTACCTCTGTTCCTTGGTTCCTTGGTGGCCCCTTCCTTCATCTGTAAACTGCATCACTCCAGTCTCTGCTTCCATCATCCTAGTGCCTTCTCTGACTCTGACTCCTCCTGTGGTCCTCTTATGCGGACTGTTGTGATTATGCTGGGCCCACTGGATAATCCAGAATAATCTCCTATCTCAAGATCTTTAGTCACATTTGAAAAGTTTTTTTTTTGTCATATAAGGCAACATTCATAGGTTCTGGGTATTTGGGCATGAACATATTTGGGAGACCATTATTCAGTTTACCTCAGCCACTAACAGAGAGCTTTGTATTTTGTAATTACTTAATATGTGTTTGCTGAATTGTTATATAACTTTTAATATGCTTTTGCCTGGGAATAGAGGTTTTTTGGTTTTGTTTTTTGTAAAGAAGTCCCAGAACCAATGTCTTTTCCTGTACTCTTTTTTTTTAAAATTTATTTATCTATTTATTTATTTTGGCTGCGTTGGGTCTTCGTTGCTGCACACGGGCTTTCTCTAGTAGCGGCAAGCGGGGGCTACTTTTCCTTGTGATGCACAGGCTTTGCATTGCAGTGGCTTCTCTTGTTGCAGAGCACGGGCTCTAGGCTCTCGGGCTTCAGTAGTTGCGGCATACGGGCTCAGTAGTTGTGGCTCGCGGGCTTTAGAGCGCAGGCTCAGTAGTTGTGGCACACGGGCTTAGCTGCTCCGCGGCATGCGGGATCCTCCCGGACCAGGCCTCAAACCCATGTCCCCTGCATTGGCAGGCGGATTCTTAATCACTGTGCCACCTGGGAAGTCCCTTTTTCTGTACTCTTAAAAAGAGCTCTGGTGTATTGAACGGTGTCTTATCTTCTCCAAAGAGGTTTTACTTCTCTTTAGTTCACTTAAATTCAGATCAATAAATGTGGTTCTTTCCCCACTTAGTTCTGTTATTTCTTTTTTTCTCAATCATTCTTTCAAAACCCTTCACTATTCCTGGTATGTAAGATAAAAATGAAGATTTTTGAGTCTTTGTGAGCAACTTTTCTGTTTTGAAATGGTCTATCTATTTTTGCCAATTGAAGCCCCAGCTTAAATATTATCTCCTTCATGAGACTCAATTTACCTCAGAGAATGAAGGGAACTAACTAATGAGTATACTTTATACATGTTAAAATTTCTTCACATTTCTTAAAATTTCTTCACATTTTATGATGATGATGGTCATAGAGGTCATATCACATGCTTTGCAGTCAGTTGCAGAGCAATAATTTAAAACCAGGTATTTGTGGAAGGCTGGGCCGCCTAGTGGTCAAGAGAATGTACTTGAAAACAAATTCAGCTTCAACCACTATCAATCTGCTCTGGTATCTTTATCAACTGAAATAGATACAATCATAGGAACTTCATAGTATGTGTCTGTATGTGAAAATTAAGTGAGGGAGTGAGGGAGTGAGTGTATGGAAATTCTCTGTACTTTCTTCTCATTTTTCTGTAAACCTAAAACTGTTTTAAAAATAAAGTCTATTAATTTAAAAAGTCAGATAATGACTGTAGAGTACTTAGCATAGTCTTGACATATATTAACTCTTTGGCTATGGTTTTTATTACTCTATTACCTCTCTTTTTCTGTTACAACATGGTTTTTGGCCCAGATTAATGCTTCTCCTCTGAACTGCTGTGACATTTAATAGGCTGTATAATATAATTTATTATTTTACAGGTTCATAGAATGTTACAGTTGTAAGGAATCTTAAAGGTCAACCGTGATAATTTTCTTAATTTCATATGAGGAAACTGAGGCACAGAGACATCAAAGAACTTGTCCAAGGTCATACAATATTAAATATTTTTCTTTTGTTTATTGATAAACTATAAATTTGTTTAATGATTTATTAACATCATCATTCTTGTTCTTTGAAATTTTCAAGTGAAACATCAGTAACTATTAATCCTGAAGCAATAATTTAATGGCATTAAATTATTATTAGATATAAATTATATGTTTCAATCCTTTATTCCAAAAGTTTTTTCACTTTTATAAGGGCATAGGTATTCAGTTTAAGTCTTTGAATAGATCCCCAATTTTTGACCAATGATCATGAAATACATTTGTATTCCTTTACATATTTCCTTTAAAATTCTATTTGATCTTTTTTTCTTCAAAAAACTTTGATTCCTTAGCATAAGTTTTTTAAGCCTCTAATGTGGGCAGTTACTTGAACTATTATAATAAAATTTAAACAAGGAGAAATGCAGTCATGATTTAGGTTTTTTCCTTTATGTTATTTATTATTTATTTTCCAAGCCATGTGAAACCCGTGACTTTGCTTGAAAAATAGTCTTGAATATGAACCAAAAGAAAAAGAAGCAAACACTATGGATTTGAAAAAATCAGCCCAGATATTTTGCTTGAGGAGTCAAGTTTTGAGACATCAAGACTTGATCAGACCAATAGTATTTGACATGAACTTATCAGTTGGAGCTTAACAGCTGACTAATTCTACCAAGTTTTTTTATTAATGGAAATATCTTCAATGAACACATATTTCACTAGTATGTCTTTTTGCCTCCTTATCTAACCTCCCACAAGGTACAAACCCTTGCTTTCTAAGATCTCTTTCTGTGTCTTGATCCCTAACTAGATCTGTCATACCCCACTCCAGGGTCATACCATTCACCTTGCCCACACTACTGGTCTTACTGTCATAAGTAAGTATGAAGTAACTTAGAAGAATCTTTTTTCTTTTAATTGAAAAAACTGACATCTATTTGACATATCTGATCTTTATTGATCATATTGATCAATTTATTCATATTGATATTTCTAACTAGTCTTTTTCATCATTATATAACAATCTTCCATATCTGATTAGTTATCAAGCCCTATCAGTTATATATCATTCATGTTTGTCCTCTGGTCCCCATCCTCATTGTTCCCTCGTCAGTTGAAGTATTCATCTGTTTTCTTTGGAATAATTTAAAAATAGCCTATGGGTGTTTTTCCAACTACTAGTTTCTTCTTCCTGACAGTGTATCTTTCATACCCTCACAGAGTGATCTGTTTAAAACACAGATTTTGTTAATGTCCTTCCTGTGCTTATATCATTTATAATAATGATAGATACCATTTATTGAGGGTGTGTGTGTGTGTGTGTGTGTGTGTGTGAGTGAGTGAGTGAGTGAGTGAGGCACTGTGCTAGATGCATTATAAACATTGTCTTTAATTCTCATACAAAATCTGTGAGGTAGGTACTGTTATCTCTGTTAACAGATGAAGAAATTTAAGGCTCATGGCAGTTAAATAATCTTCCCAAGGTTGTACATCTGATTGGTGGATATGAAATAGAGCCCAGGTATATATGGATCTAAATCTTTCTTCTGTCTATGCAGTTTGTTACTTACAGGATACAAATATTTACTCCTTGGCCTAGCATATGAGGACTTTCATGATTGAACTCCTATTTACCTTGTCAGCCTCTTCTGTTAATTATGCTAATTTCTTTATTGTGCCATATACTGCAATGTTAAGCTTGACATTCTTACAACTTTTTGAGTACCTACTTAGAGATAGGGCCAGGGATTATTTAGGGTACTATATATAATAAGATCAGTAAGCTTACAGTCTAGTAGAGGAAAGAGATATGAACCAGTAAATACAACATAATATAGTGCATACAATTTTAAGTGTAGAGGAGGAAGTGAGGGTGAGTCGGGGAGACTTCACGAAAGAATGAGATATGATCTGAGTCATGAAGAATGAGTCACAGTTTTCAAGAATCTTCTCAAAGTTTAAGGTGGGGAAGGGTGAGGAAAATGGAAATAAGATTGTTATGAGGGAGGATAGGGTGTCATTAGGCTGGGAGAAGAAGGCTGGCATAGGGAACCAGACTCTGCAGCTCAGAATGGGCATCAGAGCAGAGTGGAAGCTCTGGTAGTGTGTCTGGCTGACCCCTGCCGTTCTGGTGGTGTGTGTATTCTGTTGAGAAAAATAGTTGCATGGCAGTTCTAGCATACTTTATTTTTCTTCAAAACACTATTTTTTCCCTCAAACCGTTTATGACTTCTTTAGTTTCATATTATGTATTTTTTGTTTATCATTTGTATTTCCCACTAGAATGGTGACTGTGAGTATTTTGCCTGTTTCGTTCATTGTTGTGCACCTAGTACCTAGAACACTGCCTGACATATAATAGATACACAAAAAATTATTAAATAAATGATTGTTGAATGGATGATTTCAAGTGATGTGAATGGGTGTTTTAAAGGTCACTTAGAATCTATATATTGTCTATTTGATAGAGATACACCTTAGAGTATATTTTGTACATTGAAATTAGTTAACTCTGTGGAACAGGTTGAAAGCATGGGCTCTGGAATTAAATCTTTTGGATTCTGATTCTGGCCTTACCATTTGCCATGTATGTGTCCTTCAAGTTACTTAACCTCCTATGTCTTTCTGTAAAATGGAGGATAATTATAGTACTTATTTCATGGTGTTGCTGTGAGGACTACATGACTTAGTACTTGTAAAGTGCTTAGTGCAGTGTCTGGTACATAACTGGTGTGCAGTAACTGTGAGCTATTATTATTTTATTAAATATTTCCATGAGCACTAGGAAACGAGTAAAGGATCTTGGAATATGTACATTGGTAATACTCCATGAAGGAAATTACATGGGGGATGTTTTTGTATTAAAGTTTTTGTATTAAAGCATTGATACAAATGTTACAAAATAAATAAATAATTCACCCATGATACAAATAGGACAGGCAGTTGAGTAAATAACATTCATAACACTCAGTAAATGTTGAAGAACTATTTTGTAATTTCAATGTCACATTGAATATAAAGTAATTTTAAAATTTCTTTTAAAACTAATGTAACCTGGTCCAGTGAAGCATTATCTCAATAACATATTTTTGAAATATTCAGTGTAGAGTCTCAATTAGTATCTAACGCTAAATTACTGTGGAAAATGAGCATCATACTGGATTTGCAAACACATTAGTCTCATTTAGTTTTTAACATTTCACATGTGTTGAATACAATTATAGCCACCTCACACTCATTCCAGCCCAAATATTAATTCATTAAAAAATTAACTTTATCATCCTCTTCCATCATTGAAAGGAAATGTTTATTTTGAAGTATCCTGTTGCTTACAGGATCTTGCCAGAATGCTCTTTTTAAAGCACATATGTGCCAACTCCCCCACTAAAAAGCTTTCAATACTTTTTATTTTTTCTGAAATCAATTGCAAAATTCTTGGTGTGGTATTTTGGGCCTCTGTGATCTGGTCCTCATCTGCCCCTCCAGCTTGATTTAACCACTGCTCTTCAGTGTCTTGTCTTGTGGTTCCTTGAGAGCTCTATTACTTTTGACTTTTCCTTGGCATATATTGTTTTATCCATCTGGATGCTCTTTTCCCCCTCTGAATGCCTAGAGCACTTTTATTGTTTTTTCAGGACAATTCAAATTTCATATTTTGAAGCCTTCTCTAAATTTCCTGGTGGAAAGTGCTTGTACCTCTGGGTATAGATGCTTTACATATTCTTCCTATAGTACTCTCACAATGGATAGTTATTCCTTATCATTTTTAAAACTATGCATTAGTTATTTTAAACAGAGTTGCTAAATACATGTTTAAAGTATTGGTAGTGTCTCTTTCTGTTGTTCAGCTTTATTTTCACATGCACTTCATTTCAGTGTAGCTGAGTTTTGAGTCAGAATCACTTTCTGACCCAAGAGGTCCCATATGGGGCTAGTTTCCTGGGCTTACTACTACCAGAGGAGTTGGAGAACCTATGAGGGGAAGAAACCTGTTGGCCATAGTTTCTATACCAAGGGTACATATGTAAAATGTACTTTTGTTGTACATCCATCATCCTTTTGAGTCCTTTGGTTGGAAGGTTTTTGACTCTGTGGCAAACATTGAGTTAGGAACAATCCTTAGAGTTATCTATATTTGTGACAACATGGACTCTTAAGACAATATTGGAAATAATTTGGTGGGCCTGGCTGTATTCAGATTACTGCAGTTGGTAGAAAGTATAATTTCATTGTTGAAATTTAGAAGACTAAATGTGAAGTCACATTTGCAATTCACTTACTGATCTTGATCTGGTCCATCCAGTAAGAGGACTGTTCTGAACAAGCCTAGATTATTCTAATTTTAAAACCGTTAACTTGTTTAAAAAAAGGAATAAATTAGCAGAATATGTATTCTCTAACTAAAGCAGATCCTGTAGGGCAGAGGACTTAGACATTTTATGGTGTAATTAATATGTGGTCAAGTACTTGGGCTCTGGCTTCAGGCCTGATTGAACACTTGTTCTACCACTTACCAACTGTGTAAATTTTAACAATCCTAAACCATCATCTCAGTTTTGTAAACTTCTTAACTTCTTTTTTTTTTTTTTTTTTTTTTTGCTGTACGCGGGCCTCTCACTGCTGTGGCCTCTCCCGTTGCGGAGCACAGGCTCCGGACGCACAGGCTCCGCGGCCATGGCTCGCGGGCCCAGCCGCTCCGCGGCATGTGGGATCTTCCGGGATCGGGGCACGAACCCGTGTCCCCTGCATCGGCAGGCGGACTCTCAACCACTGCGCCACCAGGGAAGCCCAACTTCTTAACTTCTAAGCCTTGGTTTTTTCATCTGTAAAATGGAGATGATAACATTATTTATCTTAATGCTTAATTTATAGTTCCCTGCACATAGGAAGTACTGAAAATGATAGGAGTTATTATTATTATTATTATTAATGAACTGTGGGTCAGTTGTTCATATGTTAACTCCTCAATGAGATAGAAAGAACCCGCTGGGACTTGGCGTATGGGACTGGTCAGCTATTTTGTTAGTGAATTAATGTAAGAGGAGTATCTGAAGGAAAAAAAAAAGGAACGTGGAACATTTTAGTTTGCTGCTCCTGCTTTATAGTGGTGTTACTTTTGTTTTTTCTGTGATGGTGACACACTTACCTTTTTGTTAGGCTATCACTCATATAATAAAAGTTTATGAGGTTTTGTGGATCTTCTGTCTGCAAATGGTAATAAGAATTTAGGTTTGGGAGATCTGGTTTGTGATGAGTTAAAGCACTAAGTAAATCATTATCAGTCTAGATATAGTCCAAGTCTTACAGTAGATGACAAGAAAGAAACAGAATCAACTCTGCTTGATTGCAGAGTAAGTTTATGTAATTTGTTTTAAAATAGGATTTAAAATTTCTGTAATTCGTAGGGTGAAATCCCATTAATTTTACTGATTGAATTCTATTTTCCATTTATGTATTCTAATCAAACACATTGACTCTCACTACTAAATCTTAATATAATTTGGCATATTGAGAACATTAGGAAAAAAAGTCAATTGAAGGCTTAATCAAGGAAGAAAGCTTAAATATGTTACTCTTCCTTTCTTATCTAGCATAGGGAAGAATGTTAATTTACTCACCGATTTCCTATCCCTATCCAAATGTACTGTATTCTCCTTTTTTGTCTCTTGAATGTTATATTTCCATCT
Source organism: Mesoplodon bidens (assembly GCF_964165515.1). NCBI lineage: Eukaryota > Metazoa > Chordata > Mammalia > Artiodactyla > Ziphiidae > Mesoplodon > Mesoplodon bidens. Next base: position 71,544,798 of record NC_138164.1, on the reverse strand, counting down.
TATACTGTATGTCTTTCTGTATTATTTTGAATTTAAAATAGAGCTTAATTGGACAAAAGTTAGCACTAGAGTGTAAGCACCTAAAGACCCAGAGTGTTAGCTTATTCATATTTATATTAGTATAGTGACTGGTGAATACATGTTTACTGATGGTTGAGTGAAGTTTTTGGCAAGTGTGTGTATATAAGTGGAAAGTGGAGAGGAGATGAATGAAGGAAAATGTGCTCTTAATTAGAGGATTTAAGAGGTAAATTAGTAATTTTAGTAATTCATTACTGTTGTTCTTAAAAGTCCTGTTCAATAGGACATTAGTTAAATCTAACCATGATGGTTCTTTAAAATGTTATCACTGAGTAATGGCAAAACAGAGTTAGATGGATGTAGACACCTAAATAGAATCGACATCCATGGCTTAATGACTGTTTTGTTTTATCTTATCTGTGGATGACAGATATTGGCTATTCTTTCTGTGAAATTTCATTTTATGTAAGAAACAAATATATTTCAATGTAATATCCCAATACTTTTGTTTCAGATGAATTGATAATCATGTTTGTAACTGAGGGAAAAAACATGTAAAACTATGTACTGGCTATTTTCACGTCTTTTGCTCAAATTATAGAAATAGTTTTTGGCATGTACTCTTCCAATCCATTTTCTACATTGCAGTCAGAGGTATCTTTTCAATGCATATCTGATTCTTGCTCTTTTCCCATTGTATGTGTATTTTCATATATGTGTCCTTAAAAAAAAATCAAAGCAAAATACAAACAACAGTCAATGTATATCAAATGTGCTTTGGAAAAACGCCAATATAGTTAGACAGTATTGGGCTCTATGTAGTCTGGACTGCTGAACTTTGGTTTCATCTTGTACTACATCTCTTTATCCCAGGCACACATGAAAGAGGCAACTTCTTAAACGTTTTAAATTTTTTTCAGCTTTATTGAGGTATAATTGACAAAATTGTAAGGTATTTAAAGTGTACATTGCAATGATTGGATATATGTATACACTGTGAAAGGATTCCTCTCATCTAGTTAACACACATATATATGGGTCTATATATATATATGTACATATATACATATATATTTTAATTTATAATTTTTTAGTGAGAACATTTAAGTTCTACTCTCAGTAAATTTCAATTCTACAATGCAATGTTATCAACTCCAGTCACCATGTAACACATTACACTCTCAGAACTTATTCATCTTACAGCTGAAAGTTTATATCCTTTTACCAACCTCTCCCTGTTTCCCCCAGCCCCTGGCCTCTGACAATCACTTTTCTACTATCTGCTGCTATGAGTTTGAGTTGGACTTTTTGAAAAATTAGATTGCACATATAAGTGAAAACATGTAGTATTTGTCTTTCTTTGTCTGGCTTAGTTCACTTAGCATAATGCCCTCAAGGTCCCTCCATATTGTGGCAAATGGCAAGATTTCCTTCCTTCTCCTGAATGAATAACATTCCATTGTGTGTGTGTGTGTGTGTGTGTGTGCGCGTGTGTGTGTCTGTGTATCTTGTTTATCCATTCTGCCGTTGATGGAGATTTAGGTTATTTCCCTGTCTTGGCTATTATGAATAATACTGCAGTGATCACAGGGGTATGGATATCTCAATATCCTGTTTTCATTTCATTCAGATATATACCCAGAAGTGGGATTGCTGGATCATATGGTAGTTCTATTTTTAATTTTTTGAGGAACCTCCACATTGTTTTCCATAGTGGCTGTACCAAGTTACATGCCAACCAACAGTGCACAAGGGCTCCCTTTTCACTACATCCTCACAAACACTTGTTATCATTTGTCATTTTGATGATAGCCATTCTAATATGTGTGAAGTGATACCTCATTATTGTTTTGATTTGCATTTCTTTGATGATTAGTGATATTGAGTACCTTTTCATGTGTCTATTGGGCGTCCATATGTCTTCTTTGAAAAAGTGTCTATTCGGTTCCTCTGCTCATTTTTTAATTGGATTGTTTGTTTTCTTGATATTTAGTTTTATGGTTTTTTTTTTTTTTTACAGATGTTGGATATTGACCCCTTATCAGATATATGATCTGCAAATATTTTGTCCCCTTCAGTAGTCTGCCTTTTCATTTTGTCGATGGTTTCCTTTGCTGTGCAGAGGCTTTAGTTTAATGTAGTCCTTTATTTATTTTTGTTTTTGTTGCCTTTGCTTTTGGTATAATGTCCAGAAAATCATTGTCAAGACTGATGTCAAGGAACTTACTGCTTATGCTTTGTTCTAGGAGCTTTATGGTTGCAAGTCTGTGTTCCAGTCTTTAATCCATCTAGAGTTGATTTTTGTGTTTGGTGTAAGATAGTGGTCCAGTTTCATTCTTTTGCATGTGGCTACCCAGTTTTCCCAGCAACATTTATTGAAGAGACTGTCCTTTCTCCCACTGTGTATTCTTAGCTCCTTTGTCATAAATTTACTGACCATATAGATTTATTTCTTGGCTCTCTATTTTTTTCCACTGATCATGTGTCTGTTTTTAATGTCAACACCATACTGTTTTGATTACTATAGCTTTGTAATATAGTTTGAAATCAGGAAGCATGATATCTCCAGATTTGTTCTTCTTCCTCAAGGTTGCTTTTGCTATTCAGAGTCTTTTGTAGTTCCTTACAAATTTGGGGAGTGTTTGTTCTACTTCTGTGAAAAATGCTACTGGTTTTGATAGGAATTGCATTGAATCTGTAGATTGCTTTGGATAGTACGGACATTTTAACAGTATTAATTCTTCCAATCCATGAGCACGGACTTTCTGTTTATTAGTGTCTTCTTCAATTTCTTTCATTGATGTCTGATAATTTTCAGTTACAGGTCTTTCAACTCCTTTTTAAATTAATTAATTAATTTCAACATTTCTTGTAAGGCTGTCTAGTGGTTATGAATTTCTTCAGCTTTTGGTTTTCTGGATAACTTTTGATCTCTCCTTCAATTCTGAAGGACACTTTGCCTTGTAGAGTATTCTTGAGTGGCAGGTTTTTTCTTTCAGCACTCTGAATATATTATGCCAGCCCCTTATGGCCTGCAAAGTTTGTGCTGAATATCTTCTGATAGTTATATGGGGGTTCTCTTGCACATAACAAGTTGTTTTCTCTTGCTGGTTTTAAGAATCTTTCCTTTTATTTAACTTTTTACAATTTAATTATAGTTTGTCATGGTGTGGATCTCTTTGGATTCATCTGTTTTGGAGTTCTTTTTGTGCTTCCTGGATCTAGATGTCTATTTCTTTCCCCAATCAAGGGAAATTTTCAGCCATTCTTTCTTTGAATAAGCTTTTTGCCCCTTTCTCTTTCTCTTCCCTTTCTGGTACCTCTATAATGTGTATATTTGTCTGCTTAAGTCCCTTAAGCTATCTTCACTCTTTTCCATTCTTTTTTCTTTTTTTATTCTCTGATTGAATGGATTCCACTGCCATGTCTTTGAGTTCACTGATCCTTTCTTCCATTTCATCTAGTTTGATGTTGAACTCCTCTATTGAATTTTTCATTTCCATTACTGTGTTATTCTGTTCTGTGATTTCTGTTTGGTGCTTTATTATATTACCTTTCCTTTTGTTGAAATTCTCACTTTGTTCATGCAGTGTTCTTCTGACCTTGGTGAGCATTTTTTTGAGCATTATTTTGAACTCTTTATCAGGTAAATCTCCTATCTCTGTTTAATTAAGGTCTGTTTCTGGAGTTTTATCTTGTTCTTTTGTTTGGAACATATTCCCCTGTTTCTTCATTTTCCTTGACTCTTTCTGTTTTAGTTTCTGTGCATTAGATAAACAGCCATCTCTCTCAATCTTGATGGACTGGTTTTGTGTAGGAGATGAACCTTATCATTCAGCCTGGCCCTAGCTCTTAGTTGTATCTGAAACCTTTGTGATTGTCCAAACTGCCTTCTTTGTTCCTAGTGGCTTCTAGTAGTTGAAGATAAGTCACAACCTGTCATGTTCCAAAGGGGACTGTGCCCTCAGCATCTAGAGTCAGGCTGACTAGAGGGCATACCCTGAGGCAACAGCTGTTAAAATATGCAAGTATATCTCTTTCAGGGAAAGACTGGAAAATGGCCATTTCTGTCTACTCCCTCTTTGCTGAACCCTGGAGTGATATCTGGTTAAGAAGTGTTTCTTTGTACCTGTGAATGCAAATCTTTGGCTAGGTGATCAAGGAATGCGTCTCCTGGGTGGCAGCTGCAAAACCAGGAGCTCCTGATGGACGTATCTATAACTTGTTCCAGGAAGACACTGGCAAGCTTTAGCTGGCCAGTGAGTGACCATGGAGAAGGCATCACAGTCTTCCCTGGTCTGGAGAGATTTGCAGTTGGCCCCCTACCTGTGTGTTGAATTAGAAGCCTGACCTTCAGGCTGCAGCTTTTAAGATATGCAAATTGGCCTCTTTTACAAAAAGACTCAGAGGTAGGCATTTCTGACTGCTGCCTCTGTGCTGAGACTGGGGGAATAGCCAGTTAAGAACTATTCCTTTGTTTGCTACAGTCCCATTGAACCTGTGAGTGCAAGACCTGCTGGTCACCAAAGCCAGGTGATCGGGGTGTGTCTTCTCTGCAGCAGTTGCAAAAGCTGGTGCTCCAGACAGGTTCACAAACTCCTTTTAGGGAGATACCAGTGACCTGGAGTGGGGCAGGCAATTGTGGAGATAACTCCAGCATTTTTGCCTGCTCTCTGAGGAAGATCACAATTGGCCCTTAATTGTGTGTGAATTAGGAGCCTAAATCTCAAGTTTTTAAGATATGCTAATTCTCCTGGGAGATGGGTATTTCTGTCTGCTGACTCTGCACTGAGCCCTTTTTCAATTTGTTTTTTTTCTTGTCTATCTGATGTACAGGAGTCATTCAGCTAGTTTCTGGATTTCTTTTTTTAAAATATTTTATTTTAATTAATTAATTGAAGTATAACAGACCTACAAAACTATGGTAGGTGTGCAGTATATTAATTCCATATTTCTATCCATTATAAAATATCACCATCATAGGTCTAGTTACCATCTGTCACCATACAAAGATATTACAATGTAACTGACTGTATTTCCCATGCTGTACATTTCATCTCTGTGACTTATTTAATTTGTAACTGGAAGTTTGTACCTCTTTATCTCCCTCACCTATTTCACTTACCCCTTCCCCACCCTCTCCTCTGGCAACCATGTTTGTTCTCTATATCTATGAGTCTGTTTCTGTTTTACGTTTTTTCATTTGTTTTGCTTTTTAGATAACACGTATAAGTGAAATAATATTGTATTTGTCTTTCTCTGACTTGTTTCACTTAGAAAAATACCCTATAGATCCACCCATGTTGTTGCTTTCTTGTGGCTGAATAATATTCCATTAAATACATACCACATCTTCTTGATCGATTCATCTATCAATGGACACTTAGACTGCTTTTATATCTTGGCTATTGTAAATAATGCTGCAGTAAACATAGGGTTACATATATCTTTTTGAATTATTATTTTTGCTTTCTTTAGAAAAATACCCAGAAGTGGAATTACTGGGTCCAAAAGTAGTTCTATTTTTAAACTTCTTGAAGACCTCCATACTGTTTTCCATAGTGGCTGGACCAATTTATGTTCTCACTGACAAGTGCTGGAGGGTTCCCCTTTCTCTTGTTTTCTTTCTGATAATAGCCATTCTGACATGTGTGAGGTGGTATCTCATTGAGGTTTTGATTTGCATTTCCCTAATGGTTAGTGATATTGAGCATCTCTTCATGTACCTACTGGCCATCTGTATGTCTTTTTTTTGGGAAAAAATTTCTATTCAGGTCCTATGCTCATTTTTCAATCTGATTGTTATTTTGATGTTAAATGATATGAGTTCTTTGTTTATTTTGGATATTAACCCCTTGTTGGTTATATTGTTTACAAATATCTTCTCCCATTCAGTAGGCTGCCTTTTTGTTTTGTTGATAATTTCCTTTGCTATGCAAATACTTTTTAGTTTGATGTAGTCCTATTTGTTTATTTTTTGCTTTAGTTTCTCTTGCCTGAGGAGATATATCCAACAAAATATTGATAAGACTTGTGTCAAGAGCCTACTGCTGTTTTCTTCTACGAATGTTATAGTTTGAGGTCTTATGTTTAAAATTTTAATCCATTTTGAATTTATTTTTGTGTATGGTGTAAGAGAGTAGTCTGATTCTTTTGCCTGTAGCTATCCAGTTTTTCCAACATCATTTATTGAAGAGGCTGTCTTTCCTCATTGTGTATTCTTGCTCCCTTTGTCATAGATTAATTGCCCTTTATAAGTGTGGGTTTATTTCTGGGCTCTCTATTCTGTTCCATTGATCTATCTGTCTGTTTTGTGTCAGTACCATACTGTTTTGATAACTTTAGCTTTGTAGTGTAGCTTGAAATCAGGGACCATGATACCTCCTGCTGCTGGTGGGTGGGACTGAGTCCCTTTGCAATTGGCAGCACACCCTGGGGGTTCCCGGGGCTGGTGCCAGCCCACTGGTTGGTGGAGCCACTTCTTGGGGTGGTTGGCTGTGAGGCCTTGGTGTTCCAGGGCCTAGTGCTGGCTCACTGGTGGACAGGAATGGGTCCCCATGCACCTGGCTGCTTGGCATGAGGGATCCCAGCGCTGGTGCCAATGGGCTGTTGGGTAGGTAAGCTCCCTGCCACTGTTAGGCTAAAAGGAGGATTCCAAAATGATGCTTGTCAGCACAAGTGTCCTTGTGGTAGAATGAGATTCCCCAAATGTCTGCTTTCAGTGTGTGTGTCTCCAGGAAGCATCCCAGTTGTCTCCTACCTTTCTGGGAGGCTCTCCAAGATCAGCAAGTGGGCATGGCCCAGGCTCCTTTCAAATTACTACTCTGTGCTGATTCCAGAGCATGTGGAGATTTTGTGTGTGCTCTTTAAGAGCAGAGTCTATTTCTTATGGCCCTCCAGTTCTCCTGTACATAAGGCTCCCACCCCTGTCTTCAAAGCCAGACATTCTGGGGGCTTGTTTTCTCAGTGAAGGAACTCCAGTCTGGGGAGCCTGATGTGGGGCTCAAACCCCTTGCTCCTTCGGGAGAACCTCTGCAATTGTGATTGTCCTCTCATTTGTGTGTTGCCTATCTTGGAAGTGTGGGTCTTGATTATACTGCATCTCCACCCCTCCTGCCCTTCTTGTTGTGATTTCCACTTTATATCTTAAGTTGTAAGAAGTGTTTTCTTCTAGTCTTCAGGTCATTCTCATAGATAGTTGCTCTGTAAATAGTTGTAATTTTGGTGTGCCTGTGGGAGGAGTTTAGCTCAGGGTCTTCCTACTTCACCATCTTTGTCACTCCCCTCTAGTTTCTGGATGTCTTTCACAGGGAATTGTTCTGTGTAGCTGTAGATTTGGTGTGTCCATGGGACAGTTGAGTTCAGGAGTCTCCTCTGTAGCCATGCTTGACCAGAGTGATCATTATTATTTTTGGTTTTTATACTAGTGTTTATTTAGATTTATCTATAGAGTGCAGTCTTTCTTCCTCCTCATTCTCTCTTGTATCTTAGGTCTTCCTTTTGTGTGCAGTCCTTTTGTTTTTTTATTAAGAATTCTAATTATTTTTTTCGTGAGGGGCTACCTGCCATAAACTGTCTCAAATTTTGCTCTCTGAAAGTTTGTTTTACTCTCTCTTGAATGGTAATTTAGCTTAGTGTATAATTCTAGCTTGGCAGCTATTTCCTCTTAGCACTTTAAAGACATTATTTAATTTTGTTTTCTGATTTTTCTTGTTGATGTTGATAAGTTTCTTTTTTAGGTGATTTTTTTTTCTCTTTGATATTAGTATTTTCTTTTTGTCTTTGGTTTTCTGCAGTTTTAATGTAATGTATTAATTCAGGATTCGTGTCTTTTATCAATTCTCAAAAATTACTACATTTGTCTCTTCAATATTGCTTCTTTACCATTATTTCTTTTTGAACTCCAGCGAGACATGTTAGATTTTCTTTTTTTATTTCCATGACTCATAACTTTGCTTTCACATTTTAAATCCCTTTATATCTCGGATTTGAATTTTTGGTAGTACCATTATATTTATCATCTGTTTCACTAATTTCTTTTGGGATAGGTCTTATGTACTGTTATGTAAATAAAATGTTAATTATCTGGATTTAAATATAAGAAAAATATTAAGTATCTGGGTGTGAATATAAGAAAAAATGCCCAACAGTTCTATAAGGAAATTACAAAACTAAATTAAAGGTCATTAAAGAAAACCTAAACAGTTGGAGATATGTATCATTTTATTGTATAAGAATCCAATATAAAAATATCAGTTCCCCCCAAATTTGTCTGTGAATTCAATGTATTTCCAATGAAAAGGCCAAAGGGTTTTTTACTGTAATTTGATGATTTGATTGTAAAATATATGTGGAATATTATAGGTCCAAGAATAGCCAAGCACTGCTGAAGAACAGTAAGTAAAGATGACTTGCTCTATTATATATAACCAAGTTATTATTAAGCTAATGTAAATAATTAATATAGTATGTTATGGATGCAGAGATAAATACATCAACCAATGGGGTAGAATAGCAAACCCAAAAGAAGACTCACACATCTGTGGAACAAAAGTGGTATAGCAGATTAATTGGGAAAGAAAGGACTATTCAATAAATGCAACTAGAAAAAAACTGATTTACTTTATGGAAATAAAGTAACTGAATATGCCAGATATAAAAGTAAACTACAGATTCATCAAGGACTTAAATGCCAAATTCAAACTTTAAGATGTTAGTGAAAAAATACTGGGGATATTACTTGAAATTTATGATATGGAGGGCTATCTTAAGAAAATCACAAAGAATATTCATTATTAAAGTTTTAGATTATGATCTTTCATCAAATGAAATCTTAAATAAAGTGAAAATGTAAGTTATACATTTGGAGAAGATACTTATGATACATATTACCAACAAAAAATGTCAAGAATGTGTAAATAATTCTTACATATTGGTAAGAAAAAAATAATTTGTTCAAGTCACACAGTGGAGTATTATTCATTACTCAACATGAATTATCTGTAGCTACATAATTGTATCTGTCAATATGTATCATATGTTTATATGTGTTAATATGGATGAATCTTATAACAGCAGTATAACTGACTGAAAAAATAAAAAAATGTATACAGGTTTTTACATGGCTTTTAACGTTAAAGATACTTTGTAAGAGTTCACACCCATATTCAGATATACACGGTCAAAACTGAGGAATGATAAAAAGAGATTTAGAATAGTGTTTATCTTGCATGGGAGCAGGCAGGGAATGGAATGAGGCAAGTCCATATAGGTAGATGCAAATTATTGTCAGCATCCTCGTTTTCATGTTGAATGGTGCTTTCATGGGTATTTATTATATTTAAACAAATAAAAATAAAATGAGTAAAGAAGATTTTGCATGGACCAATAATGAGAATGTGATGTGGATCACAAATTATATTGAATCCAATTTTGGTCCATTAGAAGCAAAACAAAGTAAAATCAGGCAGCAGCCAGATGAAGAAGTGGGGTAAATATGCTTCAGGTTAGACAACAGTCCATACATAAGTCCTTCATTTGGAAAGCTTCAAGTGAATATTCTAGGAAGTGACAAAAGGCCAGACCAGTTAGGAGCTATTGAGTAGCACAAGTAATGGTGAGTTTTTCTAAATGGGGTAACTCTGCAGAGAAGTGGACAGACTGAGAATTCCTTATTAAAATTGCTCAATCAATGGGATGTGTTTGATGTGGAGACATATGAAGAATTGAGGGAGATGGAAAAATGTGTATTTTAGAACTTTGAAAAAGGGTAGAGCTGGGTGGGTGGATGAATTCTTACCTAATATTAATTCCAGCTCAGCCTAGTATAGTTGTGTCAAGTTCAGCTCTCCATCTTAGGCCACTATTTCTCCTTACGGGATTTTTCCATCTGGGATAAACAAAGGAGGAAGAAAATGAAGATGAGATGGGGAAAGAAGAAAGAGATATGTAAGGGAGTCATTATTTCTTAGTGAATGTGAGTTTTGGGGTCATATTATACTATAGTTAGTAATAAAACAAAACAGTAATTTCCATTTTACTCACAGCAATTTTTAGACTTTATAATTTTAATGTTATTTTCTGTAAACTTCAAGGACCATTGAACTATTTCAATGTTACTGTGTTTAGTAATGATCATATAAAATGTTAGATGCACTTAAGAGGAAGAAGAGATTTGAATTTGAATATCTGCTTTCTATAGAAATGCTAAATCTATAAACCAAGAGTTTCACTGTGGTGGTAGTGTGTGGGTGTCTTAGAATAAAAGTAATTCCAACATTATCCAGATGAATAGACAGTAACAAAAATGAGCTTATTTCTAAGCAAGACCTATAATTGAGCTGGTGAGCATTTATTTCCTGACACATTTCTGTGACTTCTCTGCATGTGCAGAGCAAATGTCTCTGACCCATATATACTATATTAATGACACTGATATTGCATTTGATACATTTTCTTAAGTGATTCAGTCTTTTATAAATGCCATTCTGACAGCAAGAAGCTGGTCCTAGACCTGATTCTTTGTAATTTTCCTCAGTGACTTGGGTGATGGACTAGAGACCATGAACAACAAACTTGTGGATGGTATCAGGTTGTCATTGTAAGCACTGGGTTAGAATGCAAAATGATTCTGGCCAAATGGAAAGGAGAGTTCAAAATGGAACAAGTTTAAGTTTTGATGGGCTATTTATGATACTGCATGATATATGATAGAGAAGAATTGACATTGAAGTGAGAAGAAACCAAGGACTGAGGGGTTGGTGGATGGCAATATGCCAGTTGGAGAACCCACTGGCAAGTAGATGTCACATAGACTTCCTTGTACACCAATTACCATGTGTGTACTCTAAGAATATGATATGAAGAAGTTGTGCTAGTAAAACATGTATTACATTCAACAGAATAAGCCAAAGATAGTGCTTTATTAAGGGATGATTTTGTCCACTTTTGATGGTGATAGCAAAGTGGGCACTGTTTAACATAAGGTATGTAATCTATAGATGTGGTTATGTTACCTATAGATAATAGGTCATATTATTTATAGATACAGTATCCACTTGATGGTACTTGATGAAGATAATAAAATAATGGTTTTTATCTAGAATAAGAACTCTATGCATTTTACTATACAGTTAACTTTAGCATACATATTCACTCAACTAAAATACTTATCCAATGTGTTCTAATGTCTTCTATTTACTTTGCTGAGGGAGAGACAAGAACACCAGTATGGCCAATAAAATAATCTTTATTCTGCTCCAGGATGGAATTCTTTGTTATCTCATTTCTCTGATCCCTTCTGTCTTGTTCCAGCAGCTGTCTCTCACTTGAGCACTCTTTCCCCTATGCTTACACTCTGCTTGTACATTGAGGATGGACACTCCTTGATTACAGTCCAAACTCAAAATGGGTCTCCTATTTTGTAATGTTATGATCCTCCCCAAGAAACAGCAGTTGAATATTTTAATTCTGCACATTGGTATGAGCAATGGATACTTCATTTTGAAACTTGAAGTTTTAAAGTGTTTTGTAAAAGCCATTTTTGGTGTTTAAATAATTAACTCATTGAACCTAAGGGATGAAACCTTAGGGATTTCTTGCTAAGATGTGCACAATCTCTTATAGACCTTTTTGAAAGGTGATCATTCAGTTTCTACTTGATTAGTAGCTGTAATGGGATGCTCAGTCTCCGAGGCAGCCCGTCTTACTGTTGGATGAATTCAGTGGTTAAATTCTTATAATTTTTCTTAGGTAGATGTCATTGAATTCTTGAAGTTAATAACTCCAACCTATTGGCTTCTTATTGTTCCTATGATAAAGACAAATTCCTTATCATGCCCTACCAGTTCTTCATGGTCCGGCCCCTGCCTGCATCTTCAGCTTCATATGGTATGTTTTTTTCTTATCCAGTCTGTTCCAGCCACACTGGCCTTCTAGTTTTTCTTTCTTTGTTTTATTATTCCTTAAGGTCTTTGCATATGATGTTCCTTCAGCCTAGAAAGCTCTCTTGCCAATCTCCTTTGACCTTCCACTAAATTAACCTTTACTTTTTAGATTTCAGCACAATTATTTCTTCAGTTAATTCTTCCATGACCTTCTTGATTAGATCACACCCCCTCCCCCTGTTATATGCACTCATGGTGCTCTGTACCTCTTCTTTGTAGCTTGTACTATAATTGTGATTTTAATTAATCAGTGATTAATAGATGAATATCTTTTTAACCTATTACCCCTGTGTTTTTGTTCACTGTATGTTGTTAGCACTTAGCACTGAGCCTGCCACATGGCAGGTGTGAAATAAATATTTGTTGAATGAAATCATCATAAGTCTGCCTACGCCTTACATAGGAAAATTTCACTTCTTCTGCATGATAATGCTTCAAAAATTTTGAGAACATAGAATGTTTTTCTTTCAGAAGAAAACGTTGCACGTATCCTGTCCTTAAGTTGTCTTTCCTGTGACAAACCAGAGCCTTTCACCATCCTGGCTGCTTGCTCTTCTCTGCATGCATTCATATTGGTCAATGTGCTTTGTACAGTGAGGTTGGTTCTTAAAATAATGCTCCCAAATTGTGAGATGCCTTTAGGTTCTAGAAATTCATGTTAGAAAAAGAAATAGCTTTTTTGAGCTGAATTAATCTCTAGAGTGTGATATTTTAAGCTTTTGGTTCATTTTACATGCATTAAGTTAATTTCCATATAGGTTGTCTTTTGAAGAAGAGAAATCCATTTCTGCAAATCTTGAAAATCACTGTGAAGTGTTTTGTGTAAGTTAAACGATGTGCTTCCAAATCATTAATAAAGAATAAATATTTCCTGGACAATATTTCACAATAAAAATCCACTTTCACTCTTTGTTGTGATTTAGGAGGAAAAAAGCAAATAGTGGGAATGTGCAAATTAAAGACCTTACATAAACTATGTTGCTTTTTATATCTTTCAACATAAAGTAAAGATAATAAGTACACATATTTGAGTGAGGCATTGTTAGCCTTTCTTATTTAGATTAATTAACAAATTAAGAAGGATTTATTGATTGTCTGCTACTTGTCATATTAAGCTAGATACTATTTTTCTGTCTTAGAATAATAACTTATTTTTCCGGTTATAAAGTTTATACAAATTCACAGGAGACCATTTGGAAAATAAAGAGAACACAAAGTTATCTGCTCTCTGCCCAGATATAACTACTGTTAAATCTCTGGTGCATTTATTTTCATTTTTATGTTAACCCAATAAATATTGAGTACGTAGTATTTGCTATTTATTATTCTAAAAGCTAGAGATCCATAAATTCACAAAATAGATGAAATTCCTGTTCTCATGGAATTTATAACCTAGTGAGGGAGATATAAATTAAACAGATAAAATATTAAATATGTCAGATGATGCACCATAAAAAATAAATCAGAGTAGGGAACTAAAGAATGTTATATAAGGTAAAAAGAGAAGACATTTCTGAAAAAGTGACATTGAGCAGAGAACTGAAGGAATCTCTCAGCAAATATATGGTTCTAGAATGAGTTAGGCAGAGAGAATAGGAAGTGCAAAGGCTCTGAGGCAGGAGTATGCATGGCCTATTGGAGAAACAGCAAGCATGTCAATGTGGCTGCAGCAGAGTGAACAGAAGAGGGACAAGATCTGACATATTTTAAAACAGCGGTCCCCAACATTTTTGGTACCAGGGACTGGTTTTGTGGAAGACAGTTTTTCCACAGATGGGGGAGTGGTGATGGTTCAGGCAGTAATGCAAGCTATGGTTTGGGCGGTAATGCAAGCAATGGGGAGTGATGGGGAGCAGCAGATGAAGCTTCTTTTGCTCACCTGCTGCTCACCTCCTGCTGTGCGGCCCGTTCCTAACAGGCTGCGGACCGGGGGTTGGGGATCCCTGTTTTAAAAGACCCACACTGGATACTCTATGAAATGTAAGCTCTAGGGAAGGAAGTAGAGGTAGGGGTACCAATCAGGAGGCTACTGTAATGGTACAGGAAAGAGAATATGGTGACTTAGACCAAAAAAATGAGAAGTGGCTAGATGCTGGATATATTGTGATGGTAGAGGCGTTTGGATTTGCTGATGGATCATAAGTGGGGGAGTGAGAGAAAGAAAAGTGTCAAATATAACTAATTTTTATTCTCAGTCTTTTAAAATTTAATTAAAAAGAAGTTTGAAAGCAGAAAAAAGTATAAAACATAACTTATAGTATAATTAATATTTATAAAGCAAACATCTATGTAATTATCATACAGATTTATAAATAGAATGTTAACACTACCCCAAAGCCTCACTTTTGTCTTTTCCCAGTTCCTAACTCTTTTCTTACTCTTAGAAGCATCCATTATTCTGAGTTTTATGTTTATCACTTTCTTGCTGTTCTTTAAACATTTATTGCTTCCCTAAAATATATATCTAGTTAGCTTGTTTATGAACATTATATAAATTGAATAATGCTTTCTGTGTTCTTTTGGGTTTTTCTTCTTTCATACGGGATTATGTCTGTGAGATTCATCTATGTTGTAGGGAATAGTGTTAGTCTGTTCTTTTTTTTAATTTTTATTTATTTATTTTTTCGGTACACGGGCCTCTCACTGTTGTGGCTTCTCCCGTTGCGGAGCACAGGCTCTGGATGTGCAGGCCCAGCGGCCATGGCTCACGGGCCCAGCCGCTCCACAGCATGTGGGATCCTCCCGGACCGGGGCATGAACCTGTGTCCCCTGCATCGGCAGGCGGACTCTCAACCACTGCGCCACCAGGGAAGCCCAGTCTGTTCATTTTTATTGTTGTATAGTATTCCATTGTATGACTATGCCATAATGTATCCATTCTTCAGCTGTGGACAGTTATGAACTTTTTTGTATTTGTATCCTGGTGCACAAGGGTTTTTCTAGGGAATTTTTCTAAGAGGTGAATTTTTGGATTTTAGAATAAGTGATCCTTCTTTAAGTAGTATGGCTAAACTGTTTTCAAAATTGTTGTACCAATTTAGACTTCCAACAGCAGTTATTTCATGTTATTCTATATCTTTGCCCAAACTTATATTATTAATATTTTTGTCAGTCTAGTGAATGGGTATTGGCTCCTTGTGGTTTAGTTTGCGTGGCTTTGATTACTAACGAGGTTAAGAATTCATTGTATGTTTATTGGCTATTTATATGTTATTTTTTTGTAAAGTGCCTGTTCAAGCCTCTTGATCATTTTTCTACTGGGCTGTCTTTTTGTTACTGATTTGTGGAAGTTGGTTATTAAATCCATGAGTTAAGCTCATTGTTGTTATACATAATAAAGGTATCCTATTCCATGGCATGTTTTTCACTATTTTTATAATATCTCTTTTACTTTATGGTTGGTACTTACTGTGTTTTGTTTAAAATTTTTTTCCACTACCTGAGGTCATAAGTATATTCTCCTATATTTCTTTAAAGAGCTTCATAATTTTATCTTTCACATTTAGGCTTAACTTTTTCTTAAGACCAAACTCTTTAATGGTTTATTTTGCAAATGTGCTTCTTCTGATATAATTTATCACTTTTATGAGGTTCATTAATCTTTGGACTCTCTAAAGATAAAACACACTGAAGACATTTTCCAGGAGTATTTTATAAGCTTATGTAATACAGAAAAAGTATGTCAGTAGCCTAATCCAAGACACTGTCTCATTTTGAGGATTAAAAAAAAAAAACTTCTAAGTTCAAACTCTGCTTACTTTCATTTTTTCTTCTTGTTTGCATATGCTTTTTTTACTTAAAACAGTGGAGTGACTGAACTAAAAATTATGGTTCAGTTTTTCCCAGTACCCACACCAGCTTAGATTTTAGGCTGTAAGTTTATGATACAGCAGAGAGAGCTATTTTGCTCAGAAAATTATTATTTCAAAAAAATATTTTTTTCTAAGTGTTTATTTCTCCCCCCATTTGAAACAGCGATAATTTACCAAAAAAATCAATAAATGTTATAGAGGAAATTAAAATAGGTCAAGATAAAGAATGATAGGGTTATTTTAGATAAGGTCACAGAAGGCTTCTCTGAGGAGGCAACATTTAAGCAGAAACTAAGTAAAATGAGGAGTTAAGACCTGAGAAGATCACGGAGAAGGGAATTCCCAGTAGAGGGAGTAGCAACTTGCTGTAAGGTGGAAATGAGCAAAATAATGAGGCTGGAGTGGAGTGTAGTTGTAAATTTATTCAGTTTCTAGTTATGCTTGAAAATGTTTTCAAAATCAATTCTAAACCTGCTAGTTTTAATCTAGTATGATGCACCTTATATACTGCCATCATATAATCTTTCTCAAGTACTTTTACCAACTCATCAGTAGCCTGTTCATAAACTTCCTGTTTACTAGTTGTTTCTATTATTTATTGATTTATTATTGGCCTGTCAATATGACTAAGGAAAGTCATTAACCATGGTTAATTAAATTTAACCCCTGTTTTTTTTGACCCTGGGGTATGATACTTAGAGTTGTCTCCTTGAGAAACCTCTCCATCAAAAATCAGCATCTTCAGTTTGGAATGTCTGATGTTGAGACTTTTACTTTGGGGCACATATTTGTAACCACGTCTTGTTTTTTTTTTGCTTTCTATACCTTAACAATGTGGTCTATTTCTCTCTAACAGCAGTTGTTTGAGCCACTTATTTTTTTGTACGCAGCAGTCAAAAGAAGATGACTGTTTATCCTTGTGAGGTACCACCTCAGGGCCACTCAGTGAATTTTAGTATGCCATGTAGGCTATATTTAAAGCCACACCATCCCAAACATACCCTCCAAATTTGATGAAAATGCCTAACTACTTTCATATGATATGGAAAAAAGCAAAGAGAAACTTAATTTTATTTTTATATGTTTACTTTCTGTACTTAAAAAAAAGGAATTTGAAACAATGAAAAGCAACACAAATTGTAAAAATGCAAATATCAATAGGATGTCAGTATTAAAGGCAAATGGGAATACAAATGAGTACGGGTTACTTTAGTCATGACTACCTGATTTGAACTGTACTAGAGTATGTTTTCAACACCTCAGTATGTCCAGACATCTTAATCCATTTGGATGGTTCATTTTCAGTGTTACAAATAAAAAATGTAGTTATCTTAATTAATAGAACTTTTCAGCTTAATTCTGGCTCTATTTATCAGACTCCACTCTACTGATACAGGCACCATTTGTTGAGCACCTACTATGTGCTAGACATCAAACATAACCATGAACCTTTTCAGAATTTGATTGAGGGAATTTTACAAATGAAGGAATGGATGTTTATAGGATTTTACAAATGAAGAAAATGAGGTCAGTTTAGGTTAAACGGGGCAGAGCCAGGATTTCAATGCAGATCTGAGTAAATTTGAAGTCTCTTTCTACTATACCATCCTGTTTTGCCTGTTTCAAAGAAGTTTTACTTAAATGTGCATTTTTTAAGCATATGTGCAGTGTAGTTTAAACATACTTAAGTATGACATTTAGTTTTTATTACTATGCACAGCTAAACAAAAATAAAAAAGAAAACGTTAAAGACTTCAGAATAGCTTTTTATTTAGTTATCACTACCATTTACAGTCCACTTGTTTTCTAATCAACTTGTGTGTGCTTTTGGTAAGACCACTTACTCCTCTGGGCCTTATTAAGAATTTGTGTTGTTGAATGTTCTAATGGCAAAACAGTTAATATTTGGGAATTTTTTCTTTATTGGTTTAAAAATATTTAAGTGTGTGTTATGTTCTCATACCACACAAACATCTCTAAATAAGATATGTTTTATTTTGCACATTTTAAGCTATATTTAAATGTTATCCTATTGCATTTATTCCTTTTCAACTTGTTTTTTTCATTTAATATTACACCTATGAGATTTATCCTTATGGATACTTCTAGCTTGTTCATTGTTTTTTCCTCTGCTTCATAGTATTACATTAATAAGAGTATTCTAAAATTTAACCTGTCCATTCTCTTATTGATGAACATTAGGATGTTTCCACTTTTACTTCATTATAAATAATTTGATTAAAACATTCATGTACATATTTTAAGACATATTTTCCACTGTTTCTCTGGACTAAATGCATAGATGTAGAATTACTGTATTATAGTGTCTGTTTTATATTGTGAAATGATTGCCTCAAAATGGTTAGTTACCACATCCTTCACTCACATAATTACCATTTTTTTTGTTCTTGTTATGATGAGAACATTTAAGATTTACTGTCTTAGCAGCTTTTAAGCACATAATATGGTATTGTTAGCTATAGTCGCCATGCTGTACGTTAGATCCTCAGAATTATTCCTCTTGTACCCTTTGACCAACATCTCATTTCCCCCACCCCCAGCACCTGGGAACTACTAATCTACTCTCTTTTAATATGAGTTCAGCTTTTTTAGGTTTCACATATAAGTGATCATACAGTATTTGGCCTTCTCTGTTAGACGTATTTCACTTAGGATAATGCCCTCATGGTTCTTCCATGTTGTCACAAATGGCACAATTTCTTTCTTTTTTATGGCTGAATAATATTCCATTGTCTGTATGTATTTACCATATTTTCTTTATCCATCCATCAGTGGACACTTCAGTTGTTTCCATGCCTTGGCTATTGTAAATAATGCTGCTATGATCATGGGGGTGCAGATCTCTATGAGATAATGATTTCACTTTCTTTTTTTTTTCAGATAAATACCCAGTAGAATTGCTGGATCATATGGTAGTTTTGTTTATAATTTTTTGAGGAACCTCCTTACTGTTTTTCGCAGTGGCTGTACCAATTTGCATTTCCACCAGCAGTGCACAGGGGTTCTCTTTCCTCTATATCCTCATTAGAATTTTTTATCTTTTATCTTTTTGATAATAGCTATTCTAACTGATGTGAGGGGAAATTTCATTGTGGCCTTGATTTGCATTTTCCTGATGATAAGTGATGTTGAACATCTTTTCATGTACCTATTGGTCACCGCTATATCTTTTTTTTCTTTTTTTTTTTTGTGGTACACGGGCCTCTCACTGTTGTGGCCCCTCCCATTGCGGAGCCCAGGCTCCAGACATGCAGGCTCAGCGACCATGGCTCACGAGCCTAGCCACTCTGCGGCATGTGGGATCTTCCTGGACTGGGGCTCGAACCCGTGTCCCCTGCATCGGCAGGCGGACTCTCAACCACTGCGCCACCAGGGAAGCCCTGAGTTTTCTTTTAATGTGTCTTGGAAAAGATCTTTTTGGGTTGAATTTGTTTGAGGACCTATTAGTTTAATGAACTTGGATGTCCAAATCTCTCTCCAGATTTGGGAAGTTCTCAGTCATTATTTCTTTAAATAAGCTTTCTGCCACTTTCTTCCTCTCTTCTGTAACTCAGATAATGTGTATATTGTCTTTTTATGGTATACCATAAGTCCCATAGGCTTTCTTCATTCCTTTTCATTCCTCTTTTCTTTTTACTCTTTTGACTTGATAATTTCAAATTTGAATTCACTGATTCTTTCTTCTATTGGCCCATCCTGCTGTTGAAGTTCTCTATTGAATTCTTCAGTTCACTTCTTGAGCTTCACAATCTCTGGTTTGTTTATTTATTTATTTATTTATTATTTATTTATTTTTACGGTATGCGGGCCTCTCAGCGCTGTGGCCTCTCCCGTTGCGGAGCACAGGCTCCGGACGCACAGGCCCAGCGACCATGGCTCACGGGCCCAGCCGCTCTGCGGCATGTGGCATCCTCCCGGGGCACGAACCCATGTCCCCTGCATTGGCCGGCGGACTCTCAAGCACTGCGCCACCAGGGAAGCCCCTGTGGTCCTTTTTAATGTTTTCTGTCTCTTTGTTGAACTTATTTTGTTCTTTTGTTGTTTTCCTGATTTCATTAAATTGCTTATCTGATTTCATTAAATTGTTATCTGTGTTCTCCTGTAGCTCCTTGAGCATCTTTAGAAGCATCATTTTAAATTATTTTTCAGGCAATTTGTGTATCTTCATTTCTTTAGAGTCAGTTACTGGAAGTTTATTGTGTTTTTTTGGTGGGGTCATGTTTCCCTGACTCTTTGTGATTCCTAGCTATCTGCACATTTAAAGAAGCAGTCACCTTTTCCAAACTTTATGGACTATCTTTCTTAAGGCAAGATGTTCACCAACAGGTGAGGGTCATGCTGGAAAATGTTGTGACTCTGAGTATAGTGGGGCCAGACATCAAGTGCAGGTCTGGAATGTGAGTTTCTGGTTCAGGCTGCTGGGGTTCATGATATTGACAACTATGTGATCTTTGATGAGAGCTATGGGGGCTCCTCAGTGGTTACAAGGATGTTGGTGTACTCAGTGGCACTTTCAGGTCCAGCAGCTATGGACTAGGCAGGTGGCAGTGGTGGCCAGAGCTGATGGTGTGCACACAGTAAGGTGCAGGGGCTGGCTGAAGGTACCTGCACAGTGGCAGGGCTGCCTACAGACACACATGTGATGGTGAGAACTGGGGCTGGCATCAGGGGCTGGGGCCAACTTTGGGTGCACTAGCAGCTGCAGATGTTCTAACTGTTGGTGTGCACTTGTGTGGATATAGAGGCTAGCTATGCGTTCAAATACATTACTGGAGGCTGGAGATGGAAGTTGGGCTGGTGGTGTGCAGGTGTGTAGGTGCAGGGGCTAGCCACAAGCACACAAACAGTAGTGGGGATTACCTGGGGGTTTGGCATATGCAAATGTGAAAGTCTGTGGTGCAAAACCACAGTGGCAAAATCTTCCAGGTGTCTCTGGTAGCTGTGATGGCTGTTGGTTTCTTCAGTGGCAAAGGCTGCTGGAATCCTCTGTGTAGCAGTCTGCTGAGGTCTGCAACAGGGTCCTCAGTGATGAAAGCTGGGGGAGTCTGTAGCACCCATGGGAACTGTTGCAGTCTTCAGCAACAAAGGCTGCTGGAGTTCTGCAGAGCAGGCCGCTGGGACCTGCAGTAGCTCCTGCTCCATGGCTGATACTAGTAACCTCTTCCCTTATCCCTTGTTGGTAGCAGTCTCTAGACATCTCAGCTTTACTAATCTCTGGGTGGTGTGAAGCTGGTCACTCACCCCACTTTGCTTTTCCATGTGAGGGGAACTCTTTTGGGCTAGGAGTTCCCTCTTGGTCCTGAGCAGTGATTGCCAGGGGAATGGGATGATGCAGGCAAAAGGAAACTATTCTTCCTTTACTTTATGTACAGTTATTCTTAAGCTTTTTTGCTCCCCTGTGTTGCTGAAGTTTTTAAAGTGGACTCCTCAGTTCTCCCAGAGCTATAATGTGCCACATTATATTTGCTAAGTCTTTCCTTGCTCCCTCACTTTGTCTTACAACATATATCCAATCTGTCAGGCAGTGATTCAGAAATATCTTCAAAAATGTGATTATGTCCCACCACTTCTATTAGTTCCACCCTAATCCAAACCATCATTGTCTCTCATTTGTATTATTGTCATATTTTTTCTGACTGGTCTCCTAGCTTCTTCCTTTAATGTCTATTAGGTCTCAACATAGCAAACAGAGTTATTATGATAAAATGAAAGGCAGATCACTCCACTGCTTATCTTAGCCAAAATCTTTACAGCCTACTCAACCCCTGTTACCTTCCTGAACTGAGTTCATACTATTGCAACTCTAGGTCCTTCTCATTCCTTAATCATTCTCGTTCAGCCACATTTGTGTTCTTGTTCTTAATATATGCCAGGCCTTTGGACTTATTTCTACTGCCTAGAATTTTCTTCCTTCGAATAGCTGTATGGTTTGCTCCCTCATCTCTTTTAGGTCTTTGTTTAAATATGATTGCTATGACGCCTCCCCTGATCATCCTACTTAAAATTGCATTGTTTCCTTCCTGGAACTCTTTATTCCCTTTCATTGTTTTATTTTTCTACAAAGCATTTGTCACATTTGACAGTCTGTATTTTGCATCTTTGTTTTCACACCCCCTCCCCCACCCCCAAGTGTTAGGGATTTTATTCCTGCTGTATCTGTAGCATTTAGAACTTGTTGAATGAATGAATGAATGTAAAGAGTGTTGAATGCATATATAGTGACTCATTCATCAATCAAAAGTGTTTCAAACATTCTTTTCTCACCAGCTTAATGTATAGGTCAATTATAGTAATCTTCATGCCTTTCCTTGAAATATACCTCACTCATTCATGCCTCCCTGACTTGGACTGTGCTGTTCCCATACCTGCACTGCCATTCACTTACCTCTATAATGAAATCTCTTACTCATCAGTTAAGACCCAGTACAAATGGTCTTTCTAGAAACCCTTCACCAGTAGTCCTTCCAGCCTCAGGCATAAGTAGATTTTCTTTTTTCTTTGGTATAACAGCATTATTCACTTAATTCTACTAGGGCAATTACGTTTTATTGAAAATATCTGTTGTCTCACCTGGCCCTCCCCACCCCCAACTTCTCTAGGTCAGTGAACTATTTGTTTGTTTGTTTCTTTAAATAGTTCTACCTATCTTAATGCATGGTGGGTGCCTTATGTATAGTAAATGAATAATGAATGTTTTTGAAAGAATGAAAGAAACAATATAAACAAGTTATTAAATTAGTGCTGGAGACAGATTTTAAGAATATGTCCTATTATCCTTATGATGTAATCCTATTAAGGCTTATTGAGGTAGTTTGAAATATCTACCATACCATATTATTCTTTTTTGGCATTCTAATAGTGTTAAATGACATAAACAGCATGATTTGGACTTTTCTCATGGCACAAAGGTCACTCATGAAAATGATATATTTTAGGTAGAGGCTATCAGTCCTGGTTATCCAAGAAGCAGGGATGTTAAATGGATACAAGTACATAATGATCTCTTTCTGTATCCTCTTTCTAGGAAAAAACAAAAGAAAAAACATTGAAACCAAAAAACCCAAGTAACAAAACCCCCCAAAGATAATGTAGTAATGTAACATTTGTTACTGAGAAACAGTAGAAGAAGAAATTGGGAGCAAAGATCAGGTTAGTAAATGTAGAAAAAACTGCTACTGCTATTTATTCTCTAATATCTGTTCTCTTGTTCCATAGTAGAGGAATTTCTGAATTTTACCTGTATTTGAATTTACTGACCATTTCCTTTTTGTCTTACGCTTTTTTTGTCTTAGTGTTTAGGAAATCCTTTTCTGCCTTCAAGTCACAAACATATTCTCCTATATTCTCCCTTAAAATTTTTAAAGTTGTGCCTTTCATACACAGGTCTTAAATCCATACAGAATTTATTTTTGCATATGTATGAAGGTATAGGTTTGATTTTATCTTTTTGTTTTCTCTTTTACTTTGTTGATTGGAGAAATTACACTAATAGACTTTTTTATTGGCAAAGCCTCCTTGTATTCACAGATTATGTGATATAACTAAAAATTATATTACTAGAATATGTTGTTATTTTATTGCCACATCAATTTTCATAAATAAAATTGGCATGTAATATTTCTTGTTTTTTACTCTTTGTGGCTGATTTCGGTTTTAAGTTTATATTAGGATCATTTATGAGTTTAAAAGAGTCCTTCCCCCCTTCTTTTTTTTTCTTTTTCTCTAGAACTGTTTGTATAAGATAAATATTATCTGCTCTTTGAAGATTTGGAAGAATTTCTGTAAACCATCCGGAAAAGTGTTTTGTTCTATTTTATTTTGGTAGAGAGAATTTTGCTACTAATTTGTTGTGTTTAAAAGTTTTAGTCCTATTCAATCCTTCAGTTTCTTTTTGATCTTTTATTATATTTATTCTTTTCATTTGTTTCAAATTTTGGTCATGAAATCTTCGTTGTACTTGTTTAAGATTAAAAGTGTTTACTTTCATTGTTTCCTTTTCAGTTCAAAAATTATATATTTATGTATTTTCTTTTCCTTAATCATATTTGCTAAAGGCTTGCCTATCTTATTGGTCTTTTCAGGAAACCAAGTTCTGGCTTTGTAAATTTATCCTTTAAAATTTTTTGTAGCTTTGTTTTCTCTTATTTTTTACCTTTTTCATTCAATGTTCTTTGATTTTATATTTCTTCTCTCTTCTTAATGAGGACACTTCACATGTTTATATTTGGCCTCTTTTTCCCTCCTAATACGAGCATTTAAAGATACAGATTTTTCTCTTAGTACCACTCTAACTTTGAATTATCCAATATGGTAGCCATGTGGCTATTTAAATTTAAGTTGAAGTAAATTAAAATGAAATAAAATTAAAATTTATTTCCTTATTTGTATCAATAATATGTGTCTATAGGCTACACTATTTGACTGAACAGATAGAAAATAGTTTCATCATTGCAGAAAATTCTATAGAACATTTTGTAGAACTTTTTATAAACAGTGTTGCTTTATATCAGTGAGTCTGTAACTGAGAAAAGACCTCGAAAGACTAGTTTGCTCCTGGAGATATTTCATAAGCTGGATTTAAAAAAGAATTTACTCTCTAATTCGTAGAATTTAAAAATCTACCTCACACTTCAGAAGAGCAGGGTCCATCTTTTTTTTTGATCGATCCATCAATTACTAAGAAAAATGTGTGTTAAAACTTCACCACAAGTTCACGTTTGGGAATTTGTTTTCTTTCTTTGGTAATTTTGCAAGTTTTGCATTACATATTTGAGGCTATGTAGATTCAAGCTGTATTTTTATAATTCTGTCAATTATGTATTGAGAGATCATGTGAAATAAATACAGGTTCATGCTTGTTCTATCATCTTGGTAAATTATTCATTTGATCATTACATAAATATCTTCTTTAGCAATAACAATCCTTGCCTTGGAGTCTATTTTGGCTGATATCAATATAACTATACAACTTCTTTGGTTAGCTTTTTCATGATACATCTTTTCCACACTTTGTCAGCCAGCTTTTTCTTCATTGCATACTTTAGGTATGTCTATTATAAGTAACACGTAGTTGGATTTTTAAAATCCAACATGAGAATCTCTTTTAAGTAACTGATTATTTTATTTACATTTATTGCAGTTTCCCAAATATTCGGAATTATTTCTACCACCTTGTTTTTTTGTTTTTTATGTACTATACTTATTTTCCTAGGCTTTTGTTTATTTTCTTTCTTGATTTGTATTAGATTGATCAAGTTTTCTTTATTCTTTCTTCCTTGTACTGGTTTAGAAGTTGTAACTTCCATTTGCATTCTTTGAAAAGTCATCCTTGCTGTTCTTAGATTAGAAGAAACAGTATTGTTAAGATGACCTTACTACCCAAGGCAGTCTACAGATCCAGTGTAACCCCTATCAGATTGTCAGTGGTATTTTTCACAGAATGGGAATAGAAAATTTGAAAATTTGTTTGGAAACACAAAAGACCCTGAGAGCCAAAATAATATTGAGGAAGAATAATGGAGCTGGAGGAATCATGCTCCCTGATTTCAGGCTATACTACAAAGCTATAGTAATCAAAACAATATGGTACTGGTACAAAAATAGACACATAGATCAATGGAACAGGATAGAAAGCCCAGAAATAAAACCATGTACTTATGGCCAATTAATCTACAACAAAGAGGCAAGAATATACAATGGAGAAAAGACAGTCTCTTCAGTAAGTGGTGCTGGGAAAACTGGATAGCTACATGTAAAAGAATGAAATTAGCTAACACCATAAACAAAAATAAACTCAAAGTGGATTAAAGACCTAAATGTAAGACTGGATACTATTAAACTCCTGGAGGAAAACATAGGCAGGACACACTTTGATATAATTGCAGCAATATTTTTTTGGATTTGTCACCTAGAGTAATGGAAATAAAAACAGAAATAAATAAATGGGACCTAATTAAACTTAAAAGTTTTTGCACAGCAAAGGAAACCATAAACAAAATGAAAAGACAACCTACATAATGGGAGAAAATATTTGTAAACAATGTGATTGGCAAGGGATTAATTTACAAAATATACAAACAACTCATATAGATTAATATCAAAAACCAAACAATCCAATCAAAAAATGGGAAGAAGACCTAAATAGACCCTTCTCCAAAGAAGACATATGATGGCCAACAGGTACATGAAAAGATGCTCCATATCGGGGAGATGCAAATCAAAACTTCAGTGAGATATTACCTCACACTTGTTAGGATGGCTATTATCAAAAAGACTAGAAGTAACAAGTGTTGGTGAGGATGTAGAGAAAAGGGAACCCTTGTGTACTATTGGTGGGAATGTAAATTTGTGTAGCCATGATGGAAAACAGTATGGAAGTTCCTTTAAAAACTAAAAATAGAATTGCCATATATGATCCTGCAATCCCACTCCTGGGCATATATCCAGAGAAAACTCTAATTCAAAAAGATACATGCACCCCAATGTTCCTAGCAGCACTATTTACAGTACCCAAGACATGGAAGCAACTGAAATGTGCATTGACAGATGAATAGATAAAGAAGATATGTTATATGTATATACAATGGAATGTTACTCAGCCATAAAAAAGAATGAAATAATACCATTTGCAGCAACACGGATGGACCTAGAGATTATTATATAAGTGAAGTAAGTCGGACAAATATCATATGATATCACTTATATGTGGAATCTAAAAAAATGATACAAATGAACTTATTTACAAAACAGAAATAGACTCACAGACATAGAAAACAACCTTATGGTTACCAAAGGGGATAGTAGGGAGGGGGCAAAGGAAAGATAAATTAGGAGTTTGGGATTAAGAGATATGTACTACTATATATAAAATAGATAAACAACAAGGACCTACTGTATAGCACAGAACTATATTCAGTATCTTGTATTAACCTATAATGGAAAAGAATCTGAAAAATCTTATATATTATAAATATATAATATATATATTTTTATATATATATAAAACATGAATCACTTTACTGTTTACCTGAAACTAACATGTTGTAAATTAACTATACATCAATAAAAAAATGGCTAAAAAAAGTCATCCTTAATTTTTTTGTCAATTTTTAAAATTCCAGTTTTATTGAGATAAAACTGACATACAGCACTGCATAAGTTTTAGGTGTACAGCATAATGATTTCACTTACATACATCATGTAATGATTATCACAGTAGTTTAGTGAATGTTCATCATCTCGTATAGATACAAAATTGAAGAAATAGGAAATTTTTTGTGTGATGAGAACTCTTAGGATTTACTCTCTTAACAACTTTTATATGTAACATACAGCAGTGTTAATTATATTTATCATGTTTTACATTACATCACTAGTACTTCTTTTTTTTTTTTTTTAACTTGAATGACAAATTTATTTTCTCATGTTATGGAGGCTAGGTGTTGGCAGGGTTGGTTTCTTCTGAGGCCTCTCTGTTTGGCTTGTAGATGGCCATCTTCTCCCTGTACTTCACATGGTCTTCCCTTTTAGCATGTCAGTGTCCTAAATTCTTAACTCTGTTTCTTTTAAGGACACCAGTAATATTGCATGGGGGCCTACCTTAATGACCTCATTTTAACCTAATTACCCCCTTTAAAGACCCTATCTCCAGATACAGTCTGATTCTGGGGTGCTGAGGATTAGTTGATCATATGAATTTTACAGGGACAAAGTCAGTCCATAAGAATAGGCTATATAAAATTCTATAATTATGTTTATCTCTACAGCTAAAACACTATACCACTCAGTTATTGTCCAAAGGTCTTTTGCTACCTTGTTTTTATTTCTTTTCTTTTTTTTTAACACCTTTATTAGAGTATAATCTCTTTAAAATGGTGTGTTAGTTTCTGCTTTATAACAAAGTGAATCAGCTATACATATACATATATCTCCATATCTCCTCCCTGTGTGTCTCCCTCCCACCCTTCCTATCCCACCCCTCTAGATGGTCACAAAGCACCAAGCTGATCTCGCTGTGCTATGTGGCTGCTTTCCACTAGCTATCTATTTTACATTTGGTAATATGTATAAGTCCATGCCACTCTCTCACTTCGTCCCAGCTTACCTTTCCCCCTCCCCGTGTCCTCAAGTCCATTGTCTACATCTGCATCTTTATTCCTGTCCTGCCCCTAGGTTCTTCAGAACCACTTGTTTTTTTTTTTTTTTTTTTAGACTCCATATATGTGTGTTAGCATACGGTATTTATTTTTCTCTTTCTGACTTCACTCTGTATGACAGTCTCTAGGTCCATCGAACTCACTACAAATAGCTCAATTTTGTTTCTTTTTATAGCTGAGTAATATACCACTGTATATATGTGCCACATCTTTTTATCCATTCATCTGTTGATGGACACTTAGGTTGCTTCCATGTCCTGCCTATTGTAAACAGAGCTGCAGTGAACATTGTGGTACATGACCCTTTTTGAATTATGATTCTCTCAGGGTATATGCTCAGTAGTGGGATTGCTGAGTCATGTGGTAGTTCTATTTGTACTTTTTTAAGGAACCTCCATACTGTTATCCATAGTGGCTGTATCAATTTACATTCCCACCAGCAGTGCAAGAGGGTTCCCTTTTCTCCACACCCTCTCCAGCATTTGTTGTTTGTAGATTTTCTGATGATGCCCATTCTGACTGGTGTGAGGTGATACCTCATTGTAGTTTTGATTTGCAGTTCTTTAATAATTAGTGATGTTGAGCAGCTTTTCACGTGCTTCTTGGCCTATATAGCTTCTTTGGAGAAATGTCTATTTAGGTCTTCTGCCCATTTTTGGATTGGGTTGTTTGTTTTTTTTTAATATTGAGCTGCATGAGCTGTTTATATATTCTGGAAATTAATCCTTTGTCCATTGATTTGTTTGCAAATATTTTCTCCCATTCTGAAGGTTGTCTTTTCGTCTTGTTTGTAGTTTCCTTTGCTGTGCAAAAGCTTTTAAGTTTCATTAGATCCCCTTTGTTTATTTTTGTTTTTATTTCCATTACTCTAGGAGGTGGATCAAAAAAGGTCTTGCTGTGATTTATGTCAAAGATTGTTCTGCCTATGTTTTCCTCTAAGAGTTTTATAGTGTCCAGTCTTACATTTAGGTCTATAATCCATTTTGAGTTTATTTTTGTTTATGGTATTAGGGAGTGTTCTAATTTCATTCTTTTACATGTAGCTGTCCAGTTTTCCCAGCACCACTTACTGAAGAAAGAGACTGTATATTCTCCATTGTATATCCTTACCTCCTTGCCATAGATTAGGTGAGCATATGTGCAAAGGTTTATCTCTGGGCTTTCTATCCTGTTCCATTGATCTATATTTCTGTTTTTGTGCCAGTACTATATTGTCTTGATTACTGTGCTTTATAGTATAGTCTGAAGTCAGGGAGGCTGAATCCTCCAGCTCTGTTTTTTCCCCTCATTACTGCTTTGGCTATTCAGGGTGTTTTGTGTCTCCATACAAATTTTAAGATTTTTTTGTTCTAGTTCTGTAAAAAATGCCATTGGTAATTTGGTAGGGATTGCACTGAATCTGTAGATTACTTTGGGTAGTATAGTCATTTTCACAATATTGATTCTTCCAATCTAAGAAGATGGTACATCTCTCCATCTGTTTGTATCATCTTTAATTTCTTTCATCAATGTCTTATACTTTTCTGCATTAAAGGTCTCTTGTCTCCCTAGGTAGGTTTATTCCTAGATATTTTATTCTTTATGTTGCAATGGTAAATGGGAGTGTTTCCTTATTTCTCTTTCTGATCTTTTTTTTTTTTTTTTTTCTTTTTGCGGTATGCGGGCCTCTCACTGTTGTGGCCTCTCCCGTTGCGGAGCACAGGCTCCGGACGCGCAGGCCCAGAGGCCATGGCTCACGGGCCCAGCCGCTCCGCGGCATATGGGATCCTCCCAGACCGGGGCACGAACCCGTATCCCCTGCATCGGCAGGCGGACTCTCAACCACTGCGCCACCAGGGAGGCCCTCTTTCTGATCTTTTATTGTTAGTGTATAGGAATGCAAGAGACTGCTGTGCATTAATTTTGTATACTGCAACTTTACCAAATTCACTGATTAGCTCTAGTAGTTTTCTGGTGGCATCTTTAGGATTTTCTATGTATAGTATCATGTCATCTGCAAAGAGTGATAGTTTTATTCTTTTCCAATTTGTATTCCTTGTAGTTGTTTTTCTTCTCTGATTACTGTGGCTAGGACTTCCAAAACTCTGTTGAATAATAGTGGTGAGAGTGCACATCCCTGTCTTGTTCCTGATATTAGAGGAAATGCTTTCAGTTTTTCACCATTGAGAATGATGTTTGCTGTGGGTTTGTCATATATGGCCTTTATTATGTTGAGGTAGGTTCCCTTTATGCCCACTTTCTGGAGAGTTTTTATCATAAATGTGTGTTGAATTTTGTCAAAAGCTTTTTCTGCATCTATTGAGATGATCATATGGTTTTTCTTCTTCAATTTGTTAAGATGGTGTATCACATTGATTTATTTGCATATATTGAAGAATCCTTGCATTCTTGGGATAAACCCCACTTGATCATGGTTTATGATACTTTGAATGTGCTGTTGGATTCTGTTTGCTGGTATTTTGTTGAGGATTTTTGCATCTATGTTCATCAGTGATAATGGCCTGTAGTTTTCTTTTTTTGTGACACCTTTGTCTGGTTTTGGTATCAGGGTGATGGTGGCCTCATAGAATGAGTTTGAGAGTGTTCCCCCCGTGCTATATTTTGGAAGAGTTTGAGAAGGATAGGTATTAGCTCTTCTTTAAATGTTTGATAGAATTTGCTTGTGAAGCCGTCTGCTCCTGGGCTTTTGTTTATTGGAAGGTTTTTAATTACAGTTTCAATTTCAGTGCTTGTGATTGGTCTGTTTATATTTTCTATTTCTCCTAGTTCATTCTCAGAAGGTTGTGCTTTTCTAAGAATTTGTCCATTTCTTCCAGGTTGTCCATTTTATTGGCATATAGTTGTTTGTGGTAATCTCTCATGATCCCTTTTTTGTATTTCTGAGGTGTCAGTTGTTACTTCTTTTTCATTTCTAATTCTATTGATTTGAGTCTTCTTCCTTTTTTTCTTGATGAGTCTGGCTAATGGTTTATCAATTTTGTTTATCTTCTCAAAGAACCAGCTATTAGTTTTATTGATCTTTGCTATCGTTTCCTTTATTTCTGATCTGATTTATGTGATTTATTTCTTTCTGCTAACTTTGAGGGTTTTTTTTTTGTTCTTCTTTCTCTAATTGCTTTAGGTGTAAGATTAGGTTGTTAATTTGAGACGTTTTTTGTTTCTGAGGTAAGATTGTATTGCTATGAACTTCCATCTTAGAGTTGCTTTTGCTGCACCCCATAGGTTTTGTGTCGTGTTTTCATTGTCATTTGTTACTAGGTATTTTTTGATTTCCTATTTGGTTTCTTCAGTGATTTCTTGGTTATTAAGTCGTGTGTTGTTTAGCTTCCAAGTGTTTGTGTTTTTTACGTTTTTTTCCCTGTAATTGATTTCTAATCTCATAGCGTTGTGATCAGAA
Source organism: Mesoplodon bidens (assembly GCF_964165515.1). NCBI lineage: Eukaryota > Metazoa > Chordata > Mammalia > Artiodactyla > Ziphiidae > Mesoplodon > Mesoplodon bidens. The sequence continues at coordinate 71,513,447 of NC_138164.1, read as the reverse complement.
AAGGTGCTTGGTATGATTTCAGTTTTCTTAAATTTAACAAGGCATGATTTGTGACCCAAGATATGATCTATCCTGGAGAATGTTCCATGAGCACTTGTGAAGAAAGTGTGTTCTGTTGTTTTGGGGTGGAATGTCCTATAAATATCAATTAAGTCCATCTTGTTTAATGTGTCAGTTAAAGATTGTGTTTCCTTATTTATTTTCATTTTGGATGATCTGTGCATTTGGGAAAGTGGGGCATTAAGGTCCCCTACTATTATTGTGTTACTGTCGATTTCTTCTTTTATAGCTCTTAGCAGTTTCCTTATGTATTGAGATGCTCCTATATTGGGTGCCTATATATTTATAATTGTTTTATCTTCTTCTTGGGTTGATCCCTTGATCATTATGTAGTGTCCTTCCTTGTCCCTTGTAACATTCTTTATTTTAAAGTCTGTTTTATCTGATGTGAGTATTGCTACTGCAGCTTTCTTTAGATTTTCATTTGCATGGAATATCTTTTTCCATCCCCTCACTTTCAGTCTGTATGTGTCCCTAGGTCTGAAGTGGGTTTCTTGTAGACAGCATATATATGGGTCTTGTTTTTGTATCCATTAATCCAGGCTGTGTATTTTGGTAGGAGCATTTAATCCATTTATATTAAGGTAATTATCAATATGTATGTTCCTATTACCATTTTCTTAATGGTTTTGGGTTTGTTATTATAGATCTTTTCCTTCTCTTGTATAGAGAACTGCCTAGAGAAGTTCCTTTAGCATTTGTTGTAAAGCTGCTTTGGTGTTGCTGAATTCTCTTAGCTTTTGCTTGTCTGTAAAGGTTTAATTTCTCCGTGGAATCTGAATGAGATCCTTGCTGGGTAGAGTAATCTTCATTGTAGGTTTTTCCCTTTCATTACTTTAAATATGTCCTGCCCCTCCATTCTGGCTTGCATAGTTTCTGCTGAAAGATCAGCTGTTAACCTTATGGGCATTCCCTTGTATGTTTTTGTTGTTTTTCCCTTGTTGCTTTTAATATTTTTTCTTTGTATTTAATTTTTGATAGTTTGATTTATATGTGTCTTGGCATGTTTCTCCTTAGATTTATCCTGTTTGGGACTCGCTATGCTTTCTGGTGTTGATTATTTCCTTTCCCATATTAGGGAGGTTTTCAACTATATTCTATTCAAATATTTGCTCAGTCCCTTTCTTTTTCTCTTCTTCTTCTGGGGCCCCTATAATTCCAATGTTGGTGTCTTTAATGTTGTCCCAGAGGTCTCTAAGGCTGTCCTCAATTCTTTTCATTCTTTTTTGTTTATTGTGCTCTGCAGTAGTTATTTCCACTGTTTTATCTTCCAGGTCACTTATCCGTTTTTCTGCCTCCATTATTCTGCTATTGATTCCTTCTAGAGATTTTTTAATTTTATTTATTGTGTTGGTCGTCATTGTTTGTTTGCTGTTTATTTCTTCTAGGTCCTTGTTAAACGTTTCTTGTATTTTTTCTATTCTATTTCCAAGAGTTTGGATCATATTTCCTATCATTACTCTGAATACTTTGTCAGGTAGATTGCCTATTTCCTCTTCATTTGTTTGGTCTTGTGGGTTTTTACCTTGCTCCTTCATCTGCTCTGTTTTTCTCTGTCTTCTCATTTTGCTTAACTTACTGTGTTTGGGGTCTTCTTTTTTCTGGCTGCTGGTTCATCCTTCCCATTGTTTTTGGTGTCTGCCTCCAGTGGCTAAGTTTGGTTCAGTGGGTTGTGTAGGCTTCCTGGTGGAGGGGATTGGTGCCTGTGTTCAGGTGGATGCGGCTGGATCTTGTCTTACTGCTGGGCAGGTCCACGTCTGGTGGTGTGTTTCAGGGTGTCTGTGGACTTATTATGATTTTAGGCACCCTCTATGCTAATGGGTGGGGTTGTGTTCCTGTCTTGCTAGTTGTTGGGCATCGGGTGTCCAGCACTGTAGCTTGCTGGTCTTTGAGTGGGTTTGGGTCTTAGCCTTGAGATGGATATCTCTGGGAGAGCTTTTGCCGTTTGCTATTATGTGGAGCTGGGAGGGCTCTGGTGGACCAGTGTCCTGAACTCTGTTCTCCCACCTCAGAGGCACAGGCCTGACACCCAGCTGGAGCACCAGGGCCCTGTCAGCCACATGGCTCAGAGGAAAAGGGAGAGAAAAGTAAATAAATAAATAAAATAAAAAGAAATATAGTTATTAAAATAAAAATTTAAAAACATTTAAATAAAAAATTAAAAAGTAATAAGAAAAAAGAGAGAGCCACCAAACCAAAAAACAATTCCAGTAATGTTAAGAAGTGCTTAACACTATACTTAAAAAAACCCCGAAAACCCCAGACAGACAGAACCCAAGGACACATTGTAAAAGCAGACCTATACAGACAAAATCACACAGAGAAGCATACACACTCACAAAAAGAGAAAAAGGAAAAAAAATATATATATATATAAAAGAAAGAGCAGCCAAATCAATAAACAAATCTACCAGTGATTATAATTTGAAATACTGAACTACGATAAACATAAAACCAGAAACCAGTCAGTTGCATACATCAAACGCCATGTCTACAGTGGCTCCCAAAGTCCACTGCCTCCATTTTGGGATGATTTGTTGTCTATTCAGGTATTCCAGAGATGCAGGGTACATCAAGTTGATTGTGGAAAGTTAATCTGCTGCTCCTGAGGCTGCTGGGAAAGATTTCCCTTTCTCCTTTTTGTTCGAACAGCTCCTGAGTTTCAGCTTTGGATTTGGCCCCGCCTCTGTGTGTAGGTCCCCTGAGGGCGTCTCTTCCCGCCCAGACAGAATGGGGTTAAAGGAGCAGCTGATTAGGGGGCTCTGGCTCACTCAGGCCGGGAGGAGGGAGGGGTATGGAATTCAGGGCGAGCCTGCGGAGGGAGTTGCCGCATGACGTTGCAACAGCCTGAGGCACGCTCTGTGTTCTCCCCAAGTTTTCCCTGGGTCGTGGCACCCTGGTAGTAGCGGGCTGCACAGGCTCCCGGGAGGGGAGGTGTGGATAGTGACCTCTGCTTGCGCACAGGCTTCTTGATGGCTGCAGCAGCAGCTTTAGCGTTTCATGCCCATCTCTGGTGTCTGCACTGATAGCCATGGCTCACGTCCGTCTCTGGAGCTCGTTTAGGCAGGTTTCTGAATCCCGTCTTCTCGCGTATCCCCAAACAATGGTCTCTTGCCACTTAGGCAGGTCCAGCTTTTCCCCCAGACTCCCTCCTGGATAGCTGTGGCGCTCTAGCCCCCTTTAGGCTTGTTCATGCAGCCAGCCCCAGTCCTCTCCCTGGTATCTGACCTCCGAAGCCGCAGCCTCAGCTCCCAGCCCCCGCCCGCCCCGGCGGGTGAGCAGACAAGCCTCTCGGGCTGGTGAGTGCTGGTCGGCAGCAATCTTCTGTGTGGGAATCTCCCCGCTTTGCCCTCTGCACCCCTGTTGCTTCATCCCCCTTCGTGGTTCTGAAGCTCCTCCCCCCATCTCCACCAGTGAAGGGGCTTCCTAGTGTATGGAAACTTTTCCTCCTTCACAGCTCCCTCCCCGAGGTGCAGGTCCTGTCCTTATTCTTTTGGCTCTGTTTTTTCTTTTTTCTTTTGCCCTACCCAGTTACGTGGGGAAGTTTCTTGCCTTTTGGGAAGTCTGAAGTCTTCTTCCAGTGTTCAGTAGGTGCTCTGTAGGAGTTGTTCCACATGTAGATGTATTTCTGATGTATTTGTGGGGAGGAAGGTGATACTCCTCTGCCATCTTGGAGGTCTCCCCGCACTAGTACTTCTTTATCTTTTAACTGGAAGTTTATAGTCATCCTTAATTTTTAACATGTTTTTTTGACTCAATAAACTCTAAATTCAACCAACGTCTCTACCCTTTTTTCTGAATTATAGAATACTTTTTTATTTCTTCTTTCATATATTTTCTTATATATTATTTTTACCTTAGTTTTTAAACCCTTAAAAAGTGGTCATTATTTTATAATTTGCTCTTACAGTCAGTGCTTTTTCAAATTTACTCACATGTTTACTAACTTATTTCTTCATGCTGGCCTCTCTTTTTTTCAGTTTATTTCTTCATTAAGTACTTTCTTTAAGAGTTATTGTAGCAAGTGTACACTAATGGAAAACATTCCCTTTTCTTGTTTAACACTGTTTGAACCTGTTTTTCTTTCTTTCTGCACCCTCAAATCATTATATAAATCAGCACAAAATTCAGAATTGATAAGTATTTTCCCTCATTTTGTAGGTATTAAATCATCTAGCATCTATTTTTGCTCTTAGGAAGCCATGTTATAGTCCATGGTAGATAATTTTTTTTTTAATCTAAGGTTGCTTTTTAAAAACTTTTTGTTATTGGTGATTATGGTTTATCTGTTTATTCATTTTTATTTTTGTCTGCTTAATCAACATGAAAAAAATCATGTTTTTCCATCAGCTATTGAAAATTTTTTATCTTCAGCTCATTGAGTACTGCCCCTCCCACATTTTCGCCATATGCTTTCTTGTACTTCTCTTAGACATGTGGTGGCCTTGATCATTCTAATCTTCATATCTCTTAACTTTTCTTTGTTCCTTTTTATCTCTTTATCTCTCTATATTCCATTTTGGATAAGAATCTTATATCTGTTTTTTCCCCCCTCTTCATTAGTGCTTCTGTGAATGTTGTCTAATCAGTTTTCTGACCAAAGCCATTGAGTTCATTCAGTTAATTTTGATGCATATTCTTCAAAATTAAATTTCTCTTTGATTCTTTTCCAAATTTTCCTATGTTTTTCTTTTTTCCCCCCCATATATATATATATTTTTTCACAGTATGATAATATACTTAACATCATTTCTCACAGCAAGGATACACATAGTGCCTGACCACGCAAATATTCCTGATAAATATTATCAAGTAGTCATACCTAGCAAAAGTCTATATTGGTTTTGAATTCAAAGTTTATAAGTAGAATTGGACAAGATTACAAAGCTATTTCATTGAACTCTTAGTAATCCTAAAACCATCTTTTAAAAAAATCATTAGTAAAATTCATGTTGAAATAGTAAAATGATTCTACTAGGAAACTATGTCCTTTAATGATAAGTATTTGAAATAAGTCCTATGTTTTTCCTCATGCTGTACTGTTTCTTCCTTATGGTTTTATAACTTCTGTTATCTTTTTAATCAATTTAAATTCTGTTATTTAAAAGTCTATTTCAGACTGTTCTCTTTTCTCAGGTCCCTGGGGTGCTCATCCTTCTGTTTGTTGTGTCTGCTGTCTTTCATGGTGGATTAATTTCCCGTGTGTTTTGTGAATTTAGATGTTAAATGATAAGTTTTAAAATCTAAGTTTATTTATACTATCCTGAATGTAAACGTGAGGTTTCTGGAGCAGAGATCAAAGCTATTATTTCTTTTTTTCTTATTTCTTTATTTCAGTGCTATTATCTCTTTTATCAATAACTGCATTAGTTCTCCTTGCCCCACTTCTTTCCTCCTTCTAGGGTGAGGTGATAAGAGACAAAGTCACTCTACATGTACTGAAGTCTGTACTGCAGGAGAGAAACTCTTTAGTTACAGTTCTTGCAGTTTATATAGGATGGTTTAAATAGCTGTCACACTCCCTTCCAGAGAGAGGGTGAGAAACCCAATCTCTCTAATGTAAATAAGAAGAAAAGAAAGAGAAAGGGAAGGTTTCTGGGTTCTTACCCTTTGGAATGTAAATACATGTTTCCAGGGAGAAGATAAGACTACTTACTGTCTCTGGGCTTACAATGCCTAGAATATCTCTATGTCTCATCCCCCTATGAAAGCTAAACACATACTCCCAGGAAGGTAAATCTCTCAGAAGTTTTCTCACTGTTCAGTCATCATTTAACTTCTAAGACGTGTTATCTAACTCAGCATCCAGTAAAATTTGCTCAGAAAGTCCTAACCATGTAGAAACATGAAAATACTCATTTCCTGGCAATAACATCTTCAGTGGAACTCTTTTTTTTTTCACTCCTATGGGAATCCCACGTGGCCTAGCTTATAAAAATTTTTATCTAAAATTGTTTTGCTTTTGCTTCTTCCAAGTACCCCAGGGATATCACTGGGCCAGGATATATATATAAATTTTTTTAAGTTAAGTTATTGGATTGGGGATTTCTGTTAATAAACAGGCAGTTTAATTCGGTTTCCATACCTTTGTAATTTCCCATCTGAGACACTTTACCTACCTTGTGGATATCTGGGGAGAAAATGTTCCAAGCAGAAGGAATAGTAAAGGCAAAACTTTCGAATGTTAGAAGGACTGTGTGGCTGGAGGGTGGGTGAGTGACAGGCAAAATGGCAAGAATGAAGTTAGAGAGGTAGTGGGAAGGTAGCTGGAGCTTGTAGGGCTTTGGATTTTATGCCAAGTGATATGGGAAGCCACTGGATGGCTTGGAGCAGAGAAGGGGCATAATCTGACTTTTGATTTAAATGGGTCTCTTTCACCGTTGTGTTAAAATGGGTTATAAAATGGATAACTGGTAGGATTACCATGTTCAGTACTGATTCCCTTCAGCCTGTAAGAGAGAAGTTGTATTCTTTTAGAGCTCCATGGAAACCAAATACTTATGGCAGTCAATCCTGGTAGAATGATTTAGTGGCAAAAATAGGTCACTAGCCTGCCACATCACATAATAGAAGCTACAAGCCTTATAACCTAACTCCTACAGGAGAGGCTGCTGTCTCCTAACTGAAGAATGCCAATGTTGATGGAAGAGGGTTGAAGGCCACGTTTCTGCCATGACATAATTACTATATTTGGATCACTCTGTGATCATACCAGGGTAGAGATTGGTGCCTTCCTAATTAGGTACCTTAAAATGACTAGAGTTTGATGTCCAGTCCTGTTAGATCCTTGTTTGTTACCTCAGAATTTAATGGGCAAAGAGGAACTCATGCTAACGCACATGCTTGTTTCTTTTGCTGTAAATTTCCTGAAGTAAAAGCTGTTCCAGAAGGCCTGGTGTTTGATTGTTTGCTCTTGTTTTCATGACAAAGACTCAAAGGGTGGGATAGGGGTGGAGTATGGGTAGGAGCAGGGTGAGCAATAAAGTAGCTATTGAGGGGCTTCCCTGGTGGCGCAGTGGTTGAGAGTCCGCCTGCTGATGCGGGGGACACGGGTTCGTGCCCCGGTCCGGGAAAATCCCACATGCCCCGGAGCAGCTGGGCCCGTGAGCCATGGCCGCTGAGCCTGCGTGTCCGGAGCCTGTGCTCCACAGCGGGAGAGACCACAACAGTGAGAGGCCCGCGTGCCGCAAAAAAATAAATAAATAAATAAATAAAGTAGCTATTGAAATTACTCAGGTGAGAGATGATGGCTTCTTTTACCAAGATGGTGGGGTAGAAGTAGTGAGAAGCAGTCATATTTGAGCTATATTTAGAAGGAAGAGCTGTTAGGATTTGCTGATGGAATGAAAGTTAGAGAAAGAGAAGAGTTATAATAATTTCATGGTTCTTGTTTTGCCCAGTTGGAGGAAGCAAGTTTCCATTTATTGAGGGGGGAAGAGTATGCACACTCAATAAATGTATACTGAATGAAGTAATAAAGGGAAATGAATAGAAGATTGAAAAATGTGTATAAACATAAGATCCTGTACCATCAATATGTTGTTGGTAACTAAACTAAAAGCTTAAAAATAAGGCAGGGTCTATTTCGTTCACCACTGTATATCTAGCAATGAATATAGTACCTTGTATATGATGCAGTCTGTCTATAGCTGTCTTTCTGTCTGTATCTCTGTCTCTGTGTATATATGTATATGTATTTTGAATAAATGGATGAATGTAGGAATGAAGAGATGGATGGATGTGACTGACATGCTTTGCTCTTTAGGTGCTGCAGAAATGTCACAGCGAATACTGATTGTATTGTCTTGATACCAACCTAAGTCCTTTTTTGGTTTGGGAGAGGCTTATGTTTTGTCCTTGTACTTGTGCTTATGGTCTTAGCACAACATTATAACTCAATGAGATTAATTTTTCAATATTCAGTACAGCAAATCTTTTCTGTCCAGAGGAACTTTATTGTGCAAATACTGCAGAAAACTACAAATTATCACTCTGTTTTTGTCTTCTGATAATAATAATCCTTTACCCTTAAAAAAATTGCTTAGCATTTAAGAGTACATTCACAATTGTATGAGACATGCAGGATGGACGTTATTAATAGTTATTTTAGTTAATAGAGATCTGAAATCAGAAGTATCTTGCTCTAGGTCACAGAACTAGTAAGCTATGATGCCATGATTTAAATTGAGTTTATTCAGCTAAACCATTTTGCCTCTTAACCAGCAGTAGCAGTGGTAGTGTTGGTATCTGAAACTAAGTACTTTGTGTTGGGCACAAGAGAGCTGTGACCTACCCAGGCAGGTGATATAGCAGAGGACAGAGGTGTGAATCCTGGCCTAAAATTTCTTTAGCAAGTTATTTTATTCACTTCTCTAAGACTCAATTTATTCATCTGAAAAATGGGTACAAATCTACTTTCTCAAGGGTTTCTCTGAGAATTGAATAAGATAGTGTATTAAATACATAGTATAGTACTTGCCTTACAGTACATACCAAGATAATAGTACCTCACATTATTATTATATGCTCAAGCCCTCTCCATTGTCACTCTCTGTCTCTAGTACCATCAGTACCAATATCTGGGGGTGATTTTTGTTTTCTTTTTTTATCTGCTCCACACATACCTCATTTCTGTATCTTCCTTTTCTCTCTCCTTAACCTTGCATGGTATATTAATCTACGGTGAATCTTCTGCTGTTTTCTATTTCTATAAACATTATCTATTAATGACACTTCAAAATTCTGAGGGATGTTCAAGAAAAACACAGTATTGCCTAATTTTCTCCTGACTGAATTTTCATTTTTACCAGTTTGCAGTATTTTTTTAAAAATTAATTAATTTATCTGCACCAGGTCTTTAGTAGTGGCATGAGGGATCTAGTTCCCTGACCAGGGGTCGAACCTGGGACTCCTGCATTGGGAGCGCAGAGTCTTAACCGCTGGACCATCAGTGAAGTCCTCCAGTTTGCAGTTTTTATTGACTAAATAAATTATCAATAACATGAGGCCCCTGAAACAAAGAATGTATCCAATCTTTGGTGTTCTATAGATCATCTAGATTGTTTTTATTTTTAGCTCCAAAGCATGACCCACTCCAGTCCCAAATTCTGCATGTGGTGAATAGATCTAACTGGGATACTTTCCCCATCAACTTTGGCAATACTGTCCATATCCTTTCAGTTCAGTTCAAGAAACATTTATTGAGCTCCTACTGTCAGTTAGCAATTGCATCATGTGCAAGTAGAGACCTCAATATTGTGCTTGAAGAAATAAAAAAATTTCCTCTTCAAAACAAGAAGTCCAGGGCTTCCCTGTGGCGCAGTGCTTGAGAGTCCGCCTGCCGATGCAGGGGACACGGGTTCGTGCCCCGGTCTGGGAAGATCCCACATGCCACGGAGCGGCTGGGCCCGTGAGCCATGGCCGCTGAGCCTGCACGTCTGGAGCCTGTGCTCCGCAACGGGAGAGGCTACAGCAGTGAGAGGCCCGCATACCACACACACAAAAATAAATTCCAGAGGAAAACAAGCCAGAACTGATACAATGATTCCATTATTCCCTCAATTTCCCAGCTTCCTACTGTCTTTCCAGTCCACTGTTCACAGCATGTAGCTTTTGTCTTCATGCCTGTCATCTCATGAAGCAAGATAGCTACTATCCCAGTGTCTCGTGAAGTATAAGAAATAAGGGGGAAAAATTGCCAGTATTAAATGAGGAAAACAAAATCTTGTGTCCATTGTTCAGAACTGAATCACAGTCACAAAGCTCCTCTATCTGAAAGTCAGGGGAAAAACAACAACAACAACAAAAACCCCCAGGAAAATGGATTTGGGATAGGTAACTGGCAGTATTTGTTACTTCCCATTTCCACAGTCTAGTAAAGGAGAAAAACATAAATTATTAAGAAAATATGTGGTAATATTGACAAATTGATAATAATAGTCGAAATGTAATATGATGGGAACACAAAAAGAGGAGGGGAGGGACTAACTTAACTCTCAGTTCAATTCACCAGCAGTTATTGAATGCTATATTACTCTTGGAGATGCAAAGAAAAGTAAAACAGATTTCTTCATCTGGGGAGGGTATTAGTCTGCTAGGGCTGCCATAACAAAATACCAGAGATGGAGTGACTTAAATGACAGAAATTTAACTTATTACAGTTCTAGAGACTGAAAGTTCAGGCTCAAGGTGCCAGCAGTGTTGGTGTCTAGTAAAAGCTCTCCTCTTGTGTTGCAGAGAGCTGACTTCTTGCTGGCTGCTCACATGAACTCTTTGTTCTCAAGGAGGGAGAGAGAAGAAATTCTTTGGTATCTCTTCTTATAAGGATACTTACAGTATCAGATAAGGGCTCCACCCTTATGACCTCATTTAACCTTAATTACTTCCTTAGAAGCCCCGTCTCTAAGTACAGTCCTACTGGGGGTTAGGGCTTCAACTTATGAATTTTGGGAGGACAGAGACATTCTGTCCAAAGCAGGGAGTTATCACATGCTAGACTGACATGTCCCCTCAGCAGTTTCCATCACCTTTCTGAGGCTGAGTATGGCTTAGAAAAGTGAAGATAGTAGAGATATTGGAGGGAAAAATCAGGGAATATTTTTCCTGGTCTAAGTAAACACAGTAAAACCATTAAAAAATAGCTGAGTCCCTCTCATCTCTGGCCTCCCTAGTTCCAGGTGCTCAAGGACTTTTCTCACTGTCATAGCATTGCTATGTTATGGACTCTAAGCATGGCAGCACACTCAGATTTAGGTATAATAGAGATCACCCAGGAAACTGCTAAACTATTTTTTGCCCAATGTCATGTTTTCTTTTCTTCTCTTTCCTTGTAGAAATAAGTTTTGTCACAACTGTCAATAAACCTGAAAGAAGAGAAAAATCTGCTTTTCGTCTCAACTATATTCTTTTTTTCCTCTTCTGTTCATTTCAGCAAGCATCCTGACACATTAAAATGGAGTACATAATAAACTTGAGGCTGAAAAAGGAAACCAAGAGAAGAAAAATGACAGGAAGGGTGTTTTACATCAAATAGAGAGAAATGACCTTAATATATATCTATTCTACAGCCTTTCTGTCTTTATATATGCTGGATTTCCTAGTATATAAAACTTCTGTAGGAATACAAGTTCAACTCAAATAACTGCTGTTTCTATTTGAATAGTAAAGTTTAGGAATAGAAGCTGCTAAAAGAAAAATATATTTGTGGAGGTTCTTTGAAAAATTACTCTTCATTTTCTAGTGCAGGTCAACAAATAAGCACCACCAAAATTGAAATCAGAGTAAAAAAAAATGTGACCCAAACCCAAAACAAATGAAACTATACAATCCCAAATAAAAATTTACCACTATTAACACCAACAACAAGCCTCACAAATAAATATAAATTACAAAACCCCCAATTATGTTCTTTGTTTTTAAAAGCAGGAACTTTCAGGACTCTCCATAAAGAACAGGCAACTAGAACCTCTCTTCGTGATCCTGTGATGGAGAACAATTGTGTAGAAATTAGGGCAGAGACAAGACAGATTGATCAAAATATTGAAAAGTGAAGGCTGGTTCTGTAAAATAAGAATATGGGTTATCCAACATGCAAAGGCCCAGAGTGAATTTGTATGGTATAAAAGGAATTATAACCAGGTGTTCTCAGTTTCCTTTCAGAGCTACATAAAAATCAACAAAATAAAAAAGTAAAATCTAAATGTATTAAGTGCTTATTGTATAACTGATACTGTACTATATACATATTATCTAGTTTAATCTTCACAATAATTCAGTGACAGATTTTTACTATCCTGATTTAATAAATGTGGATATTGAGGCTAAGAGAATTTAAGAAGCTTGTAGGAAGTTACAAATAGTAGAAAGTAGGAGTCAGGATCAGGATCCGAAACATGCAAGAGTGATAGAAAGAGTATTGTAGTCAGAAGTAGAAGATTTTTTGTTTTTAAGATTTAATTTTATTTATTGATTTTTGGCTGCATTGTATCTTTTGTTGCTGTGCGCGGGCTTTCTCTAGTAGCGGTGAGCGAGGGCTACTCTTCATCGCGGTGCGCGGGCTTCTCATTGTAGTGGCTTCTCTTGTTGCAGAGCACAGGCTCTAGGTGCATGGGGTTCAGTAGTTGCAGCACACAGGCTCAGTAGTTGTGGCTTGTGGGCTGTAGAGAGCAGGCTCGGTATTTGTGGCACATGAGCTTAGTTGCTCCGCGGCATGTGGGATTTTTCTGGACCAGGGCTTGAACCCGTGTCCCCTTCTAACACATTAGAAGATGTTAAAGCTTCAAAGTTGGGGAAAGTTTGGTGTGTTTGTGTATTTGAAAGAAAGCTATTGTGGCTGATATTTAATAACAAGCCTGATGAAGTAGGCAAGGCTAGATAAATAAGACCTTTCTTTTATGCCAAGTGAAGAATTTTGTTTTTTTTTATCCCAAGGGCATTAAGAAGCCTTTAAGCAGGAGAGTGACATGATCCAGTTTAATATTTTAAGATTACTCTGGCTGTAGTTGATTGGGTGAGTGAGTAGTGGTTACTGAGTGAGCAGTGAAATCAGGTATCTATCGCAATATTGTGAAGTAAGAGATGATGGTGACTTAGCCTGGTGATGGAGACAAAGAGAAGTGGATAGATTCAAGATACATATTTTCAGGTGGTATTTATGGGATTTGATAATGAGTTAGCTGTGGGTTAGTGGTGGAGAGGTTGAAGATGTTATCAAGGCTAACGTCTATACTTCTGGCAAGAGTAACTGGGTTGATGGATGTGTCATTTGCAGATATGGATTAGATTGGAAGATGAAGTCTGAGATGCCTGTGAGAGGTACAGGTGGAGGTGTCGTGTAGGTAGTTGCATATGTAGATTTGGAACCTAAAAGATAATTTAGGGTTGGTGATACGTATTTGGAAGCTGTTAATATATAGATACTATTTAAAACAATGAAAGTGATTGAGATTTCCTAGGAAGAGAGTTTAGAATGAGGAGAAGATTTGGAAAAAAAATCTCTGAACAGCTCAAATATTTAGAAATATGGAGGAAAAGAAACAGGCAAAGGAGTCATAAAAAGAAAAACAAGAAGAGTAGGAAGGAAACAGAGGTTATGATGTTTTACAGGGGTGTTATATTATGGAAACCAAGAAAATAAGAAAAGAGAATTTAACTCCTTTGAAAGCTTCTGAAAAGTCAGATAGGACTCATGGAAAACAGTAGATAAGTTAGACATTTGTGAAAGTATTTACGGTGTCATGATGGAAGTAAAAGCCAGGTTGGAATAGGTTGAAGAGTGAACTGAGTTCTATTACCAGCAAAATTGCAGATAAGGTGTCCTGATAAAACCTCTAATGTAAAATACCTACAAATACTAGGTAAAGTAGCAAGAATAATTTTAAATGCACAAGTGAGCTCACAAGGAAGTAAGGGAAATCCCTAGAGGCCAAAAAAGAAAGGGAGCTGGAAATCAGAGTTGTAGGTGGTTGCTGATATCATGACTGTCCCTGAGGGCATTTGCTAATTTTGTTAAACTTTTTTTTTTTTAACATCTTTATTGGAGTATAATTGCTTTACAATGGCGAAGGGTAAGCTGTAACAAAGCGAGAGAGAGGCATGGACATATATACACTACCAAACGTAAAATAGCTAGCTAGTGGGAAGCAGCCACATAGCACAGGGAGATCAGCTTTGTGCTTTGGTAAACTTTTAATGACCACAACAATGCAGGAGAAAAATCCCTGCATTCGCATAGGTGGGAAAGTATCACCGAGAATACACATAAAGCTATGTCTTTTACTTTATGATTAATATGAGGATAGAGTTGAAAAAAATATATCTCCCAGTCAACTAAGGAAGATTACAAGGCAAATTGTCTCCTGGCCTGGACTCTGAGAAGAAATTAATAGAAATATCAAGGCAATATATGCCTTGAGAATTGGTAACTACTTATATCACTTTCAGGTTAGAATTTGTGTCATTTTTGTTGTCCAAGCAATCCAGAGCTGAGAAGAAAAAAAAAAAAACTTGATGTAGTTCCAGTTTGATAGCACTCTTAGGTGATTGGCAGAAGCAAATGCATATCATCTTTCACTGAATGCAGTTTCAGTCCAGGCTTGTCCCTTAGAAAATTTTCAATAAAAGATGAATTGAGAATCCAAACTACAAAATAACTGAGATATAAGTTGCCATGAGTGAGACATAGCAGAAAATATTCCTAAGCTCTTCAGATAATGTTGAAAATGTTTAAATAAAGGACAGACTCTCCAAGAAAGGGACAAATACAATAATAAAGATTCAGCAGGTTAGGAAATACAAAATAGAACTTCTAAAAGTGAAAATTATAATAATTGAAATGAAAAAGCCGATGACATAAGTGAAGATTAGACTAAACAAAATAAAAGATTAATGAAATGAAAAATGGGATTGCAGAAATTATCACAAAGAGATAAAAAACATGAAAGAGAGTTTACGAGACATGGAGGTTAGAAAGAGAAGGTCTGACATGTCTCATTGGAATTCCAGAAGAAAAGACTAGGAAAAATGTGGCAGAAGCACTTTGCGAGACCTGGATAAGAATATTTCAGAATTGATGGAACACCTAATTCTCTGTTTCAGGAAGCACAGGAAATCCCAACCAAGAAAAATAAGTAGAAAATAAGAGAGAATGTAAATTAAGGAGCCAAGAGTCCAATTCAGGAAGTTAGAAAAAGGACAGAATAAAGTCAATAAATAAGAAAGAAGGAAATAATAAAGTGGAAAATATGTTGAAAAAGAAGGCAAACAGAATAAAGATAAGATTAAAGTAAATCAGTTTCTGAGCTGTTAAATAACACAGAGAGGGAGGGAGCAGGGAAGAAAGAGGAAGGGAGGGAGATAGGAAAGGGGAAGGAAAGCAAGCAAGCAAGAAAGAAGAGACAATTTAGAAATGAAAAATTCAAACTACTTTAAATGTGTAAGTGCTTGATAAGCTAAAAGGAAAGAAAGGAGCAAGGCTATGTGTAAATGGTTCAAGTATAGATGCTAAGTGGATTTATGGTGTTATTTCCCTGAAAGCAATAAAGTTAAGATAGATTTGGAGTATTGTGTCCTCCAAACCATTCCTTTATCTGAAGCTATTTGCCTGGGTCCTAAATAGAGGCTTCCTGTCTGTATGGAAGTATTTAGATCCTCCAGGCAAGAGTGGGATATTTCATTCTTACTGATATAATTTCAAAAGCAGTCTCTGATCATCTATGATTTTAGAGTACAAAGTTTCTTGGTGAATAAGAAAGCAGTCCTCCTTCAAAGAAAGGAGTTGTTATGATCCTTTATAGCTGCAGCATTTTCTTGGGAGAAATATTTTTTCCTATTAACGTTGCAGCAGGCTTTATCTGCTTCTCTTATTCCATTGAGGTGAATGACAGGGCAAATTTGTGGTGTCTGAATTATTATTATTTTTTTTAACTATCTCACCCCAAATCGGGTCTCAGAGCCTCTGCTCATCATCCAAAATTTCAAGGAGAATTGAGGAAATTCCAGAGTATTGAATATAATGGTTTAAAAAAGAAAAGTTTCCACAAACTAGGAAGCTTTATGTTGTTCCATATCAATATTCTAACTTATATGAGAAATTCATTGATATCCTTTTGTCATAGGTTTTTTAGATTGGTAGATCAGCAAAATTAGTCCTCATCTTTGTAATGTTCTTTCAAGTGTACAAATTGCTTTAATTTTGATTATCCCATTTGTTTCTCACTATGAACTTCTGAATTTTCATATTAGGAATTGAGGTTAAGAAAGGCTAAGTAATTGCTCAGGGTCATGTAGCAGATTTATGTCTCTAAGGTCTATGATTTGTCCACTGATCCATGCTGCCTTTAAGTTCAAACACTTCCTGGAACTATTTGACATTTGGGAAAACATTTGCAAGGAGCAAGGTTGATATCAATTTGGGATATGATTGTTTTTTGTTTCTCTATCTCAAAATTGTTCTTCTCCCCTCCCCATTTTTATTGTTATACAGCTCTAATTTCAGTTAAAGTTCCAAAATGAAAATTCTCAAGCGTTCTCCAACCCTGGGTATTTAACCATGTTCATAATTGTGTTTGGGAAGTTTTAAGCTTCAAATTTTCACATGGGTGTTTAGAGTAATGAGTGAGGGGCCACAAATAAATAATGAATATAACATTAGTTTTCTAGGGCTGTTGTAACAAATGATACCGACTGGGTGGCTTTAACAACAGAAATTAATTTTCTCACAATTCTGGAGGTTAGAAGTTCAAGATCCAGATGTCATTAGGGTTGGCTTCTTCTGAACCTCTCTCCATGGCTTTCAGATGGCTGTCTTCTCTCTTTGTCTTCAGATAGTATTTCCTCTGTGTGTATGTGTCCTAATCTCCTCTTTTTATAAGGACACTAGTTATATTGAATTAGTGCCCACCCTAATGACCTCATTTGACTTAAATACTTCTTTAAAGATCCTATCTCCAAAGTCAGATTTTTAAGTACTGGGAGTTAGGACCTAAAAATAAGAATTCTGGGGGGACACAATTCAGTGTATAACAAGTATGTTGTTCATTATTATATTTCTGGAGTCTACCAAAGTTTTTAGAACTTAGTATTTGTTGAATGAAAAAACAGAAAATTAAATGATCAGGATGAGAAGTTTGAAGACTTAAAATGAGAACTGCAAGATTAGTTAGGTAACTAGTCAATTGGATGGCTGATTAGAACTTCTATATTTGGTTAACGGGGATATGAGGAAAAAAAGCATGAACCAGCAGAATTTTGATTAATGTATGGTTATAAAATTTCTAGTGTTATTTTTGAGGCAAGGACATAGTAAACTTAAGATTTGATAGCAGCCAGGATACTGTCAGTTAGAGGGACTCCTTCCCCCAAAAGGGTGGATAGTTTAAGATGATCTTCCAGCTTTTGAGATAACCATTTCTGACTTCAGCCATTCACTTTTATATTCCTCCTAATCAGTGTGTAGTCAAAATTTGATCTGTTTTACTTAGCAAAGTCAGATTACCTGAAATAAAACAAAGGGCTAAATTTCTTATATGAATTATTAAATTTAGAGGCCAATTTAGTTATGCATAAAAGATTAAGTGGAACAGTTACCTACTGAAAATTACACTACAATTTGACTTTTTATACAATCAGCGCACATTCTGTTGTGTCTTTCTTCTTTCTAAATAATGTAAAATCACCATGATTCATTAATATAAAAGGTTTTGTTAAAATGGCAGAATGTATTTCTTTTCTTTAATATGAAAAAGTGTTTTCTTAAAAGTTTTTTATTTAAAAATAAATTTATATTCTAAATTTAAAAAAGAATTTATGGCAGTAAAAATACTCTGTATGATACAGTAATGATGGGTATGTCATTATACATTTTTGTTTAAACCCATAGAATGTATAACACCAAGAATAAACAGTAATGTAAACTATGGACTTTGGGTGATTATGATATGTCAGGTTGATCCTTCAGTTGTAAAAATGTACCACTCTGATGGGGGAATATTGATAATGGGGGGAAGCTATGTATGTGTGGGGGTGAGGGGTACATGGGAAATCCCTGTATCTTTCCCTCACACCCCCCAACTGGTGCCACTGAGTAATATCTTTTCTAACATGGCTCCGTCAGGATACAGTGGAGATAGCGTAGACATTAGAGTTAGGCTCATCTGGGTTCGCACTGTGGTTTCATCATTTATACTCTATGATCTAGTTAAGTTTTTAAAGCCTTATGAGATTGTAAAGTGTGAAAAATACTATTCTTGTCTTATACAGTTGGAGTGAGGACTAAATAAGATGTTTATAAAGTGCCTAGAACATTTACCTAATCAATAGTATTTACTAAATAAATGGAAGCTATTATTGTAACTGATTAGTCTTAACCAATTAACTTTTATGAGAATTTCAAAGCAGTATATCTTTATTATGATAAGAATTGTTAATTTTTAAAGACTCTGAGCAACATTTTGCAATCTCACAAGTAAAATACAACTAATTTCTTTTAGAAATCTATAACAAAACAACTTCCTTCAAAGTTAACATTAAATGGCACTATTATTTCCTGTGCTAATTAATAGAGCTTATTTTGGATTTGATCTGTCAACATGATGTGGTAGATTGTACATTTTGTGGAGGCCTGTTAACTGTCAGACTAGAAATGCCTAGTGAATTTTAAAGATCTTTAAATTGTCTCAAACATTTTGTCTTTAATGTGTCTTACTTTAAAGTAACTCTAAACACTATACCAACACTGTATTTTTCAAACAGATAAATTCAGAATATGATAGTTTGTAAGGTAAATTTTTTTCTTTTACTTAAGGGATAAGGAATTCTTTAAAAAACAAAGCCACAAGTTATATTGTAAGAAATGGGACATGTGTGGCTTTGGGCAAATTGTTTATTATCTCTGTGCTCATTTGTAGAATGGATATAGTGCACCCATTGTATAGAATATTTTAAGATACTGAATTCCTCAACAACATGCTATTTAAGATATACCAGGTACAGGGTTTGCTGGGGAAGTTTGTACAGGTTGGTCTAGCATTGTTTCAGACACATTTATACCCTAGATTTCTGTTGTTTTATCTGTTCTTTTCCTTTGTTTATTCTATTTTTGTCTTATTGTTTTAAATTCTGCCTCCTAATCCATTTTATTTTCTCATGAATATATTATTCTTTATATTATATTGTTATATTTGTATTATATTCTTAATTTATAGCCTTTGAATTTCCTTCTCAATCTGCATTTTGGTTAATTTTCACTGTATACTTTTTATTTGTTTTATTTTCTTTATTTTAATATTTTTATCTTTGGTAACTTTATGTTTAAATTTTTATTTCATTGATTTTTTAACACCTGTATTGGAATATAAGTGCTTTACAATGGTGTGTTAGTTTCTGCTTTATAACAAAGTGAATCAGCTATACAGAAGGAGGGTCTATGACTTTCTATTCTGCCATCTTGCTGATGTCATCCTCCCTTTTCAGCCCTAGTTTTTGAAAAATATTTCTGCTAGGTATAGAATTCTAGGTTGACTTTTTTTAAATGTTAGTATTTTAAAGATTTTGCTGTGCTGTTTTCTGGCTAGCATTATTACCAGTGAGAAGTCTGCTATCATTCTTATTATTTCTCTAGGTGTTTCTCTGGCTTCTATTAAGATTTTCTCTTTATTACTGCTTTTAAGCAATTTGATTGTGATGTGGTGTGGGAGTAGTTTTTCTCATATTTATTTTGCTTGGAGTTCATTGAGCTTCTTGAATCTGGGGTTTTTAAAAAATTTCAGCTATTTTGAGGTATAATTAATGTATACAATTGTAAGATATTTAAAGTGTACATCACAGTGATTTAATATACATACATATACATTGTGAAAGGATTCCCTTCATCTATTTCATTAACACATCCATCACTTCACATTTATCTTCTTGTGTTTGAGAACATTTAAGTTTTAGTCTCCTAGCAAGTTTCAATTATACAGTACAGTGTTATCAACTAGAGTCACCATGGTTTTCATTAGATCCTCACACCTATTCATCTTATAGCTGAAATTTTGTACCCTTTTACAAACATCTCTCTGTTTCTTCACTCCCGGTCCCAGTGGCAGTTCAGAGTTTTTGTCTGTTCTCTCCACACTGGGTTGGGGTGTATAGCCAAAGTGGGTGGAGTGTTTTTGAGCTCATTAAGAACTTGTTATCTGTTTAGCGCAATCCTGTGACACTCCTGAATGCAAGCCCCATTGGCTTTCGGAGCCAGGCAATCTGGGTGCAGATTGCCTGGCTCTCTCAGGTGGCAGCTGCTAAAGCTGGCGTGTCAGATGTGCGTACAAGGTCCTTCCAGAGAGATAACTGTGACTCAGAGCGGACCAAAAGGAGAGGGTATGGGAGGTGTCCACAGTCTTCCCTAGTGTTTGGAGAGGATTGCAGTTAGCCTCTAGATGCATGCTAAATTAGAAGCCTGACCTCAGGCAGCATCTTTTAAAGTATGCAAAGAGACCCCTTTTAGGGAAAGACTGGGAGATGAGGGTTTGTGCGTGCTTACACTGTGCTGAACCCTGGGGGTATAGCCAGTTTAAGAATTGCTTTTTTGTTTGCTATTGTCTGTGGGACTAGTGAATGGGAGCCCATTGGTTATCAGAGCCAGAAGATCTGGGGACCCAGCCCTTGGGAAGCAACTGCAAAAGCTGGGGTACAGATGAGTATATTAGCTCCTTCCAGGGAGATACTGGTGACTTGGAGCAGCCTGAAGAGAGAAGGTGGAAAGGTGTGTTCTGGCTTCCCTGGTCTCTGGGGAGGATTGCAGTTAGCCCCTAGATGCAAGTTAAATTAGAATTCTGACCTTCAGGCAGCATTTCTTAAAGTGTGCAAAAATAGACCCCATTCAGGGAAGACTGGAAGACTGACTGGCATTTTTTGCCTGCTCCCTCTGCACTGAGCCCTGAGGATAGCTACAGCCAGTGCTCCTACAAATGGGTCTCATGGAGTTGCTGCAAGCCTACTGGCTTTCAGAGCTAGGTGTTTTGAGGGGCCACTCAGATGGAAGTCAAATGTTGGGGCACTGGTGTTGAGTCCAAACCTTTCCCTTCGCTCGTTAGGGAGAAACTGGGCTTGTCTTTTTTTTTTCCTCAACATCTTTATTGGCGTATAATTGCTGTACAATGGTGCATTAGCGTCTGCTGTATAACAAAGTGAATCAGCCATACGTATAAACATATCCCCATATCCCCTCTCTCTTGTGTCTCCCTCCCACCCTCCCTATCCCACCCCTCTAGGTGGTCACAAAGCACCGAGCTGATCTCGCTGTGCTATGCTATGCTCTGCTTCCCACCAGCCATCCATTCTACATTTGGTAGTGCATATATGTCCATGCCACTCTTTCACCTGGTCCCAGCCCACCCCTCCCCCTCCCCGAGTCCTCAAGTCCACTCTCCACGTCTGCGTCTTTACTCCTGTCCTGCCCCTAGGTTCCTCAGAACCATTTTATTTTATTTTATTTTTAAAAAAATTCCATATATATGTGTTAGCATATAGTATTTGTTTTTCTCTTTCTGACTTACTTCACTCTGTATCACAGACTCTAAGTCCATCCACCTCACTACAAATAACTCAATTTCATTTCTTTTTATGACTGAGTAATAGTCCATTGTATATGTGTGCCACTTCTTCTTTATCCATTCATCTGTCGATGGACACTTAGGTTGCTTCCATGTCCTGGCTATTGTAAATAGTGCTACAATGAACATTGTGGTACATGACTCTTTTTGAATTATGGTTTTCTCAAGGTATATAACCAGTAGTGGGATTGGTGGGTCATATGGTAGTTCTATTTTTAGTTTTTTAAGGAACATCCATACTGTTCTCCATAGTGACTGTATCAATTTACATTCCCACCAACAGTTCAAGAGGGTTCCCTTTTCTCCACACCCTCTCCAGCATTTATTGTTTGTAGATTTTTTGATGATGGCCATTCTGACTGGTGTGAGGTGATACCTCATTGTAGTTTTGATTTGCATTTGTCTAATGATTAGTGATGTTGAGCATCCTTTCATGTGTTTGTTGACCATCTGTATATCTTCTTTGGAGAAATGTCTATTTAGGTCTTCTGCCCATTTTTGGATTGGGTTGTTTGTGTTTTTAATATTGAGCTACATGAGCAGCTTGTATATTTTGGGGATTAATCCTTTGTCAGTTGCTTGCTTTGCAAATATTTTCTCCCATTCTGAGGGTTGTCTTTTCATCTTGTTTACGGTTTCCTTTGCTGTGAAAAAGCTTTTAAGTTTCATTAAGTCCCATTTGTTTATTTTTTATTTTATTTTCATTTCTCTAGGAGGTGGGTTAAAAAGGATCTTGCTGTGATTTAATGACAGAATGTTCTGCCCATGTTTTCCTCTAAGAGTTTTATAGTGTCTGGCCTTACTGGCCTTTACTCCGTTTTGAGGGTTTTTTTTGTGTATGGTGTTAGGAAGTGTTCTAATTTCATTCTTTTACATGTAGCTGTCCAGTTTTCCCAGCACCAGTTAATGAAGAGGCTGTCTCTTCTCCATTGAATATTCTTGCCTCCTATATCAAAGGTAAGGTGACCATATGTGCGTGGGTTATATCTCTGGGCTTTCTATCCTGTTCCAATGATCTATATTTCTGTTTTTGTGCCAGTACCATACTGTCTTGATTACTGTAGCTTTACAGTATAGTCTGAAGTCAGGGAGCCTGATTCCTCCAGCTCCATTTTGCTTTCTCAGGATTGCTTTGGCTATTCAGGGTCTTTTGTGTTTGCATGCAAATTGTGAAAGTTTTTCTTCTAGTTCTGTGAAAAATGCCATTGGTAGTGTGCTAGGAATTGCATTGAATCTGTAAATTGCTTTGGGTAGTACAGTCATTTTCACAATGTTGATTCTTCCAATCCAAGAAGATGGTATATTTCTCCATCTGTGTGTGTCATCTTTGATTTCTTTCATCAGAAAGAAATGGTTTTCTGAGTACAGGTCTTTACCTACTTAGGTAGGTTTATTCCTAGGTATTTTATTCTTTTTGTTGCAGTGGTAAACGGGAGTGTTTCCTTTATTTCTCTTTCAGAGTTTTCATCATTAGTGTATAAGAATGCAAGAGATTTCTGTTCATTAATTTTGTATCCTGCTACTTTACCAAATTTTTTGATTAGCTCTACTAGTTTTCTGGTTCCATCTTTAGGATTCTCTATGTATAGCATCATGTCATCTGCAAACAGTGACAGTTTTACTTCTTTTCTGATTTGGATTCCTTTTATTTCTTTTTCTTCTCTGATTGCTGTGGCTAAAACTTCCAAAACTATGTTGAATAATAGTGGGAAGAGTGGGCAACCTTGTCTTGTTCCTGATCTTAGTGGAAATGTTCAGTTTTTCACCATTGAGAATGATGTTGGCCATGGGTTTGTCATATATGGCCTTTATTATGTTGAGGTAAGTTCCCTCTATGCCTATTTTCTGGAGGGTTTTTATCATAAATGGGTGTTGAATATTTTCAAAAACTGTTTCTGCATCTATTGAGATGATCATATGGTTTTTCTCCTTCAGTTTGTTTATATGGTTTATCACATTGATTGATTTACATATATTGAGGAATCCTTGCATTCCTGTGATAAAACTCACTTGACCAGGGTTTATGCTCCTTTAAATGTGCTGTTGGATTCTCTTTGCTAGTATTTTGTTGAGGATTTTTGTATCTGTGTTCATCAGTGATATTGGTCTGTAGTTTTCTTTCTTTGTGACATCTTTGTCTGGTTTTGGTATGAGGGTGATGGTGGCCTCGTAGATTGAGTTTGGGTGTGGTCCTCCCTCTGCTATATTTTGGAGAGTTTGAGAGGATAGGTGTTAGCTCTTCTCTAAGTGTTTGATAGAATTCGCCTGTGATGCCATCTGGTGCTAGGCTTTTGTTTGTTGGACGATTTTTAATCACAGTTTCAATTTCAGTGCTTGTGATTGGTCTGTTTATATTTTCTGTTTCTTCCTGGTTCTTTCTCAGAAGGTTGTGCTTTTCTAAGAGTTTGTACATTTCTTCCAGATTGTCCATTTTATTGGCATATAGTTGCTTGTGGTAGTCTCTCATGATCCTTTCTTTGTATTTGTGCAGTGTCAGTTTTTACTTCTCCTTTTTCATTTCTAATTCTGTTGATTTGAGTCTTTTCCCTTTTTTTATTGGTGAGTCTGGCTAATAGTTTATCAATTTTGTTTATTTTCTCAAAGAACAAGCTATTAGTTTTATTGATACTTGCTATCATTTCCTTCATTTATTTTTCTCTTATTTCTGATCTGATGTTTATGATTTCTTTTCTTCTGCTAACTTTGGTTTTTGTTGTTGTTGTTGTTGTTCCTCTTTCTCTAGTTGCTTTAGGTGTAAGGTTAGGTTGTTTATTTGTGATGTTTCTTGTTTCTTAAAGTATGGTTGTATTGCTATAAACTTCCCTCTTAGAACTGCTTTTGCTTCTTCCCATAGGTTTTGCATCATCATGTTTTAATTGTCATTTGTTTCTAGGTATTTTTTGATTTCCTCTTTGATATCTTCAGTGGTCTCTTGGTAATCTAGTAGTGATTGTTTAGCCTCCTTTGTATTTTTTACAGTTTTTTTTTTTTTTTTTTTTTTTTTGTGGTATGTGGGCTTCTCACTGCTGTGCCCTCTCCGTTTGCGGAGCATAGGCTCCAGACGTGCAGGCTCAGCGGCCATGGCTCACGGGACCAGCTGCTCCATGGCATGTGGCATCTTCCTGGACCGGTGCATGAACCCGTGTCCCCTGCATTGGCAGGTGGACTCTCAAGCACTGTGCCACCTGGGAAGCCTTTTTTTTTTTTATCTGTAATTGATATCTAGTCTCATAGCATTGAAGTTGGGAAAGATACTTGATACGATTTTCATTTCCTTAAATTTACCTAGGCTTGATTTGTGACCCAAGCTATGACATATCCTGGAGAATGTTCCATTAGCATTTGAGAAGAAAGTGTATTCTGTTGTCTTTGGATGGAATGTCCTATAAATATCAATTAAGTCCATTGTGTCTAACGTGTCATTTAAAGCTTGTGTTTCCTTATTTATTTTCATTTTGGATGATCTCTCCATTGGTGACAGTGGGGTGTTAAATCCCCTATATGATTGTGTTACTGTCAATTTCCCCTTCTGTGGCTGTTAGCATGTGCCTTATGTATTGAGGTGCTCCTATGTCGGGTGCATAAATATTTACAATTATATGTTCTTCTTGGATTGATCCCTTGATCATTATGTAGTGTCCTTTGTCTCTTGTAATAGTCTTTATTTTAAAGTGTATTTTGTCTGATATGAATATTGCTACTGCAGCTTTCTTTTGATTCCCATTTGCATGGAATATCTTTTTCCATCCCTTCACTTTCAGTCTGTATGTGTCCCTAGGTCTGAAGTGGGTCTCTTGTAGACAGCATATATATGGGTCTTGTTTTTGTATCCATTCATCCAGTCTATGTGTTTTGGTGGAAGCATTTAATCCATCTACATTTAGGGTAATTATCAATATGTATACTCCTATTACCATTTTCTTAAATGTTTTGGGTTTGTTTTTGTAGGTCTTTTCCTTCTCTTGTGTTTCCTGCCTAGAGAAGTTCCTTTAGCATTTGTTGTAAAGCTGGTTCGGTGGTGCTGAATTCTCTTAGCTTTTGCTTGTCTGTAAAGATTTTAATTTCTCTGTCGAATCTGAATGAGATCCTTGCTGGGTACAGTAATCTTGGTTGTAGGTTTTTTCCCTTTCATTGCTTTAAATATGGCCTGCCCCTCCCTTCTGGCTTACGGAGTTTCTTCTTAAAGGTCAGCTGTTAACCTTATGGGGATTCCCTTTTATGTTATTTGTTGCTTTTCCCTTGCTGCTTTTAATATTTTTTCTCTGTATTTAATTTTTAATAGTTTGATTAATTTGTGTCTTGACATGTTTCTGCTTGGACATATCCTGTATGTGACTCTCTGCACTTCTTGGTGTTAATTGACTATTTCCTTTCCCATATTAGGGAAGTTTTCAACTATAATCTCTTCAAATATTTTCTCAGTCCCTTTATTTTTCTCTTGTTCTTCTGGGACCCCTATAATTCGAATGTTGATGTGTTTAATGTTGTCCTGGGGGTCTCTGAGACTGTCCTCAGTTCTTTTCATTCTGTTTTCTTTATTCCGGCTCTGTGGTAGTTATTTGCACTATTTTATCTTCCAGGTCATTTATCCGTTTTTCTGCCTCAGTTATTCTGCTATTGAGTCCTTCTAGAGAATTTTTAATTTCATTTATTGTGTTGGTCATCATTGTTTGTTCTTTAGTTCTTCTAGGTCCTTGTTAAATGTTTCTTGTATTTTCTCCATTCTATTTCCAAGATTTTGGATCACCTTTACTATCATTACTCTGAACTCTTTGTCAGGTAGACTGCATATTTCCTCTTCATTTGGTGGGTTTTTACCTTGCTCCTTCATCTGCTGTGTCTTTCTGTGTCTTCTTATTTTGCTTAACTTACTGTGTTTGGGGTCTCCTTTTTTCAGGCTGCAGGTTTGTCATTCCTGTTGTTTTTGGTGTCTATCCCCAGTGGCTAGGTTTGGTTCAGTGGGTTGTGTAGGCTTCCTGGTGGAGGGGCCTCATGCCTGTGTTCTGGTGGATGAGGCTGGATGTTGTGTTTCTGGTGGGCAGGCCTGCGTCTGGTGGTATGTTTTGGTGTGTCTGTGACCTTATTATGATTTTTTTCAACCTCTCTGCTAATGCGTGGGGTTGTGTTCCTGTCTTGCTAGTTGTTTGGCATAAGGTGTCCAGCACTGTAGCTTGCTGGTCTTTGAGTGGAGCTAGCTCTTAGTGTTGAGGTGGAGATCTCTGGGACAAGTTTTGCTGCTTGATATTACGTGGAGCTGGGAGGGCTCTGGTGGACCAATGTGCTGAACTCCACTCTCACACCTCAGAGGCACAGGCCTGACACCTGGCCGGATCACCAAGACCCTTTTAGCCACATGGCTCAGAAGAAAAGGGAGAAAAATAAATAAATAAAATGAAAAGATATAACATTATTAAAATAAAAATTAAAAAATTATTATACATAAAAAACTTAAGTAATTTAAAAAAAGAAAAAAGAAAGAAATTAAGAAGAGAGCCACCAAACCAGAAAACAAATACACTAATGTTAAGAAGCCCTAAAAACTATACTAAAAAAACAACAAGAACAAAAAAAAATGGACAGAACTTTAGGACAAATGGTAAAAGCAGAGCTATACAGACAAAATCACACAGAGAAGCATACACATACACACTCACAAAAAGAGAAAAAGGAAAAAAAATCTATATATATAAAAAAAAGAGAGCCACCACATCAATAAACAAATCTACCAATGATAATAACTCGAAATACTAAACCAAGATAAACATAAAACCAGAAACCAGTCACTTGCATACTGGAAACCCCATGTCTACAGTTGCCCCCAAAGTCCACCGCCTCCATTTTGGGATCATTTGTTGTATCTTCAGGTATTCCAGGGATCAGGTTCTATCTGTAGACTGACAACTCTTCAGATTTTATTTGTACTAAAGCTCTTCACTGAATTTGCTCATTTAACAAAAGTTTTTGAGCACCTCTATCATGAGGATCAGGCACTATTTTAGGCAAGTAAACAACATACACAGAAAATTTCTCATAGAACTGCATTGTAGTGGGTAAAATGGGCAGTAAAATAAGTAACTAAAGTATATAAAATGTCAGATAGTGATAAGGGCTTTAGAGAATAAAGCAGGGAGAGGGGAGAGAGTGTGCCATGATGAGAGGAGCATTGCAATTTAAAATAAGATGGCTCAGGAAAGTCTCACTTTTGAAAGGGTAACTTTTGAGCAAAGACCCAAAAGAGAGGAGGCAGTGAACAAGTATCTGAGAGAAGAATATTCCAATCAAAGAAAATAGCAAGTGCAAAAGCCTTACCGTGGTATGTTACTCTGTGTTATCTCTTCAGCTAATGTGTTTGGATCTGAAAATTGGCTCAGGTCTGGGAACTGAGATGTTGGCTTTTTATTGGGGAAACCACATTCATCTTCCTGCTCTTTTTTACTTGCTTTTTGTGATTATGTATGTTAAGCAGCATCCTTATTGGCTGCCCTTTTTTTTTGCCCTTGTGTACACCATGCTCTATTAACCCCCTCCAAAACTCCTAGTGTGTCAAGCCCCTTGGCTCTTCCTCTGACATTGCCACTCATTACAGTAATTGCTGCCTCCTGCCTTCTGGTAGTTAAATGCTGCCACTTTGCAACTCTGTGACCATCTATCCTTCCATTCTCCCAGCCCTGTAAAGAACCCACTATTGAATTTCTTAGTGATGTTGATGCCCCTCTTTCTAGTACATCCCTAATGGCCTCAGTGAATGATGTGTTCTCAGGACCTTTGTGTGGAACGTAATCCTGAATCCTCTGGCCTTTTGAAATATGTATGTTCCAGCATGCCTACTTTCCTTAACCTCTTTGTTCTTGCTTCTACCTTCTTTCAGGGAAGCACAGGCATTTCTGCTTTACTGAAGGTTACTATTGTTTTTCCCAGGCTTCTCAGTGCCAATTCAGCAGAAAGTTTGCCCCATCCCTGCAGTTCCTGGTGAAGTTATTAAAGCCCATATCTAAGTGTCTCCAAGTGGAAAAATTCATGCTTATCTACTCTGACGTTCCAGCCCACTTAGCAAGTACCCTCAAAATCTAATTCCAGGTGTACTTCCTTTGTTCCTGCCAGTATATGCCAGCTAGTTCTTAAAATTCTTTAGATATATTCTTTCCTCCCTTACCAGACTCAGGAAGTCATCGACTGGGCTTAACCCTTGTTACTGGTCTGACAGTGAGAAGAGGTTGGGGCGGGGGGCATCTGTTTCCTTGTGGAAAAGAAGCGTCATCCATATTCTGCTGGTCACAATTTAGTCATCTGGCTGTGTCTAATTCCAAAGGAAGCTTGATAATGGAATCTGTGTTCTGAGGAAGCAGAGGGAATAGGTTTGGTGAGCATGTAGCCAATTTCTGCCAAAATGTCTCTAGGACTTAAAAGGGCATATTACCTTGCAAAGAAATGGCTCTTTTCCAGCTCTTGACATGCTAAATTTTAGGCAAAGAGTAATTCCACTGGGATTAATTTTCTTCTTGTGTAGCAATAGCTGAAAATGTTTGGTCAAGCATACTTCCCACCAGTGCTTCCTACCATACATGTTCACTGGATTTCAGTATTTATTTTCCAGTTTATATTTTTAGATTATGTTTCATATGTTTTAATTATGCTTAACTGTGTTTCATTACATACTTTGTGTTTCTAAAAGATTTTCTATATTGATAAATTTTAAATTGGGATTAAAATTTTTCCATTGTAAAACATGTCGAGTTAGCAGGTGAATGAAATAGAACCATTGAACATAAGCTAAATATTGTATAATGGAGGATATGTACTTGCAAGGTTGATTCTCAATCAAATCACACTTAGCCATTGGTAGATATTTAAAAATTGGAGATTTGATACAATGATTAAAAAATAGAGTAGGTTGGTAAAAGAAATATAAAGAGCTAGAAGAGGTTTTAGACTTGAGTTGTCCTTGTAATGATTCACATACAAAAGAACAGCTTGATGAAAGATGAAACAAAGAAAAATCATTAGTATGAACATATCCTCTCAAAATGCAGTAAGACCTAATTTAGCAGGTAACGAGCCTCATCTCCTATTACAAATCATTTTAGAAAAAAAATTCCATCATTTACAGAATTTTGCTTATTATTCTAATTATTTGACATTTAAATATGGTTTGCATCATCAGTGAGATTTTTTATGAAGGGGAGCAATATTTTAATTTTTATTTCACACATGAAACAGAGGTATTGACTGTGTAGCACATTTAAGGCTCATATACGTCTGGATTGGAACTTTAATGGATTGTATCTGACTTTCAGGCTTAATGTTTCCACATATCGTAGAGAAAATTTAATCATAGACTATTAAAGTTGGAAGTGATCTTAAAGAGATGCTCCCCATTATAATTGAGGAAAATGAGGCTCAGAGAGACTAAATAATTTCACTATTACACAGTTAGTTCACCCATTTACCACATAGGTATGTTTTATGTTCTATGTAACAAGTACTATGTTATAGTTATTGTGCTAAATTCTGAATGAACAACAATGAATCCTGCCCTCAAGGGGCTCATAGTTTGATGGAGGAGATTGACATCTTAAAGGGTATTAAGAGAAACTGCTATAGTTGATCAAAACTCAGTGATGGATCTTAAGCAGGGGAATTTTCTAACCCAATTTATATTTTATAAAGATTATACTAGTAGTAATATGGAGATTTTTTTTCTATTCTGCTTTTCTCTATTCAGAACATTCCAGGTTTCCCCCTCCCCCACCATGGAAAGTCTTTCCTGGTACCATCACTTTATATTATTTGCTACTATTGTATGCTGTCATATCTCTGTATTTTGCCTAAAAACTTACTCTGTCTGAAGAAAACTCTTGATTTCCCTTTTGTTATCTCTGACGTTTTCTTATTTCTAACTTCCTCATCCCAGTTAATGGCACCACCATACACCCAGGTTTCTCATGCTAACCTCTGACAAATCATCTTTGATTCCTCATTCTCCTCACCCACACATCCAGTCTCACTGACTGTACCTCTAAATATACCTTGAATATATTTACACTTCTTGCATATTCTGTTGCTGCTACTGTAGTCCAAGCCACCATTATTGCTTGCTTGGATTGCTTTTGTGGTTGCGTTACTGGTCTATCTAATTTTGCATTTGCTCCAGGAATCCATTTTTCCCACAGCAGCCAGAAGTCTCCTTTAAAAATGTAAATTTGATCATTTTATTTCCCTGCTTTAAACTTTCCATGGCCTTCCATTGCACTGAGGATAAAATCCAAGTCTTTTTCATGTTCTGCAAAGTTCTACATGATATATTTCCTACTGAGCTCTCTGACCGTATCTCCTATTCTTTCTTCCTTGTTCAGTATGCTTCAGCTTGGCCCTGTCTGAGGTCTTTTACACTGGTTCTTTCTCCTGCATAAGATATTCTACTTCTGGATCTTTTCATGGATGATTCCTTCTCATCATTTTGGTCTTAGCTCGCATCAGAAGAGCCTTCTCCAACTACCCAGATTAATTAGGCTTCCTGACATTTCCCACTTATTCTTTATCATATTACTATTTATTATATTTTAATAGCACCTACCACTATTTGAAGTTATCTTATTTTTAAAATTTAAATATTTTTTTTCTGAGAAGAGGATCCTTGTCTGTCATTCACTTTTATATCCTCAGAAGCTAGAAGAGTGCCTTCCCATACTGTTGGATGCTCAATAATATTTTTTAGGTGAATGAATCATAACATATACCACACTTTGTGCTATTAATAATTTATCTCTCTCTGAAAACTGTAAACTCCAGAAGAGTAGGAACCATGCCTGCCTTGCTCACCATTGTATATTTTGAGCTTAACGTATAATAGTAACTTAATAAATATTTATTGACTAAGTGAATAAATGACCAATTCAGTGATTGAGACTGGAGTCAAAGAGGTTACTTTGGAGACTACTGCAGTGATAAATTGAAAGATAAAGAGGACCTTAACAAAACCAGTGGCAGAAGGGAATGAGAGATTTAAGAAACACATAGGAGATATACTAGAGAAGACTTAGTGCCTATTATAAAACATTGGTTATGAAAATGGAGGGGTCAGAGTTTGCATGAGAGTGTAGATGACTGTACCATTTACAAAGATAGGGAAGACAGGCTTGGAGTAAACTGGATAAGGGGAAGAAGTGAGGTGAGATAATGGAAGAGAGTAGTGAGTTTAGGTTTGGACTTGAGCTTGTGATGCCTATACATAATCCAGCAGAAATTTTAATAGGATGTATATTTTTTGGTGCTCAAGAGAGATGTATAACTGGCTTTATAGATTGGTGTGGTAGGAGAACAAATGGAGGGGAATATATCACAAAAGCTGAGGGAGAAATGGCAAGAATGAAAGAGTGATTGTTAACAGTATCAAATGATACAGAAAGTTTTAATAAATAGAAACTGGAAAGTGTTCATTGGCATTAAAAAAAAATTCAAATCCATTGATGATCTTATGAGAACCATTCCAGGTGAGTGGTTAGGGAGCTACTTAGTGAAAGAGACAAGGGTAGAATTCATTATTCAAACTTTGTCACAGTTACCGCTTGCTCCATGATGCCTGTTCTGATCCTCCTCCAATGAGGTGTGAACTTTCCTCTTTTTTAAACTCCATTGCACTCATTATATTCTGTCCTCAGTGTTTCTTTCTGACTACTAATTAGGGATACTTTCATTTTATCATTTAGATTTACAAATGGAAGATGGAAAAAGTCCCAATACTAAGTAGTCATATATTATATATTTTTTTAATTTAAAGTGACTATAAATGGCTATTGCAGATTTAAAGGAGAAATAGTGCATTTTGAGATGCAAATATGTACTGTTCAAAACACTACTAAAATTCACAGAATGCATAGACTCTGCTTAAAATGAGAAGTAGCCCTTTCTGAGATGCCCAGAGTAAGCACTTCCTTTCATTTATGCCTTGTTTACTAGATGGTTCCCTACCCTCACCTCATCCTTCTGTTTGTCCTTCATTTCATCTCTGAATCTCTTCTCATTTCTGAGATTTATTTCATCTTTAAATTACCTGGTCACTCATTCCATCTCCATCTTTAAACCAATCTGAATTCTAATCAATTTCTGACCCCACCCTTTTTCCCACCCTATCCTTGACCTCATCTCAAAGGGTTGAGACTTAGGGATGATATGCCTATCTTAACACATGGTACACAATAATCATAAAAGCTGAAAGCTGAATCATTTGCTTTTAGGAGGTGTCAAAATGCTCCAGTGCCAAAATGTCCCTGAATCGAAGCTCCTGAGTTAAATGGACATGTCAAGATGCCACTGTGCTTCTCACAGGTGTTTACTCGAGATCTTATTAGTTTTGAGTTTACTCAACCAAATTATCCGCTTCATAGGGTTACCTAGACTCAACGTTTCATAAACTTTTTAAGACTGGTGTCTGTGAGTTCTTCCAGGAATCCCTATTCTACCTGCTGTGCTTTTATACCCACTCAGAGAGAGTCCAAGTCTATCGTCTAATACGTTGTTAGAGATGAGAATATGGGATGAGAATATGTGTGTTTACTTGATTTATTTCATTCTTAAAAAAAAGAATCATAATATTTTTTAGGTGAATGAAAAGTCATTACAATAACTTTCTCCTAATTTAGAGACCAACGTTTTTAGAACTCAATTTTCAAAAACAATGTATAACCAGAAACTGAGCATAAGGCACTTCTGGGCTAATAAAATATAGTTTGCCATAAAGCTACTGCACTCAAAACTTTATGTAGCAAATTAAACATCTGCACAAAGGCATATTCCTAGGAAAATGACAGACAACAGCCTGACTCATGGGAGAAATAAGAAAAATGTCTTACAATATAGTAAAATAATTGGTGATTAGAAGAGGATGGGAACTAACATTTATCTCACATTTGCTATGTGCCAATCATCTTAAATATATTATCCATTGAATCCTTATCACAGTCCTATAAAGGTCTATTCTTTTTGTACGGGTGAGGAAACTGAGATCCAGCAACTGTTACATGATTTGCCCAAGGTCACACAGCTAATAATAGAAGGGAGAAAAAGCAGACATTTAAAAATAATAATGGCTAACAATTATTTTGTGCTGGACATGATTCTAAATCCATTATGTGTATCAACACTTCTGTTTTTTTTTCACACACACACACACACACACACACACACACACTGTATTTTATTTTTACAAGAGATAAATAAACTGACACCAAGCATTGTAAATGGATGACCACAACAAAAGCAATAATGATTGCAATTACCAAACATGAAACATACTCATACTATGTCATAATATTGACATTCAGTCCAGTAATCCTCCACTGTAACAGCTCCTTTACTTTGCAGTGAAAATTGATTTGTATATTTTTTGCCTCTAAGTCCTTGTGGGATTTTTTTTTTATTCAAACAGAAAGTCACAAAATTATAATCATCCTCATCAGTTCACTCAGTCCCATGTAATTAATTTTTTTTATCTTGATCTTCTGTTAGCACTTTTATGAATTCATCAGTTTTCCATTAGAGTTCTGAAAATGCTTATTCATTCAGTTCAGCAGTATAGTCAGTTACCAGAAACCTGTACTTGTCAGAGTCTTTTCCATGAATTCCTTGAAGATGAAATCCTTTTATAGGAACATTTTTGCAAAAACATCAGAGTACACCCAGAACTGTCTGTAAATGACAAAAGATTTAAAAATGACCACGGTTAAAGATTTGATGAAAGTTCATAATCAGTTGACGAGGAAATTTAGTTATTTCTGAGATATACATTTTAAAGTAATAACTAGAATTATGACTTATAACATTATACCAGAACATATAAGATTTTTAGAAATTTCATGTAATGTCTGAAACATTTATATTAACATATTTCCATGCAAATAACCCAAAGAAAGTTTAGTATTAGTTGTTTGTTTGTACTGCAGGTTCTTATCAGTCATCAATTTTATACACATCAGTGTATACATGTCAATCCCAATTGCCCAATTCAGCACACCACCATCCCCACCCCACTGCAGTTTTCCCCCCTTGGTGTCCATAGGTTTGTTCTCTACACCTGTGTCTCAACTTCTGCCCTGCAAACCGGTTCATCTGTACCATTTTTCTAGGTTCCACCTACATGCATTAATATACGATATTTGTTTTTCTCTTTCTGACTTACTTCACTCTGTATGACAGTCTCTAGATCTATCCACGTCTCAACAAATGACTCAATTTCATTCCTTTTTATGGCTGAGTAATATTCCATTTTATATATGTACCACATCTTCTTTATCCATTCATCTGTCGATGGACTTAGGTTGCTTCCCTGACCTGGCTATTGTAAATAGTGCTGCAATGAACATTGGGGTGCATGTGTCTTTTTGAATTATGGTTTTCTCTGTGTATATGCCCAGTAGTGGGATTGCTGGATCATATGGTAATTCTATTTTTAGTTTTTTAAGGAACCTCCATACTGTTCTCCATAGTGACTGTATCAATTTACATTCCCACCAACAGTGCAAGAGGGTTCCCTTTTCTCCACACCCTCTCCAGCATTTGTTGTTTGTAGATTTTCTGATGATGCCCATTCTAACTGGTGTGAGGTAATACCTCATTGTAGATTGTATCAACACTTCTAATCTTCACAACAGCTTGATGAAGTAAATAGTAGTATCACAGTTCTACAGATGAGGATATTAAAGCTCAAAGAGGTTAAGTAACTTCCCCAAGTTGTACAGTAAGAGAAAGAGGTGGAATTCAAATCCCAAAAGTCCAATTTCAGAGCCTATGCCTTTTACCTAGTAAGATAAAATGCCTTTGCCAAGCATTTATGATCTTATTAAGAAAAGAGGGCACTAACTTGTAGTTCCTATTCTCCTTCCTTCTGACATCCAGCTCTCACTTCTTGTCTCCAGGAAGTTTCTTTTTTTCCTTCAAGCGTTTATAAAACAAGGCTTTCTAATATGCAGTCTGTCTTCTTAACCATTACTTTATACTCTCTGTTAATACTTGCTAACTTTTTGTTTTACACATGTTGTTTCCTTTAATCCCAGCAACAGCTCCATAAAACTATCATCTCTGTGTTAAAAACTGAGGAAACAAAGACTTAAAGTGATAAAGTAACTTGGCTAAGTTCATATGGTAAACATGGAGCAGATCCAGAAGTCAAAACTATATCTGGATGACTCACACATTGTTGGTGGGCATGACAAATGGCACAGCCACTCTGGGAGAGTGTCTGATACTTTCTTATAAAAATTAAACATGAAATTACCATATGTTCACACAAAATCCTATACATGAATGTTTACAGCAGCTTTGTTTGTAATAGCCAAAGTCTGAAATCAACCAAGATATCCTTCAGTAGGTGAATAGTTATACAATCTGTGGTACAGTCATACCATGGAATACTACTCAGCAATAAAAGGGATGAACTATTAAAACAATTTTTTTGGGGAGTATAGTTGCTTTACAATGTTGTGTTAGTTTCTGGTGTACAACGAAGTGAATCAGCTATATGCATACATATATGCCCTCCCTCTTGGACCTCCTTCCCACCACCCCCCAATCCCATCCATCTAGGTCACCACAGAGCACTGAGCTGAGCTCCCTGCCCTATATAGCAGGTTCCCACTAGCTATCTGTTTTACACATGGCAGTGCACAGGCATCAATCCCAATCTCCCAATTCATCCCCCCATCCCATGTCCACACTTTGATTCCCTACATCTGTGTCTCTATTCCTGCCCTGCAAATAGGTTCATCTATACCATTTTCCTAGATTCCACGTACATGAATTAATATACAATATTTGTTTTTCTCTTTCTGCCTTACTTCACTCTGTATGACAGACTCTAGTTACAACCACATCTCTACAAATGACCCAATTTCATTCCTTTTTATGGCTGAGTAATATTCCATTGTATATATGTACCACGTCTTCTTTATCCATTCATCTGTCGATGGACTTAGGTTGCTTCCATGTCCTAGCTATGGTAAATAGTTCTGCAGTGAACACTGGGGAGAATGTGTCTTTTTGAATTATAGTTTTCTCTGGGTTTATGCCCAGTAGTGGGATTGCTAGGTCATATGGTAGTTCTATTTTTAGTTTTTTAAGGAACCTCCATACTGTTTTCCATAGTGGCTGTATCAATTTACATTCCTACAACAGCGCAAGAGGGTTCCCTTTTCTCCACACCCTCTCCAGAATTTATTGTTTGTAGATTTTTTGATGATGAGCATTCTGACTGGTGTGAGGTGATACCTGATTGTAATTTTGATTTGCATTTCTGTAATAACTAGTGATGTTGAGCATCTTTTCATGTGCCTATTGGCCATCTATATGTCTTCTTTGGAGAAATGTCTATTTAGGTCTTCTGCCCATTTTTTAATTGGTTTGTTGTTTGATATTGAGCTGCATGAGCTGTTTGTATATTTTGGAGATTAATCCCTTGTCAGTTGCTTCGTTTGCAAATATTTTCTCTCATTCTGAGGGTTGTCTTTTCATCTCGTCTATAGTTTTCTTTGGTGTGCAAAAGTTTTTAAGTTTAATTAGGTCCCATTTGTTTATTTTGTTTTTATTTTCATTACTCTAGGAGGTGGGTCAAAAAAGATCTTGCTGTAATTTATTGCAAAGAGTGTTTTTCCATGTTTTCCTCTAAGAGTTTTATAGTGTCCAGTCTTACATTTAGGTCTTTAATCCATTTTGAGTTTATTTTTGTGTGTGGTGTTAGGGAGTGTTCTAATTTCATTCTTTTACAGGTAGCTGTCCAGTTTTCCCAGCACCACTTATTGAAGAGGCTGTCTTTTCTCCATTGAATATTCTTGCCTCCTTTATTAAAGATAAGGTGACCATATGTGCTTGGGTTTATCTCTGGGCTTTCTATCCTGTTCCATGGATCTATATTTCTGTTTTTGTGCCAGTACTGTATTGTTTTGATTACTGTAGTTTTGTAGTATTGTCTGAAGTCAGGGAGTCTGATTCCTCCAGCTCCGTTTTTCTTTCTCAAGATTTCTTTGGCTATTCGGGGTCTTTTGTGTTTCCATACAAATTGTGAAATGTTTTGTTCTAGTTCTGTGAAAAATGCCAGGGGTAGTTTGATAGGGATTGCATTGAATCTGTAGATTGCTTTGGATAGTATAGTCATTTTCACAATATTGATTCTTCCAACCCAGAACGTGGTGGTATGTGTCTCCATGTTTTTGTGTCATCTTTGACTTCTTTCACTAGTGTCTTATGGTTTTCTGAGTACAGCTCTTTGCCTCCTTAGGTAGGGTTACTCCTAGGTATTTTATTCTTTTTGTTGCAATGGTAAATGGGAGTGTTTCATTAATTTCTCTTTTTGATCTTTCGTTGTTAGTGTATAGGAATGCAAGAGATTTCTGTACATTAATTTTGTATCCTGCAACTTTACCAAATTCACTGATTAACTCTAGTAGTTTTCTGGTGGCATCTTTAGGATTCTCTATGTATAGTATTATGTCATCTGCAGACAGTGTCAGTTTTACTTCTTGCTTTCCAATTCATATTCCTTTTATTTCTTTTTCTTCTCTGATTGCTCTCACCACTATTATTCAACATTGTTTTGGAAGTCCTAGCCATTGGATGAACTACTGATAAATAGACTAGCTTGGATGAATCTCCAGGGCATTATACTGAGTAAAAAAAAAAGCCAGTATCAAAAGGTTGCATACCATATGATTTCATTTACATAATATAATTGGAAAGACAAAATTTTAGAAATGGAGGACAGAATAGTGGTTGCTAGGGGTTAGGGATAGAGGTGGGAATGGGGTGAGGTGACTGGGATTATAAAAGGAAGGGTATGAGAGATCTTTGTGGTGATCACATAGTCCAGTGTCTTGACTCTGGTGGCAGATGCAGGAACCTACACATGTGATAAAATTGTATAGAATTAGATATGCATGCATGTGCATGTACACGCACAGATGAGTATAAGTAAAACTGGGGAAATATGAATAAAATCAGTTGGTGGTATCAATGTCAAAGTCCTGGTTTTGATACTGTACCATATATAGTATTTCAACTATAGTTTTTTAGCTACCATTGGGGGAAACTGGGTATAATATACAAAGCATCTCTATATTATTTCTTTAAAAATGTAATTATTTCAATTAAAATTTCAGTTAAAAGTATATCAGGGCATGAATAGTCCTGTAGGAAAGAAGGACAAACAGAGGTACAATAACAGTTAAGTAAAAAGAAAATTGTACCACAGAAGTATTAGCTCTGTATATGCTTATGCATTCTTAGAAGGTACTCTGGGTGAATACAAAGTCTTCATGATAGTTATCTACAGATGAAGGATTATGAGTAAGTTTTTTCCTTTATTTTCCCTTTTTCTTTTAATTATGTCTATCTTTTGTTTTTCTAAATGAATTTGTATTAGTTCTATTATAAAGAAAAATTAAACAGATCTATACTGGTTATAAAAAACAAACCAGGTTTGTTTCACCATAAAATCTGTGCTTGTAAGCATTACATGAGAAAATTAATAACTGGATTGTTGAATAGAGTTTATATACGTAAGCTATAGTACTTTGACAGTTTTGTCCCATTTGTACCGAAACCCAGTGACATGAGGTTAAATCTGAGCTACCAGCAAATATTTTGGGAGCTATATGGGCTATCCATAATTGGTAAATTTTGCTTTATTTTATAATTTAGCTCATATTGCATCATGACTATCTCCCCATATCATTAAAGTTTAAAAAAATTGGATTTTTAATAATTCACAGTATTTTATTCAGTAGATATATAATGATTTTCATAACTAGACTGTTAGTATAGGATAATTAGATTTTTTTCCACTTTTATCATATTAAAAAGACACCATATTCAACATTCTCAATCATATAAATTTTTTCCCCTCTTTTGAATTATTTCTTCGGTTTAAATTTTAGAAAGTAGGATTGTTAGGTCAAAGGGTATAGGTATTTTCATGGCTCTTGAAATATATTGCTAAGTTATAGTCCAAAATTTTTTTTCAATTTAAAGTGTTACCAGTAATGTGTGAGTGTACTAATTTTACCATAAGCTCACTAAGATTGAGTATTAATAATTAAAGATTGACTATAATATGTATTTCCTTTATGGTAAATTTTCTATTTATATCCTCATTCATTTAACTGCCAGCACCTCCATGTTGTTTTAATATGCATTTGCTGTAGACTGGATGTTTGTGTCCCTCCCAAATTTATATGTTGAAAACCTAATGCCAATGTGATGGTATTAGGAGGTGAGGCCTTTGAGAGGTGATTAGGTCATGAAGGCAGAGCCCTCGTGAATGGAATTGGTTCCCATATTATAGAAGTTCGAGAAAGCTCCCTTGCCCCTTCTACCATGTGAGGATACAGTGAAAAGTTGGTAGTCTGAAATCTAGAAGAAGGCTCTCACCAGAACCTGACCATGCTGGCACCCTGATCTTGGACTTCTAGCCTCTGGAACTGTGAGAAATAAATTTCTGCAGTTTATAAGTTATCCAGTCAATGGTATTTTGTTATTGCAACAGACTAAGATAGCAATATTAAACTTTTTTTTTTTTTTTTTTGCGGTATGCGGGCCTCTCACTGTTGTGGCCTCTCCCGTTGCGGAGCACAGGCTCCGGACGCACAGGCTCAGCGGCCATGGCTCACGGGCCCAGCCGCTCTGCGGCATGTGGGATCTTCCCAGACCGGGGCACGAACCCGTGTCCCCTGCATCGGCAGACGGATTCTCAACCACTGCGCCACCAGGGAAGCCCAACTTTTTTGAAGTTATAGATATTAACCTTTTGAAGTTCATAAAGTAAATATTTTCCAGCTGTATTACTTTCCTTTTTATTTTGGTATTTTTCTTTAAAAAATACTGATGTTTAAAATTTCATGTATTTAACAGTATTTTCTTTGTTAGATGCTCTGCTTCAAACCTTAGAAAATCAACATCTATCAAAAGACCTGGAAGTAGTCTATTCTGTCTTCTGTAATATGCAATCTGTAATTTCACTTTTAGGTTTTTCTTTTTTTTTTTTTTTTTTTTTTGCTGTATGTGGGCCTCTCACTGCTGTGGCCTCTCCCGTTGTGGAGCACAGGCTCCGGACGCGCAGGCTCAGCGGCCATGGCTCACGGGCCCAGCCGCTCCGCGGCATGTGGGATCTTCCCGGACCGGGGCATGAACTCGTGTCCCCTGCATCGGCAGGCGGACTCCCAACCACTGCGCCACCAGGGAAGCCCCTCTTTTTTTTTTTTTTTTTTTATCTTTTTGGTTTCTGGGGTAAGGCATGGATTTATGTTTTTCATGCTCTAGAAGAACTAAGTCCAATGGTTAAAGATAGCCATGGGAACAAACTAGCAGCATGATACGGGGGAATGAGTATGAGCTTTGGAGTTGGTTACATCTGTTTTTGTGTGTTTACTCTTGGCTAAGTTTCTTAATCCTAAATCTCTATTTCTTTATTTGCAAAATGGGAATAATAATAGTACTTACCTTAAGATGGTTGTGAGCTTGTAAAGCACTAAAAACAGTACCTGGCATGTGGTAAGCACTCAGTAAATGCCTGCTATTTTTATTATTGCTGTTATTACTACTATTATTATTATTGTTATGGAATCTCTATTATTGTCTAAGTAAAACTTGTTCCATAAGTAAAACTTAGATTTTGTCCTTTCAACCTTATAGGCTACTCAGGGAGATAAATAATGTCGAACTCATACTTGTAATTGAAGTTAGAAAGTGAGCAATATTATAGGACAAATATAAAAGATTATTGAAAATTAAATATAGGAAGGTTATACTAGTTGG
The DNA here is from genome assembly GCF_964165515.1 of Mesoplodon bidens. Classification (NCBI taxonomy): domain Eukaryota; kingdom Metazoa; phylum Chordata; class Mammalia; order Artiodactyla; family Ziphiidae; genus Mesoplodon; species Mesoplodon bidens. The sequence goes on along the minus strand of NC_138164.1, from coordinate 71,472,501 downwards.
TTAAAGTAAGGTTTCTTTGAAGCATTATTTACAATTAAGGGAATGGAACAAAGGGAATTCTAGGCAGAGTTAGCAATATGAACAAAAGTAAAGAGAAAAAGGAGGGACCTTCAAGATGGCAGAGGAGTAAGACGTGGAGATCACCTTCCTCCCCACAAATACATCAAAAATACATCTACATGTGGGACAACTCCTACAGAACACCTACTGAACACTGGCAGAAGACCTCAGACTTTCCAAAAGGCAAGAAAATCTCTATGTACATGGGTAGGGCAAAAGAAAACAGAAAAACAGATGCAAAAGAATAGGGACGGGACCTGCACCTCTGGGAGGGAGCTGTGAAGGAGGAAAGGTTTCCACATACTAGGAAGACCCTTCACTGGCAGAGATGGAGGGTAGGTGGGGAGGAAGCTTTTGAGCCACGGAGGAGAGCGCAGCAATAGGGGCACAGAGGGCAAAGTGGAGAGATTCCTGTACAGAGGATTGGTGCCAACCAGCACTCACCAGCCTGAGAGGCTTGTCTGCTCACCTGCCAGGGTGAGTGGGGGCTGGGAGCTGAGGCCAGGATTCGGAGGTCAAATCCCAGGAAGAGGACTGGGGTTGGCTGTGTGAACACAGCCTGAAGGGGGCTAGTGCGCCACAGCTAACCGGGAGGGAGTCTGGGAAAAAGTCTGGATCTGCCTAAGAGGCAAGAGACCATTGATCTGGAGTGCGCGAGGAGAGGAACTTTCTTCACCATCTGCCCACAGAAGGCAGAGCACAACCTAAAGGAGCTCCAGAGGTGGGCACGAGCCGTGGCTATCAGCCTGGACCTCAGAGATGGGCATGAAATGCTAATGCTGCTGCTGCAGCCACCAAGAAGCCTGTGTGCAAGCACAGGTCACTGTCCACACCTTCCCTCCTGGGAGCCTGTTCAGGCCACCACTGCCAGGGTCCCGTGATCCAGGGACAACTTCCCCATGGGAACACACGGCGCACCTCAGGCTGTTGCAATATTGTGCTGTCCTCTGCTGCCGCAGGCTTGCCCTGCATTCCAGTTATAACTACTATACCCATCCCTCCCCCTGGTCTGAATGAACAAGAGCCCCCTAATCAGCTCCTGCTTTAACCCCCTCCTGTCTGGGCGGTGAACACTTGCCTGAGGGTGACCTACACGCAGAGGTGGGGCCAAACCAAAGTGAACCCTGGGAGCTGTGTGAACAAAGAAGAGAAAGGGAAATTTCTCCCAGCAGCCTCAGGAGCAGTGGATTAAATCCCCACAATCAACTTGATGTACCTGCCTCTGTGGAATACCTGAATAGACAATGAATCATCCCAAAACTGAGGGGGTGGATTTTGGCAGCAACTGTAGACTTGGGGTTTGCTGTCTGCAACTGATTTGTTTGTTTTTAATGTTTATCTTAGTTTACTTTTTAGCACTTGGTATCATTGGTAGATTTGTTTATTGGTTTGGTTGCTCTCTTCTTTGTTTTATTATTTTCTTTGTTTTTTAATTTTAATAATTAAAAAACAACTTTTTAAAATTTATTATTTAAAAAAACTTTTTTCTGTCTTTTATTCTCCCTTTTCTTCTGCGCTGCTTGGCTGACAGGGTCTAAGTGCTTTGGCCTGCTGTCAGGCCTGAGCCTCTGAGGTTGGAGAGCCAAGTTCAGGACATTAGACCACCAGAGACCTCCCAGCCCCACATAATATCAGTCAGCGAGAGCTCTCCCAGAGATCTCCATCTCAATGCTAAGACCAACCCAATGGCCAGCCAGCCCAGTGCTGGACACCTCATCCCAAACAACTAACAAGACAGGAACACAACCCCACCCATTAGCAGAGAGGCTGCCTAAAATCATACTAAGTCCACAGACACTCCAAAACACACCACTGGACACAGCCCTACCCACCAGAAAGACAAGATCCAGCCCCACCCACCAGAACATAGGCACCAGTCCCCTCTACCCAGAAGCCTACACAAGCCAATGAACCAACCTCACCCACTCGGGCAGATACCAAAAACAACAGGAACTACAAACCTGCAGCCTGCAAAGAGGAGACCCAAACACAGTAAGTTAAGCAAAAGGAGAAGACAGAGGAATATGCAGCAGATGAAGGAGCAAGGTAAAAACCCACCAGACCAAACACATGAAGAGGAAATAGGCAGTCTACCGGAAAGAGAATTCAGAGTAATGATAGTAAAGATGATCCAAAATCTTGGAAATAGAATGGAGAAAATAGAAGAAACGTTTAACCAGGACCTAGAAGAACTAAAGAGCAAACAAACAATGATGAACAACATAATAAATGAAATTAAAAATTCTCTGGAAGGAATCAATAGCAGAATAACTGAGGCAGAAGAACTGATAAGTGACCTGGAAGATAAAATAGTGGAAATAACTACTGCAGAGCACAATAAAGAAAAAAGAATGAAAAGAACTGAGGACAGTCTCAGAGGCCTCTGGGACAACATTAAATACACCAACATTCGAATTATAGGGGTCCCAGAAGAAGAAGAGAAAAAAAAAGGGTCTGAGAAAATATTTGAAGAGATTATATTTGAAAACTTCCCTAATATGGGAAAAGAAATAGTCAATCAAGTCCAGAAAGTGCAGAGAGTCCCATATGGGATAAATCCAAGGAGAAACACACCAAGACACATATTAATCAAACTAACAAAAATTAAATACAAAGAAAAAATGTTAAAAGCAGCAAGGGAAAAGCAACAAATAACATACAAGGGAATGCCCATAAGGTTAACAGCTGATCTTTCAGCAGAAATTCTGCAAGCCGGAAGGGAGTGGCAGGACATATTTAAAGCGATGAAAGGGAAAAACCTACAACCAAGATTACTCTACACAGCAAGGATCTCATTCACATTCAACAGAGAAATTAAAATCTTTACAAACAAGCAAAAGCTAAGAGAATTCAACACTACCAAACCAGCTTTACAACAAATGCTAAAGGAACTTCTCTAGGCAGGAAACACAAGAGAAGGAAAAGACCTACAAAAACAAACCCAAAACAATTAAGAAAATGGTAATAGGAACATACATATCGATAATTACCTTAAATGTAGATGGATCAAATGCTCCAACCAAAAGGCATAGACGGGCTGAATGGATACAAAAGCAAGACCTGTATATATGCTGTCTACAAGAGACCCACTTTAGACCTAGGGACACTATAGCCTGAAAGTGAAGGGATGGAAAAAGTTACTCCATACAAATGGCAATCAAAAGAAAGCTGGAGTAGCAATTCTCATGTCAGACAAAATAGACTTTAAAAGAAAGACTACTACAGGAGACAAAGAAGGACACTAACTGATGATCAAGGGATCAATCCAAGAAGATATAACAATTGTAAATATTTATGCACCCAACAAAGGAGTACCTCAATATATAAGGCAAACGCTAACAGCCATAAAAGGGGAAATCGACAATAACACAATCATAGTAGGGGACTTTAACACCCCACTTTCAGCAATGGAGAGATCATCCAAAATGAAAATAAAAAAGGAACCACAAGCTTTAAATGACACATTAGACCTGATGGACTTAATTGATATTTATAGGATATTTCATCCAAAAACAACAGAATACACTTTCTTTTCAAGTGCTCATGGAATATTCTCCAGGATAGATTGTCTCTTTGGTCACACATCAAGCCTCGGTAAATTTAAGAAAATTGAAATCATATCAAGTATCTTTTCCGATCATAACACTATGAGACTAGATATAAATTACAGGAAAACAACTGTAAAACATACAAACACATGGAGGCTGAACAATATGCTACTAAATAACCAAGAGATCACTGAAGAAATCAAAGAGGAAATCAAAAAATGGGCGGAAGACCTAAATAGACATTTCTCCAAAGAAGACATGCAGATTGCCAGCAAACACATGAAAGGATTCTCAACATCACTAATCATTAGAGAAATGCAAATCAAAACTACAATGAGGTGTCACCTCACACCTGTCAGAATGGCCATCTTCAAAAAATCTACAAACAATAAATGCTGGAAAGGGTGTGGAGAAAAGGGAACCCTCTTGCACTGTTGGTGGGAATGTAAATTGATACAGCCACTATGGAGAACAGTTCCTTAAAAATCTAAAAATAGAACTATCATATGACCCAGCGATCCCACTACTGGGCATATACCCTGAGAAAAACCATAATTCAAAAAGAGTCATGTACCACAGTGTTCATTGCAGCACTGTTTACAATAGCCAGGATATGGAAGCAACTTATGTGTCCACTGACAGATGAATAGATAAAGAAGATGTGGCACATATATACAATGGAATATTACTCAGCCATGAAAAGAAATGAAACTGAGTTATTTGTAGTGAGTTGGATGGACCTATAGTCTGTCATACAGAGTGAATTAAGTCAGAAAGAGAAAAATGCCGTTGCTAACTCATGTATATGGAATCTAAAAAAAATATGGTTCTGATGAACCCAGAGGCAGGACAGGAATGACACAAACATAGAGAATGGACTGGAGGACACTGGAAGGAGGAAGGGTAAGCTGGGTCGAAGCGGTGGAGTAGCATTGACACATGTACACTGCCAAATGTAAAATAGCTAGCTAGTGGGAAGCAGCTGTATAGCACAGGGAGATCAGCTTGGTGATTTGTGACCACCTAGAGGGATGGGATAGGGAGGTTGGGAGGGAGATGCAAGATGGAGCGGATATGGGGATATATGTATACATGTAGCTGATTCACTTTGTTGTACAGCGGAAACTAGCACAACAGTGTAAAGCAATTATACTCCAATAAAGATGTTTAAAAAAAACCATATTGGTCTTTCAAAAAAAAAAGTAAAGAGAAAAAATATCATGCACAAGCTTCAGTTTGACTAGAATATAGTGATAAAGAAAGAGAGCTTGGGTAAATATGGTTGGAAGCCTAGAATGGGATCAGATTGAGGACTTGAATATCAGAGTAGATTAAGACCATTCTACAGAGAGGGTGGTTGACATTGATAGTTTTTTTTTTTTTTTTTTTTTTTTTGCGGTACACGGGCTTCTCACTGTTGTGGCCTCTACCGTTGCGGAGCACAGGCTCCAGACGCGCAGCCTCAGCGGCCATGGCTCACGGGCCTAGCTGCTCCGCGGTATGTGGGATCTTCCCAGACCGGGACACAAACCCACATCCCCTGCATCGGCAGGCGGACTCTCAACCACTGTGCCAACAGGGTAGCCCAACATTGACAGTTTTTGATAAGGGCATCACATGCTATGTATGTCTTTTCTAGTAAACCATAAAGTGTTTTAGGGAAGAAACTATGATATTTTTAGTTTTTTTCTAGTTTATTATTTTATTTTTAACTTTTTATTTTGAAATAATTTTACACTTACAGAAAAGTTACAAAACAGTACATGGATTTCTTGTATATCTTTACTTGTATTTCCCACATCTTAACATTTTATCATGTTTACTTCATCATTCTATATTTGTATATTGTCATTTTTTTCTGATTGTAGTTGCAGACATAATGCTTCTTTATCTCTAAATTCTTCAGTGTGTGTTTCCTAAAAACAAGGCCATTTTCTTACATATTTACAGTACAAGTATCAAAATTAGGAAGTTAAAATTAATATAGTAATATTATCTAAATCATACATCTTATTCAAATTTTGGCAGTCATTTCACTAATGTTCTTTATGTCAAAAGAAAAGAAAATATTGTTTAGAATACAACCCAGGATCACATATTGCATTTAGTTGTCAAGTCTCTCCATTTTCCTTTAATCTGTAATGGTTCTTTGTTTTTTATGGCCTTGACATTTTGTGAAGAGTACAGGCCATTTATTTTGTAGAATTTTTTTCAGTTTTGTTTTTTCTGATCTTTCCTAATGATTAGATTTAGGTTGTGCATTTTGGGCAGGAATACAACAAAAATAATGTATCCTTCTCAGTGGATCATATCAGGAGGCACATGGTATCAATTTTTACCATCACTGGCAATGTTAACATTGATCACTTGGTTAAAATGGTGTCAGGTTTTTGTAGGTTACTATTTTTCCTTTTGTCACTAATAAGTATTTTGTGAGGAGATACTTTGAGACTATGTTAGTATCCTATTTCTGGTCAAACTTTCACCTATTAGTTTTAGCATCCTTTGGTAATTTCTGCCTGGAACAATTATTACTACATGATTGAAATGGTGATTTTCTGATTCCATAAATCCTTCTACATTTGCTAGTTGGCTTTCTACTGTATGAATCAACATTCACTTTTCCCCAAGTTATTTGTGTATTCAGTTATAGTTCTTATTTTATTCCATGGTTTGTAATCAGTTACTAACATTATTTATTTTCATGTTCAGTTGGTCCCAGATTGGCCACTGGGAGCCCTCCAAATTGTCTCTTATGTCATTTAGATATGTCATTATCATTATTTGAGCTCTTCTGGAGCAAGATGTTCCAGCCTGGACTGTTTTAAATATCTTTGTACTCTTCATTGTTTTGTACCTAGTAGATGATGAATAAATAATTTATTAGTGAAAGAATACATGATTTACATAAACTGCAGGTGTACAAATGGACATACTGTTTGTTTTTCTTTCTTCATGTTTATACACAGAAGTATAATCTCTCCTTCCATAAAGACCTGGACAAAAGAAAGTCTCCAGTCTTCTGTGTTGCAAGAGCCTCATAGACTACTCTTACAAGTGTCTTGAAGTCCATCTAAATGCCACTTTTCCCGTCTTCATTTCCAAGCTTTCTCTTTCCTTTCTCATTTTATACTTTATGTTTTTATTTCTCCCTTTTGTTTCCTTTACTTTAAAATTTCTCTAGTTGCATATTCCATGTACTGTATTATATTGCTTATGTTACTTCTTTCTCTTCTTTCCCCCTGTTCATCCCCCTTTGTACTAATTCTCTCTACTTCTACTTTTCTATTTTCTGCTCTGAAGAGTGTTCCATCAACTCTCTTCCTTTCACTCTCTTCCTTTCATTTCTCTTCCGCTTTCCTTTTTCCGTTCTCTCTTTCCAGTGGGGTAAATGATATCTGCCTTCCTAGGAGGTCCACTAACTAAAAGGAGAGTTTGCCTCAGGAAGCAAATCTGCTTTGGTTTGTTTTCTTCAGTTTAAAGCATCCCTCAGCTGAAGCAAAGAGTGACAGTGATAAGCATCAACCTGCTCCAAACGACTGGGGCTTGCTGTTTTAGTTTTTATAATCATTGCCATTAAAGTGTGGGCAAATCTGTTGACACAGACTCCTTCAGAAAGGGTTAGGAATCCCTCCCTTGTGTCTTCATTAACACCTTGTATCAATCCCTAACACAGCACTTACTACGCCATAGTATAACTGTTTGTTTATTTGATTGCGAGGTTCTTGAGGGCTGAGACTATATTTTCTTAAACATCTACATTTTTAGTGTTTATCACAGTGCATTTTTATGACATACTTCACTCATTAAATACACATAAAGCAGAGCGTTTCATGTACAGTTGTACATGTTTGCACTACACAATCCTAGGGGACACCATTCATATTACGCAGATTTTAAACAGGTATACTCATTGTAGTTTTCTAACAGATGGTGGTAAAGTATCTAGTTATAAGAAAATCATTGTAATATGACAATTTCCCAACAGATGAAAGTAAATTTTTTTGAGGAAAGGGTACCTTTCTCTAGTTTACTCAGAAGTGCCTTATGAGTCCCTGATTTGTATTTAATCTATATTTACTAATATTCCATTTCCTGAGGATTGCATCTGGTTTATTTTGCTGAAGGCAGGTCTGTTACTTTGAAGAAGGTGAAATGCAGTGTATCACTAATATAAAAAATGAGGGGCTAATCCTCCTGTTGGGAGAAAATGCCTCTTCTACCTCATTCCTTTTCATATATAGTTTCCTCTTCATTATTTTCATTGACTTGCCAACTTCTGTGGTTCTTTTTGGCCGTGCCACGTGGCTTGCACGATCTTAGTTCCCTGACCAGGGATCGAACCTGCGCCCTCAGCAGTGAAAGCACAGAGTACTAACCACTGGACTGCCAGGGAAGTCCCTTGCCAACTTTTTATTCATGTCTAATATGTCAGTCAGTATAGCAGTAGTCATTTATTTGAGTATATATGTATCAATGCCATTGCGACTACAAAGTGCTAACCCCATACCATATACCCAAACCCACATCCATCCACATAAACATTGCTACCTAGGATCAGATTGTACCTTTTGGTCCCAAGATGAAATCCTATCCATCACAGTCTCTTCTCCAATTTAATATGCATTTAACTGAGCAGTTCCATACATCCAGTAATAACAGTGAGCAACATTTATTGATTACTTCCTATGTTGTAGGCACTGTTCTAAGAGTTTTTAGGTACCCTTGTTGTTCCCATTTTGTATGGGAAACCTTGGCATAGAGAGTTCAAAGAATTTGCTGAAGATCAGATAACTGTGGCAGAACCAGAGTTCAAACCCAGCAACCTATATTTTTCTCCCCAAATATATACCGCCTCCTGCTGGCATTATTCTTGATAAGCTTAATCAGAACTGTAGAAAGCACTTTCAAGATTCTTTAGCATATAAACAGGCCTATACTAAAATTGTTATAACACTTTCCTTCTAAGATCCATCTCACTCCTTCTATGCAGTCTCTTTTCTCTATTCCATTTATTTTTTCTCTCTTCAATGTAAAATTCATACTGATAATAATAACAAACACTTATATGACACTTTTCCTAACCAGATTTTTCAGATATTAATTATTTTAGTGCTCACAATTATACTAATTTTGATGTTCTCATAGTCCCCATTTTTGTGAGGGGAAACTGCCCAAAGTCACACAGCTAAAGTGGACCTTGGAAGCCTTTAAGTCCAAGTAGTGTAGGTGTAGATTTCGTGTGCTTAAACTTTATACTATATATGAACTAAATTCTGTGTAAACAAGGACTCCAAAGGCCTGGAGTCTCTTTTATGTGACTGAGTAGTTTTGAGCTAATTACTTTATGTCCTAGTTTTCTCATATGTAAGATAAAGAGTTTGATTTAAGTGATAACTACATTCAAGATGGTCAGTTCGTAATAGGAAAAAGTCATGGAAATAGGACGTCTACAGTCCAAAGCCTCTTAACCAATAACTAGTGGTGCAACTTTGAGCAAGCCATTCAATTTCCCAGAGGCTCAATTTTTTTTTTGTAAAATGGAAATAATAATCCCTACTCTTCACCAAATTATTATAAGAACTCATTAAGAAAACAACATGCTATTAGAGATTTCTATAAATATTAGACTTTATATATCAGACATCATTATAAGTAATAACATATTTGTTGCAGAATCTTAATGATGAGGGGTGCACAAAAAAGAAGATAACAAGCGCAAATAATTTTTACCACTCAGAAATAATCACTATTAACATTCTGTGGTATATACTGTCAGTTTTTTTTTTCCTCTTATGGATACGAAGCAGTTACTGTCAGTACCCCACCTGTATTGCTCAGTTCAGACTCTTTTCACTGAGCTCCAGAAGACTTTCAACTGCCAGTGTGCGCCTCTATTTTTGTGTGCCGTTGTACCTGAGGGCTTTTTCAGGAGCCACAGATGGCTATTCTGCTCATGAAAGACAGGGACAGGCTGGAAGTGCCTGGAAATTAACACCTCCTAGGAGCAGCCTTTAAACCATGAACTGACCCAACTTGAAGTATAAATATTTATTCCATCCCCCTTGCTCCTTGGGTGGAACAATTCTGTGTTCTAGTCTGTTTCCCTGTATGATTAAGCTCCAGTTGTTCATTGTACTAGCTGGTTTGGCAACGTACTTTTTACAGGGTGTCTTTCCTTGCCTGTGTCACTTTCCCACTCCCTTAATTAATAAATTGCCTTCCTATTCTTTTCTCCTGGTCTGCTTCTGAGGGTAACTCAAGTTATACGTGAAAGGGTAGGGTCTGACACAGTAGTTGTTTAGTATATCCATTTGGATTCTTATTTTATATAGGAAGAATTCTAGGCTTGGGTATATAGTTGAGCCAGGATTTGAAACCACAGGTTTGTCTTCATAGCCTGAGCTTTTTAACTACTTCTGATGCATTTGGGAATATACTCATAAGAACAGCCTCCTAACTAGTCCTCTTCTACTCTTGGTTCTACCACCTTTGAGCATCGTAGGTTAGATTATGTTACTTCTCTGCTAAGAAATTTGTGAAGGTTTTCCAGTTCACTTATAGTAAAATCCAGAGTTCACTCAATGGCTATAAGATCATACGTGATTTGGCCTCTCTACCTCATTTCCCATGATTTTTCTCTCTCTCACTTTGCTCTAAGCATACTAGCTTCTTGGCTTTTCTGATAAACTGCTAAGAATACTCTTGCCTCAGGGCCTTTGCACTGGCCGATCTGTGTTCTTACCCTATATCTGCATGGCTCATCCCCCTATCGCCTTTAGGTTTCCACTTAAATGTTACCTGCTCAGTGAGGCCTTCCCTCTTAATCCTATTTAAACTGTCTCCCATGTTCCTCATTTTCCCTTCCTTGCTTATTTTTCTTCATAGCACTTAGCATCATCTGATATACTATATATTTCATTTTAAAAACTTGTTTACTGGACCAGAATATAAACTCTTACAAGAACATTATTATTTCCTTTACTGTGTTTCTGGTGCCCCAAACAGTGGCCTCAATAAATATTTGTTGAATAATGAGTGAATAAGATTAATGCTGATTAGTGTTATTATTGAATGCCAGAGGAGTAGAAATTCCCTACCAATAGTTTTTTTGAATCTCAGCATTTTTTGCTGGCCCTCACCAGTTGTAGTGTCTTTATGGTTTAGTCATTAAAGCTGTAATTGGGTTTTCTGTCTCAGTGACATGATGGCACATCACAGCAGCTGCTTGGACTTAAGACAATTCAGTTTTGATAGGTTGTCCAATGCTATTGAGTGTGATTTCAGTATTCTAATTTGTTTTGGGTTTTTAGAATTTCCTTTGACACTTTCTTCCACTTCCCTTGAATGCTGACTCTTAGATTCTCTCATGCAGCTTGACTCTTTTCTTAGTGATGTTTATCTCAACTTATACAGACACCTCAGTTTTTTTTTCCTTCTTTTTCCTCCTGCTGTCTCCATCAGAGAGGATGTATTACACTTCAGTCTGGTTTCTCATACCCTGTCACAGATATTTGGATGTAATTGTCTAATGGTCTCATGAATAAGTTTTCCATTCAGAACCTGAGGTTTGGCACTCATCAGTCTATCCTCTCTATATGCATTGTGTAACTCTATAATTGAAGAATAAATTGTGTGGAAACTCAGCACTGCCTATGACCTATGAAGTACAATTTACTGTGGTGAGTAGATGATAACTGTTGACTTAAAATGAATATATTCAATTTAGGTTTTTTTTTCATGAAAATGAAACACATTTGGATCAGTTACATTGATACTGTGGTAGTACATTTTGATAATCTAACTTTAAATCACACCTTCAGATCTAGCTCCTTTTTGAGACGTTCTTTCTCTGATCCACTTACATAATTTTTAATCTGTTGGTACGATTCTGGACTCAGTATTTTCTTTTCATTCCTCTTTACAGTTACCCTAATGTATAGGTTTAGTATTGTGGATTGGTGAAGGGTATGGGCTGTGGATTCATATTAATTGTATTTGAACCCATTACTGTCAGTGATTAGCTCTGTAACCTTGAACAAGTTACTTAATCTCTCTGAGTCTCAGTTTCTTTATCTGTAAAATGAGAGTAATAATAGTAATTCCTAATTTATTGAGTTGTTATGGAGATTAGTAACATAGTACTTATGAAATACTTAGCATAGTGTCTGGCAGATGGTAAGAATTCAGTGAATATTAATTGTTTTTAAATATACACACAGAATACATGTATGTGCTGACTAGAAGTGATCTGCATGCTCTCTCCATTCTCCATGTAAACTTTCATCTTCTCTCATGTTGTTTGGTTGCTTTTAGGTCTCTAAGTGTTATTAGGTAGAATTGTTATTAAACAGATAATTCACAGAGGACAAAGTCTTAGGCATAGGGACTTCTTGGCCATGCTGTACGTTTTTGTTTATTAGTCGCTTATTCCTTAGAGACTGTCTCTTCTTTATATGAGTTAAACTCATTTAGCCCTAGAATGTTAGGACATTCTATTCATATCACCCATTTTAGAAAAGGAAAAATTAAAATCCAGCATGCAAGTGGCAGATCTGGTACAAAGCACATGACGCTTAAGAGTGCCAAAATATGCTACCTGTCTTTCTGGATACTCAGGGAATCTCAGTGGTGGAATAAATGGAATGTCATTCAGCAATTAAAAAAAAAGAGCATTATATTACTCATTGTTTTCCCTCTCCCAGTACTCTTTTCCATCTAGGAGAAAAATATATAATTCCTATGGAATTTCAAAGGATTTTTTACAATCCTCTGACTGTTAGAGGATCTCTTTACATTCTCAAGATGGTTAATTTGGGTATAGAACCTATATACAATAATAAGAATTGTTTTCCTTTTTACAACCTCTTAGACATGCCTACTCTCAGATAGAATGTTTAAAGTGACCACTGAAAATATTTTGAGGGTTAAGAGTTAGTATGTTTTATTGGAAAGAGCCACTTGATATAGGCTCTAAATACCAACTTTCAAATTTTAATAATGTCTATGTGAGATCACATTTGCCAGGACTAATGCTCTCCTTTTTTTTGAGAACCTCTTTTCTCTTGGTTTCATTGATATAACTTTTCTTAGTTCTCCTTTAAATAGGAGCCATCCTGTGCTCTCCTCACACCCTGTGGATTCCTCTATTGTAGAACCTGTGCAGCAGTTTTGCAAGTATCTCTCTATTTGTCTGTGAACCCCATTAGACAGCAATCCTTGTGCAGAAACTCTATCATATTAATCTTTATATCCCTACTCTCTGGCACAATGATCAGTCCATAATAAGTGATCAATGATAATGGAATAATTGGAATAGTTGGAAAATATGGAATAAATAAATTCTGATTCCTTTTCAGTCTCCTTTGATGGCTACAGTTCTTTTAATCCATTCAGTGGTAGTGTTTCTAGGGCCTACACCTTTCATCTTCTAAATTCACCTCTGTGTACTCTCCTTGAGTCAGCTTACTTTCTCTTATTTTATGCCTATGTACGCCAAAAACTCTCATATATTTATCTCTAATACTGACCTTTTACCTGAGGTCAAACTTGTATTTCTATCTTCTAGGTATCTTTACCTGGATCCTACCCTTACCTCTAATCCAGAGTAAGTTAGGGTCTCCAGAGCTTCCTTTTTTGTAAAACAGTTCAAGCTGCACTTCAGTTTCTTTTCTACAGGTCTGTAGGCATCTATTAGTACTTCAGGCTTAAAATGTGCAAGTTAGAGGCTTGGAGCCTTATACGGTGCTTCTCCCCCCTCACCCACCATATCCCATAACTCATCAGATCCTGTTATTATTTCTACCTTAGAAATAGCTCTTACATTGACCCCTGACTATCTTCATGCCAATGTCTTGTTTCAGGCCTCTCTCTTCTTTTGCCCAGTGTATTGCAATGGCTTATCACGTTTGGTTCTTTTGCCACCCACTTCTTCCCACTGCAGTCTGTCTTCCACCTGTCTGCCTGAGGCATCCTCCCCACAAACCAATAGGCTCAAGCCATTATCCTGCTGAAAGAGCTTTGTAGGTTTTCACTCTCTCCTTTCACAATCTGATATTAACCTACTTCTCCAATTGCATTTCCCATATACCACCAACACAAACTCTAGACTCTAGTCACATTCAACTTCACTTTTTCCCCGAACCTGGTTCTTTTACGCCCTGTGTCTATATCTTTGCCCTCCCATTTGCCTGTTATGCCCTTCTCAGCTTTTTCTTCACAACTTAAATATTGCCTCTTTTGTGAAGCCTTTCCTGAATATTCTAAAACTTTGTTCTTTATTAACATTTTCTCCATTTATGTTTATATATCTGCCTCACACTAGATTATTGAGAATACAGAACTTTGTCTTAATCTATTCTTGAATTCCTGGACCTTACTCAGTGATTTACTTCTCAATAAATGTCTATTGAATTACTAAAACAGTGACTGAATGATTAGTTGCATTTTCTCACCTTTTTGAGAAGTTAACAATTATTTTAACCTTCTTTAGTGCTAAGCCAGATATGCTCACACATTTCAGTGTGTTTTGGCAGGGTCAGGGCCTGACATCTGCTGCAGGTTGCACAGACATCAGTGTTGTCTTTTGCTGTCACTCACCTGCTGTGTGTTGCTTTAGCTCCCTAAGCTTTACACTTTTCATCTGAAATTGGCTATTGTTATGCTCAGTAGTTTGTAAAAAATTTTAGATGGACTAATGCTTTTTAATCTACTTCTTTCATTTGTTTTTAAACTAGCTTCAAGTACACAAATCTTACAGTTTTCTGAACTTTTAAGCAAAAGATAAAAAGAGATAGAAAGCAGAGCAAACAACCTGTCTTGTGCTCATTTTATACATTTTTTCTAGAATTTCCATTTTCTAAAGATTATTAGATTTTATACCCATTGTTCTACATTTATTGAACTCAGCATAATATGGCCCCCTTCCAACATTACTGGCTTGACGGAAAGTAAGAGGATGCCCTTTTGCACATGGTGGTCAGAAATTAGCCAATATTCATGATTCACTATCGAGGTCATAAACAAAATACTTGGCTTCCTGACAGCTGCATAAGTTGCATTGCTCACATCCACAGCTGCCAGACTTAGAATGGTTACTGGCAGCTGACAAAGCTTGAATTCATAAAGTGGTCCTTCCTAAGATTTATTTTTGAGAATGTTATACATTGATTGCAATTAAATTGGGAGCTCACTAGTAGTACTTGTATTTAAATGGGAAAACTAAACCTAACATTTACTGATTTTTCAGAGAAATTGAGAACTTCTCCTAGTCCAAAGTGTTGCTTGGTTTTCAGGCTGGTTAATTCTGAGGTAAAATGGGCTAAATGCCATCTTATATTTTCTTACTGGAACAACTTCTTGGAACTAAGGCAATTAATAAAATGTTATGAAAGAAATTATGAAGTAAACTTTGCAATAGTTGATGTGCACTGGAAGGTTCTTCACAAAGATAAAATATATTTCATTAAAACAGAAGACTTCATCCTTACTGTTGGTTTTTTGGTTAGTTTGCCTTTCTGTTTTCTTTCTTGCCCTTTCTGTCTCTTTCCTTTCCTCCCATTACAGTTCCTCCCTCCTTTCCCTCCTTCTCGTTCATAAAGTTTTTTTTTTTTTTTTTCGGTACGCGGGCCTCTCACTGTTGTGGCCTCTCCCGTTGCGGAGCACAGGTTCCGGATGCTCAGGCTCAGCCCATGGCTCATGGGCACAGCCGCTCCGCGGCATGTGGAATCTTCCCAGACCGGGGCACGAACCCGTGTCCTCTGCATCGGCAGGCGGACTCTCAACCACTGCGCCACCAGGGAAGCCCTCGTTCATAAATATTAAACATCTTTTTTGTACTAGTCACCATATTAGACACTGTGACACAAGGGCAAATAAAAAGACAAGCTCACTCCTTTTAAATGATATAATAATTTAATGATGAAAAACAGACATGTATACACATCGTGCAGGAGAGTGAACTAAGTGGGAACCAAGGCATTAGGGAGACTTTTAAATGGGGGCTGAGTCTAAAACTTCCCCAACATCTATATTTCAAACTAGAACAGTGGTCTGGAGGGGCCACTTTAGTTTATTTTAATTATTAAAAATTTTTAAGATAAAAGTAAGTTTCCTGTATTTCAATAGAGAATATTACTTTCTGAAAATGAAGAGTATGTAACAATGGGATGAATATCATGATGAAGAAGATGCACATGATGAAGAAGATGAAGAAGCACAAAAATAGAATTTTGAAAATTATAGGCCAGGGATGCTGTAGAATATATTTCTACTATGGCTTGTAATTTGAAGTAAATGATCCTTAAGTATTCTATGTCTCTCTGATTTTATGACTTGTAACTCAGAAAAGTTAAAACATAAGGTGGTTGTAATATTTGTTAATGTTCAGTCATATACACAGACTGCAGAGTAATTGATACTAGAATTCTTCTTAATTCTTTGTATTGTTCTCTAAGTACCATGAAATTATATATTTTCCAGATATTGACAGGAGATTGATCTCTCTCTCTCCCTCTCCATGTGTATCTATCTATCTATCTATCTATCTATCTATCTATCTATCTATCTATCTATCTATTTATAGAGAGGAATATATATGGGAGAAATAATGGGGCTGCTTTAATTTTAGATCCTACAGCATGATCTGTGTTGAGTCATCATAATCTATATTTATTATTTATCATGTATCTACTATGTGCCAGGATCTGTGCTTCATGTATATTATGTTATTTAATCTTCACAATGTCCCTATGAATTTATTCTATTTTACAGTTGAAGAAAGATCAATGAAGAAAAAAATATCAGAAAAAGCACATTAGAAGTCAATGAGATAAGAGTACCTGCATTCAAATCTTAGTCCTGTCAGTGATTAGTTGTGGGGTTTGATCATGCTACTTCATCTCTCTAAACTTCAGTTTTCTCATTTTTAAGTGGAATCAATAATAATACCTACACATAGAGTTATTAGGAGGGTTAAACAAGTTAACATATTAAAGTAGTTAGAATAACAGGTGGTACTAAGCATTATTATTACAAGCCTGAAATCAAATAACTAGGAAGTGGTAGAGCAGAGTTTTCAGATTCCAAAGCTTGTGGTTCTTTCACAATTTCATATTGCTTCTAAGACACATCGAGGTCTGTGTATCACAGGATTTAAAAAGAGAAATTGTCAATAATTGACAAAATTTCTGTTTATTTCTCAAAGAAAATATATATGAAAGGATTCTCATTTAAAGGACTATTATTCCTTGGGGGTGAACTCTGGCATCTCAGAGCCTATTAGTACTAAACAGTGGTGCACATGTCACTTTTCAGGGACTGTGGAGTAGAATAAATAGGAACTGTTATCTTGGAGGTGAGTTACTTGTGTCTCTTCCTCAACAGGGATTTGAAATTTTGCTAGTTCTTAGGATCATCCTGAGGAGGAGTTCAGTTCTCTCTCCCCAGCTGTTCAGAGCACCTGTTGTTTCCATGGCTCTCCTTTCCTTCTGGTCTCTTTCAAAAATCCTTTCCGGCCTCAGTGATGGTGGTAGTGGGAATAGCTTTTTAAAACCACCACCACTTGCACAGTCTCAGCACAGCTTGTGTAAGTGGGATTTTAGGAATGAAGGCAAGAAGAATGTACTGATGTGAACAGGCTAAAGTATTATTATTTGTTTTTATCTTGGTTGGATCTTGTGTGAGAG
This sequence comes from Mesoplodon bidens, assembly GCF_964165515.1. Lineage (NCBI taxonomy): Eukaryota > Metazoa > Chordata > Mammalia > Artiodactyla > Ziphiidae > Mesoplodon > Mesoplodon bidens. Next base: position 71,455,208 of record NC_138164.1, on the reverse strand, counting down.
ATCCAGATTAATTTTGGATTTCTGATGTTCATCATTAGATTGGAAGTTCCCTACCTACAGGTTTGCTCTGTAAAAAAACAAAAAACAAAAAAACCTGTTGTTTTTCATTATAATTCTTTTCTATTTATTCATCCTTATACAGAGCTCTATAAAATTTAAGAGGAAATAACTCCCCACCCCATTTGTATGAAACCCTTTCAGCTGTACCTTCCACTGACCAGTGAAGAAATGATGTGGTGCACGATGATGTGCTTCAGCCTGGGATACAGATCTCATCCCTTATCCCCAATTCAAGCACATCTTGGGCTTCCAAAAAATAACCCTATTAGGTTTTGCTCCTAAAATATTGTTTGAGAGTCAGATTAACTCATTTATTTCTCACAATTCCTGTGTAAGACAGTTTCGTTGTCCCCATTTTTACAGATGCAAAACTTGAAATTCAAACTTGGTCAGTAAGTTATTTATGATTGTCAGAAAGCTAAAGAGTTGTAGAACTACAACCAATGTGTTGCTCTTAAAGAACAGCTTTATCTCATTAAGCCACTGTAAATAGGGGGTGGGCATGGGGAAAAGAGTATGAAAAGGAAGAAAACCTACATTTATTGAGCTCCTGCTATATGCTAAGAATTTAACATTTCTGGCCTCATTTAATTCTCACAATAATCCAGTTACCTAAATATTATAATCTTCACGTTACAAATGAGGAAATTGGGATTAAGATTCAATAATTTACCTCAGTTTGATTTATAAATGAGGAGCTGAAATTTGAACCAAGGCAAGTCTGAATCTAAAGCCTATGCTCAAGATGAATGACTAATATTTTTGATGTTAGTTCCAACTAATCGTTTAATGAGTCATCTTTGAAGACCTATTATATGCAATGCCCTGTATTAACCACTTTGTGGGAAACAGAGATGCCACCAAAGATGGACTAGTGTCAAATCTCAGACCTTCCCCTTACTGGTAGTCCTTGAACCAGTGATTTACCCTCTCCAAACCTCAGTTTCTTCATCTTTAAAAGAGGGATAATAGTACCTATCTTTTAGGGTTGTTGTGAGCATTAGAGCTGATGTAATTGGTACCATGTTGGAACTTCATACATATTATAATTATGGGACTCACTGTTTAGAAAGGGAAAAAAAGACAAGTGCACATATCACTGTGAGAGCCATTAATAAGAAGTATCTTCAGAGAGATAAAAGTTCTAAGAGAAGGTTTACTTAAGCCTGACCCTGATTGATGGGGGAGAACCAGTAAAAGCTTCATAAAGGAGGTGGCATTTTAAACACCAAAGTTTCGGTAGAATTCAGATATGGAGGAAGGGTATTCCAAATAGAAGCATATTTAAGAAAGCATGAGGGGTTTCAAGGCAAAGAGTGAGTCTAACTTGGCTGAAGTGTGGGGATCTCATAAGGAATTTATAAGCTGTAAGATTGGAAAGATCAGTTAGCTTTAGGTTGTGGATAAAAGGAAACAGGGCTTTATTCAGTAGGCAGAAGGGAGCTGGTTAGAGTCTTGAACTATTCTTTTTCTAAAACATTGTTATTACTAAAATTTTTTAAGTACTAAATTTTATTTTAATTACTGAAATAGGATATGTATGCTGGTTGATTTTAGAAAATTGAACACTATTTGCTGTATTCTAACTTTTGTAAAAAACCTTTTTAAAAAAATTTTCAAATAATCCTTTTAAATATTAGTAGGAGCCATCATCACTATCTAATTCCAGAACATTTTCATCATCCCCCAAAGAAATCCTCATACCCCTCTCTCCAGCACCTTGGCAACTACTAATCATTTTCTGTAGATTTGCCTATTTTAGATAAATGGAATCATATAATAAGTGGTCTTTTGTGACTGCTTTCTTTCAATTAGCATAATGTTTTCAAGGTTCATCCACATTGTAGCATGCATTAGTATTTTATTCCTTTTTATTGCAAAATAATATTTCATGGATGGATATACTACATATTTTTTATCCATTGGTGAACATTTGGGTTGTTTGCAAATTATGACTATTATGAATAATAACTTGTGAACAGATTTTTTGTGTGGAGGTATGTTTTCATTTCTCTTGAAATGTGTACCTAGTAGTATAATTCCTGGTGAGTCTGTTTAACTCTTTGAGGAACTGCCAAATTTTTCCAAAGTGGCTGCACCAGCAACAATGTTTTTCCAATTTCTCCACATCCTAACCAATACTTGTTATTGTTCATCTTTTATAGTAGCCACAATTTTTTGGTGTGAAATGTATCTTACTGTCATTTGATTAGCATTTACATAATTATTCAGTACTAATGATGTTAAGCATCTTTTCATGTACTTGCTGGCCATTTGTATGCCTTCTTTGGAGAAATGTCTGTTCAAATATTTGCCCTCCCCCCCCTTTTTTTTTTTGCGGTACGCGGGCCTCTCACTGCCGTGGCCTCTCCCGTTGCGGAGCACAGGCTCCGGACGTGAAGGCTCAGCGGCCACGGCCCACGGGCCCAGCCGCCCCGCGGCATGTGGGATCCTCCCAGACCAGGGCACGAACCCGCGTCCCCTGCATCGGCAGGCAGACTCCCAACCACTGCGCCACCAGGGAAGCCCCCAAATATTTGCCCATTTTAAAATTGGGTTGTTTGTCCTTCTGTTGTTGACTTGTAATAATTCTTTATTCTTGATAATGCCCCCTTATCAGATACATTATTTGTAAATATTTTCTTCCATCTATGGGTTGCATTTTGATTTTATTGATCCTTTCATTTGAAACACAAATTTTGATGAAGTCTATTTTTTTTCCTTTGGTTGCTTGTGCTTTTGATGTCATATCTAAGAAATCATTGCCTAACCCAAGGTTGTGAAGGTTTACACTTATGTCTTCTTCTAAGAGTTTTATAGTTTTGGCTCTTACATGTAGGTCTTTGATCCATTTTGAGTTAATTTTTACATGTGGTATGAGGTAGGGGTCCAAATTCATTCATGTGTGGATATTTAGTTTTCTCAAAGCCATTTGCTGAAAAGGCTATTCTTCTCCCCATTGAATTGTCTTGGCACCAGTGTTGAAAATCAATTGACTATAAATATAAGAGTTTATTGCTGGACTCTCAGTTCTACTCAATTCAGCTATATCCTATCTTTATGCCAGTACTACACTGTCTTGATTATTGTAGTAAATTTTGAAATCAAGAAGCTTAAATTATCCAATGTTTTTAGTCTTTTTCAAGATTCTTTTGCTTACTCTGGGTCACTTGCATTTCTGTTTGAATTTTAGGATTGGCTTGTCAATTTCTGCAAAAAAAAACCCACAAAAATCTGGGATTTGTATAAGGGTCATATTGAATCTGAAAATCAGTTTGGGGAGTATTGCCATTTTAACAATATTAAGTCTTCCAGTCCATGAATATGGGTTGTCTTTACATTTAATTTCTTTCAACAGTGTTTTTTTGTAGTTTTTAGTGTACATGCCTTGCACTGCTTTTGTTAAATTTATTCCTAAGTATTTAAAAAATTCTTTACAAATAGAATTTAAAAAAATTATTTTCATATGATAGAAATGCAATTGGGGCTTCCCTGGTGGCACAGTGGTTGAGAGTCCGCCTGCCGATGCAGGGGACACGGGTTCGTGTCCCGGTCTGGGAAGATCCCACGTGCCACGGAGCGGCTGGGCCCGTGAGCCATGGCCGCTGAGCTTGCGCGTCCGGAGCCTGTGCTCCGCAACGGGAGAGGCCACAACAGTGAGGGGCCCGCGTACCGAAAAAAAAAAAAAAGAAATGCAATTGATTTTTTTATATATTGGGCTTGCATCCTGCAACCTTGTTTAACTTGTTCACTAGTTCTTATAGTTTTATTGTGTTTGAATTCCTTAGGATTTTCTGTGTACAGGATCAAGTCACCTGTGACTAGAGATAATTTTACTTCCCACCTTTCAATCTGGATTGTTTTTATTTCTTTTTCTGGCCTAATTGCCTTGGTTAGAACCTCTAACATAATTTTGAATAGAAGTAGAGAGAGTGGACATTCTTGTATTAGTCCTCATCTTAGAGAGAAATCTTTCGTTAAGTATGATGTTAGCTGTGAGTTTTCCAGTGATACTTTTTAGTTATGTTGAAGGGGTTGGGTCTATTTTACAGATTGATTTTTTTTTTTGAGTCCACCTTTTTAAAAATCATTGAGCTGACATGTAAAAATTAGGAGACTTCACACAAAAATCTAAATTTCTGGCTTCTCTTGAAAAAAAACAACAATAAAAGATCTAACAATGACAACACTTGGCTCACATCTGTACATAGCAGCAATTACTGCCTCCTCTAGGTGGATGGCTATGCTCTCTTCAATTCTGAGTTTGTGAATCTTCTCTGATTCTGCTAAGAGATCTGAGGATTTACAAGTTTAGATCGATTTAGTAACAATTCTGGACTCCTGTAATTTGAGTCATTACTAGGGTTATCCTCAGTAGCTTTTGTAGAAATTAGCTGGCTTTCAATATGCAAATCCAATTTGATGTATAGTTAACTAGTCATAATGTTTCTCTGTACCTCTCTTTTCCATAGTCACTTTTAAATATCCCTGTATTCAGTATAGTTGACGAGAATTTACTTTCATGGAAAAAACCAGTATGGAATTCACTTGGTTGCAGGGATTTATGGAAATCAAAAACTGAGGGAGAATTTGAATGCAGTTTAACACTATAGTATATCACTGGAAGAACTACTATATATATGGTAACCTTTTCACAAAAAGGTGTGTCTATCTTTTTTATATCTCTCGAATCTAGCACAGTGCCTGGCACTTGGTTGCCTCATTAAATTTGTGTTGAGTGAATGTTAGCTCTTAGTAATATTTAGATGAGGATTTCTCATGTGTGTAAAAACTCAAGGGACAATATTTTATGAAAAATCAAATGTAGTACTTTTATGTTTTGATGACACAAATAGTCATAGGAAATAATGTTTACCTTCTTTTATGTAATTATGCCACAAATATAATTTGTAAGTGATAAGGCTAATAAGCAGAAAACTTGATATTTTGTGACATATTAAAAGAGGTAGTGATTTTTTGTAATTAAAAATATTTTCTGTGAGTAAAAACTATGGCCATGAATTTTTAGCATATTAGGGAGTTTAGTGAAGATAAACTCTTTTTTATGTCCTATATGATATTGCAGAGGAAAACAGCAGCCAGGAGATATCTTTGGAATGTCTATAATATCATTGCCATCCACTGACTCTAGGCTTTTGTGTTGTAGAAGATCCTTAATTAGACAGTCTTCATTTATTTCCTGGAAGTAATATATCCTGATGTCATCAGTTGCCTTTTTAACATTAAATGTTTCATCCTCAGTGACACCCAAATGGCTTTGACATTTGTATTACATCCCAGAGTGCACATATTCCAGCTCAAAGAATAGAACTGTGTTGGGTAGCCTTAATATACTCCACGGAGCAACAGATGTGAAACAAATTATATAGTTCAGTTCCCAAGTTAAGCCAGTCTTCTTTTTGGAGGAACATGTAGGGAGATAGAGCTAGGGGATGATTTTTAAAAACAATTTTCTTCTTGGCGATTTCAGTATTACATGCTATATATTTTTGAAGAGATCTCATTTAAACCTATAGACAGGATTAAAAGTCAGCTGTTAGGAAGAAGCGTCTGTGGTCATATGTTTGGTGAGCTGGTGGGAGCAAGAGACAGAGCTGGGGATTCTGCCAACTAGTAGCAGATATCTGTGTTTAGAAGTACAAGGTCACCACACTTTTCTAAGCATTTTCATGGAATCCAAGGAAGTTCTTGTTCACTGTAAGTTAATTTATTTTCCTATTGACCTATGGTGAATGGGGCACGACTAGTGACTTGAAATATTTCCTTAATGATTTGCTTAAATATTGAATCCTGTAGTTCTCGTATACTGTTTGCCTTGTTTGTTCTCTGTACTACTAAAATCATTCCTAAACTTATGATTAGAAAATCAGAGATTTAAGTGCTGACAAAGGGCTGAAAATTGTCTGGTAACTTGGAGCTTTACTTAGAAATTATATGTGTATTTCTCCTGTGAAAATGCCTATGTTGTAATCTGACTAGTAAGTGCATGGAAAGATATATTAAAACTCTATGTGTGTAACAAACTTGTAATTTGGTTTGCCATTTTGTTGTGGTTTGAGTACAAGATTGCAAAATATCTTAATGGTATGTACTGAATATTGATCTTCCTAATTAAGAATTTGGAAGAAAGTGTTGTCTTTTTTTTCCCCCCAAAATGGTGTTTCCTATGTGATGTTGAGTAAAATAGCTGCAAAACTAGTTTTCCTTGTACTAAAATAAGTTCATTTTTTTCTTCTAACATACATGTAGGTTATTTTTAATAGCTAAGGATGATGATAAAGTTAGTGGGTAATTAATCATTAATTAAGTACTAGTAATTAAATAAAGTGCTATACTAAACATTTTATATATCTTATCTCATTTGGTAAGTTTAGGAGATAAGTGAAAATTTTCACTTTATGTATGAAGAAATTGAGATCAGTTTCCCAACTTGTACATGCTAGAGGTAGGATTTATATCCCTCTCTATTTATATTTATCTATATGCTTGTCATCCTGATCCCAAAGTTGATGCTGTTAACCATTGCTAGACTGCACTCCATGAATAATCACATAGCACACAATAGTATTGCCAGTTCATGGCAATACTAAGGAGTGGAAACACCTTCAAGATGTAGAAATTGTTTCTTCAATTTCTGCTTGAATTGTTGGGAATTGACACTGAGCTCATCTCAGGGGGAGAGAAGACCACACTTTCCATCAAGTTTCTGTAAATCATGTTGATTCTGCTGTCTTTACAATGGCACAAGAGTGTCATCATGTATTAATCTACATTCCAGAAAAGTGTGCCCCATGGAGAGAATGTGTGGCAACAGCTGGTTATGGCAGCTGTAGGTAATAAACACAATGAGACAAGCCTCAAAGTTCAGTCTCTTCTTTCTGCATATATCCCCTTTATATATCAAAAGGAGGAGTTAAGTATGAGTGTGCTAACGGTACTTAGCAAAGAAACAGAATCACCATGGTATTGTTATTCAAGTTCTTAGAATGTTAATGCCAGAAAGTACCTCCTTTTGGGACTTAGTTCAATCATTAAGGAAAATGAACAAACTTGAATGAAATTGCTTTCAGAGAGTAAGGAGCAGTGTCTTTTTTACTGCTATATCCCCAAAGTACTTATAATAGATACTGACGTAGACTCAATAAATATTTGCTGATTGATGGATTGATTGCTCTATTTCACATGGCTGATAGTAGTTCAGGCTATAATCTGAGTCTTTTGACATTCAGGTTCAGTGCTTTTCTTACCACGCTGAGCTGCTTACATTCCCATCTCAAAATAATAATTGCTTTCTCTTTTTGAAAGAAGGAAATTAAAACTCTAAGAGAGTAAGTAAGTTGCCCAAGTTCACACAGGTAGGCCGTGGCTGAAGAAGGTCATAAAGCCTAGTCTGCTTGATGCTAAAGTTTGTGTTCTTAGGTGCCACACTGTACTGCTGCTTTCCAGACCATTAACTCACACCATATTTTATAGATGTAATTTGTACTAGTATCTTAAGACTTTTTAAAAAATTAATTAATTTACTTATTTATTTATTTTTGGCTGCATCGGGTCTTCGTTGCTGCAAGCGGGCTTTCTCTACTTGCGGCGAGTGAGGGGCTACTCTTCGTTGTGGTGCACGGGCTTCTCATTGTGGTGGCTTCTCTTGTTGCGGAGCATGGGCTCTAGATGCACGGGCTTCAGTAGTTGTGGCTTGTGGGCTCTAGAGCGCAGGCTCAGTAGTTGTGGCGCACGGGCTTAGTTGCTCCGTGACATGTGGGATCTTCCTGGACCAGGGCTCGAACCCGTGTCTCCTGCATTGGCAGGCGGGTTCTTAACCACCGCGCCCCCAGGGAAGCCCTGTACTAGTATCTTAAAGCACTCTACAAAAAGAGAGTATGCAATCTTATTTTTGACATACGTTAGAGCTGAGTGGTTAAGAACAAGGATTCTATAGCCAGAGTTTAAATCCCAGCTCTACTACTTCACATGACTTTGGCTAAGTTTCTCTGTGGCTCAGATTCATCATCCACCAGTGGTGGTAATAATAATACCTATCACTTAGATTCATCATTTACCAGTGGTGGTAATAATAATACCTATCTCATGGAGTTGTTTGAGAATTAAGTAAGCATGAGGTGCTTAGAACAGTGTTTGACATAGAGTAGGCCTCATATGTGTTATTATTATTTCCTTGAGTATTAATTTCCATTGGGAAGAATTTATCTTATAGCCAGTGAAGCTTAATCCTGTTGTCCTCTCTTGTTCTATCCTCTGGGGAAACAAAGACAAGTAGGGATCACCCTCGCTGCATACTACTCTCTCTATTTAGTTATCATGATGAAGTTACTTTTTACTCTTTTCTAATAGGTTTCTTAATCTTTAAGCAAAGATCTGATTTCCCCAGTCCTCACACTACAAGGAATTTTCTGTATTTAAAGCAGGAAATAACATTAATACTTAGAGGATAAGAACATTTGTTTTCATATGGTATACAAAGAACAAACAAATTTATTCCTATAGCAGGAATTAATAGTCTTTTTTAACATTACCCTGTTGTCTTGCCTAAAATTAAGCTGTGTCTTCTAGGGTGATATAGTGAATAAACACTGGACTTGGGAATCAGAAAACCTGAATTCATGTCTCAGTTGACATGAAAATGTATAAAAAACATAACAGTGACTGCTATGATTACCTCACAATGTTTGGTGTTAAGCAAATAATATTTTATATTTTCAAGGCCCACATTCAAATACTACCAGCTCAATGAAGCCTTCCCTGACTCCTCTGGTTAGATTACATCTCTACTCTCTCTATATATGGAAAGCAATTCCTACAGCACTTTTCATCTCTACAATATTCTATTTCTTTGAGTCAGACCATATCTTCCACTGGATTGTAAGCTCTTTGTGGGTATATATTCATTTTTGTTTTCCACAGACTGTTTGATATAGTGCCTTCAGTATGTGCTCCATTGAATTTGTGCAGTGGTTTTTTGTAAACTGAAGTATATACAAATGTAAAATATTATTAATATCCACTTATATGTGACACTCCTCTTTCTCATGGGTTTATTTTCTAACTTACAGTAATGCATGCAGTTCCATGTCCAGTCAGAGTTTTCTCTGCATCTCCAAGTACCTTATCTTGGGGAGTGTCAACCAGGAGCATAATTAAATTTTTTATTAAGTTCCTGAATGCAAGTTGTATTGTCCTAACTACTGTCCAAATCAAATTGTCATGGTCTCTGCTGTACAAGAGCACAGTCAAAAATCATTATCAAATGTCTGCATGCAAGTTATGTTGTCCTTGGTAAATTGAATTAAATAATCAGATCAGTGATTTCTAGACTTAACAGTATAAGGAAGAAACACTTGTGTGAATACACTTATAATGGACTACTAAAAACTATTGAAAAAACCCCACACTGATTGAATATATAATAAATTTTGTTCAGAATTATGACTGAAACGGGCAATTTTAGATTTGGGTGTTTGGTCTAATTCCACTATGCAAGGAACCTTCACATCACTTCTTATTGGGGAAAATCTATGAGTATTGAACTTTGCACAAGTTTTTGATGTAGTCCCTGGCAGCTACATAATGGATTTTGCCTGTCCTATAATATTCTATGAGATCATAAAGTTACTCTTCTGTGAAATTTGATCAGTTTGGTCAGACATGAGGATGTTTTTATTCAGTCTCATTATGATTAGAGAAGTAAGACCCTACGTGTGAATGTAGAAAAATGTTTTAGCTTATAAAAATAAAAGTAAAAAAGAAGAAACGAAACAAAAAATAAGAGGAAACAAAGGGAAAAGAAAAGAAAGGAAAAGAAATGAAAAGAAGGCCTGAATATTTATTAACTTGTTTTAAACTATAAGTATTTATGATATGTGAAGTTTAAATGTTTATAGAAGATTGAATGACATCTCATCAGCTCAACAGGCTTAAAATATCATTTAGGTCCTCAAAACAGTTAGAAAATTGTTTTGGGTTTGATAGTTACTTTTTCAGAGGGGTATGTGTGTGTGTAAAAGACGTAGCACAGGGCTTCCCTGGTGGCTCAGTGGTTGAGAGTCCTCCTGCAGATGCAGGTGACACGGGTTCGTGCCGGGAAGATCCCACATGCCGCGGAGTGGCTGGGCCCGTGAGCCTTGGCCGCTGAGCCTGCACATCCGGGGCCTGTTCTCCGCAGCGGGAGAGGCCACAACAGTGAGAGGCCCGCATACAGAAAAAAAAAAAAAAAAAGATGTAGTACAACCATGTTTAATAATTAACATTTATTAGGGGTTTATTCTATGCAATGCAGCACTCTAAGCATTTTACATTTAATCCTTTCAACAACCTTGAAATGTAGGTGCTATTATTATTTCCATTTTGTATGTGAAGAAATAGAGAAGTTGAGTAACTTGCTGAAGGTCTCACAACTAGTGAGTGGGAAGCTGTTTATCTGGTCTTCCTGCTGATGACAATAACATTTGATTGCAGTTTTCAGTTAGGGTCTATGCCATCCTGAAATCTTGCTCCAAAAATCCTTAGTTATATTTAGTAATTAAGAATTTATAAAGTCAATAAAAAATAACTCCCTCAATGGAGTGTGAAGGATAAATTATTTATTATAGAGTTTAGTAAAATTACATATACTAAATCCTAAATAATATGTGTTGGGGTTCTGCTGCATAATGTCATTTCTTTTTTACCAAGAAATTGGTGAAAATTTTTATGTCTGGCTGAAAAAAAATGGCTCTATACTAGTCTGATCTAGGTTTTGCCTTGCATGTCCTATTGTTTGCCTTCTGTACCTATATTGCACTGGTCCCTCATTGCTCTATAGTGGCCTGAATGCTTCCTTGCATCAGAAATTTCTGTAAAAACCACATAGAATTTTTAACCTCTACACATCAAGTTCAGATTCCCCCCCCAACTCTTTTTTTAAAAAAATTAAAACTTACTGTGAAAAGAGTGGTAAAAAAACACATAGAATTTTTAACCTCTACACATCAAGTTCAGATTCCCCCCCCAACTCTTTTTTTAAAAAAATTAAAACTTACTGTGAAAAGAGTGGTACAAAAAACACCCATATAGGGGCTTCCCTGGTGGCGCAGTGGTTGAGAATCTGCCTGCTAATGCAGGGGACACAGGTTCGAGCCCTGGGCTGGGAGGATCCCATATGCCGCGGAGCAACTAGGCCCGTGAGCCACAGCGACTGAGCCTGCGCGTCTGGAGCCTGTGCTCCGCAACAAGAGAGGCCGCGATAGTGAGAGGCCCGCGCACTGCGATGAAGAGTGGCCCCCGCTTGCCACAACTAGAGAAAGCCCTAGCACAGAAACGAAGACCCAACACAGCAAAAATAAATAAATTAATAAATTAATTTAAAAAATTAAAAAAAAACCACCCATATACATTCTTAGATTATCCAATTGTTAATATTTTGCCACAGTTGCACACCCTCTCTCTGTATGTGTATGTATTTGCTGAGTAATCTGAAATTAAATTGCAGATATCATGACACCCTAATGTTCCAGCATGTATCTCCTAAGTACATGAAAGTCTCTGACAGGATACCACGATCACATTTTCTGTTTTCTTCTCTTATAGATGTGTATGACTATTGCTTGTGGTTTTCTTTTCATTTTTGAAATGTTTTATATTTTCTTGGACCAGCAATGACAGAGGATTCTTTGTAGACAGGGTAGGTGCTTGGGTGGCTTGCTAGATTTCTTATTTTAAGTGCCCTTCTTATTGGTGTAGTAAAGTGCTTTTAAAAAGTATTTGCTAATACAAATGAATGTATACGCAAAGCAGAAAACAGACTCACAAATATAGAAAACAAACTAGTGGTTACCAAAGAGGAGAGGGAATGGGAGGGGCAAATTAGCGTTATGGGATTAAGAGATACAAACTACTATGAATAAAATAGATAAACAACAAGGATATATTATATAGCACAGCGAATTATAGCCATTTTCTTGTAATAACTTTTAATGGAATATAACCTGTGAAAATACTGAATCACTATGCTGTATACCTGACACTAGTATAATATTGTAAATCAACTCTACTTCAACAAAAAATTTGGCATTTTGTTTGGGGTAGGGGTGGGGTTAGTATACTTCTGATTTTGTGCTTCTCATTTGCTTCTGTAGGGCCCTTAATTTCTACCGCTTGCTTCCTTCTTTCAATGCCAAGCCTCCAGGAGATTTCCCCTTCCAGGCTGCCTTTCTCTCTCCCTCTCTCTCTCTGCTCCAGAAGTGGATTCAACCTTCCCTGAAGTTCTGTGATTCTTATGTAATTAAGTCCTGGACTTGATCATCAACAATTTCTGCCTTCTGGCCGCAGGAGATGAGAGTGTCTTTATATATTGCTAGGGAGTTCTTCTGACCTTTACAATTTGTCTTAATTTGTGATTAATGGCTCTGAGCTTTGCATTGTCTTTCTTCAAAGCTTTTATTGCACTTAGCAACATCCATTCAAATCTTTTGTTCTTATAACTATTATTTCCTCTGAACCTCTTGTATGACTGAGATATTATACCTGCCATTATTTTCCCTACTACCAGTTTCTCATGCCAGTTGACCACAGGTGAAACTTTTAACAACTGCACTGTTACAACACTCCAGGACTTATTATCAGTGCTCTGCCTACCTCCAGTATTGGTGTTCTTGTTGCCAGCTGGCTGGTGGGTGCCAGAGCTCAAATATTCCATTTTATAGTTTGCTTTTTTCAGAATACTCCTTGTACCAACTCTCTTATGTCAGTGACCCTAGGAAACAGATTCTGGGATGGAGAATTTTCATATAGGAAACTTTACTGAGGAGTGCTCTTAGGAATACACCTATGAGGGAGTAAGGACACAAGAAGGCAAGTGATGAGTTGAACTACAGAGTGGTTACCAAAAAGTTCTCACTTGATGTACATGAGCCCTGGAGCTTAGATGACCTTTCAGAGTTATTCTAAATTGAGGCAAGGTGACCAGATCTCACATTGAGCAGTCATTGGATACTGGCTACCTTTGCAGAAGGGATGTAACTTTGAGTGAGGGAGCTCCCTTTGAGCTGAGAGCAGTTTCTAGGGAGGGACTTGGATGTGAGCTGTTAGTAGCCAACAAAACTGGCAGCTAAAGATTTGAGGGCCTTGGTTTGATGGAGAAATCTAGGTCATACACCACAGTCTGCACTAGAAGACGTAAGAAAAAAAGTAGGAAGACCTATCAAAAGGTCAGTGAAGTACTTCAGATAATGATAGCTTGGAGTTTGGGAGAACAGTGGAGGTAGTGAGAGGTGGTTGGATTGGGGATATATTTCAAAGGATTTGCTGTTGGATAAGATGTCAGAGGAGAGAGGGGTAAAGGGTGTTTTCAAAGATTTGGGCCTGCACAACTCTAAGAATAAAGTTGCCTCATCAATTTAATGAGAAGTGATGGCTAGCACACTTTGTTTTCTTAAAGAAGTTATATTAGCTGAAGAATATAACCTCTTTTTATAATTTATAGCTGAAAAGAATGAGGGCCTCTAGCTTTCTGTTTCTACAACATAAATTACCAAAATTGATCCATTTAGAAATTTAAAAATTGAATAGACTCATAACCTTGGAATAAATTAAAACTTCATCAAAGAATTATCTTTAATGAAATAAACTCAGGTAAGATTAAAGTCAAATACTTTAAAACTTTCAAAAATAGGAAATTCTTATGAAAAGTACCTACTTCCAAAGGAGTGAAATAGTGAGAAACCTTTGTAACTAACTTTAAGAAAATAGCATAACTCTGATATCAAAACTGAACACAGGTAACACTAAGAGAAGAAAATGCAGATTAATCTCATTTATGAATATAGATTAAAAACCCTAATCAAAGTACTAAGAAATTCTGATTCAAAGTACATTAAGGATGCCAGCAAAATGGTGGCACAGGAATTCTACTGCTCCTTTCCCCCCAGAAACATCATTTTGAATAACCGTCTACACATGAAATAACTTCACAGGAGCCAAGGATTCCAGGTGAAGGATTAGAATACACAACCTGGCTGAAGCAGAGAAATAAGAAAGAATGCATTGAGGAGTGTAGGAAAGATAGATTCATACTACTCCTCCATTAATCCTCCCCCAAACCAGAGCAGCCCAGCCCAGAGACAGATCCCATGGCACTGGGCTCTCTGTGGGCTCCCAGGAACCCAGGCACTTCTCTCCTTCTGGCACCTGCTGGCTCCAGTGGCCCCAGGCAGTTCCTGTGGCCTCAAATGGCATTCATAGCACCAGGTTCCTGGTCAGGCTCCCAGGAACCAAGGTACCCCTCTCAACCTAGTGCCTGCTGGCTCCAGCAGCCCCAGGAGGCTCCTGTAGCCCCAGGCAATGACACCGGGCTGCAGATGAGCTCCTGTGAATCCAGACCCCTGGCTCACCCTGGTGCCTGTTGGCTCCAGAAGTCCTAGGTGGTTCCTGAAGCCCCTGGCAGTTACCATGGTACTAAGCTTCTGGCGGACTCCCATGAATCATGGTCCATCACTGACACTGGTGCCTGGAAGCTGTAGTGGCCCAGACAGCTCACATGGCTTCAAGCTCCCAGAAGGCCCCTTTGAACTCAGGCTCCTGGCTCACCCAGGTGCTGGCTGGCTCCAGCAGCCCCAAACAGCTCAGTGGCCTGAGGTGGCTCTGAGTTCCAGGAAGCTTCTTAAGCTGCAGGATCCCAATGGGCTCCCAAACTCCTGGCCCATCCCACCAGTGGCCTGTTACCTTGGCTGTAGCCAGCTCCTATAGCCTGAGGGTCCCAATCGATGCTTGCAAACCTAGGGTCCAGGACACTTGTGAACCCATGGTGTCTATGGGGTCTGGCACCAGGCTGACTACCACTATCTCAAGCTTTCAAACCACCCCAGAACTAGACTTCCCAAGGACTCCAGCAGCAAGCCTGCTTTCAGACATCACCAGACTGCCTACCCAGAATCTCTGGATAGGTTGAGTGACAAAGGGCTTCACCTGCTGAAGCCAGTCTGTAACAACTAGAAGAGATGCCTATGACCTCAGATGCACAGGCATCAATGTGAGGTCACAAGAATCATGAATAATCAAGGACACATGACATCACCAAAGGAAACTAATAAAATTTCAATGGCTGACCCTAAAGAAATAGAGACCTATAAACTGACAAAGAATTCAGCATAATCCTCTTAAAGAAATTCAGAGATCTAAACTAAAAACACAGACAACTGAATGAAATTAGAAAAACAATACATGAACAAAAGGAGAAGTTTGACAAAGAAATAAAAAGAAATCTAAGAGTTGAAGAGTATAATGACAGAACTGAAGGATTTAGCAGAGGATTTCAACAAGAGATTTGACCAAACAGAAGAAAGAATTCGTGAACTAAAAGACAGGTTATTTGAAATCATATAATCAGAGAAGCTATGGGATAAAATTTAAAGAAACAATCTTGGAATTATTTGAGTCCCAGAAGGATAAGAGGAAGAGAAAGCAGAAAACTCATTTAAAGAAATAATGGCAGAGAATCCCCCAATCTGGGGAGAGATTTAGATACCCAAGTTTATGAAATTAATAGCTCAAAATTTCAATCCCAAGTAGTCTTCACTAATATACATTGTAATAAAACTGTATAATATCAAAGGCAAAGAGACAATTTTAAAAGCAGCAATAGAAAGAATATTCTCACATAAAAGGAAATACTCATAAGGCTGCCATAGGGTTTCTCAGTAGAAATCTTTCAGGTCAGGAGAGAGTGGGATGAAGTGCTGAAATTAAAAAAAAAAAACTGCTAACTGAGAATACTTTGCCCAACAAAGCTGTCTTTCAGGAATGAGCAAGAGAGAGACTTTCCTAAACAAAACCCGAGAGAGTTCATCACAACTAGACTTTCTTTACAAGAAATGGTGAAAGGAGTTCTTCAAGCTGAAATTTAAAGGATGCTAATTAGTCACAAGAAAACATGAAAATATATCATGCTGGTAAAGGTAAGGATGTTGTCAAATTCAGAATATTCTAATATTGTGAAAAGATGGGGGCACTAATCACTTGACTCTGGTATAAAGGTTTAAATGACAATCTGACCTACAGAATTGTAAGATAATGTGTTTTGTCAGCAACAGAAAACTAATATAAGCACCTAGAGACAACATGTATGTGTCCACATGGCTTCATCTTCAGGATTTAGGAACTGGAAAATTAGCTAACTCTTCCACCTTAATTAAACAATATTAAAAGAGTTATCACTTCAAAAAAAATAAAGGTTTAAATGACAAAAAATTAAAAGTAACTATAGCTACAAAAATTTGTAAATGGGTACATAATATAGAAAGAGGTAGATTATAATATTAAAACATAAATTATGTTGGAGAGAAAGGGTAAAACTTTGTGATTGAAGTTGTCATTAGCATAAAGTTGACTGTTATAACTAAAAAGATGTTTTATGTGAGCCTCATGGCTTACAAAGCAAAAACGTACAGTAGATACATACAAGATAAAGAAAAGGGAATCAAAGCCCTTGATTACAAAAAAATCATTGACCCAGAAAGAAAGACAACACAACAGGAAGACAGGAACAAGGAAACTACAAAAAGCCAGAGAAGAATAAGATGGCATTGGTCAACCTTACCTATCAATGATTACTTTCAATGTTATTGGGTTAAATTCTCCAATAAAGAGGCATAAAGTGGCTGAATGGATTAAAAACAAGACCCAACTATATGCTACCTGCAAGAGACTCACTTCAGCTTTAAGGACACACACAGATTGAAAGTGAAGAGATGGAAAAAGATATTCTATGCAAATGGAAAACAAAAGAGAGCATGAATAGCTGTACTTATATCAGACAAAATAGACTTTAAGTCAAAAACTGTAACAGGAGACAGAGAGGTATTTATGTAATGATAATTCATTGAGAGTATATAACAATTATAAATATATATACACCAAACATCACAGAACTTAAATAAGTTAAGCACAAATGGTAACTGATCTAAAGGAAGAAATAGACAAGGATACAATAATAGTAGGGGACTTCAGTACCCCATTTTCAACAATGGATAGATCATTCAGACAGAAAATCAACAAGGAAACATTAGACTTGAACCATACTTTAACCAAATGGAAGTAATAGACATATGTAGAACATTCCATCCAACAGCAGCAGAATACACATTCTTCTCAAGCACACAGGGAACATTCTCCAGGATAAATATGTATTAAGCCACAAAACAGGCCTTAGCAAATGAACAATGATTGAAACTATACCAAGTATCTTTTCCAACCACAATGGCATGAAATTAGAAATTAATAACAGGAGGAAAACTGGAAAATTCACAAATATGTGAAATCAAACAGCACACTCCTGAATAACTGGAAAATTCACAAATATGTGAAATCAAACAGCACACTCCTGAATAACCAATGGGACAAAAAGAAATTTGAAAAGAAATAAAAAGAAATCTTGAAACAAAAGAAAATAGAAATATGACATATCAAAACTTATGGGAATCATCAAAAGCAGTTCTTAGAGTGAAGTTTTTAGTGATAAATGCCTACATTAGAAAAAAGGAAAGGTCTCAAATAAATAAACTACCTTTGCATCTCAAGGCACTAGAAAGAACAAAGTAAGCCCAAAGTTAGCAAAAAGAAGGAAATTACAAATATCGGAGCTGAAATAAATTAAATAGAGAAAGGAAAAAGATCAGTAGATCTAAGAGCTGTTTTTTGGACAAGATAAACCATATCGACAAACCCTTAGCTAAACAAACTAAGAAAAACAGAGAGAAGACTCAAATAAAATCCGAAAGGAAAGAGGAGACATTAAAATTGATAAAACAGAAATACAATGGCTCATGAGGCTGCTATGAACAATTATGTGCCAACAAATTGGAATGACCTAGAACAAATGCATAAATGCCTAAAACCATGTAACTTATCAAGATAGAATCATGAAGAAATAGAAAATCTGAACAGACCATTTTCTAGTAAGAGAGTGAATCACTAATAAAAAAATCTCCCAACAAAGCCCAGACCAAATGGTTTCACTGGTGAATTCTACTAAACATTTAAAGAAGAATTAACACCAGTGCTTCTCAAACTGTTCCAAAAAATTGAAGAGATGTGAACACTCCCAAACTAATTTTACAAGGCCAGCTTTAACCTGACACCAAAACCAGATGAGGACACTATAAGAAAATAAAACCACAAGCTAATATTCTTTTTTTTTTTTTTTTTGTGGTATGCGGGCCTCTCACTGTTGTGGCCTCTCCCATTGTGGAGCACAGGCTCCGGACGTGCAGGCTCAGCAGCCATGGCTAATGGGCCTAGCCGCTCTGCGGCATGTGGGATCTTTCCAGACCGGGGCACGAACCCATGTCCCCTGCATCGGCAGGCGGACTCTCAACCACTGCACCACCAGGGAAGCCCAAGCTAATATTCTTGATGAATATAGATGCAAAAATTCTCAAAAAAAAAATACTAGCAAACTGAATTCAACTGTACATTAAAAGGATCGTACACCACAATCAAGTGGGATTTATCCCTGTGTTGCAAGGATGATTCAACATATGGAAATCAGTAAATATGATACACAACATTAACAAAATGAAGGATAAAAATCATATGATCATTTCAATAGATGCAGAAAAATCATATGACAGAGTTCAATATCCTTACATGATAAAGGCTCTCAACAAATTGGGTATAGAAGGAATATACCTCAACATAATAAAGACTATTTATGACAAACCCATGGTACACATCAAACTCAACAGTTAAAAGCTTATCCACTAATATCAGAAAAAGTCAAGGGTGCCTACACTCACCATTCATATTCAACATAGGACTGTAAGTTTTAGAGTAATCAGACAAGAAAAGGAAATAAAAGGCAACAAAATTGGAAAGAAAAAAATAAAGCTCTCTGTTTCCATATAAGAATTTTTATAAAGAAAACCCTAAAGACTCCTCCAAAAAAACTGTTAGAGTTTATCGATGAATTCAGTAAAGTTGCAAGATACAAAATCAACATACAAAAATCAGTTGTGTGTACATAATAATGAACTATTGAAAAAAAACTTTGCCATGTATAATAGCATCAAAAGGAATAAAATACTTAGAAATAAATTTAACCAAGGAAGTGAAATATCTGTACACTGAAAATTACAAGACATTGATGAAAGAAATTGAAGAGCACACAAATGAATGGAAAAATATTCCATATTCATGGATCAAAAGAATTAATTTTGTTAAATGTCCATATCACACAAGGCCATCTGTAGATGCAATGCAATCCCTATCAAAATTCCAGTGACATATTTCACAGAAATAGAAAAAGCAATCCTAAAATTTGTGTAAAACCACAAAAGACCACAAATAGACAAAGTAATCCTGAGAAAAAAGAACAAACCTGGAGGTATCACACTTCCAGCTTTCCAACTATACTACAAATCTATAGTAATCAAAATGGTATAGTATTGGCATAAAAATAGACCCATAGACCAATGGAACAGAATAGAGAGCCTAGAAATAAGCTCACATATATACAATCAACTAATATTTGGCAATGGAGCCAAGAAGACTCAATGGGGAATGGATAGTCACTTTAATAAATGATGTTGGGAAAACTGGATAACCACTTGCCAAAGAATGAAATTGGACCCCTTACACCCCTCACAAAAATTAACTCAAAGTGAATTGAAGACTTAACTATAAAAACCATAACTGTAGGGCTTCCCTGGTTGCACAGTGGTTGAGAGTCCGCCTGCCGATGCAGGGGACGTGGGTTCGTGCCCAGGTCCGGGAGGATCCCACATGCCGTGGAGCGGCTTGGCCCGTGAGACATGGCCGCTGAGCCTGTGCGTCTGGAGCCTGTGCTCTGCAATGGGAGAGGCCACAACAGTGAGAGGCCCGCGTACAGAAAAAAAAAAACAAAAAAAAAAACCCATAACTGTAAAGCAACTAGAAGGAAACATAGGGGAAAAGTTTCTTGATTGGTCGCAGCAAAGATTTTTTGGATGTGACACCAAAAGTGCAAGCAACACAAGCAAAAATAAACTAGTAGGAATATATCAAGCTAAAAAGCTTCCACACAGCAAAAGAAACAATGAACAAAATGAAAAGGCATCTTATGGAATGGGAGAAATATTTGCAAACCATATTTCAGATAAGAGGTTAATATCCAAAATATATGAGGAACTCATACACCTCCATAGGAACAAACCCAAGAATCCAATTAAAATATAGGCAAAGGACTTGAACACTCTTCCAAAGAAGACATACAATTGGCCAATAGGTACATGAAAATGTGCTGGAATCACTAATTGTAGAAATGCAAGTCAAACCACAATGAGATATTACCTCACACCTATTATCAAATCAAAAAGACAAGAGACAACAAGTGTTGATGAGGCTATGGAGAAAAAGGGAATGGCTTTTTGTTGGTGGGGATGCAAATTGGTACAGCCACTGTGGAAAACAGTATGGAGGTTCCTCAAACAATTAAAAATGGAACTACTATTGGATTCAGTACTCCCACTTTTGGGTATATATCCCAAGGAATTAAAAACACTGTCTTTTTTTGTTTTCTGAAGTACAGTTCATTTACAGTGTTGTGTTAGATTCAGGTGTACAACAAAGTAATTCAGTGTTATATATATATATATATATTATATATATATATATATATATAATATATATATATATATACATACATATTTTTTTACAGATTCTTTTTCATTATAGGTTATTACAAGATATTGAATATGGTTCCCTGTGCTATACAGTAGGTCCTTGTTGTTTATCTGTTTTATATATAGTAGTGTGTATCTCTTAATCCCAAACATCTCATTCCCCCACCACCTTCCTTTTTGGTAACCATAAACTTGTTTTCTATGTCTGTGAGTCTATTTCTGTATTGTAAATAAGTTCATTTGTATCTTTTTTGTTTTTTTTTAGATTCCACATATAAGCAATATCATATGATATTTGTCTTCCTCTGTCTGACTTACTTCACTTAGTATGATGATATCTAGGTCCATCCATGTTGCTGCAAATGGCATTATTTCATTCTTTTTATGGCTGAATAATATTCCATTATATGTACACACACACACATACATACAGAGATTTTGAGCATCTTTTCATGTGCCTGTTGACCATCTGTATGTTTTCTTTGGAGAAATGTCTATTTAGGTCTTCTGCCCATTTTTTTTTTTATTGAGCTATATGAGCTGTTTGTATATCTTGGATATTAATCCCTTGTTGGTTGCATCATTTGCAATATATTTTCCTCCCTTTCTATAGGTTTTTTTCACTTTGTTTATAGTTTCCTTTGCTGTTCAAAAGCTTTTAAGTTTAACTAGGTCCCATCATTTATTTTTGCTTTTGTTTCCATTACTCTAGGAAATGGATCCAAAAAAATATTGCTGCAATTTATGTAAAAGAGTATTTTCCCATGTTTTCCTCTAGGAGTTTTATAGTATCTGGTCTTACATTTACGTCTTTAATCTATTTTGAGTGTGTTTTTGTATATGGTGTTAGAGAATGTTCTAATTTCATTCTATTACATGTACCTATCCAGTTTTCCTAGCACCACTTATTGAAGAGACTGTCTTTGTTGTATATTCTTGCCTCCTTTGTTGCAGATTAATTGACCATAAGTGCATTGGTTTATTTCTGGGCTTTATATCTTGTTCCACTGATATATGTGTCTGTTTCTGTGCCAGTACCATACTGTTTTGATTACTGTAGCTTTGTAGTATAGTCTAAAGTCAGAGAGCATGATTCCTCTCTGATAGCTCCATTCTTCTTTCTCAAGATTGCTTTGGCTATTCGGGGTCTTTTGTGTTTCCATACAAATTGTAAAGTTTTTGTTCTAATTCTGTGAAAAATGTCATTGGTAATTTGAGAGAGATTGCATTGAATCTGTAAAGTGCCTTTGTAGTAAGGTCATTTTAAGAATATTGATTCTTGATTCACATGCCCAGTCTGCAGCCAACCTGGCAAGAGAATCCACCTTGGGCTGAGGGGAGAAGGCCTTCAACCTCTCCCAAAATTTCAGGGACCTCCTTCTCCTCTCCAGTTCACCTCCTCAGTGCTGGCTGCCACTGCCCACTCAGCCCCAGTGAAGTAGACATCCAAGGTCACTGCTCTGACCTAGGACCTGTGGCCATGCAGTAGGCGACCACTCAGCCTTCGCTGAAGAACCACATGGTCACCAGGGTATTGGTGCTCTGACAGGGTGTCAGACCTGAGCTTCTGAGGTGGGAGAACTGAATTTAGGACATTGGACCACCAGAGACCTTGCAGCCCTATGTAATATCAATCGGTGAGAGCTCTCCCAAAGATCTCTGTCTCAATGCTAAGACCCAGCTCCACTCAACGACCAACAAGCTCCAGTGCTTGACACCCCATTCCAAACAACTAGAAAGACAGGAACACAACCCCACCCATTAGCACAGAGGCTACCTAAAATCATAATAAGTTCACAGACACACCAAATCAAACCACTGGTCACAGTCCTACCCAGCAGAAACACAAGATCCAAACTTATCCACTAGAACACAGGCACCAGTCCCCTCCACCAGGAAGCCTACACATCCCACTGAACCAACCTTACCCAATGGGGGCAGACACCAAAAACAACAGGAACTACGAACTTGCAGCCTGTGAAAAGGAGACCCCAAACACAGTAAGTGAAGCAAAATGAGAAGGCAGAGAAACAAGCAGCAGATGAAGGAGCAAGGTAAAAACCCACCAGACCAAAGAAATGAAGAGGAAATAGGCAGTATACCTGAAAAAGAATTCAGAGTAATGTTAGTAAAGAGGAACCAAAATCTTAGAAATAGAATGGAAAAAATACAATAAACATTTAACAAGGACCCAGAAGAACTCAACAGCAAACAAACAATGATGAACAACACAATAAATGAAATTAAAAATTCTCTAGAAGGAATCAATAGCAGAATAACTGAAGCAGAAGAATGGATAAGTGACCTGGAAGATAAAATAGTAGAAATAACTACTGTAGAGAAGAATAAGGAAGAAAGAATGAAAAGAATTGAGGACGGTCTCAGAGACTTCAGGGACAACATTAAACACACCAACATTTGAATTATAGGGGTCCCAGAAGGAGAAGAGAAAAAGAAACAGACTGAAAATATATTTGAAGAGATTATAGTTGAAAACTTCCCTAATATGGGAAAGGAAATAGTCAATAAAGTCCAGGAAACTCAGAGGGTCCCATATAGGAAAAATCCAAGGAGAAACATGTCAAGACATATTAATCAAACTATCAAACATTAAAAACAAAGAAAAAAATAAAAGCAACAGGGGTAAATCAACAAATAACATACAAGGGAACCCCCATAAAGTAAACAGCTGATCTTCCAGCAGAAACTCTGCAAGCCAGAAGGGAGGGGCAGGACACATATAAAGTGATGAAAGTGAAAAACCTAAAATCAAGATGACTCTAGCCAGCAAGGATCTCATTCAGATTCAACTGAGAAATTAAAAGCTTTAGAGACAAGCAAATGTTAAGAGAATTCAGAATCACCAAACCAGATTTACAACAAATGCTAAAGGAACTTCCTTAGGCAGGAAACATGAGAGAAGGAAAAGACCTACAATAACAAACCCAAAACAATTAAGAAAATGGGAATAGGAAAATATATATTGATAATGGCCTTAAATGTAAATGGATTATATGCTCCAACCAAAAGACATAGACTGGCTGAATGGATATAAAAACAAGACCTGTATATATGCTGTCTATAAGAGACCCACTTCAGACCTAGGGACACATACAGACAGAAAGTGAGGGGATGGAAAAAGATACTCCATACAAATGGCAGTCAAAAGAAAGCAGGAGTAGCAATTCTCATATCAGACAAAATAGACTTTAAAATAAAGACTATTAGAAGAGACAAAGAAGGACACTAACTGATGATCAAGGGATCAATCCAAGAAGAGATACAACAATTGTAAATATTTATGCATCCAACATAGGAGCACCTCAATACATAAGGCAAATGCTAACAGCCATAAAAGGGGAAATCGACAGTAATACAATCATAGTAGGGGACTTTAACACCCCACTTTCACCAATGGACAGAACATCCAAAATGAAAATAAATAAGGAAACAGAAGCTTTAAATGATACATTAAACAAGATGGACTTAATTGATATTAGTAGGATATTCCATCCAAAAACAACAGAATACACTTTCTTCTCAAGTGTTCATGGAACATTCTCCAGGACAGATCATGTCTTGGGTCACAAATCAAAGCTTGGTAAATTTAAGAAAATAGAAATCATATCAAGTATCTTTTCTGACCACAATGCTATGAGACTAGGTATCAATTACAGGTAAAAAACTGTAAAAAATACAAAGGAGGCTAAACAATCACTACTAGATAACCGAGACCACTGAAGATATCAAAGATATTAAAGAGGAAATCAAAAAATACCTAGAAACAAATGACAATAAAAACACGACGACCCAATACCCTTGGGATGCAGCAAAAGCAGTTCTAAGAGGGAAGTTTATAGCAATACAGTCCTACCTCAAGAAACAAGAAACATCTCAAATAAACAATCTAACCTTACACATAAAGCAATTAGAGAAAGAAGAACAAAAAACCCCAAAGTTAGTAGAAGGAAAGAAATCATAAAGATCAGATCAGAAATAAATAAAAAAGAAATGAAGGAAACGATAGCAAAGATCAACAAAACTATAAGCTGGTTCTTTGAGAAGATAAACAAAATTGATAAACCATTAGCCAGACTCATCAAGGAAAAAAGGGAAAAGACTCAATCAACAGAATTAGAAATGAAAAAGGAGAAGTAACCACTGACACTGCAGAAATACAAAGGATAATGAGAGATTACTAGAAGCAACTGTATGCCAGTAAAATGGACAACCTGGAAGAAATGCACAAATTCTTAGAAAAACACAATTTTCTGAGACTAAACCAGGAAGAAATAGAAAATTTAAACAGACCAATCACAAGCACTGAAATTGACACTGTGATTAAAAGTCTTCCAGCAAACAAAAGCTCAGGTCCAGGCTTCAGAGGCGAATTCTATCAAACATTTAGAGAAGAGCTACCACCTATCCTTCTCAAACTCTTCCAAAATGTAGCAGAGGGAGGAACACACCCAAATGCATTCTACAAGGCCACCATCACCCTGATTCCCAAACCAGACAAAGGTGCCACAAAAAAAAAGAACACTACAGGCCACTATCACTGATGAACATAGATGCAAAAATCCTCAACAAAATACTAACAAACAGAATCCAACAGCATATTAAAAGGCTCATACACCATTATCAAGTGGGGTGATCTCAGGAATGCAAGGATTTCTCAATATACTCAAGTCAATCAGTGTGATACTCCATCTTAACTAATTGAAGGATAAAAACCATATGATCATCTCAATAGATGCAGAAAAAGCTTTTGACAAAATTCAACACCGATTTATTTTAAAATACCCTCCAGAAAGTAGGCATAGATGGAACTTACCTCAGCATAAAAAAAGGGCATATATGACAAATCCACAGCCAACATTGTTTTCAGTGGTGAAAAACTGAAACCATTTCCTCTAAAATCAGGAACAAGACAAGGTTGCCCACTCCCACCACTGTTATTCAATATAGTTTTGGAAGTTGTAGCCACAGCAATCAGAGAAGAAAAAGAAATAAAATGAATCCAAATTGGAGAAGAAGAAGTAAAACAGTCACTGTTTGCAGATGACTTGATAGTATCCATAGAGAATCCTAAAGATGCTACCAGAAAACTACTAGAGCTAATCAATGAATTTGGTAAAGTTGCAGGATACAAAATTAATGCACAGAAATCTCTTGCATTCCAATACAGTAATGATGAAGAATCTGAAAGAGAAATTACGGAAACCCTCCCATTTACCATTGCAACAAAAAAGAATAAAATACCTAGGAATAAGCCTACATAAGGAGACAAAAACCTGTATGCAGTAAACTATAAGATACTGATTAAAAAAAATAAAGATGATACCAACAGATGGAGTGATATACCATGTTCTTGGATTGGAAGAATCAACACTGTGAAAAGGACTATACCACCCAAAGCAATCTACAAATTCAGTGCAATCTCTATCAAACTACCAATGGCATTTTTCACAGCACTAGGACAAAAATTTCACAATTTGTATGGAAACACAAAGCACCCCAAAGAGCCAAAGTAATCTTGAGAACGAAAAATGGAGCTGGAGGAATCAGGCTCCCTGATTTCAGAGTATACTACAAAGATTCAGCAATCAAGACAGCATAGTACTGGCACAAAAAGAGAAATACAGATCAATGGAACAGGATAGAAAGCCCAGAGATAAACCCATGCACACATGGTCACCTTATCTTTCATAAAGGAGGCAAGAATATGCAATGGAGAAAAGACAACCTCTTCAATAAGTGGTGCTCGGAAATCTGAACAGGTACATGTGAAAGAATGAAATTAGAACACTCCCTAACACCATACACCAAAATAAACTCAAAATGGCTTACAGACTTAAATGTAAGGCCAGACACTATAAAACTCTAAGAGGAAAACATAGGCAGAACAATCTATGACATAAATCACAGCAAGATCCTTTTGACCCACCTCCTAGAGAAATGGAAAGGAAAAAAATAAAAGAGCAAATGGGACCTAATGAAACTTAAAAGCTTTTGCACAGCAAAGGAAACCATAAACTAGATGAAAAGACAACCCACAGAATGGGAGAAAATATTTGCAAATGAATCAACGGACAAAGGATTAATCTCCAAAATATACAAACAGCTCATGCACCTCAATATCAGAAAACAAAAAATGCAATCCAAAAATGAGCAGTTGACCTAAATAGGCATATCTGCAAGAAGACATACAGATTGCCAACGTACAAATGAAAGGATGCTCAACATCACTCATCATTAGAGAAATGCAAATCAAAACTACAATGAGGTATCACCTCACACCAGTCAGAATGGCCATCATCAAAAAATCTACAAACAGTAAATGCTGGAGAGGGTGTGGAGAAAAGGGAACTCCCTTGCACTGTTGGTGGGAATGTAAATTGATACAGCCACTATGGAGAACAGTATGGAGGTTCCTTAAAAAACTAAAAATAGAACTACCATATGACCCAGCAATCCCACTACTGGGCATATACCCCGAGAAAAGCATAATTCAAAAAGAGTCATGTACCACAATGTTCATTGCAGCTCTATTTACAATAGCCAGGACATGGAAGCAACCTAAGTGTCCATTGACAGATGAATGGATATAGAAGATGTGGCACATATATACAATGCAATATTACTCAGCCATGAAAAGAAATGAAATTGAGTTATTTATAGAGAGGTGGATGGTACCTAAAGTGTGTCATACAGAGTGAAGTAAGTCAGAAAGAGAAAAACAAATACTGTATGGTAACACATATATATGGACTCTAAAATAAAAATGGTTCTGAAGAACCTAGGGGCAGGACAGGAATAAAGTCACAGATGTAGAGAATGGACTTGAGGACACAGGTAGGGAGAAGTGTAAGCTGGGATGAAGTGGGAGAGTGGCATTGACATATATACACTACCAAATGTAAAATAGATAGCCAGTGGAAAGCAGCTACATAGCACAGGGAGATCAGCTCGGTGCTTTGTGACCAACTAGAGCGGTGGGATAGGGTGGGTAGGAGGGAGATGCAAGAAGCAGGGGATATGGGGATATATGTATACGTATAGCTGATTCACTTATACAGCAGAAACTAAAACAACATTGGAAAGTGATTATACTGAAGTAAATATGTTAAAAAAAAAGAATATTGATTCTTCCAATCCAAGAACATGGTATACGTTTCTATATGTTTGTGTCATCTTCAGTTTCTTTCATCAGGGTCTTATTGTTTTCAGAGTACAGGTATTTTGCCTCCTTAGGTAGGTTTATTCCTAGGTATTTTATTGTTTTTGATGCGACGGTAAATGGGATTGTTTCCTTATTTCCCTTTCTGATATTTTGTTGTTAATGTATAGAAATGCAGCAGATTTCTGTATATTAGTTTTGTATCTTGAAACTACTAAATCATTGATGATCTCTAGAAGTTTTCTGGTGGTGTCATCACAATTTTCTATGTATAGTATCATGTCATCTGCATACATTGACAGTTTTACTTCTTCCTTTCCAATTTTGATTTCTTTTATTTCTTTCTCTTCTCTGATTGATGTGGTTAGGACTTTCAAATCTTTGTTGAATAAAGGTGATGAGAGTGGGCATCCTTGTCTTGTTCCTGATCTTAGAGGGAATGCTTTCAGCTTTTCATAGTTAAGCATGATGTTAGGTGTGGAGAAAACAGTATCTTGAAAAGATAGTTGTACTTCTATGTTCATTGCAACCTTATTCACAATAGCCAAGACATAGAAGCCACCTAAGTGTATATCAGTGGAATGGAAATATGATGAAGTATTATTGAGCTCTAAGAAAGTAGGAGATCCTGCTGTTTGTGACAACATGGATGGAGCTTGAGGGCATTATGCTATGAACTAAGTTGGACAGAAGAAGACATATACAGTTGCTCTCACTTATATGTGAGATCTAAAAGCGCTGAACTCAGAAGTTGAGAGCAGAATGGTGGTTGTCGGGGACTGAAGGGTTGGGAAAATGGGGAGATATTGCTCAAAGTGTACAAACTTCCAGTTTTTAGATGATAAGTCCTGGAGATCTAATGTGCAGCATGATGGCTATAATTAATAATACTATACTATCTTGAATTTTTCACTACACACACACAAAAAAGGCAATTATGTGAGGGGATGGAGGTTTTAACTAACCTTATTATCATAGTCATTTTGCACTACATATGTGTATCAAATCATTACAGTGTACACATTAAATTTACATATGTTATTTGTCAATAATATCTCAATAAAGCTGAGGAAGAAAAGAGTAAATTGGAAAAAAACACCAAGGAAGATTTATTCTGCAAATGCAATGGAGGTTACTATTAGGAAATATATTAATGTAACATATCAGTAATGGCACAAAGAAAATAAAAGAGACAATTTTAATAGGTAATAATACTAGCTCATGTTTTTGGAATCCTATTGTAAACTATGTTTTAGGTAGTATTTTAAGTGATATATATAATTTATATACAGACCCCATGAGGTAGTCTTTTTATCTTCATATTTTACATGAGAAAAACTGAAACAAAAAGTTTAATAACTTGCTCAAATTCTCACAATTAGTATGTGCAAGAGCTAAGATATAAACCCAGGAAAAACTAGTAATGTTAAAGTACTCTGCTAGATTGCCTCCCAATAAATAACAATAATAATACTATAATGTTTATAATTGGCTAACATTTTTCAAGTGATTACTATGTTCTTGATACTACCATAAGCGCTTTAAATTAACTCATCCTCTCTATAATGATATGATTTAGATATTATTGCTATTATTCCCATTTTACAGATAAGAAAAGTGAGGTAGAGAAAGGTTAAGTAAATTTCTCAAGATCACCCCACTGCTAAGTGGTGAGTTAGGATTTGATCCATGTAATCTGCCTTCATAGCAGATACTATACCACCTCTGAAACACTTTAACATTCATTATTGATAATAAAAGAAAACAATGCAAAACCAACCAATCATCCAAAAACTATGTTTTTAAGCTGAATTAAAGGATTCTCCCTTAAAATTATTTTTTAAACAATTTGTCTAAAATCACATTCTGTATTTTACTTCCTGGAGTTTTTAACACTAACTATATTAACATTAAATTTAGTAACAGGATCTGGTTACATTAAATCAATACAATGTTTCAAACAAGTTTTCTGGAGATATACTATAAAAGATGTGAAAGCTACTCAATGAGAAGAGGAAAGTCATACTGATATATACCTGAGATGAAGTCATGAATTGTGAATTCACAAAAATATAATTATTAATTGGTGATTGCAAAAAAGCTTAAGAAATATGTATTTAACAATAATTGTATTTTACAAAGATTATGAAAATTAAAGGGCTCAAGATTGATGAAAATATGTTAAAACATAAACATTATTTCCATGCTGGTGGTAATAAAAATAAGTTCAACATTCCAGTTATATATAAGTCAAAAACTTAAAAATACTTTAACTCTCTTATCCAACAAATTCCAGAGGAATTTATCCCCAAAACAGTCTGAGATAAGAGCAATTATTTATGCATAAGAATGTCAATTTCAGCATTGTTTATGATAGTAAAATATTAAATACACTTTGAATGTTGAATAGCAGATTATTGGTTTTTAAATTATGCTACTTTCATTTAATGGGCTGTATCCATGTAATAAAGACATACTGACTGATGTTGCACTCCTGTCCCAAATTTCTCCTGTTTCTAATGCCCCCCTCAAATTTATGGCTTTTCATTATATTTGGGTTTGGCCTAATAACACTCTAGAGTAAATAATTTTTTGATAATTTTCTTTTAAATATTCATTTATTTATTATCTTTTTTGGAAAGGAGAAACAAGTCATTGCTTTTACTTATGGAGTGAGATGAAATAGAAACAAGTTAAGCAGGGATGGAAATGGTATTTGTAAAGATAGGGTGAAATAATGAATGTTGAAAGGCCTAATAATTTTGTCTGGTTTATGTTCCCCTAGAGGAGGCACTAAAACAAGAGTTAATATTTAATTTAAGTGGTTTATTTGGGAGATGATCCCAGGAAGCCCCAGAAAAGCAGTGAGGAAGAAAGACAGGGAAGGTAGGTACCCAGTAAAGGGTGCAGTCAAGCTAGTAACTTAATCACAGTGGGGAACTCCAGGAGTCAGTGTAGCATCAGCCAGCCTCAGTTATTCTCTGTCACCTCCAGTGACAAAGGAGCTTGGATATTTATATACCAACTTCTGTTGCTAAGGGCTAGTTAAGGGCTGCTCTTTAGAGGAAAGGGATGTTCGTTTATTCGTTGTCACTTCCAGTCTGCCCTACACAGTGACAGAGGTGGTTCTAGCTCCAGAAAAAGCCCTAAAGTTCTTTGGAAGTATGGCTTGTACCATAATGGTGAGGCCTGGGGGGATATGGTTGGGATTTTGAGTGTCTGATGCACCATCCTAAAAACATCTTTTTAAATAGATGACATCCATAATTTGACAAGCTAGTAATTTTTTAACTATAACTCTATAAGTAGAGTAACAGCAGCAGAATCTCATCAAAATATTTATCTGTTAAGGAGAATTTCAAAAAAGCGTCTTAGCTGGACCTCAACCAAGATGCTTATTTACTGAAGAAATGAAAGAATCTTGCTGTAACTAGTTCATCTATAAATTATTGGTCCTCAGAAACAATTGCTAATACAATTATATCTGCTTGTTAGCAAATCTTCTATTAATAATGGGGAACATGATTTGTTTTAAGATCAGAAGGGACTAGACTTATTTTAATCCTATGAGCCAATCATCCTGCAAACTATATGAGAAATGATGCTGTCAACTTGTAATATACAAACCATAATTTCCCTGCATTGCATGAGAAGAGGGACCCTAAATTTATCATCAATTACTATTGTTATATTCTGACAACCACATGAGAAGATGAATGAACATTTCCATGTTTTATAAGCATTAAAATTCCAAAGCATTTAAAAATTGTTCCAAATGGCTAGATCCTAGCATGGTGTCTGGTACACAGTAGGTACTTAAAAGTAATTTTTTGAAACTCAATTACCATTAGCACCAAACTCTCTGGATTAGATTGATCTATTTTACTTATTCTGCAAATATTGAGTATCTACAACATGTCAGTGCCAATTTAGAATTTTAGCTAGGTGGATGTCTGTGTATTATCTGGCAGAGACAAATAACTTAAATCACTTAGTAATGGTATACAACATATTTAACCATAGGAATGTTCCACAAGCAGAGGAAATCTTCACCCTTATTGTAAATTTTAGAGACTTGTTTGTCTTTCTAAAACTATTCCTGTGTCTATTCAAGCCTCCCTTCCTTTCCATTCCCCTTTATTAGTCCAGCTGTTTAACAGTTTACTTAATAAGAGAATAGCTCACTAAAACTCCTGGGAAATTTACAGAAGATTACAGAGAGAAGCAGTCTCCACATTTCCTGCCTTTCTTCTCAGTAGAACATTGCATTTAATCGATAGATCAGTTTGGGCCCAGTGAGTACTATCATGGTTTCGCTCATTCTTCAGATGTTCTGAAATCTGTAAATTGGTTGGATAATTTCATGCTTGCCAAGGACTCCTAACCCCACTGCCCTGGAAATCATTAAATTCTTTTGCTCACTGGTTGTTTTAAGTTTCAGTTTAGTTATCTCTGAAATTTCGTATCTTCTGTGACAGTATCTGCAAGCTTTATGACTATTTAGCTTGGGAGAAGGGGATACATTTCAGGTAAAGTTAGCAATGGGAGCAAAGCTTGAAACAGCTTGGTAATTTAGAACTGGAAGCAATTCTGCAGGAGCCTCTTTGTAGTGGGATAGGAAGGAGTCTTCACAATAAGGTTCCACAGGGAGGATCAGGTCAAACCAAACAGTTAATACTGCATTCCTCAGTGATGTGGCAGCCTTGAATGAGTCTAAGCAAAATAAAGATTTACAGCTATGAGGAAGATGGACCAGGTCATGGGGGAGCAGTAGTGAAGGTAAGACCCAACTAATGACAGCACTTCCTATGTGCTAAATGCTTATATGACATTGTGCTGAGCCCTTTACATGTATGTGCTATGTCATTTACCCCTAAGAACAACTGTGAGTTAGGTCCTAATATTATCCCCATTTTACAGATGAGGAAATAGATCAGAGAGGTTAAGTAACTCACTCAAGGTTACGTACCTAGTAACTGGCAGAATGGAATTCTTTCAGACTTCATAGTATACACTTTCAATTGCCACACTGTAGTGCATACTTTTATTCTAAAACTCTTATTTTCTGAACTTATTTGAAAACTGTGTTAAAAATTAGATCCCAAACTAAATCCTCTGTGCAGTGCAGGGATCCTCTGTGTATGATATCCTGTAGATAGTCTTTTGTTCTGCTTCAGCACAAATGAAGAGCTCAAATAGAGAGAATGGGTCTCTGATAATTTTCCTCATGTTGAACAACTGAAGTATCTGTCCTGCTCCAAGCTCCACCCTCTGGAGAACATCTGGTTGTATAAATCTTTTTCACATTATAGCTCTTCAGATACTATAATTTCTTCCCTCTCAAGTCTTTATTTTCTTCAACTGAAGTATCCTTAGGTCTCTCAACTGTTTCTCATATATTTTCTAGATAATTAGTCATTCTAGCTTCTTTCTTCTTGATGTATCCAAGTTTGTGAAGTGTAGTACTCAATAACAGATTCACTTTGCTGTACACCTGAAACTAACACAACATTGTAAATAAATTATACCCCAATAAAAATGAAAAAAAGACTGAACTCTGTGTGTCATATATGTTGTATAGAGTAAGATGAAGTACTCTTTTCATCTGAATACTATTTTCTGAAAAAAGAAACTACTACTCTTGCTTAGGCAGTAGTCATGGGCATTAAGACTGGACTCTAGAATCAGAATACTTGCCTTTGGATTTTCATAATGCTCTTTTATAGAAGTTGAGGTAATTTCTTAATCTTTCTAAGCCTCTCCTCATCTGTAAAATGGGGTTAATTTTAATGCCTACCTGGTAACAAACTCATGTAGTTTTTAGGATTAAATGAAATAATATAGATAAGTCTCTTGATGCATTACTATTAGATGGCTTCCCATCTCATGTAGGGTAAAATCCATAATTTTATCATGGTCAATAAAGCCTATGTACAGTTTAGCCTCTATTATCTCTCTAAATTCATCTCTTATGTTCTCTTCGTTGCTCACTCTATTCCAGACACACTGGACTGTGCTGCTCCTTGATTCACAGGGCAAACTTCCACCTTACTCTGGTTCTTGCATTCAGTTATCTGCATGGCTCACTTCCTTACCACCTTTAGATCTTTGCTCAAATATCCCTTTCTCAATGAGGCTTTCCTTGGTCATCATCCTATTTAAAATTGCTAACTACAGCTTCTAATCCCCCCCAACACCCCGTACATCACTTCCTGGCTTGATTTTTCTTCTCATCATGTACCACCAACTCTCACTGATGTATTTAACTTATTTATGTGTTTATTGTTTGTGTCCTTTGTCCCTGACCCTGACAAGGATGTTAGTTTCATAAAGGTAGGACTTTTTTGTCTGTATTCTTCACTGTTGTACCCCTGGAGCTCAAAACAGCAGCTAGCATGTTATTTATATTCAGTAAATCTGTACTAGTGGACTCGGGACTATGACCTTTTTCTTTAAGTTTTTTAAAAAATAAATTTTTTTATTTATTTTATTTATTTTTGGCTGTGCTTGATCTTCATTGCTATGCATGGGCTTTCTCTAGTTGCAGTGAGCAGGAGCTACTCTTTGTTGTGGTGTGCGGGCTTCTCATTGCAGTGGCTTCTCTTGTTGTGGAGCATGGGTGCTAAGCGTGCGGACTTCAGTAGTCGTGGCTCGTGCCCTCAGTAGTTGTGGCTCATCGGCTCTAGAGCTCAGAGTCAGTAGTTGTGGTGCACAGGCTCAGTTGCTCCGTGGCATGTGGGATCTTTCCGGACTAGGGCTCAAACCTGTGTCCCCTGCATTGGCAGGTGGATTCTTAACCACTGTGCCACCAAGGAAGCCCCGGGACTATGATTTTAACAGATTTATTAACAACAAGGTTTTATTCAGTCACATGTATTGCTTCCCATAGGATTCATCTAGTGCTTAAGTTTAAATGAGTCAAGATCCAGTCTCTGTTGAGTTGTCATTTGGGTGGAAAGCTCTTGGAAAACTCCACAGAATTGTACAAAAATGTATAGATTTTTCTCAGGCCTCTTTGATGTCTTCTTCATTCCTGGCATATCTGGCAGGGGTGGGGATGTTTTGATTCTTAAATTGAAGATCATTTTTACCTGTTGTTGTCATGGTCTTAGTGTATTGAGCTGAAGATCTCCTTTAACTTGAGTCTTCAGTCAGATCTTTCGTCTCTTCAATCGGTATTAATTTTTTAGTCAAACAAAAGCAAATTCAGATTTCTCCATTAATCTTTACAGACTGTTCACTCTCCTTATACAAGTATGTTTGGCTATGAATTTCCAACCATTTAACAATGGCCGTATACTTAACATCTAAAAGTGTAGGCTGTGGAGACATATAACATTGAGCCAGACTGTCCAGGCTCTACTACGTATTAACTGTGTGACAACTAGGTACAGCATTTCTTTTTGTCTGTGCTTCCTTGTGCCTCAATTTTCTCATCTGTAAAACAAATAATATATACAGAGGAACAGTTAGCAAGCAATAAATGTGCAAAATATGGTGGTGGTTTTATTTAAGTAACCAACATTTCCTTCTAATTAATGTGTTATTAGTCCTTCTTTTGTAACATTTACTAATACAAATCATTATGGTAGATCATTGTAATAATAGTATACTGATAATATAAAGTTTTTATAATATGCTGAAATATTGGAATGGGAAACTCTGGACTTTAGGATGGCATCCAGAATTCTTTTTATGGTATTCCGCACTCTAGCCAGTCTAAATTTGACCCTGTTTCCTCTTGACCCTAAATGTTTTTATGCTTCTTATGTCAGTCACTGCTCTTATAGTTTCATGTCTTGTGATGGCTCTTCCCATATCTGTTTATACAAATTCTATCATGGTAAATCTCAGTTCAGTGCTGTATCTTCTCTGAGGTGTTTTTCTGATCCACCTATGATGATAATCACTTTCCATTTGACATTAAGTAATAACATGGGACTTCTGTGAATTCCATGAAATGGAATAATGTACATCAATAACCCCTACCTTCAACCCCACTGCTTCCTATAACTCATCTCCTACCCTTTTCCCTCTAACTCACTCTCTTCTAACTACTTTAGTTTTCTTTCTGCTCCTTAAACATGCCAGTATCCTTCTGGTTCCAAGATTTTTAACTTTATATTCCCCTTGCCTGGAAGACTTTTGCTTCAGATGTACTTCTGACTTGCCCCTCATTTTACCTGGGGACTTCACTAAATGGTACTTGTCAGACAGGCCTTGTCTGACCACCCTATTAAATAACACCCCTAGCATTGTTTTCAAATTCTTTACCCTGTTTTTTAAAAACGGAATTATTCCCTGATATTGTGCTATATATTAATGCATTTTGTATGTCTATTATCTGTCTCACAAATAGTATGTAAGGTTCAAGAGGATAGGGATATTGTCTGTTCTGTTCATGACTCAATTCTTTTTGAGATGGGCATGTGACACTTAGTAGGTATTCAATAAATATTTTCTGAATGAATGAATAATGAATGAATAAATAGAACTGCCTTTACTGACATAGTTTCCTACTTCCCCACTATCCTGGGAACATTTTAAAATATGATCTGAGTTTGGATTCTCAACCCTTTTATCAGTACCCTTATTAAAACAGAAGTTTAATAAGCAGAAAAATATATATGAAAACTGGTACCAGTGTGTTTAAGTGAAAAATTGAATATAGAAACTGTGATTCCTCATATTATACAAATCCCATTCTGTTGGATATCCTTCTCACCACTCACATAGTTAAAGAGTATAGCAGATACTGTTAATGCTTTTGTCATTGTTATTTCTTTTCTGATAGCCTTCATGTTGGAGAATTGCTCTCAAGCTGCTGGATACCTCTTTCTGCTCCTTTCTCCCAGTGGGGGCAGCTCTTAACCAATGGCTTAAGGTTGTGACTATATAAATACTCCAGCCCTCTGGTCTCCTTAGAACTTTATACATTTTTTTTGCACTGTTTTCAGAGCCCCTCCATGGATTTCAACTAAAGATACCATCTGTCACATTGTGCTAAATACTGTACCCTTGTGTGGCCGCTTTCCTTTTAAGTCCTGCTTTCCTACTCCTCTACAATGTTTTTCTAGGAACACACTTTCTAGTAAATAACTTTCACATAAATTCTATTTTCAGGGTCTACTTCTGTGGAATCCAATCTAAAGCTAAGAGAGGGTGTATCTTTTTGAGTTGGCTTCCCCATTGGCCTGTGCTGTGAATTAGCTAGCTTGGAGCCTTGGCTCTCTCATCTTCCCTGAGAGTTCAGATGTGGCTATCATCTATGGTCCTTCTAGGACCCAGAGGCAACTGGGTATATCCTTGTCTGTGTACTTGCCTCCTTAGATGTTTGAAATCTTCTGTTTTGCCTGTAAACTTAATAGGAGAGAAAAGAAAAAAAAAGAGAAGTGTGTGTGTGTCTGTGTGTGTAGGGGGGAGTAGCAGGCATCTTTTCCTTTTTTCCTGTAATGTACTTCTCTGTGGTACTCTTCCCACCTCCACCCCAGTTCAAAAGTCATTAGAGTTTCTCATCCTTCTGTTCACCTGCTTCTCCCTCCCTCATAATATTTCCTTTGTCATACCATGCCCTTTATTAGTGAAAAGTATTGTCTAAGCTGTCAGCTCTCTAATTCTAGTACAGTATAATTACAACTATGTTAGGCAATTTTTTGTTGTGCATGTCACCTCTGGTTGATTGTGAGGTGCGTTAGGGCAGGGTCCATGTCTTACTGATCTTGTTTTTCCCACAGTGCTCAGCATAACATTTGACATGTGATTAAATGTTTCTTAAACAAATTATAGTGACTAGATTAATATTAAAAGGGCATATATTGAGTAAATTCTTTTCCTAATCTTGCCCTCATCTCCAAAAAGAATAATTATTTTCTTCTTTGAATTTGAGGACTTCTGGTTTGTTTTGTTAATTGCTTGTTGAAAAGTAGGTTTAAATTAATCTGCTTATACTCGGGTACTTGGAATTTTATAGGGTGAAGACTTATTTGTTGAGTGAAGAGGATTCTTTCTGTTTATCTAATGCTAATTACCACCCATCACTGAACTATCTAGAGCCTGAAGATGTATTCATTAAAGAGATTCTGAAGTGAACTTCACTCATGGGGACATCAGGTTAAAAGCCAACTCAGTGAGACTGTGTAACTTATTAGTTTGAAAACAATACGTTTGCACAGTCTGAAGAAAAACAAAGTTTCATCTGCTTTTTACTAAGTAACTTGCTGAAATTGCATTCCTGGAGGTTGTTTAAATTTTTGATTTTTATATGAACAAATGGCAAATCTAGCCATATTTGTCTAATCAAATTTCACATAAAGTGCAGAATAGTGAGTTTTGAAACAGAAACTTAG
The DNA here is from genome assembly GCF_964165515.1 of Mesoplodon bidens. NCBI lineage: Eukaryota > Metazoa > Chordata > Mammalia > Artiodactyla > Ziphiidae > Mesoplodon > Mesoplodon bidens. The sequence continues at coordinate 71,416,956 of NC_138164.1, read as the reverse complement.
ATAAGAAAAAGAAAAACAGTGATTGGCTATGAGAAAATATGTAGAGGCCATTTTTTAAAACTGAGGAAGCCAACAAGAAGTTGTTAATATTCAGCTATTGCCTTATGAAGAGATGTACAGTCCCTCCTTTAGTTGAATCTGTGCACATTCAACTAACAATTATTTATCAAATATCTACTGAGTAAGGGCCACACTATGCTGACTATTCAAAAGAATTGACGATCCAGTGTCTGGTTCCAGTTAGGAGTTTACAGTCTGGTGGGAAGAAATTACTTGAAGCAATAGTGAACATTATAAGACAGTGTATGGAACATGCTACATTATACTGGCTCTGATTATTATTCCTTTTACTGTCTTAGTTTAGCACCTCATCATCTCTTGCTTTGATTATTGCTATAATATTTAGTGCTAGAAGCATAGTTATTGCTCATTTATTTGTTGTCTGAATGAGTGAATAAATGAATGGCCCAGAATCTAAAGACTATAGAAAATTAGAGGGGAATATGGGATCTGGAGTAGTCAGTAAAGTCTGCCTGTAGAACATATTAATTAGGTTGAAAGCCCATGGGAAACCTAGTAGAAACAAGGCAAACATGATAAGAGAGCTGTGGCTGTCCATCAAAATTCTCAGGACTAGATGACTACAAATAATAAAGCCATAGTTATTTTGGTTTCAGAGCTTTGTCTGAAATGTGAGCTCTTACCTTTATTGTGGTGATCTACAAGGGATACCACAACTGTGGAGTTTTTCTCTGAGGGATGAGGGGTCTGAGTCCTACAATGGGAAGATGAGCCCATGAAATAAATGGCTTCAAAAACCAGTGGGGCTTACATTTAGGAGAGCTGAAGGGCTGTAGGAAACCAAGACTTCACTCTTTAAGGGTCTGCAAAAACTCACGTGTTCTGAGTCCCAGCATAGAGGCAGGAGCTTGCAAGGTGCTGGGGTCAGACCCACTTCCTGATCTTAGAGAGCCTCCTGGAGAGGCAGAAGGCAGCTGGGTCTCCTCCCAGGGGATGAGATGCTGGTGGCAGCCATTTTTGTGATCTTGTTCTACAGGGCTGACACCTGAGCTGGTGGGCATCTTTTTGGAATCTTCCCCTTAGTCTGTTAGTGCCAGAGGCCAGCCCTGCTCACGAGTACACCCACAGCAGTCACTTACTGGGCCACACAGCCAGCTGTGCTGGGGGTCTGCCAGCCCAACAGCATGCCTGCAGCAACCACATGAGGCCAGGGGCCAGCCCCATCTACCATCATGCCCACAGCTTTTGGCTCCACCACAACAAAAGGAAGGATGCAGCCCCATAGGTGACACCCCTGGAACATCTGACTCTGGTGGCCAGAGGGGAGCATGCTGCTGGGCCCCATAGGACATTTACATAAGGTCACTTCTCCAAAACCAGGAGACATAACAGACCTAACTAATACATTACAATAAACACAAAGAATTCAGCAAAATTAAGAGGTAGAGGAATATATTCCAAACAAAATAACAAGACAAAACCTCATAAAAAGATAAATGAAACAAAGATAAACAATCTACCCAATAGAGTTCAAGGTAAGGATCAGAAAGATGCTCACTGAACTTGGGAGAAGAATGGATGAATACAGTGAGAACTTCAATAAAGAGTTAGAAAATATAAAAAATAACCAATCAGAGCTGAAAAATATAACTGAAATAAAAATATATACTAGAGGAAATCAGTGGTAGATTAGATGATACAGAAATATGGAACAGCAATCTGGAAGACAGAATACTAGAAATCACTGAGCCTGAACAGAAAAAAGAATTTTAAAAAATGAGGACAGTTTTATGGACCTCTGGGACAACAACAAGCATACTAACATTTGCATTATAGGGGTCCCAGAAGGAGAAGAGGGAGAGAAAGCAGAGCAGAACTTATATGAAGAAATAATAGCTGAAAACTTTCCTAACATGGGGAAAGAAACAGATACTCAGGTCCAGAAAACACAGAGTCCTAAACAAGAAAAGCCCAAAGAGATTCATACTGAGACACATTATAATTAAAATGGTAAAAAATAAAGAGTGAATCTTAAAAGCAGCAAGGAAAATGCAACTAGTTATGTACAAGGGAAGTCCCATCAACTGACTTTTCAGCAGAAACTTTGCAGGCCAGAAGGGAATGGCATGATATATTCAAAGTACTGAAAGGAAAAAACCTACAACCAAGAATGCTTTACTCAGCCAGGTTATCATTCAGAATTGAAGGAGAGATAGAGTTTCCAAGATAAGCAAAAGCTAAAGCATTTTATCACTCTAAACCAGCCTTATAAGAAACGTTAAAGGTATTTCTCTAAGCAGAGAAGAAAAGGCCACAACTACAAGTAAGATAATTATGAAAAAAGTCTCACTGGTATAGGCAAACATATAGAAAGGTAGTGGATCAACCACTTATAAAGCTAGTAGGAAGGTTAAAAGACAAAAGTAGTATAGCACAATCATCTTTATCTACAATGAGTTGTTAAGGGATACACAATATAAAAAGCTGTAAAATATATTGTCAAAAACAAAAAATGTAGTGAAGGAGAGTAAAAATGTAGGGCTTTTAAAAGGTATTTGAACTTAAATTGATTATTAAGTCAAAATAGGCCTGTATACGTAGGTTGTTATATATGAACTTCATGGAAACTACAAACCAAAAACCTGTAATAGATACACAAAAAGTAAAAAAAAAAAAGGAATTGAATAATGCTAAAGATAGTCATAAAATCACAAGGGAAGAGAGTGAAAGAAGGAAGGGACAGAGAAGAACTGCAAACAACCAGAGGACAGTTAACAAAATGGCAATAAGTACATACCTATCAATAATTACTTTAAATATAAATGGATTAAATGTTCCCATCAAAGGCATAGGATGGCTGAATGGACCAAAAAAAAAAAAAAAAACAAGATCCATATATATGCTGCCTATAAGAGACTCACTTCAGATCCAAAGACATTCACAGACTGAAAGTGAAGGGTGGAAGAAATGTTCCATGCAAATGGAAGCAAAAACAAAGCTGAGGTAGCAATACTTATATCAGACAAAATAAACATTAAAATAAAAACTGTAACAAAGAAGGATGTTACATAATGGTACAGTGATCAGTCCAATGACGGGATGTAAGATCTGTAAATATCTATGCTCCCAACATGAGAGCATATAAATACATAAAGCAAATATTAACAAACATAAAGGGAGAAATTGACAGTAATGCAATAATACATATTCTTTTCAAGTGCACATGGAACATTCTCCAAGATCACATGCTGAGCCACAGAACAAGTCTTAATAACTTTAATAAGATTAGATAAAATCATAACAAGCATCTATTACGACCATAACAATATGATAGTAGAAATCATTTACAAGAAGAAAAATGGAAAAAACACAAAAACAAGGAGGCTGAACAACAATGAATAGGTCAACAAAGAAATTAATGGGGAAATAAAAAATAACCTGAGACAGATGAAAACAAACACAATGTACCAAATCTATGGGACTCAGCAAAAACAGTTCTAAAAGGGAACTTTATAGTGATACAGGCCTACCTCAAGAAACAGGAAAAATCTCAAATAAACAATCTAAGCTTACACCTACTAGAGCTAGAAAAAGAAGAAAAAATAAAAGCCTAAAGTTAGTGGAAGGAAGGAACTAATAAAAATAAGAGTAGAAATAAATGAAATTGAGACTAAGAAAATAATAAAAAAGATCAATGAAATTAAAAGCTGGTTCTTTGGAAAGATAAACAAAATTGATGAAACATTAGCCAGACTCATCAAGAAAAATAGAGAGGCCCAAATAAATAAAATCAGAAATAAAAGAAGAGAAATTACAACCAACACCACAGAGAAACAAAGGATCATAAGAGATTACTACAAACAATTATACAGCAACAAATTGGACAAGCTAGAAGATATGGATAAATTCCTAGAAACATGTAATCTTCCAAGACTGAATCTGAACGAACTGATTACTAGTAGTAAAATTGAATCAGTAATCAAAAACTAACACCATCAACAATTAGATGAAGAGGAAATGGTATACACACACACACACAATGGAATGTTACTCAGCCATAAAAAAGAATGAAGTTCTTCCATTTGCAGCAACATAAATGGACCTAGAGAATATTATGCTTAGTGAAATAAGTCAGACAAAGACCAATACTGTATGATATCACTTATATGTGAAATCTAAAAAATAATACAAATGAATGTATATGCAAAACAGAAACAGACTGACAGACATAGAAAACAAACTTGTGGTTACCAACAGGGAGAGGGAAGGGGGAAGGGACAAATTAGGGGCTTAGGATTAATATCAATAGATACAAACTACTAAGTATAAAATAGATAAGCAACAAGGATATACTATAAGGCACAGGAAATTATTACTATTATCTTGTAATAACCTGTAATGCAGTATAATCTGCAGAAATACTGAATCACTATACTAGATACCTGAAACTAGTATAATATTGTAAATCAACTATACTTTAATTAAAAAAAAAAACTCCTAACAAAAGTCCAGGACTAGTCAGCTTTACAGGTGAATTCTACCAAATATTTAAAGAAGAATTAGTACCTATCCCCCTCAAACTATTACAAAAAATTGAAGAGGAAGGATCACTCCCAAATTTGTTCTATGAGACCAGAATGACTGTGATACCAAAACCAAACAAGGATGCCATGAGGAAAGAAAATTACATGCCAATATCACTGATTAACATAGATTTAAAAATCTTCAACACAATACTAGCAAATGAATTCAACAATGAGTTAAAAGGATTGTACAACAGGATCAAGTGGAAGTTATCCCAGGGATGCAAGGATGTTTCAGTATCTGCAAATCAATCAACATGACATACCACATTAACAAGATGAAAGATAAAAACATATGATCATCTCAACAGATGCAGAAAAAGCTTTTGACCAGATCCAGCATCTATTTGTGATAAAAACTCTCAAAAATGTGTATATAGAGGGAATGCATTTCAAAACAATAAAGGCCATATATGACAAATGCCCAGCTAACATCATACTCACAGAGAAAAGCTGAAAGCTTTTCCTCTAAAATCAGGAACAAGACAAGGATGCCCACTCTTGCCACTTTTTTCAGCATAATATTAGAAGTCCTAGCCATAGCAATCAGGCAAGAAAAAACGAAATAAAAGCCATGCAAATTGGAAAGGAAGAACTAAAACTAACTCTTTGCAGATTGCATGATATTATATGTAGAAAATGCTAAAGACTCCACTGGAAAACTATTAGAATAAATGAATCCAGTAAAGTTGCAGGATACAAAACTAATATACAACAATCTGTTGCATTTCTAAACACTAATAATAAACTACCAAAAAGAGAAATTAAGAAAACAATCCTGTATATAATTGCATCAGAAAGAATAAAAATAGCTAGGAAGAAACCTACCTAAGGAGGTGAAAGTCCTATACTCTGAAAACTGTAAGATACTGATGAAGGAAATTGAAGACACCACAAATAAATAGATATACTGTGCTCATGGATTGGAACAATTAATATTAAAATGCCCATACTACCCACAGTAATCTACAGATTCAATGCAATCCCTATCAAAATACCAATGGTATTTTTCAGAGATTTAGAACAACTAATCCTAAAATTTGTATGGAATCACAAAAGACCTTGAATAGCCAAAACAATCTTGAGGAAGAAGAACAAATATGGAAGTGTCATGCTCACTGATTTCAAACTATGCTACAAAGCTGTATTAATCAAAACAGTATAGTACTGGCACAAAAACAGGCACATAGATCAATGGAACAGAATAGTGAGCCTAGAAATAAACCTACACTTATATGGTCAATTAATCTATGACAAAGAGGCAGGAGTATACAGTTGACTTTTGAATGGTGTGGGGATTAGGGTCACCAACCCTCTATGTAGTCACAAATATGAATATAACTTTACAGTTGACCTTCTGTATCTGTGGTTCTGCAGCTGCAGATTCAATCGTTTATAGTGCAGTACTGTAGTATGTATTTAGTGAAAAAAATCTGTGTTTAAGCAGAGCTACTCTGTTCAAACCTGTGTGGTTCAAAGGTCAACTGTATAATAGGGAAAAAACACTCTCTTCAATAAATGCTGTTGGGACAACTTGTCAGATATATGCTAAGGAATGAAACTGTATCACTTTTTCATACCATATACAAAAATAAGCTCAATGGATTAAAGGGGCTTCCCTGGTGGCACAGTGGTTGAGAGTCTGCCTGCCAATGCAAGGGACACGGGTTTGTGCCCTGGTCCGGGAAGATCCCACATGCTTCAGAGCGGCTAGGCCCATGAGCCATGGCCGCTGAGCCTGTGTGTCCGGAGCCTGTGCTGTGCAATGGGAGAGGCCACAACAGTGAGAGGCCCGTGTACCGCAAAAAAAAAAAAAAAAAAAAAAAATGGATTAAAGACTTCCATGTAAGACCTGAAAACATAAAGCTCCTAGAAGAAAACATAGGCAGTAAACTCTTGACATTGGTGTTAGCAATGTCTTTTTGGATCTCCTCAAACAAGGGCAACAAAAGCAAAAATAAACAAATGGGACTATAGCAAATAAAAAGCTTTTGCACAGCAAAGGAAACCATTAACAAAACAAAAAGACAACCTACTAATTGGAAAAGATATTTACAAATGATATATCTGATAAAGGATATCCAATGGTATATTTACTATCCAAAATATACAAAGAACTCATAGAGGTCAATATCAGAAAAACAAAAAAACCAAAACCTTCCCCCCAGCCAAGTTCAATTAAAAAATGAGTAGAGGACCTGAATAGATATTTTTTCCAAAGAAGACATACAGATGGCCAACGGACACATGAAAAGATGCCTAACATCATTAATCATCAGGGAAATTCAAATCAATACCACAATGAAATATCACCTCAAACCTGTTAGAATGGCTGGTAGTAAAATGAAGGACAACAAATAACAAGTCTTTGGGAAGTTGTGGAGAAAAATGAACCCCAGTATACTATTGTTGGGAATGTTAATTGGTGCAGCCACTACAGAAAATGCTATGGAGGTTCCTCAAAAAATTAAACTACCATGTGATCCAGCAAATTCATTTCTGGGTATCTATCTGAAAAAAACAAAAACACTAGTTGAAAGAGATATATGTGCCCCTATGTTCATGGCAGCATTATTTACAATAGCCAAGACATGGAAGCAACCTAGGTATCCATCAATAAATGAATGAAGAAGATGTGGTATACACACACACATACACACATCCATACATGCATACACACAGTGGAATATAACTCAGCTGTAAAAAAATTAAATCTTGCCATTTGCAACAACCTGGATGGATCTAGAGGGGGTTATGCTAAGTGAAATAAATCAGACAGAGAAAGACAAATACGGTGTCATCTCACATATATGTGGAATCTAAAAAACAAAACAAATGAAACAAAACAGGAACAAACTCATAGATACAGAGTACAAACTGGTGGTTGCCAGAGGGAAAGGGGGAGGGGAATGGATGAAATAAGTGAAGGGGATTAAGAGATACAAACTTCCTGTCATAAAAATAAGTAAGTCATGGAGAGGTAATGTACAACATGAGTAATATAGTCAACGATATCATAGTAATTTTGTATGGCGATAGATGGTTACTAGACTTATCATGGTGATCACTCCATAAATTATATAAAAGTTGAAGCACTATGTTGTACACCTGAAAGGAATATACTATTGTATGCCAGTTATACCTCAATGAAAGAAAGAAAAATAAATTACTTATTTTCTTTAAAATATTCTTTAAGATGTTTCATTAATTTAGTCTGACAACCCCCTACATTTCAATTATTCTGTCATTTGAGTAGTTTTTGTAAAACAAAAACCTGATCAAGTTATTCCTTTGTTTAAAAGCCCTTATTGGTTCCCTATGATTTTAAGATAGAATTTGAAGTTCTTAGAGGCAGGAGGGAGTAAGATTATGAGCCTTACTATGTGCTTACTATGTGCCAAGCACCATCCTAAGTGCTTTCCATATATTATACCATGTAACATATATGTATATATGTAATTATATATAATTATTTTAAATAATTCTTACAACATTCTTATGTGGTAGAAACCATTGTTAGTCCCATATGTATGGAGGAAAGTTAAAGTTAGATAGATAAGGCAGTCGATCATAGGGGTAATATATGGTAAAGCTAGTATCCCAAATCTGGGTAGTTCAACTCCAAAGGCTAAGGTCTTGGCCACTACATTATACTGACTCCTGAGAGGAGATAAATGTCTAATGGCATCAGGCTAAACTACTTTAATATATCCATCATATTATATGAAGACTGTCCAATCAAAGTGAAAGTTGATGGCTGCTAGTATTTTCTTTTGTGATTCATTTTAATTTTTTTAGTGTTTCCTTAGCTAATGGCGTTCATTCTGTTAGTTTAAAAAAGTAATTTATGGTCAGAGACTGATCCTTTTCTTCTATTTATAAGTTCTTGGAGGTAATCTTTATTATAGTAGCTAAGAACATAGATAGCATTTTAAGCCCGACTGCTTGGTTTGAATCCTGACATTCCTATTTGCTAGCTTTGTAACCATGGGTTTTTTGTGTCTCATTCTCTTCATCTGTGAATTGGAGGGTGGTGGTTGAGGTGGTAATAATACTCACCTCCCAGAGTTGTTAGGAGGATCAAATAAAATAATCCTTAGAACAAGTGCCTGGTATGGGGTAAGGACTACATATACAGTCGCTATATACCCTCCAGATCCTACAAGAAAGAGGTTTTAGCTGGATAATGAATTACCCATTATTGACATAAGAGTGTCAGGGAAAGAGGAAGACAATAAACTAGATCAAAAGAGTTGTAGTCATAGACAAGAGTAAGGTAGCAATTACCATAGTGCTACCTCCAACTAATGGAGAGGGGAGATAAAAGGAGTCTAAAAAGTTGCTCTCAAACCTCATCCTTTTGGGGCTATACATAGGAAAAGGTAAATACAGGCTAGGCTGCTCTGTAACTTGCCTCCCCACCTGCCCATTTAAAAAAATCATCAAACAATAATATTAATAGTTACAGCTACTAATATTTACAATTGAGTGCCTATTTGGTGCCATTTTTCACAGGAAGCTGAGGCCTAATTAAGTTCTGTAAATTACCAAATATTATACATAGGAATTTGAAAGGTAACTTAGGCTGACTTCTGAACCCAGATGTTTTCCAGAGAAATGCATGTTTTCTAAGTCCTTTAACCAAATTCTGGAAACACTGTCCAGGAATGAGGAGGGGTGATTGAAATAAATTTTACTGGATAAGGTGGAAAAAATAATTATATATAAATTATATATAAAATCTATAATTCTCTTTTTGTTTCAAAAAGATTTCAAGTGCCTCAATGAATTAATATACATTCAATAAATTTTAATTATTGTACCATGTACTAGGCACTGCTCTAGATATAGGGCATACCATAGTAAACAAAATAGGCATATTCTTGTCCTCCTGGAGTTCTTTAGATCCAAAAGAAAGAATGCTATCTCTTTTGTAAATACAAAAAAGCTTGAGGTTATTGATTGCTAGGACATGCTCAAAGAATAAATTGTCCTATAGAAACTCACATCATTCTTTGTCATGAATAAACAATTTGTGATTCTCTTGTTCTGAATGATTCATTATAATAGACCTACTTCAGACTTACAAAAATGGACCTCTGTCTCATAATAATTCTATAAATATTTCTTTGTTCTCTGGGAACTTACATTTTCTTCTTGGATTCTCATCTCTCTATCAAGTATAATTCCCTTTCTTCATCATTATGCTTAAAAAAAGGACAAATTCTGTTATTCCTCAGTTTGAAGCAATTCAGACTATACAGTATCACACTGTGTTAATGGTAAAAATGCCTCTGATGGGGAAAAATTATTCAGCAAGGGCTTTATATAAACAAGAGCAAAAAATAATGTGGAATTACAATGAGCTACAGCAGATGAAGATAAAGAGGTTTCTGTGTGTTTATACCATATTTTCCCAGAAAAAGGCACCAAATGGGGAGTCTGTGGCTCCCCTACCTCTTTTTCTTGTAACTTGTTGTCTGCAATATGAAATTGGCTTTGATATGACTAAATGGATAGCTCGGGCAGTTTGTAATGAGATTCAGATCCTTTCATCTCTAAGCTTCGGGTTCTCAAGAGCCAAAGCTATTACTCTCTGTTGGGTGTTTGGTGATCTGTGCAAAATGGGTCACAGCCCAGCTTCTCAAAGGCAGATAGATAGATCACTAAAAAGCTGATAAATGGTGGGGAAGGACAATCTCATTAGGTAGATCATTAACAATATTATTTTTAGAGAAACCCAAGTGTGACTAAACAGGAGATTAAATTCTCAGCCTTGAATAGCAAACAGGGCCACATTAACAAGGCATCATGAAAAATTTTTATCCTACTACTGCCTTAGCTGGGGTGTTGGATGGGTTGATATTGTACTATCTAGAAACTTTCATAAACATTTCATTAAAAATAAAAATATGCCTTTTTATCTTTAAAGCTCATGCTTCAAACAGAAGTGTAGCTTTTCCTTTATAGTTAAACACATAAATATTGCCATCATCTCCCAGGAGAAAACCTATTTTTACTGCATCAGCAACAAAGCTTTTCTGAGAAACCTATTTCTTTTGAGCATGAGTAAGTAACAAAATTTTAGGAAGAATTTTGATAAGTATTCTTTAATATATTAAATTCACAAGGATTATATTTGACCACCATTTTCAAAGTTAAGTATTTTGGAAAAAAAGAAAACAAAATAGTAAAGAAAAATAAATAGTTATTCAAAATAATCTCCACCCCATTTCAGAATGTTTTAAAGTGACTGAATGATCATCCACCATATATTGGACTGTAATTTCATTAAAGCACGTGTCAAATCTTTTTTTTTTTTTTTTTTTGCTGTACGCGGGCTTCTCACTGTTGTGGCCTCTCCCACTGTGGAGCACAGGCTCCGGACACGCAGACTCAGTGGCCATGGCTCATGGGACTAGCCGCTCCGTGGCATGTGGGATCTTCCTGGACGGGGGCACGAACCCATGTCCCCTGCATCAGCAGGCGGACTCTCAACCACTGCGCCACCAGGGAAGCCCTCAAATCTTTAATGCCTAGAAAAATACCTTGCATGTAACTGAAACTCAGTATGTATTCAATATTTCTTTCAATTAATGTTTATTGAGTATCTCATGTGTGCTGAGTACTGAAGTGTTTGGTGTATATTGCATATATACCAAAAAATTTCATGTATAATATTAAAAAGCCTAATTTATTCAATAAAAGCCTCATTTTCAAGCCTAATTTTTCAATGGTGAGTATAAAACTTATTCTCAGAATATTTTTTGCAAAAACAAAATAGGTAGCATGATTTAGAGTACTAGACTGAAAATTCAAAGTCTTGGGTTTTAATTTTTCAGCAAGACATTTTATCTCTCTGTTTTGTTTTTCTCATTTGTGAAAGGAAGGGACAAGAGTTAATTATCTCTCAGTTTTGTAGCGGTCTCTGTTCTAAGACATGTGTGAAATGTGGGAGAGACTAGCCAAAAATATTTGAGGAATGAATAGTCATAAGTGTGTGTGTGTGTGTGTGTCTCTGTGTGTGTGTGTGTGAGAGAGAGAGAGAGAGTCGGGGGGAAGAAGACGAAGAAGAGCAGAAGAGGAGGAGGAGGAGGAGGAGGAAGAGAGGAAGAGAGGAAAGGGGATGGGAGAGGGAGACATGGAAACAGTGACCTTAAAAGCAAGTCAAATGTGGCATCTCCTGGGAATGATTTAGCAGTTATTCAACACAGTGCCAGCATGCCAGGAATTAAGTCAAAGAGCAAAGATGATATGCAACCCTTGGGGAAATTAGACCCAAATGAATGGTGGTGACACATGGCTGTCATAAAAGCTAAATGTATTGGTGCCTCCAGGAGATGAAACCCAGGAATTATAAAAGCTGGAGGCATGGAATGCCCCTGGCTTTGTGAGAAGGTGCAACTGTGGACATTTGTAGACCTCTCTTCTGTTCTCTTCAGGTGGGAGAGTGGCCTTCATATATATCTGGGTTTACAGTAATTATATATACAAATAAATATCATGCTTAGTGTGGTTGGTGTATAGGAATCAATAAACAAATCATTTTGTCAAGTTAGTTTTAATTTATACCATTTTTTACTTTATGTCTTGGAATAATTCTCTCAAGATGTGAGGTTGCTTTGGCCTTAACATTTTGTGCTACTTAAGGATTAAAAGTTGGGAATAACTTTTCTTTTTTCCCTTTGCTTTTTGGATGTATAGCATGGTAGGATGGAGAAGAGAAGGCTAGGAAAAAAAAAAGAATAACAGGATAGCACCTAAATAGACCTCTGATTCCTCCAAGTGAAGTAGTGACTTTATTATGATTTAGTTTTTACAAGGTACAATGAGCGAGCAATTTTCTGTTATAGATTTAGATACATAGTTGTTTCTGTCAATCATTTTGGATTAAGTTTTTACTTTTAAAATGTGACTTATAATGTGCATAGTTTAATGATTCAGGTATTTCTACAAGCTCAGGTCTACAGTGATCTTTTGACCCTTCTTTCTGTCATCTCTTGCTCCCCAGAAGTAACCAGTTTCAATTCTGATAGCTGAGTCTTTTTAATTTTTGTTATCTATCTCTTTATCACCAAGTAACACACTTATACATCTACCTCATATCTTTTTTTTTAAAGAGTATCTATTAATTTTCTACCCCAGAAGATGGAGATATAGCCCTCCTTCATAGGAAGCCCCTCCCCCAAATACACATGCAACCATTTTTGCTTCCTTCCTATCCTTTTCTTCTTCTGATGTTATAAGTTTGGTTAAATCAATATTTGTGTGTGTGTGACACTATGTAAACCTCACATAAGCTAAGCTATGTAGTATAATCTAATTACTTTTAATATTCCTACTGCTGTTGTTGTTTTTCCTGTAGTTAATACTTGACTTTTTTTCATTTGCTGGATTTTTAATGTAGCACTTGCTAATTTAATTCCATACTCCCTAACAATGTCAAATATGTCTCAGTACATTGACTCATCAGATATTCTATCAAATTTATCTACTTGATGACATCTCAGGAGCTTTCTGATCTGAAGGATCTTCCAATGTAGACTGGTTGCTCTTTATCCCTGGTTTACAATTCTTTTCCTGGGATCTTTCTTTACCATCATCCTGGGGATTCTTTTTACCTCTCTCTTGAGCTGGAACTCTTATTTCCTGTATACTGTCTCTTCCCCCTTATTGGTATATTCTTTTTTTTTTTTTTTTTTTTCTTTTTGCGGTATGCGGGCCTCTCACTGTTGTGGCCTCTCCCGTTGCGGAGCACAGGCTCCGGATGCGCAGGCCCAGCGGCCATGGCTCACAGGCCCAGCCGCTCCGCGGCATATGGGATCCTCCCAGACCGGGGCACGAACCCGTATCCCCTGCATCGGCAGGCGGACTCTCAACCACTGCGCCACCAGGGAGGCCCTTGGTATATTCTTATATTTGGTGGAGCATCCAGTAACTTCTTCATGAAAGATTCATATGAGGTACATTTTGTGAGATTTTTTCATGTCTTTAAATGACTTCATGCTTATGTAATAGTTTGGCTGGATATAGAATTGAAGGTTTGAAAGTATTTTTCCTCAGAAATTTGAAGGTATTTTCCACTGTTTTCTAGCTTCAAATGTTGCTGTTGAGTTAAGTGTCATTATAATTTCACATCGTTTGTATGTGACCTGTTTCTCTCCAAGTCCTTCACTCCTCCAGGAAGCTTGTAAGATACTATCTTGTCATCAGTATTCTAGAATTTTATAATGATGTTTTTTGATGTGGATATTTATGTATTGCCTGGGTACTTGGGAAAGCTCTTTAAGTCTAGAAACACATGCCCTTCAAGTTTAGAAAAGTGCCTTAAATGATTTTATTAATAGTATTCTTTTCTCTATTTTTTCAGATCTTTCTAGAAATTCTATTATTCAGATATGAGACCTGCAAGATGGGTCATCTGATTTTCTTAGATTTTCTCTCTGTAGTCCATCTCTTTTTGCTCTACTTTATGAGTGTTTATCTCACTTCATCTTACAATCTTTCTACGCAGCTTTTGATTTCTGCTATGTTTTAGATCACTTTCATTCTTTGAACCAAATTTATAAAATCTTCTTGTTTTATTAATGCAATATCTTCTCACCTGTCAGAGGCTCCTAATGATTATTTCTTGAAGTTTTTTGCCTATTTTATCTCTGCTTCATTCAAGTTTTTGTTTGTTTTGTACTCTATCTTATAGACATGTTCATCAGATGTTTGGTGATCTTTGATTTTTGATTGTCTGCTTATATTTAAACTGGGGCATTAAAACCTGGATAGAGGCCTTGAATGTGAATTGCCAATCATGGGCTTCACAGTAAGGTCATGTGGCTGAGTTGTTTAATTGGGGAAACTCAAGTGTCAGCATCTTCTGATCTTTTTTGGGAACCAATGACACTCTGCAGAGAAGGACCTTCCAGTACTTTTCCTGAAAGGTACAAGCCTGTCTGGTGTTCTGGTAGTTAAGTTGGGGAAGAGGGCTGAGGTATGCAAGTGTTCATTTAATTCCTATGTTTTGTTTTATGGTGTCTCACTCTCATCTTTGTGTCCCCTAGTCCAGAAACCCCATTTTTCCATGCAGAGAATAAATCTCCAATTTTCTGCTAGTGGGGAGGGACAGTCATCTGGTACACAGTGTGGAGGAGGGATCTAAGGCTCTATATATTTCTTGGATAGGTTTTCAGAAAGGTTCTTCTGTTATAGCCCTTTATTTCCAGAGGTACTCAGTGCTGGTAATTCTTGATGCTTTTGGAGGTTCTGCAAAGTAAATTTGGTTGTTTGCTTTTTCTATTCCTTCATTAAGTGTTCTAGATGGATTATTGTTTATCCAGTTGCTTTCTGGCATCTACAGTTTTGTGTCTGTTGCCTCATTTCCCTTTCTCTTTGTCACTGTGAATTTATGCATTTTGAAAAACTCATTGCCAGTGCCTTATTTCAGAAGGAAGTGACAATAAATGCATGCCTTATTTTCCCACAGAAGTGCCATTGATTCTTTGAACTGGAGTTTAGTTCATAAGCAGTACAATTACTTTGACCATAGTTCAGTGGTTTATGATGGGGAGGAGAGTCTTTCCTCATAAGCTTTTAAAATTCAACTGCATCCTCCTCCTTTGGTGTCCTTTCTCTAGAGTTCACACAGTGCATTGCTATTCTCTTACTTTTTTTCTCTTTATCTTTCTATACCCTTGGTTCAGAACCCTCAAATAGCCCAAGCGTCTGAGCCTGAAATTCAAAGCTCTCCATAATATATGCCTCTGTTTGTTCTCTCCTCTAACATAAAATCTCTGCTTCGGTTAGACTGGTTTCCCTCCGTCACTCTTTCCTTCCATTTCCTTTCAGTTATTTCTTTGTTTATCAGACATCTGTAAACCCTTGTTATATGTTCTTTTATTAAAGATTCAAAAATGAACTGTCCCTTTCCTTGAGATGCTTGCAATCTAATGAAAGACACAGATGTAAAAAATTTAATGCTCTGACATAGCACAGGTGCTATAATAAGATTCTAACAGAATACCGTGGGGCTACTTGGGGACAGAGTCGAATCCCATGTGGGAAGGTAAGCAAAGGTCTCACTAATGAGGCATATTTAGCTTGAGTCTTACAATGTAGTATCTATGAAGTCTTAGTGCTAGGACTTGGTTAGAGGACAGACACTCCAGGTTGGCATGTACTGCTTGAGGAAGGTGAAGGGGTGAGTGTGAAAGATCTTGGGTCATAAAGGCAAATGTAGGAGTAGTGAGGATGGAAAATGATGGGTGGGTCCAAGAGGGTGGATATTTGTACCTTAGAAACAACACTCTTGTAGCAATGAGGAGAGTAGATTGTATGGATGCTCTTCCCAGTCAGTATGTCACAATCAAGAGTTTCCATGGAATTCTCACCTCATCCCTCTTCTTCATTCCAAATCTAGCTCACCCTTCAAGTTCCTTTTTATAAAGCCTTTCTTACCTGTTCTAGCATGTGTGCTCTTCCCTTTTTCCTTAGACTTTTACAATGTGAATTATACCACATAGCACTTGATTATATATAATTGTAAACTTGATACTATTTCCTTTATGTGTATGTGTGTGTGTGTGTGTGTGTGTGTGTGTACTGCACCTCTTGTCACTTTAACAAATGTGCAGGCTCCTAGAAGACTAATATAGTCCTGTGTATAGTGTGACCCAACAGATATTTGATTTTTATAGCATTGATTAAACAAATATGTAGTGAGATACCACTATGTGCCAAGCCTGTGACATGTTCTTCAAATTGATAGTGCAGGGGTAAGTGTACAGTCTTTGCCCATCTAAGAGGGAAGAGTTCAATTTTGAAATATATCTAAAATTTAATTTATTGGTTATATCCTTAATAGTCACAACCAGATTCTGATTTACGTATTCCCTCTCCACAGTTTAAGACACTTACCAGAGCAGTGATTCTTTTAGCTTTTACTTACCCATAAATAGAAGCTCTGGTGAATGTCTTGATACTGCCTTTCCTTGAGACATCATTTTAATTAACAGTTACTTTAATTTGAATTTTGGGGCCTAGAGGCTGCAAATGAATGCAAGAATTTTAAAACTGAATTTATTTATGAGACGAAAGAGTCACAGAGTATTTTACTATTTTTTAATCTATTTTTTAAAGCTTGTTCAAATTTGGCAATAAAGAAGATAGATCTTCAATTTAACTGTAAATAAAAGAGAACTGTGAATAGAAATTGGAAGTACATTCTGGGATAGAATTGTGGTTATTTAAACCTTTATGTGCAGTAGCCAGCTTTATCTTGATAAAGTGCAAATCATGATTCCAACTTCACTTAAATTTCTCTCCTTTTCTTTTTTGGTTTAAAAGAGTTTGGAATTTGTTTTCTATTTCTAAGACCAAAGCTCTCTTAGGAAGTTCATATATCATCTTGATTTATGTAGAAATAAATGGAGATATATTGTGAAGAGCATTTAACCTTTTAGGCGTATTTAGAGGAAGATATCAGAGAAGACATTCTATATTATGGACATTGTTGTATTCATACATATTGAAAGTGCATTAAACTTGAAATGTTATCTGATTGTGTTATCCAGTTAAATCTTATGGAAATTAATAAAGACTTAGTTAAGGGGTTCCATTTGATTGTTAGCTGAGGCTTGATTGATTATAGCTTGACTGGTATTGGCTAATATTTGTTCAGTGTTTACTGGATACAAGAAGATGATGAAGGTCTGATGAAATATGATCAGACATAAAAAGTGGATCACTAATGGTGCTCCCCACAGGTCATCTGGGAATTCTTTTAACAGTGTAGTTGCTGTGCCCATCACACATCTGATGCAGGTTCAGTGAGCTTATATCTCACACTTGCAACCTTCTCAGAACCATTACCCTTGGGCTATCTCAGCAACTCAACTTGAAGCACTCCTCCCATGCCCTGTTGGTCTGATAGGGCTGTAGGGGATTTTAGGCCAAATCCAACATGTTCTTGCATAGTACCTTTCCATCCCCCATCTTGTTTCCCTGATCTCCTACTGGTTACTTACTCCTCAAAGAAATCCCTAAATAAATTGCATGACACTAATTCTCCTCTTAGGTTCTGCTTCTAGAGAACTTGATATATGGCAGTTGATATTTAAGAAAATAAGGAATGGTGGTTGTATTAAATATTGGAGAAAGCAGCTCCTGTACTGGAGAGGATGACCCAAGATTTCAGAGAAGCCTTGAGCAGAATCAAAAGCTAGAAGTTTTTCACAAGAAAATGCATTATCAGAGCAGCTATCAAGGCCATGTTTTCTAATATTCATAAATTAACTGTTTCCTAAGTTTCCTAAGTTTCTTGTTCGAGAAGAGCCTCATTGTTTTCCCAGAGGGAAGAACTTCATACACTGTATTGAAGAGAGTTGTAGCGAGTTTCTTCTTCTTTTTTTTTTTTATTGGGGTATAGTTGTTTTACAATGTTGTGTTAGTTTCTACTATACAGCAAAGTGAAGTAGAGTTCTGAGTGCTATACAGCAGGTTCTTATTAGTTATCTATTTTATATATATTAGTGTATATATGTCCATTTCAATCTCCAAATTAATCCCCCCACGCACGATTTCCCATCATGGTGTCCATACGTTTGTTTTCTACATTTATGTCTCCATTTCTGCCTTGCCAACCGGTTCATCTGTACCATTTTTCTAGATTCCACCTTTATGCGTTAATATATGATATTTGTTTTTCTCTTTCTTACTTCACTCTGTATAATAGTCTCTAGGTCCATCCACGTCTCTACAATTTTGTTCCTTTTTATGGCTGAGTAATATTCCATTGTATATATATGTACCACATCTTCTTTATCCATTCATCTGTTGATGGACATTTAGATTGCTTCCATGACCTGGATATTGTAAATAGTGCTGCAATTAATATTGGGGTGTATGTGTCCTTTTGAATTATGGTTTTCCCTGGGTATATGCCCAGTAATGGAAATGTTGGTCATATGGTACTTCTACTTTTAGTTTTTTAGGGAACCTCCATACTGTTCTCCATAGTGGCTGTATCAATTTACATTCCCACCAACAGTACAAGAAGGTTCCCTTTTCTCCATACCTTCTCCAGCATTTATTGTTTGTAGATTTTCTGATGATGCCCATTCTAACTGGTGTGAGGTGATACCTCATTGTAGTTTTGATTTGCATTTCTCTAATAATAGTGATGTTGAGCAGCTTTTCATGTGCCTCTTGACCATCTATATGTCTTCTTTGGAGAAATGTCTATTTCGGTCTTCTGCCCATTTTTGGATTGGGTTGTTTGTTTCTTTGATATTGAGCTGCATGAGTTGTTTATATATTTTGGAGATTAATCCTTTGTCTGTTGATTCATTTGCAAATATTTTTTCCCATTCTGTGTGTTGTCTTTTTGTCTTGTTTATAGTTTCCTTTGCTGTGTAAAAGCTTTGAAGTTTCATTAGGTCCCATTTGTTTATTTTGTTTTTATTTCCATTACTCTAGGAGATGGGTCAAAAAGGACCTTGCTGTGATTTATGTCATAGAGTGTTCTGCCTCTGTTTTCCTCTAAGAGTTTTATAGTATCAGGCCTTACATTTAGGTCTTTAATCCATTTTGAGTTTATTTTTGTTTATGGTGTTAAGGAGTGCTCTAATTTCATTCTTTTACATGTAGCTGTCCAGTTTTCCCAGCACCACTTTTGAAGCGGCTGTCTTTTCTCCATTGTATATCCTTTCCTCCTTTGTCATAGATTAGTTGACCATAGGTTATGGGTTTATCTCTGGGCTTTCTATCCTGTTCCATTGATCTGTATTTCTGTTTTTGTGCCAGTACTGTATTGTTTTGATTACTGTAGTTTTGTAGTATTGTCTGAAGTCAGGGAGTCTGATTCCTCCAGCTCCGTTTTTTTCCCTCAAGACTGCTTTGGCTATTTGGGGTCTTTTGTGTCTCCATACAAATTTTAAGATTTTTTGTTCTAGTTCTGTAAAACATGCCATTGGTAATTTGATAGGGATTGCATTGAATCTGTAGAATGCTTTGGGTAGTATAGTCATTTTCACAACATTGATTCTTCCAATCCAAGAAGATGGTATATCTCTCCATCTGTTTGTGTCATCTTTGATTTCTTTTATCAGTGTCTTATGGTTTTCTGACCACAGGTCTTTTACCTGCTTAGGTAGGGTTATTCCTAGGTATTTTATTCTTTCTGTTGCAATGGTAAATGGGATTGTTTCCTTAATTTCTCTTTCTCATCTTTTGTTGTTAGTGTATAGGAATGCAAGAGATTTCTGTGCATTAATTTTGTATCTTGCAACTTTACCAAATTCATTGATTAGCTCTAGTAGTTTTCTGGTAGCAACTTTAGGATTTTCTATGTATAGTATCATGTCATCTGCAAACAGTGACAATTTTACTTCTTCTTTTCCAGTTCGTATTCCTTTTATTTCTTTTTCTTCTCTGATTGCCATGGCTAGGACTTCCAAGACTATGTAGAATAATAGTGGTGAGAGTGGACATCCTTGTCTTGTTCCTGATCTTAGAGGAAATGCTTTTAGTTTTTCACCATTGAGAATGATGTTTGCTGTGAGTTTTTCATATATGGCCTTTATTATGTTGAGGTTTTTCATATATGGCCTTTATTATGTCGAGGTAAGTCCCCTCTATGCCCGCTTTCTGGAGAGTTTTTATCATAAATGCATGGTGAATTTTGTCAAAAGCTTTTTCTGCCTCTATTGAGATGGTCATATGGTTTTTATTCTTCAATTTGGTAATATGGTGTATCACATTGATTGATTTGTGTATACTGAAGAATCCTTGCATCCCTGGGATAAATCCGACTTGATCGTGGTGTATGATCCTTTTAATGTGTTGTTGGATTCTGTTTGCTAGTATTTTGTTGAGGATTTTTGCATCTATATTCATCAGTGATACTGGTCTGTAATTTCCTTTTTTTGTAGTATCTTTGTAAGGTTTTGATATCAGGGTGATGGTGGCCTCGTAGAATGAGCTTGGGAGTGCTCCTTCCTCTGCAATTTTTTGCAAGAGTTTCAGAGTGATGGTGTTAGCTCTTCTTTAAATGTTTGTTAGAATGCACCTGTGAAGCTATCTGGTCCTCGCCTTTTGTTTGTCAGATTATTAATCACAGTTTCAATTTCATTACTTGTGATTGGTCTGTTCATATATTCTATTTCTTCCTGATTCATTCTTGGAAGGTTATACCTCTCTAAGGATTTCTCCATTTTTTCAAGGTTGTCCATTTTATTGGCATAAGGTTGCTTGTACTAGTCTCTTATGATGCTTTGTATTTCTGTGGTGTCCATTGTAACTTCTCCTTTTTTATTTCCAATTTTATTGATTTGAGTCCTCTCCCTCTTTTTCTTGATTAGTCTGGCTAAAGGATTATCAATCTTGTTCATATTCTCAAAGAACCAGCTTTTAGTTTTCTTGATCTTTGCTATTGTATTCTTTATTTCTATTTCATTTATTTCTGCTCTGATCTTTATGATTTCTTTCCTTCTGCTAACTTTGGGTTTTGTTTGTTCTTCTTTCTCTAGTTCCTTTAGGTGTAAGGCTAGATTGTTTATTTGCGATGTTTCTTGCTTCTTGAGGTAGGGTTGTATTGCTATAAACTTCCCTCTTAGAACTGCTTTTGCTGCATTCCATAGGTTTTGGATTGTTGTGTTTTCATTGTCATTTTTCTCTAGGTATTTTTTGATTTCCTCTTTGATTACTTCAGTGATCTCTTGGTTACTTAGTAACGTATTGTTTAGCCTCCATGTGTTTGTGTTTTTTATGTTTTTTTATTTCCTGTAATTTATTTCTAATCTTATCACTGTGCCTTCAGAAAAGATGCTTGATATGATTTCAATTTTCTTAATTTTACCAAGACTTGGTTCATGAACCAAGATGTGATCTATCCTGAAGAATGTTCCATGTGCCCTTGAGAAGAAAGTGTAATATGCTGTTTTCGGAGAGAATGTCCTATAATTATCAATTAAATATATCTGGTCTGTTGTGGCATTTAAAGCTTGTGTCTCCTTATTTATTTTTTGTGTGGATGATGTGTCCATTGGTGAAAGTGAGGTGTTAAAGTCCCCCACTATTATTGTGTTACTGTTGATTTTCTCTTTTATAGCTGTTAGCAGTTGCCTTATGTATTGAGGTGCTCCTATGTTGGGTGCATATATACTTATAATTGTTGTATCTTCTTCTTGGATTTATCCCTTGATGATTATGTAGTGTCCTTCCTTGTCCCTTGTAATAGTCTTTATTTTAAAGTCTATTTTATCTGATACGAGTATTGCTACTCCAGCTTTCTTTTGATTTCCATTTGCATGGAATATCTTTTCCATTCCCTCACTTTCAGCCTGTATGTGTCTCTAGGTCTGAAGTGGCTGTCTTGTGGACAGCATTTATATGGGTTTTGTTTTTGTATACATTCAGCCAGTCTGTGTCTTTTGTTTGGAACATTTAATCTACTTACATTTAAGGTAATTATTGATATTTATGTTCCTATTACCATTTTCTTAATTGTTTTGGGTTTGTGTTTGTAAGTCCTTTTCTTCTCTTGTTTTTGCCACTTAGAGAAGTTCCTTTAGCATTTGCTGTAGAGCTGGCTTGGTGGTTCTGAATTCTTTTAGCTTTTGCTTGTTTGTAAAACGTTTGATTTCTCTGTTGATTCTGAAAGAGATCCTTGCTGGGTAGAGTATTCTTGGTTGTAGGTTCTTCTCTTTCATCATTTTAAATATATAGTGCTGCTCCCTTCTGGCTTGCAGAGTTTCTGCTGATAGATCAGCTGTTAATCTTATGGGAGTTCCCTTGTATGTTATTTTTCATTTTTCCTTTGTTGCTTTTAATAATTTTTCTTTGTCTTTAATTTTTGTCAGTTTGATTAGTGTGTGTCTTGGCGTGTTTTTCCTTGGGTTTAACCTGTCTGGGACTCTCTGTGCTTTTTGGACTTGGGGGGCTATTTCCTTTCCCATTAGGGAAGTTTTTGACTATAATCTCTTCAGGTATTTTCTCGGGTCCTCTCTCTCTCTCTTCTTCTTCTGGGACCCCTCTAATGTGAATGTTGGTGCATTTAATGTTGCCCCAGAGGTCTCTTAGACTGTCTTCATGTTTTTCATTCTTTATTCTGTATTCTGTTCTGTGGCAGTGATTTCCACCATTCTGTCTTCTAGGTCACTTATCCATTCTTCTGCCTCAGTTATTTTGCTACTGATTCCTTCTAGTGTATTTTTCATTTCAGTTATTGTATTGTTCATCTCTGTTTGTTTGTTCTTTAATTCTTCTAGGTCTTTGTTAAACATTTCTTGCATCTTCTCGATCTTTACCTCCCTTTGTTTTCAGAGGTCCTGGATCATCTTCACTATCATTATTCTGAATTCTTTTTCTGGAAGGTGACCTATCTCCACTTTGTTTAGCTGTTTTTCTGGGGTTTTATCTTGTTCCATCATGTGGGATATAGTCCTCTACCTTTTCATTTTTTCTATCTTTCTCTCAGTGTGGTTTTCATTCCACAGGGTGCAGGATTGTAGTTCTTCTTGCTTCTGCTGTCTGCCCTCTGTGGATGAGGCTATGTAAGAGGCTTGTACAAGTTTCCTGATGGGAGGGACTGGTGGTGGGTAGATCTAGGTGTTGCTCTGGTAGGCAGAGTTCAGTAAAACTTTAATCCACTTGTCTGCTGATGGGTGGGGCTGGGTTCCCTCCCTGTTGGTTGTTTGACCCAATGTGACCCAGCACTGGAGCCTGTAGGCTCTTTGGTGGGGCTTATGGTGGACTCCAGGAGGGCTCACACCAAGGAGTACTTTCCAGAACTAATCCCTCCAGTTTCCTTGTCCCTGTGGTGAGCCACAGCCACCCCCAGCCTCTGCAGGAGACCCTCCAACACTAGCAGGTAGGTCTGGTTCAGTCTCCTATGGGGTCACTGCTCCTTCCCCCTGTGTCCTGGTGTGCACACTACTTTGTCTGTGCCCTCCAATAGTGGAGTCTCTGTTTTCCTCAGTCCTGTTGACATCCTGCAGTCAAATCCTGCTGGCCTTCAAAGTCTGATTCTCTCGGGATTCCTCCTCCTGTTGCTGGGCCCCCGGGTTGAGAAGCCTGATGTGGGGCTCAGAACCTTCACTTCAGTGGTGGACTTCTGTGGTATAATTTTTCTCCAGTTTGTGAGTCACCCACCCAGCGGTTATGAGATTTGATGTTATTGTGATTGTACCCCTCCTACTGTCTCACTGCAGCTTTTCCTTTGTCTTTGGATGTCGGGTATCTTTTTTTGTGAGTTCCAGTATCTTCCTGTTGATGATTGTTCAGCAGTTAGTTGTGATTCTGGTGCTCTCACAAGAGGGAGTGAGTACACATCCTTCTATTCTGTGATCTTCTGTAGTGAGATTCTTTATGTTGTTATTTGCAGATAGTTGAAATTGCTGTCTAGAACTAGGTCCCATGTTCAGGTTGTATAGAAAATGATATGACAAGTATGTTGAGGCAGTAACAATCAGTATGAATGAAAAGAAATACACATGACTGAGAGTTGAATTGGCTGAAGTGGGGACTGAGGATTGGTTAAAGGGATTCTCAAGGAATCATTACCAAGTATTTCTGAAAGCAGTCACCCAGGAAAGTAGTACTGTCTCCTGGAGTGCTTTACTGAGTCACATATGCTTGCAGTGATGTTTTTGCCCTGGGATGCAGTTATTTTCAGCTGAGGAGATGTAGACTCTGTTAGGTTAAGTAAGTTGGGATTAGTAAGTGACAGAATCACAGCCTCACTTTAGATTTTTTCAGTCACTCATTTATTCACAAATACATATTGAAGTAGTTATAATTTGATGAGATTAGTGTATGATACAGCTAAGCACAGGTATTACTTAAGGTATTTGAATCTTAAAGAATGAGCAGAAAGGGCGGTTGAAGTTAGCATGACTTTTGTAGTAAAGGGTCATGGATAAAGGCCAATCTCCTTTGCCCAAGGAAGTGTGAATAGTTTGGTATAGCTGCACTGTTGTATGTGTCTTTGTGGTCAAATATGAGGCTGGATTGCTAGGTAGAAACTAGACTATGAAGGACCTTGTACATCATGTTCAGAAGCTGTAATTTTAATCTTGAAAAGGGTGGTGTGTGACTAAAGGTTTTTAAATGGGGAAGCAAATGGATCAGATTTGCATGTTAGAAGAACACTGTCAGCAGTGTAGAAGCATTATAATAATTCAAAGGAAAAATAATGAGAACTAGAATCGTCATGTATTAATGGGGATGGAGATGAGAGGAAGACTGGAGAGATGCTTAGAGATGGTTGGGTTACTCAAGATTGGAAATTCTATCTCCAGGAGAAGGAAAGTAGTAGAGGAGTCCGTGGTTGTTATGGGAAAGTCTTGGAGGAGAGGAAAGAGACAATAACCTCACTTTTGGACATGTTGAAATTAAAATGCTAGTTTGATAGTCAAATGCCTTGTTACAGGCTCCTGATCATAAGTTCAGAATGCTTCTTACTATACCATGCCACTGATGGGAAAAAAACAATAGTGGCAAAGTAGAACAAGACATGTAAATTATGTACATATACATCTATGTTGTTTCTTTGATTTAAAAAACATTTAAATTTGAGTTGCGCAATGGTGATTTGAAATCCCTTTTTATGTATGTGTTGTCTTTTATTGAAAATAATTTTCTTCTATGGCACGTCTGTGATCACTTTCCCTACTTCTGTAAAGTCCTTACTCTGCCCTTTGGTCAGAGCTGCCATATTTTCTGGGCTCTGTCCTCTTGCCTTCATCACCTTTCTACAACTTCCTGCCTCACAGTCTGCCTTCTTCATTCACCGTCAACTTTCTGCCTCTAGCCTGTTAAGGAATGGATGCCTCACCCCCATTTGCTCTCTTTGGGACATCCCTTACTGTTTTTGATACCTTATTGCAGCCCCATGAATTCTTATCTGTCCAATCATGTAAACCAAATTTGGTATTTTTAAAAGCAATAGTATATCATGTGTGATCTATGAACTTTTGCTGTTGAGAAGGCACCACATAGGCAAGCAGCCCTTGCCCTTCAGGGTAACAAATCTTAATGATCTTCTTTCTAAAGCCTTTATCTTCTCATCCTTTCATCAGACTAATGAAGGTAAGATTTTCAGGTAAGCAGAAAGAGAGATGGAAGGGGGGTAGTTGCTGCTTCTTAGGCAGGCCAGTTGAGATATTTTATAGGAATAAGAGTTGTATAGCAATGCAGCATGGACTGGTGGAGTAAGCTGGATTTATCACACAGACCTGGTTTAATTTCCTGCTTCCTGCTTCCATTTCTTCTAGTTGTATGATCCTGGGAAAATTACTTAATCTCTCCCAGCTTCAATTTTCTCATGGAGTTGTTGTGAAATTTAAAATAAATAATATATGAAAAAATATGTACTACTTGACATCTAGCAGTACCTCAAAAACATGTGAATTTCCTTTTCTTCTTGAAGTCTCTCTCAAGTGACACATTGTTGTACCTTCCTGTTCTGTCAAATTATAGGGCACTTTCCTTTAGTTGGTAAGCAATATTATGCCCCAAGAGTTTTTAATATGCCAGTACTTACACAAAACTCAGATATTACTGTAAATATTTTTTAAAGAATGGTCCTTATGAAATGCCCAAGAAGAATTTTGTCAATATTTAGAATGATATACAACTAGAATAAGGAGACTATGTGCATAATGATTTGAAATTGTCCATTTCTACAGTGTTGTCATCCAGCCTGATTTGTAAAGCATTTAAAGGGTATGTGCCTCATTACTTCAACCCTGTGTGCTGCTTTCCTCTAGATAGAATGGAAGACATTGGTTTTGCAGTCAACTTTCTGGAACAAAGAAACAACTATATTGAATTTTTGTTTATTTAAGTACAGTCTGTCCCATTGCCATTTGTTCTTTTGGTTTTAAATCATGTATCTGATTTCAACATTTATTGCTCTGTTTGGAACAGTGTATAGCATACAGTGTCACTGTCAGTTTTTTTTAAATTTCCTTTAAGATTTAAAATAAATTCTACAACAAAAAGTTAAAAAAAAACAGTAAGCAAGAGTAAAAAAACATACAGTATGTTTAAGGGATATCTGATCTGACTCATCAGTATTGAATATAAATGAGAAATCAATCAAGGTATAGCATATAGCCTGTAGGAATCATAATGTCCAAATAAATGGAAGGCACTATGAGATATTATGAAAACACAATCAAAATGATAACTCACTATACTTATTACAGTGTCTTATTGGAATAAGCAGTGTTGCATACTCTAAAGAGGAAATTGAAGGAATTACATTCGAAACAGTTTTTACTAAGTAGCAGTTCAGAGAGCTTAGTCATAGGTTTTATCTTATTGTTGTCTAAAGGTAAGAGAATAGAATACATGTGATAACTACTTTCAGGGGAAGCTAAATCCATATATCTTTATCATTGTTTTGAGCATTGCTTCTGCCTCTGTTTGTCATTAGGCTCTAAAGAACTACCAATTCTTTTAACAAAACCAAGCCCTGAGCCTTTGAGATGGCAAGGTAAGGACAATCTCCTGAGAAAGTCTTATAGAAAAGATATTCATCATAAAGAGCTAAGAGCTGGGGCCTAAGACAAGGATATCCCACAAGAATTCCTTCCTTTCATTGTCTTCCTTGAAAGATGAGGCTTGATCAGATTAAGGAAGCCAACAGTTCTACTTAAGACAATAAAAAAGTGTTATCTATACTTTATAGATGGAGGACAGAGGCACAGGGAAGTAAATGCTTTATTTAAAATAACACACAACAGTGGGAGAGCTGGAATCAGGAGTTATGACACTTATTTTGAGTGCTTCTGTTCATGCTTTATTTGTAAACATAGGGTTCTGCTATTATTATTATTATTATTATTATTTTACTCCCTTCACAACAGCTTTTTCGAATAAGTGATACATTCTACATCTGTATCTTAAATTTCTCTGTCAAAATGATGTGTGATTTCTGGAAATATTTATGCTCAAAGCCCATTTGCTGTGGAAATACTACCTGTTGCTCTCATAATAGCAATATTTATACTGTGTAATCACTGCCTTTATTATTCTACTTCAGATTTTCCTAGCTGCTCTACCAGTTTCCCATCTACCTCAAAAACCATATACCGTCATTATGTTTTTGTAGTTTCAAATGTTATTTTCTATTTCTAGTTCGTGTGTGTGTGAGTGTGTGTGTGTGAGAGAGAGAGAATGAGAACTTTTTAGGCCATAGCAATCTGAAACAAATGCCAGGTTTTGCTATTAACCTTTAGGAAAAACTGACATTTCATGAGTCAATTCAACACATATTTTATTAAAAAAAAACAAAACAAAAATTGACCATGGTCTGGGCCAGACATGCTGTTGTTTGGGGGAATACAAAAATGAGTAGGTCACAGTCCTGGACCATTAGAAGTTTGCCATCTAGTTTAGGGAGAGAGAGAGAGGAAATATAAGAGAGAGAAGAAATGATCTCACTGCCATCCCATAGTAGCAGTCAGACAAATCCAGACAGTAAGACACACAGCAGGACTACTAGTTTTGTCTCTTCAGCAAGCCCTTCTCCTATGAAAAAATAAAGGGGAACAGAGTTGTGCTGGATTAAAAGAATGGTTAACAGACATTATAACCAAATGCAATATGTGAACCTGGGTTTTGTACTAGTTTGGACAAAGCAGTTTAAAGAATACTTTTTGGACAAGCGGGGCAATGTGAATATAGACTGTATCAAAGGAAATGAAAATTTATTGACATAGAAAAGTAGAGAATAGTAATTGAAAAGTTCATATTATGAAGTAGCATGTAAGTTAGGGAGACCAACTTTTTAGAGAGCCAACTGAGGACACAGCTGTATTATACATATATGAGTTATTACTTTAACATAAAAATGTTATCCATATTCTTACATATTACATAGTTATGCATGTATGCTATTACTATATCACATGTTACATATACATATTAAATGTTATGACTATTGTACATTATACATATTGCATATGTGTTATTTCAACATAAAAATATAAAACTAGGTGTTTTGGGGATTATATATTATTTAGTTTTCTGTTACATAAATGCTATTATTTAAACATTGTGAGTAAAAGAAAGGTTGAAAAAAATAGTATCATCAGGGTCCTACAAAATCCCATCTCTAGCCACCACTAGATAACTTTGCTGGGAGGAAAGGCAACCAAGAAAAATTACTAAGAAGACAAATGAAGATGCTGAAGAGGGAGCCTGAGATAGAGTTGTAGCAACTACAGTACTAGAAAGATTAAGTCCATCCTAAATCTGAAAATACTATAAAAGTGCTTGGGTTGATCAGAGCAGGACTACAGGAAAAGGATTTCAAAATATGGCCCATTTAAAGGACCAGCCATATGATTCAGAGGAACAGATTCATCTTAAAGAGACAGTCTTAGTTGAAAGGATCAGGCATGATTTAAATCTATATCCTGCTTTTAAAAAATTAACAAAATAAACCACTAGATAACTTTCTCAAGAAAGAAAAGAGAAAATACAGATATATTAAATAAGAAATTATAACAGGAAGTAACTACTGAAACAGAATAAATGGAAAAAAATATGTCAAGTTTGTAGACAATTTTGAAAACCTACCTAAATGAAATGGAAAATTTTCTAGGGAAATACAGATTATTGAAACTAATCCTATTAGAGTTAAAAAGGCTTAAAAGTCCAATTTCTATAGAAGAGATAAAGTTATTAAGGAACTACATCACAAATAAAACAAAACAAAATATGAGGGCCAGATAGTTTCACAAAGAAATTCTACTAAACCTTTAAAGGCCAGATATTTTTAATGCTTTATAAATTATTGCAGAGCATTGAAAAGGAAGACAATTAACATAGATATCTAACCCAAATAAAGACAAACAAAACTATTGTCTAATATCTCTCATGGATTTTGATGCAAAAATTCTAAACAAAATATTCGCAAACAGAATCCAATATCATATTAAGAAAATAATCACATGGGATTCTCCAAATACAAGGAAATCCACTATTATCACATACCAAATTAATAGATCCAAGGGAAAATTGTATAATTATTGCCATTCAGACTGACTAAATCTTTGGAAAAAATTCCACTTCAATTCATGATAAAACACCTTCTAGGAAATAGGATTGAGGGATACTTTCTCAAGATGATAAAAAATATTTACCTTTGCCCTAAAACAAGTATTCCTTTAAAATCAAGAAATACTAGAGGCGGAGGCACCCGCTCTGGAGTTTGCATTAGGAGCTGGCCATGCAAAGGAAGGATCTGGAAAGTCTTTCTGGAGGGAGCTTGGGCAACATGGAGTTCCTGGGGCAGCTATGAAGGAGTGTGGGCATAGCCAGGCTGGCTCCGTGGCAGAACTGGAGTTGGGGTCTTGTCTCTTACCTTCTGCCATCTTCTTCATGTGGGCTGCCTGCCCTCCTAGGCGTTCGAACCTGTGTGGGACATGCCTGACCTCAGACTGGACCAAGCCTGACTCCCTCCCACCCACCCCGGGAGCTTTGGGATGCTGGAACGCCTCTCAGATCCACCAGGAGTCCTCCTTGCCTGAGCACCCTGGGTGCTCCTGGAAGCAAAGGGAAGGGGCATTCTGGGATGGTCAGTCCTGACTCTGAGATCTAGCAGTGGCTATTCCCCATCCCACACCCAGCCCTTCAGCAAGGCCTCCTGGCCATGTGTGTCCACCCATCTCCATCCCTGTGGCCACCACCCTAGTCCAGGCACCCCCTCTCTCACCTGGACTGCTCATGGCAACAGCCTGGTCTCCTGGACCCCACTCTTCCACTGTTGTACTTGCCATCCTGCTTTGCCTGCTGTCAGGATGGGGTCCAGGCCCGGGCCTGCAAGGTCAGGTGGAGGACCCATGCATGGTGCTCCCTGCCCACCCCTCTCCATGCTCCTACTCCACCTGCCTTCCCTGTCTGCAACTCTCAATCCTTGTGACCCCCCTAACTCCTTCACACATGCTGGTCCCTCGGACCTGTGGGACCGGTTAGTTGAAGTCAAGCAAGGGTTCCCCCTTTGGGCAACCTGAGCCCTCTGCTCCCCATGGCTCCACCCCCGATCTATCATGGCACTTGTTTTATCGTCTTCTTAGACGTGAGGTGCATTTCTCATCCTTGGTCTCCATCAAACGGGGTATCCGGGGAGGGTGGTGAGCTGGTACAGGCCACTCTTGGTTCATTCATTTATGTCACTTCCCTGCACCTAGAGGCAGTTGAGTTTGTAACCTCCGAGGGCTGGGGACCACCTGAGAGGAGGGGGTTATCCACCAGCTCTGTGTGGACAGTGGGGCCAGAGAGAGGCCGGGGCTCCAGTCAGGAGGCCCCTGGGCATCCCCACGAGAGATGAAGGTAGCTGTGGGGATGGAGAGAAGCAAACATTTTCCAGAAACAGGAGTCAAATCAGGAGAATTCAGCAGGGGCGGCAGGCGCTGTGGGTGCCCCGCCCACGTCCCCCAGCCCTTCACAGCCTCCTGCCTCCTCTCAAGGAACTTTCTCTGCAGCAGTCAGCACCTGCCCTTTTGTCAGACACCATTCACTGCCAGCACCAGCTTTGCCTGCACCCAAGAGAGCCGAACAGCCTGGGCATCTACTCCCGCAAGAGGTTTGCCCCTACCAGTCATGGGACGTGGGGGTAAAAAATCTCCACCTCTCTGGCCTGATCAGGTCCCCCGTGGGGTGACCCTCACTGCTCCAGTGTGAGGCCCCCGCGGGGCCCACCTCCTTGCTGAGCTTTCCCCCACCCGTGTCTTTCCTGGGAACAGAGCTGTGCCCTCATCTGGGGTCTGCTTCCAGGGAACCCACACTGAGGACAGTCGCTGATCAGATCTGGAGGCTGAGAGGAGGGCAGAGGCCAAGTCCAGGCTACGAGGGCGGCCATCCCGAGACAGAGCACACTGGACTGGGAGCGCCGGCTGGAGGCAGGGCAGGGGTAAAGGTTTCCTTGTGGACAAGTTGCTATATTGGTCACGTTGCCAGAAGTGCACTGGGCAGTTCACCATCCAGAAAAAAAGGTGTCCCAACCCAGTGAGGCTCCCCTCCCAGCGGGGGGCTGATGAGCCTTTTCCTGGTCTGGACAGGTGGGCACAGCTGAGCCCCGGACATCTGCACAGGGCAGAGGGGGCCAAAGGGAGCCTTCCTGGAAAGTGCCTCCCGGGGGACAGGGCTGGTCCCAGAAAGCATGAGTCATGAACAAAGCAACCCAGTCAAACCCCTCTCCTCCCCGTCCCCAGGCCAGGGCAGGCAGTGCCTCCCAGGGACTTGCCTCAAAGGGGCTCAGCCTCCTGTCATCCTCAGAGTCAGGACGGGTATGGGGACCCCTCCTCCCATCTCTGCCTTGATCCCAGGCAGCCCACGTATGCCACTGGGCCCAGAGGACGTACCCATCAGCAGGTTGGGTGGCTGTGCCTCAGGACTCGCCGGGCTCACACAGTGACACAGAGCCTCAGCCAGCTTCCTAACACCTTTCTGCTCGACCAGGCTAATGCTCCGGTTTCCCACGTGGGAATTCCCTAGGGCCCCTCCCTGCCGCCTGTGCTGGCACCCTGTAGATTCATGTGGCATGTGGGTACCAGTCATCCAAATGCCCTTCCCAGCACAGGACAGGGAGAGAGCCTAGCTCTGGGTGGACTGAAGTCCAGGGCACCCCGACCTCAGGACCCCTCAGCCCCTCCCTGCACTCCTAGACCCTCCCACTCCTCCAAGTGATGCCTTATGGTTGGTGGGCCTCTGCCTTGCCCCTCCCAGCTGTGAGTCCTGGGGCAAGGCCAGAACACGTACAGGGAGGATGGGGGACTATGTGGGCAGGTGATCCTGGAGTGGGGTCTCTCTCTCCCTGGGGTCCCTCCTGGCCTTCATAACCCTCTCACCCAGCTTCTACCCTGGAAGGCTGGCTCGGCTGTCCCCTGTAGGCCACCTACCCTGGCCTGCCTCCAGAGCTGGGGGCAAGGGACTCAGTGGGTTGGTTCTCCAGTCTCCTGGCCCAGGGCAGGATCCTGGAAGCTTATTATCAATAACAACCAAATCTATTAAGTGTTTACCCCATGCCTGGTCTTTGGCTGAACATTAGGCCCCTGTCATTGTACTGATGATACCCATTTTTAAGATAAGGAACCTGAAGCTCAAGAGAGGTTAAGCAACCTACCCCAAGACACAACTAGTACATGGTGGCACTCCTAAACCCCTGGCCTTTGTATTCTTCATAAACCCATGTTGTAGATTAAGCCATACATATTCAAGGGTGACTTCTGGCAGCTTGAGAAATATCCATTGAATGAATAATCACAGCTGCTACTCTCTGAGGGCTGCCTACAGTTTTATTTACTTATTTGCCATTCAGGTGCTCTTTTTGAAAAGATGGTTCAAAATGCCAAAGGGACAAAATGGTCCCCATCGCCACCCCTCTGTCCCTCAGCCACCCTCCCTGATAAAAGTTTCTTAAGTTTCATTGGTGAGATAGTTAATGCATTCACCCCAATCCTAGTATACTATACATACTGTATTAGTTATCTCTTGCTGTATAACAAGTTACTCCCATATTTAGCAGCTTAAAATATCAATAAATCTTTATTACCTCACACACACACACACAAAAAAAAAACAAAACACTAGAGGTATTTTCACTAAGGTCAGGAACAAGGCAAGGATAACAACTATCTCCACTATTATTCAACATTTATTAGGGTTATCAGTCAATGCAATTAGGCAAGATAAATCAATTAGGGGCTTATGAATGAGTAAAGAAGAAACAAAACTATCTTTACTTGCAGGTGATATAATTTTGTATCAAGTTCCTCCCCCACCCCCCGCCACCGCCAGTGTCCCAGAGAATCAATGTTAAAACTAACTCAACAACAAAATAGTTCAGTCAAGCATAGGTTATAAAATTAATATACAAAATTAAGTAGGCTTCATATATGCAAACAATAAACAGAGAACGTAGTGGTAGAGAAAACACTATTTATAATAGCAAAGATTAAATACATAGGGATAAATTTAAGAAGTGCGCAAAATCATATATGAGGAAAATTTTAAAACACTCCTGAAAGATACTAATGAAGATTTGAACAAGTGGAAAAACATCTCCTATTCTTTTTTTTTTCCAGGTGTGTTGAGATATAATTAACATATAACATTGTGTAAGTTTAAGGTGTACAATGTGATGGTTTGATATATGTATATATTGTGAAATTGTTACCTCAATAAGGTTATTTAACGTATCTATCACCGCACATACAGTTATTTTGTGTGTGTGTGTGTGTGTGTGTGTTGAGAACTTTTAAGATCTACTCTCTTAGCGACTTTCAAATATACAGTACAGTGTTGTTAACTACAGTCACCATGCTGTACAATTCATCTCTGGAACTTATTAATCTTATAACTGAAAGTTTGAACACTTTGACCACATTAACACATTCCCCATCTCCCCACCCACCCCTGGCAACTACAAATCTACTCTCTGTTTCTATGAGGTTCATTTTTATAGATTTCCAATATAAGTGAGATCATATAGTATTTGTCTTTTTCTGTCTGACTTACTTCACTTAGCATGATGCCCTCAGGGTTCATCCATGTTGTTGCAAATGGCAGATTTTCTTTCTTTTTCTTGGTTGAATAGTATTCCATCATATATAGCACATATTCTTTATTTATCCATCAGTTAACACTTAGGTTGTTTCCACATCTTGACTATGGTGAATAAGGCTGCAGTGAACATGGGGGTGCAGATATTTCTTCAAAATACTGATTTCATTTCCTTTGGATATTTACTTAGAAGTGGGATTGCTGGATTATACAGTCCTATTTTCAACTTTTTGAGGAAATTCTACACTGTTTTCCATAGTGGCTGTACCAATTTACATTCCCACCAACAGTGCCCAAGGGTTCCGTTTTCTCTACATCCTCACCAGCACTTGTTATTTCTTGTCTTTTTGATCATGGCTATTCTAACAGGTGTGAGGTGATATCTCCATGTGGTTTTGATTTGCATTTCCCTGATGATTAGTGATGCTGAGCACCCTTTTGTGTACCTGTTGGCCATTTGAATATCTTTTCTGGAAAAAAGACATACCCTATTTTTGGATAGGGTGACTTAAAGTTATACAGATGTCAGTTTTCTCTAAATTAATTTATAAAAAGTGTAATCTCAATAAAAATGCTAATATCTTATTTTATGTAATTAAACAAGTTGATCCTAAAATTCCTATGGAAAAACAGACATGAAAGAATAGTTGGGTAAACACAGAAAAACAAAAACTATGAGGGGAAAACTAAATTTACCAGACATTAAAACGTATTTATAATTAAAATAGTGTTGTACTGGTGCATGAATAGAAACAAGTGGAATAGAATAGAAATTTCAGAATTAGCCCCCCAATACATATGGAAATTTACTATGTGACAAAGGCAGCATCTGTAATCGCTGCAGTAGAGGTGGACATTTAATATGCACGGTGCTAGGGCAATTGTATGGCCATTTGGAAAAAGACACAATTATATCTGTATTTCACACCATACAAAATAATTAATTCCTAGTGGATTATGTATCTAAATGTAAAAATTGAAATCATATAAGTACAAAAATTAAATATACATGAATTTCTTTTTCATCTTATATAGGGAAAGTCTTTCTACCTTAACTCAAATCCTAGCAACAATAAAAAGATTTATAAATTGATTACATAAAAGTAAAATATGACAACTAACAATAAACAAAGTTAAAAGCCATCTGACACACTGGGATAAAATATTCACAACCTGTACCACAGACAAAGGGCTAATGTTCCTCATATATAAAGAATTCTCAAAAGTCAAGGAACAAATGAGTGAAAATCCAATAAAAAATGGGAAAAAGATATGAACAGCAAATTTGTAAGAAAGAGATATAAATATGGCCTTCAAATATATGAAAAAAATCCTCAAGTTCGCTTATATTTAGAGAAATGCAAATTTAAACAACACTGAAATACTGTTTTTCCCCTAAGACTGACAAACATTGAAGAAATATGACAACATATTCTGTTGGCAAAGCTGTGCAGAAACAGGCACTTTCAAACGTTGCTGGTGGGGATGCAAATTGATACCATCCTCTGGAGGGAAATTTGGCA
Source organism: Mesoplodon bidens (assembly GCF_964165515.1). NCBI lineage: Eukaryota > Metazoa > Chordata > Mammalia > Artiodactyla > Ziphiidae > Mesoplodon > Mesoplodon bidens. The sequence goes on along the minus strand of NC_138164.1, from coordinate 71,381,264 downwards.
ATATGTAACAAAATTACAGATGCATTTGTCTTTCAGTTTAACAATATGCCTTGTAGGAATCTACCCTAAAGGTATACCTCCAGAAAACCAAAAATGTTTATGCAGAAGGTTATTCATTGAAGCATGGTTTGCAATTGAAAAATTTGAAAACAACTAAAATGTCCATAGGTAGGAGAGTGATTAAATAAGCTATAGTACTTCCATATGGAATACTATGCATCTGTTAAAAAAAAGAATAATGAAGATATCTATGAATTGAAAAAGTATGAGTTCTAGGGCATGCTGTTTAGTTAAGAAAAAAGCAAAGGCCCAAAGGATATCTATGATATTCTATGCCTCATATAAGAAAGAAGGGGATCCAAGAAAACACATAGGTATCTGCTATAAGTGCAAAATAAATATAGATAGGCTTAATCGAAACTAAAGAGATTGGTTATTTACAGAGGATGAGTGGGAAAGGGATAGAAAGAAGTGGGGAATGGGATTCAGGCAGCAGGGGTATGATATACTTCTCTGAGTTCATCTTTTTGTGTAACTCTGACTCTTAGAACCATAGTAACGTTTCATATACCCTCACTTATCCTCAACATAAACAAAACCAACGAGAATATAGATGAAACTCTAAATTTGAATACAAATATATAGGTTTCCCCTGCTTTTGGAAAGTAGAAGATTCCTATGAAACCTTTCATAAGCCGAACTGGCATAAAAGAAATAGTATCCCCCATTTTCCGAAAGTTCATGCTGCTTTTACAAAAGATCTACATTAGTATGGTAACAGATTTTTTCATAAAAGCAAAAATCCTGTTTGTATTTCTTTAGGTTAGCAAGAACAGGTACTAATGTAGGTCTTTGGTAAAAGCAAAGTGGCCTAACTCGAACTTTCTGAAAGTGGCGTGTACTTAATAAATTAACCTAACTTATTACAAATGAGTAACCTAACTACATTGAAGTGGATAGGAAAGAAAACAACCAACGTAAGTAACTGTGGAAACTATCTTGATTGGCTCCTCCAAGGCTGAAGATCAAAAAAAATTGTACATAAATGCTGTTCCAAGTGTCAAGGTCAAATGGGTTCTCTTTTAATTTACTATGAGAGATAAATTCTTTTTATCTTTTCTTTTGCTCTTCTGTTCTGGTGATACTTGGGTGTGACTATTTCTTGTGTCTTATGTCATATTCCCTTTTGTATTCTCTTCTTTTTTCTAGAATGAACCGTCAAGTATAATTTTCATTTAAGATGCATTTATGGGAAACGTTCTCTGCCATTAACTCTTCAAACAGTGCCTCTCTTATACTTGCTATTCTCTCCTCTGGGAATTCCTTTTCTTTTTTTTTTTTTTTTTTTTGAGTTTCTGGTCTCATTTAAAAAAATTATTGGAGTATAGTTGATTTACAGTGTTGTGTTAGTTTCAGGTGTACAGCAAATTGATTCAGTTATACATATATATATTCATTCTTTTTTTAAGATTGTTTTCTCATATAGGTTATCACAGAATATTAAGTAGAGTTGGGAACTCCAATTTGATATATATTTTTTGTCTCTTAATCTCTCTTTGTACATTCTAATACTTCCCACTCTGTGTTTCATTCTAGTTGATTTTTTCAGTTCTATCATCTATGCTACTAATTATTTCTGCAGCTATATCCAATCTGCCATTTAATCTTATATTTTTTAATTTAATGAATATATTTAATATTTCTAGATATTCTATTTGGTTCCCTTGCAAAATCTGCCTGGTCACATTTGATAGTGCTGTTGTTTTTCATTATGCTTTCTACCCCTCTGTTGTTTTAATTATTTTTTATTTTGCACATATAAACCTGATATCGGTAGAGTTTGTGAATCTATTTGTAGTTTGTTGCTTTTGCTGACTCTTGCTTATGGTAACTTGCTTCTTCAGGATTTTAGTGATTTTTAAATAATTCTTAGCTCATATTCCTTGGAGGGATTATTTGAGGCCTAGTTTGCAGGTACATTCTTCCAAAGAGGTTTTGGTGTTTGCTGCTGACAAGTTCCTGGGGCTCTACAAAGCTGGGACCACTTTAAAGTATATTTTTAGTTTTGACTCTGTATAGGTAGTATAAACTCTGGCCCCAAGCCAGTATGAGGGTAGGCTTGCATTTAGGAATTCTCCAGGGACATGTCTTCTTCTTCTTCTTCTTCTTCTTCTTTTTTTTTTTTTTTTGTTTTCTCCTCTTTTTTCCTATCCCTCCAAGATTTAAGACCAAAGCATACAGGTTTCTTACCATCTCCCTTTATGAATTAGCTTTTTTTTGCATTGCCTTTGGAGGGGCCTGTATTTGTTCCAGTGTCTCAATCCAATCTGTCATCTTTTCAGGGACCAATTTTTCTTTTCCACCTTGTATAGGACCCAGGTTTGTCTTCTGTAAAACCCTGAGCCCTAAGCCACCATGGATTGGTAGGTTACTTCTGTGATAAATGCCAGCTTCAGAGCTTGCTTACCTCTCTGGATTTTTGCTTTCTCTTCATTTCTAACCCCTGAGGATTTTCTTTATTTTCTTTTTTTTAAAATTTTTTGGCTGCGTTGGGTCTTCCTTGCTGCATGCAGGCATTCTCTACTTGCAGCGAGCGGGGGCTACTCTTTGTTGCAGTGCGCAGACTTCTCATTGCGGTGGCTTCCCTTGTTGCAGAGCACAGGCTTTAGGTGCCTGGGCTTCACTAATTGCAGTATGCAGGCTCAGTAGTTGCGGCACTCTGGCCCTAGAGCACGTGTGCTTCAGTAGTTGTGGAGCGTGGGCTCAGTAGTTGTGGCTCGCAGGCTCTAGAGTGCAGGCTCAATAGTTGTGCACGGGCTTAGTTGCTCCGCGGAATGTGGAATCTTCCTGGATCAGGGATCGAACCTGTGTCCCCTGCATTGGCAGGTGGATTCTTAACCACTGCACCGCCAGGGAAGTCCCTTTACTTTCTTCTTTACTCAGACAAACATATAAGAAAATTAAAACAATTCTATTCAACATTTTCTTCTGTTCTAAATTGAGAGATTTCTGTCGACATCTAATCTGACTTACTGCCTGGTATGGAAGTTTCCTTTTTGTTTTAGAGCAATGAAGGAAATGTAGACCCCATTTCTCATTCTTATTTTATGTCATTGTTACAGTTTCATTTCTTATCTATGTATACATATAAATTTCCCTCTCTCTCTCTCTACACACACATATATATGCATGTATGTATATATATATATATATATAGTTTCATTTCTTATCCATATATACATATACACTTCCCTCTCACTCTCTACACACACACACACACATTCAACAGGTCTTTAAGGGGAGAAAAGGTCAATGTATTCATTCTGCCATATGGAACTGCATGCTCAATTAGATCATTTTATGTTTCTATTTTAAAATCTTGTGAAATTTTGTGCTAGAAAATACTGATTACAATGTTCAATGTGTAGATGCAGGATACTTTTACCCTGACATTTTAACCCAGTCTGTATTTTGACTTCTCGATTTTAATTCTAAAGATATTTTGCTTTTATATCATAATTTATAATTTTTTTCTTCTGATTTAAATGAATACTGAAAAATTTTCTTTGAAAAAGTATCTTAGTCAGTCTGTTCTATAGTGCAGTTAAATGACTTCTAATTTTTTTAAATTAAAATTTTTATCTCCTGAAACTTTTTCATCAAAATCATTTCTCTTCCACCTAATCTTTACAAATAAGTTTTGATTGCAAATCAGGGTTTGTTTTTTCCCCAGTGAGATTATGTCTTTAGTTGTGAGTTTTCCTTTGGGGCCACTGTTTCTAACAAGCACAATTTACCAAGTTCAAATTTTGCAATCTAATATTTACTATTTGCAGTTCAGCTATTGTCAAGTCTGTGTTCTTTGAATTATTCTTACAGTAATAATGTGTTACTGGATAAATTGAATTGGAGTATAATTTGTACTTGTTTCGTAGTCAAATCTTGAGAGCCATTTCTCTCAGTTATTTCAGAATGACCTAGTTTTCCAGGTTCATTTTATTGCTAATATGTTTTTTCCATATTCTACTAATTAGGTTGTGTACCTTATACTAAATGTTCACACTGGTGGGGTATCAGAGGATAAACAGAAGGGTCAAACAGAAGAAACAAAATAAATTCAGAGTTAAAGTAGTAAGTAAAATGGCAGAATGAAACAGTGTAGTGAGAATGGGGGCCCAGAATGTCCTGCTTGGACACGTTTCATACTGTTCCAGCAAGTGTTTTTGACAGAGACTAGTTGGAAATTTAGTTGATAAAGACAACCTAAGCTATCAGTATCAAAGCTGGAGGCTGAATGGATATCATGTGGAGGGGAAACTTAATTCCTTTTCAGAAAGTGGAAAAATATTCTTTTCCGATGACAAAAAAAAGACATGTAATTTCTTGCTAATAGTTTAAAAGAAAGCATCAGAGTGGTACTTTTTCTCTTTTGTTTTGGTTGTATGGAGTAAGAAGGAGCCAAAATATTAGAGGAAATATTATATCTTCCTAGTGTAAAACATCTGGAGTGGCTAATCTAGACTTTCTCCTTTATTGAGTTTAATCAACATAAGCAGGTGGATTTAGGCAATCTGGAGCTGTGATAGAGAAGTCTCCTATTACCTGCAAGCACCTGAAATAATGTTTTTGCCCCAAAGAGATTAAAGTTCTAGAGACAGAATTTCCTGAATTATCTAGGGTGTTTGTTATTTTTTAAAAATTGAAGTATGGTTGATGTTTAATATTATGTAAGTTATACATGTTCAGTATAGTGATTCACAATTTTTAAAGGTTATACTCCATTTATAGTTATAAAATATTGGCTATATTCCCTGTTTTGTATAATATATCCTTGTAGCTTATTTTATTATTTAATTTTAATTTTTAACTTTTTATTTTATATTGGAGTGTAGTCAATTAACAATGTTGTGTTAGCCTTGTAGCTTATTTTATACATAATAGTTTGTACCTCTTAATCCCCACCGCTATACACCCCTCTCCGCTTCCTTCTCCCTACTGGTAACCAGTAGTCTGTACTCTATATTAGTGAATCTCTTTCTTTCTTTCTTTCTTTCATTTTTGGCTGTGTTGGGTCTTTGTTGCTGCGCGTGGGCTTTCTCTAGTTGCAGAAAGTGGGGGCTACTCTTCGTTGCAGTGTGCAGGCTTCTCATTGCGGTGGCTTCTCTTATTGCGGAACACAGGCTCTAGGTGTGCAGGCTTTAGTAGTTGTGGCTTGTGGGCTCTAGAGAGCAGGGTCAGTAGTTATGGCGCACGGGCTTAGTTGCTCCGCGGCATGTGGGACCTTGCCAGACCAGGGCTCGAACCCATATCCCCTGAATTTGCAAGCTGATTCTTAACCACTGCACCACCAGGGAAGTCCTGTTTCTTTTTGGTTATATTTACTAGTTTTTTTTTTTTTTTTTTTTTTTTTTTTTTTGCGGTATGCGGGCCTCTCACTGTTGTGGCCTCTCCCTTTGCGGAGCACAGGCTCCAGACGTGCAGGCTCAGTGGCCATGGCTCCCGGGCCCAGCCGCTCTGCAGCATGTGGGATCTTCCCGGACCGGGGCACGAACCCGTGTACCCTGCATCGGCAGGCAGACTCTCAACCACTGCGCCACCAGGGAAGCCCTTTACTAGTTTTTTTTATTTTTCAGATTCCACATATAAGTGATATCATACAGTTTTTGTCTTTCTCTGTCTGACTTATTTCACTTAGCATAACACCCACCTATTCCATGTTGTTGCAAATGGCAAACTTTCATTCTTTTTCATGGCTGAGAGTAGTATTCCATTGTTTGTGTATATATACCACATCTTCTTTATCCATTCATCTGCTGATGGACACTTAGGATGTTTGCTAAAAATGCAAAATCTTGAATCTTACACCCAGGAATTCTGATTCAGTAACTTTGGTGTGGATCCCAGGATATTGCATTTTGAATGAGCATTCCAGGTAACTACAATGACCACTAAATTTGAGAATAATTATCTAGAAGGGTATATACAGGTAAATGTTGGAATGTCTTCAAGGGAAGAATTCAGGGTGACATAGATATATTTTAGTTGTATTTGGAAATAAAATCCAGGATAAATTAAACTGTGAATGATAATAGCTTAGGCTAATATATCCTACTCACTTCAGTGTCCTAGCCTTCAAGACTTCCTCTCTGATCTTATTCAACTGTTCAAGTTTTGGTTCAATTGATTCAATGAAGAGCTATATTTTTGCCTTTTATTTATTCATGTATTTTAAGAAAGGATGCTAATAAGAGTTTGTTTGTCAAACTATGCAAATCATGACTATAGTTGAAGCCAGCATTTCTTAAAGCCTATGGATATACCCTAGTGTCATATGAGATCTTAATTTTGGGATAAAATGGATTCATTGTTAACTCTATCTGTGGAACAGTGGGTTCAATAAAGTTAAAAGGTTTTACTTCAAAATCTTTAAAAGTAAATATGCATCTTTATTTTCCAAGAGAAATGTATATTAAGTATTTATATGTCTTAAAATTATTTTTTTGACCAGAAAACTCTTTTTTAATGAGACATCTATTAACACATTTGGGCATATTGGTGTTCTTAGGAAAACAGCTTGTGGCCTCCTTGTTGAAACCAGTGCCACATGTCTGTAGACCATGGCAATATACTTAAAAATTAGGTTCAGATCTTCAGAAAACTGAATCTACAAGCTTGGACAAAGTGAAGTGAGGTGCCAAATTTATGGGTTGATTTTTGTGCTTGTTTTAAAACTTTCATATGTACTAGATTGTAAGCTTAATGCAGACAGGCACCATGTCTTATATAAAAAACATATGTTTTATCATTTTACATGTCAGTGATTTATTTTAGGTATAGTAATACTAGTATACATGGAAAATAACAATACTCACTTCTACACTGTTAAAAACTACCAGGTGGAAATAGGGGTTTTTATGTAAGAATTTGAGTAGAATATGACAAATGAAATAATTTACTTCTCTTTTTTTCCCTTCTTCAGGTACACCATCAATCACTTACAAATCATTTTTCTTTGTCCTGCATTATTCAGAAACATAGCAAACTTCTAAGTTCCTTACATAGCTTTTTACTTTAGGCAGCACTTCTGACGTATATTAGAAATTGCTAAAGATAAAACAGTTTTTAGAAAAATCTAGATTTTAGTTGTCATTTTCCTTAGTAAATGGAGGTGAAGTTTTAGAAGTTTAAAAATAATAGTGTATCAATAATCGGATGTTCAGATGATTTCATTCTTTCCTTAATTTTAGATAAAAATATTGAAGATAAAATAGGTATTAAATTAAACTCAGTGTATACATACTGAGTGCCCACTGTGTAGTAAGAGTTAAGGATGTAATGATGATATGAATATAAAGCTATCCTCACGGAGCTTACAGTCTAGCAAGTAAGAGAGACAGGTATTGCACAAATAATTGTACATGCAACAAATACTTTGAAGGGAAGTATAAGGTGTTAACCTATTTTGCCTAGTTAGGAATGGGGTCCTTTGGAGCTAATATTTCAGCTGGCTGTATTTTAGGAGACTGTTAATGATGGTGATGGTGGAGAGAGGTTTGAATTCTAACATTAGGTCAAAGGCCTGGAGGCAAGAGAGAGAGAAAAAGGTTTTCTCCAGCTACTGATGGAAGTCCAATACTGTACATCTCAAATTTACCACGTCCAATACTGAACTCTTCATACTCTGCTCCAAGCCTGCTTCTCCTATTATCTTCTCCATTTTAATAAATAGCAACTCCATTATTCCAATTGCTCAGACTTTTTAAAAAAACTGATTTTTTCTCATAGCCTTCATTTAGTCTCAACAAAGTCTCTTGCCCCCTCCTTTCAAAATATATCCAACAATTTCTCGTTACGTGGCCTTTTATTACCCTATTTCAAGCCACCATCATCTCTTGAGGGTTAATAGCTTCCTATTCTCCCCACGGTAGCCAGAGGGACACTTCAACATGGAAGTTAGATCATGATGTTTTTCTACTCAAACCTTCCAGTGACTTCTCTCTCTCTGAAAAAAAGCCAAAGGCCTAAATATTATGCCACCACACTATGCTTCTGATATCTTCTATCACAATTCACCTTTGTTCACTCTGCTCTAGCCTGTCTGTTTTTTTCTGATTCTTGAGCATGCAGTAGCATATTCCTGTCCTAAGATGTTTTCACTTTCTCTTCTCTCTTCCTGGAACACTTTACCCCTGGATAATAAAAAGATTTCCTTCCATTTCTTTCTTCAGATGTCTGCCTAAATTTCACCTCATTACTGACCACTTGATATAAAATAATATCTTCATTCTTCATCCCTTTACCCTACTTTATTTTTCTCCAGAGCACTTACCACCACCTGACACATGTCATATATTAATTTTGTTTATATAATTCTTGTATTTGTTTGCTCTCACACTTGAATGTAAGCTCCGTTAGAATAGGGACTACATATATATTTTTTTCATTCACTGCTGTAATGCCTGTGCGTCTTTTTTTTAAAAACATCTTTATTGGAGTATAATTTCTTTACAATGGTGTGTTAGTTTCTGCTTTATAACAAAGTGAATCAGCTATACATATACATATATCCCCATCTTTCCTCCCTCTTGCATCTCCCTCCCACCCTCCCTATCCCACCCCTCTATGTGGTCACAAAGCACCGAGCGGATCTCCCTGTGCTATGTGGCTGTTTCCTACTAGCTATCTATTTTACATTTGGTAGTGTATATACATCCATGCCACTCTGTCACTTTGTCCCAGCTTACCCTTCCCACTTCCCATGTCCTCAAGTCCATTCTCTATTAGGTCTGCGTCTTTATTCCTGTCTTGCCCCTAGGTTCTTCATGACCATTTTTTTTTTTTAGATTCCATATATATGTGTTAGCATATGGTATTTGTTTTTTTCTTTCTGACTTGCTTCACTCTGTATGACAGACTCTAGGTCCATCCACCTCACTACAAATAGCTCAATTTCATTTCTTTTTATGGCTGAGTAACATTCCATTGTATATAGGTGCCACATCTTTTTTATCCATTCATCTGTTGATGGACACTTAGGTTGCTTCCATGGCCTGGCTATTGTAAATAGAGCTGCAGTGAACATTGTGGTACATGACTCTTTTTGAATTATGGTTTTCTCAGGTTATATGCCTGTGCTTCTTAATCAGCTTCTGTTGAATGAATAAATGTATCTTTTTTATTGAGAGGCTGCATCAAACAGAAGTACAAATACTGAACCAAGAATAAGATGAATCTGAATTCTTAGCTCACCTCTGGTATTTATAGGCTCTGGAAATTTAGGCAAGCTGTTTAATTTTTCTGAATTTCAGTTTTGTTATCTGTAAATTATGGCAGCTGGGCTATATGCAATTTAAGGACTCTTTCTCTGAACAGTGCTTATGATCCTGTAAGTCTTCAGTCTTTGGGCTCTTTCACAGATGTTTTGGTCACAGCATGTGATAAGATGTCTGTGGGCTGATGTTGAGGAGTCACTCTGTAAGGTGGCATGGGCTGGTAGTACATGGCTTCTTGGTTCAGGCAGCTGTAAAATATATGAAACGCTCTCAGAACATGGTTTAAGAACTTCTTCTACCTACATCAGTGTCATGGGCTTTTCCCATAGAATGAAACATGATTGAATACCCCAAAATGATGCCTTCTTTTTCCACAGCTAATATTGCCAAGTTGTAAACTTTGATTTAGGAACAATTTAAAAATCACAGCTACTTATAAACAAACAAAATTAATGGTTGTAGACGCCCCAGATTTCAAGCTGCAGTTGAGGTGATCAAAGACACATAGTACTTTAAAACTATAACTTTTTAAGAGCTAGAGAGTACAAAGAGTTAAACTTCCTTGACTATGCTATTTAATGCAAATTACACTTTCTCTTTGAATGGTGCCTCAGTGAACTCTCTTGTCAGAAATCTCTTGGTTGCTTCTTCCTTAATAATTTCCAAATTACTCAGAAACTGTTGCATTTCTCTACAGCACTTTCCAGATGATATCTCCTTACAACATGAGCTTCATAATTCAACACAAATTGCTGAAACTGCACCTTATAAGAGGCTTTTCTTTAAAATACAAAAGACAGTGTTTAGATAGATTGTATCATGTTGCTCTAATAAAAACACTGATAAAGCAAGAGCCCCAGAATTATTGAACAAATATTTGTACTATATAAAGCAGGAGAGAAAATCACAATGAAGGAAGCATTTATTAGATCATTCATAAAGTTAATGGCCCATAAGAATATGCTCCAAGTTCACTATTGGTAAACTTCAGTATTAATAATTTCAGATGGGTTTGGAAGATAAATTGCTATTTTTCAACTTAGTTTTGGGAAAAGGAAAGATTTTAAAACATTTTTGAATTTTTTTCCATTACTCTTTAAGGTTATAAGCCTTTGTGGTTTGGGACTAAGAAATAACATATTACATGGTTTTATTTTGGGCTGAAAGGAATTGCTTATCTGTGCATTATCATGAAGTAGAGATGTATAAAAAGAAACAGATCATTAAGTTACAGAAAGAGTCATTTGAAAAATAAAATTTTTTATTTGAAAATCAAAATGTAATTAGTCATTTGAGATGTTTCTTGTTTGAAATAACTTGCTGTCATCAACAGAATAGTGGAGATTAACTTGTGTTGCTTTTGTTAATGATGGCTTTATTTGTGGGTAAAATAGTGGTAAATGCTTATGTAATCATTTGCATAATGTGATAAACTTTATAATCTTGAATCTATAACTGTCATGGATTTTTTTTTTCGGTATGCAGGCCTCTCACTTTTGTGGCCTCTCCTGTTGCGGAGCACAGGCTCCGGACACGCAGGCTCAGCGGCCATGGCTCCCGGGCCCAGATGCTCCGCAGCATGTGGGATCTTCCCGGACCGGGGCACGAACCTGTGTCCCCTGCATCGGCAGGCGGACTCTCAACCACTGCGCCACCAGGGAAGCCCCTGTCATGGATTCTTAATCTCAACAGTGTGCCCTAATTGACAGAAGTATTTAGAGGGTTGCCAGGAGGGAGAGTGGGCAGGAGGCAGGTGCAGCGGGGAGGGAAGGAGGTGGAAGGTAAAGATACTGCAACAATGTTCAACTTTCATGGTTTCTTATGGGCTATCCTTACCTTCAGAATCGTGAAATGATTTTTCTTAGAAATTTTCTTCATTTGCTTTCTGCCAAAATTCCTCCTTCTCTATTCTTATCTAGTCCAGTTGATTTTGTATTTATTGCCCTTTTCACTCTCCTTGTATTTCAACCAAGTATAAGCCACAAGGCCTTTCAGGGAACGTTTTATCAGTTCAGAGATAATGAAAGATGAGAACTTATCCAAGGTAAGGCTGTCTGATTTCTTCTTTGTGCTGTTATCCCATTGTATTCAAAATGTACTTACATCCTCTTCCTACTCATTAGCATTGTGGACTATTTATATCCCAAGTCTACTGGGCTTCTGATACTTGATTATGTTTTTTTTTTAAGCACTTGATGAGTACTGATCAGGAGTTTCCAGTTCTCAAACCATAATTTTTGGGGATTGATTTGGCTGTCTTGGAAAGCTGCGTTAGCTTTCAGTCTACCAGGACTCCATCGAGCATAGGAAGAATTAGTTCTCTGATTCAGTGATCATTTAGGGATGCCAATATGCTGGTTTGTTTCATAATACAGCTGATCTTAAAACTATACATTTTATAAAATTGGCAAATTATTGATAATCCACTCAAATTAAATTATGCTTCCACTATTGCTTATTCACTTGATTCTTTGTTGAGTCCCTAGAAATATTGGGAAGTGCATGAGAGCTTCCTAAACGTGCAATCCTACTCCTTCAGGAAGGAAAAAGAGGAAGCGAAAGAGACTATATTCTCATAGCATCTAGTACATACCACTATTTTAGCACTTACAATATTTTCTTCAAATAAGAACCTGTGTTCACCACCAAGCTTTGAGATCCTTGAAAGATCCTTGAATTCTCCTTCACTCATTTTTTCTAGTCCAGGGCCTGCTACATACTGGAGAAACAAATATTTTGCAGGCACAAAACCATATCATCAGGCTTCCTTCAGAGCTATGATCCCTTCTACCTCCTGACTTGGGGCTCCTGTGTTTTATTTTAGAGGTTTTGTGGATGTTGATTCTTTTCAGTTTTTATATTCAGTGTTGGAGAAGGTGGAGTGTTTGTTGCTCAGTGGTTTTTCGTTAAAGTATAAATACTAAACCCTTTTAATGGCTTTACCTTCTTTTATCATAAAGGCCAAAATGTGTGACTCCTCCCATGTCTTTACCACATGTTCTTCTCTTACTCTTGGGACACTGACATTCCTCAAACAAAACATGTTCCTTCCTCCCTCAGAGCTTTTGCATATGCTGTTCCCCCTGCCTGGAATATAATTCCTCTGTATTCACTCTCTGCATCCTGCCATCCTTCACCTTGAAAATTGTTGTTCATTCTTTGGCTCTCATCTGGGAGCAGGAAGACTTTCCTGATATCCCACAAATGGTCATGTTCTCCAGTTGTGCTATATTGTACCTTTTCTACGTTGCACTTACTCTAGTTTTCATTTATTTATGTATGTATTTGATTGTTTTTGTTTCTCCCACAAGATTGTAAGTTCCAGGAAGGTAAGGACCATTATTTTGTTTATCATTTTATCCTCTGTCTTGAATAGTCCCTGACACAGAGAAAAGACTCAGTTCATCAAAATTTTGTTGAAAAAATAAAAACCCAGTTGTTTTTTAAAATTCTACCTGTTTTATTTCCCGCCCCCCGGCAAAACAGGTTTTCACATGAATGTAGTGGGGAAGCCCTCTATGTAGAGAGAGCTGAGTTCATTCTGGCTGCTCTGTCCAAATCCCCAGCTTCATCTCCTTTAACTTTTGCATGTCTGAGGTATTGGCTGAGAGCAGTAAATTAGCACAGGAAGAAGACAGATTTTTTCCTTCCTATTCTGTTGTGTCATCTATAATATTCACTCATTCCTCTTCTTTTCTGCAATTTGTACGCCCACCCTGCCTCATTACTATGCCACTCTGAGATTTCAAGGTAATGTCTCAATGCCAATATTGCTCCTACCTGGTGGAAGACGGTACCAGATATTTTGAAATATAAATCTTACAACTGTGGCCACCTAAGGCGCAAATAACTGAACATCAGGATACTCAAATTAATAGTTAGATTATAGAACTCAATCCTTCTAGTTTATGAAGAACTATTTATAAATAGAAGTAATATTAAATTAACCAGTGAAATTGAGAATAGCCATTTTAGGATGAAGACTCAGATAATAAGAAACAATTATCAGTTAAATAATAATAGTTTATTTGACCTATTTGTAGGTATGTCTGACTGGATTGACAGACCAAAAAAAAAAAAAAAAGCACCCTTTTCTGTTAGATCTGTTCACAGCTCAAGCCCAAGTAATAAGTGATGAGCAGTAATTTGATCCTTTATTTTAAAGTTTTTCCTAATTTGAATTGGGGTCATATCTTCATCGGAGATGCATGATGCTGTGCCTGTATCAGTGTAGAGCATGTGGAACTATCCAGGAATAAAAAGTGGCTTGTTGTATAGTTAGTTATCTTACCACAGGTTGTTAAGACTCTAGGGTCATGCCACTGCTGAGCCCCCCTGCAGGCCCCATTCCAAATGTTCAGCAGAGCTGGGACTTTTATGAGGCTATCTCAGAAGTGATTGTACCTAGGGAGTCATCACAACTAGAATGGTTGTTTACCAAACTGATTAAAGACTTAGTGAGACAGAACAGGATGGTAATAATGGCGTACAACATTGGACAGCTTTTCATATGCTTATCTACTGTCTGTATATATTTTGGAGAAGATGTCTGTTTAAATATTTTCCCCACTTTTTACTTGAGGTGTCTATTTTCTAATTGTTGAGTTTTAAGAGTTTTTTTTGGTATATTTTGTTTACAAGTATTTTTTATCAGATATGTGTTTTCCAAATACCTTCTTCCAGTCTGTGGCTTGTCTTCTCATTCTCTTTACAGTTCCCAGAGAGAAATTTTTAATTTTAATAAAGAATAACTGATCAGAAAAAAAAGAACAGATGGTAAGACAGGGTTGAATGGGGAAAGACTTGACACATTCTAAGACAGGAGAAGCTAGCAACATTGACAGAATCATAGTGCTACTGTGGGACACTTCTTGGTATAGTAGGAAGTACTTGGAGAAGCTGGGAGCTCAGTGATGATCCTGCCAGAGACTTGTTGCCAGCGACGTTACTCCCACTCCCCTGTCTTTCCCAGGTTGGAAATCTATCATTTTTTGCATTCTTATTATGACAGGCACTTTATACATGCCTCAAATCCTCACAACAACCCTAAAAGGTTGGACCACCAGGCTTACATGCCTATAAATCTTTCCTGCCAATCCTATGTACCCTGAGACACCTCTGACTTCCCAGGTTTAGATGAAATGATACATTTGGGATCTGGTTCTGAAGTAGCCATTGGGGAGCTGGACGACATAACACAGAGGTATGGAGGAATTAGCTCTGCATGGGGGTGAGATGGGAGATAGGGGTGCGGTACCAGGTAGGCACTATAACTTTTCTTTGTCCCCTCCATGAACTGCTCCATGGTATAGTTGCTCTTTGCAAATCTTCCAAAGAAATATCCTTTGCTGAAAGACCTGCTAGGGCTCTTCATGGCTTTTCGTGAAGCTAATGTAATTATGCATTACACTGCGCTGCTTTGTGCGTTTCTTTGCTCTCCTTGCCCTGTTTTTTCTCCTCACTTCTCCTCCTAAATAAAGGGCTTCTACCTTCTAAACAAATTATCAGCCCTTTATATGCCTTAAGTTCTGCTTTCTAGGGGACCTGAGCTAAGACATACTATTATCTGAAATTGACAAAATTAAGGGTATGTATAATTTACCTTATAAATTATATATATATTCATTCTGTTCTTGTATTATTGAATCTTTTCCTAGCTGACCTATTCTCTCCTTCATATAATATCTAATCCTATCCACAATGTATTGATATTTCCAAAAGACACTTTATTAGCAGTGAGCTTGGAGTTTGCTTTATTTTTCTATGATGTCATGCACAAATATTTTAGACTTCAGAATACTGAAGGAAAATAATTAATTACTTTATATTTTTATCTTTTACACATCCTGGAAATTGGGAGCTGATTTAATATCCGTCATATTGCTTATCACAGAGCCTGGCACATTGTATCTTCTCAATAAATGTTTCTTGAATGAAGGAATGATAATAACCTCAAGCCACTAAAATAAAGTAGTAACTCCATTTTTCTTTAGTTTTTTTTCCCCCTTTAGACCATTTCCTAAGTTTCCTATGCAGCTCCTTCTTATACACAACTTTTGCTACTGAAATGTTTAATCCAGAGGGAGTTAATTGTGCTATTTAAGTTTTTCAGGAATTGACATCATAGATCAGATTGATTTTTAAATTACTTTGGAGAGACCCAGTGAGTTTTGCATTTGAGGTCATATATTTGGAGAAAGGTATTATCTCAGTAGGACTGTAGTTATTGCTCAAGATTTCTCAGCTGCTGAGTGTTAAAAAAAAAAGACACATCGGTAGGCATATATCAGCAAACACCAACCAAGAAGTAAACTCTTCTAGCTTCAAGGATGCTGCAGTTTTCAATGATGAGTCAATAGAGTCATTCATATTTAAATGCTAAAGATTAAAGATTATTTTATACTTCACTCCATGTAGCACCCTGTAGGGATGCTTTTGCATGAAAAACACTGTAAACGCCTTGACTATTTCATATAGACTATTATATTATTTTAGTCTCTAATTCTATTTAAATGTTCATAAAGAAATATGGAGGTCTCCTCATTTTCTGGGAAATTCTATAAGTTGTTCTGTCCTTATATTAGTTAACACTAGCTGCTGTAACAGAGAAACTCCACAATCTCAGGGGCTTTACATTATAAACATTAATTTCTTCTTTATATCAAAGACTAATGTAGATGTACACGGTTAGGTGGTTTTCACTCCAGCATTGACTGAAGAATTTAGGCTTCTTTCATCTTGTTGTTCTGCCACTTGCCATCTTCAGCAGGAGGTTGGAGGAGACTCCCATGGTCATCTGCTGGATTATTTCCATTCTAGCCAGCAAAAAGGGTAAATGAAGACAGGGATCACCTGCAAAAAGTTATTATTGGCTGGGTCTAGACATGATGTACATCACTTCTGCCCCCATTCCACAAGCCAGAACTAAGTCATATGGCCATGTCTAAATGCCAGGGAAGCTGGGAATTATGACCTGGCCATGTGTCCAAAAGGGTTTTGGTGATTAGTGGCAGTGTCTGACAGTTCTTAAAGAGTGTATTGATCCTAAAGGATTTGAGGGTAGCCTGGCTAGCTCAGTTGGTAGAGCATGAGATCTTAAAGGGTTTGACGGCATTTTTAAAGATTATTCATTTCTCAACATTTTTGCAAGGTTTTTCTTTCCAAGTTACATTCATCAATTTAATGGCAAAAGCTGCTTGCGCTATGAAAACAAGATGGGGTAGGTATCAGGCTGCATAGAGAGAAAATTTCTAGAGGATTGATGTATCGAGTGATTTTTTTTTTCTTTTTGACTCTCAAATATTTGATTTTTCAAGCTCCTAAGTGAGTAAAAACATATTTTTAAAAAGTGGATGGAGACAAATCTGCCTTGGATTTTTTTTGTACTCTGAATTCTGTTTACCACAGTAAAACTGCAACTTTAATTTCAGGGGATTTAGGAATTTGGGAATCTTTCATGCTGTCAACATGAATAAATCATATCTCAAAATAATGTCCAACATCTAATTTAATATTTACAACACCTCAAAGAATGTTAACTATAATAAGTTTATAAATTTTTAAATTTAGGTTTTTTTTTCTAACATCTTTATTGGAGTTTAATTGTCTTAAACTGTTGTGTTAGTTGCTGCTGTATAACAAAGTGATTCAGCTATATGTATACATATATCCCCACATCCCCTCCCTCTTGTGTCTCCCTCCCACCCTCCCTATCCCACCCCTCTAGGTGGTCACAAAGCACGAGCTTATCTCCCTGTGCTATGTGGCTGCTTCCCACTACCTACTGTTTTACATTTGGTAGTGTATATATGTCCATGCCACTCTCTCATTCATCGCAACTTACCCTTCCCCCTCCCTGTGTCCTCAAGTCCATTCTCTACATCTGTGTCCTTATTGCTGTCCTGCCCCTAGGTTCATCAGAGCCTTTTTTTTTTTTTTTTAGATTCCATATATATGTGTTAGCATACGGTATTTGTTTTTCTGATGTACTTCACTCTATGACAGACTCTAGGTAGATCCACCACACTACCAGTAATTCAATTTCATTTCTCTATATAGCTGAATAATATTCCATTGTATATATGTGCCACATCTTTTTTATCCATTCATCTGTCGGTGGACACTTAGGTTGCTTCCATGTCCTGGCTATTGTAAATAGTGCTGCAATGAACATTGTGGTACATGACTCTTTTTGAATTATGGTTTTCTCAGGGTATATGCCCAGTGGTGGGATTGCTGGGTCATATGGTAGTTCTGTTTTTAGTTTTTAAAGGAACCTCCATACTGTTCTCCATAGTGGCTGTATCAATTTACATTCCCACCAAAAGTACAAGAGGGTTCCCCTTTCTCCACATCCTCTCCAGCATTTATTGTTTGTAGACTTTTTGATGATGGCCATTCTGACCGGAGTGAGGTGATACCTCATTGTAGTTTTGATGTGCATTTCTCTAATAATTAGTGATGTTGAGCATCCTTTCATGTGTTTGTTGGCAATCTATATATCTTTTTTGGAGAAATGTCTATTTAGGTCTTCTGCCCATTTTTGGATTGGGTTGTTTGTTTTTTTGATATTGAGCTACATGAGCTGCTTGTATATTTTGGGGAGTAATCCTTTGTCAGTTGCTTTGTTTGCAAATATTTTCTCCGATTATAGGGTTGTCTTTTCGTCTTGTTTATGGTTTCCTTTGCTGTGCAAAAGCTTTTAAGTTTCATTAGGTCCCATTTGTTTATTTCTGTTGTTCTTCCCATTTCTCTAGGAGGTGGGTCAGAAAGGATCCTGCTGTGATTTATGTCATAGAGTGTTCTGCCTGTGTTTTCCTCTAAGAGTTTATAGTGTCTGGCCTTACATTTAGGTCTTTAATCCATTTTGAGTTTATTTTTGTGTATGGTGTTTGGGAATGTTTTAATTTCATTCTTTTACATGTAGCTGTCCAGTTTTCCTAGTACCACTTATTGAGAACGCTGTCTTTTCTACATTGTGTATTCTTGCCTCCTTTATCAAAGATAAGGCAACCACTGTAAAGCAAGTATACTTCAATAAAGTTGTTAAAAAAATAAGGTGACCATATGTGTGTGGGTTTATCTCTGGGCTTTCTATCCTGTTCCATTGATCTATATTTCTGTTTTTGTGCCAGTACCATACTGTCTTGATTATTGTAGCTTTGTGGTATAGTCTGAAGTCAGGGAGCCTGATTCCTCCAGCTCCGTTTTTCTTTCTCAAGATTGCTTTGGCTATTTGGGGTGTTTTGTGTTTCCATACAGATTGTGAAATTTTTGGTCTAGTTATATGAAAAATGCCATTGGTAGTTTGATAAGGATTGCATTGAATCTGTAGATTGCTTTGGGTAGTAGAGTCATTTTCACAAGGTTGATTCTTCCAATCTACGAACATGGTATATCTCTCTATCTGATGTATCATCTTTAATTTCTTTCATCAGTGTCTTATAGTTTTCTGCATACAGGTCTTTTGTCTCTTTAGGTAGCTTCATTCCTAGGTATTTTATTCTTTTTGTTGCAATGGTAAAATCGGAGTGTTTCCTTAACTTCTCTTTCAGATTTTTCCTCATTAGTGTATAAGAATGCAAGAGATTTCTGTGCATTAATTTTGTATCCTGCTCCTTTACCAAATTCATTGATTAGCTCTAGTAGTTTTCTGGTAGCATCTTTAGGATTCTCTCTATATAGTATCCTGTCATCTGCAAGCAGTGATAGTTTTACTTCTTCTTTTCCAATTTGGATTCCTTTTATTTCTTTCTCTTCTCTGATTGCTGTGGCTAAAATTTCCAAAACTGTGTTGAATAATAGTGGTGAGAATGGGCAACCTTGTCTTGTTCCTGATATTAAGGGAAATGGTTTAAGTTTTTCACCATTGAGAATGATGTTGGATGTGGGTCTGTCATATATGGCCATTATTATGTTGAAGTAAGGTCCCTCTATGCCTACTTGATGGAGAGTTTTTATCATAAATGGGTGTTGAATTTCGTTCAAAGCTTTTTCTGCATCTATTGAGATTATCTTTTGGTTTTTAAACTTCAGCTTTTTAATATGGTGTATCACATTGATTGACTTGCATATATTGAAGAATCCTTGCATTCCTGGGATAAACCCCACTTGATCATGGTGTATGATCCTTTTAATGTGCTGTTGGATGCTGTTTGCTAGTATTTTGTTGAGGATTTTTGCATCTATGTACATCAGTGATATTGGCCTGTAGTTTTCTTTTTTTGTGACATCTTTGTCTGGTTTTGGTATCGGGTTGACGGTGGTCTCATAGAATGAGTTTGGGAGTATTCCTCCCTCTGCTATATTTTCGAAGAGTTTGAGAAAGACAGGTGTTAGCTCTTCTCTAACTGTTTGATAGAATTGGCCTCTGAAGCCATCTGGTCCTGAGCTTTTGTTTGTTAGAAGATTTTTAATGACAGTTTCAATTTCAGTGCTTGTGATTGGTCTGTTTATATTTTCTATTTCTTCCTAGTTCAGTCTCAGAAGGTAGTGCTTTTCAAAGAAGTGTCCATTACTTCCAGGTTGTCCATTTTATTGGCATAGAGTTGCTGTAGTAATCCCTTATGATTCTTTGTATTTCTGCAGTGTCACTTGTTACTTCTCCTTTTCCATTTCTGATTCTGTTGATTTGAGTCTTCTCCCTTTTTTTCTTGATGAGTCTGGCTATTGGTTTATCAATTTAGTTTGTCTTCTCAAAGAACCAGCTTTTAGTTTTACTGATCTTTGCTATTGTTTCCTTCATTTCTTTTTCATTTATTTCTGATCTGATCTTTATGATTTCTTTTCTTCTGCTAACTTTGTGGGGAGGGGGTTTGTTCTTCTTTCTCTAATTGCTTTAGGTGTAAGGTTAAGTTGTTTATTTGAGACTTTTCTTGTTTCTTGAGTTAAGATTGTATTGTTATAAACTTCCCTCTTAGAACTGCTTTTGCTGAAACCCATAGGTTTAGTGTCGTCGTGTTTTCACTGTCATTTGTTTCTAGGTATTTTTTTTTATTTATTTTATTTATTTATTTATTATTATTATTTTTTGCATTATGTGGGTTTCTCACTGCTGTGGCCTCTCCCGTTGCGGAGCACAGGCTCTGGACATGCAGGCCCAGCAGCCATGGCTCACGGGCCTAGCCGCTCCGCGGCATGTGGGATCTTCCCAGACCGGGGCACGAACCCATGTCCCCTGCATCGGCAGGCAGACTCTCAACCACTGCGCCACCAGGGAAGCCCCTCTAGGTATTTTTTGATTTCCTCTTTGATTTCTTCAGTGAGCTCTTGGTTATTTAATAGTGCATTGTTTAGCCTGCATGTGTTTCTATTTTTTACAGTATTTTTTTCCTGTAATTGATATCTAGCCTCATAGCTTTGGGGTCACAAAAGATACTTGACATGATTTCAATTTTCTTAAATTTACCAAGGTTTGATTTGTGATCCAAGTTATGATCTATCCTGGAGAATGTTCCATGAGCATTTGAGAAGAAAGTGTATTCTGTTGTTTTTGGATAGAATGTCCTATAAATGTCAATTAAGTCTATGTTGTCTAATGTGTCATTAAAACTTGTGTTTTCACATTTGTTTTGGATGATCTGTCCATTGGTGAATGTGGGGTGTTAAAATCTCCTACTATGATTGTGTTACTCTCAACTTCCCCTTTTATGGCTGTTAGCATTTGCCTTATGTATTGAGGTGCTCCTATGTTGGGTGCATAAATATTTATAATTGTTATATCTTCTTCTTAGATTGATCCCTTGATCATTATGTAGTGTCCTTCTTTGTCTCTTGTAATAGTCTTTCTTTTAAAGTCTCTTACATTTGATATGAGAATTGCTACTCCAGCTTTCTTTTGATTTCTATTTGCATGGAATATCTTTTTTCCATCCCCTCAATTTCAGTCTTTATGTGTCCCCAGGTCTAAAGCGGATCTCTGGTAGACAGCATATATATGGGTCTTGTTTGGGTGTCCATTCAGCCAGTCTGTCTTTTGGTTTGAGCATTTAATCCATTTACATTTAAGGTAATTATTAATATATATGTTCCTATTACCATTTTCTTAATTGTTTCTGGTTTGTTATTGTAAGTCTTTTCCTTCTCTTGTGTTTCCTGCCTAAAGAAGTTCCTTTAGCTTTTGTTGTAATGCTGGTTTGGTGGTGCTTCATTTTGTTAACTTTGCTCGTCTGTAAACGTTTTAATTTCTCTGTCAAATCTGAATGAGATCCTTGCTGGGTAGAGTAATCTTGGTTGTAGTTTTTTCCCTTTCATCGTTTTAAATATGTCCTGCCACTCCCTTCTGTTTTGCAGAGTTTCTGCCGAAAGATCAGCTGTTAACCTTATAGGGATTCCCTTGTATGTTATTTGTTGCTTTTCCTGTGCTGCTTTTAATATTTTTTCTTTGTATTTAATTTTTGATAGTTTGATTGATATGTGTCTTGGCATGTTTCTCCTTGGATTTATCCTCTATGGGACTCTCTGCACTTCCTGGACTTGATTGACTAATTCCTTTCCCATATTAGGGAAGTTTTTGACTCTAATCTCTTCAAATATTTTCTCCATCCCTTTCTTATTCTCTTCTTCTTCTGGTAGCCCTATAATTTATATGGTATGTTTAATGTTGTCCCAAAGGTCTCTGAGACTGCCCTCAGTTCTTTTTGTTCTTTTTTCTATATTCTGCTCTGTGGTGGTTATTTCTACTATTTTATCTTCTAGGTCACTTATCCGTTCTTTTGCCTAAGTTATTCTGCTGTTGATTCCCTCTAGAAAATTTTAAATTTCATTTATTATCTTGGTCATCGTTGTTTGTTTCCTCTTTAGTTCCTCTAGATCCTTGTTAAACATTTCTTGTATTTTTTCCAAGATTTTGGATCATCTTTACTATCATTACTCTGAATTCTTTTTCAGGTAGACTGCCTATTTCCTCCTTGTTTTTTGGGTCTGGTGTGTTTTTACCTTGCTCCTTCATCTGCTGCATATTTCTCTGTCTTCTTATTTTGCTTCACTTACTGTGTTTGGCGTCTCCTTCTCACAGGCTGCAGGTTCATATTTCCTTTTGTTTTTGGTGTTTGCCCCCAGTGTGTAAGGTTGGTTTAGTGTGTTGTGTAGGCTTCCTGGTGCAGGAGACTGGTGCCTGTGTTCTGGTGGATGAGCCTGGATCTTGTGTTTCTCGTGGGAAGGACCGCATCTAGTGGTGTGTTTTGGGGTGTCTCTGAACTTATTATGATTTTAGGCAGCCTCTCTGCTAATGGGTGGGGTTGTGTTCCTGTCTTGTTAGTTGTTTGGCATGGGACATCCAGCAACAGAGCTTGCTGGTCATTGAGTGGAGCTGGGTTTTAGTGTTGAGACAGAGATCTCTGGGAGAGCTTTCACGGTTGATAGTACATGGGGCCAGCAGGTCTCTGGTGGTCCAATGTCCTGAACTCGGCTCTCCCACCTCAGAGGCTCAGGCCTGATACCCAGCCAGAGCACCAAGACCCTGCCAGCCCCACAGCCAGGTAAGTGGGGAGTTTCTTGGCTTTTCGGAAGTCTGAGGTCTTCTGCCAGAGTTCAGTAGGTGTTTTGTAGGAGTTGTTGCACATATAGAAGTATTTTTGATGTATTTGTGTGGAGGAAGGTGATCTCAATTCTTATTCATCTGCCATCTTGAAGGTCCTCATTCAAGTTTATAAATTATAATTAAAGGTTTTACAAATCCAAGAGATCTCAGTTTTAGGGTTTCCTTATGTAGGTTTGACATTAGCTGGCTAAGTAGCATGGACAAACTGTTGATGGTGTTATCAGGATAAGTTACTATCCATTCTTTTGTGAAGTATAATCGACAATAAAATTGTATGACACTTACAGTGTACAATGTGATTTGATATACATATATATTGTGAAAGGATTCCTCCAATAGAGTTAATGAACACATCCATCACCTCACATGTTTGTCATTCTTTTGTTTTCCTAGTGAGATCATTTAAGTTCTAATTTCTTGGCAAATTTTAATTATACAGTTCGGTGTTATCAACTATCGTCATCTTGTTATACATTAGATCCTCAGGCCTTATTCATATTATAACTAAGTTTGTGATATTTTCCATTCTTGATTCTTAAATGTATTTATTCATACAAAAATGAATAAGACAGTCTTTTCTCTTAAAAAGACCTAAACTTGTATGTGAGTCAATTAATAAATACAATTCAATATGGCACAGTTTACTAGAGAGGAATGAACAGCATGTGGTTAAAACACAGAGATAATTGAACCTTCAAAATGATTAGAAGTTTGATTCACAAGAGAAGGGTAAAGAACATTCTTTATAGAGATAGAAAGCATATGCAAAAAGCCTAGGGTTATGAAAGAGAATGGTGTGTTTGGTGAACGTTGACTCTGTCCAGGTAGCTACAGAACAGTAGAAATATTTGGTATTTTACAGTTCTTGGTATGTCTCAAGATACCTTATGATGTAGTGCTAACCAAGGTGTATGACTCAGGTTGTGAGAAGGTCTTGAAATTCTATTAAATAAAAAATAATGAAGATTACTTGAAAAGTTTCTGGCTGATATGTGGGATGAAATACAACTTTGGAAAGATATGAGTTATCTTGAAATACTTAAACAGCATGTAATAAAGGGTATAACTTTTGACTATATGGTCCAGAGGAAGCAAATAAGACTAAGGGATGAAAGTTATCTTGAGGTTTCATCTTAAAATTTGGAAGACTTCCAAATTTAGAGCTGCCCAATGATAGAACAGTTCACCTCAGTGTGGGTAACCATAGACCAGATAATCCTTTGTTAGATTACTGTAAAGGGGATTATATATTGACTCTAAGGTATTATGATTCTGTTGATTCTGGGAAGTACTGTAACATGGACTCTTTAAATGGACTGTGTGGATTTGAATCCAGGCTTGGCAACTTTCTATAGCTGTGGCTAAGGGCAAGTGATTTAACCTTTCCACATCTGTAAATAAAGATATTATAGCATTGTCCTCCAAGACTGTTTGTGGGCTTCTCTGGTGGCACAGTGGTTAAGAATCTGCCTGCCAGTGTAGGGGACACAGGTTCGAGCCCTGGTCTGGGAAGATCCTACATGCCACAGAGCAACTAAGCCTGTGCACCACAACTACTGAGCCTGCGCTCTATAGCCCATGCTCTAGAGTCCGCGAGCCACAACTACTGAGCCCACATGCCACAAGTACTGAGCCTGCATGCCACAACTACTGAAGCCCACACACCTAGAGCCCGTGCTCCACAACAAGAGAAGACACCACAAGGAGAAGCCTGTTCACTGTAACAAAGAGTAGCCCCCGCCACTGCAACTAGAGAGAGCCCACGTGCAGCAATGAAGACCCAACACAGTGAAAAATTAAATAAAATAAATAAATTTATATAAAAAAGAGTGTTTGTAGAAGTTAACTGAGATAATCTATGTAAAATGCTTGGCATGGTTCCTGGCAAATGGTAAACATACTATAAATATTAATCCTCATTATCACCATGTTGTGGCTCAGTACAAGCCTCCCCAAAATATTCCATAATGGCATGTTGATTATTTTGAACTGAAGTTACCTGAGAAGTAGCCGATGCAAGAATAAAACTCTGACCCTTCTCTGTCCCTCTGAAAGCAGGAAATAAATCTCTCAGGTGAAAGGCACCCTCCATGCATCTGGAGGTAGAAAGATACCCTTATTGTCAGAGATGGGGAATTCTGGGGTGAGAAGCCTATATAAACAAGCTTTGTTACTTTAATTCAGTGGTCCCCAACCTTTCTGGCACCAGGGACCGGTTTTGTGGAAGACAGTTTTTCCACGGATGGGGGCAGAGGAGGGATGGTTCAGGTGGTATGGAGAGAGATGGAGAGCAATGGGGAGCAGCAGATGAAGCTTCGCTCACTCACCAGCTGCTCATCTCCTGCTATGCGGCACGGTTTCTGACAGGCTATGGACTGGTACTGGACTGCAGCCTGAGGGTTGGGGACACTTGCCTTAATATACGAACACAAACCCAAACTCTCTTTAGATTCCTCACTAAGTAAGCACCCAAAGCCTAAGTTTCCTTGTCCTATCAATTCCTCACATAATTTTTAAAAATTTAATTTAATTAATTTTTTGTACAACAGATTCTTATTAGTTATCTATTTTATACATATTAGTGTATATATGTCAATTCCAATCTCCCAATTTATCCCACAACCGTCACCATGCCCCCCCCCCTAGCTTTCCCCCTTGGTGTCCATACATCTGTTCTCTACATCTGTGTCTATTTCTGCCTTGCAAAATGGTTCATCTGTACCATTTTTCTAGATTCCACATACATGTATTAATATATGATATTTGTTTTTCTTTTTCTGACTTACTCCACTCTGTATGACACTCTCTAGGTCCATCCATGTCTCTACAGATGACCCAATTTCATTCCTTTCTATGGCTAAGTAATGTTACATTGTATATATGTACCACATTTTCTTTATCCATTCATCTGCCAATCGGCATTTAGGTTGCTTTCATGACCTGGCTATTGTAAATAGTGCTGCAGTAAACACTGGGGTACATGTGTCTTTTTGAATTATGGTTTTCTCTGGGTATATGCCCAGTAGTGGGATTTCTGGGTCATATGGTAATTCTACTTTTAGTTTTTAAGGAACCTCCATACTGTTCTCCATAGTGGCTGTATCAATTTACAATCCCACCAACAGTACAAGAGGGTTCCCTTTTCTCCACATCCTCTCCAGCATTTACTGTTTGTAGATTTTCAGATGATGCCCATTCTAAGTGGTGTGATGTGACACCTCATTGTAGTTTTGATTTGCATTTCTGTAATAATTAGTGATGTTGAGCAGCTTTTCATGTGCCTCTTGGCCATCTATATGACTTCATGGAGAAATGTCTATTTAGGTCTTCTGCCCATTTTTTTGATTTGGTTGTTTGCTATTTTAATACTGAGCAGCATGAGCTGTTTATATATTCTGGAGATTAATCCTTTGTCCGTTGATTCATTTGCAGATATTTTCTCCCATTCTGAGGGTTGTATTTTCGTCTTGTTTTTAGTTTCCTTTGCTGTGCAAAAGCTTTTAAGTTTCATTAGGTCCTATTTGTTTATTTTTGCTTTTATTTCCATTACTCTAGGAGGTGGGTCAAAAAGGACCTTGCTGTGATTTATGTCATAGGGTGTTCTTACTATGTTTTCCTCAAAGAGTTTTATAGTGTCCGGTCTTACATTTTGGTCTTTAATCCATTTTGAGTTTATTTTTGTGTATGGTGTTAAGAGGTGTTCTAATTTCATTCTTTTACATGTAGTTGTCCAGTTTTCCCAGCACCACTTACTAAAGAGACTGTCTTTGCTTTATTGTATATCCTTGCCTCCTTTGTCATAGATTACTTGACCATATGTACATTGGTTTATCTCTGGGCTTTCTATCCTGTTCCATTGATCTATATTTCTGTTTTTATGCCAGTACCATATTATCTTGATTACTTTAGCTTTGTAGTATAGTCTGAAGTCAGGGAGTCTGATTCCTCCAGCTCTGTTTTTTTCCCTCAAGACTGCTTTGGCTATTCGGGGTCTTTTGTGTCTCCATACAAATTTTAAGATTTTTTTTTTAGTTCTGTTAAAAATGCTATTGGTAATTTGATAGGGATTGCACTGAATCTGTAGATTGCTTTGGGTTGTATAGTCATCTTCACAATACTGATTTCTCCAATCCAAGAACATGGCATATCTCTCCATCTGTGCCATCTTTAATTTCTTTCATCAGTGTCTTATAGTTTCTGAGTACTGGTCTTTTAGCTCCTTAGATAGGTTTATTCCTAGGTATTTTATTCTTTTTGTTTCAATGGTGAGTGGGATTGTTTTCCTAATTTCTCTTTGTGATCATTTGTTGTTAGTGTATAGGAATGCCAGAGATTTCTGTGCATTAATTTTGTATCCTGCAACTTTACCAGATTCATTGATTACCCCTTGTAGTTTTTTGGTGGCATCTTTAGGATTATCCATGTATAGTATCATGGTCTCTTCAAACAGTGATGATTTTACTGTTCTTTTCCAATTTGGATTCCTTTGTTTCTTTTTCTTCTCTGATTTCCATGGCTAGCACTTCCAAAACTGTGTTGAATTATAGTTGTGAGAGTGGACATCCTTGTCTTTTTCTGATCTTAGTGGAAATGCTTTCAATTTTTCACCATTGAGAATGATGTTTGCTATGGGTTTGTTGTATATGACCTTTATTATGTTGGGGTAGGTTCCCTCTATGCCCACTTTCTGGAGAGTTTTTATCATAAATGGGTGTTGAATTTTGTCAAAAGCTTTTTCTGCACCTATTGAGATGATCATATGGTTTTTATTCTTCAGTTTGTTAATATGGTGTATCACATTGATTCACTTGGGTATATTGAAGAATCCTTGCATCCCTGGGATAAATCCCACTTGATCATGGTGTATGATCTTTTTAATGTGCTGTTGGATTCTGTTTGCTAGTATTTTGTTGAGGATTTTTGCATCTATATTCATCCGTGATATTGGTCTGTAATTTTCTCTTTTTTTTGTAGTATCTTTGTCCAGTTTTGGTATCAGGGTGATGGTGGCCTCCTAGAATGAGTTTCGAGTGTTCCTTCCTCTGCAATTTTTTGGAAGAGTTTGAGAAGGATGGGTGTTAGCTCTTCTCTAAATGTTTGATAGAATTCACCTGTGAAGCCATCTGGTCCTTGCCTTTTGTTTGTTGGAAGATATTTAATCACACTTTCAATTTAATTATATCTGATTGGTCTGTTCATATTTTCTATTTCTCCCTGGTTCAGTCTTGGAAGGTTATACCTTTCTAAGAATTTGTCCATTTCTTCCAGGTTGTCCATTTTTTTTGGCATAGAGTTGCTTGTTGTGCAACTCTTATGCACTACAAGCATAAGCATCTTATGATGCATTGTATTTCTGTGGTGTCCATTGTAACCTCTTCTTTTTCATTTCTAATATCATTGATTTGAGTCCTCTCCCTCTTTTTCTTGATTAGTCTGTCTAATGGTTTATGAATTTTGTTTATCTTCTCAAAGAACCAGCTTTTAGTTTTATTGATCTTTCTTATTGTTTTCTTTGTTTCTATTTCCTTTATTTCTGCTCTGATCTTTACGATTTCTTTCCTTCTACTAACTTTGGGTTTTGTTTGTTCTTCTTTCTCTAGTTCCTTTAGGTTTAAAGTTAGATAATTTATTTTAGATGTTTGTTGTTTCTTGAGGTAGGATTGTATTGCTAAAAATTTCCCTCTTAGAACTGCTTTTGCTTCATCCCATAGGTTTTGGATTGTCATGTTTTCATTGTTTGTCTCTAGGTATTTTTTGATTTCATCTTTGATTTCTTCAGTGATCTTTTGAGTATTTAGTAATGTGTTTTTCAGCCTCCATGTGTTTTTATTTTTTACATTTTTTCCCTGTAATTGGTTTTTATTCTCATAGCGTTGTGGTCAGAAAAGATGCTTGATATGTTTTCAGTTCTCTTAAATTTACTGAGGCTTAATTTGTGACTCAAGGTGTGATCTATCCTGGAGAATATTCTGTGTGCACTTGAAAGTGTAATCTGCTGCTTTTGGATGGAATATCCTATAAATATCAATTAAATCTATCTGGTCTTTTGTGGCATTTAAAGCTTGTGTTTCCTTATTCATTTTTTGTCTGGATGATCTGTCAACTGGTGTAAGTGAGGTGTTAAAGTGCCCCGCTATTATTGGGTTGTTGTTGATTTCCTCTTTTATAGCTGTTAGCATTTGCCTTATGTATTGAGGTGCTCCTATGTTGCTTGCATATATATTTATAATTGTTTTATCTTCTTCTTGGATTGATCCCTTGATCTTTATGTAGTGTCCTTCCTTGTCTCTTGTAATAGTGTTTTTTTAAAAGTCTATTTTATCTGATATGAGTATTGCTACTCCAGCTTTCTTTTCATTTGCATTTGTATCGAACATCTTTTTCCATCCCCTCACTTTTAGTCTGTATGTGTCCCTAGGTCTGAAGTAGCTCTTTTGTAGACAGTATATATGTATGTGGGTATTGTTTTTGTATCCATTCAGCGAGCTTTTATCTTTTGGTTGGAGCATTTAATCTATTCAGATTTGAGGTAATTTTCAATATGTGTGTTCCTATTACTATTTTCCTAATTGTTTTGGGTTTGTTTTTGTAGGCCCTTTTCTTCTCTTTTGTTTCCCACTTAGAGAAGTTCCTTTAGCATTTGTTTTAGAGCTGGTTTAGTGGTGCTGAATTCTCGTAGCTTTTGTTTGTATGTAAAGCTTTTGGTGTCTCCATCAAATCGGAGTGAGATCCTTGCTGGGTAGAGTAATCTTGGTTGTAGGTTCTTCCCTTTCATCGCTTTAAATATATCGTGCCACTCCCTTCTGGCTTGTAGAGTTTCTGCTGAGAAATCAGTTGTTAACCTTATGGGAGTTCCCTTGTATGTTATTTGTCATTTTTCCTTTGTTGCTTTTAATAATTTTTCTTTGTCTTTAATTTTTGTCAATTTGATTACCATGTGTCTTGGCGTGTTTCTCCTTGGTGTAACCTGCCTGGGACTCTCTGAACTTCCTGGACTTGGGTGGCTATTTCCTTTCCCATTAGGGAAGTTTTTGACTATAATATCTTCAAATATTTTCTCAGGTCCTTTTTCTCTCTTCTCCTTCTGGGACCCCTATAATGCAAAAGTTATTACGTTCAATGTTGTCCCAGAGGTCTCTTATGTTGTCTTCATTTCTTTTCATTTTTTTTCTTTATTCTGTTCTGCAGCAGTGAATTCCACCATTTTGTCTTCCAGGTCACATATCTGTTCTTCTGCCTCAGTTATTCTGCTATTGATTCCTTCTAGTGTATTTTTCATTTCAATTATTGTTTGTTCATCTCTGTTTGTTTCACCTTTAATTCTTCTAAGTGTTTGTTCTTTAATTCTTCTAGGTCTGTGTTAAACATTTCTTGCATCTTCTCAGTCTTTGCCTGCATTGTTTATCCGAGGTCCTAGATCATCTTCACTATCATTATTCTGTCATCTTTTTCTGGAAGGTTGCCTATCTCCACTTCATTTAGTTGTTCTTCTGGGGTTTTATCTTGTTCCTTCATGTGGGACCTAGTCCTCTGCCTTTTCATTTTGTGTATCTTTCTGTGAATGTGGTTTTCATTCCATAGGCTGAAATATTGTAGTTCTTCTCTCCCTCACAAATTTTTTGTTTATTTGTCTAATAAGTATAAAAAACTGATTGCTTTTGCCACTTCTTAAGTTCCATTTCTGTGAGACCTCTGTGTACAAATTAAATTTGTTTCTTTTTCTCATGTTTATCTGTCTGTGTCAATTTTATAATTATTCCAGCCACAAGAACTCAAGATGGGTAGAGTGGGAAACTTCTCCCTCCCCAAAAATGATCATTATCAAATGCTGGATAAATTAGCCTTCCTTATGTTTAATGACTCATGATCTGTAATGGACAGTGTTGTGATAGTGCAAGTGTTGGCAAGCATTTTCTGTAATTGGCCTGATTGCATATATTTTAGAATCTGTGGGTCACTAACAGTCTTTGTTGAATATTCTTCTTTTTATGTTTGTAGTTTTACAATACTTTAGATATGTAAAAAACATTCTTAGATCATATGAAAGTAGACTGTCAGACAGATTTGGTGTATAGGCTACTGACCTCTCTGATATACATGAATGGAGAAATTAACTGAATAAATAAGCAGCATGGAAGTAAGAGAAAGCATCTGTGTTCCTTAGTAAGTTAAGGTGAAAATTCTGATATTTATGGAGCATAATGTATGAGTGGGACGTTTCATGTCCAGACTTGGAAGAGGAAACGAGTGCTTGCATATTGGGGCTACTTAGATGGCAGAGGAAGAAAGTAGAATCACAAAAATGCCTTTTATAGCATCAGATATAAATGTTATGTAAGAGCCCCAGAATAGCATGATGGCTGTAAACATGTCAGATATAAAAGCCAAGAGCCTAATTACAGTTCCCATCTAGTCTAATCCTGTTACCATTAGCAACAAGGAGGACAGCATCTGGGTTTGCTATCCTACTAGTCTGATTTTTTCTAGCTTTTCTCCCCCCCAGCAATTTCTACCACTGTAGAATACTGTAGGGAAAGAGATATCCAAAGACTTCTGCTGTCTGTTTTAGACCAAGCCTCCTGGGGTGAAGGGCCAGTCTCTTGGTCGACTTTTTATAGGTCATGATTGGTTCCTTGCTTTGGAAATCCTACAATAAATTTTTAGTTTATCCATTCAAAACAGATTAAATTCTGGAAATAGATTCATGCTAACCTATTTCTATAAAGTGTGCTTGGCTCCAGGATAAGACATTGATTGTTTTCACTATTCCCATCCCCCTGCCCCCCACCTCCTCCTGTTGTCACCATATTATTTCCACTCAGGAAACCAATTTGGCACAAGGTTGCTTAGTTAGCAAAGAATTAGACAAAGAGGATAGATACTCTTAAGGAATGTGTACCTCAAGCTAAGGCAGCCTGATGGATTGCTTTTCTCTTCTCTCGAGATATTTATATCAAGAACCAGGAATCAAAGAACTTTTCTTTCTAGATAGTGCTGAATTAAGACTGACAAACTCTTACTCTCCAATTCCCTTTTCTATTAGTCACCAAATCACTATTTCCTCCAATGTAACTGGATAGTTTATAGCTTTCTAAAATGATTATGTGAACATTTCAGAGCCTACTATGTGCCAGGTTATATAGTGGGAATATGGTGATGAACAGAAAGCAAATTACTGGCCCTCAAGGAACTCACAGCTAAATTTAGTACTATAATGACTATGAGAGTGGTAAGCTTAGACATGCACAGAACACTGAACAAGGACACCAGACTCAGCCTGCAGGAATTAGAGTAAAATGATGCTGGAGGAGTTAGGAAATAAGAGGTAGAAGAACTTTTCAGACAGAGAGAACAGTATGTGTAAAGGGAGACTGTATATCATGCCCAACTAGCTATAGATAATTTTGTGTGGTTCATATGATGAGTGGGAGCAGGGAGGATGCCAGATTGGAAGAATAAAGACATGAGCAGGGACCAGGTTATGAGGTCTTATGTATTATTGTAATGAGTTTATGTTTCATCTGAATAGCAGTTGGGAATCTTCTCCTGGGGTAAGTTGTTTCTGCAGATTAGTGTTCTAGTGGTTTTTACTAGAGGATGACTTTTTATTGACCTAGTGCTAATTTGTTTTGGGTAGAAAACCCTATTTGGAGCTTATGGTCACTTCTGTATAAATTGGTATTTTATCAGCTTGCAGTTGGTATAAAACTGCTGCAGGGCTTCCCTGGTGGTGCAGTGGTTGAGAGTCCGCCTGCTGATGCAGGGGACACGGGTTCGTGCCCCGGTCCGGGAAGATCTCACATGCCGTGGAGCGGCTAGGCCCGTGAGCAATGACTGCTGAGCATGAGCGTCTGGAGCCTGTGCTCCGCAATGGGAGAGGCCACAACAGTGAGAGGCCCACATACCGCAAAAACAAAAAAAAACAAAAAAACCCCAAAACTTCTGCATAACAGGCCATCCAAAAACTCAGTGGCTATTCAATAATTTGTTATTCTCGTGGG
Organism: Mesoplodon bidens; assembly: GCF_964165515.1. Lineage (NCBI taxonomy): Eukaryota > Metazoa > Chordata > Mammalia > Artiodactyla > Ziphiidae > Mesoplodon > Mesoplodon bidens. The sequence goes on along the minus strand of NC_138164.1, from coordinate 71,348,451 downwards.
TCTGTGGGTTGGCTTGAGATTGTCTGATGTCAGCTTAGATTGCTTAGGAGGTTCTGGTGATCTTGAGTGGGCTCATGCTACAGTTCTCTGGGGGTGGATCGATCGTGTTTTCTTTGACTAGGATGACTTTTGCACATGTGCCTCTAAGCCTCCTCCTGAGATTAAGAGGCTACCCTGGGCATGCCCCGCTCCTGGTGATGGTAGAGGTGTTGGAGAGTGAGAACCATTTAAGACCTAGGCTTACAATTGTCACACCATTACTTCCTCCCTCTCTATAGACCAAAGCAAGTAACAAGATTAAGCCCAACATCAATGAAGTAAGTATATTAGTCCCATGGAAGTGAAATGAGGAGGATGGAGTGAATATGTCTTAAAAATAATCTATCATAGGAATAATAATAATAAGTATTTTTTTTGTGTGAGGATTAAATGAAAAATAATCCATGTAAGGTACTCAGCATAGAGTCTATCATATAAAAAAGCATTCAATAACTGCTAGCTGCTATTATTATTATTATTTGTTGCATAGTAAAGTTAAATGATTTTGTGTATTTGTCAGTTCTGGCAGGAAATTAATGTCACTCCCAAAGGTTGGGTTGAAGATGATTTATTGGAGGTATTATTTACAGAGATGGGCATGGTTAAGGGAAATCATAAAAAATTGGAAGCCATTACCGCCCTTATACCTGAGAGACAAGATTTTACCCGGTTTCAATAACAGTTTCAGCTACGGGAGAGGTGCTGCCTGATAGGAGCTGTGGCCTTAGAGAAAAGAACATAGCTACTGCCAAAACCTTGGCCTAGCAGGGAGGGAGCCAGTGGAATAAATACCTTGACATTTCTCTTCTCCTACTCTCTGGTTTTCTGCCATATCCTCACATTATCTGATCCCAGCCAGAAGCCAAAATGCAAGGAATCTTAGTGACTTAGCCTGTAGAAGTCAGCATCCCGGGGTGCAGAATAAGGAAGAGAAAGGTGGGGAATGGATGTGAAGGGGTAAACAGGATAACCAGCATGCTTTCTGAGTCAATGAGTTTTCAAATAAAAAATATCCCTTTTCTTCTCTTTAGTATTTTTTTAATTAGAATCTGACTTTCCAGAAAAATTTGTTGCTTTCTCTTCCTTTTTTATTTTGTTGTGAGCACATGTCACTACCAAAAACATTATAAGCCTAAAATGTCAGTGGTTTCATTATTCAACTAAGCACAAATAAAACTGTGCCTAAATAAGGGGACCAGGCCAAACAGCACATGGATAAGGGATTGAATCAGTGTCCTGAATCAGTAGAGAATCTATTTTCACAGTTTTGAAATTGGATAATTGCTGTTGCAGAATCAGAAAACACCTCTTCCCTCATTGCTTTTCGAAATTATTTTATGCTGTGCAGTGATTCAACATTCCTGTGAAATTGAGTGGAGAGATCATCATGGTTTAGAGAAAAATGACCTCATAGTGAACTTGGCCCATCTCTGCTGTCAGCTAGCCAAAGTCTTCTGAAAACTGCTAGAAAAACTATTTCCATATAAAGTAGTTCTCATCATAATTAAATTCTCTACTAACTAAAAGGAATTTTTTTTTCATATGTTTAGAATCTGGGCAGAAATTCTGATTCTTTCTCTTTCTTTTTTTCCCCCTCTATAGGCTGTCTTTCTTCTGTTTCTTATATTTCTGTTTTATGTATTTTTCGTTTCTCTCTTAGTTTTATTCTCTTCTTTTTTTTTTTTTCGGGAGGGTCATTCATTCTGACAGATCATAGTCACAGGCATTCATTAATCTGTTTAACAGATGTTTGTGAAGCACTCCTTGTGACGTGGAGACAGAGCAGCCTCTCCTTTCATTATATTATGTGGATGACCAACCTGTCTTTACCTGTAATGTTTAATTCAGTTCTGTTTTGCTATTTTCTTGCAGTATTTTTTTATTTCTCCCCCTGCAGTCTCTGAATTTCTTCTTGTGATTATATTTACTGTGTCATGAATTCCAAATTCCCAATACTTTGTCTTGACTCATTAGTATAAAAGAGCCCATTTATTTACCTGTCAAATTTGGAGATGGGGAACCTTTTGCCTTCCAGGTTGAAGGTAATGCTAACATTTAAAAAGACCAACTACTGACCTGCCCGTGGCCAAGTTTCTACTTACACTTTTCAAAGGGTTGGAAGGTTTGTTCAGACCCACGGAACTGGCAGCAAAGTAAATTTGGACAGTTTGTGGTTAATCTCAAAGCCCAGAGCCTGGGACTAACCATATTTTTTCAATATCCATCTCAAATGTTTATCTTATATCTCCTACTTGGGTCAAGTATTTCATAGAATGTAACCTCCACGAGAGCAGGGCCCTTGTTCTTTGCCATGTCCATAGTACATAGTACAGAGAACAATGACATAGAAAGTGCTCAATAATAAATGTTTGTTTGTAGAACAAATGTATTATCCATGTCAGTGGTATAGGAGAGACTTACAGAAGAGGAACCAGGAGAGGGGGAAGTAAACTCACATTTCATGAACTACTATGTGCCAGTTACTATTCTGTATATAATTTAATTTATTCTTGCAATAATCTTATGAGATGATTGTTATTTCCCTATTTTATGTGAGGAAATTGAATCTCATAGAAGTTAAGTAACTTGGCCAAAGCTACACAGCCAGTTTGTGGCAGAAGTGGAATTCAAACCTGTTTGTCTGATTCTAATGTGTATCTTCTTCCCCCTCTATATTCCTTATTTGTGATCCAGAAATATATGAAGATAAAGGAACTGGATCCATGGGTGGAGGGGGAGTTAGATATATACTAAGGGCTGCAAATTTTCTATGACATTTAAAACATTTTTGTGTTTTTCTTTCAAACATAGTATAAAAGAAATAAATTTAAAGCCCATTTGGGATTGTTTGGATAACCACTTTATAACTAAGCGCTGCTGCATGATTTCCTGGAAGACCTGTACTTGTGCTTGTGTTTATAGTTTCACTGAAGACAAGTGGTACTCTTTAAATGTCACAGCCTATTGTAAAGAGAACAGAGGTGGACTTAATCCATAATCACTGCTTTACACCAAGCTAAGGCCAAGTGACATCAAGACATTGTTAACAAAAGAATTTGCATAGTAATAGTGAGTATCCTTTATGTTGGAAGTAGCAGCTTAGCTTCAGCAAAACATCATTCATCACATTAGATTAATGTTAATTTGAAGTTTATGGGTTTAGGAGTTTTGATTTATTCAATTTATAATTTTCAATTTTTATAGTTGTATAGGAGTTAGAAGCATAAGTAATTTATACCTCATTTTATTTTTGTATATTCTTAAATGATTCTATAATAAAATGTATTGCCAACATGATAGTGTTTCCTGTTTCAAATTTTCTCTTTTAAAATACGTAACACTTTATTCAAGTATGAAAAAGTGATATAGCTGCTTGTGAACTAGTATATGTCTCTCATTTGATTGTAAGCTTCTCAAAGACAGAATCCATGTGATACTCATTTTGCAATCTCTACTCCACACCCTGATACCTAGCATGTGGATGGTGTCAGCATGCAGGTGTAGGGAGTGCATGGTGTTAGGGGTAGGGAGTGGATGGTGTCAGGGTGCAGGGGTCATTCAATCATCCAACAATAAGAACATCCAACAACTGAGAAACTACAATTCCAGGCACTATTTTTACAGGAGTGAATGTGACTGGCAAGGTCCTTGCCCTCATGGAGCTTATATTTTGATGGGGGGAGATAGACAATATATAAATAAACACATATGGAAATAAAATGCTTATATATTGAATAAATGCTGTGGGGAAGTACATCATTTCCATTTTCAGCACTCCACTGATGCTGCCATTGTTAAGGTCAGCAATGACCTCCTTGTTGCCAAATCCATTGGCTGCTTTAGTGTCCTTAAATGTTTTGTCCAATAGGCATTTTGTACTAGAATCTTTTTTGTTTTAATATTGAGTTGTGTTAAATAACATTCTTGGACCTTGAGTCATTCTCTCCTGTGCATTTCCTCAGAACCTAGGTTTATGTTCTTTACCCAGATTTTTTTTTCTTTGTGGTTTTCTTAAAACAGTTCTCAAATTTATGCCAGATTTCTTCATTTCTTCTTCTGCAACTTGAGAGCAGAGGCTCTCTTTTACTTTTCTATATGTTGTATATTGCTCTACACGTAGTAGATAAACAATACCTTTTGACTTGACTAATTGGGCTCCACTCTCGGGTTTGCTGTAGTTTTTTTTTTAACATCTTTATTGGAGTATAATTGCTTTACAATGGTGTGTTAGTTTCTGCTTTATAACAAAGTGAATCAGTTATACATATACATATGTTCCCATATCTCTTCCCTCTTGCGTCTCCCTCCCTCCCACCCTCCCTATCCCACCCCTCTAGGTGGTCACAAAGCACTGAGCTGACCTCCCTGTGCCATGTGGCTGCTTTCCACTAGCTATCTATTTTATGTTTGGTAGTGTATATATGTCCATACCACTCTTTCACTTTGTCACAGCTTACCCCTCCCCCTCCCCTTATCCTCAAGTCCATTCTCTAGTAGGTCTGTGTCTTTATTCCTGTCTTACTCCTAGGTTCTTCATGACCATTTTTTTCCCCCCTTAGATTCCATATATATGTGTTAGCATATGGTATTTGTTTTTCTCTTTCTGACTTACTTCACTCTGTATGACAGTTTTTAAACTATATTCTCTGGAATTGTAAGGGTTCACAAATCTGACCTAGGTAGGAACTGATGTGTCTGATGGCTAGGCTCCCTCCACCCTCTCTTCAACAGAACTTCCTTCCCTTCCTTTCCTTTCCCTGTCCTTTTCTTCCCTTTCCTTTCTCCTCAATTAAATTTATTCCTAGATATTTTATTCTTTTTGATGTGATTTAAAAAGGGTTTTTCTTGCTTTCTCTTTCTGATAATTCATTAATGTATAGGAAAACAACAGATTTTTGTATATTAATCTTGTATCCTGCAACTCTACTGAATTCATTCATTAGTTCTAATAGTTCTACAGTGGAGACTTTAGTATTTTCTATATATAGTATTAGGTCATTTGCAAGTAGTGACAGTTTTACTTCTTCCCTTCCAATTTGGATGCTTTCTATTTCTTTTTCTTGCCTGATTGCTGTGGCTAGGACTTCCAATCCTATATTATATAGAAGTGATGAGACTGGGTATCCTTGTCTTGACCCTGATTTTAGAGGAAAACCTTTTTTTTTTTTTACCACTGAGTGTGCTGGTAGCCATGGGTTTGTCATAAATGGCCTTTATAACGTTGAGATATGTTTCTCTATGCCAACTTTGATAATAGTTTTTATCATGAAGGATGTTGAATTTTGTCAGATGCTTTTTCTGCATCTATTCAGATGATCATGTGGTTTTTATCTTTTGTTTTTTTTTAATGTGCTGTATCACATTGATCAATTTGCAGATATTAAACTGTCTTTGCATCCCTGGAGTAAATCCCACTTGACCATATTGTATGATCCTTTTCATATATTGTTGAATTCAGTTTGCTAGGATTTTTGCATCTATATTCATCAGAGATATTGGCCTATAATTTTTTTGTATGTGTAGTTTCTTTGACTGATTTTGATATCAGGGTAATAGTGGTATTGTAGAATGAATTGGGGAGTGTTACCTCCTCTTCAGTTTTTTTTTTGAAATAGTTTAAGAAGGGAGGTATTAGCTTTACTTTCTATATTTGGTAGAATTCCCCTGTGAAGCCATCCAGTCCTGAACTTTCATTTGCTGGGAATTTTTGATTACTGATTCAATTTCACTGCCAGCGATTGGTCTGTTAAGAACTTTCTGATTCACTTTTGGAAGATTATATGTATCTAGGAATTTATCCATTTCTTCTGGTTTGTCCAATTTGTTGGCATATATCTGTTCATAGTATTCTCTTATGACTTTTTGTATCTCTGTGTTTTGGTTGTTATTTTTCATCTTTCATTTCTTATTTTATTTGGCTTCTCTCTTTTTTCTTAATGAGCCTGGCTAAAGGTTCATCAATTTTGTTTATCTTTTCAGGAAAAAACAGCTCTTGGTTTTATTGATCTTTTCTATTTTTTTAAATTTCTATTTTATTGATTTCCTCTTTGATCTTTATTATTTCCTTCCTTATCCTGATTTTGGCCTTTGTTTGTTCTTCTTTTCTAATTACTTTAAATGGTAGTTTAGGTTGCTTATTTGAGATTTTTTCTTGCTTATTGAGGTAGGTCTGTATTGCTGTAAATATCCATCTTTGAATTGCTTTTGCTGCCTCTCATAGATTTTGGAAAGTTGTGTTTTTATTTTCATTTGTCTCAAGGTATTTTATGATTTCTGCTTTTATTTCTTCACTGATCCATTGATGTTTTTAGTAGCATGTTGTTTGGCCTCCACTTGTTTGTGTTTTTCCCATTTCTTCCCCTATAATAAATTTCTAGTGTCATACTGATGTGGTCAGAAAGAATGCTTGATGTGATTTCTATCCTGTTAAATTTGGAGACTTATTTTATGGCCTAGCATGTGATCTGTCCTGGAGAAAATTCCATGTGTGCTTCAAAAGAATGTGTCTTCTGCTGTTTTTGGATGGAATGTCCTGTAGATATTTATTAAGTTCAACTGGTCTAATGTGCATATAAAGCCACTGTTTCCTTAGTGATTTTCTGGCTGAATGATTTGTCCGTGTATGTAAGTGGGGTGCAAAAGTCCCCTGCCATTATTTTATCATTGTCAGTTTCTACCTTTAGGTAGAATGTTAGGTATGTTTATATTTGCTTTATATACTTAGGTCCTCCAATATTCAGTGCATATATGTTGATGAGTGTAATATACTCTTCTTGTATTGATTCTTTTATCATTATATAATGCTTTTCTTTGTCTTTTGTTATCGTTTTTCTTTTAAAGACAACTTTGTCTGATATGATCAGCTTTCTTTCTGTTTCCATTTGCATGGAATATCTTTTTCCATCCCTTCATTTGCAGTCTATGTTTATCTTTAGCTCTGAAGTTATAGTCTCTTGTAGATAGCATATAGATGGGTCTTATTTTTTATCTGATCAACCACTGTATATCTTTTGATTGGAACATTTATCCCATTGACATTCAAAGTGATTATTTATAGGTATGTACTTATTGCCATTTTCTTGCTTGTTTTCTGGTTGTTTTTGTAGTTCTTCTCTGTTTTTTTTTTTCTTCTTTCAGTTTCTCCTTTTGTGATTTGATAATTTTTTTAGTGTTATGCTTATGTTCCTTTCTCTCTACTTTTTATGTATCTATTGTGGTTTTTCACTTGTGGTTACCATGGGGTTAATATATATTGACCTATAACTATATGTACTTGTTTTAAACTGATAGTCATTTAAATTGAAACACATTCTAAAAGATCCACATTTTTTTACTCCCCTCTTCCATGTTTTGTGGTTTTGATGTCCTATTTTACCTCTTTATGTCTATCTCTTAGCCATTTATTGTGGTTATAGTTGCTTTTTGTCTTTGTACTAGCTTGAGTGGTTGATCCACAGCCTTTACTGTATATTTGCTATTACTAGTGGGTTTTTCCTTTCCTATAGATACTTACTTCTTGTTGTACAGCCTTTTCTTTTCCACTTACAATGTTCCTTTAACAGTTTCTGTTAATATTGATGAACTCTTAATTTTTGCTTCTCTCAGAAATTCTTTATGTCTTCTTCAATTTTGAATGATAACCTTGTTGGGTAGAGTATCCTAGGTTTTAGGTTTTTCCCTTTCAGCATGGTAAATGCATCATGCCACTCCCTTCTGGCTTGCAATGTTTCTGCAGAAAAATCAGCTAGTAGCCATATGGGGATTCCTTTTTATTTGACTCTGTTTTTCTCTTGCTGTCTTTAGAATTTTCTCTTTAACTCTTGCCATTTTAATTATGATATGTCTTGGTATGGGTCTTTTTGAGTTCAACTTACTTGGGACTCTCTGTGCTTCCTGCACCTGGAAATCTATTTCCTTCTTCAGCTTTGGGAAGTTTTCAGCCCCAATTTCATCAGATACATTTTCTATTCCTTTCTGTCTCCCATCTCCTTCAGGGACCCCTATAAAGCAAATGTTAATATGCTTGATGTTGTCCTAGAGGTGCCTTAAATTATCTTCATTTTTTAAAATTTGTTTTGCTTTTTGCTCTTCTGATTAGGTGATTTCCATTATTTTATCTTCCCGATTGCTTATGCATTCTTCTGTATCACCTAGTCTGCTATTAATTCCTTCTAGTGTATTTTTCATTTCACTTATTGTATTCTTCAGCTTGACAGGTTCTTTTTTATATTTTCTAGTTCCTTATTAAAATTCTCACTGTGTTCATCTATTCTTTTCCCAAATTCAGTAAGCATTCTTATTTCTAATGCTTTGAACTCTTTATCTGGTAAATTATTTATAGTTTTTTTCAGCACATTTTTTTCTTTTGTTTGAAACATATTCCTGTCTTCTTATTTTAACTTTTTCTGTCTCTATGAAAGTAGATGAAACAGTCTCCCAGTCTCGAAAGGGTGTCCTTGTGTGGGAGCATCCCTATACAGTTTGCATATGCCCAGTGGCTTTGTTGGGAGAACTGGATCTGAAGTGAGCATGCATCACGTCTTCCCCTGGGGTGTGCTAGAAGCTACCATCTTTTTTTTTTTCAACTTTATTGGAGTATAATTGCTTCACAATGGTGTGTTAGTTTCTGCTTTATAACAGAATGAACCAGTTATACATATACATCTGTTCCCATATCCCTTCCCTCTCGCATCTCCCTCCCTCCTATCCCACCATCCCACCCCTGCAGGTGGTCACAGAGCACTGATCTCATCTCCCTGTGCTATGCGGCTGCTGCTCACTAGCTATCTACCTTACGTTTGGTAGTGTATATATGTCCATGTGTCTCTCTCGCTTTGTCACAGCTTACTCTTCCCCCTCCCCATACCCTCAAGTCCATTCTCAAGTAGGTCTGTGTCTTTATTCCTGTTTTACCCCTAGGTTCTTCATGACATTTTTTTCCCTTAAATTCCATATATATGTGTTAGCATACGGTATTTGTCTTCCTCTTTCTGACTTACATCACTCTGTATGACAGAATCCACGTCTATCCACCTCATTACAAATAGCTCAATTTCGTTTCTTTTTATGGCTGAGAAATATTCCATTGTATATATGTGCCACATCTTCTTTATCCATTCATCTGATGATGGACACTTAGGTTGTTTCCATCTCTAGGCTATTGTAAATACAGCTGCAATGAACATTTTGGTACCTGACACTTTTTGAATTATGGTTTCTCAGGGTATATGCCCAGTAGTGGAATTGCTGGGTAGTATGGTAGTTCTATTTGTAGTTTTTAAAGGAACCTCCATACTCTTCTCCATAGTGGCTGTACCAATTCACATTCCCACCATCAGCGCAAGAGTGTTCCCTTTTCTCCACACCCTCTCCAGCATTTATTGTTTCTAGATTTTTTGATGATGGCCATTCTGACTGGTGTGAGATGATATCTCATTGTAGTTTTGATTTGCATTTCTGTAATGAGTAAAGATGTTGAGCATTCTTTCATGTGTTTGTTGGCAGTCTGTATATCTTCTGTGGAGAAATGTCTATTTAGGTCTTCTGCCCATTTTTGGATTGGGTTGTTTGTTTTTTTGTTATTGAGCTGCATGAGCTGCTTATAAGTTTTGGAGATTAATCCTTTGTCAGTTGCTTCATTTGCAAATATTTTCTCCCATTCTGAGGGTTGTCTATTCGTCTTGTTTATGGTTTCCTTTGCTGTGCAAAAGCTTTGAAGTTTCATTAGGTCCCATTTGTTTATTTTTGTTTTTATTTCCATTTCTCAAGGAGGTGGGTCAAAAAGGATCTTGTTGTGATTTATGTCATAGAGTGTTCTGCCTATGTTTTCCTCTAAGAGTTTGATAGTGTCTGGCCTTACATTTAGGTCTTTAATCCATTTTGAGCTTATTTTTGTGTATGGTGTTAGGGAGTGATCTAATCTCATACTTTTACATGTACCTGTCCAGTTTTCCCAGCACCACTTATTGAAGAGGCTGTCCTTTCTCCACTGTACATTCCCGCCTCCTTTATCAAAGATAAGGTGACCATATGTGCATGGGTTTATCTCTGGGCTTTCTATCCTGTTCCATTGATCTATCTTTCTGTTTTCTTGCTAGTACCATACTGTCTTGATTACTGTAGCTTTGTAGTAGAGTCTGAAGCCAGGGAGCCTGATTCCTCCAGCTCCATTTTTCTTTCTCAAGATTGCTTTGGCTATTCGGGGTCTTTTGTGTTTCCATACAAATTGTGAAGTTTTTTGTTCTACTTCTGTGAAAAATGAAAAAGTGGTAGTTTGATAGGGATTGCATTGAATCTGTAGATTGCTTTGGGTAGTAGAGTCATTTTCACAATGTTGATTCTTCCAATCCAAGAACATGGTATATCTCTCCATCTATTTGTATCATGTTTACTTTCTTTCATCAGTGTCTTGTAATTTTCTGCATACAGGTCTTTTGTTTCCTTAGGTTTATTCCTAGATATTTTATTCTTTTTGTTGCAATGGTAAATGGGAGTGTTTTCTTGATTTCACTTCCAGATTTTTCATCATTCGTGTATAGGAATGCAAGAGATATCTGTGCAGTAATTTTGTATCCTGCTACTTTACCAAATTCATTGATTAGCTCTAGTTGTTGTCTGGTAGCATCTTTAGGATTTTCTATGTATAGTATCATGTCATCTGCAAACAGTGACAGCTTTACTTCTTATTTTCCTATTTGGATTCCATTTATTTCCTTTTCTTCTCTGATTGCTGTGACTAAAACTTCCAAAACTATGTTGAATAAGAGTGATGAAAGTGGGCAACCTTGTCTTGTTCCTGATCTTAGTGGAAATGGTTTCAGTTTTTCACCATTGAGGACGATGTTGGCTGTGGGTTTGTTATACATGGCCTTTATTATGTTGAGGAAAGTTCCCTCTGTGCCTACTTTCTGCAGGGTTTTTTATCATAAATGGGTGTTGAATTTTGTTGAAAGCATTCTCTGCATCTATTGAGTTGATCATATGGTTTTTCTCCTTCAATTTGTTAATATGGTGTATCACATTGAATGATTTGTGTATACTGAAGAATCCTTGCTTTCCTGGAATAAACCCCACTTGATCATGGTGTATGATCCTTTTAATATGCTGTTGGATTCTGTTTGCTAGTATTTTGTTGAGGATTTTTGCATCTATGTTCATCAGTGATATTGGCTTGTAGTTTTCTTTCTTTGTGACATCCTTGCCTGGTTTTGGTATCAAGGTGATGGTGGCCTCGTAGCATGAGTTTGGGAGTGTTCCTCCCTCTGCTATATTTTGGAAGAGTTTCAGAAGGATAGGTGTTAGCTCTTCTCTAAATGCTTGATAGAATTCACCTGTGAAGCCATCTGGTCCTGGGCTTTTGTGTGTTGGAAGATTTTTTATCACAGTTTCAATTTCAGTGCTTGTGATTGGTCTGTTCATATTTTCTATTTCTTCCTGATTCAGTCTTGGCAGGTTGTGCATTTCTAAGAATTTGTCCATTTCTTCCAGGTTGTCCATTTTATTGGCATAGAGTTGCTTGTAGTAGTCTCTCATAATCTTTTGTATTTCTGCAGTGTCAGTTGTTACTTCTCCTTTTTCATTTCTAATTCAATTGATTTGAGTCTTTTTTTCTTGATGAGTCTGGCTAATGGTTTATCAATTTTGTTTATCTTCTCAAAGAACCAGCTTTTAGTTTTATTGATCTTTGCTATCATTTCCTTCATTTCTTTTTCATTTATTTCTGATTTGATCTTTATGATTTCTTACCTTCTGCTAACTTTCGGGTTTTTTTGTTCTTCTTTCTCTAATTGCTTTAGGTGCAAGGTCAAGTTATTTATTCGAGTTGTTTCCTGTTTCTTAAGGTGGGATTGTATTGCTTCCCTCTTAGAACTGCTTTTGCTGCATCCCATAGGTTTTGGGTCGTCATGTCTCCATTGTCATTTGTTTCTAGGTATTTTTTAATTTCCTCTTTGATTTCTTCAGTGATCACTTCGTTATTAAGTAGTGTATTGTTTAGCCTCCATGTGTTTGTATTTTTTACATATCTTTTCCTGTAATTGATATCTCACAGTGCTGTGGTCGGAAAAGATACTTGATACAATTTCAATTTCCTTAAATTTATCAAGGCTTGATTTGTGACCCAAGATATGATCTATCCTGGAGAATGTTCCATGTGCACTTGAGAAAAATGTGTATTCTGTTGTTTTTGGATGGAATGTCCTATAAATATCAATTAAAGCCATCTTGTTTAATGTATCATTTAAAGCCTGTGTTTCCTTATTTATTTTCATTTTGGATGATCTGTCCATTGGTGAAAGTGGGGTGTTAAAGTCCCCTACTATGAATGTGTTACTGTCAATTTCCCCTTTTATGGCTGTTAGTATTTGCCTTATGTATTGAGGTGCTCCTATGTTGGGTGCATAAATATTTACAATTGTTATATCTTCTTCTTGGATCGATCCCTTGATCATTATGTAGTGTCCTTCTTTGTCTCTTCTCGCAGTCTTTATTTTAAAGTCTATTTTGTCTGATACAAGAATTGCTACTCCAGCTTTCTTTTGGTTTTCATTTGCATGGAATATCTTTTTCCATCCCCTTACTTTCAGTCTGTATGTGTCTCTAGGTCTGAAGTGGGTCTCTTGTAGACAGCATATATATGGGTCTTGTTTTTGTATCCATTCAGCCAATCTCTGTCTTTTGGTGGGAGCATTTAGTCCATTTACATTTAAGGTAATTATCGATATGTATGTTCCTATTCCCATTTTCTTAATTGTTTTGGGTTCGTTATTGTAGGTCTTTTCTTTCTGTTGTGTTTCTGGCCTAGAGAAGTTCCTTTAGCATTTGTTGTAAAGCTGGTTTGGTGGTGCTGAACTCTCTCAGCTTTTGCTTGTCTGTAAACGTTTTAATTTCTCCATCAAATCTGAATGAGATCCTTGCTGGGTAGAGTAATCTTGGTTGCAGGTTTTTCTCCTTCATCACTTTAAATATGTCCTGCCACTCCCTTCTGGCTTGCAGAGTTTCTGCTGAAAGATCAGCTGTTAACCTGATGGGGATTCCCTTGTGTGTTATTTGTTGTTTTTCCCTGGCTGCTTTTAATATGTTCTGTTTGTATTTAATTTTTGACAGTTTGATTAATATGTGTCTTGGCGTATTTCTCCTTGGATTTATCCTGTATGGGACTCTCTGTGCCTCCTGGACTTGACTGACTATTTCCTTTCCCATATTAGGGAAGTTTTCAACTATAATCTCTTCAAATATTTTCTCAGTCCCTTTCTTTTTCTCTTCTTCTGGAACCCCTCTAATTCGAATGTTGGTGTGTTTAATGTTGTCCCAGAGGTCTCTGAGACTGTCCTCAGTTCTTTTCATTCTTTTTTCTTTCTTCTGCTCTGCAGTAGTTATTTCCACTATTTTATCTTCCACCTCACTTATCCATTCTTCTGACTCAGTTATTCTGCTATTGATCCCATCTAGAGTATTTTTCATTTTATTTATTGTGTTTTTAATCATTGCTTGATTCATCTTTAGTTGTTCTAGGTCCTTGTTAACTGTTTCTTGCATTTTGTCTATTCTATTTCCAAGATTTTGGATCATCTTTACTATCATTATTCTGAATTCTGTTTCAGGTAGACTGCCTATTTCCTCTTCATTTGTTAGGTCTGGTGCATCTTTATCTTGCTCCTTCTCCTGCTGTGTGTTTTTCTGTCTTCTCATTTTTCTTATCTTACTGTGTTTGGGGTCTCCTTTTTGCAGGCTGCAGGTTCATAGTTCCTGTTGTTTTTGGTGTCTGTCCCCAGTGGCTAAGGTTGGTTCAGTGGGTTGTGTAGGCTTCCTGGTGGAGGGGACTAGTGCCTGTGTTCTGGTGGATGAGGCTGGATCTTGTCTTTCTGTTGAGCAGGTCCACGTCTGGTGGTGTGTTTTGGGCTCTCTGTGGACTTATTATAATTTTAGGCAGTGTCTCTGCTAATGGGTGGGGTTGTGTTCCTGTCTTGGTAGTTGTTTGGCATAGGGTGTCCAGCACCGTAGCTTGCTGGTCGTTTAATGTAGCTGGGTGCTAGTGTTGAGATAGAGATCTGTGGGAGATTTTTGCCGTTTGATATTATGTAGTGCTGGGAGGTCTCTTGTGGACCAGTGTCATGAAGTTGGCTCTCCCACCTCAGAGGCACAGCACTGACTCTTGGCTGCAGCACCAAGAGCCTTTCACCCACACGACTCAGAATAAGAAGGAGAAAAAGTAGAAAGAAAGTATTAGTAGAAGTAGAAAGAAAGAAAGAAGGAAAAAGAAAGAAAGAAAGAAAGAAAGAAAGAAAGGAGGGAGAGAGGAAAGAGGGTAGGAAGGAAAAAAAGAAAGAAAGAAGATAAAGTAAAATAAAATACAGTATGATAAAATATAATAAAGTTATTAAAATAAAAAATTATTATTAAGATAAAAAGAAAAAAAAAACCCGGATGGATAGAATCCTGGGACAAATGGTGGAAGCAAAGCTATACAGACAAAATCTCACACAAAAGCATACACATACACACTCACAAAAAGAGGAAATGGGGAAAAAAGCATAAATCTTGCTCTCAACGTCCACCTCTTCAATTTGGGATGATTCGTTGTCTAAAGGAGGGAAGGAAGGAAGGAAAGAAAGAAAGAAAGAAAGAATGAAGATAAAGTAAAATAAAATACAGTAAGATTAAATAGAATAAAGTTATTAAAATAAAAAAAATAATTATTAAGAAAAAAATTTTTTTAAAAAGGGACTGATAGAACCCTAGGACAAATGGTGGAAGCAAAGCTGTACAGACAAAATCTCACACAGAAGCATACACATACACACTCACAAAAAGAGGAAAAGGGGAAAAAATCATAAATCCTGCTCTCAAAATCCACCTCCTCAATTTGGGATGATTCGTTGTCTATTCATGTATTCCACAGATGCAGGGTACATCAAGCTGATTGTGGAGCTTTAATCCGCTGCTTCTGAGGCTGCTGGGAGAGATTTCCCTTTCTCTTCATTGTTCTCACAGCTCCTGAGTCTCAGCTTTGGATTTGGCCCCGCCTCTGGGTGTAGGTCGCCAGAGGGCATCTGTTCTTCGCTCAGACAGGATGGGGTTAAAGGAGCAGCCGCTTCAGGGACTCCGGCTCACTCAGGCCAGGGGGAGGGAGGGGTCCGTAGTGCGGGGCAAGCCTGTGGCTGGCCGCCATGATGTTGCACCAGCCTGAGGCGCGCCGTGCGCTCTCCCAGGGAAGCCATCCCTGGATCCAGGAACCCCGGCAGTGACGGGCTGCACAGGCTCCCCGAAAGGGGGGCGTGGACAGTGACCTGCGCTTGCACATAGGCCTCTTGGTGGCGCCAGCAGCAGCCCCAGCGTCCCACGCCTGTCTCTGGGGTCCGCGCTTTCAGCCGTGGCTTGCGCCTGTCTCTGGAGCTCCTTTAAGCAGCGCTCTTAATCCCCTCTCCTCGCGCACCAGGAAACCAAGAGGGAAGAAAAAGTCTTTCACCTCTTCGGCAGGTCCAGACTTGTTCCCGGACTCCCTCCCGGCTGGCCGTGGCCCACTAACCCCTTCAGGCTGTGTTCAAGCCACCAACCCCAGTCGTCTCCCTATGCTCCGACTGAAGCCTGAGCCTCAGCTCCCAGCCCCGCCTGCCCCAGGGGGTGAGCAGACAAGCCTTTCTGGCTGGTGAATGCTGGTCGGCACTGATCCTCTGTGCGGGAATCTCTCCGCTTTGCCCTCTGCACCCCTGTTGCTGTGCTCTCCTCCGTGACTCGGAAGCTTCCCCACTCCGCCACCCACAGTCTCCACCCGTGAAGGGGCTTCCTAGTGTGTCGAAACCTTTCCTCCTTCACAGCTCCCTCCCACTGGTGCAGGTCCCGTCCCTATCCTTTTGTCTCTGTTTATTCTTTTTTCTTTTGCCTATCCAGGTATGTGGGGGAGTTTCTTGCCTTTTGGGAGGTCTGAGGTCTTCTGCCAGCGTTCAGTAGGTGTTCTGTAGGAGTTGTTCCACGTGTAGATGTATTTCTGGTGTATCTGTGGGAAGGAAGGTGATCTCCGTGTCTTACTCTTCCACCATCTTCCCTGGAAGTCTCCGCTACCGTCTTAATGGGAGGTAGGGCTAGAGATGGAGGGGCTAGAATCAGCCAGGTGTGAGCCAGGGCTTCTCCTGTGCTCACTAGCTGTCACTTCCTTATTGGGAGTGGGGTTGGGGCCCAAGATGCTGGTGCAGAAGACCTAAGTGTTAGGTCCAAGCTTATTCAATTCCTTCTAATTGCGTGCACTTTCCTTGGCAGTGGTACCTCTGCTCTAGTGCAGAGCAGCACCAGAGCCAGAGGGACTGGAGCAGGCATCTGGTGCAGGGTTGGGTACACCCTGGGACGGTTGTGGAAAGCCAGCCAGAGTCCAGGCAGTTTTCAATCTGCTTCTTCTGTGCTGTTCCCGGGAGTTAGCAAGTTTGTACGTGTATGCTTCGTGAGCAGAGGCTTGGTTTCTCTCTTTTTTTTTTTTTGCGGTATGTGGGCCTCTCACTGTTGTGGCCTCTCCAGTTGTGGAGCACAGGCTCTGGACGCACAGGCTCAGTGGCCATGGCTCACGGGCCCAGCCACTCCATGGCATGTGGGATACTTCTGGACTGGGGCACGAACCCGTGCCCCCTGCATCAGCAGGTGGACTCTCAACCACTGCGCCACCAGGGAAGCCCGAGGCTTGGTTTCTTACAGCCTTCGGATAAGTCCCACTGGGTTTCAAACCAGCTAAAGGGACTTGTCTTCCTAGTGGTGGACCCCAGGGTTGGGGTGCCCAATATGTGGCTCAAACCTTTCACTCCCTGTGGACGATCCCTGAGCCTGTGATATTCCCTTCCTCTTCTGTGTTCTCTGCTAAGGCTGTGGTGCGGTTCCTGGGCAGGAGTCGCTCCGTATGTAGGTGTGTTTTTGATGTGTATTTTGGGGGAAGTGAGCTCAGAGTTATCCTACTTTGCCATCTTGATCTCCCTCTTGTGTTGTGACTTTTGTATCAACCTGGGTAATAATATGGCCTAAGTAGAGGAGGTGATACATAGGGATTTGTGTACATTTACATGCTTATAGATATCACTTAATATTTATTGAATTGCATAGACCAAGATATTTACATATATGTCCTCATACTCTTTCTTCTCTCCTCGCTCTACTATTATTACCATTCCCCATGGTGAAAATTAATAAAGAAAGATTATGAAGCTAATGCACGGTAAGATACCAGAGAAGTGATTAAGATAAGTCTGAGTATCACTTCAAAGGTTTTTAGAAGATATAACTTTAGGCCTTAGGATTCCAATATCAACCCTGAGTGTACTTTTTAGGTCCAGAGCCCCACCTTTCCTGTGTTCAGTTTTCCTTAAGTAATGAGGGTTTCCTGTACAAATTCAAGTGCAAGTAAAAAAGGCCAGAATCTCAAACACTGTATTAAGCCTGAAATATCATTCGAGACATAAATCAAACTCTAATTCGGATAGTGGGTAAGAGCAGGGATTCTAGGATCAAACAAATCTGGGTTAGAATCCTGATTCTACCATATAGGAGGAATCTCCTTAACTTCTTAACTTCTCTCTGCCTTAGTTTACTCATCTTTGAAATGGAGATAATAACAGAAGCAAACTCATAGGTAGTTGTAAGGTTTGGTGGAATAATATGTGTGAATTTCTTACCATATCTGGAACATAGTGAGGGCTCAATCAGTGTAAGCCCTTATTATTATTGTTGTTGTCGTTATTAACTACTAGGTTATCCTGCCGTACCCTCAGCTGTAATACTCCCAACTCTAATCTCTACCACTATGCTAACTCTCTGTTTTGGCTTCTGTTCCTCCTATCATTATATTAACTGACTTTTTCTGCTTTATTAAAAAAAAAACTTCTCAAGTGAAAGGAACTGATTCATTTAGTCTGTCACCACCTTTGTAAGGTGGAGTTCTTATACCAGGCCGTTTCAGAGCCTACCATGCAGTCTAGCAATTGACTGATCTTGGGTCAGGTGCTCAGCAATCACCAGGCAGGCTGGTATAGCTTATGAGTAGGAAATCCCTCAGAAGGGGAATGTAGGTCTGTCAGGCACTCTGTTGCTTCCTAAAAGAGGATGGGGAAGCATGTACCTGCCATGTGGCTTGAAAGGGAGTACAGAAAAAAAGAGCCAAATTGTAATACTTCAATTAATAACAAATATGGTGCTTAAATGAGTCAAAGTTATATTGTTTGTTTAGGTAACACATCGTTAGTGAGTTTGGGCAGCCAGGAAAAAGAAGTTTGGAAATAAAACAACAGACCAAACAGGTCACTCAGGGCAAAACCTGTTTTTGTGATGTATGACTAGAGTCTGTCCAAGTTTCTGACAAACAGTTGTTACCTAAAGAGGAATAGAATGTGGAGTCAGCCTTTTAGAATCTATTGACTCTAACCTCTTGTGAATTATAGGTAGTTATGCATCTGCTTGGAGAGATTTCTTCCCATGATAGTCTGACCTCAAGTGCTCTCAAGGTCATTTTGTGCTGAGTGTTTCTACTATGTCATTTGTATTAATTCTTTTAGGCTAAAGGTAGAAAAAGAAATTGTAACACTAATTTTTTTTTTAATGAATCAGTTGGATGACAGGGAGGGATGCACATTTTTCTTGGATCTACAAAGCTAAGTCCTAAAGCTCCAACTGGAAAAATAGTGACAGCTGTTAGTTGTTATATATCCTTTAGAGATAAGGTTCTGATGTGCTTGGCATCTGCCTGCATAGTGACTGTTAGAGGCTTATTCTTATATTTCTAGATACAGAACAAGTCAAGACTATAGTGGAAATCTTTGAGAATCAGGAGATTCAAGTCCTGGTTTAGTCACTACTAGCTTTATGTTCTTGGAGAAGTCATCTTAATTCACCAGCTCCAGTTTCATCATCTGTACAGTGAGGTGTTAATAAGATGATTCTCATCACTCTCACAGTTCTAACACTGCATGATTCAGACTCATGGCTTCTTTTCTTTTTTGTCTTAGTCCATTCAACCTTTTGTTTCCAGATCACGCCATGCAGTTTTATGCCTCTATCTTTTGAACCATATATATTTGCTCATTCATTCATTAACTTCTGTATCCATCCTTTCATTTATTGATTCTCTAATTCCATATTTATTGAGTATATACTATTTTCCTAGCAGTGATGTTACAGAGTTTACTGACATGATCTCTACTCTCAAGATCCTAAAAGTCAAGTCAGAATATAACCATATCTCCGCCTGCTTTTCCAGCCTCCTGTTATACCATTCTCTTTCTTTATTGGATTTCTTTAACGTCTTTGCCATGCTTTCTTGTTCCTCAGGTTTCTGCACATTCTTCATCCCTTCCACTTCCCTGTCCCTAAATTCCCATGCCTGAAAATGCCTACTTATCCTTAGGGCTCAGTCAAAAGTTCTTCCTCCTTTGGGAATTAAACTCCCTAGGTTAGACTTTCTATCCTGTGCAGTTGACCCTTGAACAACACAGGTTTGAACTGTGTGGGTCCACTTACATGGATTCTTTTCAATAGTAAAAACTGTAGTACTACCCCACCCACAGTTGGTTGAATCTGCAGGTGCAGAACCATGGATAAGGAGGAACCTTGGCTAGGGAGGGACAGCTATAAGTTATGCATGGAGTTTCAGCTGTGCAGAGGGTTGGCTCCCCTAACCCCTTCGTTTTTCAAGGATCAACCATATTCTCATTAATTATGCTTTCTACTTCTAGCCTGACATTCATGACACTATAGTAATAACTTGGTAAACCATTACATATGTCCATAATATGTCCAGAAAGAAAACTTTACTTCTGGATAATATGAGTATACGTGTGTCCCCAAGGATGCTTCAGAATTCTTACTATCCTTTCCCATCTCTCTGTTCATACAGAGTCCACCTCTGATAGACATAATATTTCTTTCCTTTATGGTCTTCCTACCTTTTTCTCCTTTTATTCTCCTTGTCTGATAGCTTCCCCTTCAGAAAGAGATTCCACTTATTGTCCCCTGAGGAGTTGGAGGGAGTGTTGTATTTTCAGGTTTACATATCTTTGAAGGTTAGTTTAGACCCTTAGGTACTTCAGAGTGAAAAAGCTACAAGACAAACAAATCATTCTGTGCCTAACCTATTATAACTTAATTTCAATGTGTTAACTGTGCTAATAAACATTTTGTTTCTTTGCTCCCCAAAAAACAAAAGAGGGAAATAGAGTGAAGGTAGGGAAATTTGTTTTGCCTCATTGTTTAGTATTCTTTTTTCCTGCTAGACTTAGTTTTTGTTAGGGCAGAGACCAATCTGTCTTATTCACTGCTGTATTTCCAGTGCCAGGCACAAAATACATGCTTAGTAGTATTTGTGGGATAAATGAATGAATGAATGAAGGGTGAAAAAAGATATACTAACAAACTGATTTTTACCCTACAGTGTGAGATGTTCTATAGCATAGATATATGATATCCCTATTTGGGTATATTATATTTAAAGAAGATAGTGTACATATTATAGTTTTGTAAATCCTAAAACACTATATAGCTACTTTGGTAAGACACCAATAAGCTCTATACTGCAATGGTTCTCAAAGTATGGTCCCTGGATCAGCAATATCAACATCACCTGGAAATTTATTAGAAAAGTAAATTTGGGGCCACATGTTAGACATACTGAATCGGAAATTCTAGGGTGTGGCCCAGTAATCTGTTTTTTAAATCAGCTCCTCAGGTGATATTGGTGCATGATAAAATTTGACCACCACTGCTCACAAGGGATAAAAAGTGAAGTGTGTGACTTGGCCTATAACTTTGCAAAGCTTAGATGTAGGGAGATAAAACATATATACCAGTGACATGGGGCTGTAAGAATCACAAGATAAATGCAAAGTGCAAAGGCAATAGAGGGGAGGATGGGAGAAATGACTTGTGGTGGGAGAGGCTTCAGGGATAAAGAACATTTGAGCTGGAACTGCTGGGTCATGGTCCATAAAACACTCTAGATGAAGAGAAAAACACAATAAACAAATAAAATCCCTGTAAACCCAGAGCAAAACAAAGAAAATCCTACAATTATTCTAGACATAAAAAATCAGTTTGTACTAGTTAAGTTCACAGGCTTTGGAATTAGACATATGTGGTTCCTATCCTGGCTCCAAAAGTTATGAGCTAAGGAAACTGGGCAAATTTCTTAACTTCTCTCTTCCTGAGTTTCCTCCTTTGTAAAGTAGGTAAAATAATAGTTCTCATGTCATAGGATATTTGGGAATAGTAAATGAGATAATGTATTACATGTAGTGCTTAACATGCTATGGTAAAGTCTTGATAAATGGTACTTATTATTATTACTAACACAGAAATAAACTATTGAAGTTTAAAAGTTGCATAAGGGGTCTTCATCTAGACAACCAAGAAGAATTTACATCTTCTATTTCCTCGATGTAATTTTCATTCTTTTTTATTTAAAAACATTTTTAATGTTTATTTTTAAGACATTAAAAGAAACTTTGAAACAATCTCAAACTTGAACGTTCAATGCAAAAATTTTTATCTCGAACTATTTGAGAGTAATTGGTCAACCTGTTATTCCATCACCTCCTGATACATTAGTGTGTATTTCCTGTGAACAAGGACATTCTCCTATGTAAATGCAAGGTAACCAACAAAATCAGCAAATTAACAAATTCCCAATAAAATTGTGTTATAGTGAAGAATTCAGTTTAGAATCACATGTGGCCTTTAGGTGTCATGTCTTTTTAGTTTCCTTAATTCTGGAATAGTTCCTCAGCCTTAACTTGTTTTTTGTGACTTGGACGCTTCTGAAGATAGGAGTATCACAGAAGCAAGGCTGTGTTCTTTTCACTGTATCCTATCGGGTGGCTCATGATTATATTTGCTCCATTTATTCATGATGTTTACTTTGAATACTCGATTGATGTGTTCCAGGTTTTAGGCTTCTCCACTGTGAGGTTACTCTTTTCCATTTTGTGTATGTTTATTCATGTACATGTTTGCATCTATATGAATATTTATGTCTATTAAAAACCATGAGCTCACACTAATCCAATACCACATAGTTCATTATAGTTTTCTTTATTTTCATATTTTGACTTCCTTTTCTGATAAACTCTCATTATCCTTATTTTATTTACTTATTTGGTCAATCTCCCTATATGTAACCAGTCTTCCATTATCACTGCCACAGACACATTTCTTACCAAACTTAGGTTCTCACAACCCTCACTAGGCCACCCTTCTGCATAGATGACCTCCTCACCCTATGTAGCTGTGACAAAGCATCCCAGGCCTTCCCACAGCATGGGCACCCTCCTCATAGAGGTCAGGCTTTGAGCCAATGCTCCAACAATATCTGAACTGTTTGGCCCTTTTCAACTTGTTTTGGTTTCAACAGCTCACATCTGGCTACCTCTCTGTGAGAACTCCTTCCTTAGTCTGTCAGTCTGTGTAACTTCTCTGGGCCACCTTCACATGTTGATGCCCTCTTCACTCTCCTTGAGCTCTGGCACCCTGCTCTGAGCCAACATAGCTCCTTTGCTCAACCTTCTCCACCACCAGAATAGGCCTTGCCCTACTTTACCTAATGGCTTTAGAACTGAATTGTTCAGTAAGTAAGGAAGGGGAAGGTGGGGTAGGGAAAGGAACGGAAAAGGAGAAAGCGGATGGGGGGAGGAAGAGGAAAGTAAGAGGAGCTCATAGATGTATTTTTCAATAAAGCAAGAGTAGGTATTACTATTTTCCAAAGATGGTGAATAGAACTATTATCATGCAGTTTTTCTCATCTGGGAATAGGTAAGATGGCCTTCTTGTTTGATTATGGGGCCTGTGTGGCTTTCCAGCTGTTTCAAGATTATTGCACAACATTAGTTTGTCTAAAAGAACAGCAAAGCTTCCTGTCACACTTGTAGACTGCAATGGATTGGATAGTTCTTGTACCATAAAAACCATCTATCTGTAGGCTGGCTTTCCACTCTCACTTCAGAACAAAAGGTAGTATACTTTATTTAGCCAATATAAAGGTAAGCTACTAATAGCTTTAATATATAGGGTAGCATATTTTCTAACCTGTACTTTTGTATTTGGGCATATGATTTTCCCTCATGCAAACCTTTTAGATATTGGGGAAGTTGGGAAGAAAGGGAGGTGACATGTTCAATGGCTCTAGACTTTATTTTTCTACAATTTTATTTAAGCAGTATGTTTTAGTAAGTTGAGTTAGCACAGTAGACTGTAAGCTTAATATAATATAATGGATATGATTATACCTGTGCTATAAGGATATACATATGATAATTTTACATAATTAGTATAATCTATCAACTCCAATCAATTATAATATAATTATGCCATTTATGTATAATAATGTAATTATATATAATGGAAATTATACCATAATTATAAGAAAATATTATCATAAATTTTATAGGAGTATATTTCCAATAATTTTTACAATTAAAAATTGGTCTTTCAGATAAATTGGTACACTGATGCTGCAGAACAGTATTCTTTTTGAGATTAGCCATCAGCTATCACTTCTTGGACCAGTTCCAAATGAAGTGATTACAGACTGTCATTTAGATCACTCCTTTTGGAGTAGTGGAATGTGACACTTTTCTCAAGTGGTAGTTGACATTAGGTGTTTAATCTGCCAAAGAAACACCCTTCACCTCATGTTACACATAGAAAAGACTAAGCTTTTGGTATTCATCAATAAACTCTATATAGTTTTGTGTTATAATTCAGAACTATATGTCCCAAATAAGAAAAAAGTAAAGAACAAAGTGAAACAAATTGAAAACAAAAAAGAAAATATTTTGGCAAGTTGTAATAAGAGTACTTGTGTACCAGATTCAAGGAGATGAGAGGGACACTGTCTTTTTGCATATCAGAGGCAGAATTTTATTTTCCTACTTAACACATGGCACTATCTCTAGGTATAACTTCTCTCTGTAGACTGAATACTGTTCTGGCCTCATCTGAGTCGTAGTTGGATTGATCATAAAATTACATAAAATCACCATTAAACAGAATATTAAGTAAATCTGTGCTAACATGCCTAACAGTAAAGTTTCCCCCACAGTCTGGTTTCTTATTTCTTACCTATTTGTCATCTTTTTATCTTCTGCTTCTTATTTTCTGTTAAAGTCATCTCCAATTCCACAGGAAAAATTGTTACAATAGTATTGCATAACTAATATTTATTGAATAACTTGTATTCATGGCACGTGTAAAGCAAGCCTGAATTGTTGATGCCAATTATGCCATCTGTAGTAACCTCTTTTTAATGTTTAAAATTTAACATTGTCTCCAAGCTTAACTATGCTGACCGTCTGTAGCTACCTCTATGCAGAAGCATCTTTGCCTCCCCTTGGTATTCATCAGCTAGGAAGATACGGTCCTTGGAGCCCAAACTCTCATTCTGTTTGAGTTTCCGCTGATGGGGAGAGAAACTCAATAGCTTCTGCTAAGCACTGTGCAGTTGAGATTAGTTAAAATATTCTTGGTAACAGGCCTTGGAAAGTTTTTGAAAGAGTTTCTTAGGTTTGGTTTTCCTTCCATCTGGTGATCTGAAGAATTTCCTAACTGATATTTTAGTCCTGCATTTACAATGAGATATGCTTGTTTTAACATCAATACCATTCAATTAACCCCTAATGTTCCATTAGGCATATTATTGAGCATGTTGTAGCAAAAAGAGTGTAGGCTTTTGTGTCAAATGTAGATTCCAATCCTAGCCTCACTACTGCACAGCCCTGTGACTTTGAGTAAGTCTCAGTTTCTCCATCTTTAAAATATAGGTGTAATAATAATGCCTCATAATATGATTGCAAGGACTGAGTAAAATAAATGATGTTTCAAAGTGTGGCTGCCTAACATATGGTGGGTAAACGACAAATGCTACTTTCTTTCTTCCTTTCTTCCCTCAAAGAGCAATATCAATACCTAAACACAGACTGAGAGATATGTGTTTTTTTTGGGGGGTGAGGAGGAAATGTGGAATTTATGCAAGAATATGGAGTTTAAAACTAAGATCATACCATTTTACCTATAGTTTCTTATCTTTCCAGGATTTGTAGAGTTTACATGGTAAACCTTTGTGAGGTTAAAAAGGATGTATAATATTCCTGTGTCTTGGATGATTGATGTGAAATTGAAGTTTAATTATCTCTTAGATATAGAATAAGACGTACCTGGTGGTAGTTTGGGAATATAAGTGCTGATAAAAGGTAGCTGATTTGCACTAACAATATCTTGAGTTTATTTAGTGCCTGCTTTTTGAGCAACTTGAAGTATCACACTTATTCTTCAAAGAGATATTTTGAATTAAGGTTTGTTTTAAGGGTTGTATTTTTAAGAACCTTTTTTGTGAGGCAAAAAAATACTTCATTTTGCTTCATGCACATCTTATTGCATTTCTATTAACATTTCTGTTTTAATTAGCTATTTTTTTCACTTGTAAATAACAGTTTTCTGCCTCCTTTTCAAGTATTAATTCTACTTTATTGCTCCAAGTGTTCACTCTTAACTGTTCCGGAAGAAATGACTCCTACCTAAGCATATTCTGTGTTCAGGTTTCCAGCATTTAATGGGACCTCCTGTGTACACAGTATTGTTCAAAGATGATGTATTAATCAAAAGAATAATAGCATTTATTGAGTATGTTCTGTGTAACTGGTCAACTGTTTGAAGTACTTATGTATGTAAAGTTTTTAGGTGAAAAACTGAGGCTTAAAGAGTTTAAATTAAATGTCTTGCCAAAAGTCACACATTTAGTAAGTAGCAGAGCCAGGGCCTGTCTGACTTCAATGCTCGTGCTTTAACTTCTAGATTACTGTACTACTTCACTTTTGCACTACTGATCTATCTCTCCCATCACATTCTGCACTTTATACTTTGTTCCCCTTGGAGTCTTTTTTCTCTAGATATTTCTTAAAATGTTCCTGGATATTCCTCAATGCCATACTTAGCCCTAATATCTCCTAGTCACCTTCCCATTTTTTAAAACTTTATATTTTGAAGTAAGTTCAAATCTACGGAAAAGTTGCAAGAGTAGTACAGAGAGCTCCTGTATATTTACTTTACTCAGATTCACCAATTGTTTACATTTTGCCCTATTTGATTTATCATTCTTTCTATATGTTTGTCTTTCTTTCTCTCTATATTTATATACATACATACATACACATGTGTATGTGCATATTATTAATGAACCATTTGAGAATGATTTGGGGACATCAGGCCCCATTATGACTAAATAATTCAATGTCTGTTTCCTAAAAACAAGAATATTAAAAAAAAAAAAAAACAAGAATATTTCCTTACATAAATAGTGCAGTTATCAAAATCAGGAAATTTCACATTGATACAATACTATTATCTAATGCACAGTCCATATTCAGTTTCAGCAGTAGTCACCAAAATATCTTTTATAGCTATGTTTCCCCAGTCTATCAGGATCTATCCAGGATCACACATTACATTTAATTGTCATGCCTCATGCCTCTTTTTTCTTTTATATTTTGTTTATTTATTTATTTGGCTGCGTTGGGTCTTAGTTGTGGCATGCGGAATCTTTCGTTGTGGCACGCGGGCTTCTCTCTAGTTGTGACATGGGCTCCAGAGTGTGCAGGCTCAGTAGTTGCAGCACATAGGCTCCCTAGTTGTGGCACACAGGCTCAGTAGTTGTGGCGTGTGGGCTTATTATTATTGCCCCGTGACATGTGGGATCTTAGTTCCCTGACCAGGGATTGAACCCACGTCCCCTGCATTGGAAGGCGGATTCTTAAACACTGGACCACCAGGGAAGTCCCTGTCATGCCTCTTTAGTCCCCTTTAATCTGCAGTTTCTTGACCTGGATATTTTTGAAGATTCCAGGTCAGGTATTTTGTAGACTGTCCTACAATTTGGTTTCATCTGATGTTTCCTAATGATTAGATTCAGTTTATGCATTTCCACGTGGAGTAACACAGAAATGATGTTATATCCATCTTGGTGGTTGATAACAGGAGGCTCCCAGTGCCAGTTTGTTCTAATTTGTGGGGAGATACTTTGAGACTATGTAACATTATGTTCCTCACCAAATTTTTACCCACTAGTTGCAGTGTCCATTGATGATTTTTTAATTCCATCATTTCTTCTATATTTTTTAACTGGAATTCTCCTGTAAGGAAGAGCTTTCCCTTCTCTTCCATTTAATCACTCATTTATTTTTATGTCAGGATGAACGCATAGATTCTTATTTTATTCAATAGGTTATAATCTATTACTATTATTAATTTACTTTAATGCTCAAGTTGTTCCAGATTTTGTTAGTAGGAGCCCCTTCAAGATGGCTTTCATGCCTTTTTGATATGTTCCCATGATTTTTCAGTACTTCCTCACTTTCTGATGCAAGTCCCAGGTTCATCTTATAGTTTCTCTGCTGTATCCCTAGAGCGAGTCTTTATCCAAAAAGCCCTGGTTCCTTTTAGTAGAAGAAAGTATTTTGAAACCAAATTTCCCTCCCTCATCCCTTTTTTCCTTTCTCCCTCCTTTCCATTCTCCCTCCTTTTCTTTCTCTGCTTCCTCCTCCCTCCCTCCCTCCTTCCTTCCGTGCTTTGTCCAGGTATAGAAGAAGTTCAATCATATCAGAATATTATGGAAATTTGTTTGAATCTTTTGTGTGTAAGCATTTCCTGATTCTGTGGTCTTAATTCTTCAATATATATTGGGTTTGATCATGTCCTTGGACTCTGGGTTTCACACTCATCCCTACTATGGTTTGGGCTCCTTTGTTCCCTAACTTGGTACTTGATTTGTACCTACCACTGATGTTGCTTTCACTCTCTTTTCTTGGCTGTAAAATTTAACTTCTATTTTCTTTTCATCCACATTTAACTTTAGCCTACTCCTCATATTCATATTTATTCTTCTAGTCCCAGGTAATACACTTAAAGAACCTTGACTGGCTGCCAGACTAAGATAGGACACTTACTCCATTGATAAGGACTTTATTAGAAATTCTGTTACTATGCTTCAGTGTCTAGTAGTCTTGGGCTCAAATGGACCAAGACAATGATAAGTTTTTATTTTGCAGAAGTATGGTATCTGGATGCAGCATAAGGAAATTGGATATGAGCATTTATCTGGCTACCAAATAGAACCAAATGTTCAGGAAAAGCTAATGGAACACCAAGACTGCATTTTGTAACATCTTTAAATATAGCAAGATCAACTGTGTTATACTGTTTAGCTGAATTCATAATCAGGTGTGTGGTATGGGAAATCCTGCAGAGAAAAGGGGATGCTAGAAGAAGCGCAAGACATATGTTTTAAAAGAAGGTACATCTTATGAAGATTACTGTTTCTTTATTGAGGCTGTATGGTGAGAATCCTCAGCTGATTTCAGTGAATTCTTTGGTGAGTTATAGCCATATCTGCGAATCACAAAAAAACCACAAATGAACCAACAATAACAAGCTCCAAAGAGGTTTCTGGTTGGCAGGCTGGAGAGATAACTGAAATCATTCCGATGAACACTATGTGTAGCAACATGATAGCCAGGATGGGAGGAAGCAAAAAAGGGCCTTTCCCCAGTCACTTTTATTCCAGCCTTTGAGCTAATAGATAAGAAAGTATATAAATATTTTAAACATCTTGCATTCTGGTTACTTTTTTTGTTTTACTGTGGTTAAGTAGATAATTGCAGAGCAATTTGTGAGTCATACTAAGAAAAAAAATCTCATGATTTAAGTCATATTTTCTTAATTTAATTCAAGTTGTGTAAAAGTAAATCCATTTCTCAATCACTCACCATATTCACAGTTTGTCCAGTGAGTTTTGACATTAAAAAATAAATAAAATCTCCTTCAAATGAAACAAGGTTCGCCACTTCTGAGGATATTAAAAATAAGTTCGTTGGATGCTGGAAGGCATATCTCAAAGAGGATCTCTAAGGATCTTTTGAAGAAAGAGCACCATCACTGAAATAAGTATGTCATGTTGGATTGTTTCTGCTTGGAAAAAGATGAAATATTTTGAGTATATGAGTTTTTAAGGGTGTGCTTAAAAAGACAGTTCTATTTACTATGAATTCCCTTGATCATGCTGTTTGATAGTTGAAGACCCAGCTGCGGCAGAATCATCTTTACAAAGGCCAGATCTCATCTTTATGGAATGTAGGTTAAAAAAAAAAGAGAGAGATTGGACTGAATAGATACTGTCTCAGATATCACCTGGAAGTTGATTTTTTTTCTGTTTTAATGTGTCCTAAAGGCAGAGTACTGAAATATAGTTCCTTTTAGTTGACTTTGTAGGCAATTGAATCTGAATCAATTTAGTCAATAATATTCAGTAAGTAGTTATTATTATTTTTTTCAATCAACAGACAGAGTTCTTCTCTTGCCAATTTGCTTCTCTTACTGGAATTTCCCCTGACCCCTCACTCTGAAGAGAAAGAGGATTGTAATAACTCAGTAAGGGATGTTTGAAATGAGAGTATGAAGCCTTGCATTCTAATCACAGAGGTGCTTTTTCTTACGTCCAGTGTTGCTGGTGGATCAAAAGCCATTGGCACCACCTGGGAGCTTGTTAGAAATACAGAGATCCAGGTTCCATTCCTGACTTTAGTCATAATTTGCACTTTAACAAAATCTCCAGGTGATTGAGATTCATGTGTATGTTAGAGTTGGAGAAGCACTCATCTGTAAATTTGATAATAATTTATAGACTATTTAAAAAATAATTGTGAGGTCAATATGGGTATGCCTTCAAGCATTTGAGGAATTTATTTAGAATGTATCCTTAGAGGTGGCAAAATGTTTTCATTTGAGGGAGGACTCTGCAAAATAAAAAGTGCTTGCAGTTGTGATCAAATAGTCAAGTAGTCAAATCACATAGAAACATACTCCCAATAATGTGTAGGTTTTCTGCAGTCCTGGGTCTGAAAAGCTTTGACTTTATTCAATGATGTTTCTTCTCTATGAGCCTTAAATAGAGAGGGAATGCAAAGAGGCTACAATTAGTAAGCATTCATTGTGTGCTTACTTGGTGTAAAGAATGATGCTAGGTAGTAGAGAATAGGTGGCTGGCTCTGACACGGTCTTCATTCCTAAGGGCCGTGCCTGACACTTAAAAATTACTTATTGAATTGAAATGTTGAACTGAGGATAGGTGAGTGAACAAGTACTTCTGATATGAGATAGAATGAGAAATGACTGTCAAATAGATGTGAGCAGTACTCTGTTGGAATGGGAGAAAGAATGCCCACCTTCCCCGCCTCCCACAACCCCCAACACAAACATTTTTCTTTATGGTGGTTGCTGCTTGGGTGTTCTTACTCTCCTACGTCCTACTCAACTGAACTCAGTTTTAGTAAGAAGAATTTCTATTCTGATGGCACTTCATATTTAGATCTCTGACTTCCAATACCCTTTTTATAAAGGCATAGTACTGGGACTGGGCATCGAAGGAGAGGTGGGATTTCTCTGTGTGGGAAAGGGCATCTGGGCCTAGTGGAGAGTGTGAGAAAGAGATAGTGAGGGCCTGAACTTTGGCAGTGGCAAATGGATGGAAAGCGGTGGTGGTGGTTTTGATGGTGGGGATACAAGAGGGTGCCAAAGAGAGGTGCCTGGAGAATGACAAACATATATATGCTGGGCATTCAAAAATAATTCTGACTAACCAGAAGTAAAATTTGACCTTTGTTGCAGAATTATCTTCAAATTTAAGTAATGTTTGATGTAATTAAGGCTACTTTCTTCCTCTCTAGTAGTTGCTTAGGCAGGGACTATAAATAGATGGAGTGAAACAAACTGAACACTTCACCAGGTTTGGGGTAATAAGTTAATTAAGATTTTCAAATTGAGTAGTAAAATACTGTCTAGGGGTTTTTTCTAAATGTGGTCAAGTTACTGGTATCCATTATGTTTCAAAGTATAGCTTGTTGGTATGAATCCTTAACATTCATGTGATATACATTCTTCTATTTCTGGGTAATTTATACAACTAATATTTTCAAAACTTGGCACCTTGCAAATGCTGCTTATGAAACAATGTTTACATCTGTAAAATTGATACAAAGAAAAAGAATCTTGAAATTTGACAATCTGCAAAAATTATTGCACTCCTTACAAGCCATTATTCTTTAGACAAAATGTAACTGCAGAAACCTTTATAGAAATTCTTCTTTTCTTTTTAATTATTACTTGAGACCAGATAATATAAACATATATTATTTTTTGGATTTTACTTCTTAAAAATTCCTTATACCTCTCACTTTTGTCAAATCAATTAATACCCTACCAACTCTTACAATATTCAAAAATATGGAAAGGATTTGTATGAATTTATATCTGTATGACTTTTGCCTTCTGCTCTTACACATTTTCCAGACATGACTTCACAGCCTCTTTATCACTAGTGGCAGAATAAAGTTGTAGTTGTGCATGAAGTTTGAGGACTGGTAACTTCTTAAAGTAAATCTTAATATTTATGAAACAGTCAAAATTTTCTTCATAATTTAAAAAATGTAATATTTAATACATGTAAAAGAATATATGTAATTTATATATAATATATATAGCATGATAATAAAATAAACATTTCTGAAATCACCTCCCAAATCTGGAACTAGACTATTACCATTAATTTACATCTGCCTATGTGTTCCTCCTTTATCCCATTTTCTTGCCCATCCCTTGCACTGCGCTAATTACAACTTTTCACGTGCTTTTTGCTTTGGTCTCACTTTTTTTTTCACGTATGTTTGTATGAATGCCTGAAAATCTATAGTTTAGTTTTGCCTGTTTTTGAACTTCACAAAAATATTTTTATGCTGAGACTTGCTTTTTTGCACTCAACATTATGTTTCTAAGATTTGTTCCTGTTATCTCATGATACTATAGTTCATTCATTTTTACTGCTATATAAATTCCATTTTGAGAACATACCACATTTATCCATCTTCCTTTTGATGAATATTAGATTGTTTCTAATTTTTTTCTCCATGACCTTTGCTGCTATGAACATTTGGTTTGTTTCCTGGTGCATATATGTAAGAGTTTATCTAGGATATGTACTGAGTAGTAGAAATGATGGATTATAAGAGAAATGAATGTTCAATTTCACAAGACAATACAAGATTGTTTTCTAAAGTAGTCATGGCTATTCAGACTCATCAGGAATAAATGTTACCATTGATCCATATTTTGTTTTTTTTCTTCTTTTTAAAATTGGAGTGTAGTTGACATACAGTATTATATGTTACAGGTTTACAATATAGTGATTCACAATTTTTAAAGGTCATACTCAATTTATAGTTACTATCAAATATTGGCTATATTCCAAGTGTTTTAAAATGTGTCCTTGTAACTTATTTTATACATAATAGTTTGTACCTCTTAATCCCCTACCCATATATTACCCCTCCCCTCTTTCCTTTCCCCACTGCTAACCACTAGTTTGTTCTCTATATCTGTGAGTGAAATGCCTAGGAATAAACTTATCTAAGGAGGTAAAATACCTGTACTTGGAAAACTGTAAGACACTGTTGAAAGAAATTAAAGATGATACAAATAGATGGAAAGATATACCGTGTTCTTGGATTGGAAGAATTAATATTGTTAAATCACTGTACTACCCAAGACAATGTACAGATTCAATGCAATCCCTATCAAAACACCAATGACATTTTTCACAAAGCTTGAACAAATAATTTAAAAATTTTTATGGAAACACAAAAGACCCTGAATAGCTAAAACTATCTTAAGAAAGAAGAATAGAGCTGGAGGAATCACTCTCTCTGATATCAGAATATACTAAGCTACAGTAATATTTTAGCCAATATTATTGGTGTAGATGGTGTCTGGTTATGATCTTAGTTTGTATTTATCATCACTAATGAGTTTGAGAATCTTTTCCCTTATCTAGCTTATCAGTGATATATGTTTACTGTGAAATGCCCTGTTTATACTTCTTACCCATTTTTTTCTTTTGGTTTGCATGTCCATTCCTTTTTGGTTTGTTGGTCTTTACATATCTGGATACTGTTCCTTTGCCTATATATTATGAAATTATCTTCTCTCAATTTGCATCTTGTCTATTTTGCTTTCTTTATTGAGGTGTAATTGATACATAATAAACTGCACATATGTGAAATAGATGATTTAATATGTTTTGACATATGTATACACCAGTTAAACTATTAGCATAATCAAGATAGTGAGTGTATCCATTACTCCTTAAAGTTTCCTCTTGTCCCTTTATAATCTCTCCTACTCACACTTTGAAGCCAACCCTCACACCCCCATTCCCAGGCAACTACTGAATTGTTTTCTATCAATATAGATTAGTTTGCATTTTCTAAAGTTTTATATAACTGGTATTATAAAGATGCATTCATTTTTGTCTGACTTCTTTTACTTGACATATTATTTTGAGATTCATCCATGTTATGTGTATCAATACTATGCTTTTTTTTTAAATTGATGAGTAGTAGTAGTCCATTGTATGGGTATACCAAAATTTGTTTATTCATTCACCTATTGATGGAGATTTGTATTGTTTTCAGATCTGACCTTTTCTTAAAAAAATTTTATTGGGGTATAGTTGATTTACAATGTTGGGTTAGTTTCAGGTGTACAGCAAAGTGAATCTGTTATACATACACATATATCCACTCTTTTTTAGATTCTTTTCCCATGTAGGCCACTACAGAGTACTGAGTAGAGTTCCCTATGCTATACAGTAGGTCCTTATTACTTATCTATTTTATATATAGTAGTGTGTATGTGTCAATCCCAGTCTTCCAAATTACCTCTCCCCCCTTACATCCTGGAAGCTATAAGTTTATTTTCTACATCTGTAACTCTATTTCTGTTTTGTAGATAAGTTCGTTTGTCGCCTTTTATTAGATTCCACATATAAACGATATCATATGATATTTGTCTTTCTCTGTCTGGCTTACTTCATTCAGTATGACAATCTCTAGGTCCATCCATGTTGCTGCAAATGCCATTATTTCATTCTTTTTTATGGCTGAGTAATATTCCATTGTATATATGTACCATATCTTCTTTATCCATTCCTCTGCTTCCATGTTCTGGCTATTGTAAATAGTGCTGCAATGAACACTGGGGTGCATATATCTTTTCGAATTATGGTTTTCTCCAGATATATGCACAGAATGGGATTGATAGATCATATGGTAGCTCTATTTTTAGTTTTTTAAGGAACCTCCATACTGTTCTCCACAGTGGCTGTACCAGCTTAAATTCCCACCAGGAGTGTAGGAGGGTTCCCTTTTCTCCACATCCTCTTCAGCATTTATTGTTTGTAGATTTTTTTGGTGATGGCCATTCTGACCGGTGTGAGGTGGTACCTCATTGTAGTTTTGATTTGCATTTCTCTAATGGTTAGTGATGTTGAGCAGCTTTTCATGTGCTTTTTAACCATATCTATGTCTTCTTTGGAGAAATGTCTATTTAGATATTCCACCCATTTTTTTGATTGGGTTGTTTGTTTTATTTGATGTTGCTCTGCATAAGCTGTTTCCATATTTTGGAGATTAATCCCTAGTTGGTTGCTTCGTTTGCAAATATTTTCTCCCATTCTGAGGGTTGCCTTTTCCTTTCATTTACAGTTTCCTTTGCAGTGCAAAAGCTTTTAAGTTTCATTAGGTCCCATTTGTTTATTTCTGTTTTTATTTTCATTACTCTAGGAGATGGATCAAAATAGATCTTTCTGTGACTTATGTCAGAGAGTGTGCTGCCTATGTTTTCCTCTAAGAGTTTTATAGTATCCAGCCTTACATTTAGATCTTTAATCCATTTGGAGTTTATTTTTGTGTGTGTTGTTAG
Organism: Mesoplodon bidens; assembly: GCF_964165515.1. NCBI lineage: Eukaryota > Metazoa > Chordata > Mammalia > Artiodactyla > Ziphiidae > Mesoplodon > Mesoplodon bidens. The sequence continues at coordinate 71,313,600 of NC_138164.1, read as the reverse complement.
GGTGTGTTCTAATTTAATTCTTTTGCATGTAGCTGTCCAGTTTTCCCGGCACCACTTATTGAAGAGACTGTCTTTTCTCCATTGTATATTCTTGCCTCCTTTGTCATAGATTAGGTGACCATAGGTACATGGGTTTATCTCTGGACTTTCTGTCCTGTTCCATAGTCCTGTATTTCTGTTTTTGTGGCAGTACCATACTGTCTTGATTACTGGTAGCTTTGTAGTATAGTCTGAAGTCAGGCAGCCTGATTCTTCCAGCTCCATTTTTCTTTCTCAAGATTGCTTTTGCTATGATGGGTCTTTTGTGTTTCCATACAAATTGTAAAATTTTTTGTTCTAATTATGTGAAAAATGCCATTGGTAATTTGATAGGGATTGCATTGAATCTGTAGATTGCTTTGGGTAGAATAGTCATTTTCACAGTATTGGTTATTCCAACCAAGAACATGGTATGTGTCTCCATCTTTTTGTGTCATCAGTGTCTTATGGTTTTCTGAGTACAGGTCTTTTACCTCCTTAGGTAGTTTTATTCCTAGGTATTATATTCTTTCTGAGACAATGGTAAATGGGATTGTTTCCTTGATTTCTCTTTCTGATCTTTTGTTGTTAGTGTACAGGAATGCAAGAGATTTCTGTGTATTAATTTTGTATCCTGCAACTTTACTAAATTTATTGATGAGCTCTAGCAGTTTTCTGGTGGCATCTTTAGGGTTTTCTATGTACAGTATCATGTCATCTGGAAGCAGTGACAGTTCTACTTGTTCTTTTCCAATTTGGGTTCCTTTTTTTTTTTAACATCTTTATTGAAGTATAATTACTTTAAAATGTTGTGTTAGTCTGTGCTGTATAACAAACTGAATCAGCTTTATGTGTACGTATATCCCCATATCCCCTCTCTCTAGCACTTCCCTCCCACCCTCCCTATCCCACTCCTCTAGGTGGTCACAAAGCACCGAGGTGATCTCGCAGTGCTATGCAGCTGCTTCCTACTACCTATTTTACATTTGGTAGTGTATACAAGTCAGTGTTACTCTCTCGCTTCATTCCAGCTTACACTTCCAGGTCCCCATGTGCTCAAGTCCATTCTCTACATCTGCATCTTTATTGCTGTCCTGCCTCTAGGTTCATCAGAAACTTTTTTTTTTTTTTTTTTTAGATTCCATATATATGTGTCAGCATACGGTATTTATTTTTCTCTTTCTGACTTACTTCACTCTGTATGACAGACTCTAGGTCCATCCACCTCATTACAAATAGCTCAATTTCGTTTCTTTTTATGTCTGAGCAATATTCCATTTTATATATGTGCCACATCTTCTTTATCCATTCATCTGTCGATGGGCACATAGGTTTCTTCCATGTCCTGGCTCTTGTAAATAGAGCTGCTGTGGACATTGTGGTACATGACTCTTTTTGAATTATGGTTCTCTCAGGCTATATGCCCAGTAGTAGGTTTGCTGAGTCATATGGTAGTTCTATTTTTAGATTTTTAAGGAACCTGCCTACTGTTCTCCATAGTGGCTGTATCAATTTACATTCCCACCAACAGTGCAAGAGGGTTCCCTTTTCTCCACACCCTCTCCAACATTTATTGTTTGTAGATGTTTTGATGATGGCCATTCTGACCAGTGTGAGGTGATGCCTCATTGTAGTTTTGATTTGCATTTCTCTAATGATTCGTGATGTTGAGCATCCTTTCATGTGTTTCTTGGCAATCTGTATATCTTCTTTGGAGAAATGTCTATTTAGATCTTTGCCCATTTTTGGATTGGGTTGTTTATTTTTTTGATATTGAGCTGCATGAACTGCTTGTATATTTTGGAGATTAATCCTTTGTCTGTTGATTCATTTGCAAATATTTTCTCCCATTCTGGGGGTTGTCTTTTTGTCTTGTTTATGGTGTCCTTTGCTGTACAAAAGCTTTTAAGTTTCATTAGGTCCCATGTGTTTATTTTTGTTGTTATTTCCATTTCTCTAGGAGGTGGGTGAAAATGGATCTTGCTGTGATTTATGTCATAGAGTGTTCTGCCTATGTTTTCCACTAAGAGTTTTATAGTGTCTGGCCTTACATTTAGATCTTTAATCCGTTTTGAGTTTATTTTTGTGTATGGTGTTAGAGAGTGTTCTAATTTCATTCTTTTACATGTAGCTGTCCAGTTTTCCCAGCACCACTTATTGAAGAGGCTGTCTTTTCTCCATTGTATATTCTTACCTCCTTTATCAAAAATAAGGTGACCATATGTGCCGGGGTTTATCTCTGGGCTTCCGTCCTCCCTCGCTCCCTCTCTTCCTTCCTTCCACAACTTTTGAATTCATATAGATACCCCCAATTCTAAGCTAATACCAACTGTACTTATTCATTACCCTCTACCATTTGGTGGAGAAGGCTGTATAGAGGCCAAAGTCATTACTTTTAGGCCATTTCAACAGACAGAGTTAGGGAATATGTGTGTTTATACTAACCTGTGTGTATGCATATTTGTAAGTATTTCTATATATATCTATTCATATTTCTGTTAAGCCAAACAGGAGTCTGTAATGTTGTGTTCAAATCTAATCCAAAATCATATGTCTCAGTCTAGTATGACACCCCACCCACTTTCTTTTTTGTAACTTCCTACTCCAACAGTGAGAAAGCTGCCTCCCACTATCTACCGTCCATTTATTTAATTGTTCAGTTCTAGTTATATATGTACAGTGGCTTCAAAATTGTTGACTTGGTTTCCATGAGAAACAAATTTACCAAGTAGAGTATAGACTAGGATGCTTTTGTGTAGTTTCTTTGTCTTTGGTTTTACGGTCTCTACTCATTTTTACGTTATCAACTTTTTCTCCTACTGCCTTCAGTGAAGTTATTTCATTCATTTGTAATTTAGTTAGATTCTTTTGTCACAGTCTGAGCATCTTGGGATTCCCTGACCTCCTCAATGATTTTTTAAATTTGCATGCATTTGGTTTACTCTTTGTGCTGTAAAATTCTTTGGGTTTTGACAAATGCTTCTTGTTAGGTGCCCACCATTACAGTATTATTACAGAATGTTTTCATTACCCTGTGCTTTATGTATTCAACCCTCCTCTCCTCTCCCAGAGCCTCTAGAAATCACTGATTATTTTATTGTCTCTTTAGTTTTGCTTTTTCCAAACATTATATAAATGGAATCATACCTGGGATTTTTAAACTTAGAAATATATATTTAAGATTCATCCATGTTTTTACATGGTTTGATATTCATTCTTATTGCTGAATAGTATTCCATTAAATGAATTTACTACAGTTTGTTTATCCATTCACTAATTGAAGGATATTTTGATTTCTTCCAATTTTTGCAGTTCTGAATAAAGTTGCTATAAGAATTTTCATACAGGCAAAAATGCAATTTTTAGGATTTCCTCTATTTTTGTTGTTTTTCTTTGAATACATGTTTATGTAGTTTTTTTAATCAGCAAAATTTTCCATATACATGTACATGGAGAAGCTATCTGTGAGGTGTATATGACATTATGATTTTTCCCTTGCATTTCTTTATAGATATTCAAGAATTTTATGAGATGACATTGCTAAACTCTCAAAAAAGTTGTGAGCAGAAGATAGAAGAAGCCAATCAAGTTGCACAGAAATGGGAGAAGACATCCCTTCTTGCTCCATGCCATGATAACCTTCAAAAGTCTGTAGAGGTATATTACTGAAACTTTTAAAGTACTAAATATTTATTTATGCCAGTAAATACCAAAATTATTTCTACCAGTAAAGAAGTAGTAGTTAGTAGTGGTAGTTGTTGCAGTAGTAGTTAGTAGTGGTAGTTGTTGCAGTAATCATTATCAACAAATGTGAACAATAATAACAGAAACTTAGTTACATGCCATACTGCCAATATTACATACCAATATTACATACCATGCTGTATATATTATTTACATTTGAAAAATCCAGATTTTGCTGAAAGATAAAATAGGCATAGGAAGGACATGGTTCTTCATATTATATAAGTGAGTTCTGTTATGAATATTGTCATAGTTTGAGCTAACTCAAGTATTGGGTGGGCCAAAAGTTTCATTCGGTTTTTTTCTGTAAGATGACTCTAGTAACACTTAGCTGTCTTTAATTTCATTTGAAACAATTTTGTTAGATTGTATGTGACAGTTGTCATATCAATGTGCATTATAAAAAAGACATCAAAATTGGTGAATTTTTGTTTAGTCATTTTAATATTCAATATGGAAGAAAAAAAGCAACATTTTTGGCATATTATGCTTTATTATTTCAAGAAAGGTAAAAATGCAACTGAAACACAAAAAAAGATTTGTGCAGTGTATGGAGAAGGTGCTGTGACTGATCAAATATGGCAAAAGTAATTTGCAAATTTTGTGCTAGAGATTTCTTGCTGGACGATGCTCCACAGTCAGGTAGACCAGTTGTAGTTGATAGCGATCAAATTGAGACCAATCAATGTTATACCACCCGGGAGATAGCCAACATACTCAAAATATCCAAATCAAGTGTTGAAAATTATTTTGTACCAGCTTGGTTATGTTCATCGCTTTGATGTTTGGGTTCCACATAAGTTAAGGGAAAAAAACCTTTCACTGATTCTCTACTTAAACGTAATGAAAATGTTCTGTTTGTAAAACAAATTGTGATGGGCAGTGAAAAGTGGATACTGTACAATAATGTGGAATGGAAGAGATCATGGGTCAAGCGAAATGAACCACCACTAACCACACCAAAGGCCGGTCTTTATCTAAAGAAGGGGATGTTGTGTATATGGTGGGATTGGAAGGGAGTCCTCTACTATAAGCTCCTTCCAGGAAACCAAACGATTAATTCCAACAAGTACTGCTCCCAATTAGACCAACTGAAAGCAGCACTCAGCAAAAAGTGTCCGAAATTAGTCAACAGAAAACGCATAATATTCCATCAGGATAATGCAAGGCTGCATGTTTCTTTGATGACCAAGTAAAAACTTACAGCTTGGCTGGGAAGTTCTGATTCATCTACTATATTCACCAGACATTGCACCTTCAAATTTCCATTTATTTCGGTCTTTACAAAATTCTCTTAATGGAAAAAAATTTCAATTTTCTGGATGACTGTAAAAGGCACCTGGAACAGTTCTTTGCTGAAAAAGATAAAACGTTTTGGGAAGATGGAATTATGAAGTTGCCTGAAAAATGGCAGAAGGTAGTGGAACAAAAGGTTGAATACATTGTTCAATAAAGTTCTTGGAAAAAATGAAAAATATGTCTTTTATTTTTACGTAAAAACCGAAGGCACTTTTTGACCAACACAAAATAAGGCATTCTTGAATTTCAGAACATGCTTCTGATGCAGTGGGGGAAGGATAGTGGGCTGTGATGTCTGTAGAAGAGCCATATATACTGGGGCAAATAAAACAATTCATTGGGGTATAGGAACAAAATAATAGAACTCCCATTTATATTGCTTTTTATCACATTCTTTCTAATCTTTTATATTTAGGTAATTTATAAAATATATTTAATTATTTAAAACATATAACAGTAATACATGTATATTTAAAAATACATATGAGGCTATTAGAGAGACATCTCGCAAGATGGTGGAGTAGAAGGAAGAGCCCTTACTCCCTCTTGTGTGAGCACTGGAATCACACCTAACTGCTGAACAATGATCAACAGGAAGACACTGGAACTCATCAAAATAGATACCTCATATCCAAAGAAAAAGGAGAAGCCACAATGAGACAGAATTTGACAGGACTGGGGGAAAAAGAGACTCCACTCTTGGATGGCACACACAAAGAAGTGTGTGCATTGGGACCCAAGGGAAGGAGCAGTGACCCCATAGGAGAGTGAACCAACCTACCTGCTAGGGTTGGATGGTCTCCTGCAGAGGCGGGGGACAAGGACACTGGCAGCAGAAGTTCTGGGAAGTACTGCTTGGTGTGAGCCATCCCAGAGTCCACCATTAACCCCACCAAAGAGCCCGGGTAGGATCCAGTGTTGGGTCACCTCAGGCCAAACAACCAACAGGGAGGGAACCCAGCCCCACCCATTAGCACACAAGCAGATTAAAGTTTTACTGAGCTCTGCCCACCAGAGCAACAGCCAGCTCTACCCACCACCAATCCCTCCCATCAGGAAACTTGCACAAGCCTCTTAGATAGCCGCATCCACCAGAGGGCAGACAGCAGAAGCAAGAAGAACTACAGTCCTGCAGCTGGTGGACCAAAAACCACATTCCCAGAAAGACAGATGATATAAAAAGGCAGAGGGCTATGTCCCACATGAAGGAACAAGGCAAAACCCCAGAAAAACAACTAAATGAAGTGGGGATAGACAACCTTACAGAAAAAGAATTCAGGATAATGATAGTGAAGATGATCCAGGACCTCAGAAAACGAATGGAGGCAAACATCAAGAAGATGCAAGAAATGTTTAACAAAGGCCTAGAAGAATTAAAGAACAAACAAACAGAGATGAACAAAGAATAACTGAATTGAAAAATACACTAGAAGGAATCAATAGGAGAATAACTGAGGCAGAAGAATGGATAAGTGACCTGGAAGACAGAATGGAGGAATTCACTGCTGGAAAAGAATAAAGAATAAAGAATGAAAAGAAATGAAAACAGCCTAAGAGACCTCTGAGACAACATTAAATGCAACAACATTCGCATTATAGGTGTCCCAGAAGGAGAAGAGAGGGAGAAAGGACCCAAGAAAATATTTGAAGAGATTATAGTTGAAAACTTCCCTAACACGGGAAAGGAAATTGCCACCCAGGTCCAGGAAGCGCAGAGAGTCATGTACGGGATAAACCCAAGGAGAAACATGCCAAGACACACAGCAATCAAACTGGCAAAAATTAAAGACACAGAAAAGTTATTGAAAGCAGCAAAGGAAAAATGACAGCATAAGGGAACTCCCATAAGGTTAACAGCTGATTTCTCAGCAGAAACTCTACAAGCCAGAAGGGAGTGGCATGACATATTTAAAGTGATGAAAGGGAAAAACCTACAACCAAGATTACTCTACCCAGCAAGGATCTCATTCAGATTCGATGGAGATATCTAAAGCTTTACAGACAAGGAAAAGCTAAGAGAATTAAGCACCACCAAAGCAGCTCTACAACGAATGATAAAGGAACTTCTCTAAGTGAGAAACACAAGAGAAGAAAAGGACCTACAAAAACAAGCACAAAACAATTAAGAAAATGGTAATAGGAACATACATATCGATAATTACCTTAAACGTGAATGGATCAAATGCTCTAACCAAAAGACACAGGCTCTCTGAATGGATACCAAAACAAGACCCATATATATGCTGTCTACAAGATACCCACTTCAGACCTAGGGCCACATACAGAATGAAAGTGAGGAGATGGACAAAGATATTCCATGCAAATGGAAATCAAAAGAAAGCTGAAGTAGCAATACTCATATCAGATAAAATAGACTTTAAAATAATGATACAAGAGACAAGGAAGGACACTACATAATGATCAAGGGATCAATCCAAGAAGAAGATATAACAATTATAAATATATAGGCGCCCAACATAGGAGCACCTCAATACATAAGGCAACCTCTAACAGCTCTAAAAGAGGAAATTGACAGTAATACAGTTATAGTGAGGGACTTTAACACCTCACTTACACCAATGAACAGATCCTCCAGACAGAAAATTAATAAGGAAACACAAGCTTTAAATGACACAATAGACCAGATAGATTTAATTGACATTTATAGGACATTCCATCCAAAAGCAGCAGATTACACTTCCTTCTCAAGTGCACACAGAACATTCTCCAGGATAGATCACATCTTGGGTCAGAAATCAAGCCTCAGTAAATTTAAGAAAATTGAAATCATATCAAGCATCTTTTCTGACCACAATGCTATGAGTTTAAAAATCAATTACAGGGGAAAATACATAAAAAACACAAACACATGGAGGCTGAACAATACGTTACTAAATAATCAAGAGATCACTGAAGAAATCAAAGAGGAAATCAAAGAATACCTAGAGACAAATGACAATGAAAACACAATGATCCAAAACCTATGGGATGCAGCAAAAGCAGTTCTAAGAGGGAAGTTTTTAGCAATACAATCCTACCTCAAGAAACAGCAAACATCTCAAATACTCAATTTGACTTTACACCTAAAGGAACTAGAGAAAGAAGAACAAACAAAATCCAAAGTTAGTAGGAGAGAAATCATAAAGATCAGAGCAGAAATAAATGAAATAGAAACAAAGAAAACAATAGCAAAGATCAATAAAACTAAAAGCTGGTTCTTTGAGAAGATAAACAAAATTGATAAACCATTAGCCAGACTCATCAAGAAAAAGAGGGAGAGGACTTAAATCAATAAAATTAGAAATGAAAAAGGAGAAGTTCCAACAGACAGTGCAGAAATACAAAGCATCCTAAGAGACTACTACAAGCAACTCTATGCCAAAAAAATGGAAGACCGGCAAGAAATGGACAAATTCTTAGAAAGGTATAACCTTCCAAGTCCGAACCAGGAAGAAATAGAAAATATAAACAGACCAATAACAAGTAATGAAATTGAAGCTGTAATTATAAATCTTCCAACAAAGAAAAGTCCAGGACCAAATGGCTTCACAGGTGAATTCTATCAAACATTTAGAGCAGAGCTAACACCCATCCTTCTCAAACTCTTCCAAAAACTTGCAAAGGAATTCTCCCAAGCTCATTCTATGAGGCCACCATCACACTGATACCAAAACCAGACAAAGATACTACAAAAAAAGACAATTACAGACCTATATCACTCCTGAATATAGATGCAAAAATCCTCAACAAAATACTAGCAAACAGAATCCAACAACAGATTAAAAGAATCATACACCATGATCAAGTGTGATTTATCCCAGGGATGCAGGCATTCTTCCGTATATGCAAATCAATCAATGTGATACACCATATTAACAAATTGAAGAAGAAAAGTCATATGACCATCTCAATAGATGCAGAAAAAAGCTTTTGACAAAATTCCACACCGATTTATGATAAAAACTCTCCAGAAAGTGGGCATAGAGGGAACCTAGGGAACCTATCTCAACATATTGAAGGCCATATATGACATATAGTTTTGGAAGTCCTTGCCATGGAAATCAGAGAAGAAAAAGAAATATACGAAATACAATTTGGAAAAGAAGAAGTAAAACTGTCACTGTTTGCAGATGACATGATACTATTTATAGAGAATGCTAAAGATGCCACCAGAAAACTACTAGAGCTAATCAATGAATTTGGTAAAGTTGCAGGATACAAAATTAATGCAGAGAAATCTCTGGCATTCCTATACACTAATGATAAAAAATCTGAAAGAGAAATTCAGGAAACACTCACATTTACCATTGCAACAAAAAGAATAAAATACCTAGGAATAAACCTAACTAGGGAGACAAAAGACCTGTATGCAGAAAACTATAAGACACTGATGAAAGAAATTAAAGATGATACAAAAAGATGGAGAGATATACCATGTTCTTGGATTGGAGGAATCAATATTGTGAAATTGACTATACTACCAAAAGCAATCTACAGATTCAATGCAATCCCTATCAAATTACCAATGGACTTTTTAACAGAACTAGAACAAAAAATCTTAAAATTTGTATGGAGACACAAAAGACCCCGAATAGCCAAAGCAGTCTTGAGGGAACAAAACGGAGCTGGACGAATCAGGCTCCCTGACTTCAGACTATACTACAAAGCTACAGTATTCAAGACAATATGGTACTGACACAAAAACAGAAATATAGATCAATGGAACAGGTTAGAACGCCCATAGATAAACCCATACACCTATGGTCAACTAATCTATGACAAAGGAGGCAAGGATATACAATGGAGAAAAAACAGTCTCTTCAGTAAGTGGTGCTGGAAAAACTGTACAGCTACATGCAAAAGAATGAAATTAGAACACTCCCTAAACCATACACAAAAATAAACTCAAAATGGATTAGAGACCTAAATGTAAGCCCAGACACTATAAATCTCTTAGAGGAAAACACAGGAAGAACACTTTGACATAAATCACACTAAGATCTTTTTTATCCACCTCCTAGAGTAATGGAAATAAAAACAAAAATAAACAAATGGGACCTAATGAAAGTTAAAAGCTTTTGCACAGCAAAGGAAACTACAAACAAGATGAAAAGCGAACCCTTAGAATGGGAGAAAATATTTGCAAATGAATCAATGGACAAAGGATTAATCTCCAAAATTTACAATTTGCTCATGCAGCTCAATATCAAAAAAACAAACAACCCAATCCAAAAGTGGGCAGAAGATCTAAATAGGGGGCTTCCCTGGTGGTGCAGTGGTTGAGAGTCTGCCGGCCGATGCAGGGGACACGGGTTCGTGCCCCAGTCTGGGAAGATCCCACATGCTGAGGAGCGGCTGGGCCCGTGAGCCATGGCTGCTGAGCCTGTGCGTCCAGAGCCTGTGCTCCACAACGGGAGAGGCCACAACAGTGAGAGGCCTGCGTACCGCAAAAAAAAAAAAAAAAAAAAAAAGATCTAAATAGACATTTCTCTAAAGAAGATATACAGATGGTCAAGAAGCATATGAAAAACTGCTCAGTATCACTAATTATTAGAGAAATGCATATCAAAACTGCAGTGAGATATCACCTCACACCAGTTAGAATGGGCAACATCACAAAATCTACAAACAACAAATGCTGGAGAGGGTGTGGAATAAAGGGAACCCTCTTGCACTGTTGGTGGGAATGTAAATTGATACAGCCACTATGGAGAACAGTATCAAGGTTCCTTAAAAAACTAAAAATAGAATTACCATGTGACCCAGCAATCCCACTCCTGGGCATATACCCAGAGAAAACTATAATTCAAAAAGGCACATACACCCCAATGTTCATTGCAGCACTATTTATAATAGCCAGGTCATGGGAGCAACCCCCATGCCCATAGACAGACAAATGGATAAAGCAGATGTGGTACATATGTACAATGGGATATTGCTCAGTCATAAAAAGGAATGAAATTGGGTCATTTGTAGAGACATGGATGGATCTAGAGACTGTCATACGGAGTGAAGTAAGTCAGAAAGAGAAAAACAAATATCGTATATTAACGCATCTATGTGGAACCTAGAAAAATGGTACATATGAACCTGTTTGCAGGGCAGAAATTGAGATACAGATGTAGAGAACAAACGTATGGACACCAAGGGGGGAAAGTGGCCGGAGGTGGTGGTGGTGGTGTTTTGAATTGGGAGATTGGGATTGACATATATATACTAATATGTATAAAATAGATAACTAACAAGAACCTGCTCTATTAAAAGTAAATAAAATAAAATTCCAAAAAAATTAATAAAGCTATTAGAATTGTACGCGCAAATGGTTTTTTACACACAGGATTGTGGAATCAAAAGTTTGGAGACTACTGTTGGCGTTAACAGTTACGAAGGAGTAAGGGAAGTTGAGGTATGTCTCATTTTCATAGCTGAGGTTAATATGGAGGCAGGGGCCGATCAATAATGTTTTTAAGTGGCAGTCAGTACTTTGAAGGCAGGTAGTAGTGTGTGTGCGTGTAACACACACAGTCTGTCAAAATTGGGGTTGTGTAGCTGATTTGGAAGGTACATGGAATCCTAGTGCTAATCAATGGCACTTTGATTGCTGAATCTTTGAATTGTTAGGATTGAGGCCTCTGATGTACTTTCCATCCTGCTCAGAATTGATTTGGAAACTGAGTGAGACTGAGTCTAATGATTACCTTGATTCCTTGAAGAAAAAGTTAACAGTGACAATAATGTGTTAATTCATAGATACCAACTATGTGACATTTATAAAATACTTAGAAGCATTAAAACATCTTAATTTCAATACCTAGAAGTAATTATTTTGACTTCTTCAGTCTTTTTTTCTGTGCACATATATGTACATAAAATTGGGACAACAGCATGTAGGGTGTTTTTATGACTTATAAGTTGAATGCTGTACTAATAGTATTTACACATATCATGTCATTAAATATTTTTTTGAAAATATATTAATGGCTATAGTATATTCCACCATTTGGAACTTACTTGAGCAGTTCTCCATTCAGAATTGAGGCTATCTCCAGTTTTCTGCTCTGAGCAATGTGTAATGGCCATCCATGTATATAAACCCTTGTGCTTTTTCCAATTATTTTATTAGGGTTGATTTTATAAATGAAACTACTGAGGCCAAGGATATTGACATTTCTAAGGCTCTTGTGACGTTGTCAAAGTGCTTTGTGGAAAGGTGTTACCAGCAGTGTTTGAAAAGGCATATCTACCTATACCCTTAGTAGCATTAATTATTTAAAGTATTTTATCATATTAATAGATAAAATTTGTTACTTAATGCTTTAGGTTGAAATTATTTATTATTGAGACTGAACTGTACTTTCTTATGATTATTGGCTATTTATATTTCTTTTGTGATTTATTCAAGTGTTTTGTCCATTTTTCTAAGTGGTGCTAGAATTCTTTTGGTTTTGCAAGAGCATTTTATTTATGAAATATGCCTTTTGTCATAACTGTTGCAATATTTTTAGTTTGTGGATTACTGTTAATTTTGCTTATAGTGCTTTTTGACATTCAAAATATTTAAAATTTTTATGTGATAAAATTTACCACCTTTTTAAAAAAATTCTTTTTGCTTTGTGCTTCCTCATTCCAGGGTTAGTTAGTTAACTATTCTCCTATATTTTTTGTAGCCTCTTATTGCTTTGATATTTTATCTTTTTGAATTTTAAAAAATTATTTTTAGTAAATTTCTAGATGCATAGTCCCAGACATATACCTAATTTGGTATAAATTTTCAAATTATCAAATATATGCTTTTATTCTAAATGAAGTTCTTTTTTTAAAACTTTCATTTTTGCATGTCTCTTCTTTTACTTGTTTCCTTCCTATGCTGCATTGGCTCTACCCTCCTCACGTACAAGGTACAAAGATTAATGTGTTTAATCTTTCTTCACCCATATAATATATATATAAACTATATGCATGTATATTGGAGATGGATATATATATATATATATATATATATATATATATATATATATATATATATATATATATATATATATATATATCTCCATACTGGAGCATGCACACACATATACACACAGAATTTTGCACAGTAATTGTTTCTCAAAAAATGTTCATATTATTTGAATGTTTCTTCAAGTTGTCTGGTATAGCTTTAGTTCATTCTTCTCATGGATGAATAATTTCATATTGAGTCTATCATAATTAATTCAGTCATTTCCCTCTTAATAGGAATTTACTGTTTCCAGTTTTCTGCCACTATGAATAGTGCTGCAATCTAATGATTGCATGTTCATTCAAACTTACTGATGCTTTTCATATCTATAGGATAGATTCTCAGGGGTGGTATTACTGGCTTCAAGGGTATGCAAAATTTTAATTTAAATAAGTGTTGCCAGACTGATTTCACCTTTCACATTTCTGCTGCCACTGCATGTCAGTACAATTTTATCTCATATCTATCCCAGCAATAGGTGTTACTGCTCTTCTTAATTTTTGCCAGTTTAATAAGCTTAGTGATGCTTCATTTTTAACTTAATTTCCTGTTTCCAGACTATTAGTGAATTTGAGCATTGTTTCATATGTTTGTTGGGTATTTTAATCTGCTTTTCTGTGAGTTTATTCATATTCTTTTCTCACTTTTCTATTGTATATCTCTTTGTTATCTACTTTTATGGGCTTTTTGTGTATTCAAATGATTCAATTTACATGATCTTGCTATATGTAGATTTTCTTAAGGATAAAGATTTTTGGTAAAAAATCATAAACTTTGGTTTATGATTAGTATCCTTTCAACAAATATGTCAGCTACAAACCTCTTTTAAAAAATCCTTCAGGCTATTTACTCAGTGGTTATCTAAAAGATTACTTGATTGAATCCATATAAATCAAGACTTTTAATTGGTTTATGAACAGATACCATCAATATAAGGAAGAATGATGAGAAAAAAATTCACGTGGTTATTAGCTTTTTTATTTTTCAATATCAAAATGAGGATAGGCAAAATATATTTAATGTAATCTGGGTTTTTCCATGTGCAATTTAGGGTTTCTTTTAACTCTATTCTATACATCTTAAAATCCCTTGTTTGGGAAGTCGTCAGTCTATGATGATTTAAATATTGGCCACTTATACCCAAAATATAAGAACATGAATACACACTAACTCCAATCAATATGCTTCTGAAATAAGTCTCATTGCTCTTCCTTAATGGGCTATGTGAGGCAAAGAGACAGTTCTGCCTGGTTTATTTCACTGAAGATAGAAATGGGCACAGGGGAAAAGCATCTCTTATTTGGGGTCTCAGTGACCTGGGCCAGGACAGCTGAGGATCTTGTCCTGTGGGGGTCGGCTTTCTAAAGTCAAAGTTTGGAAAGTGAGTCCAAATTAAATTGTTACTAAAATGGTCTAAATGAAGAACAGTAATTGAGAAATGAAGTGAAAATGAAGTTCATAACCAGAAAAGCTTAGAATAACATTAGCCTAGGTTGATTCTGAAGATGTAGTACAAATGCTTTTTATGTTTTTTTTTTACATCTTTATTGGAGTATAATTGCTTTACAATGGTGTGTTAGTTTCTGCTTTATAACAGAGTGAATCAGTTATACATATACATATGTTCCCATATCCCTTCCCTCTTGCGTCTCCCTCCCTCCCACCCTCCCTATCCCACACATCTAGGTGGTCACAAAGCACTGAGCTGATCTCTCTGTGCTATGCGGCTGCTTCCCACAGGCAAATTCTATCAAACAGTTAGAGAAGAGCTAACACCTATCCTTCTCAAACTCTTCCAAAATATAGCAGAGGGAGGAGCACTCCCAAACTCATTCTATGAGGCCACCATCACCCTGATACCAAAACCAGACAAGGATGTCACAAAGAAAGAAAACTACATGCCAATATCACTGATGAACATAGATGCAAAAATCTTCAACAAAATACTAGCAAACAGAATCCAACAGCACATTAAAAGGATCATACACCATGATCAAGTGGGGTTTATTCCAGGAATGCAAGGATTCTTCAATATATGCAAATCAATCAATGTGATACACCATATTAACAAATTGAAGGAGAAAAACCATATGGTCATCTCAATAGATGCAGAGAAAGCTTTCGAGAAAATTCAACACCCATTTATGCTTTCTATGTTTTTTAATTCTCACTTTGTATCCCCTCCTTTGAACAAACTGAGCTTATTTAAAGCAGTGAGGAAAGACATGTAAGCTCTGTAAGGGCAACAATCATAAATCTCCCTTTTCTCTGATTCCTTAGCACCCACAAGAGTGTTTGTCACATAATAGGCTCAAGAAATATATGTTAAACCAGAAGGAAGTCCCTCTAAGCATCCTCTGGTTCCCAACTTCAGTCTGGCCTTAGGACTCCTTGCCTATCCCATTATGCTTCTCCTTTTCTATTCTCTTAGCTAAGTCTCCCCATGATGTAGACTAGAGTGGAGAATAAATTGGTATGCCTTAGTTGATCAAAGCTGGCAAACTTGTCATGGATAATATCTTCTGAATCAACAAGAATGATATTCTTATGTGACTGGTACATTGGCTCTGGAAACAGAAGTTTCAAAAACACTAAGGCAATGGTCGTGCCACTGGGATATTACTTTCTGGTGGGTTATATATGTACTAGTACCTTTATTTTAAAAAAGGTTTTGTTAAGACAACCATAGCCTTTAAAAATCATTGATAATGCAGGAAAATGCAAAAGGAGGTATCCTCTGACAACTGCAGTCTACTAGTCTGAGGCAAAAGTCAAGAATAGTGGTTGAAATAATGACTTTATTTTATGGATTCAGGATTTAACTTAGTGTTCTGGTGTTTTTGCTTTTTGTTTTTTGTTTTAGTAGAGTCAAGTCAATCTCTTGAAGTATTTTGGCAATGTAAAGACAAAACCTGATAGCATAAGAATGAACGTTTCAGGGCAGGTAACCATTGGACTGGATATTTTAAAGACAGATAGGCATCAAATGTCTTCTGGCTGCAAGATGTCAGTGTTATTTTAATGCCAAGGAGGTGTTGCCACCCCAGCAGAAGGCTCCACAAGGAAGGGCACCATTGTACACTCAGTGTCTAGCATAGTGCCTGGTGCAGATGAATAGTAAAGAACTATAATAGCGCATAGAAATTTTAA
The DNA here is from genome assembly GCF_964165515.1 of Mesoplodon bidens. Taxonomy (NCBI): domain Eukaryota; kingdom Metazoa; phylum Chordata; class Mammalia; order Artiodactyla; family Ziphiidae; genus Mesoplodon; species Mesoplodon bidens. The sequence goes on along the minus strand of NC_138164.1, from coordinate 71,297,390 downwards.
CTTTATTTTTCTGTAACTCAGCATGATCTTGGTATGAAGCCTTGAATCTTAGTCAATTCTGGGTTTTCTCAAAGCATTTCTGCTTTATACTTAATCACTCCCCCACTTTTCCTGTACCATCCTTTTTTCTCAGAGGGAACAATTCCCTGGGGCACATATTCTGCCACTGCATCTCAGTGAGAGCAGAGACATTGTGTAATACTGTATATCACTATGTTGAGGACAGTGCCTCAATTACTATTGATGGACTGAATAATGTTGCTGGGAGAGACATGCAAGGAAGTGATGCCGAGCTGGACCATATGGGGCCCCTGGGCACAAAAGCCTTCCTATGTCCCCCATTTCTTTGATTACAGGTTTCAGTCAGCCTCCATGTCCTTCTCTGAGTTCCAACGGGCAGTTTCAAAGAGTTGTTAATTAGGGAAGGGAGGGGACCTGAGACAAGGGATGAACAGTCAAAGAGAAACAATAGTGCAGCTTTGGGGCAAGGTCCTGGTTCCCCCTCAAGGGATATACACAATATCTTTGAGCTGTTTTGCAGATACTGAAAGCCCCACCAGGTGGGAGAAGTTAACTATATGCTGCCCACAAGCACATAGACCCCAGAAGGTTCGAACCAGAAGGTTGATAATGGTGACTCCCACTTACCTCACTACTATCCAATCAGAAGAGTGTCCACGAGCTGATCACGCCCTCTTTGAACCATTTCTATAAAACTTCTCACTACCCCCTCCAGGTGGGACACAGTTTTGAGGGCATTAGTCTGCTGTGGCCCCCTTTGCCTGGCAACGCAATAAAGCTGTTCTTTTCTACTTCACCCAAAACTCTGTCTCTGAGATTTAATTCGGTGTTGGGGTAAAGAGGCCAGATTTAGCTTCAGAAGCATCATGGTCATCAGTCAGCATCTACTGTGAGATAACTCCTACTGGAACATTTCTTTCTTTCTTTTTTTTTTTTTTTCTGGTACGCGGGCCTCTCACTGTTGTGGCCTCTCCCGTTGCGGAGCACAGGCTCTGGATGCGCAGGCTCAGTGGCCATGGATCACGGGCCCAGCCACTCCGCGGCATGTGGGATCTTCCCAGACGGCACGAACCCGTGTCCCTTGCATCGGCAGGCGGACTCTCAACCACTGCGCCACCAGGGAAGCCCGGGACATTTCCTTCTTAATCTTCAGTAGTCATCACTCCTTTAAGTTGGCATTTGCAGCTGAGATGCATGTTTCCACAGGGTCTCTAGCTTTAAGGTCCACTCCACCATCTGCTCCTCTTCATTCCAACCACAAAGCTTCTTCACTTTAAAAAAAAAACAAAACTCCATCTGTGTATCTCATAGCTATTGTATATGGGCAAAAACTAGCAGCAAAATGAGCATTTAGCTGCTTCCTGCTCTTCTTGGGGTACGACAGGATCTTGTGAAGCTGTTCAGGATTTGCTATCTGAATATTCCTTTACCATTGTTTCCCCTTTATTCTCCTGTGCTGCACTGGTGTCAGGGAACTTCTTTAAAGGCTTAGGGTTGGGAGAAGGATGCAAGCTGAAATGATTCTCATCAAAGTTTTCTTTTTCTCTTCTTTTACTCTTTTTATCTCACTCTTTAACATGAGTTTTTTGGTCAGAGAGAGGTGGACCAGTATATATAGTTGGGGAGAAACAGATTCCATTTAACTGCATATTCTTATAAATCTTTCCAGTCTTATACCTGGACTATAGTTTTTGAAGTTAAAAGCAAAACTACGGTGACTGTGCTTTCTGTTCTTATGCCCCTTGGAAGGTCTGGAGACCTTTAATATAGCAACTCAATTGTAGGATGGTAGGGTAAAAAGAAAACCCATTATTAATAAGTCATTAGGTCTTTCTGCAACAGATGCAGAAAGATTTGCTGCATTGGTAGTAGCATATATCCTGCAACTTGAATTTTAATGCCTGGCTTCCTACAGGAAAATTTACTGTAAAGAAAAGAGGACAGTAGATAGAAATCTCTTAATCAGGTTCTGAAAAATAAGAAAAAGTAAAGTGAAGATTAAGTCTCAACCAAACCTTTTTTCCCCCTTGTTTTATTGAAACATAATTGATGTACAGCACTGTGTTTAAGTTTAAGGCATGCAGCATAATGACTTCACTTACATATATTGTGAAGTTATTACCACAATAAATTTAGTTAACGTCCTTTAGTTTATGTAGCTACCAAAAAGAAAAAAAAGAAAAAAGAAAAGTTTTGTTCTTATGATGAGAACTCTTAGAATTTATTCTCTTAACAACTTTCAAATGTACCATACAGCAGTGTTAACTGTAGTCATCATATTGTACATTACATCCCCAGTAGTTATTTATCTTCTAACTGGAAGTTTGTACCTTATGAAACCTTTGTTTTTAAAAGATACTTGTGAAAAATGCTGTACCTCTTGCCTTGCAATTCAACTCAGTAGTTCTTTGATATTTTTGATTCTGTGGTAATGTCTCTGTACTTTGTTTTTTGTTATAAAATAAATCAGAAGTGATAGAAAAATGAGATTGGAATTTTGTGCCATGTAGTGTGACACTGTATCATACTTAATATAATTTTAAGTGACTGGTTTTCTACGGCCCTGTTTTCAAACAGTGTACGTGCAATCTAGAAACCTTCATAGAGGAGAGGGTTTTAGCATTTCTGGTGGAACATTAGGCAGTGTGACTCCTTTGTCAAAACCTGCCGGTATCTTCCCACTCAAAGTGAAGGTTAATTTCCTCACAGTGACCTATAGAGCCCTACAACTTGTGGCTGCAGTTACCTCTCAGATCTAAATCCTAGCCCTCACTCACTCCTGTCCTGCTTCTCTAGCCTCCTCACTGCTCCTCAAACACTCAGAACCTTGAATTTTTGCACTTGCTTTGTCCTTGGCCTGAAATGCTATTTCTCCAGATAGCTGCATGGGGAAGGGGAGTCATCTCTTTCAAGTCTTCAATGTCACCTTCTCAGTGATTCCTACCCCATTCTACTTAAAATATTCTTCTCACCATCCCAGAACCCCTGTTATCATTCCTTGCTTTGTTTTTATTCATTGCATTTCATTATCTATCAGAGGAGCATTACGTTGTTGTTAAGAGCAAGCCCTGTACAGTCAGACCATTTGGGTTTGACTCCAAGCTCCACCACTTACTGGTTGTGTGAATTTTGGGGAAATTACTTAATCCCACTATATCTCAGCTGCTTCTTCTTCTAAAATGGAATTGTCACAAGAATTAAACATTTTTTCCCCTCACAATGAAATATTAGCTGCATGAGGGCAAGGAATTTTGTCTGTTTATCGCTTTTACTCTAGCACCTAGAATATTTCTCCCATTTTATCAATTACTTGTTTAGACATTTAGTTATACAATTTTGGCTTATAGCAAGTTTTCCTAAGAACAAATATTCTAAAGTTTGCTCCACCTTTTTAGCCAGGACCATTTGAATCTTCCATGACAGTGAGCTGTATTTTTAAAATAAGGGCATAGCCCAAGTGACAGTTAATAGAATGATTCACTCATCCATTACTTCTTTCATTTAAATATTTATTGTCTAAGCTACTATTTTTTGTTAGACTCTGTGCTAGATACATTCACTGGGAGACACTGAAATTTAAAACATATATTTTTTTCCATTGACCCTGACCTCAAGGAGCTTGTTTTCCAGTTGAGAGTCTAGGCTTTTAAGGATGAGTGCGTGGGGATGGTGACTAAAACACTAACCTTGTAGTCAAATATATCTGGTTTATATATTTTATTCCTGCCACTCACAAGCTATATTACATTGAATAAGTTATTCAATTATTTTAAACTGTAGGTTCCTAATCAATGAAGCAGGGAAAATAATTGTACCTACCTCAAAGGGCTTTGAAGTTATTATATGAAATTATCTATGTAATGTGCTTATTATAGTGCCTGGTACATAGCAGGCACTCATTAATTTTTATCTACTATTACTGTTGCCTTGAAGGATGGATAGAGTGTGTAGAAAGAGGCAAAAAGGGTGCTCCAGGCAGAGAGAACAGCCTGACTTAAGTCAGAGAAATGGTAAAGCATGGGATGTATATGGGAGATTACAACTAGTTCTGTTTGACTGAAATGTGGAATACATTAAAGTAGGTAGGGAATGTAGAAAGATCAAAGCTCTGTCATGTAATTCTTCACCATGAAGTAACCACTGGTAACATGTTGGTATATTTCCTTCTAGCTATTTTTTAATACAGTGTAAATTTGTGTAAAAGAGTGCTTATTATAGAATTGAGATTAGAAATACAGATAATACTAGTAAACATTTATACAGTGCTATTTATTTGCCAGACACTGTTCTAAATGTTTTAGTTGTATTAATCCCATTGCTTCCCATCTGGCTCTTCTTAACAGATCAATTATATCTTCTAGGGTTTTAATAAAAGAAAAGAAAAGAAAAACTCACTCTGAAATACTCCCAAGGTAGTGTGTATCTCTATGTAGAAGATAATCCTGGTTTGATGCTCCATAGCTGATCATTTGGCAGTATTTCTCCAGCTGTCTTCTAATATGACTGTGCCTGGTTCAGTCTACTTCAATTTCCACAACAGGAGTTATTTCTCTGAGTACAGATTTCTTTAGAATTTTTCTATTATTAAAAGGGGAAAGGAGAAGTTGGCTAGATCAGGAGTTATCCATTACATAAAGTTTTAGAATGAGTTTATGTTGTTTCAGTTGGTTGTTCCTCTAACCCTTATTTGGTAGCATGGACTTTCCATATTACTACTTTCTGAAGAGATGGAGAAAACTTCTTTTCATCTTCTCCCTCCTGCATCCCCACACAAACTGAAGGAAGGCTCTTAAGGTAGAGGGAAGTGACACCATCAGCTGCTCTGCTCAGTCCCCTGTCTCTAATTTACCGAGGAGACTATTCTCATGACATTAGAGTTCCTGAGGGTAGAGTTTGGGGTAATTATTCAATAGGCAGGGATTAAGGTATAATGGTTAAGTCCCTTCAGATTGTGAGAGGGTCCTAGAGCAGGAAAGATTCCTGCTATTTCCAGCTCTATGAAGCAACATTTTCCCTAAGACTTCTTTTGAAAGATCTTGTTATTCCAGCTATCTTCCTCTTTGTTTGATTCCATTTCTCATAGTCCTAGTTTATGAAAATTGTCCTTTTCTAGCTGATTCACCAAACCTCAGTTCTTAGTGAGGATAACATTCTTTATTAATTTATTCTGCCAATATATGTATATATATTTATTTTCAAGTCATCAAGTTTATTTTACTCAACAAATATTTATCAAGTGCTTTTTATGTTCAGGTACTTTTCTAGGTGATGAGAGTAAATTCTACTGGGTGTGAGGTGGGGAGCAGACAGAAAGTAAACAAGTAAGAAGAAAAAAAACCACAAGGCAGATTATGATAATTGCTCTGAAGAGAAAGAGGAAAAAAACCCTCAGGTTGACAAGGAGTCACTGGAAGGCTATATTTTACAAGGTGACCAGAAAACATTTTATGTTGTTTCAGGCCTTTTTCTACTATAAAAATCATGGTGATAAATATGCATGAGACCCCATGAAATTGCTTATAATCAACATTTTTCACCCACAAAAATGGCAATTTTATGTGGTTCAACCTAATAGCTGATAACCCTGAGAACTTCTATCTGAGTAGATAGAATTTTAAGAGCTAAAATATTTATATTAAAGTTTTATTTCAAATGCATAATTGCTCTCTACCAATATTCATTGTGTATATTATTATATGTCAGAATAGATATATATCAACAAACAAAAACATTTTTTTGATTGCATGCCCATTATAATCTAGTGGAGGGGACAAGCAATAAATAATTATCAAAATTAAATAAAGTATATAATACATTAGTATGTGATGACTGCTATGGGAACAGTAAATATGGTTGAAAGACATTAAGAATGCTGGTTACAAGGGATAGCAATTTTAACTGAGTGGTCAGTGTAGGCCTCAATGGTGATATCTGAGCAAAGAACGTGAAGGGTGGTAATGGAATTATCTGTGAGATTATCTGGAGAAAGACCTTTACAGGTGGAGGGATTGCTAGTATGAAGGTCCTATAGTGGGAGCATACTTAGTATATTCACGAATAGTGGGGTCAGCCTGTTTGGCTTCAGTTGAGGGGAAAAATGGAAGAAGAATAGAAGGAGAGGTCGAAGAGGTAATAGGGGACTGGATTATGTACAGTCTTATAGGCTACTGAAAAGATTTTACTCTGAGAGAAGTGAGAAACTATTGGAAGGTTTTGAACATATGAATGACTTAATCTGACCTTCCCAAAAGGCATGCAGAATCTTATGTTTTTAAGAATTAGAAATATTTTATTTTTGCCTGGGTTGGCTTGACTTGCCATTATTTTCCACAGGCTTCTTTACTGTAGGTCTATATTTAATGTCTATTAAAGTGGATAGCAAGGATAATGGAATCATTGTTTTGGATCCTATGAAGTCCCTGTAGTGTGCCCCCCAATGAGTGGTTTCTCCCTTGAAACAAAATCAGATGAATTCCCAAAGTAAAATCTTTGACATAGTTTTAGTAGTATGTAGTTTAAAAAGACCTGGAGGTCATGGTTTTAGACTTTTCTTGTCTTGAAAGAAAGTGACATTTACCTGTTTGCATTCAGCCTGGGATCATTTTAAACATAAGCTCCACCTATTAGTTCTTGAAATTTCATCTCGGGTGCCTAGAGGGAGAGATCTCTCTTCTCACTTCCTCAGCATGTGTATGATATAATTCTAACTGTTTAACTAAAAATCTGATTTATATAAGGTTTTTGGAAAATGTAGATCAAAAAGTTTTTTACCACCCCATTAAAGCATTTAACCTGTAATATGTTGTTGATATCACAAGGTGGCAGCAGCAGGGTCATAACAGAACTGTTCTGTGTTGAGTTGTTGAAGTTTTGAAACAAGTTGGAAATTACTCATTCAGCCTTTACTTTAGGAATAAAACAAAAGAAATTCATTGTTTTAAACATTTTAAAGTAAGCATACAATTTGAAGTTAGATTTTGTTCATTTGTTTGTTCTTTAGGTTATTTTTCCTGAGCTATAAGTGATTTATCTTTCTCGTCTATTCTGGTCTATGCTGAGGCACATATTGCTTTTCTTCTATCTGCTAGCACTATTTTAACTGAATTTAGCTCCCAGGTATGGTGAGTTTTCTTTTACTCTTTTGTGAAAGAAGTGGACATAGCATCCTCCCCACTTCTGCTTTAAGAATTCATATATATTAGTCTGTTTTTTCCACAGAGCTTGAGTTGCTGAGCTGAAGCCTGCAATTCTTACTTGGTAACAGAAAGAAAGCATTTTTATATTACTGAACGATTATTAAACCATGTTGCAGTAACAGCCTTGGGCCGGGAAGGAGGCAGCTTGACATAACAGAAAAATTGAGCCATCTGAGACCTCTGTGTTTGGATTTTGGTTTTGCCATTTGTAAGTTGTGTGGCCATGACCAAATTACTTAACCTCTGTGAACATCAATTCCTTTATCTGTTGAATGTTAAAATAATAATAATGCTTACCTCATAAGATTGTTGTGAAGAATGAATAATACATAAGGCATATAAAGTACTTAGTACAGTTCCTGAACCTAATAAATACTCCATAAATAGCAGCTATTTTGATATGATCTTATGGAAAGTCCTTTCACATCTCTGAGTCTCATTTACTTCATCAGTAAATGGAGAAAAAAACATCCTACGTGTTGGGGAAAAGCAAAGGAAAGGATGTATATAAGAAAGTTTTGAAAACTGAATTTGTAACCTGCATTATTTTAAAATGTGTGGTAAAAATAGGATTTTATTTTCCTATTTCATCATTCCTCCCTGGGGATTCAGATCAAATAATAGATGAGAATGCATTTTGCAAAGCTGAAGCATTATGTGAATCTAAGATAATATCATCATTACTATATGACGTCCAAATATCTTCTCATATGCCCATTGCTGTTACTTGGAATTCTTTCCATGGGTAGTTTGGTGGAGCTGAACAGGAGAAAGAGAATAATAGTTATTCCTGTTAAAATGTGCATACCTGCTGTAAGACAGTACTGCTGTTAGCAGGCTGTTGCATGAGCTTGTCAGAGCTCCATATTGATATTTAAATAAGAACAGTAGTTTTTGTTTGTTTTGTTTGTCTATTTGAGAGAGTGGATGGAAAAAGAGTAATCATTTGGCATGGGGGACCTGGGTAATGGTAGGAAGGAGGTAGGGAATAAATGATGATAAATGGGAGTTGGGAGAGATGTGGAGTGGAGAGAGGAGGCAGAATTAGGGAAAGGGAACCTTGAAGGAGAAGAGGATGGTCTCAAACATAAGCTTTAAACAATAGTTAATGTTTTTGTTATACCAGTCTGGCAAGAAGCACAGAAATTAGCCCTTATAAGGAATGATGAAACTGTCTTCCCTTCTGTTCCCCTTCCCTCTTCTCCCTTTCTTTCCCTCACTTTTCTCCCTCCTTCCCTTCCCTTTGCTATCACTTGTAGAATATCTGCTATGTGTAGTGTCTTTAAGCTGCCACCTGCCTTTGCACACAACCAGTTTGTAAAAGCGAACCTCAGGAACACCTTCTTTATAACCTCAGTTCAGTTCTGCCCAGCTCCCTTTGACTTGTCCCTTTCACTTGATTCCTTCTTTCTCCCAGTCTTCTAATTCCTGACCTGAATACTAGTTATTTTCTTCTTCTTGGACTTGATATCTTTCTTTATATCAGTGATAAAGATGTGGAAGACCAAGACTCCTTTTTTGATCTTATACTTTAGTAGGAGTAACAGTGTCTCATATGTATAGACCATTACATGTTTGAAAATACCACTTATCTTAATTGATTCTCACAATGGTTTAGTAAGCCAGGTAGAGTTGACGTCACTGTCCATATTAGAAATGAGGAAGCTGTGGATAGGCAACTTGTCCAGAATCATATTGTTAGAAAGTGATGGAGTTAGGAGTTTGACTTCAAGGCAGAGATTTTCCCATTACACTACAGGAGAGAAAGAGCAATTTTCACTAGGATATTGGAGATGGGTTTCATGGCTAGGTAGCTTTAGCACTGGTCTTTGTGTGATGCTTAAGACTTTGGTTGAAGAGGCAGGTGTTCCAGATAGAGAAAACTAAGTGAAAGCTTGGAAGAGTAATAAAACCTGCTACCTATAATTGAAGTCCGGGCTAGGCACTTTTCATGTATTATCTCCTAATCTCTATAATAATCCAACAAGGTAAGCATTTTATTGATTGATTGCTTATCTTTTTTTAAAATAGGATTTGAGGTGGTAGGTAGATATTATTATTTCTAATTTGTAGAAGATGAAACTAAACCTCAGAAAAGTTAAGTAACTTGATCAACATCACATAGTAAAATGTGGTGACATGGGGATTAATAAACATGTGCCTGACATCCCATGTCCCTTCCTAGGAAGAGAGGGGAAAGGCTTTATGGATAACGAGTAGTCAGGTTCAGCAGGCAGGGGGGCTGAGAATAAGATAGGTGATTTTAGCTGATTGAGAGCTTTAATTACAATACTACAGAGTTTAGACATTTTTCTTTAGGCATTTGTGAGCAATAGAAAGTTTCTGTGTAAGGAAGTAGCATTATCAGCTGTGCTGAGGAAGATTCAGCTGGCAGCTGGCAGCATCATGAATGATAGATTGGAGAAGGGATAAATTGGTGGCAGGGAGACCAATTGTGTGGCTGTCACACTAGAAAATATTCAACTGAGTACCTGGAGAATTATGCATTTCCCTTCTTAAGGAGACTGAATAGTGGATTTTTCTTTACAAGTATCATTTGTCCTGGGTAAAAACTTCACATATAAAGAACAAAATTATGTTAAATTTAGAAAACACAGTCAAACTAACTTGTAAAAGAAAGGGAAATCCTAGTGACAAAATTAATTACCTAGGGAAACCTGTGAGTAACTTAATGGAGCTGGTGGTTACTTTGTTGAGGTTGAAGGTTATCTATGAATAATTTAAAGTAATAATTTTCTTTGGAGTATTCTAGCTAATCTTCTAATACTCTGATCCAAAATAGTGAGAGTACTTTAGTTTTCTACCTAATATTGCTCAAATGTAATGAAAGTGGATCACATTCATACTTACTGGAATCACTGGACCTTAAAGTATATATTATTGAGATAGTGTGTAGATATTTAACTGTAAAATTCCACTAATTTTAATCACTTTGAAATTTCTCTAAGTTTGACCTTCCTCTTCATCCACAATGCCACTGATCTAATTCAGTCTTTCATAGAATTTTGCTAAGAGATTTGACAACAGGCTTCTAACTGATCCTCATAATCTAGTCTTTCCTCTTTTAACTCAACCTCCATAATCTAACAGTTTAAAAACTACCTATTGATCCTTATTGATTACTGACTGTTGTTCCATTTCCTTAACATAGCATTTACCTTGGGCCTTTATAGTCTGGCCCAAACTTAAGTTAAGCCTAACTTAAGCCTTGTTCTTGTTCCTTCTTCTGTCTGAAATATTCTTGCCTTTGTTTTCATCCGGAAATTTCCTGCTTAATCTTTTAAAGGCTTACTTGTCTATCACCAGTCTTCTAATGACCTCAAGTAGAACAAATTCTGCTCTCCTGTAGAACAAATTCTTCTCTCCTGTGTGCTGCTCAAGGCCTCTGTTAGAGGGTTCATTGTATTTTATTAGAACTAGTTGCTCAAGTGCTTCACCTGTCAGATTTTGAGCAGCCTGATATCAAGTATTAAATTTGTCCATACAGCTGTAACATGGTTTATTTACAGCTCATTAGGCAGTAAATACTCAATAAATGTTTATTGATGATTGACTATACTTTCCTTGCTGTCTAAGAAAAATATGCTGTTTTTCTAAATATATATATATATATATATATATATATATAGTACTAGAAGCCTGTCTTAAAATTTCCTGGTTGACCCAAGGAAAAGGTTCTAGTTCTAGATAAAGAGGTTATTAAAAGTACAAAAATGAGTCATGGTGGTTAACAGCTTACTCTGTCCTTTAAAGTACTTATTATGTGGCAGACTATGAGACAATTATGGGCTTAAAATGATGTCGTGTAGTCCTACATCCTTCCCTGTGCAGGAACCTTATTAGCAGATTGTGTTACTCTCAGAGTCAGAGATGTTACTGGGTCATTAGCAGTCTTAGAGAGAACGGTTAGGGTGGAGGGACTATTTTTCTAGCTACAGAATTGATATGGGTCGATTGCTTACCCATTTTAATAACTTGTTCTCTTTAAAAATTCATTTTTTGCCATTTTTGGAATTATGCAATTTTACAATTCCAAGCCTAATTCAACAGTCAGAGTATCTTGGCAAAAAAGATATAGAAGTCTTCACATTCCCTAAAGTTTTCTTCCATAGAGAAAGGAGCTTGCAGTATATGTAAGGGGTCAATCCAACTCTGAAAATATTATGGTGGGGGAATGAGATTTGTTCATGAGGTAGACCTATCAATAACTTGAAAATAAAAATGTAACTGTGAAAAATATTTCAAATATTCATACTCTATAAGCTTTATGTCATGCTATCTGTATGACATGGGAGTAGGTCTAAGGAAGTCGACCTGCCTTAGACTCTGTCCGTGGAGAGTTTATATGGAAAACTCAAAAGGACTTGGTATTTTTATCAAGAAGTATAGTCTTGCTTTGAATCACCTTAGTATTTTTTCTCTTAGGAAGATTAGCACTTTCCACAATGTATTGGGTTGGGCAAAATGTTCGTTTGGGTTTTCCATATCTTACGGAAAAACCCGAGCGAACTTTTTGGCCAACCCAATATTATAGTTATTTGTGAGCAAGGTAGAAGTCCCTTACAATATTATGGACTCAGGAACTGTTCCATGTGTATATGGCTTATATACCCTTAGTACTAGCCCAGATCCCTACATACAGTAGCCACTTACTAAATGTGCATTGGATAAATTGATTATATTATTGTCTAATCTAAAAGTACTATAGTTTTCAGACTATATAAAAATGTGAAACTGGGTGCAATAATTGAAATTGGGAGTGTTACAGAAAATTTCTGATGTATGATTATCCAACTTGTAACACTGGTTCAGGAACACATTCCACATTTTAAGTGGAGAATTTCATTGTAAAATGAATGATATGCACCTTCCTTTCTCTCCCACCATACTTCTGTTCCATTAATTTTTGTTTGTTTACTTTTTTCTTTGTTTTTGTTTGTTTTTGATTTTTTTAACGACTTTATTGGAGTATAATTGCTTTACAATGTTGTGTTTCTGCTGTATAACAAAGTGAATCAGCTATACGTATGCATATATCCCCATATCCCCTCCCTCTTGCGTCACCCTCCCACCCTCCCCATACCACCCCTCTAGGTGGTCACAAAGCACTGAGCTGATATCCCCTTGTGATGCAGCTGCTTCCTGCTAGCAATCTATTTTACATTTGGTAGTGTATATATGTCAATGCTACTCTCTCACTTCATTCCAGCTTAACCTTCCCCCACCCCATGTCCTCAGGTCGATTCTCTAGGTCTGCATCTTTATTCTGGTCCTGCCCCTAGGTTCATCAGAACCATTTTTCTTTTAGAGTCCATATATATGTGTTAGCATATGGTATTTGTTCTTCTCTTTCTGACTTCACTCTGTATGACAGACTCTAGATCGATCCACCTCACTACAAATAACTGTTTCATTTCTTTTTATGGCTGAGTAATATTCCATTGCATATATATGCCACATCTTCTTTTTTTTTTTTACAACTTTATTGGAGTATAATTGCTTTACAATGGTGTGTTAGTTTCTGCTTTATAACAAAGTGAATCAGTTATACATATACATATGTTCCCATATCTCTTCCCTCTTGCGTCTCCCTCCCTCCCACCCTCCCTATCCCACCCCTCTAGGTGGTCACAAAGCACCGAGCTGATCTCCCTGTGCTATGCGGCTGCTTCCCACTAGCTATCTATTTTACGTTTGGTAGTGTATATATGTCCATGCCACTCTCTCACTTTGTCACAGCTTACCCTTCTCCCTCCCCATATCCTCAAGCCCATTCTCTAGTAGGTCTGTGTCTTTATTCCTGCCTTACCCCTAGGTTCTTCATGACATTTTTTTCCTGGATTCCATATATATGTGTTAGCATATGGTATTTGCTTTTCTCTTTCTGACTTACTTCACTCTGTATGACAGACTCTAGGTCCATCCACCTCATTACAAATAACTCAATTTCGTTTCTTTTTATGGCTGAGTAACATTCCGTTGTATATATGTGCCACGTGTTCTATATCTATTCATCTGTTGATGGACACTTAGGATGCTCCCATGTCCTGGCTATTGTAAATAGAGCTGCAGTGAACACTGTGGTACCTGACCCTTTTTGACTTGTGGTTTTCTCAGGGTATATGCCTAGTAGTGGGATGGCTGGGTCGTATGGTAGTTTTGTTTTTAGTTTTTTCAGGAACCTCCATACTGTTCTCCATAGTGGCTGTATCAATTTACATTCCCACCAACAGTTCAAGAGGGTTCCCTTTACTCCAGTCCCTCTCCAACATTTATTGTTTGTAGATTTTTTGATGATGACCATTCTGACCAGTGTGAGGTGATACCTCATTGTACTTTTGATTTGCATTTCTCTAATGATTAGTGATGTTGAGCATCCTTTCATGTGTTTGTTGGTAATCTGTATATCTTCTTTGGAGAAATGTCTACTTAGATCCTCTGCCCATTTTTGGATTGGGTTGTTTGTTTTTTTGATATTGAGCTACCTGAGCTGGTTGTATATTTTGGAGATTAATCCTTTATCAGTTGGTTCGTCTGCAAATATTTTCTCCCATTTTGAGGGTTGTCTATTCATCTTGTTTATGGTGTCCTTTGCTGTGCAAAAGTTTTTAAGTTTCATAAGGTCCCATTTGTTTATTTTTGTTTTTATTTCCTTTTCTCTAGGAGGTGGGTCAAAAAGGACCCTGCTGTGATTTATGTCATAGAGTGTTATGCTTATATTCTCCTCTAAAAGTTTTACAGTGTCTGAACTTACATTTAGGTCTTTAATCCATTTTGAATTTATTTTTGTGTATAGTGTTACAAAGTGGTCTAATTTCATTCTTTTACATGTAGCTGTCCAGTTTTCCCAGCACCACTTATTGAAGAGGGTGTCTTTTCTCCATTGTATATTCCTACCTCCTTTATCAAAGATAAGGTGACTGTATGTGCGTGGGTTGATCTCTGGGCTTTCTATCCTGTTCCATTGATCTATACTTCTGTGTTTGTACCAGTACCATACTATAGCTTTGGAGTATAGTCTGAAGTCAGAGAGACTGATTCCTCCAGCTCCATTTTTCTTTCTCAAGATTCCTTTGGCTCTTTGGGGTCTTTTCTGTTTCTATACAGGTTGTGAAGTTTTTTGTTCTAGTTCTGTGAAAAGGCCAGTGGTAGTTTGATAGGGATTGCACTGAATCTGTAGATTGCTTTGTGTAGTATAGTCACTTTCACAATGTTGATTCTTTCAATTCAAGAACATGGTATACCTCTCCATCTGTTTGTATCACCTTTAATTTCTTTCATCAATGTCTTATAGTTTTCTGCATACAGTTCTTTTGTCTCCTTAGGTAGGTTTATTCCTAGGTATTTTATTCTTTTTGCTGCAGTGGTAAATGGGAGTATTTCCTTAATTTCTGTTTCAGATTTTTCATCAGTAGTGTATAGGAATGCAAGAGATTTCTGTGCATTAATTTTGTATCCTTCTACTTTACCAAATTCATTGATTAGCTCTAGTAGTTTTCTGGTAGCATCTTTAGGATTCTCTATGTATATTATCATTTCATCTGCAAACAGTAACTTTTTCTTTACCAATTTGGATTCCTTTTATTTCTTTTTCTTCTCTGATTGCAGTGGCTAAAACTTCCAAAACTATGTTGAATAATAGTGGTGAGAGTGAGCATCCTTATCTTGTTCCTGATTCTGAAGTAAATGGTTTCAGTTTTTCACCATTGAGAACGATGTTGGCTGTGGGTCTGTCATATATGGCCTTTATTATGTTGAGGAAAGTTCCCTTTATGCCTACTTTCTAGAGAGTTTTTATCATAAATGGGTGTTGAATTTTGTCAAAAGTTTTTCTGCCTGTATTGAGATTATTATATGGTTTTTATCCTTCAGTTTGCTAATATGATATATTACATTGTTTGATTTGCATATATTAAAGAATCCTTGCATTCCTGAGATAAACCCCACTTGATTATGATGTATGATCCTTTTAATGTGCTGTTGGATTCTGTTTGCTAGTATTTTGTTGAGGATTTTTGCATCTATGTTCATCAGTGATATTGGCATGTAGTTTTCTTTTTCTGTGGCATCTTTCTCTGGTTTTGGTATCAGGGTGATGGTGGCCTCATAGAATGAGTTTGGGAGTGTTGCTCCCTCTGCTATATTTTGGAAGAGTTTGAGAAGGAATGGTGTTAGCTCTTCTCCAAATATTTGATAGAATTCTCCTGTGAATCCATCTGGTTCTAGGCTTCTGTTTGTTGGAAGATTTTTAATCACAGTTTCAATTTCAGTGCTTGTGATTGGTTTGTTTATATTTTCTATTTCTTCCTGGTTCAGTCGTGGAAGGTTATGCCTTTCTAAGAATTTGTCCATTTCTTCCAGGTTGCCCATTTTATTGGTATATAGTTGCTTGTAGTAATCCCTCCTAATTCTTTGTATTTCTGCAGTGTCAGTTGTTACTTTTCCTTTTTCAGTTCTAATTCTGTTGATTTGAGTCTTCTCCCTTTTTTTCTTGATGAGTCAGCCTAATGGTTTACCAGTTTTTTTAATCTTCTCAGAGAACCAGCTTTTAGTTTTACTGATCTTTGCTACTGTTTCCTTCATTTCTTTTTCATTTATTTGTGATCTTATCTTTGTGATTTCTTTCCTTCTGCTAACTTTGGGTTCTTTTTGTTCTTCTTTCTCTAATTGCTTTAGGTGTAAGGCTTGGTTGTTTATTTTAGATGTTTCTTGTGTATTGATGTAGGATTGTATTGCTATAAACTTCCCTCTTAGAACTGCTTTTGCTGCATCCCATGGGTTTTGGGTTGTCGTGTTTTCATTGTCAGTTGTTTCTAGGTATGTTTTGATTTCCTCAGTGATCTCTTGGTTATTAAGTAGTGTATTGTTTAGCCTCCATGTATTTGTATTTTTTACAGATTTTTTCCTGTAAATGATATCTAGTCTCATAGCGTTGTTGTCAGAAAAGATACTTGATACAATTTCAATTTTCTTAAATTTACCAAGGCTTGATTTGTGACCCAAGACATGATCTATCCTGGAGAATGTTCCATGAGCACTTGAGAAGAAAGTGTATTCTGTTGTTTTTGGATGGAATGTCCTGTAAATATCAATTAAGTCCATTTGTTTAATGTGTCATTTAAAGCTTGTGTTTCCTTATTTATTTTCATTTTGGATGATCAGTGCATTGGTGAAAGTGGGGTGTTAAAGTCCCCTACTATGATTGTATTACTGTCGATTTCCCCTTTTATGGCTGTTAGCATTTGTCTTATGTATTGAGGTGCTCCTATGTTAGATGCATAAATATTTACAATTGTTATAGCTTCTTGGATTGATCACTTGATCATTAGTTAGTGTCCTTCTTTTTCTCTTGTAATAGTCTTTATTTTAAAGTCTGTTTTGTCTGAGAATTGCTACTCCAGCTTTCTTTTGATTTCCATTTGCATGGAATATCTTTTTCCATCCCATCACTTTAAGTCTGTATGTGTCCCTAGGGTTTGAAGTGCGTCTCTTGTCAGCAGCATATGTATGGGTCTTGTTTTTGTATCCATTCAGCCAGTCTGTGTCTTTTTGTTGGAGCATTTAATCCTTTTTCATTTAAGGCAATTATTGATATGTAGTTTCCTATTTCCATTTTCATAATTGTTTTTGGCTTGTTTTTGTACATCTTTTCCTTCTCTTTTGTTTCCTGCCCAGAGAAGTTCCTTTAGCATTTGTTGTAAAGCTGGTTTGGTGGTGCTCAATTCTCTTAAGTTTTGCTTATCTGTAAAGGTTTTAATTTCTCCATCGAATCTGAATGATATCCTTGCTGGGTAGCGTAATCTTGGTTGTAGGTTTTTCCCTTTCATCACTTTAAATATGTCCTGCCACTCCCTTCTGGCTTGCAGAGTTTCTGCTGAAAAATCAGCTGTTAACCTTATGGGGATTCCTTTGTATGTTATTTTTTGTTTTTCCCTTCTTGCTTTTAATATTTTTTCTTTGTATTTTATTTTTGATAGTTTGATTAATATGTGTCTCAGCATGTTTCTCTTTGGGTTTATCCTGTATCATACTCTCTTTGCTCCCTGGATTTGATTGACTCTTTCCTTTCCCATGTTAGGGAAGTTTTCAACTATAATCTCTTCAAGTATTGTCTCAGACCCTTTCTTTCTCTCTTCTTTTTCTGGGACCCCTATGATTTGAATGTTGGTGCATTAAATTTGTCCCAGAGCTCTCTGTGACTGTCCTCAATTCTTTTCATTCTTTTTTCTTTCTTTTTTTTCTTTTTTTTTTTTTGCGGTATGCGGGCCTCTCACTGTTGTGGCCTCTCCCGTTGCGGAGTACAGGCTCCGGACGCACAGGCTCAGCGGCCATGGCTCACGGGCCTAGCCGCTCTGCGACATGTGGGATCTTCCCAGACTGGGGCACGAACCCGTGTCCCCTGCATTGGCAGGCAGATTCTCAACCACTGCGCCACCAGGGAAGCCCCATTCTTTTTTCTTTATTCTGCTCCCTGGCAGTTATTTCCACTGTTTTATCTTCCAGCTCACTTAACCATTCTTCTGCCTCAGTTATTCTGTTATTGATTCCTTCTAGAGTGCTTTTAATTTCAGTAATTGTGTTGTTCATTACTGTTTGTTCTTTAGTTCTTCTAGGTCTTTGTAATGCATTTCTTGTATTTTCTGCATTCTGTTACCAAGATTTTGGATCATCTTTACTATCATTACTCTGAATTCTTTTTCAGGTAGACTGCCTATTTCTTCTTCATTTGTTTGGTCCGGTGGGTTTTACCTTGCTCCCTCATCTGCTGCATATTCCTCTGTCTTCCCATTTTGCTTAACTTACTGTATTTGGTGGTCTCCTTTTCACAGGCTGCAGGTTCGTAGTTCCTGTTTTTTTTTTTTTTTTTGGTGTCTGCCCCCGTGGGTAAGGTTGGTTCAGTGGCTTGTGTAGGCTTCCTGGTGGAGGGGACTGGTGCCTGTGTTCTGGTGGGTGGGGCTGGATCTTGTCTTTCTTGTGGGCAGGGCTGCATCCAGTGGTGTGTTTTGTGGTGTTTGTGAACTAATATGATTTTAAGCAGCCTCTCTGCTAATGGGTGGTGTTGTGTTCCTGTCTTGCTAGTTGTTTTGGCCTGAGACATCCAGCACTGGAGCTTGCTGGCCATTGGGTGGATCTGTGTCTTAGCATTGAGATGGAGATCTCTAGGAGAACCCTCACTGATTGATATTAATTGGGCTGCAAGGTCTCTGGTGGTCCAGTGTCATGAACTCAGCTCTCCCACCTCAGAGGCTCAGGCCTGACACCCGGACAGAGCACCAAGCCCCTGTCAACCCCATGGCTTAGAAGAAAAGGGAGAAAAAAAGAAAGAAAGAATTATAGTAAAATAAAATAATTAAAATTAAAAAATATAAAAAATATTTAAAAAATTTTAAAAAGTAATAAAAAAATGAGAAGAGTAACCAAATCAATAAACACATCCACCAATGATAACAAGCGCTAAAAACTATACTAAAGATAAACATAAAAATCAGAGACATGTCGGTCTGAGACAGCAAATCCCAAGTCTACAGTCGCTCCCAAAGTCCACTGCCCCAATTTTGGGTTGATTCGTTGTCTATTCAGGTATTCCACAGATGCAGCGTATCTCAAGTTGATTGTGGGGATTTAATCTTCTGCTCCTGGGAGAGATTTCCCTTTCTCTTCTTTGCTGGCAGAGCTCCTGGGGTTCAGCTTTGGATTTGGCCCCACCGCTGTGTGTAGGTTGCCCTCAGTCTTCTGTTCCCACCCAGACGGGATGGGTTGAAGCAGCGGCTGATTAGGGGGCTCTGGCTCACTCATGCTGGGGGGCGGGAGGGTTATGGTAGTTATAAGTGTAATGAGGGGCGAGTCTGCAGCAACAGGAGGCCAGCATGACTTTGCAGCAGCCTGAGGCATGCTGTGTGCTCCCCTCCCTGGGGAAGATCACGGGACCCTGGCAGTGGTGGGCTCCACAGGCTCCTGGGGAGAGGAGGTAGGGGCAGGGGCGTGTGAATAGTGGCCTGTGCTTGCACACAGGATTCTTGGTGGCTGCAGCAGTAGCGTTTGCATTTCATGCCCACCTCTGGTGTCTCAGCTGATAGCCGTGGCTCGCACTTGTTTCTGAAGCTCATTTAGGTGGTGCTCTGCCTTCTTTGGGCAGACAGGGAAAGATCCCCTCTCCTCACGCACCCTGAAACAATGGCCTCTTAGGCAAGTCCAGACTTTTTCCCGGACTCTCTCCTCGCTACCTGTGGCGCACTAGCCCCCTTCAGGCTGTGTTCATGCAGCCAACCCCAGTCCTCTCCCTGAGATCTGACCTCCGAAGCCCGAGCCTCAACTCCCAGCCTCCACCCACCTTGGTGGGTGAGCAGACAAGCCTCTCAGGCTAGTGAGTGCTGGTCAGCACCGATCCTCTGTATGGGAATCTCTCCACTTTGCCCTCTGCACCTCTGGTGCTGTGCTCTCCTCCGTGGCTCGAAAGCTTCCCCCCAGCCCACCCACCGTCTCCGCCAGTGAAGGGGCTTCATAGTGTGTGGAAGCTTTTCCTCCTTCACAGCTCCCTCCCACTGGTGCAGGTCCCATCCCTATTCTTTTGTCTCTGTTTTTTTCTTTTTTTCTTTTTCCCTACCCAGGTATGTGGGGATTTTCTTGCCTTTTGGGAAGTCTGAGGTCTTCTGCCAGCGTTCAGTAGGTGTTCTGTGGGAGTTGTTCCACATGTAGATGTATTTCTGATGTATTTGTGGGAGGAAGGTGATCTCCATGTGTTACTTCTCCGCCATCTTGAAGGTCCATCCCTGTTCCACTAATTTTATACTCTGAAATTTTCAAACACTGTGTTTAATATTGTGTCTGTCAATATTGCACTTGTGATATGTTTGAGAACACATTCTTGCCTCCTGGAAAATATGGTATTCAATTTGTGGTTGAATTGTTTTCTTTAATTATGATGTTTGCAGTACTTTTGGAAGAGAAATTAGTCTCTCAGTATTGGCACCCATGTTGATCACTGTGGGAAGAAAGGCTTTAAAAATGTATTGGTAATAAGCTTTCAAGTTTCCTCCATTTCTTTTCATGGCTTGATAGTGCATTTCTTTTTGGTGTTGAATAATATTCCATTGTCTGGATGTACCACAGTATGTTTATTCATTCACCTACTGAAGGATATCTTAGTTGCTTCCAAGTTTTGGCAATTATGAATAATACTCTTGTAAATATCTGCAAAAAAACAAAAACAAAAACATATTCCAGGGTGTTTTGGGGACTACAAAATCTATATTAATGCACTATCAGTTAAACATTTTATGAAATTTTCACATACAGTACTGTTCTCAGTTATAATTTCATTATTAGTAATTATATGACATATTTGTATGTCTGCAACTGTGATTGAAAGTAAATAACACAAGATCATGGCTTAACATATGCATAAACCTCTGTTATTTAAGGAAAGAAAGTTGTTTTATTTTGAAATCTGTCATGGTCATCCTCTACAACCAGATGAAAAATGAATCACTTAATATAATACCAGGTATCATTTCAGCAGGAAAACCTAAGGAATTCTGTTGTACAGAGCCCACAAGAGCAAGTGAGTCATAAACCCAAAGCCATTAACGCCTCAAGTCATTGGCTTAGATAATTTCTTAAAGAAGTATATAATACAAAATATTCAGGAGATTTCTTTATAGTACTGTGATGGTAATTTTATGTGTCAGTTTCTTTAGGCTATAGCACCAAGTTATTTAATCAAACACTGATCTAGATGTTGCTGTGAAGGTATTTTGTACACGTGGTCAGCATACAACTGGTTGACTTTAAATAAAGGAGGTTACTCTTGAAAATAGATATAAGCCTCATGCAATTAGTTGAAGGCCTTAAAAGTAAAAACGGAGGTTTCCCAGAGAATGAATTCTGCCTCAAGACTGCAACACCAACTCCTCTTGAGATTCCAACCCGCTTGCTGGTCTGCCTTATATATTTCAGACTTACCAGTCTCCGTGATTGCAAGAGTCAATTCCTTAAAATCAGTCTCTTTGTATCTCTGTCACTCTCTCCTATTAGTTCTGTTACTCTGGAGAACCCTAACTGATATAAGTACTAACACATTTAATAATAGCTAATATTATATAATACTTCTGTAGCACTTATTATATTCTAGGCAGTTATCTAAGCATTTTACATATATTAAGTCATTTAATTCTCGTAACAGTCATATAAGATAGGTAGTATTACTTTCATTTTACAGAAGAATAAACTAAGGTGCAGAAGCTTTAAATGATTTGCCCAAGGTCACACAGGTAGGAGGTAGAAGAGCTAGGATTCAATCCTAGGCAGTTCATTTTCTGCTACATACTTCACAAAGTGATAGGTTGTGTTCCTGGACACAAATCACAAGACAAATAGATCAAGAACAGACCTTCATTTAATTCTTTTTCTTCTCTGTTTGTGATGGATTCAAGGTTGGAACCGGTACCATTATACTTGCTACTGGCCTAATGTTAACACTACTATGAGCAGTTAACATTTATTAAGCATATTAACTGTATTCTAAACTCTTACATACACTATCTCAGTTAATTCTTTCAATAATCATGTGAAGTTGGTCCTATTATTTACTGTATTTTGCAATGCAATAGAACATTATGAACCCAAACTCAGTTCTCTCTGACTCCACAGTCTGTAGTTGTGATTCTTTCTGTTTCTTGGGGTATCATGAAATCCTAAGAATTTTAAGGATTCTTATTGTTCAACTAGTTAAAGGACTTATCCAATGCAGGATGTTTTATGTAGTATCCCATCCAGTGTCATCCCAAATTTCTCTACCATTGCAGGAGCCTAAGCAGGTCAGCTAAGTGTGAGCTAGTGGACTGAGGACCAGGTCTGACATATTTTCTGAGGCAGTCTAAAGCAGAGAGTGTGGGTGTGGCAGATCCAAGCTGGAGGTTACAAGGAGGAAGTTGAAAGTCAGGACGCTGAGCATCAAAATGCAAATATAATTCCAACAAAGAAGTAGTGGGCTTGTAATTGAAAGGATCCAGCTGAGAACTAGATTGAAGCAAATACTTGTCTGGGATACTTTAACAGGCCAGTAGCTGTATGGTTGGAATGTCAGACTACTTTAAAAGTATAGCATTGAGATATAGAGTTTACTGTTTCCATTATGGGATGGTTCTAGTTGTTAGAAAGTTCTCCCATGATGGAATAAAAGCATGCTTTTTAAAAGTTCTACCCATTACTTGTAATTCTGCAACACAGAGCAAATATACATTCTTTGCCATCAGTTTGAAAACCATCAATTATCCCCTTTTTCTACTCTCAACCTTTCCTACCAAGTATTTATCTGATATAAGCATCACACAGAGCTTTTTGAGAGACATTAGCAGTCTCAATTATGTGTTATTTTAAACATTAAGTAAGAGTGTAAGAATAGGGTAATAAACAGTGAAGTATCTACCCACATTGTAATGGTGCTAACTGAAATAAAATCATTTGGAAGGGACTTTCCGAAAAAAAGGATGATAACATTCAGCCACATTTAGTTATAGCCCAAATATTTAGAATAAACTATACAGCTTTACTCATGAGGAACATGTCAGTAAAAATAGAAAAAGAACTCTGAGGAGCTAGAGCCAATTCTGCATTCTCTTAGAAATTTGTCAGGATTAAGTTAAATAATGCAACTAAAGTGCTTAGCACACTGCTTGTCAGTAAATACCCCCAAAATGAAAGTTATGAAATATAGGGCGCAATTCCTATTGACAGACACATTCATGATCCTGAGGAGTGAAATCTCACAGTTTGATAGTAAAAGAAGGCAGGGAAAGAAAAATTAAAAGCAAAAAGCAAACATAAAAAAAAGTGCCATAGTCTGAGACCATTGTGCATGAGGTAAACTGTCTGAAGCAATTATTTTGCTATAGCAGAGAAATAATTAATGTTCAAAGTAGTTTAAATTATTTTGTGTGATTTCCTTAAGAGGAAAGGAACAAGCATATTTTAGAAAGGCTTCCATGCAAAATAAAATTTTTATTTTAAAGGATTAAGCTCAAAGATACCTGGGAAACTCTTTAAAATGATTATTCCACATGGTTTCAGATAGCTCGATGTTTGTTTGGCTTGGATTGGTTTGGTGTTGCTATGTCAGATTATTTGACAACATCCATTCAACACCCACTGACTAAATGCCTTATGTAGGGAAATGAATGAGACCAGATCCTTGCCCTAAAGTAGGTAATTATCTAGAAGGAAGACAGACATGCACTCAAGTAGCACCCAAGTAGATTAATATCAAGTGCTAAAGTAGAGATGGATGCACAATTTTATGGGAACACAGAGCAGGTTTATTAAATATGAATTATGTAATTGCTACCAAGGAAATCGTGAACAAAATGTTATTACCTAGAATTGAAAGTTCTTGCTCTCTAGAACTTGTAGTGCAACATTAAATGGCTTTGTTTTCTAACGTTTTTCTGGGACTATGATAAAAATGACTCCCTACTGAGACAAATATTTTTTCATCACAATTGATTGGTTCTGAGTAATAGAAAGCAAAGTGGGCATAAGAAACACTTAAGCAATCACTTCTTCACTCTTTCAACACATTTTTATTGAGTGTTTAGAGTTCCCACTTTGTGTCCCATACTAAGGATACAAGATGAATGAGACCCCAGTGTTTGTAGTGGGAGCTGGAGTCCTGCCATGGAAGGAGCACTGGCTTGGAGCCAAAAGGGCTGGGGTAGGAATTCTGCTTCCTCAACTTATAGCAATGTGATTTTGAACCTGCCTCTCTTAACCTGTACAATGAAAATAAAAATATTTGCCTTGATAGTTGTTTTAAAGGTGGAGCTGTATAAGTAAAACACCTAATTTGTTTTGGTTTTGGCACACAGTACATGCTCAATAAATGGAAGCTATGTACATGACAGTGCTTGTCTTTAAGAATCTCATAGTCCAGTGGGGGTGTGCAGAAGTGCAGTCTATAATATAAGATGATGTCACATAATAGGGAGTGCTTAAGCTTGCTGTATAGAAAAAGGAGGGCTTCTTAGAGCAGGCAGCTTGAGAAAAATCTTGAAGAATGCAATGACAGTAAATAGAGTGGGAGGATTTTCTAGCGGACGGAGCAGCATTTGCAAATGTATGGTGTTTGAAAGAGAAAGCGTATCTTTTTTCCCCCTAGGAATTGTAAGTAGCTCTGCATGGCTAGAGCACAGGGTTTCTGTCTGGTGGAGCATGGTGGGAGGTAAGACTGGAGTGTGGATAGGATCAGATTAAGAACCTTACTTGATCCCTAAGGATTTAGGTAGTGGGAAGCCATGGGAAGATTTTAAGTACAAAATAATGCAGTTCCAATAATAATAGCATGTAGACTGTTAGGAAGCTACACCCATGGGGCCAAAACAAACAAATAATAACTAACTTTCCTTGTGAAAAATCCCTGGGGCAAATACTGATTTTGAGAGGGCAAGTTGTCTAGTACTGTGTAGTCTGAGAAGGGCTCCATGTAGTCTGTGCTTTTGGAGCCCTTGAGAGAGTCCCTGTGGATACAGTACTGTAAACTTGGCTTGGCTTTGGTCTTTTTAGCTAAAATGGCATCCATTCAATATCAATGGTCATCAGTAGTCCTTATCTATGGGTTTGGTGAATATAGTGTAGCAAAACTGAGTATTAATCAGATTCAAACAAAAAATATACCTAATGATAGAATATAGCTGGCATCCTAAATGCCTATTCTATTGTAGCTTTCATACCTTTGAAGTTCCTTTGATGGGAGAGATGCACCAAGGACAAGAACAGGCAAATAGACACTTTGTTACTAGATGGGCTTTGGCCCCAGGCTTCAGTTTGTTCTCCTACTGAGGTGGATAGTACCATGTAGAGTTTCTGTAGAAACTCTACAGTTTCTACAGTAGAGGTCTTCTGTCTTGCTTATAACTAGGCCTAAGGCCTACATAAAAAACTGGCTGAACTCCCTTTTTGGTACCTTTGTCTAATAAGGCCTTCATCGTCATCTCAGACCTTGGGATGCTACTATTTTGATATGAAAAGAGTCAGGATTAGATAAACCTAAGGGAAAAATTGCCAAAGAAAAGGAAAATATGTCTCTTTAAGGCCTAGAACATCAAGCTTAAGATGACATTTGTACCTCCTGAGACTTATCCCTGGTTTCTGCTTGGTTTTCAAGGGCCAAGGGATACGAAGAGGATATTCTTTTCAAGAAGGTGGAGATTACAGGCTTTTTTTTTTTTACTGCACTGGATGCATGAGATGAGAGACTCTAAATACAGTGAATCCCCCAAAGGGAAAACCTCAAGAGAGACTTTAAATAAAAAAGAACACACCATTTGGATCCAACAGCTTTTAATCCCTTCCCTCTGCACCCCACCCCTACCATGACCCATGCAGAGTGGGATGGGGCTGTGTCTAGACTGGAGAGATTGATGTGTTCCAACCTCTAATGCCTTCTTATCCAGAGATCTGTGTAATGAAAAAAATGCTATACTCATTGTTGGTCAGATGTTGTGCTCCTTTTTGGAAACGTTAGGAGGGAGATAGATAAACTTGAGGGCATTCAAAGAAGAGAGACCAGGAGGGCCAAGAGAGACAAAACCATGTCAATCTCCTACATAGAAATACATGTGTTGAAGGCTGAAATTATATTTCATTAATCTCTATTTATGTTATCTAGCAGAGTGCCTGGCACATTGTAGGAGCTTAAAAGATGGTAGATATATTTTAATGAGTAAATGGGTAAGTCTGTGAATGAATACATATGAAGGAATTTAGAATTTAAATGACTAGGGGTGCATAAACCAAAAAGTAATAGCCATGGAAGCATGAAAGATTTGACCTTCATGTGGAAGAAGATCCTCAAAGGACAGATCTAGAACAAAAGTGTTAGGGATATATGGAGGCTGATACAGGCACAATGGAAGAAATAGTTGTCTAATGATCAATTTCATTTTATTATAGTCTAGATATTCTATCCAAAAAATGTCCATTGAAAGTCAAGAAGTAGAACTCTTTGTGGTCTCAGTTATATGGAACACAAGGTGAGAGAGAGATTCTTCTGAGTGCTTATAATGCACCAGGCCTGTTAAGATGGTCACATGAATTCTCTCAATCTTCAAAACTTTCCATGATGCGAGTTCCATCATTATCTCCTTTTTAAAAATCAGGAATCTGAAGCAAAGAAGTTAAATATCTTGCCAAAGGTCACATAGCTCTTGGTAGAGCCAGGATTTAAATGCAGAATTTTTCATTCCGGGGCCTGCACTCAGATAAAGGCAGCAGAAAAACCAGAGAATCAGCCTCAGGAACTTTAGTCCCATGTTTATTTTTATATTCATTCACTCACTCACTCACTCATCTGTTAGTTAAAAAAGTACCTGGGGGCCTGCCTGTAGCAGATATTATGTTAGGTACAAGGAATATATAAATGAATATGAAACAGTTTCTTCACTCAAGGAGCTCATCTTCTCAATAGCTGTAAATTGTCTCAAATATGTCTGAGGAAATATAATGAGGGGGAAGGCTAATGTGGGTTTATTAAATAGTCCACAATTACTGGTCAAAGTTTTAAGGAGAAGGTAAAACAGAGCATGTGGGAGAGAGGCCAAGGTGGGGAGAATCCCGATGGAGGGTGGGCCAGAGTCAGGCAAGGAGAAGAGGTGGGACCCAAACAGGTTGAGGCCTTGGTAGCACCCCAGAACAAGCAGAGGTGGTATACGAAATCCACATTAGGATCCAGAGAAACCAAGGAAGTTTTCTTGGGAGGGTCAGCTGGACTGTTTATAGTTGACATGGTAGAACCAGTCTCGAACTGAGGGGACGTAGAGCTGCGACAAAACCTCAAAGGAGACAGGATGAGCCAATGATTTTGAATTCCAGCTTTGCCATATGTTAGGTGTATGATCTTTACTCTCTATGAACCTCAGTTTTCTTATCTGTGAAATAGGGATTATAATACTTACATCAAAAGATAGTTGTGAGGATTAAATGAGATAAACTGCAGGTAAAACTTAACACATTGCCTGAACAAAGCAGGTACTCAATAAATGTTAGTTCCCTTCTCCACTATTCAGCTTTGAGGGGAGCAGAGCTTGAGCCTCCCTTTCCCCCACACTGATCCTTCCTGATCCTAAAGAGCTTCTGCCTTCAGACATTTTATAGGTTTCATAAAAGTCAGACTTTTGGATAGAACACAATTGTCTATTATAGAGGGTTTTAGGGAGGACCCTCTCTTAGAAGTTTTCTAAGAACTGTTAAAAGCCTATAAACATTAAACATGTACAACCGGGTGACCATTTATCTTAAACGTCAATTCAGTATATGTGTATTGAAAGTTGTGATAAACCAAGATCCTCGGGGGTTTGCATTCTCACAGCAAAGTCACATATCCCAAGAAATAACATTTCATTTCCTTGAATTTTGTCCTTTAAGCAGAATACTAGATCTGATATCGTGGCTTGAATATTTTCCTAAAAATCTATTTGAGATAGTGCCTCGACCATTTCTTGATTTACTGATCCCTGTCACTTAAATATTACTTACACAAATAATAGGAAATACCCATAAGATTACAGTTTTTCAATTTCAGGGGTTTTTTTGTTTTTGTTTTTTTTTTGAAGTTCGCAGTCCTCTCACTGTTGTGGCCTCTCCCGTTGTGGAGCACAGGCTCCGGACGCGCAGGCTCAGCAGCCATGGCTCATGGGCCCAGCCACTCCGTGGCATGTGGGATCTTCCCGGACCGGGGCACGAACCCATGTCCCCTGCATCGGCAGGCAGACTCTCAACCACTGCGCCACCAGGGAAGCCCTCAATTTCAGTTTTAAAGGGATAAAGAATAGTAGAGAGGGACCTATTAAATAGGTGAATCAAAATAATCTGTATCCAGTATTTCTACAGCAGGAAAAGACTTTCAGAAAATGCATTTGCTGTGGAAGAAAGTGGTGGAAGGCCCCAAATTACATCTTACTCTAAGTTTGGTCTTTTTAAGCCTATTTTTTAAAAGAAGGAAGACAGTCCTTAGTTAATGTAAGGCAGATGAAAACCTTTCTCAAACTGTTCGTAAGACCACCACACTATCAGTTCCTGGGTCCTCTGAGTAAAAAGGCATATAAGAGCCCTTCCAGGGTCCAGCTATTCAAAACCTCATTTAGATCGTGACTTCATAATATATTGTCTTGTGGCCTTTGGTAAATTTCTTAATCTCTCCAAACCGCAATTTACTCATTTGTAAAACTCTTCAAAGGATCAAATAATATTATATATGAATGCAGTTTATAAACTTAAATCCCCTACAATATTGTTGTTGTTTTAATCTTCTGAAAGAGTTCCTTTGCTGGGAAGGTAAACTCAACCACAGCTTTGAAAGAGTCAGAGTTTAACATGAGATGGCATTGGTTCATCTACCACCTTGTTGTACAAATAGATTTAGGAGAATATTGCCTAAATAGTTCCATGATCATTTCTCAGACTTACATGTACAAAATAGCAAGCTTTTCCATCCTTCTTATACTTATTTTTATTTAAAAAAGCTTTACTGCATTGTTATTTAAAAATTCTGATAACATTTTTGTCAAAAGGAAAGTCTGATGAATTGTTGTAAGTAACATTTCTCACAGACACACCTCCCTTGTGTTTATCTAGTTTATCTAGTTTTAGAAATTCTTCAAATATAAAAATCTAACATTGATTCTCAAATGACTGTTTTGCTTCTTATGAACAACTGTATCATGTTTCCCTTCTCCATATGCTTCTGTTTAGTAGAAGGCACGTCTAACTCCTTCCATACTATTTTGAAGAGATTTCATTTGACCAAGAAATATTACCCCTCTCAGGCTTGATGTGCATATTTGCCTGCCAATAAATGGAATGTGACGTTTACCTTAGGGCTATTTTCAGGGCAGTGATGATATTTGGGTTCTCAGAACTAAGCAAATGTGCCTAGATGGTCCAGGATCCACTTTTTGTATCATTAGGCATAATAAAATTACTCATTTGCTGTATATAGCATACATCAATCTTTATTTTACATCAAAAATGGCTGAGATCATTTTATTCCTTTCTTCCCTGTTTTTGCTCTTTCATTTTGTAAATTTAGCTCACGTGTACATTGTTTCTATTTTTTTTTCCAGCTGGAGTAATTTATTGCAGTGCATTTTTTAGTCTATTTAATCACCTGAAGGATTTTGAGTTAGGTTTCTGTAATCATTCAGATAATTATAAATTATTTCATATTAGGTAGCTTATCTGAATACAGATTTTTCTGATTGTCTCTTCATCTGCTGCTGGAACTGTTGCAAATAATAGTATTGAGAGCTTTGATGTCAGTAATACACCAAACACAAAAAAGAAACAACAACAACAACAACCATAAAATAATACATCAGACTTTTTTATTGAAGTATAGTTGATTTACTATATACTAGATTCAGGTGTACAGCATTGGGATTCAGTATTTTTACAGATTATACTCCATTAAAAGGTATTATAAGATAATGGCTATAGTTTCCTGTGCAATACAATATATCCTTTTTTCTTATCTATTTTATACATAGTAGTTTGTATCTCTTAATCCCATAATGCTAATTTGCCTCTCGACCCTTCCTTCTCCCCTTTGGTAACCACTAGTTTATTTTCTGTATCTGTGAGTCTGTTTCTGTTTTGCATATACATTCACTTGTACTTTTTAGATTCCACATATAAGTGGTATCATATAGTATTTGTTTTTCTCTGTCTGACTTATTTCACTAAGCATAGTATTCTTTAGGTCCATCCACTTTGCTACAAATGGCAGAACTTCATTCTTTTTTATGGCTAAGTAGTATTCCATTGTGTATGTGCATGTATAAATATATGTACACACTACATCTTAATCCATTCATCTGTTGATGAACACTTGGGTTGCTTCCTTGACTTGGCTATTGTAAGTAGTGCTGCTATGAACATTGGGATGCATGTATCTTTTTGAATTAAAGTTTTCATTTTTTCCAAATATATACCTGGGAGTGGAATTGCTGGATCACAAGATAGTTCTCTTTTTAGTTTTTGGGTTAACTCCATACTGTTTTTCATAGTGGCTGCATCAATTTACATTTTCACCAACAGTGTACTAGCATTCCCTTTTCTCTACATTCCTGCCAACATGTATTTGTGATGTTTTTGATGATAGCCATTCAGAAAGGTGTGAGGTGATATCTCATTTTATTTTGATTTGCATTTATCTGATAATTAGTGGTGTTGAGCATCTTTTTATGTGCCTGTTAGCCATCTGTATGTCTTCTTTGGAAAAATGTCTGTTCACGTCTTCTGCCCATTTATTGAGTTGTTTGGTTTTTTGATATTGAGTTATATGAGCTGTTTGTATATTTTGGATGTTAACCCCTTGTTGGTCATATCATATGCAAAAATGTCTTTTCATTATGTTGATGATTTCCTTGGTTGTGCAAAAAGCTTTTAAATTTAATTAGGTCCCATTTGTTTATTTTTGCTTTTTTTTCTTTTTTCTTGAGAGGCAAATCCAGAAAATATTGCTATGATTTATGTTAAAGAGTGTTCTGCCTGTGTTCCCTTCTAGTAGTTTTATGGTTCCAGTTTTGTGGCTTATTAGTTCTTCTTACATTTAGGTCTTTCATTTTGAGTTTATTTTTGCATATGGTGTGAGAAAATGTAATCTCATTTTATATGTAGCTGTCTAGTTTTCCCAGCACCGCTTGTTGAAGAGACTGTCTTTCCCCCATTGCATATTCTTGCCTCCTTCCTCATAGATTTATTGACCATAGGTGTGTGAGTTTATTTCTGGGCTCTCTATTCTGTTCCACTGATCTAACTATATATCTATCTATATAACTCTTCTGAGCCAGTACCATGCTGTTTTGATTACTATAGCTTTGTAGTATAGTCTGAAGTCTGGGAGGGTTATACTACAGTTTTGTTTTTTGTTTTTTTTGGAAGATTGCTTTGGCAATTTGGGGTCATTTGTGGTTCCATGTGAATTTAAGGATTATTTATTCTAGTTCCATGAAAAATGTCACGGGTATTTTAATAGAGATTTCATTAAATCTGTAGATTGCTTTGGATAGTTTGGCCATTTTAACAATACTAATTCTTCCAATCTAAAGCATGGGATATGGACTTCCCTGGTGGTCCAGTGGTTAAGACTGCATGCTTCCACTGCAGGGGGCATGGGTTTGATCCCTGGTCAGGGAACTAAGATACCACATGCCATGTGGCACAGCCAAAAAAAAAGCACAGGATATTTTTCCATTTCTTTGTATCATCTTCAGTTTTCCTCATTAAGGTTTTATAGTTTTCAGAGTATAGGTCTTTCATCTTCTTGGTTAAGTTTATTCCTAGGTATTTTATCCTTTTTTGATGCAATTTTAAATAGAATTATTTTTTTACATTCTCTTTCTAATAGTTAATTATTAGTCTATATAAAAGCAACAGATATGTGTATATTAATCTTGTATCCTGCAACTTTGCTGAAATCATTTATTAGTTCTGATAATTAATGGGTTAGAGTCTTTAGAGTTTTCTATATAAAGTATTATGTCATTCACAAATAGTGACAGTTTTACTTCTTCCCTTCTAATTTGGATGCCTTTTATTTCTTTTTCTTGTCTGACTACTGTGACTAGGACTTCCAATACCATGTTAAAGAGAAGTGGCAAGAGTGGGCACCCTTGTCTTTTTCCTGAATTTAGAAGACTTTCAGATTTTCACCATTGAGTATGATGTAGGCTGTGGGTTTGTCATAAATGGCCTTTATTATGTTGAGCTATGTTCCCACTATACCCACTTTGATGAGAGTTTTTATCATGAATGGATATTGATTTTTGTCAAATGTTTTTTTTGTATCTATTGAGATGGTCATGTGATTTTTATCTTTCCTTTTGTTAATGTGGTGTATCACATTGATTGATTTGTGAACGTTGAACCATCCTTGTATCCCTGGAATAAATCGCACTTGATCATGGTGTATCATCCTTTTTATATACTGTTGGATTTGGTTTGCTAATATTTTGTTGAGGATTTTTGCATCTGTAGTCGTCAAAGATACTGGCCTGAAGTTTTCTTTTTCTGTAGTGTCTTTGCTTTTGGTATCAGGGTAATGGTGACCTCGTGAAATGAAGTTTGGAGAGTTCCATCCTCTTTGGTCCTTTGGAACAGTTTAAGAAGAATAGGTAGTAGTTCTTCTTTATATGTTTGGTAGAATCCTGTGAAGCCATCCAGTCCTGGACTTTTGTTTGCTAGGAGTTTTTAAAATTACAATTCAGTTTTACCTCTAGTGATTGGTCTGTTCAAATTATTTGTTTCTTCTTGACTCAGTCTGTGCAAGTTGCTTATTTCTAGAAATTTGTCCATTTCTTCTAGGATCCAATTTGTTGGCTTATAACTATTTACTGTATTCTATTATGATTTTTTTTGTACCTCTGTGGTATTTGTTGTTATTTCTCCTCTTTCATATCTTATTTTATTTATTTGGGTCCTCTCTCTTTTTGTGAGCCTAGCTAAAAGTTTATTAATTTTGTGTATCTTTTAAAAAACCCAGCTCTTTGTTTCATTGATCTTTTCTACTGTTTTTCTGTCGTTGTCTCTATTTTATTGGTTTCCTTTCTGATCTTTATTATTGCCTTCCTTTTGCTGACTTTAGGCTTTGTTCTTCTTTTTCTAGTTCCTTTGGGTGGTAGGTTAGGTTGTTTATTTGAGATTTTTCTTGTTTATTGAGGTAGGACTGGATTACTCTAAAATTTCCTCTTAGAACTGCTTTTGCTGCATCTCACAGATGTTGGAGTATAATGTTACCATTTGCACTTGTCTCAGGATATTCCTGATTTCCTTTTTGGTTTCTTCGTTGACCATTGTTTTTTTAGGAGCATGTTGTTTTGTTTCCATGTGTTTGTTCTTCTCTGATTTTCTTTTCTTTTATTGATTTCTAGTTTTATACCATGTGGTTGGAAAAAAAATGCTTCTTGTGATTTCTATCCTCTTAAATTTGTTGAGACTTGCTTTTTATCCTAGCATGTGATCTATCCTGGAGAATGTTCTATGTGCACTTGAAAATAATTTGTATTCTGTTGTTTGTAGATGGAATGTACTGTAGATATCTATTAAGTCCAGACAGTCTATTGTGTCATTTAAGAGCACTGTTGCCTTATGGATTTTCTATATGGATGATCTTTCCATTGATGTAAATGGGATGTTAAAGTCCCCTAATATTATTGTATTGTTGTCAATTTCTCCCTTTATGTCTGTTATTATTTGCTTTATATATTTAGATGTTTCTGTATTGGGTGCATGTATGTTAATGAGTGTAATATCCTCTTCTTGTATCAATCCTTTTATCATTATATAATGCCCTTCTTTGTCTTTTGCTATGGCCTTTATTTTAAAGTCTATTTTGTCTGATATAGGTATTGCTGCTATTGCTTTCTTGTCATTTCTGTTTGCATGAAATATCTTTTTCTATCCCCTCACTTTCAATCTGTGTGTTACCTTAGCCCTGAAGTGAGTCTCTTGTAGGCAGCATATTGAAGAAAAGACCTTGTTGTTGTTGTTGTTTTTAATCCAATCAGCCACCTTATGTTTTTTGATTGGAGCTTATATTCCATTGACATTTAAAGTAATTAATGAAAAATATGTACCTAGTGGCATTTTATTACTTGTTTGCCAGTTGTTTTTGTAGTTCTTTTCATTTCTTCTTTTTGTTTCTTCCCTTGTGATTTGATGATTTTCTTTAGTAGTATGCTTGTGTTCCTTTCTTTCTAGTTTTTGTGTATCTGTTGTAGATTTTTGATTTGTGGCTACCATGGGGTTTGTATATATTGACATATAATTATATCTATTTGTTTTAAATACACCAGACTTTTCTGTAAAGACTCTATTATTTTTAATTGGCCAAAAGGTATAAGGCACTTTCCTTATTCATTCCTTCTTAGCTGTAGGTGCTGATAATGTTCCTGAATGTTCTTTGCCCCTAACTCTTGATGACCATTGATGGCAGCTGTAGGACAGCCTGGTCAGATTTCCAGGTTACCTGGTTACTTGCAGCATGTGTTTTCTTCTTCTTTTTTTTCTGCTAACTCTCCCTCTTTCTCCCTTTATTCCTCTCTCTTTTTGTATTTCTTTCAGTATTCTGCTTTACTTCCTTCTTCTAGTAGTGAACAAATATAGTTTTAAATTTGTCCTTCAATGCAAAGACATTAGAAGTCATTTTCAAGCTTAAAACATATTTTCAAATTTAGAAGCTTAAGAGATGTATTTGCATTCTAAGTATTTGATATTGCTCTTCAGATGTACCTAAGATTCTATTAATTTAGACTGCCTGATGTTATCAGGGGCATAGGGTAGTAAAAGATGTAACTAGAAAATTGGGTGGCAGACTTGAAGTGTTTCTAAATAAATGATAACTCTTTAATTTCCCACTGAGTTCTCTGAAAACTAAATGTTTGGAATTTTAAGTGAAAATAATTTAAATGTTTAGGGCCTAGAGTATGTCATATAGAGTGAAGTAAGAAAGAGGAAAACAAATACCACATGCTAATGCATATATATGGAGTTTTAAAAAGTGGTACTGATGAACCTAGTGGCAGGGCAGGAATAAAGACACAGATGTAGAGAATGGACTTGAGGGCACAGGGGGGCAGGGAAGGGGAAGCTGGGTTGAAGTGAGAGAGTAGCATTGACATATATATACTACCAAATGTAAAATGGATGGCTAGTGGGAAGCTGCTGCATTGCACAGGGAGATCAGCTCGGTGCTTTGTGATGACCTAGAGGGATGGGATAGGGAGGGTGGGAGGGAGGCTCAAGAGGGAGGTGATATATGTATACATATAGCTGATTCACTTTGTTGTACAGCAGAAACTAACACAACATTGTAAAGCATTTATACTCCAATAAAGGTGTGGAAAAAAATAATATATAGCATTCTCTGATGCAATTTATATACATAATTATCTATGTGTGTTAGGAATGTGTGGGTATAAATATCCACATGTGTGTTTGTGTGTATGTATATAATTTCCTTTCTTTATAAGCATTAATTGTGGTAAATATCAAAATAGAATTAAAACACTAGCAAATATTAGAAATGAAAGTGTGTATTAATAGTGTGATATCAGTGGAACTAAATAGGAATCCTTTTCATTATAAACCCACAAAAGGTTATGTTGGGAATTTTACTTTAAGACCATGTTATAGAAAATGTACTTGAGATATTTAGTGACTATATATAGTGGGTGACTTGTACAAAAAGATAGTTATTTAATGTAATTTTAGTTTTGTTTTGATTCAATTTCATAAAATTATTTAAGATTCTCCAACCAAATTATATATATACTATTATAATTATTAGAAATAAATGTGGTAACTGATGTTGGAGGAAAAAAAATTGTCAGTAATTAACTATACCAAGATTCCTGTGAAATCATGCAGTCAAGGGCTAGAGTTAAGTATTTTCAACTTTTCAACTATTATTTAGTGACTTTTTTTCCTGTTTTTTGTGACTTTTTTCTAATAACAAAGCAATAATTCTTAATGTTGAAACCTTGGAAAATATAAATGTGCCTAAATTTAAAACAGAATGACAAAGCAAATCATTAATAATGCCATAACACAAGGTAAACAGTGGGTTTTTAGGGAATATCTTTCTAGTATTTTCCCACATAAGCATATGCATATTTTTGTTTACAAAATTATATACTGCACATACTGTTTTGTAGTCTGTTTTTAACTTAGTAATATATTATAGATATTTTTCTTTTTTTGATAGTTTCCACTTTGATAAATATTCTTTCCCACATGATTTTTAATGAGTAGAGGATAATTGTGATAATACGTACTTTATCTTACTTACCAGTTCCCTATTACATTTAATTTGTTTACAATATTTCACTTTATAAGTAATCCTCCCACAAAATGTCTTATGCATCAATTTTGTTTTACCACATGTGATTATTTCCTTAAGTGATTCCTAGGAGTGGAATTTTTGGGCCAACCACCTCTTTGATTTTTACTTCCATTACTATTCAGATTGTGCTGTTTCTCTCAGATTTTAGGAAACAAGCTAGGCTAGTTTTCATAGTCTCACTTTTCTGAGACAGTTTTTAATTATTGATCTCTGACTCACAGACAACACCTAAGTTCTGTGTCCAGCTATCTTGTTGAGTAAAGCTTCAAATATCTGCAAATCTGCTTTCAGTATTTGACTATTTTAGCTGAGTAATGCTGCTGAGGCCATTGGTCAGGAACTTTATTATTCCAGTGGTGAAAAAACTACATCAGAGAAAACATCAATAAATGTAACAATATTTTATGTTTGTGTGTTTCATAGTAGACTATAGAAACCTAAGGTTTAAAATAAATCAATATTATACTAGGCAGTTATATAGGGAAAAATAGAAATTTATTTAGATCAAGAGAAACTAAGTTAAATATACTCACAAATATAGGAAATAATTGTGTGTGTATAATAAATTTGTAATAATAAATAAATATTACATATGAATAAATAGGTGGTATAAGTTCTGGACAATTTTCAGAGATTTTTACCAGTAGATTTAGACCAGTTGCCTCAAATTTAAGAACCTATGGACTCCTGAGATTACATCCAGGAGTCTCAATTTTAGAAACACTGGTTTAGATTAATTAGTTTTCATTGCTGGATAGATAGATTCAATAGATTACTCTAGATATTCAAACTCTGGTATTTGCTAATACTTTTGTGTGTGTATATGTATATGTGTGTATATATATATATATTTTTTTTTTTGGCCCTTTTTACCAATTCATTCTTTCCTTTCCTCTTAATGTTTGTTATTAGCCACTGACTTCTATTTAGCAAATTGATACATAAGAACTTATATTGGAGTGATTTTTCCAGCATCATTCCTTAACCATCCCTTTCTTCCACCACATCAGAATGAGTTGCATCAGTTTCTCTGGACATTCACCAAAGACCACCCTCAATCTTATTCAGTTGACTCAGTGCTACTATTCTGATAACCCTGACTCAAAAACTTTAGTTTTTACCTACATTTGTGAATACTTGCTTGTGTTGGCTGTATAGTTGGGTTGCCTTCCCCATTTCAATTAAGGCTCAGATCTCAATGCCTTTGTTTCATTGTCTCTGTTTGGCATTCCTTTCCTCCATCAGCCTTGGCCTGAGGGAGCTCCATCACTGGGGACTGACCTTTGCTATCTTATGAGAAAGGAAAATTAAGATGAAAAAATGTATTATAGCAGATCTAGGTTTTGTGTGGCCTGAAGATTTTGTAACTTGGGAGCCTCTCTTTCATGTAAAGAATATAAAATTACCAGTATGAAATTAGATAAGAAAGTGAGTATTTATATAGAATAAAAATGTTATAATCAGTTATAAACTTTAAAATGTGGAAAGTAACTAAATATCACAAAATCATGAAATATTACATGACATTTTAATTAACTATGGCTAACATACTTCTATAATACTTTTCCCCCTATTTTTTGGCTGTATACTCAATAATAAGCTCTTAATAAGACCCCAGATTTATAATATTATTTTCTATAGAGAGAGTTGAAGCATTTTTCTATCTTTTCTCTGCTGTGGTTGATCAAAATTTGTTTTCATATTCATAATTTTGGAAAGTTTCTTTCAGCTTTAGCTGTTATTTGTTATTTGATATTAGTAAAATTTTAGGATGTTTTAAGATCTTCAAATTTGGAAAAAATGTGTCAAGTGTTTCATATATGTGCTATTAGAGACATGCTTATGATTTACTGTAGTTGCTGCAGATTTGTACTGTTTAAGAACAGGAATTCTGATAATGCCTATTTCATTTGATTCCCATAAAAAAAAAACAATATGGAATATTTATAATTGTATTTGCTGCATTATCAAGTATAAACCTGGCAGGTGACAACTTTCATTTTGCCTAGGTGTTAATGAAAACCAAATACAGTATTACATGTCTAATGCTTGGAAGAATTTTCCACAGACTATTTTCTGGCATCATATATTCAAACTTTTTTCTCCTCCACTTTCTGCACTTCTGGTTCCAGGTATCACAGGACATGCTCATATCACAATGCCACCTCTTGTCCTGCCACATTGGATGGTAGGAGTGTACTTAGAAACCATTTTTATACTGAGAAAGGTAACAATCTAACTATTGACAGAAGTGACTGTGAACTTCTTATGTCAAGTCTATTAAATTCAAACTAAATGTGTTCCCAACTCAATAACTCCTTTGCTAAATCTCCAAGATGCCTTCGGTCATTCCAGTGATACCTTGTTCATGGGAGATATAATGGAAAAGTTGGAATGGAAAGACATAAAAATCTTAAATATTTATGGTTAAAATATCTTATATTTTAATAAATTTTACAAAAACATATGACCATGGAAGACATTCTTAGGACTCTTCCTAGGGCTTGGGAGATGCTCATCTAAGAGAGAGGTCTTGAAGCTTAAAGTTCACTACTTCACTAGTTGCACCTTTGACTATTTCTCTTTCACATTTAATTTTTGTTAGCTGTTTATATTTCTCTCCCACTAAATTATAGCTCTATTATCTACTCACCTTTGTATCTTCAAGTACCTAAAAGAGGTCTGGGAACATAGCAGATGCTAAATAATTATATTTTAAGTATTGGATGAATAATACTCTTCTTGCAAGTAAAGGATGCAGTCAGCATGAGACTCCCCTCCAAAACTGGGCAGTGAATTTAAACCATATTATCACAAGAAAAGTGCATGCATAGCTTTTTATGAGACGAGTGCTCTAACCCCTGAGCTATGGATCCTCAGCTGCGTGTATAACGTTTTAGGGTTAATTTCTTCATCATTTTTTTAAAAAAATCAGTACAATAATTGAGTACAGATTTTGAGATAGGTGCATTGCTATGATAATTTGCTAAACAGAATAAAAATGTATATTGTAAGATATTAATTGTGCATTAAACTAATCCAGTCACTGATGCATAGCAGACAGACAATAAATCTGTATCCACGTATTCATTATCCATCTATACAGAGTATTTTCATTGCCTTAAAAATCCTTGTGCTCTGCTTATTCTCCCCTCCAACCAACTCCAGCCCCTGCAACCACTGATCTTTTTAGTGGATCTATAGTTTTGATTTTTCCAAAGTGTCATATAGTTGGAATCATACAGTATTTAACCATTTTAAATTGACTTCTTCCACTTAGTAGTATGCGCTTAAGGTTCCTTTATGTCATTTCATAATGTGACAGCTTCTTTCTTTTTAGTGCTGAATCATATTCCATTGTCTGAATGTACCACAGTCCAACACTGTTTCTTAAGTTTCATCTACTCTTACAGGTAAATATTTCCTGGAATCAAAATAGTAGTTGATTAATATGCAGTTGTAACTAGTTTTCAATCTCATGGCACATGACCATAAACTATCATATATCTGAAAAAATTATACATAGTCCCAAGTGAACATAAGAACTCTAGAAATAAAGCAGTAAAAATAATAATCCCCAGCAGAATTAGTGAAACCTAAGGCATTCATAAAGCATAGTTTATTTGCAACATTTAATAATGGAACTTTTTAAAAAATGCTTATAGTGTCTACACTCTTTAAAAAACATTCCTAGATCTATATTGTCTCCAAGAACAAATTAATTTTGCTGAATACATTTGGAATTTTGAAATATTCTCCAATATTATTGGCAAACCTATGTAGGAAATATTATCCCTAGAACTTTTTCTCTAGCCAAAAGATTCCCAAGTCTGAATCTGTGACACCTTGTCTTTGGTTACCAGACTATCCTTAATCCCTCCAGTGTGTCCATAGGAAAGATGCAAAATCATGCTATAGTTGTATATTCTCAAATTTGGTAATTATTCTTTGCTTAGCTCTCTGACATTCTCACATTTAAGCACATCCACATATCTTTCCGTATATGGACTTAGTAACCTTGCTTCAGACTGCCTGCTTTAAATGGAACGATCATCCCTATTGAACAAAAAGTCACTAGGAATCTCTGTCTCTTTCTTCTCATTCCCATTGCCAACTCCATCCTAACATTCACTCCTCTCCCAGTCTACAACTTCTATACTTTGCAGTTGTGATTATAAGCTGCTACACCCGAACTCATATCCATGAGACATGGCTGGCCAGCAGAAAGGTCAGAAAATTTTTTTGCCGATTTTGAAGCATGTCTCTAAATATTCTTTGTTTTTTGAACTGGAGAAAAGCTTTAATTCAAACAAAATCGGTCATGTTGAGAACTTTTAACTGAAGGAAGCCGGGAATGGAAACATATTACAACTTTAAAATAATAATAGTCTTAATGTACTTTGCAAGAGTGGTTGCAACAAAAGAGTGTAAACATGCTGGCATGTCATCAGCACTAAATGATGAGGCAGCGAGAACACTAACATAGACTTTGCCGTTACCTAGGTAAGTCACTAAGCAGATTAGGCCTCAGTTCCCTTGGTTGTAAAATGGCATTACTATGGCATTACGCTTG
The DNA here is from genome assembly GCF_964165515.1 of Mesoplodon bidens. Taxonomy (NCBI): domain Eukaryota; kingdom Metazoa; phylum Chordata; class Mammalia; order Artiodactyla; family Ziphiidae; genus Mesoplodon; species Mesoplodon bidens. The sequence goes on along the minus strand of NC_138164.1, from coordinate 71,256,688 downwards.
ATCTAGCTATCTCACACAGTCCAGCGAGATATTGAGAATGAAAGTGCTTTGAAAAACAAAATGTGATGTACAGGTATGAAAGATGATGACTATGTATCTGGTCTACATTTCTAGGTTGGAATGACAGAGAGTACACTGGCAATAATATATAGAAGGTTGGCATCTGAGATCACAGAGCTGAAAAAAATAAGGTCCTAAGCTTCTTTAGGGTGGCAAGTTACAGAAAATGAATGTTGTCAAGACAATTGAATTTGGAAAGAGACCAAAGCAGTGACTGGAAAATGCTGTTTGAGTTGCTGAGACATTGAAATACAAGGACCAAGAGAAATATGTAATATATATAGTCCTTTGATTTGGGAAGATGATGAGCTAGTCTATATATTAATGTTTTTGCTTAGGATATCAAGCTAAGCCTTCGATCTCTTTGTTGAACTTGGATAATCAGACTTCTAGGGAGCTGGAAAATATTCTGCTGTAAGTTCCTTGGCTATCTCTTGTCTCTGAAATAGGGGCAGCCTTTGGGTATGAGCCTTTGGGTATGCACCCCCCTGGAAAGTTTGGAAAGCTTCATTGTCACCTAAAGTATAGGTGTTAGGAATTACTAACAATAAGAAAATTGAATAAGTAAAACATATAGTTTGTTAGTGATGAATGCTAAGGGAAAAAATTAGGCAGGAAGGGGCTGTAGGAAGTGTTTGGGTAATTTTGAGTAGAATGACCAGGAAGGACTCACTGAAAAGATGGTGCTTGAGTAAAGACCTAAAGGATATTCCTATGGTCATCAATGAGTCATGCTTCATTCCTTCCTCTGCCAACTCTACGGATCTCAGGCCCAGGAGGAGGTAGATGGATGCAGCAGTAATAGCATTACCGTTGAGCCACATGGTATTAAAAAAAATAAAAATAATTTTATTTCTTTTTCTTCACTATTTCTTCCTTTAATATTTTCCCATTGGTATTGATAGCAAAAGGGCTATCTTAGGATAAATGGGATAAACTTGCATACAATGATTTAAGAAAATGTGTGATTAAAGTAGGACTTCTATTTTTATAAATGGTGATAGAAGAAAGCAAAATAAACATTATTTGATTTTAACATTAAATTTTATTAGCATAAAATATGTACTTTGTTATTTCAGTGATTGATATACGTGAAGTTTCAGAGTGCCATTCCAAATTACATATGTTTAGAAGAGGTTCTGGAGTGGTATTCTAGTGGACTCCCCAGCTAAAGCAACAATGCTCTTTAATTGCACTAAATGCCTAGTTACTGTCTAATACTAATTGGATACATTTGTTAGTTATCGTTATGTATCTTCTATCTTCAGATTGGCTATAGACTCATGTTAATATTATTTAACAACTATACAAATACAAATATTCAATTATAAAGTACAAAAAATTTATGCAACTATTATGTAATTATATGACTGCTATCAAATACAACTGTTGTCATGAAGACATCATAAATTTAGTTAATGAGAATGATTCTCCATTGTACTCATTTAAACTCCATGTTTGCTTTATTTTATCTGGTACATAGAACTAGATGATAAAATAATAGTTGAGAGAGAGAGAGAGACAGAGAGAGAAAGAGTGAGAGAGAGAAACATCAAAAAATGGTACCACTTGGAAAATCTGTATGAAGTGTATGTGAGAAATCCTTGTACTATTTTTTGCAGTGTTTCCTTAAGTATGATATTATACTCAAAATACAAAGTTTTAAAAAATGACTTTATTTTACCCTCATCATTTATGGATAGATAATTTTGGTATGGAATTCAAGATTAATATTCCTCAGAAATGAATAACTTTGCTGCACTGTCTTTTGGTATTCATTAAGGCTAGTCTGATGTTTGATCCTTTGTGAGTAAACCTTGAATTCTATATCCATTTCTTTGTTTCTTGAGTACTTATTTACGACCTGTTTTTTGAGTTTTAAACTTTTGTTGATAGTGTTGTAGGCATTGAAAATGGATTCTTTAACAAAACAAATAAAGATCCCTACCATTCTGGAGTTCACATTCTAGCCAGGTGGGTAGTGGGTAGGGAAAGACACACTAAAAATAATAAATAAATCATGTAGTTTGTTGAAAAAAGAAAAGTTCTATGGAAAAACAAAAAGTTCAGTAAGTAAGGGTGAGCAGTATTGGAGTGGGAGTGGGTTGCAATTGTAAATATGATAGGGTAGGCACTGTAGAGAATATGAAAAATGAGCAATGTTGAAGCAGGTGAAGGAATTATCTGTTTAGATATTTAGTGGAAGAACATTGCAAACAGAGGTAACAGCCAGCCTAAAAATTCTTAGGTATATGCCTTCTGTGTTTTAGGGAAAGCAGAGAGGACAGTGAGGCTGGAGTAGAGTAGATTAGAGGGGGAGCAGTAGAATCTAGAAGGTGAAGTCAGAGAGGGAATGGAGAGTCAGGTCACTGGGTTTGTTTCTGTTGGTTATTTTAATGACTTTGGCTTTTGCTCTGAGCAAATGGGTATTTACTGCAGAGTGTTGAGCAGAGAGGTGATATGATCTGCCATTATTTAAAAGGATGACTCTGGTTGCTGTGTGAATAGTTTATAGAGGCCAAGAGTAAATGCAGGAGACTAGGCAGAAGACCATTGCATAATCCAGGTAGGAAATGTTAGTGAGTGGTAGCAATGGAAGTGATGAGCAGTGTTAGGATTCTTGATATATTTTGAAGGTAAAGCCAACATATTGCCTAACATTTTAGTTTTGTCTGTGAAAGAGAGCAAGAAGTCAAGAATGTCTTCAGGGTTTCCATTATGAGTGGTAGAAAGAAAGAATGGACATCAGCTGAAGTGGAAGAGGCTACAATTGGAGCAAGTTTGAGGTGGGGAGGATCTGGCATTCAAGTTTCTTCAGGCTGAGCATGGAATTCCTATTAGATATCCAAGAGAAGATGTTAAAAATTTAGCTGGATATACTCATCCAAATTATTATTCAAGGGTTAATATGTATCTGAAGCCACTTTCATTTCCTTCTTGATGCCCTGTTTTTATCTCTAGAATCTTGAATCTTGTCTTTATTATAGGGTTCTTAAATTTCACAATGATGACAAAAATGAATGAATTTATTAATTTACTTTTATGATTAGAAGAAATAAATGTTTGAAGCATAAAATACTACTTAATTCAAAACCCCCAAGCCTATCTATGATGCTATGTTGCTGGCTTTTTAGGATGAACAGGAAAAAATGAATTGAATCCTGTGGAATACCTTTTACTAAAGAGCCCTTGTGATAGGTGAGAAATTGTCCCATGATCAACATTTGGATCACTGGCAAGAGTTCTGATTACTCTTATTCTAATACAACTACCATGATGCAGTGTTTAATTTCAGAGAAACCATTGACCCATATCACTTACTTGATGGGTCTATTGTGTAAATAGTTCAGTAGAGACTTCCTGGCACATACTCATTTGTCTCTGATCACTGACACATGTAATAATTTAACTGGAGCTGTTTTCTTAGTGCTATACTCAAACACATTTCATTTTAGTATAATTAATAGATATTTATTTTTGCTGCCAAAAACAAAGGTACCAATAGCAATCTGACTATGATTATCATTTCTTTCCTTTGGCCCTTGACATAAATTCATTACATCATCCCATTATGGTTGCCATTCATTTCACAGCTATAAGCAGTAACACATACATTTTTTAAACCACAGATATTGAGTTCCATATTTTTGCCCCAATGCATAAATAATTCTCTAGTATATCATTGGTAGATGACTATGTCACTGGAGCAGTTGCTGATGTTTATAATATAAATGATATATACACATCGCTTTGCTTTTCCTCTCCTTGCATAAACTTTTACCACTAGCCAGTGATGACTGAATGTTTAACACCTAGAAGCATTGAAGTACACCTATTTAGCTTCTAGATCACTTATGACTAAAAGCTGACATCTAAAAGAAATTGTTAGCTCTCAGGAGAAATAATACAATGTGGAAACTTTGGTAGGCATCCTCTTGGATTAGAGAAATAGGCTTAAATTCAATAAATCATCTATATTTATAACTATATAAAGCTAAAAGCTGCACCCCACCTGAAAAAATGTGGGATGGTTGTGAAAAAACTAACATTTTAGGAACACTTCATATATAACTAATGCTGTGCAAGGTGCTTTACATGCATTATGTCATTGAAACTATAGCAACTCTAAGGAAGAAGTGATACTAACTTTATTCAAGATATGGTCACTAAAGCTAAAATGGTTAAGACATTGATGTAAGTACCATAGGAAGAAAGTGGGAGAGCTGGGTTTCAACCCAAGCTTATCTTCTATGTCATTATGCATCTATAATTCTGATTTTCAAATTGAGGAAAATATTTAGAGATATTTAATGAGTTATTCAAAGTCAGGCAGGTGGTTTATGGCAGATCTAGAATTAAAAGCCAGAGTCTGTCTAGGTTTTCCTGTTTACTACATTATTCTATCTCCCTGGAAAGTTCTATAATTCATAATACTGAGAATTTAACCTTATTTTGAAATTATGGGAAATTCCACAATTTGATTTCTCCCTAGAAATAAATGGTCCTTGCTTTCAAGAATAAGTAAGTGAAATTATGGAACAACTTAACTATGTTAATAAATGTGCTCTTTGGCTGCTTTGGCATGTGGCTCTTTTCTCTTTAACTTTGAAATAAAAGACCTGTCTCATGTGTTGGTAAGGCCTACTGCTGCACTGAACCCTTTAGATGAGATACAGAGGGCTGGAGAGCTTAAGTGGCTTCTCCAGGGAAACATAGCTACTTGATAAGTGATAGGCTGCCATAAAAGAAGAGACCAGTGGTAACTTGTGATCACAGGAGAAAGGTTTTAGTGAAATATTTCCAACTTTAAGTAAAGAGATTATTCATTCAACCCAGAATTATCTATTGAATGTCAGCTATACACCATATGCTGTATAAGCCTAGAGATGTAAACTTGGTATAATTTCTGAATTTAAGAAGTTCAATATCTAGTCATAGTGGAAAACATAGAGAACTAAATAAACAATTGTAGTTATGAATCCTGTTCCTGATAAAATACAAAATTGACATAGGCTTCTAGCTTCCTCCCTCAAGGTCAACTATTGATAGAAACCCAAGAGCTATTAAGAATAATAAGAAACCTATGACAGATGGATGTTTGAACTGTTGATGGTAGGGGGATAGTTGTAGCCTAGGCCAGGTTTGGCCAACGAGGCTATAATAATTTAAATTAGGGAAAGAAACCACTTGAGTTCTGCTCTTGATTGTTTTCTTCCTTTGCCTTGGGACACCCAATGCCTGACTGGTTATTATCGGAATTGACAACTACACCTCAGACTTCTGATACCCACTTACTTGGGGTTGGGGCTTTATTAATTTGGGACAGTGCTTAGATGCCCAGAGTGGAATATAAACTCATAGGCAAATGTAATGAGACATCTGAGGAGCACAACAACATCAAATAGAAAAAAGGCAACAAACAAATTATAGATGCCATGTATTATAAATCAGAATTGTTAGAACAGAAGGATAAGAATATCAGATAAGCATAAAAACCTATCAAAAAATTAAGGTATTAGAATTGTAAGAAAAAGAAAAAATACAAAAAGGATCCAGATATTTTATATAAGAAATATATTGAAATAAAGAGCACAGTAAATAGAATGGGATAAATAATGGAATGAATATAGCTAAAAAATGGATTAGGAAATTGAAAACAAAGAGGAATTGTTCAAGGAAGAAACAAGAGCAGCTAAATACATATAATATGTAAATACAAATCAAGAGAAATAGAGGATAGAAACTGAAATGCCAATATTTGGATAATAAGAGTTCCAGAAAAGTGAAAACTAAAAATATAAAGGTGATTTTTGAGAAAGTTATGGAGGTAGATTCCACAGAAGTAAGAATATAAAAAGATGACTAACCTAAAAATAATGGGTCCAAAATACCAGACTGAAAAGATAAGACCCACATTAAGAAACATTATAGAAAAATTAAGAATATAAAAGACAAAATGAAGATTATAAAAATTTCCAAAGAGAAGGGGCAGATCATATTGATAGGAACAAGAATCAAATTGACATCAGACTTGTCAGTAGTAACACTGGATACAAGAAGGTGATGGTTTAACCTTTTTAAAGTTTGGAATGAAAAAGACTTTGATCTGGGTATGAAGTTGAAGTACTGGCCTGTAGTCTATTTCTCTTCCTATTACTGGGCATGGGTGGCGTGATCTTTGGCAGGTGACCTAGGCTAATACCCATTTATACATGCTTATAACTGACCTTTTGAAAAGTAGACATAAATGATATTTGCTAGGAGGAGAATCCTTATATATGGAATGTTCTTTTCACTGTGCCTCTGGGATAGAATTGCTTATGGTAAATAAATTGTAATCTATGGATTTATGAGACATGGCTACTCATAAAATGTCATGTAAACTATACAACTACTTGGGGTATAAAACAGATGTTTTGTAACCTAAACATGTGTAAAGTCTCACAAACTTTAGTTAGAGACCTCATCTGTTCTAGTCAGATGGTTTGTCTAATGCAAGGATTAAGGATTTGAAGAGCCATGTGGGATGTCCTAGATCTCTCCTTGATTTACTTGTGCCTCTTGATTGTTTACATCCTTAAAATTATTAGCAAAGTTTGGTACTGTGTAAGATCTTAGAGTCATATGAGTTTCATTTGCTAATCTGATTATTTTTATTAGCAAACTTACAATTTTTTATCCAACCTAACCATCAAAGGCATAGAAAAGAATGTCCTTAAATCTGATAAGGTTCCTCTTACACACACACACACACACACACACACCGTAAATTGAGAAATGTAAGAAATATTCCCTTTAAAATTGAGAGTTGAGACAAGAATGGCCATTATGATCAGTTCGAGTTAGCAGTGTATAGGAGGTCCTATATAATGTTATAAAACAATAAAAAGAAATTAAGAACCTAAGGTTTGGAAAAGAGGAAATAAAATAAAAAATTTTCATAGATGATATGATTGTCTACTATTAACTACTCCAAAAAAATCTATAAACAAGTTAATAGAAATAATAGAGTTTAGTAAGGGGCTGAATATAAAATCATTAAGCAGAAATCAATTGTATATCTGAACATTAGTAACAAATAACTGGGAAATATAATTTTAAAAGGCATTTATTATAGCATCAAAAATCAAGTATCTAGTAATAAGTCTAACAAAAAAGTAAGTATGCAAAACTTTATTGAGGTATTAATAAGATCAAAATAAGTAAAGATATCTATTATGTTCATGAATAGGAATATTTAATATAAAAATGTCAATTTTTCTACAAATTGATCTATATGTAGAATGTCATCTACAAAATTCCCAACAGTATTTTTCTTGGAACTTGATAACATTATTAAAAATTCATATGGAATAGCAAGTGTCAAGAATAGGCAAGATACTTATAAAGAAGAGTAAAGAGGGGTGCCTTTTACCACCAGGCACCAAGAATTATTATAAAGTTATAGTAATTATGACAGTATGTTACAGTCCCCGGTATTCACCAGTTATGAAGAATGAAAGATAACCTAAAAACAGACTTATGTATTTGAAACTTTGATATATAAAAGTGGTGGTATAATAAGATCAGTGGAGATAGGAGGAGTTATTCAATAAATTTTTCATACACATGGGAAAGAAAAGTTAGGTCCTTATTATCCACCATGCACAAAAATCAACTCCACATGGATGAAGAATTTAAATGTCAAAGGCAAACCTTTAAAACCTTAACAAAATATATATATGAACACTACTCTAATATTGGAGATAGGGAATGACTTTTTTAAAATACAAGAAGAGCTAACCATATGGAAAAGGTGATAAATTTGACTTTAAAATATAAGAACTTTTATTCATCATGTCATTTTAAGAAAGTGAAAAACCAAAGTACAACCTGTAAGAAGTGTACAGTACATATCATCAATGCAGGATTTATTTCACAAATATTTGATGAACAACATATTAATAAATGTCAGGTAACTCAAAAGAGAAATAATCAGGAATTTCACAGATGAGGAAACACATGTGGTCTATAAATATATGAAGGAATGTTAAACTTTATTATAATCAAGGAAAAGCAAAACAAGACTAAGAGGAAATACCATTTTATATCCATTTAGGTGGGAAAAGTAGACTGACAATACCGAATAGAGAGGATGTGGAGCAGCAGGACCTCATGTATTGCTGGTGGGAGCATGAATTGGCACAGCAAATCTGTTTGGCATTATCTTATAAAATAGAACATTTTCATATTCTATGGGCCAGCATTTCTAGTCCTAGATATATACCCTAGGGAAACTTTTGAAAATTTTGTACAGGAGACATTTACAGAAGTATTCATAGCATGTCACCATAGTAAAGACCTGGAAATGACCTAAACATCCATTTACAGAAGAATGGATAATGTTATGTTCATGCAATGTAATATTATACAGTATTCAAAATGAAGAAACTAAAGCACAAGCAAAAATATGGGTCAACTTTAACAATGTAATATTGAGTGAAAAAGGGGGTCCCAAAAGGTTACATAAATAAGTAAGCCTTTCATAAAGTAAAAACACTAAATCTAAATGATACATTTTTTCTCAGAACATATATGAATAGAAAATTTTATATATGTACATCTATATATACATATACATATATAGTGAAAGTCTATGTGTAAATATATGTAAGTATTCACATAAAAGTTGCACTTATACATATAAAGCCAAGGAAACCTATCATACAATTTAGGATAGTAGTCAGGATAGTTTCAGGGGCTGGGATTGTGATCACCCCCAAAAGTAAATAGAAGTTATTGTCGTTTTCTAGTTTCTATTTCGAGTGGTGGTTTGCTGATATTGTATTACTAAAGAGAAAGGAAGAAATAAAAGAGTGCCAGGTAAAGACCAGGGATGAGAATGTGTCATGAACCAAAGAGGGTAATCAATCTAATTTGGGGTACTTGAATCACACACATACACACAAATCTAAAATAATAGTTGTATTTTCTATGAGATGGGTAAATATAAGTGGTTATGGGAGCACAGGAAAGCAGCATTTAATCCAAAATGGATGAAGGGAGGAATCTGGAAATAGCTTGCCCAAAAAGAGATGTCTGAGCTATAGTATTGATAACTTTCATTGTGCACATTCTATGTGTCAGACACTGTTCTAAGTAGATTATGTGTGCTGACTCATTTAATCCTCATAATAATAGGTACTATTATCACACTTATTTTAATGTGTACAGATCACTTAAGTAACAATGTTACTCAACTAACAAGTGGCAATTATTCTCCGAGATAGTTATTCTCTCCCACATACATGGTATTATTACTATCCTTTTTTGACTAAATTTTAATTTCTGTTTCCATCATCAAAGTTTGAGGGCCTTGACAGTGTGACCCATGTCCCATTCATTGTTTATTTCCGGACCTAGAACAAGGTCTGAAACACGTTATGTACTTACTAAGTACTGATATAATGAGTAAATATATGAATGAATAAATGAAGATTTAATAGTCTTTTTGTTTTGTTTTTTTTTGTTTTGGTGAGGAGACAAAGCAAGACCAACATGTAAACAACATACCATAATGCAAGATATTTGCCTCCAGAGAAATATACACAAAGGTCATGACCTATTGTGAGAAATCTTGTAAAATTTCTTAGAAGTGATGTTTTAAGGAGTGATAATCCCTATTTAGTCAGGGAAAATTTTTTGCTACTGAAAAAAAAGTGAGAATGATGCCAAGTAGGTCAGCAACACATAATTACTTAGCCAAGGCTAGTTATTTCATAGACCCTTATATAGATGGAGCATCAGACAGATTAAAAGGAAACGTTTCAAAGTAGAAAAATATAATGCCATGAAGTCTCTAATATATATAATAAAACAACACATTAGATTACCCAAAGTTAACTGCAGGAGGATGATGTTGTTGGGGCGAGGGGATAGGACTAAAGAAAACCCTTGAAAGCACAGTGATGGAAAGAATTCCCACACAGCTGATATCGGTAGTAGTGGGCATCAGTGCTTCCAGCCATTAAGATAGGGTGAGGTTCTTAGTGTTACGAAGTTCCACTTAAATCAAGATCCTGAGAGAGCACAGAACAATGAATGGATTTTCTCATCCTGTAATCCTTGGCCATCATATCTAGCCTAGGTCAGGTCATTGTGGAGAGAATTCATCTACCCACATGATAATGAGTAATTGTTCATAGAGATTAAATTTCCAAACTCTACTGGATCATGAAAAAAAAATCAATATAGCACAGAGATTAAGAACGTGGATTCTAGAGTCAGACTGTCCAAAATCTAATTCTGCCACTTGTTACTTAAGTGATCTGTACATGTTAAAATAAATGTGGTAATAGTACCTATTATTGTAAGGATTAAATGAGTCAGCACACATAATATACTTCTGACACATAGAACGTGCACAGTGAAAGTTATCTATCAATACTATAGCTCAAAAACCCTTTCTTTGGGAAGCTATTTCCAGATTCTTTTCTTCATCCATTTTGAATTAAGTGCTACTTTGCTGTACTCCCACAACAACTTGTACTTATTCATTTCATAGCAAATACCACTATTATTGTATATTTGTGTGTATGTGTGTGATTCAAGTACACCAAACGGGACTGATTATAACCACTGGTTCATGACACATTCTCATCCCTGGTCTTTGTATGGCCCTCTTTTATTCCTTTCTTTCTCCTTTCTTTTATCTTTAGTCTCAGAGAAGTTCTCCAAGACAGGCAGCAGGTGTTCTTGGTCTAAGGAAGAGTCAGGTAAAGAACAGGGTAAGAGGGTAAATGTCTCATTTTGCTTCATGATATCCTGAAGGTACATGCTCAAAAATTTGTTAGGGAGTTTTAATTTGTTTGTTTAACAAAGATTTTTGAGCCATTATATGCTAGGCACTTTAGCCAAACACCAATAAATATAGGTTTTTGTTCTTGACCTCAGGTAACTTAAAGTAAGGTAGAAGAGCTCATAATTAATTAAAAGTAATCCTATGGCTTCAAAAGTTTACTTAAATTCAGTGAAATAATGCATACTTTTGGGCTGACAGAGATTGGCTCTCATTATATGTTTCTTAATAATTGTTTCTTTTGTTGTTAGTGGCAGATTATTCTACAAAGGAGAATAATTAAAAATGAAAAAGCAAAGCTCCCTCTTATTTCAGCCTGTCTCTGACACGGTAAATATCCATGTACATACCTGTATTGCCCATATTGCACATATTTTAATTACTTTTTCCTCAGCTCAGGCTCTTGTAAGGATTTTTGTAAAAATCTCTTTGTTAAGGCATCTCACTTATTTCTCTACTAATTAATCAGAAAATTCATTTATTTCTCCCTTTTTTGCCATTTAGCAAAGAATGTGAAGCTGTAAGAACTTTTTATGTAAATTTTTGAAAGCTTAGTCTGGATTACTTTTCTGCTATGGAAGCAGTAGCTGTTTTATGGTTGGATATAACTCTGGCACTTCTTTGGTGACATTTTGCTTAGTCAGTGGCATCTTTTCAGGTGCTGGGAAGTGCCATTTCAGCAGATGGATTGATGTGTGCAGATTGGCATGGCTCTCATGAAGTTTTGCTTCTGTGGGCTATGCATCTCCACATACATTCGTGTAGTTTCTAGGAATCTTCATTTTAAACATGGTTCTTGGCAACTTTGAGGGGAAAGGATGGATTTGTCTTAATTTTAACCCATTGTGTCCTCACAGGAAAGTTTTCTATAAATGAAGTTTTTATATTCTTGAAGTGGAAAGATCGATAGATTTGGGTTCAAATCTCAGTCTAACTGTGTGAATTTGGGCAAGTTATTAAAAATTTTAGAACCTCAATTTCCTCATTTGCTAAATGTAGGATGAATCTTATATAGTTATTTGAGGTTTAATTGAGAACATTTATAAAACGTCTAACACATAGTTGATGTTATGAGCTGAATTGTGTCCCTCCAAAATTCTTATGTTGAAGTGCTAATCTCCAGTACCTCACAATGTGACTGTATTTGAAGATAGGGCCTTTAAAGAGGGTATTAGGGTTGTCTGTAATCTGATCTGACTGATGTCCTTATAAGGAGAATTTTGAGCATGCAGAGATACACCAGGGCTGTGCACGTACAGAGGGGTGACCATATGAAGAGGCAGGAGGAGAGTGTCCTTCTGAAAGCCAAGAAGAGAGGCCTTACAAGAAACTAACTCTGCCAGTACCTATATCTTAGACTTCGAGGCTCCAGAACTGTGTGAAAATAAATTTCTGCCATGTTTAAGCCTCCCAGTCTTTCATATTTTTTTATGGAAGCCCTAGCAAAGTAATATAGTTGGCACTCAACAAATGGCAGCTTTCTTTTTTTTTTTTAATTAACTTTTAGAATGTTGGATTTGGAGCCAGTGAGGCTGGGTTTGAATTCTCTGTGCTTCAATTTCTTCATCTGTAAAGTGGAGTGAATAATATCTGTCTTATAGTTAGTTGTAAGGATTAAATTAGTTAATACATATAAAATTCTTAGAATAGGAACTTAATTTCTTTTTTTAAATTTTTATTTATTTATTTATTTATTTATTATTTTGCGGTATGTGGGTCTCTCACTGTTGTGGCCTCTCCCGTTGCGGAGCACAGGCTCCGGATGCGCAGGCTCAGCGGCCATGGCTCACGGGCCCAGCCGCTCCGCGGCATGTGGGATCCTCCCAGACCGGGGCACGAACCCGTGTCCCCTGCATCAGCAGGCGGACTCTCAACCACTGCGCCACCAGGGAAGCCCTAATTTCCTTTTTTTTAGTAAGCCACCTCACATCTACCTGATCCTTCCCTTATCCTGACTGCACAAGTGTTAAAAGCATAAGCAATTGATGTGTGCATAGTGCTTTCATCTACTGAAGAAGGCTCTTGACTTGTGTTCCTACTTTCAGTCAATGTCTCATATATATTCTGCACATTGCCCAGGACTAGATTTCCAAAAGAGGCTCTTTAATTATTTTACAGCAGCTTTTAGTGGCTCATCATTAACAATGAAATGATCTCTATATTATCTATTCTGGCATTCAAAGCCTTCAAAAATCTATATCCTAACTGCCTTTCCAGTCTAGTTTCCTGTAACTCTTCTCCCTACTGCAAATCCTCTTATTTATATCCCTTATATAGATACTTATAAGTGATCATAAGTACTTATGTTAACTTACTTAGATTGATTCATCTTCTCCTAAACACACTCTTTCCTAATTATGTGGTTTGATTCAGACTTTTCCTCCTAGCTGTAATTCTTTCTATGTTTATCTACCCCTATTAAAATCCTAATTGTTTATTAGGTTTCAGTTGTTCCTTGAAGTTTTCCTTAACAATTTCAAACAAAAATGAGTTTTACTTGCACTTCTAAACTTTTTATTACTATAATTGTTGACCTTAAAGAGTTGTTGAATGCATAAAACATGGATATATGGATGGATGAATGAATGAAAGGATGGGAGCACTTGAAAATGCTAATTTCCATTAAAGATGGCACAATTTGAAATAAATTATTACCTGCAGTGAATGATCCAATAGTATTACTTTTTTCCTCTTTATCTCTGTTTTCTACTTAAATATACTAGTCAAAATTGATTTAGAAGTTATTGCATCTGCATTATTATAATCCTTAGTGCATGAGTTGAAATTGAGAATTTATTTAAAAGTTTGTCTTCATTAAAATACTGGGTAAGCTGGGATGAAGTGAGAGAGTGGCATGGACTTATATATACTATCCAATGTAAAATAGATAGCTAGTGAGAAGCAGCCTCATAGCACAGGGAGATCAGCTTGGTGCTTTGTGACCACCTAGAGGGGTGGGATAGGGATGGTGGGAGGGAGACGCAAGAGGGAGGAGATATGGGGATATATGTATATGTATAGCTGATTCAATTTGTTATAAAGAAACTAACACACCATTGTAAAGCAATTATACTCCAATAAAGATGTTAAAAAAAATACTGAGTTGAACATGTTGCTAGCCTTCCCTAATGTTTGTGAAATTGAATGAGTAGTTAGATAGATGCATGTATAGTAACACTGTAATTTTTTTTTCTGACAGGTACATTGGGAAGGTTAATTATTAGTACCTGTAATGATTTTTGTCCCCCTTGATGGAAAGACACTATGCAAATACAGAGTGCAGAATAAAGAATTTCATCAAAAGCAGAAGGGTTATATTGTCAGTGGCTGACAATATAACCAGAAGGGTTATATTGTTATATTGTCAGTGGCTGTTGATGGATTAAAAAAGTTGTGCCAAAAGGAAGAGAATCTAAATCATTACTTCTAACCCTGAGGCATGGTTTCGGTCTGAAAATCTTAACCCAAGGTCTTATGATGAACATGTTTTCATTCAGCTGAAACTATTACCTAGTAGATAGAATTATGGACTTAAGATTCTAATGGCCAGACAGAAAGTATGGGAGAAAATATCTATTTCCCCTCCTCTGGTACCCACACAGGTGCCTCATTTAATTATTTACTTAAAATTGATCATTAGGTGTTTCCTATCCTATATATATCAGGTGCATTGCTAAACTCTCGAGTTACAGTGTCTTGACATAAGCAGATCCTGCCCTTAACCTGCCTGATCTGGGGCTGGCTTTCAGAATTTCATTCTCATCAGCTTATACCTAGAGATAATAAATATTCTTGCTGTGCACACTGTCTAATGGCTTCTTTCCAACAATATTAGAAGTAGGCAATACAGAATGCCATTGTGTTTTGCAGAGGTTTGGAGGTTCAGGAAGGAAGAGAATGTCTTAGTCTGCTTGAATTGCTATAACATACTATGACAGACTAGGTGGTTTAAACAACGAACACTTATTTCTCACAGCTCTGGAGGCTGGAGAGTCCAAGATCATCTTCCTTGTTTATAGATAGTCATTGTCTTGTTATATTGTGGAGAACAGAGAGGGTAAGCAAGCTTTCTCCTGTGTTTTCTTATAGAGGTGCTAATTCCAACATAAGGACTTTACCCTCATGGCTTAGTTACCCCCCAAATTTCCAATCTCTAAATATCATCACGCCAGGGATTAGAGTTTCAACATATGAATTTTGGAGTACACAATCATTCAATTCATTGTAGAGAATTAATATCTTCTGAGTATCTGCTATATTCCAGCACTGGACTTTGTATTTTATAAACTTAAAAAGCTCTCAATGACATTGTATTAGACATCTTTGTTATGAGGTATACCTTATTCTATCACAGAACTTATTTTACAGGTGGTTTGTGTCTATTTATCCAACTAGTGGGTAAGCTCTTGAGGGAAGGGGCTATGTATATCTTGTTCATTTCTGTATCCTCATTTTTTAAATTATTATTTATTTATTTATTTATGGCTGCACTGGGTCTTCATTTCTGCACACGGGCTTTCTCTAGTTGTGGTGCATGGGCTTCTCATTGCGGCGGCCTCTCTAGTTGCGGAGCACAGGCTCTAGTCGTGCAGGCTTCAGCAGTTGTGGTACACAGGCTCAGTAGTTGTGGCTCGCAGGCTCTAGAGTGCAGGCTTAGTAGTTGGGTGCATGGGCTTAGTTGCTCTGGAGCATGTGGGGTCTTCCCGGACCAGGGCTTGAACCCATGTCCCCTGCATTGGCAGGCGGATTCTTAACCACTGTGCCACCAGGGAAGCCCTGTACCCCCCTTATATAGCAGGGTGTTTGGCATGTTGAAGGAGCTCAACTAATATTATTAAGTCATGAAAAATTTACAACATTACTTAATCTTTTCATTGACATTCCTAACCTCTCTGCACTTTAAAACGGCAAAGCTAATAGTCCTCAGGATTGTTCTGAAAATCAAAGGTGCCGTTAGAGTAAGATGGCATATTGAAACGGCAGCACAGAGTTTCCCTTTCCCAATACTTAATTACGAAAGCAAAAAATAGTTAAAACTAGCCAGCACACACACACACACACACACACACACACACCACCACCATCACCACCACCACCACCAAATGAGGAAAGGGAGATACTCTAAGGCAACAGTCTAAAAACTAGTGACCAAGGATGGACAATAAAGGTTTTAGAGTGGAATAGAGATATGCAGCAGAGTTTGGCTTCTAGTGGCATCCAGACCTCCTACCCATGGTCTTACCTACATTGTCACCCCTATATCCAGTAAAAATCTAATTAGAAAGTAAGTAAGTTATAAGCAAAGGCTACTGGAAATAGCTGCTGGGGAGAAACAGCTGAAATGATAAACTAAATAGTGAGGCTGGCTTTCTTTGTGGAAAGTAAAGGATTCTAGGGAAACCATATGAAATATAACATTAAAATTAGGAAAATTCAGTCCTAGGACAGGATGTTTAACAAAATCTCAGAAGAGAGAATGATCAGTTTTACTCCAAAGACTCCATATCTGCATGGTCTAGTTTTTCTCCTGTCCCTTTTATTCCCCTAAGAGTAAGAAATATCCAGACCTTACTTAAGCTGTAGCTGGGGACAGGAATGATGGGAAATAGCACCAAGAAGTCATCCCCATCATATCAGAGCAAAGAGAATGATCAGCAGAATGTCTTTTTATCTTATGAGGAAAAGAAAAAAATGTCATAGTAACCTCCCAAACTACTACAACAACAAAAATTAAATGTATGAAAGACAAAAATTCAACATAGAATTAAATATAACTCATTGGCAGAAAGAAATTTATGCTATATAGAATCAATATCTCCAGACTGGAGTTTCTGTTTTACCTTTTTCTTCTAGAGACTTATGATATATTGCTTAGCTGTAAAATTATCTGGGGCACCAAATAAAAGTACATTTAGAAATTGTGATGTCTGCAAAGTACCATTAACTAAGCCCCCATAAACCTGTGATAGGGCTACCTGTATCTCCATGTCTTTTACATATTTCTGTTATGGAAAAATCAAGGTAATTAGATAGATTATTTTACTCATATTGCCATATTCTGAATTCAGATTACTATTGAGTGAGACAGTAAGAGAGATGTCAATTTTTGTTTAATAGCCTCACTACTTCTATCCCTTTACTATTGTAAAAGATAAATCACTACCATAAGACAAAAGCAAAGAAAGGATACATAAGAAATATTGAAGGTATTGGTACTTAGTATTTAGATAACACATTCATGGAAATGTTCCATTGTGTCTGTCTGTCTATCTATCTATCTATATATCCATCCATTGTGCTTTGAATGAAGAAGTATGACTGTTGTCCTGGAAAGGTGTATTGATACCTCTGTTTGAATTAAAAATAAATTCAGACTTTTGTTTTGGGAGAAAGCAAATATGATTTACTGATGGCTTGATAATAACCGGCTTTGTCAATTAGATTATTTTGTGAGCATTTTCTATTAATTGAAGTGGGCTAATTTCACTCCAAGATTTTGATGAAAATATAAGTTATCAAAGAAATATTGTTCATAGGTGATGGAATAATGGGTTTCACACTTTCTTTTGTGCCATAAACAACTGGAAAAGTGGACAAAAGGCATAAAGCAGCTGTTTTGGGGGCATTCAGCAACAGACAAGAAAAGATGGTAATCCCTGAAAAAAAATAAAATAGGTGAGTTTTATCTAAATCCTAACTTTCTGCCTGGCAGAGAATAAAAATTTTAAGGGGTGGAGAAAAGTGATGTTGGAGCGTATTCCTGCTGAAGTGGCTAGAATTTGCAGGGCAAGATACTAGAAATGAGAGAACTACCCTGAGAAGTAACTCCAATAATCTGCATGAGAAATACCACTAAGTCTTACTGAAACAAAGATCACAAATGCAGGATGAAACTTAGTGAGGCCTGGCAGAGAGCAGCTTAAAGTAAATCTGTACTTTAAGAAATATTAAATTAAGTTCTTCAAAATGAAAGAAAATGACACCAGGTAGAAGCTCAGATATCCATAAATGAATGAAGAATACCCAAAATGGTAAATATGTGGGTAAATATAAAATATTTTTTCTCTCATTTCTTAATTTCTTAAAACAGTTAACTCTTTAAAGCAAAAGTAGTAACCATGTGTTTTTTATTTATTTTTAACAGGTAGGAAAATGTATAAAAAATAAGAGCACAAAAAACAAATGTGGTAAATGGAAGTGTACTATTGTAAGGTTCTTACATTCTTCTGTGAAGTAGTTTAATATTAATTCGACGTAGACTATGCTAATTTAAGGAAGAATATTGTAATTCCTAAAATAACTAAAAATACAAAAATGTATAGTAAAATAGCTAATAGAGGAGATTAAAAAATAGTGTGTATATTATTTAAACCCAAAATAAGACAAGAAAGGAGGTTAAAAAAATACAAAGATGGGACAAATAGAAAACAAAACAAATAGCAAAATGGTATTCTTAAACCCAACCATATCAATAACTACATTAAGTATAAACAGGCTAAGAACTATAATTAAAAGGCAGAGATTGTCAAACTGGATTTAAAAAAAAAGACCACCTACATGCTTTTTACAAGAGAAAAGTTTAAATATAAATATGCCAATAGGGTAAAAATAAGAATATGAAGAAAAGATAAACCATGCAAACATCGATCAGAAAGAAAAAGCTGAGTGGCTATATTAATATCAGACACAGTAGATTTAAATATAAGAAGTATTACCAAAGATAGTGAGGTAAATTTAATAATGATAAAGGGAAATTTAAATACCTGAGATGTCTTGAACCCCTTGTGAATGAGTCACTAAAAAAGATGAAAACCTCATCTTAAATGAAAAGCATTCTAAAATATACATTTCCCTGCTCCACTGGATTTAAACATTTAAAAATTATTCTTTCATGTTTGCTTCTCTGATTCTTATCATGAAGTTCTTTCACATAAAATGCTGTTTCTCCTCCTTGAAACCCCTTTGCTATGTGACAACCTTCCTATTCCTCCTTCATGGAACAACTCGTGTATCAAGCAGACCTCACAAGTCCCTTTTGGTGGCCTCACCATATTTAAGCCTTTACTAGTTAGTCATCCAGTAAATATTTTTTGAGCTCCTACTGTGTACTAGGCATTGTTCTAGGCCCTGAGGATACAACAATGAATAAAATTCCTCCTGGGATATAGGGGATGGAGAACAGAACATAAATAAACAAATAAATATGGAGCATGCCAGGCAGTGATATATGCAATAGGAAAAAGTAGGAATTTAGGAAATGTCATTGAGGAATGGTAAAGTAAGGCATCTCTGTAAAGCTGTCATCTTTGCAGACCTGGAGACAGTGAGGTAGGACTTTTAGATACCTGGGAGAAGATCAGCCTTGGTAGAGGCAACATCTGCAAAGGAGCTAAATCAGGAGTATACCTGGTTAGTATGTAAGGTAGATAGGATAAGAGTGTGGCTGGAAAGGAGTGAGAGAGGGACAGGGTCATAGCAGAGGAGGCCAGAGAGATGGTAGGGGGCTACATATAAGTTTGTGAATACCTCATCATGGACTGGAAGGCCATTGGAGGGAGTTTTGAGCAGAGTAACATTACCTGACATATTCTCTAGTATCACTCTGCCTACAGTGTAGAGATTGAATTCCTTATCCCTTAAGGTAGCTAAGAAAGGATTATGCAAGGCAGACAGAAAATACTTGCAGATTTATTGGCCGGTCCTCCAAAGTAGATTTATGTCAGTGCCTTTTATGTGCCTTTTAGTGATCCTTTGAGTTATTCAGAAAGATCTTTGACATTCATCTATTGAGATATTTTTTAAAATAGTCATATATCTTATGAGTGACTAAAGAGGTAAACATTGTATATTTTTACAGTTAATGGAAAAGCAAAACAAAAACACATTTCCATTAAACCTATGACAGGAATACCTACAAGAATATTTTTCTTTTTCAATTTCTTTTTCTTAGCTCCAGATTAAAAACAGGTGATCTTTGTTTATAACTTAAATAACTTTGTAACTTATTTATTTATAACAGCTATCATTTCTCTTAACTTTAGGAGTTCTGGTAATATCCTCAACTGATTGATTATCACTAGGATGACCCAGAAATATTCCCTTTATAGATGCTATTTCTCTTTTATTCCAGTTTCTAGTTTTGCCTTTGACTTTCTGGGATAGGCAGGCATTGGGAGTGGTTTTCACTTGCAGTCATTTCCACTTAAACTCTCCTCTCCGACACCATTCTGTCTTTTTCAGTTGCTTGAGAAAGAAGCCAAGACATCTAAATGTAACACTGACTAAGAAGATTTAAGCTTCACCAAAGACTTTTAACTTTGATGTACAAGCTCCCTGTTTTTTAACTACCACAGGCAATATCCTTGGCTGATAACTCAGTTTTGGCTCTGAAGAGTCTTTTGTATAAGTTTTTCTTACTAGGAGAGCAGGGATAAGGTACAACCTAGGAAGTTTTCAGAGTTTCAGGTCATGAGATGAGGATTTTCAGAACTCAGGAGCAACAGTATTCTCTTTCCATTGTGTTAAACTTGAATTCACTTTAGAGTAATCACTGTTTCCAACACATCATTCTCTTGAGTTTGTTATTTTACCAGTTCCTACAGTGTGTTCACCCCTTTCCACATTTATGAATTCATGGCATATTTATTCAGTTTGTGTTACTGTGTCTCAGTGTTTTGTCCTGAAATATTCAAATAAACAAGTGAATTACTGAATTTTTCATAAATACATTTTTAGTCTTCTTCTTTTTGATTTTTTTTTGTGAATGACTATGCCCAACATACTGGTTTTTCTTACAGCCTTCCCTTTATTTTGGGCATTCATCCATCCTTTCAGCCATCCAGCCATCCAACCTTCCAGCCAACCATCCATCTAGCCAGCCACCTGTCTAGCGAATGTGCTATGTAGTTTTACTAAATTTCAAGCACTGAGCTATAAAATTTGATACAAAATGAATAAGAATTATAGATGTTTCATAAATGCGGTTTGATTACAGTTAAAGATTTTTTGAATCCATTGGAATTTAGCTTCAAGAATATTTCTATGTTTACTTATTCACTTATGAATTCATTTAACAAATGTTTAATCAGTGTCTACTATATGCCAGACACTGTTAGAGGTTAGTATGTGAGAATGAACAAGGGATGGTCTCTGTCCTTCAAAGAGTTGCAGTTTAGTGGGAGATAAAGAAAGATAATAAATGATTATGTCACAAAATGAAATAACTGTAAGAAAGGTCAATGCAGTGTTCTGATAGCAGCAGAGGGATAGGAGTGACTAACACTGGGGGAGACAGAAAGCTTTCAGAGGAGGTCATGTTTAAGTTGGACCCAGTTCTTCCTATTCAAAATGTGGTCAATAGACTAGCAGCAGTATCACCTGTTCCCAGGTATTACCTGGGAATTTCTTAGAAATTCAGTTCTCAGGCCCCAGGCCAGACTGAAGGAGTCCGAATTTAATTTTAACAAGATCCTCAGGCCAGTTGTAATGACATTAAAATTTGAGAAGCACTGATTTAAAGAAAGAATACTTTGGCAGTCATTGGTAAATGTGATTTGAGGGTTAATTTCCACTTTCTGTATTCTTCACAGTGGCCCTTGCTACATCTTCCTCAACTTTGATACTTCAAAAAAAAATAGGCATGATTACCTCCACAGGTTTAGGACATGCTTTTGACCTTGTATGTTTCTTCACTACTTCAGGGATTGGGTTTAGGTACACTTGTAACAAAAATAATTAATAAATAAGGAAGGAAGTGGTAAAAACAAATAAACAAACAAACAAAAAGAATACTTTGGCAGGTAAAGAAGGTAGATAAGACAGTTTAAACAGAGGAAGGACCACATGCAAAGGCAAAGGACTTGGAGGCACATGGCACATTTGTTGTGTTAAATCTTAAGGTGCATCACAGAAGGGAAGGGAGAGGAATTTGGTAAAACGCATGAATACCAGGCTGTGAAGGACTTATATGCTATGTAAAGAATTTTAACTTTTTCTGAGCCAGAGGCTACAATTGGAAGTTTTTAAGCAGATAAATGTCATAATGCTTGAGAAAGACAATGAAGACATGTGAAGAATGGATTAGAAATGAGTTAAGGAAATGTCTGCTGACTACTCAAGAAGTTATTTCAGATGAGAGGACCTAAACTAACAGTGAATATTCAGAGCAGGGGCTGCATTCAGTAAATATTTTGGAAATTGAAATGATGGAAATTCATGCTTGACTAAATGAAGGAGATGAGGAATGAATCAGAGGTGACTCAGAGAAATTGAAAGATGGAAGCTAAGAAGCTATAGGGATGTTTGAGACCACCTCTGGGGTAGCAGCATAATAATATCTGCCCCAAATCAATGTTAGACTGCTTTGGGTTGTAAATAAACAGAGAGAAGAAAAGGAAAGAGAAGGCAGTAGCATGAGGAAGAGATAGAACTCAGAGATAGTATGGAGAGAAGGAATCAGTGGAGAAGAGACTAAAGTAACAACTCAGGGGAGGTACAAAAAATGGGACCAGGAGCTTAAAAAGAGAGTTGAATTTGGAAAGAAATAGGAACATCTATCTCTCCTTTCTTGAATGGTTGAGTTTTTAAGATATGCGGGAGCTTGCGATGGAAGCTAGAGGGTGGAAGAGAAGGAAATTTGTGCTTTATGACTGCTATTTTCTCGATGAAGTAGGAAGCAAGGTCATATGCAGAGAGAGAGTGGGCTGGGACAGGATCTTGATGAGAGTGATGAAGGCTTATAGTAGCCACTTTAGGGTGTGGGAGAAGTAGCTGACTAGAGACAACTAAAAGGATTGCTGGGCAGTGCTGAAAGCCTAGAAGGGGTTGGAAACCGTACATAACTTGTTCTTTTCTCACTCCATCATTCCATGACAGTCCCTCTTTCCCCTCCTGCCTGCTTTCTTTTCTTTTATAGTTTGAGCAGGAAATAATTTTCCAGTTAATTTAAAGCCTAATTCAGGCAGCAGAAAAACAAAGGCTTGTATTTCAAACACCTAAGATAAATCTACTTGAGATTTTATGTTTTAGTTAAAATTAATTAGCACTCTTCCCTAATGGAAGTACCACATGTCCATTATTGAAAACTTGGAAAATAAAGAAAAATAAATCGGATAATATCATCCACTGAGAAAATGATTGTTGATACTTTTTTCTTTCAACACAGTTTTGTGTACTTTCTCTAAACACAGTTTTGTCTGCTTGCTTATGGTACATGATTGTGGTTAATCATAGATTAAACTCTATTGTACCTTTCTCTTTTCACCTTTTTAAGATTTGTAATTTTTTTCCTGATCATAAAAGCAATTTATATTCATTGTCAGTTTTTGAAAATACAGAAGAGTACAATGATGAAAATACAAATCACTCATAATTCCATCATTGCCATATGATGACTCAGTTGCTAAGGGTTTTGATGAAAGCTTTTATGTCACACTTCAGAAAACATTTTCTAGCAACATTTCCTGCTAGTATTTGATGCAAGGTTTTCTTCTTCATTAAGTTTAAACAGTATGGACCATAACAGAATTTTACCTGGAGAAAATCTAATCAGTGCAGCTACTACAAACAGCCCAGTCAGCTTTACCAAATTTCCCCCACACCCTACTGGCAGAGGTAAGGACTCAAGAGCAGAATGTGAAGAGGAAGAAACATTGTAAGCTCCTATTTACCAAACATGTTCCTATGTCTTTGAACAATTATAAAGTACAGTTAACAAGCAGCACAAAACCCGCTCTTCTCATGAATGTAAGAGCTATTTTCCTTCCCCTCCCCTGTTGCCTCCTACCCCAAAGCTGACTTCTGTCAATTATGTCCTCAAGCAGTGGTGGCTCTAGAAATTTGTATGGGAGGGACTTTTAGGAGTGTAATAATCTCAAACACTGATACAGCACTGTCTATGTGTCAAGCAGTATTCTAAGTATTTTACATAGATTAATTTTATTTAATCCTCACAACAAAACTGAGCGTTAGGTAGTGCTATTATCCCCACTTTGAAAATAATGAAACTAAAGCATGAAGAGATTTAGTAATTTGCCAAGAAAACATTCTTTAAGTGAGGTAACTGAGTTTCAAATTTAAGATGTCTGTCTCAGGATCCTTTTCATAACCCATGAAAAATATCCAGCTGGAAGGGTGCTGAGTGGTTTGCCTTGAGTTCGTATTGTAAGAACACATTTTATTTAGAATATGTATTTGGCGCAGCTTGAGGGTTGATTAAAATTCTTCCAACTCCCACCCTTATTCTACTTCCAACATTGAACCTTGGTATTATGACAGCTTTCTAAATTTTCTTGGTGGTCACCATGAGGTGATCCAGATGTTTTAGTAAAGGCTAGTAGTGTAAACTTCTCTGTATTCTAAATCCTTATCATGGTTTTAACTGCCATTCTCTTTTCTTCTCATCTTCCAGTAAAGGACCAGCTTGATTTAGGTGCTTCTTGCTTTTTCCAAGCTTGAAAATTCCTATGGCATTGATGTTTAGTCCTATGTCCTTAAAAATTATAAATGTTTCTTTAGCTGCTTCTAATAGTTTATAAAAATTAAATACTTATTCTTTAAATTACCAACAAAGCTCCTTTCTTGGCGTCAGCTTTGCTTGACACACTCAATCCTGACTTTCTTGCCTTCTCGACTTCCTTGACTGCTTCTTGTTTAGTTTCCAGGCTTAGAATGGTTGCTCTTCTGTCCCAGCATTGAGAAATCTGGAATGCACACTGGTGCTGTGTTCAGTGTTCTCACAAGCTGCTGGATGGAGGAAAGAGAATGGTAAAGGTAGTCTGTTGGTGCTTATGTGTCTGGCAAGCTAGCTTGGCTCTTCAGTTAGAGTTGACCATTGTGTCTCCAGGAGTGTGGTGCATAGGACCAGCTGGCAGGATGGTGCAAGGAAAAGAGCAATAAATTCATCATTGAATCTATATCACAACTTTAATTATATAACATCTCCCTCTCTCCTTCCCTCCCTCCCTCCCTCCTACTCTCCCTTCTGCATTGCCTTCCTCCCTTCCTCCCTTTCTCCTTTCCTTCCTTCCTTCCTTCCTTCCTTCCTTCCTTCCCTCCGTCCCTTCCTTTTCTCCTCCTTCTTCTTTCTCTCTCCCTTTCTTTCTCTTCCTTCCTTTCTTTTTTTCTTTCTTCCCCATTCCTATGAGAAATATAGCATAGCAGAAAGAGCACAGGTTCTGAAGTTAGATAGCCTGGGTTCAAAGCCCGGTTTCACCCCTTTACAATCTGTACATTGATCTGATTAACTTCTTTGGGGTTCATTTTGCTTATGCAAAAAACCATCTAATGAGGCTAGTATGAATATTAGATGAAATAATACCAGTAAAATGTTCAGAATAGTAATTTGCTCATTAAGCACTTAATAAATATTAGTTATCATTGTGAAAATATCTCTCTTTAGACTGTAAGTTCCAGAAGAGTGAGTATTTTCTTCACTATTTATGTCCAGTGCTGAGCAGAGTAGGTTCTTCATAAATATTGGTTGAACAAATAAATGAATGAGTGGTTGAATCTACCGCTAAATAGATATGTGACTTAGGGCACATTATTTAACCTCTTTGAAAATGTGTGCTGGGTGTTTGGGATATAATGTGTAACTCACAGGGCTGTTAAAGAATTTTATGGGATGAGAATATGAAGGAGGCACAAGAGCCCACAGTTTCAGAGCAAAGGCTTTGAAGTCAGGCACAAATAGTTTTGACTCTTATTCTGCAAGAAGATATGATCTTGAATAAACCACTACTCTTTAAGATTCAGTTTTTTCATCTGCAAAATAGAGATCATAATTTTTATCTCAGAGAATTGATGTAAGGATGAAATGAGACATGTATATACTTACAACATTGTTTTCTTAAAATAGTTTGTTACTAAGGGAAAGGACTTTGTAAGCATGAGAGCAACATAAAAACAGATTTTGACTTTTAATAAATAGACAATTTTCCATTAAATTCTGCTGTACAGTGGCACCAAATAAGAGTCTAACTGTATCCTCAAAATTTAGGCAAGACTGAAGGAAATCAAGAAATAAAATATTTGTTTAAAGAACCTGATGGTAATTTTGACAAGTTGCGATAATTCAAGTCTCATAGCTAGACTGATACGGTGTCCTAGAAAGTAATTTTTTTAACGGATAGAAGTGTGATTTGCATAAAAATAAAGATTTATTTATAATAGTCCAGACATATACATTGTTTCTACTTTCCTAATAATAAGGCACAGAGTTGAAGGGCACTGAGAAAGGTTTGAATTTTTATATTTAATGAGAATATTATTTCCTGTTTTGGAGAAATCGATTTTCTTAAGAACTCAAAATATTCCTCCTGTAGAAACCAGGAATGTGTTTTGCAGTAATCACTTAGTTGATATTGGAGAGAGGAAGAACATCCTCTCTCCAATATCACAGGCACTGTGTTTTGTTTCCCTTTATATCTTAAATCTTTGGCTTACAGAATGTATTCTTCATATAAAGTTGTTGAGTGAATGAAATGAAAGTATTTGAGAAAAAGATTTCCACAGGATTCAACAAACATTTATATGTTAAATTTAGTTTCATCAGTAAATAATACTTAAGCACCCATAGTACCATTATAAAGACTGAATTGGTTCATGAATTTTATATGTACACAATAGACACATAATATCAAACCTGGCCCCCAAAAAAGAGTATAAAAATACACAAATGTTTCAGCAGGCTTGTATTATAAATCTGTGTTTACAAAAATTGTGTTTGATTTATTCATTGCTTCTAATACCATTCTTGGAATTTTTATTTCAGTTCCTTGAAAAGCAATCACATTCTTAACTCAGTCTCTAGTATTAAAATAGGTTACCGTGATAGGTCTTTCAGAATACAGATACACACAGAATTGGTATTTGGGGCAAGATCTGACTTGGATAAGTTCTAATTGTAAAAATATTATAGGACAATTTGTCTTACACATAAATCTCTTTATTTTTGATAAGAGATTTACCATTCAGAACAGCCAGGCAAGGGGAATTGAAAAACCTTAGCCACAGGTCTTTTAGTAACTGAATATTTATAATAGAGTATTTCTTTTTCTTTTTTTTTTTTACCTTTATTGGAGTATAATTGCTTTACAATGGTGTGTTAATTTCTGCTGTATAACAAAATGAATCAGCTATACATAAACATATATCCCCATACCTCTCCCTCTTGCATCTCCCTCCCTCCCACCCTCCCTATCCCACGCCTCTAGGTGGTCACAAAGCACCGAGCTGATCTCTCTGTGTTATGTGGCTGCTTCCCACTATCTATCTATTTTACATTTGGTAGT
This sequence comes from Mesoplodon bidens, assembly GCF_964165515.1. NCBI lineage: Eukaryota > Metazoa > Chordata > Mammalia > Artiodactyla > Ziphiidae > Mesoplodon > Mesoplodon bidens. The sequence goes on along the minus strand of NC_138164.1, from coordinate 71,229,499 downwards.
GTATATAAGTCCATGCCACTCTCTCACTTTGTCCCAGCTTACCCTTCCCCCTCCCCATGTCCTGAAGTCTAATCTCTAGTAGTTCTTCTGAGTCTTTATTTCTGTCCTGCCCCTAGGTTCTTCATTACCATTTTTTTTTAAGATTCCATATATATTTGTTAGCATACGGTATTTGTTTTTCTCCCTCCGACTTACCTCACTCTGTATGACAGACTCTAGGTCCGTCCATCTCAATACAAATAACTCAATTTCATTTCTTTTTATGGCTGAGTAATATTCCATTGTATACATGTGCTACATCTTTTTCTTTTTTTAACATCTTTATTGGAGTATATAGTTGCTTTACAATGGTGTGTTAGTTTCTGCTTTATAACAAAGTGAATCAGAAAAGCAGAAGAACTGCTTTTGCTGTGTTGCATAGGTTTTGAGTCCTCGTGTTTTTGTTGTCCTTTGCTTCTCGATATTTTTGATATCCCCTTTAATATCTTCAGTGATCTCTTGGTTATTTAGTAGTGTTTGTTTAGCCTCAATGTGTTTGTATTCTTTACAGGTTTTTTCCTGTAATTGATATCTAATCTCATAGCATTGTGGTCAGAAAAGATACTTGATACAATTTCAGTTTTCTTAAATTTACCAAGGTTTGATTTGTGATCCAAGATATGATCTATACTGGAGAATGTTCCATGAGCATTTTGTAAGAAAATGTATCTTGTTGTTTTGGGATGGAATGTCATAAAAATATCACTTAAGTCCATCTTGTTTAATGTATCATTTAAAGCTTGTGTTTCCTTATTTATTTTCATTTTGGATGATCTGTCCAGTGGTGAAAGTGGGGTGTTAAAGTCCCCTACTATGATTGTGTTACTGTTGATTTCCCCTTTTATGGCTGTTAGCATTTTCCTTGTGTATTGAGGTGCTCCTATGTTGGGTGCATAAATATTTAGAGTTGTTATATCTTCTTCTTGCATTGATCCCTTGATCATTACGTAGTGTCCTTCTTTATCTCTTGTAATAGTCTTTATTTTAAAGTCTATTTTGTTTGATTTGAGAATTGCTACTTCAGCTTTCTTTTGATTTATATTTGCATGGAATATCTTCTTCCATCCCCTCACTTTCAGTCTGTATGTGTCCCTAGGTCTGAAGTGAGTCTCTTGTAGACAGCAAATATACAGGTCTTGTTTCTGTATCCACGCAGCCAGTCTATGTCTTTTGGTTGGAACATTTAAACCATTTACTTTTTAGGTAGTTATTGATATGTATGTTCCTATTACCATTTTCTTAATTTTGGGGGGTTTGTTATTGTAGGTCTTTTCCTTCTCTTTTGTTTCTTGCCTCAAGAAATTCCTTTAGCATTTGTTGTAAAGCTGGTTTGTTGGTGCTGAATTCTCTTAGCTTTTGCTTGTCTGTAAAGGTTTCAATATCTCTGTCGAATCTGAATGAGATCTTTGCTGGGTAGAGCTAATCTTGCTTGTAGGTTTTTCTCTTTCATCACTTTAAATATGTCCTTCCACTCCCTTCTGGCTTGCAGAGTTTCTGCTGAAAGATCAGCTGTTAACCTTATGGGGATTCCCGTGTATGTTATTTGTTGCTTTTCCTGTGCTGCTTTTAATATTTTTTGTTTTTAATTTTTGATAGTTTGATTAATATGTGTCTTGGCGTGTTTCTCCTTGGATTTATCCTGTATGGGACTCTCGGTGCTTCCTGGATTTGATTGACCATTTCCTTTCCCATATTAGGGAAGTTTTCAACTATAATCTCTTCAAGTATATTCTCAGTCCCTTTATTTTCTCTTCTTCTTCTAGGACCCCTATAATCTGAATGTTGGTGCATTTAATGTTGTCCCTGAGGTCTCTGAGACTGTCCTCAATTCCTTTCATTCTTTTTTTCTTTTTTCTGCTCTGTGGTAGTTATTTCCACTATTTTATCTTCCAGGTCACTTATCTGTTCTTCTGCCTCAGTTATTCTGCTACTGATTCCTTCTAGAGAATTTTAAATTTCATTCGTTGTATTGTTCATCATTGTTTTTTTGCTCTTTAGTTCTTCTACATCCTTTTGAAATGTTTCTTGTATTTTCTCCATTCTATTTCCACGATTTTGGATCAGCTTTATTGTCATTACTCTGAATTCTTTTTCAGGTAGACTGCCTATTTCCTTTTCACTAGTTTGATCTGGTGAGTTTTTGCCTTGCTCCTTCATCTGTTGTGTGTTTCTCTGTCTTCTCATTTTGCTTAACTTACTGTGTTTGGGGTCTCCTTTGCACAGGCTGCAAGTTCGCAGTTCCTATTGTTTTTGGTGTCTGTCCCCTGTGGCTAAGGTTGGTTCAGTGGGTTGTGTAGGCTTCCTGGCAGTGGGGACTGGTGCCTGTGTTCTGGTGGATGAGGCTGGATCTTGTCTTTCTTGTGGGCAGGACCATGTCTGGTGGTGTGTTTAGGGGTGTCTGTGAACTTATTATGATTTTAGGCAGCCTCTCTGCTAATGAGTGGGGTTGTGTTCCTGTCTTGCTAGTTGTTTGGCATAGGGTGTCCAGCACTGTAGCTTGCTGGTCGTTGAGTAGAGCTGGGTCTTAACATTGTGATGAAGATCTCTGAGAGAGCTTTCTCACCCTTTGATTTTATGTGGGGCCCGGAGGTCTCTGGTGGACCAATGTGTTGAACTCGGCTCTCTCACCTCAGAGGCTCAGGCCTGACACCTGGCCGGAGCACCAACATCCTGTCAGCCACACGGCTCAGAAGAAAAGTGAGAAAAAGAAAGAAAGAAAGAAAGAAAAAAGTTATTAAAATAAAAAATAATTATTAAAAATAAAAGAAATTAAGATGTAATTAGAAAAGAAAGAAGAGAGCAACCAAACCAAGAAATAAATCCACCAATGATAACATTAGCCAAAAGGTATAGTAAAAAAAAAAAAAAAAAAAATCCCAGAGAGACAGAACCCTATAGCAAATGGTACTTTTCTTGTTCTGCCATAGAATTGAGCAGAGTCCTGGATTGAAGCTCTGATGAGAAAATGGATTTGCAGAAGGAGCCAATGGGATGCAGAGCTCATATCCTCTTTTTTTTTTTTTTTTGTGGGTGGGGTTTGGCTAGATTTGGGCATTTAAGAGGACATGTGAACTGAGGCCTTAGTTAATGTGAATTGTCCCGCCTGACCCCCCACAACTTTCTCCTGACTCTTCCTCACACATCACCTTCTGTTCTAAGGGTCGTTTCCTGGGCACGAAGCTAAACTCCTCTTAGGGCATTTGAAGATATGTAGTTTATTCTGAGAGACCTTTTGGAATTATTGTGCCAAGTCCTAATATTTCTACATTTATCTACATTTTATTTTCTTTCCCCTTTTCTTTACTCCTTGTTTATGAGGTCACATAAAACATTACTAAATATCCAGACAACAAAGAAATAAAGAAGGAAGTTAAATCAGATATCTACTCTACATAATTATAGCCGAGCTTACCTACTCACCTTTTGTAAGAGGGCAGTAAGCAATTTTCACCTTATTTTGGCAGGTTACTTGCTAATTTCAGGCCTTGAAAGCACAGAGGGACAATTGAGGTAGTCTGGTGAGAAAGTCTTTTGTCTGATCCAGTGTTCAGCTTTCCTCCCTGCTATTTAATAGAAATAGCAGTCATCAATTAGTTGTATGACCTAATAGGCATTTAACTTCTCAATGCCTTAGATACCTAGTCCAAGAAGGTTGTAGTGCAGGAAGATAAGAAGATAATAGATGTGATAGTGCTTTGAAATTTTGGAGAGCTGATGCAGAAATACAGAGCATTGTTTTTTGTAACTCCTAAAGGCTGATTACTGCAAATTTTCAGGTTAGATTGATTTACTCAACCACAGATTTGTTTGTCCTCTACACTTTTCCTGGCATTAGTGGTTATTTTCCTGAAGTCAGTACAGTCTGTCCTCAGTGATCAGCAGATCAGTTGTGATGAGAGACAGGAATGAGACTCAGACCTGGGCAAGGACTTCTGACTCAAAATCCATTCTGCTTTTACTGTGCTTTTGCCTTCATGACTTCTTGTAGAGTGTGTGTGTGTGTGTGTGTGTGTGTGTGAGAGAGAGAGACAGACAGACAGACAGACAGAAAGAGAGACAGAGAGGATGAATGTGTGTTTAGAAAAATGTAAATGCAAACTCAGAACTTTATAAAGTAAAATCAACTATCCTTCCCTTTTCCTAACATTTCTTCACTCTCTTCTTCATCCCTTTTGCACGTTCCTCTTGCCCATCCTCTTTCCATTCATTTTTTCTGCTTTATATAAGTTGGTGGTAGCATGGATGGTGATTGCTAACTTACAGGGGTTGATATGGTAGAAATTTATTAGGATTCTCTTCTGTTTTCTTTTTCTCCTTGTTTAAGAGAAGCTTATTATTTGAAGAATATTTAATCCTCTGCTTAAAACCATGCTCTCCACCTGTGCTTCAAAGCCACCCTCCTACCGTCTCAAGCCCAGTTAACCTGTCTGCTGGGACCCTTTCCCCAGCAACCAGTGTCACTTTTGGAAGCCGTATTTTGGGTTCCTCAGAGGCTTATCTCTCTCCTTTCAACTGCTTGAAGTTGTGCCTCTTTAGTCCATTATGCAGCCACTTCTCCAGATACTACGGTTTCTCTTCTGAGTCAGATGATGGCATCAGCTGGCAATGAGCACCACTGCTGCAGTGGTAGAGGACAGCTCGAAGTTAGGAGAGATGCTTGGGAAGAAGACAGAATCAGGCCAACTTCATCTCTTTTTAATGGATTTGGTTATACTGAAATAAGTGGGGATTATCTGTAACTTGAGCAAGATATGTCCACTATAAATAAAAATACCTGATTCCCTACTTTGTGCAAGGCACTCTTTTAGGTCTTATGGGGGATACAGACAACAACTATACCTTTTGGGACACTTAGAATTCAGCAAGACGGCTAAATATGTTTATTCATAACTGCAATTCAAGATAGAATGTGTGTTTCATGTTATAATATAGAAGAATGTAGCATAAAGGGGATAGAAGTTGGACGACTGAATGGATAGAACGGATTTTAAAGGACTCTCTGGAGACAAGTGACTGGTAGGACAGAGTTAAGAAAAAAAAAAAGGGAAGAAGAGATATAAGACATCTTTCAGCAAAAGGAGTTTAATTCATCTGTCCCTTGAACAGAAGGCAGGCTGCTCAAGCGAGTGCTACAGTCTGGGCTTTACTCAGAGCTAGAAAGTAAAGAAGCCCAGACAAAGTGACTAGAAGCAGGAGAGGTGACCGTTCTTCTAGGATGGAAATAAAAGGATCATTCTTTGTCACATCCAAATCCTAACTCAGATAGTTAACACCTGGGAATGCTGAGTCATTGATCTCAGGAGCAACTGAATCTGAAGGTTTTCATCCCTGTGACAAGAGTGGTGAAAATGTACCACTCTTCACTATTTTGAAAAGTTTTTACCTACATCATGAATGGATAGATGGATAGAAGGAGTGTGAGAAGTATATTTAAAATGCAGTGGGAATTTAGATATGGGAGATAATTTTACAGTTGAGTATATGAGGGAAAATTTTTTATATCATTCACTCATTCATTTTTAACTTATTCAGCCATTCTCCCATATAAGCCATTCGAGAAATACTAATTGAGACCATACTCAGATTATGTTCTGGAGATACAGTAGTCAATATAATAGATGTGATTCTCTCATGGAACTTATTATCTACTAATGAGACAATTCACAAATGACTAATGCATTATACTTTTGGTAAATTCTAAGAAGGAAAAGTACAGGGTGCTTTGATAGCAAATAAAGCAAGGGACTGGGACTTCTGTGGTGTTCCAGTGGTTAAGACTCTACTTCCACTGCAGGGGGCATGGGTTTGATCCTTGGGTAAAAAACAAACAAACAAAAACAAAAAACAACAACAACAAGGGACTGGCCTAGTTTTGAGGGAATCATAACAGTGTTCATAGAGTAGACAGAATTTGAGGTGGACTATTTTTACAGACTTGAGCTAGAAAAGTTTTAATAATATCGCTGATTCACACATTGTTTTCACCTTTCAAAAAACATTCAGTTTCACTTTTACCTAGTTTATCAGTGTAATATTGAGCAGTGTACTGCTATACAGTAAGGAATGGCCTTCACTTTACTTTGTACACCTGAAGAAAATCTTCACAAGGAACATTTGCTTCTAAAGAGGTCGTGAGAGCAAAGATAAGGGACCTTGCTTATTGAAGTTGAATTACTCCTTGTATAATTCATGGGATATTCATAGTACTTTATCATAAGTATGTATATGATTTAAATGTTTACATGTTTATGCAGTTATTTGTGCTCCATACATTGTGAATACTTTTAATAAAGCCTTCACATAGTTTATTTAAATTACTTGTTTAGATGTTTATGTTTTCTACTAGATCCTTGATCTACTGAGTACTTAGCATAGTGCCTAAAAGAAAGTAGACACTCAATATTTTCTTTCATGAATGAATTAAATTAACAGAAAGTGGTAATATTTCTCATTAAAAGATATATATATATATATATATATATATATATATATATATATATATATATATATATATATATATTTTTTTTTTTTTTTTTTTTGGTATGAGGGTCTCTCACTGTTGTGGCCTCTCCCGTTGTGGAGCACAGGCTCTAGACACGCAGGCTCAGCGGCCATGGCTCACAGGCCTAGCCGCTCCACGGCATGTGGGATCTTCCCAGAGTGGGGCATGAACCCGTGTCCCCTGCATCGGCAGGCGGACTCTCAACCACTGCACCACCAGGGAAGCCCAAAAGATATTTTTTAATGATTCTTTGCAAGCATCACTTTATATGCTCTAGATATAACAGTAAATAAAATAGACTAAGTCTACTTTCTTGAGGTGAGGGAGGTGGACAATTAAAAATAAACAATCATGTTATTAGTTTTATTGTTAGTTCAGGTACTCCAAGAAGCAAATACATTCTAAGACAGGATTAAACGGTGTAAGAGACTCTTGGGGGGAGGTCCCTGTGAAGAGTAAAGGGGAGAGAACAGGGATGAACAGGAGAAACTTCAGGGCATGATGCAGGTCTGAAAACTGTGAAAAGAAAGGGGGAAGGTGGGAGTTTTGGGGAGGAAGAATCAGAGAGTACAGTGCAGGTCTAAGAAAGTTTCAGCAAGGTCAATGGGGAGTCCCTGAACTAAAGTTGCCTATTACAGGACTTCTGAACCCCTTAGGAATCAGCCTTCAGTAATGCTATGTTCAGTTACTGGCTGGGAGCAGCCCAGGGGATGCATGGCCTCAGAGACCACAGAGTGGTTACAGACAGCTGGAGGTATCAGTCAGTTTGCTCCCCTGGATACTTCCCTTGAAGGAGATCTGAGTGGCTCACTTCTACCACTGTTGCAGTTATGAGGGAAAAAAGAGTAAGAAAAATATTTGAGGAATAATGTTGCCATTTTAGATGGTTTGAACTGAGAAGGCCTTTTGGATAAGATAACACTTCAATATAAATCTGACTATAAAGATAAGGAAGGTGGAAATCTTTGGAAGGAGTTTCCAGGCAGAAGGAAGTGCAAATACAAAGGTCCTGAGAAGGAGTATACTTGGATTTCATGATAAGGAAGGAGAAGATCAGTGTGTCTGGATTACAGTGAGTGATGGGAAGAGGGATTTTATTCATCCATTCAACAAATATAATACTTATTGGGTGCCTACTATATCCTGGACAGTGTTCTAGGCACTGGGGATTCAGAAAGGAACTAAACAGGCCCCAAATCCTTTTCCCTTACTGGGTTTAAATTCTACTCGGGGAGATAGGCAATCAACAAGATGATTAATTAATTAGATAGTGATCAATGCTGAGGAGAGAGAATAAGGTAGGGATGGGGGATATGAAATGTCGAGTGGATGGTAGTGAGGGTAGGCCTTATTGAGAAAATGAGTTTTTAATGAAGACCTGAAGAAAGTGAGAGAGCAAACCAGGCAGCTATGAGATAGAGGGATATTCCAGGTAGAAGAAAAAAATACAAAGCCCTTGAGGTGGGAGTCTGCCTAGTGTGATAGAGGAACAGCCAGGCGGTAGAGGATGAATGAAGAGGGGGTCAGTGAGGGAGAATAGGAATTGAAATTAGAGAGGTATTGGAAGGCCAGATCCTGAAGAGCTGTTAGATCATATAAATGAATTTCAGTTAAGGGACCTGTTTCTTCATAGGTGAAGAGAAGCACTGGAGACATTGAATTTTACATTGAAAATTGTAAAAAATAATTCTGCTCCCTAGTTTTTTTTGTTGTTGTTGTTTTTATAAATTTATTTATTTTATTATTTATTTTTATTTTTGGCTGCATTAGGTCTTCGTTGCTGAGCATGGGCTTTCTCTGGTTACGGCGAGCGGGGGCTACTCTTCATTGCGGTGTGCTGGCTTCTCATTGTGGTGGCTTCTGTTGTTGAGAGCACAGGCTCTAGACATGCGGGCTTCAGTAGTTGTGGCGTGCAGGCTCAGTAGTTGTGGCATACGGGCTTAGTTACTCCGTGGCATGTGGGGTCTTCCTGGGCCAGGGCTCGAACCCTTGTCCCCTGCACTGGCAGGCAGATTCTTAACCACTGCACCACCAGGGAAGCCCCTGCTCCCTAGTTTTTGATGCGTTCTTGTACCAGCAGCTTTAGCTGGTATAAGAAGGATCACTGCTGGGGCAGGTTGCCAACAGTGATGTCAGTTTAGAAACAGAGAGTGGGGAAAATTGAACTTAAATGAGTTGGTATCTGTATTCAGTGGTAAAGTATTACATGTTAGAATTGGAAGGACCTTAGACTGAACTAGGGTTATCTTTCAATTTTATTGGTAAGGAAACAGGGGCTCTATGAGAAAAAAAGAGACCAAGGTCACAGAAAATGTTAGTGGCAGACCCAGGACTGGAATCTACATTAGAAACCTGAACCACAGCTGGCTCTCCACATCAGTGTATTAACCCAGTGTGCTTGCAGAGAGGGTAAATGCATTTTGTGGGAGGATAGATGAGGGAGTGCAGATGAGCTTGTTTTTCACATAAGCCTTTTTCATTAAGGACTAGAACAGTTGGTGGATTCCTCCTTCTCATCTTTCCCTGGAGAGCCCTTCTATCCCTCCCTTGCTGGCAGTTGCCCATTTAGGTTATACATCCATTGAGCAGGAAGTGTGCTGATTTTGTAGTTCACCTCTTTTTAAGACCTCCCTGGTCCTCTGGTAGCTGATCTTATTTGACTGATAATTGCAAATCATCATATAATGTTAATAATATTAGTCTGTTCAATGAAATTCATTTAACCTGGCTCAGCAGATATTTTATGTATGTTATATCTCCCTATTGGGATCACTGGGGCTGATAACCAAGGAAAATGTGCTCAGTATGGGCTTAAATGGAAATAATATATAATGAAGCTGGCTTGACAGTGGGATTTTGAATTGGGAAACTGTATTCTAAAATGCTCAGTTGCAGTAGGTGGTCTTTGTCATGATTCCAAGGGGATTACATTTAAATTGTGGTGTGTTCTTTGCCACATCAGGTGTGTTAACATAGGCATCTTAGCACACTCCAATATATCAAATAGTAAATGTGAAAAGGAAGGTGAAATCTGCTATTTATTTATCTTAGTCACTTGTGTGCTCATGAGAATATGCTATCCTTTGTCAGGTCACATTTAGTCAGTCATTTATTTATTTATTCAGGAGCTATGCCATACAGGGAAGATATGTGCTTTGGAGTCACAGTCTAGTTTGAACTCTTGTTTTGTGGATTACTACCTGTGTGGCCTTTGGTAGGTTACTTAATTCCTTTGAGCCTCCAGTTTTTTTCAAAAATGAAATGAAAGTCTGTTTTGTATGGTTGTTACAAGAATAAAATTAAGTAAATTTTATAGGATGTCTAATTACAATGCCCACCCACAGTAGGTATTGGGTGGGCCAAAATGGTTGTTCATTTTTTTCCATAAGATGGCTCTGGTAGCACTTAGTTGTCTTTAACCTCATTTGAAACAATTTTGTTAGATTGTATTGTGACAGCTGTCATATCAGTGTGCATTAAAAAAAACTTATCAAAATTGGTGAATTTTTGTATGGCCATTTTAATATTGAAGATGGAAGAAAAAAGCAACATTTTCAGCATATTATGCTTTATTATTTCAAGAAAGGTAAAAATGCAACTGAAATGCAAAAAAAAAAAAGATTTGTTCAGTGTATGGAGAAGGTGCTGTGACTGGTCAAACGTGTCAAAAGTGGTTTGCGAAGTTTTGTGCTGGAGATTTCTCACTGGAAGATGCTCCACCGTCGGGTAGACCAGTTGAAATTGATAGCAATCAAACCTAGACATTGAGAACAATCAACGTTATACCACCCGGGAGATAGCCAACATACTCAAAATATCCAAATCAAGAGTTGAAAATCATTTGCACCAGCTTGGTTATTTTAGTCACTTTGGTGTTTGGATTCCACATAAGCAAAAAAAAACCTTCTTGACCGAATTTCCACATGTGATTCTCTACTGAAATGTAATGAAAACGTTCTGTTTTTAAAACAAATTGTGATGGGCAATGAAAAGTGGATACTGTACAATAATGTGGAATGGAAGAGATCATGGAGCAAGCAAAATGAACCACCACCAACCACACCAAAGGCCGGTCTTCATCTGAAGAAGGTGATGTGTATATGGTAGGATTGGAAGGGAGTCCACTACTATGAGCTCCTTCCGGAAAACCAAATGATTAATTCCAACGAGTACTGCTCCCAGTTAGACCAACTGAAAGCAGCACTCGAGGAAGAACATCTGGAATTAGTCAGTAGAAAACGCATCATCTTCCATCAGGATAATGCAAGGCCGCATTTCTTTGATGACCAGGCAAAAACTGTTACAGCTTGGCTAGGAAGTTCTGGATCATCTGCCATATTCACCAGGCATTGCACCTTCAGATTTCCATTTATTTTGGTCTCTACAAAATTTTCTTGGTGGAAAAAAATTTCCATTCCCTGGAAAACTGTACAAGGGACCTGGAACAGTTCTTTGCTCGAAAAGATAAAACGTTTTGGGAAGATGAAATTATGAAGTTGCCTGGAAAACGGCAGAAGATAGTGGAACAAAACGGTGAATACGTTGTTCAATAAAGTTCTTGGTGAAAATGGAAAATGTGTCTTTTATTTTTACTTAAAGACTGAAGGAACTTTTTGGCCAACCCAATACTTCGTTACTTGTAGCTATGTACCATTGCTAGTAGTATAAAAAGAGCACTGTGGAAACTCAGAGAAGGTAATGAATGTCTGACGAATTCAGAGAGGGCATATGACTTTCCCAATGTCATATGGATTTTATTTTATTTTATTTCTTTTTTTTTTCTTTTTCTTTTTTTTTTTTTTTTCTGCGGTACGCGGGCCTCTCACCGCTGTGGCCTCTCCCGTTGCGGAGCACAGGCTCCAGACGCACAGGCTCAGTGGCCATGGCCCACGGGCCCAGCCACTCCGCGGCATGTGGGATCTTCCCAGACCGGGGCACGAACCCATGTCCCCTGCATCGGCAGGTGGACTCTCAACCACTCCACCACCAGGGAAGCCCTGATATGGATTTTAAATGATAAGAAGCAGTTTGCCAGATGCAGAGGACATGGAGAGGTAATTAAGCAGAGGCGGTAGTATGGCTGGAGGCTAGGTGTAAAGATTAGAATGGAAAGAGAGGTGAGTGGGTGAAACAGTTCATTTACAGTTTGATGTGATTTGAATAGTGACAGGAAAGTTGTACTTTTCTCCTCATTTATAAATATCTCCTTCATCTATGTCCAAGATATGCATGTGTGGAGTATAAGCTTGCATTGTGTACTTGTTTCTTTCAAAGTGCAAATGTTCTTTCAGAATGTAAAATTGATCCATTTCAATTTAATTTAAATGGAATTCAATTATCAATTATATTTAATACATCTATGTGCCAAGTATGGTGCTAATCCCTGAGAAAACTATAATTAATAAAAGGGATTTAACTTTGCCTCAAGAAACTCAACACCTTCGGAAGGCCCATCCATTAATCAGCAGCTCAAGTGTTACTATCGAGAAGTAAAAAATGTACAGTGGAAGGATAGTTGCTTGAGCTAGAACTTAAAAGAGGAATAGAATTCCCAATTGTTTTAAACAGTCATTAGTACTTTAGAGGGAATTTATTGAACATGATTTGGATAGCTTGGGTAGCTAGAAAGATCCTTGGGAGGTAGGTTAGGGAAATGGGGCTTCTGCTTCATAGTTACGCCTTTGGCTAGCCCTGTACTTAGAAAAATAATGCAATTGTTTGTATAGTCGGAGAAGCCATCTGAGAGTGTAAACTCTATTTTCCATGCTTATTAGCACAATATATGTGTGACTGATGTTCGACATATAAAATATGAATTATGCAAGAGCAATAGGGATGAGATGTTGTATACGATAAAAATTTAGTTACTATACACTATATTGCTGATGAGATGGACAATTGAGTATCACTGACAAGTTGTCTCAACAGTGAAATGTGTTTGATGAAATGTCCAGTCAATGATGAGATAATGAATTATCCCACAAGAACTGTGATAACTATAGCTTTGAAAAACAGCTATCAAAAGGAAATTGAAATTACATAGGTGAATCCTTGAAGATTTTTTTTGATGACAAAGAATACTTGTGATGCTAATGAACTTAAAATAATAATAAAAGACTAGAACTTTCTGATCTTTAAGAAGAAATAGAGTATAAATCTATCCCATTATAAACTCAGGTGATTTCCCATTTTATTTTATTTTATGAAGGCTGGAAATATCTCTTCAACACTTATTGAGATGAAATAAGGCAAACATTTATTGTTTATATTCCATGTACTTGCTGCTTTCACAGTCATTAAGTCAAAGCAATATCAAAAACTCCATTTTAGCCAGAGTGGAATCTGAGTCTCAAAGTAGATAAATGACTTTCCCAATGTCACATGGTTTGAAGGGAGCAGAGTTAAAATTCCAACTCAAGTCCACCTGGTTTTAAATTCTTAGGTCTTTCTACTATAAAACATTGCCCCTACTGGTTATTGAATAAAGGAATGCAAATATTTTGCATTACGTTCTGAAAAATTGAGAACAAAAATATTGGACCTGGATCTTTCTGATGTAAAGAAAAGATATAGTTAAACAGATGACTACAACACACTTTGATTTCTCCCTTAGCTAATACTTATTGTCTGGATCAATCTTTCCTAAATTAGGTTGCTCATTTGAATCCCTTGGGTGAACTTTAAAAATATAGATTCCTGGGCTCACCACAGAAAGATTCTGCATTCTTGGTACAATTATGGAATGTATTTTATAAGGTTGCCTGTGTAATTCTGAAATGCACCCAGGTTTGGGACCTACAGTCTAGTCCATGTGAGGAGTGGCTTACTCTTTCTACTTATTTGTGCCTTACCATATGTACAGCCGCCCAGAGTCATGGTTAAAACTCTATTTTTATTTTTTGTTTTTATTATTTCATGGAAAGTATAATATAAGGAAAAGGACAAGTTTTAGTCGCTCACAGGTAGTGCTTTCCATCGAGAGGTCAGTGAGCCACCTACATAAGAATCCCCTTTGGTAGTGTTAAAAAGTAGATCTATTACATGACAGGGAGAATTTTAGAATTAATATTTATAAAATCAAGCCAAGTAATAACTGAGTCATAGTTCACCTACAATAAAGTGCAGAGAACTTAAGTGCTTGGTTCAATAAACTTTGATATTTGTGTATATTCATGTAACCACCACCCAAAACTTTTATTACCCCAGAAAGCTCTCTGTTGCCTTTTTTCAATCACCTCACACATAATCTCAGACTTTTTTTGTCACCACTGGTTAGTTGTGCCTCTTCTAGAATTTCATATGAATGGAATCATACAGAATCTATGAATTTGTGTCAGGGTTCTTTTGCTCAACATGCTGCCTTTAGTTAATTGATGTTTTTACATGCATTAATATTTTATTCCTCTTTATTGCTGAATAGTATTACATTGTGTTAATATAATACAACTTGTTTGTTCATTTACATATTGATGAGTTATTTTATGAATTTTGGCTATTATGAATGAAGGTCCTATAAACATTTTTGTACAAGTCTTTACGTAGACATAGGCTTTCATTTCTCTTTGGTGAATACCTAAGAATGGAATTGCTGGGTCCTAGGATGTATATTTAACTTATAAAAAACTTACAAATAATTCCCCAAAATGATTGTACCCTTTTATACTCCCAGCAGCCAGGTATGAGAGTTCCAGTTGCTCCAAATCCTCAATATTTGGCAAAGTCAGTATTTTTTATTTTAGTCATTTTAATGTCATTTTTTAAAGCAAAAAATTTAAAATAGTTTTCCATCTTACTTGAGAGAACAATTTAATAAAAAATACTCCATTAAAATGTTGGACAGTTAATGTCTGCACTCTGATAAACATTAGAGAACAGAGTGAAAAAGAAAGTAGGCAAGAACTATACCAAGGGATAGCTCTGAATTGAGAGAGAAAACTAGTCTTTACTTGATAACAGTTAAATACAATGATTGAGCTGTTTAGCTTGGACTTAGGGGGTTATATTACTTTTAACTCTTGATCTAATTTATGTCCTTAATTTGTGCTCTAATGTATGAAGTAGATATTAGTTGTTTAACATTTTATATACCATTACTTTAACAAAAGTTACTATTTTTGAAGAAAAGACACATGAAAAATCAGATTGCTAAAGACCTACTTCTTTACTGGTAGTGTTTCATGCCTAGGAAGTGATTAAAATGTGCATTCTTTATCACCACCGGTAATAGTGAGATATTTCTATTCTTTTTTTTGTTTGTCTTCAAAACCCAGTATCTGTTTTATACTTACAGTACAGTTCAATATAGCTCCTCAGCCACAATAACCACATTTCAAGTGTTTAAGAGCCACATGTGACTAGTGGCTGCTATATTGGCCAGCATAGATCTAGATATTGACTTAGTAAAAACTGCAGACAGACTTATAGAAGTTTACAGTTTGGTTTTTCTAACAGAAGTTCAAGAAAGAGTATCTCCTTTCCATGGGCCTTTAAATAGTTTATTCAGAACCTTGTGAGAGGGTATAGATTCCCTGAAAGGATCTGAGCACTATCATAATGACATAACTGCTTTTATTGCACACCTACCCTATGATAATACTTTATCCATTATCACATTTAAGCCTCACAACAAACCTGAGGAATAGCATTGTTCACATTTCATAGATGAATTAACTGTGGCTCAGAATGGTTAAGTAACTTGCCAAAAGTAATACACCTGTTAAGTTTTCATTGTGTTCTTACAGGGGTCTGGTTTTGACACCTCTACAAATGTTTAAGAAGCTCTGCTCCCTGTAAAAAATGAGGTCTAGAGGTCTGAAATGATTTTCCAGTTTTCTAGTTAATAGCAGATTTAGAACTTGAACCCAGATCTCTTAACTCCTCATCTAATGCTTTTTCCCTTATCCCACTTTGTAATAGATGTCCTTCCTATGACCACTAACCCCAGTACCTTTGTATGTTTTTTTCTGTATGGAAGACTTTATCTCAGGTGTTAGCTAGACCTCAATCTGATAAGATTCATATGCACAAAAAATATGCTTCATCTGTCATTTATCATAATCTTTAAAAAATAATTTTACCTCATTCTTTTTAAAAGCTATGCATCATTCTATAAAGATGTACCTTAATTTATCTAGCTATTTTTCTTTCAGAAATATTTTGGCTATTTACAACTTTCTACTATTACAAACAACGCTGCAATGAATAACCTATACAGGTATCTTAGTTCAGTGTGCGAGTATTTTTTCAGGATAGGTAACTGGAAATGAAGTCCAGATTTTAGTAGAAATAGTCCCCCTAAGAAATTGTACCCATGACTATATTGCCAACATTGGATATTACCAATATTTTATTGTTTTTGTTGAGATATTATTAATATATAAAATTATATTAGTTTTAGGTATACAACATAATGATTCAGTATAAGTATATATTGCAAAATTATTACCACAATAAGTCTAGTTAACATCCATCACCACACATAGTTAGAAATTATTTTTCCAGTGATGAGAATTTTTAAGATCTACTCTCTTAGCCACCTTCAAATATACAACACAGTGTTATTAACTATAGTCACCATTCTGTACATTACATCCCCAGGCTTATTGTAACTATTGACTACCTTCACCCATTCTGCCCAGTCCTCACTCCAGCAAACACCAATCTGTCTCTGTATTTATGAGTTCAGTTTGTTTGTTTGGTTTTTAGATGTCACACATAAGGGAGATCGTATGGTATTTGTCGTTCTCTGTTTGACTTTCTTCATTTAGCGTAATGGCTTCAAGGTCCACCCATATTGTTGAAAATGGCAGGATTTCTTTCTTTTTTTAGGCTGAATAATATTTTATATGTATCTATCTATCTAAATATATGAATAATATTATTTAGATCTGTATATCTATATCTAGCTCACATTTTCTTTATCCATTCATCCATTGATGGACATATAGGTTATCTCCACATCTTGGCTATTGTAAATAATGCTGCAGTGGATATGGGGGTACAGATATCTTTTCAAGTTAGTGTTTTTGTTTCCTTTAGATAAATACCCAGAAGTGGAATTGCTGCATCATATGGTAGTTTTATTTTTAACTTTTGAGCAGCCTCCATACTTTCCATAGTGGCTGCAACAATTTACATTCCTGGCAACAGTGGGAAAGTGTTCTCTTTTGTCTACATCCTTGGCAACACTTGTTATTTCTTGTCTTTTTGATGACAGCCCTTCTAAAAGGTGTGAGGTAATATCTCATTGTGGTTTTGATTTGCATTTTTCTGATGATCAGTGATGTTGAGTACTCTTCATGTACCTGTTGACCATCTGTATTGTTTTCTTTGGGACAATGTCTATTCAGTCCCCTCCCAATTTTTAATTATTTATATTTTTACTATTGAGTTGTATGAGTTTTTTATATATTTTGGATGTTAACCCCTTATCAGATATGTGATTTGCAGATATTTTCTCCCATTCTATAGCATAATTATGAAACTTTTACCTTATTATATGACATTTTAATATTTACTATTTTCATAAATATCATCTCATTTAATTCTTTTAACAACTTTGTGTTATAAATAAGCTAAATGATGTGCCCAGTACCATGTAGGTCATAAATGTCAGCACTTGAGTAGAACTCAGGGCTTCTGATGTCCAGGGCTATGTCCCTTATACAATGGCATGAGACCTCCAAGTCATGGAGACTTTGTTCTAGTTGATTCAGTGCTTGGGGCCTCTGTTTCCCCATTTGTAAAATGAGGGACTTGTGGTATTTGACCCCTAAATCCCTCTATCTCCTTATATCTGCGACTCTGTCTTTCAACTCCATAAATAAAAGATTAATTTAAGGAAAATATAAATTAAGGTGGTTGCTTTCTTTTACAGATAATCCTTTTGCCTTTCTTAAGTAATCGTCTTGGGTTTTCTTTGAATATCAAGATGTCATTTATACTTAAAATATGGGTTCTTTATGTGAGTCTAGCAGCCAGTGATTGAGTTACAGGATGTCTGTAAGTTCTTTAACATTTTATGCAAAATTTTCTGCCTATGCAGTTATGTGCATTTTCTGTAAAAGGGTTCCAAGTTTTTGTTAGATTTTCAAGGATGTCTAAGATCAAAGAGAAAAAATAGAACCATGGATCTAAAATGTTACTTGACTTTTCACAATGTAATAGACACGTATCATTTTACTAATATATCAGCTGTAAAAAGCAAGGTTCAATTATACCTGTAAAAGGTCTACCAGATTATATGGTTCTCTTGTTACATAGAGGCCTAGCAATTTAGTGCCTGTACTGCTTTGCCATAACCATATTTCACAAGCCGTTTTAAATCTATCCTCAGTTTTCTTTGACCTTTACAAGGTAGAGAGAAACTTTCAGACTTTGTATAGACATAGCTATTCTATTGTGTTTTATGAGTGGAATGCAAGTTGACAGAATGAAACACGTACAGGTGATTCCTTTAATGTGGATCTCACAAAAGGATGCTTGCCTTGGTTTCTGTTCTCTCAAATATTACTTCTTTCTAGAGAACTGTGTGTGTGAAGATCTAATACTTTCTTTTGTATTTGGCTGGGGGAAATTGCAAGAGAAAGCTACTCTTTCCATGCATTTTAGATAAAGTATTCTAATTTCATGATAATTATCCATGTTAACTGTAGAGCTGTTCTTAAAACACTTCAGTGTATTGTCCCAATGAAATCTCCTGAATTCTAACAAGTAAATGCTCAAGTCAGCCTCTGCTCTGGAGATAAAAACGCAGGCTCCAGTGGTGTGCTAGAGCTAGCTTGTCATTAGCTCATGAAACTGATTTTTAAATTTTTAAAGAATTTTGCCACCTGTTTGGCATCATGTTGGTAGCTTGAAATTGGTCATGGTGGGAGTATTTATACCATGAAAATAAACAACCTCCTCTATTAATCAGGACTCCTACCCCCTGGGAACTGGGCTGTTAAACACTGATCAGCACACCCATGTTTGGTTTAGATATTTTCCCAGTTAAGATTGCATACTTTGCATATTATCTAATCAGCAATCCCTAGAGAAAATTCAAAATAAGGCAAAGTTTGAGTTTTCTTAAACTCTACCTCTGTAAAAATTCACATAGAAGGAAACTCCAGTCCTTGAAGTACCTGTGTCAAGTACTTCTCACTTGTTGCCAAATTGTAAGATGACAGAAGTACCACTGGAATAGAAGTCAAGGGACTAGGATTCAAATTTCCTCTTTGTTACTGATTTTATGACCTTGAACAATCACTTCACCTTCTGTGCTCCCGTTTCTCTAAGTGTAAAAGGAGGTAGAGCTGGGTGGAGTTTGCTAGTCTTTATGAAGCTACCTAGTATAAAAGTTCTTATTCCAAAGGAAGAATGAGTATTTATAGATAGTCACCGTACAAAGAGTTAATATTTCATCTAAAATAATTAATAATACTTGCTTAGTGATTATACATTTCATAGTCACAAAGCCATGGGGGAGCAGTAATGAACCTTTTTTTTTTAAAAAAAAAATTTATGTGGAACAAAAAATAAACGTAAAATAGTAATATTTTTATTATTACAAATTTATTTTATAAATTCAACTGGAATTACTTATTATAAAGCCAATCAATAAAAACAATAAGATTACTTCGATAACATCATAATTTGAAATGGGAGATTAGGAATGATGGTATCAGTCCTTCACATCATCCTCTACATTCATGAAATTCTAATTAAGTTTACAAAACACCCCATCAGACCCCTTCTAGGAAACCCACTTTCAAAATCCCTGTCTAACTAGTTTAACATGAGGAAGAACATTTTAAATGTAAGAGTGGTGGAATTACTGAAGCAGCCTGCTGAGAAAGTAGGTAGCTGGACTTCTATTACAAATGAGAAAAAAATGTATAAAGCTTGGACATGCTTGAATGCAGAACGCACCACACAATCCCTGTTTCACTTATATGTCTGACCCACTGCTTCAGAGAGGTTAAGTGATTTAACCAAAAGTATAATCAGAACAGATGTCTGATTGCGCACATTGTAGGCTTACCACCCACCTCATTCATATGTTCAGTTCAACTATAGGTGGTGGAGGGAAGCACCAAAGAGCTACAAGTTGTGGTCTCTGAACTCAAGGAGACAAAGCAACTAATGTGAAACGGTTGTGATATGTAGCTGTGGTTGTAAGCCCAAAGAAGTTTAGAGAGAGGAAAAACCAATGTGGATAGGAGTAGTTGCAGTACATGTTATATAAGATGAAGTGGGATATATGTTGAGCCATGAAAGTTGGGCAGGATTTGGCAAGATGTTTAAACCTAGTGTGTATGGAGAAAAGTAGGAAATAACCACTGCAATTTATTGAGAACCTAGTTGATACTGTGTACTTGACCAAGTTATATACATCACTTCCCTGAAGGAAGGCTTTATTATCTTTGTTTTCTAAATGTGGTACTTGAGCTTAAGAGAGGTTAAATATCCTATCTTCTAGTGATTGGCAGAGCTGGTATTATAATTAGGCCTATCCAATTGTTTCTTAGGTTGACACCTAAACCATAAACAACCAAAGAAAAAAGAGATAAATTGGATTTCATCAAAATTAAAAGCTTTTGTGCTTCAAAGGACACTATCAAGAAAGTGAAATGACAACCCACAGAATGGGAAAAAATAGGCAAACAATGAATATGAAAGGGTCAAATTTCAGAATATATAAAAAACTCTTACAACTCACCACAAATAACCCAATTTAAAGTGGAGCAAGGGTTTGAATATGCATTTTTCCAAAGAAAACAAAATGGCCTACAAGCGCATGAAAAAATGTTCAACATCATTAATCATTAGGGGAGTACAAGTCAAAACATGAGATACCACTTCACATCCAGTATAGCAGCTAAATCAAAAAGACAGACAGTTACAAATATTTGCTAGCACATGGAGAAATTGGAACGCTTATACACTGCTGGTGGGACCATTAGATGGTGTAGCCACTTTGGAAAACACTCTGACCGTTTCTCAAGAAAATAAACATAGTTACCATATGATCCAGCAATTCCACTTCTAGGTAAATACCCAAGAAAATTGAAAACATATATACAAAAAAACTTATACACACATGTTCATAGCAACATTATTCATAATAGTCAAAGAGTGGAGCTAATCCAAATATCCACCACCTGACATATGGATAACCATACAACTGACATGTGGTATATCCATACAATGTAATATTAATCAGCCATATAAAGGAATGAAGTGCTAATACAAGTTGAAACATGGATGAACCTTGAAAACATTACACTAAGTGGAAGAAGTAGACCCCAAAAACATGTATGATTCCATTTGTATGAAATGTCCAGAATAGGCAAATCCAGAGAGATAGGAAATACTGTAGGTTACCAGGGGCTGGAGGAAGAAGGGATAGGTAAAGACTGCTAATGGATACAGAGTTTCTTTCTGGGGTGATGAAAATATTCTGGAATTAGACAGGGGT
Organism: Mesoplodon bidens; assembly: GCF_964165515.1. Lineage (NCBI taxonomy): Eukaryota > Metazoa > Chordata > Mammalia > Artiodactyla > Ziphiidae > Mesoplodon > Mesoplodon bidens. The sequence continues at coordinate 71,208,497 of NC_138164.1, read as the reverse complement.
GATGAGCATGTGCTAAAAACCACTGTGAAGTGTTGTGCACTTCAAAAGGGCAAATTTTACGATATGTGAATTATATCTCAATTTAAAAAGCAAAACAGGCAGTCTTTAGAGAATGGCATCACAGGAGGCTCCTGAACTCCCCTCTTACCATGGACACACTGAATGGATAGTTATATATGGAGCAGTTCTCTCTAAAAGAAACCCAGGAACTAACTGTGTGACTCCTGTATATCAAGTGAGTGAGAAAATACTCACATTGAAGTGGATAGGAAATGCTAAGACATACTCTTGCCATAAACTAGACCTCTGGCACAATGCCATTCAGTTGGGAGGGAATCCCAACTCCAACTTCTTCCTGAGGAGTGAAGGGTTAGGACCCCACATGTAGAGCTCCAACTTTTAATATTCCCACCCAAGGGACAGGCCCCCAAAACACCTAGTTCTGAAAACCAATGGGGCTTGCTTCCGTAGCTTTGTGTCCCTGAGACCCACAGGACTATAACAAACAAAGAAGCTGTTATTTATGGGAGCTCAAGCACTCATTAGGCTCAGCTCAGAGGGAGCAGGCAAAAATAGTCCATCTCCCAGTTCTTCCCTGAATAGGGTCTATTTGCATACTTTAAAAGCTGCTGCCCAAGGGGTCAGCCTTCTAATTTAGCAAGCATCTAGGGGCTCACTGCAATCCTCCCTGGAGCTCAGGGAAACCTGCAGACATCTTCCTTGCTCTCCCCCTTTAGCCTGCTCTGCATCGCTAGTATCTCCCTGGGAGGAACTTATATATACTTCTGGCACTCCAGCTTTTCTGTCTGTTGTCTGAGGGATGGGTCCCTGGATCACCTGGCTGTAATAGCCCATGGGGATTGCATTCAGGAGTCCCACAGGACTATAGCACACAAAGAAGTAGTTCTAAACAGGCTTAGGAGTACATATGACTATTATTCAGCCATGAGAAAGAGGGAAATCTTGCCATTTGTGACAACATAGATGGACCTTGTGGCCATGCTTCTTAGTGAAATAAGTCAGCCAGTGGTCAGCAAATACTGTATGATCTCACTTATATGTAGAATCTAAAAAAGCCAAACTCATATAAACAGTAAGATAGTGGTTACAAGGACCTGGAATGTAGGGAAAAGGGGGAGGTATTGGTCAAAGAGTACATACAAACTTCCAGTTTTAAGATGAGTAAGTTCTGGGCTTCTAATATACAGCATGGTGATTATAGGTGTAACATATACTCCTAAGTTGCTGAGAGAGTAGATCTTTGCACCATAAAAAAGAAATGGTAGTTACATGATGTGATGTAGTTGTTAGCAAATGCTATGGTGGTAATCATTTTGCAATATAAGTATATCAAACCATATGTTGTACACCTTAAACTTACATAATGTCATATGTCAGTTATATCTTAATAAAGCTGGAAAAAAAACAAAACAGGCCTGTCTTCATCCAGAGGCTTATTGCTTTCCATGCTGAACTAAAGAACTTGTGTAGATTGAAGGAGAGAACAGAGAGCACACTGTTTTTATGCCAGTTCAGGCATCTGAGTGTAAGAGGATGAGTTCTTGATTTAGGGAGATGGCAGAAGGAATGAGAGGAACAGCAGGAGACAAGGAATCTCAGAGAAATTTCAAAGCGAAAAAATAGGATTTGATGATATCTTGGACTCTAATGAAAAATTAGAAGAAAAAGTTGGGTTTCCTGATTCCAGATTAAATAAAGATAAAGAATGTAAGGTAGCTCTCATAGTTCCTAGAATTTAATAAGTGCCTGTTAAATGTTAATTCTCTTCTACTTCCTACTGCAATGACTGTTCCACTTATTTTCATTTCAAGGATCTCAGCTCTGTCTCTACATTCCCTGGCCATTCAGGAACTCCTGTGATTCCTCACCTGGGTCCCCTTTGTTTTGAACACTTGACCTCCCCACCCTATTCTTTAAAGATAACTAATGCTGTGTCATATCCCATCAGAGTTTCTCTGCTGAATTAAGTTAATTGTGCAAGATTATAATGATTATAGTAATAACTGCTATTTCTATGAAGTAATTACTATGTACCAAACACAATACTTGCTTTATCTCTTTTATACTTACAACTACCCTTTGAAGCAGGTATTATTATTCTCATTTTACAGGTGAGGAAACCAAGGCACAAAGAGGTTAACTCATGTGTCCAAGGTCATAGTAAGTAGAAAGGATGGGTTACCACACTAAATAATACTGTCTCGAAAGTCTGTACTCTTAATAATTGCAGTCTATAGCCTTCCCCAGCAATTAGACCTATGTTCTTGTCTCCTCTAATCCACCTTACTAAACATATAAATTTGTTGTCAGATCACATTACATTCTGAATCTAGTTCATCCCCTTCATATTTATGTAACGTTGGCTAAGTCATTTTACTTCTCTCACATATACAATGGCAATGATAAATTTTTCATGGATATTTGAAGGTAACTGCATTACTTTGGGAAATTTATTTAACACTTCTGAGCCTCACAAAGCTCAGGATACTATGTAAATAATAGCTACCTCTCAAACTTATTTTAAGGCTTAAATAATGTGCTTAAGGCATATAGTAAGTATTCAGTATGTAGTAGTTCAACTTTTGCTGGAATGTCTGCCTATCTATCAATGGTAAGGCTGACAATTTATTTCTGTCATATCTGTGCACGGGAGAAAGAAACCATGGATAACAAATCCACATACTTTGTCATACTTTGTATGTGAGATATAGATTTGAGGGAGAAAGGCTAAGAAGTCTCATTGTAACAATTTGCTGTCACAATCCCAAGGTTTCCTTCAATACCCCTGAGAAAGCCATTTCCATGCACTAGAAATTAGTGATGGGATAAAGATGTTTTTGGCATGAATTCATCTGGGAGCATGTCAGAAAATTTTTCATCCTAATTAGGGCTTTTTTCTTCCTTGCATTTCGTAGAGATTGAGCTTTGTGGCCAGGGGAACTTGAAGGGGCCTAGTGTATAAGCCTGAGTGTGCACGGACGTGCATGCGTGTGCACACGTGTGTGTGTGTGTAGTGGGGACAGGGTATGACATGGATGGCATAGTATTGGTTAAAGGAGACAGATTTAACTTCTGGTATTCCCCTCCACTACAGGGTCCAAAAATGTCTTGGCAAAGAGTATAAAAAGTTATGGCACACAATTTTGACTCAGGAGACACTTAGGTCCAGATATTCTGATCCTAGGAATGTGAATACTTTTAATATGAATACTTTTAATAGGACTATACCAGTAATTTTGCTCAAGGGAGAATTTTCTGGGGTACACTCTATTAAACCAACTTAATCCTTTTTGTGAATTTTCTATACTGAATATATAATATATATTCCAATACCTGAAGTATTATTGGTTCCAAGTTTGCTGGAGTGAACCAAACTTTCATTCCTGGAGGGTCTATACCATTAGCAGTCCTTCATACACTAGGTTGTTTTAGTTTTCCACTAACTTTTATTTCTTTAACAGCTTTATTGAAGTATAAGTTATATACCATAAAATCCACTGTGATATATAATTTAATGATGGTTTTCTTATTTTAATTTTTCAAATCATCATAAAGTAAAGATGACTTTTTTGGTATACTGTTCTATGAATTTTAACATATATAGCCACTACCATAATCAAGATACAGGACAATTCCATTATCCCTAAAACTCCCTTAAGCTAGCCCTCAATAATCATACCATCTCCCTACTTCTAGTCCATAGCAACTATTGATTTATTCCCCATTGCTATAGTTTTGTCTTTTCAAAAATATTATATAAATGGAATCATACACTTTGTAACCTTTTGAGGCTAGCTTCTTTCACTCTGCATAATGCCTTGAGATACATTCATTATTGTATGTATCAATAGTTTGAATTTTTAAATTGCTAAGTAGCATTACATTTAATGGATGTACTACAGTTTGTTTATCCATTCACCCATTGAAGGCTGCTTGTGTTTTTTCAGTTTGGGTGATTATGAATAGGGCATTTATAAAATGTCACATACAAGTTTTATGTAAACATAAATTTTCATTTCTCTAGAGTACATATCCAGGAATGGGATTTCCGGGTCATTTGGTAAATGTATGTTTAACTACCAAGGTGTGAGAGATGCAATTGCTCTGCATCCTCACAAGTACTAGCTATTGTCAGTTTTAAAATTTTTAGCTATTTTAATAGGTGTGTAGGTAGGCAGTGGTGTCTTATCGAGTTTTAATTTGCTTTTCCTGAAGGATAATGACGTTGAGCATCTTTTCATGTGATCCTTTGCTGTTTTTATGTCTTCTTTGGTGAAGTAACTGTTCAAGTCACTTGTCCATTTTTAAGACTGAGTTTGGGGAGTTCTTTATATACCCTGGATTCAAGTCCTTTGTTGGATACGTGATTTGCAAACATTTTCTCTTAATTTGTAGCTTGTCTTTTATTTTCTTAATAGGCTTTCATAGAAGAGAAATTTTAAATTTTGTTAAAGCCTAATTTATCAACTATTTCTTTTAAGAATTGGGCTTTTGTTGTCATATATGTATAAACTCACCTTAGGTTTTTTAATTCTTATTTTTATTTTAAAGCCTGGCTTCCTATAGATCACCCCAATATTCGGTCAGAATTTGTATCTATATACATTGTCAGTAAGGCTTCTACCCTCCACTGATGGATCTGTGTTTGGGCTGGGCAGTCCATTCAAAGTTCGAGCAGTTTACAAGTCAATGCCAATTTGTACTTTCTTCAGGCACTCTCATGTCTCCTCTGCAATTGTGCTCTCTGTTCAGCCAAGGCTGTGTGGAAAGGCTAGGGCCCTCTCTGGTCTCCCCTTGTAGCTGAGAAAGACCGTCAGGGGCCTTCCTGGGGACAGACCCCTCCCCCATATCCTCTGCTTTAGCTCCTCTCTGAAGTACCGAGATAACAGTATCTGGTGCACATTTCCTGAGTTGTTTTACAGACCTGAAACCCCCCACCAAATGGAAGATGTTAACTACTTGATGACCATGAGCACACAGTCCCCAGGCCTCCTGGAGCCTAAGGATTGATAATGTTAACCCCCCTGACACTGCCGTTACCTCACCATCAGCCAATTAGAGAACTGTGCACGAGCTGATCACATACCCCGAAACTCCCCTTTCTTCACCTTGCCTTTAAAAATGCTTTGCCGAAACCCATCGGGGAGTTTAGGCTTTTTGAGCACTAGCTGAACTTGAACTCTTTGCTTGGTGCCCTGCAATAAATGCTGCACTTTCTTTCACCACAGACTGGTGTCAGTAGATTGGCTTTACTGTGCAGGGGTGGGTGGACCCAAGATAGGCTCTCGGTAACATCCGGAACTGTTACGAGGCTTTCCCGTCAGCCAAGATTGCATGAATCGCTTTTCAAGCCCCTCTATCACTATCTCATTTCCTTGAATCTTCCTATTAGACTTCTGTCTAGTCTCCTGGTGTTTTGCATACCAGAGCCAGTACCACAGCCTCAGGTTATCTGAGCTACTGGCTTTCTGTTTACTTGCTACAGACATTGCTGCCATTACTGCCAATGTCACTGAGTGTGGGTTTTTTTCATGTTCCATTCCAAATCAAGTGATTCCCTTTGGATGGAAAAGATAATGTTTTTTGTTTTTGTTTTTAAATAACTTTTCCCATTCTGCTAAGCACTAGTAAACTAACTGAGCTGGGAGGAGTAGAGATGGGAGTAGGCCCAGGCAAGAGTGGTACTAAATTCTACTGTTCTTATCTCATGTTGAGTAGTTTTGTATAAATAAGCATTTCTCAACTTGTTGTATGCCTTTGGTCAATTTCCATAGTCTTGAAACAGTCATTTTCAGCAATTTTGTCTAGTTTTATCATGGCTTTGTAAAGAGAGCACTTCACTATTCTAGAAGTCCCACCTCCATTTTTAACCTTTTACATTTTATTCTTATTTTAATGAAGCTATTTTAACTTGGGTCCTTTTTTTCCACATAACTTTTAAGACAAACATTTGACTCATTGATCTTTGTTTTTGTCCATGTAAAATTGTACAGATTATAGCTTCTGTTATGGTGAATTGCTGCTGTTGTTGTTTTTGAGCATGTGCCATTTTTCCTATTATGTCAGTTTTCCCTAGTCAAATTTTATAGATCTAAATTTCTTCAGTTTAAGTCAAGAATAATTTTATTATGTGCCGTTTTAGCAATTGTCAGTTTTATTTTAAAGATTTCCTCCCACCAAGGTCAGGTTTAGTAATACTCAATATTATCATTGAGATGTGATTCCATGGTTAGTTTTTTGAGTGTAAAAGATACTACAATGTTCAGCTTAGCTATTATCATATTAATGGCTTTTAAAAATGTTGATTATTTCTACCAGTATTATCACCACAGTATCAAAAATATCCATGGGTTCAAAAAATCCTGCTTTAAATATCCTTTACATGGCGTACTTTGGGATATACTTTAAAAATAATTATATATATATATATATATGTGTGTGTGTGTGTGTGTGTGTGTGCTGATTTGATTTGGTATAATTTAAAAATGTGTATTCTTAACCTAGTTTTCATAGTTATTGATTAAAGTGATCTAAAGGAGCTTTGAAAATGAAATATATAATGAAATTAAACCTGGAACCCAAGACTAACAGTGTGATCTAAAATTGGGGGGCTAAAGTTTGAGCTGACTGAGCTAAGCAGACAATTCTCCATGATAGGTCAGTGAGTGGCAGTAATCCTGGAATTATCACAATATGCATGCATTAATACCTATGTATGCTCTTTTTAAAAATAGACACTTTTAAGTTCTCCGCAGACAGACCTTTAAGGGTTTCACATAGGTGAATTAGATCTTTCTATAATGCAAATCAGCAATTCTCCATTTCTGTTCATTGTATTTATTTATTATATTATTTATTATTTTATTTATTTATTAAACAAAACTATATTGAGCACTCTTTGCATGTGTACTTATCAGGCATGGGTTAAACCTGCCTTGTCCAATGTGGTAATCATAAGCACATGAATTGAGATGTCAAGTACATATAAAATACACTGTAGATTTTAAAGAATTAGTACTAACTACTAAGAAATGTAAATGTAAAATATCTCAATAATTTTGCATTGATTATATGTAGAAATGGTAATTTTTTAAATATATTGGGTTAAGTTAAATCTACTTTAAAATTAATTTTACTTCTCTCTTTTTACTTTTTTAATGTATCTACTAGAAAATTAAAATTTTTTATATGTCTGACATTTGTGGTTCACATTATATTTCTATCGGTCAGTATAAGAGACAGCAAAGACAAGCTATTTATTCATACAACTACAGTGTAGACACAGGGGAGTTACCAGAGGTTTCAGTCTAAATGGGAGACAAACCAAAGACAGTTTTTCAGTGATTGGCTAAGTGATAAAGAACATGGACTTTGATGTTTCGTTGATATGGATTCAAGTTTCTTTTCTGTAACTTACTCAGTATGTGATTTAAACCAAGTGACTTAAACACTGGGTTTCAGTTTTCCTTACTTTGTAAAATTTTTTACCGTTTTACCTTATAGAGTTTTTGTGAAGATTTAATGAAATGCTACTTGAGAAGTACTTAGCAGAGTCACTAGACTATAGATAATGCTTAATAAGTAACAGCTGTTATGATGATGGTGTTAATTATATTGTTTTGATGAGAATTATGGCACTTATCTATAAGTATGTACAGGGACACTTGGATCAAATGGGTAGACCATAGAAAGTGACTTCCAAACTACATTTTACAGGATGATTAAGAACCAACCAAGTAGACAGAAGGATAGAGGGAAAAGTGTGAGTGGCAGTAGGAAAAATCATTAAAAAAAATGCATGGAGTCATGAGAAAATCTCTCCTTTCCTGCTCAGAGTGAGTTAGTCTACCTGAGCATAAGCAAAGTGATGTGGAAAATTGAGGCATGCCACTGGAAAATTCAGTCCACAACAACTACTTGTGCTGCTAAAAGAAGTATGGGTGTGTTTATGTGTGTGTTTTTGTGCTTAAAATATCAGAAGGCTTTCTAAATATCTAAATTTATTATGTAATTCTTCAACCCACACCCAGCCTAAGAGGGAGACCTCCGAAGCCAGGTAAAGAGAACATAATGAATTTGATTCATCAAGTAAGGGAGAGCTTCTTCTTTAAGAATAAAAAGCAGATAGAATAGACATTTTTTTAAAAGAAGATTTAAAAAGTAAAAGAAACCTAAACATGATTGAGGATGCTATTTTGAAATTGGCTTTTGCACCATTTGCTGCAAACTAAATTGCATCTTAGTGTATTGATGCCAGAAAACAAGCTGAACTGAAAATACAAATGCTCCCAATTTAAAATCACCCATTGGAAATAAAAGAAAAAGCAGACAAAGTAATGAAAACACTTTAATGCTTATAGATAAGTACTAGTTGGGGGATATTTTAATAAGCAAATGTTTATTTTACTTCCTTAGAATATTCTCTTGGATTCTAGATACATAAATTTCAACCCACGTTCCCCAGTTGCCATAACAACTTGATGCATTTGTTCTTGTGTCATTTTTTTTTTTTAAACTTTGGTTGCTATGATAACACAGTATAGTTGTTAAATTTATTCTATTCACATTTTATTCTACTGGAAACTGGTAATTTGCTTTTATTTTTCTATGAAGAAGCTCATATTACAGAAGTGTAATAAGGAACATAGTGGCCTAAATTCTAATACAAGTTAGTATTAAAATTTTAATTATGTGTATTAATTTATGCCCCAATGCTATTACCTTTGTGACATGGAAGTTGGGTAGTGATTAAATATTCTACTCTGAAGAAAGAACCAACCTTTGCCATACAGAATGAGGGAAATGGACAGTGTAAGTTGCAGTTAATCTCCATTCATGACTTCAACCAGTCCTCGCTAGAGAAAACTGGTGGTTTCAAGAAACAGTCACACCAAAACTGCAATTACTGGCTCCCTTAGTAGTTACCTTGCTTCACTACAAAATGTGAGCTCATTTATTACAAAGAATGAACCCTGGCTTAATAGAAACCCCTAATCTATGCTGACCCATCCCTACAAAAAGAGAAGATCTCTTTTACCAAAAAAGTCTTCTTGTCCTGAATTAGGTATTGAGGATATAGGGCTTTACATAAATTTGTTTCTATTTATTCAGCTAACGCCTAGAGTTTCCTCTGTTTTTATTGCTTTTAATGGTACTTTCATAAAAACAACTAATTACATCACTTAAAATTGATGATATTCTGGTCCCCTCTAGCTCTAGAGATTGTTACAATTTGGACAGGCTGGACTGAGTGGCATTCCAAGTTATAAGGGAAAAAAGACAAGTGACTAGGGTCAAAGAGATTTGGTTAGACTTTAGTAATTACTAACTGTGTAACCCTGGGTAATTATCTGCTGATTCTTAGTTGACAGATCCGTAAAATATGAATGAAAGTAATTAGCCCATAGATTTTTAGGGGGGGATTTCAGAGAGACTATATTCAAAAGGCCTAGTATAGTACACACCACATAATAGGTGCTCAAAACATCATCCTTCTCCTATTCCCTTCCACTGAAGGCCAGTGAGAGTGAGAAGCAGAAACCAGTGGAATTCCAGTAAAGTAATGAGTCCAGGAGCAGCCTCGTCTCTCAATCAGTAATCTAATGTTGAGAGGTAAAGGGAGCATGGCTAATCTGAACTTATTGGACAGCAGTTGCTGTTCCTGATATCTCAGCCTGCCCAGTGCGGTAAATGGGGGTTATGGCAGCAGGAGCCTCCAAGAAGCCATAGTATTCAGTGTCTTGTGTTTTTGTAAGGGTGTTTGTGTTAGAACATGGACCCAACCACAACCTGAGGTTTCATGTAATAAGAGAAATCCTCCTGGCATAGGATTTGTCATTGGATCTGGAGTCAAATTTTGGCTCTGTTTTGGAACCTTGGAAAAGTCACCTAACTTCTTGAAACCGCAATGTCCATATATGTGTAACATACTAATCAAAACATTAATTGAGGGCTTCCCTGGTGGCAAGTGGTTAAGAATCTGCCTGCCAATGCAGGAGACACAGGTTCGAGCCCTGGTCCGGGAAGAACCCACATGCCGTGGAGCAACTAAGCCCGTGCGCCACAACTACTGAGCCTGTGCTCTAGAGCCCCTGAGCCACAACTACTGAGCCCGTGCGCTCTAGGTCCTGAGTGCTGCAGCTACTGAAGCCCGTGCACCTAGAGCCTGTGCTTTGCAACAAGAGAAGCCACCGCAATGAGAAGCCTGCATACTGCAACAAAGAGTAGTCCCCGCTCGCCGCAACTAGATAATGCCCTCATGCAGCAATGAAGACCCAACGCAGCCAAAAATAAATAAAATAAATAAATTAAAAAACAAACAAACAAAAAACCCATTAATTGAGCACCTGTAGATAACACCTACTTTAGGGTTTGTTACTAGTATTACAGGTAATATATGTAACATACTTTCAATAAATGTTTTTATTTTTAATACTAGACTACTGTGGCTGATGGTGGTATTAATAACAATGACAATGTTGAATGGCAGTTTTGGGACTCTGGCTGATTTGCCTGGGAACCAGTGCAGACTTCTGTCCTAGCAGGAAAACAAAGAGGCATTTGGGAGAACAAATGAGTGCTCAGTGCTGATTCCAGGCACACTGCATCTTTGACTTAAGTCAGTAAGGTAAATGCCTGCTATTTTCAGCCATAGGTGAATATGAGAATGCTAGTATTCTTCCAGGCTTGGTCCAGACTGACTCTGGGACTGAGAGTGCTATGTCTCCAGATTGAAGAAACAAGCATCTTTGCTTGAGAGAGACTGGGGAGGCTGGAACTGACAAGTGTTTGTGATCCTATTCCTTCTCAATGCCTAAAAGCACTCTGGAGTAATAAGGGAGAGCATTCAGGGAGATGCATCAACTGTATCAGGCCGCTAGGGTGTCATTTAGAGTCTCTGCTGGAACAATGGAGACATATAAATTTAAACCCACATTCTCGGGTTGCCATAGTAACTTGATGCACTTGCTTTGAAGTGTCTTTTGTGTCCCCCCTTTTTTCTTTTCTTTTTTTTAATCATCAGGATTTTTACTTTGCCAGCAGTCCCCCAAATGTGGTTCACGTGGCTTCCTATCCTTCTATCTCCTTATCTTCCACATAAATGTCTGCATTTGTTGCTGGAAAATGATTTTTACTTGACAATAATAGCTGAATATACATGTTCACACAGACATGCCTATGTGCCTGTAAATCAATGCCCCCGCAACATGCGCGTGTGCATGTGCGCATGCACGTGCCTGCACGTGTGTGCACACACACACACACACAGAACCAGATAATTATGTTAGAAAAGGGATAGATTTCTAAAGCCTTTCAATGCTTTTAAAAAGGCAGATTGTGTGTCTTAAAAATTGTGAAGTTAGTGGTTCATTCCTAGAACAACTGATTTAGTATTTCCTTAGTAATTGCAATGTGGCAGGCTGAATAAAGAGTGTAATTCTCATTACGTTTTTTTCCTCCACTTGATTACTTTAACATATTAACATTGTGATGAGAAGTGTGCTTCAGTGTAAAGAGCACAAGAGACTTGGGTTTGCATTCAGACTTTTGTCATCTCTTACCTGTGTGACCTTGGACACGTTACTTGACCACTCTTAGCTTCATATTAAAATGGGTTGATGGTACCTTGTAAGATATTTGTGAGGAATAAACTGAGATCATAGAGTACCTAGGATAGGTCCTAGGACGTTATAAACAAATGTTAATTCCTTTACATCTAAAGAACTAACAAAATGTATTTGAAAAGTAAAATCTATTTTGATCTTACTCATTAGATGAATGCATACTTTTTTTTTTTACCATACACATTTCCACATCACAAAGGTGAAGCAAATATGAAAATACAGGAGATGAATAATATGTAGTCTCCTTGCCTGGATGCTCACCATGTACAGAACTGACAATGGAAAAAGGTATTTCCTGGAAACCTCCAAGGGAAGATGACCTCGTGTTACTTCAGTTAGGATTTTTCATCTAGGTCTAAGCCTGGTTAGAAATATCAAGCTAATAGCATTTAGAAACTGTTCTATCTACTGAAAAATAATAGTCACCACCACACAAAATTCCCCTTTCATGTAGGAAGTGGCTGTGCTACAAGTATATTCTAAATATAAAAATATGTTTAATCAGGGGCTACAGGGAAGCAGGAAAATAACATTAGCCATGCAGGCAAAGGGCTGTTGCCAAGCTGTGAGTGCTACTATTGCTATGCATTTGTGTGTAGTGTTGACAGCAAAAAAATAACAAGGGGATAGAAGCAAAATTAAATTTTAAAAGGAGAACTGCAATTATGTGACACAGCACCTGCTTTGTAAAAGTATTGGGTCTTTCAGAGAGTAAGTCACAGAAAACTAAGAATAAAGGAAAGAGATCACAAGGAAAATTCTTAATGGAATAATATCCAAATCACAATAATTTAAAAAATATATTTTCAAGTAACAGGGAAAATAAGCATAAAAGAAGAAGTAATTTCTCCTTTAGTGCTAGTAAGATAGAGGTGATAGGTGAATAAAAATGATTGAATAAATATTTGACAGATTTATCAACCAAATAATGTTCCACTGAACAATTGAAGAATTGTTTATTTTTTTATAATTCAGAAAGAGGATGCATTTTGGAATCTAATTAAACCAAATTAGAACCCTGTTCCTGCCTCTTGGTAGCCGAATAATTTGGGCCAAGTAATTCAACCCCAATAAGCCTCAGTTTCTTTATCTGAGTTAGGAAAACTGAATTCCATTGTGGGTTCTTCTATGAAACTTTGTGTAAAATTGGAAGCAAATCTTTTTGCTTCTGTGGGTGTTTTTCTCTGATGTATAAAAGGGAGGGAGTTAGTCTCTAGGTGTCGATTTCCATGAGTATATATGCAGCTCTGATATTCCTATGTTCTGTTTTAGTGCTGATATTTTACTACATTGCTACAGCTAAAGCCATTAAGTCCTTTATTTTCAGGCATCTTCTGAAGCCACAGTTTAGGTTGGATCTAAAACTCAGATCCTGAAAGTAATACAGGAGGGCATCTTTTAAGGATTTCAGGTCTTTGCCATGTACTGCTGTATTTTCTTGGAAGTATGCAGTTTATTTGTCCCTGGAATCTGGGTGTTGATAGTCAGGTAACACAGTATCCCCAGTTCTCTAACTTGCCCTCAGCCTTAATGAGAGGACTTTTCGGTTTTGCTTCTCTATTTTGAACATTAATAAAGCACATACTTTGTGCCAGGCACTGTACAAGGCTCATTAAAGAAAGGTTTAATAAAAATGACATATAATGTTATTCATTGTGAAAAATATAGAAATATATAAAGAACAAAATAAATGTCACCCACTATCACAGTATTCAGAGGTAATTACAGCTATATTTTGATGGATATTTTTCTCAGTATTTGTGTGTGTGTGTGTGTAAACAAACTTTGAGTATCATTAGTATATATTCTTTTGTAACACACTTTTTTCATTTAAAATATTTATGCCAGCATTTTTTATGTCCATAAAGATTCTTCTATAGCATAACCTTTAATACATATATAACATTTGATCATATGACTATATTGAGTCATTACAGAATGGACCGGTTACTAAGCATACGGACTCTGGAGTAAGACTATGTGGGTGGAAAACACAGCCACGCCTCCTTACTAGCTATGTGTTCTTAGGCAATTTATTTAACTTCTCTAAGCCTCAATTTCCTGATCCGTAAAATGGATACAATGATAGTATAAGACCTCATAAACTATTGTGATGATTCAATAACTTAATTTTTGTAAAGCATCTAGAGACTAGCCAGTCAATAAATATTAACTATCATTATGAACATTTATTTTGTCCAGTCTGGTATCTGTTTTAAATAGGTAAGTTTAGTCCATTTGCATTTATTGTAGGTCCCAAAATATTTAGCTATATTCTATCATTTTAGGACATAATTTTTTTATTAACTATCCTATTTCTCTCTACCTTATCCTCCCATTATTTATCTCCTATTGTACTTAAAATGCTTTTATATTTGCTTTCTATTTTTCTTCTGCTGGTTTGGAAAGTGTTGATTGTATTTTTATTTTTTATTGGTTATCTTTTTGGCATATACAATAATATATAAATTACTCTAAGAAATTGGAAGTTGTTAAGTATGGTTCTCTCTGAAAAATGACAGGGACCTTAATGTACTTTTAACTTATTTAACACTCCAGTCTCTCAATATGTTACCCTTATTTGAACATAAAAATTAATTTTTATTTAAAATCAATGGCATATTAAATTCATAATATGTTTTGTTAATTTATGTGCTCACCATTGATCCATGAACTTATGTGTTCCTCTGAGTTCACTCTTCTTGCTTATCTATATCCTTTAGTAATTTTTTGGTAAGGGTCTTGATTATTAAATTATCTTGGTATTTGTATGCAAGTACCCCCACTTTTGCATGATAATTTAGCTGTATATCAACTTGTAATTTAGTAGTTACTTTCTCTTGACATTGTCAACATATATTCTGTTGTCTTTTGGTCTCTATTATTGATGAGGAGAATCTGCTTATCTTAATTGTTTTTCTGTAGTTAATCAGCTTTTTCTCTCTTGCAGCTCTTAAGATTTTCTCTTTATCTCTAATAATTTTCACTTTTACTGCCATGTGTCTGACTGCATACTTAACTTTATCTTGGCCAGTTCTTTAAAAGCTTTTTCTATCAGAGAACATTTATTTTATAAAATAGTTTTTAATTTTGGTTTTTCTGGTGTCTCCTATGATTAGATGCAGATTATACATTTCTGGCAGAAGAACTGCAAAAGGGATATGTCTTTCTCAATACCTTTCAGAAGGTATCTAAAATATTTTTCCAACCACTGATCATGCTAACTTCGTTCACTTGATTAACGTAGCTTCTAGATTCTCCAGTGTAAACGTACTATTTTTTTCTGAGTAATTAGTTAGAATCTGGTAGAAGATACTTTGAGTTTAGATAAATGTCCTGTTTTACCCACTTCCATTCACTAATTTTGGCAGTCGTTGATCATTCTTGCTCGAAACAATTATTACTATGGAGGTTGCCAGTTAGTGGTTTTCTCATCTCTTCATTTCTTCTACACTTTCTTAATTGGCATTTTCCTATTAGGAAGAGCTTTCCCTTCTCCCTCATTTGTTGATTTGTTTATTTATTTCTACCAGTATAAATTCATGGAAAGTAAGTCTTGCATGGAATTTTGTGGTTGTCCCCCCTTTGGCTTCTTGGGCTTCTATTCCAGAATCAGGTCTTAAAACCATATTTTATTTCTCCCTCTCTGTTTTAATACAGAGGGTTTAAAAATCTAACTGTAGAGCCAGCACTCAGGTTGACTCAATTCCTAGTGATAAGGTAATCTTTGTAGAATTTTTTTTTTACTGCATTGAATATTTGTTTCATTTCTGATCCACAAAGATGTTTATATTGTTTCAGATCCCACCTATACCTTTTGTTTTTCCCCTTTCATATAGTAACTATTATTCCTGGGCATTTAGAATAGAAGAAGTATGTTATAAATATAAAATCACTGGGTCACCTTAACAGGAAACATGAATATTATTTATTATGTTTTTTCACTATTTAAGGATGTATAGGTTATTTCACTATGATTAATAAAATTGTAATAAACATTCCCATACATACATCTTATGTGCATCTCTAGTTACTTCTTTAGGATATATTTCTATAAGTAAAGTTACTGCATCAATGGATAACTGTATTTCCAAGAACTTTTATAGATATTTCCCATTCACTTTCCAGAATTATCGTACCAATTTATATTCCAACTCACTATGAAGAATAGTACCTTTCCCCCAAACCTTTGCTGATGCTGCTTTGAATTTTTGTTATTATTTTTTGTAGGCTTGATAAGTAAAGAGTGTTATTTGGACATTTCATTAAATGTTGTAGGCATGCTTTAATAAGACATTTTGTTATTCTCTTGACATTTCTCCTCTTCTCTCAGAAGAATTATTTACAGCTTTTATCACAGAATTCTGTAGCCAGTTGTTTATTGTCTGTCTTCTCAGCTAGGTAGTCTGCAACTTAAGGGAACTGACCCTGTTTTATTGAATAGTGATTTTCTTATGCTTGGCACAGAGTAGGTGGTCTATATATATTAGTTGAATTGACAAATTTACAAATTCAAATGAAGAAATAATTCTTAGATTTTAGGTCTAGACTAGTTCTCATTCATTAACATTTTCCTCCCTGGTTTAGCATCCCATGGTTCTCTTTTTTCCTTTATTCTAGTCAGTGGTAGAGTAAGATTTGATATTCTGTAGTAAGACTAACTTAGTTTCCTATGTGTCCCATCTTTGTTGTTGTTATTAATGATGATGATGGTGTTTTTTCTTTTCCTTTCTTGCCTTCTTTTGGAGTAAGTGAATATTTTTTTAGAATTCTATTTTTATCACCTCTATTAAGTTTATATTTTAGTGGTTGCGCTAAGTATTACAATATATAATCCTTAATTTATCACATAGACTAGTATGAGTTAATATTTTGACACTTCACATATAATGTAAGAACATTACAATAGTATACTTCCATTTACCACTGCCTATTCTTTGTGTCATTATTGTCATACATTTTACTTTTACACATACTATAAACCCAAAATTACATTGTTATTATTTTGTTTTTAAAAAGTTTGAAGAAGTTAAGACATGAGGGAAAAAATTATTTATCTACATATTTATTATTTCTGGCACTCTTCATTCTCTAGGGTAGATCTGAGGGTCCGTTTTGTATCATCCTTCAGCTTAAAGAACTTTTAAAAAAATATTTCTTGTGTTAAGGTCTTTTGGTGATGAGTTCTCTCAAATTTTCTTATGAGAAAATGACTTTATTGTGCTCCCATATTTAGAATAATATTTTTGCTGAATATAGAATTGCAGAATGTGAGGATTTTTTTCTTTTTCTTTCAGTACTTTAAAGATATCATTTCACTGTATTCTGGATTACTTTGTTCCTGATGAGAAGTCAGTGATCATTCTTCTTATTGTTCCCCATTATGAAATGTATCTATTTTATTCATTGCTTTTAAGATTTTAAAATTAATCTCTGGTTTCCATTAATATGACTATGATGTGCCCGAGTATAGCTTTCATTGTATTTATCCTATGTGGGATTTGTTGAGACTCTTAGCTCTCTGGGTTTATATTTTTCATCATATTAGGAAAAAATTTAGCCACTATCTCTTTAAATATTTTTCTATCCTAACCTTTCTTTACTCTGCTTTTAAAACTTCAATAACATATATATTAGACCATGAGATATTTTCCTGCATATTCAAATTCTTGGATTTTTTTTTGTAGTATCCATCTCCTATTATGCCCATTCAGCAATTTTTAAAAATATTGTATATTAAATTTTTTGTCTTAAATTTCTGATTGTCTTTTTTGCACTTCCCTTTCTTAATATTTTCCCATCTGTTTCACTCATTATGTTCAACTTAAAAAATTCTTAAACATATTTATAATAGCTATTTTAAAGTCTTCATTAGTTAATTCTAATATTTTGACACATTTGGATCTTTTTGTGTTGATTTGGCTTCCCTTCTTGGTTATAGGTCACATTTTTCTTCTTCTTTACATGACTAGTAAGTTTTGATTGCATGCTGAATACTATGGACTATTCATTTTGAGAGTTTGGATTTTGTTATCCTCCTTTAAATAGTATTGGGTTTGTTCTGGCAGGTAATTTACTGATAGGTGAGCATAATCCTTTCAAGGCTTGTTTTTAAAGCTTTGTTACAGCAGGACTAGAGTAGCCATTATTCTACACACAGGATAGCTCTATTTCTGTGGCATGGCTTTTCTAGGTCCTCAATTTGAATTCCTGGTGTTGAGTATTGTCTCTCCCTTCTGGCTGGTCAGATAACATATCTCGCAGCACAGTGCCACCTCTAGAATCTCTTCAGTTTACAGTTCCCCAGAGGCTATTTTATGCCAGGCATTGCAGACTTCCTCTCTCTCTCTTCCTTTCTTTACC
The DNA here is from genome assembly GCF_964165515.1 of Mesoplodon bidens. Taxonomy (NCBI): domain Eukaryota; kingdom Metazoa; phylum Chordata; class Mammalia; order Artiodactyla; family Ziphiidae; genus Mesoplodon; species Mesoplodon bidens. Next base: position 71,190,489 of record NC_138164.1, on the reverse strand, counting down.
TCTCTCTCTCTCTCTCTATCTCACTCTCTCTCTTTCTGCATGAGAAGCATTTTCTTAAGCCAAAGACTTGAGAGAAATCCTACACAAATTTCTGGAGCCACTTCTCTTCTAAGATTTCTCTTCTCTGGTACCGTGCTCTGCAAATTTCAGCTCCTTTAACAGCTCTGAATTCTGATATCAGCCTCTTCAGATCAGAGAGACCACTGTTCATTATTTGTCCTCTACTACTTTCTCAGATCAGAAAGTAACTCCAAGCAGAAAGTCAGAGAAATTATGTGGCTCACCTCATATGTTTCTGTTTTCTTAGGGAATCACAGTCTTGTATTGCCTATTGTCCAGAATCTGAAGTATTGCTTCATATGTTTTACCCAGTTTTATAGTTGTTTATGGCATTTGGTCTTATCCAGTACAAGGTACTCTATTATGGCTGTAAACAGAAGTCTTTGTCATTGTAAACCTTTAAAAAGTCTGTCTGACTGCAATGCAGGTGTCAGAAAAAATGAGAAAGATTTTTATGAACAAATATATAGTTATTTCCAGGATATACTATTGAAATGAAAAAAACAAAGTGCCAAACAATACTTATAATATGCTATTTTTCATGTAAAAAAGGAGAAATAAAAACATATACATGTATTGCCTTGTTTGTGCAATTGTCAAAATAGGAAGTATAAGTCAGACATTAATGGTATTGGTTATTTACAAAGGATGATTATGTTGGAATAAAAACAGTAGAAGGAGAGCAACTCTTTTCTGATAATACTTTTTTATGTAGTTCTGAATTTTAGAAGCACATTAATATTTCACATTCAAAAATAAATAATTGAAACCAAAATGGAACATAAACATAAAAATGATTAAACCAAAATGGAACATAAACTAACAAATTAGCCTAACTACTACAAATGAATGAGATAAGCACCTTGAAGGAGAGAGAGAGAAAAGACTTAATTAACTTTGAAAACCCAAGATTTGAATATATTCACTAAGGTTAATGGTAAAAAGATGAACATTTAGTTAGGTTTTTGTGTTTTTGTTTTGTTTGCTTGTTACAGGGCTATGAGTTAGCAATTTCAAAACTACTTTATGGGTTTTCAAAGATTGAATAAATAAATAATTATACTGTGAATAATACACAAAGGAGAGAGGTCAATAGGACCTCTCTCTATCTGTCTCTCTTTGTCTCTATGTACACACATACATTCATAATATTATATATATAATATATAATATGTATAATTTCTTGCTGTGTATGCTAAGGTGGCCTAGAAGCAGTGATGCTCAGTAATAATGAACACAACTAGACCTCAAATTTTGGTTTGTAAATACCATTCTCTACCAAATAGAACCTGGGCTCCTTGGAGAAATGGCTGATTCCAGGGCTGGGACAAAGAAAAAAAGTACAAGATGAGCCTGGAACATCTTACTCTGCCAGGAAGTAAGAAAGTACTCAAACTTTAATGAAGATATTTCAAAAAGACACAGGGACCAACTTGAAGAGAGTCCCATGGACCAAATTTTGGACAATTTGAGCAACAAAGTAATTAAATATAGTAACAGATTATAACCCATACAATAAAATGAAAATCCATGTGTTTACACTGGTAAAAATATGTGGATGAATGAATAAACAAATGAAGAAGAAGAGAAAGCTCTTCTTTACTGGGGAATGCCAACTAACAAGTATGGAAGGAATGAAGGAATTAGAAAACCAGCATTGGCAACCTCCATAGTAATAATTGTTTCAAGCAAGGATCATCAATGAATGTTAAAATTAGTGAGTGGACATGGGTGAAACACAGGATATTTATCTAAACTCAAAGTGTCTTCTACAAGATTCTTATTATGCAGGGAAAATAACTTTACAGTGAAGAAACCTGGCAGAATCACCTTAACCAAGTGATCAACAGTAACATTACCAGTCAATGGGACAAACTGACAGCATGTGCCTCCTGATATGGCATACTGAGAATCACCCATTGTCACTTCTGTGATAATCTTATGAAATATGTATAATCTGAATTTATTCATCAGGAAATGTTAGCCAAACCTAAATTAAGAACATTTGACAAAATGTCCAGTACTCTTCAAAATATCAAGGTCTTGAAAGACAAAGGAAGACTGAATTGTTTCAGATTAAAGAAAAGTAAAAATACATGAAAAATAATGTGACAAATGATCCTGGATTGGATCCTGGACCAAAAACTAATGACATTGGCAGGATAATTGGTAGAAGTTGAATAAGGTCCATATATTAGATTGTAATATTTTATCAATGTCATTTTCTTGATTTTTACAATGTTAACATTTTGGAAATGTGTGTGAGGGAAACAGGGTATTCTTTGTCCTGTTTCTGCAACATTTTATAAGCCTGAAATTATTTCAAAATATATTTTAAAATTAAGGAAAAATATAAGCAGTAAATAAATAAGGCCAATATGTCTGTGTGAACTTTACTTTTTAAATATTTCTCCATTTTGACTCCTTCCCTATCATATCTCCCCTCAACCCTTCTTTGGTTTCATATTTCCCATGAGATAAGCTAAATTCTTTGGCTTGATGTGTAAGACCTTCCTAAACTGGCCTCTGCTTATCTTTCCTATTTTATTTTTTTGCAACTCCTTGCCTCATAGTTCAGCAACACTAGATTCTCCAACTTCCTCATTCTGTTTTATTGTCCTATGTCTCTGCTTATCTCACAAATTATTTTTCCATGGCATTCTTTGCATGTTTCTAACACTTCAAATTGAAATTGAAATTATCAGTTTATATAATTGCCTCACCTACTTCACTCTAAATTCCTTAAAGGTCTGGCATAGTAAACACTATTGAAATGTTCATTGAACCGAACCTATTTGAATTTCCAGAGCACTTTATCTGTATTTCTTTTTTGATGTGCAAAGTCTTCTACCTGATTTATAATGATTTTTGTGTGTATCTCATTTCCTTTATTTATTTATTTATTTTTGTTTATGGACCACATCTTATTTGTGCTTTCCTCATGACATCTAGTTCACTATCTTGTATGTAATATAATATTTTTTTGGCCACACTGTGGAGTTTGTGGGATCTTAGTTCCCCCACCAGGGATCAAACCCAGGCTCCCTGCAGTGGAAGCAGAGTCCTAACCACTGGACTGCCAGAGAATTTCCTGTAATATAATTCAGTAAATATTTATGGAATGAACACATAGACTGAGGACCCTTTTTGCAAACTGATATCTAGTCTCTTGAGCTCTTTGGTAGTGGCGAGTTTTGTTTCTTCTTGTCCACCTTTTGAAGGAACTCTGAGGCCTTTATCTTCAGGGCAGTCACAATGGAGTTTACTATTCTCCAGCAAAAGAAAATGATTTCGTTTAAATTCATCAGTTGTTTGTAATGCTGAGGTAGAGTCTATGAAGCAGCAGCATGATGTTTCCTATGATATGAAAGGGTATTCAACCGCACATTTCTATAGATTGCAATGTTTCTTATATCTGAAGAGGATATTATAAATGACCCTGAAAGCTCAGCTTCTCTGTTTACCGGTGCCGAATCAAATCTCAGAGACAGAGTTTTGGGTGAAGTAGAAAAGGAAAGCTTTGTTTCTTTGCCATGCAAAGGGGGGGACACGGTATCCTAGTGCCTCAAGAACTGTGTCCCCCTCCCTGGGGAATAAGGAGAGGTGTTATAGGTCAGGGGCTTTTGGTCAGGGGTATGTGATAATGATCAAGGCAGTAATAGTTTTGCATTGTTCTGATGGGTTGGTGGTGAGGTAAGTAGGAGTCAGCATCGTCAACCTTCAGGTCCAACTGGTCTCAGGTTTACATGTTTGTGGGCAGCATACCATCATTAATCATTAACTTCTCCCACCTGGAGGGAGTTTCAGCATCTGCAAAATAGCTCAAAGATATTGTGTGTATCCCTTCATGGCGAAACAGGACCTTGCCCCAAGTCTACTCTTGACTGTTTCTCCCTGGTCTGGCATCCCCTCCCTTCCCTAATTAACAACTGCTTGAAACTACCCATTGGAACTCAGGGAAGGTCATGGCGGCTGAATGAAGGCTGTTTCCTGTAATCCAAGAAATGGGGGACACAGAAAGGTTTTGTGCCCAGAAGCCCCATAGGGCCCTACTCGGTATCATAAAGTGAAGTAAAATTAGATACCTTATATATATATAAAGGACAGAAAATATTAAATATGATTGGACTATTCCAGAGCACAAATGTGATATGCCTCAGGCTAATCTGTACAGTTCACAGCCATAGAGGATGTGAAGGGGCAGTGCTTCCCAGCGGCCTGGCATCACAGAACTTGTTTAACTTACTTTTTTGATTTTATAAGGCTTTTGGTCCTTGAAAAGACACAGTTTTTGTGCGTGATGCTCACCAGTACTAACATTTATTTTCACAGAAAAAATTCCAGGTTTGAGCAAAATATTGATAGAATAAATAAATAAACAAATAAAATAAATAAATAGACCTAGCAAATAGATCTACAAAACAGTTAAATCTGGTGATTGCTTATTTACCATATAGATTTTTAAAAAGAAATTTACTATAGGATTCTTTTAAATAGAAAACTTTTCTGATATATAAAAAGATAAATCCGTTTAAAGGTGGTAAATATTTGTCAAGACATTGTGTAATGCAGAATACACCTGTGTAAACACCATGTAATTAAATAATTCAATAAATACCTATGCACATTTATTTTGTTCAGGCACGTGAAGGATATGGAGATAGTAGTACACTCATTGTTTTCAAGGAACTTAAAATGTACTTGAGTGGATAAGGTAAAATTATAAAGTTAATTTTTCCTTTTGTTTATGTTCTAAGTTGTTCTTAAAAGAAACCAGGTGGACTAATCATTATTAGAGATGTAATGGGGAAGTATATATCCTGAGGGCGTCATGGAATAAGAGTGCCCCATCTAGCTGGATAAAGGGAGGGATCAGCACTGGCTTTGTGGAAGACAGGATATATGTGTAGTTCTTAAGAAATTGGGTAGTGGTGTTACCAGAAATGGGATACCCAGGAGTAGAAGTGGGTTCTGAAGAGAAAATGATTCCATTTAGATTGAATGGATTTGAGGTACCAATGTGATTTTTAGAGGAAATACATACAAGCGACTGAAAATGCAGGACTAGAAATTGGAAAAAAGGTCCTCTAGATTTGAGTCATCTGGAAGTGAGTTTTGAGGAAGAACTACACGAAAGGAACTTTGGAGTAACAGCTGAGCTCTGGGGGTTTAAAAAGAGGAAGAGGAAATGAAAGGGAAGAAACAAACAGGTAAGGTATCATCTAGGAGAGGGATGTGTTTCGAATATAGAGATAACAGTTTCAAGAAGGAGGAATTAATTAATGGTATGAAATGCCAGAGAAAGTGGAAGATAATGAGGACACCAGCAAGTTAGAGAAAGTAGAAGACAATGAGGATTAGGAAGTCCTTGGTGAGTTTTAACAGTGTAGTGTTCAGGGAAGAAATGACAGCATTCAGGGATTAAAGCAGAAGCCACAAACCAGCTGTCCTTATGCAGACTCCGGCCTAAATTTATATTTTGTTTGGTCCATTCTGTGTTAGCTCAATGAAAAATTTAAAATATATAATTTTTGTCAACGTTTAAAAATGAAAATATTTCACATGAAAGTTCAGACTTCCAAGTTTTCTTGAAAATTCTAAACATCTGGCAATACTGGCTCTGGGTTTCCTCATTGCAACAAAAATGCCTGGAAATAACTAGAGACTGCACCCATTAGACAGACTATGAGCTCTCCATTTTGCCAAGGACCATCCATCTCTTCCTAAATATTTCTTTTTTTTTTTTTAATTTTATTTATTTATTTATGGCTGTGTTGGGTCTTCGTTTCCGTGCGAGGGCCTTCTCCAGTTGCTGCAAGTGGGGGCCACTCCTCATCGCGGTGCGCGGGCCTCTCACTATCGCGGCCTATCTTGTTGCAAAGCACAGGCTCCAGACGCGCATGCTCAGTAATTGTGGCTCACGGGGCCAGCTGCTCTGCGGCATGCGGGATCTTCCCAGACCAGGGCTCAAACCCATGTCCCCTGCATTGGCAGGCAGACTCTCAACCACCCTAAATATTTCTTATACCTGGCTCACTTTACTTATTTTAAGCACCTGATATTATTTGATATTTTGACATCTAGATCAGTGATTTTCAAACTAGGATGTGTCAAAGTCACACAAGAACCAAGATTGCAGGACCCTACTCCTACTGTTTCTGATTCAGTAAGTCTGGAGTAGGGGACAAGAATTTCTCTTTCTAACAAGTTTCCAGGTAATGCTATTGTTGTTAGTCTGGGGACCACAGTTTGAAAGATTAAAGGGTGAGTTTTAAGGAGGCGGTTCAGGAGTTTAGTGCAATGGTTAGGTGCATAGACTTTGTGTTCAGACAGAACTAGGTTCTGCTTTTTCAACCCAGGAAATAAGGATGATAGTGCCTACTTTATAGATTTCTGTTTTAATCTAAATGAGATAATGCATATAAATTATGTACCCATATTCCTCAAAGCACCTAGCTTATTGTAACTTTTCATTAAATAATTCTATGGTTGTATTGTTGCTATTACTACTGCTGTTATGTCTTTCAAGAATATTGATTCCGGGAAAGAGAAGGTCAGAGATAAGAGTGATCAGGGTCTTTTTTTTTTTTTTTAAAGAATGAAGGAAGTATAGAAGTATAGAACAAAATTACTATTTCCATGAGAGCCAAATTGATGGGAAGGAACCAGTGGAAGGAGTAATGTTAGGGATATGAAAGCATAGAAGTTCAGTCAAGGTACTGTATTGAGATTCAGGAGGTATATATGGCATACCAGCTGGTATGAGGTAGGGAAGCTGGAGATTCATAGCATCCAACTCAGCTGTGAGCTGCTTGATAAGAAGGGAAGCTTATGCAATGGGTGGCATTATTTCCATATTTTAGATGACAAATGTGAGATTCAGAGCATTTAAATATTTTTCCATTCCACGCAGCTAGTAGATAAAGGTAAAAGGATTCTAACTCATCTCTTCCTTATTCTAAAACCCAAGGTCTTTGCCAGAGGTGAAGAAACCTCTCTTACTCAGAGACTTGTATCTCAGAGCAATCATTAAAGTTGTGGAGCTACAAAGGTACAGAGTGCACCACAGCTTGCCAGGAGCTTCCCACATAGCCTGCTGATTTGAGCCTCACTTTAAGGATGCTGATTTTTGTGTTAGCTGATAATGAAGACTGAGTAAACTGTCCAAATAAGACCATACTCTCTCTTGAGTCCACTAAGGTGCTGGGCCTCCTTTTGATGGTTGAGACTAAAAAGATAGCAGTCTTTTCTTGACTGCTAGAGGAAATTTGCCCAGATAGTCCCTCAATTCTGTCAAGCATTTATGATTCACTCCTGCTGGCTGAGGTTTCTGACTGGCCAACTAACAGGCCATATCATCTATATAGTAACAACTTTGAATATCAGAAAATAAAGCCACCTCAGTGCTCAATCTTTATGGCAAAAGGCAGAAGAATTCAGGTATTTTGGAAGTGCTGTAAACATATTGGGGGCCTTGCCATATGAATAGAAATTGGTCTTGGACCTTGAGTGCCAGTGGAATAGAAAAAAGATGTTGGAAAGATAACATACCAAGTGCCATCAGTGCAATGGATTTAGTTGCAGTTACAATGTTTGGAATAGCTGAAGCTGTAGGATCAACAACCAAAATCACTTAGCAATAATCCACCGTAAGCCTCCAGCTCCCATTAGCCTTTTCTGCTCTTCATACTTGGCCATTGTTTTAAGATATTGCATCTTGTACTATCCCTGCAGCCTTTAAGTCCTTAAGGCTGTGATTTTTTTTCCTCCTGAGATTCTCCATTATTTCTGCTGGACTACCTGGAAAAAATATGAAAAAGAATTGGGGAGTGATTTACATGTTCCTTTCGCATTTCCCTGCATTAGCGCCTCCTGATCAGGGGAATCCCCTCTGGACTATGAGATTTACAGTGAGATGTTAATACCAATTGGATATTCAGCAGTGAAAGCCACACACATGGTACATTGAATCAGCCCAAAGGGCCCCATGCACAGGGTCATTTAGCTTTTCTTCCCCACGACGAACCCTACCTGAACCCAATTAGCTGAATCCTGGTGCCCCCCTCGCCAACCCAGCAGATTGTTATTTTGGTGCCTGTGCAACAGAATTGTAAGCGTTTTTAAGTCCTTGCCCTCTCCAGCATGTTTGGACAGGGTGCATGACTATTATTCCCTCTTGGGAGCAGGGAAACTTTAGCTCGACTCTTAATCATCTTTTCTCTTAGAGCATCAGTATAAAGGGGAGGGAGGGATCATGAATAATGGAGAGTGAGAGCAGCTCTGCAGCAATAAGTAAGGTACAATTACATTTTTTTTTTTTTTTTTTTTTTGCTGCATTGGGTCTTCATTGCTGCGTGGGGGCTTTCTCTAGTTGTGGAGAGCGGGCTCTAGAGCGCAGGCTCAGTAGTTGTGGCGCACGGGCTTAGTTGCTCCATGGCATGTGGGATCTTCCTGGATCAGGGCTTGAACCCATGTCCCCTGCATTGGCAGGTGGATTCTTAACCACTGGGCGACCAGGAATGTCCCCATTTACTTTTAATTATGACTGGTGTAAAGGTGGCTTGCAGCTCAGTGAAATGAACTTTTAATGTTTTTGGTTCACCCAGCGTCCTATATTAGCAACAATGCCATCAATACTGCCAATCTATAGACTGGCAGATTAAATATTTGCCTCTCTGAGGACATAAACTGTACACATCTGCATTACTCTGGTAGAGGCCCACAGTAGGAGCCTGATAAGACCAACTGGAATTCAGCAGCTGAATGAGCCTGCACTGCTACCACTGCTGCCTGTATTAATCATCATACCAAATGTGGTAGCATATCCACCATGCGAGATTGAGAACATGGTAAAGGACTCTGTGTTGCACAGATTAACTGGGTATCCTCAGGTGGTTGAGCTTGACATTCCTCTTTGCCAGGTCAGAGCCCTTGTTCATTGTTTGTTCCTCTGTCTAAGCCTCCATCTATTCATCTAATTTAATCTTTTATTTTTATTTATTAAACAAATATTTATTGACCCCTGGAAATTGAAAAAGAATAAGATATATTGCCTGTCCTCCAAGGAGCTCTAGCGGGACAGAGAGATATATAAACATGTGATATTTATAAATTATGGGAACAGAGAATAGGAGCATCTATTACCAGACTGGAGTCAGAGAAATCTTGATTTCTGCTCACCATGGTTGCAAAATTCTCTTCTTTCATAATCAGCCCAGGTACGTTTCTCCATAACTATTTCTGAAAGGGGGCAGGAATTTCTGCTCACCCACTCAGAAGAGAGTCAGTCACAACCAGGACACCATTTGGGAGGTGTCTTTGAGTTTATTTCCTAGTACTCAGCCTGCAATTTGTAAATTCCTCCTCATTAACAGTCATTAAAGTAGAAGACCATCATTACACAGCTAAGCATACAACTGGTCAATATGTTTGCTCCCAATTCCAAAAGATGTCCCAGAAATCCTCTTTATCACCCTGCAAGTCCCTGATTCTTGTAGAAAATTATGACTCTATCAGCATTCTCTCCTTGTCACCACAACTGTCAAGAACTGTGAAGGGTCTAAGATTTTATCCAACTTGCAAGCCAAGAACCCTGTCACAGTTTCATGGATGCTGTCAAAAGACTCCTAGGACAAAGACAAAGGACTTTATTTGCAATAATAGCAGTAGCCAGACAGAATTTTCTTGAATTAGCTCCTCAAGCCCCCATTTCTACAGGGCAATGCAAAGATGGCCAAGCAACACATTCACACACAGTGGATACCAACTCTCAGTTTAGGGAACACAGATGTTTTACAATGGTCAGTAAGCAAAACTATCCTTTGCTTTGGAAGTAGACATGATTTCTGTCATCCAAAGCTGTAGTGAGACAAACATCCTTGAAAAGACAATCCAGAGCAAAGACAGTCAGTGCCTCTGCTTGTTCTGAGGTTTCCAGTAGGTACCATAACGTAGAGATTCCTGCAAGTATGGGAACTTACATAAGGTGAAATCAACCCTTCTATCTTCATCTTCCCTTTAACCATGTTCAGCTTTTACCAGGTCATCAATTTACATTTGAATAATCCATGTTCAAGACCCCCTGGTGAGAAGCTTTGAAATTCATAAATATGCCTTTGAGTAACTGTCCCATTTTATGCTTTCTCTTTGGGAGAAATATAAAAATGGGTTAGACAGTGTAGTCATATCCTAAACTGACATAAGCAATACCTAACAATATTTATTCAGGTCTTAGACGTTTTAATGTGCATGTTAAAAGTTTGAAAAACACTGAATTCACATTGCAGAAAACAAGAAGTATTGATTTTTTTAAACTTTATTTTTAGCTTACATGTTGCAGTGGACCAAAGGAAAATGCTTCATGTACTGAGCAAAATAAAGACAATCAGTGTTTTGAAAATGAAACTGACAAAAAGACAAGTGTAAGTGTTAGAGCATTTTCTTTGTTTCTACGTTTAATGGGCAAGATATTTCTTGTTTTCTGTAGAGTATAATCTAATTTCTGGCTTTGGCCTGATCAGCATATTTGGTTCTCCTGCTACTGAGCTGACATCAACTGTCTATCATTTTGAGTAGTTGTGTATGTTCGTTTTGAGAATTTTGTTTCCTGTGTTTTGGTGTATATTCTTAAGTTGCTGGTGATCACCAACCATTTGGTAAACTACTTCACTTCTCCTCTCTTTTCCTGTCTGATTCAGGCCTTCCAGAAAAACTCTCACACTCTGTTTTGGTGGTGGTTTTCAGGTCCTATTGGGCTTTGGGGACAATAGTTTCCCCTAAGCAGTCTGAAATTACTTCAATCATTTTTTTGATTGTCATCTTGTGTACTTATTCAAGACAAAGAATCAAAAATCAATCATGTACAGGGTAATGTTAAAGAGCTCATAGTGCTTTATGTGATGAAACCAAGAAGAACTTGAGTCCAAGGAAAGTAAATATAAATATTTTACTAAGTGTCAACTTCAGATTTCATTTATCTCTGATCGGTTGTCACAAGGTGGCCCTTATTTACTATATAGCCCAATGATGTAAAATGGAGTTCCATTTTCTATTTTATTTATAAAGACACCAAACTTAATCATGAAAACAATGAAAATAACTCACGAATATTATTATTATAAACATGTATTAAATATTTAAAGCACACATAAAATTCTTTTGGGATATCATTTCATAGGAATTGCATTTATTGGGGCTTCTTGAAATATACCTTAAATGATGATTCTTCTTGTCTTCTAAATCTTCCATTAGCAAGCAGAGATAGTTGTCGTTATGGCTTCATAGGCCATCAAATTTATTTCAAATATAGGGTGATATGTCTATGATATTCATTGAGTGGTAAATGCCAATAAAGGAACAGTTTCTCTGTGGATATCATTTACAACCTGGACTAATCTGGCACTGCCAATTGATTGAGCCCCCTGGTGTTGACTTGGGCTTGGGATTTGGATGGAGTTCTGAGTCAGTTCTGATTATAAATTTTGATAATTACTGTGAGGAATTTAGTAAAGTAAGAAAGGTTGTATGGTGAATTGTCCTTTTATACATTTTTTATACATTTATACATTTATTTATACATTTATTTTTATACATTTATAGAATGTCTCTGTTAAGGACCATTGTTTCCTCTGCCAAAACATGATTTTGTTTTACATAGAGGACGTTATTTAAGCTATTTGAGATTGTTATAATACGCTAAATATGCTTCCAGGAAAGGAAGTCATCTAATTTAGCAGTGGCACTATTTTTCTCCAAAAGGGGAGAGGGAGGGTGGATGTCCGTACTGGACTCATGAATACTTAGAAAACAAATTTTTAGACTTCCTGGCTGTCTAAAGAGGATATCTGTATTTTTGCTTCCTGAAAATGAAGTCATCAGGGCTTAGTAGGATACAAATGTGCCAACTTGTCAAATGGCTAAATTAAATAAGTGCTGGCAAATATACTAGGAAAACTTTTGTGTTTTTATCATGGGAAAACATATTGCTAGCCTAGCCTATGCTATTTATACTCTAAAAGCTTTTGTTTCTTTACCTTACAGGGTGGTTAAGAGATTTTAATGAGACCCTGATTGTGAACGTGTTTAGTACTGCCTGGCAAATAGTAGATTTTCATTTTATTGAAAAGAATTGCGAGTCTAACATTTATGTTATTGGATGCTTACAAATAGTTCTTAGGGTTTCCTTGGATTCATGCCTGTATTATATAACAAAGAGTCTATACCATTTTTTTTGCCTGGAAACCACTTGGCCAAAAGAGGCTCCTGCCTTGTAGATTTCTACTTGTCACTGCTCAAAATAACTTCTGGTTGAATTAAAATAAGTATCAGTGAGAATTTCTTAACTATCTTAAGAAAAAAAATTTAATTGTTTGACAAACAAAAGAACAGTCATGATTATTATATGAACACAATATATTATTGTAACTGTTTAGTTCATAGGCCATTCTTCAAAAGCAGACCTGTTTGGAAGTCACAATTGTGTAGATCTATTAAATATGACACTGGACTTTTTTTCTTCATCTTCAGAATTAGGGTGTTAGATCAGATTATTCCTAGGAATTTTTCAGATCTAATCATTCTATGACAGTCAATAGCAGACAGTAAATTATATTGTGTGAATAGAGGACCCACTGATAATATAATTAAAATATTTAAGCCAGAAGTACCTACTGAGTCCCACACAAATTTAGGCGTATGTTATATATCTAGAACAACAGACAAGAACAGCTTTATTAGGCCACATTAGTTTGAGAAGATTTCAATAGCACAACTCATAGACCAGTGATTCTTGAAGTATGGTCCTCTAGCCAGCAGCTTTAACATCCTCTAGGGACTTGTTAGAAAAGTAAATTCTTGGGCTCCACCCTAGATCAACTAAATCAGATATTTTGGGTGCGGGACCCAGACATCTATGTTTTAATAAGCCCTTCAAGTGATTCTTAACTACGCTACAATTTGAGAACCACTGCCATGAGTAATAAACCTCTAGGCTTCCCTTTGGGGAGTTACCATCTTTCCTGTCACATACTTTAAACCAGTCAGTTTAGGGAAGGCCAAGAAAGTGATCCAAAGATTTATAAAGCAGTTAAGGTAGAAGAAATTGCACCATACTGACTCTTTAGGTTTCTTGTTTGCATTTCTCATTTTTTTTCAGTGATCTGCCAAAAAAACCCTAGGGGCTGATTTTCTAACATCATTCAGAAACATGTGTTAGTATCCTGTATTGCTCTCTACTCTTTCTCAGTTGCCCATTTTTGACTGTAGCTTAATTTGTAAAGGTCTTTTGGAAGCTATTTTGCCAGGTGGGAGGTGTCTTCTCTTCAGGTATTGATCCACAGAAATAATAATCTGAAATAACTTACAATGACATTTGTTACCTGTGTCCAGCAGGGAACGTTCCCCCCTTTCGTTATACTTTTAACCTAATTTCAATATGTTTGGAGATGTTTTTCCCATTATTGAGGCTTAGACAACTGATTTCTGCTCCTTACAAAGCAGTGTTTTCAAGTGAAGACTTTATCTTTGCTCTGGTTTAAGGGCTTAAGCGAATCTTGGTGTTGCCACTGGTCATACGATATAGAAAATCCTGGAGTTACAAAGGGCAGTACAATTTGCAAAATCTATTGTAGACATGTTTTCCAGAACTGATGAAATTATGTAAACCTAGTGAGAAAATTAAAATTTAGAAAATGAAAAAAAGACATCATTGAGAATTTTAGACCTTTGGTGAGGAAGAAATAGTTTACATTTAATGTTATTCCTTCTGTTGGCTGAAAAAAAAATTGCACAACCTAAGAGTTGTGAATTAAGTTTTATTTGGGGCAAAATGAGGTCTATAGCCCTATAGCATTTCAGATAGCTCTGAGAAACTGCTCCAAAGAGGCAGGGGGAGAGGTCATTGTATATATGATTTTAGTGAAGGGGGATACATGCAGTCAAGCATACATTTTGGCAGAGGCTAGCTGCTAGTCACAAGGAGCCAATGGTACCATTAATGACTTTAGTGCTTTTCTAGATATGAGGAGATGCAAGAATTGGGCTCATAAAATCTTCTCCTTAAAATATCTAACTATCTAAAGGCCTGTTCTGCCAGTTTTTCCCAGAGCACAGAGTGCCTCATGCCTGATCTCCACCCTGACCTTCTTTCAGGGGGTGTTGAAGGTCAGTGGCTGCAGTGGCTAGGGACCTAATCCTTGTAGAGGCAGATGGCAAGTGCCAATTTTTAGTTGACACTTCCTTTATTTTTAGTTTATTCCTATTATTCTCTTGATCAATTTTAAATAATTGGAAGTATCTTTTAGGGTTGTGTTCTGTGTTTAAATAAGCCTAGTAAACAGAAGGTAAAATTTGGAGATTTGGTCTTCTAGAGTCCTAGTGAGAAACGATAAGGCGTTTTAATCAGATCATAGAAAGAAGAGAGAACTTAAAGAAAGAATTGACAGGACCTGGCAACTAAGTAGATTGAAAGTTGGGTGGTACCAGAACAAAACTGGAGATATTTAAGTTGACTAATGGATAAATAGGGTAAATTCAATGATGACATATTAATTTTAAGATAATAGTGGAACAGCTAAGAGGAAATATTTTTAGAGGAGTTGGACATATTGGTTGAGAACAAAGTGTGATATCAAAAGCAGGACAGTATGATAGAGTGAAAAGAGCAAAAGATCTATAGTCAGAGACCAGAGTTTATACCTTGGCTCTATCGCTAATTAGTCATGTGACCTTGAACAGATTAAATGACCTCTATTTTTATTTGTAAAATGTAGATAATACCTATTTTGCCTATCTTATAGGGGTACAATAAGGATCAAAACAAATAGTTATATGTGAAAGGACTGACAGCTAAATACTTTGGTTATTTCATAACATTTGGAGACATGACCAGAGTGTTAAATGCCCCTTGAAAATATTTTAAGTTTTAGATAATTTTTTAGTTGTTTGGTATTTTAAACTTAATTTCTTAAGCACAAAACA
Organism: Mesoplodon bidens; assembly: GCF_964165515.1. Lineage (NCBI taxonomy): Eukaryota > Metazoa > Chordata > Mammalia > Artiodactyla > Ziphiidae > Mesoplodon > Mesoplodon bidens. The sequence goes on along the minus strand of NC_138164.1, from coordinate 71,175,453 downwards.
GATTCTTGTCAATCTTGTGCATTATAACTAGTTAGTAAAGGGACTAAGTGAATACCAGGCAAATACAACAATGGATAGGACAGAAAGTTGGGTCTCTTCTAACAAGAAGAGAGAGGGAATCAGATGGTGAGAAACTTCACTCTAGGAAACATATCAGACTGAAAAGGAAGCATGGTATAGGAGTAAGTCATTATTGGAAGCCAGAGAACTTGGGTTGTTTTCTTTGGACTCTTACTATCTGGGTGTTCTTGGGCAAATCACTTGGCCAATCTCTGCCTCAGTTTTCTAATCTAAAGTGAAGGACTTTGACTAGATAATTTATGGGGCCTTTTAAGTTATAATAACACTTTCACAGAATAAGGAAATTATTAATTTTAGAGAATCCCAACATTGCCCTTAATTGTTTTTCAGACTGTACTGTAACTGTTAAGGTACTATGTTGAACATCCACATCTTCTGATTAAGAATAATTTTGCAGTTCAGCTGTATTTCTCTATTTATTGTCCTTGCCAATATTTATATGGAAACTTCTTTTGGGAGAAAAAGAAGCCATGGGAAAGAAGGTTTTTTATGGTGGTTTGTTTTAGGGGATGAGAACATTTTTTTGTGTACATTAGATACTCTCCTTGGTCCTTATTTTAAAAGTGATGGTTCTGAGTGAATCTTCCTGGAGAACTAAGGTCAAAAATAGCACAGAATCAGAGAATTAAAAGTAATTTTAATGGTAATCCAGGGCAATGACTTTCCTCAGTCTTAAATCTCCTCTTCTGCTGCCCTGATAAAGGGGAATCTATCATCTGCTGGAAAGTCTCTAGTTATATTATGTCTATTACATATCTATATTTACCACCTCCCAAAGTAGCTCATTCCATCTGGGCAGGTTTAAGTATTATGCAGTTATTCTTTTTTTTTTAAAGAAAGATTTTTTATTTTATTTTATTTTTAAATTAATTATTAATTAATTAATTAATTAATTAATTGATTTTTGGCTGCGTTGGGCCTTCGTTGCTGCGCACAGGCTTTCTGTAATTTCGGTGAGCAGGGGCTACTCTTCGTTGCGGTGCACAGGCTTCTCACTGTGATGGCTTCTCTTGTTGCGGAGCACAGGCTCTAGGCACGCTGGCTTCAGTAGTTGTGGCATGCAGGCTCAGTAGTTGTGGCTCACGGGCTCTAGAGCACAGGTTCAGTAGTTGTGGTGCTCGGGCTTAGCTGCCCCATGGCATGTGGGATCTTCCCGCACCAGTGCTCAAACTGGTGTCCCCTGCATTGGCAGGCAGATTCTTAACCACTGTGCCACCAGGGAAGCCCTTATGTGGTTATTCTTATTAAACTCATGATATTCAAATTATTTTAGCATTGATTATATATTTTCTATTTTCCATTGCCAAAGTTTAGTGACAAACTTCTAAGTATCTGGAATTAATGGGGGAATAATCTTTTTTATTTTATTTCTTTAATGGAATACTGTGGTTAACTCTGGCTAATTTTGTTTACTAATTTAAAACATCGAATATAATTGCTCCTCATTTCCAGGTTGATGAGGATACTGTGAGCATCTTTGCCTTTGAGCATCTTGTAGTGCCTCAGGGTCAATGTTCTGCCTTTTAAAGATTAATGACTGGACTTCTATACTAGCATTGCTGGAGATCAGATTTCTTGTTACTAACTTTGACATATTCATAAAGCTATTTTTAAACTAGTCAAACCAAATATCAATTTATCTATTAGCTACCTCTAATGAAACACAAATACTATAGAAATTAGATTCTGATCATTTGATATATCTGTATTTAGGAGCCTGGTTTTTACATATGTTTGAAAACAGCAATATATATATTCTGTTCAGATAAAGAGCAGAATATCTTAGAACCAAATATTTGCAGTTTATGGTATTTAATACCTGGATCAATGAGTTCAGTGATTCTGAAAGTGCAATAGATCACTATTATAACAATAATGGGATGTGACTTGGAGTTAGATGATCGAGGTTCACATCCTGGCTTATCTACTCAGTCAGTGGAGTACCCATTATGCACTGGTTTACCAACTCAGTAGCTGTATAAATTTGGGCAAGTCAATTTTCAAGTCAATTTTCTAAGCCTCAGTTTCATCACCTGTAAAACTAAACTTATTTCACTGGTCGGGAATACTTAATGATAATAGGTATGTGAGTGTGCCTAATCACAGCCTGCTTAATAAAAAGTTAATGCTTAATCTGAAAACTATATTTTATATATTTATAAATACTGTGGTTAGTGTAAATCACATCTTTAGAAAACAAGCTGTATTAAAACCAATAGATTGCAAATTTCATGTTGACTCCTGACTATAACCCTATTTAAAAATGAAATAGTTTCCCTGTGATATATTTTATTCATATATTTGAAAAAGTCTTTATTTAGCATCTGTTATGTGTTGGGCACTGTTCTAAACACTGGTGATATAGCCATGGACAAAACAGACAAACTTCTTATTCTCAGGAATAAATTTCAAAAAATAAGAGAGGAATAAAGAATATAATTTCAGATTGTGGTAATTGCTAAGAAGGAAATAAACAGGATTATTTAATGGAGAATCATGGAAGGGAATCTAACTTAAGGATGTCAGGTGAAGAAGGCTTTACTGAAGTGGTAACATCTAAACAGAGACTTAGATGATGAGAAGGAGTCAGCCACGTGAAGATCCAGGGGAAGAGAGTTTCTGGCAGACAGAAGAACAAATTCAAGGCCCTGAGGAAGAATGAGAGTGAAATACTGTTATTTGAGAAAGAGGCAGCAGGCAAGTAGGATGAGGTGTAGGAAGGTGGAATGTGGAAGGGCATTTAGGAATACTACTGAGGTTATTTACATTAACTAGAAAGCAAAATTGCATTTCAGACCATATAGCTTTTTTGATTTGTACTCTGTGCACACCTGTTTGAATTTCTGTGCTCTGTTCAACTCATAGCATTGTATAATAGTGGGAAACATTGATTCTCATAAGGAATATACTTGATGTTCAACAAAGTTTATACAAACTGATTTGTTAGGGAAACATAATTTTTATAGGATGATTTCATGATTTATAGTTTACTATACAAAATTATCTCAATTTTAAAAGTGTTTTAGATTTTGGTGATAATAATAAAGGGGGAGTTCCTGGTTATCAATTAGCTATGTTCCATTTCATTTATATAAGTAAAATTTATATGCATTTCTTGTCTATACAATGAAAAATCATGAGAAAGTAGGTGAAAAGTGAAAATTTCTTGATTTCTGTAGCAATTTTTGATTCACTCAAAATTTTTTAATTTAATTTTTATGTTTCTCTTACAAAGAATCACACACATTTAACGTGTGCAGAACACATAGACTCCGGCCTTGCATGATTTAATTTCAGGATCCAGTACTATCCAGATATTTTTTCATCATGGGAATTCGTTGGAAAAGTCAGTCCTTTTCTAGTTAATCTGAATTTCCTATTTGCCTCTGGAGACTTTAGAAATGAGGGCAGGCATTTTGCCATGACCTGCCTGCAGTCTATTTATTTTACTAAGTTAACAAGCTTTGCAGATGTCACTTGTGTGCCTGCTGTCCTGGGTAAATGGGGAACAGACAGACTGGGATGAGAGTCCACATGGGTAGATTTGTTTAGTAATTTTCCTCGGAGATAATCTTTCTTTTGGAGAGTCCATTCCTTCTGGGTTGCTCCCAAGGTCCTTATAAGCTAGGTAGGACTCAGTGTAGGAGACCAGAGACATGCCTATCTTTTTAGGGGGATCACAAGTTGTTTATACTTAGTCTGCATGGAGTCTAGGCTACCTTTGGCTAGAGAGGGCCTTTTGGCTCTGTCTGTGCCATACTGTCAAGTTGGACCAGGGGAGGCAGAAACTGCCTCAGGATTTGAGGTATGGTGAGATGGAAAGCTAACAGACTTTGCACTCCAGGTTGGAGACATGTAGGTGCTGAGTCATCTAGGGAAAATTGTATAATCTCAGGGAGCTTCAGTTTCTTCATCTATGAAATGGGAATTATATTTCCTTTCTGCAGGGTGTTGTGACCATCAGAGATAATATGTAATGTATCTGCCACAATACTTCAAGTAATAGCCACTTGATAAATTACAGCTATTAGTAATAAAAATGCTTTTATTTATTACTATGTTTCTATCACAAGGGCAAATGCCTAGTTTCGGCTGCATGCAGTGGTTGTTGCAGCACTTTAGCTGGAAACTGTCCTTTTCCATTATAAATTGGGTTGTTCCAAACCAACATTCTTGCATCAGACTGGATTTGCCAATGAAAATATTTGTAGATGCATATATCTTCAGTTACATGCACCTATCTATTTTTTTCTTACATATATATATATATATATATATATATACATATTTTTACTATATATTATATATTCTTTCTTTCATAAATATATATATATAATAGTTACTATATGCATATATGGTTCTCACATGGACAAACAATGCATATTATAGGTTTCTTTTTTGAACTTTTGAATTTTATTTCTTTTTATACAGCAGGTTCTTATTAGTTATCTATTTTATACATATTAGTGTACACATGTCAATCCCAATCTCCCAATTCATCACACACACACACACACACACACCCCATCCCCTGCCGCTTTCCCTGCTTGGTGTCCATACGTTTGTTCTCTACATCTGTGTCTCAATCTCTGCCCTGCAAACTGGTTCATCTGTACCATTTTTCTAGGTTCCACATATATGTGTTAATATATGATATTTGTTTTTCTCTTTCTGACTTACTTCACTCTGTATGACAGTCTCTAGATTTATCCATGTCTCTACAAATGACCCAATATCGTTCCTTTTTATGGCTGAGTAATATTCCATTGTATATATGTACCACATCTTCTTTATCCATTCGTCTGTTGATGGCCATTTAGGTTGCTTCCATGACCTGGCTATTGTAAACAGTGCTGCAATGAACATTGGGGTGCATGTGTCTTTTTGAATTATGGTTTTCTCTGGGCATATGCCCAATAGTGAGATTGCTGGGTCATATGGTAATTCTATTTTTAGTTTTTTAAGGAACCTCGATACTGTTCTCCATAGTGGCTGTATAAATTTACATTCCCACCAGCAGTGCAAGAGGGTTCCCTTTTCTCCACACCCTCTCCAGCATTTGCTGTTTGTAGATTTTCTGATGATGCCCATTCTGACTGGTGTGAGGTGATACCTCACTGTAGTTTTAATTTGCATTTCTCTAATAATTAGTGATGTTGAGCAGCTTTTCATGTGCTTCTTGGCCATCTGTATGTATTCTTTGGAGAAATATCTATTTAGGTCTTCTGCCCATTTTCTGATTGGGTTGTTTGTTTTTTTAATATTGAGCTGCATGAGCTGTTTATATATTTTAAAGATTAATCCTTTGTCCATTGGTTGGTTTGCAAATATTTTCTCCCATTCTGAGGACTGTCTTTTCATCTTGTTTGTAGTTTCCTTTGCTTTGCAAAAGCTTTTAAGTTTCATTAGGTCCCATTTGTTTATTTTTGTCTTTATTTCCATTACTCTAGGAGATGGGTCAAAAAAGATCTTGTTGTGACTTATATCAAAGATTGTTCTTCCTATGTTTTCTGCTAAGAGTTTTATAGTGTCCAGTCTTACATTTAGGTCTCTAATCCATTTTGAGTTTATTTTTGTGCATGGTGTTAGGGAGTGTTCTAATTTCATTCTTTTACATGTAGCTGTCCAGTTTTCCCAGCACCACTTATTGAAGAGATTGTCTTTTCTCCATTGTAAATCCTTGCCTCCTTTGTCATAGATTATTTGACCATTGGTGTGTGGGTTTATCTGTGGGCTTTCTATCCTGTTCCATTGATCTACATTTCTGTTTTTGTGCCAGTATCATATTGTCTTGATTTCGGTAGCTTTGTAGTAGAGTCTGAAGTCAGGGAGTCTGGTTCCTCCAACTCCGTGTTTTTCCCTCAAGCCTGCTTTGGCTATTCAGGGTCTTTTGTGTCTCCATACAAATTTTAAGATTTTTTGTTCTAGTTCTGTAAGAAATGCCATTGGTAATTTGATAGGGATTGCATTGAATCTGTAGAATGCTTCAGGTAGTATAGTCATTTTCACAATATTGATTCCTCCAATCCAAGAACATGGTGTATCTCTCCATCTGTTTGTATCATCTTTAATTTCTTTCATCAGTGTCTTGTAGTTTTCTGCATATAGGTCTTTTGTCTCCCTAGTTAGGTTTATTCCTAGGTATTTTATTCTTTTTGTTGCAATGGTAAATGGGAGTGCTTCCTTAATTTCTCTTTCAGATTTTTCATTATTAGTGTATGGGAATGCAAGTGATTTCTGTGCATTAATTTCGTTTCCTGCAACTTTATGAAATTCATTGATGAGTTCTAATAGTTGTCTGGTGGCATCTTTAGGATTCTCTATGTATAGTATCATGTCATCTGCAAACAGTGACAGTTTTACTTCTTCTTTTCCAATTTGTATTCCTTTATTTCTTTTTCTTCTTTGATTGCCATGGCTAGGACTTCCAAAACTATGTTGAATAATAGTGATGAGAGTGGACATCCTTGTCTTGTTCCTGATCTTAGAGGAAATGCTTTTAGTTTTTCACCATTGAGAATGATGTTTGCTGTGGGTTTGTCATATATGGCCTTTATTATGTTGAGGTAGGTTCCCTCTATGCCCACTTTCTGGAGGGTTTTTATCATAAATGGGTGTTGACTTTTGTCAAAAGTGTTTTCTGCATCTATTGAGATGACCATATGGTTTTTATTCTTCAATTTGTTAATATGTTGTATCACATTGATTGATTTGTGTATACTCAAAAATCCTTGCATCCCTGGGATAAATTCCACTTGATAATGGTGTATGATCCTTTTAATGTGTTGTTGGATTATGTTTGCTAGTATTTTGTTGAGGATTTTTGCATCTATATTCATCAGTGATATTGGTCTTTAATTTTCTTTTTTTTGTAGTATCTTTGTCTAGTTTTTGTATCAGGGAGATGGTGGCCTTATAGAATGAGTTTGGGAGTGTTCCTTCCTCTGCAGTTGTTTGGAAGAGTCTGAGAAGGATGGGTGTTAGCTCTTCTCTAAATGTTTGATAGAATTCAACTGTGAAGCCATCTGGTCCTGAACTTTACTTTGTTGGAAGATTTTTAATCACAGTTTCAATTTCATTACTTGTGATTGGTCTGTTCATATTTTCTATTTTTCCTGGTTCAGTTCTGGAAGGTTATACCTTTCTAAGAATTTATCCATTTCTTCCAGGTTGTCCAGTTTATTGGCATAGAGTTGCTTGTAGTAGTCTCTTAGGATGCTTTGTATTTCTGCATCATCTGTTGTAACTTCTCATTTTTCATTTCTAATTTTATTGATTTGAGTCCTCTCCCTCTTTTTCTAGATGAGTCTGGCTAATGGTTTGTCAATTTTGTTTATCTTCTCAAAGAACCAACTTTTAGTTTTATTGATCTTTGCTATTGTTTTTTTTTGTTTCTATTTCATTTATTTCTGCTCTGATATTTGTGATTTCTTTCCTTCTGCTAACTTTGGGTTTTGTTTGTTCTTCTTTCTCTAGTTCCTTTAGGTGTAAGGTTAGATTGTTTATTTGAGATTTTTCTTGTTTCTTGAGGTAGGCTTGTATTGCTATAACTTCCCTCTTAGAACTGCTTTTGCTACATCCCATAGGTTTTGGATCGTCATGTTTTCATTGTCGTTTGTCTCTAGGTATTTTTTGATTTCGTCTTTGATTTCTTCAGTGATCTCTTGGTTATTTAGTGATGTATTGTTTAGCCTCCATGTGCTTGTGTTTTTTACGTTTTTTTCCCTGTAATTGATTTCTAATCTCATAACGTCGTGGTCAGAAAAAATGCTTGATATGATTTCAATTTTCCTAAATTTACTGAGGCTTGATTTCTGACCCAAGATGTGATCTATCCTGGAGAATGTTCTGTGCGCACTTGAGAAGAAAGTGTAATTTGCTGTTTTTGGATGGAATGTCCTATAAATATCAATTAAAACTATCTGGCCTATTGTGTCATTTAAAGCTTCTGTTTCCTTATTTATTTTAATTTTGGATGATCTGTCCATTGGTGTAAGTGAGGTGTTAAATTCCCCCACTCTTATTGTGTTACTGTCGATTTCCTCTTTTAGAGCTGTTAGCAGTTGCCTTATATATTGAGGTGCTCCTATGTTCGGTGCATATATATTTATAAATGTTATATCTTCTTCTTGGATTGATCCCTTGATCATTATGTTGTGTCCTTCCTTGTCTCTTTTATCATTCTTTATTTCAAAGTCTATTTTATCTGATATGAGTATTGCTACTCCAGTTTTCTTTTGAATTCCATTTGCTTGGAATATCTTTTTCCATCCCCTCACTTTCAATCTGTATGTGTCCCTAGGTCTGAAGTGGGTCTCTTTTAGACAGTATATATATGGGTCTTGTTTCTGTATCCATTCAGCGAGCCTGTATCTTTTGGTTGGAACATTTGATCCATTCACGTTTAAGGTAATTATCGATATGTACATTCTTATTACCATTTTCTTAATTGTTTTGTATTTGTTTTGTAGGTCCTTTTCTTCTCCTGTGTTTCCCACTTAGAGATGTTCCTGTAGCATTTGTTGTTGAGCTGGTTTGGTGGTGCTGAATTCTCGTAGCTTTTGCTTGTCTCTAAAGCTTTTGATTTCTTCATCGAATCTGAATGAGATCCTTGCTGTGTAGAGTAATCTTGGTTGTAGGTTCTTCCCTTTCATCACTTTAAATATGTCATGGCACTCCCTTCTGGCTTGTAGAGTTTCTGCTGAGAAATCAGCTGTTAACCTCATAGGAGTTCCCTTGTATGTTATTTGTCATTTTTCCCTTCCTGCCTTCAATAATTTTTCTTCGTCTTTAATTTTTGCCAGTTTGATTGCTGTGTGTCTCGGTGTGTTTCTCCTTGGGTTTATCCTGTATGGGACTCTCCACACTTCCTGGACATGGGTGGCTATTTCCTTTCCCATATTAGGGAAGTTTTTGACTAAACTCTCTTCAAATATTTTCTCGGGTCCTTTCTCTCTCTTTTCTCCTTATGGCACCTCTATAATGCGAATGTTGTTCCTCTTAATGTTGTCCCTGAGGTGTCATAGGCTGTCTTCATTTCTTTTCATTCCTTTTTCTTTATTCTGCTCCACGGCAGTGAATTCTACCATTCTGTCTTCCACGTCACTTATCTGTTCTTCTACCTTAGTTATTTTTCTGTTGATTCTTTCTGGTGTATTTTTCATTTCAGTTATTGTATTGTTCATCTCTGTTTGTTTGTTCTTTAATCCTTCTAGGTCCTTGTTAACCATTTCTTTCATCTTCTCGATCTTTGCCTCCACTCTTTTTCCGAGGTCCTGGATCATCTTCACTATCATTCTGAATTCTTTTTTCTGTAAGGTTGCCTGTCTCCAGTTCATTTAGGTTTTTCTGGGGTTTTATCTTGTTCCTTCATCTGGTACATAGCCCTCTGCCTTTTCATCTTGTCTATCTTTCTGTGAATGTCGTTTTTGGCCCACAGGCTGCAGGATTGTAGTTCTTCTTGCTTCTGCTGTTTGCCCTCTGGTGGATGAGGCGATCTAAGAGTCTTGTGCAAGCTTCCTGATGGGAGGGACTGGTGGTGGGTAGAGCTGGCTATTGCTCTGGTGGGCAGAGCTCAGTAAAACTTTAATCCTCTTGTCTGGTGATGGGTGGGGCTGGGTTCCCTCTGTGTTGGTTGTTTGGCCTGTGGCGATCTAACACTGGAACATAGCTGGGCTCTTTGGTGGGGCCAGTGGCAGACTCTGGGATGGCTCATGCCAAGGAGTACTTCCCAGAACTTCTGCTGCCACTGTCGTTGTCCTCACGATGAGACACAGCCAACCCCTGCATCTGCAGGAGATCCTCCAACCATAGCAGGTAGGTCTGGTTCAGTCTCCTGTGGGGTCACTGCCCCTTTCTCCTTGGTCCCGATGCTCACACTACTTTGTGTGCCCTCCAAGAATGGAGTCTCTGTTTCTCCCAGTCCTGTCAAAGTCCTGTAATCAAATCCCACTTGCCTTCAAAGTCTGATTCTCTAGGAATTCCTCCTTCCGTTGCTGGACCCCCAGGTTGGGAAGCCTGACGTGTGGCTCAGAACCTTCACTCCAGTGGGTGGACTTCTGTGGTATAAGTGCTGTCCAGTTTGTGAGTCAACCACCCAGCAGTTATGGAATTTGATTTTATTGTGATTGTACCCCTCCTACCACCTCATTGTGGCTTCTCCTTTGTCTTTGGATGTGGGGTATCTTTTTTGGTGAGTTCTAGTGTCTTCCTGTCAATGATTGTTTAGCATTTAGTTGTGATTCTGGTGCTTTCACAAGAGTGAGTGACAGCATGTCCTTCTACTCTGCCATCTTGAGCCAATCTTCACCTGGAGATTTTGACTGTGTCATGTGACCCTGTCTCTCTTCCACTGCTCCATATTATAGGTTTTTAAAAAATATTTTATCAGGAAAAATAAATGGCATAACTGGAGCTGTGATCATTGTTTCAGTCCCCAAATATTTATTTTGTGCGGGTACTCTTTTTTAAAAAAAAAAATATTTAATTAAATTAATTAATTTATTTACTTGGTTGCACTGAGTCTTAGTTGTGGCAGGGAGGCTCCTTAGTTGCAGCTCACTGGCTCCTTAGTTGTGGCATGCGAACTGTTAGTTTTGGCATGCATGTAGTATCTACTTTCCTGACCAGGGGTCAAAGCCAGCCCCCCTGCATTGGCAGCTCAGAGTCTTAACCACTGCACCACTAAGGAAGTCCCTGTACAGGTACTCTTAAGTGCAGGTACCATGCTAGGTGCCAGAGATATAGATTATATCTATCCTCATGGAGTCTAAATTCTAGGAGAATAACCACAGGGTATATTTAACTATGAGATATTTTTTCCCTTTGGAAAGAAACAAAATAAAATAATGCATTTAAATGGTTAAGGTATGGACTTAATGCAAGTAATTTACAATAGCAATTTTCTGGTATCAAACTTCCAATGGTAGGTTTTACTGAAAATCAATATATTCCTGGCTTGAGTCCATTAACCTTAAAGAATATCAAGTAAAGCAGTTTGCAGGCTATGGCTTCATATCTTGCCAAACACTTCTTGTGAAATCACAAGACCAATTGAGCTCTGTGTCAGTAAAAAAGTGCTTCAAGCTGATGCCTTGTTAATTTTAAAAATAAAGGAATGTTTCCCTTGAGGTGAAGGAGTGGATTATCTTCTATCATCTTTATATCTGAGGAAAATCAATGGAAGGCAATGTACACACAAAATAGAAAGCTACATCCTAGGTAGAACTACACTTTAAAATGCTGCCTATTTACTTTTATCTAAACATACAAACATAATCCAATTAATCACATGTAATATGTACAACCTAACAATTATAGAACATGTATATTCCACAGGCTTTTACAGCACATTTGTACTCACTTAACATTGTATGAGTGATGCTCTTTTTTGCCTCCAGCAGAGATTACATGTTTAGTTTGTGTAATGCCTGCTCTAAAGTACTTTTATCTAATGAAAACCCTTTGGATATGTTTATGTAAGCTGATTGTAGAAAGAAGACCGTTATTATTGATTCACTCCCCTTTAAATATAAGAGAGTGCTTAGAATTCTTCTTCCTCACAACTTCTAGCTAACTCCTGTGGGTCCTTCTCAGCTCAGCTCAGGGTTCCTCTCTAGAAAACCGCCCCTGACTACTTCATTCTGGGTTAATTACCTTTACTTTGTGATTCTCAAACACCCCAATTGCTTATTGTACTGTACTGTAGGTGTTGAATCACTTGAGGGCAGGGATTCTGCTAGCTTGTGCTCACCCTGGTGTCCCCAATAAGTACATACTATGGGAATGGGAATACAGAATCAAAATTGCCTTTAAAGTCCTCATGGTCTAGTAGGTGATACAGACATTAATCAAAAAAATCATACCGTGAGCCCTCAACAAACATGTTTTAGGTGAATGACTTAGGGAGTGTATATGGGAGGTCAGGAGCTATGCTAAATGAATTGCCTTTCTTTTCTTCAGGTCTTTATGGTTTAAAAATTGCTTTCATCTTTGATCAGCCAGGGTCAAAAGAATAATCAGGCTTCCTCTGCAAGTTTGCCCATTTCTTAGCTTTCTCCACTATAGGAAAATGGAATATAGTTCCAAAGGTATTTTTCTTCCAAGGATACCTTGTAAAATATCCATCTTCCTCTGCTACCCAATTTACTTCCTCTCCCTTTCTAATCCCCTACTGTCTCTGTTCTGATCGTGACTTACAAAGCCCTGGGCTTGGAATAAGTTACTAGGTACCTGTTCTTGGAAATTCATTTAAACTTTCAAGCTGGTGAGAATGTCACAAGTGCTTTGGAAATTTAAAGTGCTATAGGAACATAAAGCCTAATTAGCTTGAAGATGGATATGATAATCAGTATCAATTGCATATAAGATGGTTTGGTTTTATCAGGGAAGAACTCTGATACCTGGGAATGCTCAATGGCATGATGCTATACATACTCTGAGACAAGTTTAGGAAGTATTGAATTAAATTAAGCATCATGATGATGTAATAAATGAGGAGGTAAATAGGCAAGGTGGTGCTTTTTTTTTAACATTTTCATATTACTGAACCCCATAAGACAGTTATCTAATTGAATGGACTAGAGCATGGGTTTTATTTATGCTGTTTAACTTGAAAATTATCTGAAGTTTATTACACCAGTAGGATAACAGTTCAGAGGAAATTTTCTTTTAACTATAAATAAGTTTTGAGCCACTTTTTTTTCTTTTCTTCTCTGAACACATATCTGATTTGCTATGAATTTTAAATTTCTAAATTCTTTAGAAACAGTGTTCTCATTTTGGTAAAATAATGGCATGTCAGTTTCTGAAACATTCATCTATTTAGCAATCAGGAGAATATTTAGGTTAGAACCTGAAAAATTCATGAAAGGTAGAAGAGTCTTACAAGTCCATACTTTTTTCAAATTATTTATTGTAGAAAATACACTTTTTATAAAAAATGAGAGGATGTTGGACGAGTGGGGAATGGTTCTACTGGCATCTTAAAGAAGTGATCCCAACGTATCGGTCCCTAGACATTTCTTCTTGTTGTCATCCATGGTCAAGTTGACTATCTGTTTTCTTCCTAGTGAGAAGGAAGCATTGATTTTCCATTTTTATTGGTCAGGCAGTGCTTTCCATTCTGTCACTCACTTTCTCTCTCTCTTATTCTCCCCCCGCCCTTCTCTCTGCACCCCTGTTTCTTTCTGTTTCAAGTCTGTCTCTGCCTATGTGTCTAAGAGGGTGAAAAAGAAGTATATTATTATTTTTTCTAACATATACACTAGCTCTTTGCCTTTTTTTTTCTCTTTGCCTTTTAAAAAATTTTTTTTAACATCTTTATTGGAGTATTATTGCTTTACAATGGTGTGTTAGTTTCTGCTTTATAACAAAATGAATCAGCTATACATATATCCCCACATCTCCTCCCTCTTGCGTCTCCCTCCCACCCTCCCTATCCCACCCCTCTACTTGGACATAAGTACTGAGCTGATCTCCCTGTGCTATGTGGCTGCTTCCCACTAGCTATCTATTATACATTTGGTAGTGTATATATGTCCATGCCACTCTCTCACTTCGTCCCAGCTTACCCTTCCCCCTCCCCATGTCCTCAAGTCCATTCTCTAGTAGGTCTGTGTCTTTATTCCTCTCCTGCTCCTAGGCTCTTCAGAACCTTTTTTTTTTTTAAATTCCATATATATGTGTTAGCATACGGTATTTGTTTTTCTCTTTCTGACTTTCTACACTCTGTATGACAGACTCTAGGTCCATCCACCTCACTACAAATAACTCAATTTTGTTTCTTTTTATGGCTGAGTAATATTCCATTGTATATATGTGCCACATCTTCTTTATCCATTCATCTGTCAATGGACACTTACATTGCTTCCATGTCCTGGCTATTGTAAATAGTGCTGCAGTGAACCTTGTGGTACATGATTCTTTTTGAATTACGGTTTTCCCAGGGTATATATCCAGTAGTGGGATTGCTGGGTCGTATCAATGGAATAGGATAGAAAGCCCAGAGATAAACCCAAGCACATATGGTCACCTTATGTTTGATAAAAGAGGCAAGAATATACAGTGGAGAAAAGACAGCCTCTTCCATAAGTGGTGCTGGGAAAACTGGACAGCTACATGTAAAAGAATGAAATTAGAACACTCCCTAACACCATACACAAAAATAAACTCAAAATGGGTTAAAGACCTAAATGTAAGGTCAGACACTATAAAACTCTTAGTGGAAAACATAGGCAGAAGACTCTATGACATAAATCACAGCAAGATCCTTTTTGACCCACCTCCTAGAGAAATGGAAATAAAGACAAAAATAAACAAATGGGACCTAATGAAACTTCAAAGCTTTTTCACAGCAAAGGAAACCATAAACAAGACGAAAAGACAACTCTCTGAGTGGGCAAAAATATTTGCAAATGAAGCAACTGACAAAGGATTAATCTCCAAAATATACAGACAGCTCATGCAGCTCAATATAAAAAAAAAAAAAAATGACCCAATCCCAAAATGGGCAGAACACCTAAATAGACATTTCTCCAAAGATGATGTACAGGTTGCCAACAAACGCATTAAAGGATGCTCAACATCACTAATCATTAGAGAAATGCAAATCAAAACTACAATGAGGCATCCCCTTACACTGGTCAGAATGCCCATCATCAAAAAATCTATAAACAATAAATGCTGGAGAGGGTGTGGAGAAAAGGGAACCCTCTTGCACTGCTGGTGGGAATGTAAATTGATACAGCCACTGTGGAGAACAGCATGGAGGTTCCTTAACAAACTAAAAAAGTATATTATTATCCAGAATGATGATTGTCAAGCGCCTCAAAGGCAGTCTGTGCAGCAGTTCGGGAGGGATTTGGGAGGAAGGGAGAGAGTTAATCATTTGCTGCTAGAATCCGCAGAAGGGAACACAGAGCTCTGCCCACGTAATAAGTGCCTGCAGGCAGCTAGTGAGGAGGGAAAAGTTTGGGAAAACTCATTTTTTGTCTCTCAGGTTGTGGAACTTTTATGAACACTTTGAAACCTCCCACCACCTCGATTTTATAATATACTTTAAATATTCAGTTTGTTTGTGTATTCACATGTCAGAGAAGGCACAAATAGGTACACAAATAAAAGAAGAAATCTAGCGTTTTTTAAGGTAAACCTCCAAATTCTCAGTTTTTAAAAAATGTACCTGGCCGGGATTTTCTTTTTCAAGCTGCTAGTCATTTGTAAGAAGCTGCCCTTGTAATTGCAAATGAGTTGAGATGTGATATATGCAGCACCGCATGCACCTTAGCTTTTCAGTCATACCTTTCGAGTCATTTAGACTGCTGGGAATCATGCTCATAATAAATAGCTTTTTATTACCCAAAGCCGCTCGCTGTTCTGGCAGCGGAACGACAGCCCTTTGATAGATGCGCCGGGTAGTTTTTTGTGTTGTGCTTACTCAGAGTTGTTAGTAGGAAAGACGAAGGCAGCAAAGGGTGGGGGGAGACTCTGGCAAAGGAGATCTTATGGGTATACTGAAGCAGCAGATCAGAATTCAGAAACAAGAACGAGAGCTGAAATGTGATTCTCTGGTGCTTGGTGTAACACTCATCTCCACGACAGAACTGTGTGAGGCACTCCGGGAGCCTTGCTCCGATCACGGAATCCACTTAAGGACCATGCAGCCGCGGAGCCCTGCAAGCCACCGGGAAGTTTTGCCGGAGATGATTTCTAGGGGATTTTCCGGTGCTTAGGAGAATCCTGCTTGCCTTGAGCTCTATGGAGGAGGGCTCGAGTTTCCCATGAGGGGCCCCCTTGGAAAAGTCGTCTGTGCAGAATCCAGCTTTTGCTTCTCTCTGTGTGCTATTTACCAAAAGGCTTTTCTCACCTTTGCTGATTTGCTGGTTCACATGTACTGAGTCCTGTGTAGAGATCCAGGATGGATTGCCTGTGCATTGTCACCACAAAGGTAGGATAGGAAACAGGGCTGTTGTTGTGTGTAGCATTTTTCTATTATTATTTTAGTCCTGTAATTAAACAGCTCTGGTAGGTGCTGCCAGTTCATGAGATAAAATGATTAGTATAATTTACTTTGCTGGGCATTTTGTTCCCCACGAAGGTCTGAGGGTCCTGTCTTTATTTGATTTCAACTTCTTAAAGTGATATTGTGTGTTTGTGCAAATGAAGGAGAATATGCCTATGTGTGTTTTTTTTTTTTAATGGCAGGATTTGCTTTTGCATCTATTTATATCTCAATATTAAAATATCTGTAGTAGTAGTGTAGCTTACACATCATTTTAACATAATGTATCAGGGTAGTCTTTCTGAGTTTGATAATTAGCTTTTCATTTAAAAACCATGTCTTGTATGCTTGAAGAAGCCAATCAGCTTTACTGTGGCTTGACATATTGTTTCTGATTGGAGAATTCTGATATTCTGCATTTTAGTGATTTTTTTAAAGGAAAAATTCTTTAGGCTCTGATTTGAAACAAACAAACACAATATTTAATGTTGAAATGAGTCTATTTTGATTAGAAGCAAATGAAGTATGTGTATTATCAGAAATAGAAACAAAAGTGGGAGTAGAATAAAATCAATAGGCAATTCTTTTATGGGTTTACAGAAAATAGCTAAAAATTTCAAACACATTTTATGTTATTCTGTCATCAGTCCTGAATAATGTATTTAAATTTTATCATCACTGGTTATTTGAATAGAAATTACTATTATTTTGGAAAAAATAATTAAAAGACTTTTATTCATTAGCTCGCTTTTCATTTTGCATGTAAGCATAACATGAGTTAATTCGAGCTGTATCTTTTAGTTTCTCACATTGATTGCACATCCATTAAACACAACAAAATCAATAGCTTAGTGCCTGAGACTCATTAAGTATAGATTTCCCACTGTGATCTCCTTTCATCACTGAAGAAAGATTATTTAATTTTGAATCCTCCAACCAAGTCCTCCATAGTATAACCTTAAATATTTTACTTTTATAGATTATATTTTAGAAAATCTTAAGGGATATCTTCCTGTAAGGCCTAGTATCACATGGCAGCTTCAGTTGATGTTAATGGACTTGAAGCCTAAAAACTTCTAGTTGGGTTAGTTGACTAGGCCTCAAAGTTAGATGAATACCTTATTTTGTTTTAAAAATTGCCAAGCATCTCAGTCAATTTTTCTAGTTGTCAGTAAAAATAAACTAAATTAAATTTAAAAAAAAAAAGCTAAGTGGCAACTTGTATTTCCTTATATAATCCAGGAAAACAGTCTCTTAAATATGTTTTACTCTTCCTTAGGTGCTATACTCAGTGTTACTTTTCTTGAGAGAATACTGTCAAATCTGACCTACATGGAGTTCATAATTATTTCAAAATCATAATAATTGAAGATACTATATAAAACATAATTAGTACTTTAAAAATGTTTTAAAAGGTTATTAATTAGAACTCAAAACTGGAAGTCTGTTGCATTGAACAGATTAAGTCAACAGTGAAATCTAAGTTTCCTCAATTTGGAAAACATGATCTAATTAAAAAATGTGTCATGCTATATATCGACTTATCAAATATTAATGACTACAGGTATAAGGTAAGAAATACTATTACTCTGCCTTAAATGCTGTATCAGAGATAAATGTCATTATTCCAGTACTTTGATTTATCATGTAAATTATACAATTCAACAGGACAAATACCCATGAATTTTCTGAATTAATTATATTCGTGAATATTTCTAGGGTGGCATATGTAGCATCTTTATAAAATAAACATACTTACAACAAAGTTATATTATGATGTTTAAATGGTAAATAATGCATGGTTGATTTAAAAGCTACATATAGGTGAGGAGATATCCTAGAGGACTTCAGAATGCAAATCCTGTTCACCCACCTTCATTGATACTCTTTTTTCCCAAGTGGCCATGTACTTGGGATACCCTTGTTCCACTTTCCTGGGACTCTTTGACAGGAAACTTGCCAACAACTTCGAAATTTTAATTCTATCTCTGTTCAGCCCCTATCACTTTATTCTCCAGTAATGAGTCCACCTTCTAGCAGCTCTGGCTGAGATGCTTTCTTCAAGTTTTGCTTTGTGGAAACTTTCAGTAAGACTGGAACTGCTAACTAAATACCCTGATCTGTCCCAGGCTCTACCTCATCTGTGACAGACCTCAGTTATCACAGCTGACCACCACCCCCATCAAAGACTTCAGTGACAGGAAACATAAATACTTCCACTGGTTCTCTTCTTTCCTTCCCATCTTGGCATGAAACATACTTCCTGTCCCCTTAGATCCTTCTATGACCTCTCGGCCCTCTCCATTCTCCCATTCCCTTCTATCACACACAGTGTAGAAATAAATTCCTTTTCATGTCTTTGCTCCATATTCTTAAAAATAATATTAAAAGATTAATGAAAAGAGAGATTATGACAAATCAAGACAAAGCACTGCATAATGGCAATATAAAAGGATCTATTAGACATACCAGAGAAGTGTTTTTCATTTTAGTTTTTCTGCATGTAAAAAGAAGGAAATGATTTTGACATATTTCATAATAATCTAACCCCCCTGATAAAAAAATCTTACCCTAGATCTCACCCATAATACTCAGATTGCTTAAGGTCTTAAGGGCTCCAGTCTGATCAGACTCATTTGCAGACCCCCACAGATTTGAAGTAAGATATTTTAGGCCAGAAAATCATCAGAGCAACCCAAAACACAGATTTTCTGTCACATGGATCCCAAGGTCTTTTCAGATGTTAAGATAACTCACTTTTATAAGAAGATTGAATCATCTCTTTTATTGGAATGTTTCTGCCCAGTTTCAATTTTAACTCTTTTGTCACAAATGTCACTACTGAGAAAAGAGAAGTGACATGACTTAGTGTGAAGAGCAGGGCTCTTGAGCAAGACTTGGATTTAAATTGTTGTTCTTACAGTTATTGGCTTTAGGACTTGGATAAGTTTTTTAACTTCCCTGAGCCTTGATTTCCTCATCTGTGAGAAAAACATGATATTACCTATAAGTAAGTGATGTTGCCATAAAGTATTAAAAGTACCCAGCACAATTCCTGGCATAATGAAATAGTTAACTATAGGGTAATTTCTTGATCAACTCACAAGTTATATCTTTAATCTATCCCTTTCTTTGGATGTGGTCATTGAGGAAAATGAGATCATCCCAATAATATTGATTAAACACAATTTAGTAACTACTATAACATGTTTTATAGAGTGGACATTTCTTACATGTTTTGAATAATTAAAATATAACAATCCCAATAATTCTGATAACTAGAATACAAGGAAAATGTTAGACTATGTTAAGACAGAAAGATGATTGGTCAATAGGAAAGCAGTTCTGGATAGCAGGCAGAATATTCTGGGCTAAATTTAATAAGATGCAAGCAGTTGGTAGAATTTTTCTTTTGCTGTGTAGGAATGCTCAAGTATCATATGTAATAGCATATGGGATTTGATACAAGAACAGAAGAAATGTGGAACTGTGAAAAAAATCAAAGTAAATCTGTACTTTGTAACTTTGGGCACCTAGAGGCATCTGGGCATCAGTGTCCTTGTGCCTGTGAAACAAATGTATTTTAATGTATCTCTGAGGTTCTTCCTTTTCTATCCTATTCTTCTAAAGTATATTCTTCTAAAATATATTATCTCTGAAAATAAAATTATTCATGTATACTAAGTTTCTTAAAAAGTAGTAGTGGGTGAATTATAAATTGTTATTTCAGGTGTCCATTAACCAAACATAAACATTTTTTCTTTTCTTTTTTATTTATTATTATTATTATTATTAATTATTATTTTTATTATTATTATTATTTGTGGTACGCGGGCCTCTCGCTGCTGTGGCCTCTCCCGTTGCGGAGCACAGGCTCCGGACGCGCAGGCTCAGCGGCCATAGCTCATGAGCCCAGCCGCCCCACGGCATATGGGATCTTCCCGGACCGGGGCACGAACTCGTGTCCCTTGCATCAGCAGGTGGACTCTCAACCACTGCACCACCAGGGAAGCCCTATAAACATTTTTAAAAAGTTTTAAAAAATCTACAAAGACAATTGAAATATGCTATGTTGAATTACTCCTGTATTTTTTTAAATAAAGTCATGATGGTACTATTAATATTTAATATGTGTAAGAGGTTGATGTGCATAATAAAATTCAAATAGCAGAATGAAAAGTGGACCATAAAAGAAGATTTTATTGATGTTAATACTACATTTATTCTGTAAATAAGATATCACTTTTCGTATTTGTCAACCAACCATCTTTTATAAGAGTTAGAGTCATTTAGAATTTCTAAAAGGAAATCAAAGTTGTTGCTGGGCATTTAAAAGATATTTTTGTTAATGCTAATAAGTATTATATTATTTATCACTTTTAATAGAAAAAAGTGACATACTCATAAATGTGTTCATCATAGAGGTATTTCCAACTATAGTTTTTTTTTGGGGTGGAGGGACTAAAATTATATTTATTTTCCAGCAGAACTTTACATACAGAAAGTGAAACGAATCACCAAGGCAACAAATGGTTGACCTGAGTGGCCCAGTCTTCATCGACAAAGCTATTTATTCATGCGGGTGTATAGTTGCATCTGCTCTCATGGTAAAATAGCACACCCATTCATTCATTTTATTCATTTAACAATTATCTATCGAATGCCTAATATGTACCTGACATATTGGAAGTCATGGGGATATAATGAACAATCTGTTCTCATGGAACTTTTAGTCTAATGGGTAAAATAGCCAATTATAGAAATAACAGTGTGTGAAAGGATGTGAGTATAGGGTGCTATGAAATGAGCACAGATACCTAAAGAATCTGGTGTGCTTGGTTGCAGGGTAGGTTGGGATTTCATATCAGGAAAGGGTTTTCTGAGTAAGTGACAGACTGATATGAAGAATGGAGGGCATAATGAGGGGGAAAGAATGTTGTAGGCCAAGTCCCAGATATGATAGGTGGCTGGAAGAGAGAAAAGTAAGTGAGAGAATGGCACATGCAAGGAAAGGGAGGTCAGTGTGGCTGGGATGTAAGGTATCCAGTGTGAGTAGCAAGATACAAAGAATGCACCCATAGGTAGGGGCCCAGTCATAAATATCAAGTTGAAATACTATCTTAAAGGAAATAGGATTTTCCTTCCATCATTAACACTGATCCCAAATCCCAGTTTGCCCTAACTTCTCACTCATTTCGTTTCTCTGATTTGAGTTCTCTCCTTCCGTTTTCTGCCACACACCCCTTTGCCCATCCTTATGCCTGTTCAGTAAAAACAGTGGTTTCACCTTTCACTAGCTGGATGACTTTCTCTGAAATGTAGTTTTCTCTTCTATAAAATGGCACCTATCTTACAGGGTTGTTTTGACAATTCAGTTAGACAAGAACTATAAAGTACTTAGCATATTACCTTGTAAGGGGTAGGTGTACTGTTTTCTGCTGAGGGCCACAGTCTCCCTATCTTCTTATCTTTTCTTGATGCTCTTCTCATACCTAACCTGCCAGTGACACTGGTTCTGATACCTATCATCTCAACCAAGCGTCTGCAAGATGGCAAGTCCACTGAACAGAGATTGGAGCAGTGGGCTTAATGGACCAGGAAAAATCTACTGGGGGGCAGAGAAAGGCAGAAATACAGCTAATAGTAGGAGAATTTTAATAAACTGGCCTTTTTGTATAGAAAAGTAGGAGAAGAGCCAATGTGAAGAGATTTCATGACTACATTAGTAACCTGGTATTAACCATTTTAATTGCATAAAATACTTTAGCATATGAATTCCATTAATATAATAGCTTAAATTTCCTTTATTAAGTATTCCATACGGCTGCCAGAATGATCAAGCTAATACACAAATCCAACGGTACAACTCTCACGTGGAGGCCCTGCGATAGCACCCTATTCAACTCAAGATGAGTGATTGTCCAAATTCTTACCTTAGTATGCAGGTCTCCCTTGACCTGGCACCTCAATTCCTCCCCTATCTTATCTTCCGTCATTCCACCTTGTATTTTGTACTCCAAGAATGTTAAAAATGCATGGGCCAGACTACTTCTTATATCTATGTTACCTTCCCTGTCCTTCATTAAACTAATTGGCACGTTGGCCTTGCTGGCTCCCCTCTGTGTTTTGAGGGTATCAGCCATGTTTCTGCTTTGGAGACTTGTAGTTGTTACTCCTCTGTCTAGATGGCACCATCCATCTGTCTAAATGCTACTTATCTTCCAGGTCTGACTACATGCCACAACCTTTCCTAAAATCTCCAGTTAGTTTTTTTTTTTTTTTTTTTTTGCGGTACTTGGGCCTCTCACTGCTGTGGACTCTCCCGTTGCAGAGCACAGGTTCCGGACGCGCAGGCTCAGCGACCATGGCTCATGGGTCCAGCCGCTCCATGGCATGTGGGATCTTCCCAGACCGGGGCACGAACCCGTGTCCCCTGCATCGGCAGGTGGACTCTCAACCACTGTGCCACCAGGGAAGCCCTCCAGTTAGATTTTATATTCTCGGTATCCACTTTCATATTGTCCCATATTTCTGCTTGCCACAATTCATAATTATTCCCTGATTTGTGTGATTATTTTCTCAGTGTCTGTCTCTTGACTAGACAGAAGCTCCATGAGGGAAGAGACTATGTCTACTTTTCTCATGTTTGTATACATAATATCTGGGACATATTCTGACACACTGAAAGAGCTTGATGGATTCAATTAACTCATTTACTCCTCAGACCAACTCAATGAAGTAAAATCCTCCACATCTTAAAAATGAGGCCTGTTTAGACAACTGAGCAGTTTCATAGTGGGGATTCAAACCCAGACCTTTGTCACTGATGTCCATGCTCCTATCCACTATCATTGTCTCCTGGTTAAATCACTTCAAGGTTATTATTTAGTTAAAACATACTCTTGATACTATATTTTGGATTTTGTTCCTTCTCAACCTAAACATCTAATTAAATAAGAATAATGTACCCTCATAATGGTTTATCATTATGGTTAAAGTTATTCATAATTAGTTGTAGATTTGTAGTTTTTTGGACACATATTCGTAGCCTATAAAAATAAACGTTTAGAAATGAAATAAAAATGTATCGTATGAATCACACCAGTCATCTGTTAATACATCTGTAGTAAATAGTCTTTCCTGCCAAACCCAATTACCAGGATGTTATTCACAACATCAACCCTTTTTGACACTGTGAGTAAAAGTTACATGTGCTCTGAAGAGCTGTAAGTTTGAGAGGATTATCCTTTATGAGACTTTTAGGTAAATCTTACTATATGAGACAAGTGTGGGTTTGCAAAGGAAACAAGTACAAATCAAAATTTGCAAATCAAATAATATTTAAACACATTTATTGTGCTCAAAAATTTTTTAAATTGCATAAGTGTCTTTATAAAGTACAAAATAATTCATCACTTCCCTTTATTATTTACCCATTATTTCATCTGAATGTTCATAGTAAGATTATCTTAAAGCAGGTTACCAATGATTAACTTGCCTGAGAGCTGTCTCATTGCACGTATGTATGTTTCACCAAAGGCAATTTGGGAATATGCATTGGACCAAGGTTCAGAAATTAAAGTTATAGACATGGGTTTGCCATTTACTATATTAGTAAACTTAGTCAATTCAGTTTACTCTCCCTGACTGTTATCTTCTCAAGTCTGAAATGGAGATACTGATACTGGCTTATGAGTACTTCCTTCACAGGATTATTGTACAGAATCAAATGAATTTATTTAAAAAATATAAAATACTGCATAGATGGACAGGATCACTAAAATTATTGAAAGCAGGAAATCCTAGAGGAAACTGAGATCTTTTATTACCATTAGCATTACTCTCTGTTGGAAAAAATGAGAGCTGTATCCATATATGTGTTAGGACTAATTTTATGTTAATTACAGTGAACCAAACAAATTGGCCTGACAGGTCTGGGATCCCTCAGAGAACTGGGTACTGGGCATTTGGACAGCAGCTGGCATCCACAACTGAATATGGCTTAGAGTGGCTGCATAGTATAGGGTTTGAAAGCATAGTCTTTGGAGTCAGACAGATTCTTGCTGGAGTCCTAGGTCTGCCAGTTATTAGTTCTCTTGTCTGGACCAAATTATGTAACCTAAATCTCAGTTTCCTTGTTTGTAAAATGAGATAATAATAAGCACTTCGAGGGGTTGTTGTGAGGATTAAATACAATATTCATTGCCTCCACAAATATTTACTGAGTGCATGCATGTTCCAGACAGTACTGTAAGCAGTAGAGATATGACAGTGAATAAATCAGACAAGGTCCCTGCCCTCATAGAAATTACATTATAGAGTGAAGAGACTGGCTATTAATAGATAATAAATATATTAAAACAGATAATAAATATAATGATAGCAATAACTGCTATAATTATAAAAGCTAAGAAACAGAATATAGAAAGATGGATGAGTATAAAAAGCAAAAGGGGCTATATTAGATAGGGGGGAGAGAGACGTTCTCTCTGAAAAAGTTCTGGGAACTTGAAAGGACCAGCTTTGTGAAG
Source organism: Mesoplodon bidens (assembly GCF_964165515.1). Lineage (NCBI taxonomy): Eukaryota > Metazoa > Chordata > Mammalia > Artiodactyla > Ziphiidae > Mesoplodon > Mesoplodon bidens. The sequence continues at coordinate 71,150,841 of NC_138164.1, read as the reverse complement.
ATCTTGGGGAAGAGCATTCTAGACAAAAGGAACAGCTAGTACAAATATATAATATACATAGGGCTTAGTAGAGTGGCTATACATAATGTATAGTCACCAAATAGCTGTGAATGTTTCTGTTTCTCTTCATTTTCCTCTTTCATTTTCTCTTATTTAGGGAATCTGACATTTAAGGATAAATTTCATAATAGAATCATTAACTCAATTAGCTGGTTACCACGCTAGTTGGCAAACTTCTATTATGTAGTCATGGTGATAGGAATTTCCTCTGGCTTTAGTGAATGTTTCCCAGGCTTATAGATATTTATTGGTGAGAGAAAGAAACCAAATATTTTAGTCTTTTCTTCTAGTGTGCATTCAAAATTAGTACCAGATTTGAAATCCTATGAAAATACTCTCCCCCAAATACCTCTATTCTAATACTCCTACACACATGTATCCATTTCTTTTCATTTAAGTAATTCAGTTCTTGAACTAAACTTTCAGGAGACAACAGGTTTTGTGAAAAAATGGTTTGACAGTAAATGAATAAATTCTTAGAATTTAGAATTCTATTTACCCATTAAGTAATCATAAATCAAAAGTTCCAGGAAAAAATCCACTCTGTGGAGCCCTCTGAGCATAAATCATTCTACTACTCTATTCTCTGCTCATTGGATAGTATGTTACTCTCATTTGTTATGGTTAGTTAAATGGGAGTTTTTCTATCTTACTACAATGCCATTTCCCAGTTGTTATGGCTAGAAAAGTGGGAATTGATCTTGGTTCTTATTTTTCCCTAAATTTCAATTTGTCCCAGTTCCCCATTCACTCTTTGTAACTTACCAATCCTTTCACTCCTATACATTTTCCATGCTGTTAACTGCGACCTTCCTTATAAAATAAAAATATACATACAATCCTAATCTCCCAATTCGTCCTACCCTCCCCTTCCCCTGCTGTGTCCACTTGTCCATTCTCTGGGTCTGTGTCTCTATTCCTGCCCTGCAAGTAGGCTCATCTGTACCATTGAAATATATACAGTACAATTTGTAAAATAGCTACTGGGAACCTGCTATATAGCACAGGGAGCTCTTCAGGAGTTCCCCGTCCCCTACTTCCCCATTATTCAAAGTGTGGTCTGTTGATCCTTTACAATGGCATCCCTTCAGAGCTTGTTGGAAATGCAGAATCTCGAGCTCCATGCTAGAATTACTGAGTCAGAACCTGTGTTTTAGCAAGATGCCTAGATGATTTGTATTCTTAGTTGCTTTTGCACACATAGATTTAACAAGCACTGGCCTACAGGAAGATAAAGTTTGCATAGCTTAACCTCACATACATGGCTCTCTATGCTCTGGCCCTCGTCTAACTTTCCTATCTCAGATCCCATCACGCTTCATGCCTTAGCTTGAACTATAGTCAGTTATATTTGGTTCCCCAAACAACCTGAATTCCACTCTCCTATGTACCTGCTTTTCTTTATGTCTAGAATGCCTTTCAACTCTCTAACCTGATGCTTACTTAATGGGCTTCTTTTTAACCTTTAAGACTCAGCTCAAATGCAGGTTCCTCTATAAATATTTTCCTTGATGCTGCCCTACTGAACTGAGCTAGCCATTCTTCATGTCCTCAGTACAATGTCCGTATCTGTATAATAGCCAACATCTAGTTGTACAATTAGTTTTTACACATGCCTATCTCTTGCTAGAATGTGAAGTCTTTGAAGATGGTAGGGAAGTTATTAATCATATTTATAGCCAACCACCTAGTATGGTGCTGACAGGTATACCATAAATGTTGATTGATTCTTTCATTTAACACACATTTGATAGACACTGCATTGCTATGTAAATGAACAAGTGGATGAAACCCTTCCTGCAACTTACACAAATGTATGTGTATATTTATATGTATACGTATATATACATATGTGTGTGTGTGTATAACATGCACTTCACAGGAAATACTTGTAAAAGGTATCTTTGTATTCTGATGGATAAACTATTCAGTTGACAGGCAATTGGTGAACTTCTCTGTGAATGGTTGCTGGGCCTGAAATGATACTTGAAATGTCATTTTAGTATAAAAGAAATGGACTAAAAGAGATAAAAGTCCTCACACACTCCAAGAAGAGTAGCAACTGGATCACATCTATGATAAACCTACTTATAACGATCAACTTTTAAACCTCTAAAATTCAAATATAAGAATCCTTGTAAGTCAATAGCACATTTTTATTAAACAAAAGCTAAAACAGCCAGATCAGGTTTTCAGTTTGGTAAAACAATGCCAACTTATGTCTGTTTAACTTCTCAGAGATTTTATATAGTATGATACTTAACCTAGTTTTGGGGTAAATTATTTGACTTTATAATATGTATATGTTTACCATAAATATATTATAGAGGTATAATTTTAAATTATATAGTATATTTTAAGCATAAAAACATTAAAATTTGTCTGAAAGCTATATAATAGAGAATTTTAAAATGGATTTATTGTCCTAAATTATTAGGTCATGAAATAATTGAAGAAATAATAAAGGTGTCTTCTTTTTTTTTTCCCCAAAGCAGGATGCATTATATTACACTCAGCTTTCACGATACAAACTTGTCTAGGAAGGGAATGTGACTTCACAGCAATTCTGCTTTTTTTTTTTTTAACACTGATTTGCATTTTAGAGAACAAAGTGTACCAGTACCATTGAATAGTTTCACCTCAAGTAACCTCCAAAAAGAACTTAAAAAAAACTATAATAATGATCATTGCTATACAGATGACATCAGTGCTATGCAAAAGGAGCCCTGAATAGGTGTTCTGTTATTCTGTGGTTGACATCTGAGTTAAAATTTTTAGTCACTTTCAAATATTTCCTTAAAATTATTCTGATAACCCTAGACAGAAATACCACAGAATAATCAGATATACCACTTTCCATGTAGCAATATAGGCGACAATAGAGATTCTCCCTGAAGACCACTTACACATATTAAAAATTTCAAAAGTCGTGCTTCCCTGGTGGCACAGTGGTTGAGAGTCCGCCTGCCGATGCAGGGGACACGGGTTCGTGCCCCGTTCCGGGAAGATCCCACATGCCGTGGAGCGGCTGGGCCTGTGAGCCATGGCCGCTGAGCCTGCGCGTCCGGAGCCTGTGCTCCGCAACGGGAGAGGCCACAATAGTGAGTGGCCCGCATACCGCAAAAACAAAACAAAACAAAACAAAAAATTCCAAAAGTCAAATTTTAACATATCAATCATGCCATTTAGTATCCATATCAGCGAGAATTGTGGTGTCCCCTAAAACACAGTACAAAAAGTGTTAAAACAAAACTTATCTCTCCTATATTTCATGTTTTCACAGAGAGATATATAATTTATCATGCTATATTTATGGTACCCCCAAATAAAATAAATTACTTATTTTCAAATATGGCTCTAATTAGAAAATGTGAAGAGGAGTTCTGGATATTCTTGCTGATAAAAAGTATTTGGAAATCATTTGCTAAAGACGCCATAAATAAAAACATATTTTTAGCAAAAAAGAAATCCTCCCTTGTCTTTGTATGAGTCTTCTAGGATTTCAAGCTACGGTGCTTTCTTGCTAGTCCTTTAAAATAAAACTGTTCTGAATTAATACACATGTAATATACTTAGCAATCTGAAGTTCTATTTAAATTGAGGACAGGTCTAATTGCTAGTTCTTCCTGGCTGACTGCTTGATGTTGGCTGTGGTGCCTGATCTGCAAAAGCCTGCACATTCTTTCGTTGATTAACATTTGTCCAAAAACATATTCATAGGTGTCAGGAAGACAAGGCACATACAAAAACAATACCAATCTAACCACCTTTCTTTGTGTTAGGCTTTGCCAGAATTTTTAATATCTGAGAAGAATCTCTGACAAGAGAGAACTATGTACATTTAAAGTGATGGCAATCCGAGGGTATTTTTCAGAAAACACTGTCCAATGTATATGCAATTTTCAGAAACTCAAGAAGATTATAAGAACAAATTGATATGAATTGCATATTTAATAGGTTGTACTTATGTCTTATCAGAAGCTCAACTTTTTAAATCCTTTATTCTTTGGAAATATGGTAATTGTCCCCTTTCCCATGTAGTTAATTATAAATTTCAGGAAGAATTAAGTCGGCTAAAACTCTTTACTATTTTTTCTTTGTCTCTATGGTAGCAGTGAAAATAGAAATGAATTGCTTTGATCTTGTTTCTGGATGGCATTTCTTTCCTCAAAGGATGGACCTTATTTGGCAGACCTGAAATTTTAGGTATTTTTCATTAGCTGTTTATTCAAAAGAGGTATTTTTTACAGATGAATTTTAAAAAGTGTCAGGAAGAAAAATGTAGCTTATTTTAAAAATCACAGCCTCTGCTTCCATAAGAGTTTGTAGTTTATGATATAATAGATAAGATCTGCCAATGAAGAAGATTCATTGACTGCAGTAGTATATAATGTCCAAAGTTTCTTTCTTGCAGGGAGAAAAGTACACTTGTAGTTCATTTCTCTTGTTTCATCTTGTTATGTCAGTAGGATGCAGTGACAGCATGCAAATATCAATGGTATTTACAGTATTTTACAAGAATATGTTTTTTTTAAAATCTTTTATTTAGAGGCTTAAATTACTCTATTGCATCTAACTCTACATAACAATAATTCAACTTTGGAGATTTCTAGAGCTTCAGAGAATATTGGGACATGCTTCCACAAAAAGCTAAAGTACCATAATATATTTCTTAGAAATATTTACAGACCAATTATTTCAAGTATGTGATCCCAGACTCCACAGTCAATTCTGGCTCCCAAATTTAGTCATCCTAAAACTGTTGCAGTATTTCCAATGTTCTTTCCAACTTAGATTTAAAACTTAGATTTAAAACTTAGATTTAAAATTCCTGATCTTTGCAAAGTACTTTCTTGTACTTTTTCTCATTTAATTTTCATAGTGAACATGTGAGATAAATAGTATTATTTTATACTCAGAGGTGAGAAAATAGGCTTAGAGAAGCTAAGTGGGATAGGAGAAAAATCCCTGGTTAGTAAGATAAATATTAATATTTATATAATATAAATAGACTTATTATGATTATAATGTATGTTGGACCCTGGGCTAAATATATTACTGTATTATCTCATATAATCCTTCTAATAATCCTCTAAACTGGGTATTATTCTCTCCACTTTATGGATGAGAAAACTGAAACTGAGACTAAGAAACTTATTCACAGATCTAGATAGTGAAAAATCCAGCATTCTAACACTGGTCCAGTGGATTCCTCATCGTTTTAAACATTTTCCTCCACCACCTTTCAGGGTTAATGTAACGATAGAATTATCTAACAACTCATGTCAAGTGCCTGGCATCTAATAGGTGCACAATAAATATTATTTCATTATACACCTAGGAAATGCCTCTCTCCATTGATACTGTAAAATAAGTTACAACAGTGACTCTCATGTGTAATAGATATTTAAATGTGGCCTGCTTTGAGTATTCAGAGCTTATGTAACTCATCACAGTTAATTAATCCAGGAAGTCAGGTGGTTAGAAAATGTTTGAGCATAGAGTGTTAATCCTCTTATGTACTAGTTAGCCACAGATTGCACCTCTGCTAACCTGGGCAAATGCCTGCCTGGAGTCACAAGAGATTTTGGAATGCATGATCATGACTCAGCATCACTATCACTGTCTGCTGAAAAACCTTTTTTCTCAGCATCCTGCGGAGAATGGGTCAGCAGCATTTTCTTCATTTACAGAAGAGCCAAATGCATGATTCCCCAGCACGATGACAATCTTAGTAAGGATTTCCTCAGAAACAAATTAGGCCAACTCATTGTGTGTGTGTGTGTGTGTGTGTGGTACGTGGGCCTCTCACTGTTGTGGCCTCTCCCGTTGCGGAGCACAGGCTCTGGATGCACAGGCTCAGCGGCCATGGCTCACGGGCCCAGCTGCTCCGCGGCATGTGGGATCTTCCTGGACTGGGGCACGAACCTGTGTCCCCTGCATCGCAGGTGGACTCTCAACCACTGTGCCACCAGGGAAGCCCAGGCCGACTCATTTTAAACATCTTTGAAACCTGAGAAAATAAAAGGAAACAAGTAGGAAGATAAGCCCAGGAAAGGATAAAGTTGTATATTGAGGAACTGTGAGGAATTATGCCCAAAATGTAATGAGAAAGGTTAACACTGACCATGAGTGTGTTTAGCATCTGTAATATACTTTGAACAAGCAGGATAGAAGACACCTTATTTGGGGCTCCCCATTGTTTATTTAAAACTATTTAAATTGAAGTATAGTTGATGTACGATATTAGATGTTATAGGTGTACAATATAGTCATTCACAATTTTTAAAGGTTATACTTCACTTATAGTTTTTATAAAATATTAGCTATATTCTCTGTGTTGTACAATATATCCTTGTAGCTTATTTTATACATAATAGTTTATTTAAAGCTTCTTAGTGTCAGTAATACTTACCCTGCTCTCTAGATGAAAACTCAGGCTGTCCTGTGACTTTCCATGAATTTCCAGTCACTTGCAAAGAATTAAAAGTCCTACAATCACTTAAAATCACAAATACAGCCTCAGTTAAGTAATTAAAATTGTCCAGTCTCAAATATTAATCAAAACTCTGTACACTTTTCCTGATTAAATACTCTCTCTTCCCTACTATGGGATCTTCAGATAGGATGTCTGTTTTGGGGGAATGCTTTGGGGATAGGCTTCTTTCTTCTTTTTTATCATTTGCTAGTTGGTTATTTATTCCTCCAGGTGTGGAGCATTATAGGGAAATAAAAAAAGCAGAGCAGAAAGTCCTTATTAGACTGGGATTGTCATATTTTTTGCTCTCTGAGCCTGACATATAATGATAATAATAACAAAAACGAAGAAAATATCTGATGTTTACATTTATGTCTAGAAATAATTCTAAGCACTTGTATTAATTCCTTTAATCTTCATAACTGAGACAAAGAGAGGTTAGGTAACTTGCCCAGGGTCATCATTGTTGTGTGTCTTAGGGAGTTTCTCTTTCTGGGCCTCTCCGACTAAATCTCCTCTAATGTGGATGATGCATTTCTTCAGCCCCAAGTTATACAGCAGTCCATTCCACACAGAGGTTGTCTTGGCAGGCATTGTAATGGCTCCAGGATGGCTCTTTTGTTCTTACAAACTCTGAACATGGAGACTGGCCCAGATGAAGCCACCTCTCCTGAGGCAATAACCAATTTGCCGCGTTATCTTACTTGTTAACTTTTTCAGGGGCAAATCCAAGGGACTTATATTAAGCTTTAGGTATATGCTCATTGACACCTCTTTCACTAATCTTAGGTGAAAAGTTAGACCCCTCCTAGCCCCTTTCCAAAGAAATCCCTTCTCTTTGTAAATCTCCAACCAGCTAACCCTTGTATATCCTCATTATCGATAAGGGTTTAGAGACCTGAAAGTGGTTCTTGGTAATTTCCTTTGAAAATTTTAGCACTTCCTTTGGGATCTCATTTTTATCATATCTTGGTGTCTTAGACGGGGCTTCCAATATATTACCTTGTACATATATTTCTAACTATAGTGTACTTTGGTACCTGGCAAACTATGATTTTCTCCTTTTAACAACTTACTCTGAAATTGCACGTCTTTATGGCAAATTAGGAAACTAATTGGATGAAGACCTTTATTTGCCTAAGGGCAATTATTTATATACATATGTGTGTACACAAACATATATGTATGTATGTATGTATGCACACATTATATGTCTATATATATACACATTGTGTATCTGTATATATGCAATTAATGATTTGGAGGCATCCTGGGAGTTGTTTTTCTCTTTTTTTTCAAATTTTTGGAAAATTACCTTAATTCTTGATATGCTGAAGCATATGTTTGACTAGAAGTCAGAAAATGTGTTTTCTAGTAATTTTAGTAAGCATTAACTCATAGATATTAATGTTTATAATAATCCTTTAAATATAATTATTAGTTACATTTATAAAAGTACTTTACATCTTACAGTGTATTTGCAGACACATTGTTATAGTCATTTTTGTTCTGCCATGCCACTTAGTTTTGCCCCTTGTACATCATGTTTTAATCTCTTTTTCTTCATCTGTCAAACACCTGAGAGTTTTAGAAAAGATGGGAAAGACACCTTAAGTGCTTTTCCAGAGACTAAACTCAGGAGAGCCTCTTGAGTTTTTTATAGGATCAGGACTGGATCCCTCCAGGTCCACATCCTGGCAGGACTCCCTGCTGTCCACGCGCTGTGAAGTAGAAATAAATGAGGGGAAAGGCTGAGGTCAGCTTTCTCTGTAGCATAGAATCATACTTTCCCCTCATTCCCAGGTTTCTGTGGCCCAAAATCAAGAGGTTTCCTTACCAAGTCCAAGAACACCTTGATTCACTATCAGATGGTACATGGTGCACCTTTACCTGGAAGGCACTCTACTCACCCTTTCTCTACTAAAAGCTTTATTGGGAAACCGAAGTGTCTTCTCTATAAAACGCTTCCTGATTTATCCAGTCAGAGTTCAACATTCTTGCCTTTGGCCTTAGTTTCCCTGCACAGTTTTCTATGGCCCTTGCTCATCCCTTACTCCTGACCCCAAAATGGATGAGATGGATCTTTTTGATCTGTCATGTCACGTTTTATTTATACTGTGTTATTAATGTTGCTTTATAATTGCATGTTTATTAGTTTGTCTTTTTCCTTGGACTGGGAACTTCTTTAGACAGAGACTGAGTCTCGATATATCCTTATTTCTAATACAACAGCTAGCACTTACTAATTTCTCAATGAATGTTTGTTGACCAAATAAATGAATAAATGAATGAATGGTCCTAGTTTATAATCCTATTTTAAATGTAACATGTTGCACTGTATCTCCTAAAAGGTTGGGAGCTCTTTAAGAGAAAGGATTTAAATTTTTATATCTCTATATTTTATATCTCTGTATATACCTAGCATGGTACCTTCTATGTAATACATGTTTGATAAATGAATAGCTGAATAAATATATATATAGCACTATCATGTGATACTTCTCAACCCAGAAAAGACTTCTATGATTATGAGAATCATTTTATTGTGAACAGAACAACAGAAGCTTTTAGTTTTTTCTCTGCTTTCAGAAGAACATGCTATTTTGAATGAAACATTTAGGTCTAAATTTTATTTGGATGAATCATTTCTCACCCTGCCACACACAAACTTGTTCTGAGGATTAAATAATGAAAATGTCTATATAGTCATTGGTAAACTCCAAAGCGCTCTAACAGATATAAGCCCCTGGTACACAAAAAATTTCTACTCTCTCTGGGGATGGGACAGGTTGAGCAGAAAATCTTTAGAGTTTTCTTTGTCAAGTGTTTGTCACTATTGAAATTCTTTGTAGTTACATATTTACATAATCAATCTGAGATTTAATTGTCCAGCATATTTGGCTCATTTGCTCAGGATATTCTGGAATGAAATATGTTAAGATGTTAAAGTTGGAAAAAGACCACCAAGGAAGATGAGAGACTTGGAGACATCAATCTACCTAAATAGCATAGTATTTTAAAAAGACCAAAACCCACTGATAGTTTTGTCTCTTAATATAACATGTTTTACAAGGTTAGCATTTCAGATCCTGAATCCAGATCAAGTCACATATCAACAATATAGAGGTATAAATATTCAGGGTAGATGGATGAGAGAGAGAAGGGGAAGTGAAGTCTGTCTTTAGGGTAATTTGTCACCAACTTCTATCTTAAACTCTTACTTGGAGAGATAGGCTGGCTCTTGAGGGAATTCTAATGTTCCCTCTTGATTTTTGGCCTAAGAATTAACTTAAAAATAGACTAGAGAGTGTCCTTTCCCCTAGTTTTCATACTGGTCCTTGATGGCCTTCTAAAGGCTGGGGACCTGCCAAGGAGGCAGTAACCCCAAACTCTGTGCCCACATTAAATATTGGATAGAAAAAATACTAAAAAAGGAGAAGGACAAATTCTAGGAAAAAGAGAAATTTTAACCCTTTTACTTCCACTGCTGTGACAATTCCCTTGACATATGTTAGATTTTGTCTTCTTTAGAAGTAGAGTGAAATGGTAGGTAAAACCTGAGGTTGGGGTTTTCAGTAACCACACTTCAGTGGAAAGCTCTTGTGAGATTATCTGATCCAGCAGTTCTTAACTTTTACTACCATGCAAACTCACAGAGATATAACCATATCCTATGGTAACAGTAGGTCAGAATGACAGGGATATTCAACTGGAAGGTGTACCCCTTTGGAGGAGGAAACATATTAAATTATTGGGAGGAATATAGGTTGGTATATGAGGGGATCAAATAAACCCCTCTCATTTTATACATGAGAAAAATGAGGTTTAAAGTGTTAAAGTAACTTTCCCAAAGTTCCACAGATAGATTAATGGGGACACTAGGTAGATTAATGGGGGCACTACTGAAATCTAAGATCCTAACTTCTATTCCAGTCTTATTTTTTTCTAGTCACACACTGTGGATTACCAAATAATATATGTTTTCATGGCATCTGTCTTCAGTAGGCCTTTTTATGTATCTGCCCCTGTGTAATCACATTGTTAATCTTCTTGATTAAAACACTAATGGGAAGGCTTTAGTATCTAAAACTCAGGTAATAGTGGGACAGGAGACTCACACAGATTCCCAACTTTCTTTACTCCATGGTATATATCCATAGAAGCTTAAACACTACTTATTTATGCCCCCCATCACATTTTATGAGTACTTATATTCCTCCACTTAAACACAGCTCACTTATTTATTGAATTTTCCTTCTTTACCATATGCTCCATAAAGATATATAGTATCTAGATGTAAAACAAGCTTATTATTAGTACCCTCTACTAACAATAAAAAGTATGAATTATTACAAAGGACACATTCCTCACCATTAACATTGTTTGGTATGACTTATCATAATTAAAAATAATAATAACTAGCATTTTAATAATGGTTTCAAATTTCAAAAGGCTTATCTTCACATGTAGATAAATTATATTTATCTGGCTTAAGCTACCAGAAAAGAACAATAAAAGTGTCCTTTTACTTTGTGTGTTCTTTTTCATAACATCCTTGCAAATTGTGGTAATTATCTGAAGCAAATCTTTATCATCTGATAGAAGTCCCGTGAATTAGGTGAGATACTAACACTGTTCTACAGATGTGATTCCCAAGACTCAGAGCCACCTCCTGGCAGCAGGCACTTGGTTGAGCTTAGCTTGAAATTGTGGTCATCTGACACCAGTCCAGTGCACCCTATGTACCCTGTTGGTACCGTATGTCATGTTTTGATTTAAACAAGAAAACTGAGCATGGAGATTGATGATCTAAGTGTATTTTTATGGTGACTCTATCAATAATCCCTTAAACAGCCCTTCAGAGTTTAGTGATGCCTTAAAAATATATCACCTAAATAAGGGTTTCTCTAAAAGGCTTACAAATCACAAAATAGGATTCTTAGCACAAGTACTGAATTCAGTACTTTATTGCAGTTAAGTTAGACACGTTAAGGATCATTGATAACATGAAATCATGTTAGTTGATGACATGTCTTAAGCCCCATTAAACAGAAAATGAAAAATACCAGTTTCTCATAGAAGGAGCATGCATGGGCTGCAGAGTCAGTAAAATTCTTGCTGCAATCCCAGTTAGGCTGCTTTCTTGTAGGGTAACTTATAGATGAGTTTCTTACCCTCTGTGAGCCTCAGTTTTCTCTCCTGTAATGGGCATAGCAACATATCTATCCATATTTGTTATAGCAACTAATGATAATGTACTGAGTCCAGAATAACCTTAGGCACATTTTGTAGCTCAGTAAATCACAGCTGTGGTTTATATGATTATTAACATTATTCATAGTATTTATACATTATAATTGAGTGTACAATAAGTAAAGATAAAAGATGTTGTATTAGAATCACCTCCTCCCATTTGGGCACTAATCAGAACTCTTAAAGGAAAGCACTTCATTCTCTCTAAAAGGCCAATTAGAATTGAATTTATTGGAGTTACAACAAAAGAATAGGTTAGCTCGAGATACATTTCTTATGTAAAAAGAAGTGCCTGGCAAATTGTTTAGAGTGTTAAATCTCTGTGCTCCTTGTTTCATTTCTTTGTACCTCAGTTTCTGATGTGACAGGAAAGGCCTCTAAAATCTATCCTGTACAACTCTACATTCTGGGATTCTATGAAATGCCCTAGAGAGAACCATCACCATAAGCTTACAATCTGGAGGAGGAGACAAGTAAACAAGTCTTTGTGTACCTTGACTCAAGAGATTTCACAGGGGTACAGCATGTATTGGTGTCCTCTGGGAGCCTGGAGGAGAGACCAGTTCTGCTTCTAGGTTAGGAGGATTCTCAGGTGGCTCCCACCAGGACCTGAAAGGCCAGTTATTGAGGAAGCCTGGTTCCAAAAACCTAGGCCTTAGCGAAATACAAAAACCAAAGAATAATTTCTTGTGCCTTGATAAGAGTAGAAATGACATACCTAGTTTTTTTAGCACTGCACCAAAAAATTATTCTCAAAGACTTCTCCTATACTTGTAAATATGGTAATAAACACATTGATGATAAACATATCAGCTGGTGTAGATTGCTGCACATCATATGTGGAATATAACATATTTTTTTACTTATTTGCAGCAAAACCAAGGCAAGTGCCCAGCCCAGAATTGTTCAGTGGAAGCCCCTGCTTGGATGCCTGTTCACCACTGTACTGTAAGTTTATTTGATTATTCTAAGATTGGCAAGATTAAAGGATAATTATTTTTATATTTTGGAACAACCTTAGTGGAATGGGCTAGAATACTCTCTGAAATTCTAGAGTTGAGCAAACATTTTGAAAGGAGAAAGAATGTCTTCTCAGAAAGCTCTGCATTATAAGAAGCACCGGTGATTAGGGATTACATGTATTTCTTTTTTGGAGTGAGAGTGACTTGTAAAAGATTTGTCTAAATGGGTTATTGGCGGTTTAGAATTGAATAGTCTTTAAAATGAATGTGCTTGCACATATATTTTTCTCAATAGCTGCATATTTGGCAATACTTGATTTTAGATGCCTTAGAGAAGGATTCTTTCTCTTCTTCCATTGTTGTGTTGACTGTTTAATAGTGATGAGTACACGGATTTGCAATTTTCAAGTCTTCGTGGTATAATAATAGCCTCTGCATTTGTGTGAAATCTTCCATCAGAGAATTTTCAAATGCCTTAGAAACAAACAGGTACTATGTCATCATTCCTGTGTTGTAAATGGGAAGCTTAAATGCAAAGGAAGTAAGAATAGTGCATCAGTTGTAAGGTTGGGAATAGATTCTGGATGCCCTGACTGTCCTTTCATGAACTCATTCCACGATGCTGTGCTCTGAATAAGTGAAGAAAGTGGCTGATTGTATGATACGCTTTTATATATACATTGCCTGATAGAAATGACAGTGGTTTCTCTGGGAACTGTGTGTGCTGTAACTGAGGGTTTGCCTGTCATGAAATAATATGTGTGTGATGGGGACAAAAAGTTCAAAAGTTACTTTTGAGGCATTCCCCTCATTTGACCTACCTTGCAGGCAGTATAAAGTGATATGTGGATTGCTTTAAATATCCTCATCTATTATTGAGATACAGGCTTCTGAAAGGTGCAGCTGGACTCTCATAGCATGACTTATGACTGTGGTAAAAGGCAGTAGGCCTGGAGGAGCCTACTTTTCACTCAGATTGTGTGAGAGAATGAAGCCTCTTTCCTTGGCTTTTGTTTATCTATGGAAGGTGAGAAGGTAGGATCACCTTTAATGAAGGAGCGATGATAATGCTAAATTTCAGAGGCATTCCTGCAGTGCAGAGGCAGCTCAGCTTGCTGGAGACATGGAGAATAAAAATGTCACACTTTTGTGAGCAGGTGGTCAGAGGGGAGTGCCTACTTAGGGACTCTGCTGATGCCAGAGAAAGGATGAGTTTTAATAATTCTATTTCTTCATCAATCACTCCTTTTATTGTATCCTTAATGATATTATCTCACAATTACTGATTTATAGTGCCTATTTCTCCAAGAAGACCATGTGCTCTTCAGGGTCCTAGTATACCTACACCTAGGTAAATCCCTGGGTACATGGTAGAAGCTCTGTGAGTGTATATTTAATAAATGAATCTTCAATCTGTTGATTTCCTCTTTATAATAAGTTTTAATAAATTATTTTGTAACTCTCACATTTCTTGCTGAATAGGAATAAATATATTTTTAGTTTCTTAGTTGGGTGGTTCCCATTTCTCACCTTCAAGTGTCCTTTTATACTTTTTCCTTCAGAGTACCATCGAATATGCATTTTGAGGAATTTTGTTTTCAAACTAGACAAAATTTAGTAGTTAGATTCAGCTGTGTCAGGCACTATGGCAATTGCTAGAGGTACAAAGGTAGATAAGATAGTGGTCCCATTTTATCAAATACATCCATGTATTCCAATTAGTAGCTGATCCTCCAATACACTGATAATTTCAGCTCAAAATAAAAGAAATTTGATATTTTAGTTACTTTGTGCAGTCTTTTTGCAAGTAAATCCATGATTAGAATTCTGTCTTTTGGATCATTAAAAACAGCTCATCCTTCATTATTACTGTGGAGTTACCGCTGAGGATCTGAGAATCCCACATTAGGTCTTCCTGTTGTAGAACACTAAAGACCAAATAGAGGACTACATTTAAGACCCTTCCTGAAGATCACAAGTCTGAAATGCCAACATTGAAGTCTGATTTTCAGTTCTATGGTCAGGTGAGAGCATCAAAAAGATGTTTCTTCTTGTTTCTGCCATAGAATTGGTAGCTGCTGGTTGTGTAGATTTCCTTTGCCATTTACTTAAAAGTAATACATCTCCCAGTGGGGCAAGCACTTTCTGGAGGAATTGCACAACCCATAATGATTCTGCTTTCTCTGTCAGTAACCCCAGTCTACAAAAGTAGGCCCTAGTGGCCATGTTTGGGCTCTGTGAGTCTGTGCCTGGCCATGACTGACTGATCCAAGAGGTAAATAACTGATCCCAGGTGAGCCTGTTGGGTTCTCTCTCCTGGGTATTTGAAATTTGTACCAGAGAGATATCAAACTGGTAGCCATCAATATTGAATCATATGAATGACAATAGTTTGGAAAATATTCTGTGAACCTCAGTTGCTGAGATTCCGTGGGTTGCCGAGATTCCTTGAGTTGCCGTGTATCTGCCCTTTGAGGTTTAGCTTGCTCAAATCTCTCTTTGATTTTGTGAGAGGGGCTCAATAACTTGCTGATAATCAGTAAGTTACATTTTTTTCCTTAAGTTATCTAGATTTTGTTTTATTTTGTTTGTTTGGGGGAATTTATTGCTCTTTGATTTATTTGCAGCCAAAAAAATAAACTCCCTTAACTAACATCTCCTGTTCAGTAACATTTATGGAGCTCCCACCAGAATTGATGTAATAAGTAGTTGTCCCAGACAGAAAGAAGCACTCAGAACTGTGGGATTTTGATAATTTGTAGTAGTCCATTCATTTCAAATATCTGGTTATATATAACACTTGGGTACATAAAAATGAGCAAAGAATAATTTGGTAATGACTTAACTCACATTATAAGATGAGAAATATGGCTAGCTAACAATACAGTAATAAAATCATATTTACATAACAAAAACTATATATAATATGTAAAGTAGTTCTGGTATTAATTTCTATTTTCTCATCTCTCAGGAAATAGAGAAAATCTTAGCCTCTAGCCTCCTGCGTTTAAGAGAATGTCTTGTCCCCCTCAAATTCTCTATGGGCTGAAGCAGGTTATAAATAAATTAATACATACTTACTTTCATAATAAATGGATAGTTTCTATTATCTTTGTGCATTTTTTAATTCACTTGATTCTTTCCTACATTTCTCTCCCTGCTGCCCTATTCTTTCTTGGTGTTTTGCTCTGGAATAATTGTATCCTTATAGCTGGGCTTTGTTACTTTATTCAAAACAGTCCTGGTCTTTGTGTGTGCTTTTCCCTCCAGGTTCATTTTAAGTGCAGAGGTTTTATCATTGGTTTTTCCAAGAAACTTTCTCTCTCCAAATTGTTTTGCAAATGCCTGTCAACAGCTACATATTGCCTTAAAAATGACTTCTATTACTACTTGACCACTCTCCTCTTGGATGCTCTCTTTTTTTGGCACTCCACATCTCTGTAATAATGGGACCAAGAAGTGTTTTTAAAGACTTTTCCTTTTAGTCAGAATTACAATGTACAGATTGGGATTCAAGCTGAACAGAAAATTTACCTCCAGCAATTATACAGAAACATGGGCATATTTATACTTTGTGAATAATTATAAGTGAAATATCTTCTCTAGTGAGAAGTGTGACAGTTTTGTTTATCTTTCCTTGTATGGCTACATTAAGCATTAGAATGATACCCTTCCTCACCTCTACACTTTACATTTAATTGGGTGTGTGCTCATTGGTTTGTACGACCACGAGTATGAACACAGTGGTTACCTGAACCCCTGCCACTTAGGAACAAATGAGAAGAGACCCACAGGTTCTGGGACTCAGGTGAAGACAGGCAGATCTCTGAATCTGGAGTGAACTAGGCTAAGAATTAGTTCCTGTCAGTTGGAAATAAAGAACCTTATATTGACCAGCTGCAGGAGGCTTGAGCGGCTGCTGCATTTCAGGGCAGGTCTCTGGACCACACAGTATGACTATGGCCTATGAGTGGATTTGGTCACTTTGAGGAATGTCCCCAAACACAATCCTTAGTTATTAAGCATTACTCAGAAATGGCTGTAATGTATAATTTTATTGATTAGACATATGATATATAAATACACGTATTTGTCTATAATAATTGCTTTGTTTCTCTTTATGTTTGCACACCCTTAGTTCCTGGAAATTTAAAAATAATGTAATGAGAGGAGTTTCTAAAAGCTAAGTTGAAAAAAAAAATCCCTGCTATTATGGAGCTTATCATGGATATTGTTATTTCTGCATATCTCTATTGTTATATAGTATTCACCCATAAATAGATATGGGAAATATTTTTTAAATCATATAAACATTTGCAAATAAGAACACTGTACTCTGAATACATCAACTCTCATTTACTCATGCAAGAAGCATTTATTGAGCATATTTTGTAAGTTGTAACTGACCCTTTGATTCCTCAGGATAGAGCAGGGAACAATACATGCATATAATCATTATACTCTGTAATACATGCTATATAATGGTCTGTACAAAAAGCTATAACTTTTCAGAACGGAGATTTGCCTCAAGATGGATTTTGGAAGACAGAATATGCAGTTTTTGGTAATAGTTAAGTATAAAAGCTTTAGAATTGACTAATTTTTGTGTTAAAATACAAATTCTGCCACTTACTAGCCATATAACATTGGACAATGAACTTAATCTCTCTGAGTTTACACGTGTAACAGGATATTTTGAGATTTACATGTGATAATGCATACCACGTGTTAACACAGCACCTGGCATGTGGTAATTGCTTGAAAAGTGGTAAGAGAAAAGAAAGAAAAGGATAGGTCATTCTAGAAGAAAGTGATGGGGAAGAATGAATTGGTGAAGAAAAGCATAAAGAACAGGCAATAACTCATTATTAATTTAGGGCTATTTAGGGCCCTTTCTTCCAAAAGGGATTCAGGCTTGTTCAGGAAGAGTTTCCACGAGTTAATACACAACTCTTTAAGACTGTAAAAGGAGAAATCCTGAAGCTCTTGAAAAGAAACATTTGCCCTCTGACAGGCAAGAAGTGATGATATGGAGTGTCATATTGAGATGTTTGTATTCTGAGTAATATAAAGCCATTTTTGAAGAGTGGGGCTAGATACTCTTTTTAATTTAAAAGCATATTAACATTTCACTACAATGTCTCTCTAGATTATGAAAGTAATTTTTCTCTTTTATGGGAAATCAATAAAAACAGACGTTCCTGTAAGAAACCAGAGGAGATGTTCTTTTAAAGTGTTTATTGTTTCAGCATGTTCTCCCAGACTGCCTCCCATTACCCACAATTGGGATCATTCCCTCTAATTGAAACCAGTTAATACAATGTGCATAAGCTATTCTATACTAGTGCAAAGGTTTTTTTCACCCTGTTTTGGTAGCTTCTCCCCCACCATATTTTCTCCACTTTGTGTGACTTCCTTTTGTATACAGCCCAAATAAATACCTAGACCATGGTGCTTAGAAACATCCAGCGTAGTCACAAAACAAATAATGTTGTGTCTGCTCTCTGGGTGTTGTACAGTTTCTAGGAACACAGACCCTCTGGGCAAACTCTGCTGCTGGGAAATTACACCCAGGATGGCTTTGACGGGTATTGTCTTTCCAAAGACTGGATGTAATTTTTATTTTTTAAGGCAAGGTTTTCCTACCATCAGTGGTTAGTTCCCTTATAGAACAAAAAGTTAGGATGTTATCAGGTGATCACAATTTTAGGAAAATTTTGGAAAATTACAGAGTACAGGGCTTTAAATTGGTCTACACTGGGATTAGAGTACCTCTGGTCATATGGGTGGTAGCCGTAGGGTTAGAAAAGAATTCAGAGGGGAAATTTTCTTAGAAAAAATCACAATGCACTTTAAGAGATGTGAGCCCTGTGGAATGGCTCTGATTCCAACTTGGCTGTAGTTAGGGCTTTGAATCAAGGAAAGTATGAGGAAGACTAGATTGACACAATGGATACATTGCTTTTTTCCCCTCTCTTCTGGCCGTTATAGTACTTTCGACTTGTACTGGTTTCCTCTCTAAGTTCAAAAGAACCAGCTGGGAACTGCAGGATTCATATCAAATAATTTCGTTACACTGATCTTTGAAGCATGCTCAGAAATGGAACCCACAGTATTTATGGGTTTGGTGGTGGTGGTGGGGGTTCCTGGGAGAGATGAAAGGGCATTTCCAGTGAGCACACTAAAAAACACACAGAGTAAAGAACTAAAGACATGTAAACATGTACCCAGCATGCCCTGTGCAGAGGTGAAGGTTTCAAGTCCTGAGGTTGCTGGCAAGATCTGAGAAGCTATCCATCAGTGTTCTTATTTTTTTTCCACAGACTTACTGAAATATAATTCACATACTATTACAATTCAACCATTTAAAGTACACAGTTCAGTGACTTCAGTTCATTCAGAGTTGTGCTACTCTCACTACTAACCAATTTTAGAACATTTTCATGAGCTCAAAAGAAACCCCGTGTCCATTATAAGCCACTCCCCACTCCTCTTCCCTCCAGCTCCTGGCGATCACTAATCTGCTTCCCATCTCTATGGATTTGCTTATTCTAGACATTTCCTATGAATAGAATTATAAAATACATGGCCTTTTGTGATTAGCTTCTTTCACTGACATAGTATTTTCAAGGTTTAGCTATGTTGTAGCATGGATCAGTTCCTCATTACTTTATCTTGATGAGTAATATTCCATTGTATGGCCATACCACATGTTGTTTATCCATTCATCAGTTGGTAGACATCTGTATAGTTTGCCCTTTTTCATCATGTGAATAATGCTACTATGAGTATTCAAAAGCAAGTTTTTGTATGGACGTATGTTTTTACTTCTCTTGGATGTATACCTAGGAGAGGAATTACTGAGTTGTATGGTAACTGTGTTTAATTTTTTGAGGAACTGCCAAACTGTTTTTTTTTTTTTTTTTTTTTTTTTTTTTTTTTTTTTGCGGTACACGGGCCTCTCACTGCTGTGGCCTCTCCCGCTGCAGAGCACAGGCTCTGGACATGCAGGCTCCACAGCATGTGGGATCTTCCCAGACTGGGGCACGAACCCGTGTCCCCTGCATCGGCAGGCGGACTCTCAACCACTGCGCCACCAGGGAAGCCCTGCCAAACTGTTTTGTAAAGCAGTTACACTATTTTACATTCCCACCAGAAATGTACGAGGGTTTCAATTCTCCACATCCTCACAACATTTGTTATTATCTGTCCTTTTTATTGTAGTCATACTAGTGGGTATGAAGTGATATCTCACTGTGGTTTTGATTTGCACTTCCCTAATAATTAGTGATGTGATGAGCATCTTTTCATGTACTTTTAGGCTATTCTTTTATCTTTGGAGAAATGTCTATTTAGATTTTTTACCTATTTAAAAAATTTTTTTTCGTCTTAAGTCTTTGAGTTGTAAGAGTTCTCTATATGTTTTTAATACTAATTCCTTATTAGATATGTGACTTGCAAATATTTTGTACCATTCTGTGGATTGTCTTTTTACTTCTTGATACTCATTTGAAGCACAAAAATTTTTAATTTTGTTTTTATATATACACTATATATATATACACTCTCTATATACATATATATATATACATATATATATATATCACACCTTCTTTACCCATTCATCTGTTTGGAATTTTGGAATTTTACTTATTTTTTTATACAGCAGGTTCTTATTAGTCATCCATTTTATACACTTCAGTGTATACATGTCAATCCCAATCTCCCAGTTCAGCACACCCCCACCCCCACCCCCCACTGCTTTCCCCCCTTGGTGTCCATACGTTTGTTCTCTACATCTGTGTCTCTATTTCTGCCCTGCAAACCGGTTCACCTGTACCATTTTTCTAGGTTCCACATATATGCATTAATATGCTATATTTGTTTTTCTCTTTCTGACTTACTTCACTCTGTATGACAGTCTCTAGATTCATCCACGTCTCTACAGATGACCCAATTTCATTCCTTTTGAAGGCTGAGTAATATTCCATTGTATATACATACCACATCTTCTTTATCCATTTGTCTGTCGATGGGCATTTAGGTTGCTTCCATGACCTGGCTATTGTAAATAGTGCTGCAATGAACATTGGGGTGCATGTGTCTTTTTCAATTATGGTTTTCTCAGAGTATATGCCCAGTAGTGGGATTGCTGGGTCATATGGTAATTCTATTTTTAGTTTTGTAAGGAACCTCCATACTGTTCTCCATAGTGGCTGTATCAATTTACATTCCCACCAACAGTGCAAGAGGGTTCCCTTTTCTCCACACCCGCTCCAGCATTTGTTGTTAGTAGATTTTCTGACAATGCCCATTCTAACTGGTGTGAGGTAATACCTCACTGTAGTTTTGATTTGCATTTCTCTAATAATTAGTGATGATGAGCAGCTTTTCATGTGCTTCTTGGCCATCTGTATGTCCTCTTTGGAGAAATGTCTATTTAGGTCTTCTGCCTATTTTTGGATTAGGTTGTTTGTTTTTTTAATATTGAGCTGCATGAGCTGTTTATATACTTTGGAGATTAGTCCTTTGTCTGTTGATTTGTTTGCAAATATTTTCTCCCATTACAAGGGTTGTCTTTTTGTCTTGTTTGTAGTTCCCTTTGCTTTGCAAAAGCTTTTAAGTTTAATTAGGTCCCATTTGTTTATTCTTGTTTTTATTTCCATTACTCTAGGAGGTGGATCAAAAGTGATCTTGCTGTGATTTATGTCAAAGAGTGTTCTTCCTATGTTTTCCTCTAAGAATTTTATAGTGTCCAGTCTTACATTTAGGTCTCTAATCTATTTTGAGTTTATTTTTGTGTATGGTGTTAGGGAGTGTTCTAATTTCATTCTTTTACATGTAGCTGTCCAGTTTTCCCAGCACCACTTATTGATGAAGTCCAGTTTATCTGTTTTTGTGTCACTTGTCATATCTAAGGAGGCTTCATGTGACAAGGTCACAAAAATTTACTCCTATATTTTCTTCTAAGAGTTTTATAGTTTTAGCTCTTATATTTAGGTCTATGATCTATTTTGAGTTAATTTTTATGTATCTATAGTGTATATGGATAACGAAGTATCCCTGAACCATCTGTTAAAAAGTATTTTCTTTCCCCATTGAATTGCCTTTGCAGCCTTGTTGAAAATCAATTGACTATTAATGTAAAGGTTTATTTATGGACCTTCAATTCTATTCCGTTGTGTTATATGGCTATCTTTATCCAGTACTATCTTGATTACTGTAGCTTTGTAGTAAGTTTGAAACTGAGAAGTGTACACCTTCAACTCTGTTCTTCTTTTGCAAGATTATTTTGGATATTCAGGATCCGTTGCATTTTTATATGAAATTTAGGATCTGATTGTCCATTTACAAAAAAAAACACCTGGGATTTTGATAAAGATTGCTTTGAATCTGTGGATTAATTTGTGGAATATTGCCATCTTAACAATATTAAATCTTCTGATCCAGTGAATGTTTTTATATTATTTATGTCTTCTTTAATTCATTCCTACAATATTTTATAGTTTTCAGAGTACAAGTTTTTGCTTTTTTTTGTTAAATTTGTTCCTAAGCACTTTATTACTTGTGATGCTATTATAACTGAGTTTGTTTTCTTAATTTCATTTTTGATTTGTCATTGCTAGTGTATGGAAATACAATCAATATTTATTTATTGCTCTTGTACCCTGTAACATTGTTGAACCTATTCGTTTTAACAGCTTTTTAGTGAATTCCTTGGGATTTTTCTATATACACGATCATGTCACCTGCATAAAGAGATAGTTTTACTAGTTTTACTTCTTTCTTTCCCGTATGGATGCCTTCTGTTTCATTTTCTTGCCCAGTTGCCTTAGCTAGAATATTCAGTACAATATTGAATAAAATTGGCAAGAGCAGATATTCTTGTCTTGTTCTTGATTTTAGGGGAAAATTCAGTGTTTCCTCATTAAATATGATATTAGCTGTGGGATTTTTATAGATGGCTTTTATCATATTTAGGAAGTTCCCTTCTATTACTAGTTTATTGAGTGTTTTTATCATGAAAGGGGGATTTTGTTTATGTGTTTGTTTTGATATTTGTTTTTAACACTTAAAATTTTCATGTGTTGAAAGAATGCCTTGGCTTCCTATTGAGAAAACTAAGCAAAACTTTTCTAGGACTCCTGGAAATATAATATACCTACTCATAATCCACATCTGATTTTGCCAAAGGATAGCTCTTCCCTTATTTGACAGATGAGAATACTGAAGCTCAGAGAAGTGAAATATTTTTTTGGCATCACAAAAAATATTTTTTGGTATCCTTTGGGTACGCAGTCTGGTGTTGTTTCTGATATAATTCACCATCTCTCCAGAATAAATTTATGCTCTTGAGTTTGCTATGAAAAATAATGAATTCAAAAGAGACTGGTTTTTTTTGGTAGCTGTGCCTGTGTCATGAAAGGTGCTGCCTGGATTCTATACATTGAATGCTGGGTAATATTGCATTGTTGGACAACCATATTGGCAACCACAGTAGCACATTGAAGGTCTTCCTTCACAGCACTGTCAGGATTTCTAATCTTATATGATTTATTTGGAGAAGAAGACCATGTAGATAACTACTATTATAAAGAAAGTTATAATAAACCTGACTATTTAGAAATTTAGTTATGTGCTTCCATTCAGAGCTAATGGAATTTTAATAATGGGTTTTCTATAAGAGGATTTCTAGGCTCTATCTTCCTTCTTTGTTTCATCATTTGATGTAGCAATTAAATATGAAATTTTCTCTCAGAGGTCATTCCATGACAGAGCTATAAGCTACAAGATTGTTTTTCACAGGTTTATAGAGGGATGCTGATATAGAATATGGTGATTCAATAATTTGTAAATTATTAAGAATAAAAAAAAGCTATACTGTGATGGGTCTATGGATTTTCCTATCCAAGAGCTTTGTCTCTGTGTCCAGAAAAATTCCTGGAAGAACTGAGTTTTTGTTCTCTCTGACATCAACTTAAGGAAGCTTCAGCTATATTTACTGACCAATGTTTTACTTACTTAGTATCCAACAACCTCTATTATGTAGTATACACTGAGAATTATCTAGAAATAAACAAAAATTATGTTGAAGTGAACTAAATCACTATTTCACAGCTCAGAGCTCATTTACAGTGTGCCTACCTATTCTATGACCTCACCATGTGAGCTTCTTATTATTTCTCAGATACATGTATTTGAACAAGAGAGACCCATTATACCTTGTTTCTGAGCCTATTTAGATACATTTCTAAAAATCAAGGCTACTTATTACCTAACCCATTAGAAGATCCAGATAGTTAGAACAGGTGTATAGAAATACAGGAGAAAGCATTACTAAAGCCTGGTATATTAGCAGCCATGGGACGTAGCAGTCAACAGTGAGGAAAGAAGCAAATGTTTAAAACAAGCACAAGCCCTTAAATTCTATGATGTAATTGAGTGGTGAGACCTGGGTACATCACAACTTAGTATTTTAACTGACATTCATAAATGTTGGCCATGGGTCAATACATAAAAATCTAAAATTATGTCCAAAGATTTTTTTGGAGAAGAATTACCTTTGTGACGTCTACCTGCAGCTACTAAAACATTTGCAAACTTTTTAAAATGTTCAAAGTATAAAAACATACTATATTTCAAAGGATAAACTTGAATTATCGGGTAGATTCATGTTTGGAAACACCTCTTTCTTTGATGGTTTTGATTGATGAGCAGAGAGCTGGCACGTTTCCACTTATACAGACTCTCAGGGCAGTGGATTCCTCTCTTCTCCAACTTAAGTAGTTGTTATTGGTTTGAATTTGTGGTGAAGACAAAGGTGGTATTGAGGGAGGCAGAGAGACTGACAGCAAAATAGGGAGGGATACGTGAAAGGAAATTTGCCTTGGGTTTTGTAGTGATTTTTAACAGTACAGGGTATTGGCACTTGTTGGCACTACCTGAGCTTTTAAGTGT
Source organism: Mesoplodon bidens (assembly GCF_964165515.1). Classification (NCBI taxonomy): domain Eukaryota; kingdom Metazoa; phylum Chordata; class Mammalia; order Artiodactyla; family Ziphiidae; genus Mesoplodon; species Mesoplodon bidens. The sequence continues at coordinate 71,126,130 of NC_138164.1, read as the reverse complement.
AGGTTACCGTTCTTCCTTTTGAACTTTTCACTCATCACTTAAGGAGTCAGTGTTGCATAGTAGTAGGGGCATGAGTTTTGGAGTCAAGCAGAAGTTGAGATCTCCTTTCTCTCACTAGCCATATGAACTTCAGTAAGCATTTCAACAACTCTTTGTCTCCCTTTTCTCATGTGAAGTAGGAATAATAACAGATACCTACCTTGCAAGACTACTTTCAGAATTAAAGACAATGTATGTGATATGCCTAAATCAGTGCCTAGCACACAGTAGGTACTTAATGCATGTTGTTTTTGTAATTATTATGACATTGTTATTATCAGCACTGTAGAATTCTGAAGATGGTTACAGATTGAGATCTATATTTACCCCACAAAGGCACTTGAGCAATGAACTCTCAGCTAGGTTGCCCTACTTTCAACTTACCTCAGATAGTGGATGTAATTGAAAGGTATAGAGTTTGAATGTTTAAATGAGTTAATTTTATTTTAAAAAGCATAAAGGTTTTATGTTTTTTGACAGTGATTTCTATTACAATTTCTATATCTTTGAAAGTCATTTGTGCTATATTATTTTTTGGTTACTTGAATTCCTGAAAAATATTATGAGAGGATGGGGTTGAGCACTGTGTGGTGAAAGAGCCTCTGAAGCATATATGATTGGTTTGGTTATGGAGTGCTAAGTCTGGTGCAATTATGATGGAACCTCCCTTCCTTTTATATGAACAAAGTAAATGAATGTCTTATGAACTCCTCTGGGTACTTTTCCCTAGCTATCATATTATTCCTTTTAATTTGATGTTTTTAGATCATGTGAAACAAATAATGACATCATCAAGTGCTCTTGATTTGGGTGTTGGTGCTGTTCATAAACCAGCTAATGTTATGAGTCATGAATGACAACTCTTCCAAGTAAATAATCCTACCTAATACTGCACACATCTCCTTAAAGAAACTTTTCCTACAACAATATACAGGGGATGTGTATATTGCACAAATTTAGCATTTAAATGAAAGCCATATAATGTATGAACAGGAGTGTACTCTAAGTAGTAATGATTATAGGCTTTAAAATATTTATCCTTTGTGCATTTTTTGTATATTACAAATTATGTATAATGAACCTAGAAATCCAAGGAAATAACAACAAAGAAATGTTATTTAAATAATTGAATTATACAAAGAAGATATGGAGGTGTTCTTGTCGAAGTCTTCCTTATGCCAGCTTACTAGTCTGACTTTCTGTGCTGCTCTTCTGATTGTGCTTATCCCCTGCTCAGGCTTGCCTCATTAGATTTAGCTTTAGGTAGTCCAAACAGGGGAAGCTATTCCATGAGGCCATGTCTGTAGCAGCAGCCAGCTTCCTATGTCCAATACAGAGCAGGTGTCAGTGACAAACCTCTTGAAGCAGCCTCCAGCTACTTCAGATCTCTGCGGAATTGTACAAATGTTTGGACAAACTTGGCCTGAAGAAAACTTTTAACAGTGCTTGACACAGAAATGCAGCATTAATTGCTGCAGCTTCTCAAAGAAGTCTTTGGCAGCAGGTGGCATAGTCCCCTGACTGCCTCATAAAAACAGCCCCTTCCAGTCTGGATTAATGGCCTGGTTTCAGCAACAAAAGGTATAACAAAACCCCAAACCTAAGCATGATTGGAGGAGGTGGAAAAGGAGCAGGTTTCATAACAACCACTCTTCCATTAGAGCAATGAGGAAAAATGTATACAAACATTTGAGCATTTCATTTACCGATCCATATATTTTCAACCAACTCAGAGCAAACACCTCACTGAAAAACTCAATGCCATTCAAGTTTGGATTGGCAATGTCTCCCAACCACAGGGAAAAAAAATGCTAACTGATCTTGAGGGCTATTTTAGATTGCATTTTGGTGAAGTAAAAATTTTGCATAATTTAATATCCACAGCTTAATTAAAACATCCCATAAATATCCCCTCTCTAAATATGCTAATACTTACTCTGTTGAAAGAATCTGTTTCTGCAATGTATTTGGTCATACACCACTGTTCTTTAGGTTGTGTCAGCATTTTCATTAAAAGTTGTGCTCTGTTTATAACTCAAAAGCAAAAATGCATTCTGAGCTAAAAATTAATGTCCAAAGTCTTTGTCCAAAAGCAGTTTTCTAAAGTATACACAGAATGGAAGTTTTATGACTCTGTGAAACCTTGAAGTCTATAGGAAGACCTATAAGACACCAACAAAAGAATCTCATGTGTTTCTGTGCATCAGGACAGCCCACAGAATCTGGGAAAGAAGCTAGACTGTGGAAGGGAATACAGCCTTTCTGACACTGTGCTGGAGAATCAGGGTACATAAGGTTATTCTTGGTTGCATTACTTGAAGGACACTGGAAGGATCATGGACTTTGGCATTACCTGGAACTGGTTAGAGTCATACCTTTACTGCTTACTTAATTTGGGAAATTCCTTCACCTCTGAGCCATGTGTGTGGATTGAATGAGATGACAAACGTAAAACTCCTGCACCCCATTCATTTTCTTCTCTTATGATTTATGATGTTGTTTGAAGCCACTGACTTGCTTTTCGTCCATTGTTTAGAGTATTTTTTTTCTGAGAGTTGATATTTCTTTGAGTGGCTTTCCTTAAATTTATGTTGCTTAAACATAAAATACTAAGTCAAACAAATGATAAAATCATTCCAAGGCCACGCCCAAAGAAGGCAAAATATTATACAGAGTGTAAGGACATGTCACACAATTGTAGAGTAGATATAAAATCACCTGTTTCTTCCCCACCATTCCCTAGTCTGGGGATTTGCTTTGCTTTCTGTAGCCTATACTATGTAGACAGAAGCCCAAACTGCCCAGTAAGTCAACATGAGCAGGCATCCCTTGCCTAGGAAAGCCCTTGACAACAGAAATGTGGTCTTTTATAGATGAAGTGAAATGTTCTCTTTACAACTGCCTGTTTAAAGAAAAAAACAATTGAAAAGAGGGAGAATTTTTTTTTTTTTTCTTTTTGCGGTATGCGGGCCTCTCACTGTTGTGGCCTCTCCCGTTGCGGAGCACAGGCTCCGGATGCGCAGGCCCAGCGGCCATGGCTCACGGGCCCAGCCGCTCCGCGGCATATGGGATCCTCCCAGACCGGGGCACGAACCCGTATCCCCTGCATCGGCAGGCGGACTCTCAACCACTGCGCCACCAGGGAGGCCCAAAGAGGGAGAATTTTAAATTTCCTGTTGTCAGATGAACTGTTCTCTTGACAAGAGCTAGTTTATTATCTCAACATGTGTTATTTAAACAAGCCTCAGTCTTCTGTAGCACGTCTCCATTATTTTTTCGGCTCTTCAAAACCTATTTATCCATCTATTTTTCCTCCCTTCATTAATTCTATAAATATTTACAGATTGCCCACTATGTCCCAGGAACTGTACTAAGTCCTATAAAGTCACAGTGTAAGAAAACATACACAGATCCTGCCCTCGAGGAGGAAGCAGCAATAAATTAAAGAATCCCATAAGTGAAGATAAAGTTGTAATTTTGATGAGTGCTACAGAAAAGATGTACATGGTATATTGGGAATGCATTTGAGGATGTACTGATGTAGAGAGGGAGGTCAGAGAAGGCTTCCTTAAGGGAATGCTAATTAAGCTTAAATTTTAAAAGTAGGATCAACTTGGGGAAGGAGGAAGAAGAGTATTCAGGAGGAGAGAACCATATACACAAAGATTCTATCTTAGACGGGAAAGGAGCTGTAAGGCCAATAGGGCTGGAGGGAGAGCATATAGGGGCAGCTTGGTAAGAGAAGGGATTGGGAAGGGAGACACAAACCATCTGAAGTTTAGGATTTCTTTGAAGTATTTTAAGTAAATTAGAGAGAGAGGAGTGAATCAGGTAACATGGTCATATTTGGATTTTGAAATCACTCTGGATGTTATGTGGAGAACAGGTGGGATGACGTAGAAAAAAACTTATAATTAAAAACAAAACAAAATCAGTTATGAAGCTTTTGCAGAAGTCCAGGCAAGAGATAGTGGTAGCATGAATTAGGGTGGTGGTGGTGATGAAGAAACATTGAACATATATGAGATTTTTAGGTTTAAACATTCCAGAACATAGATATGAAATGCATATGGGAGTTTTAAGAGGAAAGGAAGTCTCAGAGATGACTCCCGATTACCTGTGTTATATGAAACAGTGGGTAGAAGTATCATTTACTGAATATGAGAACTCTAGGAAAGCTTCATTTTAGGGGTGGTAGTAGGAGGATCAAGGTATTCATTCTGGATAACTTAAGTATGAAGATTCCTATTTTATTGATTGAAGTACAATTGATTTACAATATTATAGTGATTTCAGGTGTACAACATAGTGATTCAATATTTTTATAGATTACACTCCATTTAACGTCATTTAAAAATGACTATTTCCCTGTGCTGTATAATATATACTTGTAGCTTATGTATTTAATACATAATATTTTGTACCTTTTAATTTCCTAACCCTATCATGCTTCTCATCCTTCCCTTTCCCCACTGGTAACTGCTAGTTTTTTCTCTAAATCTGGAGTCTGTTTCTGTTTTGTTATATCCTTTCATTAAGTGATAACATTCAATATTTGACTTTGTCTGACTTATTTGACTAAGCATAATACCCTCTAGGTTCATCCATGTTGTTGAAAATGGCAGAATTTCATTCTTTTTAATGGCTGAGTAATATTGGTATATATGTACACACACACATGTGCACACACACACACACACAGCCACATCTTCTTTATCCATTCATCTGTTGATGGACACACAGGCTGCTTCCTTATCTTGGCTTTTGTAAATAGTGCTGTTATTAACATTGGGGTGTGTGTATCTTTTTGAATTAGTGTTTTCATTTTTTCTGGATATATACCCAGGACTGGAATTGCCGGATCATATGGTAGTTCTATTTTTAGTTTTTTAAAGGACTTCTATACTGTTTTCCATAGTGACTGCAACAATTTACATGCCTACCAACAGTGCAAAAGTCTTCTCTACATCCTCTCAACCATTTTTTTATTTGTAGACTTTTTGATGATAGCCATTCTGACAGGCGAGAGGTGTTATTTCATTGTGGATTTGATTTGCATTTCTCTGATAATTAGTGATGTTGAACATCTTTTTATGTGCCTGTTAGCCATCTTTATGTATCCTTTGGAAAAATATCTATTCATGTCTTCTGCCCATTTTTTGAGTTGGCTGTTTGTTTGTTTTTGATATTGAGCTGTATGAATTGTTCATATGTTTTGGATATTAACCCCTTGTTGGTCATATCATTTACAAAATACTTTGTCTCATTCAGTAGGTTGTCTTTTCATTTTGTTGATGATATCCTTGGTTTGCAAAAGCTTTTAAATTTAATTAGATCCGATTTGTTTACTTGTGCTTTTATTTCTTTTGCCTTAGGAAACAGATCCAGAAAAATATTGCTACCATTTATGTCAAAGAGTGTTCTGCTGGTGTTCTCTTCTAGGAGTTTTATGGTTTTAGGTCTTACTTTTGGGCCTTTAATCCATTTTGAACATTTTTTTAGTATGATATGAGAAAATGTTCTAATTTCATTCTTTTACATATACCTGTCCAGTTTTTCCAGCACTACTTATTGAAGAGATTATTTTTCTCCATTGTATATTCTTGCCTTCTTTGTTATAGATTAATTGACCATAGGTGCATGGGTTTACTTCTGAGCTTTCTATTCTGTTGCATTCATCTATGTGTCTGTTTTTGTGCCAGTACCATAATGCATAATGTTTTTGTTTTGTTTTGTTTTTTACACATCTTTCACCTTCTTGGTTAAATTTATTCCTAAGTTTTTTATCCTTTTTGATGCTATTTTAAATGGGTTAGTTTTCTTAATATATATTTTGGATAGTTCACAGTTAGTATATAGAAACACAATTGATTTTTGTGGGTTGATTTTGTAACCTGCAACTGTACTGAATTGTTTATTAGTTTTAACAGTTTTTTGGTGGAGTCTAGTGTTTTTAAAAAAAATTTTTTTGAAATAAGTTGATTTACAATGTTGTGTCAATTTCAGGTGTATGGCAAAGTGATTCAGTTATATATATATGTGTGTGTGTATGTATATATATATATATATACACACAACATATATATTGTTTTTTTTACATTCTCTTCCATTATAGGTTATTACAAGATATGAGTATAGTTCCCTGTGCTATACAGTAGGTCCTTGTTGGTTATCTATGTTATATATAGTAGTGTGTATATTTTAATGCCAAACTCCTAAATTATCCCTCTCCCTACCACCCCTTGTTAACCATAAATTTGTTTTCTATTCTGTGAGTCTATTTCTGTTTTATAAATAAGTTCATTTGTATCCTTTTTTTTTTTAGATTTCTCATGTAAATGGTATCATATGATATTTGTCTTTCTCTGTCTGGCTTACTTCACTTAGTGTGGTAATCTCTAGGTCCATCCATGTTGCTGCATATGGCATTATTTCATTCTTTTTATGGCTGAGTAATATTCCATTGTATATATATTTCACATCTTCTTTATTTGTTCATCTGCCAACGAACACTTAGGTTGCTTCCATGTCTTGACTATTGTAAATAGTGCTACTATGAACATTGGGGTGCATGTATCTTTTTTTAAAATAAATTTAATTAATTAATTAATTAATTTAATTTGGCTGCATTGGGTCTTTGTTGCTGAGCGCGGGCTTTCTCTAGTTGTGGCGAGTGGGAGCTACTCTTTGTGTGGTGGGCAGGCTTCTCATTGCGGTGGCCTCCCTTGTTGTGGAGCACAGGCTCTAGGCACACGGGCCTCAGTAGCTGTGGCACGTGGGCTCAGTAGTTGTGGCACATGGGCCCTAGAGTACAGGCCCAGTAGTTGTGGCACACGGGTTTAGTTGCTCCATGGCATGTGGGATCTTTCCGGACCAGGGTTCAAACCCATGTCCCCTGCATTGGCAGGCAGATCCTTAACCACTGCACCACAAGGGAAGCCCCTGGGGTGCTTGTATCTTTTTGAATTATGTTTTTCTCTGTATATATGCCCAGGAGTGGGATTGCAGGATCACATGGTAACTCTAATTTTAGTTTTTTAAGGAAACTCCATATTGTTCTCCATAGTGGCTGTACCAGTTTACATTCCCACCAACAGTGTATGAGTGTTCCTTTTTCTCCACACCCTCTCCAGCATTTATTATTTGTAGACTTTTTTATGGTGCCATTATGACTGGTATGAGGTGATACATCACTGTAGTTTTCATTTGCATTTCTCTGATAATTACTGATGTTGAGCATCTTTTCATGTGCCTGTTGGCCATCTGTATGTCTTTCTTTGGAGAAATGTCATTTTAGATTGTCTGCCCATTTTTATTTTTATATTGAATTGCATGAGCTGTTTGTATATTTTGGAGGTTAATCCCTTGTCAGTCGCATCATTTGCAAATATTTTCTCCCATTCTGTACATTGTGTTTATGTTCTGTTTATGGTTTTCTCTGCTGTGCAAAATCTTTTCAGTTTAATTGAGTCCCATTTGTTCATTTTTGTTTTTGTTTCCATTACTCTAGGAGATTGGTCCCAAAAGATATTGCTGTGATTTGTGTCAAAGGGTGTTCTGCCTATGTTTTTCTCTAAGAGTTTTGTAGTATCTGGTCTTACATTTAGGTCTTTAATCCATTTTGAGTTTATTTTTGTGTATGGTGTTAGAAAATGTTCAAATTTCATTTTGACTATAATACCTAAGGCAATGTACAGATTCAGTGCAATCCCTATCAAATTACGAATTGCATTTTTCACAGAAGTAGAACAAAAATTACAATTTGTATGGAAACACAAAGGACCCTGAAGTAATCTTGAGAAAGAAAAAAGAAGCTGGAGGAATCAGGCTCCCTGACTTCAGACAATACTACAGAGCTACAGTAATCAAAACAGTATGGTAGGGCTTCCCTGGTGGCGCAGTGGTTGAGAGTCTGCCTGCCAATGCAGGGGACATGGGTTTGTGCCCTGGTCCAGGAAGACCCCACATCCCACAGAGTGGCTAGGCCCATGATCCATGGCTGCTGAGCCTGTGCGTCTGGAGCCTGTGCTCCGCAACGGGAGAGGCCAAAACAGTGAGAGGCCCATGTACTGCAAAAAAAAAACCAAACAAAAAACAAAACAAAACAAAACAAAAAACAGTATGGTACTGGCACATAAAAAGAAATACAAATCCATGGACCAGGATAGAAAGCCCAGAAATAAACCCATGCACATGTTGTCAATTAATCTATGACAAAGGAGGCAAGAATATACAATGGAGAAAAGATAGTCCCTTCAATATGTGGTGCTGGGAAAACTGGACAGCTACATGTGAAAGTATGAAATTAGAACATAATCTTATGATTACTGTAATTTTGTAGTATAGCTTGAAGTCAGGGAGTGTGAAGCCTTTTGCTTTGTTCTTCAAGATTGCTTTGGCTATCCAGAGTCTTTTGTAGTTCCATATGAATTTCAGGATTATTTGTTTTAGTTCTGTGAAAAATGCCATGGGTATTTTGGTAGAGTTTGAATTAAACTGTAGATTGTTTTGGGTAGTTTGGAAATATTAACACTATTAATTCTTCCAATCCATGAACATGGGAAATCTTTCCATTTATTTGTATCATGTTCAATTTCATCATCAATGTATTATAGTTTTCAGAGTATAAATCTTTCACCTCCTTGGTCAAGTTTATTCCTAACGTTTTTTGTTTGTTTGTTTTTTGGGAGAGGATGCAATTGTAAATGGGATCGTTTTCTTGAATTCTCTTTCTGATAATTTATTATTAGTATAGAGAAAGTAACAGGTTTCTGTATACTAATTTTGTATCTTACAACTTTCCTGAATTCATTTATTAGTTCTAATAGTTTTTTGGTGGGGATTTTAGGGTTTTCTATATATATTCCTATGTCATCTACAAATAGTGACAGTTTTACTTCTTCCCTTCCAATTTGGATGCTTTTTATTTCTTTTTCTTGTCTGATTGCTGTGGATAGGATTTCCAATATTATGTTTAATAGAAGTGGCAAGAGTGTGGACATCCTTATCTTGTTCCTGATTTTAGAGGAAAAGCTTTCAGCTTTTCACCATTGAGTATGATGTTAGCTGTGGGTTTATCATGAATGGCTTTTGAGATATGTTCCACCTTTACCAAATTTTTTGAGAGTTTTTATCATGAATGGATATTGAGTTTTGTCATATGATTTTTCTGCATCTATTGAGATGGTTGTTGATTTTTATCCTTTGATTTGATAATGTGGTGTATCACATTAATTGATTTGTGGATATTGAACCATCCTTGCATCCCTGTTGTAAATCCCACTTGATCATGGTGTGTGATTCTCTTTATATATTGTTGAATTCAATTTGCTAAAATTTCTTGAGGATATTTGCATCTATATTTATTAGAGATTTGGCCTGTAGTTTTCTATTTTAGTAGTATCTCTTATTTAGTAGAATGAATTTGGAAGTATTCCCTGCTCTTTATTTTTTGGAATAGTTTGAGAAGGATAGGTGTTTGTCTTTTCAAAAAACCAGCTCTTGATTTCATTGATCTTTTCTATTGTTTTTTTTTAACTCTATTTTATTTATTTCCTTTCTGATCTTTATTTTTTCCTTCCTTCTGCTGACTTTGGGCTTTTTTTTTCTAAGTCCTTTAAGTAGTCAGTTAGGTCATTTATTTGAGATTTTTCTTGTTTCTTGAGGAAGGCTTGTATCACTATATACTTCTCAGAACTGCTTTGCTGAATCCTGTAGATAATGGAGTGTTGTGTTTTTATTTTCAGTTGTTGTTTCTGATTTCCTCTTTGATTTCTTCATTGACCCATTGTTCTTTTAGTAGCATGCTGTTTAGTCTCCATGTATTTTTATTTTTCTCATTTTTCTTCCTGTAATAGATTTCTAGTTTCATGCTTTTGTGGTTGGAAAAAAAAATGCTTGATATACTTTCTATCCACTGAAATTTGTTATGCCTTGTTTTGTGGCCTAGCATGTGGTCTATCCTGGAGAATGTTCCATGTCCATTTGAAATGAAAGTGTATTTTGACCTTTTTGGCTGGAATGTCCTATAGCTGTCTATTAAGTCCAACAGGTCTAATGTGTCATTTAAGACTACTGTTTCCTTACTGATTTTCTGTCTGGATGATCTGTCTGTTGATGTAATTGGGGTGTTAAAGTCCCCTACTATTATGGGATTATTGTCAATTTCTACCTTTATGTCTGTTAATATTTGCTTTATATACTTATATGTTATTTATATGTTATTTGCTTATATACTTATATGCTAGGTACATATATGTTAATGAGTGTTATAGCCTATTCTTGTGTTGATCACTTTAGCTTTATATAATGCCTTTGTTTTTCTTTTGTTATAGAGTTTGTTTTGTAGTCTGTTTTGTCTGATATGAGCATTACTACCCCACTTTCTTATTGTTTTCATTTGCATGAAATATCTTTTTGCATTTCCTCACTTTCAGTCTGTGTG